>NC_064614.1:679537719-682037719 GCF_023898315.1 Schistocerca nitens
AATGAGGACGCAAGTTCTCTCCTTGAATGTTAGTCAGAGGCTCGTAGAACACGCCCTCAGATTCCTTTCCTAATGGGATGGGTGGTGACACCAGACATGATACTCCTCAGACAGATCTCTGTAACACACATGAGATGCATGACAGCAAGATGAAAACATGGTCCCAACATAAAACATTGGTTTCAAGATACAAAGGGTTCACAGATATTGCCTGCGAGTGGGCATTGATGGTAATCAATGGAGAAAGTTGAAAATTTGTCCCAGAGCAGGATTCGAAAGCTGGTCTCCTGCTTACCACGCAGGTGCTCTCACAACTCAGCCATACGGACCTGGTGGTCATTGGAAGTGCATGAAGTACCCTAGCAGGCCTCCCATCACAACCAAATTCTCAGCCTGTCTACATAATACGAATATACCACCCCTTACCCATGGTCCTCATTAGTCGTATTTTGCCAATTCCCTTAAGAGCTAGAGCCTGATGTGCATCGGCACTGAAGAGATCACTGGGGGTGTCGCCTTAATTTTAAACATATGTGGCATCTGTTCTTCCGAACATCACACCTACAGGGTAGTCAGAAATTTCCGTTACAAATACAGACTTCTATGACATTTAGAGGGCAGTGAATACAGGAATACGGAAGATTTTGAACAGGAATCCATGTCCGGAATCGTATCGTTTCCGTTCTACGACAGTTTCAGTTCAGATCTGTACCTCGTCTACGTTTTATTAGAGCAAGAGAAACGTCTCAGAGTTCCCTGTCCTGGTATGCTACAGGGTAGACAGGATGATGTGTACTACTTCAAACGATCCTGAGACGTCACTTATTGTCCGCTTTGCTGTGAGAGCGAGTCAGTACCTGTGCATCACCGATAGAGGAAACATGATACAGTACACATTGCGGAATACACAGACATGCTCCTTGTGTACGGTGAAGCTGGAGGTAACGGAAGAGTTGCTAGTCGGCTGTATCACGAACGTTTTCCACACCATCGCACTCCATCGCACAAACTGTTTGCCCAAGTTACACATCGGCTATGAGAAACGGGTACCTTCATCGTGAGGAGGCAGGACTGTGGTGCTCCACGGCGACGCCGCACTCCCTAATTTGAAGAAGGTGTACTGCGTTGTATTGCAGATAGAAAGTTGATGAGTTTGCGAACAATTGCGAGTGCAGTGGATGTTAGTCACAGTACCGTTTTGGACGTCCTGCATGAGCAACAACTACATCTCTAACACTTATAAAGGCTCCACGCTATGGGTCCAGCAGACTTTCCACAACGCGTCGCCTTCTGCACATGGTTCCTGCACCATTGCATCGACGCGCCACTGTTTCCAGGTCGAGTTCTCTTCACATATGAATGTAGGTTCACAAGGGATTGTGTTCTGAAAGATCGAAATAGCCATGTTTGGGCAGACGAAAACTCTCATGTCACGCATGTTCAGGGATTTCAAGACAGGTTTGGAATTAACGTGTGGGCAGGTATTCTGGACGGTCATGTGATTGGACAATACCTCCTTCCATCCAAGCTCACAGTTCCCACATACTTAGTCTTCCTACGGCACGTACTGGACCCGTTCTTGGAAGCTGTGTCATTGAATGTCCGTCAGGATATTTGATTTCAGCATGATGCAGCACCAACTCACTTTTCACTGGCAGTCTGGAGGCATCTCAACAGAGGGTATGGTGAAAGATGGATAGGCCATGGTGGTCCAACAGCGTGGCTGCCACGATCCATGGAATTAACCCCTGTGGACTACATCTTATTGGGTCATATGAAAAGCCCAATTTATGATACACCTGTAGAGACAGTGGAAGATCTGCTCGCATGAGTTCTGGCCGCTGCACAAGACATTGAAGAGACACCAGGTGGGATGGAGAGAGCGTACCTGAACATGCTTTGGAGGTACAATGTGTGTAAAAACGTTGGTGGTCGCTTCATCGAGCCGCTGTTGTAATGCATTGGTATGTAGCGGCTGGTGCCGTAGATGCTGGGTTCTAGTTGTTGTCCACTAATATAAACCGTATGGTGTAAGTTGTAATGGAAATGCGTAATTAATAACGGAACAAGTCAGTATTCTTTTCAAATGGATTGTAACATTTGTACTGGGTCATGCCTAAGTACATTAATCACATGGGTGTGGATGAGATAATCATCTGTATTGAAATTGCTGTAGAATGGAAACGATATGTTTCCGGGCATGGGTTCCTATTCAAAATGTTATGTAATGACTACTCTCTCTCTCTCTCTCTCTCTCTCTCTCTCTCTCTCTATATATATATATATATATATATATATATATATATATATATATATATATATATATATATAGGGTGTTGGGAAATTCCCATTACAAACTAATATATATAATCAATACAAGATTTACATCATCTCGGTTGTGAGAGTTATAGAATCTATACAGAAAACTGTAGTAGAGATCAACATAAACATCATTTCATCATTTCTGCCATTTTTATTGCTCATGAAAACCACACATTTCATGTTGTACCACTATGCAGAAAAATGTTCAGAGGTGGTGGTCCAGATTTCTGTACACACTGGTACCTCTAATACCAGGTACCATGTCCTCTTGCATTGATGCATGCCTCTATTCATCTTGACATACTATCCACAAGTTCATCAAGGCACTGTTGGTCCAGATTGTCCCACTCCTCAATGGCGATTCGGAGTAGATCCATCAGAGTGGTTGGTGGGTCATGTCGTCCATAAACAACCATTTTCAATCATCCTAGGCATGTTCGACAGGGTTCTTGTCTGGGGAACATGCTGGCCACTCTAGTCAAGCGATATCGTTATCCTGATGAAAGTCATTCACAAGATGTGCACGCTGGGGGCGTAAATCGTCGTCCATGAAGACGAATGCCTCTCCAATATGCTGCCAATATAGTTGCACTATCGGTTGGTGGTTGGGATCACGTATCGTACTGCCGTTACAGCGCCTTTCATGCACACCAGTGTCGTACATCGGTCTATCATAATGCTACCCCAAAACAGCAGGGAACCTCCACCTTGCTGCACTCGCTGGACTGTGTTTCTAAGGCCTTCAGTATGACTGGGTTTCCTCCAAACAAGTCTCCAAAGATTGCCTCGTTGAAGTCATATGCGAAAATCACTGGTGAACAGAACATGATGCAAATCCAGAGCGATCCATTTGGCATGTTGTAGGGCCTGTCTATACTGCATGGTGTCGTGATTGCAAAGATGGACCTCGCCGTGGACATCAGGAGTGAATTTGAGCATCATGCGGCCTACTGCACAGGGTTTGAGTCGTAACATGACGAGCTGTTTGCAATACAAAAAGCATTATTCACCATGAAGGCATTGCTGTCAGGGTTCCTCCGAGCCATTATCCTTAGGTAGCGGTCATCCACTGCAGTAGTAGCCCTTGGGCGGCCTGAGCGAGGCATGTCATCGACAGTTCCTGTCTCTCTGTATCTCCTCCATGTCCGAACAGCATCGCTTTGGTTCAGTTAGACCCCTGGACACTTCTCTTGTTTAGAGCCCTTCTTGGCCCAAAGTAACAACGTGGACACGATCTAACTGAGGTGCTGACCATCTAGGCATGGTTGAACTACATACAACACGAGCCGTGTATCTCCTTCCTAGTGGAATGTCTGGAAGTGATTGGCTGTCGGATCCCCTCCGTCTGATAGGCACTACTCATGCATGGTTGTTTACATCTCTGGGTGAGTATAGTGACATCCGTGAACATCAAAGTGATTGTGTCTGTGATATAACATCCAAAGTCAACGCCTATGTTTAGGAGTTCTGGGAACCAGGGAAATGCAAAATCTTTTTTGGTGTTATATATGTATATCGAGATGGGCCACATGTTTGCCTTTAGCCAGGTAGCAGTAAGGACGTCTTTTTCGCGTCCCATCCGCAGAGTACGCCACTTAGTGCTATGACTACTGATAGACACACCATGGGTCACGTGTATCGAAGGTCCACAATTAGGTACAGGTTTGTCAGACTATGCACAACCCAGGGCCTTTGAAACTGAGTGCTTTCCTCATGGTGAAGTACACCTTGATCCCAAGGACACAGCAGGCATCAACCCTTAAATCGCCAGTAGCATCGTATATAATAAAACGACATGTGACGTAGTATATCACGATGTAGTGTTGAGATATGTCAGCGACCTCAATTTCAAACACCCCAACAGATTCATAGGAACAGTCAGCGTCGATCACGTGGAGCTTGGATTATGCCCTCAGCTTGTTTTCGAACGTTCCTCTGAGGTGTCACCTGACGTCGTTGCTGCCTTACAGGCTTATGGAAAAGTGCTCGACCGTGTAGACGAAAAATGGAGTACCTTCATAAACTTTTCCAGTCCTTAACTGAATGAGGAAAGTTGAGACGAAGTTAACTAAACATGTGCTATGTTTTATCGACTAGCAATAATGACGTGTGACTGACAGTCAGTCACACCAGATGTGTTCAGGAAGGTCATTTGAGGTTGGCGTGTCTTCAACAATGCCTTATGCATCTCCCACTGAGTGATCAGTCGCAGAATCTTGCGACAACGACCCTCCCCTTCGCCTGACGAAGGATGTATACTCTCTCCCGAGATGCTACACCAAGCACAGATTTGATCAATGACGTGAGGGAGGCGGAGCGCAATACATACACCGTTCAACAGCAGTCATTGCTGGCCCAAGATTTGCATGCTACTGACGTGGAATCTAAGATTGTATCGACCTTTCTTTTTGGAGGGAAGTGTAACGACAAATTACCATCAGGATTCCAGTTCTGAATCACATGTCTGTGAACAACACGCGCTGCAGAAGCATAAAATGCAATATCGGATACCTTATTCCTGTCTCTTATGAACATCATCCATGGAAGATGGACCTCATGCGGCCGCTGAGAGTAATGTGCGAGACAAGGCTATGCAAGGCTATGCAACACTCTGTGGGCCTAGATCCCACTGCACCTACTCCTACCGACGTTTCCATCCCACGAGCTGACCCATGAAAGAGTTACCTTCGACTCTGCAGTATGCCATCACTGATGATACTTCCCCACAACCTATGCCCTCCAATACATCATAGGCTGATGATGCCAAATAGGCTGAATTGTCGATGGCTAATGATGACCAACATGAGGGCGGACCCCATGCTACATGGGACAACTGCATCGTAGGAAGAGGTGGTTGCGCCACAGCCAATGGGTCACATTCACACCCTACTATCTGCTGGCGACCTTTCACGGAAATGATTGAATTCATGTACATACAGGGTGATTTTTTCCACTGTGTGTGAACTCTACGGATTGATCGATGAGAACACACAAAACAAAAGAGGTCTAATAAACTTATGTCCAGAAATACACTCCTGGAAATTGAAATAAGAACACCGTGAATTCATTGTCCCAGGAAAGGGAAACTTTATTGACACATTCCTGGGGTCAGATACATCACATGATCACACTGACAGAACCACAGGCACATAGACACAGGCAACAGAGCATGCACAATGTCGGCACTAGTACAGTGTATATCCACCTTTCGCAGCAATGCAGGTTGCTATTCTCCCATGGAGACGATCGTAGAGATGCTGGATGTAGTCCTGTGGAACGGCTTGCCATGCCATTTCCACCTGGCGCCTCAGTTGGACCAACGTTCGTGCTGGACGTGCAGACCGCGTGAGACGACGCTTCATCCAGTCCCAAACATGCTCAATTGGGGACAGATCCGGAGATCTTGCTGGCCAGGGTAGTTGACTTACACCTTCTAGAGCACGTTGGGTGGCACGGGATACATGCGGACGTGCATTGTCCTGTTGGAACAGCAAGTTCCCTTGCCGGTCTAGGAATGGTAGAACGATGGGTTCGATGACTGTTTGGATGTACCGTGCACTATTCAGTGTCCCCTCGACGATCACCAGTGGTCTACGGCCAGTGTAGGAGATCGCTCCCCACACCATGATGCCGGGTGTTGGCCCTGTGTGCCTCGGTCGTATGCAGTCCTGATTGTGGCGCTCACCTGCACGGCGCCAAACACGCATACGACCATCATTGGCACCAAGGCAGAAGCGACTCTCATCGCTGAAGACGACACGTCTCCATTCGTCCCTCCATTCACGCCTGTCGCGACACCACTGGAGGCGGGCTGCACGATGTTTGGGCGTGAGCGGAAGACGGCCTAACGGTGTGCGGGACCGTAGGCCAGCTTCATGGAGACGGTTGCGAATGGTCCTCGCCGATACCCCAGGAGCAACAGTGTCCCTAATTTGCTGGGAAGTGGCAGTGCGGTCCCCTACGGCACTGCGTAGGATCCTACGGTCTTGGCGTGCATCCGTGCGTCGCTGCGGTCCGGTCCCAGGTCGACGGGCACGTGCACCTTCCGCCGACCACTGGCGACAACATCGATGTACTGTGGAGACCTCACGCCCCACGTGTTGAGCAATTCGGCGGTACGTCCACCCGGCCTCCCGCATGCCCACTATACGCCCTCGCTCAAAGTCCGTCAACTGCACATACGGTTCACGTCCACGCTGTCGCGGCATGCTGCCAGTGTTAAAGACTGCGATGGAGCTCCGTATGCCACGGCAAACTGGCTGACACTGACGGCGGCGGTGCACAAATGCTGCGCAGCTAGCGCCATTCGACGGCCAACACCGCGGTTCCTGGTGTGTCCGCTGTGCCGTGCGTGTGATCATTGCTTGTACAGCCCTCTCGCAGTGTCCGGAGCAAGTATGGTGGGTCTGACACACCGGTGTCAATGTCTTCTTTTTTCCATTTCCAGGAGTGTATATATTCTCTATGCTAGAGACCATTTATTCAGTCATACATTGTGTAACGACAAATTACCGTCAGGATTCCAGTTCTGAATCACATGTCTGTGAACAACACGCGCTGCAGAAGCATAAAATGCAATATCGGATATAACTTAATCATAGCTAACACTTGGTTCAAGAATCATAAAAGAAGGTTGTATACCTGGAAGAATCCTGGAGATACTAATAGATATCAGATAGATTATATAATGGTAAGACAGAGATTTAGGAACCAGGTTTTAAATTGTAAGACATTTCCAGGGGCTCTGCATACACATTGAGATAGGCCCACAAACAGAAATTCCATGGTTTGAGAGCAGGTGAATGAGTGTGTCATGCAGCTGGACCCCATCGTCTGATCCAGTCATACATTGTTATACTTCCCTCATGAACCATGGACCTTGCCGTTGGTGGGGAGGCTTGCGTGCTTCAGCGATACAGATGGCCGTACCGTAGGTGCAACCACAACGGAGGGGTATCTGTTGAGAGGCCAGACAAACATGTGGTTCCTGAAGAGGGGCAGCAGCCTTTTCAGTAGTTGCAGGGGCAACAGTTTGGATGATTGACTGATCTGGCCTTGTAACATTAACCAAAACGGCCTTGCTGTGCTGGTACTGCGAACGGCTGAAAGCAAGGGGAAACTACAGCCGTAATTTTTCCCGAGGACATGCAGCTTTACTGTATGATTAAATGATGATGGCGTGCTCTTGGGTAAAATATTCCGGAGGTAAAATAGTCCCCCATTCGGATCTCCGGGCGGGGACTACTCAAGAGTACGTCGTTATCAGGAGAAAGAAAACTGGCACTCTACGGATCGGAGCGTGGAATGTCAGTTCCCTTAATCTGGCAGGCAGGTTAGAAAATTTAAAAAGAGAAATGGATAGGTTAAAGTTAGATATAGTGGGAATTAGTGAAGTTCGGTGGCAGGAGGAACAAGACTTTTGGTCAGGTGATTACAGGGTTATAAATACAAAATCAAATAGGGGTAATGCAGGAGTAGGTTTAATAATGAATAAAAAAATAGAATTGCGGGTTAGCTACTTCAAAAAGCTTAGTGAACTCATTATTGTGGCCAAGATAGATAAGAAGCCTACACCTACTACAGTAGTACAAGTTTATATGCCAACTAGCTCTGCAGACGACGAAGAAATTGAAGAAATGTATGATGAAATAAAAGAAATTATTCAGGTAGTGAAGGGAGACGAAAATTTAATGGTCATGGGTGACTGGAATTCGTCAGTAGGAAAAGGGAGAGAAGGAAACATAGTAGGTGAATATGGATTGGGGGGAAGAAATGAAAGAGGAAGCCGCCTTGTAGAATTTTGCACAGAGCATAACTTAATCATAGCTAACACTTGGTTCAAGAATCATAAAAGAGGGTTGTATACCTGGAAGAATCCTGGAGATACTAATAAATATCAGATAGATTATATAATGGTAAGACAGAGATTATGGAACCAAATTGTAAGACATTTCCAGGGGCAGATGTGGATTCTGACCACAATCTATTGGTTGTGAACTGCAGATTGAAACTGAAGAAACTGCAAAAAGGTGGGAATTTAAGGAGATGGGACCTGGATAAACTGAAAGAACCAGAGGTTGTAGAGAGTTTCAGGGAGAACATAAGTGAACAATTGACAGGAATGGGGGAAAGAAATACAGTAGAAGAAGAATGGCTAGCTCTGAGGGATGAAGTAGTGAAGGCAGCAGAGGATCAAATAGGTAAAAAGACGAGGGCTAATAGAAATCCTTGGGTAACAGAAGAAATATTGAATTTAATTGATGAAAGGAGAAAATATAAAAATGCAGTAAATGAAGCAGGGAAAAGGGAATACAAACGTCTCAAAAATGAGATCGACAGGAAGTGCAAAATGGCTAAGCAGGGATGGCTAGAGGACAAATGTAAGGATGTAGAGGCTTATCTCACTAGGGGTAAGATAGATACTGCCTACAGGAAAATTAAAGAGACCTTTGGAGATAAGAGAACCACTTGTATGAATATCAAGAGCTCAGATGGCAACCCAGTTCTAAGCAAAGAAGGGAAGGCAGCAAGGTGGAAGGAGTATATAGAGGGTTTATACAAGGGCGATGTACTTGAGGACAATATTATGGAAAAGGAAGAGGATGTAGATGAAGATGAAATGGGAGATAAGATACTGCGTGAAGAGTTTGACAGAGCACTGAAAGACCTGAGTCGAAACAAGGCCCCGGGAGTAGACAACATTCCATTAGAACTACTGATGGCCTTGGGAGAGCCAGTCATGATAGAACTCTACCATCTGGTGAGCAAGATGTATGAGACAGGCGAAATACCCACAGACTTCAAGAAGAATATAATAATTCCAATCACAAAGAAAGCAGGTGTTGACAGATGTGAAAATTACCGAACTATCAATTTAATAAGTCACAGCTGCAAAATACTAACGCGAATTATTTACAGACGAATGGAAAAACTGGTAGAAGCGGACCTCGGGGAAGATCAGTTTGGATTCCGTAGAAATGTTGGAACACGTGAGGCAATACTAACCTTACGACTTATCTTAGAAGAAAGATTAAAAAAGGCAAACCTACGTTTCTAGCATTTGTAGACTTAGAGAAAGCTTTTGACAACGTTAACTGGAATACTCTCTTTCAAATTCTGAAGGTGGCAGGGGTAAAATACAGGGAGCGAAAGGCTATTTACAATTTGTACAGAAACCAGATGGCAGTTATAAGAGTCGAGGGGCATGAAAGGGAAGCAGTGGTTGGGAAAGGAGTGAGACAGGGTTGTAGCCTCTCCCCGATGTTATTCAATCTGTATATTGAGCAAGCAGTAAAGGAAACAAAAGAAAAATCCGGAGTAGGTATTAAAATTCATGGAGAAGAAGTAAAAACTTTGAGGTTCGCCGATGACATTGTAATTCTGTCAGAGACAGCAAAGGACTTGGAAGAGCAGTTGAACGGAATGGACAGTGTCTTGAAAGGAGGATATAAGATGAACATCAACAAAAGCAAAACGAGGATAATGGAATGTAGTCCAATTAAATCGGGTGACACTGAGGGAATTAGATTAGGAAATGAGTCACTTAAAGTAGTAAAGGAGTTTTGCTATTTAGGGAGTAAAATAACTGATGATAGTCGAAGTAGAGAGGATATAAAATGTAGACTGGCAATGGCAAGGAAATCGTTTCTGAAGAAGAGAAATTTTTTAACATCGAGTATAGATTTAAGTGTCAGGAAGTCGTTTCTGAAAGTATTTGTATGGAGTGTAGCCATGTATGGAAGTGAAACATGGACGATAACCAGTTTGGACAAGAAGAGAATAGAAGCTTTCGAAATGTGGTGCTATAGAAGAATGCTGAAGATAAGGTGGGTAGATCACGTAACTAATGAGGAGGTATTGAATAGGATTGGGGAGAAGAGAAGTTTGTGGCACAACTTGACTAGAAGAAGGGATCGGTTGGTAGGACATGTTTTGAGGCATCAAGGGATCACAAATTTAGCATTGGAGGGCAGCGAGGAGGGTAAAAATCGTAGAGGGAGACCAAGAGATCAATACACTAAGCAGATTCAGAAGGATGTAGGTTGCAGTAGGTACTGGGAGATGAAGAAGCTTGCACAGGATAGAGTAGTATGGAGAGCTGCATCAAACCAGTCTCAGGACTAAAGACCACAACAACAACAACATTGTTATAGGGACAGGAATCTAATATGCGCTGTACCATGCAGCCACAGTTACAGTATGTCTTGAAAATGGTTTCCATGTGTCTCAACACATGCATGTATGCACTGTAGCATGGTCTGTCTCACATGTTCACATTGGTCTGGTGCATTCGAACAGTGTTAAAGACAACATAAATACGCTGCTCCAGTGACTCCACATCTGGAATGGGCTCTGCATACACATTGAGATAGGCCCACAAACAGAAATTCCATGGTTTGGGAGCAGGTGAATGAGTGTGTCATGCAACTGGACCCCATCGTCTGATCCGTTGTCCAGGAAAGACATGAATGAGATGTGTCTGGACGTTAATGGCGAAGTGATCTGCAGCACCATTGTGTAGCAGCCACGCAGCCCTTCGAATCTTCAGTGGCACTTCTTCCAACAGGAGAAGCAAAGTCACCTGGAAGAAATGCTAATAGCTCACGTTTCTTGGGCAACATGGCCAGAAGACTGGTCCTAAAGTATGGTCGCCAATTACCCCACTCCACACATTCCAGCTTCACCGATGCCGATAATTTGAAGTTACCAAAGAATGGGTTTCTGCATATGATCCCACAGATGACTGTTAGGAATGATGACTGTTAGGAATGTGTAAAGGTGGCCTCATCTGTGAATAGGATGGATGATACAGATCCCTTAATTGTGTTTACCTGGTGATGAAACCAGCGAAAAAACTGCTCCCAATATAGATGGTTTGTTACTGATGAGCCCTGCATTTTAGATACGTCCTTCATGATTTCCTGCTTCGTGAAACGACCCTGTATTAGACAATTCGTGAAACACTGTTGCAAACATTGAATGCTGCGGTTGTTGTTAGTGAGGATATGTATTCTGATACAACCTTTGCACCCACCACTCATGGTTATTTGCCTTTCCGTAAGTAAACACCATGTCTACGAACTCTCGATTCGAATATGGAACCATTGTGCACAACGCTGTATCACGTCGACTACAAGACGAGTCAGCAAGAGAAGTACATTGGACATGACATTACCAACTACAATGGCCTGAGTGGGAGCTAGGGCATGAGGTGTGAGGAACAGTATCACACTCTACGAGGAAATCATGCATACTATAGCTGCGGCTGCATGGTACAGCATGTATTGGACCACAGTCTCTGTACCAAAGTATGATTGAATGAATGGTCTGTAGCACGAATACGATGCATCTCTGGACATACGTTCATTATATTTTTTTGTTCTGTATACTCCCATTAATCAATTCATAGAATTTGTACACTGTGGAAAAAAATCACCCTGTGGAATGGCGACCATCATCGTCAACATGCATCCGTCCAAAGTTACGGCTGTTGCAGAATATGTTAATGCAGCTGATGTGAATGTAGCCTTCCTCCAAATGGTCAGCACAGCATCCTACCTGACATGTAGTGTTACAATGCATTTACATCCCACACTTCACCTACGGGTAGCAGAGTTGCGAAAATATGTTGCTATAAAACTTTTTGATAAATTACCAAATGAAATAAAATGTCTGACAGACAGCAGTAATAGTTTCAAAAACAAATTGAAATCATACCTCCTTGACAACTCCTTCTACACCATAGATGAATTCTTAAATATGAGTAAATAAATGTAGAGATATAATATGTGCATTTTGAGCCATTTAAGGGAATGGGATAGATAATAAAAATCTTCAGGTATAAGGCTATAATGCAAAAAAAAGAAAACTTGTTTCCTGTGTGCATTTCTTGTGCATTTCGCACGTTCCACATCAACACGGTCTTTCCGTGCTATTGGTCAATGGAACATGTAACTAACTAACTAAGTAACTACAGGATGATTGTTCTACCTCCCCAGGTCAGAGGGATTGCACTCACACTGCTAGGGGCTGTGAATTATTAATGTCTAAACTCTGTCTGGGTCAACATGCTGCTGAGATCCTGTATGATTTTTTACGGAAGAAGTTGCTCCTCTTTTTCAAGGCAGACATGACGAGATCGTTATTGGCGGTGGTTTTAACAATATTCTAGCGCCAAAGGACCAGCTCCAGTGTCATTCTTTATGTGCTGAATGAGGGGCTCTTGTTTGGACAAAATGTCTGTGCTGGATAAGGAGAGGTATATTCGCATCTGAAGACCAAGTCGACAGCAGTGATATTTGGTGTGGACGCACACGCTTCATGAAATAATGAATATGGGGCTAAGTTATGCTTCACAACACATGCTGATAAATGAGTGTGCTGTAACCGTAGATCATTCGATAAAAGTCCAGCTGGTCAGTCTGGTTAGTGCAGGACATTTCTTGTATGTGGCAGCAAGATGAATACATGAGTGTACTGCCGCACTACAGCGTATTTCTCCCTCATTTATACGTATGTCCCGCCAATTTATTCGTAATTTTATGTCAGCTACGCCAGCGCCATCATAACATCACTTCACGTGATGTATTCTGAAACTCGCGATTCTAGGTGCGCAGTCCGGAACCGTGCGACTGCTACGGTCGCAGGTTCGAATCCTGCCTCGGGCATGGATGTGTGTGATGTCCTTAGGTTAGTTAGGTTTAAGTAGTTCTAAGTTCTAGGGGACTGATAACCACAGCAGTTGAGTCCCATAGTGCTCGGAGCCATTTTTTTTTTATTCTGAAACTAATCGTAAATGTGGTAGTATAGTAGCCAACACCTAACGCAAATGCATTATTTTCCTAGTTGGACGGTATAGTATAGCACTGTAATAGAATGCAGTTGCAGTGCATTTGTTCTGTTTTCTGTATGTCTGTGTATCACGGATGGTTCAGGGAGGAACGCAAAGTGGCTTAGTGTCTGCTGTCGACTTCTCACAAAGAAGGAAGGCTGAGGTATTTCCAGAGAGACAGGAAGAGTGAATAGGATTACAGCTCGCCCGAGTGCGCGCCCTGACCGATGTTGTGCAGCCCGGCAAAACACGCATGTTGCTGGCCGGCCAACCGTGGGATGCTGTGTGTCCTTAGCTAAAGCGCGTTGTATTACGAGGTAATTTGACTGCAATATACAACTAGAGAATTGATCAAGTGTTTGATCCTACGCAGGACTGATTAGGTTTTCAAAACCTAGCGAACAGTATTTATAGTTTGGTTACCTCTACTCCCCACCAATCACATCCTTGCAGTGTCAGCTAACAAACAGTTGCTGTATGGTAACATTCTACTGTTTTTCTATTGAGGTAATAGTTATGCACACGAGTTGACTACTGTCTTTGATGGTTTCCAAGACAAAAGAGAACAATGTACCTCTAAACTTATTTGCATCTGCGTTGAAGACCGGCAGAAAGTAGATGGAGTGACTGGTTGAGACGGAGTTGTAATGAGGAATGATTTCATGGTAAACTGATCATGCATTCTACAGAAAGACGAATATGTTACTGCAGATCATTCAACAATTATTTCTCCGTTGTTCTGTCAGGTTTCATCAGTTGTGTGGTATTACATGCGCTCGACTCGTATACAACTGAGTTCTGTGTGTGACGTAGAGCACTATCTACTCTCGACCATTAGCTGCAAGCCTCTGTCATCAGAGGACTTCTATCTCATGAGTGGTGATGATGATAATGATGATTATGATGATGATAATGATGATGATCAAATATGTTCATCCTGTTTTGGCACTTTTCTCTAGGCAAATGAAGCTTTATGCGACATACCCCATTCTCCTTCTGCATCTTGAGCATAAAATTGAGTATTCAGTTCATAACTGGTGATTCTACATTAGCGACAGGTGTTTGTGAGGTACTACAATCTACATGTATACCCGATTGACAAATGTCCTATTTACGGAGCTAGTGATGGCATGATGTGTACTTCCACATGTCAAACACCACGAGCTATCTGGCGTGGATGGCCCAGCTGGGGTATAGGAATGTTGCTGACATAACCTTGTCGCCCTTAGGTGGGTTAGTAGCGAACTAATATTCAGTATGTGTTGGGCAGCGTTTGTCGTGCATGTGCTTGCTGTGGAAATTTAAGAAGATTCAATATTGGAGTATGTTGTGCTGGACAGTTGTTGCCTTACAAGTAAATTGTCCGTTTGACTGCTTCTAAATATTTTGCATCATAATTTTGTCGACAAAAAAACGGTTGTGTGTTGTGTGCATCTATATGGTGAAAGACAGCTAGCAGAGACGTTTCCTGGTTCTCTAGACATGAGAAATACATTAGTTGACTTTATAATTTAGAAGGATGAGTTTGAATCTATTATATCACTGACATCAGTATTCGAAAGTGGAACTGTTTCCTCAATGATGTAGCGTTTTCATGCAAAGATCTTTGAGGACGAGATAAGTTTCTAGTTACTAGGTGGTTTGCAGCACATTCCACAATGATGCACCTAGATAGAGTTCTGGGTTTCTAGAGATATAATTGCCACTCTTTATCTTCGGAATTATAGTGTGCAAGCGATGGGTAGCATATTGCTATGTATCGTGAAATATCTCGTAAATGGAAGATTTTCTGATAAGCCACGTGAAAATACAGGTTTTTTTTGTAATCCCATAGAACGGAGATAGGTGTAGAAAGCAAGCAAGTAAGCAGGTCAGGTTGGGAAACAGTAACGCCTTTGTGCTGATGGGAACCAGCCCAGCCTTTGTACAACGGAGAGCGATCACTGTCCTCTGAGGGTGCTCTAGTCGTGCATCCAGCCAGCATGTGTGAGGGTCGGTTGAGTCATGACCACTGGCCCTGCAAGATGACCGAGCGACCTCGTGGGAAATATCTACTGCTGTAAGGACTATATGCCGTGCATGAGCTTACGCTGTCTGTCTTTGCGGTCCGCTGGTCGATAGCTGCATCAAGGATGCAGAAGTGATGACTTTGTATGGTGCAGGATAGTAATTATGTTTAGTACTACATCGACATGGTATGTGGTGATATAACGTGGGTGGAGATCGGTTTCATGCTTTCCTCAACAGTAGCAATGTAGTGTAATTTAGGAAGTGCCTTTCTGTACGTCATGACCTGTAGACCACTAGCGCAGGGTTTAGCTATCGGCGCAATATGACTGCTGTAGGTTTTTTCGATCTGTACAAAATAGTTTTGTGGCTGAAAGTCTCTTAATTATTCTGCCTGCAGAAAAAATGGCAGTGCTCCCATACCGACATCAGCGGCAGTTTATCAGGTAAATTCAGTAAGAGCCAATCAGAATATTCCATTCGCAAGACATCCGTTATGTGCGATATAGGAGACTCTTCAGACTGGTTCGAACAAAGTGGGTGTAAGGTGTCTACTGAAAGTTCTATGACGTCAGAGAGTATCGTGATTTCTTTGTTCAAGTGTTCAGAGACATAGTCAAGCAGACCATCCTTCTCAGGCGTGATGCTGTCCCTCATCTGCATTGTGGCTTTAGAGCATCTGCACACCCGAAGCTGTATGACACCGAGAATTCACCGAAAATTCCAGCCATTTTTCTCGTCTGCCAGATAGTGCTTCGAATTCTGTTTGTGTAATTATTCTTATTACCCGTCTATACTTTGAAGCCAGTATGTGCTTGGAGAAGTGGGGAAAATAATCGTATAATGTCCCTGACTCCAACAGCCGCAAACACCACAGGTGATGCAGGACTTTAAAATATTTTTCTCTCTTCAAGCAAGCAGCAGACTCGAAAAGTGATGAACGTCCTGTTCAGAGTAGCAGAGATATTTATTTCGACCTCCAAATATCATTATTTTGATGTGTAAAATTAGATATTGCCGTTGATATTGGTTTTGGGATCTGTTTCCACAAAATCACGTGAAGTGTCTCAGGGACGTTTCACAAGTGTACAGCGATCTTTTTTAGAGTCTATCTTCGAGTGTGGCGGTATACATCGCAAAATTGAGACAAACTACTGACAGCTACTTTTTTTTGCAATTGTATTTACAGACATAGTCAGGTGGATTTCGCAACTCTTGAAGTTCCTGAAGCAGCTCGTACTGAAAGACAACTGTATTTCCCACAAAAGTGCGCCTCAGTGAAGTTTCACATGTGCGCCGCGACCTTTTTAGAGACTGTGTTCAAGTGTGGTGGCGGCGGTATTCCTCAGAATAAAATGATTAATTGTTTATATTCTCACGTCATTTCCAAAGCTGTTTCCCTCTCTCTCTCTCTCTTTGGGGACATTGGTGGTTTTAGTTCCTGTGATATCTTCAAGTTCTATATGTAAAAATAGTCCACAACACCTGATGTAGTAACTGCTGAAGCAGTTTATTTTCAGTGACAAAGGGTATCTGGATGCCAGGGATGGGAAGAAGAAAGGCCACAGGAATTTCCAATGCAACAGGACGTGCTTAGCAGCTACCATGTGACCATGCCATAAGCTGGTGTACTACCTGGCTGTGCCATAAGCCAGAGCATTGCTTCTCTTCCAGCAGGGCGTAGAGTCTCTAGGGTGAATGTCTTCCTCTTGCACTTCGGAAGACAGACTGACTGAACTTTTATCAAATGATCTACAGTTGCAGCACATACATTTATCAGCATGAGTTGTGAAGCATAACTTAGCCTCATTATTATTTCAAGAAGCACAATTGTCTTCACCAAATATCATTGCTACTGACCCAGTCCTCAGATGCTAATATACTACTCCTTCTCCAGCACAGACATCTCGTCCATTGAACACAACACAGATAGACACAGATTAAGACCTTTTCCAGCCCTTTCTTCCCAGACCGCCATCTTGGATTACGTCAGTGAATGGGAGAGAGGAGTGATGACAGCGTCCTCTGGTGGCAGTGTTGTGGACTATGTCAGTTGGACTCCGGACATCAGGGTGAACACACTGGATGGAGCTACTGCCTATGACAACTCAAACTGTTTAAACAAGGAATGTATACTTCTGTCCATCCTACCTGGCAGCCCAGCAGCGACTGAGTCTTTTTCCCACCAGTTTACTGATGAGAGAAGGAGAGGGGCAATGCATGCAAAATAAAGACTGACATTCATTCTACCCAAAATCCCAGCACAGACTAGTCCTTTTCTCGCCAATTTCCAGATGGGAGAGGGGAGGGTCAGGGGGGTTAGAGGATGGGGTAGGGAGGGGATTAGGTTAGTGAAGAGAGCCCAGTTGATGTATTTTCTTACCAAAATTTGAACCTCCCACCATGATGTCACTATGACATTGCCACATCTATGGCTGCCGTCTTGAATAAACAATTCAGAGTGGAGTGATACCCCTGTTGCCCTACTACTCCCGAGTATGAGATGTCACCCATCCATGAACTGAAGACTTTGAACGTGCAGAACCACTTCTTGGGGAACTAATAAATCATTCCGTGGAAATGTACGTGATAGGTCCATCCCAGGTGTGCAACACCGCAGGGCTCGCTAACTGCTCAACCCCTTCTCATCCTCCTGGAGAGGCTTTCTTTGTTTACTTCTTATTTTTTTCGTTTCTTAGTAGAACCACTTTGTAACAGAAAAGTATAAACAAATAAAAATGAATGAATAAATATATACATGAATAAAAAAGTAAAATAAAAAGTCTCATTTCTGTGTATTTACCCTTGCTTCATTGCCAAAGTCAGTCCCGGTAGTTGGGGATGCAGGGAACACCGAGGTCAGGCCTCCAGATCCCCCCCCCCCTTTTCTTGTAGCTGCCAGTTTTCAAGTAGAAATTCATCAATGGAATGCGAGGAGTTGCCCAGGAGAAATCATTTTAAATTAGATTTGAACCTTGCATCTCTACCTGTACACATTTTATGTTATTGGGCAATTGGTCAAAAATTCTTATTGTTGCATATTGAATTCCTCTCTGAGACGCTTAGAGCTTTAATGTTGGATAACAAGGGTAACTTTTCCCTCTAGTCTTTCAAATACATTCTCCTTAAATTTTGATGGATTATTTATGACGAATTTCATTAGCGTAAATATTTACTGCGACGATGCAGTTAAAATGCCTAGCTCCTAGAAGAGGTGCCTAAATGACATCTGTGGTTGAACACCACAACTTATTCATACTGCTCTCTTTTGTGCAATTAATACTTCTTTTGTAAGTAATGAGTTATCCCAGAAAATTATTCCATAAGGCATTACTGAGTGTAAATACGCAAAATATGTCAGCAGGTAGATAAGTTTCTTTGTAGTATCAGAGAAAAGTAGCTGAACGGAACTGTTTAAGAGCCGCACGGGATTAGCCAACCGGTCTAAGGCACTACAGTCATGGACTGTGCGGCTGGTCCTGGTGGAGGTTCGAGTCCTCCCTCGGGCATGTGTGTGTGTGTGTTTGTCCTGAGGATAATTTAGGATAAGTAGTGTGTAAGCTTAGGGACTGATGACCTTAGCAGTTAAGTCCCATAAAATTTCATACACATTTGAACATTTTTGAACTGTTTGAGGAGGTCAGTAATGTGGTTCTTTCAGCTTCAGTTTTTATCAATAAGTACATCACAAAATTTGGACAACTCCAGTCTAATTACTGACTCCTGCTCATGTGCTACATCAATTGTTGGTATGCCTCTATTGTACAGAACTAAATGTGTGTTTTCCTTTTCAAAATTTAGGGAGAATCCGTTTTCAGAGAATCAATAAATATTCGGAAAATATCATTTAGTATCTCTTGCGTTGCTCTTTCACTAATGGAATTTTTAATAACACAAGTATCGTCAGCAAATAGTACTAATTTTGTTCGTTGAATGTTAAGTGTAAGGTCATTCTCACATGTAAGGAATAGTAGTAGACCCAAAATATACTCATAAACATATCGCTATCACTTGCCCAAAAATTCACATTTACGTTTGAAACATATAAAATATTAACTGAAAATTATGATGAAAAGCCATTAAATTAACTTCCTGCATTAAATTTATTAAATTTTCTCTATAAACGCACTACGTACTTATTTACTGACCATCAGCTTTAAACATTTGTGGATCTCAGCACCAGCGTTGTCGCAAATTTGAAATTTTCCGAAGATCACGACCATTTTGCTTTTGTATCATCGCAGCGATCATGATATCAGCAGCACCTTCTCTAACACTCACTTCTACGTCTCAGGCATATTGCGTGTTCATAGATAGTTAACACGGAGCACGCTTTAGTGAGTTACGTGTATTTCACAGTTTTAGTGTGTAGTAAATGGCATGGGCGACGTGTTGTTTCTATGGCTGTATGAGATATACAGCCGGTAGTTACGTCTGCGAACATCCGGTGTGTCGTAGCTACTGGGCCCCTGGGCCGTTGCCACGCAAGAGCAGAGCAGGCTATACCATTGTGAGGAGTGTGAGGAGAGGAGAGGAGGGGAGACGGGCCTGCGCCTCCTAATAACTGGCGGGCCGCCTGCTCGTAAACAGCGCGGCGGCCCCACCACTCTGCCACTGTGCGCCTAATAGCAGCCTGCAGCACACCTGGGGCCGGCTGATCCGGCCACCTCCCTCCCCCGCTACCCTCTCCAGCCACCCCCTCCTCCCCATACTAGAACACACTCACTGTTCCCACCTATCTACCGGCGCGCACTTTTTCATTCCTTCCACACTGGTTAATGGTGATTATGGCTCGCTGTCTGAGGTAATGTAAAGTGCGGAGGGAGCCCTATTTCTAACGCCACCGTTGAGTAAAATTATTGTTACTTCAGCTATGTTTTTGCTAAATTACATTACATTACAATTTTCAAAGTGGTTTTTGGGAGTACAACAGCAATTATGCGTGTATCAGTTTGCTCGAATACAATGGCATTCTTGTGATTCTATTTGTCGTTCATCACAACCAGCAAGTCCTTCATCACATCTCATTAAGTACACCAAGTCCTTTCATACATGCATGTATTTTTTTCATCATTACTAACTTTACGACAGGAGCGCGCATATAATGTAAAAGGCATATTACTATATACATAACTAGATCTATATTGGGTCTTAGCATCTATTCCACAATGCCAGGTCTTGCAAGCGATGACATGTCGGTCGGCGAATGATTCCAATCCAGGTAGAGAGGCATTCTCACATCGAACGATAGCGAGAGTAAACCATCCACTTCCAGTACTCCCAGTGGCAACGTCAAGACTGAAATGAACTCGACAGCAAGTTGGCCGCTACCGTTCGATGTGAGAAAGCGTCTCTAACTGGATTGGAATCATTCATCGACCGAGGTGTCATCGCTTACAAGACCTGGCATTGTGAAATAGATGCTAAGACCCAATCTAGACCTAGTTATGTATATAGTAATATGCCTTTTACATTATATACCCGCTCCTGTCGTAAAGTTAGTAATGATAAAAAAATACATGTATGGATGAAAGGACTTGGTGTACTTGGTGCACTTGGTCATCATAATGATCAATGTAGGAAAATTTTATCAAATTGTTGCATCCTTGAGCCCCTGGTTCGCAATGTATGTCTACAGGTTTGTGACGTCATCACTCAGAGGTTAAGGCAGCAAAGTTAAAGTTGGAGTACATTGTATAGCCTATGGGACTTTAACTCTGAATATTAGAATTATTATTTGCGCTCCGTTAGTGGCAGTATTTGATATTAGTACAGCTTCAGCATTTGTAGACTCATTAGTTCACTTAACTGCCATGCATAGGAATATTCTGTCCCACAACCAAACATAGAAACAGAGTAGTTGGTAGGTAGACACTTTCAAGAACACTCCGTTCAATATAAATATCAAACTTCAAACTGCTTCTGTTAATTTCTCTTCATAGAACTAACAGCCTGACTGGCTGAGTTGGACATCTTTCAAGAAGTGAAAACGAAGTGCTTGGAAGGAAAATGAAGGTTGTATCGCTTCTTGGTGAATGTATTGTCAGAAACAGCTTCATTCTTATCGGACTGCTGTTTTAGTGTAGCCCAGTGTAATTGAGTGCAAAGTAATGTTCACCATATAACATCATATCACCTGTTTTCTAATACAGAAATGGTATCTATAATCCAAAATATAGCTACGAAAATTCAATTACATTGCCTTATAGCGTGGTAGCATAATTTCAAAAGATTTCAGATCTCTCATGAAGAAAGTCTTCTAGTATTTCCAAGATTTTGTATATAAAATTAGACACTCATTAGTTAATTGCTCCCACTGTCCACAAATGCCATATCCAAATTAGAAGTGAATTCGAAGAGAGTCGAAGAGAAAATAAATACACTCCTGGAAATGGAAAAAAGAACACATTGACACCGGTGTGTCAGACCCACCATACTTGCTCCGGACACTGCGAGAGGGCTGTACAAGCAATGATCACACGCACGGCACAGCGGACACACCAGGAACCGCGGTGTTGGCCGTCGAATGGCGCTAGCTGCGCAGCATTTGTGCACCGCCGCCGTCAGTGTCAGCCAGTTTGCCGTGGCATACGGAGCTCCATCGCAGTCTTTAACACTGGTAGCATGCCGTGACAGCGTGGACGTGAACCGTATGTGCAGTTGACGGACTTTGAGCGAGGGCGTATAGTGGGCATGCGGGAGGCCGGGTGGACGTACCGCCGAATTGCTCAACACGTGGGGCGGGAGGTCTCCACAGTACATCGATGTTGTCGCCAGTGGTCGGCGGAAGGTGCACGTACCCGTCGACATGGGACCGGACCGCAGCGACGCACGGATGCACGCCAAGACCGTAGGATCCTACGCAGTGCCGTAGGGGACCGCACCGCCACTTCCCAGCAAATTAGGGACACTGTTGCTCCTGGGGTATCGGCGAGGACCATTCGCAACCGTCTCCATGAAGCTGGGCTACGGTCCCGCACACCGTTAGGCCGTCTTCCGCTCACGCCCCAACATCGTGCAGCCCGCCTCCAGTGGTGTCGCGACAGGCGTGAATGGAGGGACGAATGGAGACGTGTCGTCTTCAGCGATGAGAGTCGCTTCTGCCTTGGTGCCAATGATGGTCGTATGCGTGTTTGGCGCCGTGCAGGTGAGCGCCACAATCAGGACTGCATACGACCGAGGCACACAGGGCCAACACCCGGCATCATGGTGTGGGGAGCGATCTCCTACACTGGCCGTACACCACTGGTGATCGTCGAGGGGACACTGAATACTGCACGGTACATCCAAACCGTCATCGAACCCATCGTTCTACCATTCCTAGACCGGCAAGGGAACTTGCTGTTCCAACAGGACAATGCACGTTCACATGTATCCCGTGCCACCCAACGTGCTCTAGAAGGTGTAAGTCAACTACCCTGGCCAGCAAGATCTCCGGATCTGTCCCCCATTGAGCATGTTTGGGACCGGATGAAGCGTCGTCTCACGCGGTCTGCACGTCCAGCACGAACGCTGGTCCAACTGAGGCGCCAGGTGGAAATGGCATGGCAAGCCGTTCCACAGGACTACATCCAGCATCTCTACGATCGTCTCCATGGGAGAATAGCAACCTGCATTGCTGCGAAAGGTGGATATACACTGTACTAGTGCCGACATTGTGCATGCTCTGTTGCCTGTGTCTATGTGCCTGTGGTTCTGTCAGTGTGATCATGTGATGTATCTGTCCCCAGGAATGTGCCAATAAAGTTTCCCCTTCCTGGGACAATGAATTCACGGTGTTCTTATTTCAATTTCCAGGAGTGTATGTTGTGCTGTTATCTCAGCTGACGAGATTTGTGTTATTTTTTAAGACATCCTAATTTCTTCATCATCAGTCAACATTATATACTGTAAATAGCAGCGCATTTGAACCTATAAGGTGTGAGGCAACTAAGAAAAGTCTCCAAAACGTGAATAGAACTGGTAAATACACACATCAAAAATGTTTTGCATCACCTCGGTTCCAAGATATCCGGTACCTGTACAAAAAATTGGAACAGAGATCAACATAAACATCATTTCTGCCCTTTTTATTGCTCATGAACACCACACATTGCATGTTATACCACCACACAGTGAGACCCTCACAGGTGGTGGTCTAGATTTCTGTACACACTGGTGTCTCTAATACACAGTAGCGCGTCCTCTTGCATTGATGCATGCCTGTATTCTTTGTTGCATACTATAAACAAGTTCATCAAGGTACTGTTGGTCCAGATTGTCCCATTCCTCAACGGCGATTCGCCGTAGGTCCCTCAGAGTGGTCCGTAAACGGCCCCTTTCAACCCATGCCAGGCGTGTTCAATAAGATTCGTGTCCGGAGAACATGCTGGCCACTCTAGTCGAGCAATCCTGAAGGAAGTCATTCACAAGATGTGCACGATGGGGGCGGGAATTGTCGTTCATAAAGATGTATGCCTCGCCAATATGCTGCAGATATGGTTGCACTATCGGTCGGAGGATGGTGCTCAGGTATCGTGCAGGCGTTACGGCACCTTCCATGACCTCCAGCGGCGTACGTCGGCCACACATAAGGCCACCCGAAAACAGTTGGGAAACCCCATCTTGCTGCACTCGCTGAACAATGTTTCTAAGACGTTCAGCCTGACCGGGTTACCTGCAAACACATTTTCGACGATTGTCTCGTTGAAGGCTTATGCGACACTCACCGGTGAACAGAACGTGATGGCAATCCTGAGCGGTACATTCGGCATGTTGCTGGGCTCATCTGTATTGCGCTGCATGGTGTGGTTGCAAAGATGGACCTCGCCACGCACGTCAGGAGTTAAGTTGCGCATCATGCAGCCTATTCCGCACAGGTTCAGTCGTAACATGTCCTGTGGCTGCACGAAAAGCATTATTCAACATGGTGGCGTTGCTGTCAGGGTTCCTCCGAGCCATAATCCTTTAGGTAGCGGTCATCCATTGCAGTAGTAGCCCTTGGGCGGCCTGAGCGAGGCAGTTCCTGTCACTCTGTATCTCCTCCATGTACGAACAGCATCGCTTTGGTTCACTCCGAGACGTCTGGGCACTTCACTTGGTAAGAGGCCTTCCTAGCACAAAGTAACAATGTGGACGCGATCGAATCGCGGTATTGACCGTCTATGTATGGTTGAACTTCAGACAACTCGAGCCGTGTACCTCCTTTCTGGTTGAATGACTGGAAGTGATCGGCTAATAGGCGCTGCTCATGCATAGTTGTTTGCGTCTTTGGGCGGGTTTAGTGACATCTCCGAATAGTCAAGGGGACTGTGTCTGTGATACAGTTTCCACAGTTAACGTCTATCTTGAGGAGTTCTGGGAACCGGAGTGATGCTAAACTTTTTTTGATGTGTGTACTATCAAGGCGCGGTTTTCGTCATGTTATAGCGGAAGACGTCACAAATACTCAGACGTACAAAAATCATTTTAAAATTCATACTTGTTGAGTGGTCTTTTTAATTGGTATATGTACTTCTTATGTCACTTTAACATGCTTTCAAAGATGATCTTAGCGGCATAACATTTATGGATCTGGATCGAACAGTAGCATGGTCCAAGCTGCAACTCTATCCTGATGTCAGGAATATATGGCCTGCCATACTGTACAAAATAGATTAAAAGAGAACACGTTTTATGCTTTCAGAAATCGTCGGCGTTTTCTGGCAGGTCACTCCTATTAATTTCCCTGCCAGGTCGCAGCCTCGAGGTGTCAAGTCTAGTGAGCGCGCAGGCCATTTTGTTTATCCCGAACTACCGAACCGAATATCTGCAAACGATCTGTTAAGATCTGTAAATATCTGTGTGGAATTGGCAATATGGACGTTATGATGATACGACATGGGTTACCTTACGTTAAGGGTAACGTCTTCTAATTACCTCGGCAGGGTATCAGGAACTGCAGAGACTTGTAGCTCTGTAGAGACTCACTTGTAAAATATGGAGCAGTGATGTGACTCTCCAAAACCCAGCACTACACGTGGACAGACCGAGGTTGCTGAGTATCTCCTTCTCTCTGCTATTGAGGAGTTTCGACTGACAAGTAGCCAAAAAGCGAATATTGATTTGCTCATAGATTGCATAGTTCATCAGTACCGCGTAATGGAAATATTTTAGATCTGGTAGCCACGAACAGACCAGACCTCATCGACAGTGTCATTGTTGAAACAGGGACTAGTGATCATGATGTTGTCATTACGACTCTGGTTACGAAAGTTTAAAAGTCGGTCAAGAAGGCTAGGAGAGTATTCTTACTAGAAAGAGCAGATAAGCAGTTGTTAGCATCCCACTTAGTAAATGAATCGACTTCATTTACTTCCGGTACGATGGACATGGAAGAATTATGGGCAAATTTTAAACACATTGTAAATCACGCATTGGACAAGTATGTGCTGAAAAAGTGGGTTACGGACGGAAAAGACCCACCGTGGTTTAACAGCGCAATTCGGAGAATGCTCAGGAAGCAAAGACAGTTGCACTCTCGGTACAAGAAAGATCGGGAAAATGAGGACAAGCAAAAGTTAGTAGAGATTCGTGCTGCTGAAAAAAGAGTGATGCGCGAAGTACTCAACCACTATCACCGTCATACCTTAGCAAAAGATCTTGCTGCAAATCCAAGGAAATTCTGGTCTTACGTAAAATTGGTAAGCGGGTCGAAGGCTTCCATCCAGTCACTCACTGATCAGTCTGGCCTGGCAACGGAAGACGGCAAAACGAAAGCTGTAATTTTAAATTTAGCATTTGAGAAATCTTTCACGCAGGATAATCGTAAAAACATACCGTCGTTTGAGTATCGTACAGATTCCCGCATGGAGGACATAGTGATAGACATCCCTGGGGTTGTGAAGCAGCTGAATGGGTTGAAAATAAATAAATCGCCAGGTCCTGATGGGATTCCAATTTTTTTTACAGAGAATACTCTACTGCATTGGCTCCTTACTTAGCTTGCATTTATCGCGAATCTCTTGCCCAACGTAATGTCCAGAGCGACTGGAAAAAAGCGCAGGTGATGCCTGTATATAAGAAGGGTAGAAGGACGGTTCCTCAAAATTACAGACCAATATCCTTAACATCGATTGGTTGCAGGATTCTCCAACATATTCTCAGATCGAATGTAATGAATTTCCTTGAGACATAGAAGTTGCTGTCCATGCCTCAGCACGGCTTGATCAAGCATCGCTCCTGCGAAACGTAACTCACCCTTTTTCACATGATATCTTGCGAACCATGGATGAAGGGTATCAGACGGATACCATATTCCTTGATTTCCGGAAAGCGTTTGACTCGGTGCCCCACTGCAGACTCCTAACTAAGGTACGAGCATATGGGATTCGTTCCCAAATATGTGAGTGGCTCGAAGACTTGTTAAGTAATAGAACCCAGTACGTTGTCCTCGACGGTGAATGTTCATCGGAGGTGAGGTATCATCTGGAGTGCCCCAGTGAAGTGTAGTAGGTCCACTGTTGTTTTCTATCTACACAAATGATCTTTTGGATAGGGTGGATAGCAATGTGCGGCTGTTTGCTGATGATGCTGTGATGTACGGGAAGGTGCCGTCGTTGAGTGACTGTAGGAGGATACAAGATGACTTGGACAGGATTTGTGATTGGTGTAAAGAAGGGCAGCTAACTCTAAATATAGATAAAAGTAAATTAATGCAGATGAATAGGAAAAATAATCCTGTATTGTTTGAATACTCCATTAGTAGTGTAGCGCTTGACACAGTCACGTCGGTTAAATATTTGGGCGTAACGTTGCAGAGCGATATGAAGTGGGACACGCATGTAATGGCAGTTGTGGGGAAGGCGGATAGTCGTCTTCGGTTCATTGGTAGAATTTTGGGAAGATGTGGAGACCGCTTATAAAACACTAATACGACCTATTCTTGAGTACTGCTCGAGCGTTTGGGATCCCTATCAGGTCGGATTAAGGGAGGACATAGAAGCAATTCAGAGGCGGGCTGCTTGATTTGTTACTGCTAGGTTTGATCATCACGCGAGTGTTACGGAAATGCTTCAGGAACTCAGGTGGGAGTCTCTAGAGGAAATGAGACGTTCTTTTCGTGAATCACCAGTGAGGAAATTTAGAGAACCAGCATTTGAGGCTGACTGCAGTACAATTTTACTGCCGCCAACTTAAGAGTCTAGTACTCCCAAATGACTCTTATGGCTGGTTCCATTCCCACAGTCAGGCTGTCTCGCAGTGGCAAATGGACTTTGTGGCTATCAACGAAAAAGTTTAGTTACATTTCTGTGGTGAGTGCCGTTCTTGTCCATCGGAAAATTTCTTAGCGTTTCCAGTTCCTTAACTGTGCTGCAGTATTTGCAATACATTGTAATATTGCGGAGTTGGCACGATCGGGATATATTTCATCATATATCTTAACAGCTTGGTGACAGTTCTTTTTTCATATGTCGTATAGCATTTGAAAGTCTTAATAACTGTATTACAGATTCGTCTGATCGCTACAACAGCGAATTACAGACCGATGGGCTTCATGCTCACAGCTCAACACGCCTATTGTACGTGACTTACTTGTTTACTTACGATTGTGAAAGAAAAGAAGATATTCGTAAGGCCTATTGTGATGGTGGGGCAGTGTTTTCTAGCGGTTGTAATACTCTGAAAGGCCAAAGAAACTGGTACACCTGCCTAATATCGCGTAGGGCCCCCGCGAGCATGCTGAAGTTCCACAACACGACTTGGCATGGACTCAACTAATGTCTGAAGTAGTGCTGGAGGGATCTGCCACCATGAATTCTGCAGGGCTGTCCATAAGTCCGTAAGAGTACGAGGGTGTGGAGACCTCTTCTGAAGAGTACGTTGGAAGGTATCCAAGATGTGCTCTGTTCCTGGAGCCACTCTGTTGCAATTCTCGACGTGTGAAGTGTCGCATTGTCTTGCTGGAGTTGCCCAAGTCAGTCGGTCTTCATAATGGACATGAATGGATGCAGGAGATCAGACACGATACGTACGTACGCGTCACCTATCAGAGTCGTACCTAGACATATCAGGGGACCCGTATCACTCAAACTGCACACGCCCCACACTGTTACAAAGCCTCCAACAGCTTGAAAAGTATCTGCTGACATGCAGGGTCCATGGATTCGGGAGGCTGCCTCCACACCCGTACACGCACATCCGCTAAATACAATTTGAAACGAGATTCTTCCGACCAGGTAACATGTTTCCAGTCATCAACAGTCCATTACCGATGTTGACGGGCTCAGGCGGGACGTAAAGCTTTGTATCGTGCGGTCGTCAAGGGTACACGAGTGGGTCTTCGGCTCCGAAAGCCCATATCAATGATGTTTCGTTGAATGGCTCGAACTCTGACACTAGTTGATGACCCAGTACTGAGATCTGCAGCAATTTGCTTCAGGGTTGCATTTCTGTCACTCTGAACGATTCTCTTCAATCGTCATTAGTCCTGTTCTTGCAGGATATTTTTCCGGCCTCAGCGATGACGGAGATTTGATGTTTTGCAGGATTAATGATAGTCAAGGTACACTATTGAAATGGTCGTACCGGAAAATCCTCACTTCACCGGTATCTCGAAGATGCTGTGTCCCATCACTCCTGCGCCGATTATAACACCACGTTCAAACTCACTTAAACCTTGATAACTTGCCATTGTAGCAGCAGAAACCGATTTAACAACTGCGCCAGACACTTGTTGCCTTATATAGGCGTTGCCGACCGCAGCATACTCATGCCTATACCAGTGTCTTTGGAGCTTCAGTTTTTATCGGCCATATGAGACACTCAATTTGATGAATACAACAGTCGACCGTCGAGAAACGTGTAAACAATTTTGCTATTTTAAGGCCCATAGGAACCGAAGGTCTGTATTATGTGCCAGAACATGCAACGGACTTGTTGTCCACCTACTTCCATACTGTCATACTTGAGTGAAATCAGACGTCTGCACGTATGAAGACGGTTGTCGAAGGTGGAGATGACGGGACATCGACACTTTAACGAACAGGACACAACTTGCAAAGTGAGGGAATACATCCTAGGAATAGCTTTTTTGGTGGTTGTGTATGGCCTTTCTACCATGGAAACTGCGCCTGGTACGTCAAAGTTCAGAACGTTGTTAAAAACTTATTTTATTTGAACAGATAAACATCATGAAGTGGCCAGTGGTTCATAGTCACACACACACACACACACACACACACACACACACACACACACACAGATAGAGAGACCGATCTTTGCAGAACGCTGTGAAAGAGTGGCACCTGTGAGAAAATTGACTTAGAACCAGCCAAGGAGTCACTGGACTGTGACACTCGATAGTGGGCACTTCACTTGAAGTTGCCATGGATAACACAATTGATGAAACTTGGAGTATCGTAGCTGCTCTCGCCGGAAATCCAGCACTGGCAGCCGAGCAAAGACACCCACCAACTCCTCAACAAAGCCATCTGGGGATACTGTTAGCCGACTCCGTCACGCTTTCCGCACAGCGACGCCGTCAGCGCCTGGACCACCGACGGAGAATTAACTGCGCTGCAACACTGTAAGTTACGTCTGTGTCTGAGTGACCACAAACGCTCGGTGACTTTGCTGAGAGTTTTATTTTATTAATAACTGGAATACTATTATTTTATTTCTTTAGTGATGGCGATTTGTAAAATAGCTATAGCCGTGTGTAGGGTGTAAGTCAGATGTGCACTATTTCGCCCCTACTATTGAATCCATACATCAAAGCAGCAATACAGGAAAGAACTAAAATTTCGAGCCGGTCGGTGTGGCCGTGCGGTTATAGGCGCTTCAGTCTGGAACCGCGTGACCGCTACGGTCGCAGGTTCGAATCCTTCCTCGGGAATGGATGTGTGTGATGTCCTTAGGTTAGTTAGGTTTAAGTAGTTCTAAGTTATAGGGGACTGATGACCTCTCATAGTGCTCAGAGCCATTTGAACCATTTTGAAAAGTTTGATAATGGGGTTAAGAGTCACGGTGATGACATTGATACCCTCAACGGAAGTGAAGGAGAATTGCTGGGCTGTTCAGTTGAATTACCAACATAATAAGAACAGAATGCGGATCGAGAGTATATCGAAGAAAGCAATGGAGAGTAGCAGAAATGAGGTTACCGATAAACTTAAAATCAAAATTCGAGACCGAGAGGTTGTGTTAAGGCAAATGGGAAAAATATCCATGGTACTGAAGAGCGCTGTAGATGATTCAAGAAACAGTAGAGAAAGACTGACATTGCAATGTATCCAACAGATACGGGTGAATACGAGGGGTGCAAGTGCTACTCCGAGAGGAAGAGGTAGGTTAGAGAATTCCCTCCCTAGGCCCGACAAGACGCCTCCTGAGACGCGGCAATGTAGGAGTAGGCAAAATGCAACAGGGAATAACAATATCAATGTGCTAATAGTAAACTGCAGGAGCGTCTATAGAAAGGTCCCACAACTGCTCTCATTAATAAACGGTCATAACGCCCATATAGTACTAGGGACAGAAAGTTGGCTGAAACCAGACGTAAACAGTAATGAAATCCTAAACTCAGATTGGAATGTATACCGCAGAGACAGGCTGGGCAGTGAAGGGGGAGGCGTGTTTATAGCGATAAGAAGTGCAATAGTATCGAAGGAAATTGACGGAGATCCGAAATGTGAAATGATTTGGGTAAAGGTCACGGTTAAAGCAGGCTCAGACATGGTAATTGGATGTCTTTATAGGCCCCCTGGCTCTGCAGCTCTTGTGGCTGAGCACCTGAAGGATAATTTGGAAAATATTTCGAGTAGATTTCCCTACCTTGTTATAGTTCTGGGTGGAGATTTTAATTTGCCCGACATAGACTGGGAGACTCAAATGTTCATAACGGGTGGCAGGGACAAAGAATCCAATGAAATTTTTTCAAGTGCTTTATCTGAAAACTACCTTGAGCAGTTAAACAGAGAACCGACTCGTGGCGATAACATATTAGACCTTCTGGTGACAAACAGACCCGAGCTATTTGAAACAGTTAACGCAGAACAGAGAATCAGCGATCGTAAAGCGGTTACGGCATCGATGATTTCAGTTGTAAATAGAAATATTAAAAAAGGTAGGAAGATTTTTCTGTTTAGCAAAAGTGACAAAAAGCAGATTACAGAGTACCTGACGGCTCAACACAAAAGTTTTGTCTCAAGTACAGATAGTGTTGAGGATCAGGGGACCAAGTTCAAAACCATCGTACAATATGAGTTAGATGAGTATGTGCCAAGCAAGATCGTAAGAGATGGAAAAGAGCCACCGTGGTACAACAAGCGAGTTAGAAAGCTGCTGCGGAAGCAAAGGGAACTTCACAGCAAACACAAACATAGCCAAAGCCCTGCAGACAAACAAAAATTACGCGAAGCGAAATGTAGTGTGAGGAGGGCTATGCGAGAGGCGTTCAATGAATTCGAAAGTAAAGTTCTATGTACTGACTTGGCAGAAAATCCTAAGAAATTCTGGTCTTATGTCTAAGCGGTAGGTGGATCAAAACAAAATGTCCAGACACCCTGTGACTAAAATGGTACAGAAACAGAGGATGACAGACTAAAGGCCGAAATACTAAATGTCTTTTTCCAAAGCTGTTTCACAGAGGAAGACTGCACTGCAGTTCCTTCTCTAGATTGTCGCACAGATGACAAAATGGTAGGTATCGAAATAGACGACAGAGGGATAGAGAAACAATTCAAATCGCTCAAAAGAGGGAAGGCCGCTGGACCTGATGGGATACCAGTTCTATTTTACACAGAGTACGCGAAGGAACTTGCCCCCCTTCTTGCAGCGGTGTACCGTAGGTCTCTAGAAGAGCGTAGCGTTCCAAACGATTGGAAAAGGGCGGAGGTCATCCCCGTTTTCGAGAAGGTACGTCGAAAAGATGTGCGGAACTATAGACCTATATCTCTAACGTCGATCAGTTGTAGAATTTTGGAACACGTATTATGTTCGAGTATAATGACTTTTCTGGAGACTAGAAATCTACTCTGTAGGAATCAACATGGGTTTCGAAAAAGACGGTCGTGTGAAACCCAGCTCGCGCTATTCGTCCACGAGACTCAGAGGGCCATAGACACGGGTTCCCACGTAGATGCCGTTTTTCTTGATTTCCGCAAGGCGTTCGATACAGTTCCCCACAGCCGTTTAATGAACAAAGTAAGAGCATATGGACTATCAGACCAATTGTGTGATTAGATTGAGGAGTTCCTAGATAACAGAACGCAGCATGTCATTCTCAATGGAGAGAAGTGTTCCGAAGTAAGTGTGATTTCAGGTGTGCCACAGGGGAGTGTCATGGGACCGTTGCTGTTCACAATATACATAAATGACCTGGTGGATGACATCGGAAGTTCACTGAGGCTTTTTTCAGATGATGCTGTGGTGTATCGAGAGGTTGTAACAATGGAAAATTGTACTGAAATGCAGGAGGATCTGCAGCGAATTGACGCATGGTGCAAGGAATGGCAATTGAATCTCAATGTAGACAAGTGTAATGTGCTGCGAATACATAGAAAGATAGATCCCTTATCATTTAGCTACAAAATAGCAGGTCAGTGCCGGCCGAAGTGGCCGTGCGGTTAAAGGCGCTGCAGCCTGGAACCGCGAGACCGCTACGGTCGCAGGTTCGAATCCTGCCTCGGGCATGGATGTTTGTGATGTCATTAGGTTAGTTAGGTTTAACTAGTTCTAAGTTCTAGGGGACTAATGACCTCAGCAGTTGAGTCCCATAGTGCTCAGAACCATTTGAACCATTTTTTGAAAATAGCAGGTCAGTAACTGGAAGCAGTTAATTCCATAAATTACCTGGGAGTACGCATTAGGAGTGATTTAAAATGGAATGACCACATAAAGTTGATCGTCGGTAAAGCAGATGCCAGACTGAGATTCATTGGAAGAATCCTAAGGAAATGCAATCTGAAAACAAAGGAAGTAGGTTACAGTACACTCGTTCGCCCACTGCTTGAATACTGCTCAGCGGTGTGGGATCCGTACCAGATAGGGTTGATAGAAGAGATAGAGAAGATCCAACGGAGAGCAGCGCGCTTCGTTACAGGATCATTTAGTAATCGCGAAAGCGTTACGGAGATGGTAGATAAACTCCAGTGGAAGACTCTACAGGAGAGACGCTCAGTAGCTCGGTACGAGCTTTTGTTAAAGTTTCGAGAACATACCTTCACCGAAGAGTCCAACAGTATATTGCTCCCTCCTACGTATATCTCGCGAAGAGACCATGAGGAAAAAAACAGAGAGATTAGAGCCCACACAGAAGCATGCAGACAATCCTTCTTTCCACGAACAATACGAGAGTGGAATAGAAGGGAGATCCCATAGAGGTACTCAGGGTACCCTCCGCCACACTCCGTCAGGTGGCTTGCGGAGTATGGATGTAGATGTAGATGTAGATGTAGGCACAAGAGACCATGTCGGGACATGTGAAGCTAGCTAACAAAAAGTAAAATAAAATTTTTAAAAAAGGAGTAGATAGATATGTGAAATAGAATTCAATGTCTCAACGTCCCGGCCATCAACGACAGACGATCATTTCATTTCGTTTTTACTGGGCGCAAATCGTATTTAGTTATTGAATACATTGCTACACAGACTGTCTAATACGGCTATCATCTCGTTGTCTGGACCTGATTTCAGGCCGGAAGTATGCTGAGCGTATTGTTATGTACGGGTGAATATTGAAAAGTAAAGCCTCTGATTTTCTTATATGAAAACTTTTCAAGCTGTGTATATGTAACAGACATTTTATTTACTTTCTTTAGTCATCAGCCTTCTGAGTGGTTTGATGCGGCCCACCAAGAATTCCTCTCCTGTGCCAACCTCTTCACTGCAGATTAGCACTTGCAACCTGCGTCCTCAATTATTTGTTGAATGTACTCCAATTTCTGTCTTCTTCAACAGTTTTTGGACTCTACAACTCCCTCTTGTACCATGGAAGCTATTGCCTGATGTCTTAAAAGAGGTCCAATCACCCTGGCCCTTCTTCTTGTCAGCGTTTTCAATATATTCCTTTCCTCTCCGATTCTGCGCAGAACCTCCTCGTTCCTTATCAGTCCACCTAATTTTTAAAATTCTTCTGTAGCACCACATCTCAAATGCTTCGAATCTCGTCTTTTTCCAGTTTTTCCACAGTCCATGTTTCAGTATCATAGAATGCTGAGCTCGAAACGTACATTTTCAAAAATTTCTTCCTCAAACTGATGTCCATTACCCGTCCCTCCCCATAGCTTACTCCTATTTTTCTCTGAACATCTTGAACCATTCCGAATTGACGAATGCTTTCGCCAGGTCTCCAAATGAACGTGTCTTCATTTTTCTTCAGTCTTGCTTTCGATATCAACCGCAATTTCAGAATTGCCTCCTGGTGCCTCTACCTTTCGTAAAGCCAAACTGATCGTCCTCTAACTTATCACCAACTTTCCTTCCCATTCTTCTGTGTATTATTCTTGTCAGCAACTTCGTTTCATGGGCTGCGATAATTCTCACACTTTTCAGCTCTAGCAGTCTTCGGAATTGTGTGAATGATATTTTTCCGAAAGTCAGATACTATGTCGCCATACTCACACATTCTACACACCAATGTGAATAGTTGTTTTGTTTTCCCTTGTTCCAATGGTTTTAGAAATGTTAGCAATCCCCTCTGCCTTATTCGATCTTAAGTTCTCCAAAGCTCTTTTAAATTTTGATTCTAATACTGGATAACTCATGTCTTCTCTATCGAGTCGTGTCTCTTCTTCTATCTCATCAGACAAATTTTCCCGCGCATAGATGCCTTCAGTGTACTCTTCCCATATTTGCGCTCTCTCCTTTGCATTTAACAGTAGAATTCCCCTTGCACTCTTAATGATACCATCTTTGCTTTCAGTTTCGCAGAAGACTGTTTGGACTTCCCTATATGCTGCGTCAGTCTTTCCGGCGTTCTGCGTTTTCATTATTCATGTCTACGTATTAGCAGCCCACTGCCGCTAGGGGGCTCCGAATTGTAATGTGTAAATGGCGGTGCACAACGTAATTATGAGTGAGAAACTGCGTGCTCTAACTGGCTCTCGTATTCGAATAATTCGTTCACACACGGAGCGTCCTATCCTTCAGCATGTCAATTCGAGAGCACACACAAAAGCTGTAACATCTGCAGCAATTCGACAGCTTGGGTTTATTGTCTTCTTTCATCCTCCGTAGTGTCACGACTTGGCCCCATCCTATTTTCATCTATTTTCGAAAGAACACCTTCCTTGACTTCACTCAAATATTGATGAAACAGTGCAAGTAGAGGTGATGTGACTCCGTCAACAAAGTGAAACTTTCTACAATCACGGTCTTAATAAATTGGTCTCTCTTTGGGAGAAATGTGTTCATAGCCAGTGTGACTCGTTGAGAAATAAATATGTAGTCGTGAAGAACAAAGCTGTAGAATGTTAAAACGTTATTTTATTTAAACAACTGTAATAGTTTTCACAGTACAAATTTGGAGGCATAACTTTTCACCACGACCTCGTAATATGATTTTGGTTTTCATTCATCGCTACTGATTCGGGCTCTCGTTACATGTACTCGTAATGTTCGTTCTCTACTGCTTTTTCGCCAGTCGATTTAGCGTTCCACCACTACGGCCTTCAGGACATGATCTGCCTTGTTTAGTGTATTATACACTTATAGAAGGGAGTACAATAAATTATGTAACCGAATAATACCATCTGTTGACTTCCTAAACAATTAATGAACAAATGAAAACTATTAAATGCTAAAACTGCATTTCGGGGTGCATTAGACATTAAATCTGTTGAAATGAATAGTGTAATCTTTGGCACCTGATATTGGCGGGTTCTAACTATTCAAATAAACCCAAAGGCCCTTGATACAGACAACCAGCAAATTTCAAGATATCTCAAGGAAAGCATGCAGTCTTACTTAAAAGGATACATAAGCAAATGCTTTATTTTAAGTCATTCAGGAAAGTGGTGTGCTATGAAGTAATTCTGATGAAGTATTTTACAGGTGCTTGGTACCTGTGAGGAAGCCGTTACATCCACTAAATCACGAAGGCACTATGCAACAAACCTAGGAACATAGACCGTCTACTTACAAGGGTTTAAACAATAATCTTTTTGCTAAACGGATATCACGCAGCGAAACTGGGACATATAGCCTCAATGGTCTCTCAGCTTCAGATCCTTAAAAGTAAGTTCGCTATCCGACAACTTTGCTGACTTTGCTAATTTACGTAAACAGTCCTGCAACTACCATGCCCTTCATCGGTACAGACTGCATGATGTGTGCTACATTGGGGAACTTCATCAAGACGATGACCCGTGCGTTCGAAGGTTTATTGGAATTCGGGACAAAGCTACTACGCATCCTTCGTTGATGTTCCTCCGATTTCTTCAGTAACAATCATTTGTTCGATGTTACATCACTAACATTTCTACTAGAACTGTGAAGTGTCACAGGAATACTGTTACTGAATAAAGGGCAACAAGAAGTAGCGAGTGCTTACATATTCAGTTCGACACAAAATACTTACTGTGACATATATACCTGTAACACAAGTCAGTTTCGAATTTTCGGCAAAAGCACAAGCGTTCAGCAAGGTAAAGGTTCATGTATTGCAGATCTCATTTCTGAATGAGTGGAGTACAATGATTTATCACACTTTTCTCGGGAAATTCTGAGATGTATCTAGAGTCAAAGGTCTGACTCTTTCGATGTGGCCACTAAGAATTCCTATCCTGTGCCAACCTCTTCATCTCAGAGCAGAATTCGCAGCCTACGTCCTCAATTATCTGCTGGATATATTCCAATCTCTAACTCTAGAGTTTTTTGCCTCTACGGCTCCTTCAGGTACCATGGAAGACATTCCATGACGTCTTAACAGATGTCCTATCATCCAGTCCCTTCTCTCTGACAATATTTTCCTCATACTTCTTTCCTGTCCGATTCTGTTCAGAGCCTCCTCATTCCTTACCTTATCTGTTCACCCAATTCTCAACATTCGTCTGTAGCATTACATCTCAAAAGCTTCGATTCTCTTCTGGTCGGGCTCCCCCACAGTCCATGTTCCAGCAACATAAAATACTGTGATCCCAATGTACATTTTTAGAAATTTCTTCCTCAAATTCATGTCTATGTACGATATCAGTATTTATTTCTTGGCCAGAAATTCCCCTTTCTCCAGTGCTAGTCTGCTTTTGATGTCCATTTTCCTCCGTCCGTTATTGGTTATTTTGCTGTCTAGGTAGCAGAACTCCTTAACTTCGTCTACTTCGCGATCGTTAATCGGGGTGTCAAGCTTCTTGCTGTTCTCATTCCTGCTACTTTTCTTTACTTTCGTCTTTCTTCGATTTAATCTCAATTGATGTTATATACTCATCAGACCATTCCATTCATTACATCATATAACTTTTCTTCACTTTCAGTCAGGATAGTAACGTCATCAGGGAATCGTTTCATTCATATCCTTTTACCGTGAATTTTAATCCAATTCCGGAAGGTTTCTATATTTTCTACAATTGTTTCTTCAATGTTTCTGAGAGAAATGGAAACATTACTTGTGGAGCTTCAGTTCTTGATTTCTTCACATCAAGTCTGGTTTAGCCTATCGACGTATGTAAACTCACAGAACATTCCCACCTTACATCGGAAAATCTCCGTCAGTACTCTAACATACCACTGCACAATCTTAAGATCTGTTCGTGCATTAGAATACCGTTAGCGGCGATCTAGCACTTCTGCTAGATTCATCAAACAGGGAGACAAATGTAGCAGCTCTGGGTCAGCGATAGTAGCAATAGTGTTGACAAGGCTCTGCCGTTGCTCTTCTACAATTTAGGGAGTAATTTGAGTATACCTTACTCTCCAATTGGCCACCCAGGTAAAACCGCATGGAGAAAGGTCAGGAAGTCGTAATGGACAGGAGACTACACAGTCTCTACTGATTGTCTCTCCCTATTGAATACTTCATGCACTCATGCGAATACATCGTGTATTCGGCATAAGGTTGTGTTTGACCAGTTTGTGAATGCCAACCAGTCTGTCTGGAATGTGTTAAATCCATATGTGGATCAACTCACAGAACAACTACTGTGCGAATGTTTTCAGCAAGAGAAAACTACAGCGCACACCACCTTGACAAACTTGTCACGATTGCACGAGTTGTCCGCATAAGTGCATGCAGCATTAGACGTGAACAGACAATCAGTACAGTCTCCTGTCCATCTTCACAGCCTCATCTCTCTCCATGTAGTTTTTACCTGAGCGGCTAAGTAAAGACTCAGGTACACGCAGATGATCTTCATATACTGGAAGAGCTACAGCAGAGCACTATAAACATTATTGCTACAATCCCTATGGTAGAGAGCTACTCGCTGTTTGATTAATCGAGCACAGCGCTACTTCCGCGTTAACAGTGGCCATTTTCACCAACTTCTTTCATGGTCAGCCATAATCCCAGCCCACTTCCATACTGCCCATCCCGTAGGAAATTTTCAGTGATCTGATGCCACTTTTATATTTCAACCGATTGTATATTTTGCCTAGTTCCGGAGGCTTATGGGTAGCGTCCTTGATTAGTATTCAAAATGCCCTCGGTACCGGGATCGAAACACGCCACCACCTAAATTTCGATTAATATTCAATATTAGCGGCACAAGACATCAGGCATAAGAGACATCAACAGCCTTACCAAAGAGGGCCGAGGAGGGGACAGAGGTTCAGGGCACTCACTTGCCCTCGGGTGGAAAACTCTCCCTACAGGCGGAAGAAACAGTAAAGATCAACGTCAAGAATGCAGAAGGCAGTGGAAATGACAGGGCACTGTGGCCAGGACTCAGGTTACGACCCTTGCCCACTCTGCCCTCCCACCCTACCCTCCATTCCTCCCCTCCATATAAAAAAGGAAAGGAGGGTACCGCCCCCCTCCCCAAATAGAAAGGGATAGCATCTTTGATTAGTAGTCAAAACATCCTAATTCCTTAGTTCGAAACCAGTCACTGCTTACAGTTTGATTAATAATTGATGGCTGAAGATTTCCATCTTAAGAAGTTACCCTATTTACCCCAACGGCCTTGTAAAAAGAAAGGAGGAACGCACAGAGGTTCACTGCACTCTCTTGTCCTTGTGGTGGGCTACTGTCGCTAAAGGCAGAGTAATCAGCATTGATCAATGGCATGAGGATGCAGAAGGCAAAAGAAACCACTCCCTTAAAGACACATAACGTGTAGCCACAGGACATTTGGCCTGTAATTGAAAAAGTGTCATGATGATCTCTCATTGGCAAAAGACTCTGGAATAGTCCCCCATTCAGATATCCAGAAGGGAACTGCCTAGGGGGAGGTGACCACGAAAAAAAGATTGAATAAATAATGAAAGCATAACATTTTACAAGTTGGGTGTGGAATGTCCTAAGCTTGGACGTAGTATGGAGGCCAGAAAAACTGAAAATGGAAATTCCAAGGCTCATTCTAGTTAGACCTTTTATCACGGGAGAATATGCGCTTGGGACAAGGAATGAGAGGGGAGAGAGACTGATTGAGTTCTGAAATAAATTTTAGCTAGTACTAGCGAATATTCTGCTCAAGAATCGCAAAAGGAAGAGGTATACCTGGAAAGGGCTGCGTTATAGGGGAAGATTTCAGTTAAATTACATCATGGTCAAACAGAGATTCCGAAATTAGGTACTCAACTGTAAGGCTTACCCAGGTGCAGACACCGATTCAACTCACAAAGTAGTAGTAATGAAGAGTAGGCTGAGGTTTATGACGTTAGTCAGGAAGAATCAATACAAAATAAAGTGGGATACGGAAGTTCTAAGAAATGACGAGATACGCTTAACGTTCCCTGAGCCTATACATGCACATGAAAGAAATAGCTCAATAGGCAGTACAGCTGAAGAGGAATGGACATCTCTAAAAAGGGCAATCACAGGAGTGGGAAACAATAAAGTAGGTGCAAAGAAAGTAGCTGTGAGGAAACCATGGCAAACAGAAGATATGCTTCAGCTGATCGATGAAAGGAAGTAGTATTAAAAAGATTAGGGAACTTGAGGAATACAGAAATACAAGTCGCTGATGAATGAATTAAATATCAAGTGCATGGAAGCTAAGACGAAATGGCTGCATGTAAATGTGAATAAATCGAAAAAGAAATGATTGTCGAAAGGACTGACTGAGTGTACAGGAAAGTTAAAACAACCTTAGCTTAAATTAAAAGCGATGGTATTAAAATTAATACTGAATTCGGAATCCTATTGTTAAATGCAGAGGATTGAGCGATAGGTGGAAAGAGTACGTTGAAGACCTCTATGAGGGAAACGATTTCTCTGATGTGATAGAATATGAAAGTGGAGTTGATTTAGAAGAGTTAGGGGATCCAGTATTAGAATCAGAATGTATGAGAGGTTTGGGGGTCCTAAGATCATATAAGGTAGATGGGATTGATAATATTCCATCAGACTTTCAAAAATCGTTGGAGGGAAGTGACAACGAAACAGCTATTCACGTTGGTGTGTAGAATATATGAGTCTGGCATTCACACAATTCCGAGGACTGCAAGAGCTGACAAGTGTGACAATTATAGCACAACCAGCTTAAGAGCTCATCCATTAAAGTTACTTACAAGGATAATATACAAAAGTATGGAAAATAAAGTTGAGAATGTGTGAGACGACGATTACTTTGGCTTTAGGAAAAGTAAAGGCAACAGGGAGGCAATTCTGACGTTGCGCTTGACAATGGAAGCAAGACAAAAGAAAAATGAAGACACATTCATAGGATCAGTCGACCTGGAAAAAGTGTTCGTCATTTTGAAATGGTTCAAGATGTTTGAATTTCTGAGAAAAATAGGAGTAAGCTATATGGAGAGACTGGTAATGTACAGCATGTACAAAGGGCAAGAGGGAATAATACGAGTGGATGCCCAAGAACGAAGTGCTCATACTAAAAAGAATGTAATACAAGGATGTAATTTTTCGACCCTACTGTTCAGACTGTACATCGAAGAAGCAACGATGAAAATAAAACGTAGGTTCAGGAATAGAATTAAAATTCAAAGTGAAAGGATACCAATGATACGATTCGCTGGTGACATTGCTATCCTGAGTATTGAAGGATTCTGTGGTAAGTCACTATGGGACCAAACTGCTGAGGTCATCGGTCCCTAGGCTTACACAATGCTTAATCTAACTTAAACTAACTTACGCTAAGGACAACACACATACTCATGCTCGAGGGAGGACTCGAACCTCCGCCGGGGGGAGCCGCGCGAACCGTGGCAAGGAGCCTTAGTCCGCGGCAAAGTGAAGAAGAATTCTATGATGTGCTGAATAGATTGAACAGTTTGATGAGTACATAACATGAATTAAGAGTAAATTAAAGAAACATGAAAGTAAAGACAAGTATAGAAATGAGAACTAACACCAGCACTGATGGTCACTAAGCAGATGAAGTTAACGAATTCTGATACCCAGGCAGCCAAATAACCAATGACGGACAAAGCAAGCAGGAGATCAAAGGCAGACGAGCACTGGCTAAAAGAGGATTCCTGGCCAAGAGAAGTCTACTAGTATTAAATATGGACCATAATGAGAGGAAGAAAGTTTAGAACACATCATCCTAAGGTACTGAAACACGGACCCGCGGGAAAAAAAGAAGAGAATCGAAGCATTTGAGGTGTGGTGCTACAGACGAATGTTGAAAATTAAATAGACTGAAAAGTTAAAGAATAAGGAGGTACTGCGCAGAGTCAGAGTGGAAAGAAATACATGGAATACACTGACAAAGAGAAGGGAGGGGATGATAGAACATTAGTTTAGGCATCAGGGAATGACTTACACGGTACTAGAGGAAGGTGTAGAAGGCAGGAACTGTAAAGAAAGACAAAGATTGGAATACACCAAGCAAATAATTGAGGAAGTAGGTTGCAAGTGCTATTCTGAGATGAAGAGGTTGCCACACGAGACAAATTCGTGGCAGGCCACATGAAATCAGTGAGACGACTGATGACCCAAAAAGAATATTTAAAATAATTGATTACTATCCTTTCAACTATCTAGTTTCAACTGTTTGTCAAGGTCACCTGACAACCCACTCTCCCCATCCGAATTACGTACACATGTATCATCGCATATAGGAAATATATTAGGATTTTTTGTGGGTTAGCGAATAGGGCAAACAAATATTGTAGTATAAAATCTTTAATACCTTTTGCATATACATTTGCAAACAGAAAATAGCTCTCTCCTTATTTTTTTAGCTGTAGTTTTAATAATGTCCAATTTAATTTTTAACTTATAACGCAAATGCACATCTGAATCAGCTGTTTCTTTCTGCAGCCAGTAATTTGACAAATGCAGACAAAGTATGCTGTCGAATTCGAGTATGTAGTTGTTTCGTAAAAATTACCTCTTTTATGGCTTTAACAAATAACTTTGTTCCTTCCGGCAGTTCTTCTAGATAAGAGCATACAGGAAATTTTAATTTTTCGTCTTACTTTCAGAATAACACTGTTCTTATAACACTCCACACCTTGCTGTGTGTAGGCTGCCAGTTCTTTTGCTGCACATTGTATTGTAATTTTGGTACAGAACCTTAAGTTTACAGCTTTTGCAAACGAATTGTCATTAAAGGCATTAAAGGTTGTTATTCATGATTTTAAGCTCTGCAAACGGTTGTTCTGTATGACATCAAGCCGACCACATTTTGATATAATGTGAACATCCTTTTTAAGCAGGTCCAAAGAGGAATGGAGTTCGATAAACAGATTTTTCATGTGTCCTTTAACATAGTAAACGTGTTCCAGTCTGCCGTTTTGGCCAGTAATCCAACGTTTGACCACTTGTTACTGCTCTTCACAGTAAGTACTATTATCTTGCACTCCCCGGCTGTAGCCAGCGTTCTCCGTACGGTATGCTTAAAGCTATATGTAAACCTGGCCTGCACATCCGCAATAGCTTCTTCCTGTTCCTTTTGCAGCTTATATTCATCCTTTATGACAATTGTCTTCTCCAGACGCTGCTAGTTTTCTTTTCTTTTCTTCGATGCCCTCCGTATCCACTTGCCTGTTCCGTATGCGTAACACATTAACTGTACTTAAAGGTATAATTTCTTTAGCGGAGTATGCTTTAAGTCTGTTTGACTTATCGGTTATTTTTCTTAGGACTTGTGGTATAACGTTGTCTGTGTAAACCTTAGCATAACTGTGCAATCTCTATATCAGATGGAGAACAACGTTCTAGACTGAGAAAAAAAAATTCTCCTGCTTTAACATAACACTTCAGTACAATACTTAAATCGCCTTTATTGGTGTCAGAGTTTGCAGGTAGATAATTAAAACTGTATGCTGACAGGACATAGCTGATGAGTTTTTCCTTTCCTTGAGTATTTGGAAGACTTACTCGTACATGCTTAATATCCCAGTACACAAACTGCGGAAGTTATTAAACAACGCACAACGACTGTTCTGTAACGTATCTGTTAATTCACTCCATATTGACGCAATCACCCACATTGTAAAGTAGAGCAGATTGTAAATACTGTTTACAGGTGTCTAATAGACGTAAATCCCCTTGTACAGGATCGAATACATGGCCCATTCTGTACTTGTATACTGTAGTCTCCAGCATGGTAATACCAACTTGTTTAGCCAAAGAATACCTAGATTTCCTTGAAGTCGCATGACTTGTGATCTGACGTATAAATTTGTTATATATATTTACTATAGAATTGGAGTTTAACCACGTTAGACAGTCTATTTTAACTGCCTTAACGTTGTCCACAAACAAACGGCTCTTCTCCTGGCGATCTCCTTCCACGCCGAAGTCGTCGTTTGATATTAAGTAGTCGCACATCCCCTTCTTATCAAAAATTGCGCCTTTGCTGTCACACTGTCGTTCCCGTGTGGGACAAAAGGCCGCTTCGCTTTGACACAATGTCTCACAGTGACGAAAATGGAGTATTTATTACATAGGTAATAGTTAAATGAGCCTTCTATGTTGGTTTTATCTTTCTCCCTGATTGCTGAGGGATCTGCAGCACTTTGGAAGAATCTATGTTGGCCGGCCGCTGGTGGCCGAGCGGTTCTGGCGCTACAGTCTGGAACCGCGCGACCGCTACGGTCGCAGGTTCGAATCCTGCCTCGGGCATGGATGTGTGTGTTGTCCTTAGGTTAGTTAGGTTTAAGTAGTTCTAAGTTCTAGGGGACTTATGACCTCAGCAGTTGAGTCCCATAGTGCTCAGAGCCATTTGAACCAATCTATGTTGACACCTTCAATTACCGCAGAAGACTGATCAACTGAGGCTGTCAGACCTTCTTCTATACACGAAAGATCCAAGATGGTGGCAGTTCCGGTCACATTATTTCCAGCCATACACCCTACATAACTCTACCAGTGGCGCTATTCTGTGCGCTAGGTGTTCATGGTAGGAAGGGAGACGCCCCTTAAAGCTCTATACCGAAATTCCGCAACAATGTGCAGCAGAAGAACTGGCAGCCTACACCCAGGAAGACTTGGAGTATTATAAAATTTGTGTTAAGCACACAATACACTACGTGTCAAAAGTACTCGGACACCCCCAAAAACATACGTTTGTCATATTAGGTGCACCGTTCTGCCACCTACCGCTAGGTACTCCATATCAGCGACCTCAGTTGTCATTAGACATCGAGAGAGGCAGAATGGGGCGTTCCACGGAACTCATGGACTTCGAACGTGGTCAGGTGATTAGGTGTCACGTGTGTCACGTCTGTACGCGAGATTTCCACACTACTAAACATCCCTAGGTCCACTGTTTCCACTGTGATAGTGAAGTGGAAACGTGAAGGGACACATACAGCACAAAAGCGTACAGACCGACCTCGTCTGTTCACTGACAGAGACGGCCGACAGTTGAAGAGGGCCGTAATGTATAATAGGGAGGTAACTATCCAGACCATCGCACAGGAATTACAAACTGCATCAGGATCCACTGCAAGTACTCTCACAGGTAGGTGAAAAAACTTGGATTTCATGGTTGAGCGGCTGCTCATAAGCCACACATCACGCTGGTAAATTCCAAACGACGCCTCGCTTGGTGTGAGAGTAAACATGGGACGATTGATCAGTGGAAAAAAGTTGTGTGGAGTGAAGAATCACGGTACACAATATGGCGATCCAATGACAGTGTGCGGTATGGCGAATGCCCGGTGAACGTCATCTGCCAGCGTGTGTAGTGCCAACAGTAAAATTCGAAGGCGGTGGTGTCATGGTGTGATCGTGTTTCTCAAGGAGGGGCTTGCTCCCCACGTTTTTCATGGCACTATCACAGCACAGGCCTACATTGATGTTTTAAGCACCTTCTTGCTTCCCTCTGTTCGGGAGCAATTCAGAGATCGCGATAGAATCTTTCACACGATCGAGAACCTGTTCATAATGCGCGGTCTTTGGCGGAGTGGTTACACGACAATAACATTCCTGTAACGGACTGGCCTGCACATAGTCCTGACCTGAATCCTATGGAACACCTTTGGGATATTTTGGAACACCGACTTCGTGCCTGACCTCACCGACCGACATCGATACCTCTCCGCAGTGCAGCACTCCGTGAAGAATAGGCTGCCAATCTCCAAAGGACCTTCCAGCGCCTAATTGAACGTATGCCTGCGGGAGAGGAAGGCTAAGGGTGGGCAAACACCTCACTGAATTCCAGCATTACCGATGGAGGGTGTCACGAACATGTAGGTCATTTTCAGCCAGGTGTCCGGATACTTTTGATCACATAGTGTAAGACGAAAAATTGAAATCCCCAAGTGCTCTTACTTAGAGGAACTGCTGGAAGGAACAGAACTAGTTGTTGAACCCATAAAAAGGTAGTTCACAGGCAAAAAATTAGATACAAAATGGAATTCTAGAACATACTTTCTCTATTTTTCCAATAACTGGCTGGTGAAAGAAATAGCTGATTCAGATGTGGATTTAAGTTATAAGTTAAAAATGAAAGTGGACATTATTAAACTACACCTGAAAAAATAGGGGAAAAGTTTCTGTTTCTTTTTTAGACATGTAAAAGTTAATAAAGAGCTTGCACTACAATATTTGCGTGTCTTATTCGCAAATGTACCAAAAATCCTAATATTCCTCTTAAATTTAATTGATATACAAATAAATATGTAACTCGTAAAGGGGAACCGTCACTACCAAAAATCTCAAAACGTTCTTCACCGATTTGCTTCAAATTTTTACACATTTATTATATACAGTGACCTGTGTGCGTGTATTTCGGATGGGTAAGGTCGGTAGTCAGGTGACCCTGAAAGGTAGTTGAAAGTATAGCCACCCCGTAAAAACGGGTAGAGGGAACTACCGAAAACTTCCTTTGTTTGCTGGCAAGTGGCTGCATTTACTTCGTAAACTGAACGCATCTGCTAGCTTTAGAAAAACACCCTTTGTTAATTGTGGGACATCTGCTGCATCCCTCGAATTACGTGTTGTTGTTCGTTAGGGCACAGCTGTGGGAAGGGAATGCTAATCATGAGAACAAATGTACTGTTCGTGGTAGATGCACACCGCCACGCGCCTAGGCAACTTCAGATTTCCCTTTTACCGGTGGCCAGCTGCTGCAGGTACACCCTGTGGGGCTCCGAGGAAGCGGAGTGTGGGCCCAGTAATGTCAGACCGCTGTTCGAGCGGCAACAGTATACGATGTGATCGGAAGAAAAAAATAAGAGTATCTCTGTCCTACAAAATGCAAATTATATCCTCTACAGTGCATAATTCACCGTGTTCCCGTCCTCTGAATTTTCCCTGCTCTGCGGTTTGAAAATTATGTTTTCTGCAGTGCTTAATTCCCTGATTTCTCACTCTCTGGTTTTTTCTCTATTTCTACCACCTATCCCCAATTCATAAATAATTTCTGTCAACAATTCCTGTTAATATTACATCCTCTGAACTGACAATTTAATTTTACAGTGAAAGTCGGAAATTCCTTTTAAAACGTGAAATTCCTGCTAATAATGGAGGTAGATCGGGGGAGGTAGAATGGTGCGGGAGGGGACGGGGACCCAAGTGCCAGTTTAGAAAACACATGACGTCATATGAGAGTGGGGGCAATTAACTGATAAGTTTAGGTAATTTGCATATCAGTTTGATATCAAAACTGGACCTGGAGCCACAGTACCCTACTGCTCTGGCAACAGTGAATTGTACCTAGTGACTGGAAAAGGAAGTGCAGGCTATTCACGTTTTTAAAAGGGACCTCATGGCTGTTGCACATAAATACAGGCCTATACAGTTGATGTCTATCTATTAGAATTATGCAACACGTTTTATGCTCAATAATTGTGAGTTTGTACAGATAGAAAATTTCCGTATCAATCAACAAGGAGTCCAAAAACAGAGTTCTTGCGAAAATCAGCTCTCTCCGTTCCTCTATGAGATCCACAGCGCTGTTGACAACGTTGTTCAGCTTGATGCCATATTCCTCGACTGCAGAAATATATTTAATACCGTCCCGCACCGCCGCGTAGCAGAAAAAGATACGCGTTTACCAAGAGTCGAACCAGATTTGCAACTCAATTCAAGACTTCCTAACAGATTGAATTGAACATATCCCTCTTAACAGAACAAAATCGACTCATGTAAAAGGTAGTTTCCGGAGTACCCCAAGGAAATGTAATAGGACTGTTAACGTTTAAATGTATATACATAATCTATTAGGACACGTCGGAAACACTTTAAAAGCTTCCGCCGATGATGTGGTTGTCTATAAGAAAATAGCAACGCCAGAAGGCAGTATCGACCTACTGAGGGCAAACGAAAGGTGCAGGCTCTGGAAATTCACCATGGACGTAAATAAATGTGACATATTCAGCATACATAGGAAAAGGGATTCACAGCTGTGCAACCATCGTTGACAAATTGCTGGAAGAAGTATCTACCGTAAAAAATCTCAGAGCAAGTATCTAGAGCAAGAGGAAGTGTAATGACCCCATAAAAGAAATAGTAGTAAAAGCAGGTTCCAGGCTGAGATTTGTAAGAAGAATCTTAGTGGAAAAGGGAAGGAGATCTCAGTTAGCGGTACCAGAAGTACCCTCTATCATACACCGTCAAGTGGTTTGCGGAGTACTGATGTAGATACACATACAATTACGTAGTACACCACAGCTTGACGAAAAAAAGAGTGCAGAAGAATGGGTTGAATAAATATACTCAGGTGCTAACATGTAATAGAATATAAACTTAGCAAAGGTAAGCGAAAGACGGAATTCAAAACAAGAAAGATGGCCATGAAATCTAGGTTGAACTAAGAAACAAGTGCAATTAAATAATGATGAAACCAACTCAAATGCAGGCAACGCCTCTGCCTGACGTGAACAACAAAACTCAAAATCAAGATCGAAAACCTACCAAGCAGAAACGGCGTGGTCGACTGGGCTAATTTACATATAGGTGACCCTTTTTCATTACGTATTTAGTTCTAAATACACGTATGACTCATAAGACAATCTTGTTTCAAAAATGTTTGCTCCATTAACATCAGGATAGATTCATTTAACTGGTAAAAAACAGGCAGAAGATTTAACCTCTGCATAATTGAAGTCAACAACCAGTCAAGAGTTATTAAAAAGATAAGCTTATTACAACCTAATTTCAGTTAATATGTAATAATTTGAATATGTAGCCCAATAATGAACACCTCCGTAAAATACCTTGTTAAATACAATTAGTAAAATCTTTAAAAGGTTAAATTCTTGGAGGATATCAAATAATTCCTAAAACACCCGACAAGCATCGACATCTCCACTGTGTCCTCCAGTGAAACAAATATGAACAAATTCTGACCACTCCTAAATACGATGTACAGCGAAAGAGGATGATCAAATCTTCAATAAGCATTCAGTTTCCTTACCCTAATTCAGTCAGTAATCAATCTGTACCAAAGCACAAAGAAGTTAATATTTAGACGGAAATCTAAAATTAAACTACTGTTGATATCATACAGCGAAACCTGAATTTTTAATGTCTATTGATTCTCACACGAGACGACCAGTGTGCTACACAACTGTTGTCTCCTGTATGCGTTAACATTTAAGCCAGTAAGAATTAATTACCTAAATATCATTCAGTATGTTAGGTTACAGACTATAGTACAAAGCATCTCTACTTAAAACTATCAAGTTCCTTAAATAACTACTGCGCTCAAACGCCGCTAGTAATACTCAACAGCTCATATGGCTCGCAAAGTGGTCAAGCACAAATACACTCGGGATTGTATGGGAGCATATGGTGCACTCGTGGGTCAGTTCACTGTTGGCCTTTTCATTCTAACAGGCATTCATCTCCCAGTTCCGGAGTTGGTCCTCGGTTGTTACCATACGTTCCCCAGTTTTCTGGTAACTGTCAACTCCCCTTTAGGCAACCAATAAGAGGTAGCGCAACAGTTTGCTGTAATGTCTACTGGGTTGACTTTGACGAGCCGGCCGGTGCGACAGAGCGGTTCTAGGCGCTTCAGTCTGGAACCGCGAGACCGCTACGGTCGCAGGTTTGAATCCTGCCTCGGATATGGATGTGTGTTACGTCCTTAGGTTGGTTAGGTTTACGTAGTTCTAAGTTTTAGGGGACTGATGACCTCCGATGTTGAGTCTCATAGTGCTCAGAGCCATTTGAACAATTTTTGACTTTAAGGACCACCAGCAAATCATTGCTTGGAGCTACACCACAGGCAACTTCGATTGTCAGAATAATACCCCTCCGTTCACGTCTCTGAATGTGGCAGTTCTCACATTACATAAATGACGGATTACGTTGTTTGGCGAATTTCTTCTCCTTACAAGGTGGGAAAAGATCTACACTCCTGGAAATGGAAAAAAGAACACATTGACACCGGTGTGTCAGACCCACCATACTTGCTCCGGACACTGCGAGAGGGCTGTACAAGCAATGATCACACGCACGGCACAGCGGACACACCAGGAACCGCGGTGTTGGCCGTCGAATGGCGCTAGCTGCGCAGCATTTGTGCACCGCCGCCGTCAGTGTCAGCCAGTTTGCCGTGGCATACGGAGCTCCATCGCAGTCTTTAACACTGGTAGCATGCCGCGACAGCGTGGACGTGAACCGTATGTGCAGTTAACGGACTTTGAGCGAAGGCGTATAGTGGGCTTGCGGGAGGCCGGGTGGACGTACCGCCGAATTGCTCAACACGTGGGGCGTGAGGTCTCCACAGTACATCGATGTTGTCGCCAGTGGTCGGCGGAAGGTGCACGTGCCCGTCGACCTGGGACCGGACCGCAGCGACGCACGGATGCACGCCAAGACCGTAGGATCCTACGCAGTGCCGTAGGGGACCGCACCGCCACTTCCCAGCAAATTAGGGACACTGTTGCTCCTGGGGTATCGGCGAGGACCATTCGCAACCGTCTCCATGAAGCTGGGCTACGGTCCCGCACACCGTTAGGCTGTCTTCCGCTCACGCCCCAACATCGTGCAGACCGCCTCCAGTGGTGTCGCGACAGGCGTGAATGGAGGGACGAATAGAGACGTGTCGTCTTCAGCGACGAGAGTCGCTTCTGCCTTGGTGCCAATGATGGTCGTATGCGTGTTTGGCGCCACAATCAGGACTGCATACGACCGAGGCACACAGGGCCAACACCCGGCATCATGGTGTGGGGAGCGATCTCCTACACTGGCCGTATACCACTGGTGATCGTCGAGGGGACACTGAATAGTGCACGGTACATCCAAACCGTCATCGAACCCATCGTTCTACCATTCCTAGACCGGCAAGGGAACTTGCTGTTCCAACAGGACAATGCACGTCCTCATGTATCCCGTGCCACCCAACGTGCTCTAGAAGGTGTAAGTCAACTACCCTGGCCAGCAAGATCTCCGGATCTGTCCCCCATTGAGCATGTTTGGGACTGGATGAAGCGTCGTCTCACGCGGTCTGCACGTCCAGCACGAACGCTGGTCCAACTGAGGCGCCAGGTGAAAATGGCATGGCAAGCCGTTCCACAGGACTACATCCAGCATCTCTACGATCGTCTCCATGGGAGAATAGCAGCCTGCATTGCTGCGAAAGGTGGATATACACTGTACTAGTGCCGACATTGTGCGTGCTCTGTTGCCTGTGTCTATGTGCCTGTGGTTCGGTCATTGTGAGCATGTGATGTATCTGACCCCAGGAATGTGTCAATAAAGTTTCCCCTTCCTGGGACAATGAATTCACGGTGTTCTTATTTCAATTTCCAGGAGTGTATTTAACTCAATCGTGGCCCTTGAGACATGAAATTTCTATGTTAAGGAGGAGGCAAAACAACACTCAATGTAGTCTTGTCTTATTACATACCACAAGAAACGAAAACAGAAAAGAAAGCCAATCTTTTGTGTTATCATAGCTGCTGTGGAGACCTGTACCTTCGGAAGCAAGGAGGAGATGCTCTTCAGTGGCCGATATCCTCTCTCTATAGCACAAGAGGGTTCTTTATTCACAAGAACAGAAAACTACTTATCTTTAAGCTAGTCCATGTGTTGTGGTACAAGCTCTTCCGTAACAGGCCACGTTAGCTTCACTGCTGGTAAAGTACAAGTCCTGCTATAAATACTACGCAGGCTGCAGTGTATTGACATATGCCAACTAGAATAGTGACTGAGCCAGTAACAGAGCTAGTAACTGAACTATTGACAGACTGCGACTCTGACTCTGTCTGCGACTGGGCTGACTGAATGACTGGGCCCTATCACCTGTGGCGGCGATCTAAACACCTCCGGTCGAGAGGGCTTTGGCGGCTATTTGCTTGTGAGTCTGTCGTTGGCCTCTCTCCTGATACGCGCTTGATTCAACGCCTGTTATCGATCTTCTAGCAACCTCTTCGCCGATCGGTGTGCTGGCGATATCTTAAATCAGCACATTATCGATCACTAAAATGGCTACCATTTACTGAGATAGTCGAGGATAATGTTTGAATTTAACTTGGAAGTTAATCATGATGGCTAGTGTGAGACGACAAGTACAGGGCGAAGAGTCATTGAAAAGCAGTGATGTGTTATTGTGAGTACATCTTTAGAGTTTTGCAGGACAATGTTCGTGCAAGTTATGCCAGGCAAAACCAAGAATTGAAGCTTGAGTTCAAATGAGATGTCTTCGAATATGCACCCTACAAGCCTGCATTAGGTCCAAGTAATTTCCATCTCTTCACATAATCGGCAAAGTATCGTGGCTCCCAAAGTCTTGACATCAACAACGGCTTTCAAGTTGCTGCCACGGGCTGGTCGCTAACCTGGGGGGCAGAAATTTATTCAGATGGAATTGAAGACTGAACAAGAAATAGTGAGGAAGACGCATGAAAAGTAGGGAGGGGGTGGTAAATAGAGCATTCGCTTTCATACAGGTGATCAGTAGCGTTATGGAGGATAATAGCGTTGACGACAACGGCCAAAGGCTCGCGATTCCATACCCATAATACAATCTACGTCTACTCGGCAGTGAAAAAAGCACTTTGAAGAGCCTCTGGTGGACATAAAGACACCACGTGATAGAAGACTTTAACAAAAGCAATACATTGTGTAATAAAAAACCTGTACTGGAGGATGAAATAAAAGGAGGTACTGAAAAACGCAAGAAATGGAAAGGTTAATGTAGTGAGAGGAGTTGTGACAGAATGATTGAAATAAGAGGCCACTCAAATGATACTTAAATGCAACTATTCAGTCAGATTTCGGGCAGAAAAAAATACCCTGAGAGTGGTGAGTGTCATACACACATGTTAGCTATAACAAAGGAAACAAGAAGCACTTACAGTTATGCGGCGATTAATGTTATGGCATCTATCGGCAGACTTTGGAGGGTTATAATGAAAAATTGTTTAGAGAATTACGTTGAGAGAAGTGTGAACGATGACGGTGGCTTTAGGCCAGGCCAATGCTATGGTAATACCTGTGAGGAACCGCCCCTTTCTTTTTGTTATGCTGATTATCATACAGTTTCATTTGCCTTTGGTGTATCTCAATTTTCTGTGATTGATATTAATCTGATGGACTATTAGGGTTAGGGTAAACCACTGATTGACCTCACAGTACTTGCCTGACTTCAGTAGCAGTAGTAGAATTTAACTTGGGTTTCGAGACAAATATTTGGATGCTGGAGGTGACCATTGCATTTTGGGCAGCTTTAGAACTTTCCCCGAGCAGCAGGTGAGTTCTTGGAACCTTGCCATTGCTAGCTTTCCTTTGTAGTCACTGTAACTGGCTGTTGGCCCTGAACAGCAGTGATTTATGGGCCACTTTATTAGCGAGTGGACGTGGTGTGGTAGTCTGTTCTCCTTATCCTACGTTTGGATCCAGGTAAAGTGGCATCAGGCTGGTGACCGACTGATAAGTTTATTACAAGAATAGCGTGCCTTGTGAGACACGATGACGAATTTCTCCGGATGTCGCGTTTCTTAGTTGCCGCCGCGCCTCACCAAAATGGTGTTTTCACTAGTAAGCTTCCCTCATCTTTTGAAATGCACCGAGCGTTTGGCTGCAGGACCTCTAGGTATTGTGTGCTGTTTTTTTCAGAGAACAGAATGTGTACTGCACTGCAGTGATTGGTTGGGGAAGGTTGGGTCTCCTTGCTAGGAAACATGATTGGTATATAACCGTTGCTGGGCCATGGTAGACATGTTTAAGAACACTGGGGAGAATGGCTGTTTTCTGGAAGGTTTTTAGGAATAGTAGACGCTTGGTCTTGCTTCTCGGCCGTCGCGGAGTAGATGCTAGAGGTCTTCCGTTTCTACGGAGAGAGCAGATAGTTTTAAACTAGTCTGGACACCTAGGGGAAAATTTAAATTTTTGCAGGTGTGAGACAATCACCAGCGGACATGGTGTCATCTCCTGCAGTGCAGTGTGGCACCGAACCTTGCAGCTTTGGCAGCACCCACACGAAGAGACGGCATGGCTACATCAGTAACGTTGCACAGCTTCGGCAATTGAGAAGCTTATCAATTGTTTTCATGGCCATCTTTTCTATAGCAGCTTTGTACTCGAAGTAGTCACTCCCAGTGCCCATTGCATGCCTAGTAATATTTTGACCAGAGACACCCATCAGCGGAACAGTACATCAAAATGTTCTTGCCTAGGTTGGCATTCTTCCACCCACAGTAGCCAGTCTTATTTACATTTAAATTCCAGTTAGGTTCTGCAAGTCTATTACCAACCAACCTGGGTTCGGGTCAATGAAATGTAATGCAGCTCAAGTTTCTGTTTATATGTTGTTCTCTCTTGACCCTGATATTAATTAATAAATTTCTTTGTAATACTGTAGGTTCTGTACTTGTTATCATTTTTTCAATAACATCCATTCTCATTTCCTATGATATCGTTTATTCTGCTGTGGGTTTGAAGAAATTGAATTTTATGTCAAGTTAGTCAACTCATTAGGTGATATACGCACGGGTCACTAATGAACGTCAGATTTCCTTGCATTATTGATAACCGTGGCACTTTTTAAGTGTGGTGGTTACGACTTTTTAGTCGTTTGGCAGATGGAGAACTACTGCCACCATAGGCCAGCTTGCAAATGTTCGGGAAAAGGCAGGTTTTATGGTTGTACGATCTTCTACAGCTCACGGTTTTAGCCTTCAACAAATAAATAAGAGTGTGTACTCTAATGTTCAGGAAGCATAATATCTAGAGAAATTTACTGACAACAACAAGACACAAAGGCTCACAACAGCATTGAACTGAGCGTTGGAGTTACATTACATTAACAGAAGAGCATAAGCACAGGCCGAGTATGACCACATGCAGTATTCATCTTATAATAATACGTATCTGTCCAAGTCTGTGAGTGGAACCTTGACCTAAAACGGCTAATGCTGAACGGGAGTAGTTCACGCTGCAGGCGTGCCACCAGGACCACTCGTCCAGCACTGGCGCTGCCACTGGGGGATACAGGCACCCTCGTTTTGCCTTTTAGTGGCTGGTGCTGAATATCAGTGTTACGGGCATGGTGGCGGCTTATGTGAGCTTGCTGCCACATCCCTCCCCTCATCCAGTGCAGCAGGCATCACCAAATGAAGGTTGTGAACCAACCACGAAGGGCCGCTGGTGGGGAGCTGGCATGGCCAAGGAACAATGGGGTCTCTCCAGGCCACACAAAGGCACTGCCTGAAGTGACAGTGCAACAGCAGCTGGTGGTTGATGGTGTTGGCCTCCATTGGATTGTCGGTGCTCTAAGAACCATTGTCGTTGATGTGCTCAATGATCAGCTGTATCGGGTCCCATGGAATGTGCAGCCGGAAGTGGCCCAGATGAGGGCGTGCCAGGTGTGGTAAGAAGCCCACGGGTGACGACGCTGCAGTTACTGCACCCTCAGTGGTGACAGGCAGGCCCCACATAATTCTGCACCGAAATGGTGACACCCAGGCATTTGACGTCGGTCACAGATAGGGGGTTTGGCATGGTCGGCAGCTATACCTCAAAGTCGCTGTTGCCCAACAGCATATCAACAATTAGCACACCCGATACCCGGGCCTCCAGGTGGGGCGGTTCTTGGAAGAGGACTACCCACCGATTGCTGCAGTTGTGGATAAGGTGATATAGTATCCAACTGAGGTTACAGCTGGTTATGATGGAGGTATTCGGGCACTCCTTCGGCGTCCACAACAAATGTCCACCGACTGAACTTCGCGTTCACCGTCGGGTCGGCGGCACCCACCCACACTGCTGATCAGAGGTACCTTCCCAAACTGTGTCATCTGGAGCGTACCGTGAAGGACTTGAATGCACCTTAGGCCTCAGCACAGGGCCTATAGATTAAGCAGCGTCTGAGTTTGATGGGCGTTGACGATTCCCGCAATGCTGCGAACGTTCAGGTAGGTGCTGTTGGTGCTGTGAAACAGGGTCATCACCGAGTTTGCTGCCGAATCCGATTAGCGTTTTCAACAAAGTCTTAAATGTGTGCACTATACATTCCACCTTCCCGATTTGACTGCACGTGAAACGAGTGGAAGTGAGCTGGGTAAATCCTTTGTGGGTGCAGAATGTTTGAAAGAGTGCTGAATCAAACTTTGGGCCATTATCAGAGACGTTCGTCCAGGGCAGTCCTTGAGTCACGTGAACTTGGGTGAGAACACACACAGTAGCCTTTGACATGGCGGAGTGCCTATGCACATGTGGATAATTTGACAGTTCATCAACTACTATTGTCCACATGGAATTGCAGAAGAGGCCCATAAAATTTATTTGGGCGTGGTCCCACGGCTGAATCGGTGTGGACCATGGAGCGTAAGTCTGTAGTCGATCCGTTCGCTACTTGGTGCACTGTTTGCGCTGACAAATGACCTTTTCAATGTCCGAATCAACGCCAGGCTAGTAGAAAAATGACCATGCAGTGACCTTCATGCAAGTGACAGTGAAGGACAAGAAATATGCGAGTTCATATTATCATAGGTCTCGCGGTCGCGTTCTCGCTTCCAGAGCACGGGGTCCCGGGTTCGATTCCCGGCAGGGTCAGGGATTTTCCCGTGACTCGAGATGACTGGATGTTTGTGTTTCCCTCTTCATTTCATCACCATTCATGAAAGTGGCGAGATTGGACTGAGCAAAGATTGGGTATTTGTACGGGCGCTGCCCCTAAATTTCTTATGCTGGAAGAATACAGCGAAAGAAACACAATGTGAAAATTTGGTATTCAATGAACTGTGAACAAAGCCAGACCAACAGGCATTACATGCATTGACCAAAAAAGGATAGTGCATTGAGAATGGCTAGTTTCTAGCTGAAATCTAGATCTGCCAATAAAAATTTAAAAGGACGAGTGATAGCTGAAATCTATTATTTACAAAATTTTAACTGCTAACGTAACAAGTATTTTTTTTATGTTGATATATGCCAAATCCCTAGTTCACGAGACGGCCCGAGGGTTGTACACCCTTGCCACAGCTGTGGGAGAGAGTGCATGTGTATCACAGAGGGCACATGTCCTTGGTTGACGGCACGTAGGTAAACAGACACCCGATCGTAATTTGTAAAGCGAATTTCAGCTTCCGTTAATAGTTCCTCTGACATATTTGTTCACATTTGCTATTCGCCAGAATCTGCAACTCATTGCACAATTGTTCACACTTCTCATTAGTTTTAATTTGCACCTCATTTAATATCCACGAAAATTAGCTGTTGACTTTTGGCATCGCTAAGTTGAAATGGTTCAAATGGCTCTAATCACTATGGGACTCAACATCCGAGGTCCCCTAGATTTAGAACTACGTAAACCTAACTAACCTAAGGACATCACACACATCCATGCCCGATGCAGGATTCGAACCTGCGATGGTAGCAGCAGCGCGGTTCTGGACTGAGCGCCTATAACCGCTCGGCCACAGCGGCCGGCAGCCAAGTATTATTATTGGAGTAAAACTGAATTATCTTGGGTGCTAATCAATCGTTTCAGCTGTATTTAGTCCTTTTGTTTTAGATCACTACCGGTTCCGTGACATTAAAAGCCACATCTTGAGGTGAACATTTGTATACCAATAAAACAACAAGGAATAACAACCAGGCACATCAATTTATATGATACTTTCGTACAATTATTTTAAAAATTTTTAAATAGAAAAGCTATTAGAAACCTTTCACATCAGAACATCGAAATATCTGTACTCACATAATGAAAACATTAGAGCTGAAAAGCTGGGAACTTCGTACTCAATGTCTGTTGCCAGTCAGAAAAAAACACCACCAAACGGCGGTTTGTCACTGAATAGGAACAGCCGGAGTCCAATCCAATATGGTGGATGAGCCCTAAACAAATTATACAGTAGTGATTCATTGGTAAAGCGAAGAAAAATGAAACACTATTAACACTTAATTTGCGGCTAGCATGAGAAACGAATGAGTGGTTCCAACAAATGGAGGGATGTTGTACCTGGACCAAACCTGTCAAGTAAATAGCCACCTCGATGAAGCAGAACCTGAAAACAGCACTTTCCGCTTCTCGGGTCTATATGCAGTCGCGTACAGGGGACGCCACCGTGTGCTACGTCTTACTGACGACAGGTAAATGAACAGGTTGCAGCTGTAGACGGCACGCTCATGCGCTAATGCTGCGCGGGCCGTACCGGATGACAGGTAGTCTTGAAGTGGTTCGACCTGCTGTGCTGCCGCCGTTCATGTACAGCGTTCCAGGAGGTATTTCCCCTCAGGTTAGCGCTTGCATACATACCGTTGTTGTAACCCAATATGCTCTACAGAGTGTCGACATGTTGCGTTGATCTCTACGATCATCAGAACTGTCTCCAGTGGAGCACATATGGGACTGCATCGGACGACCATTCTAGTGTCATCCATAAACAATATTATTCTCCCTGTGTTGACCAACCAAGCGTATGGAACGCCATCCAGCAAACTGACATCCGCACCTGCATAACGCAATGAAAGAACATTCGCATACTTGCATTCGACATTCTGGCTTTTATAGCATTTATTAACGTATCATTATTTCAGATTTGCAATGTTTTATCTCGCACTTGCATTAACCTGTGATCTTACACTGTTAATCACTTAAAAATGTTACCTAGACCAATGTGTTTCCTAAATTTGAATTCTGTATATTGATTATTATTTTCTCTTGAAATTTTTTTCTGTCAGTGTAGTGTACGTTTACTGGTAGAGAAATGTCTTATGCGTTAGCATTATGTATTCATCCATGTACAATGATGGGTGCTTTCCTGTCTAGCTTGCGAGCACCTTACACTATATTTACTCTAGTATTCGTAATATTTAACTATTATTTGAGAAAAAATAAAACATATATGCAATACATATTGGAACGGCTGAATCACTTGTTTAGAGGTGAAGGTATTCCTCTCCAGCATGCTATTGTACGATAATGGTCAACTACTGATAGCACAGTACGAAGGATTTCAATTTTCTGATACAGAAGTTAAATGGAAACATCTGAAAGAGGCGCGCTTATAATAAATATGAGCAAAGCAGAGTATGTAGTAGTGGAAGGAAATGGAAGGGACATAAGACTATTGCAAGGAGCTATTAAATCTGTAAAGCATTTTAAATACGTTGGGTCGATTACCCATTCCTCGGGGAGCTATGGAGCAATATCGAAAGTCGGATCCAGCAGGCAAAGGGAGTAATTAATACGCTATATGGAGCTCTAGCAATATAAAAAAAAAGAGGAATCTGCAAACAGCAGACGAAATTAAACTAACATACGGGGCAGAAGATTGGACGATGGGGATGTGGCAGATAATTATAGTACAGGAAGTGAACATCCATCAGATAAGGTGGATAGCCCGGATATCCTGAACAGAGAGGAAAATAAAGAGGCAAATAAGCGATGTAATGGATATGGAACAGCCAGTTGTTCAAAGAGTTAACAAAAGAGCTCATCAATGCTAGGGGCATGTACGGCGAATTTAGCAAGGACGAAAGCCAAAAGCAATCCTTGAATGCTGTCTGCCAGGGAAAAAGAAGCCCGGATTGCCGAGAATGACTTGCAGAGGATGAATAATTGCAATGGTGACGAAGAGAGGTCTGAAAGAGGCAGACAGCAATGATCGTCAGAACTGGCAAATGGGAATAGAGATCAACTGTTTTAGAACAGAGTAGCCCTTAAAACTAAGTTAGGAGACTAAATAAATGCTTAAATCTAAATGGCGAGTAGGTATAGGAGTAATAAGAGCACTGGAGTGGTTGCTATTCGCCCCCTTGAAAGATCACATTTTTAGACGTTGTAGAACCGGTACCAGCCGGCCATGTGACCTACCACTGTTGACATAAAGTAAACGTAACTGAACGCCAGAAATGAGCAGTCGTGCATGGACGTGACCTTTACCCCGCCGCAAGTAGAACATCCAATTTGTTGGTGTATGAACTCCAACTGTCCAACGTGTCCATAAACACTTGCGGATATGTAACACGATTTAAGGACAATGCTAGTGAAAATAGCCGGACCGACGCGGAACGGAGACAAGCCTCACGCTCTGATAGTGACAATCCGTTTCCAAACCGACAGCAGTTACTGCTGTGAGTGAATGCAGTCACCTCACATCCCGTTTCAGAGGCACTGCCTAGGAAACCGTGTGGCGGGGCGGGGTCAGCCGTTAGTGTTGTTGTTAACGCAATCGTACAGTCCACCTACTTCAATAGGATTCTTGCCGATGTCCCTTCACTCTGTTGTAGCAGATAAGTGCTAGGCAGGGTAAAGCAACGTTGATGAAACCACCATCTAAAATCTACCACACAGTGGCCGCGTAACTCAAGTTAAAAGTCAGTTCCTGAAAGTTCATGATTAAAAATGGTTCAAATGGCTCTGACAAGGGAACCTCCCCATCGCAGCCCCCTCAGATTTAGTTATAAGTTGGCACAGTGGATAGGCCTTGAGAAACTGGACACAGATCAATCGAGAAAACAGGAAGAAGTTGTGTGGAACTATGAAAAAAAAAAAGCAAAATATACAAACTGAGAAGTCCAGGCGCAAGATAGGCAACATCAAGCGTACTGTGAGCTCAGGGCGCCGTGGCCCTGTGGTTAGCGTGACTAGCTGCGGAACGAGAGGACCTTGGTTCAAGTCTTCCCTTGGGTGAAAAGTTTAATTTTTTATTTGCAGACAATTATTATCTGTCCGTCTTTCGGATGCGAGGTAACTGCGCCGTAGTATGGGGACGCTACACCTAAACAGACATCGAAACACACGACAATAGTCGACTACAGCGCAAGGAAGAGAGAGTATTCCTACAAACGAGGCTCCGTGGCTGGCACTTGACTGTTCGCTACCTTGGACGAGAGTGCATTAAATACGTGAGATGTATTCTGTGGGCAATATGAATCCAGCAAATATATGACACGTATTTCCTGTGGAGGAATCGGTTGACCTATGACCTTGCGATCAAATGTTTTCGGTTCCCATTGGAGAGGCACGTTCTTTCGTCTACTAATCGCACGGTTTTGCGGTGCGGTCGCAAAACACTCACACTAAACTTATTACAGTGAACAGAGAAGTCAATGAACGAACGGACAGATCATAACTCTGCGAAAATAAAGAAAATAAACTTTTCTATTGAGGGAAGACTTGAATCAAGCACCTCTCATTCCGCAGCTTCTCACGCCAACCACGGGACCACGGCGCCCTGAGCTCACACTATCCTTGATGTTGCCTATCTTGCGCATGGACTACTCAGTTTGTATATTTTGCTTTTTTTTCATAGTTCCACACAACTTCGTCCTGTTTTGTCGATTGATCTGTGTCCAGTTTTTCAAGGCCTATCCACTGTGCCAACTTACACTCCTGGAAATGGAAAAAAGAACACATTGACACCGGTGTGTCAGACCCACCATACTTGCTCCGGACACTGCGAGAGGGCTGTACAAGCAATGATCACACGCACGGCACAGCGGACACACCAGGAACCGCGGTGTTGGCCGTCGAATGGCGCTAGCTGCGCAGCATTTGTGCACCGCCGCCGTCAGTGTCAGCCAGTTTGCCGTGGCATACGGAGCTCCATCGCAGTCTTTAACACTGGTAGCATGCCGCGACAGCGTGGACGTGAACCGTATGTGCAGTTGACGGACTTTGAGCAAGGGCGTATAGTGGGCATGCGGGAGGCCGGGTGGACGTACCGCCGAATTGCTCAACACGTGGGGCGTGAGGTCTCCACAGTACATCGATGTTGTCGCCAGTGGTCGGCGGAAGGTGCACGTGCCCGTCGACCTGGGACCGGACCGCAGCGACGCACGGATGCACGCCACGACCGTAGGATCCTACGCAGTGCCGTAGGGGACCGCACCGCCACTTCCCAGCAAATTAGGGACACTGTTGCTCCTGGGGTATCGGCGAGGACCATTCGCAACCGTCTCCATGAAGCTGGGCTACGGTCCCGCACACCGTTAGGCCGTCTTCCGCTCACGCCCCAACATCGTGCAGCCCGCCTCCAGTGGTGTCGCGACAGGCGTGAATGGAGGGACGAATGGAGACGTGTCGTCTTCAGCGATGAGAGTCGCTTCTGCCTTGGTGCCAATGATGGTCGTATGCGTGTTTGGCGCCGTGCAGGTGAGCGCCACAATCAGGATTGCATACGACCGAGGCACACAGGGCCAACACCCGGCATCATGGTGTGGGGAGCGATCTCCTACACTGGCCGTACACCACTGGTGATCGTCGAGGGGACACTGAATAGTGCACGGTACATCCAAACCGTCATCGAACCCATCGTTCTACCATTCCTAGACCGGCAAGGGAACTTGCTGTTCCAACAGGACAATGCACGTCCGCATGTATCCCGTGCCACCCAACGTGCTCTAGAAGGTGTAAGTCAACTACCCTGGCCAGCAAGATCTCCGGATCTGTCCCCCATTGAGCATGTTTGGGACTGGATGAAGCGTCGTCTCACGCGGTCTGCACGTCCAGCACGAACGCTGGTCCAACTGAGGCGCCAGGTGGAAATGGCATGGCAAGCCGTTCCACAGGACTACATCCAGCATCTCTACGATCGTCTCCATGGGAGAATAGCAGCCTGCATTGCTGCGAAAGGTGGATATACACTGTACTAGTGCCGACATTGTGCATGCTCTGTTGCCTGTGTCTATGTGCCTGTGGTTCTGTCAGTGTGATCATGTGATGTATCTGACCCCAGGAATGTGTCAATAAAGTTTCCCCTTCCTGGGACAATGAATTCACGGTGTTCTTATTTCAATTTCCAGGAATGTATAACTAAATCTGAGGGGGGTGCGATGGGGAGGTTCCCTTGTGAGCACTATGGGACTTAACGTCAGAGGTCATCAGTCCCCTAGAACTTAGAAGTACTTAAACCTAACTAACCTAAGGACATCACACACATCCATGCCCACCGCAGGATTCGAACCTGCGACCGTAGCGGTCGGGTGGTTCCAGGCTCTAGCGCCTAGAACCGCTGGGCCACTAAGGCAGGCCATGATTAAGAAATTGGGCCTTCGGGATATTCAGCCTACTTGGAGGAAAGCGTTTAAAATTAGATTAACTCAGGTTTTCATTTGTATTGAAACACATGAAACGGTTATCAAGTCCGTATTTAATATGGTGAAACGTTATCGTTGAAAGCTCACTATCTGTATAACAAATATTCGCTCGAAAAGCAGCCAGAATTTGAGCAAGTCCGTCCCGACTAATTTTCACGTTCTAACAGTCACAGACCCACAACTATTCGCGAGTTAAACATTCGGTCGTTTCAGTGGTCTTCTTCATAAGAAGTGCTGGCCAAAATATTACTTACAGAGCACGAAACAGGCCACGTGGAGTTGTTACTACGACCAGAAAGTTCACACGCTCATATCTCTCAAACTATTTAATTTACAAACACCAAACTTTCATTAACATGTTCATAACTCCAGTCACTTCAGTCACGATATGTTCGAACCGAAATTAGCTCACTATTTCCTCATCTTACGGAGTATTTTTAAGGTGCGATCTAACATCGTGTTGTCCATAGGCCGGCTAGCAAGTGACTCCCTCGAGGTACTCTCCTATATTATGCCCACTCCTCTATTCGCGTGGGAACAGCTGAATTCAGATTTGCTGTTGATCTAAACGACCAATTAGAACGTTCCTTCCTGATCATTCTCGCCCGCGTCTCTTGGTCGTGCGGTAGCGTTCTCGCTTCCCACGCCCGGGTTCCCGGGTTCGATTCCCGGCGCGGTCAGGGATTTTCTCTGCCTCGTGATGGCTGGGTGTTGTGTGCTGTCCTTAGGTTAGTTAGGTTTAAGTAGTTCTAAGTTCTAGGGGACTTATGACCACAGCAGTTGAGTCCCATAGTGCTCAGAGCCATTTTGAACCTGATCATTCTCGCTTTAAATCTTGCCTTATCCAAACACTAATTTGATAGTAATTAATGTCAGCAAGACTTAAATTTCTTATGCTATGTTTAATAAAATAAGTAAAGCGCGAAATATTCTTCAAATTAATAAATAAACTTAGTCGGCCTGTACTTCCATTCTGGCTGCTTCTATACAAAAGCATGCTCACATAGACGTACGTCACCTGATTTGTGGTTGCAACACAACTTTCCCATGGTTCGTTTGTTCAAAGGTTTACGTAAAATGAAAGATTAACTTTAACGTATGTCCCACATACACTCTGTCAGTCACTCTCACGCACTCACACAACAAAATATATTCAAATAATAATTTTGATAAATTTTTGAATTACGTAATGCAAAGTGACTAACATTTTAAAACTAAAATTCTAATTAATAAATTTTTATGCACTGACAACTTTGTAATGGCTTCAGATGATAATGAAAGTCAATCTGTTATTGTTCCTAACTTGGTTTTAAAAAACAAGCGAAGGTTTTAGGACCTTGAGATAATTCTCTTTCCCTCCGGAGCTATAATAAATAAAAATATGAAATTTTAACAGCATCATTCAATTAATAACTAAAGGCTGTGTACCAAATTTGAAAAACATCGAGTTATAACTAATATGGGTTATTTAGATTCGTAGAGGATATGAATCTTCGTATCGACTGAATGTTACGCTATGCAGTTCTCACGGCAGGTGTCTACGTCTACATCTACGTCTACACAGATACTCTGTAAATCATATTTAAGTGCCTGACAGAGGGTTCATCGAACCACCTTCACAATTCTCCGCTATTCCAACCTCGTATAGTGCGGAAATAACGGACACCCATATCTTGCCATACGAGCTGTGATTTCCTTCTTTTAACCTGGTGATCGTTTCTCCCTATGTAGGTCGGTGTCAACAAAATATTTTCGCATTCGGAGGAGAAAGTTGGTGATTGGAATTTCGTGAGAAGAATCCGCCGTAACGAAAAATATCTTTCCTTTAATGATGTCCAGCACAATCCCGTATCATTTCAGTGTCACTCTCGTCCACATTTCGCTATAATTCAAAACGTTCTGTCCTTCTTTGAACTTTTTCGATGTACTCCGTCAGTCGTATCTGGTAAGGATCCCACACCGCCCAGCAGTATTTTAAAAGAGGACGGACAAGCGTAGGATAGGCAGTCTTCTTGGTAGATCTGTTAAATTTTCTAAGTGTCCTGGCAATAAACCGCAATGTTTGGTTAGCCTTCCCCACAGAATTTTCTATGTGTTCCTCCCAATTTAAGTTATTCGTAATTCCCAGGTATTTCGTTGAATTTACAGCCTCTAGATTTGACTAGTTTATCGTGTAACCGAAGTTTAAGAAATTCCTTTTAGCACTCATGTGGATGACCTCACACTTTTCGTTATATAGGGACAACTGCCAATTTTCGCACCATTTAGACATTTTTTCTAAATTGTTTTGCAATTTGTTTTGATCTTCTGGTGACTTTATTAGTCGATAAACGACAGCGTCATCTGCTAACAACCTAAGATGGCTGCTCGGATTGTCTCCCAAAACGTTTATACAGATAAGGAACAGCAAGGGGCATATAATACTACCTAGGGGAACGCCAAAAACCACTTCTGTTTTATTCGATGACTTTTCGTCAGTTACAACGAACTGTGACCTCTCTGATAGGAAATTACAAATACAATCACATAACTGAGATGATATTCCATAAGCACGCAACTTCGCACAGATATGACCCCTCGTTTGCACGGACTGAGGTGGCGAGTGAAAATCCCCACCAAGGCCCGGAACCGAACCCGGGTATCCTGCTCGCTAGGCTTTATAGTAGACTGGGGCACCTATGAGAATTTGGATCGAGTGTTGAGGCGTGGAAGGCTACTCCATCCAGTTGTGTGAATCACCGTGCGGATGTGGCTTAGCGGCTAACACACCTGCCAGTAAGCAGGAGACGCGGGTCCGATTCCCAGTCCTGGCACATGTTTCCACTCGCAGCCCCAGTCCATACACATAAAAATTCGAATCTGTGTGAAACCAGTAATAGTCTCTGAAATTGTGTCATTTGTGTATGTAACTGCAGCTGGGTTTCTGGTTGGATCCCCCATTTACATTCGATGCTCATGTGCTATTCCAGAACATGGAGAGCCTCGGCAATTCGGTTCATATGCAAGGGGTAATTTAAAGTAGACTGTGGCGTCTGTGAGAATATGGATCGAGGAGCGAGCCGTGCGGCGTAAACCGCGCAACTGTGTGAACCAGTGTGTGAAGGTGGCTTGGCCGGCCGAAGTGGCCGTGCGGTTAAAGGCGCTGCAGCCTGGAACCGCAAGGCCGCTACGGTCGCAGGTTCGAATCCTGCCTCGGGCATGGATGTTTGTGATGTCCTTAGGTTAGTTAGGTTTAACTAGTTCTAAGTTCTAGGGGACTAATGACCTCACCAGTTGAGTCCCATAGTGCTCAGAGCCATTTGAAGGTGGCTTAATGGCTAACGCACTTCCCTGGCAAGCAGGTGATCCGAGTTCGATTCCCGGCCCTGGCAGAACCTTTCAGTCGCCGCTTTAGTGTATACACATCTACATCCATACTCCGCAAGCCACCTGACTGTGTGTGGCGGAGGGTACCCTGAGTACCTCTATCGGTTCTCCATTCTATTCCAGTCTCGTATTGTTCGTGGAAAGAAGGATTGTCGGTATGCTTCTGTGTGGGCTCTAATCTCTCTGATTTTATCCTCATGGTCTCTTCGCGAGATATACGTAGGAGGGAACAATATACTGCTGGACTCTTCGGTGAAGGTATGTTCTCGAAACTTTAACAAAAGCCCGTACCGTGCTACTCAGCGTCTCTCCTGAAAAGTCTTCCACTGGAGTTTATATATCATCTCCGTAACGCTTTCGCAATTACTAAATGATCCTGTAACGAAGCGCGCTGCTCTCCGGTGGATCTTCTCTATCTCTTCTATCTAGTACGGATCCCACATTATTGAACAGTATTCAAGCAGTGGGCGAACAAGCGTACTGTAACCTACTTCCTTTGTTTTCGGATTGCATTTCCTTAGGATTTTTCCAATGAATCTCAGTCTGGCATCTACTTTACCGACGATCAACTCTATATGATGATTCCATTTTATATCACCCCTTATGCGTACTCCCAGATAATTTATGGAATTAACTGCTTCCAGATGCTGACCTGCTAATTTGTAGCTAAATGATAAGGGAACTATCTTTCTATGTATTCGCAGCACATTACACTTGTCCACATTGAGATTCAATTGCCATTCCCTGCACCATGCGTCAATTCGCTGCAGATCCTCCTGCATTTCAGTACAATTTTCCATTGTTACAACCTCTCGATACACCACAGCATCGGCAAAAAGCCTCGGTGAACTTTCGATGTCATCCACAAGGTCATTTATGTATATTGTGAATAGCAACGGTCCTATGACACTCCCCTGCGGCACACCTGAAATCACTCTTACTTCGGAAGACTTCTCTCCATTGAGAATGACATGCTGCGTTCTGGCGTCAACTGTGCTGTGAGTAGAGCGAGGAAAAAAAAAAATGGCCAACCTGCAGCCACCGTGCGAGACGGCTGCCCGCCTTAGTGCAACGAATGTTATCTCGTAATAACTTGCTGCATTACAACTGCATGTAAGGGACTTTTTGAAACGCCTTAATAGGGCACGCCTCATCAAATTTTACTGTAATTCATTGACCTGGCAATTCTGTATTACAGTTAAACATTCCAGATCGCAATATTTCGCCAAGTTGAAACTGATGAGTTGGAGACAGCAATATAACCATCTATTTAGTTGTGATGTTTAAAGCTTTCCCGGCGTACTGACTGTTCCATAAAAACACGGGAGAACTGCCGGATATCAGTAACTTCCTGCCACGATATTTCGGCGCAGAGTCTTCTGGCCATCTTTAGATGAATGCTACTGTAGTAGTACTGGCGAGTACGCGCTGAGCTCCGCTATTTAAAGCCTTCTGAGGTGACATTGCGCATGCGCTGCTCAGCGCGCGCGTTCATAACGGCTCCGTGCGCTGCGCCTCGCGCCCTCCACTGTGAAAGCCTGGCGTATCGGTGTCAGGTCGATTTCCATCTTTATGCAGATAACTACGTCGACTACGAAGTTTCTCTATAACAGTATTCCAAGCAGAGTTCACCTGATAACCGCTATAGTCATCCCTTGGTATGAGGACAGTAGCGTTTCCTTTGTCAGATTTTAAGACTACTGTATCCACATCTGCTCGTAAGTTACGGAGGGCTATCCTCTCCCTGGGCGAGATGTTATTCTTCATTGGTGCACCCCTGGTCAATACACGGCAAGACTCTCGACGAACTTCCTCCGCTTCATCTGTATCAAGACGGCGTACAGCTTCTTCGATGGCACTGATGAAATCCACTAGTGGCGGTGAAACAAATGTGTGGGAGCAAAAATTCAGTCCTTTTGCTAGCACAGACACAGTCGCGTCATCTAAAGTTTTCTCTGTCAAATTAACAACAGATCGTCGAGATTGGAACTTCCTGCTGCATCTGTTTAGAAAGTCTGTCAATCTTGGCAGTTTGCTTCGTCACAGCTTTATCATGGCTCCAGTTTGCATTAGCCCATGTCACACCATCCACCCAGTCCCACGACAGAGAAGATAGTCTTGCTGCCAATTCCAAATGTATGTGGAACATGTCCTTTGATACAGAATCATTTTCACGCCGAGTAAAACGAATCCTCTCTCTCACCAAAGCCATGCTTGCTTTACGTTTGATGTTATTTGCAGCAGTGGTATTTATGAAATGCTCAATTTTGGCAAACGTTGGAATAATGCCCTTGTCTCTGCAACTTAATAAGAATATCAACGAGCTCAGCAGGAGAAAATATAAAAATGCAGTAAATGAAGCAGGCAAAAAGGAATACAAACGTCTCAAAAATGAGATCGACTGGAAGTGCAAAATGGCTAAGCAGGGATGGCTAGAGGACAAATGTAAGGATGTAGAGGCTTGTCTCACTAGGGGTACGATAGATACTGCCTACAGGAAAATTAAAGAGACCTTTGGAGAGAAGAGAACCACTTGTATGAATATCAAGAGCTCAGATAGCAACCCAGTTCCAAGCAAAGAAGGGAAGGCAGAAAGGTGGAAGGAGTATATAGAGGGTCTATACAAGGGCGATGTACTTGAGGACAGTATTATGGAAATGGAAGAGGATGTAGATGAAGATGAAATGGGAGATACGATACTGAGTGAAGAGTTTGACAGAGCACTGAAAGACCTGAGTCGAAACAAGGCCCCCGGAGTAGACAACATTCCATTGGAACTACTGACAGCCTTGGGAGAGCCAGTCCTGACAAAACTCTACCATCTGGTGAGCAAGATGTACAAAACAGGCGAAATACCCTCAGACTTCAAGAAGAATATAATAATTCCAATCCCAAAGAAAGCAGGTGTTGACAGATGTGAGAATTAGCAAACAATCAGTTTAATAAGCCACAGCTGCAAAATACTAACACGAATTCTTTACAGACGAATGGAAAAACTAGTAGAGGCCGACCTCGGGGAAGATCAGTTTGGATTCCGTAGAAATACTGGAACACGTGAGGCAATACTGACCTTACGACTTATCTTAGAAGAAAGATTAAGGAAAGGCAAACGTACATTTCTAGCATTTGTAGACGTAGAGAAAGCTTTTGACAATGTTGACTGGGATACTTTCTTTCAAATTCTGAAGGTGGCAGGGGTAAAATACAGGGAGCGAAAGGCTATTTACAATTTGTACAGAAACCAGATGGCAGTTATAAGAGTCGAGGGACATGAAAGGGAAGCAGTGGTTGGGAAGGGAGTAAGACAGGGTTGTAGCCTCTCCCCGATGTTATTCAATCTGTATATTGAGCAAGCAGTAAAGGAAACAAAAGAAAAATTCGGAGTAGGTATTAAAATCCATGGAGAAGAAATAAAAACTTTGAGGTTCGCCGATGACATTGTAATTGTCAGAGACAGCAAAGGACTTGGAAGAGCAGTTGAACCGAATGGATGGTTTCTTGAAGGGAGGATATGAGATGAACATCAACAAAAGCAAAACGAGGATAATGGAATGTAGTCAAATTAAGTCGGGTGATGTTGAGGGTATTAGATTAGGAAATGAGACACTTAAAGTAGTAAAGGAGTTTTGCTATTTGGGGAGCAAAGTAACTGATGATGGTCGAAGTAGAGAGGATATAAAATGTAGACTGGCAATGGCAAGGAAAGCGTTTCTGAAGAAGAGAAATTTGTTAACATCGAGTATAGATTTAAGTGTCAGGATGTCATTTCTGAAAGTACACTCCTGGAAATTGAAATAAGAACACCGTGAATTCATTGTCCCAGGAAGGGGAAACTTTATTGACACATTCCTGGGGTCAGATACATCACATGATCACACTGACAGAACCACAGGCACATAGACACAGGCAACAGAGCATGCACAATGTCGGCACTAGTACAGTGTATATCCACCTTTCGCAGCAATGCAGGCTGCTATTCTCCCATGGAGACGATCGTAGAGATGCTGGATGTAGTCCTGTGGAACGGCTTGCCATGCCATTTCCACCTGGCGCCTCAGTTGGACCAGCGTTCGTGCTGGACGTGCAGACCGCGTGAGACGACGCTTCATCCAGTCCCAAACATGCTCAATGGGGGACAGATCCGGAGATCTTGCTGGCCAGGGTAGTTGACTTACACCTTCTAGAGCACGTTGGGTGGCACGGGATACATGCGGACGTGCATTGTCCTGTTGGAACAGCAAGTTCCCTTGCCGGTCTAGGAATGGTAGAACGATGGGTTCGATGACGGTTTGGATGTACCGTGCACTATTCAGTGTCCCCTCGACGATCACCAGTGGTGTACGGCCAGTGTAGGAGATCGCTCCCCACACCATGATGCCGGGTGTTGGCCCTGTGTGCCTCGGTCGTATGCAGTCCTGATTGTGGCGCCAAACACGCATACGACCATCATTGGCACCAAGGCAGAAGCGACTCTCATCGCTGAAGACGACACGTCTCCATTCGTCCCTCCATTCACGCCTGTCGCGACACCACTGGAGGCGGGCTGCACGATGTTGGGGCGTGAGCGGAAGACGGCCTAACGGTGTGCGGGACCGTAGCCCAGCTTCATGGAGACGGTTGCGAATGGTCCTCGCCGATACCCCAGGAGCAACAGTGTCCCTAATTTGCTGGGAAGTGGCGGTGCGGTCCCCTACGGCACTGCGTAGGATCCTACGGTCTTGGCGTGCATCCGTGCGTCGCTGCGGTCCGGTCCCAGGTCGACGGGCACGTGCACCTTCCGCCGACCACTGGTGACAACATCGATGTACTGTGGAGACCTCACGCCCCACGTGTTGAGCAATTCGGCGGTACGTCCACCCGGCCTCCCGCATGCCCACTATACGCCTTCGCTCAAAGTCCGTTAACTGCACATACGGTTCACGTCCACGCTGTCGCGGCATGCTACCAGTGTTAAAGACTGCGATGGAGCTCCGTATGCCACGGCAAACTGGCTGACACTGACGGCGGCGGTGCACAAATGCCGCGCAGCTAGCGCCATTCGACGGCCAACACCGCGGTTCCTGGTGTGTCCGCTGTGCCGTGCGTGTGATCATTGCTTGTACAGCCCTCTCGCAGTGTCCGGAACAAGTATGGTGGGTCTGACACACCGGTGTCAATGTGTTCTTTTTTCCATTTCCAGGAGTGTATTTGTATGGAGTGTAGCCATGTATGGAAGTGAAACATGGACGGTAAATAGTTAGGACAAGAAGAGAATAGAATCTTTCGAAATGTGGTGCTACAGAAGAATGCTGATGATTAGATGGGTAGATCACATAACTAATGAGGAGGTACTGAATAGGATTGGGGAGAAGAGGAGTTTGTGGCACAACTTGACCAGAAGAAGGGATCGGTTGGTAGGACATGTTCTGAGGCATCAAGGGATCACCAATTGAGTATTGGAGGGCAGCGTGGAGGGTAAAAATCGTAGGGGGAGACCAAGAGATGAATACACTAAGCAGAATCAGAAGGATGTAGGTTGCAGTAGGTACTGGGAGATGAAGAAGCTTGCACAGGATAGAGTAGCATGGAGAGCTGCATCAAACCAGTCTCAGGACTGAAGACCACAACAACAACAACAGCAGCCTCCCTCTCGTTTTACGTAACTTATCGAATCTTCGAATACATTCCATCCCTTCTCCCCGTACAGTTGCTTGATGTGATGTTTAAAGCTTTCCCGGCGTACTGATTGTTCCATAAAAACACGGGAGAACTGCCGGATATCAGCAACTTCGTGCCACGATATTTCGGAGCAAAGTCTTCTGGCCATCTTCAGGTGAATGCCACTGTAGTAGTACTGGCGAGTACGTTTTTTTTCTTTATTGTGATTTCATTCCCCTGCCCCATATGGGCAGGGGAGGGCTGTCAGCGGCACAATCCACCGCTCTTCAGCCGAGAGGCACGACAGCTAAAACAAGAATAAAATGATACATACATAAGGAGATAAAAAAGGGGAACATAAAACAGAGTAAGGGGAGAAAATGGAGGTAAAAAGACATGGACATGTAGACGTTCATGGGGGACAGTTAAAAAAAAAAGTCACCAGAAACTTAAAAAACATAGTTGGCGATTCTTGAAACACAGAGAAGACACTGAATGCGAATGCACAGGTTAAAAGTTGGCCACAGTATTAAAAACACTCCGAAACAACACACTTAAAATCCACTTCGAGCACCCACAATGAAGAGTAAAACTACCAGGTGGGACCTGCCGAGGGAAAGGTCAGACAGGATGGAAAAGGAGGGGAGAGCATGGGGCAGCTGAGGAAGCGGCGGGATGAAGAGAGGAGGGGCAACCGTGGGTTCACGAAGAGGCAGGAGACACGTGGGGCGGGAGAGGAAAAGGGAAGACAGGGCAGGAGGGAGCGCAGAGACACTGAAAGGAGGCACAAGAGATGGAGGGGGAGTAGGAGGGGAAAGCCGCTCAGGAGGAGAGAGGGGGAGAAGAGGGAGCCCTGAGGAGGAGGCAGGAAGAGGGGGTTAGAGTTGGTAAGAAGGGTAGATGTCAGGGTGAAGCTCATCATCTGGGAGGGGTAGATGGTGGAAGTTGTGTTGGGAAAGGAGATGGAGGGTGTGGAGATGGAGAGAGGGAGGGACACAACGGTAAAGGCGGGGCAACTGGTTGGGAGTGTGGAGGAAGGGAGACACCAGGGCAGAGGGAGATCAAGGCGGCGGACAATATATATAGTGTGTGTATGTGTTCAAGGAAAAGGAGAAGGTGGGGGGAAGGGGATGAGGTCGTAGAGGATGCGCGTGGGGGATGGAAGGCGGATGCGGAAGGCGAGGCGGAGTGAATGGCGTTCGAGGATTTGGAGGGCTTTATAGAACCGGGGAGGAGCGGAAATCCAAGCGATGCTGGCATAACAAAGGATGGGGCGGATCATGGATTTGTAGGTGTGAAGGATGGTGGAAGGATGCTGACCCCACGTCTGGCCGGACTGGAGTTTCAGGAGGCGGAGGCGGAGGCGGTTGTGAGCTTTGTTTTGGATGGTAAGGAGATGGGGTGTCCAGGTGAGGTGGCGGTCGAGTGTGAGGCCAAGGTATTTGAGGGTAGGAGTGAGGTGGATAGGACGGCCATAAATGGTGAGGTAGAAATCATGGAGGCGGAAGGAGCGGGTGGTGCGGCCTATGATGATTGCCTGGGTCTGGAGGGATTAACACGGAGGAACCACTGGTTGCACCAAGTGGTGAATTGGTTAAGGTGGGTTTGGAGAGTACGTTGGGACCGTTGAAGGGTAGGATAAAGGGCTAGGAAGGCGGTGGCATCAGCAAACTGGAGAAGATGAGTGGGAGGTTTGGGCATATCAGCAGTGTACAGGAGATAGAGGAGAGGGGAAAGGACAGAACCTTGGGGCACGCCGGCAGAGGGGTAGAAAGTACAGGAGTTGGAATTGTGGATAGTCACATAGGAGGGACGATGGGAGAGGAAGGAAGCAACGAGACGGACGAAGTTGATGTGGAGAGCATAGGTCTTGAGTTTGAAGAGGAGCCCGGGATGTCAGACATGGTCATAGGCGTTCTGGAGATCAAGGGAAACGAAGATAGCAGAGCGACGGATGTTGGAGGGAAAGAAGATTGGTAGGGTTAAGGAGCTGGTCGTCAGCAGAGAAGGGAGGCCGGAAGCCACATTGGGTAATAGGAAGGAGGCAGTGCTGGTTCAGGTGGCCGTGAATACAGCGAGAGAGGATGGCCTCAAAGACCTTACTGAACATGGAGGTGAGGCAGATGGGACGATAGGAAGAGGTAGCAGAGGGGGGTTTGTTAGGCTTAGGGAACAGCAGGACACGGGAAGTCTTCCACAGGTCAGGGTAAAATCCAGTGGAGAGGAGGACATTGTACAGGGTAGCAAGGACAGACAGGAAGGATGGAGGGGATTCCTTGAGGTGACGGTAGGTGACGCCATCATGACCAGGGGCGGTGTTGTGTTTGGAGCGGAGGACGAGTGTGATGTCTCGCGTGGTGATTGGAGTGTTGATGTCTGAGGGGGGTAACCGATCCAAGTACTGGAAGCTAGGAGCGAGCGGGGGGACAGAGGTGTCAGTGCGGTCAAGGACGGTGGGGAAGAGGGAGTAATCAAAATGGGGATCGTCAGGAATGGAGAAGGCCTCGGATAGGTGGGAAGCAAAATGGTTAGCCTTATTGAAGTTGTCAGGAAAGGGTCGATCGTCATGGAGGATGGGGTAATGCGGGGTGAGAAGGCTACCAGTAAGGCGGTGGAAGGTTGACCAGTACTTGAAGGAGTTGACAGGGAGGGTGGAGTTAAGGCATGTGCATGTCTGACGCCAGTCCCGGCGTTTCTTTGCTGTAAGGAGGTTTCTGATATGTCGCTGTAATTGCCGGTGGCGGGTGAGAGTATCCCTGTCACGAGTGCGGAGGAAGGAGCGGTAGAGCCTGCCGGATTCACGCAGAAGAAGGACGGCCTGTGGAGGAAGCATAGGGCGGTGAGGGTGGACGAGTTTTGTAGGGACATGAGCCTCCACAGCGTCAGTGATGTCATCAGGGTGGTGGAAAGTGAGGGGGTGGCTTTCGACCTGTAAGGCAATGGATTCCCGGTAGGCATCCCAATTGGCACGGTGGTAGTCATGGACAGACTTTGGAGGGGCAGCTGGGCGGGAGGCTGCAGTGGCGGGACGGGTAGAGGAGATGGTGAGAAGGACAGGGAGATGGTCACTACCGACGGGATCGAGGACATCAACGGCAATGCGACCAAGGAGGTTGGGGGAAGCGAGGATAACATCGGGGGTGGAGTTACTTTCAGGACGGGTGTGCTGTGGGAGAGGAACAAGGTCACCATGGAAGGTGGCAAGGAACTGATGCCACCGCCGAAGGATGGCAGGGTCACGGCTGTGGATGTTGAGGTCAGCGGCAATCACATAGATGGAGAAGGTACGGTCAACATGGGAAATGAAGTCAAAGGGGTGAGGAGCTGCGGGGCGGATATAGATAGTGGCACAGGTGACGGTGAGGGAGGGAAAAAATAGGCTGAGGAGAAGGTGTTCGGTCGGGTCATTGAGGAGCAGTTGTGGCCGGACAGGGAGATGCCTGAGGTGGCCTATAGCGACCCCACCTCGAGCTAGGGGAAGAGGATTGTCAGTGCGGTGAAGGAGATAAGGGGAGATGCGGACTACATGGTGGGGTTGGAGGAAGATTTCATTAAGGATGAAGGAGTCAACCTTATGCTGGGAGAGGGTATGCATGAAGAGGTATTTGTTGCAGGGAGGGAGCGAATGTTGAGGTAGAGGAGACGATACTGTTGACGCGCCATGAGGTTGGGGATGGGAAGGGTGCGGGATGGGGAGAGAGGGGCTTAAACGAGGGTGTCTAGGCGGGTGAAGGTAAAGTGGGCCTGGTTGTGGGAGTATATGGTGTAGGTGTTTAAGTGGAAAACTGAACGGGCGGCAAGGGAAATCTGCTGGAGTGTGGGGGCGCTGGAAGGGATGGATGTTCTGCAGGATGACGGTGAGGAACCGGTTGATGTCTTCTGCTGCAGGGGGAAGGCGGAGGGAATTGTTAGGGTGGATGGGTGGGTCAATGGGGCGAACGGGGACAGTGAGTTCAAGGTTGGTGGGAGGGGGCTTGGCTTTGCATAGGTGGGGTGAGGTTCATTGCAGGTGTTGCAGGATGGGGGGGAGGCGAGGTTGGGACACTGTTTGAGGAAGTGGGAGGCTTTACAATGGGGGCAGGTGGGTGGGTTTTTGCAGTTTTGGGTGAGGTGGTCATTGTACAGAAGACAACGCTGGCAGCGGTAGGATTGAGGAGGGGAATGGGACGGGTCAACAGGGTGGCGGCGGTTGAAAATAAGGGCTCCCTGCGTGAGGAGGTGGTCGATGGAGGAGGCGGACTCTGTAAATATACGCATGAGGAAAGTAGTGCCAGAGGAGTTGTAAATACGGCAGGCAGAACGGACTTCCAGGGAGGGGTGGGCATTCAGTTCCGCCAACACCTCAGCCTCCGTGACCACAGGGCTGAGTTTTGTGATGATGGCAGTGAGGGTCGGCGGACGACGAGGCAGGTGGGGCTGACGAGGAGAGGAGGATGTAAGGAATGGGGTGATGGATGTGTGGGGCCAAAAGGTGATGTGGGGAAGGCGCCAGAAGAGATCAGTATGGAAGGACTTAGAGGGAGACTTGATGAGAACAGAGTCTCTGCGAGGGATAAGTTGGGTGATAGGTGCACTGGGGATGTACTTCCGGATTTCAAAGGTGAGGGTGCGGGCATCCAGGAATTTCGGATCAGGGTTGGCTAGGACAAATGTATACAGGGAGGGGGCTGGAGAGGAGGGAGGTAGGGTTGTATCCATAGCGGGGTCAGTGGGAGGTGGGGCGGGCAGTAGCTTTTTGGATGAGGGTGTAGAGGAGAGGTCGCCACTAGGCCGTTTGGAAGATTTTTTGGCGGGTGTTGCCTGGGAGGAGGGATGACGGACTGGATGGATGGGGAGGTGGTGCGAGGCAGGGCCCTCCTGTGAGGCAGTAACACCAGAGGAGAGGGTAGGGCGCGGCGGGCGGAGACTCTGGCAGGGGAAGCAGCGGTAGTCGCAGGGGGGAGAGGGGGAAAGTCGTCTCGGCGGGCGACAGGAGCGGGATGGGGGTTGGGAGCAGGGGCAGAGGCAGGAGCGTGAGCAGCAGCAGGGGCAGTAGCAGGGGTAGGAGCAGGAGTGACGTACAGGTGGGGATACAGCGATGGAGAGGAGATAGATGGGGAGGAGACTGTGAGTAGGGGAGGTGCATGAGACGGGTGAATCCCAGAGGAAGCACTCCATGACGTTACAGTGGGGGCAGGTGAAGGGGAGGTGTAGATGACGGTGGTAGTTGGGGCGTTCATGATTTCAGGCGGCAGCGAACACCGAGAGACGGCGGCAGCGGTGGCGGCAGAAGCGGCGAGCACCGAGAGACGGCGGCAGAGGAAGCGGCGAGCACCAAGAAACGGCGACAGCGGCGGCGGCGGCGGCGGCAGAAGAAGCGGCGACCAGGCGGCGGCGGTGGCAGAAGAAGCGACGAGCACTGAGAGACGGCGACCAGGCGGCGGCTGCGGCGGCGGCAAGCACCGGGCGGCGGCGAACAGACGACGACGGCGGCGGCGGCGGCGGCAAGCACCGGGCGGCGGCGAACAGACGACGGCGGCGGCGGCGGCGGCGGCGGCAAGCACCGGGCGGCGGCGAACAGACGACGGCGGCGGCGGCGGCGGCGGCGGCGGCGGCGGGCAGCAGTGACGTCGTGCAAACGGGCAACAACGCGATAGGCATGGTGGGGGCTCTTCCACGTCGAAGATACACCCTGAGAGTAGCCCAGGCAGTGCGAGTACTCGATGAGGAAGTGAGGGAATCCAACCCTCGAATGGCGAGTACGCGCTGAGCTCCGCTATTTAAAGCCTTCTGAGGTGACATTGCGCATGCGCTGCTCAGCGTGCGCGTTCATAACGTCTCCGTGCGCTGCGCCTCGCGCCCTCCACTGTGAAAGCCTGGCGTATCGGTGTCAGGTCGATTTCCATCTTTATGCAGATAACTACGTCGACTACGAAGTTTCTCTATAACAGGATTCCAAGCAGAGGTCAGCCACTAGTGGATTTCATCAGTGCCATCGAAGAAGCTGTACGCCGTCTTGATACAGATGAAGCGGAGGAAGTTCGTCGAGAGTCTTGCAGTGTATTGACCAGGGGTGCACCAATGAAGAATAACATCTCGCCCTGGGAGAGGATAGCCCTCTGTAACTTACGAGCAGATGTGGATACAGTAGGCTTAAAATCTGACAAAGGAAACGCTACTGTCCTCATACCAAGGGATGACTATAGCGGTTATCAGCTGAACTCTGCTTGGAACTTCAGCCAAATTTGGTACACATACTAGTTACTGTGAAAGCAAGAACAACCGACCTCATGTTTGGTGGTTTCGGACAGGTTTCGTACTCATATTAGTTGCTATGGTGGTAAGAACTACCTGCATCGTGATGTTGTGGGTGTGCTAATGTGGAGGTTGAAAGGAAGAGGAGATGGACAGCAGAAGGGTGAAAGGAGAAGATGAACACCAAAGGAGTGGTTGACAGAGAGGAGGCAATGGGGAAATGGATAGAGGGCGGAACGAGAGAAAGGAAAGAAGGACACAGACTGGGAGTAGGAGGAAGAGATGGGCAGAGGGATGGGGAGGCGAAGATAAAGGTCGGAGAAGGCGACGGACAGACGGAAGCAGGAGGAGATGGATAGCGACTGGGGATCGAGGACATGGACTAACAGAAAATTCCAATGACCACATACCTAGGTAACAATGAGTACTAAGCTAGCAATGTTAATAATAATAATAATAATAATAATAAATGTTTACTTAGTGACGTGATTATTAGTAATTATATTAATATTCATAAGAGAGGGAGAGAGTTTTGGAGTGTCGTGTTGAGTCTAGGCCCGTCTTTGCGCACCGTGAGCTAAAAGAGATACAGAACGCTGATTGAGGGTCTTTCACAAATTTGTTGCTTTGAGATTCGATGTGAAAAAAAGACATTTGCTGTAACTGTCTTATTGATGATAGTGTAACGATTATGCCTTGTAAATACTTGTTTTGTAAATAAAACTGCCTTTTCCTGCTGCTAGTTACTTTATTTATCCCATACGCGTTGCGCCTTCTCCTGTTCGAAGGCATCACCAGCGGGATCTATAACGACACATTTTTGTTAGATATAGAATATCAAACGGTTCACTTCGCGATTTTTTGTAAAAAATTAATTACTTACGATTTGCTGATCAGCATTTCCTCACATCTGGTCTGGATGTCGCACTACCACTTTTATCAGTTCCATATAATCACTCTTTGTGTTCTCGCCTTCCACACACTGTTCACCATGTTTCTCAAAAAAATGGTTCAAATGGCTCTGAGCACTATGGGACTTAACTTCTAAGGTCATCAGTCCCCTAGAATTAGAACTACTTAAACATAACTAACCTAAGGACATCACACACATCCATGCCCGAGGCAGGATTCGAACCAGCAAGCGTAGCGGTCGCGCGGTTGCATACTTTAGCGCCTAGAACCGCTCGGCCAGAACGGCCGGGCACCATGTTTCTCACTCTTTTTGTGGTGGACTATTGATCTTTTGTCACTCGATACAACTATTTCGTGGTACACTTCTTTTCACAGCGTAAATATTGCAACTCCATTGCGTGTTTCTTCTTCTTTGGTGTGTTTACCTATTTGTTGGTAACCTACCGAAGTATATTTTCGTTACTAACGTCTATTTATGATGTTAATACCGTGTTTGTGTGTGTGTATGAGTGAGAGAGAGGGGGGGGGAGGGATAGAGCCAACCTCTTTTTTTTTGGGGGGGGGGGGATGTACTAGCTGTTAGCCAGTGGCTGAAGTCTTTGGTGACAGCTGTTTTGACATTTCGTTTCAAAATTCTGTGTAGGGGTTCATGGATGAGTGAGTGTTCTATTATTATTACATTGGACATTATTATTATATTAATACTTTTTGCGAACGTTATTATTATATTTTATCTATTAGTGTAAATAATGAATTGCTTGGCATGTGTACTTGGTCATTCAACAGGATTTTCCCCTCCAACAAACTTATTATCCCTTGTATTTATCCTTAGTTAATCCTCTCCCACGCTACGAAGGTGGCATTGATATCGCAGCCCGTTACAAAGAGGGGAAATTCAGAGCTCCGGATACGTCCTGGAGGCAAAGTGATCGCGTAATTTCCGAATGCTCAGCAAGGAGAACGCAGAGGGTTATAGAGCGAGGAGGCTTTAGGCAACTCGGCCACGTAACTGGAGCAAACAGCACAGTAGCTACCAGCAGGCTGGTGCGCGCGGCACTTGGCGCACCTTGTAAAGAACGGCGTGCGCTACGCGGCCGCGGATGCGGCGCGGCGTGTCTGAATGCGCCGACTGCCGCCGCCGACGCTGCCGCCGCCGGCGCCCATTAACACGTTAATTGAATCCTCGCGGGCCGGCGCGGCGCACCACGCTCTGTGCGGGCCGCACTTTACGCGCCTGACGGAGGCGGGGCGGCCTTCCACCCCCGACGCCCCCTCCTCGGTCTGCCCCCGGATTTCCGTCGGCGCGACGTACGGCCTGTAATTGCCCCAGCCAGCCGCTGTTCTGGCCGACCCAGACGCTCTACAGTTCCCGCGAGGCATCTGCAATCTCCGCCGTCCGTGTAAGCTGCTGTTTGTAATTGCTTTCAGCGCTCTGCTGTCTTGTTATTACGATTTGAATTTCACATACGGAACAAAACAAAGGCTGCTGGAGGACACAGAATTACAGCCCTATTATGTCTTGTGTTGGCAGTGAAGATAATGAAGAAATAGAGCAGGCAATCTACGTTTTTGAAGCTTGACAGGACAAATTGCAGACATGTTTAGTAATTCGATGCAAGCTAATCTTGGGACCAACAATAGTGAACAAGTTAATCTTGAGCAATTAAACTGTGTCGAGGTACAGGGGTAAACTCAAATACAATAGGTACTTATACCCTTAATAAAATTAGTTGGCTCAAATGGTTCTGAGCACTATGGGACTCAACTGCTGAGGTCATTAGTCCCCTAGAACTTAGAACTAGTTAAACCTAACTAACCTAAGGACATCACACACATCCATGCCCGAGGCAGGATTCGAACCTGCGACCGTAGTGGTCTCGCGGTTCCAGACTGCAGCGCCAGAACCGCGCGGCCACTTCGGCCGGCAATGAAATTAGTTCTATTATACAATGCGTAATGGGCACAAGAGCAGATACTTTTATACACGGTACCTTAACCCTAGAAGTACCAAAGCATTTTTCATTATGCGCATTACCAAGTGGGAGGGAGTACTTTATGATCAGCATAAAAAGTTGAAAGAAAAAACTGTGTTTCTATTTTGTAATTTTACTTGACTGAAGCTGTTATTGTTTAAGACCTGCCTGTTATCTATTTGGCAGTTCTACTTAACTGAAGCAGTTATCACTTAAGTCCTGCCTGTTCCGTTTTAATTAAATTAAGACGTATTTCATAATTTGGGTTACTGAAATTCTTAACAATTACGGTCTACCTGTTTTTATAGCCCTATTATTGAAGTCTAATATCTTACTGAGATTGTTTTGTAATTAACTGAATTGCCAAAGGCCTACATGTTTCAGAGGTGTGTATGTCAAAATGGTTCAAATGGCTCTGAGCACGATGGGACTCAACTGCTGTGGTCATAAGTCCCCTAGAACTTATAACTACTTAAACCTAACTAACCTAAGGACATCACACACATCCATGCCCGAGGCAGGATTCGAACCTGCGACCGTAGCGATCGTGCGGTTCCAGACTGTAGCGCCTTTAACCGCTCGGCCACTCCGGCCGACCGGTGTGTATGTCAATAATGTAGTATCAGTAGATGACATAAGATAGTACATGGGCCCTAACGTTTCGCCTTACATCCTTTTACCCATAATTGTAGATTTCAGAGGTAGTAGAGTGTTGTTGTGCTCTGTTGGTCGGCGGGGCGGGGAATTCCCGTAACATTCTTAATGTTATCAGCCTTGTTATTAATTCCACCAATTGTTAATCTGACTGCTATACGCTGTTTCAGTCCTTCTGACAATCATTTCGTATTAGATTTCCAGAAACTTTTTGTGTAGCCAACGTCTTAGCTTCCCTATTCTTGCTATTTATTTCATTCCTCAGCAACTTGTATTTTTGTGTTTCTGAATTTCCCTAATCATTTTTCTACTTCCTTCTTTCATCTATCAACTGAACTGCTTCTGTTACCCATGATTTTTTCAAAGCTACCTTCTTTGAAACGGTGTTATTCTTTCCAACTTCTGTGACTGGCCTTTATAGAGATGTCCATTCCTCTTCAACTGTACTGCCTATTCAGCTATTCCTTATTTATTTATCTGCAGCCTTAGAGAACTTCAATCGTATCTCGTCACCCCTTATTACTTCCGTATCACACTCCTTGGCGTATTGATTCTTCCTGAATCATCTCTTAAACTTCAGCCTACTCTTAGTCACTAATACATTGTGATCTGAGTCTACATATGATCCTTGGTACACCTTAGAATCCAATATCTGATTTCGGAATCTCTGACAGATCATGATGAAATACAACTGAAACCTTCCCGTATCATCTTGCATTTTCCAAGTATACCTCTCCCTTTTTGGTTTCTTGAACAGAGATTTCACTATTACGAGCTGAAATATTTTACAGAACTCAATTAGTCTTCCTCCTCTCTCATTCCTTGTCCCAAACTCATATTCTCCTGTAACCTTTCCTTCTACTACCTCCCCGAGAACTATATTCCATTCCCCCAAGTCTGTCAGATATTCAACTACCTTTATGTGCTCTATTATCCTTATATCATCATATACTTTCTATATCGCTTTGTCTTCAGCTTACGACATCGGCATGTATACTTGCACTGTCGTAGTCGGTGTTGATGCTGATAAGAACAACCCTATCACTTCATAACGAATCCCACTAACGCTATACCATTTTCTGCTATTATCGATATTACCGTATATTCGTCTGACCAGAAATCTTTTTCTTCTTTCCATTTCACTTCACTTACATCTACTGTATCTCAATTGAGGTTTAGCACTTCCCTTTTCAAATCTCATAGCTTCCTTACCACGTTCAGGCTTTTTCAGTTACAGGCCACATTTCTTGGGGATACACGTAATGTCTCCTTAATTCAGTGGTTTCCATTGCCATCTGCATCCTCATACTGTTGATCATTGCTGATTCTTCCGCCTTTAGGGGCAGTTTCCCGCCTCAACGATGAATGACTCTCCTCCGCCCTCTTGAAAGGGGCATTGGCGGAATAAGTGTGACTTCTTGTGCGAAAGTCTTCAGATGCCAGCTACTGATAAGCACATCTAAATTTTAAACAGGAAGAAACATGATCTAAAACTCTAGACAGACTACATCTAGACAGGAAACGTCACACAGCTGTACTCTTAAAATTCCCAGTAGTAAAAGCTATCAGGGGTTTTGATTCTTCGGCTAATGGAACATACTAGTAGGACTGATGGAGGTCGAGAGTTGTGAAACTCTTGGCATTCTGAAACCTGCCAAAACACGTATGCAGATCAGGGAATGGTATTGATTTCAGAACTACTGGGCTTACGCCGTCCTGTCCCTTGAGTACTACCAATATGGGGGATGCATATGCTGATGTAGACGTCCCAATAACTCCCTCTCTCAGCAATTCCTCTATGTACAGCTTGAGCTGGTTAATACCAGGTGGAAAGACATGATACGATGGGTGTCGTACAGATATGTTGTCAGTAAGCTCAATCTAGCAGTCCTCCCCTTTCACGGCATCCAAACGATCGGTCAATACATCGGCATCCTCATTACACAACTGGCGTAAATCCTGTGCCTGTTCAGGTGATAGGTGACTAAAATCCTAACCATCCTTAACTCCCTCCATCGTAAGCACTCTAGACTGATTCTGGGAACCCTTTCCTGACCAGTGCTCACAAAACTTGTAATGATGCAACCTTTCAAAGCCAAAAGAGAACTTGCTACTCCTCCAATCGGGAATCAGACCACCATATCGGATAAAGTCCGCGCCCAAAATAGCAGAAACTGACAAATTCCGAACCGCCTTCACCTATATCTTCCATCTGAAATTTTCAATCCGGACCTGAACCGTACCTTACCCCAACAACAGCATCTCCCTCAGATTTAGCTACTCAGCACCCCACCCAGGCCAGCAAGCTGATGAAACTTACATAAACCAGCGTGTACCAAAATAAATTCTCGTTAATAAAACTCAAAGAATTGCCCGAATCAAAAAGTGCACGAACTGGTTCACCATTAAATCTTGCACACACAGTCGGAACACTTGGGGTAGCTACGATCTTTCTACAAAACCTCGGAAGTCCATGCCAGGCTTCCTTCCCATTTTGTCGCTACCGGATATAGTCTTCAGCAGCGAACAGCGAGGAGCTCCTCGCCAAGTGCCCTTTAGCCTGGCACCTGTAACACGCGCCATTCGTCTCGTCCTTTAAGGTTTACTACAAGCGGCCCTTAACCATAGGACACAGTATCTGATATACGTAACGTTAAAAAAGTTTTGCATCACCTCAGTTCCCAGAACTCCTGAATATAGACGTTCACTGTGGGTATTGTATCACAGATGTAGTCCCTTTGACTGTTCATAGATGTCTCTAAACCCGTCCAAATATGGAAACAACCATGCATGAGCAGCGCCTATTAGATGGAGGGGGTCCGACAGCCGATCAGTTATAGCCGTTCCACCAGGAAGGAAGTACACAGTTCGTGTTGTCTGTAGTTCCACCATGCCTAGACGGTCAATACCGCGGTTCGATCGTATCCACATTGTTACTGTGTGACAGGAAGGGCTCTCAACAAGGGACGTGTCCAAGCGTTTCTGAGTGAACCAAAGTGATGTTGTTCGGACATGACGGAGATACAGAGATACAGGAACAGTCGATAACATGCTTCGCTCAGACCGCCCAAGGGCTACTAACGCAGTGGTTGACAGCTGCCTAAAGGATTATGGCTCAGGGAAATGCTGACAGCAACGCCACCATGCTGAATAATGCTTTTCGTGCAGCCACAGTAAGTCGTGTGGCGACCCAAACTGTGCACAGTAGGCTACATGATGCGCAACTTCACGTCTGACGTCCATGGCGAGGTCCATCTTTGCAACCACGACACCATGCAGTACGGTACAGATGGGCCCAAAAACATGCCGAATTGACCGCTCAGGATTGGCATCACGTTCTCTTCACCCATAAGAGTCGCATTGGCCTTCAACCACAAAATCGTCGGAGACGTGTTTGGAGGCAACCCAGTCAGGCCGAACACCTTAGACACACTGTCCAGAGAATGCAGCAAGGTGGAGGTTCCCTCCGATTTTGGGGTGGCATTATGTGGTGCCGACGTACGCCGCTGGTGGTCGTGGAAGCATGATAGTGAATGCCATCATCCGACCGATAGTGCAACCATATCGGCAGCATATTGTCGGTGTATTCGTCTTCATGGACGACAATTCGCGCCCCCATCGTGCACATCTTGTGAGTGACTGCCTTCAGGATAACGACATCGCTCGAATAGAGCGGCGAGCATGTTCTCCAGACATGAACTCTCTCAGACATGCCTGGGATAAATTTAAAAGCGCTGTTGATGGACGACTTGACCCACCAACCACTCTGTAGGTTCTACACCGAATCGCCATTGAGGAGTGGGACAATCTGGACCAACAGTGCCTTGATGAACTTGTGGATAGTATGCCCTGACGAATACGGGCACGCATCAATGTAAGAGGACCTCTGAAGGTCTCGCTGTATAGTGGGACAAAAGCAATAAAACGGCGGAAATGATGTTTATGTTGATCTCTATTCCTATTTTCTGCACAGGTTCCGGAACTCTCGGAATTGAGTTGATGCAAAACTATTTTTTGATGTGTTTAGCTGCACATCACTTAAGCCAAACATCCCCCCTGATCTTGGGATTCTATCAAAAAGTACGGGCACCGTTCCAATCCTCACGACATACTGCTGATGATACTCCCCCTTGTCGCATCATCCCCTCTAGTGTGTTGATTAGTTCAGCAGACAATTGACAAAAGGGAACACAGGATTCCTTGTTAATATGATCACATGGTCACTACCCCTCCACCCCACCCCTCCTCCCTTCTGTTGGCACAGCTACCCTGGCTGACACTTATCCCCTGCATTCTCGCAGCTATTCTCTTAACTGAGTCCGGCAACTGTTCGCAGCAAACATCAGTGGGTATGATACTGCGTATATACTGAACTCTGTTAGCATAGTGCACCACATGTTCTCTGATTCTACTAATCTGCGAGCGTGTAGGCTCTCCAAATTTAAAGAAGGACACCAACGCACACTGAATGCTGGCAATGGCGCCACTCACCTGGGCCAGGCATTAAGTCCGGTGATTGAGAGGCCAATCGACTGCCTCTCTCAGCCACCGCCCTAACTAGGTCGTGGTCCCACCAGCGTCACCACCCCCAGTAGACAACTCATAGGCAGGTTCTTCTTTCCGCAATTCTTTGACACTGAGCACCTCCCTTGCAGCCATGCTGAAACACAATGGCAACAGTAATATGCGAAAGAGATTTCGACCAGCAAAATATCAGTCCAAACCTGGGAAGTACGATTTTTTAACTATACTGAATGCAATTACGGTCGCCACCCACAATCCACCACAACCACGCTCTGCTACCAACGATCCTACATCGCAATAGAGCGGTGCTACTGGTGTTTACAGGCATACATAATGACATCCCAGTGCAACTTCATTGTTTGATAAGGTGTATTCGTCTTCTTTATACATTCACAAAGCATCATTGCTTTCCAGGCATCGAGCAGATGGCTGTGGACAGTGTCCTCAGCTGCATGATTACAGTTAAGATACCTGTTAAACTCCTCCTTCTCCGGCACTGGAGTCTCATCCATTGAACTCATAGTATACGGTAAACAATTACATCTATCGTCTTGGGAAGCTCAGCACAGACTAAGTGAATTTCCAGCCATTTTTTCCTGGACTGCCTTCTTGGATTACGTTACAGGAAGTGAGTGAGAGGTGAGAGGTAACAGATCCCTCTGGTGGTGGCGTAAACTAGGTCAATTGGACTAAGGACATCAAGGTGAACACATTGAATGGAGATTGTGATGTAGTAATGGAGTGCTGGTGCTGGGATTTACAGACACACGTAATGACATTCCAGTAACAAAGTTTTTATTACATACAGATGTTTAAGTATAAAACTCAATAGGTGAACCCCCCCCCCACAGTTAACTTTACAAGAGAATCAATAAAACTAATCTATCACACTATGTTTCTTCATGTTATTGCTTTAACACAGCTTTTAAGATCAATGAGCAGGGAAAATTTGAATTTAAACTTTCATTCCCCTTTTATGAAACAACTAATATTAAAACAACAGATAATGAGCCAGTATGACGTAAACATACTTATAAATAGCCTAAACGGCTTCCCAATTATAAATGGAGTTCATCTTCCTGCATTGAGGATAAACAGTTTTAACAGGGCCAATGGATGATCTTTACATAAGGAACAAATCTTATTAATGAACGTGGCAGATGGAAATCGCACAAATCCCACTGGCAGATTACAGGAAATCAGCATGACATAAGCGTACTTGAAATCAACCAAAACAACTTTCAAATTTTGTACTAGGTTCACCTTCCTACATATAATATAAACAATATCAAAGCATACATAGATAATTTTTACATAAGGAACAAATGCCATTACCTAATATGGCAGACAGAATTTGCAAAGGTCTCATTAGAAATCAACAAGAAAGCTTTCAATTTTCGCACTGAGTTCAGTGTCGTGCATTCCAGAATAAATCATATTAAAATGATCACAAGTAATCGTTACACAACAGGCAAGTCCATTACTACTTTGAATTGATACCTCACACGTTAACATTCCCCATATACAGCCCTCTTTCCAAAATTTAAACAACACCTTTTCAACAACAATCAAACGAATATCAGGATACACAGCACTCAACATAGTGTAATTAATATGGTTCTTGTCAAGGTAAACATGCGCATCCAAAACCACTTTGCCCCAATACAACTATCGCGATGTGCACAAGTAGAGAACCTCACTACAATCCAGTCACCCAATCGTGTGAGCAGCAAATGCTCTTTTACAAAGTGTATGGCCACACGAATGCACATAGCCTAACTGTTGGAAACATCCATCTTGACCAACATCTCCTTTTTTTATGTGGTTGTTTAACATCACTCAGAGTCCACAGTTCCGAGAATGGTAGGATGCAGCGTTTCCAGCCGACTCCTTCATAAAATTATTCATGTCCACTAGAACAAACAACAGCTTGGAGCCTACCGTTGACCAACCATGTGTCTCGACCAGTCGAACGGATCACCAAGGCAAAGACTGCAGCCACTCTTCCTCAGCCGTCTCTGTCGCAGAGTGAAATTTCTGTCGTCCCACTCTGGAAGGTTCCGCCCTTACACTGACTGCAGCACGGACACGACCGATCCCGGAGTGCCCTCTCAGTCATTGCAATCGCCGGAGGCACCATCAGCGGGAATTGAAGGTCGCGGCCGCTGGCGCCCGAATAGTACCCTCACACAGCTACTGTCTAGTGCTTGATCAATGACAACTCAAGTTGTTCAGGAGAACAATACAACACAATGCATACAAAATAAAGACTTACATCTGTCCTGTCCAGCAGCCCAGCAGAGACTGAGTCCTTTTCCCCCTGATTGCCAGATATGGAAGGGAAGTGGAGGGGAGGCTGGGAGTGGCGAGAAAAGGGGAGGGGTGGGGGAGGGGGGAGGTTAGGGGAGGAGGTTGGAGCTAGGTTAGTGTATTTAGCCCAACTGACCTATTTTCCCGCCAAAATTTGAACTTCCTGTCACGATATCAGTGCGATGTTGCCACGTCTATGCCGAAATATTGGATCCGCTATCTTAAATAAATTTGCAAACAGTGCAGAGTGAGGCCGCACCAGATTTGTTCCGCTATTCATGTGCAGTTCTAGAGTGGAATGGTAGAGATATAGTCTGAATCTAGTTTGATGAATCCTCTGTCAGGCATTTAAGTCGGAAACATTTAGGAGTCAAGGTCTCATAGGTGTAGATCTAACACAAATATGCTCAAGAGGGTAAGTCACTATGCATAAAAAGTTGTTTCATTTTTTCTGGTTTTCTGGTATTTATGACAAAAGAGGCAGAGATTTCACGACATGGGAGAGAAGGATAGCCGACATAAATAACGTTCATGTATGATACAGGTCAGACTCCCAACATAAATGTCGAACCGGACTCTCAGTAAGGCATATGCCATCCTCGGACACTAATCAAGATTTTGCACCTATTATTCATGCTGGTGACAAAACTGTTGATGATCCCTTGGAGGATATTGTCCCATTCTCCATTCATGGCATTTTTCAATTCTTGCAGGTTTCGGTGACGGGTTGTTCGTTGAGATACACGTCTGTGAAGTGCATTCGAGGCAGGCTCGAAATGGTTCAGGTCCCGGGATATGTAGGCCATACCATATGTTCAATATCTTCATTTTCCACTAAGTTCGACACAACAGTGGTCCTTTGTGAGCGGGAGTCGTTGTTCATAAACAGGATGTCATGACCTCAGAAAATGTTCAAATGTTTGTGAATTCCAAGGAACGAAACTGCTGAGGTTATCGGTCCCTAGACTAACACTATACTTAAATTAACGTATGCTAAGAACAACATACATACACCCATGCCCGAGGGAGGACTCGAACCTCCGGCGGCAGGGGCCGTGCAATCCGTCATGGTAGGTCACGCCGTACCACACCCTGACCCTATGCACAATATCCAGAATAATCTACAAGAAATAGATCTCGCGCAAAGATATGCAACGTTGTTCGGTCACTGTGGTAAAGCCTACAGACACCATAACGCATAGGCCATAACGATGACATTCATCAACATATGTGGCGTGTAATGTGTTCCCCACTTTCTCCACACTAACTGGTGTTGAGAATCGCTTGCTACAGTGAAGCAGGTTCGTCGGAGTACATCACTCTGAGGAAATGTTGCTAATCCAAACCAACGTGTTCCCTACACCAAAGAATACTTCCTCGTCGATGGCTTGGAGGAAGCGGGTGCATTTCACAGGCTTCCGAGCATACAAAACAGCCTGGTTTATTCCCTGAGAAATGGTTCTGTAGCCGTCTGGTTAGGAGTAAAATGTTTGTTCCTTTTCGCCACTGAGTCTGCGTGTGAATCCCCTTGCCGTCTGGTGGTCCGTCTATGATAACCGACATAGCATTTCCACCTTGAGCGGTCCTTTTCAATAACGAGATGACACTTTTGGACACATCCAATACTGCAGCGACTGTAGTGACGCTTTGACCGGCTTTGAGCTTACCAACTGCTCGTCCACGAATGTAAGTGCTCAAATGAGGTCTCTCAGACATGTTTCCGTACCACACGGATTGTCGCACTAATCTGTTCCACAACTACCTTCGTCGTACACGGCTTTGCATGAACTGTCGGGAATGCATACACAGAGTTCATGCACAGGCTTAACTGCAGTCCTGTACTCTACATTTCTTCTCACTATCATTGGTCTGATGTTCCGCAGTAGTTGTCGATAGTTCCGTAGCAATTGACAAGTGTTTCTTAGCAAATGTTAGTTCTACCTTCGCATTTGTCAATCAATGAGGTCAGTCTGTGAGTGACTGGTTAGAGCGGTAGAGGAATCACATACCTCTTGGGTCGTCGGAGGGCAGGGTGCGGAAAACGACGGCAACACCAGAACTGAGCGGACAAGTTTGGTGCTTCCAAGCACGCCAAAGTTTTTATGACGAAACTTGATGGAATGGCTCTATATTTTGGCTCGAAAGAAGCGCGATGGTTGGAATAACGTTGTCGCTAAAAGTCTCGTTGATGTCGCCAACTACTTACACATCCGTGTGTCAGCGAGAGGCAAATGCTACTAACACACCTCAGCGTATTAAAAATATCATGACTGATTGTTACTCATCATCGCAGCCAACGGTCTCATGTGTTAATTCATTAGTTTGTAAGAGAAGAGGACCAGTTAATGTTAATCTATGTTAACATTCTACTTAACTTTTGTGAACCATTTCCTAACCTAAATCGTAAGCCGGCCGCTGGTGGCCGAGCGGTTCAAGACGCTTCGGTCTGGAACCGCGCGATCGCTACGGTCGCAGGTTCGAATGCTGCCTCGGGCATGGGTGTGTGTGATGTCCTTAGGTTAGGTTAGGTTTAAGTAGTTCTAGGGGACTGATGACCTCAGATGTTAAGTCTCATAGTGCTCAGAGCCATTTGAACCTAAATCGTATTCCAATACGAATTTTCACACATGATCCTCAAATGAACTGAGGATCAGTGACATGTTTCGACGAACGATAAATATTTCAATAAATATGGTAACTGTAATAATTGTTACGTAGCTGAGTCAAGTGGTAAACGAAATACTGGATCACTAACAAGCTGACAGAAGGCACCAGCTCGTTTTGCACAGAACTGTCACACATTCGTCCTTCGGGTACTGAGATTTTGTATCACTCCGTATTACCCTGATACGGCACTCCCTCTTTTCTAGGATGACGAAACCGTTACGAGGCAGGCATTTTCAGAGTGACAAGGAGGGCATTCTACAGATGTATCATTTCCGGAAGACCCAAAACACAGTTCCTACAACCAAATTCTCCGCCAAGTTTCTATCGTTTTGAGAAATGTGTCGTATTATAAAGTGAACAAGTATAGTAGAACTAACATCAAGTGTCGTGAGCTCTGCCTTTTTGTCTACCTCTCGTAATAAGACGATACAAGCTCCTGGGAAACGTAATAGCGATAGGGGTCAAGTGGCATCCAGTAAATAGTGTGTCCTGGATAGCTTCATTACGTAGCAGAGATTACCTAAGTGTCGATGGCCGCATTTCTTCTGATGTTTTGGAAGATATTAGAAATTTTTTTCTGCAATCCGTAAACAGATTTACTCTAAACAGATACTGCTCACTACGTGTTTCAAGCAACACCAAACTTTGACGAAAAACACCGGTTTACCCCTCGTTGCAAACAAAATGCTTTTTAAAGAGCAATTTTACGTGTAATTTCAATAGAACTGTTCTGTTTTTTACTTATACAATGTTCGGCTTAATTCATATATTAACGAGGACGACAGAACACGAAGAACAACTAGTACAGCAGCAGTGACTCAGTCCAGTTTCCACATGGATGTAGCAAATTTGTTGTCATAGGCTGATCTCGAGAAAATCTAAGAAGATGACTAACACAATGTGAGACCTGAGTTTCTCACACCGTCTACGGTGTTCCAATAACTTACGAGAACTCAGTCGGGTGAAGTCGTCGACGACTGCCGATATTTCGGCAGGAGAAAATTCTACCATTTTCAATGTGTAACTGCAGCAAGCACAGTGCTTGCTCGGTTTGTGCAGAAAATCGGAAAAAATAACACACACACACACACACACACACACACATACACACGAAACCTGGTAGTCAAGGGAGGGCAGATTTCGGTTACGATTGTGGACGTGTGTAATCAGGTACTATTGGTTGCCTTTTCAGTTGCACACGATTTATTTTAAACCAGTAATTCCAGACTCAATCATAAATAAAAATACCACATGTTACTAATGAAGGAATAAACAACTGTGTAAATAATAGTGTTTTCTGTGAGTTACAATTTTGCCAGTTTAGCCAACCACCATTAAATCAAGCCACTGTGATCTGTCCAGAAGGCCTTACACGCCAGGAATGGGAATAAATTAAGAATTTTTTAAGAACACGCTGCGATTTACAACTTACAGGTATTGAAATATTAAAGGTAAGTGGCCACAAACACAGCAGAAGGCACCAGACGCCAGGAATGGCAGTAAATGACGTTTTAAGGGTTACTGCTAAAATACGAATACCAAATTAGAATTTTAAGGCAAATGACCACAATCACGGCTGAAGGCCTTACACGCCAGGAACGGAAAATATATAAAAAATTTAGAAACCTGCTGTAGAACAGAAAATACAATAGCAAAGGTTAATTAAAAAATAAGCACCTGGTAACCAAATGGGTGAAATAAGATGATGGTAAACTTTGTAACACAACCCTTCACATCCACTGAACACTACACAGCTATATTTATTCCAGAAGGCGACCAGATCTATGAGCTAGACGTATATAACCTTTAATATTGGCATTACAAGATGTTGTAATAAATAATACAATAATAAAACACAAGGCCAGTACATAAGTTCCTTAAAGGGCACTGAGGCAAATTATACCCGCAGAAGGCATGGACTGGAGGAGCGTTACACTGAACTACTGACCATCAGACCTCCTTTTAGAGCCGGCCACGGTGGCCTAGCTGTTCTAGGCGCTCAGTCCGGAACCGCGCGACTGCTACGGTCGCAGGTTCGAATCCTGCCTCGGGCATGGATGTGTGTGATGTCCTTAGGTCAGTTAGGTTTAAGTAGTTCTATGTTCAAGGGGACTGATGACCATAGATGTTAAGTCCCATAGTGCTCAGAGCCATTTGAACCATTTGAACCTCCTTTTAGAACACACATATCTTACAAGAATCAAGGGGCCAAAGACGGTGCCCCAGGAATCGACCTCTGAGAAGGTCCTGCAACAAACACTTTCGCAAGAGATGACATAGGCAGCCAAGAGTTGCATTCACTTCACAAGGTGGTAACTCAGTCTAGTAGCAGTCTAACGAATGATAATCTCGCTGAAGGTATCTGACGTCCAATAAAACAAATGCAACGATGGAACAATACGCCAAAGCCGGAACCGACGGTCTGCAGAATACTGTGCTTAGAGCGCCTGGAACGAGAAACAAATCGCTACCACCATAGTAGAAAAATCACCAACCAGCCTACAGTCAAGAAAGTTGTCAAAACTACACGCCTCACCGGACAGCAGCGGCAAGCGAGGAAACGAACACTGCTGTTACATATACTAACCCCCAGGGCAGGTAACTGGGGCGTTAGCGGCCACGAGGCAAGAAAAATTACCGCTGGTTGAACTTAAAAAATTGTAACAAGTTGAAAGCAGTAAACAGTAATAAGAAATCGAGGAAAGCTAGTCAGATCCGCCTTCCCCAAGCACTCCACTAGCTGCTCTTCGCCTCGGCGACACAAGGAGCAACACGAACAACCAAGTCACTGGAGAATCGCGAGAAATCACAATGGTGGAGGTATCTCTGCCTGGATTGAAATGCTGGATCCGGTTTACGACGAGGTCGTGCACCCTCTTGACCACGGCGCTTCCGTCCGGCAGTCCATGTGTGCCGCCAGCGGTCCTGGCGTGTTGTGGCACTGCGTGGACCTGGCTCCTCCTGAGCCCCCAATCAAACTGGTCCACTGACACGACTCGGAAAAACGACGACGTCGCCCCAAAGATAGGGCAACAGTTACTACCTATCGATAACCACCGCTGCTGCTACTAGCGGACAGTCAACGCTTGCGAAACCGAGTGGCGCCAGTCAACACGAGAAGAAGACACATAACCGCAACCATGCCAACTAAACGATACCGTCTGGCCTCCAACAGAGGGCGGAAACCTACAAACAGCACCACCGCGAGCCGCAGCACGGCTCTCTCTCTCTCTCTCTCTTTCTCTCTCTCTCTCTCTCTCACACACACACACACGCACACAAACACGCACACACACACACACACACACACACACACACAAAAACCACCATCTGTATTCATTAGATTAGTTCCTAAGTTAATTTCAATTGCTTCCTTAGTAACACTATCCCAACAACTGGAACTGCTTGCCAGAATTTCTGTGTTGTTGTATTCCATAGGACGACCGGTGCTAAAACAACGTTCATCAATGGCGGTCTTGCTCGGCTGTTACAAGCTTGTCTAATGTTTCTGCTCAGCTCCTCATTCCTCCACAGTGCTGATAGTGTGACCAATATATGACATGCCACAACTGCAAGGAATACGGCTGACAAACGCCTGATGCAGACAAAGATCATTCCTTACGGAAGCTCAGACTATCAGCTGAGTTAATATATCTCGGTATCACCTTGCGTGAGAATGGTTATAGTGAAATACTGAAGAGACGTGCGTTGGGCTATCGACCAACTGTGCACCACATGACACCAAAGTGTACAGCCTTTTTTTCCTTACGCAGGGAGCATTTCGAACAGGCTCGGTAGAATTTTGCGGAAATTTTAGATGTGTTTTTCGACTAAGATCTAAGATATAAGATTAGGATCGTCTTTCATTCCGTAAGGCATGATCTTAGTCCGCTTAAGTGCGTGTCTACCGTATTCCCTACAGTCGCGACATGTCATATATTACCCAAACCAGCAGGACTCTGGCGGACTGGCGTACTGAGTATAAGAGTCACACCCATTTACAACAACCGAGCAAATCCGTCACTGCAGATTCTTGTCTTTACGTCTTTACACCGCTCATGCTATGGAATGATACAATCCGGAAATTCTGGGAAGCACTTCCAGCTATTGAGTTAAAGGAAGCAGTTGAAATTAAATTAGCAAATGGCTTTGTAAACAGAAATGGTGTTTTTCATATATATTGAAAACTTAATAAACCACGGAATAATGTAGATAGTGAGGTAAAAATTGACACACTTGCTTGGAATGACATGGGGTTTTATTAGAACCAAAGAAAAAAAAAGTTCACAAAATGTCCGACAGATGGCGCTAGACAGCAAAATGTCAGTGACTGCGCATGACAATCGTGTATAAAAGGAGCTGTAATGAGAGAGAGAATCTAATGCGCCAGCAGTCGCAGCATGTTGACGTTACCTGAAAAGGCGCTTTTAGTGAAGCTGTATTATCAGAATTGGGAATGTGCTAGTTCAGCGTTACGATCCTATCGCCATAGGAAGGGGATTCGAACGGGTAAAGGTCCGTTGACAAATGCAGCTGTGGCGATAATGATTTCGAAGTTCGAAGCCACGAGTTGTTTAGACGATAGACCCCGTGTGGCCGACCGAGCACAAGGCGTAATGTTGCTGAGACAGTTCAGGAAGAAATGGAGACCGTAGCGGGTTCGTCTATGCACGGGGAAGTCAGCGCTCGTGCAGTCGCACGTCGCACCAGCACTCCATACACTACTGTTTGGCTGGCACTGAGGCGTACCCTCCGATGCTATCCGTACAAAATCCATCTGCATCATGAACTGTTACCTGGCGATTTAGTGAAGCGGTGGGCATTTGCGGTGTGGGCGTTTCAAAAGATGGCGGAAGATGACGATTGCTTGAGTAACCTGTTTTGGACCGACGAAGCTTATTTCACGCTCCGAGGGTCTGTCAACGCCCACAGCTGTTGAATTTTGGCTACCGAAAATCCTATAACTGTCGTGGAAACTCCATTACACGACGAGAAAGTCACGTTATGGGTTGGATTTACCACATCTACCGCTAACGTGCCTTTTTTCTTCGCAGAAATGCGTGATTCTGGTTTTGTAACTGCTACAGTGACGGGTGAGAAGTACGCCGATATGTTACAGAATCGCATCAACCCCAGCCTGGTTGATAAACACCTGCTGGAACGTACGATGTTTATGCAGGATGGCGCTCCACCCTATATTGCTAGACGCGTGAAAGATCTCTTGCGCGCGTCGTTTGGTGATGAACGTGCGCTCAGACGCCACTTTCGTCGTGCTTGGCCTCCCAGGTCCCCAGACCTCAGTCCGTGCGGTTATTGGCTTTGGGGTTACCTGAAGTCGCAAGTGTATCGTGATCGACCGACACCTTTAGGGATGCTGAAAGACAACATCCGACGCCAAAGCCTCACCATAACTCTGGACATGCTTTACAGTGCTGTTCACAACTTTATTCCTCGACTACAGCTATTGTTGAGGAATGATGGTGGATATATTGAGCATTTCCTGTAAAGAACATCATCTTTGCTTTGTCTTACTTTGTTATACTAATTATTGCTATTCTGATCAGATGAAGCGCCATCTGTCGGACATTTTTTGAACTTTTGTATTTTCTTGGTTCTAATAAAACCCCATGTCATTCCAAGCATGTGTGTCGATTTGTACCTCTCTATCTACATTATTCCGTGATTTATTCAGTTTTCAAGTTTGTACTGACTTTTTGATCACCCGGGAAATGGAAAAAAGAACACATTGACACCGGTGTGTCAGACCCACCATACTTGCTCCGGACACTGCGAGAGGGCTGTACAAGCAATGATCACACGCACGGCACAGCGCACACACCAGGAACCGCGGTGTTGGCCGTCGAATGGCGCTAGCTGCGCAGCATTTGTGCACCGCCGCCGTCAGTGTCAGCCAGTTTGCCGTGGCATACGGAGCTCCATCGCAGTCTTTAACACTGGTAGCATGCCGCGACAGCGTGGACGTGAACCGTATGTGCAGTTGACGGACTTTGAGCGAGGGCGTATAGTGGGCATGCGGGAGGCCGGGTGGACGTACCGCCGAATTGCTCAACACGTGGGGCGTGAGGTCTCCACAGTACATCGATGTTGTCCCCAGTGGTCGGCGGAAGGTGCACGTGCCCGTCGACCTGGGACCGGACCGCAGCGACGCACGGATGCACGCCAAGACCGTAGGATCCTACGCAGTGCCGTAGGGGACCGCACCGCCACTTCCCAGCAAATTAGGGGCACTGTTGCTCCTCGGGTATCGGCGAGGACCATTCGCAACCGTCTCCATGAAGCTGGGCTACGGTCCCGCACACCGTTAGGCCGTCTTCCGCTCACGCCCCAACATCGTGCAGCCCGCCTCCAGTGGTGTCGCGACAGGCGTGAATGCAGGGACGAATGGAGACGTGTCGTCTTCAGCGATGAGAGTCGCTTCTGCCTTGGTGCCAATGATGGTCGTATGCGTATTTGGCGCCGTGCAGGTGAGCGCCACAATCAGGACTGCATACGACCGAGGCACACAGGGCCAACACCCGGCATCATGGTGTGGGGAGCGATCTCCTACACTGGCCGTACACCACTGGTGATCGTCGAGGGGACACTGAATAGTGCACGGTACATCCAAACCGTCATCGAACCCATCGTTCTACCATTCCTAGACCGGCAAGGGAACTTGCTGTTCCAACAGGACAATGCACGTCCGCATGTATCCCGTGCCACCCAACGTGCTCTAGAAGGTGTAAGTCAACTACCCTGGCCAGCAAGATCTCCGGATCTGTCCCCCATTGAGCATGTTTAGGACTGGATGAAGCGTCGTCTCACGCGGTCTGCACGTCCAGCACGAACGCTGGTCCAACTGAGGCGCCAGGTGGAAATGGCATGGCAAGCCGTTCCACAGGACTACATCCAGCATCTCTACGATCGTCTCCATGGGAGAATAGCAGCCTGCATTGCTGCGAAAGGTGGATATACACTGTACTAGTGCCGACATTGTGCATGCTCTGTTGCCTGTGTCTATGTGCCTGTGTTCTGTCAGTGTGATCATGTGATGTATCTGACCCCAGGAATGCGTCAATAAAGTTTCCCCCCTTCCTGGGACAATGAATTCACGGTGTTCTTATTTCAATTTCCAGGAGTATATATATATATATATATATATATATATATATATATGTGTGTGTGTGTGTGTGTGTGTGAGTGATCGATCCGGGTTTCTCTTCAAACCGAAATTTAAGATTTCGTTGTACTGCAGTTATTTGCTGCAGTTATACTGTACCTTGAAAATGGCAGGCAGCGCTCCTGTCGAAATGTCGGTCGCTGTCGACGACGTCACCCGGCTGTAGTCCTGTAAGTCCTTCGAACATAACTAACGCAGTTATCAGTTTCAAGCAGCAGCGTCAGTGTCGGAGTAATGTACTTGATGGCGCGGTGCTACTGCTAGCGCTATGCAGGGTCGCTGCTCGTGTACCGATTATAGCATGCACTTTGCTGCCCCAAACGAGACATATCATTGGACCGAATCTAGTAGTACAGATATTTGTGAACGCTCTGAGAAGTGCATTTTGTTGGTGATGAGAAACAGCTCGACGCTTTCTGTAGCTGAACGCAACAAAAACTGTGTACTCAGGACAGTTTACAAAATGCAAAAGCTAAATTGTAAATATCAGACGGAGAGCGATAGAAAATACTACTGGGGAGACAGCCGAGATGCGTGAGGCCTTTAGATTAATACTGAACCGGAGGGAAAAGAGGATAGCTAATGAAATAATACAAAGTAATGGATGCAATGAACACTATGTAGTGCATTGAGGGTTGAAATTATATGAGAAGACGAAAATCTTAGTTCAGATTTTGGTAACGAGATTCCTGTGCCAAATTGCAGGTGTTGAATGTCAAATAAACACTCAGAAAAGGGTACCCTTAGTGGCAAACGAACATTCACACTGCGGTGACAAAAGTTATGGGCCACCTCCGTCTACGGTTCCGGACCAACTTATTCCCAGTGTAGTGCTGCAACACAACCTAGCATGGACTCAACACGTCGCTGGAAGTCCGCTGCTGCCTCTGTGGCCGTCCACAATTTCGAAAGCTTTGCCAGCGGAGGATTCTGTGCAGGAACTGAACTCTCGATTATGTCTCGTAGATGTTCGATGGGATTCATGTCGGGCGATCTGGGTGGCCAAGTCATTACCTCGAATTTTCCAGAATGTTCTTCAAAGAAGTGGTGAACAATGGTGGCCCGCTGACATGACATCATTGTTCGGGAACATAAAGTCGATGAATGGCTGCAAATGGTCTCGTCAGCCAGTCCCCACCATTATGGATCGACCACCAGCTTGCACAATGCCTTGTTGACAATATAGGTCAATGGCTGCGTGGGGTCTGCTCCACACTCGAAACCTAACATTAGTTCTTACCAACTGTAATTTTAATTCATCTCACCAGGTCACGGTTGTCTAGTCATCTAGGGTCGAGCCTAAATGCTCACGAGCCCAGGAGAGGCTCCGCAAGTGATATCGTTGTGTTAGCAGAGGGCCGTGCGGTTAAAGGCGCTGCAGTCTGGAACCGCAAGACCGCTACGGTCGCAGGTTCGAATCCTGCCTCGGGCATGGATGTTTGTGATGTCCTTAGGTTAGTTAGGTTTAACTAGTTCTAAGTGCTAGGGGACTAATGACCTCAGAAGTTGAGTCCCATAGTGCTCAGAGCCATTTGAACCATTTTTTGTTAGCAAAGGTACCTGCGTCGGTCGTCTGCTTGCTATAGCCCATTACGGCCTAATTTAGCAATACCGTCCCAATCGAGAAATCCATCGTAGTTTCCATAGTGATTTCTGAGGTTATCTGAAGCAGTGTTGCGTGTCTCTAAGCACTGACAACTCTACGCAAATGCCGCTGCTCTCGGTCGTTACATGAAGGCCGCTGGCTATTGCGTTGTCTGTCGTGAGAGGTAATACGTAAAATTTGGTATTCTCGGCACATTGTTGACACTGTACATCTCGAAATACTGAATTCCATTACGATTTTCGAAATCTAGCTCCAACTAACATTCCGTGCTCTAAGCCTCTTAATTCCCTGGCGCAGCCGTAATCACGTCGGTATCTTTTCGCATGAATCACGTAAATATAAGTGATAGTTCCGCCATGCCGCACCCTTTTATACCTTGTGTACTACTGCATTCTGTGTATGTACATATCGCTATCCCATTACTTTTGCCGCCATCGAGTAAAGCTGAGGTGAAAATATTGTCGGTTACTAAAACATTAGACAGAACCATGCCTGTAGGATCAAATAAATAAAATACTGATTATAATGATGGTTGTGTACACAATAATGAGTTAGTATTAGCACACAAGAAAGATCACTGGTCCAGCTGATTTGGATAGGTTCGACCCTTAAGATCCTTGAAGGAACAACAGAATGACTATTTAAGGAACGTGGTCTCCGATTAAGTACAATGGATTTAACGATATTTTAAACGCAGAAAAAGTGGTAGCGGATCATGCCAACGTACGAATACAGCAGTGCTGATGCTATTTCACTTCCTTTCGCAAGGATTAACGACCCTTATTCGGTGGACCAGGTACTGGTTTTCCAACGTTTCTTAAGTAAGACTCATGCCAGACTGAGTTGCAGCACAGGTTTTCTTCATTCTCGAACTGAGGCAAGTTCCTTCTTCTCGTTGACATTAAGCCGTTACAGCTGGAAATGTGTGACAGTAATGGGAAGGTTCGACTCCCTGTGTGGCACACAGTTTTTATCTGCTAAGAACCACCAAACCTTTTTAAAAGCTATTCACCTAAACTATGATCCGCATAAGATCTTAAATCTCTCCAAGCCCATGAGACGCTATTGGTAGCGATTCGTTCGTTGGGTGGTGATGTTAATCTCGACAACACTGTCGTTGCCTTTAGAGACGAGTAAGCTTCAGTCCGTAGTCAGCCATAGCCCACACACACACACACACACACACACACATATGCATTAAAAATTATCTGACGAAGAAGCCATTTTGCAACACATTTTGAGTGTCGCAGGTGTGGTACTGGTATGTTAGCAACAAATCGTTGACGAAGATGTATTTTCCTTCGTATCAGATACGTACTCACTTAAACTTCTGAGCAAATTGGAGAGGGAAGAGGCGACTTTCTGGCACTTGGGGAGATAGGGACACATATGGAGGCAACGTAGGAGAACAGTGCGAGGAGTTTTCTACTGAAGTTCTCCTGACGCAACGAATCGATGACAAGCAATTTATGGCCGTATGCAAAAGTCTAAGACGGTGATGAAGTGGTATACTTTCTTCGCGAGATAACATGTATCTCTTACGTCACAGGGTACGGCTCCTATGCCTTCAGTTTGCTGTGTAGCAGACTGCAGTTATAGGGAATGTACATATGAAGTAATCTCTAAAGTGCATTATACTGACATACATTGTGCAGTATATAGTGGCGACAGGTACTTTTCCAAGAAAAGATCTTGTTTAGACATAAAGATTCTTGAGAAGAATATTATTGATGCATCAGCAGCTCGTTTTGAAAACTCGAGTGCCAGTAACAAACATATCAAACAAACATTGACCTAAAGAAACTTAATGGTTTAAATTTTGTACATATATACATTACATTTGGTGTCATCAGTGAATATGGCACTTGTAGTTACAAAATTAAAAAAATTAAATGTTGCAGCCGAGTGAACGAGACCAAAATAAGAAATTTTATGGAGTACATTGCTGTTTTATTTGCTCTTTTCACGAACGAAGTAAATATCGTTACAATGTATACATTCATAACGATCGTGGAAGATTCAATTTTCGTATGATTTGCATGAAACTTTTGCTAGCGTATGTCCCTCATGATGAATGAGACTGACTGTATGTACGACGTGGTTGACAAGGAAGCTTTGTTGTATGTCGTGATGCCCAAGGTGCAGTCATCATAGCGTTCAACATTATCAAGCCCTTAAACGGAAGTCCAACACGTTATTTGATTCACAATAGTCCCAAATGAATGCATGATAATGGAAGACTCTACCTTTTCATTATTCTCTGGGATTTTATACATTACCGGGAAACTGTTCTCGTTCCAAAGAAATCAATGCTGTTGGTGTTATGTAACTTTTATTATAACACTAAATGTATTATTAAACTTGGTCTGTATTACCTGCTTGATTATCCTGTAGCGTCTTCTAATGAGCTCTTTGCGAAATCGATTTCACTATTTAGTAATTGAATTTAAATAAACTTAAAATTTAAATCAAATATTGCGATATGCATTGGTGCTATAATGCATCTAATGTAGTTAAATATTTTCAGTGCAAAGTTTGTTTAAAAATTTTCAATGTAAATTTACACTCTACAGCGGAGTCTGCTCTGATCTGAAGCTCCCCGACAGACTGAAACTGTGTGACTCGTCCGAGAAAGGCAAAGGTCCCTCGATCGAGTCCCAGTCCCGTACAAAATGTTAAGCTTCCACCAACTTCAGTTCTAGAAAATGTTTTCATCTCATTTATTTTCTTACGACAATAATGCTGTCAACTACTCACCATTTTCGCTTTGTTATATCACATTTATTGGAAAAGTGCTTCATTTCTCATTGGCTGTCTTCGTGTGCATTATTGCACGCAGTTTTAACGGGATTAAATAATTCACTGACTTGCTGAAAAAAAAAACAGAAACATCTAATCGGGCAATAAAACCATTTCACATATTTTTTGGAAGGAAGTAGGTGGCAACTTATGGGATAAGAGCTTTCCTGCCTCCCATATCACGACTACTTCCATACAGAGCACAACCCTTGATGTAATTAAAACATACACAAACGTTATGGTATTCATTCGTCATCGGAATATCTGTTGGTGCGCGTGAATATCTGAGGTCTACACTTTCAAGTTCTGAGTATTTGCAACACGACAGGTTAAGTAAAACAAGGGAGAAATAATCTGCGTAATAGACAGACAGTAATAACGAAACTGGTTATGAAGTATACATCCTCTCAATTTTTAGGGTAATTTTTGCTTCTAAATCACCGCGCCTCCTTACCACAAAAAGTACATAACTCATTCTGTTACATCATAAAGCTGTCTTCGAAGAAACTGCCCTATTTTTTCCCTTATGTGAAATTTCACGGCTAAGTTTGTGATGGCTAGAGAATCGTTCAATTGATTCAAGCTATATTTGGCAATAAGGGTCACAGATCGTTCACGTGGAGGTAGTCTCTATAAATCGTTAAGTTTTAGGTGCATAACAGATGGGAAGAGCACTCTTTTCCACTTTCTCTAACTTCCGACACCGGCGCATTCTTGAAATACGTTCATGGTTGATCTACATCTGAACAAGAAATTACAGCCAATGGAACACTATTAATAATACGTACATGAAATTAGACCGTGAGGGATGAAAATGTGACTCACATTTGTTTCTTGGCAAATGTCAACCATCTTCCTGTCTCCACTGAAAAAGAATCTATTATACATGGAATCTGTCACTGATTCCGACAACTCCAGACGAAAGGGCAAAGAGGTATTCTCGATGCTTCAAGGGAAATACTGCTTTGATCGTAGAGTGTCACTTAGATTTTTGCTTTAAGATTTCACTAGTAATCTGTTGTTGTCAGGGACATTTGCATATTAAGAGCCCGTAAAGAGCAGCACTTTGATTAATGACGGTTCAAAAGTTGTCATGCAAAGCATTGGTTTAATTCAGACATCAAATAAACTATAGGCAGTTTTGTCAAATAAAGACACCTTTCGAAACCGTGGGTTTTGTATGAAAGTAATTGCCGATGGTGTGCAGCAACCAGCCTCAAACTAGTTTCTGAATGAAGTTACTTATACCAATTTCTAGCTGTTTGTTCTACACCATCAACAAAACTTTTATCAGTTGTGTTACAGTTTGGAATACCTGTGTTTTAGATGTCTTTCAGAGATGACTTCATACACTTCGGTTTACAGAGCGTGTGACTGTCCCTCTGTGTCCGGGAAGAAGAGTTACGTTGGTGAAAGAAATTATCTGAAAGGGAAGATCGGTAGACTCACACATCGCTACCGGGATAACAGGCTTGCAATTTCGAACTCATCATTGTGTGAATATTAATTATTACAGGCGCAATAATGTTATTCGCGCTTGAACCTCGGACTTCGTAGTAATATAATAACTGCAGGCTCTGAAAATGTTTTACCGTTAGTAGCGATCTGCATGAGATGTAAAAATTGATAATGATTCGGCAGCAAGCTGTTATTGTGCTAAGCGTTACAAGTACTTACAGGGTTCGTCAGCTGTGAAAAGTTCATTTTTACTCCTAAAGTAATCAAACACCGCCTTTCCAAGTAATGCAGGTATCATTAACTAAGAATTACCAATGTTTACATAAGCAGTGTTCAAGGTAGGAGAGAATAGGCTAGCCGAAGAAAAAGAAGGTGTCTCGAAACAAGTAATGAACAACTTATAAAAATTCAGAGATTATATTTTACTGATCATTACTGCTATTCACAGGAAAAGGAGTCGATGTGTCATTACACCGTCCCTTTTGATTCAAGCGAAGAATTTTCTTTACATTTTACTTGGTAAAATCAAATGTTCCTTGCACTGGTTGGAGTATCTGTGCAAGATATATGTTTCATATTTAAAGTCACTTTTATATTCATAATACATAAGCTGCACGCATTTCGCTCAACTTTAAATGTTCCCCTAACATACAATAGAAAAGTACAAATAATTATTTCGAATATTTTTCTAGAAACGCAAAAAAATAAGAGATGGTCACTTTATCATTTATTTGAGGTAAAATGTAGTTCATTCATGGTGTATCGTGGTGATGCTTGTTGCAGAAACGTCGAATGACAGAAAGAGCAAGGACCTGTCGTCAGAAGCAGGAATCTCCAGGAAAATTTTTCAGGACCGTCGGGTTATATACTTCCATATCGCTTTGCATAGAATGGACAGTTGTGGCTTGTGAGTACACATTCTGGATTTTTGCTTTGAGGTAAATATGAGAGTGTGAAACTAATAGCATTTGCCGTATAACATTTATGATTATCAACATATTAATACAACTACAGATAATGCCAATAACAATAGTAACACTAATAATAACAATAATAATAATAATAATAATAATAATAATAACGTACATAGCTTGTCTGAGAAAGAATTGTTTTTCTCGAATTTTGTTATTTTGTACATAATTAAGTACAGTTTAAGGCTAGGATGAAATAATGTTTCAACTTGCACTACTCTCCATTTCGCATTTTTGTGTAAATGGGAATTTTGGTGCTGTTTGTTAAGACAAATATACAAGACGGTATTAGTTAAAAAATTAACTTCCGAAATGAAAATCAGACATTCTTAAGTTGCATCCATACAAAAACTTAACGCATATTATACACTTTTGTTGTAAAACGTTCGCTTGTACTCATATTTGTTGGTTTTGGTCACTTTCTCAGCCAACAGATCTGGTCTGGGAGTCACTAGTTCCTCTGCTGTTAACTTTTTCGGGTTATTTGCTTTCCCGTTAGCACTTAAAACAGATTCAACAGACTTCACGTTGACGTTTCACATGAAAGCCGATTCTTGCACAACAAACAACCTATTCCAAACACAAACTGCAGTTTGTGGAAATGATTAAATTCAAGTAGTACTGCCTACCAACATGCTCGCTTGATTAGAAAACAAATGAGGCGCTGAGAACCATAAGTGCCAAAAGACACCATCGTACATTTCACATTTAAGTCAATATCAGAGAAATCAGTGAGACAGCTTATCGTGAATGTTCACATATACAATGTAGGTCTGCAGCACTGACAGACCTGACCAGCATAAGATCAACGGATGTTAGAAGCATGAATAAATAATACAGTCTCACAATCGACGATTATGTGCTTCATGATTCTCAGCACCGCAAATGTACAACTTAATATACTATACGCCACTCAGAGTCCCACTAAATAGTTCTTTTATCGGTATAGCATACACTTACGTTTGGTCTAATTTTAGTATGTAGAGGGTGAATTGGCACAGCTACAGAGAAAATAGGAAATCACATGCTGTATAACTTCCTAGATGACATAGTTATCTTTATTCATCAATATAAAATTCTATTCATTGCTCACCACACCGTGCTGCTAGTCGGTAGTAACGCCTGGACTGCCTGTAACACCTGTGGAGTTTTTTGTATGTACTTTTTTGCTGCGGCTTTTACTATAACATCAATTTTTGACTCTTGGATGGAATAACATTCCGAGTGAACGACAAGAACTCACTTCAAGTTCACCTCACCACATTACAGGTACGCCAGTGTACATTACTAACATTTACTGTAGTCTACTCCAGTTCTGGTTACACTGTTTGCTCTGCAAGTACATTTCAGTGTTGGTCGCATAAAAATCATTACTATTGTAATATCCTCGAGCGCTTGCTCTATGACATTACCTTCGTGTCTTTATTTGCTTTCGTTATATGACATAGCTCACTGCTATTCTGCGTGACAAAAGTTTCTGCTACTAATCTACAAATATACATATACAAGCACATACAAACATTCTAATTCATAAGATTAAAATAATATTCTCTGCCATCGCTACATACTTATTTACTTATTCCAACATTGCTGTGATATTCTGCATTCTAACCTCATTGGGAGCACAGTTATTATATTCACATGATCATTCTTCAGCAAGTGGTTAACAAATTTTACCTAATTTCCGACAATTAGTTAAATCATTTAGGTAATACACTACTTCTATAACACTCATTCCCTTATTATAAGTCTTCACTATTTAGTGGCATTTGAGGGTTTTTACTGGTCACTTCATGTACTTATGCTCCAGATATCACAGAATGCTTATCAATATTTGCTCGTCAGACTTAAAATCACATGACACAAACCTTGTTCTACAATGCAGATAGAACTCCCATTGACCCGGATTCAGGCACACGACGGCTACATAAAATTCCTGCATTACATGCTAACACATTTACATTACATCTTAGCTGCAGATGGCAGATAGGCTTATAATATGATTTTTTCCCCAAACTTTCTCTTTAGTAACGCATAATATTTTCACAGGCGATATTCAAAGAATATACCACTCGGCTGGCTATCCGTGTTGCGAGGAAGCTCCTACATACACTCGTTCACATGTTGCACAAAACATTTTCACACCTAGCAGAGGGTCGTTAATTTTCGCCCCCTCTTAACCAAAAGACTTATGAGCAAACTGCTTTTACTTACATTATAAATGTGTCGTGTCCATTAACATCGATGCCTTAATCAATACTTAACCTAACGTCGCCGTGGTCGTACTACGCAAACGATCTCCTGTGACAAATAACGTGAATGTTTTCACGTAAATGGGAGACTAGTCGTCTATGTCCTAACTCCCCTTGCTACACTACATCAACACCACTTGAATATGGATTAGATATGCATTTTGATGTACTTGGAGCCAAGGCATTTCCCCAACAAAAACTGAAACATAATGGGTCGTGGTAACTTATGTTCCTAGTTTCTTAACATTAATAACTGTAACTACAGCAGTCTCAGTACTAGAGCTATCCTCATTTTATAGGCTCTGTCAAATATATGCATTCAGTTGTTGGCAATACTTAAACTCATTTTGAGGGTACAGACATTTTATTTTCCTCGTAGTCGGCAGCCAGTAGGTAATATAAACTAACAATATATTTAACGCTTCCACTCCATCCTATGGACGATTACGCCACGAGTGTCAACTTCACGATTTACTACAGGATTATGTTTTGGCTAAGGTTTATTTTTTCCATTAAAGCGTATATGATTCTGCTGACCTTAATACCCGTTTGAATTATGTTGTACTGAACTGTGGTATGTTTTGAGCATTTCAAAACCACTAATTACACTAATTACGATTATTGTGATTGCTCCACGGGCGTACGACTCTACTTCGATAACCCGGATGCTGTCTATTTTTGGTCTTCCTCTTTCTCTTATGATACAGAGAGATAATATTTCATATCCAACAGCACCTGACATCTCAAGAGCCAGCGGCGAGCAACAAATCCTGAGATAACATCAGCTGATTGATCGTACTGCTGACGTGGCAGTGTTGCCTGATTCATTCTATTTCCATTCCTATCATTATTTCCATTATTACTAGCCTTTGTGTCTTCATTTATTAAGTCAATAGAGTCTGCGTCATCAAAGCGAACTGTACTACTGGTCACTATCTCCATCCAGTTGTGCTATCTGTGATATGTCATATCACCAGTTTGCCCTTTTAGAGTATTTAATTCCTTTTAAACGCGATCAAGTTGACCACTTAATTTATCTTGAAGGTTTTGTTGCATTTGGACAGATGATGAGTCAACGTTTTCCTAACGAAGCTAAGTTCGCACTGTGGTGCCTGTTCAGCACATACCTCAGTGACAGTCTGCTCTGTAACTAACGCGCGCTCTGCTTCAAAATGTTCAGTATTTTGATTAATGATTTCTTTTAGAAACTCCATTTTTTACTTTCGGGATCAACAGATAGATTTCCTACGCACGACATTACTTTTTTCACGGTGAGCTTCAGACTATTTTGCTTAGCTGAAAAGTGTCAAATCTTTCAGACATTTTTTTTATATTTTCGAGAAAGAATTTAATGGTATACTCTAAACGTATATTTCGGAATTTACGTGATCCAGATCGAATCTCAACACTTCTGTTACGTGGTTAGGCATTTCTGCTTTCAATTGTTTGGTCTGATTCTTAACTTTTTGACTTCCTCCACTCGTCGTTTCAAAGTAGAGTGAGTTGCGGCAGTAGTGCTTATCGATAGCTTGTACTGTGGTACCATCTTTGGAGCGGCCGCTAGTACTCCCGGGTCGTCGCGTGTCGAGCGAGTTGAGTTGGGACTGAGTATCAGTGAGGCAGAGGAGAGAGCAGATAGGTGAAAAGAATACATTGAAAGCCTCTATGAGGGTGAAGATTTGTCTGATGTGATAGAAGAAGAAACAGGAGTCGATTTAGAAGAGATAGGGGATCCAGTATTAGAATCGCAATTTAAAAGAGCTTCGGAGGACTTACGGTCAAATAAGGAAGAAGGGATGGAAAACATTCCATCAGAATTTCTAAAATCATTGGGGGAAGTGACAACAAAACGACTATTCACGTTGGTGTGTAGAATATATGAGTCTGGCGACATACCATCTGACTTTCGGAAAAGCATCATCCACACAATTCCGAAGACGGCAAGAGCTGACAAGTGCGAGAATTATCGCACAATCAGCTTAACAGCTCATGCATCGAAGCTGCTTACAAGAATAATATACAGAAGAATGGAAAAGAAAATTGAGAATGCGCTAGGTGACGAACAGTTTGGCTTTAGGAAAAGTAAAGGGACGAGAGAGGCAATTCTGACGTTACGGCTAATAATGGAAGCAAGGCTAAAGAAAAATCAAGACACTTTCATAGGACTTGTCGACCTGGAAAAAGCGTTCGACAATATAAAATGGTGCAAACTGTTCGAGATTCTGAAAAAAGTAGGGGTAAGCTATAGGGAGAGACTGGTCATATACAATATGTACAACAACCAAGAGGGAATAATAAGAGAGGACGATCAAGAACGAAGTGCTCGTTTTAAGAAGGGTGTAAGATAAGGCTGTAGCCTTTCGACCCTACTCTTCAATCTGTACATCGAGGAAGCAATGATGGAAATAAAAGAAAGGTTCAGGAGTGGAATTAAAATACAAGGTGAAAGGATATCAATGATACGATTCGCTGATGACATTGCTATCCTGAGTGAAAGTGAAGAAGAATTAAATCTGCTGAACGGAATGAACAGTCTAATGAGTACACAGTATGGTTTGAGAGTAAATCGGAGAAAGACGAAGGTAATGAGAAGTAGTAGAAATGAGAACAGCGAGAAACTTAACATCAGGATTGTTGGTCACGAAGTCAATGAAGTTAAGGAATTCTGCTACCTAGGCAGTAAAATAACCAATGACGGACGGAGCAAGGAGGACATCAAAAGCAGACTCGCTATGGCAAAAAAAGGCATTTCTGGCCAACAGAAGTCTCCCAATATCAAATACCGGCCTTAATTTGAGGAAGAAATTTCTGAGGATGTACGTCTGGAGTACAGCATTGTATGGTAGTGAAACATGGACTGTGGGAAAACCGGAACAGAAGAGAATCGAAGCATTTGAGATGTGGTGCTATAGACGAATGTTGAAAATTAGGTGGACTGATAAGGTAAGGAATGAGGAGGTTCTATGCAGAATCGGAGAGGAAAGGAATATGTGGAAAACACTGATAAGAAGAAGGGACAGGATGATAGGACATCTGCTAAGACATGAGGGAATGACCTCCATGGTACTAGAGGGAGCTGTAGAGGGCAAAAACTGTAGAGGAAGACAAAGATTGGAATACGTCAAGCAAATAATTGAGGACGTAGGTTGTAAGTGCTACTCTGAGATGAAGAGGTTAGCACAGGAAAGGAATTCGTGGCGGGCCGCATCAAACCAGTCAGTAGACTGATGGCAAAAAAAAAAAAAAATCAATGAAGTCCGGACAGCCAGTACTCGTCCGTCCGACACATGCACTAGCCGACGCAAGGGTGTGGTCGCGAGAGTGCACGACCACGTCAAGGACCGGATTCAGCGGGTTTTAGTTGAATGGACCGTGATATTCGAGTAGTGCAACTTTCACTTGCATGTGTGTGTCCGCCTTTCGTAGTGACCTCATGGCAATAAGTTGTCAGTCGACGATTTATACTGGGATCTTTCCCGTGCCTGCCATTTGTGTGGACGACAGTTGGTTGCTGGTTCGGTCGTTCGTCGCAGCGGACGACGTGCATTTGGTCTTCCGACCGCTTCTGGCTTCTCAGTGTTTGTGCCGACTTATAATTCATCCGTGTTGTTTCACAGTGATTGATTTTAGTATTGTGAGTTGTTGGTGGAATTGTTTTCAGGGATTCGTGTGTATTTTGTGGTTTTGAATGAGCAGTTATTTTAATGGTGTCTGCGTACTGGATTTAGTGGAGGGTTGCGAACGGACATTAGTTCAGTTGGGGCGCAGCAGCGAGCAGGTCCGTGCAGCGCCAGAGCAAGCCGGGACCACTGGCGGCGTGCTGCCACTGCCGGATCGAGGAGGGGTAGCTGCGAGAGTGAAGACTTCGTTGCATACCGAGCCCTGGTAATTTAATTTGAATGAAGAGATAGCTGCTAATGCAACCGCGACTGTTCTGACATCTCCCCTTTGGTCGGTGGGTTGTTGCTCCCAGGGCTGCTGAGCCTGGAGGCAACGAATGAAGTGTTTCGAGACGTGAAATATTGCAACCGTTTTTCTGTCTTTGTTATTCAGCATTGAATTTAGTATTATTCTTATTAGTGAAGTGCAGCCAGCGGTATTTTCTGCCTTGTGGCCTCTAACGCCCCAGTTACCTGCCCAGGAGGCTAACGTACTTTTCCAGCAGTGTACCTTTCCGAGTCGAGTAGATGCTGTCTGATACGGCGTGTAATTCGACAGCCTCTTGTTTTTTACTGTGCGTATTTTTTGGGAGGTCTACCTTGGTTCTAGTGTTTCCTTCAGCCTTGTGTATTTTCTGAAGACGTAGTGCTGTCTACGTGACTATAACTCTCGGCTGCCTGTCTCACCTTGCCTTATGTTTGAGTTACCTTCCCAGGCCTACCCTTGGAACCTTTGCTGAGGACCGCTTGCCCTGATTCCTTAGATTGTGATGTTTGTTTTAAGGATATTTGTAATTTTCTAATTATTGTTGGAATGGCCTTCAGCCGAGCAATAAGTTCACTTCTTTGATGATAAGACCTTCAGCCATGTCACAGTAAGTCCTTTTTTAAAAGCAAACTTGTTTTAAAAGCAAGGTATTTGTTGAGATGTTTGCTATTTGTAATTGTTTTCCTGACTTCTAAATCAGGCCTTCGGCCGTTTGTTATTTGAAATTGTTTGTGACATTCTGCCGAGTAATAATTTCACTTCTTTTATAATAAGGCCTTCGGCTGTGTTACAGTTTGTTTTAAAACGAAGTATTTATCTTAATATGTGCTATTTGGGATTCTTCTTCTGACTCCTAATTGAGGCCTTCAGCCTCTTGTTGTCTGAGGTTATTGTTGTTCCTGTGATGAGGCCTTCAGCCGTCATACAGTCATGGGTTTATTTGTTTTAAAATTTTAATTTCTTTAAATAAAGTTTACGTATTTGTTGTGCAACCGAGAGTGGCTGATTACGGCCCCGTCCACAATCGTAGCCTCATCCTGCCCCATCCTGAGAAACCCTCGCCGCTCGTTTACGTAGATGGTAAAATATGTCTTTGATAACAGATGCCGATGACACTGATAAAGTCATGGGATTACTTATGTGGCTACGCCATACTGTTGAATTTCTACATTATGTAATTGTAATTACGAAAACTTCTAAGAAATTATATCTAATCGTAAAAAAAAGAAATTAGGCTTAAAACTCAGGAAATTTTTTTTTCTACTGAAGAGGATGTACTGAATTTAAAGGCACTGACTGAGTGATTCTGTTGTGACAATAAATTTGCAACTCTTGTTGATCTCCTGCGAATGTTCAGTGCTCGCATGTGACACAAAGAAACAACAAAATTGTTGCAACGTTAACAGCTCAAATATCAGGTCCTGCTTGCGATTGCACCAATAAACTCTCCCTCTCCGATCAAGAATTGAATTGGTAAAGGAAATTATCTTATAATAAAGCGATGTATACTCATACTTCGCTGCCGGAATAATAACTCGCCATTTCTAATTAGGTACTGCGTGAATATTAATTGTTACAGGCGCACCAGTATTATTAGCGCTTGGGCATCGGAATTCGTAGTGAAATAATAGCTGCTGGCTCTGAAAAGTTTGCTACCGTTAGTAGCGATCTGTTTGAGATGTAAAAGGTGGCTGATAATTATTCGTCGGCAAGCCGCTATTCCGGAAAGTGTTACAAGTACTTACACCGTTCGTCAGCTTTGAAAAGAAGATTATTCCTCTTCAAGAAACCAAACGAACACCATTTCCATTTAATGAAATTATTATTAATTAACAACTACGAGTGCTTGAATAAGCAATGGCCAAGGCAGGAGAGAGTAGGCTAGCTGAAGTAGATAAAATAAGAACCTCTCAAAACAAGTGACAAATTTTTATTGCAGTTACTGATGGACATAGGAAAAGAAGTCGATGCATCATTACAAGTAATATTTCTCCTCTCCATCGTAGTTTATAAGCTAGCTTCTCAAGACCCCTAACAATACACATGCCTTTCATGATGTGGAACATCTGTGATAATAGGGTCTCCGGGGTGCATATGATTCCTGGTTTGTACAAGTGTATATTACGTATGTGGAACCCTGTACTGATGACTGCGTCATAAAGGGTCACGACCGACATTTAGTTAGCGATGATAGTATTGTATGTTACGTGAAGTATACGGAAAAAGTTAATCGTCACTTGCTCCCGTGGGTACACCAAACAAAAGTGAAACGTTCCTATAAGCCGGCAATATACTGAGTTCATGGAGTGACCGAAGTGCTAACAAGTTCGGGACGTAGAGAAGTCGGCTTAGCAGTAGCACAGTTAGTAACCAGTCGACACCGGAAACAAGCTGTCAGTTTGCTGTGCAGTGACGCAATACGAACAGCTATAAAGGACAGCAAGGAGTAAGCCGCGCCGCGAGCCCGTGCCACAGGCTCAGCGGAAAGCAGTCGCCATCGGGTGGCGTCACGTGACGTGCATATTTCGACGGTAGCCCTCATACGACGGCGGCCAGCAGCCTTATGACCTCTGACTTGTACACGTCCGTGATAGTCGGGGTATCTCAGTCGCTGTCGGATACTAAAAATGTACATCAATAGAATACAAAAAGCATGTAAAATCTACGCTGTCTTATCAAAAGTGTCTGGACACTTATTGGTGAACAATAATATAGGATGCGCCCACCCTTCGGCTTTATGACTGCTTGAATTCTGCTGGGAATGCTTTTAGTGAGGTGTGTGAATGACTATTGAGGAGTGGCCGCCCATTCTTCCTCGAGAGCCTGAACCAGTGAACGTAGTGATGTTGGACGCTGAGGCAGCACCAAAGGTGTTCCACTGGGTTCCGGACGAGCCCATTTCAGAAATGATACTGTCCACAAAACATTGTCTCACAAATGCTGCTACATATAGGGCGCATTGATACGCTGATACACGCATTGTGATGTAACTATTCCTCTATCGTATGCAGTAGACGGTGCCATAAAGTGTGTTCATATTCTCCGATATTTAGCATTGTCTTTTCGTGCATAAGGGGACCACATCCTAGCCGCGGAAACACATCCATATGGTAACCTCATACCCATGCTACCTTGTTGGTACAACATACGACGCAGGTGCCATCATCTAGGCATTCGCCTAACCCGAACGCTTCCATCGGATTTCAAATCACTCGACTCATACACTGTCAAGTGACGACTCACTTCAAACCACCTTAAGCGTCACTTAGGAGTGATTATAGAAGTGTGTGGCTTACAGAAATGTGTGGCTTAAGAGGAGCTGCACGATCTTTGCACCCCATTCTGTTTAACTCTCTACGGAAGTCATTGTGCTAGGTGGACAGCTGGTAGCACTTTGGAACTCACGAGTGATTCCTCTCACTGATTTATGCTATTTTTTGCAACTTGTCTCCGCAGTGCTCGACGGTCCCTGTCCTTCAGTGCGTCGGGTCAGCCTTGTTTTAGTTTAGCTCTAGTTGTTCCGTCGCGTTTCCACTTTACAATCACATCACCAGCAGTTGACTTGAGCAACTTTAGAATCGTTGAAATGTCGCTTACTGATTTCTTACTCAGGTGACATCTACTCCCTAGTCAACTTTCGAGCTCACTGAGGTCTCTTGGTGGCACCGTTTTGCTGTTATTGTTTCTGTACTGACAATAAATCCCCGTCTTATTTTATCCCTGCGGGCTCCCTTCCCCTGACATCTCGTTGTCAATTCCGTATTACATAAGAGTGTGCGGATCTTTCCATCAAACAGACTACAGTATATTGGTATAATACCGGATCCATTTGAGATGAATTTGTAACTTACGAGACCACTTCTGTTTATCTTACATATCATCAGCCCACGTACGGTAGATAGTGGTTAAAAATTCGACGACGTCGATTTGATCGACGCTCTGCAGAAAAGAGGAGTTATTTTCTGATTGCGTTAAAGAGGAGGAAGTTGTAAGGTGATTCTCAACATTTTTGTGCATTTTGTTTTTTCTTTGTCTTTCTCTTTTGTTTTAGAATTTCTTATTGTCTGACGTTGCCGTCTGTGGAATACACATTCTGCTGGGACCCCAACGTTTGTATAGGTCGATTCTGTTCGGATGATTCACGAGAAGTTTAACTTTTGCGGCTGTCCCAAGAACAAATCAATACAAACTCTTTGTGGCGTGATAAGTCACGTTTGTGTGGGCGTATAATTTGGCTGCTGCCTCTGTTTATCTGAACTGCGTCTGGAGACGAAAGTGGAGGAGCTACTGGAGGGAGCCGGACAGTTGTGGCGGAAGGGAAGATAATTATTAATAAGATGGTGGGTCTGAGTCAAGTAGTTCTCGGTCCCTAGTGCCGTGTTAGTCTAATGGCATTTCCACAGGTGGAGTTAATCGATCGAGCAGAAGGAGAGCAGTCCAGCTTCGGAGATTGGTGAGTTGCTTACAGCCTAATGCCCTTTCTGGCTTCTCAACGTCAACACTTCGCGAACTTTCTTAAAGATACCTTGAGTGTCTAGCTTCCTTGACATTATAGTCCCTATTGTAGACGGCCAGTCTTCCCCTTTTCCCTCTCCGATCCACCGACGTACTTTCTAGGACCGTCTTTTATCGTTTATTGTTCCAATGGTCAGATCACTGCATTATTTATCCGCCAACCACTTTCGTTATGTTCCCTTCCAGTGCCGTTAATTTTCAGATGTCTGGTCTTGGTGCTCTGCTGCTACGTCTCCAGTAATGCAGATGCACGGGTACGAGTTCACCATTTCTTTCTTTCTTATTTCCTGTAGTCACAACTTTACAAGCCCGACGTCACAGGTAGCGAGAAGCGAACTTCCAGGCAGATGCATTTAGTTGATGATTAAAGTGGCTGAAATACATGCTTCGCTACTATATGGTATGCAACAGAAAATTAGTCAAATAATAAACATCTGTGAAGATTTGGGCAAAAACAGTTTCCTTGAAAGCTGGCAGACACGTGGACGTGCCGGTTGCTACTCGATGGCAATTGAGATAGCAAAGGAAGATGTAAACTGTGAAAACTGGAACTGTAGAACCGTAGGTACTCGGACGTTACCTCTCCGTGAACTCTGCCTGACGTGGATTTGAACTGAACTGCTACGTGCAACTGGCTTAGAGGGACTACATGTCCGTATTTATTCTGCGATTGTCGGAATAATCTTGCCTCCGCGAGGAGGGATGTCAGAGCACCATGTGGCCGCTTTTGCAGCGGAGGTAGAAGTTGGTTCCATAGCATGAGCACTGTCTGATAGATTGGTCACAGCTAATGCCTCTGGATGGTTGCACCCTCTCGTTGGATATCGCTTATGTGGTAGGGACTATGCACACACCATTTCCCAAATGTCTGTTTTAGTGACACGTTTGCTGCTTGCCATTGTTTTGTGTACAATCCGTTTCTTTTTGTTTCTAATCTTGTTACTCTTGTTACTCCATAGCATTAATTTTAAATTTGGAATAACTCGGTTCCCCTGTGCAGCCTTATTACTCTCAAAGACGAAAAGAAGCGGGAGAGGGGACAGAGAGAGAGAGAGAGAGAGAGAGAGAGAGAGAGAGAGAGAGAAGGAGATAGAGAGGGAGGGAGAGAGATCTGATCTGATGCATGACAAAGGAGTTATCCGAGTGGGACGGAAATCATTGATTTATAGAGTTGTTGGACGTCCTCCTGAGGGACATCGTGTCAGATTGTGTTCAATTGGCGCGTTAGATTGTCAAAATAGCGCAAATGCTCCAAACATTCTCAATTTGGGAGAGATCCGTCGACTATGCTGTGTAAGGCAAGGTTTGGCAAGTACGAAGACAAGCAATAGAAACTTTAGCCGTGTGCGGTCAGACATTATCTTGCTGAGATGGATGCCCGTGAAGGGCAAAGAAACGGTGCAGCTCTGCTGTAAGGGTATCGCGGGTGTAACCATACCTACGAATGAAGAATGAGTAGATGGTGTTAGTATAATAAAGAAAATCAATAGATGAGACGTACATGTACAAACAAGTGATATGGAGTGACACCCCAGATAATCACTCTTGGTTATCGGGTCATATGGCGGGTTATAGTCTGGTTGGCATCCCACTGCTGTCAAGGGCGTCTACAAACGCGGCTTAGACCCGAAATCTCATTGACTGGAGTATTATCTTCAGAGATAAGACCTGCTACGAACTGACACCCAATGACCAGCGTTTAGATTACTGTCGGCAGGGCCTTCCAAACATCAGGGGATTTTGACGATATAACGCTCCAGTTGGTTATAGTTTGGCACGGTATCCCAGTAACTCTATGAGTCAATGCCAAGAGGAGGACCATCCCATTACTAAGTTGCTAAGTCTGTGAAAGTATTTCTCTTGAATAAATGATCCAATTTTTATCCAATTGTAATCACTTGTTTGTACATATACGTCTCATCTATCCATTTTTTTTATTAGAGTACACTAACACGATCTACTGATTCTTCATTCGAAGGTATAGTTACACCTACACATTGAAAAGAAGAACAGCACTTAATATTAAAATTCTCAGTATCAGTATCTGACTTCGTTTTCTTTGTGCTTGTTTCTGAGCCTTACCTGTTATATTCTTCAAACTGATTCTTCAGCCTGTAGCTAGAGCCTTCACTATCTTTGGCAATTATCACGACGTCATCAGTCAATTGCGTAGTTCATCGTCTCCTACTGACATCCACATAGAGCTGCATTTATTTATTTATGTTGTCCATGCGTTTCCTGATAAATTATGGAAATAGAGAAGTCAGAGGGCAAACCCTCCCGTATCACTTTGCTAGCTAATTTTGTAATTTCTCTGACAGCACTTTACCCTTTTCTGGGAGCTTGTACACAATAAAAGTTCTAACTGCATTAACGAAGGTTATTAAGACACCATTATTCGAGCATTACATATTTTTCATTCATTTCACTGTGACTAGGCGATTGTCTCGCTTGATTAGTTGCTGGACATTATGCGGTTAGGTAGTGTAACGCCCATACAGCTGCACAGGTTCGGCTGGTCAGTAAAGTTGGGCCTTCATGGCCTGTTTGGGAGGAGATTAGCTTAGTTTCTTTTATTTATGTATGCTGCAGACTGAACAGCAGGACCAGCATATGGACAAGGGACAAATTTGCGTTTTGGTAAAACCGACGTATGAATTTTACGCCCGTAGATTTCTAAACAGTGTGATATGCGAGCCGCATGCAGCCGAAAACTGCCACTGGAAGGCGCTGCGATCGCCTATGCCACTTTGGAACAAAAAGCATGTACCTTTACGTATAGTCGTAAACGACAGCAAGTCTATAAAGATGGCCGCCCCATTTGCGAATTGCACCAGGGAAGAACAGCGTTCTGTTATTCGGTTTTTGCGTAGTAAACGTGTGAAAACTATTGAAATTGATCGACGAATGAAGGTTCAGTACGGTGATGCATGATTGTCACAGCAGCAAATGGTTCAAATGGCTCTGAGCACTATGGGACTCAACTGCTGTGGTCATCAGTCCCCTAGAACTTAGAACTACTTAAACCTAACTAACCTAAGGACATCACACAACACCCAGCCATCACGAGGCAGAGAAAATCCCTGACCCCGCCGGGAATCGAACCCGGGAACCCGGGCGTGGGAAGCGAGAACGCTACCGCACGACCACGAGATGCGGGCGTCACAGCAGCAAGTCTACGAATGGAATAGGAAATACGCAAATGGTGTGACTTCAGTGGAAGATGCTCCTCGTCCAGGTCAGGCACAACGAGTTGTGACTCCACAGAACATTGCAGCAGTTGATGTTCGGATGCACTAACCTGGTGCCGACAGCTTCAGACTATAACACTCTGTACCCTTTTACGAAGCAACGGCTAAAATCATGGGTTTCAGTTCAGATTCGACTTCTAATGAGAAAAGGAACATCCTGATCAGGTCGCCTAGACAGTCTGATCGCTATTTGAAATATTTTTTCTTTATTTGTAATTTTTCTTTTTTTTAATGGTCAAGTACAATTCATGGTCGTCACCGCGCCGAGTAGGATTGTCAATTTAGAACTTACAACTACTTAAACCTAACTAACCTAAGGACATCACACACATCCATGTCCGAAGCAGGATTCGAACCTGCGACCGTGACCGGGTTCCTTCTGAACACGTTCAGTGCCGTTGTTCTTGTATCACACTTCAAAGCGGAAGAAACCAAAAAAGAAAATCGGATATATGAACATGAGAAAAACTTCCGATGAACTCGCATGGGGGTCAGGCAACCTTCCGCTAACTGTTTCCCATTAGATTGCCGTCAACACCACAATACCGACCAACTTGTGGGGAAACCTTTCTGAAGGATGTAACTGCCAAATACCAATAGGAATTGGAGAATAACTAGTTGTGTTCGTGACGTAAGTCTTGTTTCAAACACTTACAAAAATAACGTACGTCTATAAAAATTCTAAAAAAAAGGTACAAACAAGGATTACGTTAATAACTCTAGAAAATTAACTGTGAAACTTGTTGACGGTGTTCTTGAGTTGAGCGTAGCTGGGTCCATGGAAGTATTGCGATAAACCGCTGTCTTACGAAGTACAACAAGGACTTTTACAAAGTCGGGTCATATTTACCTGACCACAGTCTATGTTCGACATCAAAGTGCAATAACCACTCACAAACCGCAGTGACAGCACCAGCAGTGGAGGGTATATTGAGAGGCACCCACATGCCTTGCTCATACTGTGGCGTCAAGCAGTCAGGCCTGCAAGATGACTGGTCATCTGACTATCAGTAATTTAAAGAACTCTGACTGTTCACTACGCACTGGCAATACCACATTTTCTTTTTGTCTTTTATTTAACGGCTTTTGTCAACACGTGGCCACAACACTGAATATGAATGGCGCACACATTATAAATTCGGGACATTATGACAACATACAATTCGAAGGAAAAGTCCACCAATCTTTTTCTTTTCACTATCTTATTTATTCCGATAACTTCTCTAACCTAAACACACAAATTCTATAACCTACAACAATAACACATGAGAAATTCCGCCCAGTGTGCATGGCTTTACATTAGTTAATCTCTATATTATGGTCTAGTAATTATTTAACGCTACAGTGCACTTTCTGGATAGGATAGTGGATCTTTTATTATACCTCACACTTCGACTCTCACAATCATCATCACGAAGCTTTCCTCCAGATCGAGCGGTACAGAAGGAACAAGCATAACCCACTAATCTTTTGAAACTACCTTGCTACTCTCCCATGCAAACCACACATACCCAAATTACATGACATACATCACATTACAATATGAAATACAAAACACTAAATAGTCACAACACTATCACTTTCAGCTTTCCCACTTCAATTAATATTTATCCCAGGTTCACACGACACTGCCCCACTTCGTAATTCTACTTTCCTACTATGAACTCTGGAGATATATGCACGTCTTCCTGTGCAATGCAAGCCAAGTGGCGTTGCTGGATAGACGGCCGACTCACCTTGCTTCTCTCTCAGAGTTTGAATCTAGCGTCACACGGAATCATATCACGAAAAGTAATATTAAGAACGTATTCATCACACACGCGAGTCCTCAACTGATACCATGGACGAGTACTTCTCTTTATCTTTTGTCTCATACACAGTTTGAGACTCACACAGTACTCACCACGTGGAAGTACTCGTCTCTAATTTCAAGTCCTGCACACGCCATTTCTTAAATATTTCAACTTATGGTACACACGCTATTTCTTAAATATTTCAACTTATTGTACACACGCTAGTAATTCAGCTTAACTTAAGCACACGGAAGTATTTCAACTTATTGCTACACGTGGTTTCATTGTGACCGTTGGTCACTTCCCAGGTTTACTACAATCCCATTAATATTACCTGCCTGACACTTAATTCTCCCCACAAAAGTTCCTGAAATAGAGAAATTATTAATTCAAACTACTCTTAAATATTCCACATGCATACCATGTCTCCACTCTTTTGTCATTACGGAGCACAACTAAAAAAGGTCTTAATAGCACAAGATCCAGCGGCAGAGTGCTGAAACATGGCCGTTCTGCAGGTCCTCTCGCACCTCTGTCGAGGTGGGGGAAGACCATGCTACCGTATTGGTCAGCCACATTTCAGGCGCTCAAAGCTCCGGTAAGTTTCATCTCTTTGGTCCCACCAAAGGTGGCCAAAGGATCGTCTCAAAGATGATCATATATTCACATTCACTATCTGCGGTTAGCAGACGACTATACATTCATTCATTTCACAGATCTCACCAAACTGGATGTAAGGATTTACTTTGTGGGAGTGCACATGTGATCAATTAAATAAATAAATTGTCATTCTTTCCCACACTGGTATCCGGCTTCGCTGAATTAATTGAAATTGAGTTATTTTACAGAATAAATGTGTTGTTCTGACAAAAATAATGAAGTATGTTGTACCTATTTTCAATCTCGGGCGGTACTGTACCCTTTCACCACCGGCTACCCATGCAGAAAAAATGGCACGGTACTATCCTTGCAATGCGAGGGTAGTTCCGAACATTTTTTTTAAGAAAACTGTATGAGAACAAACGTAGCAAGTCATCAAAATAACCAGGAGGAGACCCTAGCCCCTGGTGACCTCAAATAGACGACCAAATGCTGTTACTTTACCAACTTATTGATACAGTTGTTGCATTATTGTACTCTCCACAATCCGGAGTAACGCACACATACATATTTACAACAAACCAAATGACAAATAAAACATCACATCATACAAATAAAAAATAATGGTGAGATAAAAATTGGCTTAGTTACCGGGATATCCGTTATTTTTAGGAGTAATCCAAACTTCAATAATTCTAAAACAAATAAAAAATACTAATTGTACTCATGAAATTTTAAATAGCTCACCGTCCAAACACAGAGCAAGTAATCTGACATTCATTAATTGCGGGGTAAAAACCTTTACACAGCAAAGTCTAAATACAAAACAAAATCAACAAAAGAAAAACATTGCATACACTAGTTACACGTAGAATGTCAGGCTCCATACCATTACTCTAAAATATACATCAAACCTACAGAGAAATAAAACTGAGAAGGAAAACAATGAAATATACCACAAGTTACATACTGGTTACGTAATATAGTTCGTCTAAGACATCATGTCATACCCCATTAACCATCATCACCTAAGCAATTGCCACCACTACTCGACTGTGAGTTTAACCTTATCCTTGTCCACCAGTACAAATACCTGCTGCTGAGCTAGTCAGTCCATCAACTTTGGTCAATACACGCAATAAATAGTTAGCAATAAGTGCTTGAATCCACCAGTAGCTCTCGTATCTTACTCTACTGTAATTTTTCTGTTGTTACACATTTAGACGACAAGAACTTGCATTTCAACTAGCCTTCGTTACACTTTAAAGTGAAATATCACCACTGTGATAATGAAAATAAGTGGCTTCAGTCAACACACCAACAAGATCATTACTGTCCACGACATCAAAATGCATCAGTTAATTCCGATATTTGTTGTGCAATGCAAACCCTTGTCCCCTGGCTAATAATTAAAGCATCATCGTACCAATTATTCTAATAAACATGCTACATGAACTTGATAACCCAGAACAAACAAACAAAAAAATCACTAACTATTCTAAACACAAATGTTAATGAAATACAATTACACTTGCTGTCCCTTCAGGAATGAAACATATAAAAAAAATTTACACATTTACAAGTACAAATACATTATTCCCTATCTTGCGAGTCACACGGAATCATTTCATTCTGTGATTTTTTTTGGGTCGAAAAAGTTGCTGACAGGTTCCCTAGAAACACTGTCTCGGTGTCAAAGCTCTCCCATGGTTACCTGGACGAAAGTCTTTAAGTCACTCAAATCGGCATTTTGAACACGCACTGAACAGTAAACTGTATCTCACATTAAACACAAATGTCATAGTCACTCTCAGAGTACCATCCACACGAATCTGGTCGTCCAGAAATGGCCCTACAACTACTATTACCCACGGTTCTGTCCTTTCAGTTCATGGTGTAATTAAAAGTCGTAAGTTCCAACAAACAGCACTTATTCCCACACCAATTAAAGAAATGTCTCCCACTACAAACGCAGATGTCAATGTCCCACTCTAGTTTCTTGCGTTCATACAATAATTAGTCACCAAACGACAACTGTCCTCTTTAAGTATACCAAGCGTCCCACATGCAATTCACAAAACAAACTTAACAAGTCACTGCCAAAAGTTTATGGATCCCACCGTTCAGTGGTCAAGACAAAACAAAACGATCGTCCTGTCTGCTAAAGACAAAATCTTTTCCACCACTCACAACGTGGAAACACCAGTCCTTCACTTTCCAACTTATGGAGACATACGAGCAGTCATCTTGCTTCACGGCTCCACAGTCCAGTACTGGTTAATAGTTGCTGGTAACAAATGCCCGCCGGACTCTGCCGCGCATCGTTCATTCTGCCGTGGCGCCGCCGCGCGCGCCGTTGAGCAAAAGAAACCACCCGCTGTTGCCTCCGCAGGATACTTTCCCCAGTCGTAAGGGTGGCGGAACTTATGAATGGCCAGTGGTACGTGCGTGCCGCCCAAGGCCGTTGACCTGGTGTAGCGGACGCGTGGAGTGTACCCCGACCGGCAGTGGAGTGGGGAGTGCACCGGCTCTGTTGCCGACGTCTGCTTGGCTTATGTGGTACGGGCGCATTCGGCGTAACCCCTCAGCGCTACGACACCCAATCAGTCAGACCCTTCCGTGCATCTCGCAACATTACAGACAAAAGGATATTCTTACAGTATTTAAACACTCATTGATCTATTAGATACATTTGTAATAAAAGAATCTTTGTTCTAAAAAAAACATGAAATCATACACCCTAGTTTTCTACACATACAACATCAACACTTATCCCTTTTCTATATACAGCCCACACTAGTGCTATTGATTGTACCTGTCGTCCCTCATACAAAACATGAAAGTATATAAAAAAAAAGGAATAATAAATAATCTATACAGCTCATAATTACAATATCAAATAGTAGGCTACTCTAACATCCTATCACAGTGAAAATATTAGAAACTGTTTATTCTAAAACTACAATATACAGTGAACCTTTGTGCTTGTGAGAGACTGAAATTAATACCCCTTGAAAGTGTTCTAACAAAAAAATAAGAAATAATCTACACAGCTCACAATTACCTACCACATGTTATTAAATAATAAACTACTTTAACATCCTAACACAATAAACATTTTAGCAACTGGTGACTCTAAATCTACAACATACAATGCACCTTTGTGCTTGTGACAGACTGAAATTAGTATCTCTTTATATATTTTACATTTTATTATATATAACAACATTTCTAGGACACGTATGTACCATCCACATGTCAGATCCTGACCTGCCATCGAGGTTCATTCAAATCAAACAATAACACAATAGTGTTTTAGTTATGGATCGGTAGCATCCCCTTTACAGGAGTGTGCGCATTGATCACACTAGTCTACGACTCTCACTCACCAGACATCACATTTTACTTCTCATTCAATACATTAATACACTAACAGAATAGGTCTAGAAGTCAGCTAACCTTAACACCACCACACTCACGACAACATACCATACCTTTGCTCCCTTATACTCAACCACATAACATATGAAGCTGTTTCGGAGATAGCTTTCCAGTCTCCGAATTCGTCCTTTCACTCTGGCACCTCTCTCCCTCGGCTTACCTCTGCATTCACTTCACCGATTATTCATCCTGCTAAATATCAACTTAGAATTGCGACATTTCATCTAAGAACAAAAAATACACAAATTATTCATCCTGCAAAATAACTGTACACATTCTTGGTACCGTTTTCATTGGTTATACTGGTACCAGGCTTCAACAACAACAACAACAAAAATTATTTTTTTCACATAGCAACTGTTATGGTAAGAATTAGATTTACACTTATATTACATCTTACGTCAGTATTCCACAAAGTTCACCACCTGGATCTCATACTCCCTTTATGTCCCTTCACGTTGTGCAGTTGTCCTCAACTCTTCATTCGTATTTCGGCTCTCCGTCTGTCCATTACTCCATCATTTCCTGGTCTTCCTTCGCCATTCGCATCTATCTCGATTGCAGCATACACCGGCCTCTCTGTATCATACATCTAAGACATCTCCACATTATTCAATTCTACTCACCTTTATTTACCACTGTTTCATCACGTCGAATCTCTCTCTATTAATCACACTGCTTCATGTCGCTTCTCTCCTTAAATATTACCTTTATCAACTACTATTTATCACGTCGCTTCTCTCACTATCTACCATCTTTATCCTCTCATTACTCATCACGTCGTTTCTGCTAGATCCTTATTCATATGATAAAAAAATACGTACATACACCTCTCTGTCGACTCCTGTTCATGACTCATTCGACCAGTCTATTCCGTCATACTTCCTGACATCCCGCCTGAAAATTGTTATGTTCGATTTGACCCTGCACAACGTTACACACCACAAATAAATACACTGACTATCTACCATAACTTGCCTACTTTCGATCTATCCTTAACTTTTCCATAAATTGATGTTAGAAATGTGATGAAGCCCACGAGATTGTTTTCCCTTGATCGTCTCAATCAGTACAGCATTTTCATGGACAATCCGCCTCACTCTGAATGGTCCACTATACACAGTAAAGAATTTGCTAGTTAGGAATCTAAGCTTACATGAAAATTAAATGTGTGCAGAGAATACAAGCTGGGAGAAATGGGCAGCCCAAGTGTTAGAAACTTAGGTGCTAGTGGCCTCTTTCCCTAACACCAGATTCCGAACAACCATAAACATCACCTCATTATAACTGTCACAACGACAATGACATACTATATATCAGATAGCATCTAATTTAAAAACTTCGATCACATTACTGATGTTACCTGTAACAGCCGTATAAACGTACCCTATTCCGTACAGATCACAATGTTTACTTTTTACATTACATGTTAAGTACCTGCAATAGTCAAATCACACTAATTAAACTGGACTCATTGGCATTATTACATAACATTTTTTTTAGCAACTGGTTTGTTTTGAGGAAACAGTCCTTTTACTTTAGTGTTCGAAATAAAAATTTGCAAATTTTGCTCTGAGAGACCAGCCTAACAGATGCCATTACTGGTGTTTTATTCTCTGATCAGAAGTATGGTATTTGCATTCCTACATATTAGTAGAGTATGTCTACTACATAGACAATTTTCAGTGCCAGCGGCATGTGTTTTAAGGCAAGATGCTAAGGGCTGATATGTTGGATTAGTTTCTCCTATCCATCAATCTATTACGACAAGAAAGAAATGCCAGGATTCCATGCTCTCCTGTCATTCTTATAGTTTCTGCCGTTCCTATCCTCGACACTGTCTGACCTATGAGTCGTGTCTCCGTTTACGATGTTGCTCTCATTACCAAGTTCCTGTAACAAGTGCTAAAATGACGAAGAATCGTCTAAGCCTCTGCCTGCTATCGCTATATCTCTGCGCAATTTCACTGGCAACTTCGTTATACAGATCCTAAAGAGCTTCCCAGGTTCGTATGGCACATCCAAATACTCATTTCGTCTCAGCATTTCCTGATAGCACGACACTGGATCTCTTATACCACCTTCGTTACAATTTGGCATCATCAATATGCTTTGCTTAACCTGGTCCTGCTTACTTTTCGACCAGAATTCATTAAAAAACTTGTCACAAAATATCTTGTAGCTACTACAGTCTTTAATAACTTCCTGCATTTTCGCTCTAGCCTCGTCCCTCAAATGGTTACACACAAACCCACGATGAAGGTAATGAATCTTGAAATTGAGACAGCCACAGGCATGGATGTTGGTAAGTATCAGGATCCGGAAAACAAGTGTACGTTTGTACCGCCACGAAGTGCCTCCTACATTCTTCTTCCGCATTTATATTTTCCGACCTTGAACTATACCGAGTTGGGTTTGCCACCTGTTTTATCCGACACAACCGTTCTACTAACTCTCTGAGTTCGTCTTCCTCTTTCTGCCTATTTTCGTTTTTTGAATTTATCTCACTCTCCCTCTGCAGTCTACCTGGTGGTGTTTCACCCTCACTTCTGCACGCTAATTGCAACTGTGCAAGTTCTTCCATATGTTTCCTATTGGTTTCTAATTGTGCCTCTTTAAACTGTAATAGTGATTGTATCTCCTCCAGGTCGTCATAAACCTCTCGCTGCGTACTGTCAGAACCTGTCTCGCCTCACATACTGAGCTTTTCTACATCTGCACTAATCGTATTCATTCTGACCGCTACCTCTTTGATTCGCTCGTCCAGCAACACGTCCCTACGATCAGTAGTATCACTCTCTATTGCAAATATTCGTACCTCCAAATTATTAGCTTTCTCTTTCACGGCGTCACATACTTGCTTCAACGCACCCAGATTCTTCTCCCCCTCATCTAACCGATTATTAACTGCGGGCAGACGCACATCGATAACTGCGTGTAGCTTCCTCATTGCCTCTTTATTTCCCTTATCCATTGCTTCCAGTCTTTCCTTATTTGCTTCCAATCTTTCCTTAGTTGCTTCAAATCATTCCTTATTCTCCCTATCTCTCTCCTTATTATCTCTATCCATCCTCTGTAAAAACTGCAGTAGCACATTGTCATTTGCTACTCTCGGTGCGCTCACCTCGTTCGCCTGAGAAACCGTAGCTTCGCCAAGGGTAGCTTCACTTTCACTGCATACCTGACCTAGTCCCAGCTCGCCTGCATCGTCGGGAAAAACCCCCATTTGTGGACAAAGCCCGCCTCATAAAGAATCACCTAGCAGCGGTCCACTGAACAATTCAGCCCCTTCCGAGTGTTTGCCGTTCCCGCTCATTAGCCCATGCTCGACACCTACTTCCTGCTGCACTGCTACGTTCACCCCAGAATCGCTATTCTCCATGGTGACTACACTTTTCGACTGCGACCTAGTTACTACGGACATTGAGCAAAAAAAATTATACAACGATCTTCCAGCCTTCGGCGATATAGCAATTAATTACATAAAAAAATAAAAGATCCTCACCAATCCAGAAAGAAATTGCAAACAGAAAAAATTTTACTTCTTAGCGCTATCACAATATATTCCATCAAAAAAAAATCTTAACAGCAATAAACCTAACAGCAAAATATCTTGGCAAAATATCCTGGCAAAATATCTTGGCAGGGTCGAAATTATGAGAGGCACCCACATGCCTTGCTCATACTGTGGCATCAAGCAGTCAGGCCTGCAAGATGAGTGGTCTGCCAAGCGAGTGGATTCATTCTTATTTATCGAGTAACATGAACTCTAGTACTCACACTTAAGTTACAAGTTATCCTCCTATATGATTAATACGCAACGGAAACACGCATCTGACTATCAGAATTTTACAGAACTCTGATTGTACACTACGCATTGGCAATACCACATTTTCTTTTTGTCTTTTATTTAACGGCTTTTGTCAACACGTGGCCACAACACTGAATATGAATGGCGCACACATTATAAATTCGGGACATTATGACAACATACAATTCGAAGGAAAAGTCCACCAATCTTTTTCTTTTCACTATCTCATTTATTCCGATAACTTCTCTAACCTAAACACACAAATTCTATAACCTACAACAATAACACATGAGAAATTCCGCCCAGTGTGCATGGCTTTACATTGGTTAATCTCTATATTATGGTCTAGTAATTATTTAACGCTACAGTGCACTTTCTGGATAGGATAGTGGATCTTTTATTATACCTCACACTTCGACTCTCACAATCATCATCACGAAGCTTTCCTCCAGATCGAGCGGTACAGAAGGAACAAGCATAACCCACTAATCTTTTGAAACTACCTTGCTACTCTCCCATGCAAACCACACATACCCAAATTACATGACATACATCACATTACAATATGAAATACAAAACACTAAATAGTCACAACACTATCACTTTCAGCTTTCCCACTTCAATTAATATTTATCCCAGGTTCACACGACACTGCCCCACTTCGTAATTCTACTTTCCTACTATGAACTCTGGAGATATATGCACGTCTTCCTGTGCAATGCAAGCCAAGTGGCGTTGCTGGATAGACGGCCGACTCACCTTGCTTCTCTCTCAGAGTTTGAATCTAGCGTCACACGGAATCATATCACGAAAAGTAATATTAAGAACGTATTCATCACACACGCGAGTCCTCAACTGATACCATGGACGAGTACTTCTCTTTATCTTTTGTCTCATACACAGTTTGAGACTCACACAGTACTCACCACGTGGAAGTACTCGTCTCTAATTTCAAGTCCTGCACACGCCATTTCTTAAATATTTCAACTTATTGTACACACGCTAGTAATTCAGCTTAACTTAAGCACACGGAAGTATTTCAACTTATTGCTACACGTGGTTTCATTGTGACCGTTGGTCACTTCCCAAGATTACTACAATCCCATTAATATTACCTGCCTGACACTTAATTCTCCCCACAAAAGTTCCTGAAATAGAGCAATTATTATTTCAAACTACTCTTAAATATTCCACATGCATACCATGTCTCCACTCTTTTGTCATTACGGAGCACAATTAAAAAAGGTCTTAACAGCACAAGATCCAGCGGCAGAGTGCTGAAACATGGCCGTTCTGCAGGTCCTCTCGCACCTCTGTCGAGGTGGGGGAAGACCATGCTACCGTATTGGTCAGCCACATTTCAGGCGCTCAAAGCTCCGGTAAGTTTCATCTCTTTGGTCCCACCAAAGGTGGCCAAAGGATCGTCTCAAAGATGATTATATATTCACATTCACTATCTGCGGTTAGCAGACGACCATACATTCATTCATTTCACGGATCTCACCAAACTGGATGTAGGGATTTACTTTGTGGGAGTGCACATGTGATCAATTAAATAAATAAATTGTCATTCTTTCCCACACTGGTATCCGGCTTCGCTGTATTAATTGAAATTGAGTTATTTTACAAAAAAAAAAAGTGTTGTTCTGACAAAAATAATGAAGTACGTTGTACCTATTTTCAATGTCATGTGGTACTGTACCCTTTCAATATAAAGCGTGTCAATGGGGACACAGAAAATAGTATTGTCGGCGTAATGCGGACACAGCGATTTGCCTGACGTTTAAAAGGGCGTGATCATTGGGTTTTGGGCCAAGGGTAGAAGCACTTTTCAAACGCTTAAGTTTGTAAAGTTTTCGCGGACCTTCGTGGCTAAAGTATACTGCAAATGGCAAAATGGAGCAATCCAAAACCGGCGCCGAGGACAATGTGATGCACCATGGGCCACAACTAATAAAGACGAACGACAGTTGCGGAGATGTGTACTGGCGAACAGACCTGCAACAGCTGACCGCCCTTATGAATCAAGAGGCTGCAAATAGGGCCTCCTTAGCGAACATTGCAGCTTATGGGCTTCCACAGCAAACGTCGGCGCAAAAATGGCTTTGAGCACTATGAGACTCAACTTCTGGGGTCATTAGTCCCCTAGAACTTAGAACTAGTTAAACCTAACTAACTTAAGGACATCACAAAAATCTATGCCCGAGGCAGGATTCGAACCTGCGACCGTAGCGGTGCCGCGGTTCCAAACTGCAGCGCCTAGAACCGCACGGCCACTTTGGCCGGCGTCGGCACAATGTTAACTGCTGTTGATGGGCACGAATGCTGCAATTTTCACGTTAGTACTGCAACTGTACTTCTACTGAATGGAGACAGGTGGCCCTTTCAGATCGCCTAATCACCAACACCCCGGATATATACCCAATGGAGAATCTGTGGGACCACCTCGATCGGGCTGACTGAGCCGTGGACCTTCAACTGAGAAACCTGACGCAGCTGGCCAGGACAGTGGTGTCGGCATGTCTCCACATTCCTGTCGCACCTTCCAGAACCTCACTGACTCTCTAGCTGCAGGTCTCGCAGCGATCAGCGACGCAAAGGTGGTTATTCAACCTTTTGACAGGTGGTAACATTAATTTCATTGGACAATATAACTTCGCAAGAATGAGTAGTTCCGTAATTTATGGCTTCAGTACTCTAAAAGGCTGGCATAGATGCTTCAATTAGAGGAACTATGTGAGTCACACACAGCATTTTGTGTCTCAAGCACTGAGTGGCACAAGTAGAGACAGGCGCTCCTCTGTGCTGTTTTCCCCTTTATCTCAGCTCGCGCTGTACTTTAGAAACCTGCGCCTCACCTGCAGCGGTCATATGGACGATCTGTGACCACCTGAACGTGCTACGTGACGTTCGTGGCATTCTTTCGGAACGTGCACCGCTATGTCAAGCATATCAGGAAATCTGAACTAGGAACTGGAAAAATCTCATATACATTACATGTACGGCGCTTATCGTTTCAATGCAGTGAGAGCATCATGGTTGCCTTGGACAAGATAAAAATTATTTATGCGGATAATTTAGAGAAGGACAGTGGCTGTTCAACGACAAGGTTCTGCCTCTCCGTGCCAGTGATGACCATATGTTGGTTAGGAAGAAGCCAGTTGGTGTTATGGTCTATGGTGCGATTTCGTATGACAGGTCCAACGAAAATCATCTGCATTTTTTAAAAATAGGAATCCCCATTTTTATTACATATTCGTGTATTACGTAAAGAAATACGAATTTTTTAGTTGGACCACTTTTTCGCTTTGTGATAGATAGCGCTGTATTAGTCACAAACATATGGCTCACAATTTTAGACGAACAGTTGGTAACAGGTAGGTTTTTTAAATTAAAATACAGAACATAGTTACGTTTGAACATTTTATTTCGGTTGTTCCAATAAGATACATGTACCTTTGTGAACTTATCATTTCTGATAACGCATGCTGTTACAGCGCGATTACCTGTAAATACCACACTAATCGAATAAATGCTCAAAATGATGTCCGTCAACCTCAATGCATTTGGAAATACGTGTAACGACATTCCTCTCAACAGCGAGTAGTTCGCCTTCCGTAATGTTCGCACATGCATTGACAATTCGCTGATGCATGTTGTCAGGCGTTGTTAGTGGATCACGACAGCAAATATCCTTCAACTTTCCCCACAGAAAGAAATCCGGGGACGTCAGATTCGGTGAACGTGCGACGACCAATCCACCTGTCATGAAATATGCTATTCAATACCGCTTCAAACGCACGCGAGCTATGTGCCGGACATCCATCATGTTGGAAGTACATCGCCATTCTGTCATGCAGTGAGACATCTTGTAGTAATATCGGTAGAACATTACGTAGGAAATTAGCATACATTGTAACATTTAGATTGCCATCGATAAAATGGGGGCCAATTATCCTTCCTCCCATAATGCCGCACCATACATTAACCCGCCAAGGTCGCTGATGTTCCACTTGTCGCAGCCACCGTGGATTTTCGGTTGCCCAAAAGTGCATATTATGCCGGTTTACGTTACCGCTGTTGGTGAATGACACTTCGTCGCTAAATAAAAGACGTGCAAAAAATCTCTCTTCGTCCCGTAATTTCTCTTGTGCCCAGTGCCAGAACAGTACACGACGTTCAAAGTCGTCGCCATGCAATTCCTGGTGCATAGAAATATGGCACGGGTGCAATCGATGATGATGTAGCATTCTCAACACCGACGTTTTTGAGGTTCCCGATTGTAGCGCAATTTGTCTTCTACTGGTGTGCGGATTAGTCGCGACAGCAGCTGAAACACCTACTTTGACATCATCATTTGCTGCAGGTCGTTGTTGACGTTTCACATGTGGCCGAACACTTCCTGTTTCCTAAAATAACGTAACTATCTGCTGAACGATCCGGACACTTGGATGATGTCATCCAGGATACCGAGCAGCATACATAGCACACACCCGTGGGGCATTTTGATCACAATATCGATATATCAACACGATATCGACCTTTTCCGCAATTGGTAAACGGTCCATTTTAACACGGGTAATGTATCACGAATCAAATACTGTCCGCACTGGCTAAATGTTGGTTCCGTCAGTGTATATGTATGTTCCACATCTCCTCCTAAACCACTAGACCGATTTCAGCAAAACGTTGTACGTATATCACTTGCTGTCTGGAATGAATCGCTGTATGGAGAGAATTATGGTAACATTTATATTTCTAAATTGGGTCAACAAGTACACAAAATATTGAAATCAGATTTTTCTGCCCCTGGGTAGCCGTTAGAGAGTGACACTGCGACTGGTACTCGTCCCGGGTTCCGAAGCTGACGCTGACGCTAAAATGACGGTCCTTATCCTTGGCCCGAGTCGTAGGAGTTTAAACTGTGAGGAGCTGTTCCTCCTCTACTACTGGCTGGTTGGGTTGTCTTTCCTCTGGCTCTGGTTGGGCCTCTAGGTTATCTAGAATAAAGAATTAATGGCCAGATGTCTCTGGCGGCTTCTTATTCTTCTTCTTGTTGTTCTTTCCTGGCTGTCCGGTCTCTATTTTGGTCAGGCGGGAGTGGTCCACTGGCGCCGCGCCAAGTACTGTATGACGTACAGGACGGCTTGTTCCGTGAGGTGCATCCACTCCGCATCGGTGAAGATCGGGTAGCTGTTTGTTAGCTCCAGATCCGCACGCAGGGCACGTTCCCTCCCTTTGATCTTCTGGTTTAGGGGTTCACATCCCCAGTGGAATGAATAGGGTTTTTGTGGGAGGGAAGGTATATCGGTTTCCTTGAAGGGGTACGGATTTCCATGGTGGGGATAGCTGCCGTCGCGTAGGGAGTCTGCAATATTGGTGAGCACCTCCATCACACAAGTCTTGTTGGGGAGGGGCAGGTACTCGAACGGCTCGTCTTCTTCTCCCTCGGTGTCCATGGGCGTCTCTTCCGCCGTCTGCGTATCTGCAGTCGCATAAGGGGCGGCTGTTTCCAAGAGGGCCGTCTTCTTGCTGTCGGCGGGTGCCCCCGACTCCATGACCACCTCCGTAGCAACCTGCGTTGCCGCATCGGCCAGGCAGACGGTCGTTTGCGTTTTCGCGTCTACATCCATATTGGTGGCGATCGGCGCCTCTTTAGGTGTCGTGCGAGATACGAGGTACAGGGCTACCCTCAGTTGTGTCACCTCGCGACGTACCGCGTCGAGTTCCGCCCTCAGGGCCTCCCTCTCCTCCGCCATGGCGGATTTGAGCCCGGCGACGGCGTCATCGCTGGCTTTCCGCAACATTTCGCGGGACACGCCCTCGCCGTCTTTGTTGTGTGCCGCCCGCTTCCCCTTCCAGAGTAGGAGGGCGGGGTGTCCACCTTGTCTTCTTGGGTCACCTCTTCATGTGTGGTGACCTCTTTCTGCCGCTTCCATGACTACAGGTAGCCGCAGCTGCACGAATATACGGCGTACGCTCCGCCGCACTTTATGTACGCGGCCGCAGTGTCCCTTGGTTTGTCGCAGTTGCGTATATCGTACGGTTTCTCGCACTTCACACACGCTACGGCGCCGTCGCAGGTCCTGGCTATGTGTCCCATTTTCTGACACTTATAGCACTGTAATTGTGCCACGGGATTCCGCTTCTTTTTCTTGCTGCCGCAACCGTTGCTCCCGACTGCCTTTAGCAGGAGCTCGACGGCGGCTGCAATCTTGCCTTTCCTCCTTTCCTACGTCCGGACATTGCCATGGGCTAGTGGCGTAGGCGAGTGACGGTAACGAAATGAGCCGCAGCCAGTTCCGAGTTCTCGGATAGTCGCTTATAGAGTAACGCAATAAACGCTGTAGCGCAGTGCTTGTGTGTCGTATCTTTGACAGAATTTGCAACTAGTTTATGGTTGTTTACTTAATTGCAGGTTCGTGCGCATCTCCTTTAAGTTCCACTTACAGAGCGCTGTGGCCGCTTGTGATTACATCGTGGTATACGTACCGCATGAACTTGTGTTCGTCAGCAAGCAGCAGACCATGTCAACAAAAAAAAAAAAAAATAAAAAATAAAAAATGGCTCTGAGCACTATGGGACTTAACATCTATGGTCATCAGTCCCCTAGAACTTAGAACTACTTAAACTTAACTAACCTAAGGACATCACACAACACCCAGTCATCAGGAGGCAGACCATGACAACACATTGTGCTTTCAGTCTCACATCCATTGACAAGATTTAAATATTTTTACACCGACGTTGTACCGCACTTCCACACACCAGGTTATATAGTTGTCGCAAGTGGACCTACCCATAATTCCCCGTGTACATTAACAGCGACGAAAGGATAAGCTTGGGTGCCGGCCGATGTGGCCGAGCGGTTCTAGGCGCTTCAGTCTGGAACCGCGCGACCGCTACAGTCGCAGTTTCGAATCCTGCCTCGGGCATAAATGTGTGTGATGTCCTTAGGTTAGTTAGGTTTAAGTAGTTCTAAGAGGGGACTGATGACCTCAGATGTTAAGTCCCATAGTGCTCAGAGCCATTTGAACCATTTTTGTAAGCTCCTTTTTTTCGTTGCGTTTGGTTGTTGAGGACGTCACATGAGATCCGGCAAAGTTCGTTTGTTGATCCTTCCACTCAGTTTTTTATTACAGGGGCCGACCAGCTCTCTGACCGAATACGCTGAGCTACCGTGCCGGCGCGAACTGGAGGGTGGCTGGTGGGGGTAGACACAATAAAGTAGTCTTCCAAACGACAGTACAGTGTCTTTACAGCCGTGCCATTCCACACAATGGCAGTAACAGTGCAGGATGACATTTCTTAAGGCAGTGTACGTGCGTGTTGCTCCGGAACATAAGAGGGTCATTCAATAAGTAATGCAATACATTTTCTATCGACCAATTTAGCTTGAAAAAAAAAGCCCGAATTTTTAACATAGTCTTCAGATACACGTCTGTGACGGAGGTGCGTTCCAAGCAAAGAGCTGTGATTGAGTTTCTTTTGGTGGAAACCAGAGCATTGCACATATCCATAGCCATTCACAGGATGTTTTCGGGGACCTGTCGGCGACCAAAAGCACGGTGATTCATTAGGCGAGGCGTTTGTCACCGTCGCAACAACGTCCCGCAAACCTGTCAGATCTCGCGTTCGCCGGCCGGCTGCATAAGGCTTTGACTCCTGCAATGCTTCCCGCGTCCGGCCATGCTGATTTAGGTTTTCCGTGATTTCCCTAAATCACTCCAGGCAAATGCCGGGATGGTTCCTTTGAAAGGGCACAGCCGACTTCCTTTCCCATCCTTCCCTAATCCGATGGGACCGATGATCTTGCAGTTTTTTTCTCTTCCCCCAAATAACCCATCCCAACCCTTGCAATGCTAGAACGTGCGCACACTCGCGACCGGGGTGATAGGCGGATCACAGCCGGTAAAGTCATGGGTGACGATCTTCTAGGACTCTAAAAGGGTTTTCCTGTTTGATATCCTCACTCAAGATGTTTCGATCAACGATGAATTGTATTGTGTTACTGTCAGGATACTGAAGAAACGACTTCAATGTGTTCACCGCAACAAAAACACCAACAAACTTCTCCTTCTTCATGACAACACAAGGCCTCATACAAGTCTGCGCACCCGAGATGGGCTCACAAATCTTTATTCGACAGTTGTTCCTCATCTGCCTTACAGCCCACATCTCTCCATGTGTTTGGCCCAGCGAAGGATGCACTGCATGGGAAGTAGTACATGGGTGTTGGGGAGATTATTAACACAGCAAGACGTTGATACTTCGACATCGACCAATAAAGTGCTACTAGCAAGGTAGCGTAATACTGTCGCAATGAACTGAGATTATGTTCATAAATAAGACTTTTTTAGCCAAAAGAGTGGGAGGTAATATGGTGTATGGGGGAATTCAGAATAAAATCAACATTCGTTCAGAAAATCATTATGTCCCGAACACCCCTCGTAAATTTTCAATGCATTACGATCTTACAGATGAACAGTAGCAGCTCCCGTTGTTTACTGCTAGGGTAAAAGTTGGCTGCGTTTTGTGTGTCGTAGAGTGAAAAAACTCTGCAGTCACGTCGCGTCGCAGTGATAATATTTGTTGGTTTGAGCTGCGCGAATAAATCCGGCGCTGCGAATGCAAAGCGCGTGCGCGTTTAAGTGAGGCGCGCGCCATAAAGCGCCCCCCGCGATGAACTAATTTACGGGTGCGCCGGCCCTGGGCGCTGTGCCGCCGCCGCTCGCTGTGGGCGCTGGTGCTGCCTCCTGGCGGCGGGTTGCGGCGCCGCTGATTCACGGGCGCCGCAGCAACACCAGCGCCCCCGAGTCGTAAAGCGTGAGCCCGTCACCTCACGCCGCACTGAATCAGTTTTAATTTCGCTAATCCGGCGCCGGGCGGAGACGAAAATGCCGCCTGCAAAGGAAGCGGAACACATGTAGTAAGAGTTAATGCAGCACATGGTTGTGAGAACCGCATGCTCCATTATTCGCTCGCTGTAAGAACCTCTATATACCCCAACTGGTGCACGTATTTGCAGAAACAACTTTACCTTATAGAATAGTGAATTTTTGCGATAATCCTCTGGATCCTTCTCGCCTCCAGATTCCAGTTACATTTCATATTTGTTCTTAATATACTATTCAAAGATTTGATTTTTTATTTAGGGTAAGGTGGGGTAAATCCGACCGGGTAGGTAAAGTCGACCGCCTTCTATTTGTGAGAAACGGCAAAGCGAAGCGATTTCGAAATAACGAGAATGTCACCTTGACAGCTTTGCCGCATTTCACATTTAGACACTCAAAAAACAAGTGTGTTTTCGATTGTTTCAATTTAATTTTTGTGCAAATAGCATCACTAGATTTAGCTTATTAAATAAAACGATCGCAAGAAAAGGTTAGTGATTTTGTAGTGCATTTAGTAATCTTGGTGGGGTAAATCCGACCGCATATTTTTTATCGTTTATTTCCATGCAATTATTTATTTGTGGAAACAAAGTGAATTTTTGTTTATTTTTTAGGAAAATGGTAACAAATTACAAACTAAAAACGACAAAACGCAGTCAAAACTATATTCGCCGAGCAGTTGCTGCAGTGCAAATGGGAATGTCTTTACGAGCTGTCATTCGTGATTTTAACATTCCGAGATAGACATTGCTGTTGCAACGCCGTCCAATGAAATCATCTTTTTTCAGTTAAAGTTTACATTCATTTAACTTTCAGTACATTTACTACTCTAAACATTGTTATTTTTTTGAATACATTTTGTTCATTTATGTAAAAAACATCACTGCTTGTAATTATTTTCCAAGAACACCGTTCATTTGGAACTATTTCTGTGCAAAATCAGCCAAACAAATAGGGGGTCAGATTAACCCCACCATTTTTGTAAATGGATAAAAATGGACGTTTCATAAAATATGGACATCTCAAAAACTATTGATGGTATAGCAAAACCGTTCTGCAAACAGTTGCTCCTTTATATTACCTATAATTTAACGTATATAACGTTAAGATCCGACCTCGGAAATGCGTTTTATAGCCAAAAGAAATTACTAAGTCGGATTTACCCCACCATACCCTATATATATACTGTACAGTTAGTAATTTAACAGCCACTGCTGGTCATACCGTCCTTCAAGCAACGTTACAGTCATATATGTAGCTCCTGTATGTTTCCAGCACTCTCTGTCCGACCCCTATTGTGCCGAGAGAAGTGACGCAATTTTTATCACACTGGACTCGCTTTCGGGAGGATATATAGTTGAAAACCGCATCCAACCATACTGATTTAGGTTTTCCGTGACTTCCATAAATCGCTTCAGATAAATGTGTTGCCGCGCGGGATTAACCGAGCGGTCTTAGGCACTGCAGTCATGGACTGTGTGGGTGGCCCCGGCGGAAGTTCGAGTCCTCCCTGGGGTATTTGTATGTGTGTTACTTCTTAGGATAATTTAGGTTAAGTAGTGTTCAAACTTACGGACTGATGACCTTAGCAGTTAAGTCCCATAAGATTGCACACACATCTGAACTTTTTTTTTTTTTAACAAATGCGTCGATAGTTTCTTTGAAAGGATAAGGCTGACTTCCGTAATCCTATGGGACCGTTGACCTCGCTGTTTGGTCCCCTCCCCCGATTCAACGAACCAACCCCTATTGTGTTATCCTGGTTTTATCTTGAACTAGAGAGATTTACTTAGAGTTCATGTATACCAAGTACTGACCAGCCTACATATGTCGCTCTTATCATATCATTTCGTTTCCATTGCACTCATAATTGTGTATTTCAAAACTGTCTATTCGCTAGATCATATATTTATCTCTTAACACTCCTAGGACTTCCCAACCAGAATGTCATGACCGTAGGAAATATTAACAATTTTTTTACCTGTCCGATTAAAAAAAAATTTAATAATATTCATTACAAGTCAGATCATAACTAAAAGTGCACACAAGTTTTCAGGCTCATGGAACAGATATAGGACGCGATAAAGAGTCCCGAAACAACTAAAAGCTCGACGGCCGTGGTGGCCGAGCGGTTCTAGGCGATATAGTCCGTAACCGCACGACTGCTACGGTCGCAGGTTCGAATCCTGCCTCGAGCATGGATGTGTGTCATGTTCTTAGGTTAGTTAGGTTTAATTAGTTCTAAGTTCTAGGGGACTGATGACCTCAGATGTTAAGTCTCATAGTGCTCAGAGCCATTTGAACCATTTTTGAACCTACTGAAATCTGTTTGCTTCTCTGCACAGAGGATTATTCTTAACGGTTCGCCAAGGCAACGAGGGTCGTGTTGACGAGCGCCAGTAGTAACCTTCCGATGCATTTAGTAGAGGAATTTCTAGTGGAAGCTAGAATGGTAGCCAGACTTTAAGACTATCGCACGTCAAGGACAGCTACCAAGGAAACTTTCCTGACAGGTATTGTAGAGGGTCAAGTGCACAGAGAATGAATGTAGAAGGGAATTTATACTTAGAGACGGGCAGTTTAAAATAGAGTTTCATTGAGTAATCCAAGCAGCTTGAGTGCCGTGACGGTGTGCGGCAGCACACACAGAGCAGCAGCCACTTCAACCACAAGAAAGCGGTGATAGACTCTGGTGAACACTCGACAACTGCAACCTAAATAGCAATTTTCAGTATTCGTTGGAATAGCATTGAACAGAGACTGCCTGCCCCTATCTCAAAGAATTAAGTTCAGAGGAATTTCATGTATAGCAGGAACGGATTACTGATTGTTACTTATCTCTTGTGCTATATGGCAAGTGGCCCTTGACTGATAATGAATTATTTCAAATTGTTGATGATTAATGATTAAGGCCAAGAGGCCAATAGTTAGCAGACCCAGTAGCAGTGAAAGCACTCGTCTCTGATAAAGTTCTTGCTAGTGATTATTGAAAGCATCTCACATTGTGTTAAAGGGTTTTGGTCTGACTCTTCAATAAACAAATGTGCTGGTTAGAACAATAAACGAATTGAATAAAAACAATAACTCATATTGTCGTTAACGTCCTGATTGGGCACCACAGGTAACACTGAAGCCTAAAGGAAAACAAACCTCGTCTAGGGAATCTGTGCCGGGGCGCGACAGTAGTCTCTCCATATTTCGTTCATAAATACTTAAATTTTTAAGCGTTTTCAGATTGTCGTAGGTCAAAACTGGCACTACACAATGTAAAAATTCAGTTTCTAATGATTTCAAAGCTTCACTTGCAAAATTCCGTTTGGTGGAAAGATCCTTACCCTTATCTTCTCTTTTTTTTCTAATTTCTATTCTCATCTCTACAGTCACTGCGTTCACCTCCAACAAATGCTAAAACTATCAACTGGTTCTCAGACTCGGCTGGTTCACAGATTTCATTGTTAATTAATAGTCTTTTATTTCTCCTTTTTTCACCACACAATACTGTAGCCTTATCGTAACTGATTTTCCACTCTTCTTTCAACCACTCTGTTAAGTTCTCTTTTTATTGCTGAATTTTATGCGTGCTACAGACAAATGACTGAATGCGATCCTCAAAACGCAGATGATACAGTTATGTTCAATTAAAGAGTATAACTTATATTATTTTCCAATTAAGGCATCTGAAAACGTTCCAGGTTTGTCGAGAAATGTGTTGATGGTATAGAAAATGCTTCTAAAATTTTTGTATCAGTTGCAAACTTGTAGCGCTGCAGTCTGGAACCGCGAGACCGCTACGGTCGCAGGTTCGAATCCTGCCTCGGGCATGGATGTTTGTGCTGTCCTTAGGTTAGTTAGGTTTAACTAGTTCTAAGTTCTAGGGGACTAATGACCTCAGCAGTTGAGTCCCATAGTGCTCAGAGCCATTTGAACCATTTTTTTGCAAACTTGTAACGATCCTAATGAAGACAATGAAAGCAAGAGCACTGACAGATGCGCGGGATTAGCCGAGCGGTCTTGGGCGCTGCAGCCATGGACTGTGCGGCTGGTCCCGGTGGAGGTTCGAGTCCTCCCTCGGGCATGGGGGTGTGTGTTTGTCCTTAGGATAATTTAGGTTAAGTAGTGTGTAAGCTTAGGGACTGATGACCTTAGCAGTTTAAGTTCCATAAGATATTACACAGTTGAACATTTTGAACAGCACTGTCATACTTGTTTTTACACACACCAACAATGTTATCCACGTTTGTACGTATTTTTATTTCAGATTCTGCAACTCTATAGGCATCTGAAGTTTGAAATCTCATCTCATTCTGTATAATAATAATAAATGATTAATTACGACAAAAATTAATAGCCTCAGCGGAACCAAGATATCCGCTTTCAATAGTTATCTGGGTGGTACGCATGTACAATGAAACACAAGTGTTGAATCTCTGCCAAATCTTGGCCTGCTAAGCCTATGTTATTATTTAACTAGGAATGAGCTGTACATCTACTTCCTTTCGGCAGTGTGGCGACAGCGCTTCAGAGAATGGAGAGGGAAGCGATAAACATTGTGCCACATATCGGACTACACTTTTAAGTAACCAGAGCGTATAATCTTTTTCTCAAAATACATAATATGGAAACCACTCCTTATCTTGAGTGTAGGAGGTCTGCAGAGTAAACTCAGGCGAGGTTACGCGATCATACGCTAAGTGACCTTCCTCAGTCGAGCTAGCAACAATTTACTTTGCAATCAGTTCGGCAGACGAACGAGAGGTTCGACAGACGACGGTGACCTTAAAAACCATTCAATCGGGACTCTGTGCGACCTCCGTCAGCCGGTATAGTTCGCGCACGAAGGTGCAAGAATAGAATACTGGTCACGGAAGCTATTAGGTCCTTCTCCGGGCGCAGTTCTGTAACGTAGCTATCATAGACCACAAGGAAGCTGGGCGGCTGGCGAGGTTGAGGGGGTGGGGAAAGGGAGGTAATCTCCCAGCCAATACCTCAGCGGCGGCGGTCATCGCCGGGGAGACTCGGCCGGGATTTGCTGATATAAGTCCAGACGCGATCCCCCCTGAGCTCCGACTGCGCCGAACCGGCCGGCATTATTCCGCGCTACCGTACGCAAGTCATTTTTCTTTAATACCTTCATTTATATTCCGTTTATTCGTAGAAGTTATATCCGCGACCCCCTCCGTTCCCTCATCGCCTACAGGCGATAAGCTGAAGGTCGAGAGGGAAACGGGGATGAGCGTAGAATATTTTGGTCCTCTGCTGCGGCGGCGTATCGTCCTGTTTAGCGAAAGCTGCCTGCTGTATTGAATTCCTCTATTCGCAGTTGCGGATTTCACTATTCTGCTCAGAACTCCAATATCAAGTCTTCATTTACCTGTTACGTGAGCGGTAAGTGATATCAGACGGTAAATGGTTTCCACTCGAGGCCTTGGTTAAAATTCAGTATTGAAAAATGAGTGCAATAAGAACAACTGCAATAACTATTTCCGACGATGACCACGTGCATGCGTACAGAGAGGAAGGCGTATGGTGAAAGCAAATCATGATCATGTTTTCTACCTCCGTATAATTAAATTTATAGTGTGCATAAGGATGGGTGAAGCCTATAGGTCTAGGTACAAGAGATACTTATATAACGGTATTGTGTATACAGTTATTTCACGTTTGTGCTTCTGCCGTATGAACTGACTAGTTGGTCTGTACGGTAACGAACTGCTCTAATATCCTACCTGACAGAAATCCTCTTCCACAGTCCGTCTCTAGGTATGGAAATTAGCTTAATGAATATATGCCAGAACCTTTCTCCTGTATCAATAACATGAGCTGCTATTGGTCTCATAACTGAATGCCCTTAGCAGCAATGAGAGTAAACTGGGAAACGCGAGACTCGAAGTGTGTGGCTATAAATATTCAGTTACTTTTATACAAGTATCGCCAATCACAGCCAATAACTTAGTATAGACAGAGTATACAACGGATAATATTAACGCCAAAATCTGCACAGAATCTAAGAAATACATCATGTACAGCCCTCAAAATATCACCATTAGACACAATAACCAAATACAGGACACTTCTTCAGGGTGGGGCAAACAAAAGTGGCCCGGACTGGTGGATACCATTGGACGTGAATGTATGCACACAACCACACCTCGTGATGCACACACCATGTGTACGTCTGCCATCGGTCAGAGCACAGCTCATTGTGGGTGGGGCAGTGCAAATGGGACGATGGTACTCACAGTGGAACAGCGGGTGTTCGTCGTTGAAAGTTACGTGACAACAAACTTCTGGAAAAAGTAGGTGCAGTTGTTTTCTAAGAAGTTTAATGGTGTCAAAGAGCCAGCAAAGAGTGCCCTGGAAGGCTTAGCCCGAAAGTGGCATCAGACAGGATCTGTTCTGTTTAGAACAAGCCGGAAAACATTCCTAAACATGCCCACTAACCAGGAAATGTGACTGCAGTTCACCAGAAAATACTTCGGAGTCCTACCAAATCAACTGGACGCCTGTCTCAAGAGACCAGCATATCACGTCGATCATGCACCTGTATCCCTACCGAGTGTCTGTTGTTCATGCATTAAAACCAGCAGATGCTTCTCAGCGCCCCCAGTTTTGTGAGAGGCAGTTCACTGAGATAAAAATGAATGGCTTGCAAACGGATTTATTCTTTATGTCTTACGAAGCCTGGTTTCACCTGAGTGGTTATGTCAACTCATGGAACCACAAGTTTTGGGCAGAGGAGAATCCGCATGACTTCCACGAAACACCACTGCATGATCAGAAGGCTGGGGTTTGATGTGCAGTGTCTGCATGCCGCATTACTACGAGGGTTGCGCAGAAAGTAGTGAACCCCACTTTTTTCTTCAACTATTCTTTATTGAATATAATAAGAATTACACACACGAAGAAATGGTGTTTTATCTACAAACCGTATTTTTCCACATAATCTCCATCCCGTTCTATGGTCATCCCCCAGGGGCGGACAAGGGCGTCTAAGCCCTGTCGATACCAATCTTTGTCCTTATGCGGAGCCAGTGCTTCACTGTGTGAATCACCTCCTCAGCACCCTCAAAATGTCCTCCACGAATGGCATCTTTTCATGGCCCAAACACGTGGAATTCCGAGGGGGCTAGGTCACGTGTTTCAGCTGTGACAGCCGTGGACGGTCTCCCCAGTCGCTACAATTCTGGAGCTTCGCCGAACCGGCTTCTGATGACCTCAACCTCCGTACCCAGCGACTAGCTACTTCTGTCGACAGCGGATGATCCATAGACTTTTCACAAGCGTTTGTGAATATCCGCTAGTTTCTTTCTCTGTAGTGAGAAATTCAATGACGGTACGTTTCGTGTAACTTACATCACCTACAGACGCCATTTTGAAACTGTCCTGCAGCTACGCTATCTGATGGAAGTGAGGGAAACGTGGCGCGCTCTCTCAGGAGACAACATATAACACATACGTAACGTTTCACATTCGTAGCATGTTTGGGGCTGAAAAAAAAATGCGGTGCATTACTTTCTGGGCAACCCTCCTATTTTCATCTTCTATTATCAGACGCTGACTCCGGCACGTTATGTTGCCATCATTTTGAAACCTTCTGTGGCAGCATTTAGGGAAGAGGTAGAGAACTACGTTTACTTCCAACAGCGTGCAGCAACTGTCCGTGCAGCCTCCCGAACCTTCGAGTACATTTAAACAGTAGAGGTCAGTCTGATTGCGGCCCTAGATGGCCAACCAGGCCACGTGTTCTGTCAATGTGCGATTACTTTATGTGGGAACCACTTACGTCTAAGGTGTATCGCAACAACCCTCATACTCTTCACGAACTCAGAAGAACATTTCGGATGAGACTGCAACAATGCCAGCAGTCTAGCATCAATCCGCCTGCGGCAAAGGGCTGACCTGGACGAAACTGCTAGTAGATGAATGGTGGTCATTTTCAACATCTGCTCTAGTTACATGGGTACTGCATATCTTTCCTCTGCTCTGTTTCCTTATACCTCAATCTCTGTTCTCTGGGTCACTTTTATTTTTCGCTCACTGCACCTTCTCAAGGGGAACATTTACTAAAGGTATCAAAAAGGAAACATTTTCCTAATAATTTTTTTAAATAATATTTGATAACGAAATAGCTTTCGTTTTCAACGGCCATCGTGAGGTGACGGAAGCCGGTTACAGACCACATTATTGTGAAATACGGCCAAACACCGACGGAATCTGTTGCAGCCATTGTTGTCAAATACCGCAAAACACCAACGGAATCTAGACTCATCATTACGTGTTCATTATGTTCAGTGATCAACAAGTTATTCATCTCTCAACAACTTTTGTTAAATATCGCCCAACACCAACGGAACCTACAACAACCATTGGTGTCAAACAACGACGTAAGCCAAAGTCAACATCATCTTGCACTCATAGCGTACATTGCTGTCATACATACTTGTCTTGTGTAGGAAGTGTTAATTTTTAAATGAACTGCGAGAACTTACATTATAGTGCGAACTTGATAGATAATATTCAGTTATATTGCGAAGTTGTTCATTCATTTCAAACATTAGAAGTATTTTAATGTCATTTTGAATATTTAGCACGAACTGTTCTCCTCAGTTAGTTATTGACAATCAACGTCTATCTATGTATCTACGTGACTAACCTGCAGTATACACTTAAATGTCTCAATGGCGCATACCCGGTACTTTGTAAGAGTGTGGTGGGGGGGGGGGGGATGGGACGAGGGATAGACGTGGGGGCACGGAGTATTTCTAATATTTTGGAAGACGAATGGCGACTGGATTGCCGTGATAAAAGTGTTTCAGTTCCGACTCTGGTGAAAACTTGACTAACAGCGACTATTAAATCACTTTTCTGAAATATAAACACCTGAGTACATTATATTTTTTTCCTTTACCTGAGAGCTATGGGGGACTGCTGCGCTCTCTTGCCTACGTGTGTGGGTGCCCCGAAATATCCGGCAGAGGTTCCTTCGGACAACATGCATCCTATTTCTCTACAGTCCCATTCTCCAACACCGTTTGGGAAAAACGAACACTTGAATCTTTCTGTACGAGCTCAGCTTTTATTACGATGATCATTTCTCCCCATGCAGGTTCCCGGCTATGAAGCGTTTTCCTATTCAAAAGAGAAAGTTGTTGACTGAAATTTCATGAAAAGATCTCGCCGCAACCCTAATTCGCTTATCACATCTCAGGTCTTCACTGCCCTATTTTGCCATAATATAAAACGAGCTGCTTTGGACTTTCTCGATAACTTCCGTCAGTTCTACCTCGTAAAGATCCGGTATCGTTTTTTATTATCCTAAGTATTCTGTCGATAAAACGGAGACGTTGGTTTGCTTCCCCACAACATCATCTGCGTGATCGTTCGAATTGAGGTTGTTGGTAATTGCAACTCGGAAATATTTAGTTGAACTGACAGCCTTTAGATTTGTGTGGTTTATCGTGTAACCGAAATTTAACGGATTTCTTTTAGTGTTGATGTGGATGACCACATACTTCTCCTTATGTAGGGACAGTTGCTACTTCTTGCACCACACACATATCGTGTCAAAATCATGATCTTCTGCTGCCTTGACTAGATGGTAAATGACAGTATCATCTGTAAGCAATACAAGAATACTACTGAGACTCTCTTCTAAATTGTTGATATGAATTGGCGGCAGTAGGGGGCCTGTAACACTTCCTTGGGGAACGACAAATACCACTTCCGTTTTTTTTTTCTTTCCGGTGGCGGTTTTCCGTCGATTACGACGTACTGACAGGAAATAACGAATCCTGTCGCACAGCTGAAGAGTTAGATACTCCGAGGACACGCAATATCATCTCAAGTCTCTTGTGAAGAACGATTTTAAAAGTCTTCCGGAAATCTAGAAGTATGGAATGAATTTGAGAGCTCCTGTCGATAGCACTCATTAAGTTACATCCGATATGGACACGAGCGCAAGAGAGACACCGCAGGTGATGTCGTCTGCTACCACAGCCCATTAACCCCTAATTTCGCTGCATTGCACCAACGGAAACGTTCATTGAAAGTTCCACTTTAATTTCTGCAGTTATTTGACGCAGTGTTCCCTGTCTGTTAGCTCAACGCAAACGCCGCATCTCTCGGTAGTTAAATGAAGGTCATCAGCCACAGCGTTGTCCGTGGTGAGAGGTAATAACTGAAATTTGATATTCTCGGGACGCTCTTGACGTTGTGGATTTCTGAATATTGAACGCCCTAACGATTTACGAAATGTAATCTACCATGTTTCTAGTTCCAACTACCGCTTCCCTTTCAAAGAATCTTAATTCCCGCCGTGCGGCCATTATCACATCGGAAACCTTTTCACCAAATCACCTGATTACAAATGAAAGTTTCGTCAATGCAATGCACTGCGCTTTTACATTTCGTGTACGCGATACTACCGCCATCTAAATATGTGCTTATACTTATCCAATGAGTTTCGTCACTTCATTGTACACGCATCACCCCGGGTCCCAGAACTCCTGAAGATAGACGTTGACTGTGGATACTATATCAGAGACACAGTCCCTTTGACAGTTTAGAGATGTCACTAAACCTGCCCAAAAACGTAAAAAAACACGCATGAGCAGCGTCTATTAGACGTAGGGGGTCCGACAGCCGATCACTTCTAGTCATTCCACCAGGAAGGAGGAACACGGCTCGTGTTGTCTGTAGTTCAACGATGCCTGTATGGTCAATACCGAGGTTCGATCATGTTCGCATTGTTTCTTTGTGCTAGGAAGGGATCTCAACAAGGGAGGTGTCCAGGTGTCTCGGAGTGAAACAAAGCGATGTAGCTCGGACATGGAGAAGATACACAGAGACAGGGTGACATGCCTCGCTCTTTCCACCCAAGGGCTACTACTGCAGTGGATGACTGCTACCTACGGATTATGGCTCGGAGCAAATTTGACAGCAACGCCACCACGTTGAATAACGCTTTTTGTGCAGCCACAGCACGTCGTGTTACGACTCAAACTGCACACAATAGATTGCATGATGCACAACTTCACTCCCGACGCCCTAGTCGAGGTCCATCTTTGCAACCACGACATCATGGAGCGCCGTACAGACGGGCCCAACAACATGCCGAATGGACCGCTCAGGATTGGCAACACGTTCTCTTCACCGATGAGTGCAGCATATGCCTTCAACCAGACAATCGTCGGAGACGTATTTGGAGGCAGCCCGGTCAGGCTGAACGCCTTAGACACACTGTCCAGCGAGTGCAACAAGGTGGAGGTTTCCTGATGTTCTGGGTTGGCCGACGTACGGCGCGGGAATCATGGAAGGCGACGTTACGGCTGTACGATACATGAATGCATCCTCCGACCGATAGTGCAACCACAATGGCAGCCTATTGCCGAGACATTCGTCTTCATTGACGCCAATTCGCGCCTCCATCGTGTTCATCTTGTGCATGACTTACTTCAGGATAACGACATGCTCGACTAGAGTAGGCAGCGTGTTCTCCAGATATGAAACCTATCGAACATGCTTGTGATAGATTGAAAAGGGCTGTTTGTGGACGACGTGAACCAACAACCACTCTAAGGGATCTACACCGAATCTCTGTTGACGAGTGGGGCAATCTGGACCAACAGTGACTTAATGAGTTTCTTGGATAGAATGCAAGACGTTTTCAGGCATGCATCAATGCAAGAGGACCTGCTATTGGGTATTAGAGGTACTGATGTGTACAGCAATCTGGACCACCTCCTGTGAAGGTCTCGCTGTTTGGTAGTACGAAGTGCAACGTGTGGTTTTCATGAGCAATAAAAAGGGCGAAAATGATGGTTACGTTGATCTCTATTCCAATTTTCTGTACAGGTTTAGGAACTCTCAGAACAGAGGTTGTGCAAAACTTTTCTTGACGTGCATATATATATGAACTTTGACTAGAACATAAGCAAACTGATTTATAAGCAGTTAGCTAGATCCTCAAAGCCAAAAGCCACGCTGCCGAGTCACGCCGCTGCCCGTTCAATAAATGCTTGTGTTTTCGGAGAGCAACGGATCAATGTGAAATTTTCAGTGGAACTTAAAGTCCGCCACTGAGGACCATTCTTTGTTGAAACTAGTGTACTGTGCTGAATTTCATGTACGTACTCAACTTTTTGAGTAGTTTAAGCGGCTCAAAGCGGGAAGAGAAGAGATGGAAGATAAGTCAAATCCAGCTCGGCCTTCAACCTCAACAACGTACGAAAATTGTGAATTGCGTGCCTGAATGTCCTACTGTAAATAAAAAATATTCTCTTGAATACCTATCTATACTCCGTGAACGAGTAAGTAGAAATCGAACTAAGTTCTGAAAAAATAGTCACAGATTAAGCATCAGGACAACGCCCCCGACAATGCTGCATTCATTGTCAAGTCATTCTGGTTAATCATGCGATCACTGTATTGATACATCCACTCTCCTCACTAGATCTTGAACCGTGTGTCTTTTTTCTCTGTTCCCGGAACTGAATCCGTACTGTAAGATACGAGATTTGAGATAACGGAAGCAGTGAAGAAAAAGCGACAGAGACTTCAGAAACTAGTTCGAACAGTGGAAAATGTGCATGGTAGGGTGTAAGTACAGAGGAAGGGATTATTTTGAAGAGGGTAGTATAAAACATGTGAAGAAATAGAAACAAAGAATGTTATTTCCCTAACGCACTTAACCTCTAGCCAGCTGCAGGGATGTCAATGAGTGCATCAAAAATGTTTTTGTACCCACGACATATATCCGTTTGGCACAACAGCTGTATTGAACGTAACTGTCCTTCACAAAGTACGTCCAAGGGGAAAACCACATTTTCATTATATCGATAATTATCTCAGGTCCATTTCCCTAAGTAGCTACTAGTTATTTCGAGTTCGAGTCTCGGTCAGCGCTTGCAGAGCGAAAATTTCTTCTGGATACTAATTATTACTTTGACAGAGATGAAACACTGGAAGGAGTGCTGTAGTGCATTTGACAGCTTGTATCCTGGCTCCGAGTTAACACTCAGCGTAAGATCGCAGGTCGTAACGCGTGTTCATGGCTCCTGACCATAAAGACGACGACGACAATGATGACGACGACGACGACGACAAGTACCCTTCTCACGGATGAGGAAGAGAATGAGGAGGAGGAGCAGGAGGACAACATTATCGAGGAAGGTAGGTAGATGTACATGTCGTAAAACAGCCTAATGTTCTGTGTAATAACTTAAAACAAATTAACACCCATGATAAAAAAATAACATGTAGGCAACATCAGAGTAATGTATAATAGCTCGAATACATATTATTTACAAAAGGTGATGAAGACAAAGATATAGAATTGACAGTGGTAACAGAATGTACTTAAACTAAATTACACACAGTGAGGTGACAAAAGTCACGGGATAGCGATATGCAAATGTACAGATGACGTTAGTATCGCGTACACAAGGTATAAAAGGCCAGGGTATTGGCCCAGCTGTAATTTGTATTTAGGTTGTCGATGCCGACGTGATTATGGCCGCACGACGTTAATTAACAGACTTTGAAAACGGAATGGTAGTTGGAGCTAGACACACGAGGCATTCCATTTCGGAAATCGTTAGAGAATTCAATATTCCGACACATACAGTGACAAGAGCGTGTCGATAATACCAGATTTCAGGCATTACCTCTCACCACGGACAACGCAGTAACCGATGGTCTTCCCTTAACGACCGAGAGCAGCGACGTTGGCATCGAGTTGCCAGTGCTAACAGACGAGCAACACGGCCTGAAATAAGCGCGGAAAATTTACGTGGTACACACGACGAACGTATCTGTTAGGACTGTGCGGAAAATTTGGCGTTAATGAGATATGTCAGCAGACGGCGGACCCGAGTGTCGTTGCTAACAGCACGACGTTGCCTCTCCTAGGCGCGTGATCATATCGGTCGGACCTTAGACGACTGAAAAACCGTAGAGATGAGTCCATATTTCTGTTAATAAGAGCTGCTCAACATTTTTGCTATTACGGACGGCTTTATAGGCACCATGGCTCAATATTTTTGCTAGAGACTTAAAGCGACTTCTTGAATCCATGCCACGTCGAGTTGTTGCACTACGCCTGGCAAAAGGACGTCCAAAACGATATCAGGAGGTAGCCTATGACGTTTGACACCTTAGTATATGTCACCGACTTGAAGAGATTCTCTTATTTTAGGGAAAACATACACGTAATGAAACGGGGGAATATTTGGAGAACGTAGAGGACAACGATAAAATAAGTAAATAAAGGAAGACACGGCAACAGTGTGGGAAGGACTGAAAATATATGAAGAGTGAATCAAGTTTAGTTAAGAGGAAGTACTGAGCTGTGTTCCATCACTTAGTATTAGATCACAACTGTGTGCGAAATGTTTGCTGATTTCTCGTGCTTCCAAAATATTAAGTTATTGGAATTTGTTTGCTAAGTGAAGGACAAGAGACTGTGACCGGTGCCCTTCACTCTTTACGTAGTCAGCAAATATGGCGTAACAGTTCTGCAACCTCCAGCTGTGTCCATGTTCAGCAACGTCTTTCCCTGAGAGACGACTATAAAGCTTATCGAAGTTAGAAGGAGTAATTTTACATATTTCTGATCAAATACTTACTTATTTAAGACACGTCTGCTGGCTCGTTTGATGCATATCGGCTCGGATTCAACTGCTGAGTCGTTCTCTTCGTCTCAGAGTAACACTTGCATTCAGCGATGTCAATGGATATTTGTACCACACTGTGGCTAGTAACTAGCTCTTGTCTTTCTTACTGAGAATATACTAGGCTGTGGTGTCCCTCACAGCTTACGGTGGCAGTGTTTCAGCGTTTCGCATACGTTTCAGTGTTTCGGATACGTTCTGTGATATATGAATTACGTTAACAACGATTACATGTACTCTGTGATTCCACCACAGTCTCCATCTGCAATGTATTTCGCCATTACAATTCAAAATTGTTATGTGTTTTAATCCGTGTGCAACTTAAGAGTACGTTCGTATACTGCGGTAGATGGCTTTGCGAACATATACGTACTGTATATGCCGTGGAGACACTGATGTACCCGTGCTGCGATATAAACAAGAATATAAAAGTTGTAGTGTATGGTAGCTGACGACAATAGTCCGTTCAAGTCTGATGATGGCCCCTTAGGATATCAACACTGCAGGTCATACACAATGCTGACCTTTTCTTTGTAGGAATGATCAGTCCCTTTTGTACACTGCCTGACAACAATGAAAAATCCCCAGAACGCTTGCGCGAACGTCAGTATAACTTCATGCATTTACACATGATCGGTGAGTACGTAAATGATTGGAGCTGCAATTTTCTGTGATAGGTAAATGGCCATCAGGAAGCATCTGAGTGATTAGTGCTGTTACGAGACCCGCCCACGAGCTCTTCTGTGGAAGGTTTTGCTTTTTATGGTGGGTTAGAAAGTGATGCATATTGTTTTTGAAGTCCCATCAGACCTTTAGCAGACAGCCGAAGTGTGTTTAAAATCAGAGGTATGAATGGTCTCGACATTGGCTTTCGCATCTACATTTCGCGGTGTTCACCACTAGACTGCGAGGTGGCAGCAGTTGTTGGCCAAAGTTGTCATAATTTTTGCTGTGGATAAGTAATGGAGGGAATTACTGATGGCAACGCTGACAGTACAAGCTGGACCGGAGCCAAAGTCTGATAAAAATGGTTGTAGTACTTCAGTTTTAAAGCAACGGCACATATATGTACAGAATTTATAAAGGACGGATAGACTTCATACTATTTTTTTCTGAGAATCAGTAACATCTCAAGCGGAAGATAACTTCTCCGGAAATCCGCATCCTACAGCATTGCGTTGTTGTGTAGAAGGCTGAGAGGCGGCCAATTTTTGTGTTGTCTGGTGCAGATATATATCATAAAAAAATTAACTACACTTTTGAAGAAAGCTATAAACGCCTAGATATCTTGCGTAAAAATCGACAATTTTGCCCATTCTATGGGCTATGAGCTAGATAAAATTATGTGTATTAATGCTTAATAAAAAATATTATCTTTCGGACGATTGACGCTTACGCACAGTGTCCTGTAAAGTTACTCGGCCACTTTACTCGGAGGGTAGGGGAGGGGGGGGGGAGGCAGTAGAAGAAATCCTTCCTTGTAAAACCGAGATGCCTCTACTCACTGGGTTTGTATCCAGCAGTAACGGATACGGGCAGTCGACAGAGGAAAGACTGGGATCTCAAGTTTGAGCACTGTACTACAAACGCCCACAGCTACCTTCAGTTTAGGTCGAAACAAACACGCCACAGGACACTAGGTAGTGTAACTTACAGCGATCAGCGTGCTGGCCAAACAATCGAAGGAAAGCTGTGGCTGTGCTGCCTTATCTGAACTCAGTATTTATCACTGTGGTCGCCCACGCTATGCTAAAACTGCCTATGATGGCATCACAGACAATCATTTGTAAAAATCAGTAGGCTACTGAAAGGAAGATATTGATATTTAATGCTCATTTTTTACTACAAAAGAAAACAGTCACTATATACAAAAACTTTTCTAAGTACGCAGATCATATACAAATCAAAATCGTTACGTGTTTTAATCCGTGTGCAGCTTAGGAGTACGTTCGCATTCTGCGGTAGATGGCTTTGCGACTATATACGTACTGTATATGCCGTGGTGACACTGATGTACCAGTGCTGCAATATAAAGAAGAATATAGAAGTTGCGTCATTGTTAATACTGAAACATGCTCACCGAAGTGAAGCTACAGTCTCTTGTACGTAAATGGTTGCTTTTAACATGTACGAGTATACCCTAGATGAAAAGCTCTCGAGTTTCCATTCGGCTGGCAGTGTTAAAATACGGCGACGTTTCTGAGAGTATTGTTCATCACTCTCATCATCATCTTCTTCGCCACAAGTGGACGATGAGTATGAGGCTCTTCTCGTGAAGAAGCGGGTGTTAAATAACACATTCTTAAAAACGTCGCGGTATTTTAAAACTGACACCCAACTGAAAATCCGAGAGCTTTTGGTCTACAATATAAGCCGGGAGAGTCTACATTCGCACCGATATTTCCTGTTAAAATTTTTTTGTAACTTCTTCTGCGAGTCATAATCAAAAGAAATACCAGAACCATGTTTTGCTGACCTCTGAACTCCATGTGGGAAACAAGGGAAAGAGTACAGAACTTTTTGCTCTAATCTCGAAATCAGTGTATGAGAAATACACACCAGAAGAAAGGACAAAACAGTGGGGATGTGCTGAGGTATCCAGAAAAGATTATTCCTTACTGGATGAGTCTGGTTAGGAGATATGTGGACAAGGTTAAGAATATGTGAGCAGAAAGAGAGGGAAAGCAACACTAATTCTGTTGAAGAATTTATAACTGTAAGTAAACAAAATTCCTTGATAATAATTAACACGCAGAGGTGGTTTCCCCTATGAAGAGCAGGTAGCATACGGTAAAGGATCCCCGCTTTCTTGGTCCTCGAAACTACCCTCGGCAGTCTTGCGGGGAAAATTAAGGGTTAATGATTTTCAACTGGAAACAGTGACACTGTTTATAACATTACTCATGCATCGTTGTGAAGTGTTTTTAAAGTGTTGGAAATAAGACAGCACAATTTCAGTACGAGGTGTCAGAGACTTTATACCCAGTATCGTCACATTTTTTGCCGTAATTAATAACGGAGGGAAATCAGCAACGTTGATGGCAGTGACGGACGAGCAAAGCGGAACCAAACTCTAAAAGAAGAATTTCTTTGTAGGTAACAAGTCACAGTAGCACAGCGCACATTTATCGAATTTATAAACGATAGGTCTATCAGAATATTAGTCACTCTGATACGTCTATCGTTTATAAATTTATATCGTGAAAGATTGTATCTCAAAAGTCCACGATACTTGATATTGCATTTCGGTGAAGGGACGGAAACTTACTCTGACTAGCATTGTTGAAATTATCTGAAAGATAAATTGTTAGTTGACAGGTGGGTCAGCATACAGTATTAAGTTTCGTAGTTCGATTCACACTCATTTAACGTAATATAATGGTTACGCTTTCCTTTACCCGTTTTGAGCTGCTGCTCTGGCTGCTGGTAATTTGATTAGACACATAACACCACTGAATGGTAGGTGATACTTTAAATAATGCAGGCATTACAAAGAATTTATCACTCACTGTTTAACATAACTAATATTTATGAAATTCGAGCGCTCTTGTCAGTCTGCTTCTACTCGATACGACTACGCTTAAAAAGAGGGAGAGTAGAGTCTGACATTACATCGAGTACAACATGCCGAACGTGAGTGGACTTAAACAGACAGCATTTAAACGTAAGATGTGACTGATGAAATGAAGATATGATTCCTCTTAAGAAAACAAATAAATACATGCAGAGTTTCGGTCAGTATTGTGAAAAATAAAGTCATGTTCCAAATATCAGGAATTTGAAATTCTGTAGTGAAGGTGATTAGAAGCTATTCTCAGTTTTATCAGTTCCACATTTGTACTGACACACTTCTTACAGCGGCACGGATAGCGAAATAAATGCAAAATATTCCTTTAGGTTTAAACATGTTGAGCTGTAGCCTCATCAGGTACAGGTATACAGGTACACTTGATTTTCAATAGTTATTTCTAGGACTCTAATGTTTGTCTCTTCACGTTAGCTCCACATCTGGTATTGCCTGTTCGAAAACGGTATATTGACTTCTGTATCACACGAATGACGATACATAAAACTACTCACGTAGTTGACGGAAAATCGTGAGTCGTGTTTACGTCAGCTGTAATTTTCTCCCTCGCTACGTGTTACAGTGCAGTTCTTCCAATAATCCGGCGAGCTTATTGCCACAAGCAATGTTCTACAAATAAGGACACATTTTCCAGCAAAAATCTGAGTTGTATTTCTCATATATAACGTTACTAATTTCCTGTTAGTGGCAGTCATCGTTGTACCGTTATGTATTTGTGGAATAACTGTTTGGGAGGTGTAGGGAGGAGGAAGTGGTTGGGTCAATGTTGCTAGACGTTGTTGGTGATACACGAAGAACTGAGACATCCGCCGAACGTTAAAAAAATGGTTTAAGCAGCTTTTGTTAGAAAGATAGTGTAATGAATTACAAAAATACTCCATTTTAAGGATTATTTGGTGTTATATCAGGTCAGCATAATTAAAGCCGCTTCTCCATATTGCGGTTAATCGTAAAGTACTGAAATACTCTATGGCATTCGGTAATTTTGCTGTTGTGAAGCTCATGGACGTAAAAATAAACTCAATTGAGCAAACTTTTTCAGATTTGATAGCGCAACCAGAAATCATCGGTGACAACATCCGCATATGATGTTAAGGAAATGTTACGTACCGAACTTAATGACGGTTGTCAGTGACCTAATCTCACTGTCACGTGAACGATGTAATGGGCGATTAATCAACACAGATGTATGCCAAAGACATGATTTGTTTTCCGAAACGTTTCTCTATGTGCTGTACGACATCTATTGAGAGGAGAAGGAGATTAGTGTTTAACGTCCCGTCGACATCGAGGTCATTAGAGACGGAGAGTAGGCTTGGATTAGGGAAAGATGGAGAAGAAAATCAGTCGTGCCACTTCCAAGGAACCATCCCGGCACTTGCCCGAAGCGATTTGGGGAAATCACGGAGGACGTAAATCAGGATAGCCGGACGCGGGTTTCAACCGTCGTCCCTCCGAAATCGAGTCCAGAGTGCTAACCACTGCGCCACCTCGCTCGGTATCTATTCAGATGTCGTCTGTCTCAACAGCAGGACATCCGAAATCGTTTTAGTTAATGGGCATTGGCCATCGATGTGCTCTGTGCATCGGTAATTGTGGAACGAATTGTTTATCGTCTGGCTTCAGTCGAGAGTAGCTAAAACGTTAACCACGACTTATGAAATTTGCTCTGTCTGTGAATTGTGGTCTGTTCATCCGTTACAGTACAACCAATGAAAACCAGAATCAGATAAAAATTCTTGGCAATCATAACAGAAGTGCTTAACATTGCGATGAAACTGTCGACCAGCTATTGGGGGAGGAGTAGTTGAATATACTTAATTACTTAATTACCCTTGTCAGGAAACTGAAACATTTTTTCTTTCTATTTGTTTTTTTTTCATCGTGTTCCTAAGTGGGTAGGTTCACCTCGGAGAAGGAACAAAACTTCCTCTAGCACATCGTATTCCTGAGACGCAAAATAATACTGATTATGCTTTAGGCATGGGATGAAAGTTAGTAAAACCGTAGTCTGTTACACATAGCATAAAAATCATCCACACTTAAAGATTCAAAACAGTTACCATACTACACAAAAAATTACATACACTCCCAAAACAGTATTCAAAATTAGAAATAATAATGTATTACTAAGTTCAATATTAATTTATTTGAAGGAATTGAATGAGAATGTTTTTCTTTTGTATGATGTCTCAATGCTCTAGAGAGACTCCAACAGTTATCATAACTTCGAAGGACCCCAGCATCTTCGACAACGATTTTTCACGGTATGACTGTCTTGGTGCTAGCGTTAATCCTGTTCATCGTTAACAGACCCAAGTTTTGGGGGAGATAAATCAAGATACGATTGTAAAAAGTGTATTTTTAATGACATTCCACATCTCATTCTTTTGTAGTTATCCAATAAAAAGTCGCTATATATAATAAGTGTATATTTAGTGACATTCCACATCTCTTAATTTTTATAGTTATCCTGCATATCTGTTGCTATTGAAACAATTCTTTTCTTTCCTGCAGTCAGAAAGACCATGTAAAATGGATACGAAAGAAGTCCATGTTTAACAGGGATCTCAACGCCGATAAACAGCTTGGTTTCAGTGATCTTCGTATATCTTCCTTTCAGTGATGAAGATCCCATTCATCAAGAGCATTACCAAAATTCTCCAATACGACTAATGCAAGAGCGGATCATCCACTAATGACCTTGATATTTTGTGTCTTCCAGCATAAGGGAAATGCTTTCACATGTTTCCGTCTTATCCACTGAAGGAGCTACAACAACAGATTTTTATATCCAGACCGTGTTGGTAAAATGTATAAAGAAATAATCTAACATTATTGCCTGAAAAAGAAAAAAAACTAAGAATTTATTAAATATCTTGAGAATCTTAAGCGATAACACATTTCTAAGGGTTCTTTTGAACCTGCATTCAAAAATACTTGGGAACTGATGCAAAATATACCAAACGGAAATTGTTGCTGACCAGTGCAGTTAATTCTATTGACAATGGTTTCGTACAGGGCAACACAAAATATGAAACCGATTAGTCAACAATATGCAAAACTCACTTAAATATGTGTCGCCAATACTCGACTGATATACTAATGACCTAAATAAGTTGCATCGTAACGAAAACCATAGTTTCGCAATATAACATGTAATAGTTTTCTGTCTGTTAAGAAGTGAAACAAGATTGTGGGACTTCAGTTCCCCCTATTTTCCGAACAACTGTATTTTTCACAAATGCATAAACTTCTTTCAGCATCTTCGTAGCATCATTAGTGGGTACTTTTATAGAACTAAGTTCTAGTAGATTGTCACCCTGTCACCCATATACGTTAACGTAAAGAGGGTTCAATAGAACCCTTCAATTTAGAAAAATAGGATAACAATGACAACAGACATATGTCTATAGGTCTAATTTCATTGAAATAGTTATTACTTACTACATTTATTTGATTTTACAGAACTGACTGAGAAGGTGTTGGAACATGCCTGGCTGTTTATAAAACGCAAGTGTTTCCATAACACACGGACATGAATTGTCGCAATGTAGCCTGCAGGCACTGCTACTGCTTGAGCTGTAAAACCACGTGAATATCTTAAATATGATTGCAATTCAGTAACTGTTTAAATTTGAAGAGACTGAATAAATCAGCCCATTCGTTGCAAACCAAATATTTATTTAGCCCATGACTTAGGTATCGATATTTCTAAAAATATCTTCTTCAGAAGGTTGTAACGAGGCCCATTCATTCTGAAGGAGATATTTTTAGAAATATCGAAACCTAGCTCAAGGGCTAAATAAACCTCTGTTTTGCAACTAGTTGGCTGACTTTTTTCGAACTCTTCAAAACCAAGTGATTAATTGTAAACAGTTTTTTAGTTGTGGTTGAGATTATTCAATATACAGGAAGTACGTATGAGTAATAACACCACCAGTTACAATTTTTTAGTGTTTATGAAGCACATACAAGTTCAGTGTTCATCCATCCATTATTCAGTCTTCGAAGATCCTGCACGAAACCTGTAAGTAGCTGCTGGATACATGACGAGAATTTGTTGATGCCTTTTCAAGTTTCTAAACCAACAAGAAAATGTGTGAATGCGCCCCTAACAATATCCAGCATAGCTCTACACGCTACAGAAAGTTATTGTCCTTCTTTCATTGTAGATGAGAATGACTTCGGAGACACTACTGTTCATGTTTGTTCCAGCAAGATAAAAAGTACATACATTCCCTAAAGTGAGCTCCTGTTCGTAATGAAAACATCACGATTTCAAAAACACTACTGTTGTACTAAGTTACACTGTTGGTACAAAGGTGTTGTACGTGAACAGAGAATACCCTATCTTGCTTTCAGGTTCTTATCATAAACTGATTGTTGTTGTTTAAGGTATGTATACCAGGAATAGACTATTCTCGCTAAGTAGTTGCGTTTCATGAGTATTTGTTTTCTTTTCAACTTCGTCACCAATTTTACATCACACTATGAAGAGATTCGTTCGCGATAAGTCGCTAGCACAGTTTTCAGACAACATGAGGAATTATGTTCATACACTATTTGAAGAAAAATTGAGGTCGCTGCAAGCGGAGATCGGGGTGCAGCCATTCATGAGTACACGAGTGCTTGGGGTACCAGAAAATCCCCAAAAATATAGACACTCCACAGTTCCTTCGAAAATGCGGAGAACTCGTTCGTAAACAACAAGCTTAACTGAGTAAACTGTATGCAGAATTTCGAGTTTCTGCTGCAGTTTCGGCTTCTTCAATATATTCAGTATCCTAAAAACAGTAACTGCCATAGTTTATTAATTTTTTAATTGTGACGGTAGTCAAGTGAAGAGGGCAATAGCAAACAGAGTACAATATAAAATTATTTTGATGCTTTAAAAGTTCCAATTGCGTCGCCATGCTGAGTTGGGTTGATCGATGAGCCGAACATCCTGAGCTGAACATTTGGTTTCAATAAATTATTTTCAGATCCAATCAGTATCACGGAGGCTTTGTGTAGTAATATTGCGAGAATCATTTTCACACGCTTAATAGCTTAAATTAAAGAGATGACAGACGGAACAGTGTAGCAACCGCAGTAAGCTAACCCATTTTAGGTAAGTGGAAAATGCTGGCAGTCACCGTCAAAACGATTATGTATTTCTGCGGTGGCTTCCTTTGAAAGGTTGTGGAAGCAATGAGACTCCACGCATAATGACATTCGTTGAACTGACAGAACTGCAAACTACGCTACCACACAGTTCGGCACTGATCTGGTGTTTGTGAATGTTTGTGTGCGTGTATGTGTGTGTTTGTGTGCGTACATGGTTGGGGCAGTTGGCCACAGCTGCAATTATACGTTTAGTAAACAAATAGGACTGACAGTTTTATTAATTGGGACGTCAAAATACTCATCCTATTTCTGACCGCAAACTAACGTGAAGGACTCCTAATTATCACGGTAATGTCATACATTCATGTCAGGCAATGTGAGTAGCATCGTCTAATTTTTCATGAGGTTGTTCAAACGCTTGACCTAATATAGCTGCCTTGTTTGGGCCAGACTGACTCGATGAGTGTCAATGAAACCGCTAGTTAAATGCTGTGTCTAGCGGCGGGGAAATGTACATTTCCGACCGATGTACTCATCATCATCGCCTCTACTGATTAATGCCCACCGGCTTTCATCATCTGCCTTTGTTGCTGTTCTGATTGTCTGATGAGGTGGTGGATGCGAATATCGTTCACAGTAAATCTGTGCTGTTGTACTCATTTCAGACCGTCGATACATTGTTGAGAAATATTTTATTAACGTTGATTTTTCTTTGAATTCGACGGACACGGCAGCCATCGATCTTCCCAAGTCCGTTTACTCAGGTTTTCTCTCAGTTAAAACGTACCATAATTGTTTTTGTGATACGTCTACGGCGTAAGCTGCATGACGCTTATTTTATCGCAGCTATGTACCTCCTCTATGTTCTCACTTCTAGTTTTGAAACATCGTTCCCAAAAAACATCTTCCAGGAAAGTAACGTCATAGTTGAATCCTGATAATCATTCTGTAACACTGAAATTTAAGGCATTTACTGCGGTTGGGAAAATATTGGGTCCACTAAACCGCACCACAACTTCTGTCGATCAATTTGAACGCATCGCATATAACATAATTATTTTTAAAATACAACGCAAGAAAAAAATTAAGTACACCCTCTTAGAAATTTCTAATTTACTCGCCGTCCGCGGTGGTCTAGCGGTTCTAGGCGCGCAGTCCGGAACCGCGCGACTGCTACTGTCGCAGGCTCGAATCCTGCCTCGGGCATGGATGTGTGTGATGTCCTTAGGTTAGTTCGGTTTAAGTAGTTCTAAGTTCTAGGGGACTAATGACCACAGTAGTTAAGTCCCATAGTGCTCAGATCCATTTGAACCATTTTTTTTTAATTTACTCGAAATTTGTTGTTGCAATAGTACATATTGAGTTCATGAAATGATTACACGAATGCCGCAATATCCATATTAGTACATACCTCCACGGGCGGCCATGCAGGTGCCAACTCAGGCATCCAGTTAGTCGTAGAGGTAGCGAATACTGTCCTAGGATACGTTATGCCACGCCTGCTGCACCTCTCAACTTAGTTCTGTAAGAGTTGTTGGATGACAAATCCCATGAGTCACTTCTTGTCCCATCACATTCCACTCGTTCTCGATTCGAGACAAGTCTGAAAATCGTGCTGGCCATTGTAGTAGCTATCACGTCTTGCGAAGCACGTTGAGTTTTACAGGCGGTGTGTGCAGGAGCTTTATCCTGTAGCAAGAACCGTAAAAATATGGGCCTAATAACATTTTGTCTATACCTACCGAGCGCTGGTTAGCATCCCCTTCATAAACGCCATAGGAATACCACAGTAGGAACTTATCGTGTACCGCATCATAAGGGCTGGTGGGGGGGGGGGGGGGGGGGGCGTTATGTCTTGGACGAATATACTCTACAGACAGCGCTCACCGTGTCTACGTCGTACATGCAAATAATCATCAGTTGTACGCATGCAGAATCTGATTTTATATTCGAAAGCCACGGCACGCCGTTCCATCTCCAAAGTAGGCGTCAGTGTTGTGGCATGAGTAACAGAGGGGCAAGAGGTGTGCGTGCCCGTAATCCCACTTCTAATAAAAGGTTTGCAACAGTTCGTGTTGACACGTCTGGGCTCACAAGCCCTCTTATCTGTGCTTTAGTAGCTGTACGATCTGCCAATGCTGCCCTTACAATACGACGATCCTGGCGGGTATCTGTGCTGCGTGGACGTCCAGAACCTCGTTTACAGATGTGAGAATGTTCTCTTGACTCTGCTACCAGCATCGTTGTACAACTGACGCAGCACGTCCAACTGGAGTGGCGATTCTCCAAAAGGATAACCCAGCTAAAATTTGACCACTTTCATTTTCGCTCATTTGGCTGTGGGAAGCACGAGCGCGTCTCCTCGACATGATTTCCTGCTTGTTTCACGTGTTTGCACCACACTGAGCGTTCTGGCTGTGAACATTCTCTATTAAAGGATAGATGTAGATCGCGCTGTGGTAGCTATGCGACTACGCTGCTGGCGGACAACGTTGGAAGACTTATCACTACTCCTACTATCCCGTAGGTGGCAGATGACCCCATTGGATCAAAAAGCCGTCGTCCTTCCAGATGTTGTATAATTTTTTCCAGCAGTGTTTTTGAAATAGTTTGGCAAGAAGGATACGTCATTTCCGCAGCAGATGTATTGATTGTTATGTTCCCACTGTGTTGATCTATATTCTTCTTTTCTTTTTCACGCAAATCTGTTTTACTAGTCTTCGCGTAACCTTGAGCGCTAGGATATTCCTACTGAAAATCTGCTCTCCCAGTTGGGGCGTCACTATCGTGGCTTGGGAAACTAAATGCATGCCGAAAAGGATACTGAATATGTCTTGCGTCTTCTGCAGAGGGAACAACACGACTAGTATTTGAACGATGGGGAAAATGTGCTTTTTTATTGATTTTCGTACATCTGGTTGAAGTGAGACGTAACATATCCTCTCGTTTTCTTTCCTAGAATTTCTAATACTGGTCTTTACACATTGTAGATCCTTTACTCCAATAAATTGGAACCAGTCTGCAATATATTCCAGGTTACAGTCTATTTCGCCAAGTTGAGATGTTTCTGGAGTAGTTTTAGACAGTGACTAATGACTAGATCCTGGTAGCGCATCCTACAGTATTTTCTGGCGCCCGTTTGAAACTATGGGGACATGCGATCGGTGTAGTCGATGATACGTGGATATTTTGATATATTATAAGTACTATGTAACTATGGTACGCCCAGCAGTCAGAATAAGATACGGGCACGTTAATACTGAAATGATGTCTGCGATGCAGTTGACGTAATGAACGGATGACGTGTTACATTGCTACATGTACGCCAGAGCTCTATTTCGAGTCACGTTTCTCTCGAAAACTTTTTCGCACCATATTTCCTTCGGTGTAGAGTCCGTTATGCGCAATTACATCAGAGAGCTTCGGGCCGTCGCTCCGGTAACTGCTGTTACGTAATACGAAACGGTTAATCACAGCAGGGCGTCACACAGTATTGGCTCACGGCGTCAGTCCCTGTGAAGCCTTCGTAATCCACTCTCCGGGAACCAAATTAGCGTAATTCTTTCATGAAGAGCGGTAAGCACTAACCCGACGCTGATGCTGCTAATTTCTGCCAGGCCTTAATTACATGTAGGCAGCTATTTTGTGACTTTATAGAAGCGTTAAAAAGGCATTTCATTACTAAAAAATTGTGTTTCACATGCATGTGTCGGTATAAAATGCAGTGGAAGTCTTTTGAAATATCAGGAAGCTAAAATCGACGCGATAAACGTTGTGAGTGGGTGTTCAGCGAGCATTGGCGCTGTAATGTTCGGGCTCTTCCGCGTACCTGTCCGTTCTCCAATTACAGGAGGAAGAAGACTGTGGTATCTTCGCCTTTTTTCTAGCAGTCAAGGAATATTTCTACTAATTATGAGTATAAAAACGTTCAATGCCAAAGAAAGCAACAGCGTGACGAATCTGCTGTGGCGACAGGCATCAATAAATTTTTATAAATGGAAACATAATAGCCAAGAGGCTACAGTATGAATTTGTGCAAAGACTACCTTAGATAGCCTTATTGTCATTTGGCCAGCCTAGAAGAAAATCCTCTAGATTTAGAGACTCTACAACGCTGAGTAACTGACCTGTAAAGACATATGTCATATATTTTTTATTTAAAAAGATTGCAGAATTCAGTCATATTGGCTCTACAGAGAGCCATTCTCAGCACGTACTATCAATAAATCGCTTTAAAACCAGTTATCTAAGTATCCAGCCATCCCCAAAGCATACGTTTCTCGTATTAGGTGCATTGTGGGCAGCTACTGAAAGGTACTCCATATCAGCGATCTGAGTAGTCATTAGACATCGAGAGACAGTTGAACGGGGCGATCCGCGGAACTCACAGACTTCTAACATGGGCAGGTGATTGGGTCTCACTTGTCTCATACGTTTGTACGCGAGATTCCCACATTAATATACATACCTAGGTCCACTGTTCCCGATTTCATAGTGAAGTGGAAACGTGAAGGGACACACACAGCACAAAAGCGTACACGCCGACTTCGTCTGTTGACTGTCAGAGAACGCCGATAGTTGAAGAGTGACGTAATGTGTAATAGGCAGACATTTATCCAGACCATCACATAGGAATTCCCAACTGCATCAGGATCCACTGAAAGTACTATGTCAGAGAGGCGGGAGATGAGAAAACTTGGATCTCATGGTCGAGCGGCAAGTCATAAGTCACACATCACGCCGATAAATGCCAAACGACGCCTCGCTTGGTGTAAGGAGCTTAAACATTAGACGATTGAAAAGTGTAAAAACGTTGTGTGAAGTGATGAATCACGGTAAACCATGTGGTGGTCCGATGGTAGGGTGTGGGTATGGCGAATTCCCGGTGAACGTCATCTGCCAGCGTGTGTAACGCCAACAGTAAAATTCGGAGGCGGTGGTGGTATGGTGTGGTAGTTTTTTCATGATGAGGGCTCTCACTCTTTGTTGTTTTCCGTGGCAGTATCACCACACAGGCCTACATTGATGTTTTAAGCACCTTCTTGCTTCCCACTGTTGAAGAGCAATTCGGGGATGGCGACTGCATCTTTCAACACGATCGAGCACCTGTTCATAACGCACAGCCTGAGGCGGAGGGGTTACACGACAATCCCTGTTCAAATGGCCCTGAGCACTATGGGACTTAACATCTATGGTCATCAGTCCCCTAGAACTTAGAACTTCTTAAACCTAACTAACCTAAGGACAGCACACAACACCCAGTCATCACGAGGCAGAGAAAATCCCTGACCCCGCCGGGAATCGAACCCGGGAACCCGGGCACGGGAAGCGAGAACGCTACCGCACGACCACGAGCTGCGGACATAATCCCTGTAATAGAGTGTCCTGCACAGAGTCCTAACCTGAATCCTATATAAGACCTTTAGGATGTTTTGGAACGCCGACTTAGTGCCAGCCCTCACCGACCGACATCTGTACCTCTGCTCAGTGTAGCACTCCGTGTATAATGGGCTGCTATTCCCCGAGAGACCTTCCAGCACCTGACTGAACGTTAAGGGTGGGCCAACACCATATTGATTTCCAGCATTACCGATGGAGGGCGCCACGAACTTGTAAGTCGTTTACAGCGAGGTGTTCGGATACTTTTGATCACATAGTGTATTGAAAATTCCTGAAATCAGACTATTTGCAGATTTGTATTAATTTACAGACATTACGATTATCTTGTACAGTTGGTACAATCAATGGAATCTGTAAACCTTATAGTAACCAGGTCCCCCCTCTCCTTGACGACGGGTGTATAGTGAGACAACCTTCACTGCGCGCAATCTTGTCTGGGTATTTTCCTCTCCTTCGATTTCCTGTCCTCTCCTCTGCTTTCTTAGCTTATGACGGGATATTACAAGGACTTGCTTCTGCAACATTTCTCTCAATATCAGTACACATAAAATTCCCCTACCTCTAAACCTTTGGACTACTCAGCAGGAAGGTTTATTTATAGTCTCATAATCTGGCCTCGTACCTAGGAACTAAAATCCAAAAGTTGACGGACGCCATAAGTGATCCGTTATAACCCTATTGTATTTCGAAAGGTAACGTGTAAAAGGCACTGCTAAATGCTGTAAATAGCTGATCTACTACACTTAAATAACGTTATTTGAAAGGGCATCGATACAAACAATGTTTCTAAAGGAGAAATGAATCGTTAAGTTATTTTACGTCGAACTGAGAGTGATTCGTAATCACTGAAGGAGGGATCATTTGCGCAAACTAAAGTTTAATAAGGGATCAACACAAATGCAACGGGGTCCACGTTTCGGTGATCTGATGCTCAATGTTTTCTAATTTTGTACAGAAACAGAGGAATAGTTATTCGTCTAGTTAGAATGCATGTACCACTGCTGGAAGTCTTAAAATCACCTGTTAAGTTATTTTTTAGTTTAATCCAACTGATTCACTTCATTAACCTCTTCGTGGTTACTTCAATGTAATGCGGATGTTTGACTTATCATTAAAGTGAGTTCCTTCAAGTTTCGCTAAGAGAAGTTGTAATTACGGCTCATTTTCCATTGGCGCATCATGTCAGCACTATCCGTCATTCGCGCTGCCTGCCCGTTTACCTTCCACGTTTGCATTGCGGGAGCTAAAAGCAAACAAGTGCCTTTCAACATATTTTCATTCTTTTTGTGTAACTGCCGTTATGAAATTTTAAACTTTTGGATAGACATGCGCCATTAATTCGATAACTACTACCAGTGATATTATCTCTCTCGTTTTCCTGTTTACCAATCCGTAATGTAGACTTTACCAAAGACATCATACTCTTCTTCAAAGTAAACACTGAAGAGCTGTAGCAGCCTTTATCGAACATATTTAATTCAATAGTGTATTTTTTTAGTACTGTTGTTTCATTATAGTGATAAATAAGGCAATAAGAGTATCTGGGCGCTTCAAGTTTCAGTGACAATGTACATACGTATTCATTAGTGTGTACCCACATCCATTAGTGTGTACCCACTTAACCAGTCCTTCTCGAAGTGCAAATCCATTTTCAATGCATTCTATAGTGTAACGATGCATATTTATGCGGCATTAATAATGTTGTCTGGCTATAAGTTTGTATTTCTTTTTCTGTATACTAATGGCTCATTCCTGATATCATAACACTCTGCTGTAACACTATCAGACAATTCCCAGTCAACTGTCATCAGGTGAAACGTCAAATAAACGGTAATAATTATTGACATTTATATAGTTTTCTTGCTAATCAACTTCATTCAAACTGCTGTAATCCAAGTAATCTGCTTCTTCAGTACCAGTTCAGAAGTCAGTCTGATGTGGAGGAAATGCATCAGCTCCCCTACACACAGAAAACTATCTAAACCCAAAACACATAGAACATACGATTTTACGTTTTGGGCAGCCCCAACTCAGATACACAACAGTCGTATTATAACAATTTTTATATATCACTCTGTAATCTTTTTATATTATCAACGTTTTGTCATAGAAAGTTTTTGTGCGCTAATTTAATTTAATCTTAGCGATTCTTACGGGAGAGCGATGTGCTGACCACACGCCCCTCCTATCCGCATCCTTATCTGAGGATGACACGGCGGTCGGATGGTCCCGATGGGCCATTTTTGACCTGGAGACGGAGTGCTTTTTTTTAGCGGTTCTTAGCGCGGACCTCATAATTCCACTCTACCTATTTGTTATGTTACTGACTGTATTTCTCCTGTTTAATTTATTTTGTAACGGCCCCGGTAACAAATCTAGCAGCACACCTATGAATTGCATCCATATTTTTCTTTAATCCGACGTGCCTAACACTCGAATAGTACTCAAGAATGTGACGTACTACTGTTCTAGATGCAGCGAGTTTTATAGATGAACCACAATTCCCCGAAAGTCTCCCAAAAAACTAAACTCGTCCATTCCTACAACCACTCTTACGTGCTCATTCCATGTCATTGCACTGTTATGCCTTTCGTGACTGAATCAAGTAGCACAATACAATGCCATATCCCAACGTTCTGCATTAACTTAATTTCCTATTTTTATCGACCGTCCCACTCATCGTACCAAATACTGGTTCTGCCATCCTGTACCCTTCTAAAACCACTCAGTGAAAATAGTATCCCGTATACTATAGTGCTGTTGGAAAGCAGTCACAGACTGCAACTGCCCCTGTCAGATGATTTACGTATATAGAGACCAAGAGCGGCAGCATCACGTCCCTGGAGCACTCATGGCGATATATTTATCTCTGCTGAACATTCGCCTTGGTTGTATTACTTAGCGAATCTTCGAGCCACTCGCATATCTGGGAATCTATTCGTATGATCGGACGTACGTTAAGTCAGTAATGGGCGCCGTGTCAAACGCTTTTCAGATACCTATGAATATGGGATTCGCCAATTGCCCTTTATGATTCGCAAAATATCACGTGAGACAATGGCAAACTCATGCCCTTTAAAGCTATGCTTTCTAAATTAGGGCTGTTTAGCGGGCAGAAGCTTCTCTGTTTCAAGAATGTTTATTTATGCGAACCCGCCTAGTTCAGTTTCTAAATGTTATGTTACGGTTAAATACTCATGTTAAAATTACGTAGATACCCGTGTTACATATAAATTCCATACACTTACAAAAAATTATTGTCCTAGACGTATGGCGATTTCCGAATAAGTATTATGAGCCCATTCTCATCGTATTGTTTTACGTACAGAAGCTACAATAAGTGCCCATTTAGCAGTTATAATGAACGTGGGAATTGTCAGATATTTTGGATATAACATTAGGTACTGTTAGAAGCTGTTCAGGTGTATCGTCTTTTTGGAAAAACAATTTCCTTGCAGTTGTATGAGTGGTAACAGATTGGCCTGGATGATCGAAGACAACATTTATGGGTGCACTCGGTGCATTTAAGTGTGCACAAGAACGAAACATTATGGTTCATGTCAGTGTTTGATTAGACGGTCACCGACTGGCAGTCTAGTATTTTCGCTCAGTATAGCTGATAGGTGTTTTCTATGATCAGTTTGCATTGGAGCCACTGAAATCTGATTTATTCAGGATACAGTCCCCATGAAGAGACACTTCATCAAGCGAAGAGAGCATTCAGCATCATTTGAAGGTATCTGTACTCATCATGGTCAACTGTGTCCATTTTCTGATGATTACTCGCGTATGTAGATGTCACTCGAGCATATTGCATCATTTGTTAAAAACTAACTTTTGAACTTTGTGAAATGTCTTCCAATAATAAGTTGAAGGCTATCTGGAGACATATTAGTCTACACTTTTTTCCTAGGTTTGATGCGAAGGAAAAAGAAACAGAAGAAAGAAAACTTGAGGTTAAAGTTTCCTCGACGGCGGTGTGGCAGAGCGGTTCTAGGCGCTTCAGTCTGGAGCCGCGCGACCGCTCCGGTCGAAGGTTCGAATCCTGCCTCGGGCATGGATGTGTGTGATGTCCTTAGGTTAGTTAGGTTTAAGTAGTTCTAAGTTCTGGGGGACTGATGACCTCAGATATTAAGTCCCATAGTGCTCAGAGCCATTTGAACCATTCTTAGACGGCGAGTTCATTACAGACGAAACGCCTTGCGTTGGGGAAAGGTAGTGCAAAAAATCGGCCGTTTCCTTCCAAAGAACCATCTAGGATTTCGCTTTAAGTGATTTAGGGACATAATGCAAGACTGCGAGGTGCCGGGGCTAGCAGTGTGTTTAGCACTAAATTCAGCTAGAATAAGCATATGGAAATGATGCCATAAGCCCCCCTTTCCCAACTCCAACTTTTTCCTGTTGCACATCGATTAAAAAAAGAAACGCGAACGGATTGTAATCGACCCTGCAAGTAGAGTAGAGAAGAATTTGGCACCTGCAATAATTTAATTTGATAAAAATTAATTTGACTATGGAAAGTTTAATTAATGTCATGGAAGACCTAATTACAGAATGAAAGTTCTGTTCAAGATAACAATTGGGTTTATTCTGACTAAATTCAAAATGAAAAACACATGAAACATTGACATAACGTCAGTTTGATTCACAGATAATTGCTGTGAAGGTGAAGTTCTCCATAAAGTAGCTTGTGACATTTATGACCAATTGGCATGTTGAGACAATTACTTGCAAGTCAGATCTTAAGAAAAACACCCAGCACACCTGACATTAATTGCGCTGCAACCATGATGAGAACTCAGACAATGAAAACACAAGACAGAACCGAGATAGAAAGAAGGGATAGAGGCACACTCTGCTGAGCTCTGATTATCACATAGCAAAATTCCGTAATCTGCCGGTGCTGCGCACGTACATTACCAGGCTGTCTCCTTTACGGCAAGAACACGATCTGGAGTACCGGCGGTGATGGCTGGTTGCTTCGACGTCCCATCGTGCTGGTGACAATGTCGTGAGTATAGCTCGATACTAACTATCCTGGCCTGGTAGTTCCAGGCTAAAGACTTCCTACCAGTTCAAATGCGCCTCTTAGGGAGACGAAGAAAGCTCGCCAAACAATCACTGATGGTACAGCGAAGTCACACAGTAACTCCGACACAGTGTACTTTAGCCAAAACTGCTCAAGACGGACAACATAGGTCGTTTGCACGCAGAACGCTCAGTTGCCAATTGTACTTGGAAAGTTACGTTGTAGCCGAAAATTCAGCAACTTTGTCAAACAGATACTATTTAACAAAAGAATTTTAGACACCCAACGGAGGGCAGAGTGTCAAGAGCAGCGAGTGCTCAGTCTTGTAACCTACTCAGACCGAAAGGCGAGACTAGACTTCCTCACAGAGGACCCGTACAAGCCGAACCCAGTGCATTACCATCCTACCACAGCAGCCGTGGTTAAAGGTGACAATCAGCAACTTGATTACGTGTGGAAAATTCCACTCTACTGCCGAAGCACTTCTACTACACCAATGGAGACAGTTGGCACCAATTACTGCGCCGATTTTGCTACGTCACGGAGCTTTTGCCTGAGCAAACCAATCATAGGTAATCATTTACAGAAAACGCGGGAATTTTCCCAGGAAAGCTGCCTGGGAAATCATGTCGTTATCACACCTCGCTCATAGCTCGCCAGAAGGTGTGTTTACCGAATTTCCGCGAAGAAACGGAATATCCCACCCCGGGCGCTCCATCAGAACCCACCGTGGGCGTGTCGTCCCTCTTTTTTGAAAATGTCGGCGTCGAGGCAGCATCCACCCCATTGAGCTAGTCCTTCACACCAACTGGCATAGCTCTTTCTTCACCAGCAGAACCCTCCTGTCTTTCTGGACCACCCACGCGGCGAGAGACCCCGCGTGGGACGGAATAGCAACTCTTCACCGCATGCAATTAGAGAGGAACACATTCATATCGTGTGAACAATACTAGCATTCTAATGACCACTCTCGAGCCGGCTGTGGTGGCCGAGCAGTTCTAGGCGGTACAGTCTGGAACCGCGCGACCGCTACGGTCGCAGGTTCGAATCCTGCCTCGGGCATGGGTGTGTGTGATGTCCTTATGTTAGTTAGGTTTAAGTAGTTCCAAGTTCTAGGAGACTGATGACCTCAGAAGTTAAATCCCATAGGGCTCAGAGCTATTTTTTTGACCATTCTCGGCTATACCTCCCAAAATCGAATTACTAAGAGTAAGATGACTGCTGTAAACATGAGAGGGGGCAGGCCACTGTGTGCATCGGAAAGGCATGCCCCGTCTCAAGACCTGAATTTTGATTGTTAGATGGGCATTTGAAGTGCTGTCCTTCCAAACTGGTATGTAGAACCAGTTCTGAAGCATCTAAAGGACATTCTGATGACCAAAGTAAACCATTGTCTTCGAGGTGGAGGTTAGTTCACATGTTGTCACTCACTGTCCTTTTTCTGAATGGAGCCTGAGAAAACATCTCTTATTTTCTCTTGGGAACGTTACCTTGGACACGTGGACGATCCAAGAGCATAAGTTTAACGTTGGTCTTAAACATCGAATTTATGCTATCAAGGAAAACTTTGAGAAGAATAAAGCTTCTTAAAATGTTAATAACACTCGTCAACAGAATGAGAAGAGCACTTTTGAATCCTGTTTTATGACTGAAAATTTCTGTCACAGGCTCGTTCATTGTCTTCGAGGTGGAGGTTAGTTCAAACGTTGTTACTCACTGTCCTTTTTCTGAATGGCAACCTTTTTCAAGATTAGTTTTTTAAACCTTCAGGAAATATTATCAAGACATGTACAATGCAATTACTTGGATAAACATCGATGTTGAGCTGTTCCTTTCACATACATAAAGTTATTTATAAATCGTACCGTTATGTGAAAGCTACTTTACCTGCCTTTTACATATATACGTGTTCTCTTCCAATCCTTCATGCCTAACATATTTTCATTTCGTCAAAGATGAACATGAAATTAATTATGTTTCCGATTGCGCACAACAGACATGTATCTAAAAGAATTTTTTAAAACTCTGTTTTACCTTCATATCGTTTTTCCGTTGCAAATATTATGAGCGCCCGAGCGGAAAATGTAATATAAAGCTCAAACGAGTCAATTATTTTTTCGAGCTGCAGCTGCACTTTGTACGTCTCTCGCAGTCCGATTGTCCGTTATGCGCAGCAAAATCTACATTAGCGTTGAATACAAGTTGTTAGCGGAATTCAACGTCAATAGTCGATATGCGAGCAACTATAATGAAATTCACCGCCTAGAGGTAGGTTTTCAGATTGCGCAGAAATTTCAGTGTTTACTCTGGTTATTGAAATGTGAGCATTCAGAAGCCAGAGTGCAAAGCTAGTTTATCGTAGTAAGGAGAGCGACTTACAACGCTGCGTTAGTAATGGCTGCTTTGTACTGTTATTTAGTTTGGAGGATCTGACATAGCTGTGTCGCGATGTTTCTTTTCTTTTCCTTTTATAAGCACATGGCTTAGACGTGTATACGCGAACTACTTTGACGCGCGTTTCGGGGCCAAGTTGTGGATGCTGCAGCTCTTGCGTGCAGCTGTGCTTCTCTGGCGGTAATATAGAGGCGGTCCGTAACGAGGCCGTTATTCCAGGCTCTTGCAGCAAGCGCGATGTGTATATAAAGCCAATTAGGCTGTTATCCCTGTGAAAATGTAAAACTTGCCTGTTACGGAATCCAATTACGCGAGCCAAGTTTCCCGAATGTTAGTGCGTGAGGGGCTTATTAAATTCGAGCACTTGGTCCATCAGGCGCAGCAGGACGCGCCTTTGGCTTACGGCGACGCTGAAGACGCTCGCGGAGCGGGGGCCGCCTACGCGCATGTCGGGAGCCCATTGTCTGAGGTACAGGGGGGACCGGCGTGTCGCAATGCATGCCGGGAACTGCCGACAGCCTCACGACATCGGAACGCTGACAGCCGGGCGGAGGAAGTGATCCGAGAGCGAGCTCGGTCGCTCTGTTTCTTGATTTACTATACCAAAGAACACAAATCGACGCCGAACAAGTTCCAATTCTAAGATGAGGCGTTCTTGCTTAGTTTTTCCAGTATATTATTAGTTTTTAGCCGTCACCACTCAGCTACCTACATACATCACGGACCTACGTGAAAATGAACGACTAGCATGTATATCAGTAGCTTCACAAATAGCACGAAGATGTAGGAGACGTTTTAACAATGAAGTATTGTTTAGCAGACAAGGTTGAAAATTACAGCTACGCAGAGAGGTAGCAGGAAAATGAAGAAGAGTAGGGTAATGGTTCCTGAACTGTGGAACTTGCTGATTCTGGAATCTTATCAATAGCTACCACTCAGAGAAGTAATAATACAAAATGTATTTATTCGGTCAGTATGACTACGAGAGTGTATCCCAAAGCTGTAGTAAATGTAAAAGTGTAGGAAATAAGTAATGTCGTTGTGAATGAGAATGAAGCAAAAGTTTCTAGTGGTAGTGGTGGTGGTTGTGGTGGTGCTCATGATCTTTCAGTGAAAATTTTCTCAGTTCCTGTTGCAGCTGGCTAATGTGTGTCAGCTGATATTTCTACCGCTTTCACAGGCAACTGTATGAAACCAAACATCTGCGTAGTACATCAATTGCTCCACTCACTGTTGACCAACAATTCTTTAATGGGTTATTGTGACACTTAGCACAGCTGGAGGCTCATACAAAATGAATTAATCAGAGATTAGACGACAGAACAAAGGAGCTTGGAACTGTTGCCGAGGACTGAATGATAAAGCAGAAACTAATGCGCAGGAACAGAAAGAGAATGCAGATTGATCGAGGGAATAGATCGAAAGCATTGCACGAGAACTGATACCAAGTATCGGCGCAATACAGTTTCAGATAATTAGCCTAGAACAAAAATGCAGCTCCGTTACTTAGATGGGACAGGAAACTTTACTTACTTGGTACGTGAAAGATTTAATAACATTTCTAGTCTCATGAGATTAGACAGGAAGAATCTATACGCAAAGAAGTGGGATACGGAAGTACTAAGGAATGACGAGAGACCCTTGAAGCTCTCTCAAGCTATAGATACAGAAATAAACAATAGCTCATTAGCCAGGAAAGAGAGGGGTGGACATCTCCAAGAAGAACAATCCTTGAAGTTGGAAAGAAATTGGTAACACAAGAAATACTTTCGTTGATTGATGACCGACATAGGGCCTAAAGACTAAAGATGGAGGAAGGTGGAAGGGATAGGTAACACTCCATCAGAATTTCTAAAATCATTGGGAGGAAGTGGTAACAAAACGGCTATTCACGCTGGTGTGTAGAATGTGTGAGTCTGCCAATATACCATCTGACTTTCGGAAAAACATGTAACGGCGAAGAAACCATGTATAAGAGAAGATATACATCATTTGATCCATATGAGAGGTAAGTACAGAAATGTTCAGCGAAACTGAAGAATACATAAATGTAGGTCATTCAGGAGTTCAAAAAATATTCTATCTTTACTGCTGAGGCACAAATCGCTCCCACCAACCACAAGGCCAATGGTTCATGTGGTGGGGGAAGAGAATGAAATAAATAGAAAGCCCCGAGAAGCTAAGACGAAATGGCACCATCAAAATTCTGAAGAAACCGAAAAAGATCTGACTGTCGGAAGGACAATCTCATCATGTAGAACAGTCAACTCATCATATAGAGCAGTCAAAACAAACTTTGGCGAAATGAAAAATGCTACATTAAAATTTCATTGGAAATTCCATGTTAAATGCAGAGGTGAGAGCGAATAGATGGATAGAGTACATTGAAAGCCTTTGTAAGAGTGAAGACTTGTCTGTCAACGTGAAAGAAAAAGAAACAGAAGTCGTTACTGAAGAGATAGGGGATCCAGTATTACAACCAGAAATTAAAAGAAGACAATATAAAATCACGTAATTTCAGAGATTTTACTGATCTCACACAGATTTTATGCATACATATGAAACGGCGGGTGGAAAATTTGTACTAGGATCGGCAATCGAACCCAGGTGACCTGCTTACTAAGCAGGTGTGTTAGCTACTACGCCATCTTGGCACAGCAGTTAACACAACTGCACGGATTACCCTGGCACGCCTCCCACCTAAATCCACATTCTCACAGTCACACCAGTCTAATTGAAATTCCCCCTTACACACGATGCTGAAGTGCTGTTCCAGAACTTGCAGAGCCTCAGCAAGTCTGTTTGTGTGAAATGGGTAATTTAAAGCAAACTGGGTGTGGCTTGGTGGTTAGTGGACCTGCCTAGTAGGCAGGAGATCTGGGTTTGATTCCCGGCCTTGGTCTAAATTTTCACTCTTCGTTTATAGTCATGGGGCCTAAAGACTAAAGATTGAATACTGCGGAAGGGATAGGTAACATTTCATCAGAATTTCTAGAATCATTGTAGAAAGTAGCATCGACGTGACTATTCACGTTGGTGTGTAGAATGTATGAGTCTGGCGATATACTATTTGGCTTTCGGAAAAACATCATCCAAACAGTTCAGAAGACTGCAAGTCGACAAGTGTGAGAATTATTGCGCAATCAACATAACAGTTCACGCATCCAGGTTGCTGACAAAAATAATACAAATAAGATCTGAAAAGAATATTGAGAATCTGTTAGATGACTATCACTTCGGCTTTAGGAAAGCTAAAGACAAAAGAGAGGTGATTCTGGCGTTGAGAGTGATAATGAAAGCAAGACGAAAGCAAAATCAAGACACATCATTCGACGATGAAGAATGGGGGAAGATGTTTGAAAGTCAGAACAAAGTAAGAGTAAGCTATAGAGAAAGACGGATGATATAGGCCTACAATATATACAAAAGCCAAGCGGGAACAGTAAGAGTGAAAGACCAAGAACGATTCGGTCTGATGAAATATGATGTACATTAGGGATGTTCTGTCTATACATCGAAGAAACAATGACGGAAATCTATTCAAGGTTCAAGAAAGCAATTAAAATTCAAGATGCAAGGATATCTACGACAGGATTCGCCGATGAGGTACTCAGTAAAAGTGAAGAAGAATTACAGGTCCTGCTTAATGAAATGACAGTCAAATGAGTAGAAAACGTGGACTGAGAGTAAGTCAAAGAACTAAAAAAGTAACGAGAAGGAGAAGAAATGGAAACCCAAATAAAATTAACATCAGGATTGCTGATCACGAAGTAGATGAAGTTGATGAATTCTGTTGTATAGGTAGCAAAACAACCCCAGGCGGATGAAGAGAGGAGGAGATAATGAGCAGCCTAGTACTGGAAAATATAACATTCCTGACCATGGAAAGACTACGAGTGTCAAAGGTCGCAATTTGAGGAAGAAATGCCTGAGAATGTACGTTTGGAGCACAGACTGGGACTACCTGTGCTCTTTTCCAATCATTTTGAACCTTCCGTTCCGCTAAAGACTTGCGGTACACGGCTGTTAGAAGGGGGGCCAGTTCTTTCGCGTACTCTGTGTAGAATCGAATTGGTATCCCGTCAGGTCCAGTGGACTTTCCTCTGTTGAGTGATTCCAGTTGCTTTACTCTTTTGTGAAGCAATCGAAAAAGAAATGATTGTCGGGAAGACAGACTCAGTATACAGGAAAGTCAAAACAACCTTCGGTGACATCAGAAGCAAGTGTGGTAACATTAAGAGTGCAACGGGAATTCCACTGTGAAATGCAGAGGAGAGAGCAGTCAGGTGGAAAGAGTACATACACAGGATGGTGCTTGGCCACATTCTCCCAAACGCACAGCCAAAACAATGAAGGAGTTGGGATTATAATTGCTGGAACAGCAATACCTGGCTCCAACTGACTTCCATCTGTCTGAAGGAAGTGCACTGGTGAAGAAATTTTGCAACCGACGCAGATATCATTGATGGCGTGCAAAATTCGTTACAGATGTAACCAAAAATCTTTTTTCTGACGGAATCAAAGAAATTGTGAAATGCTGGATGAAGTGTGTTGAAGTGCAGGGAGATTATGTAGAACAACAATATATGTTTCAGTTTTCTGTCATTAGAAAAAATCACTTTGCTTTTTGACCGCCCACCGTATGTAATGCATCACTAACTCGACGCATTTTTCCAGAGACACTGAAATGTGCTATTATTAATCCAACCATAAGAAAAATTGTAACATACAAGTCATATCGACCTGTCTCATTGCTGATATCATGTTCCGAAACTTTGTGAAGGTGATGTATGGTAGTGGAACAAGGACTGTGGGAAAACCGGAAAAGAAGAGAATGTAAGCATTTCAGTTACAGAAGAATGTTGAAAATTAGATGGACTGATGAGGTAAGTAATGAGGAGGTTCAGTGCATGATCTGCGAGGATAGAGGGAACTGTAGAAGGTAGAAGCTATAGTCGAAACCAGAGACTGAAATACATCCAACAAATAAATTAGGAGCTAGGTTGCAAGTGGTACTCTGGCAGAGGAGAGGAGTTCGTGGCGGCCCGCATCAAACCAGTCTGAAGAGTGCTCACTCAAAAGAAAAGAAAAATGGTGATCAGAGTAAAGATGTGTGAGCGTGCAAACTAATTCCAAAGAGCTGTTGATTTTTAATTGTACTTGTAGCCTCTTGGAGAAATTTAGAACTGTTTACGAGGAATTAGGATTCCATGCTGTGCTGTGTATCAAAAAGAGAAAAGAAGTTGGTAATCTGCTGTGATATGAGTGGAGATTTCCTATACGATATTGATATAAAAACGCTAAAGAAAACCTGTTAGGATCCTGCAATTCGATCTTATACGGACTGCGATCCTTTCAGCGACCCAAACGTAGACGATTAACGCAAGGGAGGTAGATCCACGCAAGCAAGTGCAGTAACAACTATGGTGGAAGGCAGACCTAGGATACAAATACTTATCAGTAGAGATACAAGAGAGAAAACAAGCGTTAACAGCAAAGAATGGTAAGCAAAACTTTAATTGCAGCATGAACATTAAATATTTCTTAGCAAGACGTTGTAACAGAGCAGTACGCTTGAGTCTGACACAGATTTAAGCAGTCGCCCGAAATACCCGGATGTAACTACTTTCATACATTAGCTACACGAGCAAGCTTACAAACACGATGAAGTGCAATTAATATGCTGACTACACAGCACAATAAATTTAAAATATATGACTCACAATAAAATATTAGTTACATCACAAATTTACATCACCAAGACCTGGAATGTAGTGCATCATATTAGATGTAAAAATTCCAGAGCTTAACACGAGGCAAATCACGCCTCAATAGATTATAGTTTAAAACAGGTCGAATAGAGCCCACGAGTAAGTAACGGCTCATATACACCCCGCTGAACAACCGTCCAGTGACGTAACCATAGTCTGAACTTAGGAGTCCACACATGCAATACTAGACCCGACCTAGATTTCCAATGATTTTCAATAGAAATAAATGCATGAATTTAAAACAAATCGCTCTGATGCAAACTTAAACAATATCACACTACACTTACCCTGAGACCAAGCAGATGAAGGCGGGCATTTAAAATACAATCACAAACCAGCTCACAACCACGTTGGGAATACAAATGCACAAGGAATTTACAATGAACGAATCCAGAGTTCGAAACAGTAATACCTGCGCTCCCAGAAGATCGGCTTCATTCTCCGCAAGTCGGAAGGACTCAGCCACAAGTCCTGCCGGGCGCCAGTACGTCTTAGCTGCTCTTCAACTCGGTCGCTCGCCCGCCAGCCACCACACTGTTGCGGGCGCGAAACGAAATCTACGTCGTCCGTTTCCAAAAAGTTTTTTTGCTTCGCACATTATTTACCAACAAAGTACTTCACCTCCGTTCTTATACACTACTGGCCATTAAAATCGCTACACCACGAAGATGACGTGCTACAGACGCGAAATTTAACCGACAGGAATAAGATGCTGTGATACACAAATGATTAGCTTTTCGGAGCATTCACACAAGGTTGGCGCCGGTGGCCACACCTACAACGTGCTGACGTGAAGAAAGTTTCCAACCGATTTCTCATACACAACAGCAGTTGACCGGCGTTGCCTGGTGAAACGTTATGATGCCTCGTGTAAGGGGGAAAAATCCGTACCATCACGTTTCCGACTTTGATAAATGTCGGATTGTAGCCTATCGCGATTGCGGTTTATCGTATCGCGACATTGCTGCTCGCGTTGGTCGAGATCCAATGACTGTTAGCAGGTGGGTTCAGGAGGGTAATACGGAATGCCGTGCTGGATCCCAACGTCCTCGTATCACTAGCAGTCGAGATGACAGACATCTTATCCACATGGCTGTAACGGATCTCGATACCTGAGTCAGACGTTTATAAGACAAAAACTATCAGCATTAACAGTTCGACGACGTTTGCAGCAGCATGGGCTATCAGCTCGGAGACCATAGCCGCGGTTACCCTTGACGCTGCATCAGAGACAGGAGCGCCTGCGATGGTGTATTCAATGACGAACCTGGGTGCACAACCGGCAAAACGTCTTTTCTTCGGATGAATCCACGTTCTGTTTACAGCATAAAGATGGTCGCATCCGTGTTTGGCGACATCGCGGTGAACACACATTGGAAGCGTGTATTCGTCATCGCCATACTGGCGTACCACCCTGCTTGATGGTATGGGGTGCCATTGGTTACACATCTCGGTCGTCTCTTGTTCGCATTGACGGCACTTTGAACAGTGGACCCTACATTTCAGATGTGTTACGACCCGTGGCTCTACCGTTCATTCCATCCCTGCGAAACCCTACATTTCAGCAGGATAATGCACGACCGCATGTGCAGGTCCTGCACGGGCCTTTCTGGATACAGAAAATGTTCGACTGCTGCCCTGGCCAGCAGATTCTCCAGATCTCTCACCAATTGAAAACGTCTTGTCAATGGTGGCCGAGCAACTGGTTCGTCACAATACATCAGACACTACTCGTGATGAACTGTGGTATCGTGTTGAAGCTGTATGGGCAGCTGAACCTGCACACGCCATCCAAGCTCTGTTTGACTTAATGCCCAGGCGTATCAAGGCCGTTATTACGGCCAGAGGTGGTAGTTCTGGGTACTGATTTTTCAGGATCTATGCGCCCAAATTGCGTGGAAATGTAATATTATGTCAGTTCTAGTATAACATATTTGTCCAATGAATACCCGTTTATCATCTTCATTTCTTCTTGGTGTAGCAATTTTAATGGCCAGGAGTGTATTAAAATAACTGGTACCTGTAACACAATGGTCATCGTACTAATTAGCGAATTATTGTAATACTAACCTAAGAGTTTAAAAGTCTTTGTAGACTAACACGGATATAAGATGTTTATTTCGCAACAGAACTATTCTCATATCGTATAATGATCGTCTTTCTGTCCAGGTACACCTTTCCCTTGCCAAATATTGGTCCCGACTGTACCTTATTTGACAGAATTTTTTTGAAAAAGAAACAGTTCTAATTTATTGCTTCACGGACCAAACACAAACCTGTGTAATGTGTAAGACCGTATGAATTGCTCAGAAAAAGCCATACAGTTTGGGAAATCTGTCTAAATTCCAATAAAAATTGGTTCAAATGGCTCTGAGCACTATGGGACTCAACTGCTGAGGTCATTAGTCCCCTAGAACTTAGAACTAGTTAAACCTAACTAACCTAAGGACATCACACACATCCATGCCCGAGGCAGGATTCTAACCTGCGACAGTAGCAGTCGCGCGGTTCCGGATTCCAATAAAAGTTAGTTCTTAAATACCTTTCACGATTTCATAGCAGAAATTCATCTTACTTCGGGCGAAAATGTCGAGAATAAAATTAAGGAACATTTGAAGGGATTTGGGAAAATTTCAAATTCTGTTTCCCTGCTGTATCTAGTAATAACAATAGGATTCGCAATCGGTTGGAGAAGACAACAACTTTGGAATCCCCATGAAGTGTAAACCAAAACGAGCAGCTGCTCGAAACTTTCAGTGACTAAATTACAAAAAATAAATCTTTGTCACTGATAAGTTTCTGGTTAAGCTCAGAGACGGCATTTCGAATGCTATCAAACAAAGCGGTAACAAGTTTATTATCTAACTCGTCCACATACCTGAGCGAAAAGGCTTTTTCTTCTTACACGTATATAATAAGGAGATCCAGAAAGAAACTTCAGAGCAAAACTAATTTGAAACTTTCTTTATCTTCTGTATTTCTCGATTTCAAAGTTATGTCGCATGCAAAGCAGGCGCATCTTCATCAACGAATTCCGAGGAAGGGTTGAGCCAATCAGTTCCGTAATGAAAACTTATAGATTGACAGAAAAGATGGTTCAGATGGCTCTGAGCACTATGGGACTTAACATCTGAGGTCATCAGTCCCCTAGAGATTAGAACTACTTAAACCTAACTAACCTAACGACATCAAACACATCCATGCCCGAGGCAGGATTCGAACCTGCGACCGTAGCGGTCGCGCGGTTCCCAACTGAAGCGCCTAAAACCGCTCGGGCACACCGGCCGGCGGTTGACAGAAACCAGTAAAATTCTTTAATATTGCGTACTGGATCTGTGTATTGTATAAAAGCTTCGGAAGCCTTTTTGATGTGCTACAGATGAAATATAAGGTACTATAAGATCATTACAGCTGTTAAATCATTTGCTCTGAATTCAATTACTTTCATGTTACAGTAAGTACAAAATTTTCAAATGTGTGTGTGAAATCCTAAGGGACCGAACTGCTCAGGTCATCAGCCCTTAGACACTACTTAAACTAACTTACGCGAAGAACAACACAAACACACACACACACACACACACACACACACACACACACTCACCCATACATGCCCGAGGGCGCCTTAAACCGTGCGGCCACTCCTCGTGGCCAGAGTAAGTACATTTTTTGTGCTGCATCCAACATTTTACCTCATGCATTATTTTTATTTGTAAAGGATCACGATCACCGTGTTCCTAGTACATCAGACCTTCACGATTCGTTTTGGTGTTCAGACGATTCAGAAATTAATTGAGCCCGTGTATGGTCAGTCAGTCCGCCTTCCCAGCGCTGCGTGTTTCAAGGTTGCACCGAGCCTTGTTGACACTCGGGCTCGGACGGGTACCCGAACGGGCCACGGGCCTCGACGGCGCATCGCGGTCCGTGCACTCCGTTGCTGGTGGTACACCTGAGCACGGCTACCCACGGTGCGGGCAACGGGAAGGAGCGGTCGGCCGCAGCCGAGATGCGATGAAGCGCTCTGCTCATAGCCGCCAGGCCAACTCCCCCACGCTCAGCTTACTTCGGATTCCTGGACCGCCACCTAGCCGCATGGCGCGGCAGCGAACCAAAGACACGCAAGCAGTGATATGCCACGGCTAAGATCTCAGTAATTAACTTTCAAATATGATTGGATAGGACAGTCGGAATTTAATTCAGGATGTTACCGTGATTTGATGGATGAAAGAAGGAAGTACAGAAATGTTCTGGGAAACTTGGGAATACAGAAACGAAAGTCGCTGAGGAATGAAATCAATACGAAGTGCAGGGAAGTTAAGAGGAAATGGCTGCATGATAAATCTACATCTACATTTATATTTCGCAAGCCAGCCAACGGTGTGAGGCGGTGGGCACTTTACGTGCCACTGTCATTACCTCCCTTTTCTGTTCCAGTCGCGTATGGTTCGCGGGAAGAACGACTGTCTGAAAGCCTCCGTGCGCGCTCGAATCTCTCTAATTTTACATTCGTGATCTCCTCGGGAGGTATAAGTAGGGGGAAGCAATATATTCGATACCTCATCCAGAAACGCACCCTCTCGAAACCTGGCGAGCAAGCTACACCGCGATGCAGAGCGCCTCTCTTGCAGAGTCTGCCACTTGAGTTTCCTAAACATTTCCGTAACGCTATCACGGTTACCAAATAACCCTGTGACGAAACGCGCCGCTCTTCGTTGGATCTTCTCTATCTCCTCCGTCAACTCGATCTGGTACGGATCCGTCCGCAGCTCGTGGTCTCGCGGTAGCGTTCTCGCTTCCCGAGCACGGGGTCCCGGGTTCGATTCCCGGCGGGGTCAGGGATTTTCTCTGCCTCGTGATGACTGGGTGTTGTGTGATGTCCTTAGGTTAGTTAGGTTTAAGTAGTTCTAAGTTCTAGGGGACTGATGACCATAGATGTTAAGTCCCACAGTGCTCAGAGCCATTTGAACCATTTGGTACGGATCCCACACTGATGAGCAATACTCAAGTATAGGTCGAACGAGTGTTTTGTAAGCCACCTCCTTTGTTGATGGACTACATTTTCTAAGGACTCTCCCAATGAATCTCAACCTGGTACCCGCCTTACCAACAGTTTATTTTATATGATCATTCCACTTCAAATCGTTCCGCTAGCATACGCCCAGATATTTTACAGAAGTAACTGCTACCAGTATGAGATTTTCACTCTGCAGCGGAGTGTGCGCTGATATGAAACTTCCTGGCAGATTAAAACTGTGTGCCCGACCGAGACTCGAACTCGGGACCTTTGCCTTTCGCGGGCCAGTGCTCCACCATCTGAGCTACCGAAGCAGGACTCACGCCCGGTACTCACAGCTTTACTTCTGCCAGTATCTCGTCTCCTACCTTCCAAACTTTACAGTCGTGCTTCGGTAGCTCAGTTGGTAGAGCACTTGCCCGCGAAAGGCAAAGGTCCCGAGTTCGAGTCTCGGTCGGGCACACAGTTTTAATCTGCCAGGAAGTTTCATATCAGCGCACACTCCGCTGCAGAGTGAAAATCTCATTCTGGAAACATCCCCCAGGCTGTGGCTAAGCCATGTCTCCGCAATATCCTTTCTTTCAGGAGTGCTAGTTCTGCATGGTTCGCAGGAGAGCTTCTGTAAAGTTTGGAAGGTAGGAGACGAGATACTGGCAGAAGTAAAGCTGTGAGTACCGGGCGTGAGTCGTGCTTCGGTAGCTCAGATGGTAGGGCACTTGCCCGCGAAAGGCAAAGGTCCCGAGTTCGAGTCTCGGTTGGGCACACAGTTTTAATCTGCCAGGAAGTTTCAACTGCTACCGGTGTTTGTTCCGCTATCATATAATCATACAATAAAGGATCCTTCTTTCTATGTATTCGCAATACATTACATTTGTCTATGTTAAGGGTCAGTTGCCACTCCCTGCACCAAGTGCCTATCCGCTGTAGATATTCCTGCATTTCGCTACGATTTTCTAATGCTGCAACTTCTCTCTTTACTACAGTATCATCCGCGAAAAGCCGCATCGAACTTCCGACACCATCTACTAGGTCATTTATATATATTGTGAAAAGCAATGGTCCCATAACACTCCCCCGTGGCACGTCAAAGGTTACTTTAACGTCTGTACACGTCTCTCCATTGATAACAACATGCTGTGTTCTGTTTGCTATAATCTCTTCAATACAGCCACACAGCTGGTCCAACATTCCGTAGGCTCTTACTCTGTTTATCAGGCGACAGTGCGGAACTGTATCTAACGCCTTCCGGAAGTCGAGGAAAATAGCATCTAAATGGGATCCTGTATCTAATATTTTCTGGGTCTCATGAACAAATACAGCGAGTTGGGCCTCACACGATCGCTGTTTCCAGAATCCATGTTGATTCCTACAGAGTAGATTCTGGGTTTCCAAAAAGACATGATACTCGAGCAAAAAACATGTTCTAAAATTCTACAACAGATCGACGTCAGAGATATAGGTCTATAGTTTTGCGCATCTGCTCGACGACCCTTCTTGAAGACTGGGACTACCTGTGCTCTTTTCCAATCATTTTGAACCTTCCGTTCCGCTAAAGACTTGCGGTACACGGCTGTCAGAAGCGGGGCCAGTTCTTTCGCGTACTCTGTGTAGAATCGAATTGGTATCCTGTCAGGTCCAGTGGACTTTCCTCTGTTGAGTGATTCCAGTTGCTTTACGCTTTTTTGAAGCAATCGAAAAAGAAATGATTGTCGGGAAGACAGACTCAGTATACAGGAAAGTCAAAACAACCTTCGGTGACATCAGAAGCAAGTGTGGTAACATTAAGAGTGCAACGGGAATTCCACTGCGAAATGCAGAGGAGAGAGCAGTCAGGTGGAAAGAGTACATACACAGGATGGTGCTTGGCCACATTCTCCCAAACGCACAGCCAAAACAATAAAGGAGTTGGGATTATAATTGCTGGAACGGCAATACCTGGCTCCAACTGACTTCCATCTGTCTGAAGGAAGTGCACTGGTGAAGAAATTTTGCAACCGACGCAGATATCATTGATGGCGTGCAAAATTCGTTACAGATGTAACCAAAAATCTTTTTTCTGACGGAATGAAAGAACTTGTGAAATGCTGGATAAAGTGTGTTGAAGTGCAGGGAGATTATGTAGAACAACAATATATGTTTCAGTTTTCTGTCATTAGAAAAAATCACTTTGCTTTTTGACCGCCCACCGTATGTAATGCATCACTAACTCGACGCATTTTTCCAGAGACACTGAAATGTGCTATTATTAATCCAACCATAAGAAAAATTGTAACATACAAGTCATATCGACCTGTCTCATGGCTGATATCATGTTCCGAAACTTTGTGAAGGTGATGTGCTTTGCACTAGTGTCGTACGTGAGCATAAATGATATCCCAAACAAATCATAGTTTGGGTTTCAGAAGAGTTATCCTACTGACAATCCCGCGTACATGTTGACTCACCAAATTTGACAGGAATTAAATAATAAAATGGCACCGGTTGGTATTTTCTGCGACCTATTTACGGTATTTCACTACGCGAATAACAATATTCACATGGATATGGCTCTGAGCACTATGGGACTCAACTGCTGAGGTCATCAGTCCCCTAGAACTTAGAACTAGTTAAACCTAACTAACCTAAGGACATCACAAACATCCATGCCCGAGGCAGGATTCGAACCTGCGACCGTAGCGGCCTTGCGGTTCCAGACTGCAGCGCCTTTAACCGCACGGCCACTTCGGCCGGCTCACATGGATAAACTGGGCTTTTATATTACTGATGGTATAGTCGGTCAATGGATGTCATGTGTAACAAATAGGTATCGAAGCTGTACTGAGTAATTTAACCAGTGTAATAAGGGGACAATGCTCTGAGTCGGGGAGAAATCAACTAAGAGGTTTCCCAAGGCTCATTCTTAGGGTCGCTGTTGTAGCCGTCTTCGGTCCAATATACAGAAGCGGAATTAAATCTTTTCTTGGATGACACTAGTAGTGTAATCAAGCTAAGCATAAATATAATAACAAAAGAAATGACAGAAAATGTTGTTGAAATTATGTTTGTAGGTTCTTCTCTGAAAGGTCTTGCTGTCAATTTTAAATGACACCAATATTTGGTTCTGAACATGTAGGTGTACCATACAAACGTTAAGTGTAGCACACGGTAAAGAACCAATACATAGAGAGGAAACATTTCAGTATAAAAAAAAAGGAAAAAAACTCGTGAAACCCACAAAATAACTTTGTTCAGGTTCATTTTCACTTATAAGCGAAGCATATTTTGGGAGAGTTGACCAGTAACTTGACGTATATAGCGTGTTTTCATTCATTAATGTCATATGGAATAATGTTTTGGGATAACTCATCTTTACGAAAGAAAGTCTCCAGTGCTAAAAAATGTGCTTTAAGAGTAATATGCGGTAATTACCCATGACCCTCGCGTAGACATTTGTTTAAGGATTAGGAACTTTTATTGCTTCACAATACATTTATTCCCTCATGAAGCTTGCAGTAAATAATCTAATGCAGGTAAAAAGAACCAAAGATGTACAGAATTACAACACCGGAAGAAAACATTTATATTCAGTACTCCACATGAAGTCTATCTTTAGCACCGAAAGCGGTGTAGAAGGCTGCTACCAAAATTTTTAATCACATGCCCACTGATATAAAACGACTCATAAGGAGCAAATTAAAATTTGAGTGGAAATTGGAAAAGTGTCTCCTTGATAACCCATTCTATTTCATACAAAAATTTCTGTTACTGCAGTGTGTAAAAGGTGGTGGGTAGGAATTACTAACATGTATCTGTACACTAGCAAACAATTTTAAAAAAAGAAAATTAAGAAATGCAAAAATATATACAAACTACTTGAAAATGGTCATTAGTAAATAATTTGTGGTCCGAATATAAAAGGACTCTTTCTACATCATTGCAGTTTATTTTGCAAATAATACTTGCAACATGAAGTTAGGCAAACTAATTATCTAACTGTTCATACAGGAATGACTGGACGGGTAAAACATCTCTGATTTTCGTTTGTACAAGACCAACGTGCGAGGACTCGGATTTTAAAGAGAACTGTTCCCATCGAGCCTCTACTCACAAGATATCTCCTTGTTTGATGCAACGTATTGTCTCAAATCTTCAGCAAAAGTTGTATATAATTGCAGAATTTCGTAGTCTACAAAACACTCACACACAATTATCTCATTTGGGCAACAAGACAACGTATCCTCTCAATCATATTACGTATATCAATTCGTATTATTTGTTAGACTAATGTACACTAAAGAGCCAAAGAAACTGGTACACGTGTCTGATATCCTGTAAGGCCTCGCGAGCACGCAGAAGGGCCGCAACACGGCGTGGCGTGGACACTACTAGTTCTGGAGGGAATTGACACAATGTATCCTGAAGGGCTGTCCATAAACCGGTAAGAGTACAAGGGGGTAGTGATATCTTCTGAACAGCACGTTGCAAGGCATTCCAAATATGCTCCATAATGTTCATGTCTGTGGAGTTTGTTGGCCAGGGGAAGTATTTAAACTCAGAAGAGTGTTCCAGGAGAAATTCTGGACTTGTGGGGTGTTGCCTTGTCTTACAGGAATTGCCGAAGTCCGTCGGAATGCACAATGGACGTGAATGGATGCAGGTAGTCATACAGGATGCTTGCGTATCACCTATCAGACTCGAATATAGACGTATCAGAGGTCCTCTATCACTCCTACCGCACACGCCCACACCGTTACAGAGCCTCCATAATCTTGAACAGTCCCATGCTGACATGCAGGATCCACAGATATAGGATGTTGTATCGAGTGGATGGATGTGTACAGGTATGGAGACAATTTCAAACGAGACCAGGCAACACGTTTCCAGTGATCAACAATCCAATGTCGACGTTGACGGGCCCAGGCGAGGTGTAAAGCTTTGCATCGTGCAGTCAACAAGGGTACACGACTGAGGCTTTCGCTCCGAAAGCCCATATCGATAATGTTTCGTTGAACGGTTCGCACGCTGACATTTGTTGATGGTCCAGCATCGAAAACTGCAGCAATTTTACAAAAGGTTGCTCTTCTTTCCAGCCGAACGATTCTTTTGAATCGTCGTTAGATCCGTTCCTGCAGGATCTTTTTCCGGCTGCCGCGATGTCGGAGATTTGATGTTTTACCGGATTCCTGATATTCACAGTATACTTGTGAAACAGTCGTACGGGAAAATCCTCACTTAATCGCTGCCTCGGAGATTCTGTGTCCCGTCGCTGCTGTGCCCACTGTAACATCACGTTCAACTGCACGTAAATATTGATAACCTGCTACTGTAGCACAGTAACTGATCTAAAACTACGCCAGACACTTGTCTTATATAGGCGTTTCCGACCGCAGCGTCGTACTCTACCTGTTTACGTATATCTGTATTTGAATACGCATGCCCGTGCCACTTTCTTTGACATTTCAATATATTACATTCAAGACTAATTATGACCGAAAAAAAGTTGAACATCACTGCTAGTAATTGAAATAGATCTTCACACAGAGGTGGCTGCCAGGTAAAGAAATTGAAGCACCCAGGAGGCATTTTCGGATGTTAGTTAAACTTCTTGTATTTACACACCATCGTCGGGTATGTACATGATTCGAGTTGTAACTCTCTGTGACAAGCCTGTTAGGATGTAAAAGGGTGGAAACTGTTTTTGATGTTGAGTGGTCACTGTGAAGTGCATGGAAATGTCACGTACTAGTGTGACACAGCGTTATCAGCATTGATAGAGTTTGAAGGGGCCTCATTGTGGGTCTCCATTTGTCTGTCTGATGAAATCGAGCAGTATCCAGATTTATGTGACATTCAAAGATGTGATTGTGGCCCGGTGGTGGACTGCGTGGCGTTGTGGGTACAAGCATACTCGTGTTCAACTTTCTGTCCATTTTATGGACCAAGCACATCGTAACCCTGGCACGTCTGATTCTGTCATCTGACAAGTAATGGGCCCCCTGCAACATTCTGCGTCATCTTGCAGTATTTGATGGACGCTAAAACATTCTGCACGAGTGAGATAACGTGCCAAACGTACCTTGCTGTTAACAACAAAACAAAAACTGCTGAGTTTTGAAAGGTGAAGTGGCCAGAGGAGGCATGAACTACTGATTGATGGTGTTGCCCTGTGTTCAGCGACGAATCGTGATAATATTGATGGCAACCTAGAGAGAGCTCTCATTCTATCAATGTTGTGGAGAGGAGCAGCTATTTTACTCTTAGCGTCAGGATTGGTTGGTTGGTTGGATGATTCGTGGGGGAGGGGGTGTCCAAACAGCGAGGTCATCGGTTACATCGGATTAGGGAACGTTGGGCAAGTCGGCCATGCCCTTTCACAGGAACCATCCCAGAATTTACCTGAAGTGATTTAAGGAAGTCACGGTAAGCCTAAATCAGGAGAGTCGGACGCTGGTTGGAACCGTCGTTCTTGAACGTGCGAGTCCTGTGAGCTAACCACTGCCTAGCGTCATGGGCTTGGGAACCATCGGGTTAGGTTTCACGTCAAGGCTTGTAGAGACTGAGGGAGATCCTGCGCCCTCATGTATTTCCTCTCGTGCGGCAGAAGCGTGGTGTCATTTTTCGACGGGGCAATACTTGCCCACATATGCCACGTGCCTCTGCGAGTCGTCTGATTGGTGATAAGCAATAATACCTGCTCCCCGTAGACCATGACTCCGATTACCCTTGGGCCGCTTAGAACCTGTATGGGGCAACCTCCGACGTCAACTCTGTCCCTTTGCCAGGTTTCAGGATATCGAGGACCAGCAACTACAGCTGTTGGCCAGCTTGCTTCAGGAAGCGATTAATAGCATTATGACAACCTTCTCAACCGTAGCACTTTGTGAACCCAGGCCAGAGGGGGAACAACGTCCTACAGACAAATGGGCGCATACTGTCAAGTTCTTTGTAAATATTTTCGACTTTGTAACCTGTGAAATAAGGTAAAATAGCCTATTACCTCGTGATGCTTCATTGCTTTTCATCAAACCTTTTACGGCACTTCATTTGTTTTGTCTAGTAGTGTATGTTTGTATCAAAATATTCGAATGCTTACCGAAGTAAATAAGACGTCTTTCAGGTGCCCAACATGAATTTTGATGCAAACAGAAGAGAGTCCTGCTAGTTATATCCTTCTGTCTTTTTGTAGATGTTTCATCTAGACACATACAATACATACTTTAAGAAAATACAGTACTGGCCATTAAAATTGCTACACCACGAAGATGACGTGCTACAGACACGATGTTTAACCGACAGGAAGAAGATACTGTGATATGCAAATGATTAGCTTTTCCGAGCAATCACACAACGTGCTGACATGAGGAAAGTTTCCAACCGATTTCTCATACACAAACAGCATTCGACCGGCGTTGCCTGGTGAAACGTTCTGTGATTCCTCGTGTAAGGAGGAGAAATGCGTACCATCACGTTTCCGACATTGATAAAGGTCGGATTGTTGCCTATTGTGATTGCGGTTTCTCTTATCGCGACATTGCTGCTCGCGTTGGTCGGATCCAATGACTCTTAGCAGAATATGGAATCGGTGGGTTCAGAAGGGTAATACGGAACGCCGTGCTGGATCACAACGGCCTCGTATCACTAGCAGTCGAGGTGACAGGCATCTTATCCGCATGACTGTAACGGATCGTGCAGCTACGTCTCGATCCCTGAGGCAACAGATGGGGACGTTTGCAATACAACAACCATCTGCACGAACAGTTCGACGACGTTTACAGCAGCATGGACTATCACCTCGGAGACCATGACTCCGGTTACCCTTGACGCTGCATCACAGGCAGGAGCGCTTGCGATGGTTCAAATGGCTCTGAGCACTATGGGACTTAACAGCTATGGTCATCAGTCCCCTAGGACTTATAACTACTTAAACCTAACTAACCTAAGGACATCACACAACACCCAGCCATCACGAGCTTGCGATGGTGTACTCAATGACGAACCTGGGTGCTCGAATGGCAAAACGTCATTTTTTCGGATGAACCCAGGTTCTGTTTACAGCATCATGACGGTCGTATTTGGTGACATCGCGGTGAACGCACATAGGAAGCGTGTATTCGTCATCGCCTTACTGGCGTATCCTCGGGCGTGATGGCATGGGGTGCCATTGGTTACACGTCTCGGTCACCTCTTGTTCGCATTGACGGCACTTTGAACAGTGGACGTTACATTTCAGGTTGTGTTACGACCCGTGGCTCTACCCTTCATTCGATCCCTACGAAACCCTACGTTTCAGCAGGATAATGTACGACCGCATGTTTCAGGTCCTGTACGGGGCTTTCGGGATACAGAAAATGTTCGACTGCTGACCTGGCCAGCACATTCTCCAGATCTCTCACCAATTGAAAACGTCTGGGCAATGATGGCCGAGCAACTGGCTCGTTACAATACGCCAGTCACTACTCTTAATGAATTGTGGTATCGTGTTGAAGCTGCATGGGCAGTTGTACCTGTACACGCCATCCAGGCTCTGTTTGACTCAATGCCTAGGCGTATCAAGGCCGTTATTACGGCCAGAGGTGGTTGTTCTGGGTACTGATTTCTCAAGATCTGTGCACCCAAATTGCGTGAAAATGTAATCACATGTCAGTTCTAGTATAATATATTTGTCCAATGATTACCCGTTTATCATCTGCATTTCTTCTTGGTGTAGCAATTTTAATGGCCAGTAGTGTAAAACGACACACCATGAAGGAATTTTTCGAATGACACGGAAAGCGCTCGCTGGTCATCGGAGCGTAGTTCGAAGCAAGACTCATCACTGAAAATAGTTCCACTCCAGTCGACGAGATTCAAGGTGAAAGATGTGCCCAGAGAGGCCCGGGGCAGTAGGAGGTACCAAATCGAATGTCGCCCCGCCGTATGACCCGACAACCATGAGTGATAGTCTGGTGTGCCATTTCTTTTCACGGCAGAGCACCTTCGGTTGTCAACCGCAGCACCTTTACAGCACAGCTGTACACCAACGATATGCTAAATGGTTCAAATAGCTCTCAGCACTATGAGACTTAACATCTGAGGTCATCAGTCCCCTAAAGCTTAGAACTACTTAAACCTAACTAACCTAAGGACATCACACACATCCATGCCCGAGGCAGGATTCGAACCTGCGACCGTAGCGGTCTTGCGGTTCCAGACTGCAGCGCCTTTAACCGCACGGCCACTTCGGCCGGCCTCTTACTTGTCAAGTTAAAGAACTTGCATTTATGTTGGAATAGGTGTCATGCTGTTAGATGTAATGAAACATTACTAAAAACGTTTAGCATATCTACATCTACATCTTCATCCATACTCCGCAAGCCACCTGACGGTGTGTGGCGGAGGGTACCCTGAGTACCTCTATCGGTTCTCCCTTCTATTCCAGTCTCGTATTGTTCGTGGAAAGAAGGATTGTCGGTATTCTTCTGTGTGGGCACTAATCTCTCTCATTTTATCCTCATGGTCTCTTCGCGAGATATGCGTAGGAGGGAGCAATATACTGCTTGACTCTTCGGTGAAGGTATGTTCTCGAAGCTTTAACAAAAACTCGTACCGAGCTACTGAGCGTCTCTCCTGCAGAGTCTTTCACTGGAGTTTATGTATCATCTCCGTAACGCTTTCGCAATTACTAAATGATCCTGTAACGAAGCACGGTGCTCTCCGTTGGATCTTCTCTATCTCTTCTATCAACCATATCAGATACGGATCACACACTGCTGAGCAGTATTCAAGCAGTGGGCGAACATATGATGTCATGAAACATTTAATGAAATAATTACGTGGAATTGCATGATTTCTTCTGCTGTAACCGCAAGGACTTCCGTTTCACAGCACAAGTCTGCGCCTCTAGAAATGTAAATGTGGACGTGAATGATGACAAAGTAAGAACTAAACTGTAAGGCTGTCAAATAAGGAAAATCTCCAGTGCACACTTTATGACTGGTAATAGCTGGACGTTGGTGAAATGCTGTGGAACAATTGCGGGACGGTACTTCATTTTACACACGAGTTCCTCGACGTAATCCCCTGAAGAATGCGGGGGCAGTGGAGGACGCTCTTCGCTGCGAACTTCGCGGTCTGCCACCACAGGTCGCAGGCTGTCGTCAGGTCCGCCCGCAGCATACTCCGCCGCGACGGTAAAAACTGTAGTTATGGCAGCAGAAACTTTCGCGTGGATTAATTCTTCAGCTACGAAGCGCAGCGGGAGGGAGAAGGAACGAAAAAAAAAAAGAGCGACACACGCAGACTGGCTGGAGGGTTTTGGGTTGGGTCTAGCGTTGGGGTTGGTATCTCCCAGACGGGCTTGTCTCCAGGCCGAGGGGAAATTAAGGCGCCGGTGGCGACGCGAGGTGAGGCGAGGCAGAGCTACCGCAGAATTAATTAAGCTGACCCTGCCTGGCAGGACTTGGTGAGGGGGGGTGAGGGGGGTGGGCAGAAACCTGCCCGGCGACGCGAGGTGGCGGGCGCAGCCAGAGGTGTGCTAATGCCGGAGAAATTCAAGGCGGCGCACAATAAACTCTCATCACGTCGCCGAATTCCCTACCCGACAAACGGAGGGTTTTCTTCAAAGGAGCCGCGCTAGGAAATTGTATTCGCTTCGCCTCGAGTCGGTCCTCGGTGTCCTTCGCCCGCTCTACCTGACAGTCTGAGAACAGCGTTCTTCGCGAACAAAGCAGCGTTTCTATCATTTTACCATCACATCAGTGTAGCATTAAACCAGGGTTATTACTTGACAAAACGAAACTTAAATGAAATGGTCCTGTAAAGTAAAAGCATAGACGGGGAAGTGGCAAGATACAGTAGTATCCTTATATTAACTCAACTCTTCATTAAGAAGAATTATATATCCAGACCAACGTATTGTTCTCAGTTATTACTGCCTTCACATTAACTTGGAAGAAAAGGTTTCAACTAAAAAAAAAAAAAAAAAGATAGACATAAGTAAACCTTGCGTGTTTCAACGCAAATGGGCTTTAGGTATGACTCCGAAAGCATTAATTTCAATTTATTGTAAGAAATTTCTTACACAAGCTTCTCATATACTTCAGATTATATGCGTCTACTACACAGTAAGAAAATTTAATAATAAGAAAGACATGAACCATATTTGTGAATGAACTGGCTTCCGTACAAAGATTCGGAATAGTGTCGAGCTGCTTGCAGGTTACACGCATGTCCAGCTGTTAAAGGCACCCTGCTTAACATATGCAAAGTATGATGTGGCACTACATATACTGCAACACAGAAGAAAAGACAAGCTATTAAACGGCTATAATAGCTCCCAATAGATACTGCAGTATTGTGGAAGCAAAGCAGATTGCAAAAATTTTACGACTATTTTGTAAGATTGAAATTAAAAGGTAGCTGAAGCAGAAAACAAATTCATAAACTGGTAGCTGGGGGTACTTCCGTAAGATAGTCAAAGGTAAAAACTAATTACTTTCTAGCCTTGAAATGTATGCACTACTTCTCTGTGTAATAAGACTAGCGTGGAGAAAATAAACGTTAGAGCACGACCAGGGTCATTAAAAGACCATGCAGGTCTGGACAAAGCCACAAGATTTTCCCAAAGGCATGCTCACCAGTTTCAATTACACTGGCACAAACCCAACATGCAATGGCCCACAGCACCCTCTGGGCAACCACCATGGATGAGCAGTCACATAATGTACGGCGCACCCAGCAGTGACTTGTGCAGAGAACTTCCATCTAATCGTACCTACAATAGCTTCTCCCACATCCGGCAAGTGATACTGCTAGCCCCACGTTGCTGTCCAGCACTGTCTCTATCCACCAATTGCCGCCCCGGGATGTGGCCGACTCTCCCACTATGCGCTGGTGTGGGTTGTGCCAAGTACCCACTTTTATTGCCACTGCCCCGGTGTCTACAGGGCGAGCAGGTGAAATATGCTAGCAGCAAAGATACCATGTATCTCTGATGGGCACCAGAATGAAATCGAGCCACGACACGGCAGTAAAACCTCCCTTAGAGGAACGTAAGTTGGTCACGTTCCTCTTCCTGACTCTTCCTGCGGGACACATTACTGCATCTACGTGGTTATCAATATATGTTTTTCCTTACCAGAGCTTGCATATGGAGGGTTGCATTGGACAAACTAAATGTGTAAGGACAAGAACACACTGACCGCGTGCCGCGACGGCTAGCTGGTAAGCAGCTATTAATTTGTGTAGTAGTTGCCGTTGAACTGTGAATTTACTTTCAAAATATTTTCTTAAAGAATTTACTTCATCTACTAGCGATTCATCAAGAACATTAACACATTTAATCACACTAGGTGAGCGTGGAAGTAGTTGCCAGGGAGTAACTGATGAAAATGAAATTACCTTTAACAAATGGGAACTTTATTCATAAAAACCTTCTCAAAAACAGATTTAAAATTTTTAAGCAGAAAAGCATCCCACGAAATATCAAGTTACAATTTTATTTAGAGGCAGAAAGAACAATATTGACAGTATGAGCCTTCGGGCTGACAAGCTTGCCGCTCCCTTTCAACACGGCCGTACTCATACGGCCGCTCACAACAACCTCTGAAAGACTACACTGGTGCAAATCTGCAACACACCAGATTACTTTAAACTAAAAATTTTAACAACTCACACAAACATATTAACAATGCACTCCGTAAGAGGGATGTAAATAGTACAAACACTCACACTAAGAAATTATTTGCCACTGAAAGTGCAATTTGTTTTTAAAGGGCTCCTACGGTGGAAGGGTGGCAACTTTATAAAAATGACTATTTAAATAAAACCCATGAAATTCAGACTTACATAAAATGTACAACATGCTCTACATTACACATATACCGCCTCTCTAGATGATAGGCAAGATAAACACATATTTCAGGAATTCGGCCTTTATACCTTAATTCTATAAATTCGTTAACACCGAATCCGACAAACATGACAGAGGAAGCTATTAACGGATGGCAGATTCACAGGGTGGATTGCTGAACAACCCGAACCGCAGATTGCTCTAACCCTCCCCAACTCCACAAGGGAGAAACGGACCACCCAATTCACAATAACCACCTTCCCGCGGGTGGACGAACGGAGACGAATGGTGGGACGACCCCAAAACAAAGCGGCTGGTGACCTCACGAAGAAAACCAGTAGAATTTAGCAAGTAAATGAAACAACACATCTCCAATCACTTAGCTTCTAATAAACTGCGATTTCTAGCGAAGACCTGGTGCAGCACCCCCGAACCGTCCACTGCCAGCCACTTCAACGGACGCAGGAAGGCGCGCAGGTCTCTAAGTCTCACGGCGTCGCAGTTCGCCCCGGCCAGCCCAGTGCCGTGGTTTCATTCCTGTTGCTCTAGTGTTAACCGCGAAGCCACTACCCCTTTCTATACGGCGCGACCCACTGGACTCACGTGGGGACCTCACATGCGCCGACGCTAAAGACGGACAAGTCATCTCGTGTCTCAGTGCGCGACCGACCAAACGACCGATCCAACCGCCAATGACCGTTGACCGAGCAACTCGAGCAGACTGTCGGCCTAACGCACAGACACAGTCGCAGGAAATCAGCCCCGACCGGATGACCACTAGCTGAGTTCTGTTACTGGCAGAGTGGCAAGACTCTAATTTTCTGGATTAAAGATTGATCCAAACGACATATATACTCGCACTCCGACGACAGACAGACACTAACTGCCGCACAAATGCGAACGAGAGACAGACCACCAACAGGTGACGCGAGACTGACCTAGCCTCTCTCCGACTGACCGACTGACCGACTGACCGACTGACCACACTCGCCGATACTGACAGACTGACCCCCTGCCGAGCTCATAGCGCCATTTAAATGTACGTGAACAGGCAACTTTTCCCCTTTCCCACCAGAGGGGGCACCAAAGCTGTGATTGCCACAGCGGCGCCACCTCCAGCAACGGAGGGCGACTGCTTCACACTACGCGCTGCGGCGCGCTCTTCAAAACAGCAAATTTTACCACGGCTCAGCCGTTTAATCGCGTGGGCGACCTGCCGTATCTTTCACCCGCGGAAAACTCAACAACCGCGCGGTCACGCCATGGCGCGGTTGTCGACTTCGACAAACTTGCACAGGAGATAATACAAGTTACCTCGTTTCACGCCTGTCTTCTGCCACGATCACGCTGAAATGCATTTCGACACAGAGAATCTTATTTTCGAAGTGGAAAATCGTCCAGCCATCAGTAATATGAAGCCGTACGAATACTGTGACAATTTTGAAGTACGAGGGTAATCCCAAAAGTAAGTTCTCCTATTTTTTTATAAGTACAGAACTCTGTTTGTGTGGTAGTTGGTCACACTGTTATGAAGAGTGCTTCACGCGCTGTGTCTAAACATGCGCACTCCGCGCTGAGGGACTCAGTCTTGACTTGGCAGCCGTTGGGAATGGAGCTCCCGTTGGATGTTACCGCCAAGTGAGAATTGCTCGCAGTTATTCGGTTTTTGAACGCAAAGTGCACTACGCCGATAGAAATCCATCACCAGTTGACGGAAGTGTATAATGAGCCGTGTATGGATGTCAAAAGTGTTTGTAGGTGGTGTAGAGAGTTTGCAGCTGGTCGGACCGAAATTCACGACGAAAAAAGGAGCGGGAGACCGTCAGTTCCTAAAGGAGACAGTGTTGAAGGTTGAGCAAAGCATGCGTAAAGATCAGCGGATCACCCCGGATGATCTCTCCACGTTGTTTCCTGAGGTTTCCCGAAGCACCGCTCACAGAATTTTAACGGAAACATTGAACTACCGGAAGGTGTGCGCAAGATAGGTGCCACGCATGCTGACTGAGGACCTCATGCGGCAACGAATGATGGTTCCCGCACATTTCTTCACCGTCTTGCAGCCGAACAGGACAACTTTCTGGACTCAATTGTCACGGGTGACGAAATCTGGGTATACCACTTTACACCTGAGACCAAGCAACAATCACGTCAGTGGCGGCATCCTTATTCGCTAAATCCGTGCAAATTCAATAAACACAGTGTGCCGGTAAAGCCATGACAACCGTTTTTTAGGATCGGAAAGGAGTATTGTTTGTCGACTTTACGCCCACTGGGACCACAATTAACGCTGACAGGTACCGTAAGACTCTGAAAAAACGCAAACGGGCAATTCTGAACCGGAGAAAAAGAATGTTGAACAAGGGCGTACACATTCACCATGACAACGCTCGCCCACATATCGCTCGGTAAACCGTTGCTCTCCTGCAACAGTTTCAGTGGAACATAATCACCCACCCACCCTATAATCCTGACTTGGCGCACAGTGACTATCACCTGTTCCCTAGCGATTCAGCTGCGACGATAAGGTGAAAGAAGAGGTTCATAACTTTCCGAACAGCATGGCGGCGAGCTGGTACGACATGGGCGTACAAAAACTGCCACAGCGTCTACAAAAATGCATTGACATAAATGCTGAGTATGTCGAAAAATAGCTAAATGTCCATGCTGTAAACTGATGTAAACCACTGTAGAAATAAACAGGTCTACGTACTTATAAAAAAATAAGAGACCTTACTTTTGGGATTACCCTTGTATAAATTGGGGTGGAGGGGGTGGGGGAGCTTGAAGAGGGTACAGATTGTAGGTATTTTTGGAGACAAAGAATTGTCAATAGAGAAAATACAAAAGAAAAATCTAGGTAAGTTGATCAGTCTTAATCGAATCGATCTTGCCATTGTAGTGGATTGACATTTACAAAGAAATCTGCTAGTACATCTGTGTTGTAAATAAGTAAGTGGTTTCCTCTGTGATCAGTTCCTTTTTCGAAATTCTCCAAACCTTCTTATGGCATGAGCAATATTAGCTCCAAATTAACACCATTCCTTTCATGGATAGCCGGCCGCGGTGGTTTCGCAGTTCTAGGCGCGCAGTTCGGAACCGTGCGACTGCTACGGTCGCAGGTTCGAATCCTGCCTTGGGCATGGATGTGTGTGATGTCCTTAGGTTAGTTAGGTTTAAGTAGTTCTAAGTTCTAGGGGACTGATGACCACAGCAGTTGAGTCCCATAGTGCTCAGAGCCATTTGAACCATTTTTCATGGATAAAATTTTGAAGTATGTAATAAGCCTTAACAATGTTTTATGCCAAGGTCGATATAATATTCGCCATTTATCAGCCAAAATGCCGAAAGTTCGTTCAATGTACACTCCTGGAAATGGAAAAAAGAACACATTGACACCGGTGTGTCAGACCCACCATACTTGCTCCGGACACTGCGAGAGGGCTGTACAAGCAATGATCACACGCACGGCACAGCGGACACACCAGGAACCGCGGTGTTGGCCGTCGAATGGCGCTAGCTGCGCAGCATTTCTGCACCGCCGCCGTCAGTGTCAGCCAGTTTGCCGTGGCATACGGAGCTCCATCGCAGTCTTTAACACTGGTAGCATGCCGCGACAGCGTGGACGTGAACCGTATGTGCAGTTGACGGACTTTGAGCGAGGGCGTATAGTGGGCATGCGGGAGGCCGGGTGGACGTACCGCCGAATTGCTCAACACGTGGGGCGTGAGGTCTCCACAGTACATCGATGTTGTCGCCAGTGGTCGGCGGAAGGTGCACGTGCCCGTCGACCTGGGACCGGACCGCAGCGACGCACGGATGCACGCCAAGACCGTAGGATCCTACGCAGTGCCGTAGGGGACCGCACCGCCACTTCCCAGCAAATTAGGGACACTGTTGCTCCTGGGGTATCGGCGAGGACCATTCGCAACCGTCTCCATGAAGCTGGGCTACGGTCCCGCACACCGTTAGGCCGGCTTCCGCTCATGCCCCAACATCGTGCAGCCCGCCTCCAGTGGTGTCGCAACAGGCGTGAATGGAGGGACGAATGGAGACGTGTCGTCTTCAGCGATGAGAGTCGCTTCTGCCTTGGTGCCAATGATGGTCGTATGCGTGTTTGGCGCCGTGCAGGTGAGCGCCACAATCAGGACTGCATACGACCGAGGCACACAGGGCCAACACCCGGCATCATGGTGTGTTGAGCGATCACCTACACTGGCCGTACACCACTGGTGATCGTCGAGGGGACACTGAATAGTGCACGGTACATCCAAACCGTCATCGAACCCATCGTTCTACCATTCCTAGACCGGCAAGGGAACTTGCTGTTCCAACAGGACAATGCACGTCCGCATGTATCCCGTGCCACCCAACGTGCTCAAGAAGGTGTAAGTCAACTACCCTGGCCAGCAAGATCTCCGGATCTGTCCCCCATTGAGCATGTTTGGGACTGGATGAAGCGTCGTCTCACGCGGTCTGCACGTCCAGCACGAACGCTGGTCCAACTGAGGCGCCAGGTGGAAATGGCATGGCAAGCCGTTCCACAGGACTACATCCAGCATCTCTACGATCGTCTCCATGGGAGAATAGCAGCCTGCATTGCTGCGAAAGGTGGATATACACTGTACTAGTGCCGACATTGTGCATGCTCTGTTGCCTGTGTCTATGTGTCTGTGGTTCTGTCAGTGTGATCATGTGATGTATCTGACTCCAGGAATGTGTCAATAAAGTTTCCCCTTCCTGGGACAATGAATTCACGGTGTTCTTATTTCAATTTCCAGGAGTGTATATATGTGCTGTGCTGAGCCGACAGTTAAATATTCTTTTCTTTGTACTTAAATTATTAACTGCTTAGGTCTAAAACAGGTTGGTTGATTCGGGAGAGGGGACCAAACAGGGAGGTCAGCAGTCCCATCGGATTAGGGAAGGGAGTCGGCCGTGCCCTTTCAAAGAAACCAAGCCGAAATTTGCCTGAAGTGATTTAGGGAAATCACGGAAGTCGGGAGCTTCAGAGGCGGATTTTAACCGCCCTCTCCCCGAATGCCAGTCCAGTGTGCTATCCACTGCGCTACCTCGCTCGGTCTGTAAAACCTGCTCTGTCAGACTGAAAGCATCACCAACAACAATGAAATAAGGAATTTTGCCTGGAATACCTTATATATCCTCACCGTTAGGTATTCCCACATTTCCATCCATCAATTATTTGTAGAAAAACGAATCTTTGAAAACCGACGGATCACTACGTTATTCATACACCCCAATTTCAACACAAATTAATTTATGATTTCTGTCACAAAGTGCCTTTAGAACTACAGAAAAAAATGTTTGTAATTGTAATGGAGGGATACTGTGTTTCTTGGTTTTATGTTTAAAAAATGGTTCAAATGGCTCTGAGCACCATGGGACTTAACATATATGGTCATCAGTTCCCTAGAACGTAGAACTACTTAAACATTGCTAACCTAAGGACATCACACAACACCCAGTCATCACGAGACAGAGAAAATCCCTGACCCCGCCGGGAATCGAACCCGGGAACGGGAAGCGAGAACGCTACCGCTCTACTATAAGATGAGGAAAACTTCCTCTGGATTCAAATGTTTTAGCTATGTCTGGTCAAAATTGTTTCGTCGGTTGGGGCAGGTAGTCTGCTTTCATCTTCATCCATAACGCTCGGTAAAATTGTTGCACAGTTTCACTGACTGTAGTTTACCCCAACCGATAGGTGTGAAAGTCACCAAAAGAGCATCCTAAAGCCAAGTACTGGTACGTAAAATATGAAATATGTATCTTTTCAGAACTGTCACTGCAAAAGAAGTGGAAAAATCTGAGAGATAGTTCTGTGAAAGAATATCGGAAAGTCAGTAATTGTAAAAGTGGACCAGGTGTTCACGCAGATCCACGTACATCTACTGCTACCAGCTCGTGTTTCTTGGAGATGCTGTTGCTACAAATAATTTCGATGACAGTTTGAGTTCAACCGATGTAGGACATGTGGACATAAATGTTGAACCTACTGAAGAACAACATCAGACATCAGTGTGCAAGTTACCAAGACCGTAAAAGAGAAAGGCACAGAAAATGAGAACATAGAAGTATAGCTTGTTGGTTACTGAAGGAATATCCAGCGAAAAACGACGAGGACAGTGACCGCCACTTTCTGTTGTCATTGTTGAATGATCTTAATCAAAATCAGTATTATGATAGTGATCATGGATGCTTCTTGTCAACAGACCCCAGCACACAGAACTATCCACGGAATACCAGTTTGACAAATACTGGACAACCATTAACTAGCTACACAAATATATATGAAAATGTAACGGACGTAAGATCTCTAGCAACTTCATCTCATAGATCACTGCCATGGAAGTCACCATCATGCTCAGTTTAAGATGCGTAATAATGTAAACAATCAGTATTAATCACAATCAGTATTAAGTTTCAATGAAAATCTTTATGTCATTGATCTATGTAATTTATTATATAAAAACTTAAAAAGACTTATCATATTAAACTATTTAAACAGAACAGTAGTAATGGTTACATGATTGTAACCAGCAGGTTTTCTTCATGGTCTATACATGAGCGGAAGTTTGTTGTAATTCAATTTATCATTCCTCAAACTTTGGAAAGTAGTTCGTCGAAGGAAGATGTTGACATTCTGGCGTAATTAAAAATATTATCCACATAATTTCTTAACTGCTTGTAAAGTGCGACAAAATCGCAATTGGTATTTGTTCTCTGCAGGAAAGGATGCACCCAGTATATGTGTATTCTGCTTCTGTGACGTCTTTCCTTCTTCAAACTACTTATCGAGAGACAAATGTCCACAGCACCTTCCTCAGATATTCTTACTTTGGTTTATTATTTCAAACAATCCGATGGAACCGACTACCGACTGAGAGAGCAAGAACTGCAACGGTACCCAGAGAACAGTCGCACAGACCTGATTCACACGCCGCAGCTTTCGGCGGTCCAGTGCGCTACGTCCCGCCGGTATCCCAGGACCGCGCGCCGCCTACTGTGGAGCTTGGCGGGCCACCGCTGCGGGCGGGCGGCAGTCCAGTGCGTTGTTGCTCTGAATCTTAGCAGTCTGGATTCGGTGGTTCGCTGATATTTGGGAAGAGGCCTGCTTATCTCGTATCATCTAAAGTTTTCATGTCGTTGTAGAAGATGTGGCTTCTACATTGATATTTTTAACAGAGAGCTTCAGTGTGGCATTTTGGATTGTTGCTACTGTCATCATATATGGCTCAACCCCTTTCTTGAAGAAAAAACTCGATTTCTCTGTCCAAGTGAAATACTGAAATACTTACATCTACCAATATAACACAGTCATATTTGATAGCCAGTCGAAAGACATGAATCACTGCATCTCCAATACCATAAATACAAAAAAGGTAAGGTCCGTGGAGCAAACCTAGGACCGGGTTATTTATTGGTCTGAATGTGGATAGAGTGGAACTTGGCTGAGAGGGGTAGGGTGCACAAAGCACAGAAGTAAGTATAATGGCCGTCAGTGCGCTCGATGCGTCAAGCTTCCCCCTCTTGCGGGGTGCTGCTGACTGGTTCCACTCAACTCGTATCTCACGATACAGGGGTCGTGAAATTTAAATTCATCCGATTTGCTCAAAAAATTGTTCTATGTATATGAAGCAAAGCTACATCTTCCTGCGTTTCCCAGTAGAACCTTTATCTTTAGCGTAAAGAAAATTAATAAGCACTGTTTTGACACTTGTGCACGTTCTTTGCTACGCAGTTTTCTCAATCGATTTTGGGAAAGTGTTCGATAGGAAAATATTATTTTTCATCATATAATCGCTACATGTTCCAAGTTGATGAGGACCTTCTTTTCCTCTCGTTATGGCCCATAGTTACTGTGATACTTAAAAGTGAGTTACGACACCGCGACTATTTTTAAAAGTTTGCAGTGAGAAATACAGTTGCTTGCTAGTTTGTTTCGCGCGTTTTGTGCCAACAACTACTGTGTACGAAACGCAGCTAACAAACTGAAATTGTTTTTAATGCTGGAAGGAGAGTTATGTATTTCTCTCTTCATTCTCAAGAAAGAGGTATTTTGGAGACTGTCCTTGACCAGGTTAGCACCTACACACCACATGCGCAGCTATTGCCGCCTGGTATGCAGGGTGTGGAGCTGCGTCGCGTTTCCCTTCTCCGTATGCTGATGATACGAACCGAGCTGGAAACGAAAGAACTACTTAATGAAATGAAAAGACACCGGGAGTTATCAGCTCACGAAAGTTTTTGATCATGAAAGTTTTTCAGTCCATGCTCTCTGGTTTCAGGAAACAGCGTTACCTATATTTATTAATATTGCATATGTTATTCAATGTAGTCGCTCAATTACGTATAACCTGTACACTTTACAAATGCCGTTAAGGTGGGCACGCTGCGAAATGTTGACACGTTACGGTGTTGGAAGTTTCGAAAGGGTATATATGCACTCAATCAAAATGGAACTGAACTGTACTTCGTATACGTGTAGCAAATAAAGCAAACATATTTTCTGTTAATACATTCTTCTACGGGAAAACGATCGAAATCAGCAGTATAAAAACAATATTCTTTATGGTCGAGCAATGCAGCTGTGCGTTTACGAGACAACGGTATATTCGCTTTTAACGTACGTGAAAGGGTAGGAAATGAAAAAATGGGTAAAAATGTCATGTTTGTACCTAATAACAGAAGCGAGCATGTAATATATTTGCCATTAATATATTTTTCTACAGAGAAGCGCATAAAATTAAGGTAAAACTGCTGCCTTACGATCTAATAACTGGAGCTGGGTACCATCCCACAGTGGTCAAACAAATAGTGCACGCCATCCTACAGTGTCCTCTCTCTCAAATAGAATATTCTATTTTTACATTTTTTTTAAACGAAGCAAACGTTTCCGTTTTTCTTCTAAACGGAATTCAACTTTGTCATTTATAAATACTTTTCCATCTACGTGAACTCTTCGAGAATGTGTATTTGTGCGAGGACTATATATTTTAGCAGACGCTAGGAATACGCAGAAGTAGTAACGCACCATAACGTGACTACAGGAGCTACAGTATGTGCGTCACTCGAGTTCTGTGGGACGCCTCCGGGCCAGTCCGTACGTAAACAAAGTTTAGTTCTATGTTCTGCCGCCGGTAATGGTAAAACGAGCAAGTTTTAATTAACTTCAAAACCAACATATGTAAAGCAAACTCGATAGACAGGCGAGATGAGGTAGTGAGTAAACAAGCAAACACAGGAAAATAGTATTATGTGGACACTATATCGTGGCAGTTTTAGGTGGGGAGTGTTTTGAACTGTGGTTGCGTAAGATACCGGTAGAGGTCGGGCTTGAACTGCCACTAGTAAAGTGCCTGTATACAGAGAGAGTGGCCATAGGTGAAGTTACCCGTGAGTGGTTGATTAGCTTTGGCACAAAAATGGCGCCAAACGTCTCTCGCGCTTCCTATGTTCGCCGTGCTTTTGAGTTGAATTGAAGTTCAGAGGACTTTTGGAAATGATTAAAAGGTATTTGAATTATTGAGAGACTTGTTATGCGTTGTGCATGCATGTTCGATTTAGTTGTATATCGTTTTTAGTACGTAATTAGCGTTTGCGACCTTAAATACGAGTTGAAATAATGAAGCGTTTTGTGATGAAGTCGGTAGGCCTACATGTTTGAAGTAAACACGTTAGTAATTGTACAGTATTGTTTTTGACATCTGTAATTCGTTCTGCGGACGTTCGTAAACGATGCCAGATTGTGCAACATTTGGTTGTTCCAATAGAGGCGAAGGTGGATTTCGCATGTTAGCATTTCCACGCAATGAAGAAAGCCGAAAGCAGTGGGCAGTCGCAGTCAACAGGGCTGACATAAATCAAACAGGAGCCTTGTGGAAACCAACGAAGTACTCTTATCTATGCGAAGTAAGTCGTTTTTGCTTTTTACTACATATAAAAAAACTTGCAATATACATAGTTAAATTTGAAAACAGACCTGTAAATTGGCTGTGTGAAAATTATTATAACACATTATTCTTATAAACAAAGGCATTTAACGAATGATTTCGCCATATTGTCTTGTGCTTTTGATTCGGTGAGTGTGTACTCCACTACTCCACTACTGGCCACTCAAAAGTCCCGCCCGCAGTTTGGCAGAAAACTGGCTGCCGTATCGTCCGGTTGGCCACTCTCTCCCTATACAGGCTCTCTAGCGACTGGCAACGGCAGCAAAGAATAGCGCCTTAGCTAATACAAAATGCTTTGTGTACTCCAATTTGCTTGTTTCTTTTTTTCCTTATTTTGAAATGAGTGGAAGGACTAATCCCGGTGCATAAAGGAATTAGAACGCGACTCTCACCACAAAATCTACATCTGCATCTCCATCTACATCTACATGGATACTCTATAAGTCACATTTAAGTGCCTGGCTGAGGGATCATCGAACCACCTTCACAATTCTCTATTATTCCAATCTCGTATAGCGCGTGGGAAGAATGAACACATACATATTTCCGTACGAGCTCTGATCTCCCTTATTTTATCTTGGTGATCGTTCCTCCCTGTGTCAGTCGGTGTTAACAAAATATTTTCGCATTCGGAGGAGAAAGTTGGTGATTGGAATTTCGTGACAAGATTCCGTCGCAACGAAAAACGCCTTTCTTTTAATGATGTCCATCCCAAATCCCGCATCATTTCTGTGACACTATCTCCCATATTTTGCGATAATGCAAAACGAGCTGCATTCTTTGAACTTTCTCGATGTACTCAGTCAGTCCTATCTGGTAAGGATCCCACACCGCGCAACAGTATTCTAAAAGTGGACAGACAAGTGTAGTGTAGGCAGTCTCCTTAGTAGGCCCGTTACATTTTCTAAGTGTACTGCCAATAATACGCAGTCTTTGGTTAGGCTTCCCCACAACATTTTCTGTGTGTTCCTTCCAATTTAAATTATTCGTAATTGTAATACCTAAGTATTTAGTTGAATTTAGGGCTTTTAGATTACACTGATTTATCATGTAACCGAAGTTTAACGCGTTCCTTTTAGCACTCATGTGGATGACCTCACACTTTTCGTTATTTAAGGCCAACTGCCACATCTGATATTTCTTCTAAATCGTTTTGCAGTTTGTTTTGATCTTCTGATGACTTTATTAGTCGATAAATGACAGCGTCATCTGCATACAACCGAAGACGGCTGCTCAGATTGTCTCCCAAATCGTTTATATAGATAAGTTACTACCGTGGGGAACGCCAGAAATCACTTTTGTTTTACTCGATGACTTTCCCTCAGTTACAAGGAACTGTGACCTCTCTGTCAGGAAATCACAACAGACAGACAGAAAACATCTTCCGAAATTGTACTAAATGCTTTCTCTGACAATTACTTTGAACAATTAGTTCATGAGCCCACACGAATTGTGAATGATTGCGAAAACACACTTGACCGATTAGCCACAAATAATCTTGATCTAATAGAGAGCGTAATGACGGATACAGGGATTAGTGAAAACAATGTCATTGTAGCGATGCTCAAAACCATATCAACCAAAACGACTAAAAATAAACGCAAAATATATGTATTTAAAACAGCAGATAAGAATTCCCTTGATGCCTTCATAAGAGAGACGCTCCATTCCTTCCAAGCTATGTAGGTGTAGATCAGATATGGCTCAAATTCAAAGATGCAGTGTCGACAGAAATACATAGATTCATACCGCATAAGATAATAAGAGACGGGACTGATCCACCTTGGTACACAAAACGTCAGAACACTGTTGCAGAAGCAACGAAAAAGGCATCCCAAATTCAGGAGAACGCATAATCCCCAAGACTGGCTAAGTTTCACAGAAGCTCAAAATTTATTGCGGATGTCAATGCGAGATGCTTTTAATAGTTTCCACAACGAAACAATGTCTCGAAATATGGTAGAGAACCAAAGAGTTTCTGGTCGTATATAAAATACACCGGTGGCAAAAAACAGTCAATACCGTCACTGCGCGATACTGATGGAAATATTACCGAATATGGTGTTACTAAAGCAGTGTTACTAAATACAGTTTTCCGTAATTCCTTCACGAAAGAAGACGTAGTAAATATTCCAGAATTCGAAACCTGAACAGCTGTTAGCATGAGTGACATAAAAGTAGATATCTTAGGTGTTGCGAAACAACTCGAATCACTTAAGAAAGACAAGTCTTCTGGTCCAGATGGTATACCAGTCAGGTTCCTTTCAGAGTACGCGGACACAGTAGCGCCTTTCTTAGCAATCATATACAACCGCTCACTTGACAAAAGATCTGTCCCTAAAGACTGAAAAGTAGCACAGGTCACACCAATATTCAAGAAAGGGAGGAACCCATTGAAAATACAGATCCATATCATTGACCTTAATTTGCAGTAGGACTTTGGAGCATATACTGTACTCGAACATTATGAATCATCTTGATGAAAATGACTTATTGACACATAATCAACACGGATTCAGAAAATATCAATCTTGTGCAACACGGCTAGTTCTTTACTCCCATGAAGTAATGAGTGCTGTCGATAAGGGATCTCAGATCGATTCCTTATTCCTAGATTTCCAGAAGGCTTTCGTACCGTTCCTCACAAGCGACTATTAATCAAATTGCGTGAATATGGAGTATCGTCTCAGTTGTGAGGCTGGATTCGAGATTTCCTCTCAGAAGTTCGTAGTGATAGACGGTAAATCATCGAGTAGAACAGAAGTGATATCTAGCGTTCCGCAAGGTAGTGTCATAGGCCCTCTGCTGTTCTTGATTTACATAAATGTTGTAGGTGATAATCTGAGGAGCCGCCTTAGATTGTCTGCAGATGACGCTGTAATTTACCGTACAGTAAAATCATCAGACGATCAATTCGAATTACAGAATGATCTAGAGACAATTTCTGTATGGTGCGAAAAATGGCAATTGGCACTAAACAAAGAAAAATCCGAGGTCATCCACATGGGTACTAAAAGAAATGCGATAAAGTTTGAGTATACAATAAATCGCACAAATCTGAGGCCTATCAATTCGACTAAATACCTAGGAATTACAATTACGATCAACTTAAATTGGAAAGGCTACATAGATAATAAATACTGTGGGGAACGCGAAACAATGACTGCGCTTTGTTGGCAGAACGCTTATAAGATGCGACAAACCCACTAAAGAGACAGCCTACATTACACTTGTCCGTCCTCTGCTGGAATACTGCTGCACCGTATGGGATCCTTACCAAGTAGGATCGACGGAGGACATCGTAAAAGTGCAAAGAAGGGCCAGTCGTTTCGTGTTATCGCGCAATAGGGGTGAGAGTGTCACTGATATGATAAGCGAATTGGGGTGGCAGTCACTGAAACAAAGGCGGTTTTCTTTGCGGCGATATCTATTTACTATATTTCAATCATCAACTTTCTCTTCGATATGCCAAAACGTTTTATTGACATCCATCTACGTATAGAGAAATGTTCATCATAATAAAATAAGAGAAATCAGAGCTCGAATGGAAAGATTTAAATGTTCCTTTTTCCCACGCGCCATTCGAGAGTCGAATGGCAGAGAAGTAGTATAAAAATGGTTCGATGAATCCTTTGCCAGGCACTTAAGTGTGAATTGTGGAGTAACCATGTAGATTCAGATGTAGACATGAAAAGGAGTCAGCCACTCCTGTGACCGTCATGCCATTTCTGCATTCGTGGAAGTACAGAAAGCGGACGTGGGATGGCAGCCCTTCGAGTGGTCGGTGGGCTTATTCTCCAGCACCGCTCCCCCCCCCCCCCCTTTTACAGTCTACGTTCATGCTTGTTTGCGGTCGCGACCGACTGCCACCTGCCACGATACAACGCCGCATAATAGAAAGATCCGTACTGCGCTAGGCGCGGTGTGTACCGATGTGTCGGGGGGGGGGGGTTCGCGCAAAAGGCATCCCTGCTTAGCCATTTTGCACTTCCTGTCGATCTCATTGTTGAGACGTTTGTATTCCTTTTTGCCTGGTTCATTTACTGCATTTTTCTATTTTCTCCTTTCGTCAATGAAATTCAGCATCTCTTCTGTTACCCAAGGATTTCTATTAGCCCTCGTCTTTTTACCTACTTGATCCTCTGCTGCCTTCACTATTTCATCTCTCAAAGCTACCCATTCTTCTTCTACTGTATTTCTTTCCCCCCTTCCTGTCAATTGTTCCCTCATGCTCTCCCTGAAACTCTGTTCAACTTCTGGTTCTTTCAGTTTATCCAGGTCCATCTCCTTAAATTCCCACCTTTTTGCAGTTTCTTCAGTTTTAACCTACAGTTCATAACCAATAGATTGTGGTCAGAGTCCACATCTGCCGTGGATGTGACTTACAATTTAAAATCTGGTTCCTAAATCTCTGTCTTACCATTATACACTCCTGGAAATGGAAAAAAGAACACATTGACACCGGTGTGTCAGACCCACCATACTTGCTCCGGACACCTCGAGAGGGCTGTACAAGCAATGAACACACGCACGGCACAGCGGACACACCAGGAACCGCGGTGTTGGCCGTCGAATGGCGCTAGCTGCGCAGCATTTGTGCACCGCCGCCGTCAGTGTCAGCCAGTTTGCCGTGGCATACGGCGCTCCATCGCAGTCTTTAACACTGGTAGCATGCCGCGACAGCGTGGACGTGAACCGTATGTGCAGTTGACGGACTTTGAGCGAGGGCGTATAGTGGGCATGCGGGAGGCCGGGTGGACGTATCGCCCAATTGCTCAACACGTGGGGCGTGAGGTCTCCACAGTACATCGATGTTGTCGCCAGTGGTCGGCGGAAGGTGCACGTGCCCGTCGACCTGGGACCGGACCGCAGCGACGCACGGATGCACGCCAAGACCGTAGGATCCTACGCAGTGCCGTAGGGGACCGCACCGCCACTTCCCAGCAAATTAGGGACACTGTTGCTCCTGGGGTATCGGCGAGGACCATTCGCAACCGTCTCCATAAAGCTGGGCTACGGTCCCGCACACCGTTAGGCCGTATTCCGCTCACGCCCCAACATCGTGCAGCCCGCCTCCAGTGGTGTCGCGACAGGCGTGAATGGAGGGACGAATGGAGACGTGTCGTCTTCAGCGATGAGAGTCGCTTCTGCCTTGGTGCCAATGATGGTCGTATGTGTGTTTGGCGCCGTGCAGGTGAGCGCCACAATCAGGACTGCATACGACCGAGGCACACAGGGCCAACACCCGGCATCATGGTGTGGGGAGCGATCTCCTACACTGGCCGTACACCACTGGTGATCGTCGAGGGGACACTGAATAGTGCACGGTACATCCAAACCGTCATCGAACCCATCGTTCTACCATTCCTAGACCGGCAAGGGAACTTGCTGTTCCAACAGGACAATGCACGTCCGCATGTATCCCGTGCCACCCAACGTGCTCAAGAAGGTGTAAGTCAACTACCCTGGCCAGCAAGATCTCCGGATCTGTCCCCCATTGAGCATGTTTGGGACTGGATGAAGCGTCGTCTCACGCGGTCTGCACGTCCAGCACGAACGCTGGTCCAACTGAGGCGCCAGGTGGAAATGGCATGGCAAGCCGTTCCACAGGACTACATCCAGCATCTCTACGATCGTCTCCATGGGAGAATAGCAGCCTGCATTGCTGCGAAAGGTGGATATACACTGTACTAGTGCCGACATTGTGCATGCTCTGTTGCCTGTGTCTATGTGCCTGTGGTTCTGTCAGTGTGATCATGTGATGTATCTGACCCCAGGAATGTGTCAATAAAGTTTCCCCTTCCTGGGACAATGAATTCACGGTGTTCTTATTTCAATTTCCAGGAGTGTATAATCAATCAGAAACATTCTAGTATCTCCAGGGTTGTTTCATGTATACAGCCTTCTTTCATGATTCTTGAAATAAGTCTTAGCTATGATTAAGCTATGCTCTGTGCAAAATTCTACCAGGCGGGCTCCTCTTTCGTTTCGTAGCCCCAATCCATATTTACCTACTACGTTTCCTTCTCTTCCTTTTCCTACTGTCGAATTCCAGTTACCCATGACCATTAAAATGTCGTCTCCCTTCACTACCTGAATAATTTCTTTTATCTCATCACACATTTCATCAATTTCTTCGTCATCTGCAGAGCTAGTTGGTATATAAACTATTACTACTCTGGTAGGCGTGGGCTTTTTCTCTATCTTGGCCACAATAACGTGTTCACTATGCTGTTTGTAGTAGCATTCCCGCACTCCTATTTTTTTATTTATTATAAAAACCTACTCCTGCATTACCCCTATTTGATTTTGTATTTATAACCCTGTATTCACCTGACCAAAAGTCTTGTTCCTCCTGCCACCGAACTTCACAAATCCCACTATATCTAACTTTAACCTATCTATTTCCCTTTTTAAATTTTCTAACCTACCAGCCCGATTAAGGGATCTGACATTCCACGCTCCGATCCGTAGAACGCCAGTTTTCTTTCTCCTGATAACGACGTCCTCTAAAGTAGTCCCCGCCCGGAGATCCGAATAGGTGACTATTTTACCTCCAGAGTATTTTACCCAAGAGGACGCCATCATCATTTAATCATACAGTAAAGCTGCATGCCCTCGGGAAAAATTACGGCTGTAGTTTCCCCTTGCTTTCAGCCGTTTGCAGTACCGCACAGCAAGACCATTTTGGTTAGTGTTACAGTGCCAGATAAGTCAATCATCCATACTGTTGCCCCTGCAAGTATTGAAAAGGCTGCTGTCCCTTATCAGGAACCACACGTCTGTCTGGTCTCTCAACAGATACCCCTCCGTTGTGGTTGCACCTACGGTACGTCTACCTATATCGCTGAGCCACGCAAGGCTCCCTACCAACGGCAAGGTCCATGGTTCATGGGGAGGGGGGGGGTGCTATAAATAGCGACACCCTAATCAAAACTACTTGTTGTTCTGATGTCTCCATGTGGCGCTCTATAGGTGCCTCACAAGCTGTCAGATTTCCTTGGTTTAAGACTTCAAGTAATAGGCTGCCAACACAGGACGAACAGAATCTTTAATCTCTGCGACCAGTGACAGCTAAATAGGCTATCGACGGTGTCAAGTGGCGGGTTACGTGTATACACCACACTACTTTGAATGTGAAAATAAACTTAACCTTTGTTGTAGCATACTGCCTTTGGCGGACCGTTCGGAAGTGAAGATTTTTTAAATCCATCAATGAAACTACAAGAAAATGAGAACTTTTGTCACAAACGTGTTTCGCTTTTTATAACATATCATCAGTGGTCTGTAATAAGAAAAAATTGAATTTGGCCTACTTCTTAGATCTAAAATCAGTACGTCTCTAAAGATGTTGACTTTTCTAACGGCATGTTACACCCAATTTTCGCTCACATCAGAAAATTTCGTCTGCTTCCAAATGTTTGAGTTATTTCCTCCTTTGGCACTACTGGCATTGACTTAACTCCGCACAGCTTTGCATTTTCACACAATTCTTGCTGAGAAACACAAATGTGACTTCTGGCTAAACGTGTGCCCTTTTTTGCGTGTTGTGTTCTAGCTTAGCCGCTTGTCTTATTCACTCAATCTATTGATTTATGTAATTCAGCGCTTCCCCTTCATTTCAATAACATATTAAATAATTATGTACATAGTAACATAATTAAATGACGTAATACACTTGCGACACATGAATGCATTGTCTTTTATATTATTACCATTTGTAATCATTTAACATGTAAGCGATATGAAGGATAGTTTAGAGTAGAAGACCTAAGTGGTGGGCGGGTACGTCGTGGGGGTTTAAGGTTCAAATGGTTCAAATGGCTCTGAGCACTGTGGGACTTAACTTCTGAGGTCATCAGTCCCCTAGAACTTAGAACTACTTAAACCTAACTAACCTAAGAACATCACACACATCCATGAAAGAGGCAGGATTCGAACCTGCGACCGTAGCGGTCGCGCGGTTCCAGACTGCAGCGCCTAGAACCGCTTGGCCACCCCGGCCGGCGGGGTTTAAGGGGACCTGACTAAACGTACTGAACAGTGAATAAATAGTATCGGGAGTGAGACTGAGTCAGTAATGAGTCAGATAAAAAGGGTGAGCAGATAGAGGTGCAATTGAAGTGTGGATAGGAGAGAGGGGGAGAGAGAGAGAGAGAGAGAGAGAGAGAGAGAGAGAGAGAGGCGGGGGAGTGGGAAGGAGGGGAGAGGCGAAAGGCTTTTTTTCCTCAGTGATTTTGTAAAATGTGTGTTTCCAACATTTATATGAATATTAAGTTGCTCTTTATTGTGTGGTAGTGCATCGTATATGTGGCAGTTTTTTCGAAAAGTGAGATGTCTGTTTTCACTGACTTTTATACCGCTCATATATTTTTCTGTTGTACTTAGAGTAACCACAGATATCGAACAATAAAGTAAGGGAACATTCTTTTTTAATCGGGCAGGTAGGTCAGAAAATTTAAAAACGGAAATGGATACGTTACAGTTATATATAGTGGGAATTAGTGAAATTCTGTGGCTGGAGGAACAAGACTTCTGGTCAGGTGAATACAGGGTTATAAATACAGAATCAAATAGGGGTAATGCAGGAGTAGGTTTAATAATGAATCAAAAATAGGAATGCGAGTAAGCTACTATAGCATAGTGAACGCATTATTGTGGCCAAGATAGATACGAAACCAAAGCCTACCACAATAGTACAAGTTTATATGCCGTCTTGCTCCGCAGAGGATGAAGAGATTGTTGAGATGTATGATGAGATAAAAGAAATTATTCAGATAGTGAAGGGGACGAAATTTTAATAGTCATGGGTGACTGGAATTCGATAGTAGGAAAAGGAAGAGAATGAAACGTAGGTGAATATGGAATGTGGATGAGGAATGAAAGAGGAAGCCACCTGGTAGAATTTTGCACAGAGCATAACTTAATCATAGCCAACACTTGGTTCAAGGTTCATAAAAGAAGGTTGTATACATGGAATAAGCCTTCAGATACCGACAGCTTTGGGATAGATTATATAATGGTCAGAAAGAGATTGAGGAACCAGGGTTAAAATTGTAAGGCATTTCGCGGAGCAGATGTGTACTCTCACCACAATCCATTGGTTATGAACTGCAGATTAAAACTAATGAAACTGCAAAAAGGTTGGAATTTCAGGAGATGGGACCTGGACAAACTGACAGGACCAGAGGTTTTAGAGAGCATCAGGGAGAGCATTAGGGAACGATTGACAAGAATGGGGAAAGAAATAAAGTAGAAGAAGAATGGGTAGCTTTGAGAGATGAAATAGTGAAGGCAGCAGAGGATCAAGTAGGTAAAAAGACGAGGGCTAATAGAAATCCTTGGGTAACAGAAGAGATGCTGAATTTAATTGACGGAAGGAGAAAATACAAAAATGCAGTAAATGTAACAGGCAAAAAGGAATACAATCGTCTTAAAAATGAGATCGACAGGAAGTGCAAATTAGCTAAGCAGGGATGGCTAGAGAACAAATGTAAGGTTGTATAGGAGTATACCACCAGGGGTAAGATAGATACTGCCTACAGGAAAATTAAAGAGACCTTTGGAGAAAAGAGAACCACTTGCATGAATATCAAGAGCTCAGATGGAAACCCAGTTCTAAGCAAAGAAGGGACAGCAGAAAGGTGGAAGGACTATATAGAGAGTCTACACAAGGGCGATGTTCTTGAGAACAATATTATGGAAATGGAAGAGGATGTAGATGAAGATGAAATGGGAGACATGGTACTGCGTCAAGAGTTTGACAGAGCACTGAAAGACCTAAGTCGAAACAAGGCCCCGGGAGTAGACAACATACCATTAGAACTATTGACAGTCTTGGGAGAGCCAGTCCTGACAAAACTCTACCATCTGGTGAGGAAGATGTATGAGACAGGCGAAGTACCCTCAGACTTAAAGAAGAATATGATAATTCCAATCCCAAAGAAATCAGGCGTTGACAGATGTGAAAATTACCGAACTATCAGTTTGATAAGCCATGGATGCAAAATAATTACACGAATTCTTTACAGACGAATGGAAAACTGATAGAAGCAGACCTCGGGGAAGATCAGTTTGGATTCCGTAGAAATGTCGGAACACGGAGGCAATACTGACTCTACGACGTATCTTAGAAAATAGATTAAAGAAAGGCAAACCTAGGATTCTAGCATTTGCACACTTAGAGAAAGCTTTTGACAATGTTGACTGGATTACTCTGTTTCGAATTTTGAAAGTGGCAGGGGTAAAATACAGAGAGCGAAGGGCTATTTACAATTTGTACAGAAACCAGATGGCAGTTATATGAGTCGAGGGGCATGAAAGGGAAGCAGTGGTTTGTAAGGGTGTGAGACAGGGCTGTAGCCTATCGCCGACGTTATTCAATCTGTATATTGAGCAAACAGTAAAGGAAAAAAAAGAAAAAATCGGAGTAAGAATTAAAATCCATGGTGAAGAAATTAAAACTTTGAGGTTCGCCGGTGACATTGTAATTCTGTCAGAGACAGCAAAGGACCTTTAAGAGAAGCTGAACGGAATTGACAGTGTCTTGAAAGGAGTATTTAAGATGAACATCAACAAAAGCAAAACGAAGATAACGGAATGTAGTCGAATGAAGGGGGTGATGCTGAGCGAGTTAGATTAGGAAATGAGACACTTAAAGTAGTAAAGGAGTTTTGCTATTTGGGAAGCAAAATAACTGATGATGTTCGAAGTAGAGATGATATAAAATGTAGACTCGCAATGGCTAGGAAAGCGTTTCTGAAGAAGAGAAATTTGTTAGCATTGAGTATGGATTTAAGTGTTAGGAAAAGTCGTTTCTGAAAGTATTTGTATGGAGTGTAGCAATGTATGGAAGTGAAACGTGAACGATAAATGGTTTAGACAAAAAAAGAATAGAAGGTTTCGAAATGTGGTGCCACAGAAGAATGCTGAAGATTATATGGGTAGATCACATAACTAATGAGGAAGTATTGAACAGAATTGGGGAGAAGAGAAATTTGTGGCACAACTTGACTGGAAGAAGGAATCGCTTGGTAGGATATATTCTGAGGCATCAAGCTTGCACAGGATAGATTAGCATGGAGTGCTGCATCAAACCAGTCTATGGACTGAAGACCACAACCACAACAAAATAGCTTGGTACAACTTTCACAAGGACCATCAAGTCATTCTTTGTAGACAGCATTTTATAATAAACTGAGTTCCTTAACCACTTTCTAAACCATAATTACACCCATTAGACTTTATTAGTTAACAACGTTTTCCATGCATTAGAAGAAAGTGACCAAGGAAAGTATTTTGTAAGTACACGAACTGAGAAAATCGACCGGCAGGAGTGGCTGTGCGGTTCTAAGCGCTACAGTCTGGAACCGAGCGACCGCTGCGGTCGCAGGTTCGAATCCTGCCTCGGGCATGGATGTGTGTGATGTCCTTTGGTTAATTAGGTTTAATTAGTTCTTAGTTCTAGGCGACTGATGACCTCAGAAGTTAAGTCGCATAGTGCTCAGAGCCATTTGAAACATTTGAGAAAATCGTCTCTGAAGCATGAAAAATGTTTTGCTGCATCTTAATATGACGTCTTTCAATTAAAACTGCTCAGGTCAATAGTTCACTGCTTGTTGTTCATCTTTCCGTACTACATTTATAAGTTTCAGCTTCTTTCTTGCTCTCCGTGCTTCCTTAGTGGAATATTTCGATTTTTAATATTTCCTCTCTAGTTGTCTTCATTTTTCAAATGTACTGTCGTATTTTGCCGCACAGGTATTTTTAGCCATTTAATAACTTTTAATCTACAGTCCTATCCACAATTGTCAGTAATCACAGCAGGTTGTCCCTATTCACACTATTCTTTTCCATAAAAGCCAGTCTTAAGACATGCAGATTTTGCAAGGTAATGACTCTTTATTTTTTTGGATGAATCCAGCCACAGATCATTTTGGCAATTTTGGGTCACATAGACCGCTAAAACTGTTTTTATTGCTTCTAGAACTGCCAATGTTACGTTTTTGGGTTCAGATATATCCAAAGCGTTCTCATGCAGTGGTTTTCGACCTGGGTACAAAAGCCACCAGTCTATAATTTATCCTGATGCTTAATAAACCTTGTCCTAAGCAAATAGTGCGAAGAACTTCTCCCAAGCGCCCTTTTCTTTCCTCCAATCTGTGTACTCTTTCAGAAATCTCCAATGCTTCAACACTTTTCACATGTAAATGCTGCTTTACAGCCAAAGCTTAACCCTAGAATAACAAGGTGGGGTAAAAAATTATCCCAGTCCATGTAATTTTTTAACCTGTGTTGATACTACTGGCTTCTCGGACGGGAGTCATTGTTTGCGTTTCCATTCAGTATTGTTTACGTTGAAGCAGCTATAATCTCGATCACTATTTAACAAGTACCTGGTGCACAAGTACCTGGTGCACTGGGCGGGGCAACAAACGAAGCGTCTTCCGTGAAATTATTTGAACTCTGGTTTACCAATGACATGGTTTCACTAATAGTTACGTACACAAACCAAGGGCGAAATTCACATCACCGAAATGGTATACTGGAGATGCCAACCAAAATGAGTAGAGTAGAGCTTTAATGATTCTCATGTCAGTTGCATAGATACATGGTCGGTAATAACCGAGTTTCCATTTTTACGAGGAGTCGTGACGAAAACCGACTCGACTTTTTGGTCAATCATCTAAGATTTGATGACCAACACACTAGATTGCAAAGAAGTACGCCGTTTTAATTCCTACATGTGATACGACGAAATTATGTGAACCTATATATGGAATCAACCGGAACATTACGATGGACAACTGGTTTGCTTCTTGTGAAGTAGCCGACAAACTGACCGACAAAAATTTCGCAATGGTTGGCTCCTTACGCAGTAACATATCAGATATCACAGAGTCCCTACTTCAAACAAAGACTAGGTCAGAAGAGGAAAGCTGTTGGAGTCACACGTTCCAAAGAAAAAGAAAAACGTTTCTTGTTTTGTCAACGTTAGGTGAGATTGGTGAAACAGAAGAGAATGCAAAGAAATAGAACATAATACTTTTTTACAATGATAACAAAGGGGGAGTCGATGAATTTGATTCACTGTGCCACAAGAAGACCATGGCACGAAACACCAGGCGCTGGCCAATGCGATATATGCGTCAGGAACAATCGTCTTATTCTTGTATAGGAGGAATGGCGGCTCAACGAGCTGAAGTGATTTTCTCAAGTCATTGGCCTTTGGGTTGCCTGAAATAGAAATGAAAGGCATAGTCAAGAGAAAAAAGTTACCCGAAGTCCAAAGGGCTTCGCATAACCATTTTGACAGTGATATTCCAAGATTTTCTTTCAAATTCTGAAGGCGGCAGGGGTAAATTACAGGGAGCGAAAGGCTATTTACAATTTGTACAGAAACCAGATGGCAGTTATAAGAGTCGAGGGACATGAAAGGGAAGCAGTGGTTGGGAAGGGAGTGAGACAGGGTTGTAGCCTATCCCCGATGTTATTCAGTCTTTATGTTGAGCAAGCAGTGAAGGAAACAAAAGAAAAATTCGGAGTTGGTATTAAAATCCATGGAGAAGTAATAAAAATTTTGAGGTTTGCCGATGACATTGTAATTCTGTCAGAGGCAGCAAAGGACTTGGAAGAGCTGTTGAACGGAATGGATGGTGTTTTGAAAGGAGGAATAAAGATGAACTTCAACAAAAGCAAAACGAGGATAATGGAATGTAGTCGAATTAAATCGGGTGATGCTGAGGGAATTAGATTAGGAAATGAGACACTTAATATAAAATGTAGACTGGCAATGGCAAGGAAAGCGATTCTGAAGAAGAGAAATTTGTTAACATCGAATATAGATTTAAATGTCAGGAAGTCATTTCTGAAAGTATTTGTATGGAGTGTAGCCATGTATGGAAGTGAAACATGGACTATAAATAGTTTGGACAAGAATAGAATAGAAGCTTTCGGAATGTGGTGCTAAAGAAGAATGCTGAAGATTAGATGGGTAGATCACATAACTAATGAGGAGGTATTGAATAGGATTGGGGAGAAGAGAAGTTTGTGGCACAACTTGACTAGATGAAGGGATCGGTTGGTAGGACATGTTCTGAGGCATCAAGGGATCACTAATTTAGTATTGGAGGGCAGCGTGGAAGGTGAAAATCGTAGAGGGAGACCAAGAGACGAATACACTAAGCAAATTCAAAAGGATGTAGGTTGTAGTATGTACTGGGAGATGAAGAAACTTGCACAGGATTGAGTAACATGGAGAGCTGCATCCAACCAGTCTCAGGACTGAAGACCACAACAAGAACAATAACAATTCCAAGATCAACAGCATAAGAAGAAACGATCCCCCAACCACCACCACCACCAAAAGTGGACGATGCTTTCCTTGCAATCGAAAAGAAGACCGGAAAAGTTCGTTTGAATGCTGTGTCTGCTCGAATCCAGTGTGCAAAGAACATCGGAAAAATATTTGTCAAAATTACCATTACAGTTTGGTTTCAAAATGATTGATAAGTTCGAAATTTCATCAAATTTTGAAATTAATTAACAAAATTGTACTTCCTTTTACTTAAGGAACTATTTTTTGTAATTGTTAGCTTTATATTTTTTACGATTTTACATTTTATTTGTGATATTATGCTAAACACTTCCTTCAATTTTTCTTATGCCTTATGATACGTTCTATTGTGTTTCGCAATGTTATAAAAAATTTTAATGGCATGCTATAGATAAGTGCAGCCTCATGTTTCCATACATGACAACTACTATACAACAAAATATATTGATATTATCATTATTATTTGCTTTTTCATATTGTAATATACTAACAATACGTTACAATAAACGTTGCAAAATGGTTCAAATGGCTCTGAGCACTATGGGACTCAACTGCTGTGGTCATCAGTCCACTAGAACTTAGAACTACTTAAACCTAACTAACCTAAGGACATCACACACATCCATGCCCGAGGCAGGATTCGAACCTGCGACCGTAGCAGTCGCACGGTTCCGGACTGCGCGCCTAGAACCGCGAGACCACCGCGGTCGGCAAACGTTGCATATTGTTTGATTATTACTTTATATTAATCCACAACCTTTTTCTTAACAGAGATAATTTAGAAAGACGTGGGGGAAATTTTTACCCCATCTTGTTATTTATGTCTCGAGATTCGCACCTTGTTACACTAGGATTAAGAGAACAACTTGTGAGTGCACTTCTCTGCTACACACACACTGATGGTAACTTTTTATTTCCTTAAACATTAAGACGTGACAGATCACTATTCCACTACTTGCTATAGATTCTGTAGGACGGAGATCCCTTCTCACTTACTCACCAGGAAGCGTTGTGTGTGGTTACGATTATCATCGTTCCCCAGCAAATTACGAGTCCTATGTCTGTATCCATCTGCTCAACGTTCTGCAAGAAGCAATGTGCTTCCCCATTTCTAAATGAAAGTCAGTCACCTCAGAAATCGCACTCAAACAGCTACAGAAAGTCGTCTGTACACACATTGACACAACGCAATTCAAAGAACAAATAGATCGAAGGCGAGCAACTGAAGTGCTAACATTCCTTAACAAGTACGAGAAACTTTCAGTCTAATTCAGTGACATAGAAGAATGGAAAATATATGTCAAATTAACTGTACCATTCGGAAAGCTACAAGTTCGAAGTAATTGACGAAGTGATCGTGGAATATTCGAGGGTTTTCTACAACTCTGTAAGCTGAAGAAACGAAGAATTTTTGGGACAAATTATGAAAACTACATTTATCAATCCTAATAACTATATTTACCCCGTTAGAGAGGTTGACTTGTACTGTACTTCCTCGAATCAGTCAGAATGGGAGGAAGAATCGGAAGTAAAATTCGTGAGTAAAATCAACAGCTTTTGTAACGATCTTTTTTTGAATCTAGATACCACAAAAAATTCATTAATTTAGTGAGGATGTTTTGTACTGTAAAATGAAAGTTTTTGGTGACAAACACACACTTTTTCTTCTTGTTACACAGATACTAATGGGAATAGCTAACATGTATTAACCCATATTCTGCTTATCAATGAGCTCGTGTGAATCAAGTAGATAAGAAACAATTAGAACCTAAATCAGTTTTTCTACTACAAATTATTAACATCAGTTTTAAGCGGTGCGCTAACTTCCACTACCACAGTAGCTGAAGACTAAATATAATTTTATGTGAATGTAAATATTTAAATTCATATGCCTTTCTAGCACGAACTGGTTAGTTTGCGGGGAGACGTTTAGTTCGTATCTATACCGTTCATTATTAAAAGATGTTAATTCAATAATCACGACAATCAACATTACTAATTTTGAAACACTGTAGCCATCGGTTCTTACGATAAAAGGCCAAAATGGTGGCTTCAACTAATTAAATGTGGACAGCAACAAAAATGTAGTAATTACGTGATACTCTAAAATTCTGATAATTCACATTCAATGTTTTATATACGCGATGGAGAGGATGAATGGTATGACACAGAGATAACAGACAATTCATTCAGTCTGTTGAGAATTAGTATGCTAGGTTTCTGAGATAAAATTACTAAGAACAATGTGAGGAGCGAAATAACTATAATGAAACTGACTATGGTGGAAACTAGGCGAACACGGGCATGCCGCTGGTACGAAACCGAACCGAAGAAACAGCACGTTAAATTCTACAAATATCAAACGAGGAGAAATTCGTTGTGCATGTGAGCACTCATTTAGCTCATAATTTCATGTACGACAATCTGAAACACAATATTGCTGTTTTGGTGACAATTAAAGGACACGTGGCAGGTTCTGCCATGGAGTCTTTATGTACAGCACTGAATCTCTTAGCTTCGGTAATAATATTCCCAGAAATTCGGCCGAGAAATGACTAAATGCAATGGCTTAAGGAAATGATACTTTCATTTAAACACTTCAGGATGAGTTTTGATCGATTAATGTGCCACGCGGCCTGTTCAAAAAACTATCGAGATTAAGGCATGAACGTACACATTAAAATCACACGAATGTTTATAGAAAAGATTTTAAAAGTTTCCGATCAGACACTTAATTAAAATTAAATAAAAGGTAAAGCATAACTTTCTAAGTTCCCTCACCTTTAAATGCGCGCAGGGGCACTACCTCACAGACAAAAAATACTTTACGAATATGCCTTCTACACACGAAAATTGATTAATTTGAAAGATATGACTAAATAAAGTCTTGAAGCCTACTACCAAATTATTACAGTAAGCTGAACGAAAAAGCCATGTCACATTGACAGAAACGGCCACCAGTGAAGCCCCGATAGATCTGCAGATTTCGGTGGGCCACTTTTCGATGTTGGAAGAAGATAGCTGCAGCCGTAACGTATGATGCCAACTGCAGGGCAGCGTGATTCCGAACAACGGAACATCTCTGACACGTCCTGAGTTCTCTGTTAACTCTACGATTACTAAACTACACCAAGAGTGGCGTAGCTTACTCGGGGTGGTCTCTGGTTCCTGCGGAGCTTTTCTAACTAAATGATACATCGACACACATATTCAGATAGGTCTGCTGGTTGGAAAGTTTGTTAAAAGGTATCTATGGACTAAGTAAATGAATTACCAGGCTCATCGTTCTTGCAGAGGTTGCTCAAAACAGAAAAAGGGTGAGATTCAGTGTAACATGTGACTTATAACTTGCTTTGAGATACCAGTCGCCAGATCATATGAAATAGAGCTTACGGTACCATTTCGGTACGATTTGTTTTACTTGGCCATTTCTGTTTTGGTTGCTCCGGATGGATACTCCTACACATAGGGTGCCCATAATTAAATTTTCAGTTTCAAAACGCTGTAGAAAGAGAACAACAGCTAAGATTGATGTCAAATTTGAGCCGCTTATTTTTTACGCAGGGGGAAATGTCACGCAACAAGAAAGTTTAATGGACGTATAACTGATAGTTGGCGCTGTAAGCAGCGTAAAATTAGTCGGCTACAAATGACAGGTGAATAGCAGTACTACGGCTATGGTTTGAGTTGCACATTACACCAACTGTATTGTTGAATGTACATGACGGTTCAAGTTCGGCATTCAACAGCTGTGGTACCCTTAGTTAGGTAGGCCCATCCACCAGGTCAAGGCTTCACCGCACCTGATGAAAACATCGGTTTTTACCGTCCCAGAGGCCAAAAACCGTACAAAAGACAAAGTGACACCGATTTTTAATTTTCCTAGGGCCAAAAACCGCACAAAAAGCAAAATGACGCCAGTTTTTATTGTCCTGGGGCAAAAAACAGAATGAAAAACAAAGAACAAAGTGACATCGGTTTATGTCACGACACTTATGCAGGCCATGTTCAGTATTATGCCCACCGTTTTCTGCCACAGATTGAAATTGAGGAATACCATGTTCCACTACAAAATGGCTCTGAGTACAATGGGACTTAACATCTGAGGTCATCAGTCCTCTAGAACTTCGAACTACCTACACCTAACTAACCTAAGGACATCACACACATCCATGCCCGAGGCAGGATTGGAACCTGCAACCGTAGCGGTCGCGCGGTTCCAGACTGTAGCGCCTAGAACGGCTCGGCCATCCCGGCCGGCTGTTCCATAAGAGATTGGATGCGTTGCGCAATGCGTGCCTTCGTTTCAGCAACTTTTGTAGTTGAAGCACTGAACACATCTTTCGGGTAACGATGTGGCCAGAAGTTATGCGGATTAACATCAGATGATCAGGACTGCCAGGCTGTGGGGAAAATGACGGATGCTAATCTTAGTACTTCTGAAATTCCTCTGCGGTAGCCGCATCACTGTCTGTGCAATGTGCGAGGAGCAACATCCTGCATACAAATGATACTACCCGCACATCCGCGCTGTTGAAGCACTGGAATGACGTTGGTGCTCAGAAGACTCTCATAAGTCATAACTTTTATCAGTGACAGCGCAGGTAACGGGTCCCACAGGACTCGTCTTCTCGAAAAAGTACATCCCTACGATAAATGATCCCGAACCCGCACCCCGCACCACTCGGTCACCTACGTAGGGTGATGCGGTACTGGTGAAATGGGCTTCGTCTGTCAGTAGAATGTTCCGTAGCCATTCATTGTCCTCTTCCGTGTGAGCAAAGAATTCCAGAACAGACGTTTTTCTTGCTAGCTGGTCAGCAGGCAGCAACTCCTGAATATGGGTGATTTTTATGGATAGCACTGCAGGATGTTTCGTAGGATTTTATGCGCCGTGCTCTTAGGCATTTCCTACGTTCGTGCAATTCCCGTTGCGCTGCTTGTGTGCACACCACCGCTCCACCCCTCCTGCAATGCTGTGGCCATATCTTCGACAGACATCAGAACAACAGCTTTCGTCCCTCTGCAAGAATCCGTCTTTCCGAATGATGCAACTGTTTTCTCCAGATCCCTTGCTGACATCGGTCCAGTGGCTTGTGTGTCCGGAACCTCTGCAAGGCTACTAGCAAACAGTCACGGTTCTTGTAAAAGAGCTTAAGCGGCATCCCGCTATCCTTCCTGGAGATGTCATGTTGGGCGTTTCAAACGCAAACTGAGGAACAGCCATGAGCGGCGCGTCTGTTGGTGTGAATATTTCGACGCTTACATCGCCGTCTATTGATCAAATTGTAGTTAATTTTCTATTTTTTATTTTTACTCCATGGCGTTACAATATGCATCGATCATATGCTGTTCAAATTTGATTTTATTGTGAGCAGCAGTTCTCTTTCCACAGAGTTTTGAAACTGGAACTTTAATTATGAACACCCCGTACTTCGGGGAAGTTGCTACGGATCACTTTTTGCCGATAGTGTAATGAAACATCAATCGAATTTTTTTCTCATTTAATTTCATTGTTTCAGCCAATTTACAGCCAACGTTACTTATGGCAGACAAACAAATAAAAATGTGTTACTGCGCTGGGAAATGACAAAATATATTAGTAAATAAAAAATCCAATTCATAAAGACATATCCGGTTAAAGGAATTGAAAATAAGAAGCTAAACTGGAAGACTGGACATGGTCTCCCCTAGTCGGCTCACACGCCAGCGTATCCAGCAGATGCTTGCACCTAGTTAGTGACAGCAACAGAATGTGTTGTAGAGATAATTCTATCCACGCGGTGGAATTTCCGTCTAATTTCTATGGTACACTACAACTCTAAAGGCACATTACGCTTCTTGTACTATCTAAGTAAAGGAAACCGATGAAACACGTTAAAAGTACCACTCCATTAAAAGCACTGCTGCTTAACACTTAAGTTAACGTCCAAGCGTCATCCACTGTATTTCCCATGGCTGTCCACATCAACAGTCGCCATGTGAGACGGTCATGGCGATGCGGGTGACGGAGGTGAAAGTAATCGTCTACCCCGATGCTTTCAGTGTGTTGCAAGTATAGCTTCACTCGCCCTTCGTCACTATCATCACTCACACTTCATCGACGCTCACACCACATGTGTTATATGCTTATTTTACGCATTTCCCTGGAAGCTGCTGATGTATGTATTCATTTTACGATTTAGTGGAAATTGCATCTCCTTCTTTGTTAACTATTTCGCACAACTGTGAGTCTGCGACAATTAGATTAAATCTGTGTTCTTGTATCGTCTGTTGAACACGAAGGGGTCCTGCGAATCAACAGTTCCGTTTACTCATACCTCTACCAGTCGACGTTGCATTCGGAATAAGTGCTGTGCATAAGGGGCGTTGCCAGTCAGCAAGTGAATCATACTAGAATGGGTACAACAAAGTGAAGCTATAGGCTTTTGCACATGATTGGAAAGGTTATGTTTCCCAGTCGCTTTGCCATGAATCGGTTCACTTGCACCTTATTTAAACGTTTTTTGCACATTCCATTAGTGTTTAACATCTGGACATGGTCCGGTTCTCCATACTTATTCGCAAGATAGCTAGACGTAATAACTATTGGGAATAGGCCTAAAATAACGAGCAGCGACTCTGCTGATTGCAAATGTTTCGGAAAGCCTTATTAGCACACTCTACTGCCTCCTCCTCAATATATTCCTACATGTAGCTTAGCTGACCTCGTGTGCACACACACTGGTTGCGAAGATAAGTTCCGAGACATGAGTTATGCGTCATCTAACAAGTAATTTTAATCAGACTACAGCAACAAATTTTTGAATTTTTATCATTCTTTATCAAAGATATGTACTAATCGAAATTAATTATTACGAAAGACGTCACGTAGAACATCATACAGAACAGTAAATATGGGCAATGACGCATAATGCCATTCATCGGACAATGTAAAATCACTTATTGGGTATGAAACATTGGACTCAAAGCAACTTTGCGTCACTGACTGTAGTACCATTTCAAAGGGATCTTTAAGATTAACAGATGATTCTAATACACTGCTGGCCACCGTAAATGCAACACCAAGAAAGACAAGAGGTAGCACAACAAAATTTATGTTGTATATAACATGTTGACCAAGTATCAAATGATTACGTTTACAGACGTCTGTGACATGTGGTTCCTGCCAGAATCAGTAGCCAGAGTAGCCGCCATTGTTGGAGATCACCGCTGCCACACGTCTCGGCATTGAGTCAAAGAGACGTTGGATGTGTTCCTGGGGTACAGCAGCCCAATCAGCTTCCACACGTTGCCAAAGATCATCTGGTGTGGCAGCTGGGGATGTAATCTGGGTCACTCGTTGAGCAACCGTGGACCACATGTTTTCTATCGGCGAAAGATCCGGAGAGCGAGCCGGCCAGGGAAGCAATTCAATCTGGTTATTGACGAAGAACCTTTGGACAATGCGTGCCACGTGTGGTCGCACATTATCCTGTTGAAATATGGCTGTGGCCGAGCCCTGAATGTAAGGAAGGACAACTGGCTCCAGCACCTCGGATATGTAGCGCCGGCTATTTAAAGTACCGGCAATGCGTACTAGAGGCGTGCGAGAGTAATATACAATACCGCCCCATACCATAATACCCGGTGCAAGACCAGTGTGGCGGTGCATAATGCAGCTGTCCAGCATCCTCTCTCCACGGTGTCTCCACACTCGAATCCGACCATCGTGGTGCTGCAGACAGAAGCGTGCCTCGTCAGTAAAGACAACGTCATTCCATTATGCCGTCCACATCCGTCTGTCATCACACCATTGGCGACGGAGACGTCTGTGGTTCTGCGTCAATGGTAGACGAAGCAATGGACGTCTTGCGGACAGACCACTCTGCTGTAAACGGCGTCGAATGGTACGCGCAGACACTGGATGATGCGTTACAGACGCAATGTGCTGTGCTATGGTTCGGGATGTCACTGAGCGATCCGTCACTGTCATGCGCACAATTTGCCTATCAGCACGTGCAGTGGTGCATCGAGGTGAATGCGATCGACCACGTCGGTCCGTCGTACCCTCCTGCATCCAACGGTCACATATCCGCATTACAGTTGTTTGGTTTCGTCCAACACGACTAGCGATTTCTCTGTATGATAATCCACAATCTCGGTAAGCCACTATCCTTCCTCTGTCGAACTCGTATAGTTGATCAAACGATGTTCGCTGTTGTCTAGGAGGCATAACTGATCGTCTTGTGAAACAACCACAAGGTAAACACACGTGCCGAACGTACACTCGTCGAAATCGCCAAGCCTTAAATGGCGCTATGAGGTGGCGCCACAGGCGCGCGTGATGTGCGTCTGCGCTGAAATTCTAATCAGTTGCATATCTCATCGCTGCAAACCCATGGTGTAAATTTCACTTGATTCGGATGCTTCCTTCAGGGTGTTGCATTTACGGTGGCCAGCAGTGTAATTCATCAAAAGACATCCACAGAGAATAATGCCCTTCTACCCATAAGATATAGTCTCTTTTGCAGCTTTCAAACATGTTCAAATGTGTGTGAAATCTTATGGGACTAATGTCATCAGTCCCTAAACTTACATACTACGTAACCTAAATTATCCTAAGGACAAACACACACACCCACACCCGAGGGAGGACTCGAACCTCCGCCAGGACCTTTTGTAGCTTTGTTTCTGTAAACAGGAAGTGGAAATTCGTTGCTCCATAAATATTCTATTAGTTTAGTACCTTTACTGTGAATATTTTGCAGAAATTTGACAAGCATTTGGAACACCCCTCCAGAAATTTGTTATCTGTCATCTTGTATACTTTTCTCTATTGTGAAAAGCGACGAAATACAGTATGCACAAGTGCAGATATACTCAACATTTAATGTCTTGTTGAGACGAGTACATTGTTGCATTAGAAGCTTGTATCTCCGTGAGTGTGATTGGTAACACAAAAGGTGGTAGGCAGAGTATCAATTAATATACTTCTCTTTGGACTTGAAAGTGTTGTTGTTCGAGCTAATATCAGTTTCTGCTAGTATAGTATTTGTCATCAGTGATGTCTGTGCAACATTGACAGATTGGTTCAGCAGATGTTTGCATTGTTTACAACAATTCATTAAATTATGTACTTAAATGTTTGGTTAACATAGCAACTAGTTTAACAATGTACTACCTATTGTGTTGTCGTTTTGTACAACTACAGAATGTACGAATACAGGAAGGTTGAAATACCTGTAAATTATTATAAGTTTTTTGATTAGCGTACCAGTGTCAGAGTGACACTCGAGTTTTCTAACGAAACAAATAAACTGCCACAGTTGTCTGCACTACTTCTGAAGGATTCATTAGCGTGGAGAATCGGAAAGTATTTACGTGCCACTTCGTCACAGTCACACTGCTGTTGTCCAAAGAAACTAAGCATAAATATGATTATCTTCAGCCAGCACGCTCTGACAACTGCAGTTCGACATCCGGGTTAGGTAGAGTTCCGTTTCTCCGCAGACAGCGACGTAAAGGCCGACACTTAGGCCGCAGCCTCAGTCTCTGCGAATACCACAAAACGTTTTCTGGCAGCCAAGGTACATACTGAAACGGAACTTGCTGTACCATTCCATATGTTTCTCATTAAATTTCCGGTACAAGAAAAAGTGTTTTTACTCGTCAGAAATAAATCAGTGGGTAACAAGCAGGAGAGAATGAACCAAACGGTGTTTATTTATTTATTTTATGTCGTGTATGCCATGTTCCCCTGCATCCTTTCCCTTGTGTGACCTGGGCTGTACGAATGAGGAATTATGTGAAGTAGCAGAAAGCGTTAGTGAGAGGTTGTAGGAGTGCATGAGTAGAACGGTTCTGTGCTAGTGTAGTAGCAACAACTAAACGCGAACAAGTTTGGCAGAGACAAAGTGTGAAAGTCGGGTCAAAGAGCTCGCGAAGGCACGAGTATTGGCTCTGTCAGGTTGGTGAACCACCCCCTCCACAACCGCTTTTGAACGTCAACGGTTAGGCGAGGTGGCCCGCAGGTCACTGGTTCCTCGGTAGCGGCGCTGCGCCGACGTTGAAGACTTAGCTCTCGATTTTATGGTAATATTATCAATGGTATTAGAATGCTTCAAATGTTTTCGTTACGAAGGGCCAGATGTTAAGATCAAGTGTGGGATGACCACGAAACCTCCATAAGGGAGTTTACCTTCGTAATTTGATTAAATTTCAGTAGAAACTTTGCGTTGGTGCATAGGTCAAGAACGCACGATGGGCCTTAAGCTGACGGTCGTATTATTGCTCTGAGCGTAACACAAGTTAAATCATTCAACGTATTTTAATGTGGTGTTTCTTTCACAGTAATATATTTTTTTTATTATATGTTTCTTTATGTGCTTGGTTTCCCGCCACCTGGTCGGTTAGAGGAAACGCCACATTAGTAAAGTGCAGTTCCGTTTAAGAAATGTACAGTAGCTTTACTACAGTTTCGTGTAGTTCAATTCGGAAACAGTAAATTTGTGCGGAGAATAGGAACACTGAATCATCAGTGCGTGAGTATAAAATAGGGAAGATATAATCTCTCGTGTCAGAATTTTTGCATTTCTGTTGGCTACCCCAACTTGGCCACGTGTGTGAACAAGCATCAAGGTAATAATTAGAAAATGTTTCGAACGTCGCCTGCGATAACTATTTGATTTCCTTATAATGAAGTGCCTTACACAAAATGTATGGGCTTCACTCATGTATCTATGAAAAGTTCAGATTTTAATGCCTATTGAAGGGTATGGAGACTTGCAAAAGTTTCCCTCCGTATGATAGTGAATGTTCTTGCGCCCCCAGTTCGGTAACGAGGTGCTGTTTCGGAACGCAGGATTAAACCAAAATTACCAGTTATAGTCAAGTGAATCACTTGATACCGCTCTTCGGCCAAGTTTTAATGAAATTTGAAATATGTAGACAGATACTCTTCCGTCCTGACCGAGTTCGCTTGTAGTGTCCTTTACTGAACTAGTTCTGCGTGACATATAGTAATTTAATGTAATATCAATAGAAGGCATAGGTTTAGGTATAATTGTGTGCCTGCATAAAATTCCACTGACGCCAGGTCTCTCCCTTTCCATAATTACTTGGTGTAAGTAAATTCTGTTGACTAGAGGGACCATTTGTCATGATGTATAATATGAGAGGCCCTGCTGTGGTATAAGAAAGTGCAGTAACTATTCCAATAGGTACACAACTAATTGTTCAAATGTTACAGGAAGTCAATAATTATCAATCAATCTAGATCCTCTACTGATTATTTCCTACCTTTAGCATTACCAACACAAATAGTAGGTGAAACCTAAAGCGCCCTAACCTCCCGAACAGAATGGAGAATAGGGTTGATAAAATATCCTTTTGAGATGACAGGCAAACCCCGAAAAATTATTCCCTACCTCATTCACATGTTGGGTCGACAAATAAAAATAAATAAAAGGTCTATGCTCCCTACTAAGCTCTGCACAGGTGCCTTCTGCAGTGGTTATAAAGATTGCGTTATCTATTGCCTGTAGGTTAAAACCACCCGCTGGAAATTATTAATACCCCAGCAGTAACTCGCAGGGGCGTGTAAGTTCGCGGAGCACACGAATTTGTTAAGCCAGCACTACAGAGGGTAACTTGCAGAAGCAGTAGGACACGATAAGCGACTATAAACATCCTATCCGGTAGAATTTTATCAGTTCCATCACATACGATGGTTGCATTGCAATACCATCACGTGGCTATCCTCCGGTGTGGTTGGAGATTAGCAATAAAAGACAAGACCGTCGTGAAATTCTATTTCGTGATGTGAGCATATGCCTGCATTAAGTGCGATACATTTATGTAGAAGTATGTCAGAATGTCACAGAGATCAGCCCTCTAAGGAAACACTAAAGATTGCAACATATTTTCCGCGCACCAAACGCTCCAATGTTTTCCGTTTCTGCGACATCGGCAAAATTTACCGCAAAAGGACAATAAGCTCACCCAGCTTTTCCGTGTCTTCTTTCCCCGCACGATAAAGAAATCTGTCCCACTCTTGCTACTGTATGACATGCTCCATCATCATGATTATACTACCTATCACAGTCTCCGAAGAATTCATCTCCTGCACGCAGTGTACTATACTGTAAAATATGGTCATATGCTTCAGCATTTAGGGTTTAAGTTCAATAACGGGACCATATCCAAACCACGAAAACAACACCCATAGCGTAACACCACTTCCTCCGTGCTACCCTGCAGGCACTGCACATGACCGCAGGTAACGTACTCCAGGCATTCGTCAGACCCAAAACCTCCCTTCGGATTTCCACAGGAAATGTTGTGATTTAAATCACTCCTTTCCCGTCATCCATAGTGCAGTGGCGTCACTGCTCACACAGCCTCACTAGTCGCTTTGCACTGACTACACAAATGTGAGGAGCTGCTACCCCGATCTTAGTATCTCGCTACACGCAGTCATTATGCCAGCTTGATTAGTGGCAGCATTTTGGACTTTTTACTATCCCCCTACCCCCCCCCCCCCCCGTCTTAATCGTCACCTGCCCGTCTGCGTGGTCTCGGTTTAGCTGCTGTTGTTTCTCCGCTTTCTCACTTCACAATCACATCTTCAACAGTCTAGTTAGGTAGTCCCAGAAGGATTGTCTCTGATGGACTTGCTAACCAGATGACATCCGGAGAAGTCACCGACCTCTCCTGATCTACCTATACCTTTGTTGCTGCTTCTCTGCTGAGATCATACGAGTAACACTCCCGTCCTCCTGCGGAGTGGTCTCTCGTGGCAAATAGTGGTAAATTCCACATCACTTGGAGGTGTCAGGGCTCTTTTGATCGGGCTCTATGCATCCACTCCATCAATCTGAGTTCCTTTACTTTGGATGCCTCAACCATGACGAGATGGTTAGTAACGGACCTGTATTTACGTTCCAGTGGTCATTTATGCTTCCTTAGACGTTTGAAATGATTTAAGTGGCTCAGTACATTCGACGGTCACGTCTGTTGTTCTTCGACAATGAACCCGATCTTTTACGATCCAAGACAGATGTACATTAGTGGGTCTTGTTGAAAGAAACTAAGAAGAATACAGATCTAGAGATGGCTATACTTTGCCGACTACGGTAATAAAGTGATACATTATTATTGACGTAAGGGTTTATGGTTCACTAAAGAGATATAGTGAACAAGAAGTAATCGTGTTTGACGAATGGCGGAAGCATCAAATATAATTTTCGTTTAGTATTTGGTTTGGATGGGAAATACTAACCTCTGCACACTATTTGTGCCACGTTTCAGTATGTACCCAATTGTCGTAAGAAGCTTAATAATGCCACGGAACAATCTGCACATTTAATACGTTGAAGGAATGTACACTTTCAATGCTGAAGAATTCTCACCATCCGTTTTATATTCTCGAAGTAATTCCAATCCTCGAGAGGTACTAATTGGACCGTATCCCAAATTAACTCGCTTCTCGCCACACCGCAGCCGAGGCCGAAGCCTCTGATGGATTTATCGCAGGTGCTTCGCTCCATCGCAACAACGAGAACTGTCTCCGATAGCCGGCAGAGCCGCGGCGCACGTCACGGCCCAAGACAAATGGACGGCCGCCACTCAGCCGGCCGGCTCTCTACGCGGCCTTGCGTGGAACGGGCCTGGCGCTGGCAATCCTGACACCTTGTCCTGCCGCGTACACACCCTCCCACAGAGTTGTCGTGGTAACTGTGAAGACAATTTTTACCATTTTAAATCCTCAGTTACAGGAAAATATGAGTTACAATTAGGTACAGCGGCCTTTATAAACTTTGCGGAGATGGAAGGTGTTACTCCATGAAACGTACGTCAGATATTTATCAAAATTTATGAATAAATTAATCACATACCTGTATTAAGTGATGTAACTTTCATTTCATTTGGAACAGATGTCTATCCGACGTCAGTATAATGAGTGACCATCAGGAATGCGAATAAATTGTCGTAATTGTTTGCAGTGTGGAAACAAAGTTCCGAATGCTGTCTTCAGGAGTTGCTAGCCATGTCTGAAATATATGCTGCTTCAGATTATAAACGTTTCTGGTTGGCGTTTTGTATTAATGTATACGTCTTTTCATCGTATCGCAAACATGCTCTATATTTGATAAATAAAGAGTCCGGGCAGTTCAGGCAAGAACTGGGTTACCCCTAATATCGTTTGTGCTGTAATCGGCAGAGTTATCCTACTGGAAAATGCCATTAGGTGCTCCTGGCAATCAATTCTTGGCAAATTGTGGGATCACTCAGTCTTCCTTTAACATTTACCGAACCAGTCTTCCTGTAATATCCATTAGCTTTCCTCAGAACGTTTCCATATCGCCCACGCACACAGACAGAATCGATAATCAGTACTGGACACCGAAGAACACCACTCAGTCTACCTGTTTACATCGTGAAGAAGTCTTTATTGACTGTAGTGCAGTTTCGGCGGCAAAAGGCACATGGCAACTCATTATCTTTTCCCGACGGCTCTCTGTGGCATCCTTCCCGTCCTTTACTGTTGTCATCCATCAATTCGTCGGAGTCAGTACAACAGTCTTGTGACCTAGTGCTTCTGGGAGGAGTCTCTTGCCACACTGTAGTCTTGAATTCCCCTTGTCACTATTTATTCTGCACCCGTCGCATAGCCTGTACGATCTGTCGTTATGGTACTACGATTTCCTTCTCGCTAACGACTCCATCTTTCTTGGAGTTAGAAAGGTGGCAATAAACAGCAGGTGTGCTTCCTTTTGCATATTCTGTGTTGAAATATCCAACTGGAAAGTTCTAGCAGCGTTAGGCACACGCTCCAGCCATTATGTACTATTAGTATTAACGTAATTCCTCATCTGTAGAGATTTCTCTTTTCTGTACTGAAAATAAGTTCGCAGAACGATGTTATTTCAACGAAAATATCCCACGTATATGAAAATGCTCCAATATCGACATGACAACGTTCGATGCAGATGTTCATGGAGTAACACTTTGCATTTTCGTCAGATCGTGACACTTCCCAAGAGTCATTTCTTTCAACTGTCCTTAGGTTCCGTTATTTGCTCCCTCTATTTGGACATGTCTATACATAGGGGATTACAGAAGCAACCTCGAAACCCTGCTCCTGACTCATCTTATTTTCCTTAATATTAATGTGTTCCAAGTTTCAAATATAGGGACGGTCCCTGTAGCCGAGCGGTTCTAGGCGGTTCAGTCCGGAACCGCGCTGCTGCTATGGTTACAGGTTCGAATCCAGCCTCGGGCATGGACGTGTGTGATGCCCTTAGGTTAGTTAGGTTTAAGTAGTTCTATGTCTAGGGGACTGATGAGCTCAGATGTTAAGTCCCATAGTGCTCAGAGCCATTTTTTTTCTAATATAGGAATTATACGGCCAACCAGTTTGCAGGTAACTATTAGGTACATTGACCTACGTTTCGACACCAACTAACGGTGTCTTCATCACAATGAAATTTTGAGAAACTGTAAAATTATACGGTGAGAAAGCAATGGTCACAATTTAGAGCAGCTATGCTCAAGTCAAAAATAAAATAAAATGAATTCCAGCCTAGTCACGTATGACTAGCTAGGAATAACATCAGACACAGTTATTCTGACGTTATTCCTAGGTAGGCATACGAGACACGGCTGAAACACTTTAATCTTATTTCTGACTGGAGCATAGCTGTTCTGAATTCTGACCATTGCTTTCTCGCTGTGTAATTTTACGGTTTCTCAACATTTCACTCTGATAAGATACCCTCAGTAGATGTCCAACTTCATGTCAGTGTACCTAACAGTTATTAGCAAGCGGTTGGCTGTATAATTGCTATGTCTGAAAATTATAAACGTTTGTTGAGAAACAGCCTTGTTTATAACAGTTCCAAACTTGTTCATTTTACTTATATTTATTTTTAGAGTGTGATTATACCGTTCCTTTTGTTTGTTTCAGTCTTATTCACAAATCTCCCTGGAAGTTACAGTCTAAAACTACGTCTCAAAGGTCTTCTTCCGTAATTCCTTTTTCTCTATTCTGTCCTGTATATTGCGAGAAATATGTTCAAAATGGTTCAAAATGGCTCTGAGCACTATAGGACTCAACTGCTGAGGTCATCAGTCCCCTAGAACTTAGAACTACTTAAACCTAACTAACCTAAGGACAACACACACATCCATGCCCGAGGCAGGATTCGAACCTGCGACCGTAGCGGTCGCGCGGTTCCAGACTGTAGCGCCAGAACCAGTCGGCCACCAGCGGCCGGCGGAGAAATATGTATTTTTGCTGAATTTTTCTCATCAGATTTAGAAAGTATGCGTACTGTTTTCATTTTAAACCCGATCATTTATTTCACTTCGCTTGCCTCATGTGAATTAACCGATCTGAATCTTCTGCCTTAACTCTAAACGCAGCCCTCAGCACTTCTTAGCTTCGTAATCTCCTCCATCACCCCATACTTTGACCCAACACTGGTGTGTGATTTTACTTTATACAGCGCTCATATCTGCGAGTATCATGAGCTGTTGCAAACTTTACGTTTAATGGTTTGAGGAAGGTATGTTGTATTCTGCAGGATTCATTAGCTGTAGGCTACCGCGAGCACCGAAGAATTAGAATGAAAAATTACCGACTTTCAAATCTGAATCCAAAGGCTTCCTTGAAGCACATTTGCTTCACAAGAGCTCGTCCTAGCAGTTTAGACCCTCGTAATGTAACGTTTTAATGTTTGTACAAAGTAGTATAAAACCACTGCATGCTTTAACCTTTACAGTCTTTAGTTTTTTGGGTGGGAGGTGTGGGGGGGGGGGGGCGGCTATTTCCTATGAATTATGTAATGCTCAGTTTCATGACAAAGTAAGTTCGGCTCACATCATACCTCGGAAGTAGATAAAAGGAATTCACTATTATAGATCTCACTGTTGGCGTATTTGAAGTAGCTAAACTTTTCTTGCACCAGTTCTCGTCTTGACACTATTATATTTCAGATACATCTAGACTAGAGCCCACAACGGTGGTACTGTATAGCAATTTCTGTCGTACAAGTGTCCGGTCGGTAAGTGCTTAATATTTAATATAATTTACCTTTACCTTTTGCCTGGGCGATTTGTGCAATCTTTCTAGGATTCTGTTTCATCCATAACAACATTCTGATAGCTAACTGATCCTTACATGGATTCATTTTGTAAGGGGTTTATTACGTGACCTGGTCTACTATCATGGGTACTTAGACTAAGTCCTGATTTATTAAAATATGCTCTATTATATGAATGTACTTAACCCAGTAATCAGTTTGTAATTGCCGTATAGCTGAAAAATAAGTAAAAGAATGAATCACTGTAGCACTCACTTCCAGGATATCCGCGCAACGAGTAGCCCATTTAACTGAACATCAGACTATAATCGCTTTCAACGTCCTCTCAGAACTGTTGAGTGTAAGTGCAGTTATTTGTAGTCATACAAGGTGCTAGGGTATAATTTACCTTGAACGTACTCACATTACCTGAACATGAAAAATGGTCAAAGATTGAAAATAATTGAATGCTGATGTGATTCAATAAGATAACCTTCACGTACGTATTACATGATAACATTAATTTACGTTTCATAAATATCTGCGGTAGCAGTTCTACGTCCCGGTGTCATCGTAAAAACTTTTTTCACTTGACATGAAAATTATACTCGTAGAAAAATGGGATATTTATTACTAATTCATGGGGAAAATGTATAAGGCTGAACTGTTTCGTTATCTGTGTCGGAGATGAACACTGAACTGACGAAGGGGAATATTGTCAACGAGTGTCCAAGATGGCGTCCCACACGTGCTGCACGATTACACACAAAAATTAAATAAATGACCAAGGAGAGCATAAAATAGCAACCATGAAGCTTAAACGATACACTGTATTAAGCTCAAAATAAGCAAACATTACACGTGACACTCAACTGAATTTGTAGCAATCACAGAGATATAAGTTTTCTGTACATGTCCTCCAATAAAGCATTAAGTAACCTGAAATGCCGGAAAGAATGACGAAAGTAAATGCCTAAAGTATTAGATTGAATACCTACGACGGTGCCCTGTAACCAGCTCCGTAGCTGCGAGAAATAATCGATCTCTGAGTCTGTTTAATACCTTGCGACTAAATACTAGACCACGCTCGCAGTCACCATTGCAACAGGCGTAATGATAGGAGATTCATAAATGCATCCTTTCTATAAAGTTTGTTGCATTATAATCACTCACAGATTAGAGCATTTATTTGCTACACAGAGTACAGATTGTTGGTGACGTGGTAAATACTCGTTATTGTAAGGTGTCATGAACGATACACGTTTCAGCAGGAACTTTTAACATGTAATAGGCTGCACGCAGTGCTAGATAGCATCACCGCCTTGACTAAGATTTGATGAAATAGATGTATGACAAGAATTTATTGCCCTCGTTGCTGTTATTGCTGTTGTGGTCTTCAGTCCGAAGACTAATTTGATGCAGTTCTCCATGCCCGTCCACACTGAACAAACCTCTTCATCTCTGAGTATGCACCGCAACCTGCACTCACTTGAACCTACTTTACATATTTAAGACTTACCCCCACACTTAATTTCAGTACCAAACTGATCATTCCTAAATGCCTCAGGACGTGTCGTGTCAATCGAGTCCTTCTTTTACTCAATTTGAACCAAGAATTACTTTCTTCCACAGTCCGATTCAGTAGCCCCTTATTTATAATTCGATCTGTCCATCTAATATTCATCATTAGTTTATATCACCACACTTCTGTTCTCTCCTTCTTTGTAATGCTTGCTTCTCACTCCCGTACAAGGCTACATTCCACTCATATACAGACTTCCAGACACAACTTTATACTAGATATTGTGCCGTAGTGCGCCTTTTCTGGCACACCAGCTCTTTGGCACGACAATCGATTACCCGGCGGTACTATGATCTTATCCGCGCGATATTCTTGAGACTCAACCTCATTGCAAAAAACTGGATCTACTCTGTGTACAACGCCGCAGTGGCGGTAGAAAATTGCTACGAGCAGGAGAGACACACAGGGGCGACGCGATTGTAACTGCACGGCTGTGGATATTAATTAATGTGGTGGTATGCGAAATAACAGCACCAACATTTCACTTCTCAGCCACTGTTACTGAAATTAGCAGATTAAACATAACGCAACTACTGTTGTACGGGCCGGACAACCCACTATAAATGCTCCCAATACAAAATTTGATCAACCCTAGCAATACGTTGAAATCGCACCTAATGCTCCTGCTAAGCCAGCTCATACCCACACAAAAGATCCTATTTCAACAGAACAGATGCAGTGGCATGTGCAGCAATATCGGGAAAAACAACGGTGGACGGACACGGACTTGAGTCTCACCGTATGAGCCACCACCCTTCTGTGTAACCTTCATCTACCTTAGGCGCATAGCCGCTCGCCCTGACTACCGCGGCGATAGCGAGGACCCGAATGGAATGAATTACCGATCGAGCATGAGATATTGAGAATGAGGCTGAAAGTGAGAAACTGTTGTGGGGACGTACATAGTAACACGAGAAGTGATACTAAATATTGATAGTATGAAAGATGTTTTAAAACAGTGAAGAGAATTGCATGGGGTCATTGAGAGCTGTCTGAGATATTAAGCGATGCTTGGAGAAATACTATGCAGATATGTCTAGCATAAGGTCGCAATAGCAGCTGTAAGTTTTGTTGTACGATTTTATGAGGGAATATCTGCCTGTTGAAAATGAGTACGATGTAGCCTTCTACTTGTAGAGGAAAACTTGGGGTAATTAGGGGGTAAACATAAACGTAGAAACCGAGGGGTGAGTTAATTCCAGGCTCTGGACTAACAGTAGGAAAATTGAAAACATTGGATAACGTTATCCTATTGCCGGCCAGAGGCTCGGGAGCGCGTTTTCCAAGGGAGACAAGTATTGTAGTGCCGCCACTATTTTTTGGACGTATGGCAGAAAGAAGCAGCTCACCCCGGAACTTGTTAATTTAAGTATGGTAGGGAACCGTTGGTGTCACGTTTTCTGTTCGAGTTTCCTAACGTAGATACTTCGATGAAGCTAGTAAAACTGCTGACCAGGACTCAGCGTACAATGGATCTGACGAAGATATCTTGGCTCAGAGAATGTAGTACACCATTGGCCATTAAAATTGCTACACCAAGAAGAAATGCAGATGATAAACGGGTATTCATTGGACAAATATATTATACTAGAACTGACATGTGGTTACATTTTCACGCAATTTGGGTGCATAGATACTGAGAAATCAGCAACCAGAACAACCACCTCTGGCCGTAATGACGGCCTTGACAGGCCTGGGCATTGAGTCAAACAGAGCTTGGATGGCGTGTACAGATACAGCTGTCCATGCAGCTTCAACACGATACCACAGTTCATCAAGAATAGTGACTGGCATATTGTGACGAGCCAGTTGCTCGGCCACCATTGACCAAACGTTTTCAGTTGCTGAGAGATCTGGAGAATGTGCTGGCAAGGTCAGCAGTCGAACATTTTCTGTATCCAGAAAGGCCCGTACAGGACCTGCAACATGCGGTCGTGCATTATTTTGCTGAAATGTAGGGTCTCGCAGGAATCGAATGAAGGGTAGAGCCACGGGTCGTACCACATCTGAAATGTAACGTCCACCGTTAAAAGTGCCATCAGTGCGAACAAGAGATGTCCGAGACGTGTAACCATTGGCACCCCATATCATCACGCCGGGTCCGGGTGATACACCAGTATGGCGAAGAGGAATACACGCTTCCAATGTGAGTTCACCCCGATGACGCTAAACACGGATGCGACCATCATGATGCTGTAAACAGGACCCGGATTCATCCAAAAAAATGACGTTTTGCCATTTGTGCACCCAGGTTCGTCGTTGAGTACACCATCGCAGTCGCTTCTGTCTGTGATTCAGCGTCAAGGGTAATCGCAGCCATGGTCTCCGAGCTGATAGTCCATACTGCTGCAAACGTCGTCGAACTGTTCGTGCAGATGGTTGTTGTCTTGCAATCGTCCCCATCTGTTGACTCAGGGATCGAGACGTTGCTGCACGATCCGTTACAGCCATGCGGATAAGATGACTGTCATCTCTACTGCTAGTGATACGGGGCCGTTGCAATCCAGCACGGCGTTTCGTATTACCCTCCTGAACCCACCGATTCCATATTCTGCTAACAGTCATTGGATCTCGACCAACGCGAGAAGCAATGTCTCGATACGATAAGCCGCAATCGCGATAGGCTATAATCCGACCTTTATTAACGTCGGAAACGTGATGGTACGCATTTCTTCTCCTTACACGAAGCATCACAACAGCTTTTCACCAGGAAACGCCGGTCAACTGCTGTTTGTGTACGAGAAATCGGTTGGAAACTTTCCTCATGTTAGCATGTTGTAGGTGTCGCCACCGGCGCCAACCTTGTGTGAATGCTCTGAAAAGCTAATTATTTACATATCAGCGCATCTTCTCCTGTCGGTTAAATTTCGCGTCCGTAGCACGTCATCTTCGTGGTGTAGCAATTTTAATGGCCAGTAGTGTAAATAGCTCTAGATTGAGCTAAATAACCGGTAATAAATGACTAAGTTTACGGTTACTCAGCGCACTTTAAATATTTCTAAGCTTTCAAATAAAGCCTAACGACTTGAAATGCTAAGTTTTTTCGATACGAAATTGACAATTAAGAATGAAAAACATGCTTTGGTGTGTCTGATCCGACAGATATTACTGCTTAAATTCTTTCTTTTTTTAACTTCACATTTAATTTGATTTTTACACAATAGTGTATGAAAACTCAGCGGCGTGTTGAAACATTAAAATACAATGTTGTTATTTTATTACGTGAAAACTGAAATAAAAACGTTTCAGAAAAGGGGAAACGATGTGATAGTAATCACTTAGTGGCAGGGAAATGGGCGAAAGGGCAGAAAAACAGGAAACATTGTGTGGAATATAATAAATCAGTTATATCTATTATTGGATGAGAGTCGCAGAGAAGACTATTAGAATTATAATAAAGCAGAAATAATTGTGGGGCAATAAAGCTACACCAAACGTTGATGGTACTGAAAAAATCTGATATTAATCAATGTTTGTAAAGAAAGTTAATCCTATTAGAATAAAGTTAAAAGGTAACTAGGACAACATGGCTACACAAAGTATGATAGCACTGTAAAAAGTCACTAAACATGAAATACGGAAAATAGCTGCAGCCAATTTCACAATTTCATGGAAGTGCAAAATGTGCCACAGAGGAACTCTTGTTAGAATATCCATCACTTCCAAAAATGTGATGAAATGTTACGGGTAATAATATTAAGAGAGCAACACTACACATAATTAGCAGTAATGGGCTTTAATGCTGCTGTTGCCTTAAATCTCCTATTTTTATCATCCGAAACAAAAAACTGTAAAATGCACGTTGAAAACATGAACAATACGATGGGAGTAGGACGATAATGCGAATTAACGCAGGAGCAAGCGGATTTACTACTGATCGTTCTCGCATCGAGGACATTTTCATATCGGGCCAAATAACTGGAAGCTACCGTGTTTTCAGTACGGAAACATGATCGCTGTTTACAAATAATGGTACTGAATACCTGATTTTTTGCGATCAGAGATACAGCGTAAAATCGCTATCCCAATAATTTTGCGCTGATATAAGACAGAGGTTTTGCAAGTGCGGTACTGCTGCGTGTTGCTCGTGGCAGTCGTTAAATCTTTCACCGTGTACAACATGGGGCATTTACGTGGTTACGAAACTTTGCAAATGATTTTTTGAAAGTCTGCGTAAGTTAAGTACTAAGTATTACACACGGTTTAAGTTACTCAAAATCTCGCATAAGTACCAACCTTCTGCACCGCAGTACACACAAACACACACACACACACACACACACACACACACACGTACCAGATACAGAAACAGTTTTTCTTAAGATACTGTCTGTTATGGAGACTCAGTGGCTGTATTACCGCAGCTACCTACTTGAATGTGACTGAGCATGAAAATAGGTGACGTCTGTGTGTAGGAAAATTTATAACCGTTAAATTAAACATTTATAGCTCAATCTATTGTCAGAATTTGGTTGAGAAATAATAACATCGACCTGTGGTATTGGAAGGTTATATTCGTCTTTCCGGTACCTCTATCGGTGAGGCATAATATGATTTCAAACAATGCGTAACAACAATGAATATCGCATCTTACACTATCAACTATGTTAAAACCAAAAAGCGTCTGTTTGCTACTTCTCTCAGACCATGCAAAAGTGGGAAGTGAGAAATATTTAAAACGGAAAATGCAGTTAAAACCTAAGTCAGCAAAAGGCCACTACCGAAACGGCACTGGATAGTAGGAATCTTGGTTCCTTCTAATTGATTTCGTTAATTAAGAACGATTGTGAATGTATTGACATAAAGCAAAGATTTTATGTTTAGCTCATGTTTTTAAACACTGAGAAAGATAAATAATTTTCAAATTAAATGTTAACCTGTAGCAACGTTGATACAGGTTTTTTTTTCTATCCTGGAACTAATTAAATTGCAAGGATGCTATTTAGTTATGAATTTCTAAGGGAGAACGCGAACGTTGACAGGCATATTTTAGAAGCTTCTACATCAAAAGTTGATCCGTTAGTGTACGTAACTTCCACTAACAGTTTATCCACCGGTGTAAAGACGGAATGCGACAATCTGCTCCTTAACTATCGTACGCATAGGCCAAAATAGTAAACGTATTTTCATCCTACATGATATTTAGCCATAATTCAGCAAAACATGAGATTATAAAGTCAGCTATCTATCACTGGATCGACTATTCATATTCTTAGCTGTCACTCATAAACTCATACTCGGATTTTTAAATTTTTCTGGTGCTTTTCACGTAGACAGATGTCACGTCCGAATAGAGTAATCGCCTTCTGTATCATCCGAAAAATTGTTTTGTTTTGAAGTCCGTTGTGAATGTTAAGTTCAATGAACAGTGATTACAATATGGGGACAGTCGATTCTGAATAACATCGATCTGACTTCTTTCCATGTGGGCTTAATATCAAACTGCATATACGTCTAATGTTAAGTGTTTCTAGGAAGCCCACAAAGAAGGTCTTCGCTCATACTCTCTGCATATCTCGAAGCAGTGGTGCATATAAAAGAGATAAATTGATAGGGCATGATTCTAAATTAAACCGGTAATCGAAGTCCACTGAACTTTTTATAGTCCCGAAACATAAGAGAACATTTTGAGGAGCAAATATTCTCTGAGATGGTATTAATCAATGCAAGTATCATCAGTTCTGTTATCACATTCCCTCTTCACGTCATAAAATAATTTTAAAGTTCAACACTGTCCGCAGAAAACCAAAGTCTCCACGACCTTGAATGATTGTGAGTCCAGCGGATGGCGGAATTAGTCCAGTTCCGACACCCTAGCACAATATCTCCAACTGCACTGTAAAGGATGAGCCAGACAGTAAGATATTTTACTTTATTATATGTGCTTTCAAACGGTAACTTCATTTTTCCATTGCGGCCAAGCCACGGCCGGCAGTATTAGCAGCCTGTAAATTCTTCCATCCCACGGTCTAGTAACAGGAAGTCAGCACCGAGGAAGGGCACCTTGGACACGCGCCTCTCTCCTTTGCTGATGAGGTAACGCCGCCCCAGGCGTCGCTTAGCAGGCAACGCTCTGGAAAGTTCCAAGCCCTCCGCACGGTTTGCAAGGTCCTGACCAATCAGGGCGGAGGAAGCCGCGTGGTCCGTCGAACATACCCGGCCGCCCGTCGCCGGGCTCGCCCTCTTGTATTCTTGCTCACGAGTCGGATGCGCGCCCTGTAGCATTGAACATCTCCCGCTTCTCCCGGTGCTGCGGCACTGTGGACTTAGTTTTGGCAGACAACAACTTTCGGTAGCTTCGCGAATAATGTTCGCCAAATTATAAGCTATGGCTCACCCTCACCACCCTAGGCCTATGTAGCCCATTTCAACATGCTTTAGCCAATAAATGGCCTTTCTCTAAAAATCACCCTATTATTCCATAACGCCCACCGCCTGCCCATACGCCCATCCTGTACAGCACAGTAGTACCAACGCTCACCTCCGAACACACGTAAATCACTCATACCGTACATCACGCCACTCGCTAGCAAAGGACCGACCTCGTCTAGCAAACGGCTGACGCAGAGCGCTCTTCCGTTACGTATATGTAGTAACGGCGATCGTTTTTCCATGACATCGAAAATACATTCGGTGTCGACACTTGGAAGTTTATCAGCTTATATACGAGTTACACACAATATGATCAAAAGTATGCGGACACCCAAAAAACATACATTTGTCATATTAGGTGCATTGTGCTGCTACCTACTGCCAGGTACTGCATATCAAAGACCTCAGTAGTCATTACATATCGTGAGAGAACGGAATGGGGCGCTCCGCGGAACTCACGGACTTCGATCGTGGTCGGGCGATTGCGTGTAAGTTGTGTCATACGTCTGTACGCGAGATTGCCACATTCCTAAACATTCCAAGGTCCACTGTTTCCGATGTGATTGTGAAGTGGACACGTACAGCAGTACAGCACAAAAGCGTACACGCCGATCTCGCCTGTTGACTGACAGAGACCGCCGACAGTTGAAGGCGTTCGTAATGTGTAATAGGCACACATCTATCCAACCATCACACAGGAATTCCAAACTGTATCAGGATCCACTGCAAGTACTATGACAGTTAGGCGGGAGGTGAGAAAACGTGGATTTAATGGGCGAGCGGCTGCTCGTAAACCACACATCACACCGGTAAATGCCAAACGACGCCTCACTTGGTGTAAGGAACCTCTGCAACTGAACAATCAAAAAACGTTGTGTGCAGTGACGAATCACAGTACACAATGTGGCGATGCGACGCCAGGATGTATATATGGCTAACGCCCGGTGAACGTCATCTGCCAGTGTGTGTAGTGCCAACAGTAAAATTCGGAGGCGGTGGTGTTACGATATGGTCGTGTTTTTCATGGAGGGGGTTTGCAACCCTTGTTCACCCCTTATTGTTTTACGTGGCACAATCACAGCACAGGTCAACATTGATGTTTCAAATACCTTCTTGCTTCCCACTGTTGAAGAGCAATTCGGGGATGGAGACTGCACCTTTCAACATGATCGAGCACGTGTTTGTAATGCATGGCCTATGGCGGAGTGGTTACACGACAGTAACATCCCTGCAATGGATTGGCCTGCACAAGGTCCTGACCTAAATCCTATAGAAGACCTTTGGGATGTTTGGAACGCCGACTTCGTGCCAGGTATCACCGACCGACGTAGATACCTCTCCTCAGTGCAGCACTCCGTGAAGAATGAGCTGCCATTTCACAAGATACCTTTCAGCACATGACTGAACGCATGCCTTCGAGAGTGGAAGCTGTCATCAAGGCTAAGTGTCGGCCAACACCATATTGAATTCCAGCATTACCGAGTCCGCAGCTCGTGGTCGTGCGGTAGGGTTCCCGCTTCCCACGCCCGGGTTCCCGGGTTCGATTCCCGGCGGGGTCAGGGATTTTCTCTGCCTCGTGATGACTGGGTGTTGTGTGATGTCCTTAGGTTAGTTAGGTTTAAGTAGTTCTAGTTCTAGGGGACTGATGACCATAGATGTTAAGTCCCATAGTGCTCAGAGCCATTTGAACCAACATTACCGATGGAGGGCGCCACGAACTTGTAAGTCATTTTCAGCTAGGTGTCCGGATACTTTTGATCACATGGTGTACATGGCAGAGGAGCGTCTTCCCAGCGTGCGTCTCATAACGCGTTTAACTACTTTGTGCCCTTATTGTCTAACAACCTTTATGATACTAAAATTACTGTTGGTACCACAATTCTTCACAGAAACAGAACTTGCCTAAAATTAGTACTAATTTATTACAGTCGCACATGCTAAGAAAGTTGTGTAGATAATCAAATTTTCTGTAGTTGGCATTACTGGCAGCAGGTGCAAATTTTTATTCCAGCTCCTATGACGATTTTTGATACTATTCAACGCTGCAGAAGGTTTCTTACTTGTAATCTGCATTCACTATTTTTTTAGTGAGATTTATGTATAAAAATACAGAAAAGTTCTGACATCATCTAAATCAAATATAATTGGCATTTTTTTAAACTGTGTTGCTATTCAACAGTAAATTGTCTTTCCTTTGAGCTATCGCTCAATGGAAAGAAGCTTAGTAGAAGCATGCTTATATTTTTTTTTTATAAATTTAGCGATAAGAGTTACATCTTGGTCACTCTGTATCTGACAAGCTAAATACCCAGCACGGTCTAGCGTACATTCATTTGTCTTGAAATGAGCCTTCATTTGACATTCATAAGGTTTATCTCGCACATCATGCACTTGTAGTTATGTGTGCGGTTCTGTACCGTCCATTAGACAGCCGCGTTCAGTAGTCGCGGACGCAGAGGAACCGGCTGCGCGTTTCCAACGCAAGTCGGCCTTCTCCTGCCCTGCTGCCCTTAGTGGGCGGGTCTGCCGGCAGGCCGGTATGGGCAGGCGCGTGACGCCTGCCCGCCGAGCAAAGCCGCCTGAGCGCCGGCCTGTCACACATGCCGGCCTGTCACTCCCCCCCCCCCCCCTTCCAACCTTCTGGCGGGGGAGTGCTCGCGTGCGTGCTATCACTCCGAGCTCAGTTCGTTCTGCTGTCAATAAACGATAAGACTGAAAGGAAAATGTGGTAGCAGTTCGGCATTCTACAAATATTATGTGAAATTATTTATACTGCTGCAGTATTATTCCACATAATCTTATAATACAGTCGCAGACATCAAACAACGTCCATATAACATGGATAAATTTAAATTCTACACGTATGTTCCGTGATAACCTTATTGTATCAACTTGCTTTTATAAATTCCATGCTAAAATTGTATGTTAAATACAAATTCTGGTACAAATAGACATATTTGTATTCAATATCGCCGGCCACAGTGGCCGAGCGGTCCTAGGCGCTACAGTATGGAACAGCGGGACCACTACGGTTGCAGGTTCGAATCCTGCGTCGGGCATGGATGTGTGTGATGTCCTTAGGTTACTTAGGTTTAAGTTGTTCTGGGTTCTAGAGGACTGATGACCTCACAAGTTAAGTCCCATAGTGCTCAGAGCCATTTTATATTCAACATCATCATTTTATTCTTACCTTCGTGTCACTGGCATGCAGCTCCCAAACACTGAATTTGAGCCTACTCATAAACGAATCTCTCACCAGTAACGCAATACCACCCACTCTAATTTTTTAGCAATACTAAGAAAAATTGTAAAAGGCTGAAATGATTATAAATTATTTTTTCACATCTAAGATAATGCAAATTACAAACATAAAAAAAACACTTTTGCATCACTTCGGTTCCATGAGTTCCGGAACCTGTACAGAAAATTGGAACAGAGATCGACATAAACATCATTTCCGCCCTTTTTATTGCTCGTGGAAACCACAGATTGCATGTTGTGCAACATACAGCGAGGCCTTCACAGGTGGTGGTCCAGATTGCTGTACACACCGCTACCTCTAATACCCTGTAGCACGTCCTCTTGCATTAATGTATGCCTGTATTCGTAGTGGCATACTATCCATTAGTTGATCAAGGCACTGTTGGTCCAGATTGTCGCACTCCTCAACGTACATTCGCCGTAGAACCCTCAGAGTGGTTGGTGGGTCACGTCGTCCATGAACAGCCCTTTTCAATATATCCCAGGCGTGTTCGGTAGGGTTCATGTCTGGAGAACATGCTGGCCACTCTTGTCGAGTGATGTCGTTATCCTGAAGGAAGTCATTCACAAGATCTGCACAATGGGGCCGCGAATTGTCGTCCATGAAGACGAACGCCTCACCAATATGCTGTCGTTATGGCTGCACTAACGGTCGGAGGATGGCATTTACGTGTCGTTCAGCCGTTACGACTCCTTCCATGACCACCAGCGGCGTACGTCGGCCTCACATAATGCCACCCCAAAACAGCAGGAAACCTCCTCCTTTCTGCAGTCGCTGGACAGTGTGTCTAAGGCGTTCAGCCTGACCGGGTTGCCTCCAAGCACGTCTCTGATAATTGTCTGGTTAAAGGCATATGCGATGCGACACGCGTCGGAGAAGAGAACGTGATGCCAATCCTGAGTTGTCCATTCCGCATGTTTCGGGCCCATCTAGCAGCGCCGAATGGCCGCTTGGTTGAAGGAGCCATGTCACGGACTGCGCGGGTCCTCTCGCCGGGGAGTCCTCCCTCGGGTATGGGTGTGTGTGTTGTTCTTAGCATAAGTTAGTTCAAGTAGTGTGTAAGTCTAGGGACCGACGACCTTAGCAGTTAGGTCCCTTAGGAATTCACACTCATTTGAACATTTTGATTTGGGCCCATGTGTACCGCGCTGCATGGTTTCGTGGTTGCAACGATAGACTACGCCATGGACATCGGGAGTGAAGTTGTGCATCCTATTGCGCAGAGTTTGAGTCGTAACACGACGTCCTGTGGCTGCACGAAAAGCCTTATTCAACATGGTGGCGTTGTTGACAGGGTTCCTCCGAGCCATAATCCGTAGGTAGTTGTCATCCACTGCAGTAGTAGCCCTAGGGCGGCCTGAGCGGAGAATGCCATTGACAGTTCCATGTCCGAACAACATCGCTATGATTCACTCCGAGACACCTGGACATTTCCCTTGTTGAGGGCCCTTCTTGGCACAAACTAACAATGCGGACGCGAGCAAACCGCGGCATTGACCGTCCAGGCATGAAAGAACTACAGAAAAACGAGCCGTTTACCACCTTCCTGGTGGAAAGACTGGAACTGATAGGCTGTCCAACCCCCTCCGTCTAATGGGGGCTGCTTATGCATGGTTGTTTACAACCTTGGTCAGGTTTAATGACATCTCTGAACAGTCAAATCGACTGTGTCTGTGATACAATATCCACAGTCACTGTCTATGTTCAGAAGTTCTGCGAACCGGGGTGATGTAAAACTTTTTTTTTTTGATGTGTTATAACAATAACCCGTGTAAAGTTTAAGGGATCTGCTCTGACTGTAGTCAGTATTACTCAGAATTACACTATTTTAATGATTTGGAGGATTTATTTTAAGAATAGTCACGGGAATAAACAGCTAACAATAGTGTATCATTCACACCTCCTCTTAAGCACCTACATAAAAACAGTAATTACTGTGCAAGGACGCTTAACAGAAAGCTGTCTTACAAAGTATCATCAGAGCAATATGTGTCCTTAAAGATGAAAGAAGTAGTCTGAGGTTTCGCACATAACAATAAACACTTAGTATCAAGATTTTAAACGTGGCTGCGTTTCAACAACCACGTATGCAAGCGTTTCAGTGGACTCGAAATAACAACCAACCAGTTCCCAAATTCAGGTTGATTAATCCTTGATCGTGGTCTCGACATTTTTTAAAACTTTTTTCTTCAGAAGATATTTAATCTGTTAACGAATATTTCGACATTGTGTGTGTAAAAATTTTCTGTTAATCTTGCTTATTGTATTGATATCATCTCTGTTCCACAGAATGCCGTAATAGTTGTTAATACGTGCAATACCCACTGCAGAAGACAGTTTTTAAAACTGTGCAAACCATGGCCAAAGTTTAATGAACTTGTATTTTAAGACTGGTTGGCTGTTATTTCCTATACATTGAAGCACTAAGTATTAAACAAATTCTGATTAAGCAGTACACAACAGAAGAATAACCAGCAACATATGGAATGGAAAATGTTAACTGAATACAGAGCCACAGTTTTGCAAAGTGCTCACGTTCTAGCGCAGAATATAAACAATGAGCTATAAAAGAAGGTGTACAACAAGTATACTTTGTGTCTCATGTATTAATCACCTCCATGTTGAATAATGAACAAACAAGCATACTTCCAAATTACACAGTTAGAAATGAAAAATTAGTGGCACTTCCTTTTTAGATCAGTTCTGTGAATGTAAACTGGATCCAAGTTCATTGGTACATTTAGCGAGACAAAGATGTATTACAAAAGCAGCTACGGTACCAGTTTTTTTCCTGCGCTTTCTCTTTGAATCACAGTTCGTCGTCCCTCCTACTACAATATCGCAATAAAGTGCATTAGTTTTCGAAAGTACACTTAACTGTTTCTGCCTCAGTGTCAAAGAAACAGTGAAATGAAATTTTTGTTCCTACACTGACAAAGTTTTGCATTGGTGACACGTTAAGAATAAGGGCGTTTCTCTTTCATGTATAACATCCCGCTGTTCTTAGGTATTGCATAGCTGACAAGTCTCAAACTTCCGGCGAAGTTACACACATACTAGGTGACTTTCGAATCAAATAGGTTAGCTCTTACTATTGTACTCTTGAGGTCTAGTCTAGACAGTATACATTAAATCGCAGATTCTCCGGCCCACCCACACTAATATAGCTCAGGCTTAACGTTTTTAAAGTCAGTCTCCATCTTCTTAACAAATATGAAAAATTATCAACATATATCTTCACACCAATTCTGTGTGTTTCCCGCACGATAGACGTCTTCTAAAGTCTGCAATAGTCTGCTGGATGAAGATAGACTGCCATCCTTGCGATTCCCATTTAACTTTTGTATAAAGCACTAGGAAAACGTTCCGAAAGTTTTCTCTCACATTTCAAATGTGACTACAAAAGTTAACACGTAAAGAAGAAAATTTAAAGATCTACAGTAACATTATGTGACCTGCAAAACAAACAAACAAAATATTATCATGGATTCATTTTCAGGCTTTGTCTTCAATTGATAAACAAGTTTTACACATTTTAATGCAAGAATTCAACCTTAAGATCTAATACTACCGGATCGATGTTATTTATAATCATCAGCGATCCCTGTCGGTCATCAGTGGGTCAGGTGTAATCCAGCTCTACCAGTTCATACTTGAGATCCACAGAGCCACAATCGGGACCCAAACTGATGCCCTATTCTCTGACTTCAGTTTCGCACTGCCGTTTAGTGGAATCGGGCCACAACTGCAGCTAGGAGTCGAACGTCGCTCTTAGAGGAACAAAATCGACCGGTGTAAAAATATTTTCTTAAGTACCCAAAGGAAGTGAGGTACACAAGCGTCTTCTAACCAAACTACGTGCCTGTGGAATATTGCCACAGTTGTGCGACTGGATTCGTGATTTCCTGTCAGAAAGGTCAAAGTTCGTAGTAATAGACGTAAAGTCATCGAGTAAAACAGAAATAATATCCGGCGTTTGCCAAGGAAGCCTTACATGTCCTCTATGGTTCCTGATATATATTCACGACATAGGAGATAATCTGAGCAGCCCTCTTAAATTGTTTGCAGATGATGCTGTCACTTACCGCCTTGTAAAGTCATCAGATGACCAAAACGAATTGCAAAATGATTTAGATGAGATATCTGTATAGTGCGAAAAGTGGCAGTTGACCCTGAATAAAGAAAAGTATGAAGTTATTCACGCGAGTACAAAAAGAAGTCCGCTAAATTTCGATTACACGATAAGTCACACAAATGTTAAGGCCGTAAATTCAACTAAGTACTTAGGGATTACAATTACAAGTAATCTAAATTCGAACGATCACATATATAATGTTGTGGGTAGAGCAAACCATTGGCAGAACACTTAGAAGGTGCAACAGGTCTAATAAAGAGACTGCTTACACCAAGCTTGTCCTCCCTATTCCGGAGTATTGCTGTCCGGTGTGGAATCCGTATTAGTTGGGACTGAAGGATGACATTGAAGAAGTTCAAAAAATGGCAGCTCGTTTCGTACTATCACGAAATAGGGGAAATTGTGCCACAGACATGATACGTGGAGTTGCAATCATTATAACAAAGGCGTTTTCGTTGCGACGGGATCTTCTCATGAAATTTAAATGACCAGTTTTCTCCTCCGATTGCGAAAACATTCTGTTGGGTCCCACCTACATAGGGAGAAAAAATAAGAGAAATCAGGGCCTGCACAGAAAAATTTAAGTGCTCGTTTTTCCCGCGCGCCGTTCGAGAGTGGAGTGGTAGAGAGACAGATTGAAGGTAGTTACTTGAACCCTCTGCCAGGCACTTTATTGTAAATAGCAGAGTAAATCACGTAGATGTGGACGTAAATGAAACGGATCAGCATTTTTAAATAAATGGTTGTTGCGAGCTTGACCGTTTCATTAACTGATAATTTATAATATATCGCTGTCATTTCTCCAAACCATATTATCTAAAGTTATGTTTATACCACGATAGTCTTTGGTAGTAAACTGGCGCTGAGTGTCATAGCGAATACTGGGTAAGCGATGGACTGTGTAATATTGTAATGCGCTAGTAACGAGTAATTTATCCTATTAACGTTCTTTTTAAAATATTCCAAAATTATATACATTGATTTTTGAGCTTTTTGTGTATGATAGTGTATTTCGTAGTAAATAGGCTAGAATTTCAAGAAAAGTAATTTGGTCATTTCATAACAACCCAGACAGCATTTTTGGAGTATCTGAATGGAATTCAGGGCCCCTGGACACTGACATCGCAATGAGGTGCGCTGAAACGATCATTTCCTATCTCCTACCACTGGTACTATTATTATTTTCACGTCATTGCAATAATTTAAATGTGGTTTACAGATAATACTCTGTGCTAATAATTCTTCCTCATAATTCATTATCACTAACAGCTCGACAGCAGTGTTTGTATAGAACCGGAAAGAATTAATACCATAAAATATGAAAGAGTAACCGTTCGGGGAAACCTAAAGTGACCACATAAAACAAATTGTAGGAAAAGCAGATGTTAGAATGAGATGCACAGGGAGAATCTTAAGAAACTAAACATTCACGGAAGGAGTGTCTTAAAAAACACATGTTCATTTCCTGAGTATCGCTCACCAGTTTGGGGTCATTATCAGGTTGGATTAACATGATAGACGAGGTCGAACGAGACGCTATTTCGAGAGTGAAGGTCCCAGGAAGTCTCGGGAAACATATTACTTCCTCCCATCTCAAAATAACCACTGGACAAAATTACAGAAATTACAGTTAACGGACCGAGCGACGGGGCTCAGCGGTTAACACACTGGACTCGCATTCCCGAGGACGACGGTTGAGACCCGCGCCCGGCTATCCGGATTTAGGTTTTCCGTCATTTTCCTAAATCGCTTGAGACAAATGTTTTCTTTGAAACGGCACGACCGATTTCCTTCCCCATCCTTCTCTAATGCGATGGGACAGATGACCCCGCTGTTTGGTCCCCTCCCCCAGATCAACCAACCAATGAACAGTTAACGCAGAGATTTACCAACAGTCATTCTTCCTACTCACCATTGATCAATGGACAGGTTAATGGGAGGACCAGATGTGGGTACCAGATGTAGAAAGTGGAATTAGAATTACTCTCCACCACACATTGGAATTAGTTTTTCGGAGTATAGATGTAGAAATATCTTATGAGCCAACACTGACTCTTCAGCTCATGTAATTACTCTCCCTTGGAAAAGATTTTTGTAGCAAGAATCCAATTTTTAAATTATGGCAATTCTCAGTGATATCTGTACCTCCTCGTGTCTATTTTTCTGTAGAATCACATCAGCTAACTATAAATGCATTTTGTCGTTGTTTATCAGTGATGTTAGATGCGAACGGACATTCGTTTGGCTCACTGTGGAACGATGTTTATGCGGTGAAGGAAAATGCTTGTCTGCGAGTGGCTACACACTAATACAGCTCTCTCAATATGTTCAGGAACACATCAGTCTTCCTTCATTAATAGTAACAGTAGATTCGGTAACCCATGTACTACTGTGGTGCAGAGAACATAGCAAAAAACGTCAAGTAAATAACTGATCGACTTGTTCTACTGAAGAGGAAATTTTCTGCTGATGTGAAACAGTACGTATATTCCAAATCATTAAAAGCCAATTAGCAAGTTGTTATGAGAAAACATAAAACTGGAATGAAAGTCAAACCGACTCCGCGTAATGCGCAATACGTAAGCGAAATTAAAATAGTACGATTTTATCACAATCGCATACCTACGGAGGAAAATTGTAATTTATTGCAGTCGACAGATATAGTTATCTCAAAAACCCCTTGGTTTTTAGCAGTCGTTCTGTGATCTTTCACTGTCTGTCCGCATGGTCAACATCTCCATACCAAATATAGCGATCGCTGACATTGTATTGCATCTAATATCAGTTTTTGACCACCTAGTCTTGTTGCTTCAATAACAATATGATACAAAATTTGAGGTCATTATCTACATTTCTTAAAGTGAAAATCCATATGTCATACTTTGTCCGCGCAGGAGTTATTCTGCGTCCACGAATATGTGCCATGGTGTACGGTAATTTTAAGTTACTGATGAACATCAGGTGTACAACGTCTGGAAGAAGACCGCAAATATCAAAATCTATATTGGGATTATTGCCTGTGAGCTTGTTGGCAGTTCTGGGAAAGATGATAATAGAGAGTGTTACAAACAAAAGTGGTCATGTCAAAAATGAATGAATGAAAGCAACCTAAAATTGTCAGCGCAGTGTTGAATTAAGTAAACAAAGAACTAGCCAACAATATTCATGAAGATGAGGATGGTTGTGGACCGTGAAAATGTTTTATGTGATAGCATAAGTTCTAAAACTTATGTTTGCTTCAGCGACTATGCAACACGCAATATGAAGTATTATGAAACTGCCGTGCTGTAATTCTGAAACTTATAGCTATGTTTTTTATATACACCAGGAAGTCTTTAAAATCATTAATCAGTCTCTAACGTTAGTATTTAAAAATTTCATCAAAATATTCTGTGTCCACGGACCTTGACGTTAGTGGGAAGGCTTGCGTGCCTAAGCGATACAGATGGCCGTACCGTAGGTGCAACCACAACGAGGGGTATTTGCTGAGAGGCCAGACAAACGTGTGGTTCCTGAAGAGGGGCAGCAGCCTTTTCAGTAGTTGCAGGGGCAACAGTCCGGATGATTGACTGATCTAGCCTTGTAACTCTAACCAAAACGGTCTTGCTGTGCTGGTACTGCGAACGGCTGAAAGCAAGGGGAAGCTACAGCCGTAATTTTTCCCGAGGGCATGCAGCTTTACTGTATGGTTAAATGATGATGACGTCCTCTTGGGTAAAATATTCCGGAGGTAAAATAGTCCCCCATTCGGATCTCCGGGCGGGGCTACTCAGGAGGACGTCGTTATCAGGAGAAAGAAAACTGGCATTCTACGGATCGGAGCGTGGAATGTCAGATCCCTTAATCGGGCAGGTAGGTTAGAAAATTTAAAAAGGGAAATGGATGGGTTAAAGTTGGATATAGTGGAAATTAGTGAAGTTCGGTGGCAGGAGGAACAAGACTTCTGGTCAGGTGAATACAGGGTTATAAACACAAAGTCAAATAGGGGTAATGCAGGAGTAGGTTTAATAATGAATAAAAAAATAGGAGTGCGGGTAAGCTACTACAAACAGCATAGTGAACACGTTATTGTGGCCAAGATAGACACGAAGCCCACGCCTACTACAGTAGTACAAGTTTATATGCCAACTAGCTCTGCAGATGATGAAGAAATTGATGAAATGTATGATGAGATCAAAGAAATTATTCAGGTAGTGAAGGGAGATGAAAATTTAATAGTCATGGGTGACTGGAATTCGGGAGTAGGAAAAGGGAGAGAAGGAAACATAGTAGGTGAATATGGATTGGGGGTAAGAAATGAAAGAGGAAGCCGTCTGGTAGAATTTTGCGCAGAACAGAGCTTAATCGTAGCTATCACTTGGTTTAAGAATCATGAAAGAAGGTTGTATACATGGAAGAACCCTGGAGATACTACAAGCTATCAGATAGATTATTTATTGGTAAGACATGTAGTGCTACAACGATGAAAATTAATAGCAATAACAGCAGCCTAGGCCACCGAAATATCTGAACAACAATCATGTACAACCCCCGTACAAAACAAATATGTCAAATAACATGCAGCAGCATGTGAATGCGCAGCCATGGCAACCACCGAATCAAAATATCAAGTTCATTTAGGTAAGTGAACGGCAACCACCAACCAGTACCAGTCAGTCAAACTAGATGCGACGACATTCTGCTCCCGTGTGTCAGTCGCAGGGTTTCTAGGGGGCACTTGCATGAATGATGTTAGTAATAACGAGCAACCAAACGTGCAGACAACCAGCTGTAGTAACAATGTGAATGTGTGCCGCATAGCAACAGCAGCGATCGTTTCGAACGACGCAAAAAATGTAGTGTGTAGGAATAATTCTGTTGACGTTGCTCAGCAACGTAGTTCAACTATGCAGATGTTAAGATATAATGACGGAGTCGATATACGAGAGGAATTATGTCAAGATTTTCGGAAGAAGTGTAATTTGTTTGAACGGGAAGTTGTACAAGCAGCTATAGTTTGCGATATACATGGTATTCAAACTACGGTGATTTTAGATACTGGAACATCTGTTTATGTGCTGAATGAATCGTTCTTTCCTCACTTAAAGAAGATTAGAAAGATTCCGGTTTTTCCAGTCACTAATTGTGGAGTTACAGGAGCCATTAGTCAGAAAGCCCAGCTAGTTCGGGAACAGACACGGATTTGTATTAATTTTGGAATGGGAGCCAAAGTGTGCACCTTCCTTATTGTAAAGACTTTAGCCGTGAACTGTCTCCTCGGATTAGATATTTTGCGAGAGACGGAAACTATAATCGATCTCGCAAAGGGTGAATGCAGCATGTGTTTCGGTGACACGAGAGTCAGATTAGACTTGGTAAAGACCAAAGAATTGCATGGCAAATATTGTCAAATTTTAAAGATAGAACCGATTCGCGCACATTTATGGCGGCTTCAACATAGTTTCAATTGCAGTACATTCCCGGTCATGGAAGATGTGAAGGACGAGGAGAATATCTACCACTCTGAAATAGTAGAAAAAGTACAACAATCCTCTGGTCTTGACAGTCTGCACCAAAAGCAATTATTAGACACACTTACTAATTATCGTAAAGTATTTTTGAAAAAACCTGGACTAATTAAAAGTTACGTGTACGACATACAAGTGTTTCCCCATGAAATTTACTGTCATCAAACGTACCCAATACCCAGCGCGAAAAGGGAAGCAGTAACAAGACTCTCAGAATACCAATTAGTTGTAAGAAAATTTCAGCTCCAGTTCGACGGAGAAGAGGACGCCGAGCTGCAGCAAGGAGAAGAAGAATTGCTTCAAGATGATTCCACCCTAAGACACTTAATCAAACATAATACAAACTTGTTGACATTTAGTAAACTTTCAGGAACTTATGCGTGTGAAACTACGAACAGTGAACAGAACTGCATATTTCGCACAACAGTAGGATATAGTGACTTTAGAAAATAAACGTTTCATTTTGTTGATTGTTAACTATTTTGAACTCAGTAGGGTGAGAAGGTTATGTTTTTTTTTTTCTTTCAGACTGTGTACAGGATACACTTACAACATGTAAAGTTTACGCGAGTTACGTATAGGTTTAACAAATTTTCCACCGTAAGTTAGTGCTCGGACTTGCATGAGCTATAAACCCGGTCGAACAAGATGTTGTCCATGACTGAACAGATCATTACACAGACAAACATATACAGACTTGTATTTATCACTGCACAATTCTTTGTAAGTCCAGGAGCACCTTTTCGAAAAAATATATGACTTAGGATTGGCTTTTATATTGTAAATGACTACAATTATGTACTTCATTTGATATGTACAATCATTCAGTTATTTATCATTATGTAACTAGACTGTGTAGAGACATTCTTATGGGTAGCACAAGGACTAACCTTGTCAGACTTGATAACTGTTATCAAGTGACTACGTGGTGGAGTGAACATGTCACAGATGACCTATGAACAAAGACTCCCTGTGAACATTATCCTCTGCGCATACTAACTTTATTTCACTGGCGAAAGAGTGGAATTTAACACAAAAGTGGACGCTCAATGAGTGCGTTGTGTTACCATGATTTCGTTTTCAAATTTTGTGCTACGAGTGTTTAGTAACGCCAAGTATTCAGAGTGTTATTGGGACCACATGCGTGGACGTAACATTCCCGGCAAACTAAAACCCAAGAGCAAGTGTTTTTATCGATCAGTCAGCAACAGTGGGGAACTGCTACTGACTATATCATTTAACCCGTTGCAGAACTGTATCAATGTTGGAACGTAATTATGTTGTTGTTGTTGTGGTCTTCAGTCCTGAGACTGGTTTGATGCAGCTCTCCATGCTACTCTATCCTGTGCAACCTTCTTCATCTCCCAGTACCTACTGCAACCTACATCCTTCTGAATCTGCTTAGTGTATTCATCTCTTGGTCTCCCCCTACGATTTTTACCCTCCACGCTGCCCTCCAATACTAAATTGGTGATCCCTTGATACCTCAGAACATGTCCTACCAACCGATCCCTTCTTCTGGTCAAGTTGTGCCACAAACTCCTCTTCTCCCCAATCCTATTCAGTACCTCCTCATTAGTTACGTGATCTACCCACCTTATCTTCAGCATTCTTCTGTAGCACCACGTTTCGAAAGCTTCTATTCTCTTCTTGTCCAAACTGGTTATGGTCCATGTTTCACTTCCTTACATCGCTACACTCCATACAAATACTTTCAGAAACGACTTCCTGACACTTAAATCTATACTCAATGTTAACAAATTTCTCTTCTTCAGAAACGATTTTGTTGCCATTGCCAGTCTACATTTTATATCCTCTCTACTTCGACCATCATCAGTTATTTTACTCCCTAAATAGCAAAACTCCTTTACTACTTTAAGTGTCTCATTTCCTAATCTAATCCCCGCAGCATCACCCGATTTAATTTGACTACATTTCATTATCCTCGTTTTGCTTTTGTTGATGTTCATCTTATATCCTCCCTTCAAGGCACCATCCATTCCGTTCAACTGCTCTTCCAAGTCCTCTGCTGTCTCTGACAGAATTACAATGTCATCGGCGAACCTCAAAGTTTTTATTTCTTCTCCATGGATTTTAATACCTACTCCGAATTTTTCTTTTGTTTCCTTTACTGCTTGCTCAATATACAGATTGAATAACATCGGGGAGAGGCTACAACCCTGTCTTACTCCCTTCCCAACCACTGCTTCCCTTTCATGTCCCTCGACTCTTATAACTGCCATCTGGTTTCTGTACAAATTGTAAATAGCCTTTCGCTCCCTGTATTTTACCCCTGCCACCTTTAGAATTTGAAAGAGGGTATTCCAGTCAACATTGTCAAAAGCTTTCTCTAATTCTACAAATGCTAGAAATGTAGGTTTGCCTTTCCTTAATCTTTCTTCTAAGATAAGTAGTAAGGTCAGTATTGCCTCGCGTGTTCCAACATTTCTGCGGAATCCAAACTGATCTTCCCCAAGGTCTGCTTCTACCAGTTTTTCCATTCGTCTGTAAATAATTCGTGTTAGTATTTTGCAGCTGTGGCTTATTAAACTGATTGTTCGGTAATTCTCACATCTGTCAACACCTGTTTTCTTTGGTATTGGAATTATTATATTCTTCTTGAAGTTTGAGGGTATTTCGCCTGTTTCATACATCTTGCTCACCAGATGGTAGAGTTTTGTCAGGACTGGCTCTCCCAAGGCCATCAGTAGTTCCAATGGAATGTTGTCTACTCCGGGGGCCTTGTTTCGACTCAGGATTTTCAGTGCTCTGTCAAACTCTTCACGCAGTATCGTATCTCCCATTTCATCTTCATCTACATCCTCTTCCATTTCCATAATACTGTCCTCAAGTACATCACCCTTGTATAGACCCTCTATATACTCCTTCCACCTTTCTGCCTTCCCTTCTTTGCTTAGAACTGGGTTGCCATCTGAGCTCTTGATATTCATACAAGTGGTTCCCTTCTCTCCAAAGGTCTCTTTAATTTTCCTGTAGGCAGTATCTATCTTACCCCTAGTGAGACAAGCCTCTACATCCTTACATTTGTCCTCTAGCCATCCCTGCTTAGCCATTTTGCACTTCCTGTCGATCTCATTTTTGAGACGTTTGTATTCCTTTTTGCCTGCTTCATTTACTGCATTTTTATATTTTCTCCTTTCATCAATTAAAATCAATACTTCTTCTGTTACCCAAGGATTTCTACTAGCCCTCGTCTTTTTACCTACTTGATCCTCTGCTGCCTTCACTACTTCATCCCTCAGAGCTACCCATTCTTCTTCTACTGTATTTCTTTCCCCCATTCCTGTCAATTGTTCCCTTATGCTCTCCCTGAAACTCTGTACAACCTTTGGTTCTTTCAGTTTATCCAGGTCCCATCTCCTTAAATTCCCACCTTTTTGCAGTTTCTTCAGTTTTAATCTACAGGTCATAACCAATAGATTGTGGTGAGAGTCCACATCTGCCCCTGGAAATGTCTTACAATTTAAAACCTGGTTCCTAAATCTCTGTCTTACCATTATATAATCTATCTGATACCTTTTAGTATCTCCAGGGTTCTTCCATGTATACAACCTTCTATCATGATTCTTAAACCAAGTGTTAGCAATGATTAAGTTGTGCTCTGTGCAAAATTCTACCAGGCGGCTTCCTCTTTCATTTCTTAGCCCCAATCCATATTCACCTACTACGATTCCTTCTCTCCCTTTTCCTACACTAGAATTCCAGTCACCCATGACTATTAAATTTTCGTCTCCCTTCACAATCTGAATAATTTCTTTTATTTCATCATACATTTCATCAATTTCTTCGTCATCTGCAGAGCTAGTTGGCATATAAACTTGTACTACTGTAGTAGGTGTGGGTTTCGTATCTATCTTGGCCACAATAATGCGTTCACTAAGCTGTTTGTAGTAGCTTACCCGCGTTCCTATTTTCCTATTCATTATTAAACCTAGTCCTGCATTACCCCTATTTGACTTTGTGTTTATAACCCTGTATTCACCTGACCAGAAGTCTTGTTCCTCCTGCCACCGAACTTCACTAATTCCCACTATATCTAACTTTAACCTATCCATTTCCCTTTTCAAATTTTCTAACGTACCTACCCGATTAAGGGATCTGACATTCCACGCTCCGATCCGTAGAACGCCAGTTTTCTTTCTCCTGATAACGACATCCTCTTGAGTAGTCCCCGCCCGGAGATCCGAATGGGGGACTATTTTACCTCCGGAATATTTTACCCAAGAGGACGCCATCATCATTTAATCATACAGTAAAGCTGCATGCCCTCGGGAAAAATTACGGCCGTAGTTTCCCCTTGCTTTCAGCCGTTCGCAGTACCAGCACAGCAAGGCCGTTTTGGTTATTGTTACAAGGCCATATCAGTCAATCATCCAGACTGTTGCCCTTGCAACTACTGAAAAGGCTGCTGCCCCTCTTCAGGAACCACACGTTTGTCTGGCCTCTCAACAGATACCCCTCCGTTGTGGTTGTACCTACGGTACGGCTATCTGTATCGCTGAGGCACGCAAGCCTCCCCACCAACGGCAAGGTCCATGGTTCATGGGGGGGAACGTAATTATATGAACCTTTAATTGCAGATAGTTACGTCGGATGGACGAATGGACTTGCATCATGATAAAGAAACTCACAAACAGTCGAACACCTCACAAAAAAAAAAAACAACACATTCCTCTTGTTGAGTGAAAGAGTGCGTGAAATATGATGTAATTTAAATGTTAACTTAAGGAACTGATACTGCTGTTTGAATTTCATGTGACTGCATGCTGGGATGCTCAGCACACGTGTCGGTGAGGGCCGCATACTGCAGCACCATCATCCGTCATCCCTTGCCGCACCCTTCCACGTCATCGCAGTCCATCGCAGACTTACCTGATGGGGCGAGACATCGGTGTTGCAGTACACCAAGTCGCCAGCCGTCGTCACCAGCAGCACTATCACGAAATTGTACCATTATTAAATGTCATACGAAGTGAATATTCAAAAGTTGAAAATGAAAAAAGAGGGTGTGGAAGATGTGCTCGCTCCGCCGTGGTTTTTTTCCGGGGATTTTCCCATTGTCCTTTGCCCGAATGGTGGAGCGTAACTCAAAATACCTGAGACTCAAAAGTAAACAAAGCACATGCTTCCAAGTAAAAGAACACAGTGAACTTTAAACAGAACAGACAAGGAAAATAAGCCTGCTTGTATGTCCAGTCAAACAAGTGTGACTGTACATCCAAAGGGGGCAATGTTGTGCCACAACGATGAAAATTAATATTACGACGATGTCAAACCTTATCTCCATGATTTAAAGAAGTATTCATGATATTAAAAATGTAATTATAATTTTATCATTTTCATTTTTGTGCTCAGCGTATCAAAGACTTTCTAGTGCACGGAATAAATTAGCATTGTCTGTACTACGAAACTATATATGATTGTTAAGGGTTAAGCATGTAATAATTCGATGTAAGACATTTTGTTGAGTCTGAAGTTTGTTCTCGTACTGGTCGGTAGAGAAGGAACAGTTCCTTAATCGATGTGAAGGTATAAAGGCTGTAAAAAGAGGAGAGATAGAAGCTAAATACAAGTTATTCAAAACAAATATCTCCTAACTGCAAAGTCTTGTGATTTCCTAAAACTAAAAATTGCAAGGTCTAATCTGAGCCTGTCCTGAATAACAACGAAGAACATTTATGTTATCATATATTTTCTTCGTTTGATCACGGTTGTGATTCGCATGTTTCTTTTTGTTACGCGACGTGTTATGAATATTTTCATTTTACGCGCAAAAGTGCACACAGGTTTAATCTAACCTGCGTCTTTCGGAAACGATAACTTTTAATCAGTACAATTACGCGAATACCGTCTAAATCGCAACCGTGATCGCAAAAGTGTTTCCTGGACCAAATAATTCTTATAAAGTGTGTATTCTCCAAAGCGAGCAGCATTGCACTATCGCTGACTCGCAACAATCGAAAGAGTAGAATCAATGCTTAAATAAAGTTGCCACCTTTTAATAATTATTATTATCCCATTAAATAAATAAATAGCAATTCAGTGGCTATGCAATAAATAAACAGAGGGAGCAATTCAGACAGACACCACAATCTATTGGTTATGAACTCTAGATTAAAACTGAAGAAACTGCAAAAAGGTGGGAATTTAAGGAGATGGGACCTTGATAAACTGACTAAACCAGAGGTTGTAGAGTGTTTCAGAGAGAGCATAAGGGAACAATTGACAGGAATGAGGGAAAGAAATACAGTAGAAGAAGAATGGGTAGCTCTGAGGGATGGAGTAGTGAAGGCAGCAGACGATCAAGTAGGTAAAAAGACGAGGGCTGGTAGAAATCCTTGGGTAACAGAAGAAATATTGAATTTAATTGATGAATGGAGAAAATATAAAAATGCAGTAAATGAAGCAGGAAAAAGGAATAAAAGCGTCTCAAAAATGAGATCGACAGGAAGTGCAAAAATGCTAAGCAGGGATGGCTAGAGGACAAATGTAAGGATGTAGAAGCTTATCTCACTAGGGGTGAGAGGGATACTGCCTACAGGAAAATTAAAGAGACCTTAGGAGTAAAGAGAACCACTTGTATCAATATCAAGAATTCAGATGGAAACCCAGTTCTAAGCAAAGAAGGGAAAGCAGAAAGGTGGAAGGAGTATATAGAGGGTCTATACCAGGTTGATGTACTTGAGGACAATATTATGGAAATGGAAGAGAATGTAGATGAAGATGAAATAGGAGATACGATACTGCGTGAAGGGTTTGATAGAGCACTGAAAGACCTGAGTCGAAACAAGGCCCCAGGAGTAGACGACATTCCATCAGAACTACTAACGGCCTTGGGAGAGCCAGTCCTGACAAAACTCTACCATCTGGTGAGCAAGACGTATGAAACAGGCGAAATACCCTCAGACTTCAAGAAGAATATAATAATTCCAATCCCAAAGAAAGCAGGTGTTGACAGACGTGAAAATTACCGAACTATCAGTTTAATAAGTCACAGCTGCAAAATACTAATGCGAATTCTTTATAGCGAATGGAAAAACTGGTAGAAGTCGACCTTGGGGAATATCAGTTTGGATTCCGTAGAAATGTTCGAACACGTGAGGCAATACTGACCTTACGACTTACCTTAGAAGAAAGATTGAGGAAAGGCAAACCTACGTGTCTAGCATTTGTAGACTTAGAGAAAGCTTTTGACAATGTTGACTGGAATACTCTCTTTCAAATTCTAAAGGTGGTATGGCTAAAATACAGAGAGCGAGAGGCTATTTACAAATGGTACAGAAACCAGATGGCAGTTATAAGAGTCGTGGGGCATGAAAGGGAAGCAGTGGTTGGGAAGCGAGTTAGACTGGGTTGTAGCCTCTCCCCGATGATATTCAATCTTTATATTGAGCAAGCAGTAAAGGAAACAAAAGAAAATTCGGAGTAGGTATTAAAATCCATGGAGAAGAAATAATAAGTTTGAGGTTCGCCGACGACATTGTAATTCTGTCAGAGACAGCAAAGGACTTGGAAGAGCAGTTGAACGAAATGGACAGTGTCTTGAACGGAGGATATAAGATGAACATCAACAAAAGCAAAACGAGGATAATGGAATGTAGTCGAGTTAAGTCGGGTGATGCTGAGGGAATTAGATCAGGAAATGAGACGCTTAAAGTAGTAGACGAGTTTTGCTATTTGGGGAGCAAAATAACTGATGATGGTCGAAGTAGAGAGGATATAAAATGTACTGGTAATCGCAAGGAAAGCGTTTCTGAAGAAGAGGAATTTGTTAACATCGAGTATAGATTTAAGTGTCAGGAAGTCGTTTCTGAAAGTATTTGTATGGAGTGTAGCCATGTATGGAAGTGAAACATGGACGATAGATAGTTTGGACAGGAATAGAAGCTTTCGAAATGTGGTGCTACAGAAGAATGCTGAAGATTAGATGGGTAGATCACTTAACTAATGAGTAGGTTTTGAATAGAATAGGGTAGTAGAGGAGTTTGTGGCACAACTTGACAAGATGAAGGGACCGGTTGGTAGGGAATGTTCTGAGGCATCAAGGGATCACAAATTTATCATTGGAGGGCAACGTGGAGGGTAAAAATCGTATAGGGAGACCAAGAGATGAATACATTAAACAGATTCAGAAGGATGTAGTTTGCAGTATGTACTGGGAGATGAAGAAGCTTGCACAGGATAGAGTGGCACGGAGAGCTGCATCAAACCAGTCTCAGCACTGAATACCCCAACAAAAACAACAAGAGGCGTAATTGTATTGAAGTAACAAAGACCCAAAAATTGTCAGTTCAGTTATACCAGGTTTGTGCAGCAAGGAAAGGATCTCCCTTTGCGGCACCACCGTCATCGGAAGAAGCAGGAGGAGGAAAACGCTTGACGTTAGCAATGTACGTAACATTTTCGCTGCTCTGATATTAGAACACAATAAGACTGACTTTAATTGATAGGTATGTTCAATTTCTATTATTTTAACAGCAAACATTAATGAAGTTGACTGTAGATGTGTTTTATCACCGTTGCCCCGATTAATGAACATAAATTATACATGCAAAATTAACCTTAATTAACATAGACTATAGTGAAAAGTAACATTACTTTCGATATTCTGTCAAGCTATTCATGTTGACACTAAGAAACTGTGGAATCTCACCTAGGGCACTGAAGTTAAAATCTTTTTTTAATGTATATAACAGTTGCAGTTGTACCTGGACGGTGCACCTTAAGAGCAGTGGTCGCATTTGACATAATCGCGTTCATGATCATCCAAATAAAACTGTCATGATGTACACCGTGAGATGTCCTGGTCGAAGACGTTTCACGTGCTGAGCAAGGACTTCGAGCGACAAGTACGAGTTTGAAAAGGCACGAACGTAACAGAGAAGACCAGCAAGAGGTGTGGTTATGGACGTGTTTGTCTTAACTGCAGTAAACCACGATCCTTTGGTCAACTGACGAGAGGTTGCTGCAGTCACTGGTATCAGCTTTATATCTGTGTGATTAGTAGTATATGGGCACAAGTTTCACACGTACCACCTTTTACTGACACTGGAGATGCATGTGAACGATTTCAATCCGGGAGAGAATTTCTGTGAGTAGGATGTGAATAATTTCACTCCAGACACCTTACAAACTAGCATGTTCTCTTACAAATCCACTTTGAGAAATTATAATGCAATACGTAATCATAATACTATTTGTATGCATTACTGGACCTCAGAAAATCTAGGTACGTATGTCGATCGTCAAAGAAGCTGGTCCATTAACGTGTGGCGTGGGATCCTTTTACATTACATCATCAGTCTTCATTACTTCACAGGTACTTTGAGTCGTAAGATGTAACCAGCTTTGCCGGCCGGGGTGGCCGAACGGTTCTAGGCGCTACAGTCTGGAACCGCGCGACCGCTACGGTCGCACGTTCGAATCCTGCCTCGGGCATGGATGTGTGTGATGTCCTTAGGCTAGTTAGGTTTAAGTAGTTCTGAGTTCTAGGGGACTGATGACCTCAGCAGTGAAGTCCCATAGTGCTCAGAGCCATTTGAACCATTTTTGGTAACCAGCTTTCATCACCGATGGTTTTGGTGGTCTCTCTGAAATTTGCAGTCTAGACTTTTGAGCCCATATGTAGATGCAACACGATGGTCACCCATCTATTCTGTGCATACTGTTAGGCAAGAAGTGCTTAAAGGGTATCCTCACAAAGCTTTTATCCACTGTTTATATGCGCTGCCTCCGAAACGTCCCGCAAGGTCGCTAAATTTAACACTAGTAATTTTCTTTTTGTTCGTAAATCTAAAGAATAGTGTCTATAAGTCGTTCTGGAGCCGTGTTTATGTCGCCGAATCCTCAACTCAAAATGATTTCCAATTGCACATTGAAGAAGCCTGTCTCTTTGTGACACCAGCGAATTTACATCTCGTGTCCAGATAGCTAGTTGGCGAAGTGTGTTGTGCTTTCTGGCTAATGGACACTGAAATGAACTAACAGCCGCCATAATATCCACGTGAGCACAATCAGTTAAGAGTATGTGCAACATGTTGGATCCACCCCTGAAATTTTGAACGTTTCTAGCTCCTTAACGATAACTGACAAACATTTGATTCGAATCTATTTGTTAGCAGTTTGTTTAAATACACCAGCTACGTGACAGAAGAAGTAATGTTCTGTTGAAAAAACTGTTAATTATTTCTATAACTCTCTGGAAAGCAAGCGATTCTCAAAATCAGCACAAAGAGTAAAGTTTCTTTTTAACTAGTTAAATAAATATTCCTTTCACTTATTAATTTATACGTTACAGAGAAACAACTTTATCTGAAACACGTCTTATGTTTACGTTGCTTCCGCATCATATCATTTGAAGTATTTATTTCTCGTTTTCCACTAATTTAAGCTGACTTCTTCCAAATGGACAAACAACATCGAAAAATTTCAAGTACCTCATCAATTACGCCAGGATATTATATTAAATTAGTGCTTCATTAAGCTCTCCTGGCCATCGACAGCCATTTTCGCTCTAAAAAATAATTAAGTCTTGAAACCACTTAACAGAACTCATTTAAATCAACAACTATATTGAGGAGGTGGAGCTTCTGGTACAATCTGTATCCGTATAAAACGATTAAATTAGTTATTATAATAATTTATTATTCATTTCAATATTAAGTACAACGTCAAACGTCAGTTATCTTTCAGAACGGCTTACAAACTGCCTTATTAAGGATCGTTCTTAAAAGTAACCTTGGTTCTCTACTTTCTGAGTGGGTAGGGCATGTGAGCAGGGTGCGCATTTAGACTTTTCTACATAATAAGTGTGTATTATCGTTTCCCTTAAAAAGAAATAAATAGTTTGATGATGCAAGGACACACAGTTCTGCAACAATTTTCAGCCTAATAAATACCTCATACATGCTTGTAATAATCCTGACACAGTATTCGTCACGTTTGGAAGCTTGGGAATGAGAATCCACCGAAATTGCATCTCAGGTAATAATTGAACAGGCAGTCTTAAACGATTATTATCACGTTCTCACTGAAACAGGAATAACATGATGCTTTTCTTACACCTTTCTTATGTCGTATCTGATGTGTGGGCGTCATTTTCCGAAACGCGTCAAGCAAGAAACAGATCGGAGAAAATCGTGACTGACATACCGTGGCGAAAAAAAGCTTAGCACTAACAAATAACTAATGGATGGTAATGAAATTTCGGGAATATATTTGTCTAGGTGACATATGTAAGGTTTTAGAATTGCAAGATCATAGATCAGTGGCTTAAGCCATTGCAAATGTAAAATTCTGTTACATAATAACCGGTACAGCCGCCAGAATGTTGAATGGAAAATGTGGACGCACTGTATTGTACAGTTGGCGAATGTCGGTTCTTGGAATAAAGTTTCTTGCCTGCTCCACGTGGTCAATACAGGGTGTATTAATTCTGATTTTGAATAACGCTGGAGTTGTCATCTGATGATGTACCATACGTGCTCAATTGGACAGAGATCTGGAAAACGAGAAGGATAAGGTAGCATGTCCAAACTCTGTAGTGCATGTTGGGTTAAAGAGCGATATGTGGACGAGAGTTATACTGTTGGAGAACATCCCCTCGAATGCTGTTCGTGAATGGCAGCACAACAGGTCGAATCATCAGGACAACGTACAAATTTAGGGTCAGGCTATCTGGGATAATCACGAGAGTTCTCATGCTCTGATATGAAATTGCATTCTACGCCATAACTGCAGGTGTAGGTCTGGAGTGTCTAGCACACAGACAAGTTGGTTGCAGGCCCCCATCTGGTATTCTTCTTACCAACACACGGCGATCGCTATCACTGGCACCGAGACAGAACCAGCTTTCGTCAGAAAACACAACAGACTTCTAATCTGCCCTATAGTGAGATCTCGCTTCGCACCGCTACGTTGGGGATGGCCGTGATTTGGGGTAGGTCAAATGCATGCTACAGCGCGTCTCTTTAGGAGCTGTCCTTGAAGTAACCGCTCTGTAACAGTTCGTTTTGTCACTGACGTGCTATCTGCTGCTCAAATTCTTGCTGGAGTTGCAGTACGACGCGCCAGAGCTCTCCGCCAAACATGTTGGTCTTCCTTCTCACTAGTCCCACGCGGTCGTTCGCAGCCCGAACTTCTTGCGACCATACATTCTCTTCACCACCAATACCAGCAATCATTTACGGTTGTTACCCCTACAAGCTAGACAAGTTTTATTCTTTGTAGTTTTTTCGTTTGACGCTTATTTCGTGAGATATTTGGCCCAGTCACGATCAATGGACGACCCTTACATGGTTCTTCTTTGTTTTTCAAACCACAATACCACCTCAGTTACCGAAAGAAGCTGTGGATCTCCATCTCTGGAAAGGACATCAAAAGAGATGGGAGTTGTTGATTTGGGTATCCACTACCGTAAACAGATGGAGGTTTGATGAATATTCCAAAAATGAAAATACGGAGACTTCAGTGCTCTTTTGTCGGGTCTTAAAAATAAAAGAAAAAGATAGTCATCTATGCTATTCACTACCTCGAATTACTTTCATGTCATTACCCTCAAGAACATAATGAATTTTCACATACATGTACAAGAACAATAAAAGTCTGTATATGTACTAGTAGATTATTAACGTAAAGTAAAACGTAGCACAGAGGAAACAAAATACTATTCGTCCGAATTATTTTTTCTAGCATTATGTGCTGTACTGCAGAGATATTGTGATTAGTATACATGGTCTACAAGTATGTTAGCCGTCCATAGCGAAAGAATTTCAGCATAAATAAATAAATAAAATCAGAGAGATTAAAGCCCACACAGAGGCATACCGACAATCTTTCTTTCCACGAACAACGCGAGACTGGAATAGAAGGGAGAACCAATAGAGGTACTCAAAGTACCCTCCGCCACACGCCGTCAGGTGGCTTGAGGAGTACGGATGTAGATGTAGAACCACACAATACTCACCAAATAAAACACACGCTTCGGTAAGCTGAAATGTATGTTCATTGCTAATCTATCTACTAGAAGATTTCAAAGCGAATTGATCTGGTGAAAGCTTTTTAACGATGAGGCCTGGCACTATTGATCAGAGCCTGCTTCTACGGCCTACGCCGTTTGAGACAGTCATTTGTCAACGACCGAAAACTAATGGCTCGTCTCTTCCCTTGCTTCTGATGAAATAAGTAAGATTATTGACTTCTATATTTTTAGGAAACTAGAACTGAAACCGCGTCTCCCACACGTTGTTTCTTTAATTCCAGTTATCTATTTCCCACCTGGCAACGGGCCCAATGGTGTTTCGTTTAGTGTGTTATCAGCTTCCGCACTCTAGATGACTCTGGAAGCGTTTATGAATTATTTGCCTCTGTGAAATTTTACGAGTGAGTAAATTAGACATCTGCAGTGGCTTCAGGAAAAGACAAAGATTTTCTTTGGTTTCGACGTCCCAGCACGGTTCATGGATGTTGATTTATTCTCCTTGAGGACATGACTCTTGGTCCGAGGGCGACGAAGTGCCCTCGACCTCGACCCCCTTGTGTGGCCTGTTAAGGGCCGGTGGTCGATGGAGTCTGCCTGCCTCTTAATTTTCACGTCGCTGGGAGCCTCTGAAAAACTTTCAGAGTCAAAACTTGAAGCTCGAGTTTAGGAATTCCACTTAAAGTATAACGCCCGCTTAAATGAAGGTTCTTCGCCGGAGTCAGTTGTCTTGTTACTAACTGTTTTTGCCTGGAAAAAGAATTCATTTCAAACGAACGGTTTTTGAGATTATATGCGGGTGGATGGTGCTCTTCCAGGGACAACCTCATGTGTTACTTGAATTCTGAGAAGCACTGAAATAAACCGTATCCGTGCAGTAAAACGAAATTAGGTTTCTGAGATCAACAGTGTCCCTAAATGGATTCCACCACAGTTTGCGTTCACCGTTAATATGCACTGGCTCCAAAATGTGACGTTATCTATGAATTAAAATACAGAATGAACGAAGTATTTCCGAAACCCTCGACCCCTCACAGGTCTCTCTTTACGAACACAATGTTTCAGTTAAGTTGAAAGTCATGTGTAGAACTTCAACGTATTCGTAAGTATCGAGTTGGATACCGAGAAATTTTTAAAACTTATTTTGTCATGGGAATTTGTAAATTTTGGTGCAGGGCAGCAGAACTACGTGAAAATATATTTTTGAACAGATACATGTGGAGCTCAAGGTATATGAATCAAAATGAAAACTGATCTTTAAGTCAAACAATTCGCCTGCGAGAGAGCAATATTTTTTCAACGAAATTTACATATGCTGTCATCTTGAGCAGTTGGGTATCTGCCTGTTATTCGCGTCTTTCTTGCACGATGCTGGCCGGGGTGGCCGAGCGGTTCTAGGCGCTACAGTCTGGAACCGCGCTATCGCCTCGGGCATGGATGTGTGTGATGTCCTTAGGTTCATTAGGTTTAAGTATTTCTGAGTTCTAGGGGACTGATGACCTCAGAAGTTAAGTCCCATAGTGCTCAGAGCCATTCGAACCATTTATTTTTTTCTTGCACGATGTTTCATCTGTGTGACTCACAGTCTTCTTCAGGTGTTGCCTGCTGCTGATTCCAGTGTGTATTGAGTCCGTTATTTATGTGTATGTTTTGCCAGGCGCTGCGTCTGCGGTCCGCACCGAGCCAGGCGCTCTGCCCGTGGTATGCGCCGACCAATAGCAGCGGCTGTAGTGCCTCCTTCTAGCCACGGAAGTTCCGAACGATGTGCAAGTGGCTGGCTCTGAGCACTATGGGACTCAACTGCTGTGGTCATCAGTCCCCTAGAAATTAGAACTACTTAAACCTAACTAACCTAAGGACATTACACACATCCATGCCCGAGGCAGGATTCGAACCTGCGACCGTAGCAGTCGCACGGTTCCGGACTTCGCGCCTAGAACCGCGAGACCACCGCGGATGTGCAAGTACTTTGTGGCTATTATCCGTTGTTGATCGTGCTGTATGAAGTTCTGAATGATGACCAAGTAGTGCTAGATACTTTCTTCCGCCTATCGTCATTTAAGTCCTCCTATGATCTAGGACGTTTCGTAACGGCGGCGTGACATGTCAGGCGTTCTGTCCGAGGTCCGTGCCCGCTAGGAGCTGCTGCAGTGTTATATTCAGGCTGCAAGTGTTACATTGTCGCTCAAGACCCCAGGGGACACAAGTATGAAGATGTAGTTAGAGAAAACTGCCCAGTACAGGTGACAAAGGACGCACGTGGAATGGTACCTCAGACAACAGATCCAATACCTGAAGACGCCCTGCAGAGTCTCGATCTGTAATCTGAACACCCGAAAACAATACTGCAACCGCTCCTGCAAGCAAGGACCTCGGACAGAACGTCTGACACGGCACGCCACCGTAGGAGAATGTCCTGGACAACAGGAAGCTTAAATGGCGACATCGGAAGAAAAAATGTCTAGCACAGCTTGTACGTCATTCAGAACATCTTACAGTAAGAATGAAAACGGGTAATAACCACAAAGTACTTGCATAGGGTTCGGAACTGTCGCAGATAGAAGCAAGCACTACAGGCTGTGCTGTTGACAGGCGCATACCACAGACAGAGCTCCAGATGCGGCGCGGACCGTGGACGCAGTGCCTAGCTCAACATAGGCATAAATACTGCAATCGTTCATACCGATACGAGGTTTAACCGCGTGTGTTTGGAATGCCAATGCCATTCGAACACAGGACGCTGAATTTCGCCAGTATCTACGAGAAGAAGCATAGATATCTGTTTGAAGAATGAAACACACCTCAAACCAGGAATACACATGTGGTCCTCTAACTGCCCTGCTACCGTACTGATCGCGAAATGTCAAAACAAAACGAAGACACCATGTAGTTCAGGTTCCTGAGCTCGAAGGTATAGAAGCAAAACGTGTCTGTCAGCGCGTCGTCGAGCCAAGTAACGTTTATAGCGTCTTATCACCCACCTATAGGGAGTTTAATACCACCAGTTGTCGATACGATCCTCTCTAGATTCGTATTCATAGGCGGTGACTCGAACGCGAAACACGCTGAATGGAGTGCCCGCATTACCAATCTCAGCGGACGTCGCCTTATGGACGTAGCTGAGTCTGTCAATGCTATAACTGTCGGGCCCTGTGACCCAAATATTTATCCACACCGTGGCAGCTCTGATGTTCTAGACACTGCCATCTTAGAAGGTTGCCTACCAGACATACGCATCCATTAGGTGTGCTCTTTTGTCGCGTCGTATGCCTATCTTTGACCTTGCCCTGAACTGAAATTCACCATTGAATGACCGACGGGAGTTAAGGGACTTCGACTCTGATCACTTGAAAGGGCACTTGATCAACGCCCTTCCTGTTATCCCTATCGCTGACGAATCCGGCGTGGAAGAGGCGTTCACAGTATTCACGCACTTCACGCTGCTAGCCGTTGACACAACCACTTTCCGGCAAACCTCAACATTAGAGAGATTTCTCCTGACAGCTTATACCAAAAATCTTGGAACTGATGACGGAGACAAACCGTATATTTCGCGAATAGGGGTTGACATGACAGCCCGCGACGATGCGGTGATAATATCGACTTCGCCGTGAAATAAAAGTTGTTGTCGACCAGCAACTAAATCGGGACTAGGAGGGCCAAATAGCCACTCTCTGAATTGATGTTAACAGCACATGGCGCATCACCAAACAGTATTTTGAAAAACCAGCGTATTCCGGCGCTACAAGTCTGGCGCGAGATTATTTGTGACGTAAATGCCGTGGCGGACGCGTCCGTGGAGAATTTCGCGCTTGTCGATAACGTAGTTGCTGACAACCACATAAGATTAGTGGAAGAGCATTTACCGGTTTTCTTGGGGAATAGGTATCACGACGACGTCATTGACGCTAAACCTCGATCCCCGCAAAGCAGTTTTTGTTGATCATATCGAAAACACCATCCTCCTGCAAGTGTCACAAGACGCAGTCCGTACTCTCACCGGTACCTTTAACATATTACTAACTCGCAGATTCCCCTCTGCTCGGAAACAGGCGGTAGTTGTTACCAGTTCTAAGCCCGGTAATAATAGAAGTTCCGCGCGCAATTATAGGCCTACTGCCAACCCTTTCTAAGGTTTTCGGAAGACTTTAAGCCAGCGGCGCGGGATTAGCCGAGCGGTCAAGGTCGCTGCAGTCGTGGACTGTGCGGCTGGTCCCGGTTCGAGTCCTCCCTCGGGCATGTGTGTGTGTGTTTGTCCTTTGGATAATGTAGGTTAAGTAGTGTGTAAGCGTAGGGACTGATGATCTTAGCAGTTAAGTCTCATAAGATTTCACACACATTTCAGACTTTAAGCGAGACGGCTTTGCAAGCACGTGAAGGATGAGCGCCTACTTCATGATGAGCAGTTCAGTTTTCGGACGGGCACTCAGACCAAGTATTTACCAATTATTTAGTTTGGTTTTCTTATTTTTCAATTCAACAAACTTTACCAACAGCCGTACATTTTAAAATACTTTATTTTATTTTGAAAGCAATCAGTTGGTTGGTTGAGCAGGTAATGTGAGCGCTCGACCTTAGAGAGTACCTTGGGGCGATACCTCTTGACGTGTCCAAGGTATTTGACAGCGTGTGGCATAACGGTCTCCTGTACATGCTTCTTGTATTGCGAGTGCCAGTGTCACACGTCCGTCTGCTTAAATCCTACCTAAGTGACTGTACTACATTCGATCGAACGGATTAAGATCCACAGCAAGACGAATCCGGGCGAGAGTGCTGCAGGGGTCCGTTCTCGGCCCCCTGCTACACTCTATATACGACCGACATGCTGAAAACTTTCAGAGTCGAGCTAGCGCTTTTTGTTCTTTGAGCGCAGTCTCAGTGCGCACATTACGAGACGTAGTCAGCAAGAATGTTGCGGTAACCTTGCATCTTGGGCGACCACATGACGAACCAAGGTAAATGCAGTCAAAAGCCAAGCCCTGGTCATCACCAGGAAAAAGCTTCCTGCGGATTTGATACCGCTTCGTATCATGGGACACCTCATCCCTTGGTCATGAACCGGGAAATTACCTCGGCGTGACCCTAGGTAGGCACACGACCTTACGTCCGGGAAGTGAGGGGAAAAGCGTTTGGTCGCCTACGCACGCTTTATGCAACAACGACGACGTCCACCCGATGTTAGGCCAGTTACACAATACTCCTCTGTGTTGTATGGCATTGCTGCTCAAGTCTACATTGAAAAACTTCAAAAAGTGCAGAGCAAAGCTCTCAGTCCTACTCTGCACTCACCCACACGCTTCCCACTAGGGAGCTTCATATGCAGACTGCCGCTTCTTTATCAAAGTACCACATCAGACTACTCGCCAATTCTACGAAGAGGAGCAGAAGTCTGAAAATCCGCTGATAGCAAATCTGGGCAACCAGATGCGCTGGCGCCCAATCACAGGCGTGAATAAAGCACGCTACGAGAGCAGACATTAAAGGTGTACGAAAATAGCAGTTAGTAGGCAAGGCATTAAGAGAGCCCGAAGTACGCAAGGAACAATATCTAGAGGTTTTCATAAGTAAGGTGGTTATTGAAATCAATATATCAGACAACACCTGAAGAAGACTGCGAGTCACAGAGATGAAATATGGTGCAAGAAAGACGCAAATAGCCGGCAGAAATCCGAGTGTTCAGCATGACAACGCATCGCCGGGTAAGCCAGAATAAAAATATAGATATGCCATACGGCTGCAGAACAAATGACTCAGATAAAAATGTTGGCCCTGAATATTGATAATCTTTATCTTTAGCCTTGCAAACAATCACTGTACAAGAACTGTTACTGTAATTGCGGAACAAATGAGCATAGAAATTATCCCATCCAGTTTTCTGATAAAACTGCTTGTAAGTTCACAAGGTTACACTTTACTGAAATAATTCGCTGGTATTAAGCCCTGGAACTGATACTGACATTTTCACAAAAACACTTTATCGATTCCTGTGCCTTATAAAGGACATGAACTTTGATGGGCCGGCCGGAGTGGCCGTACGGTTTTAGGCGCTACAGTCTGGAGCCGAGCGACCGCTACGGTCGCAGGTTCGAATCTTGCCTCGGGCATGGATGTGTGTGGTGTACTTAGGTTAGTTACGTTTAATTAGTTCTAAGTTCTAGGCGACTGATGACCTCAGAAGTTAAGTCGCATAGTGCTCAGAGCCATTTGAATCATTTGAACTTTGATTGTAATTGAATTTATTGGCATACCTGTGCGCACGGAAAGCTCGTCTGTTCTCCAACCTGTTGCTATTAAGAATAATGAAGTGACTCTCAAAATTCAAATTTCATTTTCCGTACTTGAAATGTGCAATGTAAGACGGCATATTACCAATTTTCATTAATACCTCTCAGTACACAACTCGCAATGTGCAATGCGAGTGTGCAAATAGTCTTGAAAGTAAATCAAAATAGAGAACTACTCTAAACGACTGATAAAAGAGGACAATGGCTCCAAGTTGAACTATGCTTATTAAGCCATGACAACAAAACATCTTTTCGTAAAGATCAAATTATTTGCCAATTTCATTCTGGCACATAATACTGCAATATAAACCGTTTCTTAAGCCGCATGTATCCGACATTTACATAGTACATCTTTGAAAATTATTTGTGAAGCACGTTGCTAGACCTACTAGTGACCATAAGGAAATGTAATGGACCTGAACGTAGCACGAACATTAATGTATCCAATCGATGGAACCATTGGGGGAAGGTACACGGAAACAGGCTTGGAATCTAATAGATGCAGTGGTGTGAAATAATTCGCGTCCATGACGTGCAAAAGGCTTCTTTAAATGCTGACCCTGAAAACGATTGTACTTCCAATTCTGAGTTCGTAGTGTGTAAGTGCAAATGTTTTGTAGAAGAACCCCCTGTAATCGCAGTAGGACGATCAAGACACCAGATATCGTACGACGCAGACTATATTTAGCAAATAAAAACAAATGCGGCTCGACCTAGAATCAAACCCTGGTCCTGCTGCATGCTAACCCAAATCGCTATCCACTGCACCAAGTGCACAGCACTGCTGCCAGACACTAGACATTGCTAGTTACCGTACATTATGTACTGGATTACCTTAAAAGGTGGTTTTATCATTCTTCCTGTAGTATAGTCTCAACACTATCTTTCTTCAAAACACATTAATACGAAATACCTTTTAAAATAACGCTGCCTCCGTTACACGGCAGATCAAATTCCATCCTTTTCGAATCAAGTACATTTCCAGATCGTCCAACACTCAGTGATGCTGCTACTCTCTGACTTATTCTCTGACCAAAATTTCTGGTCTCAAACATAATCTTACGAAGAGTATGGTTATTTAGATATTACAGAGATTGACTACATGCATCAAATTCTCAGCTTCATTTACATTTCAGTTAAAAACTTCCTGAAAATCATCATGATAGAAAACACTTTTCATTGTGAAGCAAATGCCCTATAAATATTGCACGAATTTCTGTTGTAAAAGTAATGTAAATATCTTCACTGCACACTTTCATTACGAACTTATTTTCCACATTACCTTCAACTCGGTGGATTTATGGTCCTCCAGTCTGTGCTCGGTGAGATGGTCTGTTGGTCTTCCATCATGTTGTATCTTTCAGACTTCCTGTTACGTAAGATTGCCAACTGCTGCATAGCTGATGCAAGCGGACATAAATTGTAAATCTGTTGGTAGCATTGGAACAGCTGCGACAACTTTTGGCAAACTCTCTACACGTGTTTGGAAAAACAACAAACCCTCTTTGACCACCAAAATTCTTGTATATGAAACTTGCGTTCTCGGCATCCTTTTGTATGCATCGGAAACATGGACTACCTACGCGAAACAAGAACGTCGCCTTAATACTTTCCACATGCGGTGCCTGAGATCCATCCTCGGAGTAACGTGGAAGGACCGAGTGACCAACGAAGCAGTGCTATCTAAAACTAACTGCAACAGTATTTCAGCTATCTTGAAGCAGAGACGACTCCGCTGTCTGGGACAAGTCCACCGTATGGATCCTGACAGATTACTACGTGAGGTGATGCTTGGAGAGATCTCTAGACCCAAAAGACCTGTAGGACGTCCTGTATTGAGGTTCAAGGACTCCTGTAAACGAGATATGGAGAGCTTTGGAATCGACACAAACAGATGGGAGGCACGGGCTAGCATGAGACCAGAGTGGCGTGATGATATATCATCTGGAATGTCGAAGCATGATGAAGGCTTGTTAGACAGAATAAGGCAGACAAAGCTTCGCAATGCTACCACTGCTCCTACCTCAGCAGCCAGATACACTTGTGACAATTGCGGCAAGAGATGCCGTGCTGCCATTGGCTTGACAAGTCATATGAAAAAATGCAACCCATAAACTGCAACAATCATCTACCAAGATGTCGTGGCCAATGTATGGTAGCGTCGGAAGACGCAGTACCAAACATGCATTTATCTTTGACAACATTTTTTAAAGACAAGAAAAGTAGAAAAATTAAACTTACTGATGAAGGCAGGAAGACATTCAAGGCAAACAAGAAGAACAGTGTTCATGATATGTTTCTAGAAGACTCTATGTCAACGAAAGTGGTCCGACAGCTACATCATTCCCAAAACATACATGTTGAAAGCGGTTTCAAACGCGCAAACAACGCACGTTCTCAGCTTACGACCAGCCGATAATTCAGACTAATGTCTACTTTGCAGCGTTTCTAATGTAACTATGCGAAAGTAAGCCATTTATCCAGTCTGACTTCATGAAGTTGTGGAGCAGCTTCAAGTCGCAAACAACTTTCCTTTATTTAGACTGAGGGAAAATAGTCAACACCAAAACGTACACAACACCACTCATGTACAGTAATTAAATTTTGAGAATACATTTGTCTAGGTAACATACTTCAGAGGTTAACAATGCAAGATCACAGGTTACGGTAAGCGCGAGATAGGCCATTGCAGTTGTGAAGTAATGGTACATTAATAAATGATGTAACAGTCAGACTGTTGAGTGCAAGTATGCAAACGTGCATGTAGTTGTAGAGCAGCTACAAGTCTCATACAACTTTCTTTTATTTAGTCTGACGAAAAAAAGGCGCAACGCCACAAGATAATATACGTAGGAGCCAGATGTCAGTTTGTGGCATGGAGTTCCACGCCAGATGCATTTCATTGGCCAATAAAAGGAGAGCTAATGCTGTTTGTAGATGATACTGGAGTTGTCGTCCTATGATGCCCAATATGTGCTCGAATGGAGACAGATCTGGTGATCGACCGGGATGAGGTAGCATGTCGACACATTGTACAGAATGTCGGGTTACAAGAGCGGCATATGGGCGAGCGTCATACTTCTGGAAAATACGCCCTGAAATGCTGTTCATGAATGGTAGAACAACAACTGAAATAAAATCAGTCCTAGGTCACTATTTGCAACCTGCACCACACAAGTAACGAGCAGCCCTTAGTGGCTCGCCATCACAGTTTTCTTTATCTTAAATATTTTTGTGACTAATGCCCTTTTGGCATATTTATTATTTTATAAATGAGATATAAGTACTGCTAGTCTTTCACGACGATTCCGTACTTATACGCTATCATACATTTTTTGTCATAATTCTGTGACCATGTTATAGAATACAGACCATTCTTTGATTTAAATTCTAAGGAAGACACTCCTAGCAGTGTCGAAACCAGGTTAATTTGCTAAAAATAGTGACCGAGGGCTGATTTTCTTTCAATTGTAACTATTCACGGTCTCTGAACGTGCAGCCATGTACAAGATTTTGGTAGTACTGCAAGTCGAACCACCTTACTGACGTAGAAATTTGCCGTCGGGATGCGTGCAATGACCACGAGAGTGGCCTTGCTGTCATTCGAAATCGCATCACAGGCCATAATTGCAGGTGTAGGCCCAGTACGTCAGCAACCAGACAGGTTCGTTGCAGGCCCTCAAGTGGTCTCCTTCTGACGACACACGGCCATCACTGGCACAATGTTGTATGATAACAATTTACACAAACATGGTTGGATTAGTGACCCATGCATTTTCTTCATATGCCAAAACTTCAAGATGATGAATCCTACATTTAGACTGTTACTAGTTATCGAGACATGTTTCACGAGCTTAGTAAACACTCTAATAATCATCCGTCTGCCTTTCTTCCGGTTTTCTGAGCGAATTGCTATTTACACCATAATGGACCCCCACCTCTTGCTAGCCTAGAGAGGTTACACATATGCACCTACACTTACTTCCAGGAACACATACATCTACTATAATCACTTACCTATCAGCGTTAATCGAAGGCAGCACGAACTTCACGAGAGACTGAGAGTACTGAACTGCCATCCTGATCCGCCATTGCTCAGCCGCTCCCCACGACTTGAGGAAATTGGTCGGAGTTCTGTTCAAGATTAGTACAACTAGCTTTAATCCAGTTCCGCAGTACTTTCTGATTGTTAAACAAGAAACGAGGTATAACATATTTTGTGCATATAGTTGAGAATATATTGAAATGCAAATTTTCGACTTCGGGACAACATTTTGGGGCCAAACAATCTCGAAATTTGGCACCTTTTCAGATTTTCGCCTATTATTCGGAAACTATGCATCATACTGAAATTGTTATCCTCGCAAAAAAGAAAAAAACATTAAATTGTGCGACGACTGACTTGCTTAAATGCCAAAATCGGTGGAGCTGTTTGGCCGCAATCAGTTGTCGATGTCTGGTCATTTTTACCGGCTCGGCTGAAAAGTCTGATCCAATGCCTGTAATTCAAAAACGTCGACTCCAAATAAAAAATGTCAAGTTTTCAAAGTTGTAGAGCATGGAATTTCTTGTTAGAATAGGAACTAGCTTTTCAGTTTTAGGCACTATCAATCGTTCAAGCATACTTGCGGTGGAAAGCCAATTTTTTAAAGTCAAAGTTATTGAATGAAACGAAATTTGCAGTGGAAAGATGGCTCTCTAATGAACGCATATGTGTTTTCTATGCATATCTTTCTAATTTCCTTCATTGACGTCCGTTTTATTTATTTTTAGCCATGCTTTAATTGATAAGAGAGCGATTGCCAAAATGAAAACAAAGTACCTAGTAATGTCCCATACGTATTGATGTATAGGTAATAAAAAATTTGTGTAAATGAACAAATAAAATGGCACGAAAATATTACGAAAATATAATTTAAATATCAGAGAATGAATTGTATCTAATTTCAATTCCATCGAGGTGGTTTGAAGACTGTGGCCGGACCTGATCCAGCATCCGAACTTCAGGATCCACGGCACCTTCAAGTTCCTCGTCCTGACAAATGTCTTCTATCTCTTCCTCAACCTAGTAAAGCTTAGTTTCTGAGACGTTCTCGTAAGATAAGCAACAACAGTGTTTGAACCTTGAGGATCAGTTCAATAACATTTGTAACATCAACATACTGTAGTGAATCATGTTTTGCATGAGCTGGAAACCATCTTCAGGAACGTGTGTAGGGCCGTATCTTTTGCCGTCGTCACGGGAAACAAGCCTGATAAGATTTTCTTCGAGCCTCACCTCCATGGATCAGTTCTTATCCGCAGCCAAGATTGCACTTGATGATAAGATCGCAATGAGTGCCACATTGTAGCGTCGATGTTGGCGATAGCGTTTCATATTTGAAAGATTTTCTCTGGGCGTTCTTCACAGAAAGCTCATACCTGAGCTCGTCCAATGTCGCGCAATGGCAATTTCCGCACAGTGTCCAACTGCCCGTTCTATTACGTCTCGTGACCCTGAGGGTTTAACAAATTCAGCACCTTGCATTTTGAGCTGCGGCTGTTTTTCCGTGCGGTTCAGTAGTTTCTCTAATCCTTGGCCAATTAAAGAGGATGTAGTATCATATCCTGTGAAAGACTGGTTGAAACGGATAAATGCAGGACTGCAGTTGAAAGAATTACTGGAGTACCACACTCCTGCGGATTTCCCTCTTCCAGGTTTGTGGAAGTACAAGCTGCTGTAGCTGTTTCCTCGACCCTTTAGCAGAGGAAGCACATCACTGCCCTCGCTGACGGTTTGCACACTGTCAGACTCAGCACGTTAAGAGATAGCTGTTTCCACGATTAATGAATCAGCCTCTTTTTTCTCTCTGTAGCACTTGAATACCTGCATCCTCAAATTTCCGCGTGAGAATCAAAATAAAGCGCTCCTAGTTACTCTCATTCGAGAAAAACTTCTCCTGTGCAACCGCAGCATTTGTATCTTCACCTGATGAAGAATCTGGTGTCTTTGAACGACGAGACTTTTCAGAACACTTTTTTCTCCTTTGCGAAGCTGCTATTTCGGATCTATAGTGCTTATTCAAACGGTTTCATATTCCGTAGAGATGAGTCTAAATTTTTCGTTGATGTGCAAAACAACTTTACACAGCCGGTGACCACAATCCACCACAAAGTTTTCTATTTTCGATACTTCATTCCGTTGGAGAGGTGTGGTTGCATCACATAGCCCTTATTGAAACCGTCTTTTGTGAACAACGAGATGCGGTATGGGGAAGTTCAAATGAGAAACAGAATTTCCAGCCTCTAACAGATTGCTTGAGAATACATAGCCCGTGAAACAGTGTTAATTGGTTCATCGTAGGAATCCTCTTCTTCTTTAAGAATGGGAGGCACATTGTATTTGAACGAACCGACTGTCGATAATTTGTGGATTCTTCCATGAATCCATTCCACTCTGGCATGTTCGTGAATTTCTTCCACTTTCCATAAAGCCACGGAATCTCATATCCAGAGCGCGATACCTTTAAGAATTCACGATCGTCGAAACCGAAATCCTTTATAACAATACTGTTTGAGACTCCATCGTTTGCTCTTTGATAGGTGATCAGCCGAGATACACCAACTGTAGATAAAAATTCAGAAGCTGAACGCCTTCTTTCCCAATCAACGTTCTTGTCAGAGTCCATAGCTGCATAGGGGGTGACTGCTACGATTCCTCCCATGGACTGGAAAGTACCTAATCCGTCAATCGTGCAGATGTTAAAATGGGCGTTATCAGAGATGACCTGTGAACCGTGTGTTCTTCACAGTTCGACTTCTCTGCCTCTTAATTTCACTTGCAGCGTTAATTTCAGTTTCCGCCACGCGCCATCTTTTGTTGACTAGCAATCCCAAGGGATCGCTGTGTGCTGTGTGCGAAGCGGTTCCTCATTGCACGCGCTGCTGGGGTGAGCGGGAAGGCCGGAGTGGCGAGTGGGCCCGAGCAGTGCGACAGCTGTCGACGGTATGACTAGTGTGGACGTGGCCTCGATCCGGTTACTGGCTTTGGGTCTGAATAGAGGTGTCTGATTCCGGACGTTATGGAAATTCTATGAGTTCTATTTCCTCTATTTTGCCGGTGTGGAAGCAAGACGGTACCGGTAGCTATTCCTCAGAGTGTGCATCAGTGAAAGTAAGACTTTTCATAGACGTTTGTTCAGCGGTGGTTGACATTCACATTCCGCTAAAACGGCGATCCAGTAACTCGGCCATAATGCCGAAGTTATTCGTCGTGACTACTGTTGACTATTCCTATCAGACGCTTTAGTATTCTCTTCCGTTTCTTCAGCTGTGTGCAGTTGGGTTCATCTGTGTTAATATTCAGCCCAATTTATTAGAAATGAATTCTTGTTTGGTTGTGGTAGAGTCCTGGGGTTGTTTGAATCGATAACTAGCACGTTCCATACCACTTACCATGCAAGTCAAGCAACCAACATAAATGTGACTTAAATTAGCATTTGTGTAACTTTTAATGCAGTTTTCTATGATATTTTAGTTAATTAGTTAAATAACAATTTTATGCTTTAAATTATGTGAAACTTGTCCCGCCCGTGAAATCGGGTTTTGATATGCGACCTTTTTTTTTTGGGGGGGGGGGGTTCTGGTCAGTTAATGAGTTTAGTACTTTCTGGAGGTCAATCTTATACTTTCTTTACCTGCCTCAGATTGAGGGAGGGGTTTAATTCCTCAAGCTCGCTTTAGGCCAGCGGTGGTCCATTAAGATCCCTTTGATCTTATACATACACTCCTGGAAATTGAAATAAGAACACCGTGAATTCATTGTTCCAGGAAGGGGAAACTTTATTGACACATTCCTGAGGTCAGATACATCACATGATCACACTGACAGAACCACAGGCACATTGACACAGGCAACAGAGCATGCACAATGTCGGCACTAGTACAGTGTATATCCACCTTTCGCAGCAATGCAGGCTGCTATTCTCCCATGGAGACGATCGTAGAGATGCTGGATGTAGTCCTGTGGAACGGCTTGCCATGCCATTTCCACCTGGCGCCTCAGTTGGACCAGCGTTCGTGCTGGACGTGCAGACCGCGTGAGACGACGCTTCATCCAGTCCCAAACATGCTCAATGGGGGACAGATCCGGAGATCTTGCTGGCCAGGGTAGTTGACTTACACCTTCTAGAGCACGTTGGGTGGCACGGGATACATGCGGACGTGCATTGTCCTGTTGGAACAGCAAGTTCCCTTGCCGGTCTAGGAATGGTAGAACGATGGGTTCGATGACGGTTTGGATGTACCGTGCACTATTCAGTGTCCCCTCGACGATCACCAGTGGTGTACGGCCAGTGTAGGAGATCGCTCCCCACACCATGATGCCGGGTGTTGGCCCTGTGTGCCTCGGTCGTATGCAGTCCTGATTGTGGCGCTCACCTGCACGGCGCCAAACACACATACGACCATCATTGGCACCAAGGCAGAAGCGACTCTCATCGCTGAAGACGACACGTCTCCATTCGTCCCTCCATTCACGCCTGTCGCGACACCACTGGAGGCGGGCTGCACGATGTTGGGGCGTGAGCGGAAGACGGCCTAACGGTGTGCGGGACCGTAGCCCAGCTTCATGGAGACGGTTGCGAATGGTCCTCGCCGATACCCCAGGAGCAACAGTGTCCCTAATTTGCTGGGAAGTGGCGGTGCGGTCCCCTACGGCACTGCGTAGGATCCTACAGTCTTGGCGTGCATCCGTGCGTCGCTGCGGTCCGGTCCCAGGTCGACGGGCACGTGCACCTTCCGCCGACCACTGGCGACAACATCGATGTACTGTGGAGACCTCACGCCCCACGTGTTGAGCAATTCGGCGGTACGTCCACCCGGCCTCCCGCATGCCCACTATACGCCCTCGCTCAAAGTCCGTCAACTGCACATACGGTTCACGTCCACGCTGTCGCGGCATGCTACCAGTGTTAAAGACTGCGATGGAGCTCCGTATGCCACGGCAAACTGGCTGACACTGACGGCGGCGGTGCACAAATGCTGCGCAGCTAGCGCCATTCGACGGCCAACACCGCGGTTCTTGGTGTGTCCGCTGTGCCGTGCGTGTGATCATTGCTTGTACAGCCCTCTCGCAGTGTCCGGAGCAAGTATGGTGGGTCTGACACACCGGTGTCAATGTGTTCTTTTTTCCATTTCCAGGAGTTTAGTTTTATTATATAGCTTAGAGAGTAACTTATTGTAGTCGAGTTTATTAATTGGGTTTTACACGGCCAATGTGATACCAAAGTGATGGCTTTTAAGAGCAATTTGTAACCCCTTTTATATGCTGAATTGTTCAGGGTGAAACAGAGTTATTTTACAAATATATATATATATATATATATATATATATATATATATATATATATATATATATATATATATATATCCTGGAAATAGCACAATGAATTTAAAGATGTCATATATATATATATATATATATATATATATATATATATATATATATATATAACGGGTGCTAGATTTATCCTGTCTCGTTTAGTGTTTAAGAAAGCCGACTGAATATGATATGTTTAAATTCATTGTGGTATTTCCAGGATATATATATATATATATATATATTCATTGTGCTATTTCCAGGATTGAATGTATATACCCCTTTTAATGGGTGCTAGATTTAACCTGTCTCGTTTAGTGTTTAAGAAAGCCGACTGAAAGATCACTCTCAAATTAAACTAACTGATCCGGCTTCCTGTAACAAGACAATTTGATAGTTCGTGTTCTACGATTTATCCCGTTGAAAAGTGTTTTAGTGGTACAATGTGTGCCAGTCAAATCTGAACCAAGTTGTTCTCCAGTTTAACTGTTTATTCCCTAATTTTCGTTGTATTTAAATTTTCTAAATCTGCAAGCCTTAATGTGTTTTTTGTAAATTGTTGCCAGTATAGCTGTGACCTACCTAATCAAATGCAACACGTAATTGTTGGTGTTTTAACTGGTTGCGTTGCAATAAATGCAAATTTAAAGAGAAACTTGTGGGTGATTCATACTCCTCGGTTCCTCATCCTCAGTAATGCTAGAATTAAATATTTTGTTTAAAGCTTTTGTTAAGATTTTTCGGTGAGTTACTGGTAGAAAAGGAGGTGATTCAAACAGGATGAATCCTTCACTGGTCAGGTTAGAATGCTCAGGCCGTGCAATCGAGGGCGTCTCAAATTGACAAACTTCCGTAAATAAAACTGCAGATACAATTGCACTAAGAGCGTCGGCAATTAGTCGTTATGCGACTCTTTTGTACATGAGTGTACTAAGTCCAATGAAGAGTGAACTTACAGCTGACCGCAGGCTCACTGCAGAAATCACTGCATGTGACAAAGCAACACACGTTTTGCCATTTGTCTAGAGTTCTTCAGCTGTTTTCCTAAATCAACGACTTAGAGAAATGGAGGAATGATGCACGCCTCACTGATTGCACATATGACAAGAAATCATTAGTTGGAACGTATTTTGATGTATCACATACGGTGTACGGATGTCCTCACGAAGTATACCTGCCGGTAGCGCTTACAATTCTCAAATGCTCTTCTCGTGGATGTGGTAGCTTGCTGTGATAGAAACTATCAGATAGTATCTTATAGCCCATACATTTGTAATACACTACTGGGTTCTTTTTAAGTCTGTCAACAATCATCATTTCTTCACCATATTTCCGGAAGAGTCGGGTTTTTATGGTCCATATGTCTGCCTCCCTGCCATCCATATTTTGTCCTTCATCACCTGCAAAGTAAACTGACATCCTTCTGATTGTTCGATGTAGGTTGGAATCACTTCCATTGCTTACTCTATCTGCATGGATGCAAGGTTCGCTTGTGTTCCTGCACTCCTGACTGTCCGTAGGAAATCCCCCTGATAAAACGTACCATCAAGAGTACTTTCCAATACTTCGAGAGCCTTTCAGTTAACCCAATAACAGTGTCTCTTAATTCACTTTTCATACCTTCATGAACAATATTTCGCTTTGAATAGGGATGTCTGCTAAGTTTCTCCCAATTACCATAAATTTCCTCGCCTCTATAAAAACAGTGTTTATTAAAATCAAATGCTTTCTTGTATCATCGAAGATTCGACGTTTACGGTACAAGGCCTTTCGGCAAAGACAATTTAATCATTTTGAATTTTTACGATTATTATGACAAGATTCAGCTAGAACAGTTAATAACTTGCAATTTTCCTATCCTTACTGCATTGTAGTAGAGTTTGCAGTCCTTTCTATTTGCTTTAACCACATCGCCATCTACCAAATTGACGTCGCATATAAAACACATCTCTGTACGATCGGGAGCACTCATTTTAAATACAGTGACCGCACAACGAAAGTATTCTCAAACGAGGAAACGAGAATTTTGGAAGACAAGGAGTTTAGAGCACATCCCTCGCACAGTACAGGAAGACTGCGGCCGGCTAACAATGAAAACAATAACAAAGGAATGGAGGGGGATGACAGCCTCGGCTGTTTGCGTTATGTCTAGGAAAAGGGTCAACAGGTAACTTTACATCCGAAGGTGGACAGATTTATGTCTTTCTATTCGAAATTTCATTTCACTCGATAACTTTGACGTACAAAAAGCAACAAAATGGAATTATTTTGGCTTTCAATTGTATGAATGCTCGATATAGCCTAAAACTGAAAAAATTAGATGCTTCTGCAACACGAAATTTCGTGCTCTACACGTTTGATAACTCTAAATCTTACATTCAGAGTAGCCGTTTTTGAGTTACAGGCCTTGGGGCCGACGTTATAGCCAAGTTCGCAAAGATGACCGATGCTTGATAACTGACTGCCGCCAAACGGATCGACGCAAAATTTGATGCTCTTTCTTTTTGGTAATGGTAGCATTTTCAGTAGGATGGATAATTTTCGAGTAATAGGCGAAAATCTGAAAAACTGACCTAACTTCGTGTTTTTTTTTTCGATAAAAGTTCTTCCTAGAGTTTTTAAGGTAGAGAACTTGGATTCTACATACGCTCAATTATGCAAACACAAAACATGAAATCTTCTATCTCATTTTTTGCAGGCAAAGGTCTTTTCTTGTGACGCCGTTACTGGACTATATGAGGTCGCCCACAATGTGTTCAGGACTGAAACATGGTATATGAGAAGTGATACAGGCATTCAAATGATTGTTCGTCAAATCTTTTGAGCGCTATAGTGTGGTGCACCGACTTGCTGAGATTACAGGTCACCTGCAGGTTGCCGAGGTGATGTGGATTTCAGGTGCCTCTTGTGTGCAGGATGACCTGGAATCCATGGCATCTGCGGTAACGTAACTAGAGACAACCCACAGCAGCACCGCTGCAACGCTAACCGAGTAGGTGCGATGTTGTGCAAACCCAACGACGCCCTAGAGAGCCGCTCTTGCGGATTCAGTGACAGCGACACAGGCACGTCTGAAGTACAACGTCCATCGCTTTCTCCTTAGAATGTGCCGCGATGATGTACTTCAGCTATGAAGTCACCACCGCAATTAGCAACTTAAATTACAGGGGTAAGATTGGCTGACTCCAACCCGGTAGCTGCGTCCAACATCGTTTGATAACAGATGAGGTATGTCCCAGTAAAAACGCAAAACTTAAATTGGGCATCTTTTTCGTTCCCATCTGCTGGAACTGCTTGAAGCAGTTCATTTTTCATTTAGTGGTAATACGGTTAGTGAAAATAAATCGCTTTTACAGTCTAACAATGTGTTGTCACAGTCGCCGGCCGCGGTGGTCTAGCGGTTCTGGCGCTGCAGTCCGGAACCGCGGGACTGCTACGGTCGCAGGTTCGAATCCTGCCTCGGGCATGGGTGTGTGTGACGTCCTTAGGTTAGTTAGGTTTAAGTAGTTCTAAGTTCTAGGGGACTTATGACCTAAGATGTTGAGTCCCATAGTGCTCAGAGCCATTTGTTGTCACAGTCGAAATGGATTTACAAATGAAGGGAAAGTTTCATTTGAGCCATTTCGCAAAGTGCACACAATTTACGATCTGCAAAACGTAGCAGATTGATAAAAATTCGAAAAGTAATTCAAAAGTTTAAGGAATGCTGCTGTTGTTAAGATACCGAAACTGCTGAAAATATATTTAGTAAATGAGACAGCTCGCTGTCGATTATAAGCACGAAACATTTCGAGGAGTGGCATGCAAATAATTCTGTCGGATCTGAGGGATGACAATCCTATCATAATATTCCAGGAGGCAATGCGTGGACAACGAGCCGCTGTATGGGAAGGTGGAGCAGCTGACCCTTGGTTTTCTAGAATGCCGCAGGGAGAGAATTCTAAGTGAATGGCCTAAATTATTCCTAAGATTATTGCAACGTACTGAGATTTTTTGCCATCAATTGAAGGGTGTTGACCATAAAATAGTTTTATCAAGATGACGTCCCCTGTCATAATATGTGGAAATCTCGCTCACTGAGCCGCGCGCGATTAGCCGAGCGGTCTAAGGCGATGCAGTCATGGACTGTGAGGCTGGTCCCGGCGGTGGTTGGAGTCCTCCCTCGGGCATGGGTTTGTTTGTTTGTCCCCATAATTTGGGTTACGTAGTGTGAAAGCTTAGGGACTCATGACCTTAGCAGTTAAGTCCGATAAGATTTCACACACATTTGAACATTTTATTTCGCTCATTGACGCATAAGAAATTTCCGTTTCATATCATCCCACGACGTGCACCGCTGGAAAGGCTACCAATATCTTCCTGTATGACACCATTATGACAATTCTCTACATGGTTACATATTATTTTATATACGTATCGCAATGTATATTGACCAGATTAAAATAAAGAAAACTATTAAATTTTTTCAAATACCGATAACCAATGTGTTTTATTCGAATATTAAATGCTGCATAATTATTGGGGCACTCTTTATATCAGCCGTATTATTACACAAGTTACTCTCTGGAGGCACGGCTGGATCAAATCTAGGACGTAGGGAGAAAACGATGTACATTTCGGATTGTGGTGTCACCGCCATACACCACATTTGCTAGGTGGTAGCCTTTAAATAGGCCGCGGTCCCTTAGTATACGTCGGACCCACGTGTCGCCACTATCAGTGATTGCAGACCGAGCGCCGCCACACGACAGGTCTACGCTAAGAGAGACTCACTAGCACTCGCTCCAGTTGTACAGCTGACTTTGCTAGCGATGGTTCACTGTCTACATACGCTCTCATTTGCAGAGACGACAGTTTAGCATAGCCTTCAGCTACGTCATTTGCTACGACCTAGCAAGGCGCCATATTTAGTTACTATAATTACTATCTTCAAGAATGTATTGTGAATCATGTACCGGCAAGAGCGACTTTTATCATTAATGGATTGAAGTTAAGTATCAAACTAATTACGTCCGCTTTCTGAATTCTCATTCCTTGTCATGTTCCAGACCTCACGTCAGTATAGTTCTTCCCTCCTCACGCCAGCCTGCGTCAGCTAAAACGCGTGCATTTCGGCCTCCACTCGTAACACGGTGTTGACTCTTCTGCTAACACAAAACGGATAGTGGGTTCTTGATACCTTAGCCATCGGAGGTCAATGGCAGACACGTCGGCACCATATTTCTTCTTATTTATACATTCTGCATTCTAAATTTGTATGTGAAATAGCTTCATCTCTTGGCTGAACGCTGCCTTGTTGTAAAGCAGGGCCGGCCGAGGTGGCCGAGCGGTTCTAGGCGCCACAGTCTGGAACCGCGTAACCGCTACGGTTGTAGGTTCGAATCCTGCCTCGGACATTGGTGTTGTGATGTCCTTATGTTAGTTAGGTTTAAGTAGTTCTAGGGGACTGATGACCTCAGAAGTTAAGTCCCATAGTGCTCAGAGCCATTTGAACCATTTGTAAAGTAGGATGAACGTGATTATTTCCTTTTCCACATACTTTAATAAGTACTGCTAACCCCTAAGCATTTCTCTAGGCAACAGTTTCCATTCTTTCGAGCACCCAATGGTTGTCAGTGACACTTGGTTTGAGGACAGACGCGCGTGTGACGTTGTGGGCGACGTCGGCATTAGCAAGTTCTGAGTAATATGCCCGCTCTCTGGGCATTACTCTCCTTTATCAAAATGATTAATTCGTTTTACAATCCGTGGACGACAGTACCATGTGTCGTCAACAGGGTTTCGTCCATTGCAGTTAGCTGGCCTAGTGAAATCTTCGGAATTTAGGTATCGACAAATCACGTTGCCTCCTGAAAACCTTACTGCTGGCACGTAAAAGAAATTTTTTGGTTCCTTGGACATGGCCGTATGAAATATATTTGTGACTGACTTGCCTGTTAAAATGAAGTTCGCTATTCTGACTTCCACAAAGAGACAGGTAAGAGCCTATGCAGATGAACGGCTAACCCGGTGCACAACTCATGGTGCACAGTCTCAGTTACGTGGTATCTATTGAAATGCTTCCAAAGACAACAGAAGTTTGATTTTAAGCATTTCATATAACTATTGCCCTACTTTAAAAATTAGAATGCAGTCATCATCTAGTCATTAAGAGGTAAGATGTTAAGCTGAAGATTCAACACAATAAGTAAGTATTACAATGAGAAACTGTTTGTCTTGAGGCAGTATAAAACACTGCGCGCAGATTATTAGGATTATATTTATCTATTGCCGGCCGAAGTGGCCGAGCGGTTCTAGGCGTTACAGTCTGGAAACGCACGACCGCTATGGTCGCAGGTTCGAATCCTGTCTCGGTCATGGATGTGTGTGATGTCCTTAGGTTAGTTAGGTTTAAGTAGTTCTCAGTTCTAGGGGACTGATGACCTCAGCAGTTTAGTCCCATAGTCCTCAGAGCCATCTGAACCATCATATTCATCTATTATTTGAAAATTATACTATTTAGGGCTTCCAACAAACTTAGGGCATAATTTCAAACCTTTAAGAAACTTTTTTTCGCTGACACTCTCAATAATACCATTGTACTAAAGACTTTATCACACGCTACATTTTCGCTGATTATGCATCAGAATTACACCATGAGGCGTAATATGTTAATACGTGATTTTTCTTTTACTGCCAAGTCTATTTGTAACATATTCTGTAGACACTGTCCACATGTGAAAAATTGTATTAATTTACGTCAAACAGGTTGGGAAATGTGACGTTATTAATAGTAATATGCCTGAAAAATTAGAACTTCCTTAAAACGGAAATAAAATTACCCAACCTAACGTCATCCAGTGTTTGACTGTAAGGACTTTTAGCGACTACCAACAAACTTCAATTCCCATTTTTTATAAACTTTTTCTCGACACTTAGCATGAAATATTTCACACGTTAACTTATTTGTATAGCAGTCACACGGTTGAAGCTATTTTGTATATAAGGGGGTGGGTTACTGGTAATTTATGGGGGTTTACTGGTAAGTACATAAGTTATCAGCTATTAAAACTGTAAAACCAACGAAACAATCACTGGAATGGATATAACTTCTGAGGACGTGCGGCATACAGTGCCAGCAATGAGTACGCACATAGATGGCAAATATTTATGCTAGAACCGACTGTTACAGCCACAAGTTTGGATCCACGTTGGAACACTTGTACAGCTGTGTAATTGTCTGCCAAGAGGATTTCACCGCACTTGTTTCGGCAGTACTAGTGGAATCCAGGGCATTGCGCCGCAACCAATTGTCCAGAAACCTTGAGGGAATTAACCGCTGTAAGAGACTTCTAAAAATGTGTGATTTCTGTTACCTACCTGATTGGAGTGCCCTATGCGTAATGGTCTGCTTAGTAGTACACACCAGAGTTGAAGCTTCCTTGCGTGTACAATACTACGACGACCAACGTTCGTTCCTATCGTGAGGGTTGGTAGGAATTAGGCGACATGTTTGGGAAAAAGGGAAATAGTCGGTTGAGCTGAGTAAGAGGGAGTCTTGACATGAGAAAATTGTTAAAATTCCCTCGCAACAAAAAGTAATGCTTGGAATAAATACTGAAATTACAAACACTATGAATATCTCACAACTTCTGCCTCTATTCAGAAAACATTATCAACTCTTTATACACTTACTCTAAAGTAGGTATGCGTAAACAGGGGGCCGTTAAGCTCTGGTTCCACAGAGTGGCCCTCGAGCCTAACCTATTGCGCACCCCTGCTCCAAAGGAATTGTACCCATGAAAAGACCAAGTCTTTACCCAAAGACATTGACTAACCAGCACCGTTCCATCTACAGAAAAACAAACTATCAGTACTAAGAGAGCCCATATCAACGACACAACACACGGAAGTTCCTAGCTAAACATTTAGGATTCCAACAGCTGTTCTGCAACTCTGTTCGGCCCCTGTCTGGTTACTTCTTAGGCTAACTCTGCTCATTCCTCTACCACCTTCCTACTCTAACTGTAACAAACCAACAAACCTTTCAGAGCGCTCGGCTTCCCAGTTTTATTCAGTTTTTCCTTCATTCCCGCTAGCTGCTGACGAAGCGTCTTGTCGAATGGGCCTCACCATCTCATTGGCTCTAGTTCTACCCTATTCTTCGGAGACAGAGCGGTGGGAGGGAGCCGTTTGTCATTAAATCACGTCTTAGGCCTACTATAGGATCTTAATGAGGTACAGGGGCCCCTCCCAAAAACTCTCACTCTTTATCCCTCTCTTACCCTCGCTCCTTGTCTGCAGTTATATCACTCTTGTTTTTGTAGCTGTACGCGACCGTCGCCACCCATGCCCCTCTGGTCACGTTTTTCCCCAGTGTTTTTAGGAACCTATGACATTTTATGCAACCACCCTACAATGTCTGACTGTTGTCGGACTTAGGCAACCAGTATCTGTTGCCTCGTAACTTTCACTTTGAATGTTTTGAACTCACAAGACTTGGCCGTTTCTTACGGGTACTGTATCGCCCCGCCCATGTACTTGGCGTTACTCTTCAGAGTGACATCAATTTAAAACCTTCATTCACCTTTACAATATGTTGTTTACGTTTATATATAGCAGAAGTTGAAAATACCGTTTCAGTTGTAAGTTTCTATTTATCTTTTAGTTGTTAAAACACGACAGGTTGCAGGCTTTTACCTGCCCATCATCAGATGTTATATTGAAAATAAACAAGTTTTACAGTTTTTGTCTTTAAAAATAAAATGAAAGAATTACATTTACACTTAACATTTTCCTCTGGAATGAAACAATTACACTTAACTTTTGTAAACTGGAATAGTTACGTTCACACTTAATCTTTTCCTCTACAGTGAAACAATTTCATTTACACTGTTATAAGCCGGTTTAATTGCACCAATATTTTACATTTTCCTTTTGATAATCTGGAATGAAACAATTATGTCTACTGTCTATTTCTAAAGTGCGTTGAGTCTTTTTGTTTATGTGATCTTATTATCTATGTTACTACTTTCTCAGGAGTACTATTCAGCGGTCTTTGTACTATTATGTCTCTGCACTTTGATTTATGGTGGTAGTTTGTACATGTATCCTACAGCAGCAATTATTATTGTTTAAATAATTCCATATTATTCTAAAACATTCATGTCTTCAACAACAAGTCAATATAAATAGCATAATTAATGTTATACTCATATACATAGTGATGGAATAATATGTCAGATATTTACAACGTATCATCTTTTCTTGCTGTTCTGTGATCACCTTATGTAAATCATTTGAGTGCTTTCCTGCAATCTTTGGTTCATCTCGTTGTGTGGCCACATGATCTAATGATAACTCTAAGGTTAGCAAACAAATGTTTGTGTTTTCCTTATTTACTATGAAATAATTAATTTCCAATTTTATTTGTGTAATTGCATCATTTTAGTTGTATTAGTGCGTATTATTTGATTTGTCGGTATGAAAGCTCTTGTTCCGTATCTTTTACGTTTGCAGTAGAACCTCATTTTTTTCTGAACGCCTCTTAGTACTACATTCTCAGCGGCCTGCCTCCCAGGTAATACTGTCAGAAATCCCTCCTTAAAACTACTCATAACCACTCATCGTTATTTAACTGCGTCCATATACTTTTGCTGTAAACTACAGTTATCTTTTTACAACATTTGGCATTACACTTGTTGGCTGAAGTTTTGCATCACACTCTTACTGGTCGAAGGTTGACAAGCCTGCAAATGTTTGTCAGCACATTATTCTGTTCTTACTTAATTCCTTAAAATCTAGTTATTCTGTTGATAGTTTTGTGTGCTGTTGTTTTGCATCGTCTATAAGAAAGACTAACATTCTGTGTAAAGTAATTCTCTTTTTACAACATTTGGCATTACACTTGTTGGCTGAAGTTTTGCGTCACACTCTTACTGGTCGGAGGTTGACAAGCGTGCAAATATTTGTCGGCACATTTTTCTGTTCTTACTTAATTCCTTAAAATCTAGGTGTTCTGTTGATAGTTTTGTGTGCTGTTGTTTTGGATCGTCTATAAGAAAGACTAACATTCTGTGTAAAGTAAAAATCTTATTATCTGTTAAGGGGGCATTTACCACGTATCATTATATGCTTTTCGCTATAAATACATCTACATCGATTAACTTTAATAAGAGGTATCCTGACGAATCGGCTAGAGGAACAGGGAACTTTACAGCTTTCAGTTCAAATTTTTTCAGACTGTGGTTTATTAAGCAGGCTGCTATGTGCCTTTCTGTGAATTAACTATTGCATTTATCATTTGTTCATACTCTAATTCTGTACCTCCGAGTACATCTGCTACTTTCAGTACTTGTTCACATATGGTTACAAACGTTGCTACTCTTTCAAATCCTATGTTTACCTCCTTAACACTTCAGTTAAAGAATCTTTGTAGCCTTTCCAGCCCAAATTTTAACCTGTCTTTGTTTTCTTTTATCGCACTTACTATTCTGTTTTCTCCTGATAATGTGGCTCTTAACCACTGCCACTTCTTCCTTTGTTGAACCCAAAAGGTCTTTGAAATTCTTCTCCTTCTCCTCTTTGTTTTCCCTGTAATATGTAGCATCAACTTCATCTAGCGTACCAAATAGTATCTTACTTACCTTACTGATGATGATAAACAGGAATCTCTTCTGTCGTGTCTCATGCCTTGTCAACTGTTATAGTAATCTTGTATTTCTATCACCTGTTGGTCTAGCACATGACCATCTATTAAACCTCCATTAAGTTCTTTTAGAGGGTCCCCACATCTCTGTAGTACTAGTTTGCTGTATCTGCTGAAAAAGTTCAGTTTTGGCATCTAAATTTACAAATGTCAGAGTCTTCCGTGTGGTACTGTATATTTCTACACCTCCTATATTATCATCTATTTTTGAAACTTCGTTATCAGCTGTGAAAGTTTTTGCGTTATCTCTTGCTGTGACAGTTACTGGTACTACAGTGCTTACGGCAAGAGAATAGCTCTGACAGTTGATGCGAAGTTGGCACACGTGCTTCGCGCATCCACGACGGCCAATCAGATCGTGAGCTTTTGTTTACGTTTCCGTGGCAACGCCCCAGTGCTGCCATAGTGCTGGGCGACCGCTGCTGGCTCGCTCCCCGTCCGTGTCGAATACTGTTAATTGTGCTCCCAGCTGTCAGAGCTCTTCTCTCGGCGTATGGAGGTCCGATCTTACTCGTCGGCTTTGACCCGTGACGTAAGTGTGTTGTGGTGTGTGACGTCATTACGGCGCGGAAAACCTAATACATGGTTTGATGTACTCTTGTTTAAAGAACATGTATACGTAATATGAAGCAATTTGATGAACATATTGATCTGTAGCGTAGCCCACTTGAGGTTAGGTTGGGAGTTTTTTTTTTGGAATGCGGCCGCGGCAGCGGCCGCCTATGATTCGAAAATATTGATTTGACACTAATGAAGCCTGTGGGGGGATGGGGGGGCACTGCAGACTCCCCCCACCGCATAACGACATATTTAGTTTCTCCCCACCCAAAAACCCCCAATTTCCCACGCTTGTCCCGTTACAGTCATTAGGCTTTTTGTGAAACTTGTGTATTTCAGTGTTTACAATACGTATTCGATGTTTTTATATCCGCCATATTGGAATTGTTGTTTATGGTCGTTTCCGCGGTATTTGTGACGTCATGGGTCAAAGCCGACGGGTAAGATCGGACGCTTCTGTATTTCCGTATACTAGTACTAGAAATAGTAGTAGTGTTGTTCCTTCCTGTGTCATACCTGTGTTCAGTCTGTTTGCGTGCACCTTCACTTCTTTGTTGCCTCTTTAACTTTACGACTACATTTGGCATATCTACTCTGACCGTACGGTCCTCACCGCTGTGACACTAATTTCCTTATTCTGCCACATCTTACTGCTTCATCATATAGGAACGCTTCATCACATACTTTGAATTCTTTTTGATTTTTTAGTTTATCGCCTTTCCCATGTTAGCTTTTTTTGTGTTTCATTACTGATTGTCTTGCTATATTGTGTACTTCTTGTAAGCTAGATTTCGATCTGTTCATATATAATTCATATTCATAACTTACCTGTCCTGATTCTCGTTGCAATGTTCCTTGGATGTAAGCCTTTCTGTCATGAAGCAGTTCAACAAACGTGCACCCTGTAGACCCACGTGTCCCATGTACTTTGATGTCCTGTAAAAAGATCTCAAATACTCTATCAGTGCGCGGTGACTTCTGTCTAGTGCACCGCTTGACTCTGGATGGTAGGCCATTGTGTGTATCTTGTTAATACCCAAAAATTTACAAACTCTACTAAAAAGACCACTTAAATAATTTTTCCTTTGCGCAGTTGGAATGACAGAATTTCATACCTTAAAACAATGCATTCTACGAGCGTTACTGTGTCGGCGTCACGTCGTTGTATTGGAATAGCTAACTTAAACTTACTTAAATTGTCTTGGAAAGTCAGCATGTATATTTTATCTGTGACTGATACATTTGGACCTACAACGTCCAGTGAACACTTCATGGAAATACTTTCCACCATGTCTGTTATTTCCAACTGCATTTTTGTCTTTGCCTATGTAAACGTATTCTTTTGACGCGACGTATGGGTTCTTCTATACTGCGTTTCATTTCTTTCTGTTGCTTATACTGCTTTAGTCTTCGGAACGATCTGACATGCCCTCTACCCTCCTAATGGATTATTATGGATTTATTTTAGTATTCGTTGCTTTCACTCAGTACTAATCTCACTTCCTGTTACATCTGCCATTACGTCTACTAATGTGTCCTCATCACTTTTTATTTCAGCACTTGCTTGTATTTGTCACACAGTCACCGAATTACTCTTTACCTTTCCATCCATCTGTTCCCTGTCAGTATGGATACACTCACTGTACTGTATTCTACTAACAGCGTCTGCTGTGCTATTGAGCCTACCTGGATTGCAGGTTACTTCATAGTCAGAGTGTTCGAGTTTAAGTCTTCACTTCAGGACTCTCGAACTAGGATCAGTGGCTTATGGTCTGTTACCATTGTAAACAATCGTCCAAACACATACAGTCGGAATTTCTTTACGGCAAATACTGTAACCAATAAATCTTTTTCCTTGAAAGCATCGTTTTGGTTTTCACTCCATTTGAATTTTACACTTTCTTCAGCAATTCATTGAGTGGCTTCTCAGTTTAGCTAGAATTTTTGGTAGTACCCAATTACGGTTCTAAACGATTTCAATTCTTTTGTTGTTTTGTGCTGTGGAATGAATTTCACCTTTTTCACCTTTGCCATGACGGTAAGATTCCGTTGTCCATAATACAAGAAACAAGAAGATCCCTTCTTTTCTTAAGAAGTCATACCCATTTGGTTGCAGAATTAAGCTGTGCCGTCGCAACCCATCAGAAATTAAATGTAGCTTCCCATTATGCTACTGTAGGGTCTTTCCGTAACACACTATATCGTCTAGGTACGCTAAACATTTACTTACTTCCAGACCTGCCAAAACTGTGTTGATTAACAGTAGAAAACAACCTGCGACTCCTTTCAGTCTCATGGGCATTCGTCATGTATTAGTTTTAGCTGAACGCTCTCTATCGTTCTAGTCCGTATTTGGTAGTATTCGACTGCAAGGTCAAGCATTGAGAAGTACTTTTCTGGCCCTAGGTAGTGTAAGATTTCTGTGGTATTTAGTAGCGGAAATGTATCGTCTACAGATTTGTCATTTTATTATCTTGAGTACATTAGGATACCCCACATTTCTTTGGCGTCTCGTTTCTTTGCGATTAACAACAAAGGTGCATTTCACGCACTCCTTTTTTTCCACTGTTATGTCATCTTTAGCAAGTGTTGTATGTCTGCCACGCAAAGTGGCCGCCGGGTATCAGGCGTCATGTCACGGATTGCGCGGTCCGTCCCACCGGAGGTTCGAGTCTTCCCTTGGGCAAGGATCTGTGTGTTGTTCATAGCACCAGTTAGTTTAAATTGTGTGTAAACCTAGGGACCGATGTCCTGAGCAGTTTGGTCCCTTAGGAATTCACACATTTTTTGTTGGTTGGCTCTGAGCACTATGGGACTTAACTTCTATGGTCATCAGTCCCTTAGAACTTAGAACTACTTAAACCTAACTAACCTAAGGACATCACACACATCCATGCCCAAGGCAGGATTCGAACCTGCGACCGTAGCGGTCGCGCGGTTCCAGACTGTAGCGCATAGAACCGCTCGGCCACCGCGGCCGTCCTTTTTTTGTTCTATGTGCTGTTTCTAAACCTATTTCTCTGCTTTAGGTGCTCCGCATGGTCTAGCGTTTATCTCTTTGCCTGCATATGATGGTGCTATCGGGACCCTGGGTCAATCGATGCATCACGGAGGATGCATGTGACAGTCGGTCACCTGGTGGATCTAATACGTGCACATATTCTGTGGAGACTTCCACTGATGGGTTGATTTCTTCGGAATTTATGTGATCTACTCTACGTTGTTTTCACAGAATGTTACCAGGATTTCCTTTTTCCCTGCGGTTTTCTGGTGACACCCCTCAGCAGAAGCCATTCCGCTACATCGATTCTAACCGTATGATTTATATGAAGCAACCATAGCTGTGGTCTCGTATCTATTAATAGCTTTAATTTCCTATTTAACTCTACACAGGATAACACAAGCACTTTCTTTGGCATAGTCTGTTACCTTAAATAACGGTTAGTTTTACTTGAGAATGCCTGACTGAGCAGCTCTGTCACCCTTTACTTTCCTACGCCTCCACTTCCCTTTTAGGAATTGACACTCTACCCTCCCTCCATGCAGCCCAAGGCCCTTCCTTACAATTCTCAGCTTAGTGCCTCGTTAGTTTACACTTAAAACTCATCCTGATGCGAGGTGCAGGTTATACTCTGGGCACCTCCATTCACACAGTGAATGTGGTCCCTCGACCTCATTATAATATCCTTCTTAACTTGCTGTGATCTATTTCGATCACTTTTCCTGATCATGCCGCGTTCCCGTGTATGACAACCACAGCACAAATTTGTAAACTGTTTTGTCGGCGTAGTACGAAATTTTCCTACCGCCTTGATTCTCCTAACTTACTTCCTGTACTCTCTAGTAACCAACACGTAAAATATCTTAATTCTTCACTTTCTCTAGATGATTTCATTGCTTCATTTGTAAGCTCAATCTTTCTTTCACTGACAGTAGAGCATTTTCTTTCTGTAATGCTAATTATAACGCGGCAGATAATCCAATTTCTCACCGCAATTCATGAATATCGTTTATATTCTATCGTTCTTATACAAAACATGCTCTTCCTAAAAAGTCTACCAGCTCCATGGCACCTTTCCTGTTGACAAACTGCCTATTGGCTTCTGTCTCGGGTTCTTCGGCCCACGTTCATCTAATGATTTTTCTGACGTTTCGCCAGCACGAGTGGCTGGCGTTGTCAAAGCTTCACCCTCCATTGCCGGTGGTGAACTGGAGGCGAGCTCGCGGCCGCAGACTATATGTACCTGGCGCGCCAACGTCCGAGGGCTTCTCCGCGGTCATTTCCGGTGCGGTTCTCCTCTTGCTACCTGCGACGGTCGTTCGCTGCAGTACGGGAAGCCAGGATCCGTTTACCTTAAGGCTTTCCTCTTTCTTGTTGAAACTGTTCGCGTGTTTTTGTATTTCTACAGCTTCTCTGAACAAGCGCGTGTGATAGTGCTTCTCTACAGCTAGAACTTCCGTGTCGGCGAATTTTATTACGTGGTCGGTCCCATTCAGTGCATGCTCTGCTACGGCCGATTTCTCCACTTGCCCCAACCTGCAATGTCGCTTGTGCTCTTTGATCCTGGTGTTAACTGATCGTCCAGTCATTCCGACATAAACTTTTCCGCATGTGCATGGTATACGGTATATTCCCGACATTGCAAGTGGGTCTCTTTTCTCCCTCGCCGATCTAAGACACTCTTTGATCTTCCTTGTCGGTTTGAAAACCGTCTTTACGCCATGTTTGCGCAATGTACGGCCGATTCTGTCCGTCACTCTGGGAATGTATGGCAGAAAGGCCGTACCCGACATTTCTTTTTCTGGTTCCTTACTTCGCCGAGTGTTGGGCTCTGTTACACTTCTAATGTAATTTGTGGAGTACCCATTGCTCCTCAGAACAGTTTCCAGGTGTTGCATTTCTCGTTTGAGGTGTTGCGGCTCACATATTCGTCCTGCTCTCGTTACGAGCGTACTAATCATGCCCCTTTTCTGGCTCGGGTGGTGGTTTGACAGTTTGTGCAGGTATCGGTCCGTGTGTGTCGGTTTTCGATACACGCTGTGTCCCAGGTTTTCGCCTTCCCTTGTGACCAGCACAGCCATTTCTAGATGCACAAACTGTCAAACCACCGCGCGAGCCAGAAAAGAGGCATGATTAGTACGCTCGTAACGAGAGCAGGACGAATATGTGAGCCGCAACACCTCAAACGAGAAATGCAACACCTGGAAACTGTTCTGAGGAGCAATGGGTACTCCACAAATTACATTAGAAGTGTAACAGAGCCCAACACTCGGCGAAGTAAGGAACCAGAAAAAGAAATGTCGGGTACGGCCTTTCTGCCATACATTCCCAGAGTGACGGACAGAATCGGCCGTACATTGCGCAAACATGGCGTAAAGACGGTTTTCAAACCGACAAGGAAGATCAAAGAGTGTCTTAGATCGGCGAAGGAGAAAAGAGACCCACTTGCAATGTCGGGAATATACCGTATACCATGCACATGCGGAAAAGTTTATGTCGGAATGACTGGACGATCAGTTAACACCAGGATCAAAGAGCACAAGCGACATTGCAGGTTGGGGCAAGTGGAGAAATCGGCCGTAGCAGAGCACGCACTGAATGGGACCGACCACGTAATAAAATTCGCCGACACGGAAGTTTTAGCTGTAGAGAAGCACTATCACACGCGCTTGTTCAGAGAAGCTGTAGAAATACAAAAACACGCGAACAGTTTCAACAAGAAAGAGGAAAGCCTTAAGGTAAACGGATCCTGGCTTCCCGTACTGCAGCGAACGACCGTCGCAGGTAGCAAGAGGAGAACCGCACCGGAAATGACCGCGGAGAAGCCCTCGGACGTTGGCGCGCCAGGTACATATAGTCTGCGGCCGCGAGCTCGCCTCCAGTTCACCACCGGCAATGGAGGGTGAAGCTTTGACAATGCCAGCCACTCGTGCTGGCGAAACGTCAGAAAAATCATTAGATGAACGTGGGCCGAAGAACCCGAGACAGAATCCAAAAGGCAGTTTGTCAACAAGTGGCCACGAAAGCCTTAACAATTTTGTACCTTTCCTGTTCTTTCTACTTGCGATCCCGTTTACGGTTCCCTAAAGCGTCGCTGCATTTCGATCTATCTTACTTGCCCATGATGAGATTGGTTCCCTGTAGTCATGTCTTTCCTGAAATATACTGCAAGCGTAGTCGTCTATCGTCCTCTTTCTCCTGTAATTCTCTACTAAAACATGTTTTATCTCTTCCCACCCGTGATTTTTGCTTTAACAATTTTAAACAATATCCAATGCTTCTCTGGACTCACTAGTTAAAACACGGAATCTAAATGCTCAATAAATTCCCTTAGGTTCCTCTTGCTGGCATCAAAAGGTTTCGCTGTAAGGCGAAATGCTTCTTCATCAGTTCCTCAGCTGTTTCCCAATGATGAACTTACTTTGCTAGGGAGGGGGCAGGGAACTTTAAAATTTTAAAAGATTTACGACTAATAGTTTTAGAGTTACTGTTACGATGGTTAAAGTTTGTTAGAACGTGTACCCGGCGATCTCTCCCGGCTCTCTCTGACGCGTCGGCGGCGCTTTGCCGGCCATGTGGCTGCTACTCAGAGGGGCTAAACTTTCTCCTCGTACTTGCGGGTGACGACACGGCCTTACGCCTGCCATCCGGATGAGGATACGGCCTTATCCCTCGTGGTTTTGTGTCGTGCTGCCGTTGCCATACGTTGCCCTGCACCCTGCTAGGACTCCGTTTGGAATTCTAATGTTGTGGGACGAATTTTTACTTCACTGAAAGTTGCAAATCACCACAACTGTCTGCTGTTTGCCGCAATCACTATAGCAGTGTCACTCAGTAAACCGTCTTTTTAAACTTTCATTTACACACACGTTTGAAACCATTTGAGCTTTTTCTGTCGCATCTCAAAGGTGAATTTTGCTTGGGACTGGGAGACAGGTATCGGGAAGAAGGGAAATAGTGAGATGGAGTCTTTACCTGACTATACTGATAATATTCCCTTATTATAGAAGGCACTGAAATCACAAACACTAATGAGTGTTTTACAACCTCTTACTTTATTCAGATAACAGTATCAGCTCCTGCCATACTTGCTCTAGAGAAATTGTACCCCCTAAAAGGTCAAGTGTTTTGCAGATACAATAACGGGCACCGCTCGATCTACTTAAAATGAAACACGCAGAAGTCTCTACCTAAACCACTAGGGTTCTATCATGTGCGCAGCCACTACTGCAGGTAACTCTGCTTGGCTCTGCCTGGTTACTCTCTTCTGCTGCACCTGCTGATACTACTACCACCTTCCTATCCCAACTGCAACAGATCTCTCAGCGTCCTACTTCCGTATTTTATACAGTGTTCACCTTCGACCCCCACGGGTCCTGGCATGGTGTGTCGTCGATGGGCTTCCACCATTTCATTGGCTACAATTGTGCATTTGTCTTTGAAGGCTGAGTGGAGAGAGGGAGGCATCTGTTGTTAAATCGTGTCTTGGGCATAATATAGGTTTTTCATGACATTTAGGTGCACCTGCCAAAGGCTCTAACCCTACCTTAGCCTTGCTCCTTGCCCACAGTTATATATCTCTGGTTTTTACAGCTTTTAACGTTTCGCTATACGCAATGGTCGTCGTCCTGGCGCCTGTGATCAGTATTTTCCCCTTTGATTTTAGGAGCATCTGACATTGTACAAAAAGCTCCATCGAAGGTCTGGCTATTGTCACACTTTGGCGACCAGTATGGAAATTGCTCGCGCTGTTTGCACCAGAGTCTTTAGCGTCGAATTTCTTTGTGGTGGACGGTGACGGCTCGAGGCATGAAGATAAAGGTTGGTATGCATGGGATTTCTATACATATCGGCATCCATGGATCAACCGAGTTTTGTAGTAACAAACACGTTGTCAGATAACATTATGAGCAAAGCGATAGCATGGCGATGGCTAGTCCGTTACTGCCTGTTGTGACGAACCTATAGGTCGTACACTTTGAAGCAAAGACACAAGAAGCCGCCAGATTTTAACGAAAGTTTTTCTGTTGTAGGTGGATACAAGTTTGTGGTATGGGCGTGTGGAACGGAATATGTTGGGAAGTTCCCGTGACATTTAAATGCTATCCATCGCAATATGAAATTCACAATGGAACTTGAAAAGGAAAGAAGGCTATCTATTTTCGTCGTGTTGAATTGGAGAAAATCCGACGGGTTTCTGGGTTAGAGTATACATAGAAAACCCACGCATATTCTATCTATTCGACTCGAGCCTTCACCATCTATAGCAAACAATGTCGCTGCTGAGGACACATGTACGCGTAGCTCAGAAACGTTCTGACACAAAGAGCAGCTCCGAAGAATCGCACGCACGTGTTATGATCTACATGAATGGATACCCAGCTCGTTAAACTGAGAAGGCGATTTAGTCAAAGTCAGGAACGCCTGAGAAAGAGATTCAGACTGAAACAGAGAGAGAAGCGTTAATCTAGCGTATGCTTGTACGGTATCTGGAAAGATCTCTACACAGCTACAAAAACATGGAATGTAGTGTACTTCGCTGCCGCCAGCGCATAAAAATATCTTAACTGTAATGTCAAATACAATTTACACTTCAAAAAACATGGTGTGTTCCGCATTCCATGCGAACGTGGCATGTCTTGTGTGGGCCAAAATATCAGAACAGTCGAGGCGAGATGAGGACGTCTAGAACAACCAGGTACATCAACAGCCGCCGAGCAATGCCTCGAATATAATCACGAGGAGACCAATGTCGCGACGCAATCGCAAGTTCCTGGGACAGCGTAATTAGGGAGGCAATAGAAATAACTATACGGGAAAACCAAATAAATAGGAAAGGAGGTTATAGACTTGATGGCTGCGCATTTTCGACATAAGTAAATCGCTCTGAGCACTATGACATCTAAGGTCATGTCATCTAGGCTTAGAATACTTAAACCTAACTAACCTAAGGACATCACACACATCTATGCCCGGGACAGGATTCGATCCTGCGACCGCAGCAGTCGCGCGGTTCTGGACTGAAGCGCCTAGAACCGCTCGGCCACAGAGGCCGGCCGTCATAAATAATCCGTCACAAATTAAGAAGGATAGAGATCTTCATACCTACAACATTAGAAGAAAAAAATGACGTTTACTATTCATTACTAAAGCCGTCTATGACTCAGAATGGAGCTTAATATGCACCAACAAAAAATATTCATCATTTCGATAAATACATGAATTTGTGACAGGTAGGCTGTTACTGTAATTTTTAAATCTTTTCTGAAGTCATTAGTTTCTGAAGAGTCCGTCTGTTCTATACAAGAATTTTTAAATTAAAACACATAAGTTTGCAAATACAACTAGTCTTAAGAGTAGTTTCTTAAGCAGGACTGAAAAATACTATGATCATTAGTGTTAAATAAGGCCAATAAGTAGCCAAGCAATGAAACTAATCATAGATACATTTCATGTAAACTGACACGTTACATGCGTTTCAGTACGGACCAATAAGAACTGTTTCATCAACCGTACATTAATGACACATCTTGTGTGCTCGAGAAGGTGTAGAGGAGACACCTCCACTTGAAATCAGGATAGCTGCTGAGAACCTTCGAAGCGTCTTCGACACTCGTGAAACGTTATGAGAGTTCAGTCATTTATTCACAGTATTCACAGGTCGTCGTTGTTTCGCATCAGCCTCGACAGTTGTTCATTCAGCTGCGTGTTGGTTTTTAGCTGCGAACCGTCGAATTAACTCCGGCGCTGAACGCTCAAAAGAAACTATCAGCGACACAGGCGCCGCGGCGCAGGTGCAGCCGTTTCCCAGTGCAAAGTGATTTCGGGCTGGCAGCTTGTAGTGCACTCGGTCCCACTCCGAAATCTACGATGACGCTTGACGATAATCCACTAAATATGTGGTGTAGGTAGTTACGTGTTCGGTTGATCTTCTCCTTACCCCTGGTAGGTGTTACCATCCGAATTCGCCTGAGTATTGAACAGGAACGTTGATCCCAAGAGGCCTTGTTGCTGACCTCCGCGCAGAGGTCCGATATTTGACATAAGTTGCACGATATTTTTCGTGTTCATTCAGTTCCCAGCAACGAGGAACATTTGTGGTATGACCTTTACGGGAAACATGACTTTTGAATTAAACCTTAGGTCTTTGATAATCTCAGCTATCATTGCTTGTTTGTTAATGCTGGCAACATATTCCGACAGTTTTGTAAGGCAGGCGGGGTTACCCAACATCTCCTTGCCATCGTTCATTATCAGGTTGAGCAACGAGACGTGTTGACGAAGCGCCTCGTGTGAGCACAGCTTGAGACAGTGACGATCCAGTCTTTCGTGAAGGTCCGTTGATGTCCAGTGTGAAGAATCCTTAGTCCACGTGAATGCGCGGTAAAATAGAAATCAAGATATGTGTTATGTATGAATGAAACTATGACTGAAAATCAACAACAAAAATATTCTTTATTGTCAACATATAAAATTACAAAATCTCTTATCTCTTTGGTTGTAGGAGCAACAATAATAATGCTTTCTTCTGTAATATTTTTGACATTGTGGGTCATGACTTCACAGTATTAATCGTTCACCTGAGATTAACTTGTTTTCAAATACCTCGGTCAGAAGTTCGTCCTTCAAAAACTATTTTTTTTTTTCGCAGTGTTTCAGTTAAATGGAGCACAAGAGTAATGGTTGCTTACCTTCGCAAAACTTCTTGCTGTATTCATCTAGGGTCCACTGAAAGAAACTCACAACCTTTTGAAAACCCCTAGTTATTTGTTCTTAGAGCACCGAAAAATATTCCACTTTCAAATCTGAAAATGATTTGATGAGCAGATATAATACGTCTTTTCTCCGAATATGACGAAAACATCGATTTTAATATAACAGTATTAAACACCGTTTTCAGTTCAAATAAACAATGCAGTCGTATTTTTAACAGTCGTTGGAGTGTTTAAATTTTTTTCCGTTATTGGAAGACGTATTCCGGGGTTTTACGTATTACTCTGAAACTTGGGGAACTGTACGTCCATAAATAATACGATATCGAGCTCTTCATGATTGAGTCCCGGACAGTATTCTTCTACGTCACCACATATCGAATGACGAAGATCCACTACTCGTCCACTCGCCGTGTAGCTGCTTTTCAAACGAAACCTGCGGAAAGACACAAAAAAAAATTGATAAAGCAACAGAAAATTACACTTACATTCAAAAACTTTTTTAGTTACAACAAAAAAAAATAGTCCTTTTGACACACATTAGGACCAGATAGTTAGTTTAGATTTTGATCAGTGTAACATTATACTTTCAAGATATGAAATACATTCGTTTTTCGTTCAGTAGGTTTCGGAGTTACGGTTTTGTATAATTCCACGGCCGAATACAAAGAATCTTAATTAAATTGGAAGATGCTTTTATCTTTGAAGAATAAAGTATTACTTACTAAAGGCTAAACAATTTCTGTTAATTTCAAAGTGAAGAGAGAGACAGAAATTAGTTTTTATCTGTAGACACCGGAGGTTATTACTTACTAAAGGCTAAACAATTTCTGTTAATTTCAAAGTGAAGAGAGAGACAGAAATTAGTTTTTATCTGTAGACACCGGAGGTTTTTGAATGATTTTTTTTGATTTGGCTCCTCTCAACTCGTAGTTATTAAGTTGCGTTAGATAGGACTTCTTGTGTGGATGGTTACGCCATGAACGCAGCTACAGTTCTACTGTGGGTTGGGTAGGAGCAGCTAGGTAATAGTAAAATAACAGGTCTAAGGTATTCCATCTACACTCGCATTTAAGAGACACCTATGTGTTTAAGAAACGTCTGTTAACTGTGAAAGCACAAAATTTCCGGGACAGTAAACTGTTTCAGTGTTGAGGCGGAGTCTTTGAATACGACCCTGTAGTATCATCAGGTGTTACTTTTGTTAGTATTTTGAATCTGCCAACTCATGACGTTCGTGTTACGTACCCTATGTCCACTGCTATGAACACGGCCCTGTGCTGCCAGCTCACCCAAACACGTTGAAGATCAATCCGGTCCAAAATTTCTCCTTGGTACACTTTATAACTTGCTCGCTGTACAGACTGAGTAACATTGGAGAAGGCTAAAACACTGTCTCACAGTCTCCACCACTGCTCCCTTTTCATATCCTTCGACTCTTATAACCAGTCTAGTTTCTGGACAAACTGTTGATAAAAAGTAGAATTTCAAAACTGTCGATCCCTAAACATACAAGTCTTATAAACTCTCTCAAACTAAGACAGATCTTCCCCAATGTCGGCTTCTACCAGTTTTCCCAATCATCTGTAAATAATCGTCCACACTTAATCAGGGTAGAGACAAACGATATAGAAATCGATAACATAAGCTGTCAGAATTGTTCAGAGACTTGGAGACTATGGGAATTGACTGCAGAAGAAAAGAATATTATCCTGCAGCCTAACACGAATCAAATGCTGTCACTGGGAAGAAAGGAATATAGTCTAAGATACCAGTATCAAAGGGAGTGAAGCAGGGATGGAGCTTGACTCAACAATTATTTAATTTGTACGTAGAAAATTAAATGAAGAAATGTGAGAAACCAGCAGCAATGGGAGAGTGCTTCAAACGAATTATTTTGTAAATGATGTTGTCAAGTTGGGCAGGAATAAAGAAAAGGAACACAAACCGTTTCGCCTGATGTATGAAGTAATAGACAAATGCAAGATGAGCGTGAACAGAAACGAGGCAAAAATTAATGAAATACACCAAAGATGAAAAAGAATACTCAGTAGTCACGTTCAAGGTAAAAATCTGGTGCAAGTGACTTCAACGTAATGACGTAAATACAACGGATGTTAAAGTTAAATCCGCGTGGCCGCTACGGTCGCAGGTTCGAATCCTGCCTTGGGCATGGATGTGTGTGATGTCCTTAGGTTAGTTAGGTTTAAGTAGTTCTAAGTTCTAGGGGACTGATGACCTTAGAAGTTAAGTCCCATAGTGCTCAGAGCCATTTGAACCATTTTTGTTAAAGTTAAATGTCCCAGGCAAAAAAATCAGTTTTCGAGAAATGAACTGTAGGGAAGACCTGGATTAGTTGGCATAAGAGGCTACTTAGCTCACAGTTTCTATTTCCTGCCCTCGTGGGCCTAGTGTTTTGTCATCGTTCTAATGGGGAATGTACCGATATGTAAATGTGCACCATCCACCGTGACTTCAGTCTGCTTGGAAGCGTCAGCAAGGAAGGACCCCTGTTTCATGGTGTTTCTGATTAGGAATAAATATTTTAATCTTTTTCTTTTACGGTGAACCTGTAGATATAATTGAGGCGCTACTGATGGAGGTCTTCTAAAGAGTGTTTAATTGTGGTTGCGTGCATTTATCATAATCCCTGGTGTCTGTTGTTTGGGATTGCGTGGCATCAGTACTGAATTTTGTATCCCCCAGTGTCTAACTGACGTATTTAGGAAAGACGTCAGTTGTCGTAGCTATGACAACTCGCCTCACAGCTGCTCCAACAAAACCCTCCATTACCGTTTATTAAAAACAAACAATCCCTGTAAAAAATGAATACGTACACATCACCCCAGAAGAAATTCGCCCTTTGACCAAAGCCGGGCCTCCATATAAATCTAGGTATGACAAAAAAGGAGCATTTACTGCCACTCTAACAGACAGTCCCGGCAAAGATAGAATCGCGGCTGAAAGGCCCAATGAAAAGAAAAAGGCACATGCAACCAAGAAGGTCGACATGGCTAAGATTGAGAAGTTGCAAGAAACCTTCTAGAAAAAATGGATATGAATTTCTTCTACGGATTCTGATGACGGGTTGTTAGACATTCGGTACGTCGAATGTAACAACATTTTGGGCTCCTTAATGGTAGTTCAGAGGCTGAAGAACCTCTCTATTGTAAGAAGGTTTCACTTTCAATCTCCAGAAGAAGTAAGTGGGGGTTCTCATTCGACTGTTCACAAGAATCCTGGGAAACAGCTGAAAAATTCCAACAGCTTATATCGAATAAGACCAGCAATGAATTTCTCTGGACTCTCAAGGGCCTCATTATCACTCCGAATACTAATGGTGGCTTGGTTTTGGCGAAGTACCTTCCTCCCCGCCCACCACCGCCAGTACTGTCGGAAAATTGTCACTATCGATGGCAACGAGATTCGTAGGTCAAAAATGGGAAATTCTGGAGATGGCCAGACGAGAATGATTGAGTTTGATAGGACCACGGTAAAAGTGCGTGCAAATTGAATCCTTCTATTAAAATAAACAAACATGTAATTGCTAAATTCGTGATTTGTTTAAAACGTAGAGGTAACACTATTTGAATAACTACAGGCAGGTATAACAAGAAACAGAACATATTTTTCTTGAAGAATCTACTGTTTGTTCGTACATGTAAACTCATGATGTTTCCAGAATGAGATTTTCACTCTGCAGAGTGAAAATCTCATTCTGGAAACATCCCCCTGGCTGTGGCTAAGCCATGTCTCCTCTATATCCTTTCTTTCAGGAGTGCTAGTTCTGCAAGGTTCGCAGGAGAGCTTCTGTAAAGTTTGGAAGGTGGGAGACGAGATACTGGCAGAAGTAAAGCTGTGAGTACCGGGCGTGAGTCGTGCTTCGGTAGCTCAGTTGGTAGAGCACTTGCCCGCGAAAGGCAAAGGTCCCGAGTTCGAGTCTCGGTCGGGCACACAGTTTTAATCTGCCAGGAAGTTTCATATCAGCGCACACTCCGCTGCAGAGTGAAAATCTCATTCTGGAAACATCCCCCAGGCTGTGGCTAAGCCATGTCTCCGCAATATCCTTTCTTTCAGGAGTGCTAGTTCTGCAAGGTTCGCAGGAGAGCTTCTGTAAAGTTTGGAAGGTGGGAGACGAGATACTGGCAGAAGTAAAGCTGTGAGTACCGGGCGTGAGTCGTGCTTCGGTAGCTCAGTTGGTAGAGCGCTTGCCCGCGAAAGGCAAAGGTCCCGAGTTCTAGTCTCGGTCGGGCACACAGTTGTAATCTGCCAGGAAGTTTCATGATGTTGTTTATACATTTAAGTAAAATTTTCTTTGATGAAGTATCATTTTTTCATGAGGACTTTTTCTTAAGAATTTTGTTCTTTCAAAAGATAGTTACCCGAAGTTTTGACAAAATCAAAAGTTATTCTTAGAAAATTGCTATATTCCGCCTGAGTATCCCTATTCACATCAAGTTACGTCAACTCTTCACTAGGGGTATGGCAACTAATCGTGCATCCGTCGATAGTTGGTATAGTTGCAGGTTTTTAGGAAAAGTGATTTTGGGGTGACCTAGACATGTATTTCATTAACGGGTTCTACATGATTTTGTAGTCAAAAAGTTAAGTTTCCACCACTTAAGTTTCTGCAAGTATTACATAAAAAGATAGACAATTCGGAAACCTATTCCAACTAGCTCGATGTCCCCTGCTGATATCCAACAGTGTTACCTTGGCTGGAAGGAAACAGTTAAAGAGCTACATCTGGAGCGTATGCACATGCGAAGCAGAAACGCGGGGAGTGGCGAAGGCGTCAGAGGAAACAGTGGAACCTTTTCAGATTTTGATGATGGAGAACACAGATGAAGACAACTTACACTGACACCGTCTCGAAGGTGCTGACTGACAGGAGAACCTACATGGATGGGCAGCTGCATAACATTAATCCTAGTTTATTATTATGACTAAGGGAATGTTGGAGACAAGAATACAGACGGGAAAATCGAGACTATAATTCATGGATGAAAGTAATATGGCCAAAAGATTAAAGAGCATCGAAAGACTAGAATCAAGAAAGGAGGACGGACGAGGGAGTCAACCAACGCTCGAGCTGAGGAGAAAAGAAATTATAGCAAATTTGGCAGTGATGAGTGCTACACAAATGGTAACTTCCGTATCGAATCCTAAAATTTCAGGCGGAATACACAAAGTGCAAACAGAACATAGACCTTGCCACCTTATGTAAATACTCATTTCACAGCAACAGTGGGCAGATGGAACGCTCCTTCCCTCATTTACTTCATTTCGTGAAAGAACATTAAACCGTATGTCAACCGTCTGCGTCAGCAGCTGTTATCGTTCTAGGTAGCCACTGCAAGTCTGCAAGTCTTCAGGGCCGTTATTTTTATTTTATCAATATCGCAGCGGATTCATCATTCGATGAAATTTAGTTGAGAATCCACTTTCTCTAAACTGTGCTGATGTGTCAACTCTTGCTCACTGTCTGCAGTATCAAAAAATCATGACGCAAGCTGCCTTAGCACGACGTCATTATGCCCCGTGCTGCTGCTGGGTGTACTCTGTTGTATACGCAACACACATGCTCCCCTTTCCATGACGGAAGCTTGAAGGCCATGGTAGGTTACATTGTTCGCATCTTCGTGCAGTATGAATGAAGTATGGCATCGATGGACACAAGTAGTTTACATCGCAGGAAACAATCCCGGCATAGTTATCCTGTGCGTGAGGCAAGGGATTCAGTAGCACACACACGGCAGACCGCTACAGATTGTGTTTCGCGTCGGCAGCCACGACGCCATGCAGGGCGTTCCATTTACCTTGACCATATCAAATAACTTTTCGTCTATAAGAAAAAAAAATTATCAAGCAGATATTTTTAGTGCACATTTACCGATATGACTGCCTTTCTTGTAAATTTATTTGTTACGAAGATATGAAGAGAAGTACGTCTTTCTAAAAAGCAGACTACATTTTTTCCGTAATCCATGTCCTCTCCTCATGATCTGCTGAAAATCACAAATCAAGTCTAAGTCAATTTTGTGTTACTGGGTTTACAACTTTGCTTCCGCCGTTTTGTAATATATGGAAGTAGAGGCAAGCGGCGATGCAGGTGCTTGGGCGCAAGTGTCATGCAATAAGCTATACAATATTAATCTATTTGTGACTGCCTCATAAAGTTGTTCTCGACTGAATACGTCGACTGACGGGCTCGAATCTCGTCTTATGTGGGAACTTCTAATTTTCTGCTTTAATATAAATAAATATTCAGCCGAGGCTCATAAAACGCTGGGTATGACTAGCAGTGAGGCAACTATTAGTGAAATAATAGGAACAGAATCGTTTCAGTGCTTCAAGATCGGTAATTTTGACGTCGATGACCGGAATGGTGGCGGAAGAGTGAAGTATTTCGAAACTACTGGACCCTCAGAAGCAATCACAACAGATCGTTATCGAAAGCAATTGATGACTTTGAGCAGAGCACTAAAATGCAAGCGGCCACTACGAAGTGATAGGCAGGAAATGTGATTTTGCAGTCAAGACATACTTGGAAAAGTATACTCGAGACATTGCTCACTCTTTACAACCACCATTTTTGACCAATGGCATACTGCCTTGCTAACCGGAACCTCTGGTTTTATGAACAAATGCTAAATTCAATCTATTCGTGGATCACCTGAGCAGTTGCTCAGTTATTCCACGTAGGATTCGTATGCTTCCGAAAAGATGGGAGAAAGTGGTGACCACTAATGGTCAGTACTTTGAATCTTAAATTTTTATTCGCAATTGAGCCTCGGATGCGAAGTTATAGACCTACTACGTTTCTAGCAACGACGTATTTACGTGATTGGTACAGTGTGATGTGTGAGTGTACAGGTCTTGAAGGGAGAAAGTGAATGACTGAAGAAAGAGAGAAACTTAATAAAAAAAGGAAACCGGAGAGGTGTTCATATCTTTGTAGTGATAAAAGTTAAAGGAAAGGCAGTCATGGTGATTACTTACTCCTGCTAGCTGTATAATATTTTCCTTATACAGTTCTTTTTTGCTTCTAGACAAAAAAAAATCGTTTTGTTTGTCCAAGATAAATGGGACAACTTATAGTCGTGTATCGCGTACAGACTGGAACTTCGCTATGTTCATGAACTTGCGGAAATACCATGAAACAGGGCGCCTCTCGTTGTTATCTGCATCATTCCATCTGGATAGATACAATATCAGCTCTCTTCCGTAATTCACAGCGGAAATTCACAGCGAATACAATGTGTTCAAAGGGCTCACAGCCGGTTTGATGAATGACGGTGATTTCTAATGGTTCTCGGTGAATGTAGCAGCTTTTGCCGCACTTGTTACTGTCTTCCGTATAGGGGCCTCGTCATGTGCCTTTCGATAGGCTTGTGTTTGGTACCCATGATGAGCTCTGTAGCCAGCGATGTTACACTAAATCTTTGTAGGTACTCTGCAAATCGTAGCTCTGTAGAATTATGCGATATATCGAACATCAATTGCTAGGTAGCTTGATTCAATAAGAGTGATGACAATGTGTGTAGGCCATAAAGGCTAAAACCTTTTATTTCAACCATACGTTTAGTTCTCCACGACTGAATTTATATTGATGACTACATATTACAGTGAACGACTCAACATAACAGTTTATACCCAGCATCATACCTCAGTGGCCTCACAGGGATAAAAATTGTGCCATGTTTTGTGTTTGTAATCTGTTTAACAACTTCAATTAATGAAAAAGCTAATGTCATTTTAGTGTAGTAGCAGAAATCATGCTTCCATTCAGTGTGCGACAGTCTTGGAATATTACGCGAGAACTATGTATCTTATAGAAGACTGATGTCTTAGATAACAATAAATGAGTAGAAACCTAGTTCACTACACCAAGAGAGAAACGTTCTCGGTGGCAGTACAAGTGATATACTCACCTACAGATTATCTCAAATGGTTATGAACGCCTCATCTAATGGTTTGTATCAGTCACATTTGCCGGAGCAAAATAGCTCATCGCATTTGTGTGTACATGACAGCGGTAACGAGGCTCTGCGTACCAACCATTTACTCACAACGTATAAAGTCTTACTCCAATTGTAGAGAACGGGCAATATGTCAAAAATTGTGAGACAATACCGATTTTGTTGTTACCCCTCCGAATATGTTCAGTTGCGTTTGGAAATCTCAAAACGATAGTGTTAAGCATCTTACACGTACTTTTAAATAATAGTAAACAGAATTTGAACTTTTAAAGCAACTGTTTCTAACAAAACTTTAATTTTCACCTATATAAACTCGGTATTTTGAACTCTTCATCCACTAGCTCAACGTAATGAATGGTTCTTGTTGCGGAGGTGCTGTACATCACATTTGCGGTAACGTTGAAACAAAAGTTATGACATACTCGTAAAATGGCAATCCACGTTCTAGTTCAAACCTCCGCATTAGTCTCTCTCAAAATTTGGAAAGCCAGCTTGAATTGTCGTTTGGGCTTACGCATTTCATACGGGTACCCTTTTTTTTACTAAAAATGTACCTTAAAGACAATAAAAACTGTCTTTCCCTATTCTCAACTATTCTGAGTCTAGCGACCTTCACCGAATCGCATAGTTTAACAACATTACAAGATATACTTCGGCCGAAATTTTGTGACAGGTCTTTTTATTTCGTTATATGAGACAGGTTTTGGGGGTGTGAGATGGGCTTCTACACAACGTCCTTAGTTATTTGTTGGAAATAGTCCAAGGTGTCTACTCATTTTTTACGCTCTGTGGTTCCCTCCAGTAACATGCAAGCTAATCTCTGATGTCTTAACAAATGTTTTGTCATCCTGTCTTTTCTCCTATTCAGTGTTTAGCAAGTATTCATGTCATCGCCGGTTCTGCAGAGAGCTTCATAATTTTATCTTATCAGTCCACTGAACTTGCAACAACCTCATGTAACACCGCACTTAAATAGTTTCGTCTAGTCTTCCCACAGACCACTTCCATTCGATGTCGTGTTGTAGACGTACATTTTCAGAAATTTCTTCCTAAAATATAAGAGTTACGTTTCGTACTAGTAGACTTAACGAGGAATGCTCTCTTTGCCTGTGCTTAGGAACTCCTTATCTCATTTTTCCCGCGTTATTTAGTTTACAAGATGGCAAGATTCCCTCACTTCGTCCACCAATCACTGAGGAAAACCGCTAAACGCAGCCGAAATTTCTATTAGTTCAGCATTTTAATGTTTTAAGTGTTTTCCGAGATGAGGTGACAGCACACTCGGTAGGAGTTTTAGTGACCCCACTGACTGAATTATACACAGTTACTACATTAAATAAAAACTGTAGTGAAGTTGATACGTTGTGTCTGCCCCAACCTCCACGTATAGTGGTCATGTTAGATACCCTATTCATAATATTACAGCATATACAGCAAATAGAGCCACAGTGGAGTAAACGCACAGGAGAACTACATTCTTCGGACTTGAAGGAAACAATGTTTGTGCACACGAAGCAGGAACCAAAAAGTAACCTATCGTCGCATGTTAAAGGGGTGTGGAGCTCAGTACTCTGTAGTAAGTCATAGAGGGACAACAGCAGTAAATGTCCCATTCAAAGTAAGTGTTGGTGTGCACTTCTGCTGACACTAGACGTCACATAGTCTTCAACCAACAGTGTTTAGTGCTGTATGGTCGATCATCACCTTCCTGTGAATGTACTCTTGTATGAAGTTTGTTTCATCAGACAGAATACTAAAATGTAAACTTTCACGGCCGGAAATATCATGTCCATAATAATTATCCGGGCTGTTATGCCGTGGTCGGTTGATGAAGATGTCTCCCGGAGTCGGAGACGAAACGTTGGGAATCACCTCAGAATTCATCAACCGACCACGGCATAACAGCCCGGATAATTATAACGGACATGATATTTCCGGCCGTGAAAGTTTACATTTTAGTATCAGACGCCTCTACAGGGAGGAGATGTCAAGAGAAGTGCGACGCCTGGAAGGACTCCAGAAGAAGAGAGTGCAGCTTTTGTGTTCCCTCACATTCCTGTCTCGTTGCAGAGCCGTCGGCGTTATACCGAAGTTTCTGAAGATAAAGCGACTGTTCTATTCGGGAAAGGCACAACGCATTTTCAAACGGACCGAGGAGGCCTTACTACGAGTGCGCATTCAGCAGACCCGACGGGACTTGGCAAGCATAAACTGTAAGTTAATGTCTCTCCATATTACGATCAGTAATAAACTGTGCAGCGGTGACTGGGATAAAATCGATAGACTACTGCATGATACTATGGGGAAGCGCATGTTGACGACGTCTAGTAGACAGAAGAAGAAGTTTGATAATTTGCTACCTAATCAGACTGTTCGGCATTTAGACGTTTCCCGGACCGTTATCAATTTGTCCAAACGTTCGTTATCTGACGATGAGACATCTGTGCTTGCCAAGGGAGGAAATTTTGCTGTTAGTCCGCGTTTTGTGCCCACGGAAGAAATTATAGCCAATGTAGAAGCAGGAATTCGCAGTGTAGATTCTGTAACAGCTGAAGAAATCCGTATAGAAACAGTGAGAATATTAGCCAATGGAAAACCGCCGAAATGTAATATAACTGTGGGTGAGAGAAGAGCTTTAAAACTCCTGAATGACGACGACAGTATTTTGGTTCTCCCAGCTGACAAAGGAAGCGCAACGGTGGTTATGGATGTGGCCGACTATCAGAGAAAAATTACGGATCTACTGGATCCGCAAGCATATAGGAAGCTGAATAAGGACCCCACTAACAACGTTCTCAGAACTGTGTCGCGGTTAATAAAAAAGTCCTCCATTGAAGAGAGTGTACAGAAAGGTCTCTGCAGTTCGGTTGCGCTACCACCGAGGCTTTATGGATTGCCCAAAATTCATAAAGAAAATGTTCCGTTAAGACCGATACCAAGTGCCATTGGTTCGCCCACCTACTCGTTAGCTAAGTTTTTGACTACGCTGTTAAAACCACATGTGGGCCGTTCGGACTCGTATATAAAGAATTCGACACATTTCATCAGCAGATTGAATGGCATAGTGGTCCAGCCGGAGGACATATTGGTCAGCTTCGATGTGGTATCGCTGTTTACCATGGTTCCACTTAATGATGTATTGGAACAGCTGGATCGAATTTTTCCTGCCGATATTTTAGAGCTGTTTAAGTGTTGTTTGACGACAACATACTTCAAGTGGAATCAACAGTTTTATGAGCAAACGGATGGCGTAGCTATGGGAAGCCCCCTAAGTCCCGTAATTGCAAACTTCTTTATGGAGAAATTCGAAGAACAGGCCTTAGGTACTGCCAGCAAGAAACCAAATAGATGGTTCCGATACGTGGATGACACGTTTGTGTTGTGGAGACATGGTAGGGAGGAACTAAGCCGGTTCCACGAACATCTGAACAGTATAAACTCAAGAATTCAGTTTACTATGGAGGAGGAGGTAGACGGCAACCTACATTTCCTCGATGTGCTTGTGTTTAGAAACGAAAATGGTAGTTTGGGCCACTCAGTGTACCGCAAACCCACGCACACGGACCGTTATTTGCACCGGGATTCGAACCACCACCCACAACAGAAGCGGGGTGTTATCAAGACGTTAGCGGACAGAGCTAGAAATATTTGTGAACCTGAGTTGCTCGACGCTGAGATGGAACATCTCCACAATGCACTAACGAAGAACGGATATTCGTCCGCCGAAATAAAACGTGCGTTGAGGCAGCCACGCAGAAATCATACTGACGTACAGGCTACTGCAAAATCTAAGGTTTTCCTGCCGTTTGTTAAAAATGTAACGGAAATAATAGGGAGGATCTTGACGAAGCGGAATATTACCGTAATTTACAAGCCAACCAGGAAGATACAGGAATACCTTAGGCCTGCCAAGGACGCTCGCAAACCATTGGAAAAATCTGGAGTGTATAGGATCCCATGCAGCTGTGGTGATGTTTATGTGGGTACCACCAAAAGAACTGTTTCTAACGTTTGGAAGAGCACAAGGGAAATTGTAGAAGAGGAGAAACGGAACGATCAGCTGTTGCGGAGCATGCTTTCCAGCCAGGGAACCACAATATTCGTTTCGAGGAGACGCAGGTACTAGCGGCCACGAGCGGATACTACGAAAGGCTCTACAGGGAGGCAATCGAAATCGCTAAACACCCAAATAATTTCAGCCGAAAGGAGGAGGGCGTCAAATTAAACGGTATATGGATGCCGGTGTTAAAGAAGATGTGTACCACTCGTCCACTACTGGGTGATGGCAACGGCGATCGACGGCGACGGACAGCGGCCAATTGCACTGACGTTTTCAAAACACGTGACGTCACGCCGCGGCGCGGGGGCGCGCGGACACGGAATTTAGCGGCAGTCAGTAGCAAGCCAGTGTGTGTGTTGGATCATCAAGCTACGGACCTCCTTGAAGATGTCTCCCGCAGTCGGAGAAAAAACGTTGGGAATCACCTCAGAATTCATCAACCGACCACGGCATAACAGCCCGGATAACTATAATGGACATCAGACAGAATAAAGAACTGGCGCTATCCACCGCTGATGTACGCCATTGCTGTGAAAATTGCGTCTGTGTCAGTCGGTCGTTTGGAATTAACGCAGTGCGACGGGCCGACACTGAAGACATGGCAGATTGGCAGAAGGGATCTATCCTGTTTGAACTTGCCTTTCACCACACGTTAATAAAGTAGCCCCATTTGTTGCTGTATCAACGTGGGCTGTCTACCATGTGTATGGTGTAGTACTCGCAGCCCTGTAACATAACGTAAGAATAGTGGGCTTAGGAAAATCCTAACTAGCAACGACCAGAGACGAATATAACACTCGCCAGTGACAATAGGTTTGATTCTGTCAGTTAATTACGTCCATTTCAGCCGGTTTATGAGTGAACATTGAGATGTGAACTGTATTCAGTACATATTTGGAGTCGGGTACTGTGCAAAAGGCAATTTCCCATAGCAGCATATAAAGCTGCAAATCTTCAGGTCTTCAGTGGATCAGGCAGTAGAGAAACTGAACGTTAGATAACGGGACGCGTTCAGTGTGATCAGGCAAGTAGCGATTCCACTTTTCAAATCATGCAAGGGGTTTAGTTCACTGATACCCCAATGAGGCGTTTAAGCCTCTGTGTGCATAGGGTGTCGGCCCCAACACAGGTGGTTCTATAATTTTTCTTACCATCTATTGGGCACAATCATTCAGAATGCCGTGATATTGAACCAGACTATTTATTTGTAAAATGGGAATCTCCGTCCACGCGTTGCTGTTGCTCATTCTGGTTAGAGGGAAAAGAAAGAAAACAGAGAGGACATATATGTATGCATGTATGTCTGTAGGGGAATCGGACGTACATACTAATCTCCTTCTCCCCCCTGTCTCTGCCCATTTCTTCCTTCCCATCTCTTTGTCCATCTTCTCTACTTGCTCTGTCCATCACCTTCTTCCCTATCTCTTTTGCCATCTTAACCTCCCTTTCTCTCTGTCTTCTCCTGCTCCTTTCTTCCCACCCCCTCTATCAGTCTATCACTTTCTCCCATTTTCTTTGTCCATCCCCTCCTCTCCCCCACTCTCTTCTTGGAAACAACATATTCACTGAGGTGACAAAACTCATGGGATAGCAATATGCATGTTTTAAGAAGATTGTAGTATCGCGTACACAAGGTATAAAATGGCAGAGCATTGTCTGAGCCGTCATTTGTACTCAGGTGATTCAAGTGAAAAGGTGTCCGACATGATTATGGGTACACGACGGGAATCAACCGACTTTAAATGCGGAATGGTGGCTGGAGTTAGACGCACGGGACATTTCACTTCAGAAATCGCGAAGGAATTAATATTGAGAAATCCACAGGGTTAAGAGTGCGCCGGGAATATCAAATTTCAGGCATTACTTCTTATCACGAACAAAGCAGTGTCAGACAGCCTTGATTTAACGACTGAGAGCAGCGGTGTTTGCGTAGAGTTGTCAGTGCTAAGAGATAAGCAACATGGCGTGAAATAAAAGCAGAAATCAACGTGGGACGCACGACGAAGTTATTTATTAGGACTGTGCTGGGAAATTTGGCGTTAATGGACTGTGGCAGTAGACGACCGACGCGAATGCCTTTGCTAACAGCACAACATCGAGTGCAGCGTCTCTCCTGGGAACGTGATCATATCGGTGGGACCCTAGACGACTGGAAAACTGTGGCCTCGTCAGATGAACCAGCGATTTCTGTTGGTAAGAGCTGATGGTACGGTCACAGTATGTATGACTCACACCCCATGAAGGCATGGAGCCAAGTTGTAAATAAGGCACTGTTCAGGCTGCGGGTGGTTCTAGCGATGTGGGCTGTGTTCACATGAAATGGACTGCGTACTGTGGTCCAACGTGACCGCTAATGGACTGGAAATGGTTATACCGGGTTACCTGGAGACCATTTTCTTCCATTTATGTACTTCATGTCCAGAAAGAACGATGGAATTTTCATGGTGACAATGCGCCATAACACGGGGTAACAATGTTGAATAAAATAGTAGACCATGCGAGGAAATTATTTCACCACCCAACAAACGTTTGTGGGACACAATTGAGAGGTCAGGTTGTGCATAAAATCAGCACCGGCAACACTTCCGCAATTATGGTGGCTATAGAGGCAGCGTGGCTCAATACTTCTACAGGGGATTCCAGCGACTTGCTTAAACCACGACACGCTGAGTTACTGCACTACGCCGCGCAGGAGGCTTGACACGATGTCAGGGGGTATCCAGTGACTTTTGTCCGCTCGGTGTATGTGTCCAGACATTTATTAAAGCAAAGTGTAGAAAACTGAAGCAAATCGATACAGTACTTGTTTGAAATTTTTGGCAACAATGTTCCCCATTTATAAAATACAAATATATTAATATACAACAGATATTAAAATATACAGTCTATGTACATCTGAATGTTTATTAGATTATAGCGGAAAATGTGCAGTGAACCCGTAAAGAAATTTTCGAGAGATTTGGCAATAACGTTTCCCCTTTATACAGTATTTACTTGTCTATATATTATTTACGTTAAAAAAGGTATTCAAAACACGTGCGTATTCGAATGCAACGTTTTGTTACAACCTCAAACTAACCGGTGAACAGATTCCGCAGATATTCGATTATGGATGAACGAACATTTACATCTTTATTTGTACAGATTCTTGGTGAGCAAATATTACTTTTTTTCAGTGTCATCATAGTGAGTGTACTGTTCAGTCTGTCAAGGTGATAGCAGCCATGTCCAGAGGGCTGCCCTTTGACGAACATTCACGCACTGTATTGCACCTCAACTGGCTAAATAAATCAATCGATATTAATTCCGCAGAGGACGGCCGGCTGTGTTTGGAACAGCGAGTGAATCATTGTACTCAACATCCGCGCCGTTTATTATCTCTTCTGGAGCTACAGATCAGTGAAGGACTTCTGCATAGGACATATGTGAAGAAACGTACGGCGCCTTACCTTTAGCGGAATGAGACCATGGTGTAGGCGGTGCTAGATGATATTTATTTGTCTATTGTTCTTATTTCTAGTGCTTTATGTGACTTCATTACTAATCAGTAGATCATTTACTGCTTCCTCCTAGCTATGCAACGGTATACACTACTCTCTTGAAGAACATACCCTCACTTTGTTTGAATATATCGTACTTCATATTCGGACACGTATGTATTTTCTACACAGAACCATTCACCATTTTTCACTGGTTCATCGTAAACACGTGCGTCAGATATTCCCTAACCGTAAGAAAGAAGACATGACAACATTTGTTTCCTATTAATTACATCGTGCATAAGACACCCTGGAGAATACCAATGGTGGTTCGAAATGGTGTTGCAGATCTTTTGGTGACAGACACATGCTGGAATAAAAGCTGGCTAACGAGACTTAGAACATTTATTGTGGCTTCAATATTCACCCCTATTTATTGAGATAAATACTATTACAACTTTTAGAAACTATTATAAATTTTTGCTCCAGGAAACTGCGACCTAATAGTATTATAATTATTTAGTAATCGTAGTCATGGTCGCATATAAGTTGCTACTTTTTATTTGTGGATGACCGGTTTCGATATACTACAGAGATCACCATCGGATCTACATGATTTGGTGGTAGCAGGAAGCCCTAACGTAGAACAGGCTTGTCCTTGCTGACGTTGGGAAAACTGCACAACGTCAGCAATGACTTGTTTATTAAATAATTGTAAATGCTACTGTTACTAATGTCTGTTTAAACTTTTGTCCTCGTAAGCTGAACTACATGAAATTCCAAAACACACAATTTTTGGCTTATAGATTCCGACTAACTGTTTCACGAATAACATTTCTCCTGCTCAGTTTCATAAATTTTCCATTCTCTCTCATGTGAGAGGAACTGTATCATCGTGGAGACACATTGTCGAACATCGTCTGGCAGCAAATATCGTAACGAATGAAAGGCTGGTGTTTCCGTCTAATGTACCATCATAATGTTTTCGGAAAAATAAAATGAACATACTTACATTCCGTTATATGGGAATCTTCCACCTAATTTTATCATATCTGATGTTTAAAATACCAAGACGAATATAATTATAAAGAATGTTTTACAGTTGCACACCCTCACTTGAAGAAAGGATGGATAATTGTAGTTTAACGTCCTGTAACACAGTGCGAAGTATGCCGGGAATGTCCAAATGTGTTCGAAGCTCATTGCAGCGCCTTGCTGAAGATTGCTGAAACTTCAACATGCATCTTGACCGCCTCGTATAAAATGTCGTATACTACACACACAATGTAGGAAATGGTGTTATGAACAGCTACTTACACTACGAGGGATAGTCATAAGCTTTCAACACTTTGTTCCGACCATCAGTCTTGTGGCTGGTTTAATGCGGCCCGACACGAAATCCTCTCATGTACCTAACTGCTTATCTCAGAGTAGCATATGCACCCGCCCTTAATTACGTGTTTGGTTGGTTGGGTGGTTGATTTTCGGGAGGGGTCATTCGTCCCATAGGATTACGGAACGTTGGGACAGGAAGTCGGCAGTACCCTTTCGATGGAACCATCCCGGCATTTGCCTGAAGCGATTTAGGGAAATAATGGAAAACGTAAATCTGGATGGCCGGACACTGTTTTGAACCTTCGTCCTCCCGATTGCGAGTCCAGTGTGCTAACCACTGCGCCACCTCACTCGATTTATCAGTATGGCCAGTCTCTGTCTTCGCCTACAGTTTATACCGTCTACTACTCTCTCAAGCACTACGCAAGTTACGCCTTGTCGCGTTAACACATTTTACATCATTCTATCCCTTTTTCTCATCAGTATGCCTTACATATTTCTTTCCTCGCTAATTCTGCGGAGAAGCTCATCGTTTCTCATTTTATTACTCTACCCAATTTTCTGGATCATTCTAGGGCTCCACATCTCAAATGCTTCGATTTTCTTCTTTTCCGCTTTGTCTGCAGCCCATTATTCACTTCCATACAATGTCATGCTTCAGACGGGCTTTCTTAGAATTTTGTCCCTGAAATTTTCGTCATTGTTAGAAACTAGTAGACCTATTTTGGCCAGAAATTCCTTCTTTGTCTATACTAGTCAGCTATCTATGTCCTCTTTGTTTGCTCTGCCATCCGTTATACTGCTTCCCAGACAGTGGAACACCTTTATTTCATATACTTCCTGGTCTCCAGTTTTGAAGTTAAGTTTATCACTAATCTCATTTCTGCTACTCCTCATTAATAACTTTTTTATTAGGTTTACTCTCAATCCATATTCTGTGCCCAGTTAACTGTTTATTCCATACGACATGTACGTAATTTTACTTCGCTGCCTCTGAGGATACCAACGGAATCAGCTAATCGTATCATTGACATAAATCCACCCTGAATATTAATCATACTCCTTAATGTATCTTTCATAGCCGCAATTGCTTTTTGAATATATACAATTAAATAAAATGTGTGTACAGACATTATTTCGTACCGACATGTTTCAAGGTTATTGTTAGACATTAACACCCTGTGTGTGACGGTATCATAATGTTTAAAAGTAAATTTTCTATCATTCATGCTTATAAAAAAAGTCCCCTAATTTTTACGCGAGATATACAAATACTGCCAGTTTCAATAGCGATTGTATTTATTTCACAGTGAATTAGTAATTTTTCGTGTTGAAAACTACATCTTCCATTTATATCATCTTACATGTGAAAATGACTGCTACGAGAAAAATATTTTCTTTCTTCTGTTCCTGTTTCATTAAAATCTAACGAAGAATTACTTTAGGAATAAATGATTTAGTAATGGAAAGTGATACGGTGGATGCGTATTTGCCCCCCAACCCCAACTGTTAAGTGGCAGGGTATCGAACGCTTAAGTAAAGCTGCCGCTCCCTCCGCCACCCTGTCCACCGTTTAGTGCAGTGCTGTGTCAGCGCGCTTCAGTTGCATAATGTAGCAGTCCTCTCAGGCGACTCTTGCGGACACTCCCGGCACTAGTGCATCATGGAGGCCAACGTTAGCTTTACACAGGGTACTCGGTTCCAGCTCTGAATAAAATGTGCCTACAGCCTTTGACAGTTTGTTTGCACAGTTTTTCAAAAATACATCAACTTTACCCGCCCTCAGTAATGGCTCTGAATTTGAGCAGCTCAGAGAGTTTCGACCTCACATTCAATGTCGTAACATCGTCATATGGCACATGGAAGCATATATTTTCTGCAGTACAACCTAATAACTTTGGCATCGCAGTTGACCTGTGTAAATATTTATGTATATACTGCAACTACTACCTTCATTTTAATTTTGCTAGGTATTTTGATGAAAGGAGAAAATATAAAAATGCAGTAAATGAAGCAGGCAAAAAGGAATACAAACGTCTCAAAAATGAGATCGACAGGAAGTGCAAAATGGCTAAGCAGGGATGGCTAGAGGACAAATGTAAGGGTGTAGAGGCTTGTCTCACTAGGGGTAAGATAGATACTGCCTACAGGAAAATTAAAGAGACATTTGGAGAGAAGAGAACCACTTGTATGAATATCAAGAGCTCAGATGGCAACCCAGTTCTAAGCAAAGAAGGGAAGGCAGAAAGGTGGAAGGAGTATATAGAGGGTTTATACAAGGGCGATGTACTTGAGGACAATATTATGGAAATGGAAGAGGATGTAGATGAAGATGAAATGGGAGATAAGATACTGCGTGAAGAGTTTGACAGAGCACTGAAAGACCTGAGTCGAAACAAGGCCCCGGGAGTAGACAACATTCCATTAGAACTACTGATGGCCTTGGCAGAGCCAGTCATGACAAAACTCTACCATCTGGTGAGCAAGATGTATGAGACAGGCGAAATACCCACAGACTTCAAGAAGAATATAATAATTCCAATCCCAAAGAAAGCAGGTTTTGACAGATGTGAAAATTACCGAACTATCAGTTTAATAAGTCACAGCTGCAAAATACTAACGCGAATTCTTTACAGACGAATGGAAAAACTGGTAGAAGCGGACCTCGGGGAAGATCAGTTTGGATTCCGTAGAAATGTTGGAACACGTGAGGCAATACTGACCTTACGACTTATCTTCGAAGAAAGATTAAGAAAAGGCAAACCTACGTTTCTAGCATTTGTAGACTTAGAGAAAGCTTTTGACAACGTTAACTGGAATACTCTCTTTCAAATTCTGAAGGTGGCAGGGGTAAAATACAAGGAGCGAAAGGCTATTTACAATTTGTACAGAAACCAGATGGCAGTTATAAGAGTCGAGGGGCATGAAAGGGAAGCAGTGGTTGGAAAAGGAGTGAGACAGGGTTGTAGCCTCTCCCCGATGTTATTCAATCTGTATATTGAGCAAACAGTAAAGGAAACAAAAGAAAAATTCGGAGTAGGTATTAAAATTCATGGAGAAGAAGTAAAAACTTTGAGGTTCGTCGATGACATTGTAATTCTGTCAGAGACAGCAAAGGACTTGGAAGAGCAGTTGAACGGAATGGACAGTGTCTTGAAAGGAGGATATAAGATGAACATCAACAAAAGCAAAACGAGGATAATGGAATGTAGTCAAATTAAATCGGGTGATTCTGAGGGGATTAGATTAGGAAATGAGACACTTAAAGTAGTAAAGGAGTTTTGCTATTTAGGGAGTAAAATAACTGATGATGGTCGAAGTAGAGAGGATATAAAATGTAGACTCGCAATGACAAGGAAATCGTTTCTGAAGAAGAGAAATTTGTTAACATCTAGTATAGATTTAAGTGTCAGGAAGTCGTTTCTGAAAGTATTTGTATGGAGTGTAGCCATGTATGGAAGTGAACATGGACGATAACTAGTTTGGACAAGAAGAGAATAGAAGCTTTCGAAATGTGGTGCTACAGAAGAAAGCTGAAGATAATGTGGGTAGATCACGTAACTAATGAGGAGGTATTGAATAGGATTGGAGAGAAGAGAAGTTTGTGGCACAACTTGACTAGAAGAAGGGATCGGTTGGTAGGACATGTTTTGAGGCATCAAGGGATTACAAATTTAGCATTGGAGGGCAGCGTGGAGGGTAAAAATCGTAGAGGGAGACCAAGAGATCAATACACTAAGCAGATTCAGAAGGATGTAGGTTGCAGTAGATACTGGGAGATGAAGAAGCTTGCACAGGATAGAGTTGCATGGAGAGCTGCATCAAACCAGTCTCAGGACTGAAGACCACAACAACAACAACAACAGGTATTTTACGTTATGCACACGTGTCAAAGTTCATCGACAAACACCAATCTATACAGGATATGTACTTGGTTACTGATACGTCACAAGTTAATGAATTGTCAGTAGTCGCTTAGGATAATCCAAAACCAGTCCTGCTCTCTCCTCGTCCACCAGCGAAGAGGGTTAAGATTTCTACGACTCGACTGTTCACAACAAAACATCATCATATAGCCAATTTATACATACAGAATGTACTGGATATGTGCCGAATAATAGCAAAACACAGTATGTATATCGAATTAAATCATATCTACATTTCTTGGTGCCTCGTCGTATGCATATTAGAGCTGCGAGAGTCATGTACACTTGTTGATTGAGTATGATCCGGTATTATTCCTTTCTGTACCAGAGGTAACATGTGAGTTACTGAAAGTAGAGAAAGGAATGTGTTTACGAAGTCGCCAAATGTGTATCTCAACCTTTTCAACAGTCATCCTAATCGCATATCTGCTTCAAGGGTTGCATTCCACGGAAGGTTTGTACGTAAATATAAGCTTTCGACGCCTTCCACCGTCATCATCGTCGGGAGTTATCCAAAGGCAGCGTGGTACGTTCTTTAGTTGGCCGACTTACGTCATGGAAACGTCAGGATGTGACAGAATTTCCACATGCTACCAGAAGTTACGTCGGTACATGTGATGTAAGGACTTTGGTAGCGATATTGGTTTCGTTAGATGACAGGTTACTCACTTTATTCCTCTGTTACCTTTCATCAGGTTCACGTTTCCTCACACCACTAATTGAGTGGTTGCAAACCCTTTTAAAGTCGTTGTTGCACTTTATAGATCTCAGCGGTTTGGTACAGAACACAAATGTCTCGCTGTTAATAATCCATGAAGCATTTATTAAAAAATGTAGCCGTGAAGAAGTACTTTAACAAGTTATTTTGACTTTCTTTCTGCTTTAACGTTATTTATTATCACCTTAAAACAGTAGAGCTGGATATCTGGTTATTATTTTGATTCATCAATCTTCCGACTAGTCTGATGCGCCCCGGCACGATTTCGTCTTCTGCGCTAACCTCTTCATCTCAGTCTGGCTTTTAAATCCTACGTACTCGATTATTTGCTGGATATACAGGGTGAGTCACTAGCTATTGCCACCAACAATAACTCCGAAAGTGTGATAGGAGCTAAAGGGTTGTGTGACAAAAGTTGCATGGGACTACAGGGGCCATAATATGACGTTGGCTTTTTGTTCCTAGATGGGGTCGCGTCAGATATATGAAGGTCAACTTTTTTTACATGGGATGCTGTAGTTTGGTAAGTATTTTCTGATAGCGGTTATCGAGACGAATCCCATGAAGTGTAACAGTAAGGTCTTTGAAGGTCACAAAGATGGCATTAACGTCCATTTACAGAAGGTATTCGAGGTGATGAGCACTGGTATCAATGCAGTACTGAAATCTTATCATGGTTTAAGTGGTATTCATTATCACATGACACTTTCGAAGCACATGCTCTGACAATTCTCTCTCGCATATCGTGCAAATCGTAAATATTCGCAGAGTACGGCGTGTCCATCTAACGTGCCATTGACATGTAAACACCATTCGACGGTTTCGCAATACGACACTAATCGGATGTAAGACTAGTATCGTCGAATCAAGTGCATGTGAAAGATGTATTCCTTCAAAGAATAAGTCGATACGCTTCCCTTTTACGGAGAATGCCAACAAAATTCACTGAGAGCTAGAGACTTATATGCTGAAAGATATCCTCAACTTACTCACGCTACACATCGTACATTAAAATATATGTATGATAAACTAAAATTAACTGGATCTTTAAAGCATCGGGAACATACCCGACAAAGGAAAGTTACTAACGAGGAAACGGATATTGGTACTCTTGCCAGTGTGGTTCGAGATCCTTGTGTTAGTTCGCGTCAAATCGCAAGGGAATCTGGCATGAACCAGAGTAGTGTTGTTCGTGTTCTGCATCTCCATAAATATCATCCTTACCATATCAGTGTCCAACAAGAATTAACTGGTACGGATTATAGACATCATATAGAATTCTGCCCATGGGCTCAACATAAGAGGAATTACATATTTAATAATCTGATTCTATTTACTGACGAGGCTACATTCACGAACCATGAACTGTTAATTTGCATTACATGCATTATTGGGCAACTGAAAATCCATGTTGGCTGAGGCAATTTTCACACCAAAAACTGTGTTCGGTGAATGTATGGTGTGGGATTCTGGAAGAACTGTAGGCTCTTATTTCATCGAAGGAAATCTTAATGGAAGGAAGTACACCACATTTCTGCAAGGAACAAAGAACAGAACGTGTTATCAACGTGATGGGTGTCCAGAACATTTTTCGCTGACGGCTGAAATGATTTGCAGAGACAATCTCCAAATCGTTGGATTGGACCCGGAGGAGATGTGTCATGGCTGGCTCGTTCTCCAGACTTGCGTCTCTGGAGTTTTTCTTGTCGGGATTCGTAAAAGACATTGTTTACAAAGACGTCCCATCTACACCTGAAGATATGAAAGAGAGAATTGTCAGGGCATGTGCTTCGATAAGTGCCGATGTGATAACGAATACCACTCAATCCATGATAAGAAGATTGCAGCACTGCACTGATACCAATGGTCATCCCTTCGAACACCTTCTGTAAATGACGTTCATACCACCTTTGTGACTTTCAAAGACCTTACTATTACACATCATTGGATTTTTCTCGATAGCGGCTATCAGAATACAAGTATCTAACTATAGCATCACACTTAAAAAAGCAAAGTTGACCTTAATATCTTTGACGCGACCCAATCTAGCAACCAGAAACCAACGTCATATGATGCCCCCCGTTGTTTTTCTTGGTGTCAATAGTGAGTGACTCACTCTGTATTTTGATCACTGCCTACCTCGAATGTTTTTATCTTCTAAATTTCCATCTAGTAATATGGAGGTTATTCCCTGCTGAAGCCTTAACACATGTCCCAGTATCTTGTCCCTTCTTTTTGTCAGTCCTTCCAAATATTCTTTTCATCGTCGATTTTGCGGAAAACCTCTTCAACTTTACCTTATCAGTCACCAAATTTTCCATATTCTTCTGTAGCATCACACTCCAGACATTTCAATTCGATACTGTTCCAGTTTTCTCAGAAATTTCCTCCTCAAATTAAGGCTTCTGTTTGATTTAAAGTATAGTATCTCAGAATGTATGGCGTTTAGAACAGGAGACAAAGTGTGCCATTACTAATTGCACTTCCAGTTTTTATTTGTATAGATAAAACATACGCCTACCATTTAAAAAACACCTAAATTTGAATAGAAAGTGGTGTTACTTGATTTTTATGTATTACACATTGCTGCCCATTGTATGAGCCCGTGACATGGGTGCATTCCTGGCCAACTGCAGTTTTCTCAGTTTGTTTCTTTTCGGAAATTATGAGATGGAAAACTTAAATGGAACACCCTGTAATGGATACGTAAAGTATTCGCAGTTGTGAATATGAGCAACCATCAGGTGTATAAGAGAACGATGACAGTGAAAATTTGTGGCGCAACGTGACCCGGACGTTGTCCTCCCGCTTTACGTGAACGGTCACCTTAACTGCTTCCGCAACAGTGGACGATCCATAGCCAGACGCAAACGTCCGTGCACCGTCGTTCCTGGGTCTCAACCTGTACTCAGATGTTCAAATGTGCGTGAATTCCTATGGGACAAAACTGCTGAGGCCGTCGGTGCCTAGACTTACACGCTACTTAAACAAACTTATGCTAAGAAAAGCACACACACCCATGCCCGAGGGAGGAATCGAACCTCCGGCGGGAGGGGCCACGCAGTCCGTGACATGGCACCTTAAGCCGCGCGGCCTGTACTCATACACACACTATGTAATTCTCATTAGACCAGGACATTTTGACTGAAAGTCGCTGGCGGTATCGTCGGATATATACGACACTGCAGTACCCATGTTCTTGAGAAAATGATGCAGTGTTCCATCGGATATACAAGCATATGCAAAGGAACAGGCGGTGCGGTGGCTACAGCCTTTACGAAATACATTAGATGTATTCGCAGTTGCGAATACGAACCACCATCAGCTGAGTAAGGGAATGACGACATTGAAAATTTGTGCCTTACCAGTACTCGAACCCGGGTCGGTGTCACTTGGTGTAGATAACTGTGATCCAAATAGAATCCTTCCAGGTGATTTAAAGGAGGTGGGAGGTCTCCTAACACAAGTGTTGGGTGAAGAGAAGGCTGTTCCATCGCGATCAGTAACGATCTCGTGAAGTTCAGAGGACATCTACGCCACAGCTTTGGGTAGGTGCTGATGTAGAGGGCAACCACCCTGTCGTAGACGTTGACGAGCCCGAGCCTCCTCTGCCCTTGGGTACGGTGAGCGAGTCGTATTTAATTTCTTTCTGCTGAGAAAGGAACCGTAAGCGGCCATAATACTATGGGCCAATGAGTCCATAATGGATAGGGGCTGTGCGACGTGTGGAAGCCGCAATAATAAGGGCACATTGATATAATGTGCCTGACGTACGATATTGAGCGACAAGAAGCTTTGATCCACAACGCTGGCTCGTATCTGTTGTAACAAGTGTCTTTGTTCAATGTTATCGTTGCTCGGATATCGACTGTGAGGTCCAGTCCTAGACATCGAGGTGTGATGGTGACGTTTGGTTTGTGGGGCGCTCAACTGCGCGGTCATCAGCGCCCATGTGAAGTCCCAGTTTTACAGAGTCTAATTTTCTTACGCAATCCAATCTAGCCACTATCACCAATGATGATGATGATGATGATGAAATGATGAGGACAAAGCAAACACCCAGTCCCTGGCAGAGAAAATCTCCAACCCGGCGTGTAATCGAACCTGGGTCCCCTTGGTCCAGAGGCAGCAACTCTATCCATTAGACGATGAGCTGCGGGTGCATCGTGGTGTGTCGGTAAGGCAAAAGGGATCAACGCATTCTCGTGACCTAGTCGAGCCCATAGACAGTGCGATAGATTTTTCGATACTGAAATTACTTTCCGCTCCATATGCTGCAATCCAGAATATGGCCAATGTCATGTCACAGGCTTCACGGTCGACGAGCATCACATCATCAGCGTACACGGTGCGTTGGTAAACTCCACCGCCAAATCGGAGTCCTGCTAAATGTTTGCGCAGGTCACACAGCAGGAGTTCCAAGACCAAAGCATAAAGCACCTGTGTAAATGACAGCCCTGGGGCATTGAACTATTGACTCTGAGGATTCCTGTGAGTACCGGTGCCGGCGTCCCATGTAGGAGGGCATGACCATATCTATGAAGGCATCAGGATACCGCATATTGCATAATGCAGTGATGCCAGTGTTGATGGGAGGCGCTGGATTCGTGCTACGGAGATAAAGTCCCTGTATTGACACAAAGCAGACCTGATAATGCATTGACCTCCTAGGGGTGTTTCGTCTTTGGAGACATGCCGAATTGAATCTCAGTTTCCTGGTAGCCGTGTGAAAATTTTCAATTCAGTATTAAGCATCATCGAAGGTCAGTAAGCTCGCGTCCGATACCACCATCAGGTATGTGTATTGGCAATATCAGACCTTCTAGCAAAGCCTCAAGTAGGCGCATGTTGGGGGACAGTTATTCCCTACAAATCTCAGTCCCATGCGGTATCAGGACCAGTTTCGAAGTCCATAAATCTCCAATTGGGGCCCTTCATGTCCTAGCTGCCCTCTTACATATAGCGTCACGAACATATTCTGTCACGTCCAGCAATAAGTCCATTGCCACATCTGATGGAACTGTACCAAGAATTTATCTAGAAATGGTGGCTACTGTCACAGGATCTGTGCCCTCTGGCACATTGAGTAGCGATTAATGCCCTTGGAAGACTCTGACAATGCTTCGTTGCACCTTGATGAGATGGCCATCACCATTAACCAAGGTATCCACCACCACTCTTATGGGCTCTTTGCACTCCAAGTTAACGTGGTTAATCTAAGGTTATTTCTGAGGTACCCCATCACGAGCTAGCACCCTTGTAATAGAACCTGCTGAAGGTTCATCAGGGCTATGATTTTCACTTAGTTCGATGATCAGTATCTGGAGATCTGTTGAGGGCTGCACAGTGGAACACTCTTGTAATATAGTGTAATAAAAGTAAACTGTGTGTCATCTCCATGTTGCTGCATCCTTACCGAACGCCATCAGTGTCTGTCAGAGAGCAGGCTTGGCACATTTGATCCATCAAATTCATGTTCGCCCGAAGAGAGGATGACGGCTGACAGCTTGGTGCCAGGTGGGCTCCACTGCGTTCCTACTTACCTGTGAGACGAGGCAGTGAGCGTTCATCAGCCAGGGGAGTCGAATCTTCTATTGCAGAGGGAATGGAGGGCAGTAGCACAGATATATGTCACGTAGTAGGTGAAAGTCGTATGCCATTCTTCCGCTCCATTTATCGCCGTCTTTTGGGTTTGTGTGAGGCAAAACACTTACATCATTCTTGACGAGCTACTGGCAAGGTGAATCACAATGTGTAGATCGCCACATGTTGACCAGTTGAAGGTTAGATATAAGGGTCTCAAGTTCCAGACAAGGTGAATGATGCAGCAGTTAGTCGGTAGGTACCGACATGCAACTGAAGTCGCCACCATCACCATGTCATCCAGGCGTTTCTGGCAGAGCTGCGCTATACCCTTCATGAAGGAATGCGAGCATTGTCTCTGTCGCCCTGAGTCAGAAGGAGTGTAGATATTCACAAGCTGCATAGTGCTGACGATAATGGTCATGCTCCTGGCATTCGGAAGGTGTCACAAGTAAGTGGGCATCAAGCTCTGACAAAGGAGGATGGCAATTCCACGGTCTGTGGGGGACGTTTCTGATATACTAGCCATATATCCAAAGTAGTTAGGGAATTTTGTTTCATGGACTTCTCGTAAGAAGACGACGTGGACATCTGCTGCAGTGAGTATTTGCCACGGCAAGGACCCCTTATGTCATGTCCTGATTGTATTGATGTTAAAAGTAGCTAGACGGAAAGCCTGCTGTTTAAATCCGCCGGCTGAAGGTGTCGTAATGGCAGACAAGTCATAGAGAGAGCCCTGAACGTCACAGCCCGTAACCCCGATTAACTTTGTTGATGGTTGGAGGTGGTACACAAAATGCCATGATCCTCCACCTTCCCAATCACCACATCATTGGCGGCCTCAACTTCAGCAGCCCACCGGACAATAGCTTGTTTTGGTCCGAGGGATAGCTCGCCATTCCTTTCATCTCAGACTGCTGTGTCTTTGGTCTACACAGCAGGATAGTCGTCTTGTCCGTCTGACGCTGGTGTCTGCGTGCGAAATCATGTGATACCATTGTCATGACCGAGTTGTGGGGAACTGGTCGTCTACTGTTGTCTGGCGTAAATTCCAAATCACCATCAGTATCACCGTCTTCTTCCACGAAAGACCTATGAAGAAGGTTTTGATTAGAAGGAGCCTGTCTCCATTTTATTTGGTGTTGAGGTGATTGTTGCTTACAGATGTGACGTCTATGGTATACTGATATGTCATGGGTGTTCTGTTGACCCCTTGTTATATGTAAGGAAGGCCAATGTTGGCACAATTCTACCATCCGCGTCCATCTTTTCCTGAGGTACAGCCACGGGTGGCTGGTGCTTTGTGGTCACAGTAGATGTCATCAAGGTCGTCGAAAATTTCTGGCGTTGTGTAGTCCTGCCATCCTGAGGCTATTGTTTCCTTCAGCATATCTCCACTTTTGCCGTCCACCAAAGGTGGTGTGGGAGGCCTGACACTGTGCGTCGGGAGAATACTGGTGTCTGTGGATACAGCATCCCATATAGGAGCCCTCGTAAGACGTCGTTGAAGTCATGCCATCTTAACGTGGTCTTCTTGTCTACAGCCAGATCACGTTAGAGATTGGTGGTCATACACGACGATGGCACAAGATTCACTTTTGTTCGGCTATGATGGGACACGTTTTGAGAGGTCGATTTTCACTTCCCCTGCTCTTTTGTAGACTCTGTATGTTTCGAAAGCTTGCCATTTTTCTGCCATATGGGTAATCACAATGTAATACAGTCGAAACATCTTCCGACACCTCAAAAGCAAGCTCATAGTGTATTAGCATTTGCGGACCATGTTCTGTATGGTCGAAGTGTTTGGACTAAAGGACATCGGTGTACTTAGTGACCATGACAGTGTACAGTGCCACAGATGTCATCTTTCGATAAACAATGCTGGCTGTGAAAGAAAGCTGAATGCCGGCAATGAGCCAAGGATCCAGTCTGAGGTGATCTGCTAGTTACTGCTTAACTTCGTAAGGAAGTGTTTGGGTGTGGTCCTGTTGAAAAATGAACTTCATCTTGTTGTGCCTGCAGGAACGGGAAAATTAGCGGTGAACATAAGAACAAAAATAAGCCATGAATGACAAGGAAGGAAACATAAACTACTCAAGCTTGTCCCTAATGGCGGGACGCAGCAAAAGTCCTCGTTCCTCTGGTGCTAAAGTACATGGAATTAAGCTATTCTTGCACGACCCATTGCCCGACCCAAACTTCCATATGTCGTCATTCCACCGTGGTTACCTGTAGTCGTAGAAACATGATGTAATCCGTGTGCAGAGGAGGACATTTTAATCGACAGTTGCTGCCCGGTATCGGCGGATAAAAAAGATGTTGCAGTCGCTGAGTTGTTAAGAGGAATGAGGCAATTCTCCTCGGAAATGCATGAATTGCACGGTTCTCAACGACCCAGTCACTGAAATTTCGAGCCTGTATTGTGTCTGGTGAGCTTATTTACTATAATCAGAGTTTCTGAAATGGAGGAGTTCGTAAGGCGATTATTATTTTGACACTGTGCACTGCATCCAGTAGGAGTAATAATTTTCCTAAGCGTGTCCCGATTGCGAATGTGATGAATGTCGTCTCGAGTTCCTAGCGGCGCAAATAAGGCACTCACCGTAAGCTCTAGTTCAGTCGCAGTATTTGAACGCCGTTGCGGTTGAAGAGGTCGTGTCTGGTGAGAAGAGTGCTCAGGCTGGCTACGACGCCGGCTCGGCACGCCTTGTACCACCGCGGTCAGGCTGCGCACCCAGACACAGACCGAGGCGCGGGGGCGGGCGGTGGGCGCCGGCGCATCCTTGTGGTGCGCCCGTGCAATCAGCGGGCCGCCGACAGCCGCGTCTGGCTCACCTGCACGCATACGAATTCACATTACCAACACACGCTACCTGCCACAAATGTCAATTACTCCTTAACTCACGCTCTTCGTCTCTCCTTTCTCGGTATGCACTTAAGAAGGATGGTGGTAGGGTGACGCAGTGTGACATGAGCAAGTGCACGACGCAACACTGTAGCCAATAGCGTCATTCTATCGCGTGTAATGGTACGGTGAACTTTGGGGTACGCATAACACATTTAAAGATGATTTTCTTGTTAGTTTATGTGTGGTAAAGGTACTGCGTGGTTATAACTGAAGTGTAGGTACTCACGGAGGTCCAGTGTGGTCCGTAATTATCGTGTGGCAGCGAACTTGGTAGATATGCTAATGCGTTAATGCAGAACCGACTTAAGATAGAAAAAAATTGTTCCAGTTTTGGGTACCAGGTGCAAATCTAGCGCTGCAGACTTCTACCCCGGTGGAAGTGGAAGTTACCGACGTGGATACTGATGCTACAACTGTGCATGCAGCACATGCTCGTGTAGTGCTAGCGCTCGTGCAATGTCACTAGAAATCTCCATACCATGGAAAGTTTTGCGGTATATTTCACACCGGTACCCATACGATATCCAGATGGTGCAGCAACTGAAACCTCACGACCCGCAGCCATGTTTCGAATTTGCTCTTTGGTTGTTGGCACGGGTCGAAGTTGATGACATGTGGCCGGGCAATATTCTGTGGAGTGACGAGGCACATTTTTACACTAAAGGCTGCAGTCAGTACACACAGGTGCCGAATTAGAGGTACAGATAAACCACCTGTGGTGTACGAAGAGCCATTGTACTCGCAATATTTGGCTATGTGCTGTGGTTTCACAAGCACTTCTATTCTCGATCCGTTCTTCTATGAAGACAATACACCCAGAGGGACTGACAGGTTGCCAGGTACACCGACATCTGCACGTTATCGAGACCTCCATATGCAGCATGTGATTCCTGCTTTGGAAGAGCCCACCTATGTGGAAACCACTGTTTTCTTGCAAGGTAGGGCAACACATCACCTCATTCGCCCAGTGAAAGGTCTGCTTAGTGGAACCTTCCGAGAATGTGTTTTCTGCAGAGGTTTTCCAGTTGCGTGGCCTGGATTTTCATTTGATCTGAATCCATGTGAATTTTGGCTCTGTAGATACATAAAAGGACACGTTTACCAGGGACTACTTCGGTCTCTACCTGCTCTGAAGCCTAGAATACAGCAACACGTTACTCATATTCAACCGTAACTGCTGAGAGTTACTGCTGATCATGTCACTTTACAGATGCAACATTTCGTCATCGTCTCCAAGCGGCAGTTAGTAATAATATCAAAGTTATACCTTTCTCACTTGTCTGATTTTTCTGCGCACGTCCCATTCCTAATATATCACATTTGGAAACATTTCTATACGCCTTTTTTGCTTTCACAACACCAGATATTCACCTAATGGCCAAAATGGGAAGTATTATATTTGCCCAGCATAAATCACTTCCTCATAAACGTATCAGAATCTGAAATACTCTAGACGTGGTCTTGCCGCCAATGATGCCTTAGGATTATTCGACTGTTTTGAGAGCACTATTGTGACCCTGCAAAGTATGCTCCGTCAGAACACGTCATGCACCCGCCTTCTTATTTGCACATCACCAAAGCAACAACAGTACTTTTGTATCTACAGCGTCCGTCTCAACATGGTCATCACTCGTTATTAGTTCTGGTCTTTCATAAATAACACAGGCTAACGATGAAATGACTTTCTTTTATTGAACTTAGCTTATTCCCGAGTTTTTTAGTATTCTGAATCATAATGTCAAAAGAAAGTCGTATAACATAACACTTTTTTAGAAATTAGCCCAGTATATTAAAAAAGCATTACTTTGCAAGTTCAAAGTTCTTTTGGTTTCTTCATTACGTTTTTGATGTATTACTTTACAGATTTCAGATCAAAATACACTTCATGCAATATACGTGAAGAATATCTCAGACAATATGCAAAAGAAGCAGAAAAATAGAGCCTTTACTTTTCCGGTATTAACAAACATTTTGTCAGGTTGAAAGGTACATAAACAGGGTAAAAGTTTGTAAGAAAATTTTATATTGAACCAGAGATGTTCAATGGAAGTATCATTGTTTAGTAGCGTCGCTGCTCAACAGCGATCGCTGGTTCGATGTGTTATGGATAATGTGTTAGAGTAACTCTACATAGATAAATGTATTGAGAACTGTCAAGTATAAAGACGCGTTATATCTGATGTGCTGGATACGTACTTACTCGCTACGGGCAGAAATGGTTTTTTATTTGCAAGATACCATACTGGAAATAATTAAGGTAAAGAAAGTAGATTTGTTATCAAATGCAACGCTCATATTCATAAGCGATGATTGAGACAATGTAAACCCTCATATCTAATGATTTTGTATAGCTAATTGTTAATGTACAATAATTTTATTGTGCGTTAATTGTGAGCATTATTTATTTCCAAAAAGTCAAAATACTAGTTTTAAAGTTAGTGCCATATTGTCACTTACCACAAATCAATACCAGTTCCCAGATCCATGTCGTTTTCGATTAACTATTTAGCTCAAGAAGTTATTGTCTCAGTCATATTCGAATTTAATTAAATTATATGCTTAGCAACAGCCTCGCACGTCAGCTGTATGTGAACTACACAATTTAAAGTGCTGACAGAGAGCAGTGCGAAGAGTGTTACCATTGCGAAGATAAAGATGAAAAATTTTGTTATTTCAGGGAGAGTATTCATTAAGCACAGGGCCTATCATTTTCAACTTGATCAAGCTTTTTTTTTATTACCAGGGCCAATTACGCATCAAGAGTGTTGCATCAGATTCAGTTTTTGTGTTATGTATATTCATGCAGTTTTGATTTGTTTTTAAGTTATTGACAGTTTACATTCTAGCAGTCATAAGAGTTCAGTATAGAGGTAAAATACACGTTCACTCTCAGATTTCCATTACAAATGTACATGTTTCACTACTGTCAGCTACGTTACTGCAACCACGCATGTTTCAAGGTGTCATTTGTAATTGTAGCTTACGTTAGGAATATTTTTCCTAATAACAAACCGTCAAAGTCACAGATATAAAACCATATTGGCTATGAAATGTACCAACCCTTCATGTTTATTACTCCAATGAAATGGGAGCTAATTTAACGATCATTGCTGGAAGATTCCTTATCTACCAGAAGCGAAATTGGGAGACAAGGTTATGTAACGTACCCGACATTCTGTATATTGTTCGATTACAACTTCTAATCAAAAGTGACTGAGTGAGTCAGACACGTGTGTGTATTTCGTTGATTTTCTTGTTAGGACCTAAGGCAACAAGGAATGGCTCCGGTACGCCTCTGTTTTAGTCAACATGCTGAAAAGCTTATGAAGTAAGACAGTTTGATAAGCCGTAACCGACACTGTTTCAACAGACATGTTGACTTTTCCGTGAAATATTTGTCAGTCAGAGAGGAACAAGGTGAGTGGTTTCGTCAAGGCATCGATTTGACAGAAAGACTTTTCAGGACTCCACAAATAGCCACGAGTGTGATGGGAGATTACTGGTGGTATCTCCAGCGAAAAATACATAGGGCAGTTCATCTATGTAGAATGTATAATAGATGCTCTAAGGATCGATCGACCTCAATCCCGTCTAGTATAATAAATGTTTTCATCTAATAGGTGTTTGTCCTAAGAGTCGCCAGTCAGTGCAGGCACTGCCAGGATACTGGCTGCTCCTCGTATTTTGCAGCCCCTGTTAATACACAGTCATAAAACAGAATGTCACTCGATTAATCTGGGACGGTTGTGCTTTCGAATGGACTCTTAAAATTCCGCTTTAAAGATTATTTTGTTTGTAGCGGGAAATAAACCGACGCTTTCCGTCGACAGTGGTCATCGAATGAAAGGCGTGCAGAGCAGTATTTGTTTGGGCTGACTCCACACACTCTAGAAACGACATTGCAAATGTTTGCCGAAATACCAGAGAAAATGTACCTGACGACTGTTAGAAGGGACACCCCGTATATTTCAATAAAACCTTTGTTCAGCTTAAGAAAAAAATATTTCTCAGTTATAGTTTGGTAATTTTCTACCTTTTAGCGATGTCTCATTGCGATGAAACTTCAGGCTATGCAAGAAGCTAAGGTCCGATATTGATTCAGTGCCGAAAGAGAACGAAGCTATTAAGCTGTTTCCTAATAAAAAATAAAACGTATTTGTCCGGTAACCTGTGTTATTTGTTCACTGCAAACTCTTCAAATGAAAAATCTGAATCACTAATTCTGAACCGTTTGGTTAAATTTCAGCTTCAAGAGGCATTGCTCAGTTACTGCTTCCGAAGTACCTTGTTGCCTGTGTCGCATAGTTCAATGTAAAATGATTACATTGTAAGTTATTAGAGAGTCAGCTGGCTTCCAAAATATGTTATCCCAGAAAACGAGATTTATATTCCAAGTACTATTTACTGTAGTGTGTTTTGAAATATGTATAAAGCGACAGATATAGGATGGTACCATTTTTCTTTATAAATAACTTAATATAACAGAGACAAACTGTGAGCTTTAAAGTTTGAGGCACATTTTTCCTTCCAGTGGCTTCCACATCCACATCTGCATACTAGGTTGGTTGACTCAAAAATAGTATATTCCGCTCATCATCCATTCTCTGATATTTGTTGGGTTCGTGCTCGTAGTTTTACAGTTTTCAGAATCGTCTTGTTACGACAAATTTCTGAATGGATATAATCCATTTGGCGTACCTGTTATACGAGTGATGCCCAGAAAGTAATGCACCACAATTTCTTTCTCAATCGAAAACGTTACGTATGTATTATTTGAAGTCTCTTGAGTGAGCGCGCCAATTTGTTGTCACTTTCGACAGGTAGCGTAGCTGCAGGACAGTTTCAAAATGGTGTCTGTAGGTGACGTACGTTAGAAGCAACGTGCCGTCATTGAATTTCTGCAGAGAAAGAAATGTGGGGATTTTCACAAACGCTTGTGCAAAGTCTATGGAGCATCTGCTGTCGACAGAAGTACAGTTAGTCGCTGCTCACGGAGGGTCAGGTTACCAGAAGGCGGTTCGGCGGAGCTCCACGGTTTGTAGCGGTCAGGGAGACCATCCACGGCTTTTCCAGCAGACTAAAGTTGTCATTCGCGAGGACAGACGCAATACAACTCGGCAGTTGGCGCTGCATCTGTCATTCAGCAAAGGAAGAGTGCATGCAATTATTCGCACTCTTGGATATTTAAAAGTGTGTGCAACATGGGTCCCGCGGTGTCTAACGGTGGATCACAAATCGCTCAGAAAAGAACATTTGTCGTGAGTTGCTGCAACTTTTTGAAGCTGAGGGTGAGGCCTTCTGGTCCCGGATTGTGACAGGTGATGAAACCTGGGTTCACCATTTTGAGCCCGAAACAAAATGACAGTCGATGAAAGAAGAAAAACTTCAAATCAACTGCTTCCGCCGGTAAGGTCATGGTCATCTTGTTCTGGGACTATGAATGTGTGATTCACATTGATGTGATGTCAAGAGGCGGTCCCAATAATTCAGAAGCATATGTCAACACATTAACAGAACTGAAGACGCACCTTCGGCGTCTTCGGTATCCTAATAACCGAGGAGATGTTTTGCTGCAACCCGATAACGCTCGGACCCACACAAGTCTGATGACTGCTGAACACATCGCAAAACAGGGCTGGACAGTATTACCCTATCCACCCTACAGCCCTGACCAAAGCCCCTAGGACTTCCACTTCCTGGGGTTACAAATGGATGCCATTTGTGTAAGACATTTTGAGGATGATGAGGTAATTCACATAATGAAGCACTGGCTCTACCACCAGGACAAGACATACACGGCCTTGTTTCACGCTGGAGGAAGGCCATAGAACGGGACAGAGATTATGTGAAAAAATAGGGAGTGTAGATAAAACACCATTCTTGTAATGTGTGTAATTCTCATAAGGTTCAATATAGACGTGTTGAAGAAAAAAATCCAGTGCATTACTTTCTAGGCAACCCTTGTACGTAGTAGGCCCGACACCATCAGAAAAAAATATTACAAAGGCAAAGATAAACTGAGCTCACTGAGGGAGAGCTCAGATCTGACTATTGTGTGGAGGCCACGGACACTCAACATTCTTAATTAATGTTTAATTTTAGGAGTAACAAATCGATGCGGAATTGATTAATCCCTCGAAAAGTAACGGTAGAATCTATACTGATTTGATAGTTAAGTTGTTTTTGTTTTAAAATGACGGTCGATTTGCAGCCCTAAAGTAGCTGTAAAAATCAATAATTTTTCTTTCTAGATGCAGTTAACTATTGAATTATCTACTCCCTTCACTCTGAATCTTGCTATATACCATTAATTAGTTCTACATGACCATTTTCTTGGAAACTGTCGCGCGCTGTGTAACGTAGTAATTTTTTTTATTATTTTTCATTTCTTTATTTTCGCTTTGGGTTACAAAGACCATACAGTCAACAGTTATAAAGTGCCAAAGAAACATAACCGCAAAAAATCAGAATAGCACAAAATTACGAAGTTAGAAAATAAACACACCTTTAAAGAAAAATAAAAGCGCAATTAAACAAACATTAGACAGCCGACGACAGTGATGTTAATGACACTGGAGCAGAATTGAAGAGCACTATATAGCAACATTATGAGAAACATACATATGCTCTTACTGATAAGATAAAATACTGAATGGCAAACACCGTACACCACACAATAAGTACAACAATAGCTGAAGAACAGAATTGCAAATAGCATCGTATAACAATTTGAATGTTATAGTGTACAGACAGGCGTACTTATAATAGATCGAAAAACCCAAAATGACAAACACAATACAACCTACGGTATGTACAAAAGCACCAATAGAACACAAGAGAGGAATATGGGAAATGTAATGCGCGAGTAGAGGTCCGTAAGCAAGACAAAACACAAAATTACATACCCGATTACGAAGCGGCTGATACCATTTGAAATGAAGATCTTGGTAACTCATAGATTAAATTTGGATGACGGTCACTTTCAAATACTCTGTGAGCAAGTTACATTTATCAGAACGGTGGAGTAAAACAGGAACACTGGTAGGGAGAGGGTAACCTCTCGCCACCCATTTCTTATACATGTCAGATTGTGCAGCAGTGTACTTGAACATGTCAATTCGATGCGGTTAAGATCCGTTACTGCCATTGTGTCGTCATAGCAGTTTCGAGATGTGATAATCCTCAATCGATATAGGTGCGCGGGGTAACACCCGTGTTCCAGCTTCATGCATCAGATAGAAGTCACGTGCCGTCTACGAAGGTGCACCGAGGCGAACCATTGTCTTCTTTGGTGTGATGTCACATGTGCTGGACTGCTGTTGAAATTGCTCGTAAATATTTTATAACGATTTAGTCTTCAGTTACTTATTTTAAAGTTTATTTGAGTTAATATTTGCTGTAAAAGTAAATTATTAGTGGATTTTCATTGATAATTGTCTTTTTCCTGTGTTATTGGCTCGAGTGGTATGTTATTCGTGAGTGTGCTTACGTCGTTCGTCTAAGCCTCACGCCTCAATAGTGTGTTTACATTTTGCGGCGTGCAGTTGCAATTGTAGCGGTTGTAAAGCTAAGTACTGACAAAGTTATCTGTGCACTGTTATACAGTTATTAAATTTAACAGCTTTAAGTCGTGTTTCGTCCTGTTTGTGGAGATATAGCGGTTTAATAAACTTTTGGAAAAGTTCACCCGCTGTGTATTTTTAAGTTTTCTGTGCGTTGAAGTCATTTAGTAAATTTTGTGCTTTATTTTTCAGCTGACGTTTCTTACTGTTTGTAGTGAAATATTTCAGTAAAATTTCCATTCAGTATTTTAACTTCGTTGTGTGCTCCAGTGGCCGCTTGAATTTTTGGTTGTAGATAGTAATTTTTTGAAGTTTTGTTGATATTGGTATTAGCTGTGGTTTATTAGTATTAACAGAAGTAGTAGCCTTCTTAGTATAGAGAGAGTTTCGTGACCGCTCTTGTTAGTTCTATATACTGTTCTACTGGTGTAACTGAACTGTTGCGGCCACATGTAGTAAACGTTGCTTCACGCAGTGGAGAATGGCAAAACAGAGGCACGCCAGCGACTGAGGCGTTGCGAAGTAGGCATACACAGAGAGCCTTGCTGACAGCAGCAGTCTACCAACAGGCTGACGCAAGGACGCACACAGACCGAGCGCCGAGCGAAGCCTGGAGAGTGCTGAGTAAGGGGAAGTGAGGCCAGCGCTGCAATATACTGTGGGAGTAATAACAAAAAACTACCACTGAGGGTAAAAAATGTCCTCCTGCCGGATATAAATAGTGGAGGCGAGAACTTCCAGCAGGACCGGCTGCAGTGCTGTCTTGGTCACAGGCGCCGCTGGGGTCTGACTCCCGGACTTCATGGCAACCCGGCCCCACGGCACGTGGTCTGTCCATGACGGAACCTTGCGAACAGAAGCCATTAGGAAGCAGTTCGGATCTGAGGACGGATGTGGTCCGCGTCCGAATGTTCAATCTTCATAGGTGACGATTCCGGAAGTCTGTTCCAGCTCACAGGAGTCATCCGTTCGCCGCTAGAAGATGTCAACTTCAGCTCTGGAGGTCGGCCCAAGTTCGGTCGGCACCATGGCTGACTAACTAGGCGAGAACTTCCAGCAGGACCGGCTGCAGTGCTGTCTTGGTCACAGGCGCCGCTGGGGTCTGACTCCCGGACTTCATGGCAACCCGGCCCCACGGCACGTGGTCTGTCCATGACGGAACCTTGCGAACATCGCGACTGACGGGTTCTGAGCCACCAGTGCAGCAGACATTGGCAGCTGACCTCACGGCGACGCAACTCTGTGGGCGTGCCCATTCTGGAGCGCCGAGTGGCGACGAGTTCATCTCAACCACAGGGCATCCTGGCTTCAGCGGAGCAGCGGAGCACTGGTGGCCTGAGGCTCCCGAGTGCGATCAGCGGCGTCATAGCCGGCCTCATCTTAATGCGGCTGTTAGGCGCGTTAACATGGGGCTGGAGAAGGCACTGATGGCAGAGAGCATGGGTCACATTTCAGTGGTGCCAGTTGAGTCTACCTGTAGATCAAATTTCACAAGGCATGGCCTGCACCTCAATAGGTATGAGAAGGGGAGGCTGGCAAAACTTATACGTGACAGTAAACTGGGTAGTGGTGGGATCACTTATGGGAAAATTCCTGTAGTACTTCGTGTTAGAGCTGCACCTATTTTAGACTGAAGTCAACTGATACGTATACCTTCTTAAAGGATGACTCTCTAACTGAGGGCTCACCTTCAGAAGACGTCATGTTTCTAAGCAGAACAGTAATTAGCATATTTTATCAAAATATAAGAGGTATTAGTGATAAAGTTAGTGAACTGTTATAATATATGATAAAAAGTATCCGGACCCCTGGCTGTAAACGAATTAAAAGTCTGCATTGCACGCATTGTCAGAGAATCTACACAGCAGCAGCCAGGCGGAGGGATCCGCAGGGCTGTGCAGCGACGACAAGGGAGAAATTGTAAAGAAAGTTCAATAAATAATTGTAAAACTCCACGCCGCCTCAGTCTCTGGCGCAGCCACTGTGTCTGCTGCTAACAAGTGGTGCAGAAGTCGCAACATAACTTAGGCAACGTAGACATATAATTTTTTTCAGTAAATGTAAAATTTTACTATGTGTCAGAAGTGTAAGCTCTGTTGTAGGTTTGTGAAGAATAGTTTACAGCGAGGGATTTGTTCAAAATATTTTCTCTGGGGGGAATGTAGTAGGGAAGCCAGTGGGTATTCTAACGAGATTCTCCCCTGGGAATGCCGAATCTGTAGTAGATAGAAGTTGATAGAGGAGCTGGAGCGTAAGATCAGTGCCCTTCAGGTGCAGTTATAACACGCAAAGGAGGAACTAGATAGGTTGAGGAATGTGAAGGGTGCTGGGGAGTGGGAACTGACAGTTGGAAAGAAGGCAGCTAGGAGGAGGAGGAGATATTCAGACAGTTATACTTTGCATATATGCAATAGCAACTGTCAGAGTTGAGTGGAGAGGAGCCTTCTGTAGCTGTAGGGAACATGAATCAGTCCTCAGCAGTTACGAGGCCTAAGTCAGTTGCAATGTCTAACAGAAAGAAGAAGGTTCTGCTGCTAGGTAGTTCGCATGGTAGACGTGTGGGCAAGCAGTTGCAGGAAGTGTTGGGGAGTGAGTACCGGGTCACCAACATTGTGAAGTCTAGTGCAGGGTTGGCTCAGGTGACTGACAGCATAGGGGAGTTATGTAGGAATTTTACGGAGAATATGATGTAGGTGGTGACCTGGTAAAGTTAGCTACTCAAACTGGTGGCACTAATGTGCATTTCGTGTAACTGTTTCGTGGGCGTCGGCGTTCCAAAATATCCCAAAAGTGTTCTATAGGATTCAGGTCAGGACTCTGTGAAGGCGAGTCCTTTTCAGGGATCTTATTGTCGTGTAACCACTTCGCAACAGGCCGAGCATTATGAACATGTGCTCGATCGTGTTGAAAGATCTAATCGCCATCCCCGAATTTCTCTTCAACAGTGCAAAGCAAGAAGGTCCTTAAAACATCAATGTAGGCCTGTGCTACGGTAGTGCCACACAAAACAACAAGGGGTACAAGCCAGCTACATGAAAAACATGACCAAACCATAACACCGCCGCCTCTGAATTTTACTGTTGACACTACACACGCATTCGCCATATCCACACCCTGCTATCGGATCGGCACATGTGTACCGTGATTTTCCACTCCACACAACGTTTTCCCACTGTTGAATAGTCCAATGCATCCGCTCCTTACACCAAGCGAGGCGTCGTTTGACATTTACCAACGTGATGTGTTGCTTATGAGCAGCCGCTGGACCATGCAATCCAAGCTTTCTCACTTCTCGTCTGTCATAGTACTTGCAGTGGATCGTGATACAGTTTGGAATTCCTGTGTGATGGTCTGGATAGATGTCTGCCTGTTACACTTTACGATCCTCTTCAACTGTCGGCGGTTCCTGTCAGTCAAAACTGGAGGTCGGCCTGTATACGCTTTCGTGCTGTACGTGTCCCTCCAAGTTTCCACTTCACTATCACATCGGAAAGAGTGGACCTAGGGATGTTTAGTAGTGTGGAAATATAGCGTACAGACGTAGGACAGAAGTGACACCCGATCACCTGACTACGTTCGAAGTCCGTGGAATCCGCAGAACGCCCTATTCTGCTCTCTCACGATGTCTAATGACTACTGAGGTCGATAATATGGAGTACCTGGCAGAAAGTGGCAGCACAATGCACCCAATATGGAAAACGTTTGTTTTTGGGGGTGTCCGGATACTTTTGATCACATAGTGTAGATGTTGACTCTGAAATTATTGGTATATCGGAACATCACTTAAATAAATAGACAATTCACAGGCTTCCTTTACCAGAATACAGATTAGCTGCCTTTTTTTCAAGGAGTTCTTGCGGAGTGTGGGAGTGGCCATGCACGTAAAAAACCGTATTTCATTTGAGTCGAGACGTATCACGGCACTGCACTGAACAGATATTTAAATGTTGCGCGGGGGGGGGGGGGGGCACCTGAATTTAGTGAAACTATACTTCTAATTGCTGTTTATAGATCCCATAAATCTGACTACAGAGCTTTTTTGCTCTAGCTAAAGTGGTTCTTTGATTCATGTTATAGGAAGTACCAAAAATTAGTTTTATGTGGCGACTTCAGAATTAATTTTGTTTAATATGGTGCGAGAAAAAGGATGCTGATAGATCTCCTAAATTCATATGATCTGATATAGACTGTATTTCCTCCAGCTATGGTGCAGGGGAACAGTAACTCAGCCATAGACAATATTTTTATTCATTGTTCATTACTAGATGGGCATTCTGTTAGTAAAAGGGTGAATGGCCTTTCAGAAAATATTGCACAAATTTTAACACTGAAAGTCTTTTGTACTCAAACAAATGTCACATATAATTACAAAATATGAAGAGAAGTTAATCCAACAGCAATAGAGAGTTTGTTAAACCTCGTCAAGGAACAAGAGTAGCAGATGTTTATAGTCCCGATAACACATATGATAAATAGAAGCTTTCCCTACCACATTTCTCTTGCTCTTTGAGAGCTGCTTTCAATTAGAATGTTCTAAAGGGGTTACTAGCAGTAAAAGGCAGGCCGGATGGCTGACTAGTGCGATAAGGATATCATATAGAACAAAGTGGGAACTGTATCAAAATGTTAGAAGTAGTCGCAATCAAGCTACAGTAGCCCATTACAAACAGTACTGTAAGGTGCTTAAAATGTTATTAGGAACACAAAGAGTATGTGGTATGCAAATAGAATAGTTAATTCACAGGATAAAATTAAAACCGTATGGTCAGTTGTGAAGGAAGTGTCTGATCAGCCAGCGATATAAAGTCAGTTCATAGTGAAAGTATTTCCGTTACTCATAAACCAGATAAATGTTCAGTATTTAACAATCATTTTCTGAGTATTGCTGGTGAATTAAATAAAACTTTAATTTTTACAGGGAACCATGTAATCTCTTGGTAAATGCCTTTCCGAGACAAGGGGGAGATTGAGTCAATAATTAAATCACTGAAGACTAAGGACTCTCATGGACATGATGGAGGGCCTAGCAAAATATTAAAGCACTCTGCAGCACATGTTAGCCCTGTATTTAGCCATGTTTGTAATTTTTCCTTTAGGAATGGTCAGTTTCCTGAATGATTGAAGTTCTCAGTAGTAAAGCCACTTTATAAAAAGGGAGAAATAGATAATGTAGACAATTTTAGACCTGTTTCTATGCCATCAGTGTTTGCTAAAGTTAATGAAAAGGCTGTGTATGTAAGGATAATTGATCATTTTATATCACATAATTTGCTGTCAGATGTACAGTTAGGCTTTAGAAGTCGTTTAACAATTCCGTGAGGTACTGAATGGGATAAACAAAAGGTTTCGAGCACTAGTCATATTTTTTGATTTAACTAAGGCATTTGATTGTGTTGATCACAAAATGTTGCTCCAGAAGTTGGACCATTAGAGAATGTGGGGAATAGCTCACAATTGTTTCACCTCTTACTTTAGCAACTGACAGCAAAAGGTCTTTATTCGTGTGGTTAGAATGGCTGTGATGTGCGGTCTGAGTGGGGTACAGACAAATGGGGGAGTGCCACAGGGATCAGTGTTGGGGCCACTACTGTTCCTTATTTATATAAATGATATGCCCTCTAGTATTAAGGGTAACTATAAAATATTTGTTTGCTGATGACACTAGCTTGGTAGTAAGGATGTGTGCAACATTGGCTCGGTTTCAAATAGTGAAGCTCATGATATAAGCTAATGGTTAAAATGGCTCTGAGCACTATGGGACTTAACATCTGAGGTCATGTTACTACATTCTATTTACTAGATCAAGCGACTAACTCTCTTGCAACTCTTTGTGACTGGAGGAGCGGTTTTCTGCAGATGCCTCATTACGCTCACCCGCAAGGCAGAAAAACACTCATGAGTCCTCACCTACAAAGATATGTTTAATGTTGTGAGCAGTGCATCGAGCGGACGAATGTCGAAGAGTGTGGAAACTGTCTTGGTTGAAAAGCCACCATCACGTTCAACAATTGTAACGACGTATTCTGGTGGAAGGCAGCAACACGTCTGTAGTGCCCTGCTTGTCCATTTCTACTTAGTGGATTAGTTTTCGTAAATCTTGACGAGGATAAAGACGCTGTTCAGTGTAAGAAACACGTTGTGAACTAGTACTTCAAAACAGATGTTTCCATCGTAAAACGATCAGTAATGCTTCTTTTTCATAAATTAAAACGTATTTAATAATGTAAATACTGTTTATTTTGCGCCTGAGTTGCACATTCTTTTTTTCAGCATGACTGATTTCGATCACACGTGATTAGCTTCAACTCTATCTAGTAGAAAGTACACATCAGAAAGCATTATTCTTACCCAACCACGTAGATCTGAAGGCGACCACACCATTTTTCAATATGACTGATTTCGAACGCATGTTATTACCTTCAACTCCGTAATTGAGCTACCAGTCCGTTGCCTCATGTAGGAAGTACGCATCAGAATGCAGTATCCTTGCCCAAACACGTAGATCTGAGGGCGATCATATGCAGCCGAAACTACTTATATTGTAAAACAAATTTCGGTTGAGACGGAAAAGAATCGATATATAAATTCTTAACCCTTATCACAGTGGTTGCATTCCCACGCGACAAATATTGCGGTGGCAGTGAAAATTAAGACGTACGCGGGACCTTATAGAGTCTCATAGTATATTATAGTGATTAGAGTGGTAATTGTTGTAATAAACGTGCTGATACTCAGTTTCCACGTAATCAAATCTATTAATATTCACTAACATACGTAGAAATGTAGCGCCCCTGTAGAGTGCACTTTTGTGGTCTTGCTGCTGTGAACTTAGGACATGAATTAACGGCGTCATTGAGATACCTACATTTCAGTTGGTGCTATTTAAAACAGAAACTCATTACTTTCTTATTTCTCTTAATCTCGTACCGAAATGCAAGTATTCGTTCCTGAACTGCCTGAGGATCGGGTCATGATATTCACTGTTATCCTCAGTAATTCCGTGCGGTTCTAGGCACTACAGTCTGGAACCGAGCGACCGCTACGGTCGATGGTTCGAATCCTGCCTCGGGCATCGATGTGTGTGATGTCCTTAGGTTAGTTAGGTTTAATTAGTTCTAAGTTCTGGTCGACTGATGACCTCAGAAGTTAAGTCGCATAGCGCTCAGAGCTATTTTTTAACTTCAATAATTATACTATTAAAATCCATTGTAAATAACACACTACATTGGAACGTTCTCGCATTAAATGTCTGTCGAAAACATGCGAGGCTATCTTAGAGCTGCCTTCGTAACAGAGGAACTTGTGGATGCTGGAGACCTTATTCACGATTGTCAAAAAAATGGCTCTGAGCACTATGGGACTCAACTGCTGTGGTCGTAAGTCCCCTAGAACTTAGAACTACTTAAACCTAACTAACCTAAGGACAGCACACAACACCCAGCCATCACGAGGCAGAGAAAATCCCTGACCCCGCCGGGAATCGAACCCGGGAACCCGGGCGTGGAAAGCGAAAACGCTACCGCACGACCACGAGATGCGGGCTCACGATTGTCGCCCAACCGCAAATGGAGGGTCTAATTCCTATATGGTGGTCAGTGATTTGAGAGAGAATGATTGCAAAACGTTTTCCCTGGGAAGCGTCTGTTGCAGTCTTCCGAAACAGAGTTGGCAAGATCGTCTAGCTTGGAATGGGATGTGAAACTATAGAATTTGAATTAAACGGTAAAGTAGTCATTGACAATGCGTGTGTGTGTGTTCGAGTCGTAATGGTGTTGATCCATTTAATGTTAATGTACAAACTAAGCGGAATCGTGCGTACTGTAGACTTATATCTGCATACATCTGTAATATCGTATGCACTTAACCAGGAAAATTGGAGTTATGCTCGCGAATATACGATCCGAAGACTAAAGTGCTTCGGCTGTGAAAATGAGTCGGACTCAAGTTTAAAAGCAGTATATGAACAGTGCAGCCCTGAGAAAGGGCATATTTCAGAACATATTTGAAATACCAGAACAGAGATACGTTAATTGTTGCAATAGCTCGCTTTCTATTCCTCCGTACTGTACTAGACGCTATATTGAAATATGGCAGCATATTTACAGTGATGGTGCCACGGAGAAAGGAGTATCTAGTACAGGAGCTTGAGGTGGGTGTTACAGGCCACGGTCATAAAACATAAACACTTCTACTAGCATTAATCCAGTCGGGCTGCTTACACAGTTCGTACCAAAGATACATAAAAACACGAATATAGTCATCTGTGATTTTTAATGAAAAACCAACAGCCCCATTGCCAGTTTGTCATGGTCACTAGATCTAAATTTCATGTTCTTTGTAGCACTAATATCATTCCAAGCAAAAATGACATAGAGAATAAATTTCTTTTATTTCCGTCTACGATCATGAAGTTGCTAGGCTCTATGGCTATCGGTTTCGGTCAGCGGTGACCATCTTCAAATCTGTTTTAAAACCTGTCCTAATATAACGAATGCATGGTCAAATTATACACAAAATTATCATGGTATCGTCGCACATATTTGAAATATGGCATATGCTATGCCATAGTATCAGTGACTCTGTGTCCTAGTATATACCAAATTTCTAATATGTGCCTCGATGTTACGCTAATTTTTTCTGTACCTCTTCACTGTGGCTTCATTACATTAGGATATGTTTTAAAAGATATTTGAAGATCATCATCGCTGACCGAAACCGGTAGTCTAAGGACCTAACAATTTTATGATCATAAAAAAAGAGAGAGAGAGAGAGAGAGAGACGTGTAATGCAAGACTGTTCTGTTACAAGTCATAAAACATATACCAGTTTCATGAAAAAGTCTACGCTTTGCTTACTCTCTATGCCCCACACTGGAAGCTGAACATCCAATTCTTACTAGGCATTGAGTGATACGTATTGTTTTTTGTAAATCGACATTTCATCTGCTTTTATTTACTCCTATCTCTCCTGGTAATTATATGTAGTTATTGTCATGTTTAGTAATATTTAAGGAACTGTGTGTAACACGTAGTCGTCTTAAAATTCTGTATTTAGTATCTTAAGTAAATGATTTCAGGCACCCTAGAGTTCTCAGCAGCATGCAGACAAGCTGAAAATGCATAATGCGCGGCAAAACAGTTGCCCAAATTCAGAGATGATTGTTTTCACTCGATAAGTAAATAATTACTAGATGCATGGAAGACATTTTGGCTAACTCAGAACATGAATACTTTTTATTTTAATCTTCGGCTATTGATGGTGTAAAAACGACCATTTAAATCATTATCAATGGAGGTATGTAACAAATTTTGACGCAGACCCATACCTGCTGATCGTGTGATATCCTCCAGGTGTTGGTCAAACAGTGGTTCTGGTAAGACGTCAGAGCGGGAGACATGTCCCTCAGCGGAACACACTCACTGTCTTCTTGAGGTTCTGCAATGAAATGCACGTCGTGATTTAGAGACGAAGCACGTACGCATCCTTTCAAAGGAATGAATGCGATATATTATAAGAATATTTGTCGCAGTTCCTTGATGTAAACAGCAAGAAACTTAAATCCATTCTCTTATCGAAACCTAGATTACACAGCAATCGACCACTAACTTCATTATCGTCAGATATGTCCCGGACGAAACATTGGCAAATAAATAAATTAATGCTACTTGAATTATCAAGGAACGCGTGGTTTTCATTCAACTGACGCTGGAAGGAGTTTTCTGCACAGTCGTTGGAACTGAAAAGATGGAGAATTTGTGAACAATCTCGTAAACGACGATGGCCTGTGAGAGTCCCTCATTTCCAAAACGGACGTGAAATGCTTCTTGCGATATAGTGAGTATACTAATTGCTTGTCCGTATTTATCTGAATTACTACGTTTTTCTTATTTCAAGACCAAGACAGTTTTTAAACATCTGCCTATATGCGCCATATGTGCATTAGTGTTGGAATCTGTAGCACAACATGAAAGCTAATCTGCTAAGGTAACTGTTAATATATTTTTTCTCATCATTATTTTATCCCCCTCGCACCATATGGGCTTGGGATGGGCTGTCAGCAGGCAAGGCGGTATTCCAGGAAGGTGACCACATTAAGTTCGTCATGCAGCCAGCGACACACTCAGTGTGACACACTTTGGAACGGCGCTGAGTTCCCCTCTCTCACGCTCTGATACGTTTGCCTTGAGTGACACCTAGAAGGCAATGTGCGACTTACAGAGAGTGGTGAACTGGTACATATGGAACTCATAACGCTGGGACTGGAGGCTGTCGCAGTAAATACTATCTGTGGAGCACGCGGAATGTGACACGTCGGTCTGAGTGCCGCGACGACTTCCTCTGCAGGAAGTTCAAATGGCAATTCGAAAATACGTATCGTACGCATATCTAAGCCCGCGTGGTCGACGGTTACCACCATCACATTTCCATCAACATGGCAGAAGCGGAGCCACTGTTTGGTCTCACTTAGGGTGCATTCGCACGCCGCGTCTTTAATAATGTTAACGTAGTGCGTGCTGCTCACGATCGACAAATGTATTCCGATAATATCGGTCGCTGGGATTTTCACTTCCTCTCGCAGAATATTCTCTACCTCGAACGCTTTGGGTCGTTGCAGCAAGTAAATCGGAGTGTAGATTTACGGTAACTGTTCGCCATGTATCGTACACGGTAAGCCGGCACTTAAGCAACGTCCGTCAGAATGTAAACAAGGCGAGCTCGCGCTCCGCACACGGAAAACACGGACGCGTCCATCTGTTGCCCTGCCAAAGGCAGACATTGAGCTATACCGATCATAAATGATTTTCGATCATACTTTGCATCTTACCGAGAATGGTTTTGGAAGAAACCTCGGTATTTCGTTGCTTTGAGCCGGCATACTTCAATAACATGCTAGTTGTAATAATTTCTTAACCAGCAATAAGACGCTTCCCATCAATTTATTGCAGTAAATCGTAAATTAACTACGGGATTTTCAGAAATCCTTAATTATCTGTTGTTTAGCAACGGCATGTATTCATGTAGGTTTCAACTGAAAGCCAAAATGGAGTCTGTCGACACTGTACTGGACAGAGATGGCGTCAACTGACTTAGATGGCTTTCTTCCATCTCATTGGTCTATGTTCAAACGCGCGTTCAGAATAACTGAAATGCTATATTCTGCCCTCTACGTTCGGCCAGACTCCCCAAGGTGCTTATTCCAAGCTATGACGTCAGGAACTCAGCACGCTTAACGTACGGATACAAACGGCCGGTGTGCCAATGGCTTTACCCGATGCACGTGGCTGTGTTCTGAGGCCTCAAATGAAAGACTCGCGCACTCCACGACTTATCGTACAACGTCCCACTACCTAATTTCCCATCTTCATATAAAAACTTCGATCCCCCTTTCCATTCCACAGATAAGATCAGAGTTTCTGATAGCATAGTCCCGATTGGCTGAATTCAAGATTTCTACCTGCCTGTCTTATACAGAGAGTGTTTCTCCCTTCCCTTTATTCTCTCCTCTTGGTTTTCATCGACAACGAACAATGCAGAGAAGAAGACACAGTTTCAGACATATCCTGTCCTAAACGGCGTCCGACAGGTTACCACTGATCTCCGAAGCCCCGTCCGGTCCTACTTACAGGTCGGCGGATGCTGTGCAATAATTATGTTTGACTGCCAGCCTGGGACCATTTTCCGGGTGCGGCAAAGAAGTCCACCTTGTATCCGAATGCCTACAATGTCGTATTACGCAACTTCTAGCTGTCGAAGGACCTCCATCGTAGCTACCTTCAGTACTATCGGTGACTTATGCGGCTGCTCTTGCTTCTCATAGCGCTTCACAACGCCGCCCGGACGCCACAAACGACGCCAGAAACGATCCTGACCATACCTCGACAGAGTGTGCCTCCGACGGTCCGCCGCCTCGGCCGGCCATGGTGCCGACGCGACCGGCCGCTGACCCAACCATTGGCAACACGATGAAGATCGACTCGCTCATCGTCCCTACGGTGTCCTTCCTGCCAGACCGATGCGACTCCCTTCCTTCGCCGGACACGGAAGTTCGCGTAAGGCAACAATGTTCTGCTAAACGTAGTAAGAGAAGGCGCCGCACCTTTTACAGTAAAGAGGAGACGTTGCAGGTCGAGGACGACGCCGCCGTCGGCCAGCACGACGTCCCCGCATCATCTACTGCCGCGAAGCCGTAATGAGCGCAGAGACATCCAACGGTGTTTCTGCGCCCGTCTCCACAACGCCCCATGCTGATGCTGAACTGGACGTAGCACAGTCGAAACTACACCAGGAGCCATTACATCATCTTTTGAATACCTAATGGACGATACACCGGTGCCCACCTCCACGGCTTAGCAGTCGAGAGCACTAACCTGCGCCGTCGGGGCCGATCCACTAATCACACTCTCCCCAGAATCCCCTGGATATAAGAGGTATGCATAAAACTTCAGTATCGATTTTCTCTACAACTAGCGGCCGTCGCATGAATACACCTGAGTGTATCAGGTTCTGTCCCGCACTACTTTACAAGTATGTAACTAAAATGAACAAGCATATGACTGTCGTAATGGATGGTATTGCATAGCTTAGTGGATGATTTGAAAATGAGCTGTGGGCACGAAACTAGCCGTCAATATGGAAGATTAATATGGCAACTAGTCATGTGACTAAGATTGCACCTGTCGAGGCAAGGAAGCCCGAGATCATTTTCTGCTTAAGGAAATTTAGTGCAGTTTCTTTGTGAGCGTGCGTCATATAAACTGAAAAGCCAAAGAAACTGGTACACCTGCCTAATATCGTATAGTGTCCAAGCAACCATCCATGCAGAAGTGCCGCAACACGACAACACGACTACTGTCTGAAGTAGTGCTGGAGGGAACTGGTGCCATGAATCCTGCGCGGCTGCCCATAAATCCATAAGAGTACGAAGGGATGGAGATCTCTTGATGGAGATCTCTTCCGAACAGAACGTTGCAAGGCATCCCAGATATGTTTAATAATGTTCATGTCTGAGGAGTTCGATGGCCAGCGGAAGTGTTTAAACTCACAAGAGGGTTCCTGGAGCCACTCTATAGCAATTCTGAGCGTGTGGGGTGTCGCATTGTCCTGCTGGAATTGTCCAAGTCCGTCAGTATGCACAATGGACATGAAAAGACGCAGGTGATCAGACAGGATGCTTACGTATATGTAACTTGCTAGACGCGTATCTAGACGTATCAGGGGTCCCATGTCACTCCAACTGCACACACCCCACACCATTAAAGAGCCTCCACCAGCTTGAACAGTCCCCTGCTGACATGCAAGGTCCATGGATTCATGAGTTTGTCTCCCTACCCGAAAACATCCATCCACTTGTTACAGTTTGAAGCGACTCTCTTTCGACCAGGAAACATATTTCGAGTCGTCAACAAACGAATGTCGCTATTTACGGGCCCAGGTGAGGGGTACTGCTTTGTAGCTCTGTGTCGAGCTGTCATAAAGGGTACACGATTGCGCCTTCGTCTCCGAAAGCGCATATCGATAATGTTTCGTTGAATGGTTCGCATACTGACACTTCTACCACGCTGAACGATTCTCTTCAGTCGTCGTTTGTCACGTTCTTGCAGGATCCTTTTACGGCTGGAGCCATGTCGGAGATTTGATGTTTTACTGGACTCCTGATATTCACCGTACACTAGTGAAATGGTCGTACGGGGAAGTCCCCACTTCATCCCTATCTCTGAGGTGCTGTGTCCCATGACTCGTGCGCCGAATATAGCCCACGTCCAGACGCAGTTAAATCTTCGTAACCTCCCATAGTAGCAGCAGTAACCGATCTGATAACTGCGCCAGACGCTTGTGTCATATCGGTGTTGAGGACGTCTGCAGCGTATTCTATGTTTTTACATATCTCTGTAATTGAATACGCATGCGTGTACCATTTTCTTCGGAGCTTCAGTGCGTAACACAGTAAATAAGAACTTGTCAGCAAAGCGGAGAAGAGTGTATACATAGTGTGGCTTTCGGCGTATAGGTTTAGTATCGAGAGTGTTGGAGACTGACCGAACTTGTCCGGGATGAGGTCGGGGTCGACGTCGTCGGTCTGTCCCGGCGCCTTGTCGGGGCCCGCGGCCGCGCCGCTACCCCCGGAGCGCGCGTGCGCCCCCAGCGCCCCCGCCGGCGCCGACGCCGCCCCCGCCAGCGCCGGCTTGCCGCTGGAGACGCGCCTGGCCAGCCCGCGCCGCACCACCAGCAGCAGCACCGCCGCCAGCAGCACCAGCACAGCCCCAGACAGCCCCAGCAGCGGCGCCAGCGACAGCGCGTCCGCGGCCGCTGCCACCACACGGCGCGAACGCTCACTCTACCTCGCTGCTTGGCAGGACGCATTTAAGCTCTTTACGTAGTACAGACACTTGCCTTCATAACCTGCCGTCAGCACTGTGAAATGTGGACTGACAAATCTTGAATCTCTGATTTGTCTCTAAGGGAGACATATGAAGATTTAAAGGAAACTTGATGCACTTTGATCCACAGTTTAGGTTGAGAAATGTTAATCGATCGCTGTGTTGGAGATCCCTCATGTATTAGCTACCTTAAAGAAAGCCCAGAATGGACAAAATCTTCTAGAAACACTAACCTTCCAAACTGTCGGTCTAAATACTACCACCAACACCCATAAGTATATTAATTTTAGCTGTAACATCCTTACCCATTTCAAAGTAGCATTCGTTCCTCTAGGGTTTTATCATCTCTCCGTATCCTCGAACGTAATGTACTCCGCCTCTTTCCGTAGCCTAGCACGTTCCCAAAGCTTAAATCAACATTCCATATCTTTATCTCCAAACTCTCAACGTTATTTCCCAAAGTAATTTGAGTCGATGCACTCGAGTACCATTTGACTTAGTTTTTAATACTTTCGTTCGTCAGATACGAGTATCCTTAGATATTCATTGCTCTAGTGCCAGCTCGTTGGAAGTTTGAACCACCACTCGTTTCAAATGGTTCAAATGGCTCTGAGCACTACAGGACTTATCATCTGTGGTCATCAGTCCCCTAGAACTTAGAACTACTTAAACCTAACCAACCTAAGGACATCATACACATCCATGCCAGATTCAGGATTCGAACCTGCGACCGTAGCGGTCGCATGGTTGCGGACTGAAGCGCCTAGAGCCACACGGTCACCGCGGCCGGCCCACCACTCGGGAAATCATCAAAACAGCACTTTGAGTTAACCATGATGTCAAGTGATGTCTTAAACCTCTAACGTATCGTCACCAGGGCAATGAATCTCTGAGGATACTCGTGTCTCTAGAGCGAAACTAGCCAAAATTTTAAAAAAAATTGCGATATCTGTACACTGAGTACAACGATCGCCGCGTCAGCTGCAGGTGGCGCCGGCATTTGCCTAGTAATTTAAATCGCCTTCCTCACCGAGATCACGAACCCATGTCTGTAATACACCCTTCCTTTCAATCATGACATATTCTACCCATCCCATCCCAAATGAAAGTACACCATCCTTGCACATCTGGTAACCCATTCATCTCCTAACACCTGCAACGCACCTTCCCCAACAACACCAACAACAATCGCACTTCCTTTCCCGTTTTACACTCCCCTCAATGCTTCCCACATCCCAGTTCCTACCCACAGCTGTCACTAACCGTTATTATACCATGCCCGTACTAAAGAGATTACACTATCATTCACAAAAGTACTTGAATGGCCTGAATTGCTTTCCCCCCGACGTTTATGCAACCTATATAACGTAACACTTTTGCAGGTCCTCCGCTTTCATTATACAGGGTGTTACAAAAAGGTACGGCCAAACTTTCAGGAAACATTCCTCACACACAAATAAAGAAAAGATGTTATGTGGACATGTGTCCGGAAACGCTTAATTTCCATGTTAGAGCTCATTTTAGTTTCGTACACCTACGCTCAATGGAGCACGTTATCATGATTTCATACGGGATACTCAACCTGTGCTGCTAGAACATGTGCCTTTACAAGTACGACACAACATGTGGTTCATGCACGATGGAGCTCCTGCACATTTCAGTCGAAGTGTTCGTACGCTTCTCAACAACAGATTCGGCGACCGATGGATTGGTAGAGGCGGACCAATTCCATGGACTCCACGCTCTCCTGACCTCAACCCTCTTGACTCTCATTTATGGGGGCATTTGAAAGCTCTAGTCTACGCAACCCCGGTACCAAATGTAGAGACTGTTCGTGCTCGTATTGTGGACGGCTGTGATACAATACGCCATTCTCCAGGGCTGCATGAGCGCATCAGGGATTCCATGCAACGTAGGGTGGATTCATGTATCCTCTCTAACGGAGGACATTTTGAACATTTCCTGTAACAAAGTGTTTGAAGTCACGCTGGTACGTTCTGTTGCTGTGTGTTTCCCTTCCATCATTAATGTGATTTGAAGAGAAGTAATAAAATGAGCTCTAACATGGAAAGTAAGCGTTTCCGGACACATGTCCACAAAACATATTTTCTTCCTTTGTGCGTGGGGAATGTTTCCTGAAAGTTTGGCCGTACCTTTTTGTAACACCCTGTAGTACAGTCGTCTGACCATCCAAATTGCAACTACACACAGAAAATAAAAGTTTGCATCACCTCGTCTCCGAGAGTTCATGAACCTGTACAGAAAATTGGAATCTAGATCCACATAAACATCCTTTCCGCCCTTTTTATTGCTCATAAAAACACATTGCATGTTGTACCACCATACAGCGAGACCTTCAGAGGTGGTGGTCCAGATTGCTGTACACACCGGTACCTCTAATACCCAGTAGCATGTATTCTTGCAGTGATGCATGCCTCTATTATTCGTAGCATACTATTCATAACTTCATGAAGGCACTGTTGGTCCAGATTGCCTCACTTTTCAACGGCGATTCACCGTAGATCCCCAAGAGTGGTTGGTGGGTCACGTCGTCCATAAACAGCACTTTTCAATCTATCCCCAGCCATGTTCGACAGGGTTCATGTGAGGCGAACATGCTGGCCACTCTAGTAGAGCGATGTCCTGCGAGAAGTCATTCACAAGATGTGCACAATGGGGGCACGAATTGTCGTCCATGAAGACGAATGCCTCGCCAATATGCTGCCGATATTGTTGCCCTATCGGTCTGAGGATGGCATTCACGTTTCGTACAGCCATTACGGTGCCTTCCATGACCGCCAGCGGAATACGTCGGCCCCATATAAGGCCACCCGGAAACAGCAGGCAACCTCCATCTTGCTGCACTCGCTGGACCGAGTGTCTAAGGCGTTCAACCTGACCGGGTTGCCTCCAAACACGTCTCCAGTGATTGGTTAAAGGCATATACGACATTTATCGGTGAACATAACGTGATGCCAATCCTGAGAGGTCCATTCGGCATTTTGTTGGGACCATCTGCACATCGCTGCATGGTGTCTTGGTTACAAAGATAGACCTCGCCATGGACATTGGGAGTGAAGTGGCGCATCATGCAGACTATTGAGAACAGTTTGAGTCGTAACACAAATCCTGTGGCTGCCCGAAAAGCATCATTCAATATGGTGGCGTTGTTCTCGGAATTTCTCCGAGCCATAATCCGTAGGTAGCGGTCATCCATTGCAGTAGTAGCCCTTGGGCTGCCTGAGCGACACACATCATCGACAATTACCGTCTCTCTGTATCTCCTCCATGTCCGTACAACATCTCTTTGGTTCACTCCGAGACGCCTGGACAGTTCCCTGGTTGAAAACCCTTCTTGGCACAAAGTAACAATGCAGACGCGATCGATCCGCGGTATTGACCGTCCAGGCATGATAGAACTACAGACAACACGAGCCGTGTACCACCTTCCTGGCGGAATGACTGGAACAGATCGGCTGCTGGACCCCCTCCGTCTAATACGCATGGTTATTTGCATCTTTGGCCGGGTTTAGTGACATCTCTGAACAGTCAAAGGGAATGCGTCTACGATACAACATCCACAGTCAACGTCTTTCATCAGGAGCTCTGGGAACCGAGATGATGCATAACTGTTTTGCAGTATGTAGTAGGATTTACAAAAAAGTGGCTCAAAGAAGATGGTCTGCGTTAAGAACTGCATCCCATGTGTGTGTTCATCCCAGATGGTATCTGTTTTAACAAAAGAGGTGATATGTGGTGCCAACATACCAAAAGTGGGCAAGGAAACTACAGCTTATTTTCCTAATGTATGCGAACGCCCCTCTACACAACGTTGATTACACGAGTAAATCTACCCAAGAGCTTGGCTGAAAAGTAATTCCTATCGAAGTTCTTCAGATCTAGTGTTATCAAGCATTTATCTTCCTCGCTCCTTACGCAGCAACTATCGACGACGAAAATGTACTTTTCGTACTCGAAAATGTACTTTAAGCATGAACTGACGACATCTTTATTTGCAAACCAGTATAATTCTATAGGCGTGGACGTCATAAATTGCTTTGGGCCTGCTAAATCTGAATTACATTTTAGCAGGTTACTCTTGTGACCAAAGTCTAATTTAATAAAGCAAAAACTATCTGTAAGACGAGCCTGCCTGAAGGATCAGGCATTGGCAAGATATTATACACTTTTGTGCCTAATGTGGCCTGTATCTAGTGAAAACCTGTGTCCCACCTAACAAACATTTCGAGATTACCAGGAAAATGCATTTATCTCGCAGTGAGAGTAGATAAAAGAGAAACTCATTTAATAAATTATTCAGTTGCACATATAATCAGTTGAACCACTTGTTCACAAAAATCCTGTGAGCCGATATAAACAGGAAACCTAAGTATTAACAAGGACGCAAGGTCACAGTTCTTAATTTTTTTCAAATTTAGTTATGTTGGGTACTTAATCGAAATTGCGATGAGGCTTAAGATGGTGAAGTTAAGATTTTATTAATGATTTTCGACCAGAAAGTTTATAGCTCTTCAAGAGAAGACGTAAAAAGCAAACAAAATATTTATGCATCTGTAACAGTGAAGAGTTTGTCGCAAGTCTGCAATCAGTTCTGAAGTATCAGTTGATACAACACTGTCTTTGAACTTTCACAAGGCAGGGAACACTACTTTCACAGCAGTTCATACTCATTCTGCATGATGTCAGATGTCAAAAGATTAAATGAAATTAAAATTAAGATCCCCGAGTGCGTCATATTCAGCCACACGTACAGCACTATTTAACTCCTAGTAGTCTGTTATAAAAGGTTTCGCTATGTTAATTCTTCAGGGGCTCCGAAACGCCCTATACTTGCAATGTTAAAATAACGCTTATAAATTACGTCTTTCCTCACAAAGTATTTGAGGTAGGAAGTTGAACTTTTTACAGATTATTTATTGGAATATGGGCTACAACTTAACACAGGGATTTTACAAAATTTTAGTTCAGTTATTAAAGATGATTTTTTTTCAATTGTAATGAAAATTCACAACATTTTTTTGCAATTTTTTATTTATATATTCAAAAATATACAGTTTTTTGGAAAAAGGCTGTGTTAAATTATGCAGAAGGTACTGTGTAACATTTACTGAAAGTTTGAAACAAATATGTTTGGAAGATCCTTAGAAAACATGTAATTAGTATGAGAAAATAAAAGTTTTGGGAATCGAGCGACAAAGATTGGATTAACTTTTTAGTGCATTCCAGGTCCATAGGATGGATTATCTTCATCCTCTGCAAACTCCTCCTCCAGCTTCCTCTTGTTCCTCCTCCTGTTTACTCTTGCTTGTATTTCTAGACTCTTTACAGCCCTGTCTGCAGCCCGAAGGCGTTCCTTGTCTAAAGCAAGCATCGCTCGCACCATGTTAGAACCTATCTTCATTCCCATATTTCTAAATACCTTTGGCTTTCCAACATTTCTCCTTTTCTTAAAAGCCTTCAGAGGATTTCTAATAACTTTACTTTTACTCATTATTATACTTCAACAAAACAGAGACTCAAGAAACAGAATTAATTACGAATATTTTCGAGATAACGACAGAGTAAATAAACATGAAACAATCGACAATCACACCAGCGATATATATTCAACCATCACAGGTTAGCCACAACACATACTTTATCTCACATCACTAAAATGTACCTGATGAACACGGACGTTAATAATAACACCATTTGACAGCAGTTTAACAGCGCCACAGTGGGTCACGCCCATGTAGAACACATTTCAAAAAAAATTTAAAAATAGTTGTAGTCTTTGGAATTGAATAAATTATATATCTATTAAAAGGTAATAGTCTGAAGATTCAGAAAACGCAAAAAAGTAAAAATTGAGCTTTTCATGATTTTTAGCCTTTCCGGAGCCCCTTAAATGAAGTTGCCAATAGCCTAGAGGCTGCTCTAGTCTGAAAAATCTGGTACTAACTTTAAAGCAAACGTCGGTAATTTTGATTTCCCTCCATCTCGTCAGATGTATTTCACTGACAAACTAGTATCAGCTATTGTATTGTGATTACCACGAGTATATGATACTTTTCGTTATTTTTATCAATGCAGAGTGAATGGCTGTTTGGCTTTATAAAGACGTACATAAAAAATTACAGACAATACTGTCAGTGTTTTATGTTCTTTTTAAAATATACTGATCACTGCTGCTGCTGTCTTCGTGTTAGCACAAGCACGAATCGGATTTTCTCTGTAAACAGTCGCCAGCTCCAGTCTTTGCAAGCTTTTGAGCGCACTTGGCTTTATTGATTTGAAACCTTACGTCAGGCCAATGAAAGTACGAGTATTAATAAGAAAAGGTTTTTTATGTGTTCAGAAGAAAAAACTGCCATCTCATCGTAATGTTTTCAGGCTACTCTCTGGTGACGCTGGAAAGTAAAAAGAAGTGAATCGAGCCTGACGAAAAAGTACCTTAGTTTGATGGAAAAAAATAATTACGAGAGCTACTGAGGTTTAGGGCCGTCTAAATAACTGCCCCTGCTCCTTAACTGTGATGTTTGAGTTACAGCCGGTCAGTCTGGGCATTACTCCTGACTATGCTTCAGATCAGATTCATTGGGCTGTACTTCAGGTACTTCGGCTGCCAGTATGTTGGTAGCAGCAGGCGTTGCCGCGTTTTCGCAAGGCGAGCTACCCCACTCCTACCCAGTTTAGCACATCGGCAGAGCGAACGTGTGCTCCCTGTCATTAATTTAATGGAGAATTAACAACATCGCAGAATACGTTTGGCAACTACATGGCCATCGATTTACTCACTGGTGTGGTACAGAATTCTCCTGCTATATTCACCTGATATTACATTGTCATTTCCGACAAATAATCTGAATGATTCTTTCTTTAAGATTTGACATTGGAGTCACAAATTTCTTATCTGATTCCGAAAAGGTCATTTCAAACAGAATCTAAAAGTTATCTCATACCTAACAGTACTAATTATCTCTGTTAATCTGCCATATCACAGTGACAACCTACACCTAGCAGTAGTGGTTCGATAGCAAGACGATAGCGTCGCCATTTTGAGCACGTAACGCTGCCTTAGTTCTAGGTTCTAGTCCAACTAGAGGCATAGACATTTTGTCTGCTTTTGACGTCTCCACTTACCCAGCTGTAGGTATCCAGATTAGCATTAAGAAAATGTTAACTTTACGATCTTCAGTCTCATCGCAATTTCCATTTAGTACCTCTCAGATCTAAACAGGAAAAATTTAAAAATTTTAAACTTGCATCCTTGTTAAATATTTCATTTTTTGCTTATATCGACATGCATCGTAGTTTTCTGTGAATGCACGATTCAACTGATTACGTGTGGCAGTGAATAGCTTGTTAAATGGATTTATCTTTTATCTAAAATGGTTCAAATGGCTCTAATCACCATGGGACTTGACATCTGAGGTCATCACTCCCCTAGACTTAGAACTACTTAAACCTAACTAACCTAAGGACATCAGACACATCCATGCCCGAGGCAGGACTCGAACCTGCGACCAGTGCAGCAGCGCGGTTCCGGACTGAAGCACCTAGAACTGCTCGGCCATAGTGGTCGGCTCTCTTTTATATACCCTCACTGCGAGATCAGTATTTTCGTGGTAATCACGGAGAGCTTATTGGGTAGGACAATGGACTTCACGTACACTAGGAGCACATCGCGCCCAAAAGTGCATAAAATCTAGCTATGTGTGATATTTCGGGCAGGCTTGTGTGTTATCAAATTAGAGTTTTATCCAAAGGGTATCCTGATAAATTGTAATTCATTTGTATTAGGATACAACATACTTTTTATTGAGTTTCTCGTTGGGTTGTTAATTATGACACAGAAACATAAGGTAAACATTGGTCATCAGCAATACATCCCTGTCCTCCTCTCCACTCACTACTTGGAGCAGCAGACTGACGATGATCAGACAGTTGTGAGTGTGGTCGATGTCTAGCCTCTGCGATTAGTCTGCTTCTTATTTATGAGTAGACAATAAATGCATGCATCAGCACAAAAACAAAGGTGAAAAACAACTCTTTTAACAGAAATTTCCTCATCCTACAGTGTCGCCATTTCGTGGAGCTGGCTGTTGTATGATTTTATTTCAGTGATCGCAAAGTCAAGTCAATATCACGCATCGGACAGCTAAGGCAGCCAGTGAATATCGATGTGGAGAACAATAAAATACGCGCAACGAACATATTGTAAACAGCTTCCAGAGAAAAAGAATTCTCTTTCAGCGTGGTGCGTCCTTCTTTACACGCATCGAACATATTGTAAACAGTTTCCAGGGAAAAAGAATTCTCTTTCAGCGTGGTGCGTCCTTCTTTAAAACACAGTCAGGCTGAACACTATGTGCAGGATGGCGGTCGACTGGAATGGTCCCAGCTACATATGTATAAGGTCTGGGTTCGACCCAAACACCTGACGATCATTTTTCACGAGTGCAAGCGGACCCTCGTCATCTGTGGTAACGCAAGATGAATTGTATAAGGTTACAACATGGTTCCAGATCACAGTAATCACGATTTCGCTTCGCTACGTACTTGATTAGAGGACGTGTATGTTGGGCCTTGAAAAAGGCGGAAGTCACGCCAGATAGAAACTCTGTCAGCTGTTTGCTTTCTTACACTAGAAATTTTCTTTATATTAAGAATATAATCGTAATGCAAGGTCACAGAAACATTCAAATTTATCTGATGAAATTCATATTCGTGTTGTAAATTAGTTTCAGAATTAGTTTCAGGACCTTTACCATGCTTAAGGCGCCCAGCAGAGTTGCTACCCATATTAGAGATTTTACAACAACCGCTACTCTCGCGTACCCTGTCAGTGTATGGCTGAATGTATTCTCAAAGCACAAATTCGTCTCGCTCTTCTCACATGGCGTTACCCAGAAATTAGTCGCTCACTTTAATGAACACGTCGTAATTACGCCTGCAGAATGATTGTTGCCTATTTTCATCCGTATAACATCCGCGATAGAATGCAAAGTTATCAGCAGAGCGTACGTGTATTCCCGTCTCGAGGGCGCTTACGCTATTGCTTGTATTTCCTACCCGTAATATTTGTTGGCTATAATTCATATGGCCAATATGTCGCTGTGTGTGCATTTTTGCACGTGGATATGGTTTCGTGGTTTATTCGACTCATAAGTCTTCTGATTGTTTTTGTGCGGCCCATCACAAATTCCTCTTCTGTTCCAACCTTTTCATCTCGGAGTAGCGCTTGCAACCTACGTCCTCAATTAGTAGCTGAATGTAATCCAGTCTCTCTCTTCCTCTACAGTTTTTACCCTATATACGTCCCTCTACTACCATGGAAGTTATTGCCTTATGTATTAACAGACGTCCTGTCACCCTGTCCCTCCTTCTCGTCAGTGTTTTCCATACACTCCTTTCCTCGCCGTTTCCGCGGAGAAACTCCTCCTTCCTCCCCTTTCAGTCAGCCTAATTTTCAACATTCTTCTGTAGCACTACCTATCAAATGCTTCTATTATACCGATTTTTCTACAGTTAATGTTCCACTATCATTCAATGCAATTCTCCAAATTTATATTCTCAAAAATTCCTCAAATTACTCCTATCTTTGATACTGGTAGACTACGAGGCATGCCTTTTTCCCAGTGATAGTTTTCTTTTTATATCCTCCTTCCTCCGTCCATGATGGGTTATTTTGCTTCCTAGGTAGCACAAAACTTTGACTTTGTCTAACTTCTGTTCTCAATTTGGATGTTAAATTTCTCGCTTTTGTCATTTCCGCTACTTCATATTACTGTCGCCTTTCTTCGACGTACTCGCAGTGCAGTTCTGTCTCATTAGGCTGCGCATTCCACTCAATACATCCTGTACTGCATCTTCACTATCTCTGAGGATAGCAATGTCATCAGCGAATCTTATCATTGATATCGTTTCGCCCTGAATTTTAATGCCAATCTTGAACCTTCCTTTTACTCCGTCATTGCTTCTTCGATGTGTAGATTGAACTCTAGGGGCGAAACACTACATTACTGTCTTACATCCTTTTTTATCCGAGCTGTTCATTCTTGGTCGTCCAGTCTTATTGTTCCCTCTTGGTTCTCATGCACAGCGTATATCAAACGTCTTTCCCTATAGCTTGTCCCTATTTTTTTTAGGATTTTGACATGTTGCGTCATTTTACATTGTAGAATACTTTTTCCAGATGGCAAATCGAATGTACGTATCTAGAGCGTTGTCCTTCAGACCTATGTCTGATTAAACATTCGTGATAAGCCTTAGGTATAAGGAGTGTGGCTCTAACGCCATAGCCACGGACCTTCTGATCGCGCAGTGAGAGATGTTTCAGCAAACCGTGCTGGACCGCCTAATCTGTAGAAAGGAGAGGCCATCTGCCTCGGGGGTATTCTCGTGCTATGGTAGTCTTTAATGTAACGAAATTTTATTTCATGTACGAAACGATTTTAAGAACAACTGGTGTTAACAGATATAAATATTTTATTCCTTTCCAAACAAAACTTTCTGGGTGTGTGATAACGTTGTACTGTAGCACGGAATAACTCTCGAGCTGTAGTTGGAAATGATTTTAACTACCTTGCTGAAGGCCAGTAGCGAGCAATACAGCACACTATTTGGGTGTAGTCTATCCTATTGCCACCCTGATCGTCCATGTGCATTAGCAGTTTCAGTGTAACTACTAAGACCAAAGCTGTAGCTGCCTATCCAGTTACTCCCTATTGACGTTTTGGCCGAGCGGTTCTAGGCGCTTCAGTCTGGAACCGCGCGACCGCTACTGTCGCAGGTTCGAATCCAGCTACGGGCATGGATGTGTGTAATGTCCTTAGGTTAGTTAAGTTTAAGTAGTTCTAAGTTCTAGGGGACTGATGACCTCAGATGTTAAGGCCCATAGTGCTCAGAGCCATTTGAACCAACTCCCTGTTGAGCAGTGTTTATTTGTGGTAACTATTTAACCAGCCTCCATAGAGTAGTTCTTAGGATTACGTTGTAATATTAGAACACACTGGTATCACAAACGTATATGAACGAATGGGTTTAGTGGAGGACGCAAGTTGAAGTTCTATGGAGTGTTAAAATACTAATGGAATGGGAAAAGTTACTTGACATAGCTATCAACCGATAGTATTTTGCAGGATTACGCTGAATGGAGTACATATATGTTTGAAATTCAGCCAGGATTACGGTTTTCAGTGATGCTCCTGAGGGACAAGGAAGAATATTTCGTCGTACGTGTTACAGTATTTAAGGTGTCCATCGCAAAATCTACTCTACTAGCGGTAAACTGGAGACGTAATGAAAGCTTAAAATTTGAGTGACTGTCGTCTACATTTTTGTTTGTCCACCAAATATGCATTGAAAAATCTGTTTCGTCTGTTTATCATAAAGTTGTGGGGTTAACGAGAACGGGGGAAGAAACTCACCCACGTGCCTCTCGGCATCACGGAGCGTGATTTCTTCGATTAACACCGGAGGACTGCGGCCTTTGGCGTTGACGGCAAAGATGGCGACCCAATAGCTGATGTCGGGCTGCAGCTCGGTGAGCGTGAAGGCCGGAGTCTCGGCCGTCAGGTTGTAGCGAATCCCCCCGCCAGAGTGCAGCACCAACGCGAAGTGCTGCGGGAGGCCTCCGTCGAAGCCCGGCTGGCACACCACCTCGACCGAGGACGACGTCTGGTTCCACAGCGAGCAGTTCCGCGCCGGGAAAGGCTTCCCTGTAGAGAGCGCGCAGATGAGCAGCTCCCTCCGGTATGGCAACTCAGAATGCTACATCTCTAAACCTGCTCGGAAAGTTTATATACAGGAAGAGTACAAAGAAGTAAATTCAATGTCAAAATTCTATGTGTGCAGATACACTATAAGTATTTTTTAATGTTGAAAAACTGACGGAATATCGATAACCACATAACACACCGCAACGCGAATGTAGTGTGTAAAGCAAATTCCAATTTCTATTGACAGTTTTCCTGGCACATTTATACGCAGATGCTATTCGCTCAAATTTGGAACTCGTTTAATATCCATATTAATTAGGATTTACCTTTGTGATATTGCGAAGAGTAACAGAAATAAAACTGAATTAATTTTCTTCGTATTAGTTTCGTACAAATGCTTCCTAGTTGTAACTATATTTATGCAAATTCCAGACTTTAACACTAATGTGAAATCCAGTTAACGTTTCTAACCTTGTAAAGATGAAATATGAACATCATGGTATCCAGACGAAATCACCTACTTCTACTTGAGACCTAGATATGTGTTATTTGTTAGTTAATTTCTTGGACATCCATTCAAATGATACAGACATTTCCTTAGAAATTGTGGAAAGATTGAAGAAGCAGGAAATAATTCCGACAATTAGGTGATTTATGTTTCGAACGATGGTTGTTGTTCTACTTGAAGTCCCAGACCAAAGTACAAAAGCTTCCTAGAGCAAATGAAACACGCTCAGTAACAGCTTTCAGTTCGTTAAAACAAAGAAGGAATAAATTCTTAAAGTCAAGCAGTGCGCAAAGCCGGTTTCGTTCCGGAATATCTGGGAAATCTGAACGTGAATTGCCCAAACGGAACAAAGATTGACACGAAGTACGAAAAATGTGCCAAAATGAAACTAGCAAAACTGTGAAAGGAAAACCATTAGAAGAATTTAGAACTGCTCGTGAGACTCAGTGCACTATTGCCGACAAAGATCTATAAGAGTCGTCACTCTGAACTACAAGCCAGATGAGGATTATTGACTTCCAGGCTTCTTTGATCGCGGTTAAACAGGTTCAGGAAATTATACAGAAAAGGAAGTCGCAAAACTACGAAATTTACTTCAAGTAAATGTCTAGAGGAGATGTTATTAATAGATAACACCATATAGAAATTTGCATCTGTCGTGAAGGCAATGCATCTTGTTAGACCCTAAAATGCTGTGTATAAAGCCAGTCAGTCAGGTTTTGTGCAACAACTGCGTGCAAACCGCACTGTATGAGTTCAGCCAAAGAAAAAAGAAAAGTGTCGGTCCTGCAGTCGATGATTAAGAAAAGGATTGTTTATTTGCAGGAATCTTGTATTGGATGTAGTAAAATCTGGAAAAACGGGATGGAATAATTTCGAATATTAAATCCGTAACCTCTCTTCATGAGATACAGAAAATAATTCAGTGTTGGTCCTGGTCTCTTGGTCTGGAAATAACGAAACCTCTGTCTTTAGGAGGATGTCGGAAAGACTTTTAATGTCATGTTATTCAACCTCTCGATAAAGAAAATGCCTGTTTCCTTCATGCAATACAATACTTAACATTTTTGTAGCCATATGAACTGTTCCATTGTTAATAAAACGTGGATTATTCAAAAAATTTTACAAGAGTTGTGCTACTGGGATTGTTATAAAATATTTGATGTCAACTACTTAAAATCCTGGTTGACGCAAGTTGTCTGTAATGTAACATCATACATTGCCTTGCTCTTCTTACTTGTGCTAGCCATTTGTATAACAATCACATCTGCAACATTTTCGATATCGGTATGAACTGTAAGTTATTCAAAAATTAATCGATTGATACATTTCTGTTATGGTTTAAGTACTTAAAATTTGAACTTTGGACTTCGCGCTAAGCGGTGGTACGTTCTCTTGTCGTTGTTACATCTGCTTGTTCGCTGAATCGCGCGATAGACCACAATGACTGTACAAACTGCTGTTATAAAGGATTCCACGAGCAGCAAAAATGAGTAACTCCAACATTAAAAAAATATTACTTGCAGTTAGTCTTAGGACCAAAAATTTTAACAGTGCCTTTCGCTTGGTGTTCTTTTCCTGTATGAAAAGTTTCAGAGTATGTTTCTACACGTCGGACTGGACCCTTATGTCGTCAGAGACTTACGACTGTGTCTCGTAAACAATTCCTGTTGAAGGCGTCGCGCTTCAGGTATAGCTGCCAAAGCTACTTAAGTTTGCTCTTCCATACCGGGATTAATATAAAACTCAAGACGTCTGGAGCCGAAAATGTTCAGTTGATTGAGTGTCTTTTGTTTCTTAGAAGCGCCTCAAGATCTCAATGAAATAAAGAAAAACATTCGTATCGCAGATCACACGATCGTTGCCTCTCAAACTGTTTGACGCAGTGTAACATAAACAATTATCTATGGGCTTTAGAAAAAAGATGAGTCGAAACCGGCTTATCTTCTGCAACATTTAATTCGGATATTTTATTGCGTTAGAACTCATTGTTTTTAAAGTACGTGAAACAATGAAGAAGTTCGTGAATATGAAGAACAAAAGCTGTTCAAAGTCGTGACGCAACTCCATGTGGGGTAGGGAAAATGTAGATGGAACAAAGAAAATTTTTGAAAAATGAAACAAAATCATGCCCAGGTAGGAAAAGAAATAAGGTAGCCGTAGGGCTTGGTGTCAAAATATACACATATACTTTAAGAAGACAACAGTTTTCAACTGAATACTTAATATAGATTTAAGGTAAAGAAAAATGAAACAAAAGCGAGACCACCGGTGGGTTGCAGAGTAATTACCAACGTCGTACTAAACACTAAACTACAGAACGAAATTGGGAAATAATGGAATTATTAAGCGCCTGAGAAGAAAAGAAAACTGAACGAGTTCCTCTATTCAACGTAAGTTTTTGACCAGTGTAAAATACTGGTTCTCGTGAGATCGTATACGTTTGACAGATCACTGTATAGAAGTGGGTAGTATTCTGTCATTGCTATGCCGTGATCTGTGGAGCTCGATATCCTAAAACAACTTTCCTTCAGGTATTATGCGAAGTTGCTCGTTACCCACCTTTCCTGGGGTCTTTCTCTATCTTTTATTCCTTGAAACTTATGATTTCTATAATTGAAGGGAATCTGTCAATCTCCATTCCTTCTAAGTGTTCATTCCAATTTCTTCTGTTACCTAAATTTTCACCATTGAGGCTAAAAATATTTAGTTCTTGCCTAATATCTTTATTCCTCAGGCTGCCTTCTATTGGGTAACCTGTAGCTCGTCTCAAGATTTTTATTTGTTGTACCTGAATATGGTTTTCTGGCTTTTGCTTATCAGCCAAGTTTCGCTTCAATAGAGCAGTGTAGGGACTACGGCAGTTTTCTAGACTTTAATTTGAGTATCTTTCCTAGGTTTCTTCAATATTATGTTAATTGTTCCACTTACCTGGTTGAATTTACGAAGCTAAAATTACTACATCTTTTCTGTAGACTTATGTCACCGAACATCCTAGGTAAATTAAGTAGTTTACTTGCCGTAAAAATCTTATGCTCTACCTCTATTTTAGTTCTAATGTTTACTTTCCAAACAAAGGCTGTTATATTTGATTTCTCTGTTGAGATCTCCATGTCACGTTTCGCACTTATTCGTTTCATTAAGTAAACTCTTTTCTGACAGTCCTCTTCATTAACTGCTAGAGTCACTGCATCGTTATCCTGTAGTAAGTTATTTAAAAGAGCCCTCCTTTATTGTATCTGCCTGTTTCAAATTTATTTTTCCATGTATGCATTATTTCTTATATGTAATTCTGAAGGAAGGAACAAGGAAGATTGGGTTTAACGGTCCCTCGACATTAAGGTCATTAGAGATAGAGCTCAAGTTCGGGTTCTGTCAAGGATAGGGAAGGAAATCGACCGAGCCCTTTCAAAGGAACCATACCGGCATTTGCTGGAGCGATTTAGGAAAATCACGGAAACAAAGTGACAATTATTGAACTATATGAAATAAAACCCTCATAACTTCTGAAAGGATTGCGTTAGGACGTTAAAACTGTAGAGTTGGCCGTGGGGAATGATGGGAATTAGTATATGAATATGGTTTGGTTTATCAACGAAGCCCACTTTCTCTTGGATGAGTTCGTCAGCAAGCAACATTGGTGCATTTGGGGGACTGAGAATCCGCATTTCGGGATCGATAAATCTCTTCACCCTCGACGGGTCGCTGTGTGGTCTACAATGTCCAGACACGGAATAATTGGTACGGTATTCCTTGATGCCACGGTGACAACCGACCGGTACGTGAAGGTTTTGGAAGATGATTTCATCCCTATAATCTGAAGTGACCCTGATTTCAACAAGATGTGATTTATGCAAGATGGGTCTCGACCCCATCGAAGCAGGAGAGTGTTTGATGTCCTGGAGCAGCGGTTTAGGGACCGCATTCTGGCTCTGGGGTGCCCAGAGGCCACTGGCATGAGCCTCGATTGGCTGCCATATTCTCCGGATTTTAACACATGCGACTTCTTTTTTGGGGCTATATTAAACACAAGGTGTACAGTAATAACACCAAAACTGTTGCTGAGCTGAAAACAACCATTCAAGAGGTCATCGACGGCATCGATATTTCGACACTTCAGTGGGTCATGCAGAATTTCGCAATTTGTTTGCGTCACATTATACCAATGATGGCAGGCATTTCTAACATGTCATAACCTACATTCTAATATCTATAGTGACGCTTGAATAAAGTGTGTGCACGCCGTAGTTTGTAACTAATTTACGATTTTTTCTTATAGGTCAATAACTGTCTCACTGTGAATCTGGATGGCCGGACGCGGGTATAAAACTTAGTCTTCCAGTGTGATAATCATAGCGGTACCTCGCTCTGTGTATTTAATTTTGGACAAAGTTGTTGAGATAAAGCAGCCTTGTCGTACTCCACTGTTTCTCGGTATCTTATAAGTCACTTTTCCGTTGAGATCTAGAGTAATAGACGTGTTCTCATATAAACATTTTATCACATTTACTGTATGTTTAAGATATCCGCGATTTGGCAGTAAAGCACATAATAACAGAAACAAATAGTATCAGAGAATGTTCAGTTACCAGTGGTGAAGAAAATATATTTCATCAAACTTAACTGAGTTGTATAAGAATCACCATGTAAATGATTAGTCCCGTACACGGCTGGGAGCATCACTTTGACAGTAAATCAAATGAATGCTGTGACCGCTCCAGGCCCCACCTTACTTGCTACTAAGAGCTTAGAGTCTCGACCCTTGTGAAATGCCTTCCACAGCGGTACTGGTACCTGTAACGCGTCCTGGTTTCTGACGAGATGCTTCTTTCAGCTATATATGGTTCTTCGCCTCATTGCTACTGTCATCTGTGCCGGATACCAAAGGCTGTGCGAATATAGTGAAATTAAGTGGGCATATGAAGTATGAAAGGCAAAGTTCCTAAAAAAAAAAGGAGCTGTAGAATTTTTTTCTTTATTTTTTTTTACTGTTAAGAACAGTATTGATCACGATTTATTTATCAAGGTGACCGGTTTCGACCACTACTGTGGTCATCTTAAGACCATTGAGTAGGAGAGGTTCCTACTCGATGGTCTGAAGATGACCACAGTAGAATCACTCAGTAGTGATTCTCCAACAGAACGAGGTTGCCACTCGATGGTCTGAAGATGACCACAGTAGTGGTCGAAACCGGTCACCTTGATAAATAAATCGTGATCAAGACTGTTTTAATAGTAAATACTTATAACACATTGATCACTGCCACTCCCATAATGTATTCTAGAATTTTTGCTAAGTCTAGTGGAATACAGGGAAAGGAATCCAGGAACGCGTAAATAATGATCAGTATATGCCAAAATGTTAAGTGAGAGACAGTGATTTGAACTTAAAACGTGATTTAAGGAACATTCAGTGGTTGTATAGCAAGATATGCGCAACCTAGAGATATACAGAGGAAGATGTCAAAATATCTCAGCTATCATCAACGAGTATAAAGTCCCATACATTTGTTAACAAGTAACAGGCAGCACCGCCTCTTCTACTTTTATGCCAAGAACTATTGCACTCCGATTCATCAGAATCCTTAATAAAGTTGAAGGTGAATTACCTCGTTCGTCTTTTTTCCCATTTGTAATATATCTGATGCATAGAAGGTAAACATAAGAAACGTACAGTGTAGTGGACCTGAGAAAGCACTGTCGTTAAGAGATTCTGGCACGTGACTCAGTGGTGTGAAAGAAAGGGGAAGGGTACGGGAGCGTCACAGCGTGGGGCCTCACCTGCGGTGACGACCTGGAAGACGCAGGGCGCCGCTTGCGTGCCGACCTCGTTGTCGGCCCAGCAGGAGAGCGAGCCGTAGTCGAGGTCGGACTGCACCGTGTAGCGCAGCACCGACACCTCGCCCGCGCTGGAGAACCGCTCTGGAGAAACCTCCATCGTCTCCCCCGAGTTGTTGAACTTCCAGCGGAAGGCGCGCGCCGGCGGGTCGGCGTCCACGTGGCACGAGATGTCCAGCGTCTCCGATCGCGACGCGCCCACCACCACGATCCGCTCGTGACGGCATCTCGGCGTGTCTGAGGCACACCACATTAACACTGTACAGCTTCCTGGTCGGGCAGGTCTTCTGCCTGAACTGTGTGCGCAATCCCTCTAATTCCAATTCTGCAGATGAAAAGGACGATAATGATGAAAATTACGTGGGTCTTCGTCTGGTGCAAGCATTTGGATTGGATTGCACTAGAACACCTTGCGTCTTTATATTGATAATAGTCTCATTTCTCTCTATCTTGGAAGATCGATAGCTCTTCGTCCCTTGACATGAACCAAGAACATTTGCTGAGATACTCAAAAAAGCTAGTCGCCAGACCGGCTCCAGTTGTTAGGTACAAAATTACTGTGAGTGAAGTGACATCAGCATATACAAATATTGTGAAACATTAGATATGTGTGTTTTCAGGCAACCTTCGTTTAATTTAAAAAGGTGCAGAAATACGTCGCACATTTTCCAAAAAATGTGTGTGAAATCTTGTGGGTCTTAACTGCTAAGGTCATAATTCCCTAAGCTTACACACTGCTTAACCTAAACTATCCTAAGGACAAACACACACACCCATGCCCGAAAGAGGACTCGAAACTCCGCCCGGACCAGCCATACAGTCCATGACTGCAGCGCCTTAGACCGCTCGGAATATCCCGCGCGGCCACATTTTCCCATTTCCATTGAAGCTTCTCACCTGCTTGTTAGAGATGCTCTGCAGTTTCTTATTTCTATTTATAATATGGGATTCTCCACTATCAAGATATTTCTTTCGACTTATTAATATATTGTGTCAGCATTCAGTATTACGCAAGTTGAAGGGGGAGTGGAGAGAAGGAAGAGCAAAGAGAAGGAACTTATGATATCTGCTGCATTGAGACTATGTGGAACACGGGATCTTCAGCTTAGTAGGCAGTCCTGTTAACCACTACACCATCCGGACACAGTGTTTATCGCAAATGCTCAGACTATCTCGTGACGCTCCCCGGCCGACTCACAGTTCCAATTAGCGCTACCTATCTGCAGTACTCCTACATCTTCTCCATGCTCGCTAATTTTAGAGGTCAAACATATGTGTTCAACCGCACTGGTGACTGTTGGTTTCATTGCCCTATGAGGTGAATCAATTACATCAATGCGTGGTGTCTGCTCTTTCAGACATGTGTCAGGCAAGCTTTTGTCCAACATTCAAACAATAAATGCAATATTACAAGGACTGTGCACAAACCCATCGTGAATACTGTCAGTCAATTTAATAATTACTACCTTCAAAGTACTGACTTAACTGTAGCATCACATTTAACCTTTGTCAGTGCCGCATTAGCTACGTAGCTTGATTTAGCAAATGCTTGTGGAGGGGGGAGGAGGGGAGGGGAGGGGGAGAGCGGCTGCGCTTGGGCGCGAAAACACTTCTCAGCTTAGGTTCAAAAAATTCAAATGGCTCAGAGCACTATGGGACTTAACATTTGAGGTCATCAGTCGCCTAGAACTTAGAAGTACTTAAACCTAACTAACCTAAGGACATCACACACATCCATGCCCAGGCAGGATTCAAACCTGCGACCGTAGCGGTAGCGCGGTTCCAGATTGAAGCGTCTAGAATGGCTCGGCCACTCTGGCCGACAGTCAGCTTAGGGCTTTTCTTTTTTCTTTTTTTTTTGCAGTCATTTCAAGTACGGCAAACATTTGTTGCCATTAGACAAGTGAAAAAGGTGAATTATCTAACAGTTTAGTTAAGTTTGGAACATTCTGCCAACTGATTGATAATGTTCCTGGCGTCACGATGACGAACAGTGCAATCGGTGTGTCGGAGCTAACCTCGATGGCCAGCAATAGCTTCTTAGCGACATTTAGTTTATGCAAAAAAGCCCTCCCCCCCTCCCCCATCCTCTTGCCCACGTGGAGTGTCCGTGCGGTTAGAGGCGCCATGTCACGGATGCGCGGAGTCGTCCTTCGGGCATGGGTGTGTGTGTTTTTCCTCGCATATGTTAGTTTAAGTAGTGTATAAGTCTAGGGATCGATGACCTCAGCTGTTTTGACCTCAGAAATTCACACGCATTACATTGACAAACCACTTGCATGCAACCAACGCCACACAGCACGACAATTGAAAATATAAAAGCACGAAAGTGTTGACGTTGGCAACAGCGATTCAAAAAGGGCAGTCGACACAAGCCCCGAGGGGTACAGACATCTAACAATCGGTGCTTAGAGGCCAATCGTCAACTAATTTTACAAAGTAAAAGGTTATTAACTGAGTTACATCGATTTTATATAGTGATTCCAAAGCTGCTGACTGAAGAGAGGAAACCACTGAAGCATAAGGTAAGGTTCTTGTATGTTCATATAAAACAATAAAAAGTCTGTTGTTTCTCGATATGTAACTATGAAGGAATCAGCTGTTTGTGTTTGATGTCATCATAAAACACTGTAGTTTTTGTTTGGATGATTTCGAATACAGTAAACACAAATAAGCGCTCATAATTTGTTCGCCCTTAGTACTGGTATATACGTGAGAGTTTTTAATACCACAACGGAACGTCATCGACTTGAAGCCATATTCTAAAAAGGAAAACAGAGCGCTGGTGAAATAGCCACCTTGTAAGTATTAGGGTAATTAGTTGAGACGGTACTAAGCGAATTGTTGTGTCTTACCTGACATACACAGGTATTTGTTGGATATGGCATCACCCTGACAATGCCTGACGTTGTGCCCGCAGAAACTTGTGTACAAAGTGTACTAATACGAGACGTGCACATGGTGTCGTTTTGAGAAGCTGCCCGCCCTATAAAGGTCACAAATCATCGGTATAATGGGGTTTGAAGAGTAGGGTAGAGACACACTTAACGGGCAGCTGAAGGGTGTAGGAGACAGTCTCTCCATGGGGGTTACATAGGTGAGACATGAAGTAAGGTGTGCAAGTGGAGACTCATACGTTATGGACAGGTGGAGGCTGTTCGAGATGGTCTCCCTTTGGAAATGTCAGAAGGAATTTGTAGAGCCGAGACTGACACTTGATATGCAGCTGGAAGCTCTTGGAGACTGTCCCTCCAAGGAGTTTCATAAGTGAGACATGTAGTGAAATGGTTCAAATGGCTATGACCACTATGGGACTTAACATCTGAGGTCATCAGTCCCCTAGAATGTAGAACTACTTAAACCTAACTAACCTAAAGACATCATACACATCCATGCCCGAGGCAGCATTCGAACCTGCGACCGTAGTAGTAACGCGGTTCAGAACCGCTCGGCCACCGCGGCCGGCGAGACATGTAGTGAGGTGTGTACAATGAATACTCACACTTTACGCGCAGCAGCAAGCTATTGGAGGCGGTCTCCCCCTGGGCGTTGGCCGCGACGCACACGTAGCGTCCGGCGCTGTGCCTGGTGACCTGCTGAAGTGCCAGGCTCTGGTTGCTGTGGATGACGCGAGGAGACGCGTTCTGTGGCAGCACTTCGTCCTGCAGCAGCATAAAGCAATGCTCAGCTACTAAACAGTACTCTAGAACTGGTATATGATATGTGAGGTAATATGCTGTGGCTCTCTCTTCAGTACCGCTAGCCTCAAGAAAATATGTATCAGTTACTGTGATGCCCTTGCACAATAATAAATCGCCTAGGAAAAGTAGTATATTCTAAACTTGGGTTCATGGAAGTCACTGTCATGTATGGTCATACAAGGAGGACACTGCAAGTGCCAAAACCCGATTTCCCAGAAATTTCGATCGGTGGAAGAGGGGACAAGATATGTGAACACTCGTCTGGGCTTGTCCGTAGATATTCGACAGTTTCTGCGAAAACAGAGAGCAAAGTTTTCGCGATAATTTATGTGCCTTTTAGAGAGTAACCAGTGTAGCCGTAGCAGTAGTCCAGTGACTAGCGTCGTGTCTTAACTCCTTAGCACCCCATGTCCGTAACCCGAGTATTACTTTATTTTTATTTTTCGTTTATCTACCCATGCCGGTAGAACATTAGTGCACGAATGTTTCCCGATGCGTATGGAATAACGTTGTCCTTATTGACCTAGTAATTGTATGTCCGATGAAGAAATTAAACTATGCCGTCAGTAGCGTAACTAACAGTCTGGTCAACTAGGCCGAAGAGTCCTTGGCAGAGGAGCCAGAGAATGTGTGTCACACAGCATAGGACGAGGAAGAGGAGGGGGGGGGGATGAGGCCTCTGAGGCACAGCCAAGCCTCCTTCCCTGGCGGATGCTGGTGTACAGTCCCACTATCCAGAAATACATTTGCTGCTCCCTTAATGCGGCCAGGAGAAATCAGAAATTACTGGCAAGCTACTTAAGAGAAAAGCTGGACTGAAACCCATATGAAGACATGGAAAAAGAAAGAGGACAAGGCCTCTGGTGTAGGGGAATATGTAAACTTAATAACATGGAACGTTAGAGGGATATCTACAAAGGAAGGGGAACTAAAATGTAATAGACGAAAGGAAACGGGATGCAGTATTCATTAATGAAAGCCAAAATAAACCAAAAGGTGTCAGTGATCCAGCAAATAATACCCAAAATATAGTCTGCGGTGGAACAATGCAGATGAGCGCAAACTGGAGTTGATATAATAATGAAAAAAATGTAGGAACGGAGTGCTAAACTATAAATTGATAAACAAACAGATATTCAGTATCAAATGTAAGTCTCTACAAGCCATTTACCCTGTATAACACTATGAGCAGTATGTGCCCCAGAATAAGAGACAAATAAGTAAAGTGATAAGTGGAAATCCACCCTGCCCCGTCCTGAAAGTAGTTTAAAACATTATATCGGAAAATAAACCCCGTTTCTCGGAGAAAACAAAGAGCTGATTTCAGTTTCGTTTGTCGTACACCGATATTAGTAGCAGAGTGTACGGAAGACTATGCTTAGCAGGGAGTCAGAAAATTGGGACATTCCACAGGGATGTGAGCTGCTGACTGTAGCAAATGGTTAAAGTGGCTCTGAGCACTATGGGACTTAACATCTGTGGTCATCAGTCCCCTAGGACTTAGAACTACTTAAACCTAACTAACCTAAGGACATCACACACAGCCATGTCCGAGGCAGGATTCGAACCTGCGACCGTAGTGGTCACGCGGTTCCAGACTGAAGCGCGTAGAGCCGCACGGCCACACCGGCCGGCTGACTGTAGCACTACGCAACCAGAAGGTGCGGGTGGCTCATTGAATAAGGCAAAACTACGCCATAATCTGATATGACCGATGCAGAGGTGGCAGAGGACGGTAGTTTCTTCAGAGAGGAACGGAAGAAGCGCCTTGCAACAGTAGTTTCCTGGATAAGTTGGAGATTGTTAGGGGAAACAACAATCCACTAGGTAATACTTTGAGTGATGAGAGATCTTAATTGCAACGGTAAATCCGCACCTGGGACCGTCAAAGCGGATGTTAAACGAGCAATCGCTTCTTTAGCCGAACGGTCGTTCCCTGGAATACCCACATGACTTGGGACCCAGGTGATGACAACTGAGCAGGCACTACGTGTAAGGTCAGGTGGAACGTCATGAATAGCATATTTCACAGGGTGACGAGAGTAACATTGATTAATAACCTAGAGACAGTTCACTTAGTCACTACAAATTAAAAGAAGGACGAAAAAATCTGGTTAGTAAAACATAGAGTTCTGATAATGGTATCCACAGAGCCGTAAAATCACTATACGGTCCCAGCAACAAACACTGTTCCTGATCTGCGGGAGACGTAAAAGTGTATCCCGTCTTATCCACGGTTTTAGAGCCGTCAATATAAAAATGGTTCAAATGGCTCTGAGCACTATGGGACTTAACTTCTATGGTCATCAGTCCCCTAGAACTTAGAACTACTTAAACCTAACTAACCTAAGGACATCACACAACACCCAGCCATCACGAGGCAGAGAAAATCCCTGACCCCGCCGGGAATCGAACCCGGGAACCCGGGCGTGGGAAGCGAGAACGCTACCGCACGACCACGAGATGCGGGCGAGCCGTCAATATAAATGACGGTATCATTTTGATAGTCCTGAAGAGCTGAGATGCATGATGCCGAAAAGTCATGAGCGTGACTGATACTTTAGGTACTGGAAACCTTAGGTCCTTGCAACAGATTGGTTCTAATTTGTGGTGTGGGCGGTAACGAAGGAGAAGGAGGAGGATTTCGGGGGAACACATTCTATAGTGGTTAAGCAGAAGTTCTGGCAGAGGACCTGGAGGAGCTTTCCAACTCGTAATCTCAACCGAGGGTGAGTATCAAGTCTCGATGCCTCTTTTATAAAAAACTAATTTGTTAAGTGGGATGATGAGGAAACTGTCGTATGGTGATTGGATAAGTCAGCATGAGCTGTTATCGTTGGAAATGAAGAGGTTAGATCCCCATTTCGGCATAGAGGCTGTCTATACATCTAGACTGGGTGATGCAAGTTGTCAGTCTTACTCCATAGTGATGACCAGGTCCGGTAGTTTCAAAGCCGATTGTGCCGATGACCAATAACCGTGACGCTAGTAGAACACTCGGGTGAATGAGGATCAAGGAAATACCGAGTAGCGTAATGTGATCCGCACCTCAAGTGGTGTTGGCTGGAAAACAAAGATAGCTAATCTTTCATTGGCAGCTAGTCATTTGATGACGGAAATGTTGGAGCCATGTCAGCTTTTTATCAGAGGCTGTCCCAAATATCGGGACACTTCATCAAGGTCCGTGTGCTCGGTGCCAAGTAGACATCTCTGTTTGGATGTACTGTGCTACGGTGACAGAAATACTTGACTCGCGTTTTGTAGGGAAATAATTGGAAGCCCTGAGAAAGGGTCCAAGCGGCGGCCTTCAGATTGCTCCCTGGAGCTGTCGTTGAGACAAAGCTACAGATTGCAAACTGTACCAAATGCAACAATACTCAGTATAAAAAATGGAGGTGACCATTAATCTGATGGAGGTTACTAGTTCATTCATGACGAGAGGAAGAGTATAGACCCGTGTGAGATACATTCTGTTGACCCATGGGGAACTAAGCAGTGCACCAACTCCATCCCGAAACAACAGATGAGATAAAAACTCGGTATGGAGACCCGAAAGCCATAGTCTAATATGACGATGGCAAGCAGTATGGCATGCCTTATATATAAAACTGACAAGGAGTAAAAGCCTACCAGATTGCTGTTTCCAACCTAATCAGATGCTTGGTTGTGGATCATCGTCTTCCCCCTCTCTCTCCCACCCCCCCCCTCCACCACCCCACGCCCCCTCTGAAACGATACCGTTATGGCGACATAAGGCCCCGTGGTTTGAGAACACATCACAGCCGTTAGCTACCACCCTATCAGTTAGTTTGCAGAGTACGTTGCTGAAGCTAGGAAGTCAGTAGTTGTCGCTCGATGTTGCGTTATGGAGTGGTTTAAGGATTGACATGATGATGTTGTCTCTATAATGCGAAAGGTAAACATCTTCTAGCCAAATACGGTTGAAGCACCTGAGCAGAAGAAGTCTTTGAATAAGATTCGGATGCTGGATCATCTGATTATAAATCAAACAGGGGTTGGGGGTACATCGTCTGACGAGTCAAAAGCCTGAACCAATTCCCACATACTGAAAGAGTCATTACACAGTTCTGCGTAACAGGGAGAAAAGGTTAGAGCGATGTCTTCAACTCAATTTTTTTACATTCCAGAGGTAGCTATGTAAGAAGAGAACGTCAGCTCTATCACAAAATGGGTCGTGAGGTGTTCAGAGAAACCGATACATCGCCAGAAGTACTACTATGAAGAAGGAAACAGTCGTATTCCCAGAATTTATTCTTTGCGAGCGTTTGCATGATCCACTGTGGTCACTGCAGGAAGTTGTATGAGATGTTGCAGGAGCCTACGCCGCTCCTGAGCAGCTATTGCAGTTTGTTTAGTACAGCATGGGACCGGCGTTACAAAAGGGAGCACGGCTGATCGCGTCAGAAACTGTTCCTACAATCTCCTCGATGCGATAGGACACAGAGGGTACAAAGATGATGGCAAAGGTATACAGCTGCACGTTGGTTCTTCAAACAGCCCAGCATGATAACTGGTCTGTTTGGCAGTCCCAAGGAAGTGACAGGATCACTGGAAAGTTGTCATTGTCACATAGGTCGTCATGTAACGTCCATTTAGCGAGGCCACAATTTTGGAGGAAGACGCTGTAAGGTCTGTAATGGGAAGGGTGCTATGGGTGTCACTTTAGTGGAGCAGATAGATCAAGATCGGAAAGAAATGGTCAATCAGAAGGCCCCTACAAGACGACGTGATAATTCCTGCTGGAGATGGAACGAATTAAGATCTCCAAGTTGTAAAGAACGACATGGGAAGTTGTTGGATTACGGTGGTCATCTCAACGCAAGTAACTGCCCTGCATAGCTAGAGTCGTTTGCACTCGCCTTCCACTGCTTCCATTGTGCTATGGAGGGGAAGTCACTCACTGACGATATCTATACGAAACAAGGTACACATTCGTCGAGATACTCTTTCAGGGGCAATACAGTTCCAACAGCATCTCTATGAACTGGAGAATGGGCATGAATAAAATGTGTGCCTTGTAAAGCAGCATAGGCCGCAGAACAGGAAGATATTAGTTGTTGTAGATCTGACATGTTGCAATTTCTTGTCACATCAAGGGCGTCAGGGTTGGCTGTGAAGGAGACAAAAGAATATGTCGCACCCTTGAATTACTGCCTGTCACTTTTCGGCGTCGAATAACATCAAGTTCCACAGGTTCAGAATCAGACGGTGTCGAGTGATCTGACGCCTGCAGGGTCTATGGAGTAGCCTTCTATCGAAATTTCTTCTCTTTCTGTTTCACTAATTTAGGCGATTGGGGTTCCTGCGAACGTTTATCCGCTACGAACGGAGGGACGGAATAGGAGTAGGTACATGTGGGACCAACTGTTCATAGGTCTTTCAGCCACTGGCTAGTGTCGAGTCACTTGTCTGTAGATTGCTGAGGAGAGGGTATCCGGAACGGTAAACATAGGCAGAGAACGCTACCTCTCTGGTCAGCTGCTGGGTGTTGATATCTCCAAAGATGACGCTGCGGGAAGCAAAAGAAGGAAACATTTATTTCCTCCCAACAGTCAAGTTTTCTTGCACAACAGCCGGAGGTCCAATTCATGGGAGAAAATGCGCAAGGTATTACCGACGAACTGGCCACAATAGTGGCAACGGTCGTATCATGGAGGCACTATATAAACGATCGTACTTTTTCCGAGCTTCAATACGTGACAGTCAATTGGCGACCTTCAGTACCAGGATTTAGCGTTCATTAATGGGGGCAATAGATTTTGGGGATAATGGAGGATCGTCGTTTCCGCAACTGACAAAATTAGTAGGATACTGGGGGTGCTGGTGCACTTCTGATATTAAATTGATATGCAAATTAGTTAAATTGATCAATTAATTATCCTTACCAACGACGCCCACTCCACCCGCCGATGACGTCATATGCTTTTCTCAGCCGGCACTTGGGTCCCTGCAACCTTCCCTTCACCACTCTTCGCCCTCCCTGCACACCACATACGCTGTTAAGGGAAATTTCAAATTTTGTTGGGAATTTCGAACTTTGGTGGAAATTTCTTTGTACCAGGAATGCACTGATGTCCGACCCCATTGGCGAGAAATTAAAAATGGCAGTGCCCTTTCTGGGACTTGAACCCAGGTCTTCCTAGACAGAAGGCCCAAGTGCTCCCCTCTAAAATGATTATACCACTGGAAGCGCTTCGAACTGATGGAAAATTAAAAATGGTGGTGCCTTTTCCAGGACTCGAAACCTTGTCCTTTGAACAGAAAGCCCAGTGCATCTCCCAACGCATGGAAGCTGCACAGATGCAGGAAACGAAGGTTAGGTTAGTGTGCCCTATTTATTTTGTTTGGGAAACCGAAGCAAAGATCCGTTCTAATTACGTAATTAATCATAAAGATCAGTCCTAATTACAGAACTGTATGCGTCCGTGGCGGGCGCACTCAAACTCTGCCCTTCACCTACGAACTGGCAGGAAAAAAGGCTGTGGTAAAGGGTATGATCTTTATTTTTTTGTTTCTGGTGTGAAATATATTCAACTTAAGAGATGTTGGTGTCGTGCGGAGAGGAGTTTAATAAGTACATGTAAGCGTACGGCTGAGGACAGTATCTACCGCTGTTCAGAGTTCACGACTGGTACCTGCTCGACAAACACTCTACAGCCCAGGTAATCGAAGCCAATAGATGCTGTCACAACTGATGGAAAAAATGCATCCTTGCTCTAATTACACTTCGGAATTGTCGTGAAAAAAAAACAGCACTCTTAATGAACAGGTCATAATGTAACACATATTCTGGGGAAAACCGTCATCCCAAGAGAATACCGAGAGGGTGGTGGTTGAATGTGCGTTCTCCTCAGTGGGCGCTCATGAACTAACCAACTTCGAGACAAATTTACCCCCCTTTTCCTCCCCTTATCCCTCTCTCCCTCTTTCCCTCCCCTCACCTTACATACAGCCTGTCCTATCTGGCCGCGGGTGGTCCACAACGAGATTCCTCTGCTGGCACTGAATACTGTCTTCAAACAGTGAAAATCAGTCACAGATAAGACAGAAGGTAAAAGGAGAAAGCTGCTTGCAATATTTTAAATGTATTTCTCCCAAAGACTGGACCTGCCTGGAACAATAACGAAATTTTGGAGAAAGGTCCAGTTCGCTTTATCAAACGGCCAGCAGCTGCCGCCGCGCCCTTGCTTTGCGGTCTACACCGATCCGGCGTGGTATGAGTTGGCCGCAGTCACTGACCACCTTGAGGCGACGGTCCTTCGCCGACACAAAGGCACGTCTAGTCAGCTAAATCATATGAGATAAATGGAAGCTCACCTAAAGTGGAACTTGTTCGTCTAAAATATAGCGACACAACCCCACCCCATGACGCTCCCCCCTGGTCAGGATGCAGCGGCTTCGTCGGTGACCTCACACACAAACTACGCATGTCTGCAATGCATCCAATAGGCCTGTCGTTCAGTGATGGGGAATGCTTTTATTTAATGTCAATGCACCTCTTATAATCTAGCATCTGTTAGGGAAACGCAATCGCGACGACAATAGATGTCCTCTTTCCACGAAAATAGGCGCAGTCCATGTTGTTTTACTTTTATGAGCAACGTCGGCATAGTTTTTACGTTCGACTGCAGGGTATATTTCGAATCTCATTATTTTGCACCATCCAACGAAGTGCACCACCGCAGATTACTTTGAGAAATCCTCCTATACACCCCCTATACATGACCACCCGGAGTGAAACTGAGAGAAAAAAGCTTCCAGTATTTTGCTGCGAAAATTACCAGCCACTGCAGAATGACCTCATTATTTCCCGACCTTCATTGGAGTAAAGGAAAAGCGAAGAAAAATCGTCTATGTTAACCAATTTGTTTCAGCTTATGGACAAATTACACAACCTGAGAGCGTCTCTTGCGTTCAAATCAGTGTCTGTAAATAAACTGTAATGTACTTGTGTATTACAAACAATTGAGATACATGAAATAACATTAGAGAAAAGAGACTTTCACGCCAATGGCTCACATGTCAGAAAAAAAAACACAATCATTTTACATGCAACAACAACATGCTATAATTCAAGACAACGTTGCTGTTTTTTGCACTTTGGCAAGTAGTGCGAAGCTATATCACAGCTGCGTTTACAAAACAAGTCGTGTGAGTCTATCTTGTAACAGAACTTCCTATTAGGTTTTACCACGTTTCTAACTCTCTCCCACTACATCAAAAACCAGTTACCGACTGCATGCTTACATTTGACCTTTTTGCTCCATAGCTCCCCTCTACCGACATGCCTGTAAACTTTATTTCATACACTAGACCATTGTGTTCCAGTTTTGTAAGCTTATTGATCAGCACAGCCCGTTTCACGCAATTTACTCACGTGTCGGGAGAAATAAAACACTATCACTTAGATGTTCCACCACGAGCTGTAATTCAAGTGGTGTCTAATCTATAATTAGAGGTTATGCAATATAAAACAACAATGGACTTGCAAAAGCATATATGTTTTAAATATGAAATTGTGACGATAATAAAAAAAACTGTCGTGATTCTACGAGAATGGGTTCATCCGATTTCTATTATTTTTAGGAGCAAAACCGGCGTAGCTTTGAGAGAACTATCTGCATCCAAACGTTAACCGGTTATACCACTCCCTATAATAGAACCACCTATAAGATTTCAGCATGTCTCTCTCTTCTGATGTATCAAAACTCAATACCGTCTCCACGTTCACGTCGAGCACATTACACACACACGTATCACCCCGTAGAGCACATGGGCAGTGCTCGAAGTCGCTTGCCCAGATATGTGTAAAGTTTTGTCGACTGTACTCGAGGAAGGCCATATCCAGCAGACCTCAATCACAAGAGCGTGTTCCTGTATTGGTCCTTCTTAAGCAGTTTCATACATTGTTTTTTCGACTGTAACACATCCAGGCAGGATACTCCTAGAGTTTTCTACACTGCCACAAACTTTGTTTTTCCACCATGACTTCGAGGTCTGTGTCACGTGCTAAGACGACATTAACATTGTTTCGATCCATTGGCTCTCACAGAAAACTGAGTATCGCATGTTGTAAACCATGCAGCAATCACAACACATTGGTCGGTATGAATAAAACACAGAATCGATGTTTCTCATTGACAAAAATGTGGAAGACATCGCAGCATATGGAAACTGGAAGAGTGTGTGGCATTGTAGAGCGTTTACAACAGCTATAGAAGGTGACGCCTTATACATGTAAGCTCATCTTCCACAGCGACAGGGTAGCCGATGTCTCGGTGTTTCCGTTCGACAAGCATGGTTTCCTCATTTTTCAGTCGTGTACCAGATTACTGTTCCGTAGTTGACCACCGCCGGAAGAAGCTGTTCATAACACACGCGTGGCAGTAAAGATAAGAAGAGGAAGTATTATCTTATTGGTGAAACGAAAAGTATAAGAACAAGTGGAGGGCATCGCAGCATATGGAAAGAGGACGAGCCTGTAGCATTGAGGAACGCTTCCAATCAACTCTGCATTTCATCCCATGCTCCATAGTGAAAAGTCGCAGACATCCAATGTTCCACCAAGGCTCCCTACATCTCAACCAAGCAGTGTGAGTGATGCATTTTCCGGTAATAAACTGTGTACCAGTGGATGGACGGGATGTGAAAGACACTTTTGATATGGGACGATGTACTGTAATACACATTAAGCCCTCCCGATTAGCAGTGCGGTCTAACGCAAGGCTTTCCGGATTGGGAAGCAGCGCCTGGTCCCTGTTACGAAACGCCCGGCGGACTTGTGTCGCGGTCCGGAGAGCCGACCAGTCTTTGGATGGTTTTTAGGTGGTTTTCCATCTGCCTCGGCGAATGCGGGCTGCTTCCCCTTATTCCGCCTCAGCTACACTATGTCGGCGATTGTTTCGCAAAACAAGTTCTCCACGTATGCGTACACCATTACTCTACCACGCAAACATAGGGGTTACAGTCGTCTAGTGTGACGTTCCTTGGGACGGTCCACCGGGGGCCGAACCGCAAAATATACCTGAAAGAGTGTTTCGGTGTCGGACGGCGGAGGGGTGAAGCGGACTGCGGTAGTCGTCGTGGGATTGTAGACCACTGCGGTTGCGGCGAGAACGGAGCCTCTCCGTCGTTTCTAGGACCTCGGTTCACATTCAGTACAGTACAATACACACTGCAGTAGATAGCGCGATCAACTTGAGCAATGTTACTAGTTGTTCCGTATTTCAGCGCCAGCCAATGACAGAGCAGAGTGCTTCCCAGTTTCTGCATCACCGCTGAATCACCTCTCCACTACTTGGCAAGTTCCACATACTAAACTGCAAGTGCAGCTAAATGACTGTGCAGTTCATTCATTTGACCATATACGTACCAGTTGTTGCATAGTTTCCTGCCAGCCAGTGAAACAGAAGAATGATTCCCAATATTTATGCCAACGATAAATCACCGACCCCACTACTTTGTAACCATAATATAATAAACTGCGAATTCATCGTCCTATACCGATGCAATTATGTTATCTATATACTTACAGTGCATCGAACACAGTGCAGCATTTATGATTACCACTGGCCCACTTTCCCTGTGTGGATGGGCTTCACAGAGTATTATCTCATTCGTAGGATAAAGTCGGAGACTGACAGATCCCTCCTACATTGTCCTTGACCAGTCCTCCCTGGTACTACAGTCCTCCCTGTAGTACCAATCGTACCCACAGCAGTAATCCGAAAGCACAAGAATTCGTGAATGTCGAGGAGAGTAACGCCTCTGGTCGATGTTTTGTGTGGTAGACATGAGAGCGTTGCAGTAATATAACAGACGGTGGAGAAAATATGTATAGTTTATACGTGATGGAGATCCAAATGGATGAAATTTGAAATGTTTCACGCAAATCAACCTCGCTGTCAAATATGAAACATTATTCCACTCTCTAGGAAAGAAACAGGAAGGTACCAGCATGAGAGGAATGATCGTAAAGCGTATGCACACACTCTTTCGGCTACATGGCGCAGCACCTAAAAATGCTACACTCTTGGCTGAAAATGACTTACAAGTTCGTGGCGCCCTCCATCGGTAATGCTGGAATTGAGTATGGTGTTGGCCCACACTTAGCCTTGATGACAGCTTCCACTCTCCCAGGCATACGTTCAATCAGGTGCTGGAAGGTTTCTTGGGGAATGGCAGCCTAGTTTTCGGGAAGTGCTGCACTGAGGAGAGGTATCGACGTCGGTCGGTGAGACCTGGCACGAAGTCAGCAATCAAAAACATCCCAAAGGTGTTCTATAGTATTCAGGTCAGGACTCTCTGCATGCCAGTCCGTTACAGGAATGTTATTGTCGTGTATCCACTCCATCACAGGCCGTGCATTTTGAACATCGCTCGGTCGTGCTGAAAGATGCAATCGCCATCCCCGAATTGCTCCTCAACGGTGGGAAGCAAGAAGGTGCTTAAAACATCAGTGTTGGCCTGTGTTGTGGTACTGCCACGCAAAACAACAAGGGGTGCAAGCCCCTCCATGAGAAACACGACTACACCATAACATCACCTCCTCTAAAGTTTACTGTGGGCACTACACACGCTAGCAGATGACGTTCACCGGGCATTAGCCATACCCACACCCTTCCATCGGATCGCCAAATTACGTACCGTGATTTGTCACTCCACACAACGTTCTTCCACTGTTCAATCGTCCAATGATTACGCTCGTTCTACCAAGCGAGGCGTCGTGGGCGTGATGTGTGGCTTATGAGCAGCCGCTCGACCATGAAATTCAAGTGTTCTCACCTCCCGCGTAACTCTCATAGTACTTGCACTGGCTCCTGATACAGTTTGGAATTCCAGTGTGATGGTGTGGATAGATGTCGGCGTGGTGTGTGGCTTATGAGCAGCCGCTCGACCATGAAATTCAAGTGTTCCCACCTCCCGCGTAACTCTCATAGTACTTGCAGTGGCTCCTGATACAGTTTGGAATTCCAGTGTGATGGTGTGGATAGATGTCTGAATATTACGCATTACGACCCTCTTTAACGGTCGGCGGTCTCTGTCAGTCCACAGACGAGGTCGGCCTGTATGCTTTTGTGCAGTACGTGTCCATTCACGTTCCCACTTCACTACCACATCGGAAACAGTGAACCTAGAAATGTTTACGATATCGCGTACAGACGTATGACACAAGTGACGCCCCATCACCGTTAGTTCAACGGATTTCCCCATTCTGCTCTCTCATGATGTTTAATGACTACTGGGGTCGCTGATATGGAGTACCTGGCAGTAGGTGGCAGCACAATGCACCTAATATGAAAAACGTATGTTTTTGGGAGTGTCCGGATACTTTTGATAACATAGTGTATATTTTTAATGCCACACAGGATCCGAATTATTTGTCGTGCGGAATGCAAGGCTCTTAATGCTCTAAGGCAGGATTTACTGTATTTGTCCACCATCAGACATACAACCTCCCCGCAAGTTTCCTATACCAATCACTACGGTGACAATCCTTAAAATGATAAAACTACTTCCTTCTACACTCTTCTGGTGTCCTAGAAGAGCATCGTTAGTCTATATCCACCGATCGAGCTGCTCATAAAGCAACCAGAGTTAAGTGCAGCAACTGCTGTTCTGACTCTTAGGTAATTAATGGACTTTATACGTCTTTTTAAGCCAGAGAGGTATGTACCCTCAATCACACTTCCCACATCACATCAGTCGTGCATTTAATTTGTAATGGTATCAGTTTTGACAGATGCGGCTATGTCTCTCTCTGAAACTGAGCGACGAAAACCCGACACAAATATTTTTGATAATTGATACATTGAGGTTCCACCCACACCCTCCTGCACGAATACGTACACGAAGAAGCAGCCTGATCGGTAGCCAAAGGAGATGTGACAGTCTTATTGCTGTTTGCAGTAGCATCACCATAGCTGTGGTAGCATTCTTCTTGCACAACGAAGTCCTGGTCTGATGTCAGGTAGTTTGCTCATGTGTAGGATTCTATAGCAATTTCCTCCTGACACCACATCTCTCGAGTACATCCACCCCCCTCCCACACTACTTGTGGTGATACACGTGACATCAGTCCTCTCTCCTACAGCCCTGTCTAGGGAATGGCTTAAGTATGAGAAAACATTGATTCTTTTCGTTAAGGAATAACATGTTTGTGACAACTGGCGATAATCCCTTAATATCTATATTGGACTGCATGTATGAGTACACAGTTATGGATTGGGATACATATGTTTTGCATGATCTGATATAACGCCTCTGAGTAACACCATGGTTTACAGGGGGAGGAGAAGATTTAAGACTGGATGCCTACAGAGCACGTTTTTAACCTTTTACCGATCTTGAGTGATCGGTACCCCCACCCACCTCAGTTCCCCACATTTCGTGCCACTTTTCGTCCAATTTTATGTATTGTCAGTGAATTTACGTAATTTTGCAAGTTCTTTTCGCGATTTTACTTATTTAGTCGCATTTCCCTCAATTTTACGTATTTCCCTACAATTTGACGTAACTATACAAGGTTTCCATCGATTTTTACGACATTCTGTCATTATTTTCATTCTTTTTTATATTTTCCAGATGTATATGGTCATATTGCCGGCATACCCATGCATTCATTTTGGTTAGGATGTTCATGAAAAGTATGGTAACACTCTCCTCGTACCTACATCAGACACAACGAGGGGTTCAGACTGGAAACTCATAGTCTGGAAACAGATCCCTGTACTGCTACGGCAAATCAGCAGACTCATGTAGCGATGGGCTTGATACAAATTCAACATTTGGCACAGTTCTTAACCTTCATCTGACTTCCACTCAACCAAGCAGCGATCTGCAACAGGGAGTTGACAAGTGTACAGAGATAGTTTCTGCTGCTGCTCTGAAAGTTTTTCCCAAAAGTATATGCTCTTATTGCTTATCAGATGTGCTTCGCTACTTTTGTTCACACCTTCGAATTCTGATCGCCCCTGCAACAATGTCAAGACATCTACGAACAGTACATTTCGGGTATTTCTTTATCTTATTAATGGGTTATTCGTTAGTTGACAGTGTGTCGGCAGCACTTAGCATTCTGGAACATGATTACTTTCTTCCCTGTACCTACAAAGTACGCATCCCGGGCAACCTAATTTATAGATCAAGAATTAACAAATTATGCATAATAATCGCAACCGTGCGACACTGACTGCTTTACACACATACAACTACGTAAGCATATTACCCAGCGGGAAGTCTCGATTTATACAGATTATACGTTATTTCCGACAGTGCTACAGACCCGCAAAGAGCGAGCAACTCGTCCAAAAACGATTCTGTAGGGAATGTAAGCACATTCGATTTCATCCTGCTAAAGAGCATAACATCTCCGATGCAAGTTATATTACTGACATTTCGTAACAATACCGTCTTGATTCTCCAATAAAAATAATAAAACAAGGCATTCTCCTGCGCCTGTTACACCTCCTTTCATGCTCTTAGAGATCAACGATGACAGTATATAATCATCCCAACTACGCTATTTTGTGTGCTTGATGTCTGTTGGATGGAAGGAGGAAATCCTTCATGAGCATTATTCTTATGTACAGTGCAGAACAATGCATTAGTCTGACAGTGTAATACTGTACTCAAATGTGCCCAGTCAGTCACAACCAAATATTCTATAGATTCAATGCATTTGCTCTATTATTCTATGTGTCTATGTCCACGTGTGTGTTGCGGATGGCTCCAAAAAACCTGATTCAATCCTCCTGCTAGTAGATCCAACTTCGAACCCTTCCCGAATGTACTTCATTGCGGATCATCCTCTAGTCACAATTCCGGATATAATGCGCAGTGGAACTACACCTACTTTGCTCATAAAACTAAAATAAAATGGACTGCGAATTTTTTTGTGGAAAGAGAACATCTATTATCGTCGGGATTGTGTTTTTCTTTTTAATAGATGCTTAGTTATAAGGGATACATTGACGTTAAATAAAGGCGTTCTCCATCACAGAATATCAGGCCTATTGGAGGCATTGCAGGCATGCCCAGACTTCGTGTGAGATCGCTGATGCAACCAGCTGCGCCCTGACCATGTGGCGTCAAGTGGGGTCTCCAGTTAACATTTTAGACGAACAAGTAGCACTTGTGGCGGCCTTCCATTTATCTCCTATGCTTTAGACGACTATACGTGCCTTTTTGATGACGGGGGACCATCGGCTGAAGGAGGTCAGCAACCGCAGCAAGCTAACGCAACGGTGGAAGGGCGGTAGTCCACAAAGCAGGGCGCGGTTGCAGCACCTAGCCAATTGAAAAACCAAACTGGAGCATTCTCCAGAATTTCGTTATTGCTCTAGGGGGCTCCAGTCTCCGCGAGAGGTATGTTTAACTGATTGCTAGCAGCATTCTCTTCTTACCTTTTGTCTATCTGTGTTTGATTTCTGCAGACTGGAGACAGTATGTCAGTGTCACCAGAAGGATCTCTCTGTGGACCACCAGTGGGAAGGTGAAAGAGGCCTCTATTCCTACTTACAGTGAAACAGGGAGGAAGGGAGGGATGAGGGATGGAAAGGGGTGTAAGACTGCCTCCGAGTTGATTAGCTCATGAACGCTTATCAAGAAGAATGCACGTTCAACTACCGCTGCCTCTGCAGTCTTTTGGTACGATGATTTTCCTCAATGCATTATGACCCGTTTATTGGGAGTGCTGGTTTTATCACGATAATTTTGAAGTGTAATTAGAACACTGATGCGTTTTTTCCACCAGTTATGGTAGCGTTTATTGGCTTTATTTAGCTGGACTGTAGTATGATTGTCTAGCACGTATCAGTTGCAAACGCTGATGTCAAACAGCTATAGACACTGTCCACAGCTGTAAGCTTACACGTAATACAGTTATTTAACTCCTCTCTGTCTGAAACCAGCATCTTGTTAGTTTAATATATTTCCCACAAAAAACTAGAGTTTGAGTGTGCCTGCCAAGAGGGCATATTGTTGTGTAACTGACCTGTGTGATTAACTACGTAATTAGGACCGATCCTTACTTCAGTTTCCAAACCAAAATAAATAAAGTACACTAACCTAAGCCCGCCCAGTTGGCCATGCAGTCTAACGCACGGCCTTCCGGGCAGGAAGGAGCGCCAGTCCCTGGCACGAATCCGTCCGGCGGATTTGTGTCGAGGTCTGTTGAGCTGGCCAGTCTGTGAATGGTTTTTAGGTGGCTTCTTTACTGCCTCGGTAAATGCGGGCTGGTTCCCCTTATTCCGCCTTAGATACACTATGTCGGCGATTGCTGCGCAAACAAGTTCTCCATGTGCGCGTACACCACCATTACTCTACCACGCAAACATAGGGGTCACACTCATCTGGTGTGAGACGTTTCCTGGGGTGTCCTCTGGGGGCCGAACCGCACAATAACCCTGGGTTCGGTGTGGGGCGGCGGAGGCGTGAAGTGGACTGCGGTAGCCGTCGTGGGGTTGTGGACCGCTGCGGCTGCGGCGGGGACGGAGCCTCTCCGTCGTTTCTAGGTCTCCAGTTAACATAAATTAACATAACACTAACCTAACCTTCCTTTCCTGAATCGGGGCAGTTTCCATGTGTTGCGGGATACACTTGAGTTACCCATCCGAAGGAGCACGGTTTGAGTCCCGTAAAGGCCACTGCTATTTTTAATTTCTCACCAGTTCTCGGGTGGGAGCTGGGCTGGGACTTCAGCACAGACCTGGCACAAAGAAATTCCCACTGGAATTCGAAATTCTCACCGATATGGTAGGTAGGGAAAAGGGACGGGGGGGGTGGGGGGTGAGTAGGAAGGACGGTTTCTGGAAACTATGTACACGATGATAAAAGTACATGACGTCATCCAAGGTGAGATGGAGTGTTTGGGTTGTAATTAATTGATCAATGTAATTAATTTGCATGTCATTTTGATATCACCTTGATTTCAAGAGTGCGCCAGGACCCCTACTACACTACTACTGCCTGAGGCAAGTGGTAGTCCATGTGGTGCATTCTGATGAAGTGGGTGAATGTAGTTTCCACAAACTGAGTAGTATGTATACCGGAAAGACATATACACAAAGTGTTGCTCTTCAATGTGCTGCAACTAGGCTGAGATACATGAGTTCACAACACAGCAGCACACCATGATTTCAACCTCCTCTGCAAGTGAAGATGGAAACTCTGGTGGTAACCTTGTCATCAGGCAGGTCACAACATACTCTACATAAAGAGTGGGTTCCTGCTCTTCCAAGTGTTGCCATAGTTCTTCATCCGTCTGCTGCGTTACGATCCGGTAAAATGTTAAACACTATTTCATGTTTAGTCTTTTATGGGGAATCATGGTAAAAGGTAAATCACCAGGCTTTTTACAGGAGTATAACACACGGGATTGGGTAGGGTTCTTCGTTACTATTAAGTTGTAGTCATTTCGTAGTTGACTAAGGAAAGAGATTTCTTCAAATATGTTTTAAATTTTCTCCACAAAAAACACTGGATTTCTAAAGATAAATGAACCCCATTTGTCCAGGTGCAAATCATGAACGGATGCTAAGTTTTCTGGAAGCCGCATTGTTTTGCTTTCATTCCACGGTGTAGCCAAGAAGGGAAAGTTGTTAGGGTCATAAAGATCTGCTCTGAAGTATTCTGGTCTGTCTGAAGTGAGCGACAGAGCCTTATTACCACTTGCTTATAGCTTTGGCCTTTTAACAATACCATATATATATATATATATATATATATATATATATATATATATATATATATATATATATATATATATACGAGGGGCGTTCAGAAAGTAAGCTCCGATCGGTCGCGAAATGGAAACGACTATGAAAATCCGATAAAGCTTTGCACAGATGTGTTGGGTAGTGTCTCTAGTATAACCCCAGTTAGCATCACGTCGCTCTCCTCATTTCTGAGCTCGCAGTGAGTGCGTAAAGATGTCTAGAAAATAGTGTCTGCCGCCAAGTACGAGGGCCTGGTGAGAAATTTCGCCTGAAGCTATGCAGCTAACATTACATAACTGTCGTGCTGTTTCTTCTTCAAGACAATTCTCAGCCGCATTCTGCAGGGGCAATGAAGATGCTCCTGCATCGTTTTCAAATGGAAATGTGAGATTACCCACAATACAGTCTGCAATTGTCTCCCCCTGAGTTTCATCTCTGGTCACATGAACCGCTGTCTTTGAAGACAACATTTTGACACAGACAACGAGGTGTACGCCAGCGTGGAGAATTGGCGGAAAGCACTGGCGGCTGCCTTCTATGATGAGGCTATTGAAAAGTTGGTACAACGCTATGACAAAAGTCTAAGTCAGAACGGCGACTACGTAGAGAAGTAGCTGAAAGGTGTAGCTAATTGTTACAAGTAAAACATTTCTGATGTTCACTGTGGTTTCAATTTGGCAATCAATCGGAGCTTACTTTCTGAACAGGCCTCGTATATATATATATATATATATATATATATATATATATATATATATCTCGCCAGTTTAGAATGAGTGCTCTCCCCACAGGCGTCATCCCGCCATAGAAACGGCCTCTATGATTCTTGGTCATTGCCTGCAGTCTCAGTGTCCCTTAAAACCTGCTCCGCATACGCGGGGACTTAACGTCTCGGTCATCAATAGCGCGTTCCCAGGGGACTAACACTTTGGATAACTGATGATGTACTACATGGACTGATTCCATAGTGGATAGCAGGTGAAATTCCCTACACAGTCCAGCCTTCTGCAAAGAAAGTCTTGGAAGCTTAAGATCAAACTCACTTGAGGGAACGGAACATCAGTTAACCAAAATAGTAGGTGAAAATAATGGAACAATGTTGGGGTAACCATGGTCAGTGTCCTAAGAGGAAACTCGGTTGTCAGAAGGGAATCTCTCACATGGAGTAGGCCAGAGAATTGGTATAGTCACAGAATAAGATAGCAGCACTAGAAAGGAAGAAGTATTGCGATGGCTTCGGACGCGTGCCCTTCACGCACGTACCCACAAACGATTCCTGAGCCCCCTGGTAGTGGACAATCTAAGAAATGACCCATAACAATTAATTCTGCGTCTCAATAGTGCTGTCGGTTCCTGGACTACAAATGTGATGGGAACATTACTTAAATGTCTGCACTATATGTTGTAGGCACTATGGTGAGGAACTATAGGTACTATGTTGAACTGAAGTGCCGTTGTCATATTCCGCGTTGTGCTATTGCGAAAACGTACATTGTGCAGCCACGTGAGCTTCTTCCACGGAGGGTTGGCCTTGACGTGGCACTCGAAGTAAACATCGTCACCCTCCTTGATGTTGTCAGCTCGTAGCGTCGGTCCCAGCCGCAGCGTCACTATGGGCGCGACTGGAATAATTGGAAATTTGTGTTAATATCTTATCGGACCAAACTGCTGAGATCATCGGTCCCTAAATTTACACACTACTTAATCTAACTTAAACTAACTTACGCTAAGGACAATACACACACCCATGCCCGAGGGAGGACTCGGACTTCCGACGGGGGAAGTCGCGAAGACTGTAACAAGGCCCCTAGACCGCGCGGCTACACTGTGCGACCGCGACTGCATAACACCTGTATTCCATTATAAATTCACGTTACATGTGTAAACAAATGGCGATATGTACTTTCTGTAGAAAATTTAAATTATACGAATCAAAAAGGTGTAGCATTGTTATTTAACGCAGAATCAAGTTAATAGAAAGCAGCTCCATTATGTGGGGTGTATCCTAGTTACTAGCGAAAACTGACATGAGTGAAAGAATAGGTTAAAAGAAACAAATAAGTTCAAGGAGCCATCGGTCCTCAAATTAAACAACTGGAATATAATTGTGAATACGTGGTTAAAAACCACTAATGACTTCAGTATGAAGCATTGTCCCGATTAATGCTAACGTATCGGAAATTAAAAGGTGGTAGGTCGCCCCGCGGGAGTGTTAGCAGAGAAGCACCGAACTAGCTTAGCGGTGACCTTTAAGACGTTACGTGCTTCCAAAGAGACTGAGAGCAGGGCGACGGTGGAAAAACGAGGGCTAGCAAACGGAAAAGGCGTTCCCACTCAGGTAACTTCCACGTTATGGTGACTGTTTCTCTAGAGACCAGAAAACCTCTGTAAAGTTTATTTAAATGCACACTTGCTGTCTGAACAGTGATCCATGCTGTTCACATAAAACCAAGAATAACTTGGTTTTCAGTGGATATATGAAGAAATTAGAAGCAGTATCTTACAGACATTTGAGCAAGAGTAATTCAAACAATAGAATCATTTTCTATCTTAATCATTTTAAAAGTTGCGACTGTTAATCTCAATTGAGTTGTGAAGTAGATCGTAAAATCATAATCACTGACGCATTTACAAACACTATTAGTATAATAGTACCTATCCCTTATTTTTAAAAACATAGTTGGAGAAAGTCAGCGATCACACTGTAATATTTCAAATAAATTATAAAACAATTCAGATGTGATAGACATGTTTATTGAAAAGTGGCTGGTTTAGATTATCACGTGACCATTTTCAGACCGTCGTCTGTAATATAATGCAGGATATAAATTCGAAGGATACATAAAAGGAACATAAAATTAGCTGTAAAATTACAAAACGTAGCTATACCCATACTAATGAACAATGGCTATGCGTGGCGCAGGAGTCACTGAATGACGGTAATTAACTGCTATCATTGATTAAGATCAGCAAATAAACAATAACATAACAGATAAAGCAGTCATGACATCCTTTTTTTCCTTTTATTGTCTAGCTTTTTATTTTCATTTAGTTATGGACACGCAGTTATGTACTTGTTATTTGTAATTTTTAACAAATAAGTAGCAAACGCTGGAATGTAATAATGCATTGATAGTACAAGACAGAATACAATGAAGAACAAATAGAACATAATATTTTGTATTTTTAGAATAATTTTTGTAAAAGTAATTTGAACATTATTTGAACAGAATGAGAAATAATGAATTTAAGACGTCTTGAATGAGAATTATCTATGTTATGTTTCATATCAAAATACCTTGCGTATTAGCACTGATATAATTAAAAACTAATTAAATCGCTCTTTTGGTTCCATAGATGTGAAATACCCGTAATTTTTAACGACTTCCATCGCTGATGACTGTGTCGGCTAGGAGGGGACCAGTTGAAGTAGCAACGAATGAGAAGCGAGCGCGCTGAGACGTCATGGATTAGGATAGATAGTGGGAGCTATATTTTGGATTCGGTGAAGGCAAGTCTCATTTTTAGTCACGATGTGGGGAGGGCTTGCATATGGGACATGCGAGAGTGAAGACGTATTTGGAATCGAGTTCACGTGTGCACAGTTACACAGAAATACCGGAAATGAAACTTAGTTATGGACAGAAAAATTAAGCGCGTCGGTGGGAAAGTGCAAAGCAACTCAACAATGAATTATAAATAGAAAGTGTAATAGCAACTAGCGGCCGCCAAACCTAGTTATTTATTCGCAGCAAAATTTATGTTTGTTTAATAAACAATTAAAGTTCAAACTTAGCTCTTGGACGACGTGCAATAGTCATTCCAAATCACTGCAACTGTAATTCAATAATTTCACGCTGTTCATATTCTGCAAGGATCTTTATAAACTATAAGCTCTTTTGGTACTTCTTTATTATCATATCTAGAATAACAGAGGTATGGCCCAGGGCTTTATAAAAACCAGTCATACATTAAGTTAAACGTCCTCAGGCTAGCAAGTAAGCAGTATTTTAGTATGTAAAGTCTGATCCAAAAATAAAAATTTTTAGACTAAGTCCCTTATCAAAACTGAGCTCCAATTTGGCCCATGGTCTATGGCTGGGGACAGCGATAAATACATCAGGAATACAGACAGGTTCCCCTCTGTACTACGAAGTGAAGCGTACAGCATTCTCACGGATACGGGTAAAGTTCTGGAGCAGCGATTTGTACAGACTTATCAAGATTTTCTAGACAATCTAGAGGTGCTTGAAATAATTTGTATCTCAGTGCAGACCGTGTAGAGTATAGCATCCAAACTGCGAGGACACCACGTAGAATACCTACTTTAACAGGTGAGAGTGTACAGTAACAAGTAATCTGCATTATGTGTATCGTTAAGACAGTCAATAGGAGATATTTGTGCCGAATTATGTGGAGACTTGATCGAAAAGTTAAGATACATTTGTCCTAAGAGAGAACCGGTAACGGTTTGCCGAACTCCACGCGTCCGCGGTGTGCGGGCCGCACGTGTGCCAATCTCCGGCCTCTTTCGGCTTTGCTCGGTCTTTCTTGGTAGTTCCAAGAACAGCGCAACATTTCACTGAACATTTCGATGTTGCATTTTGATGTGTCAGCGCTATTTGCCAATCGCTATTTTGTCGTATTATTAAGAACGTTCATAGACCCAGTGGCTCTTGGCACAAAAGGAGGCAGTCCAACTATCTATCATCGCAAGCCTTTGATAATGAATGGGAATGACAGAAGAGAGTGATGAAGACTCTCGACGTCTGTTACGCAGTCGCATAAGTGACGGATACTGCAGATATGCTATAAAACGCTATTACAATATCACGCAGAAAATATTAAAAAGTTTGACAATGAAAGAGCAAAAAATTACGACGATACGTACTGGATTCATTGTTCAGCACATCAAGAAAGACTTTGTGCTGAATATTCAGGCATGGAGCACGTGAAGACTTGTTTATATGAAGATAAAAATCTCTGAAGTTGCATAATTTTTCCATTTTTATTTGCAATAGTTTTCGATTGAATAAAACGAAGTACGGAAACTTTGGATATTACTGCAAAGTTCGTTGGTTACATCAAGGGGCTTGCAAGGAAAGATTTTTCAATTTAAATTGTTGATTTTCTGAAGGAAAACTGAAGGCAGGAGTTAAAAATTGAACATCCTGAACTGATTGAAGGGTCTAGTATTTTGAGTAGATTAGACTGTAGATTCCTATAGTAAGACATTACCAGGTGAGGAACAACTTCTTTCTTATCTGATCTGCGTTATAGAAGAGACACTTTCTGACAAACACTATCCTGTTCGCTAACTCACTGTCGTTAAAGAAAACCGGAGGTTTGGTCGACACTGTCCGTCTTACGGCTGTCTTGGAACTGTTTCCGAGACCGTTTATCATATCAGTAGAAAGTATGTGCAGCTGTAACTGATTGAGCAGCAAGGTAGTTCCTGTTTTAATAACAAAAATTTTTTGGCTTTAAGACTGTCTTGGGCGACTATATTGCTTTCCTCAAGTACAGTTTCCATGTTTCCATAATGAAGTTGCAAAACTATTACAGTATTTCGGTCGCCATATTTGTGCGAAAAACCTTTTTTCGATTATGAAAGTAATTGAGTTACTATTACGTGGCAAAAAAAACCTTTGTCTGTCTTTATGCCTACAGTTTATAGCAAAAATTCTATTATACTCTCAGTGTGCCAAAAATAACTAAACAGTACTGAAAATGTGTTTGGTTTGTGCCATCTGTTGTTGGAAAATGTAAAATATGAAACTAAGTCGTGCGACTGCATTGACATTTAAATGCGACACGTTCGCAGTTTCGCCCTATGCCCCCTCCGAGAACTCTGGCAGTGTGCTTCTGCCCGGGGACTTGCCCTCATCATTGAATCATGGTCCTCATCATTCGTGACAGTGGCTATATTGGACCGTGAAGAAAAATTGGACTGTGAAAAAATTGGGACTTGGTACGGGGGTTGATAACCACCCATTTGAGAAACCCGCAAACCAAACTTCATCATCATCATCAATCAGGCAGTGTGCTGTTGCAGTGGGGGAAATGTGCGGTGAGGCTGAGCGTTATACACTCGTGCCAGGGCAGGGCCCACGAGCCGAAATGTTGGCCGGCTCTGAACTAGCACAATATTTCAGCATCTACGTCTACATATAAACTCCGCAAGCTAGCGCATGGTACCTGGCTGACCGTACCTTGTACCATTAATAGTCAGCTCCTTTCCTGTTCCATTCACAAAGAGAGCGTGGGAGAAACGACTGCTATATTCCTCCGTACGAGCCCTAATCTCTGTAATTTTATATTTGTGGCCATTACGCGGAATGTATGTCATCCTCCAATGCCGATTCTTTGAATTTCCTCTATAGCACTCCTCGAAAAGAATGCGGCCCTACCTCCAGTGATTCCCATTTGAGTTCCCAGAGCTTCTCTGTAATATTTGCGAGTTGTTCTAACCTAAGAGTAAAAAATCTGGGAGTCCGTCTCTGAACTGCTTCGATGTCTTCCTATAATCAGACTTGATGTGGATCGCAACAATGAACATTCTATATGTGGTCTCCGTTACAGATGAACCATACTTCTCTAAAAATCTCTCAATAAACCAAAGTCGACCATGCACCTTATCTACTAAAATCTGTACATGCTCATTCTACTTCACACTACTTTGCAACGATGCACGTAGCTATTTAATAGACGTGACTGTTTCTAGCAGCACACTATTAATTCTCTACTCGAAGATTATAGGTTTTTTTTCCTATTCATCTGAATTAACTTGCATTTTTATATATTTAGACCTTGCTGCACTTCATCACACCAACTCAAATCTTTCCTCTATCCTTCTGTGTAATTCAACGACGACACCTTCCCTTACACCACAGCATCATCAGCAGAAAGTTGCACACTGCTGCTTACCATGACCGCCATATCTTCTATACATATAGAAAATAACATCGGACCTATCACAGTTACCTGGCGCACTCCTGACGATACCCTCCTCTCTGATTAACACTCACTGTCAAGGACAACTTGCTAGGTTCTTATAAGCTATTCACATAACTGAGAACTTATTCCATACGCTTGTAAATTCGTTAACCGTCATCAGTGTGGCATCAAGTCAAATGCTTGTCTGTTGCGCCTCATCCATGGTTCACAGGATATCATGTGACAAAACGGCGAGTTTCTCAAGAGTGATGCTTTCTAAAACGGTGCTGATCTGTGGACCGAAGTTTTTCTCTCTCAAGGAAATTTATTGAATTCGAACTGATAGTATGTTCAAGGATTCTGCAACAAACTGATTTTAAAGATATTGGACTGTAATTCTGCGGTATCATTCTTATACCCTTCTTATGTATAGGAGTCACCTCCGCTTGTTTCCAGTCGTTTGGAACTTTCTACTCTGATAGAGGTTAGCGATAACTGCATGTTATGTAAGGGGCAGTGCTGCACAGTACTTTTTGTAAAACCGAATTTAGATTCCATCCGAATCTGGTGACTTATTTGTTATCAACTCTTTCAATTTTTTCTACACCAACGATGCTTATTAGTGCGTCCTCCATGCAGGAGTTTGCCGATGGTCAAACAACGGTATGTTTGCGTAAACGATTTCTTAAATGCGAAATTTAGGACTACGGCCTTGGTGTTGTTGTCTTCTACTGCCACACGTGACTTGTCAACGAATGACTGGCTGGAAGCCTTAGATTCACTTAGCGATTTTACGTGGTATAGCATAGTCTCCGGTGAAAAAAGGGGTATAAATAGGTTATCGGTACGCAACAATAAAGAAGCGTGATCTGGACTCTCCCAATCGAAATAATGATGATCTTGGTCCATTTGTATAAAAAGAATGAGCGTTTTTTGTTTCATTGTCTTTTCGATTCTGATGTTCTAGCTGACGGACGTTTATTGTTCACGGTCTGGAATTCATACAATTACCTGCAGCAATACTAGAATTTGTTTGAATATATAAGAAACGAGTGGTTATAAAATGTGTTTTTGTCAGTAGCGACTACCTTTCCTGAATATGATTTAATTACGTAATAATTAAATGTTGCCCTCGCCAATTTTGTGTAGGCTCATTGTTGTAGTGAACACATTAATGATAAAAATGATATAAGCTCTTTTAATAGTCATCTCATGCAAAAGTATTAAAAAGAATAGTCTCAATATATGTAAAAATGCGTCTTGTAATATTTTACAATCGATATTAGTCCAGAGTTACAGTTTTTTTTTTTATTAACAGGAATTTCTATAAATGCTTACGCTGCCATTGGACATAGGCAGCTATCCTGGAGCATCAAGCCTCACAAAAAGAAAATAATGAAGCATTGTGTTTAATGGAAACCGCGTAATATTAAAGAAAGATTTTTAATGCATCGTGAGTAAGACGGATGTCTTCACGTTGGGATACGTATGATATTTCTGGTGACAGCGCCCTGAGAAAATTTAGCCGTGGCCTTTAACAAACATAAAAGAGTATTTTAAAAACGATTTCATGGAACAGGAATAACGGCACAGTTATCGTTGTATGAATTAACAGCATTTTCAAAAAATTACCCGAAAGAAGGACCAGAGCTTTTTAGGATTATCGGCAAGGTATGTTGCAAAGATATGACGGTGGAAGTTGTAATCATCGCGCATCGATCTTCCTACTTAAGAAAGAATTTCTTTTAACTTTTGCCTGTTGTCCTTTGTGGTTTCTCAGTGTTTCCAAAATTCCGTTGTTAAACCACGGTGTTTCATTTCCGCCCTTAATCCATTTGCTGGGCACATTTCCAGAGTGTGGTTTACAATCCGTTTAAACTGTGTTCGTAATTCTTCTACGTCCGTCGCACTGGATGTCAATGCATTGTCGAAGTGGGATGCTAAAAACTGAGTATCTGATTTTTCTAGAATAGTCACTCTCCTAGCTTTCTTGATTGATTCATTAATTTTAGTAACTAAAGTCGCTATGACGACATTATGGTTATTAACCCCTGTCTGTATATAGACGCCATCGATTAGTTCTGTCTTTTTTGTAGCTACAAGGCCTAAAATACGTATTCTCACTACGTATGAACTGTCGAACTATCTGCTCAAGACAGTTTTCGGACAATCCGTTCAAAAAATCAGTGTCGGCTTATAACCGTACATTCGAATTTATTTACGACATGGCTCGTTTGTGAACCCATGTTTAGTGAAAGCTTTTTTTTTTGTGTCATCAAGTACTTTAAGCGGTTTGTGTTTTCTGCAACAATTGTGATTCAGCCTGCATATATCGTTTTGTATTAATTAGATGGTGCACGACGTAGGAATTATTTCTTTTGACACATTAACGTCTTGTAACAGGTACCAAATAGTTGGCAAGCATTAAAAGTGAATCAGGTGGATAGGATACCATTTGACTTAGCTAGAACACACAAAATAAACTGAGAAGATCAGTGCACTAAAGCAAATATAATCATTGAGTTAGCATATCCCTCAAGGCAAGCGGAGTATAAGAGAGGTATTGACGACATTCGATGGACTTCATTCTATAAAGAAGCGGATTAATAAAATGACAGTGACATATTTATGGCTTCCGCAGTGAATAGGAAATAATCTTTTCTTCGTTTCAATAAGGAATGTGACAAAGGAAGCAGGGGCGATAATTAAGTAATGCAATACAGTATTTTCTCAGCCTGTTTCGGTTCAAAAAATGAGGAATTTGTTGTGGGGCATCGTGGGAAATGCTCGCTTCAGCCGCCACTGTTTCATGAAGTTCCGACAAGAGGCGGCATTACACGTTGCTTTCAAAATGTTGTCTATAACGGACGTGCGTTCTAAGAAGAGAGCTGCACTGAGTTCCTTCTGGCAGAAAATCAGAGCATCGCAGATATTCATAGGCACTTGCGGAATGTCAGCGAAGACATCTAAGTGGACAAAAGCATGGTGAGTTGTTGCACGGGGCGTCTGTGGTCATCGCAACAGCGTCGCGCAAACCTCTTCAATCTTCCGCGTGCCGGCCTTGCACGCGGCTGTGACTCCTGCACTGTGGGGACGTGCAGACACTTTCATTCGAGGTGCTCAGCTGGACGGCTCTGATGGTAGAGCTGACACACTCGTCCAGTTGTTTGGATACCAGAATCTGTGTGCCCACTAGGTTCCTCGTCGTCTATAAGAAGACCACAAAGAGCAACGAAGGATCGTCTATAAGGGATTGCTTGCGTCTTACGAGGCTGATAGTGACAATTTTTGTCGAGCATCGTCATAGGCGATGGAACTTTAGTTCACCACTTCGAACTGTAAACGAAACAGCAATCCATTGAGTGGCGCCACGCCGACTCTCCTCCGAAGATAAAGATCGAAAGCGCACCCTACGCCGGTAAGGCCATGGCAACGGTCTTCTGGCACTCTGAAGGGGCTATTCTATTTGATGTCCTCCCTCAATGTGCAACGATCTACTCTGAAGTGTGCTGCGCTGCTCGCGTCGAATTGAAGAAACGACCTTACACAAGTTGCTTACCCGGGTGGAGCTCACAAAACTTCATTGGACTATATTTCCTCATCCATCCTACAGCCCGAATCTCGCGCCTTCCGACTTCCACCTGTCTGGCCCAATAAAGGAGGCACTTCTAGGTAAGCTGTATGTGATGCAACAAGACGTTGGCTCCGACGTCGACCAGTAGAGTGGTATCATGCGGCCACACGGGCCCTTCCAGTAATGTCGTGAAAGGCCGTTGCATTGAAAGGAGATTATGTTTGAAAACAGGGCTTTGTAGCCAAAAGATTGGGGAATAATGTGGTGTACTGGAACCATGAATAAAGCGAACCTGTTTTCCGAAAAAAAGTGTGTTGCATTATTTACGGAGCGCCTCTCGTAATACATGTATTCGACCATGAACAATCTCTCCTCACAACAGCATTTCTTCCCATTTACAACATTACCTGCAGTTCTTCCGCTAGCTATGACCGTTTATACAGCATGAAGCATCAAAAACAGGTCATGCGAAATGCACCCAAAACCACTAAATATACGAAGATGCGAATTTCGCTGCGCTATAGCAGATCGTGTGGCAAATACATTTGACTTATGCAATTAGCTTTCGACGTTTATAGCTAACAATTGTACAGGTCGATGTTTGTGGGACTATATGCTTCTACAGCATTAGAAAAAGCCTTCGAAAAGGACCTCAGCGACTTAATGTGTGGGCAATATGATCAAATAGTAGCAAGGTAACATCACGGCATAACATCACCTGCCCTCAGAAGGAGGAGTCTCGCAGTCGTAGGAATGGAACGTGTTATCAAATGAAACTAGTGGAAAATAGTTCTTATATCTCGCCCATTCAACAACATCGATTCCACAGCTGAAGATATTGGCATTATCAAGTCAGAGTGGCTGGAGGACATGAAAGATCATTGTAGGCGGGTGTCTTGGCGAATTATTTGTTCTTGCCAACTAGAGGCCAGAATGTCTGCATAAGCAGAGGCCTGGCGCTCCACTAACAAACTGTTCGCTGAGTGAAGTCTCTACACATCATCCTCGTATGCGGTACTGGAAAATGTTTGCTTTTTACATTAAATGAAGTACGTATTGCTGTACAGACTATTAATAACTGATAACGATTTCGAGGGGAGTTATGGACTTTCTGGTATTAATTATTCGCCATCAAGTCTGATCGCTCACGCTGACTCCATTCATCCAGCTGTTGCAAACTAAAACTTCCTCCATTATTATGTAACTTTGCATAAATAAATGCTTTGCTTGCTGATATACATGAAACAAATAGTCAAATATAAGTATGGTGACGAAGACGAGACTCAGGGCACAGTTCAATAGCAAAAGCCATTTACGGAAAGCAAACACGGAAACAGAGTTTGTTAAATTTTGGCAGTAATAATTAGCCCTGCAATAGCAACAACGTCAACACCAACAAGTTCGACAGAAATAGACCTAGCTGGAACAATGGTGGGCGCTGGAAACCACGCCGACTTAAAAGCCCTGCTATGAGCAGCGGAGCCTGTACACCAGCTGCGGTCTTTTCCACCTTTTCAGCCATACGATGAGGGTTGTGACAACAATCACAGGTGCTCCTCCCTAAACTTCCAGGTCTGTAATTTTTTTTTACGTTCTTAGTATTATGAACAAAAATGTCATATAGTAGTTGCTAGAATCGACTTTTTTCAGGATCAGAAATGCTCTAGCAATATGGGCAGCTGTAGTTCAAGGGCTTTCTCGCAAATGCCGTTTTATAGGTAACTCGAGTCGCCATCAGCCTTACGTAGATTGTCTTGTACGACATGAAATTATTCGGTTCGATCCAAACAAGGACGCTTGTTTGGAGTCACTACAGTCGGTTAACGTAACGCTTGAGACGGATGCCAACTTGCTAAATTTTGCAAGATTAATACACATAAAAACTGTGTGCCGGACCGAGACTCGAATTCTGGCATTCAGTTTTAATCTGCCAGGAAGTTTCATAACAGCGCATACTCCGCTGCAGTGCGAAAATTTCATTCTGGAAAGATTAATACAGCTGTAAAGGTTCAGGGCCAGTGAGCATAGTCGCCAGATTTTCGATGACGCCATCGATAATGTCACAATGCGCTGCTGCCAAATTGCTCCTCTCTTCCACCACTCTTCTACTACGATAGGCCAATTGCTCTATGATTAAAACGGTGAGCAACCCAAGATGGCGGACTAGCACAACATTCATAAGTATAAAATCAAAGATGTCTCTCTGTAGGAGAGTCTGAAGTGTCATATAGGTCCAGAAACTCAAGGTGGCGAGTTGGTGAAAACAGGACAGCCTCTGTAATTGCAAAATACAAAATGGCGACCCAAGACGGCTGACTTGAGGATACAAGGACGACTTGCACCACTGTCTGATATTTGCCATCCCTATGACATCAGAACCGAAGATAGCAGACTTGGTAGACTTGGTGGGTAGTGAGATACCCTGTAGGGTTTGTCATGTCACTTGTGATAAGATTAGAACCGAACATGGACGAGTGCTTGCTCCTAGTATCACAGACCACTTGTTCTACTTTTAGAATTGCAGGAAATTACAAAACCGATTGATTTTTCCCCATTCCTACAACGTTTTCCCCATTGGTACAATGTTACAATACAATGACACAGCTGGCTTGATTGAAACCCTAAGTTTGGAACCTAAGTGCTGACTTACCCCAAGTTTAGGGCGAGTTGTACAATGTTTACACAATTCCCCCACCAAACGTCTGGTCCACTTGTTCTGTTACCACACACAATGGGATAGGAGAAAAACGTTTATGCCTTTATCTAAGTGAATAGTGTGCCAGGAAGGTCTCTTCCACATCTCCTCCAAAGCCCACACCATCACTCCCATAAGCAGTCGTCTTGTAGAATCCACCTCCAGAGTGCTGGGGCAATGCCCTCAGCAGCTAGGACTGTTCATGGATACTGTGTCTCCTTGCAGGAAGGTAACATGCATGGACTGGGCTGTTCCCTTTATAGCACCTCCACTGTATATTCCAAAAGGCTACATTTCACTCCAGATTTCCTAACACTGCCATGCTATATTACCTACTGTCCTGATTATATTCCCACAGCCTACTCCATCCAAGGCACACAGCCCCAGACACCCACTGTACGCCACACACAGCTTTCAACCCATGTGATACATGTCTGGACTAGACAATGACATATATGCAGTTTGGAATGAAGAATTATATGAAGCAAAATGTGTAGGCACTATTTAAGGCTTCTTACATACTCCAAAAGCCAAGATGCTAATGCCTCCCATGGCATATGGTCGATCCTATTGTACATACATCATATGTATTTGTATTTTCTATACCATGTCACAAGATGAATCCAATCATACACAACCCGAACTGTGATGTAAGAAGAGACAGCCAGAGTTGTAACAAAATTGGCTATATTTTTACTCTCTATTGATCCATCGAAGACGTGGGACAGCAGCTGGTCAAATATTTAACAAGAAATTTGCCATATAGCTGTGGAAATTAAGAATTTATTTTATTTTATTATCGCTATCAGTTTCGGCAATTCAATATGCCATCTTCAGGCCCCATATGCATCTCTCAAAATTTATCGATGTTGGCATACTGCGACCCTCTTTTCTGGATTCTCAAGTGCTTCCTTCGAGGACTTTGAGTTGCAGTCAAGTCCTTAATTTTACTACGTCTTTCTCTACACTATTTCTTAGATCTACTTACATAATTGTGTATGATGCAAAACATTATTATCTGGGGAGCTGTCTCACATGAATCGTTTACTAACTCTATGTTATCATTCTAAAGTTTTAAGTTATTTGAACATGTTTACTTATCCTTATTTCTTTTTCTTACACATTACACTAATTTACAATTTACATAGTCAATGTTTCTCGGTTTATGCTACTTAACCGCTCGACAGGTATCAGATGCGTCAGTAAGTCTGGGAAATAGATACTTCCACAACTGACACAAAAGTAAAGACTGCATATTGTCATCAGAATCGAGCAAAACTTGTTGCCATGTTTCAGTGTTGGTTCTCTGCTATTGTTGAATATGATACCACATTTTTCCTATGGAAATTTTGCCCTACTGAGATGTTATCTATGCAACTGATCAGGACTGAGGCTGTTACTAGGTAAGTTAGATTTTGTGTTGGCGGTACCTTAAACGTTTTCTCTGGCTATTACAATGCAGGAGGAGTGAACTAGAGTGCAGTTGTACCAATGTGTGTAGCTGGGAGGCAGAAATTCGTCCCACCTGTCTCACAAGTCGTTCCATTCATTAAAATGCCGCTTTCACTTAACTAAAATATTACCATGCTATGAAGTTTTCTTCTCCCATAGCAGTTCATAAATACAGTTTCCAGTGCAAAGATTGAATGTATCCAAAGTGCCTCTATGTTTGGAAAATGAAGCCTTCGTGTCAACATTTCTTCTGACAATCCGTTGCCTTTGTTTCTCCCAAAAACAATTGCATCTCGCATGTCCATACATCAGCCTGTATTTCTCTGGTTGGATAAATGGCGATATTCTCTTTCAAAAACTCTTGTAGGTTTCTTAGTGAGATGAAGTGTGAGGTTCTCTTAGCTCAGAAATGATTAACGCCTCTCGCCTCTTTACTTGAGCTCCTTTCCTCGTCGCAGTCTGCTTATCTTAATGGATAAGTATGAACCATGTAATATCGATGCTGCACGTTCATCTCTACTATTGGTATTCACAGTAACACGTATAACTCTGCTCTGCTCATATTTAGTTGCACGTTTGCTATGTGGTAGGACATTGCTAAGTTTTTCTCCTACATTTCTTCCACATGTCGTAGCTGTGTAGGGATTCCTTTACAGCTGGTCGCAGCCCTGTCAAGCTCTGTTCTGGCCGCAGTAATACAAAACTTAACTGACTGTTTACCACTTTGCAGATTCCTTCCATCACTGAGCCGATCTGCTAATGATCCTACAAATCTGGCTAGTGCTAGTTTGCTGTCCAGGAAGCTCTGTTGCTTTTGTATTTCTCCTTAATCACTTACCAATGTCTTTGTGTGAAATCTTACGGGACTTAACTGCTAAGGTCATCAGTCCCTAAGCTTACACACTACTTAACCTAAATTATCCTAAGGACAAACACACACACCCATGACCGAGGGAGGAGTCGAACCTCCGCCGGGATCAGCGGCATAGTCCATGACTGCAGCGTCCCAGACCGCTCGGCTAATCCCGTGCGGCTACTGACCACTGTTTTCATTGTACCAGGGTGTATTGGGATAACCCCATGGTTAACAAGAATATCATCGGTGTGTTGTTCAGAGCGCTTTGCCGTAAGATCGACCTCATCTTATTCCGACCTTCTCTACCTTTGGTAGTGTCTACCAACGTCTGCAGTTGCATACCGTGTTTTTCGGCTCCTGAATGTCGTAGTTGTCTGCTGTTCCAAATAATGTTTTCAAGATTTTTCCTGCTGTGTCCAAGCACCCTCTTTTCCGTCCATCTATTGTCCATGGTACAATGACTGTGATCTTTGTAATGTGAACTCTCAATTTGGCATATGACTGCCGCAGATCCTGGTTTTGCAGCTCAACTGTTGAACATTGTTACTTATCTATTACACTCAATGATCAACCGCATTGTCCACTGGTGACTCATCAGCAACACATCCGATTATCGAGAAAATGACACACCTGCCTCGAGCGCCTGAATGCGAACTGTATGCGTAACTCCTCCATCGATGGCATGCACAAATTTGTATAAACAATACAACAATTAAGAAAGAATATGACAGTTATAGAACCATAGCGAGCCACACTAAAACTCCAGCTAGATTTGACATAAATAGATCGACTTTTAGACATAAGATGACCAGCCTTAAATACTATTATTTGTCACATGACGTTAATGCGTAGGATACGCTATGTGCATCCTGCTTGTCTACAGGTAATTGCTTCTGGACATTTCTAGTTGTATTCCTGAGACAGTCATTCAAAGTTGAGGCAATCCATCCGTCATCCCTCTAAAGGGATAAGCACGACTCCCATGGACAATAGACGTTTTAGTCAGAATCTGCACTTTAACTTTTACTCTAGATGTCATCATGACCTAATGAGGTTGCTGATACCTAATCAAAAATTAAAAAAAAACGCGAACTGCAAAAATGCATCGCAGTCTGTATGACTGTTATTAACATAATAAAATGACAAAGACTGTCTTATGCATTTGTTCCATTCTGGCATTAGTCTGTGGACAGAATGGATTTGTACGCAATTTCTGGATGCTAAGTATATGGTGTAGATGTTAAATCAATTCTTACACAAAATGTGTGCCCTGATTCAGAAGTAAGGTATCAGGTGCTCCATATTTGAGCATGCACCTATTAACTAAATCCAGCACTACTGTAGTAACCAGCTGATCAGGAATTGTTACCTTTGTTACAAACCTTGATAAATGATCTATGATTGTGGCTACATAGCTATGGTAGTCTTTGAAAAGTGATTTTCTAATGATTAAGATCAGCTCTTTGTTCCCAAGGCACATAGTCCTTTACATATTTCTCAACGTCATGTTTCCTTGTTCACCACCAGAATTTCTCTGGTGTCCCGCTAGACCTTACAACAAATGGTAATGCATTTGCTGCAGCACTTCACCCTTGAATGGCTCCGGATCCGCTATGTGCAGTTTACATTTCATATTTCTGCTGGGCATAACCTCAGTTGTCATGACCTGTAGTTTTGACCTGAATGCCTACATTCTATCAGCCACGTAGCATGTTTAGCACTGCAAGTTTCCTACTTAGCATATCCACGTTGCATGGTTCCTACGTGGTTTATGGCCACCTCGTGATCAAACTGAGTTTGAATGCCCATCTTGGTTACCTACTCAATGGGTCTTTTAGCTGCAACAACCATTTTATGAAGTGTGGTCTTTGGCAGTCTTAATCTTCCACCCATATAAATAACAAGAATAGTGCGGTATTCCATATATCACTGCCAACATCTGCAGTAGTGTATCATTAGTGGTATACCTAGTTCACATAACGACTGGCACACCAGACTAGTGCTAATCTACTCTGTTCCAAGCTTGTCTAGTAGAACACTAACGAAATAGTGAGCTCGCACAACATAATTATTCTGCTGCGCAACAATGTGAATGTGTTAGATCTACTAAGTCTTTGATAACAGCACCAAACACTTGTGAAAGTGCTCACATTGTATCTATTAACAGAGCCACATCAGCACAATTTATATGAATGATATGCACCTTAGATGATCTGTAGTGCTGAATATGTGATCTACCCTAGGGCTCTCACGGAAATCTATAGCTTCCTTCAGTTCAGCGAAATTTTCTGTATGATTCTTATCCATCATCTATCAGAGATCATTGGAACAGCGGAATCTTCCACGGGACTGGAAGAAGGCCCAGGTCATAGCAATTTATAAAAAGGGTAGAAAGTCGGATTCACATAATTACGGGCCAATTCAAATGACATTGATTTGTTGTAGTATCATGGAACATATTTTGTGTTCAGACATTATGATCTTTCTACACTCTGAGAAGCTCATCTAGAGAAACCAGCACCGTTTAAGGAAACAGCGGTCATGCGAGACACAGATGGCCCTCTTTGTGCATGATGTCCAACACGCTCCAGATACAGGATCCCAGGTTGACGCCAAATTCCTCGACTTTCGAAAGGCATTCGACTCAGTTCCACACTGTCGCTTGCTCCAAAAAGTGCGCGCTTACGGTCTGTCCTATGACATATGCGGTTGGATAGAAAGTTTTCTAACACACAGAGAGCAGTATGTCAAATGGGGAGACTTCAACAGAAACAAGCGTAACATCAACTGTGCCCAAGGGCAGCGTAATAGGTCCGCTGATTTTTACGATTTACAAAAACGATATGGTTGATGGTATTGACAGCGACATTAGAGTGTTTGCCGATGATGCTGTAGTCTACAGGAAAGTAGTATCACACGAAAGCTGTGAACAAATAAATGAATATTTGCGGAAAATAAATGCGTGGTGTAATGACTGGCAGTTATCTCTCAATATTAGTAAGTGTAACCTACTGCGTATAACAAAGCTAAAATTCCCATTAATGTACGAGTACAAATTAAATGGCCAGTCTTTCTAAGCGCTAACGTCCGTCAAGTATCTGGGTGTGACTATTCGAAATGATCTCAAATGGAACGATCAGATTACACAAGTAACAGGTAAGGCCAACTCTAGATTGTAGATTATTGGTAGAATCCTTAGGCGATTCAGTCCTTCAACAAAGGAAATTGCTTATAATAATTTAGTTCGTCTGTATGGGACCCTTACCATTTGGGTCTGATTTAAGAGATTGAGAATGTCCAAAGAAGAGCAGCAAGATTCGTGACTGGTCATCGCGAGAGCGTCACAAATCTCATAGAAAGTATGAAGTGGGACACACTTGCAGATAGACGACGCGCTAAAAGGAAGGGGATGCTAACTAAATTCCAAAACCCAATCTTCGCCGTGGATCTAGAACATATATTATTACCACCAACTTTCAAATCGCGCAATGATCACCATTCAAAGATAAGGGCAATTAGAGCTCGTACTGAGGCGTTCAGACAGTCGCTTTTCCATCGCGCGATCCGGTAGTGGAACAGATGGGGGGAAATATGACTTTGGCGCGAGTAGTGCCCTCCGCCACACACCGCTTGGTGGCTAGCAGAGTATATATGTAGATATATGGGTGAAGATAGTGAGGTATTGCATTTAATGATATTATTTTTGCTGCAACGTAGAGCATTTTGTTAGACTACAATTTCAGAGTAACAGAGACCTTTCGTTAAATTTTTTGCTGTAACATGTGATAATACTGTGACATGGACCATTTTGTTACATTTTCACTCTAACACAGAGTCAATGCGTTACAATTTTGTTGTGATATTTAAATGTTCGGAATGAAATGTCATGTAACCTCGATGGTTCAATGGCATAAGTTATTATTATCAATGCACTGCATTTATTAGTTCTACAACACATTCCTCAACACAGTCACCCAACTTAAGTCGTCTGTAGTGTAGGTACTAATGATAAATACATGAATTTTTCTAGTTTACATCACATTCTCATTTCACTCAATAAATTCATAGACTGATATTCAGCCAAAGTACCTTAAACTGGGCATCATAAAGTGGAGGTCACAATGAACTTGAATAACTCTAATAAGTTCTAAGATTGTAGAAAATATTTCTAGGTCTAACTACAGACGAACATACTTCATTTCCCACTAACTGGTAGACCTTTCCTAAGTCTGCACGCGTGACTGTTTCACTGCTCATGTCGTGACATTCACAACCTGCAACAGCAAAATAGTTCCCACACAAATGTCATTAGACCTGTCTGTGGTGTAAGGCTCAAACAATGACACAGTAGTTCAAAAAGTTCGTACATTCACGTCTTAGCCATTGTCTGATCTGAATGCACCTGGGATGCAGCTGGGTTTCAGCTCTGCAACAGCTGTTTGGAAGCCTTGTGTAAACATGTGATGCTAGATACATGGAAACATCCAGTCCAGCACTATATTTCCTGCGTGCTCGATATGCCATCAATCATAAGCTGTCATATGGAAGGCAGTGTATGTCATAGCAGCAAACGTGCGCTTGCATAACTGTCTTCAGTTCTGGCTAGCAAAAGAATTTCTGAACAAACACTCTTGAAGGATCCATACCGGCATACATCGAAAATTATTTAGAAATCCTGTAGGAAATTTAATTGCTATACCACGTTCATGCCAGTGTACTCGGATGACTAATTCAGCTATCACCTGTCTTCGTCGCGAAAGACAGGGAAGAGTTCTTTGTCTATGTCTGACAAGTAAATCATGGCCCATCTTCCGTGGCATTTCCGAGTGAATGTAATGCTATATCAGTGTCAGACCCGTGACCCCTGTGATCGTCTATCTAGTTCACGTCTAGATCTGTTTGCAGTAGTTGTGGGTACAAGGTTTTGACGCTACTTCTGACAGGCTATAATCCGTGGTCTTATTAATACGATTATGTGGAGTGATTCGGCGAATGCTTTAGGTTAGATCCAAACTGCTGGTAAGCGATTGTCCCCAGTTGAGTGCCCAGAGATATGAACAGCACTTCTACATCCCGATGCTACCACTATCCTAAGCAAGAAAACAGAGATCTACTATCACGAGGTCTAGCTACAAAGTACCTATGTTCATCTTCCTTCTGGAGAAATTGAGCTGCTCCTGATGGTCGGACGTAGAAAACAGTTCTATTCTCGAGATCTTGCTTTTCGTAAGCAGCAAAGAAAATGTATTTGACTTAACAAAGTACACTCATTTTGGAAAGTACTACGCATTACGCGATGGATTCTAAGTTTTGTGTAACACAGAATCGACGTTTTATTGTGTAGCAACATGCTATTGAACAATCACTCCTGCTCTCAAGAACTGTTTTTGAGTTGATGCATTCCACTATAGGCCTGTATCACTTATTCCAGTTAGTTGTTTAATTTTGGAAGACGTCTTATGACTTTTCTCGAGACAGAACATTTAACGTATTCCATTCACAATGGTTAGTGGAACTCAGCTCATTCTGTTTGCCCATGAGACGTGGAAGACAGTACATACCAACGTCTAGTTTGATGCCATGATCCATACAGTTCCACGCTGTCGTCTTAAGAAATTGATATTATATCAAATTTGCTATTTCATTGAGGAGATGCTATCAAATAGCATGTTGTTCTTAAAGGATTCTGATTTAAAACTGGTTTTGTGAACTCCTTTAGAGAATGTTATAGCATCTGGTAGCAATGTGGGATGGCGCAGTGAACGGCTCCTGCCTTAGTACTCAGTCTGGAGGTCCACTGACATAGTAATCCGCTGTACAGATATAAACTTGGAACGTGATTAAGGTCTTAGAACTGCGTCTGAAAGCGATGCATTCCAGATGACTAAGAGGCCATACATCTTCCAATTATATAATTAGAGCAGGGTTATGTGTGACAGTCGTTGGACATAGTGCCCCGAGCGTATAGAAGGCGTAGGTATCTCTGTTTTATAAACTGTCCTTCGTGGTAATGGCTGGTTTTGACACATAGCACATGAGGTGCAATCAGTAATAAGTGCACGCTGGACCTCTCACACTAGGTGTGTTGGAGGTTGCAGCCAGCTGATGCATTTGGTCGAGATGCTGTCATTGATTCAGAGGTGTCCATATGTGTTACATACCTACTCGAAGACAATGCATCGATGAAATGCACTAGTGGCCAGTGATATGCCCCAGGCACATGTGGGCTGTTCGCAAGGACTACATTGGTGGGGTAGTGGAGGTGGCATGGAAATGACCCTCGTAACACAGTGTACAAACATTCCTATTTGTTTCATAGAGGGTGGTAACAAGAAAGTGGGCCACCAACTGCGTGGGGCAACTGTTTAAGCATAACACAAACTGACGTGAACTAATGGCAAGTTAACTGTTGGTTTCGACCTTAGGGTGGTGTCAGAGAAATATAACATTATAAAAGTTGGAAAACCCATTATTTTGGAATTTTCAACCAGTTTAGGATAAGGACCTGATTCTGTACTTCACAGAAGTAATCATCTCGTATTTTATGGATTTCTTGCCATTTTAAAACTAGCACAAATGGTCTGTGACATCAGCAAGAATCTCAGTAATTGTTGCGGATTTTAAACATAAAGAAAAGTTGCGTGGCAAACTGGAAGGATATCTAAGTGTTCAACAAGTCTACCATCTTAATTCTGACATCAAAGGGCTGAGGAAAATCTGTCCACCTTGCAGGCCATTCCAGTATCCTCAGGTCAGCAGTCTTGGACCTCCATCCTCGATTCCAGTGTCTTACAGGCTGTCCTATTATGCCAAGATTGTCATCGTCAATTCGTGGACCTGTATAACGCTTTAGACTGTCCTAAGGTTCAAATGGTTCAAATGGCTCTGAGCACTATGGGACTTAACATCTGAGGTCATCAGTCCCCTAGAACTTAGAACTACTTAAACCTAACCAACCTAAGGACATCACACACATCCATGCCCGAGGCAGGATTCGAACCTGCGACCGTAGCGGTCTCGCGGTTCCAGACTGACGCGCCGAGAACCGCTTGGCCACACCGGCCGGCCTGTCCTAAGGACAGAGTATATGATTTTATATTTGTAACAATAGGGTTAGTCCACCGTCTTGATTTTTCGAATTTCCTGACCTTTTATAGCTCCAGAGATCATGATGATGTAACTGTTAACATCATCATAAAATGGCAATACGGCAGACTGATCCAGAACCTGGTACCGTACATAACTCATGAGGTACCAATTCAGGCTCCACGCTGGTTCGAGGACAAACTGTGTCTTCTGTGAATAATTCATCTCTCTCAAACAGAAAATTGCAGAACGTGGACTCAGACTGTTCAACTGCTAGCAGTCATAGCGATTCTTCTCATCAAAGTTCATCCCATTTCCACGAACTCCATAACTCTTAATAAACGTCAAATAGATCGTTTGATATATTTTCAAAGCAGCTGTTACGAATGTCTAAGAGCGATACTGCAATATTTGCAGACAGTTGAAATAGTCTTCACCACTTCGTATCCCAGTCAAAGAAAATAGTGAGCGTTAAAGCGTGAATTTAACATAAGCAAAACAAAATTAGTGGCCATCAGCAAGGAAGATATATTACACTGTCACATAAACAATAAGGGTAAACTTACGGAATTAGTAAACAAATAGACATGTATGGGAACTAACATTAACGACAGGTATGATAAGTGGCAAGAAATGAACGTCCGTATTGGGGAAGCCAGGCACGTGTTTTGTAAGAGAATAATGTCATCAACAGCGATCACTTATCAAACTGAAAGGAATTAAGTCTATGTTTATATACATTTTCCATCCTTTTCTATGGGACCGAGACGTGGACTTTGACCGAGACGACGGGTCAACGACTTGGGGCATCTGAGATGTGGCTTTACGGTATGACGCAAAGGTAGGCAGACCAAGTTACTAACAACGACACTTTCCCTTAAATTGGAAAAAGAAAAAGAATTCCTAAATAGAATAAAATGTAGAAAGCTACAATATTACGCTTGGATAATGAGGACTGGAAACAGGTAAAAACTGCTGCAGAACATTCTTCGAGGAAAGATACCACGGAAAAGAGAACGAGGAAGATGTAACACATCTTGGCTCGGAATCCTAAGGACACGGGCTTCGCACATAAGCCAGAAACTTTCTCGAAGAGGCAAAAGTAATGTTGTTATGACGTTCACCAGCATCTGGTATGGGTAAGCACTATCAGGAGAAGAAGAGTTGTTTGATAATACTTTGTGCAAGTATTTTAATCCTTATAGTTACCTCTTCCACATCTACACCTACATCTATATTTACATCAGTACTCTGTAAATGACTGTGAAGTGCATGCTAGGGGGTATTTAACACTGTATTAGTTATTAGGGCTTTCACGTTTCATTGGGTGTTTAAGTAGCTCTGTAAGAATTGTAATTAGTCTAATCTTGTCTTCGGGTTCTCTTCTGGAGCGATACGTAAGGCGTTTTGTACAGTAGTACATTCCTATAAGGTGCAGTCAAATGAAACGAAGCAGAAAAAAACAGTAAGATTATTACTTTTTAAAAAATTATCGCGGTAACAATTAATACATTTATCTCAGTGTGAGATAAGATGGTCAGTGCCGTCATGGAAAAATGTTTGCGGTTCTCTACGGGACCATGATTGAACCAGGCATTCACCTATTCTTTCGAAGCAAATAGACAACCAGGAATGTCTTTCTTTAGGGCACCTAAAATATGTACATCGCATGGAGGATTTTTAAGGGTTTCCCAGCGAAACATCTGCAGTGTAGTCGAAACAACAGACACTACAGGTCTGGGAAAGACTTGATGAGATTTTTCTTTTATTGCAAGGATCGGCTACTGGTTGACTTTCTCGAACACGGCGACACAATTAACGCATAATGGTATGTGGACACTCTGCAAAACCTGAAGCGCGCCACCAATTCCATTCGTCCAGTAATGTTGATAGATGGCACCATCCTGTTACAGGATAGTGGCCGCACACATCATGCCAAAGTTGTCTCGACAACGCTGCAGAAGTCTCTCTGAGAAGCCCTTAAAAATCCGCCTTGCAGTCCCAATCTCTTCAGATGCGGTGTCCATACTCTTGGAACCCTGAAGAAAGAAGTTCGGGGCCGTCGATTTGTTCCGGACGTAGAGGTGCACCCTTGGATATATCAAGGGTTCTGTAGCCAACAGCAAACGTTTTTCCATGAAAGCACTGGCCGTCTCGTATCACAGTGGAATAAATTTAGTAACATTTACGACGATTACTTTTGAAATATTAAACAATATAAGCCTACTTAATTTCTCTTCGCCGGCCGCGGTGGTCTCGCGGTTCTAGGCGCGCAGTCCGGAACCTTGCGACTGCTACGGTCGCAGGTTCGAATCCTGCCTCGGGCATGGATGTGTGTGATGTCCTTAGGTTAGTTAGGTTTAAGTAGTTCTAAGTTCTAGGGGACTAATGACCACAGCAGTTGAGTCCCATAGTGCTCAGAGCCATTTGAACCATTTTTGAATTTCTCTTCATCTGCCTCGTTTTTATTAAACTTCTCCTTAGAGATTTATGGTTTATAATTGTTCTTGACAGTTACTTAAGTAGGTTTTGACGGAATAGCGTACGTCCATCTGCAAGCGTTTACGTAGTCAGTTCTTTCAGCATATCCTTGACGCTCTAACATTGGTCAACCAAAAGTGTGACAATTTTTGAGTTTCTTTTTTCTAGACATTCAGTGTTCCCCGTTAGTTCTATTCGGTGCAGATCCCATACATTTGAGCAATATTCTTAGGTGAGTCACACGAGTGTTTTGTAAACAGTTTACTTTGTAAATTGAGTATATTTCCCTAGTATTCTGCCACCAGCCTTACCTATGATTGGGACTATGTTATCGTTCAATTTTATATCATACAAATTGTTACACGCAGGTATTTGTATGTATTGACCAACTTCAAAAGTGACTTATTTTCATTGTAGACATAGGATATTTGTATTTTTAGTTTTTTGAAGTGCAAAACTTTACATTACTGAAAATTTAAAAGGAAGCTTCTGTTTTTCACCACTTAGAAGTCAGCTTGAAGTATTTACTTTCCAAACTGCTCTATCAGCGCTGACAATCGTATATTAAGACTATCTGTAACTAGGCCTACTTTGGGAGCCTTTCTGACAGGAGGTACAGTCGGCAGGTACTCACAGACGACGGAGAGCGTCCAGGTGGCGTCGAGGTGGCTCCCCGGGATGGATGGGTTCTCGGCGCGGCACGTCACGCTGCGGCCGTCATCGTCGGTGCCGGGCACGAAGCTCAGCTCGCTCAGCGTCGCGTTCTCACGCGTCTCCTCCTGTGGCAGAGGGAGTTAATTGACGTCCACAAGTGGGCTTCCTGATTGTGTCGATCGGAACATCACTGTTTATAAGCTCACACATGGGCATCATTATCTACTGGATTAAGGTGATATTAATACCTGCACGTGAACCTTACTCTATCCGATATTTTTCACACAATCTGATAGAAAGTATCTGGACACCTATTGGTTGACATTAATGTGGAGCTCACCAACCTTTGGCCTATATGACGGCTTCAACTCTGCTGGGGAAACTTTCAGTTAGGTGTCTCAACGTCTGTGAAGGAATGGAAGCCGATTTTACCTCAAGAGCCGAAAATAGATAAGGCAGTGATGTCTGCGCTGTGGGCTAGAGTAAACTCGACGTTATAACTATTCTAAAAGGTGTTCCAAGGGATTCAGGACTCTGTGGATGCCAGTCCAGAAATATTACTGCCCACAGACCATTTCCTCAAAGATGTTGCTTTATGACGGCGTGCGTTGTCACCTTGATACAGTCAGCGTCTCCGAACTGTTCCTCTACTACAGACAGTACGAAATGCAGTAAAGCGCATTCATATCCTTCAGCATTTAGCATTTCCGTTACGCGCAATAAGAGGACCACACCATAACCCTAAAATATATATCTATATCGCAACTCTACCCTCTCTGTACTTCGCTGCTGGCGTTACACAACATGGCAGGTAACGTTGTCCACGCATTCGCTAAACCGAAACTTTTTCCATCGGTTAGTCAAAGTGTGTTGCGTGGTTCATCACTACAAATCAGTCGTTTTGAATCATACGCTGTCCAGCGGCTTTGCTCTTTACGTCACCTCAAGCATCGCCTAGCGCTGGCAACAGAACTGTCTGGCTTGTAAGGAACTCCTCGACCATTGTATCCTCTTCTCTTTAACTCGGTATGCACAGTCAGTATGCTATATGCTATGCTGCTAGCACTTTGGAGTTCACAAGGGATTCCTTCCAGTGATTTCATACGATTTTGCGAGTAGAAGCACCCCGGGAAATTGTCCACGGTCCCTGTCTGTCAGTATATGAGGAGTGACTGGCCTCGATTCAGCTGTGGTATGCGTTTCCACTTGGCAGTCGCATCACAGACAGTCGACTTGAACTGCTGTAGAAGGCTCGAGTTGGCCCTGATGTATTTGTCACTCAGGTGACATCCTACGACTTGACCTCGTTCGATGGTACTGGGCTCGTGTAATAGATCCATTCTCCTGTAGCTGCATTTCTACCGGCGGCATAAGAATCCCCGCCTCCTTCAACGCTACAGCGGTAAGTACCGCACTGCGTTAGCGTGTCCGGATACTTTTCGTCAGACAGTTTATTTATTTGAACTGGACCAAAATGGGGCTGCCGTTTCATGGAAACACTATAGGAGAGAAAACTAAAATTACGTAAATTGTTTTTGGATGAAAACTACACATTCAAAGCTCACTGAACGCTCTCTCCAGATTGAATCTGCGTAGCTGACGCGAACACTAACATGTGCGTGCATCACTAAAAGACCGGTTTCCGATTATTGTGCCACGCAAATCGCCTTGGTAATAGACAAAGAAACTTCACATTCTTGGAGATTCTCCTATTTCACCAAGCAGAAGGGCAGTAATGTCTGAAATAATTAAAACCTTAAATAACTGACATTGTACGAATTAATGTGACCAGTGAAAGCTACGAAATTTTGGTCGTTAAACAAAGGTATGTATTCCAATATTTGTTTGACGATTAGAAAAAATTTCTCTCGTTAATGCCATTACAAAAATTATATAAAAAGAATATACTAATTACATTCCGTAAACACACAATGCATTTTAACGACTCGCAGTACATAAAGGTCAGTTTAAAGCGTACATAGGAAATCCAACGCAAGGGCCCATTTAGAGCTGGTAGCCACCCCGAAGTAGTAGTCGGCTTGGTGACGGCGATTTTATAATACACCGACCCTACTCGGCGTCACAAATCTTTTGGTAAAGCGACTGGATAAAAATTTTCTATGTAAATCATTTGAGTTTTCGGAAAATTCTATCTGTTGCAATAAAAACCGTACTGCAAGAAAAGTAGAAGAGCTACATTCACGAACAGTTGACAGGGATATTCGATTATATTGCACGGGAAGAAAACTTAAGGGACACCCGGAGTAGAAAGAGACAAAAATTCCGATTTTTCTACATTTTATTAATCACATGAAATATATATTTGGATGAAAAATTTTGCTGTTGGTTGGATCGTCTTTTCCTTATGCAACTGCACTATCAGTTTACCTCATCACAAATTGCATTAACTCATTTCGCCGGTCTTACTACCGAAGCTGTTTCCCTTAGCAGTGTGTTGGTATTTTTATTTTATAATAGACAACTTATTGTGCGTTGTGGTTTATTCTCGAAGAACCTTCGTTCAAGCATTTTTGGCTATCGAAGCAAACAGGGAATGTGAGTGTTATTCAAATAAATAATGACAAAATAAAGATGAACCTTTAAGATGCGTGCCAAAGGTAGCAGATCGTACTGCAAATATTTGGTAAGCGTGTTTCAGTACAAGATATTTAGCAAAGTAACTAACACAAATGCAGTGCGAATGCATCCCAGTGCTTCATAACAGAGGGTTGATATCAGTGTCTGAGAAGAGATCACTGAAGAAAGTGACACAGAAGCCGCTATAAATGCAAAATAAATTATATTGCTCCACGTTCTAGGAAAAACAGTGAACTCTTGTTTTGCTCTGGCGTATTACCACTGCAATGTTTCTGCTGGGATGAAAACACTAAAATTCAGGTCCAAACATTTAATATATTTATTTCGTGAAGTAGTGATTAACTATAAGTAAATGAGAAACTAGCAAGGTTTTCCGGGTTGTATACAGTGAAAGGACGTAGGAGGGACGACAGGAGTAAAAACTGACTGAAACTGCAGCAGACAATAACATCATAGCGGCTAGAAGAAGGAAAAGAATAATGTTACTTGGTAACAGTTGTGGTGAAGATGATCCGTAGTAAGGAACAAGGCGTTTGAATCATGTAACAGGAAAAGCAAGAAATTTCCTATGAAAATATTAAATGCTTTTTCTTTGTAATTTTCCCACTGGAAACGCCGTATTTTCTCATAAAGTACATGCAGTATTATTCAGAAGCGCTCACAGGTTCCTTTACAACCATTTACAGAGTCACTCATTGACATCTGTTCAACCTGGTTTATTTTATGTAAATTTACATTGTCAAAATTTTAAGGAATATAGAATCCTTGAGAAAAGTCCAATGAAACCTATACGATTAATCCAAAACTTTCTGTTATAGTTAAAGGAGATTACGACAGCATAGTAAGCAAATATGGTGGATATGCAAAATCACTGTTTTTTAGAGTCTTTAAGATAATGGGTCTAGAGCTTAACTGAACAGGAACGAGACAGAGCCCCGTGTTTCCTTCTAAAAGAAACTCTACTGTACCACCCATTTATTTTTTGGTATTATCACATGCAGGATGTCACATTATTACGCTCGGCAAATAGATTGGAGATTGCTCCTTTTCTCTGGATCACTATAAATGGCTGTTCACGGCATCAGTCTGCCCCTGCGGATAGCAGGATAAGATTTTACGCCATCCTCTTCCAGTTAGATTTGTCCTTGAAGATCTACCTCTTTTTGAATCATCAAGAGGTTTTATAGTTGCCTTATTGCCAGGGACCTTCTGAGTACTAAGTGCCCAATTGGAGAAGTTCTCTTAGCTACTAGTACTTGTTACCTGATAAATACATCCGTCGTTTTACCTCTTTCACTTCCTGTAGACAAAAACGGCAGAATTGTTTTTCAGTGTTGGTATTGTTTGATAATGCAAATAACAGATTGGTTACTATGTTTCTGTCGTGAAGTGTACGGCTCAAATCACACATGGTAATTATTTAATTTTGCATTAGACTCGTCATGCAATACTGTCTTCAGGCAACGTGTTGAAACAACTGAAACGGAGAAGATAACATGCCTTGTCGCTAATGGCCTAGCGTATCTGTCAGCAATACAGACACTGGACACGTTGGCAGCTGGTATAACGAAAGCGATAGCAACCTGAATTATGTATATGTTATACTTCAGCTGCACAGTAGAGTAACATTCCCCCGGGAAGAATTACGGTTGTAATTTCCCCTTGCTTTTAGCAGTACCAGCACAGCAACGCAGTTCTGATTGATGTTACAACGCCAGATCAGTCGATCATCCAGACTGTTGCCCCTGAAACTGCTGAAAAGTATGCTGCCCCTCTTCATGAACCTCACAGTTGTTTGGCGTCACGAGGGATAACCCTCCGTTGTGCTTGCCACTAAGGTACGCCTTCCTGTACTGCGAAGGGCGAAGGGACCCAGGGCACCCCCCACCAATGGAAAGTTCTTTGGTTCATGGAGAGTGGGGGGGTGAGTGGGGGGGGGGGGAAATCCACTGTAGAATGTACAATACAACGGCTTCATCTTATTTGGTTACAGCAGTAATGACGATTACATTTATAAGCGAAACGTATCAGCCCCGCCAAGATAATATCAGTAAGAACTCAAATTCTGTTGTTTGCTGTTAACCATTGGCATCATCGTCCTAGTAAAAAATGAAGCCTTACCTCTTGTTATTAAAGAAAATGTTTAACTCTTGCAAGTGGGGCTTGTTGGGAGGCCTTGTTGCTATTATTGCCTGCAGCCACATTTTGTTCATATTAACATTCTGGGACATTTAAATGGCAGGGAAACTGTTTGAATACACTGCAAGAGTTGTAATGTTTTATTTTAGAAATAAGTGGGATGGTATGATACACAGACATTTATAATCACTTGTATTTACAAACGCTTCATACAGAAATGTTGATACTGACTGCTCATTAACTCTTCAGATTATTTAATTTAATCCGCAATCGAAATTGTTCTGACAACACTAAATTTCCATATCGTAATTGGAACAATAACTCTAATCATTATATTTTCAATGATCACATGAATAATTATTCGTGGAACTGTTATGGATCATTTAAATCATTTTTTACAGGTGGGGCACAGGAAATGTCGCACTTTGTCTTCGGGCGTCAACCCTACACAATCTTCATGCACATATTTCATACATTTTTTACAAAGTCTCATGTCGAATATCGTGTCTTCACAGCACACGTGACAAAACCAGCCAACATCTTGCAACACTTTCTTAGAGGCAGAGCTGCTTCTTGCTTCAGCGGAGTCTTTATTTTTGTATTCTTTCTTCTGAATATTGTTTCCTGACAGTGAATGTTTTTTTGCTATGTGTATCTTCCTTAGCCCCAGTGTTTTCGTCGGCAACATTTTTCTTTTAATTCTGTGTGAACAGTGACTTACATACAACTTGCGCGTTGTAATTTAATGCCTTCTTCTGTGGTGTTTGGTTTTCTTTCTTCAGCTTTGGGGTTTGCAAAACTTCCTTGAAAGAACAATCGAGATCTTCAGCTGCGTCACTCTCTTCAAGACTGAAGTCCCTTGAACTATCATTTACTGAATATGACTCGCTTTCTGATGAACTGAAGTCAATGGACTGGCGCCCCTTTTTTCGAGAGACCTTTGGGACTGATTGAGTCTCAGGCAGTTAGCCTGTTTTAGGGACAATTTTCATATCCTCTTCTAAGTCAGGACGCTCAGACAGACGAGAAGGAGCAAATGCACTCTCTGGAATATCTTCTGGATAAAAAGGATAAATCCCTGTTTCACGGAACCCAAACATGACATTACTGGGGATGCTACTTTTGGCCACACCTTGCTGAAGATTTTTCCAAACACACGTCTATTAATTGCTCTATTTTCTTCTCTTTCATGTGTAGACCAGTACTGCTGAACTTCGTCATCCTAGTAAGACTCAAACGGCTTGAATACTGATTTATCCATGGGTTGCGTCTAATGTGTTGTGTTGCTGTGCAAGCATTAAAGTCTGAAATTGTGCTCTTCAGCAACGTCGCAAATTTCAGCGTCCAAATGTGACGATGCTCCATCAAATATCAAAATAGCATCTTTTGCAGGCTGGCATTTGGCAAAATGATTTATCCATTTGACGAATATCGCAGTATTCATTCAGCCCTTTTCTGTCATTTCTACTGCTGTCCCAGGTGGCCAATAATCTTCCCATTCTGGCTTGTGCCGCTTTCCATTGAAAAGTACCTTAGGAGGAATACCCTGCCCAATTGCGTTCTCACATGAGACAATGGTAACATTTACCCCATGTTCTGGGGCAACAAAGTGCAAGCATATCTCACCTTTCTTCGCTAAATCTTCCAGAGACTTGTGGAGTGAGAGGCGACATCAATTTTCGTACATATTGTAGATAAGGTGGGGTTTGTCAAACATGTCCAATTCGGACAAGACCGTTATCAGTTTCTGAAAATGACATTTACAGTAATCTTGTTTTGTTTATCAACTCTTCCTAGATTCAAGTGTTGTGCCTTTATTCTTGCAGTGTCTGCGTGTTTTTGTAGGAAGAGCTGAAGCCACTTGCGCCCAGCCAATGTCTTCGTCTCATTAAAAGGATTCTGCACACTTTTCTTTTCACAATATACATATACACATTTTCTGAGCACTTTTGCTGTAATTGGATACCCAACTTCAGCGAGTTGAAAAATTCTTTGGCAAAGTTCTCTTTCCTGAGCTTCGTCCAAACAAGTTTTTAGTCCCAAACTTTTGATTGTTAATCCAGAACTTATGTGGATGCGTAACGTACGTCGAGGAATCCTGTATGTTTTCGAAGCGGCTCTGACAGGCATCCCTTCAGCAACAGCTTCCATAGCTCGTCTTAAATGATCTGCATCCCATGTTGCTCCATTTAAAACAAACAATTCCAGTGAGCCTGACATTCCTGAATTAGGGTTGTAAAACGATGACTATATATTTTTTAATGTACGATACTTCAGTCATAAATACTAAAAATTATTGATCTAAACGCCCTGTCACAAAGATTACCAAGAAGGAATTTAAAACGTCTTCTTTTGAAATTTCTTGGAACGATGAAATAACAGCTCAGTAAAAATGTATAAAATAATTTAGATTTAACGTAGAGAGTGTAATTACGTGTTACATGAGGTTTACCAGGATACGCTAAAATTAAATCTGCATTGTCAAAAATGGGTTCAAATGGCTCTAAGCACTATGGGACTTAACAGCTATGGTCATCAGTCCCCTAGAACTTAGAACTACTTAAACCTAACTAACCTAAGGACAGCACACAACACCCAGTCATCACGAGGCAGAGAAAATCCCTGACCCCGCCGGGAATCGAACCCGGGAACCCGGGCGGGGGAAGCGAGAACGCTACCGCACGACCACGAGCTACGGACTCTGCATTGTCGTTATGCACAATTCTATACAACAGAGTGCCTAATAAGGCTCACCCGGACCTTCTTTGGAGCGCCACAGACGGGCCTTATTGCAAACAATCAGTTTAAAATGGGTATGCGTTTATTAATTAAAAAGAAACTTGTTATTAGAAAGATAATGCCACTATCTTAATACAGCACAATTTTCTGTTCATAAATACATATTTACTTGCAAAAACATTTCATAACCGAAACCATTGCATTAGGTGAAACGTACCGTGAAAATAAGAAGCAGACGTCCTTCCTTGAACGCCCTAGCACAACTGAAAGTACAATGGCCGGCACGAGAGCGGGTGCGGAAATACACTCCTGGAAATGGAAAAAAGAACACATTGACACCGGTGTGTCAGACCCACCATACTTGCTCCGGACACTGCGAGAGGGCTGTACAAGCAATGGTCACACGCACGACACAGCGGACACACCAGGAACCGCGGTGTTGGCCGTCGAATGGCGCTAGCCGCGCAGCATTTGTGCACCGCCGCCGTCAGTGTCAGCCAGTTTGCCGTGGCATACGGAGCTCCATCGCAGTCTTTAACACTGGTAGCATGCCGCGACAGCGTGGACGTGAACCGTATGTGCAGTTGACGGACTTTGAGCGAGGGCGTATAGTGGGCATACGGGAGGCCGGGTGGACGTACCGCCGAATTGCTCAACACGTGGGGCGTGAGGTCTCCACAGTACATCGATGTTGTCGCCAGTGGTCGGCGGAAGGTGCACGTGCCCGTCGACCTGGGACCGGACCGCAGCGACGCACGGATGCACGCCAAGACCGTAGGATCCTACGCAGTGCCGTAGGGGACCGCACCGCCACTTCCCAGCAAATTAGGGACACTGTTGCTCCTAGGGTATCGGCGAGGACCATTCGCAACCGTCTCCATGAAGCTGGGCTACGGTCCCGCACACCGTTAGGCCGTCTTCCGCTCACGCCCCAACATCGTGCAGCCCGCCTCCAGTGGTGTCGCGACAGGCGTGAATGGAGGGACGAATGGAGACGTGTCGTCTTCAGCGATGAGAGTCGCTTCTGCCTTGGTGCCAATGATGGTCGTATGCGTGTTTGGCGCCGTGCAGGTGAGCGCCACAATCAGGACTGCATACGACCGAGGCACACAGGGCCAACACCCGGCATCATGGTGTGGGGAGCGATCTCCTACACTGGCCGTACACCACTGGTGATCGTCGAGGGGACACTGAATAGTGCACGGTCCATCCAAACCGTCATCGAACCCATCGTTCTACCATTCCTAGACCGGCAAGGGAACTTGCTGTTCCAACAGGACAATGCACGTCCGCATGTATCCCGTGCCACCCAACGTGCTCTAGAAGGTGTAAGTCAACTACCCTGGCCAGCAAGATCTCCGGATCTGTCCCCCATTGAGCATGTTTGGGACTGGATGAAGCGTCGTCTCACGCGGTCTGCACGTCCAGCACGAACGCTGGTCCAACTGAGGCGCCAGGTGGAAATGGCATGGCAAGCCGTTCCACAGGACTACATCCAGCATCTCTACGATCGTCTCCATGGGAGAATAGCAGCCTGCATTGCTGCGAAAGGTGGATATACACTGTACTAGTGCCGACATTGTGCATGCTCTGTTGCCTGTGTCGATGTGCCTGTGGTTCTGTCAGTGTGATCATGTGATGATCTGACCCCAGGAATGTGTCAATAAAGTTTCCCCTTCCTGGGACGATGAATTCACGGTGTTATTATTTCAATTTCCAGGAGTGTAGTTGCCTTGGCCACTAGATGTCATTAGCTATCACTACCGAAGACATTTAGCGCTGTTTTCAAACTTTATATGCTAGAAAATGAGAGTGGGCCTTATTAGGAACCAGGCCTTATTTGGTACATGTACCTCACTGCTATTTCCATCTAATGACATCTCCTTACTGTAGTCAAGCTTTTGTTTCCCTCAATTACGAAAAAAATGAGTCTTCGATGGCTCAGAGTGTCTCCAGTCAGCTGGTCTCTTTTTTAGTCCATTTCTACTGTAACGCTATGCTATCCCAAATTTTGTTCAGTTCCTCCTCATCTGTGATCTGGTCTACTCATGTAATGTTAAACATTCCCCAGCAGCAAGCTGTTTCTAAAGCTTCTGTCCTCTACCTTCCCGAACTGTTTATTGTCCTTGTTTCGCTTCCGCGTAACGCTACAGTCAGATAAATACTTCCCTAGAATTTAGATAACTTATATTTCATTCGTTTGTATTATTATTGTTGTTCTTGTTTTCTTCATGTTTACTGACAGAAGGGAAACAAGTTGTTATTTACCGTACTTTTTGGTTCAAAATGGCTCTGAGCACTATGGGACTTAACTTCTGAGGTCATCAGTTCCCTAGAACTTAGAACTACTTATACCTATCTAACCTGAGGACATCACACACATCCATGCCCGAGGCAGGATTCGAACCTGCGACCGTAGCGGTCGCTCGGCTCCAGACTGTAGCGCCTAGAACCGCACGGCCACTACGGCCGGCGTACTTTTTGGTCTCTGGACTCGAATAGTACGTTTACTTCTTTTTCTACCTCTTCCATATTTATGTCACCCGTGACTCATTCGTTCTTGAGTCACCTCGTCTCCCGTTATTAAATGATTAAATTTAGATTTCATGGTATTTGTTGTGTTACTAATCCGTATCGTTATTTTTTTTTTACTGTTTTGTTATTTCAGATTTTTAGACATACATTCTTGATGAGCATATGCAATTTCTTCTGTAGGAATCACTTTTTCCTGCAGCACTTGGTCTTACTATGGTTTAAGCTCCAATAGGTTTTGGCTAGTATTACGCTCCGTAGCTTTCGATCATTAGCGAGAATGGTTAAAGATGTTATGACTTAAGTAGTAAGAAGCGAATCCAGCACAACAACAATTCTTTGTTTACAGTCACAAAACCCGTATTACAAATAAATTTCCCTAAGTCATATACTGAAACGTCAAAGAAACTGGTTTATTCATGAGTATTCAAATACAGAAATATGAAAATAGACAGAATACGGCGCAGCGGTCGGCAATGCCTCTATAAGACAACAAGGTCAGACGCAGTTGTTACATCGGTTACTGCTGCTACGATGGCTGGTTATCAAGCTTTACGTGAGTTTGAACGTGGTATTATACTCGGCGTACGGGCGATGGAACACACCATCTTCGAGGAAGCGATGAAGTGGGGATTTTCCCGTACGACCATTTCATGAGTTTACCGTGAATATCCGGAATCCGTTAAAACATTAAATCTCCGACATCGCTGAGGCCGGAAAGAGATCCTGGAAGAACGGGGCCAACGACGACTGAAGAGAATCTTTCAACGTGACACAAGTGCAATCCTTCCGCAAATTGCTGCTAATTTCAGTGGTGGGCTATCAACAAGTGTCAGCGTGTGAACCATTCAACGGAACGTCATCGATATGGGCTTTCCGAGCCGAAGGCCCAATCGTGTATCCTTGATGACTGCACGATAAAAAGTCTGACACCGTCACCACCGACATTGGGCTGTTGATGACTGAATACATGTTGCCTGGTCGGATGAGTCTCGTTTCAAATTGTATCGTGCAGATGGACGTGTAAGGGTATGGAGACAACCTCATGAATCCATGGACCCTGCATGTCAGCAGCGAACTGTTCAAGCTGGCGGAGGCTCTGTAATGGTGTGGGGCGTGTGCAGTTGGAGTGATATGGGAACCCTGATACGTCTAGATATGACTCTTACAGGTGACACGTCTTTAAGCATCCTGCCTGATCACCTGCGTCCATTCACGTCCACTGTGCATTACGACGGACTTGGGCAGTTCCAGCAGAACAATGCTACCCCTCACACGTTAAGAATTTCTAGCTACAGAATGGCTCCAGGAACGCCCTTGTCACTTTAAACACTTCCGCTGGCCACCAAACTTCCCATACATGACTATTATTGAGCATATCCGGGATGACTAGCAACGTGCAGTTAGAAGAGATCTCTACCACCTCGTACTCTTATCGGTTTGTGGACCGCCCTCAGACTTCATAGTGTCAGTTCCCTCCAGTACTACTTCAGACACTAGTGGAGTCCATGTCACATCATATTGCGGCACTTCTGCGTGAGCGCGGGGACCCTACACGATATTAGGCACATGTACCAGTTCTTTGGCTCTTTAGCGTATGTCAGTATTACAAAATCAGAGATATCGTTGTCTTTGAATAAATCAGTTCCGAGCAACAGACAAGTTTATTATTGCCTTCCACTAACAGTTGAAAAGCATCCTAAAGAAACCTGGCCCCCCACTTGGATCTGTACTCAGCCCGTCTGTTCTATTTGTCGTTCAGTGGCTCACAAGTGTAGATACGAAACAACTGATGGGGCGTGGAGAGGAGGATACACACAGACACCGTACCTTGATCTTGCGCAGCTGGCGCCGGCCCTTGTACCAGGTGATGACGGCGGGCGGCCGCGACCCGGCGGCCTCGCAGCTCACGTGGTAGCGGCGGCCCGCCTCCAGCGCGCCCTGCGGCTGGCTCAGCCACACTTCCAGCGGCGGCACTACGCAACCCAACACACAGCACTGCAGTTTACAACTCATTCTACGTTACATATAATTAAGAAAAGAACTTTGGTTACGACAGAGCTGCGTCTGTCTCTGCCAGCTATTAACGCAACACTGCACGAGAAATAACAGATAAAATTACTGAGTGCCAATCGTAACATTTAACACAGAAGTATTCTGAGATTATAATACTTTGAGACATTTCTGCGTTTGTTACTAACCAAAAATGAAGTATCCTCTGCCATGAACTTCTTTACGTTTATGTAATTTATAAATAGTTCAAATTACACCAAATGTAACTTTTCTTACATCTAACAACTTTGCGCCATTAATTTATAACATAGAAGATGAAGATCAGTTTTTATAACAAATATAGTGGTTATGGAATCCTAGTGTGTAATGAAACATTATTTAACTACAAAAAGAGCACAACTAAAAGAGCACAAGTATTCCCTAACATGCCAGTAATTACGTTGCTTCGGAATGTTATCCCTACATTTACAAGACTACCTTGACCTTGAGGTCATGACTATAACTCTCACTTACGGCATGTTGTTACTCAAAATGACAGAATTTGCTCGCAGGACATAAAAAATTAAGGTACTACATATTAAGTATTTAGTTATACACAACCCAAACTTGGTACAAAGATATAGTGGATGAAATAGGTGGAATGAAATCACAACATTATTCATAAAGGTGCATCCCATCTCTCACATATACAGTGCCGAAGTACGTATAGCTTTTGGCGTCAGGAAATACCTTCCATTTATTTATAGACATCTACATAAATCAAATATGGAGATACTTATTTTAATTGCGGGACAATTTAGAAAAAAATCTTAAGTAATTCAAGACAGGGGAATCATATTTTCTTGAATATCGTATGGAGGATTTGCATCACCTGTGAGCTCTGTTCAGTAGGTTGCACTTTAATACAACCAGCCTCCAGCGCAATTAATTTCCTGGATTTACAAAAGAAACTACTTCCTTAATCTGTTATTGGGAAAATGTTGTTTCATTATGTTTAGATAACAAAACTATAGTAGAAAAGATACCCTTGGCAATTCGTACCTTGTGACAAGACATACATTTGTGCTTGCAGGAGCACGATCAACAGAAAACTGAAGCTGCCTCCGCCTGGAGATGCACTCATACTCCAAATAGGTATTAACAGGGCAATACGTAAAAACCTACTGGCAGTATCAAAGTCATAACTATTACGATAGTGAGATAGGGAACACATCAAATAAAATTTAAGAAACGTGACAACTTCTTGCATAGTTTTCACTGTTCTAGAAATATTTCTTACCAAATAGCCAGAGTTCTTGAGACTCATGAAACCTGTTCGAGTTCTTAACAGTAAAAACATAGAGCAGACACTTCCACACGTAAGTAACGAAAATTACAAATAAACTTGAAGCTGAAACACGTTAACAGCACATTTACTTCACACAGACAAGAAGGAAATTTCACGTTAGGTATAACGGATATCAGTAAGTATTTTCACGTCAAAACTGTAAATTCGTAAGTAAAACTCACCATCAAGAAAGATTCTATGTACCAGAAGTAACTGACGCTCACCATTCTTCACATCGAGTATATACATTTACAAGTTTTCTGAATTTGTAAATAAGCTGAGAGGCAGTACCGAACAGAAAGAACGGAAACTACTTACGTAACAGTTCTTTATGAGAAGAGCGTTTCTCTTGCAAACTGCGTTACAGTGTTATTCCACCTTCCTCACTCCCTATTTGATTGTTTAATGAGAAATTGTATAAAACAAAAGAATTCCCACTGAGTCTTCATGAGCATTAATTTGGCGCATCACGTATTTGCGATTATGTCAGACATTGCGCTCGAATGCACGGTGCGCAAGACTCTTGACATTAGCCAGTCTCAGGGTGTCCGACACATGGGACACAGCGCATCTGACGTCACTAAGGCCTCCGTGCCAGGTGTGTAATGTGATTACTTCGATCTGGTTAAGACGGTCGCTAGCAGACACTTACTGTTAGCAGCGTATTGAAGGCTGGACTCGCTATATAACACTGGACACTGAATCACCAGGCAGATTAGACACTCGCTAATTCACGGCTGAAACGCCACGCAGAACCACGCACTGACGTACAGAACTCGTCGCTCATTTAAACGCGTCTGTCCATCAGACGTTTTTTCGGAACCGAGATTGGTATACACACCGATACTGCTCTCTCGAGCACTGCATCTGAACGGTAGTTGTTCCCTGTCTCCAGTGTCCACGTAGTTCAGTCTCACTCGCTCCCATGCAGATGAGCTCTCACCGATTGTTACTCAAAAGGCGCATGGCTTTTGCATGGGGCTATGGGGCTAAGGAGACATGGAGGGCACCTAGGTCATAATGCACTTCAAGGCAGAGGTAGCACAACGAGCCTGCACACACCGCAACTTCGTGGCCCATGCGCATCTACAAGCAGTTCCACATGTAGTGTACGCAATAATATTAAATGTAATGTCCACACCGACATCTCTGGCAGTGGTCTAGAATCTGTACTCAATGTGCTTTTGTACAGTGTTCTGATAAACTGTGTGAGAGTTGAATATTTTTTGTCGGTTGCAGCTTTCACTATTTGCACTTATTTACAAACAATTTAAAGGCTGAAAAATGTGCAATATTTATCAAAAATGTCTTCAGAGGATCGTTATGAAACTATTTAATTCGAACGAGGCAAACTGGATGCTTCAAGTATCCGAAACATGGCAGCCATCTGTCTAAAGCGTGGGAACATGACTATGGGATGTCCACGATGTATTGGCCTGCAATGTCTCCGGGTGCAAATCCGGTCGGAAATGTTTGTTCGTATATCAAGATGAAGCTTAAAGGAAAGCCAATATATACTTTGAAGAAGCTGTTATATCAAATGAGGACGATATGGCGGCGATCATTACCAACAGAACATGCCGAAAATCTCGTGAAGAACATGCCAAAAAGATGCGAAGCTATAATCGGTAATGGCGGCAATTGGATTAACTACTAGATAGCTGTGCAGTTAGTAATAACTTGTATTTTCATGGAAACATACATTTACAATAGTGTCTTTTATTTCATACAGATAACGGCGAACACTTTCTTGTGGAACTGACTGTATGTGAGTTGCGCGTGTCTGTGAGTGTCGCGGTGGTGGCTATGTCTTTAGGTGAGACAGCGTCGATCATGGCCGGCAACTTTGGCCAAGCTGTACGAAGTGTATCGCATATCACAGTCGAGTGAGCAGAGTGTGTATCTGTAAGTAGTGTTCTAATTTAGTTCTTTTCGTAACTCACTCTAATTACTTTGCTTATTGCTTAAAATGACATTTCCCGGTATGTTCAATAATATATGTTACTACATGGAAAACCGTAAAATTTATTTTTAAAATATTAGCCAACATGTATATAAACATGCAATAAATAAAATGAAAGGAAATGTTGCATGCTCAAACATGGAAAGAGGTCGCCTGGGATAAGGAATGGTAAACGATGATAGCAGGGCATGAGTAATGTGTTCAGCCCGACAGCAGGTTCGTAGGTAGGCAGAAGTGTTCTCATGCATACAATTATTACTTCGAATGAAATGGAATACCTGATTAGTATAACAGTGGCACTTAACTGAGCATCATACATACTTTCTTGCTTGATCTTGTGCTTTAATTTTTCCCTCTCAAGTTCCCCACAGAAAGCCCCTACATTCAGTATGTAAATACAACAGCACTCCCTATATGTGTGGGAATGTTTTAGGATTTTATGAGGAATACTGTACTATGCTTCCCTGCTCCCTACAAGTCAAAGGATACATGCGTATAGAACACTTCTAGGATGCTATCAAACAACAAGTGCTTGTATTGCAACCAGCTGTGACTTCTGTCAACTTCAACCGATCATCATGACAGTGCATCTAGGCGTGAACTCAGAAAACAACTGTGAAGTAAACGGCGTATACTGTCTAATATTGTAGCCTATGTTAGGGGTCTCTTCCCGTTCAAGTAGAGTTTGGACCGCTACTTAAATGCCTATGAGCTCACTGTAATCTATTTTTCTCTTCCCGATCTAGACGCGTAGGGGGCAATGCTGATTCTTGAAACAATGTAAGCAGTTTCTTACTAGATAATCTGTGTTATCTTAGAGCGTGTGTCAGTACAAGTACTTCATTATTTCCGTGACGCTGTCTCGGAGTCCAGTAAACCTATCACCTTTTTGCTGTCCTTCTATGCGTATATTCATTACCCTCTGTGAGTCCTATCTAGTACACGCCCCGCACATTTGAGTAATATTCTAAGAAGAATGACAAAAGTGTTGTGTAATCAGTTTCCTTTGCAGACGCACTGCATTTGCCCAGTCTCCCACCGGTGAACCAAAGTCTTCCGTCTGGCTTACATTTGACATGTCCTGCATGAAAGGGGCAGTGTCTTTGATTTTTAATCAAAACGTCCTCGGTCCCGGGTTACAACCCCGCCACTGCTTACGCATTTAATAAAAGTCATCAGCATTGACGGACGAAGACTCCAAGCATAAGAAGTCACCCTCACTTTGCCAATGACCTGTTCAAAGACAGCGGAGGAGTGATGAGAGTTTCAGGGACTCTCTTGCCCTTGCGGTTGGAAACTGCCCCTAAAGGAGGAAGAATCAGCTATATCCAACGGCATCAGGATGCAGAAGGCAATGAAAAGCAATGCAATTACAGACAGAACATGTGGCCCGTAATTGAAAAATTGTCGTGATGATCTTTCCACTGGCAAAAGGTTTCGGAATAATCAATCCATTCGAATTTGAAGGTGGCGACTGCAAAGGAAGACGACGTCATTAGAAACATATTGAATAATCAACGATAGGATAACGTTCTACTAGTGGGGGACATGGAATATAAGATACTTAAAAATGGTAGGGAAGCTAGAAAACCTGTAAAGGGAAATTCAGGGGTCCAATCTATATATTGTGGGTGTCGATGAACTGAAATGGAAAGAAGACAAAGATTTCTGGTTAGATGGGTATAGGATAGGATTACTAGCAGCAGGAGCAGGATGCGTTATCAACAGGAAGGTGGCAAAGAGAGTGAGTTGCTGTGATAAGGCCGTTCTCATCAGAATACACAGCACACCATCACAAACGATGGGCCGGCCGCTGTGGCCGTGCGGTTCTAGGCGCACCAGTCCGGAACCGCGCTGCTGCGACGATCGCAGGTTCGACTCCTGCCTCGGGCATGGATGTGTGTAATGTCCTTAGGTTAAGTAGTTCTAAGTCTAGGGGACTGATGACCACAGATATTAAGTCCCGTAGTGCTTAGAACCATTTGAACAAACGATGGGGGGGGGGGAGTGGGCTGGAATGCAATTGTAGGGGAAAGAGTGGAAGAAGAGGTTACGAAAGAATATGAGCTAGGTAACAGAGAGGAGAAAGACTAATAGAGTTCTGCAATAAATTTCAGCTAGTAACAGCTAATACTCTGTTCAAGAATCACAAGAGGACGGGGTATACTTGGAGAACGCTGGGAGATACGGGAAGATTCCAGTTAGATTATATAATGGTCAGGCAGAGATACTGATATCAGGTATTGGACTGGATGGCGTACCCTGGAGCAGATACAGAATCGGGCTACTATATAGTAGTGATGAAGGTTAGGGTAAAATTTAAGAGATTGGTCAGGAAGAATGAATACGCAAAGAAGTGGGGTACGGAAATACTAAGGAATGAAGAGATACGCTTGAAGTTCGCTAAGGCTTCAGTACTACGATAAGAAATAGCTCAATAGGCAGTTAAGTTGAAAATATCTCTAAAAAGGACAATCACATAAGTGGTACATACGTACAGAGAAGGTAACTACGGAGAAACCATTGGAAACAGAAGTGATACTTCAGTTGATGGACGAAAAAATGTTCAGCGAAATTCAGAAATACAGTAATACAAGTCGCTGAGAAATGAAATAAATAGGAAATACAAGGAAACTAAGAAGTAACAGCTGCATAAAACATGTGAAGGAATCATAAGGAAATGACTGCCAGAAGGACTGACTCAGCATATAGAAAAGTCAAAACCACTTTCGGAAAATCTAAAAGTAAGTGTTAACATTAGTAGTGAAATGGGAATTCTAATGTTAAACACATAGGAAAGAGTGTATAGGTGGAAAGAGTACAGTACACTAAAAGCCTCTATGAGGGGAAATCCTGTCTGATGTGATAGAGGATGATACAGGGGTCGATATAGAACAGATGGAGGGCATAGTATTACAATCAGAATTTAGAAGAGCTTCAGATTAAAGCTTGAGATTAAATGAGGCAGTAGGGACAGATAACGTACCAACACAATTTCTAAAACCGTTTGGGGAAATGGTAAAAAATGAAATATTGACGTTGAGGTGTAGAATACACGACCCTGGCGATATACCATCAGACTTCCGGAAAACCATTATCCACATAATTCGAAGAGAGCAAGAAGTGATAAATGAGAGAATTAGCTTATGAGCTTATGCATCTAGGTTGCTGAAATGAATAATATATTGAAGATTGGAAAAGAAACTTGAGGGTGTGTTAGGAGATCAGTTTGGCTTTAGAAAAGTGAAGGCACCAGAGAGGCAGTTCTGATGTGCGGTTCATAATGGAGGTAAGACTGAAGAAAAATCAAGACACGTCTTCAGATATGTCGACCTGAAAGAAAGGTTCGACAATGTCAAATGGTGTTGCAAGATGTTTCAAAATCTGAGGAAAGTAGGGTACCGTATAGACAGAGACGTACGAGAGCCAAGAGGGAATAATAGGAGTGGAAGACGAAGACCGGACAGCTCACCTTACAAAGTGTGTAAGACCGGGATGTAGTGTTTGGCTCTTATTGTTCAATCCATCCATCGAAGAAGCCATGCTGGAAGTAAAACAAAGTTTCAAGAGTGGAATTAAAATTCAGTGTGAATGGATATCAATGATAAGATTCGCTGATGACATTGCTATCCTGAGTGAAACTGAATAAGACTGACATGGTCCGCTGAATAGAATGAGCATTGTAATAAGTACAATATATGGATTGAGAGTAAATAGAAGAAAGCCGAAAGTAATGAAAAGCCGCAAAAATAATATTGGTGCCCACAAAGGAGGTGAAGTTAAGGAATTCTGCTATCTAGGCGACAAAACAACCCATGACGGAAGGAGCACAGAGGACATAAAAGGCAGACTATCACTGGCGAGAAAGGCATTTCTGACGAAGAGATGTCTGCTATTATCAACATAATGCTTCATTTGAGTAAGACATTTCTGAGAATGTACGTTTGGAGAATAGCATTGTGTGGTTGTGGAATACGGGCTGTTGGAAACAGGAACAGAAGAGAATCGAAGCATTTGAGATCTGTTGCTACACACGAATGTTAAAAATTAGGTGGACTGATACGGTAATGAATGTGGAGGTTCTGCGTAGAATCAGAAAGGATAGGAATATATGGGAAACCTTGAAAAGGAGAAAGGACATTTATAAAGTCAACAGGGAATGACTTATATGGTATTAGAGGGAGCTGTAGAGGATAAAAGCTATAATGGAAGACAGCGGTCGGAATACATCCAGCAAATAATGTAATTTCCGAATACATCCAGCACATAATGTAATTGAGGACGTAGGTTGCAAGTGCTATTCTGAGATGAAGATGTTTGCGCAGGAGAGGAATTCGTGGTAGGCCACACACAAGAAATAAATAAACAAATAAAATTTCTACACCAAAGTATTATCGTTGTCATAGATAATGGCTTTTCTGAGGATTGTGAAGCGCACAACCTCTAGTTTTGGAATAAAAGAAGTTGCCAATTATTGCGTCACTTTAAGCTCATATCAAATCGGCCTGGATTTTTATGCAACTTTTTCTCGGTTAGTACGTTTTAGGCAATTCTTAATTTTAACAATAATATTGTCTGCCAGTTGATTCACATACATTATAAATGGTAATTCGTTCCAGTAGACTTCCATTGGGCACCTCTGAAGTGACTTCTGTTTCTGTCACTTACACTTAATTCAAGAAAACATTTACATCACTGGTATCATGAAATTCTCAGTTCACCCACAAATTATGTTTGACACATCCACATAATCTTAATTTTCTTAAGAAACTTTGGTGTGGCACCGAGTCATATTCTTTCCGAAAGTCAGGAACTACTGCGTTCAACTGCTTGCCTTGATCCACAGCTTTCACAATGTGATGTTTGAAGAACTGGGCAGTAGTTCTACGTTTTCTTTTGTAGAAGAACATTTAAAAGCGTTCAAATGAGTTGGAAGTTACAATTTTTGTTTCGATAGCCTCAATTTTCATTCTGGTGCCATTCATGAGCTTAACAATAGGATTTTTTATATTAATATTTATAAACAATTATGTGTATTTACAAGAAAAAAGTGATACAATAATGTTAAAATGTCAAGGAATTTCAAGTGTTAGTACCTCTGGAGTTTAACTTGAAACAGAATATATGCATCTAAGACTTTTTTCTTTGCTTCAACGGGATTAACGTGTCGTTCTGTCTTTAGAAGTAATAATGAAAGTGTAATGACACATTAATCCTGGCTTTCATGTAGTCGTGCAGAGCAGACTGAAGTATTACGAGTTTTTTTACATGTCGAAGGTTTGATATGTCCTCCATCACCAGGAAGTTAAAGTCCATTTTTTCAGGTTAGTTTAATGTACTAGAGTTTTGGCAGTGAAGAACATTTCACGAGTTCGATCACATTGCACCTTCGCGATCGAACGTACAGTGTCTATAACAACCTTCTTACAAAGACATGTTGTATTAAGATTGTGTAATATTATGCTTTTACGACTGATGACTTTGCAGAGCTGGAAGCATAGTATACGCGATACGTATTACAGTCTCGGCAACGGAGTCACGACCAACGGTCATATTCTATAATCTCTCGTAGATAAACTTTATTTACTTCCTTACTATTAATACAGCCAAAAATTTACACATCGCTTGCTCAAAAGCGGACAGTATCGCAAGGTTCTGTCAAATCGTTTCCCCCAGCCGTAATGACGAGGTGCACCAGGTGTTAGCATATACTGTTACGCCTTTATGCCGTTTCATTTGAAGATAGAAATCCGTTTCCAATACGTAGCTAGCTTTGTCCCTTGTGATGGACAATAAAATGGAATACTCAAAATGAAATCTTCAGACCCGTTAGGCGGCGTCGTGATGTTCTTCGACCCTCTGAAATTTGGTGGAACACCTATACAGATATGGTACACTAGTTAAGATATTTTCGAGAGAAGCTCGATTAAAACCTCAAACTGATTAAGGTTTTCAGTAGTTCTCCCAAAACAACTGAAGAGGGGTGATTTCTGATACAGGGCGATACTTATTTTCTCGGGAATCGTTTTCTAATCCGAAATGATGCTCTCTGTGACGTCAATACGACGGTACGCAGTAGAGTTCTGCACATGGATCCAAACTGCAAGCTGCGGTCGCGCTGCTCCATACTGACAAGGAGCTACGGCAGCCTCGGACAAACTGAGCATGTGACGTCACCGCATGCACTGGAGTATCCATTATAAGGGGTGAGTGTCAAAATTTTTCCATTTTGAGCGTCGCTACAGCGTATATGCAACGTAGCACGACTCCGATACGGGTGTATAAACAACGACTTTTAGGCAAGGGAGCGGTGTGGCATTGGTATATTTCCAACTTCTAAGCGGTATATGTGAAAGCGTGAACTATGGCAGCATTTTTACCAAATGCGCCCAAACAAGACCAAGGTGTTGTCATTCTTTTCTTGGCTGCTGAAGGACGAACACGAGTTGACATCCTTCGGAGAATGAAGGATGTGTATGGGGCAGCATATGTGTCGAAAGCAACCGTTGAACAATGATAGGCCAAGTTTATGATAACGCACGACCCCATATCGAAAATATCGAAACACAGAACTGAAGTTGGAGACACTCGAGTACCCGCCCTATACTCCTGATATCTACCTGTGCGATCATCACGCCATCGTCCCCTTTATAAAGTCTTGAAGTGTTGATGATTCCTGTCAGACTACGACGTCAGCCAGCAGTTACAGATTTCTTAACACAGCAGAACACGGTGTTTTACCAAACGTGTGTCTTCAACCCGGTTCGTTTGTGGGATGATTGCCTCAATGCTCACGGCGATTTTGCCTTACTTGAGCGTTGAACGGAAAGTTTTTTATCGGTCCTTTTCTAATTTACATTATCACTGAACTTTGCATTTTTTCTTGTTGCAGAATATGAGTGAGGAAACTAAACATGGGTCACAAAGAATGGAAAGCGTTTGAAGATAAAGGGAAGTAAAAGAAAAATTAATCAATACACAAATCAACTGCAGACTTTGGCTGCGAATCGGCAGCGATTCAAGTTCATAGGGAAAGCTGAAATTTTGTGACTGTCCAGGATTAGAAAATGAGTCTCCTGCTTATAGACAGGTGCTCTGACCACTGAGCCATTCATAGACATTAGTCACTGCAGCTACACGGATCAATGTGTCCACGTGGCCAAGTGGTTAGCGCATCTGCCTAGTAAGCAGGAGACACTCTGATCTGCCACAAATTTTCAACTTATACCACTCATTTCAATCAACGCCTACTCGCACCCATTGTCTATAGTTCCTTTGTGTATTAGTTCTTAATGGCTGCTGGATCAAAAGTGGTGTCGCCCCCAGAGGCTCAGCATTCATTTGCTGAGTACGGGCTTGGAGACCCCGGGGTCCTGAGCTGGGGACTAGTCAGCGCCGCCAGTCTCCTGTCACCTTAACCCCCGGACATGCTTCAGCGACCACCGTATGGCGCGGCGGTGGAATGTTGTGTGCTGCGGGGAATGGTAATCTTGGCTTGACCGCCTGGATTGCGAGGAAGGTCAACCTCTATAAAAAAAAAAACCCTAAATCTTACGGGGTGCTGCGCACCTATAACATGCATGTCTGTTGGAATGGATCAGTCGCAAGCGGGCAACCTCTGGGGCACCTGCCGCACCCCAGTTGTATAAGGCTTACTCAGGCACGTGGGGCTCTGTCTGAGCGGACCTTTAGTTCCCTAGCTGCTCGTGGGACCGCAATGGACCCTTCGACCTCTACGTTTCCCCCTACCAGTGGATTGGGTGGGCCACTCGTAGGAAAATACACCCCATCGAAAAAGCGAATTCGTGCTGCGAGTCCTCCAGCTCCTGGTGCTACTAGGGATTTATCAGACTGTCGTAACAGAGCACATGCTGATAACCAGAATGTGTTTTTGATTGTCAAACGGAAGGAGGGTAATTTTGAGAGGGTTTCTCCATTTTACATCTACAAGGGTCTTGAGGGAATTGCAGGAACAATGAACTTCTCTTCAGAAAGCAACCTGTCTCGGAGAGTACGCTATCGAGACCGACCTCCACTCAACTTTGTAGTAAGGGTGTTGTGACATTTAGGGACTTGGTGGAAATCCCCAAAGACGAGTTGGAATCTGAGTGGGCTGACGAAGGTATTGTTGACATGCAGCATATTATGAAATGAGTCGATGGGGACCTAGTCAAATAGGACTCGTTTATTCTTACGTTCAGTTGCCCGAGACTCCCTGAGCATGTTAACTCGGGTTTCTTACGTTTGCCAGTACGGCCATATTTCCCCAACCCAATGCGCTCTTTTTAATGTCAGCGCTTTGCGCATACTACGTTGGGGTGCAATGGGATAGCCACTTGTGGTAAATGTGGTCAGCCTGCCCATAAAGGAGCCGATTGTTCATCGCCTGTGAAGTGCGTGAATTGCTCTGGGAGTCACCCTGTCTGGAGCCGGGTCTGCCCCATCTATCTCGAGGAACAGAAGATACAGGAGATCAAAACATCTAAGCGCATCCCCTATGGTGAGGCCAAGAAGCTCCTTAAGGCCATGCAGCCTCCTGTGTCTACAACATCTTTCGCTTCCACTCTGCAGAAACCAGTACAGTTGGCCACTCTTGCTACACAAACGGATGTTGCTAGTGTCAGCACTAATACCTGCGTTTGCCAGTGCACTTGTGCTTCTGCGGTTGTTTTGAAACCTGCGGCTCTCCCCGCATCGTCGGACAAGGCCGTGGTTGCTGACATTGGGGTACTTCCTGACCCTCCCCGAATGGCGTCTTTTGCCCAGGCGAGTAAAGCTCCAACTGTTGACAAGGTTCTGCATTCTAAGCCCCCCAAGACAAAGACGCCGAAGGTGAAGGTTTTGCCACCTGAGGAGACTAGTCAGGGTCAGTCTGATGACGAGGCCATCATACTGTCTGACATCTCCCTTCGGTCGTCAACAGAGCTGATGGACATTGATGTCGACCGGGGGCGATCTTCTCGCCCCAGGACTAAATCTCCGGCCAGTACGGGCTCTGCTCCAAAGCACAGAGGCAGGGTGAATGTTCAACCACCCTGATCACTGGCTCCCATATTACAGTGGAACCTGAATGGGTTCAAGACTCATGTGGCCGAATTACAACTCCTTGTACGAGAGTGCCCCATGTGCTTATGTCTCCAAGAGACATATTTTCGGGCCACTGATGCTCCTTCTTTACGGGGCTATACCGTATATCGAAAAGATGAACTGATGGGGGAAAGGACAAAGGGTGGTGTTGCGGTTTTTGTCCGTGACATGCACCTCTCATCTGAGCCCCCTCTCGTTACGGACTTGCAAGCAGTTGCAGTTGACCTTCTTGTGGGACGGAGGCTCACAATCTGTTGCATTTACTTACCGCCTCAGGATGCAATAGACTCTGAGGCTCTCACAGACCTTATTAGCCAACACCCCCGCCTATTTCTCCTTCTGGGGGCTTCAATGCTCATAATGTCTTATGGGGCTCTACGACTACTTGCCCCGGGGGTCGCGTACTGGAAAGCCTCATGACGTCCGAAGAACAGTGCATCAGCAACTCTGGTGCTCCCACTCATTTCTGTACTGCTTCTGGGCCGTCGTCAGCTATTGACCTTTCCTTTTGCTCTCCAGCACTCGCGGATTCTGCTCTGTGGGAGGTTGCTGCTGACCTCCATTCTAGTGACCGCTTCCCCCTTTGGATTCGCCTCCTAGATGAGGTTGTGGCATTACCAGTGCCGCCCAGGTAGCACCTCTGCAGAGCTGACTGGATACTTTTGAGCCATCTGGCTGTTTTGGAACACAGTGCCAGCGTCGACGAATGGGTCGACCATGTTACAGCCGTGATCTCCATGCTTCTGATTTGTAGATCCCACGTTCCTCAGGTCATCCCAAGAGGCGTCCTGTCCCTTGGTGGGTCACTGAGTGCCGCTCAGCCATCCGAGCCCGCCGTGCAGCTCTGCGCCGCTTCAAGTGCCGTCCCTCAGCTGACAATCTTGCGGCCTTTCGGGTGGCAAGGGTCAAGGCGCGGTGAGTGATTAAAGAGAGCAAACGACGGTCATGGCAATCGTACTTGAACTCCATCTCCCGCTCCACTAGTTCTACGAAAGTATTGGAAGCCATCAGGAGGATTTCCGGGAAATGCAGCCAACTACCTGTCACGGCATTGCTGCATCAGGGTCATCTCCTCACGGCGCCGAGAGACTTTGCCCAGACACTGGCCATGCATTTTGTGGCATCTACCGCCGCTTTTAACTGTGATCCAGATTTCTGCCGCTACCGCACTGCCATCGAGAGGGGTCACTTGGACTTCCGGTCTCCAACTTCTGAACTCTACAACTGCCCCTTCACAATGTGGGAACTGGATTCCGCGCAGTCTGTGGCTCATTATACTGCGCCCGGTCATGATCAAATCCGGTACAGCATGCTGCAACACTTGTTGCTGCCATCCAAGGAAGTTCTCCTGAATTGCTTAATATGGTATGGTTATCCGCCACGTTCCCTGACTCGTGGAGGAAGGCGATTTTGATTCCCCTCCTCAAACCGGGGAAGGACCGAACGCATCCCAGTAGTAATCGGAGTATTGCATTGACGAGCTGTGTCGGGAAGACGTTGGAATGCATGGTCAACCGTCGCCTGGTTTGGCTGTTCGAGACCAGGCAGGTCCTTAGCCACTTTCAGTGTGGCTTTCGGAGATGTCGTTCAACTATAGACAACTTGACCCTGCTTGAGGCGGCCATCAAGCACGCCTTCCTACGTAACCAGCATTGTGTAGGTGTTTTCTTTGACATTAATAAGGCGTATGACACTACTTGGCGCCGTCTTATCCTTAATCAACTCCATCAGTGGGGCTTTCGCGGCCATCTCCCCATCTTCATTCGGTCCTTTATTTCCCACCGCCTCATTCGATATCGGGTTGGTCATGTGGTATCTGATTTGTACGTGCAGGAGAATGGTGTTCCTCAGGGAAGCGTTTTAAGTGTCACCCTCTTTGCCGTCGCCATTAACAGTATGACGTCCACTATCAGGAGTCCTGTCCAGTTCTCCTTGTTTGTGGACGATTTTGCTGTTTTCTGTTCTCCCTCCGATCTTGTCACTGCTAGTCGGCAGTTGCAGCTTACGATAAAGCGATTAGAGGCATGGACTGCGAAGACGGGTTTTACCTTTTCTGCAGACAAATGTGTGTGTGTTCATTTTAATCGTTCTCGACGTCTTTTTACGTTCCCCGAATTGCGTCTGAGGGACACCATTCTTCCTTTTAGCGACACTGTGAGTTTCCTGGACCTCACTTTTGAATCCAAGTTGCCGTGGTAGCCGCACTTTAAAGACCTCAAGGTGCGGGCTCTGAAGGCACTGAATATTTTGAAGTGTCTGAGCCATCGGTCCTGGGGAGCAGATCGGGCGCGTCTGCTGCAGTTTTATAGAGCTTTCGTCCGATCTCGACTATGGATGCACCGTGTATGGGTCATCGAGGCCTTCGTATCTGAAGATTCTTGACGCAGTACACCATGAGGGTATCAGGCTGGCCACTGGTGCCTTCCGTACCAGTCCCATCCCCAGCCTGTGTGCTGAAGCAGGGGAACTGCCGCTCGCCATCCGGCGGAATCTCCTCATGGTGCGACGGGTGTGTGAATTCCTTGCCTGTCCTACCTCCCCTGCGTACCCTACCGTTGCCCGACCGCCAATGGAACGTCTGTTTTACATGATTAAAAATCCAATTTACAATTATATTTATTGGAGTAAACTTAACATTCTTCCCTCAACACTTACCATTTGGGATTCGTGCCAAGCATTTGCTAGAGTCCCTTGGTGTGGAGCGTGTGGCACCCCAACTCCAGGGTTTTACCCGCCTGCCTCCCTAGTTGCTCCAGAGGCCCAGAGTCCTTTTAGACTTGTCAGAGTACCGGAGGAGCTCCACTCCTGCGTTTGTTTTCACCTCCTTATCTTACGATATTTTAAACCAGCTTCCCGACCACGTACCAGTATTTACGGATGGCTCGAAACAGGGGGACTTCGTTGGTTGTGCTGTTGTTTTTCCTGATCGAGTCGTCAAGTTACGGCTTCCTGCGTCGTTTACCATCTTTGATGCCGAATTGTTTGCGATCTTGCGGGCCTTGGAGCGGATGAGATGTGTTCCCAGTCTTAAGTTTCTCATCTGTTCTGACTCCCTGAGTACCCTTCAGACCATGCAACACTTGTACCCAGCGGATACGGTCGTCCAGAACATCCATGATGCCCTACTCCACCTGCAACGGCAGGGGAGGGTTTCTTTATGCTGGGTGCCAGAGCACGTGGGTATTAGGGGAAACGAACTGGCGGATGCGGCTGCCAAAGATGGATGTTCCCTCCCTCAAGCTGTTAAATGTGCCGTCCCCTCCATGCTGTTACCTCCCTTTTGCGTTTTCGTGTTATGCGTCAATGGGAAGGGGAGTGGCTGGCAGTCGGTGAAAATAAGCTGCGTCTGGTCAAGGCCACCACGCGGCCATGGCGTACGTCCTACCAGTCATGCAGGCGGGATGAGGTTCTCCTCACTCGCCTCCGCATCGGGCACAGTCCCTTAACGCATGGTTTTTTACTCCGGCGGGAGAACCCCCCAATCTGCAGAGCTTGTGGCGTCCAGGTTACTGTCCGCCACATTTTACTTGACTTTCTTTTATTCTCTGACCAGAGGGCGGTGGTTTCCTTGCCACCGGATTTGCCCTCTATTTTGCAAGACGACACAACGACTGTGGTTAAGGTCTTACGGTGTCCTGTCCAATTTTTTGCCTCGGATTTTAAGGAGAGGATTTTAATTTGCTGCTGGGTGACTGGCTCTGCCAGGTTTTAGGTAAGAGGTCCGCCAGTCACGATTACCTACTTGTTTCACTTCGATTTCTCTTCTCTTTTTCTTGTGTTTCATTTCCTTTTTAGTGCCTTTCTTCTCCTCTCGTTTTGCCTCTGTATGTGAGGATTTGGAACTGCGTCAGGTCTGTGGCTTTTAGCCGTTCTCCTTGTTCGCTGTCCGTCTTCGTCCCTTCACCGCATGTGTTACTGTTTCTATGCGTTTGGGCGATGATGACCACCCAGTTTAGCGCCCGAAAACCTCAAACCACACACACACAAAAGTGGTGTCTGCTGTTTTGGGGCATGTCCGAAAGAATAGACACCATCTAATATATAAAAATTAATCAGTGGTGAATATACGAGAGTCGTCCAATAAGTTAGTTTACTAGTTTTACACAAAAAGGAAAAAAAATATCACACAGAATTTATGATGTTGAAATAATTTTATTGCCATTGTACGTTGCTTATCTTACTTTTCTACATAGCCGCCATGTTTCCCCAAGCATATTTGGTAACGTGACAATTGTATTCAGACCTGTGTTGTACCAGGTCGTACGCTGTGCTCATCGCCAGCTGTTCACTGCTGATGTGACTTCATGACTGGTGTTGAAGTGTTTATCTCAAAGATGACCTCTGAGGTGGTGGAATATGTGATAATGACTTGAGGCAACATCTGGTTAGTATAGAGGATGCGATAACACTTACTGGTTGAATATTCCGATCTTCGCTTGGGTCATTTGAGCTGTATGAGTTCGAGCATTGTGATGAAGTAAGAAACGTTTATTAAACAAAAACCGAGGACGTTTTCTTTTGAAGGCAGCTTGCAAATTCCTCAAGAGATTACAGTGCCCGTCCGCATACACTGTGGTGTTGTGAGGCAAGTAGTGAACGAGAAAAAAATCACTGATACTCCCAAAAGATGATTGCTGTAACTTTCCATGCGGAATGTGTTACTTCCGGATTTTTTTAGACCCTTTTGCCACGTATCTTCCATAGCATGACCTGACGTTTGGTCTCAGGAGTCGAATGATGGACCCAGGTTCGTCCTCACTGACGAGCCGTTTGAACAGCAAATCTCTCTCTCTCTCTCACTCTCTCTCTCTCTCTCTCTCTCTCTCTCTCTCTCTCTCTCTCTGATGCTTTAGCAGAAACATTCTGGCCAAATCCATCAGTTGCTGCTTGCGGACATCACTCAGCAAACTTGACACCCTATCTTGCACCGGCCTGGCTGTAACGAAGATAGTCTCTCAGGATCTTTGCAATGGATGAGCGGTACAATAGCAGGCCTAGGATGTAGCAGCATTACGGATTTGCCAGTAGTAACGCGACACTCTTTCTCGACAGTATTGTGAACTTCAGTGACGGCATCATTACCTGTCCCTTTAGTCGGCCTCTGTGCGTGCTGTTCGTCATACAGACTTTGGCGTCCTTCCACAAACTGTATACACCAAGGTCGAACCATTTTGAAAGTAGTACAGCCTTCCCCACAGACGGAGGTTAACTCCTAATGGATACCAACAGCGGATAATTAATGACAAAGTGCTGCTCAGAAGTGGTATCTCCATGTTAGCTGTCAGCGTATTAGCAAGATGCTGTGTTATGTGACGTAAGATGATACGAGCATCATCAACGTCGTCGAACTCGCCATCCCTCACATGACATGGGCACAATTTAATTTGAATGAATCTTGAAGGTTCATTTTGCACTGCATTCAAGCCTAAAGAGTTTGAACATTTCTCGTCATTCATGTGTGTTTAATAAACGGAAGTCTCGTGTAGACGAGATACACCTCCTAAACCTGATCAAATGATTGTTAGTGATAAACACCTGGCTGCATGTGCACGTTACATGACGTCGTACGGAAATATAGGTGATGAAGGTTATTTGGATCTTTTTCAGACATTAGTCGAAGCTGGAGCGACTTAGGGAAAAGGCTATCATACCTCAATTCACAAATGTGTTACGGGACTAGGCAGAAAGTGCTAAATGGCTAGGGCACGTAATTGTGCCTGAGGACTAGGGTTATACACAGTCCAGACACATTAGTATGACCACCTGTCAAAAGCCTGAATAACAATCTTTGGGAGCACATACGTGCAGGAAGACAGGGATGTGGATCGTGCCGACTTCAGTTCCTTGGCCAGCAGCGCTAGTCGCTAGGCGTTATTTATATCTGTCAGTTAGTTATGAATACGAGAACTGTACGTCGTTCCACGTACATACTCTAAGTAACGTCAGTAGATCAGAATAGCAAAGTAGGAGGCTAAGAAGAAGCGTTATCTCTCTAACGAAATATGATAAAGATGACTGAACATAATTTACAGAAACATGAAATTCTTAGTTGCAATTGTCAGTTTGTCAAGGACTGAATGTAGGAAATGGGAAGGTTATCTGAAGAATGACGAGGAAGGGAATTTTTGGAAAACACTTACAAGAAGAAGGGACAGGATGTTACGACATGTGTTAAGACATCAAGGAATAACTTCTATGGTGCAGGAGGGAGCAGTAGAGGGTGCAAACTGTAGAGGAATACAGATATTTGTACACATCTAGCAATAATTGAGGACATAGTTTGCAAGTGCTTCTCTGAGATGAAAAGGTTGACACAGGAGAGGAATTCGTGGCGCGTTTATCAAACATGCCAGGAGATTGATGACTCAAAAGAAATTTAATATTGAGAAATGTATCTCACTGTATTCAGACTTGTCTCGGTAGATTTTGTTATATATATTGCCGTTAACCGATTTCGACTGTAATGAGTCTTCATGTGAACTTAAACACAGTGTCTTCTTACGAATGTAACACGTAAATTTGTCATCAAACAGTTATTGTGGTCACTTAAAATGTGTATAACAAATGCTGTCAAGATATGTGTGAATTAAAGAGTATTTAAACAGATCATGTGCGCCAGTTTGGCAGAATCAGATTTCTTTAAAATTCATCGCAAGTAGAGAGCCCAGGAATTCGAACGACTTTTTGAAATCAAATATACGGTGGTGTAGATAACAGTCCCAGGTATCAGATCGGCAAGCCATCAAAGTAGACGCTCTCCGGCGAAGAATCGACGAAAGAGAAGTTCCTGTGATGCTCTAGAGTCTTACAAGTAAGAGAAGTATGGACATTGGTGGCGTATATCAGGGGTTAAGATACAGTCCGCTGTGCAGAAGGTTGTGAGTTCGCTTCTCCTCATGTGCCTTGAGTGGTTTTATTATTATATCTTATTTGAAATGACTTAGGTCACCATTATTTATTCAGTTAACTGGCTGAAAAGCTTTTTTTTGTTTCTACTCCTTTGCTGTGTGATTTTCGTCTCTACACTGACTTCTTTATTTGGCCTCATTTTTATTCCCATCACTCATTTTTCGTTTGTAATCTCTTTACACAGGATTTTAACTTTTCTTATTCATTTTTTAAAAATAATTTAAGGCTTGAAAGTGCTGAGATAACTGTTAAAAAAGAAGAGGCGAAATAAATTGTTTATATTTACTCTGAAATGATGGCAGCAACATATTTTTCATTCCGAGATGTACATTTTGCTGGATGGTAATCAGAATATAACATTTAAAACAAAAATTGTATTTGCCTTATGGACAGAATAACAGATAAAAGATTTAAGCGATAACAAGGACTATAAATTAAGCGAGATTCGAGCAAAATGAGGAACAGCATATAGAAGTAATGATTCCAATAACAAGGTAAAAAGAAATTGATAAAACGAATGAAATGTAACTGAAGTTAATAAAAAGAAATTTACGTAGATGAAGTTTCCATGTAAAGAAAAAATGTGGGGAAGAAAGAATGAGAGCAAATAAAAAAGGCAATATTGTGGTGAGAATGACGTTGCAAAGGATTAGAAATTCAAAAAAATAATTTGAATTTAGGTGAATAAAAATAATGACATTAGCCATTTCGAGAACCATTTAATAAAAAGTAGCTACAAAGAACCTAACAGGATTCAAATCCACAAACTTCCGAACGTCTGGAATGCATCTTAATCACAATACGACTCCGGAAACCTACAAAACCATCTTACTTGTAACTATCTACTAGTAGATGACACGAAATTCTCTTTCATTGATTGATCTCAAAAGAAGGACCACTTCGACGAATGGCTTCAGGATGCGGAACCTGGAACACTAACCTAACGACCGCACGATTTCAAAAAGTCTATTCCAATCTCGGGAATCTCTCGATGTCAGTGAGAGGAAATGATGGCAGGACACGCACGCCACACAGCAAAGTTTGCCGTGACGCATGTAGCGCGGGATGCCTACTTGCCGGGGTGTGCGACACAGCCTGGCCTGTGCGGTAGACTGCAGTGGGCTGAGGAAGTCCAGAACAACGGGCTGCCAGTGGCCGCGTACACTAAGCCGGGACGGGTCGGGAAAGCCCGTGGGCTCGGAGACCTTTGAGGCGGGCGCCTGTGCACTGCTCTCGTACGCGGTCCGTAATTTGACATCATGGAAGACTCATGTCTTTATTATACAGGGTGTTTCAAAAATGACCGGTATATTTGCAACGGCAATAAAAACTAAACGAGCAGCGATAGAAATACACCGTTTGTTGCAATATGCTTGGGACAACAGTACATTTTCAGGCAGAGAAACTTTCGAAATTACAGTAGTTACAATTTTCAATAACAGATGGCGCTGCGGTCTGGGAAACTCTATAGTACGATATTTTCCACATATCCACCATGCGTAGCAATACTACGGCGTAGTCTCTGAATTAAATTACCCGAAACCTTTTACAACGTGTCTGGCGGAATGGCTTCACATGCAGATGAGATGTACTGCTTCAGCTGTTCAATTGTTTCTGGATTCTGGCGGTACACCTGGTCTTTCAAGTGTCCCCACAGAAAGAAGTCACAGGGGTTCATGTCTGGCGAATAGGGAGGCCAATCCACGCCGCCTCCTGTATGTTTCGGATAGCCCAAAGCAATCACATGATCATCGAAATATTCATTCAGGAAATTAAAGACGTCGGCCGTGCGATGTGGCCGGGCACCGTCTTGCATAAACCACGAGGTGTTCGCAGTGTCGTCTATGGCAGTTTGTACCGCCACAAATTCACGAAGAATGTCCAGATAGCGTGATGCAGTAATCGTTTCGGATCTGAAAAATGGGCCAATGATTCCTTTGGAAGAAATGGCGGTCCAGACCAGTACTTTTTGAGGATGCAGGGACGGTGGGACTGCAACATGGGGCTTTTCGGTTCCCCATATGCGCCAGTTCTGTTTATTGACGAAGCCGTCCAGGTAAAAATAAGCTTCGTCAGTAAACCAAATGCTGCCCACATGCATATCGCCGTCATCAATCCTGTGCACTATATCGTTAGCGAATGTCTCTCGTGCAGCAATGGTAGCGGCGCTGAGGGGTTGCCGCGTTTGAATTTTGTATGGACAGAGGTGTAAACTCTGGCGCATGAGACGATACGTGGACGTTGGCGTCATTTGGACCGCAGCTGCAACACGGCGAACGGAAACCCGAGGCCGCTGTTGGATCACCTGCTGCACTAGCTGCGCGTTGCCCTCTGTGGTTGCCGTACGCGGTCGCCCTATCTTTCCAGCACGTTCATCCGTCACGTTCCCAGTCAGTTGAAATTTTTCAAACAGATCCTTTATTGTATCGCTTTTCGGTCCTTTGGTTACATTAAACCTCCGTTGAAAACTTCGTCTTGTTGCAACAACACTGTGTTCTAGGCGGTGGAATTCCAACACCAGAAAAATCCTCTGTTCTAAGGAATAAACCATGTTGTCCACAGCACACTTGCACGTTGTGAACAGCACACGCTTACAGCAGAAAGACGACGTACAGAATGGCGCACCCACAGACTGCGTTGTCTTCTATATCTTTCACATCAATTGCAGCGCCATCTGTTGTTGAAAATTGTAACTACTGTAATTTCGAAAGTTTGTCCGCCTGAAAATGTACTGTTGTCGCAAGCATATTGCAACAAACGGTGTATTTCTATCGCTGCTCGTTTAGTTTTTATTGCTGTTTCAAATATACCGGTCATTTTTGAAACACCCTGTAATTGTCTTCTTTGTGACACAGTCTCATAATACTAACGCAGTAAGACCCAAATTTAGGATACATGTATTGCGAGGAACACCACGACCACGGATGAATTACATACAGTACGTTTGCTGAACTACGAAGCATCCAGGATTCGTAGGTTTCTTACTTCATCGGAATTTCCGACGCACCCAGCAGATTCTCTAGAAAACAGTAAACCATAGTATACGATACGCTGTTCATTGGCATTTTATTTTCCTGTCCAGGAAGTATTTCCAGGTGTTTGTATGTTTAAATTATGTAACGCATTTTAAAGGCAAAGTGTAGAAAAAACGTATCTCCAGTAATAAAATGAAGCAAATGCAGTCGTCTTTTTCATGGATGGAAATGCAAAAAAAAAGGTGACTCCTCCAACAGGTCCTCAAGACCACGCGATGCCTAAGGCTAGTCGTGTCGTCCTCTGCAACGTGGCGTCTTTTGGATGCGGTATGAAGTGTTACAGCGTCACCATACAGCTCTCCCGGTTGTTGATGCCTTTCCAGACCTTGGAGGCACTATTTCTCAATCAAGTAGCGCCTCATTTGGCGCAACTGGACTGAGTGTACTCCGTGTCCGTCCTCTCACAAACAAAAAATCCCTAGCTGTACTCAGAGTTAAGCCTGAGTCCCGCACACAGCAATCAGACACGCTGAACACTCAGCTACGGAGGTGGACAAAGGATAAAACGGCCATTCGTAGAAATACTCAGCCTAAAGTAGTCACAACTGAGCCAATGAAATTTCAGTTTTAATCATAGTAACATCTAGCGCAGATCCTGGAATCATTGTGTGCTCACAATATTCATGTTTTATTTTGGAATAAAGTCCTTCTTACGACATTATTGTAAAACATGAGGGTCACAATTTACCAGTTTTGCTTTTCATAGTGATAGGAACCCTTCATTGAAGGTTTGTGAGTTAAAGACAACTGAAGTTGCTCAAATTATGAGACCCTCTTTTCTCAGTAAACTGTAAGAGATCAACATCACAATTATTAGCTCCAAAAGATATGGGCCCAGTAGCATTACTAAAGAACCATTGTGTGCTGTGTGCTAGAGCCCGACTAGATATTTGTTTTTCTCTTTGTGCATTTATTTGTACTAAATCGCCGACGTAGTGCCGGTGGACGAGCTATTTCCTGCAGATTAGCATCATCCTGAAACCACTGTTTAGAAGGTTTCCACACTAACGAACCCGGGGACCCTTCGCAACTGACAAATTTATATGCATGGGCGCCTGTAAAAATTTATGAAACAGGTGGTAAGTTTCTAAAAGCGTCATTATGATGTAACTCATTGGTTGAGTTTGACAAGGTGTCGTGCCAAAAAGATAAATTTGGTAAGAAGTACAAAAAGCTTATTGTATCTTAAACGTTTGAAACTCATCCAGTAACTGTTTTATAAGGTTCAAAAATGGTTCAAATGGCTCTGAGCACTATGGGACTCAACTGCTGAGGTCATTAGTCCCCTAGAACTTAGAACTAGTTAAACCTAACTAACCTAAGGACATCACAAACATCCATGCCCGAGGCAGGATTCGAACCTGCGAGCGTAGCGGTCTTGCGGTTCCAGACTGCAGCGCCTTTAACCGCACGGCCACTTCGGCCGGCTTTATAAGGTTATACTGATGTGTCGGCAGCTGGTCCAACACCTTGTAGATAGAGGTGGCTTAATGCACGCTAGACTAACGCAGACGGGCGTGAAGTACTGGAACAGGATACGTAATTAATGCTATGAAGAAAAGTACGTAGCTGGTATAATACTTATGTTTAATAACTTATTGTGGTACATCGCACAAAGGAGACTTTAATTACAATCACTGTAAGGCTAATGGCGCCTTGCTAGTTCGTAGCCATTAACTTAGCTGAAGGCTATTCTGTCTCTCGGCTAATGAGAGAGAAAGGCTTCGTACGTCTAGTCGCTAGCTCTGTCGTCCGTACAACTGGGCTGAGTTCGAGTAAGTCTCTCGAGACCTGCCTTGTGGTGGCGCTAGGTTTGCGATCACACAGTGGCGACACGCGGGTCCGACATGTACTACAGGACCGCGGCCGATTTAAGCTACCACCTAGCACGTGTGGTGTCTGGCTGTGACACCACATATACCATACCATAAAGCGATGCATATTTCATTGGTTTATCCGAAGATCATCATTTTATATTGATAAACCGAATATGGATGCGTGTAACATTCGAAAATAGCTACCGAGCTGATCCATAGAACCAGCTCTTAACACTCTGGGATTAACGCAAAATGAACCTCGTCTCCCTGGTTTGTCAAGTTGTTGTGTAACAATGGAAACTCGGCTACAGAACCAATAACCTTATGAGTTTATATTGAGCTGGATTGGACCTTATATCGCTTAAGAACCATGTATGTGATTTCAAAAGATGTAAACTCCTATCGACCTTGGTATGTCACCAAATTTTCCTTTCTTCCAGAGCAAGAATTTGTATTTCTTCGGCATTTGGACCCACACCTACAGTATACCTACAGATAACATGATGGTGTTCTTCGTATTGTACAACCCCTCTACCGAGTACAGATGCATGAGTATCAAGACTCAATTTGGAAAATGGAAACCTTCTGTTGAGATGAAATTGTGCAGCGGCAGAAAAGCTGTTATTGTGGGAACTGGAAACGGATGTCGGGCATGTATACGAGTACTTCAGCAGTTTTTCACCGTGCTCGGTGTCAGAACAATTAATTTCTGCAGCACGTTAAGGGCTGTACCAGGAAACGACACAGAAATCGGGTACCCCACTCAGACAATGTTCTATAAAATGGAAAAAAATTACGCAGGAACCGCCGTCACGAAACGTAAAACAGTATAACTTCCTTTAAATAACCTCACAACTAAACACTGCAGCATTTATTAAAGCACAATATTTCCCCCATATTCACCAATGCTAAATATTTGGGTCGGTAGAATCAGAGAAAATCCGTTTTAGAATTACGTGAGAAACCTGAAATAAATAAAAGGGCTGCCATAGATTTAAGGAAGGAAGGAAGGAAGATTGAGTTTAACGTCCTGTGGACACCAAGGTCATTAAAGACGGAACACAAGCTCAGATTGTGTCAACGATGGGAAAGAAAATCGACCGTGCCCTTCAAAGGAACCATCCCTGCAGTTACCTGAAGTGATTTAGATAAATCTCGGATAACCTAAATCGGCTAGTTTGAACCGTCGTCCTCCCGAATGTTTCACTGATTTCGGGGGGGGGGGGGGGGGGCACTTTAACCTCCCTGCTGCCTCTTGTGGTATCTCCAGTAATAAAATGAAAGGGGTCAGGGATTTTCTCAGCCTCGTGATGGCTGGGTGTTGTGTGCTGTCCTTAGGTTAGTTAGGTTTAAGTAGTTCTAAGTTCTAGGGGACTCATGACCAAAGATGTTAAGTCCCATAGTGCTCAGAGCCATTTGAACCAATAAAATGAAGCAAATGCAGTCGTCTTTTTCATGGATGGAAATACAAAAAAAAAAAAAAAAAAAGGTGACTCCGCCAACAGGTCCTCAAGACCACGCGACAACGTGCATGTCTGCATGAGAATTGAATATACTGCGTAATCTGTGATATTTATAGAAATTGTGCCAGGAAGCAAATTTCTGCTCCTCGTTACCACTTCGATCACTTTCAAGGTACGAAACTCGAAATTATAATAAAAGGATCTCTCTGCTTTCGTTTTTGGTTTACATTGTTTTTAAAATTTTTTGTATACAATACAATTAAAAAACCATTTTTTTACTATATGCTAACGATATGGATGGGTTTCCTAAACAATCAATGAAGGTTCATGTACAATTGACGATTGTAAAAAAAAGGACAATTATACATCAATGTCAAAGCATCTGAAAGGCCGACCTTGAGCTTTTTTCACTGTTAATGTGAACAAACCCTTGGGTCATTTGAATTTAATAGGTGCATCAGATGGGCTCGTTGGTATGTAACACGGATTTCCCTCACTACTAGATCCGTAAGAATAGTACCTGAACTGACAATACAACACACAGTATTAATCAGTTACAAGACAACATTACAGAGTTGCAGACTATTCAAATTGCATAATATTGTTGTAAATTTGCACTGTAATTTCAGAAATACAACTTTCCTATTTGTGTAGTGCTTGAAATTCCCCATCTCATACTTACGACTGCGAGAGAGGACACGAAGCCGCATATCTTCGGAGCACAGTACATTTTTTTCTTTCTCGCTCTCGGTTTTACCGGAAAACCTGCTCTTTCCTGCTTTTTTTTATGTGAGTCCCAATTTTTCTAGAATAGCTTATAAAAAATTTGAAATAAACGGATTATAATCTTTTTGAGGTTTCGGTAACAATGTTTTCCCTTTATATATTAATCATTGACAATGAGACAGCCCAATGGGTTTTGGCGTCCAAAACAGCACATTTGTAATGAAGTGCCGAAAGTTCATCGATTGCTACAGCGTATTGGCAAACAGTGAGGCCGAGAACACTCGGACAGCAATTCTTCAAGAATAGTAGCTCTATATTAATGCGAGCAGCCACATCTATTTGTGTAGTGGTAGTGTCAATTATCACTTACAGTTGTTGGAGAGCAATCTGACACACACACACATTCAGACCTCATGTCTGTGTAGAAATGAAAGAAGTGTCGTACATCAAAATCATTCGTCTCATGCAGATTAATGGCTTCTGAGCAGGTGTGGATCGCGTGCGATGATCACTCTTTCACGCATTATACTAATGGCAAAAGCATAAAACATAAAAATGATAATAAATATAATCCAGCTATCCATAGCACAGAATGTGAATTTTGCGAAAAAGTCAGCCAGGGTACTACTGGCTAATGGTAATTATAAGTAAATACTGTAGACAAGCACTGACTCAGGTCTTGTTGGTTTCGCAAATTATCCTTCCTATGTGATCAACGCGATTTTTTTAATCTACATTGCTATTAGTGTTTCGCTGCATACATTTCAAGCTAGGCTATAATAATGCGTTTTATACATCTGTCCGTTAGTTATGAAGACGCGAACTGTACATCGTTCCGTGTACATAGGCGAAGTAACGTCAGTAGATCAGAAGAGCAAAGTAAAAGACTAAGAAGAAGCATTATCTCTCTAATGAAGAATGATAAAGACGACTGAAGTATAATTTACAGAAATATGAAATTTAAAAAAATTTATAAAAAAATGAAAAAATAAATACAAAATGTAACAATCACCTATATGATTATGTTTACAGTAACTCGAACATTCCTGAGACAAGAACATACAAGTAGTGGTAATTTAGTGTAGTAAGTAACACTAGCTCTGATTAATTGGCAACAAAAGATCGCTTTCCCACAGCAGCCAGGAACAGATTAAGTAATGTAATCTGAGAGTTATTTAATTAAATTCATTTTATTTTACGTTGTTTAATTGCATTTGTAACACCCTGTTTTATTTCCACATTGTGTATTATCAATAGTTGCTGTGAACATAGTTTATTGATGTGGACAGGATATGATTCATGAGAGAAGAAGGAGGACAAAAGATCATATTGATATATATAAAACCGGAAACTCGTTCCAAGTGAGGTACACCCACTTTAGGTGGAGATTAAAGAGTTTAGAGTCTTATCGCAGTAACAGTACTATGCATGTGGCCCACCAACAAGACGGACACATGGAACATTCTCAAAAACTGCCGCTATTGGTATCACTTGTAAACCATTGCAGACCCTACTACTTCTAGACTTACTCCACGGTGACGGTTTTGTCACTGATATGTCGCGCAACCCACTACGGTACTAATATTTCTGTCATCCATCAGTTTCACAGATGAGGCTATCTTTATGAGAAGAAGTACATCACATTCTCCAATCTGTCTATGGGGTGTGGAGAATTCCCGTGGTATGGCGGCAGCGAAACATCATCACTAGTTCATCCTCAGTATGTAGGCAGGCATTATTCACAGCTGCCTCGTGAGACCACTCATTCTTCCACAGAACCTTATAGTGAAGACATGTCTGCTCTTCCTGAATGTGACCATCTCTTCCTTGATGACTTTAGAAGGTACAAAGGGTAATTTAGCTTCTACGCGACGGTGCTCCATCCCACTGCTCTTGGTTCAAATGGCTCTGAGCACTATGGGACTTAACATCTTAGGTCATCAGTCCCCTAGAACTTAGAACTACTTAAACCTAACTAACCTAAGGACATCACACACATCCATGCCCGAGGCAGGATTCGGACCTGCGACTGTAGCAGTCCCGCGGTTCCGGACTGCAGCGCCTAGAACCGCACGGGCACCGCGGCTGGCCCCAATGCTCTCTTGAGTGCTGAACCAAAATACTAGTACAGACATAACATTCCCACATGTCTGGTATGTTCTGATGTGTACTTTTAATAACCGGAATCTATACTCTGACAGGTATTTTATTTCCACCCTGAAGTTGGTTTACCTTGCTTGGAAATTATTTCTATATCCAGATATCTCCTTAGTGACAAGTGCTTGATCTGAGCCCAGAAATAGGAACCAGTGAAGCTACTAGCAGAAAAGTACGTTTCCATAGTACCCTCTGATTACCAACCTATTTGCATTCTTCCTGCTCTGTCCAAGGCCCTGGAACATATAGTCCACAACCAGCTAGCAAAGTCTCTAACTACAAACAACTTACTAGACGAACATTAGTCAAGGTTTCGTAAACATCGCAACACAGGTTCTCCCTTAATAAAGATAACAGGTGACCTGAAGATTGCCGTCGATGCGTAAGAGGTGACTATCATGTTCTTCTTAGACTTCAAAAAATCCTCTGACATTGTCGACTTCGACATTTTTACTTGCCAATATTCGCAGCCTACATTTCTCGTCCAGTGTGGTGCTGTGGTTTCATTCATACCTGACTTCGCGCCAGTAAAGCATCATATACGGCACCCTAAAGTCAGAGTGGAGGCAGTTAGTATCTGGTGTCCCTCAGGTTTTGGTATTAGTTCCTATACACTTCTCACTGTGTATCAAAGACGTGTAATTAAGTTTGCCCTACTGGAAATACCACATGAAAGCTGATGACCTCTACCTGTATGAACGTCTAAAACAAACAACCCAGAAGAAAGATATCGACAGTATCAACACTGGTCTGTGTGCACTATCAGAATGAGCGCGAGATATAGGGTGACAACTCAACCCATCCATAACTCCAGCAGTACTATTTAGTCATTCTACGCTCATTAGCCCTAAACGGGAAACCATATCATATTTGAACCTAATTGGGAGAAACAATAACCTCTCTCCTTTAGCAAAGAATCTGGGACTAATAATGGGTGAAAATCTAAATTGGACTAAGTACTTAAATGCAAAGTACTAGAACGCATCAGCATGTCTCAATGCCTTATGAAATTAAAAAATACTCTTCCACTAAAGAACCTTGTACAAACACCTATACTTGTCATTATTGATTACGGCGATGTTATCCCGCAAGGCCTAGCTCAGGAAATCTGACAGGGGATGGAACAGGTTACGAATGCTCGTGTTTGTTATCTGTGTGGTGTTACAATCTTTGATCATATTTCAGCACCGTACTCACAGATGTCCTAACTGCATGCCGACAAGCGCCGATATTTCCATACCCTCTATCTTCTCTGGTGTCATATCATCGTACACTGTTCCTCATATTTCTCCTCGACCTTAACGCCCTCGTCTGAACAACACTCACGCTCATCAGAGCAAAATCCTTTCTATCCCATTCCGTGGCTCATCGACTTCCTCAAATTTCTTCTCAGTAGCAGGAACCCGACTCTAGAATAGCCTCCAGCCTTATACTAGAAAACTGAGTAAGATCTCCAGCTGCCGAAGACAATTAATCATGTATTTACTAAGGCAGCAATAATGATTTCCATTGCCCCTCTACGCACTCGTCACCCTCACATATCCTTCTTTCCTACCAGATCTTTCTCATTTCCTCTTATTCTTGGCTGGTGCAGTCTCCTCAAATCTCGTTCCCACAGAACTTGTTACATCAGAAAGTATCTTCTCTGTACATCTATAAATTCTTTTCATATTTGTCACTATCATTAATGTTATTATTGTCATTATTACTGTATGTGGTTGCAGCAACAGAAATATAAATACTGACCATATTAAGTTCATTAGTTCATAGTATTATTTGTGAAAATTGTCACTAAAGACATTCAAATCATTTAAATTAATTAATAAAATAAATACCTAAATATGGGCATTTAACTTCTTGGTGCTTATCCTTTCTTTTCAGAATTTCTTGAGAAAAGGTCATAAATGTATCACAATGAAATGAACTGAATTGAATCGAATAGGGCTTTTATATTCGCATTATGGTTTTTAGTGTCAATTAAAGAGGACTGCATGAAATTCATTTTATGCAGAACTTGTACATGGTTTATCGAAAATCAGTACGCTTTATTGCGCATAACGTGTGAGGGAGCGAGACTGCGCCACGACCCCCGTGTGGCCCTGCTGCGGAGACGCGGCGCCGTGTCTCCTCGCCGTTAGCGTCCGCCTGGGCGCACGCGTTACCAGCGATCGCAGCCCGGCTCAGGATTACAGGCCACCGCGCCGGCCGCATTTTCATATTACGACTCATTCCGCGCCATGCCGCGGCACGCCACGCCACGCCACGCCGCCACTCGTATACCTCCTTAATGGCGGCCGGCCCTCTGACGTGCCGCGGCAGCGGCCTCAAGGCTATTGATTTAGAAGAATAAATCTGGCGAACTGTAAAATACTGCAAGGCAGCACGCCACCGCTGTAAAGGGAAACATTTGCAAAAGGGCTCCCATGTTTTCTGCAGACTTCTATCAGATAAAGTACAAGCCCCTTGCGAGACGGCGCCGGTTTATCTCGTAATGTCCACGTTCTCAGCGAAAAGCGTCAGTGTACTTGTTTAACAGCTCAGAGACATAAAGGAAACTATATGCGTTGTGCTATATAGGGGTTAGCAAAATTATAGTCAGAATCACATTCCCAGTGATGTGTAAAGATAATATCTTAACAGCTCTGACAAGGTCTGTGCTCAATAATGTCGTAGGAAAAGCAGGCAGTTAATCCTAATTGGTAAAAGTGACGATTTCTAAATCTCATCTTCGGACCTGCTTTTAGCAGTCGAGATCATACGAAACATTTAAGTACATAAAGGCATCCAAAATATAATACGTCCTCCATCACCAAGGAAGTTAAAGTCAAATTTTCCAGGTCAATTTAATGTACTAGAGATTTGGCAGTTAGGAATATTTCACGTGTTCGATCAGATTGCAACTTCGCGATCGAACGTGCAGTGTCTATAACAACCTTCTTACAAAGATCTATTGTATTAAGATTGTGTTACACTATGTTTTCACGACTGATGACTTTGCAGTGCTAGAAATATGGTATACACGGTACGTATTAGTCTCTGCTACTGAATCACGACCAACGATCATTTTATGGGATCTCTCGTAGATACATTTTGTTTTCATTCTTAACATTAATACAGCCACAAATTTACACATCGCTTGCTCTAAAGCGGACAGTTTTGACTTGATATGTCTAGTACGGAGTATCGCAATGTTCTGTTAATATCGTTTTCCCTAGTCGTAATGACGAAGTGATCTACGTGTTAGCATTTACTGTTACGTCTTTATACCGTTTCATTTGAAGGCAGTTCAAAATGGTTCAAATGGCTCTGAGCACTATGGGACTCAACTGCTGAGGTCATAAGTCCCCTAGAACTTAGAACTACTTAAACCTAACTAACCTAAGGACATCACACACATCCATGCCCGAGGCAGGATTCGAACCTGCGACCGTAGCAGTCGCGCGGCTCTGAAGGCAGTAATCCATTTCCAATATGTATCTATCTTAGTCCTTTGTGTTGGACAAAAAATGGAATGTTCAAAATGAAATCTGCTAGCCCTTAGGCTGCATCGTGGTCTTCTTCGACCCTCTGAAATTTGGTGGAACACCTTTCTAGACATTGTACAGTAGTTAAGATATTTTCGAGAGAAGCTCGGTTAAAATCTCAAACTGATTCAGGTTTTCAGTAGTTTTCCCAAAACAACTGAAGAGGGGTGATTTCTGAAACAGGGCGATACTGATTTCCTCGGGAATCGTTTTCTAATTCAAAATGGTGCTCTGTGTGGCGTCAATACAACGATACGCGTTAGAGTTTTGGACATGGATGCAAACGGCAAGCTGCGGTCGCACCACTCCACACTGACAAAGAGCTACAGCAGCCTCGGGCAATCCGATTGTGACGTCACCGCATGCAGTAGAGTATCTATTATAAGGGGTGAGGATCAAAATTTTTCCGTTTACATAAAGGCATCCAAAATATAACCATTCCGAAAATTTGTGGTGTAAGGACCCTTGGCGTTCGTAACGTATATTTGGTAGCTTAATGTTGGCTCCGCAATGGAATTCTCGCGCCTACGAATGATTTAAAATACCCTACCATTGACACACCTACACTTAGGGATTTCCATAAAACGAAGTATCGTGCTGTAGTTTTACTTCACATCAGCTTAGCAAATAAAACAAATTATTCCTGTCGGGATGCTACTAGAACGTATCACATCTTGGATACCTAAACGAGTTAGAAAATATAAAGATTGCAAAAATTTTATTTGTATGAAGTACACAATGTCAGTTTCCACCCTAAACGTAATTTCAAAATTGACATGACTTATGTTTGACGTTCTTTAGACGGCTCTCCCTTTTATTAGACGGACACCAAGTTGGTTATCGGTGAGAAACAGATGACTGACAGCCTGACTTGCACTTTCACAAATAGCTCAGTGGACAAGCAAATGGGGCTAAGAACGTTTACTGGTTATGAGTGTATCTGTACCCGTCGAACCGAAGTGTGCCTATCATCTACTGAGATACAGGCAGTACTTGCACTGCATCGATGATCTGCTCATTGGGGCGTCGCCCGCTGCGTAGACGATTTAGGTGGCGCACCTGTAATTCTCTGTCTACACAGTGGACACAATATGCTGTTCGAAAACTCCCAAGGGCGAAATTACGTCATTACAAGACAGAACACAAGTTAAAATTTAACCAGTAATGGAATTTAACTCAAGTATTCTTCCGTAAAGAAGCACTTCAATGTGCGTCGGACTGCACAGACAAGTAAAGAACCGTCACTCAAATAAAAGGAATAATGACTTCGTTTACAGATAAACGACTCCAGGCGCTCCGTGTGGCGAAATATCAAAATCTAATCGTCAGATTCTCCGCTGTGGGACTCGCCAGCGGAGTCTGTAGGTCGATCCCCGGAAGCAAGTTCCTTCGTTTTGTCCTCTCAGGGAACTGTGTCCCCATGCCGTACCCAGCTGCCTCCTGGACACGGGACGTCTATGTCTGCGCTCAGGTGACAAAGCCCAGCCGCCGTGACAGAAACACTACCTCCCTCTATATGGATCATGATCATACTTCTGTCAGACGGTTTTCTGGAATTTTCCATTTCCCCTCCTCAATCCTTAGCACTACGCCTATCAAACACACGTCTCTGGTTTTCGGTGGGTAGCGTGCCCTTGCCCATCGTGTGGGAAGATTCCTCAGAGATAATACGGCGACCATCGGTTGATCGTTTGTGACCACATGCATTTCTTCACACGAAAAGGATGTCTTTTTCCACGACGCTCTTCATACAGGTACGCTAATCTGAACTTTTCCTTTTGGTCCAACAGAGAGCAGCCTCCTGCTCGCACTGCCCGTACTACCGGGGTCTGCAGTCTCTAGAGTAGTAAACCACCGTCTCCTCTCTGTCAGGATAATAAACATCCACCCCTGCAGAACACATGGGCTCCCCTCCAGCCTCTCTTTAGCCGATAGCAGCTTCTGAGGTATGCGCTGCCCACGTCACCCTTTTTGCCAGCCACAACTCCAATAAACTCCCAGACAGACAGTACTACAGTAACTGTTAGTGCGTGGCGTTAGCCAATACCAGCAAATGAAATGATTAATGATCTGATATTGCAATGTAAAGAGTGATCTAACATAAATGGGAATGAGTTTATAGACTTCCTGGCAGATTAAAACTGTGTGCCGGAACGAGACTCGAACTCGGGAGCTTTGCCTTTCGAGGGCAAGTGCTCTACCGACTGAGCTACTCAAGCAGGACTCACGCCCCGTCCTCACAGCTTTACTTCTGCCAGTACTGCGTCTCGGTCCGGCACACTGTTTTAATCTGTCAGGAAGTTTCATATCAGCGCACACTCCGCTGCAGAGTGAAAATCTCATTCCAGTTTATAGACTATTAAATGTACAGTGACAAAATGTTACCGTCTTACGGTTGCCTCATTTAATGTGCTAAGATCTATCTATTCAATTGGGCTACCACAAGCGCATGCGAAAATTAAAATGAGTAGCAATGAATGAAATACCATAAATAAAACAGTGTAATGCATTATCCAATAACACTATATTAATGAATGCTATTGAACTGTCCTATGCATCCATACATAAAGATCAATAAAAAGTGACAATCGGTTTTCGAACTATAAACTTAAGAGCAAGTTTGTGAACCTTTGGTTGCGCCTGTGCGGAGAGAATATCAGATGATGAATATTGTCCATTTCCGTTACAGAAATTGTAAATTTTCCAATGTCACTCATCTCTGACATGAACATCGACTGTTTTGGTTGCCTGATCTTCTATCATGTAATAGTTCACATTCCACAAATCCTACTGTTCGGAAGCACATGCATAGCAATGTTAACGCTGTGGACTACTGGTGAAAAACACTTGCGTGTAGTCTAACGTTTCTAAATTTGAATACTGCCACTTGGTGGTGGTACCCGTCCCTGAAGACAGGTTTCCTGCTTCATAGGACTCACGGGATACCCTGCGCTTTGTGAAAGAAGGTCGAAGATTTGAGTCTGAGGTGCTAGAACTGGGAATACACGAAGTTGAGTTGACAGCCCTATGGCAGTGCATTCTTTGTTCTATTTATTACCATTTACCCCGATAATAGGCACTTTCGACATATACGGTAATGAACTCAACAGTAGAATTCACATCAGTATAATAATATGTGTCATCACGCGGGTAAAAGTGATAAATGCTTCTTATATCTGTAAAGAACTGGCATCATGTGAATGAATCTTTTACAACTCTTTTCTCCTCGTAACGAACTTATTTCTAATATAAGACACATCTTTTGTTTCCATTTTCGTACAAATGTCTGATGGCTGATCTCGAGTTTGTGACAGTAATTTTGCACGTATCATCAATTTGTAAATCCTGCATGACAAGAAACGAAGTATACATCGTTCTCATTTTCCTGAGAATTTTTTTTTCCATATATTTCTAAGACGGAGCGAGGTGGTGCTGTGGCTAGAAACTGGACTCATAGTTAATAACACGATGGATCCAAAAGCTGCGGCCCATCCCGATTTCGGTTTCCTAATTAGCTTAAAATAAAAGCCGAGGTAGTTCGTTTCCGAAAGACACGACCCGTTTCCTTTACTCTTCTTCCATAATCCCAACTTGTAGTCCCGACGTTAAGTTATAACTTTTCTTTTCATTTTTCTATACTTCCACGCTACTTACTTCCAATCCATCTGCGTTCTAAGGATTTAAGAGATATTTGAAATCTTATCAGTTATATGTTAATGAGTAAAATATTATTCTGATATAAGTTTTTTGTAACATGGGGCAGAAATTAAGCTAGTTTGAAAATTTTACTCATCCGATTGCTCTTCAAATTCAGAACGACGTAGCTGCATGCAAAGTGATAAGTGGCTCCTTACGAGAATTTTCATGTTTTGTCTCCTGCGACCCATCTGCCCTATGATCTAACTTCAAGAAGCAAAGCAATAATTATATTACAACGTTTTTCAGGCAAGATCGAAACTTCAGAGTAATGTATGGAGCTAAACAGCCAGTCTTAACAATAATCTTCACTTATTCTTCATCAAAATGCTTTTCATGATCGTAGTTTTAGTTGAACAGTTCGTGGCTCTTACACATTCTCATATGAGTAACAATTAAAACTGGAAAACTGTCCTCATTAGTCCATAGTAAGAAATACCACGGTAACACTAAGTATTATAATTTTAGACTTGCTTTAAAACATCATGTCTTCAGATTACCAAGTCTGAAAAGTTGTTTAAATAACCATTTCGTCTACCGTGAATTAATGTTTTTAGCTCTAAAAGAGTAAAGACATTTTAATGTTGAACGAACTAGTCAATTTCTAATAAAATTGGAAATAACATTTTGTAGTTTATTAAAATCGCGCTGCGGAAGTGATTAATCGTCTACTTCAATCCCAGTCACATTCACTAACGATCTTAATAGCTAACCTAGGATAAGCTGTTTGATTAAACGTATTTAGTATATTCTGTCGATATTAACAACTGGTCTTGTTATTCTGTGTGATTGTCACTTGTGAAGTATTTGTATGCTGTGTTCTCTGAGCCACAGTTATTCCTAACACCCGTGCGAGTGCACAACATAGTAGCAATTCGAGCTTCCTCCTATATAACTGCCGTTGTCAGCCGCGGAAGGTAATCTCTGTTTCAAGAGAATTGCGGGCTCGAACTTGTACCAGAAAGAAAGGATTATTTAGATGATTCTCGTAATTTTCAAAACATATCGAATAGTAACAAAAATATAACAAATAAAGTTACTTCTCTGAATAATTTACATAGCAGTTGTAGAAGTGGGTAGTTTTTATCTGACTGCCGAAATTACCAGTTCACATCTCTAATATTTGTTTACAAGGAGCCACTAGCCTTCATTAGCTCTACATTTAATCTTCAAACATATTGCCATAGTGACAGATTGAACGACAGGCTTGCAGAATCTGCATTTAATTCCAACGTCGTCTAGGAATGCTGTACAACGTACAGGCAGCGAAATATGAACCTCGGGTTGTGAGAATAAATTAAATCTATTTGAGTATAGCGCACCGTTCGTGCTATTGATGGGAGCAATTATGTAAGTAGTTATGTAGCAGAGTCTGATATTCTTATAGGAGCTGCTTAGTACGTGATGATAATAACGACAGACACATTTGTAAATCATCAAGGTATCTTTGATTATCTTGGTCGGAAGGTTTCATGTGGTCATTGGTAGAATTCGGATCTTAGGTATTGTATTACAATATAAACGGAATTTTTGACATAGCAGTATTATACATTCTGCACAGTAGAGAATGAGGATGGATCAAGTGACGTACCTAGCCCATAATCTAGTAAGTACAGAGAAAGCATTCAGTGATACTTATGTAATATGAACAACGTCTACTCTCTTTCCCTGTTTAATTCCTCAGCATTCATTCAGTGACATGCTGACCTTTGCATTTATTATAACTGTACGAGCGCTTTTCTTCTTCTCATTTTATAATCAACACGCACTGATATTATACTGAGCTTCCAGAGGAACCTGTCGTAGTACACGAGGTGCCATTTTTCATACTTCTCCAACAGTATGAGAGTGAAGTCCAAAGTGTTAAATAATTGAGATTGATTAGACACTGATGTTTGCAGACAAAAATGGAAAATGTTCTTCCGCCAATCGCTCCGATGAAGGGGTGAGTATTATGTACAACAACTGTTAAATAAATTAAAATTTTGCGTTTATGTTTCTAAACATAATTTGCAATATTTCATTAATTTACTGTGACCTCCACAGTTTCGATTCACGACGGCTTAATTAGTTTTGGAAACCGTAACAAAGGAACGCCTTTTTCCTTCTGAGGGGTGGATTGTACCATACCTTAACATTTCTGGCAATACTGAATATAAAAATTATAGTAGCTTACATTCCATCATGATATGAATGAGATTTGTGAGTGTTACGAATATTGGCAATTTGCCTTAAAAGAAATGTAAAACTGCTACTTCTACAAAACTCAAAAATGTATTATCTCATGACTAAAATAGCAGTGAGTCCTAAAGGTAACCAATTAACTCACACAAATACTTAGTTTTAAAGTTTATGAGGATGTGAGATAGAATGATCAAACTCAGTGCGAAGTAAATCAAGTGGCAGTCTTGGTCTCATTGGTTGGTTACTGGAAAAATACAGTTCACGAAGGAGATAGCTTTTAAAACTATGGTACGATCCACCCTAGAATGTTATTCAAGTATGTGCGAACCAACGGGATGACAAGAGATACTAAATGTACAGAAAGAAGGTTTGACGCTTGAGAGATTGCCACGAAAATACCGCAGAACTTGATCTCAGAGGCTATCTCGCCTAAAGAATCTATTTACAGTTTTAAAAACAACAAACAATAAAGGAACTAGAGATATAGTCGCACCCCATACGCGACATTCTCGTACAAATTGTGAAGATAAGATTATACACGGATTCCATTAAGAGCCTCACTGCATGTGCTGATGGAAGGGAAGAAACCTAATAATTGGTAGAATGGAAAGTAGTCTCCTTCAGTAATTTAAAGAGGCTATGGAGATAGGTACTGAAGCGGCAATACCTTTCGACAAAGCGATCACTGTTACAAATACGTTGCAAGAGGGACACTTTGCATCATATTCCTGATAACGTGGTCACGCAGCTAGCACACTTTTATTTAAACTTCTCGTGCCTCTGGAATATGAGCAAGAGGTGGTGCAGTACTCACGCAGCAGGTCGAGCTGCAGCGCCGCCTCGCGCGGCTCGGTGAGCGGCGTGTTGTCGGCGCGGCAGGCGAACACGGCGCCCAGGTGGCGGCGCGCCACGCCTCGGAACGACACGCGGTTCTCGATGACGTCACCCACGTTCTGCTCGACGTCCGCGTCCAGCACCTCTCCGTCCAGCAGCCAGCGCACGCGCGGCTCCGGCTTGCCTGCGTCACACACAGCCCTCAGCGTCGCTCTGAGGTGCCACAGTACTGCAGCTTACACAGAGCGTCATTTTCCGTGACCTCTTCCGTCGCTGCACAAGACAGTCGCATGCAACGTCAATAAATTTCGGTCGTATGGCAATTTTAGTACTCTGACATTAAAATGCATTGTATCTGAACTGGACATACTTGTCAAAGGGAGTTCCCTGATATTGTTATTTATATAAAACGGACTCATTTTCTGTATGTCCGTTAGTAGTTTTTATAATTTCAAACTTAAGGGTTTCGGCCACTGTCACTCATCTTCAGACACTTTAAACATTATTAATTTTTGTAAGAGCGTCGTTTTTATCTGACACGGAAAGCCTCAGCGTGATGCTACTTGCGCCCTGATACTTACGTACCTCGTTCCATCATTGATTAATTGAGGACAGAAGACATGTTCTTAAATTATTTTTAACTGTACTGTCCCTTCATAAAATACGTTTGTCAACATAAGAAACGCTCTGTAATTATTTATGTTTAATACTCCGTAATTTTTATGTGTAAATTATATAGAGATTACATTTTTAAATCCGTTAATACGCGGAGAAGTGTAAAACCCAACAGGATTTTTACGTCAATGAAATTTCTTTTTTAAATTTAATACCGATCGAAGGCATACAATCATTGCTTAAATATTTGACAGTAAAGCTGATAGTTCAGTTCGGACTGATTACTCTGTGCTTACGAGAAATGGTACCTTATAGAACGTTTGAACTGTAATTCGACAGAAACAGTTTTCGCTCCCTTATTTTCATATTTTCTCGCAGTACTGAAACTGGATGACAGTGTCCATATCCGGGCATTTTGAAACAATAAAAACAGCGATCGACAGACTGAAAAGATTGCATTCACAGTATATTTTCTCACAAATTTAAAATAAAATCACAGAAGTAAGAAAAAAAACTCAAATCAAACAATAAAACTACGCCCTTAATTATGCTTTCGTGAGCAACGCAGAACTTTGAGCAATACGTCGGAAGATGCTAAAATTATCGTTATCGGTAAAATATGTTATGTGATTTTGAGACTGTAATCTGCCCCGAGTATCAAACTTGACAGGAAGGACTTATTGTATCTCAATAGTCTGACAAGCATCCACTAAAATTTTTATTGAAGAGGGCCTCGGTATTTCAACAGTAAGTATACGGTAGCTCATTAATACAAGAATAATACATATTTTTATGTTATTAATACCAATATGAATGCCAGCTTCTTGTTACATCCGTCTGAAATTACATCTGTTTAAATGCAGGGTACTGAATGAATATTTCAGAAAAATATTTTCACTGCTATATGAAGAACGTTAGGTTGAGACTCACAGTTAAAATTCTAAAACTGAAAAAATAAAATATTCATAATGACTGAAAAAACCATGCTGGATTGCAACAAAAAGAACCAACAAAAATGACGCAGTAATACTTCTCAGAATGTAGAAATTGGCTGCCAACTTTAAAAAACGCTTACTCATCTTCGATGCATTATGCAAAACTAGTTTGTCATAAAACATTCACAGCTGGTCATGGTAATGGACACAGAGCATTGTTTTCATGACGTCTATTATTTCAAGTTAACTTTCATAACTAAAGTTGGATAAGGCGTGTTTTGAAAACTGCATTTTGTGAGCGAGTTTGGTCAAGTGTAGACCTGGACAAGCAGTCATTAGCGGAATGTCAGAGACTTCCTGAAGCTACTCCCAGACTGGACGTTAGTATCTATTTTTAACCGGCTCACGTACCGTTTGGTAGTCACCGTGCCATCAAGGAATTTCGTACTGATTACTCCGAGACTGGACACCATGTAAGCGTATTGCCATATCGTTGGCTTAGTTGTGGAGTATCTTTGCGGCCAGCCGCGTCTGTAGTGAGTCGAGCACGGGACACGAAACTGTTATGTTGTGTAGTGTGTAGCTCTGCATGCAAGAAGCATTGTTAGTATTCAGGTTGAAGTGTTGTTACAAGTGCTACTACAAGAAAGTGATTAAATATGGAAGTAATTCACAGGAAAGTGCGTCAAGATGTGATTAAAAATTAGCAGTGCCGCCGATAACGTATTTGTGTATCCTCTCGTTGCGTGTCACACAGTATCAATCATCCGCGCCGTGTACGGACTCCCAGAATGAACTGATGTGAATCAGTAGAAATTAGTTACCATAAAAGAGTGCAGTCAAGTGCCAGTGTCTTGTAGCGAGCGTGAGGACGTGCGTTCGTCCATCGCGTTGCCGCATTATCGACAATCAGCCGCGCCGCGACGGTTACGCGCACGCTCGTACAAGCGAGAACTGAGAACTGAAAAATTAGCTTTTCGAACAGTGTTATATGATTACTAGTGACAAGGAGGACTATTATTACCAGATATCTGTATGTGTGACGAGCATAAGAACTTTCGTTCGATCATTCGGCTTCCGCATCATCAACAATCACCCGCGTCCTGTCGGTTACGCGTACGCTCGTCCGAATGATCTTTTTGGACAGTTAATCATCAAGATTGTTAATTGGGATAAACATTTACGATTTAGAGTGTAAACAGTGCAACCTGTGATTACCATATCGTCTCATAATACAGATGTACATACCAGACATAGGACAGTGTTGTGTTTTAACTTTGAGTGGCTCCCCTAAACCCGCTTGCATATTTCGATAGATAATTTCAGGTAAGGCAACAGCAGTGTGGAGCAGAACAGTACGAGCGCCGCGGGAATATCAGGTACGTGGTGTGGACAGGGCGCACGGTCAAGAAAAGCAACGGTCACGAAACGAGAAGTCAGTTTAAAGTACCCCTGCCCTTTTGTACTTCCGGGCGTGCTACAACCACACAGTCGCGCGTTGTGGGTGAAGAGACATCTCGATCACGAAATTCGGATTCTCAGTCCTCCAAATGTGCCAATTTTGTTTGTGGACGAACCAATCCCAATGAAAGTTGGCTTCGTCACTAAACCAAATCATACTAATTCCCAACATGCCTCGCAGCCAACAGCGCAGTTTTAACGTCCTAACGCAAATCGTCCAGAAGTTATGATGATTTTATTTCATTTTGTTCAGTAATTGACACCCTATAGGTACTCAACATATTTAGGCTGTGGTTGTTTTCTTTAAAGCGAAGGAGCCGAAGCAACCGACATCATCAAAAGTATAGGACGTAACAGAATTATGTCAATAGACGTCGAAAGTGTACTCAGACACAAACTGAAGGTGAAAAACAGAGACTGGAAACATCGTCCACCTGATCGCAAGTACTTTTGCGATGAGCGAGGATACGTTGGGCAGTGTTTAACATTCAGACTGCTGCCGAGTCCACTGTACCACCCTCTTCAGGACACCCTGAGAATACCATCTAGTTTGTCGGTAACTGGACAACCATAAGAGAGTCTTGGAGCATAAGCAATTCATTTTCGAATACACTTAGTTGTCTAGGTATATGGGTTCCAGATGCAGAGTTATTAAACACAAATAAGTAACAGGTTTCACCTTGTTGTCTACTGAACTGAATGAACGAAGATTCTGGTAATATAATTTCAATGGCTTCAATGAACCTTAGATGCATACCTTCCTACTGAGTTATGCTTTCGTATGTTCAAACTGCATGTTCCACATGGTTTCTGATAATCCAATAATGGCAGTAAGCTGTGTGTACTATTTTACAACCTCACAGCGGGCAATGGTAGTTTAGAGGGCATATTTATAAAAGTTCTCTTATTAATCATTATTAAGACTATTGCATTGGGGTGAGAATACGTATCAACATATATATAGCAACTGCGAACGAGGTTACTCATAATTTAAGGATGGGATGTAGTGTACCTTTCAGCGGCAGAAACAGGTTGTCGTATGGACAGATATACTTAGTTTGTTCTTCACACATTACTGGTGCACTATAGATAGAAAAATTGTGTATGTGACCTCTAGTTTTGCTAGCAAATTCCTTGAAACCTTAAGTCGTCAACATATGGGACGACTGCGCCTAGGATAATCTCGCTATCAGCTAAGGTTAGAAAATGCACGATGGCTCTATTCACGACACTGGATCGAAGAAAGAACCTTGTGTGTTGCCTTGTGTATTTTCCACTCAACAGCTCTCCCTTCACAGAAGTCCGCAAGACTGTTGTAAGGCCAGTTCAAGGCACTGTGTCAAATGAAATCTTCACTATAATAAAAACTCCAGTGATGAACTGTCGTGTTTCTTGAATAGAGATCAAACGCAGTTCAAAAACTGCTTTTTAGAGTTTGAACTGACCTTTGAAGAAAGAATCCAGTTTATTTTGTGTGTCGTAGTTTTTGCACGACATTTGCCCATAATGTTACGTGTGAAAAAAACAGCTGTAGAAGCAGCGGGAGGATACAGGTAGCCCTACGTAAAAATTATTAGATTTCTTTCGTCGTATGGAATAGTTATACTTAATGTCGTCTGTACAGCCAATTATTTTTTTCCTGACATACTATAAAGAATAAATATTATATATGGCACATGGTTTGATATCGAATGCAACAAGATGATTCAAGTTGATGTGTGACTGGACGAAGTTATCTATTTATATATACCATGTATCCGACATACGTTAATTAATCACACTTAAAATTTTGAATTAGGGATCCAGTGACTACAAAATGAAACAAAACAGTCACTTCCTTTTATTCTGCTTAAGTTATTCGCGAAAGAGTTGGTGAAAAATGGAAATATTAAAATAATAAAAACTTAGCTCACCTGCAAAAGAGGTCAGAGAGAGGTTTTAATAATTGTTGAAGTGAAATAACTGCAATTATAAAGATGCACAGTCATTGTTATGATGTTCACTGAAAAGACGGATAGTATTACAGAAACAAATAGGTTACACCTGCGGCTGGAACCGAAAGCAGACCGATCAATGAAACTAAATGCAAGTCTTCAAAGTGAAGGTTGAAGTAATTGAAATACTGTTAGAAGTCTCAAATGCACCTACACATTGTCTCACGCTTGGGATTCGATCTCATTACAGTAAACTGTAGATGGAGCTGAAGTGTTCGCAGAATCGGTCATTGGTAGCAGCAATGAGCCTCGCCAGTGAGAAAGACGAAATCCGTCAGAAATGTCTCGAAGTCTAATGAGACATCGGCTCAGGTGGTGTAGCATGCTGGTGGAAGTGATGTCTGGTGATAAGGACTCCAAAGATCATGACTCCCGAAGATCAAAGTAATTTCTGATCGAATGTTTACTAAAAGGTAGCCTTTCATTGCCAAGTTTTGCATCCCTTGCTGTATCCAGATTGGCTGGGCTCCAATTTTCAAGCAGCGACTGGTAAAAATGCTGCTTAGAATAAGCCAGTCCCCTTTCCTGGGGCATCCTCTAGCCGGTTTACCAGTAACGTGCATTCTACCATTTAAGACACATTCTTTCCATGTTCCTCTGTGACCAACTAGATGGGTCCTCATCGGCACAATCAGGCATCTGTGCCTTCTAGTCTATTTATTTTTTCCATTCCGTACGATTATTATGTTGTGTAAATATTTGTTTTTCATGTAGCCAAACACCCAGTGGCGTCTCTCATTTTTAAAGGCCGCAAACTGAGTGTTCCCATTTCCTTTTCGAGATATTTATATGTGGTGTTTTTTATACTTTCCAGAGAAAAACTCAGCTTTCTATTTTTGTGCACAATAGTAGCTTATGCAGAAATACATTCCTCCTTCTTCCTCTCCTTGGGTTGTTAAGCGGTCATGTGAAATCCAGTGTGTGTCAGGCCACGATACCCTAGGTGCCACAGTGCGGCATTGCAGGAGGCTGTCTGGTGTAGTATTGGCCACTGACCTGGGCCGCTCCCGGCCTGTTCTTTCCAATGGTGGTAGCTTGCTTTACTCTCCTGGCAGTCCGACTGTTTCTACATCGTCTCAAATCTTCTTTCAACGTCCCTTCATTTATATAAGGCATGCAAGTCCGAATGAAAGAGTAAATGAATAATGTTATATTAATCGGTTACCGATAAAAACTTGTACCGGTACCACATTCCTCAGTGCAGCTTAAATATTACAATTTTGATAAAATTGTAAACACTCTACTGGACTGTTTTCGGGAAAACGGTTGTATAACACTAATGACATCCATGTAATACCTACTGTAAAGCTACTGATGACTGCAAACCGCTTTCAATTCAATGAATAGGTACAAAGCCACATTTGCGTATGAACTTCTTAATAAAGTACTTTGTAATAAATATTATCTTTCAATAACAGGTTGAGAATTTGATCCTTGTTAGGTTGGCTTATCTGAGTGATATAAATGAGCCAACGGTCTGTTTGATCACTGGTTGGTGTCATGCTTAGGGGAAATGTCGTTAGCTCCTTTTGAGCAAATCTCTTTGCTTCAGAGTAGCACTGATAGGAAATGTCCTTGATTATAAGCTTAATGTATTCTGTCTCCCAATTACAGTTCTTTTCCTTTCTTTGACTCCCTCTAGTTCAGTGGAAGTCTGTCTGCCCTTCCACCAAGTTCTTTTCTTGCGAATTCTATGCAAATCCCAACTTTTATCTTATCAGTCCACTTAATTTTCAGCATACGTCTGTAACACTGTTTCTCAAACGCTATGATTCTTATCTTTTCTGATTTTTCCCACAATCCGTAATTCCTCTCCGTACAGTATTTTATTACAGATGTAAATTTTCCGAAATTCCTTCCGAGAATTAAGATCTCTTTACACTAACTGTAAATTAATTAAGGTATGTTAATTGTCAGTGTAACTTCGTACATACACAAACCACTAGTGGCCATATAAACAATTCAGTGTTTCCATCATCGGTGGCTTCTAGGATGGCCACTAGAGTGCATTAGTGGTTTCGGTATTCAGTGTTGTTACCGCATCTGGTAAGGAATACAAGAGGAGTGAACAGCGTCATGTTGCATCATTACTGTGAAGGACACTGAAAGGCTGCGTACTGATGTCAGACAGCATTATCAGCACTTGACACAGTTTGAAAGGAGCGCCATTGTGGGTCTCCATTTCGTTGTTGGTCGGATCGCCTAGTATGCAGACGTCACAGTGGCCTGATGTTGGACTGCATAGGAGCGTGAGGACAGACATAGTTGTTTAGTTGTTACCAAGGATCCGGTCACCATATCTGACCACTACAAGGGAGGATCGTCCCATCCTGAACCAAAAAGTTTCCACCCCCCCCCCCCCTCATTATCTACGCCTGTTATCCGAGAGCAAGAAACGGATTCTCTGAAACCTTCCCTGTCACGTCGCACCATTGGTCGGCGGCTGTCAGCAACTGGACTAGGCAACTATCTTCACATCCGCAGGCTGGCTTTAACACCACAACAGAAGCATCTGTGTTTGGAGTGGCGCCGTGAACGAGACTGCGATGATTGTTCGTAGATGAATCGCTGTTCTGCACTTCAATGAATCACCATTGTCGACGAGTGTGGTGGCTACCTCAGAAGATGTCTCTTTCTTCCAATGTTTTGAAGAGGCACAGGGGTGATACTCCCAGCGTAAAGGTGTGGGGAGCCATCGGGTATGACTTCAGGTCATGGGTGGTTGTGAATGAGGGAAATCTAACGGCAGAACGCTAACTCACTGACATCTTCTGCCACATGTGTTACATCTCGTGTGACAGTTAAGTAGTGCCATTTTTGAACAGGACATTACTCATCCACTCATGGCACGTGTCTCTGCGAACTCTCTGCGTGGTACTGATATAGACCTGTGCCTAACAAATGACTCCAGGTCTGTTCCGATAGAATATGTGTGAGACCAGCTTGGACGTCAACTTCGTCACTGTTCCAGTATCCAGGATTTCAAGCACCATTTACAACATTTGTGTGCCAGGTTATCTCAGTAGAGGATACTGTGGCTTTACGACACACTTCAAAACCGAATCAGTGCATGTCCACATGTCACAGTGGGTGTAACGTCATACGGATGAGTGGGACTTTATCGCGCCAAGTTCGTTATAAATATGACTCACTAAAGCAACATCAAACAACCTCAAAGTGTTTAGTGTTTTTTTTTTTCTCTCTCTCTCTTCTGGGTGCTCCACATTTCTTGTGAAGCAGTGTATTTGGTACGGTTTGATCGTTGGTTTGTTATATTACGTTACCAGCAACAGGAGGATGCTGTGCGGAAATACGCTGCGCTTCGCTTCTCGACCTAAGGGGAGTCCATAACAACATTGGCGCAGAGGACGTCTCAAAATGTTGTTAACAGATTAGCATAGACACATTTGTATATTCACTCCGTCCCTTGCACTTTGTAACATTCATTATTTCGTTTCATAAACAATAATCACAGCTGTTATTTTACAAATATAGCTGTTGAAAAAAGTATATTTCCTTCAAGAAAATGAAATTTTACAGGAAACGATGGTGTGGGTCAGTTACTAGATACTGGAAACTAACATTCTTCTGCACTGTATGAGATGACGTCCGTTCGAGGAATACCTGTATACTCACAATGTCATGTTTATTCACCCACCTGTAATGTGAACAGTTCGAATTTCCTATGACATCCTGCGACCTACATTTCGATCCCACCGTATTTTATCTCCCCTTTTTTTCTGTAAGCAATGAACGGAACGCAACCACATCATCAAAGAAGATTACGAGACAAATGTTACAGTATCAGCCGAAATACGTGTTCAGATCAATACCGGGTTAACTTCGTAGTTGAAAAATACCTACATGAAACCTCTGACACACTCTTTGCACGGGCCCTAAGCTACGAAAGAGGTTATAATTTCAGTCATAAAGTCTTATCTACAGGTTTCGTGACTCTCACTCACGGCTGTACGTGCAATTTGGCTATTATCTCGGTGCTTCAGTTCATCAATATGGCAGTTAAGTCGCTATAACGATGTAATTATCAAACAGAGAACTGATAATTGCATACATTTGTTCTCATCGCCAAGTTTGTTACGGTTGCTAGCCGTTGAGATTTATCGTGCAAAGCAGTCGTAAGGCATTGAGTCTCGGAAGAACAAGCTATGGCCTCGTTAAAAGGCAAATCGTAAATCCGCAATGATACGAATAGGAGAAAAGAGCATCCTGGAAACTGCGAAAATTTGTACGTCGTTCACGTTAAAAGAGACTTCTGTCAGGAATACCCGTAGACGATGTTATCGATGTTGTGACGTAATCAGTTGCACTTCTAGTGCCAACCAGGTAATTCAAAGATTCACCATTTCGAGTTTATCCATCTGTTTCTCTATATGACACAATTCATTAAGTAATGGTATAGTTCATTACTTGTTACATTGTCTTTCTACGAACTTTTAATATAGTTTGGTACTTTAGTGTTGATGACATGTATATTTTATTGAAAACAACGTGGAAAATGCTCTCCAGCGCTGTACAACACGGACTGAATGGGTGTAGCGAATAATTTAAAACGAAACAATCCGCTGTCGTATACAGGCAGTGCTATGATTATGTGTATTGCATTAAAAAACTGCAATTCTTTAGACATACGCAACATCTTGGTGCTGCGTTTATGTTCGTGAATCTCTGGATTAGAAACACATTATCTGATGGCGGACGCAAACGTAAAACACGATTCACGTGAAAGGCCATCGATGAAGACAAGGAAAGGAAGGTCTGTTTAGACCACTGATATATCTGTTGAAACAGAGTGTAACAGTATGGAATGTACTTCGTAATTAATACTGAAGAACATTCCTTCAAAGCAGAAATGTCCATTGATATATCCATCCAGTTGGCTGATGACTGCCGATTGTCTCTTGTCATTACTTCAGGAACACTGTGAAACGCTCAGAATTTATGAACGTTGGCAGACATTAACCATACGACTACATTTCTGTATCGAATATAGCTGAGCCTCACGTCACACGTGAATCTTATACAAAGCGCCCGCACTCACCAATATGCCTTGTCAGTAATGGAGACAGGTTGTGGTCGCTGCAACAGTATGAAATAAGCAGACGTACGAAAGGCTATCGACAAGGTACGAGACAAGCTCTGTAACCTCGCCATGTTCCCGAAGCTGAAGATCCAGTTCAAAGTTTTGCCGTTTTGTCACCACTGCGGAGTTCTAGAGCGAATGGCAGAAATTGCTTGACACGTTTCGAAAAGAAGACTCTAGGAGACATTTCAGCAGTGACAGAAACACTGCGAGCCCTAAGTATCTGTAAAAGATAAGTATTTTGAAGATAGTTAATATTTGAACATAGATACGTAAGAAAGTACTCTCTTGTGAATAGTGTTAGCTTGGAAACTTTTTGATACCCCCACATATCTGTACATTCTCACACCGTCATCCGTGGAATGGTGGCCAACCTTCATCTTTACTACTCAAAATCTTTGTATGTAAGGTTGCGTCACAACATGCAAACAAACCATGATATGGATTTGTTGTCTGAAGCTGCTTACTTACTGCAACAGAACAGAAATACCGCGAAAAACAGGATCATCGCTTACTCAGCGACGACTCAACAGTAGAAAATACATCACATACCAGACGTTAAAATGACATAAAATCAAAGAACGTATGAGAAAAATTGGCATATGCCACATTTAAAATTTCTGGCGTTCACGAAGCTCTCTAAGTATCTGATGTAGATGTTGATACATTCATTTTAATTAAACATTATTCAGCTGCATTAAACTTACGTACAGTGTAAGTGTAAAGGGTATATCGATCGGGAGCAGTAATAGTCCAGTGCCAGTTATTAACCGTGGTTATTAATAGCTGATGAACTGGAACAATTTCTTATTCTATTGTACACAAACTGATAATTAATAATCAATTTAATAAATTTAGAAACATATGTGACAGTAAAATACGGACACTGCATGCATAACTACACACGTTAAAAAACGGAGATCACAATGCAGTAACGAGGAAAGAAAGCTGTGAGCTGAAAGGAAGTAGAGCTTACCCAGTGCCACATGCATGTTATTGAATGCTGACATCGAAGTACTGGAATGTGAATGCTCACTGTTAAGTGGAAAGCTATTTCAGAATGGCAAGCCACTCCTGCTTATACTCCCGTGTATTTCCAAGCGAAAAGTTTACAAACGCTGATAGGCAGTGAAAATTATACTGCGGGTTAGCTCAACCCAGCACACAGCTTCCCGGTAGCCCAGCAAACGAAGGACTCCATAATGCTGATTCCCAGATCAGCAGGCAACACTCTCATGACGCGTTCTATTCGGAGATTGTGTCTCTAACGGAAGCGAATCGCTGAACAGGATATGCTGTAGAACTAAATACCTCTTGTCTGTGACAGACTGGACATAGTATTTCTATGAGAGGAGATTTAGCACTGCTAACGCATCCAGAAAATGTGTCAGCCTCAGTAAGCTGATTGGTACCTAGCCGTTCAAAATCTAACGTAAGTGTATAGTACTGGCAGCTAAAGCCACTCCAGGAAATCTCGTTTATCTCTACCTTTGTAGACATCTCTACCTTTGTATACATTACCATTCATTTGAACGATTGTACAAAGATTCATTTGTCACTCTAAAATTATTAATTTTCGATCACCATTAAGTACTTAAAACTGTATATGCTTTACTAAGTGTTATTCTTCTGCTTTATTGAGCAGCAGTTTTAGACAAACGTCTATAATCTTACACAAGTAGCTCATTTCGAGCTCTATAGTAGATATTCAGTAATAGCTGCGATCTTACGAACGCATAATGTTAGTGATATCTACAAGGCTACTGTCAGTTTGGTACGCCACGTTGTGCCAGTGCCCTTAAGCTGAAAATTAACTTTACCACGAAGGTTCCTAAAACATTCAGGACAGTAAAAGCTAAAAAAGGAAAATGTCGACTGAGAGATAGATATTAATAGTACTGTCGAAGTCCTTGATGTCTCGGCAGTTTGAGTGCAGTGAAAGTAAATATCAGAATATTTGGAAGCAACAAGAACATATAGCTGTGTTACAACCCCATGAGTACATGGTAAGATGTGAGAAAGACTGAGAGGTACGGTTTGGGACAGAGGTATGACTCACGCCGTAGCGTGCAGGCAAACACAGGCAAGTGTGTCATTGAGTTTGTTACATCTAAGATACACAGCAGGCCTTCTGCAGAGCTCGGCGATGGTATCGCACACCGTGCCAGTGCCGGAATCTGCAGCGTCGCCTCCCGGTTGCCCAAACTATCGGCCATAGCGCTCCTATTCACGCTACAGCTAAGTGATCGCCGGGTGCGTGAACTGTGCCTCTGGCACTGAACAAGGCTGACTGCTCCCTCAAGCCCGACTCGTGGACCCCATGTTGGGCGACGAAGGGGAACAGCCGACCGCCTGTACATGTCTGTTCCGCCGCAGCTATTACTGAATTTCTGTTTTAGGTATAGTTACAATCTATCAAAGGCTTACACTTTCCAAAGATACATAACTGGTTATACGGACACCATTTATTTGTTTCACTATCAGTGTCACACGTTGATTCATTTCATATTTCCTCTTTGCTACATGACACTACAAAAAAAGTTGAATTCGGGACGATCTGTAATGAGTGGTTTCTCTGTGGCTATTTCACCCCTCTCTCCACCGCCTCAAACGCATCAACAATAAAACTAAAACCCCATCAAGTGAGCGACATCGCTTGCCGGCCGCTTAGGGAGCGCAGTCGACAGAATTTCAGTCAGCCTGACGACCGCGAACCCCTTCGTCTACGGAAAGGCGAACGCCGTCAGTTTCCGGTAACCGGATACTCTATGCGTTCTGACTCTGCAGGTAACAGCGATGCAAAATACTTTCCTACTCAATCACCACGTAACAGCTATTTCACTCGCCCTTAAGACGGCCCTTAGCACTAGGTGGAAGCGTTACAGTTTCAGAGATGTAGACACACAAACAAATGGAGCTCTCGGCTTGTCCTTTCTCTTCTTACATTGTTTTTCGATATCCAGTAAGCGACGTGAAATCAGATTGTTTTACGGTAGGGACTGGTGCCCCTCAAATTCCTGTTCTAAGTGTGTCCCCTTCTTTCATCAACTCCTGATAGCATTATCCCGTCGAGTTGTGTTTACTTATGGATGATTTTTCAGTGTAGATGCTCCAGTTCACACTTCCAGTTCTGCCAGAAGTACTCTTGTAAGCCAGCTACCGATTATCAATAGGGCACTAAAAACAGTTTTTAGTTATCGCCATAAATATCTGAAGACGTCGTTTTCCCTAGTTCTTGTTTCCTTCTCAGTTTTTGGTAACGTAATTTGACGGACTCCATTGTAGAATTTAAAGAATCTGTGACGTATGTCGACACAAAATTTAAGACCAAATCCGTATGTAGCTGCTTCCCCTGGAGAACTTGAGAAGTCTAGCCCTGAATTCTCGTTATGTTTCAAAATGCATTCTGTACCAAGACTGGACGGCAGACGAGTTGGGCTACTCCCATTTTATAGAACGGTCTCAGACTGGTTATCAATGTACGAGTTCAAACTTCCTCGAAAATTAAAACTGTGTGCCGGACCGAGACTCAAACTCGGGACCTTTCCCTTTCGCGGGCAAGTCCTCTACCAACTGAGCTACCCAAGCACGACTCACGACCCGTCCTCACAGCTTTAATTCTTCCAGTACATCGTCTCCTACCTTCCAAACTTCACGGAAGCGCTCATGCAAACCTTGCAGAACTAGCACCCCTGGAAGAAAGGATACTGAGAAGACATGGCTTTGCCATAGCCTTGGGGATATTTACAAAATGAAATTATCACAAGTGCACTTTCCCGCGAAAGGCAGAAGTCCCGAGTTAGAGTCTCCGTCCGGCACACAATTTTAATCTGCCCGCAAGTTTCATATCATTGTATAATCAGTTGCACAGTGAAAATTTCATTCTGGAATGTACGGGTTTCTGATCAACCAGGCCATAGCAATTTAAGGTATTAAAGTGAAGTGAGGCCACCAAGAGGAAATTGCGTTGGGCAGAGGGAACAACTGCATTCCCAGCCTCTGTAACGGAGCCGGAGAGCTCCCGCTTCGCATCAGACCTCAACTCATTGTGTGACAAGGATACAAAATGGACTAATTTTCAATAAGCACCAACTGGGACCCGTACAAACAATTTTCATACCATAAGATGTCTCGCTTAGCAACTGATCAGTAACTCATTGAGTGTCAACGACGACGGCATTTGGCATCCGCGCAAAGAGTTGTATTTTAAAACCAGGTATAGCGAAGATTAATTTTTCTCCCAAATTCTCAAGAAAACTGCTATCTTGGATTCTTAACATGTCTAAATTTGAACTAAATTCGCCTACGATATAGCAGTACCTGTATGTTAAGAAATACGATGCAATGTTACTTCGAGGATGCATGCATGCCCGAAAGAACAGGCACTGTAATGACTACAGCCGTGGCACATTTATTCGCAGCTGCGAATACGAATAAACATCAACTGCACAAGGGAATGACGACAAGGAAAATTTGTGCCGGTCAGGATTCAAGTCCGAATTTCTTGCTTTATGCGAGCGGTCGCGTTAACCGTTAAGGGCTATCTTCGCAAGACTCACCGACAAATCCAAACTTCCGTATTTCTTGTTTCCTTTATACACCTGATGTTCGTCCGTATTCGCAACTGCGAATACATTTCATAAATTTCATACAGTTGAAGTCGGTGCAGTGCCTGTTTCTTTGGAATCCGTGCCTGTCCGACGGAACGTTGCTTCGTACTTCTTAACAACTGTGCCACTACAAAATCGTATTTATCCACAGATACCGGGCAGCGATTTTCAGTTAAAATGTCGTCATATGTACGGCATTTACATAATGGATATAGGTGTACAAATTGTGAGGCAGAAACGACGACATATGGAAGGTTGGGCCTGGTCGTTAGCTGTGTACAGATACCCAAGAGCGGTTAAGGCAACAGCTCGCGTAAGACGGGAAATCCAGGTTCGTGCCCCAGTCCAGCAAAAATTTTGATTGAAATCATTCTCTTGTACAGATGATGGTTGTTTGCACACTGGGAGGAGACTACCGCAGCTATTCAGTAGTTTTCCTGATCGCACAGTCAGGATCAGCCTACCGGATATACAGTACTTACAATGTACTATCCTGTGTTCCACACTGTTCCACACGATTATAAAAGTGCTGATACGGCTGACAGGCGGACAAGAGAAAATTTTTCTCATCTGCTCCGATTTCCTAAGTGCTCCACAGTCCTTTCAATAAGGTAGAAGAAATTATAATGATTGTAGCGAACAGGATTCTCTTGTTGTAAAAGAATGAAAAGGAGATGGTGTTCACCTGTGCGACGCAGTCGACGGGAAGACATCTGAGGTCACTGCCTAGAAAGCCTGTCACTGAAAACTCGCTGATCAGTCGGAAGCTCACCCGTCAGTCGGAGGAAGAGTGAGTAGAGGTGAGTGACCGTGCGCGCCAATGCAACTGGCCCTCGGCGCTTTATCGACCCCGCTTTGGTCCTGAGCTTATCTCTGGCGGAGCTGTGGCGCCTTCTGAGGCAAGAAAGCCGTTCGGAAAGTGCGTTTAACACTTGAGTACTCTTGAGTAGGGGAATTTCCGTTGTTACAGAGTGAGGGGAGCGTTAACGTCACGAGGACGCCTGTTCGCACCTGGAATCGGTGGGAAAGGTGTCACTCTACTGCAGAAGGTTGAATACTGCAATTGGTGGCAACCTTTGGGAGGAGGATGTGTTGGGCATCAAAGCAGCTATGTCCCGTGCTACATGTACCTGAGATATCAGGAAGGGTAGGATTCATTATTTTGCTAACGGATTAACCACTTCATTTTCGGTGAAACATTTTCTATTATGGCCAGTAGACTGAAAGTGCTGACTTTTGGTCATTTCTTGATGTTTTTGTTGATTCAATGGGGCCTAAAAGTATTTTTTGAACTAACTTATCAGTGCTGAATTTCTATTCAGTTGGTAATTCTGCTATACCTTATTCGTATTTGCTCGCGGTCGTGTGTCTTGAGTGAACTGTGTGCCTAGTCATAAGGTAGTTTTGGGTACCTCCTTTGTATCACTGAGTGAAACAGCGATCGACTAAGTATTTCTCTCCGAGCTATGTACTGCTTTTGCACATGATTCTACTGTACCTTGTGTCAGTATCTTGCTTAAAGTTGTTTATGGCCGTTTTTTTTTTTTTTTGAGTGAATGGTTTTGCAAGTCACACGGCAGTGGAAACTGGAAACTCCGTTGTTCTGCTGATTGCCCGGAGTTGAAAAGCGAGCGGCTGTGTACCTGTGTTCTCCTAGTTTATTAAATAGCTTTGCATCTGTGTTGCAGATGGTTCATTGTGAGATTGGTAGCAAGCTCACGTCTGTGTGAAGTCTCAGTCATCTTATCAAACGACGCGACTCACTTATTTTACTGCCAATAGAATTTTGAGGAAATCTCTTGTGTAAGGACGGCTGCTGAGGACTTGGTTTTTTCTGTTTGAAATAATATTGTTGAGCTTTTTGTGTATTAGCTGGCCGTTCGAGACTTGGGGTTCTTTTACTTAGTACTTGGCTCTGGTAAATTTATATTGTAGGTTGTGATTTGCCGTCATTTAACCTGATTTTCTTTAGGTTTCAGTTTCTTCAGTTGTATGTGTAATGATGCTGCGGAGTTGGAGGCTTCTATGGGCTTGAACGCTTGTTAGTGAAGCTGAGGCATTTGGCCCTGAATGACTTTGTAAACAGCAATCGTTCACAATAGGAAGAACACACCCGCACCAAACGAACGTATATTTTGTTCTCTGTTCAAGTCGGTTAGAGAGTTAACTTTTTGTTACTCTTGTGGTTACTGTTTCGGAACAGGGCTTGCTGTATAGGGATTAGTATGTCACTGTGCATAGATATTGATTTGCAGCTTTTACCTTAAACGACTCGACCATAAACTAGCCCTTTTCGGTGCTTTAACGACACCATGTTGACCATACGGACGCCTGTTTCTTGCTTTGGAACGCGGTACAATACCGTTGTTAGAAGGCTGTTTAGTGTACCTTGGATTTTTGTGTGTTTATAGACTGACGTATAGTTTTTGGTTTGCATCCTTGGGATGTTGTTTTATGCGCCGTCTTACTGCTAGCTATTTATCTTGGCGCCACTATTAATTGTCTGAGAATTTTCTTGTCTCTGATATCCCGGCTCATGTGGCCGTTCGAAAGACGATTTCTGCGAAGAATTAACAGGAATTCCTTATAAACACCTTGGCGCATGAAAATTCAGCCATGAATTTTGCAAGCTCGAGGCCCCTGCTGGTCATATAATTACTTTAAAGATTGTGTTACTGAAATTCTTGTTACGCGCCCCGGCGCCAGCATCAGATATGGCAAGTTGTTATTTGTTCCTAAAGATTACTTGTTAAGCTGTCACCAAATTGACGTACCTGCATTCCGTGTTGGTTATACTAAGAATTGTTGCTTTATGTTTCTGATAAGGAATATTTTGGACTCTTGTTGCCGGTCTTGAGCCCACAGAAGGCACTGCGCTTTGTTATTGGATTTTGTAGGGCAATTATTAATTGGTTGTTACTTGATCGTCGTGTCTAAATGTCGTCGTTATTACTGTACTGCGGCTTCACAATTTAAATGTTTATATTTTAAAAAAGATTCATGAAGTGTAAACACCCGGTAAAGTTAAACTGACATTTATTTTGGTTGCTTTTTGCATTGGGTAAAAATCTGTGATCTGAAGATAGTGGACGTCTGGAATATTTTCTTTTTTAAAATTGTTAATAAATTTATTTTTAGCCTTACGCTGTGTTTATTTCGGTACCAGCACCTTCCCGCTCCAAATTTAGCTCGCAACCACCATGTGTTTCTGCTGTCTTGGTCTTTCGAGAATGGATATGCTTTATGTTGAAGCTGTCATGGTTTCTTTTTATACGCTGTAATATCACAAGCAATTTTAGTTAGGGAGATGTAGACAAGGGTTATTACCTACTAATCAAGTTAGGAACAGTGACTACCTGCATTAAGGGAGATTTTTGCTCTGAAATATTCGTACTTTGTGTATATATGCTATTCATCTGACAATGAAGTATCAGCAGTCGACTGAGATACGTAAACACAACTCGGCTATCATCAAATGTTGATTTCTTTGCCTTGCCTTGTATCGTTTCCATTATGTAGTTAAAAATATCGCAAGTCCACACAACTTTCAGATCTTTATTATGTAAATTGAAGGTGGAGAGGAGAACAAAGGAAAGGGAAGGAATTCACGACCTGCCCGAAAAAACAGACACCATGCTTTCATACATTTTCTGATCTTCCAGTCAAACAGTTCCCTAGTGTCTAGTTACTATTGACAACTCCTTCGATTCATTAAAGCTGATAGAGTCAACAGTGACGTCCACATACTGAAACACAGTATTAGACTTGGTGCAGTGTAAAAAGTATACATCAAGAACTTGTGCAGCGATAGTGAAACTACAACCAGCGGAATAGTCTGTTACTGATTTGGTGGCGAAACGTAGAATTTGTAGACTCAATGTTTAAGTGAGTAAGTGACTGCGGATCCGAATGTTGGACAGTCAATCATAGTAGGATGCTGGATTTTTTTGTTTATTATTGTTTTCTTCAGCTCTGGCAATGGTTTGGTAACGAGAAGAATGTCAACTTACATCATTGTTTCAAATACATACACCAAATAGATCACCAAATTAGTTCATAGTTCGAAGGCACCGAAGAGTGTGCAAACTCAAATAAGATTACGATTAAAGACCAGTTCAATTTTTTCGGCTTGTGTGTGTGTGTGTGTGTGTGTGTGTGTGTGTGTGTGTATGTATGTGTGTGTGTGTGTGTGTGTAGAACCGTGAGAGAGTAAACAAGAGAAGAAAATCATTCCATGTAGGCTTTCACGGCCGGCGTCTCCATCAATAAACACTTCCGGGCTAATTTGCCGTGGTCGATCTGTAAAACTTCTTCTCCCTAACGTTTCGTTCTCAACTACGGAGAACATCTTCGGAGGTGAGTCAACGACTCACCTCCGAAGATGTTCTCCGTAGTTGAGAACGAAACGTTAGGGAGAAGAAGTTTTACAGATCGACCACGGCAACTTAGCCCGGAAGTGTTTATTGATGAAGAGAAGAAAATATCAAAATATACTCAGTACCACTTTCTACGACAGAGGATTAGTCTACACCTTTTTCATTGCTGGTAGCTTCAATTCCATTGTTTTCTTTGCTCGTCTCGGGGTCGTAGTGATATACACTAACTTCATCCATGGTGAGAAAAAGTTACTCCCATTTGCCTGACTCATTTGGATTTTGCTCTATTTGAAAGGATGTGAACCGTTAAAAATATGCAAGATGTTGAAAATTGATTCGTCACTGATTTTATTTCACTACTCTACAATGCTGGTGTGTAGATATTGAAGAACCAGACCCTTCAGCTTTCACGAGTTTCCCAGTGTTTCATAACAAGACGGTCTGCCATTTCTTTCTGCGTCATTCAGATATTTTTAATCATACTGGAAAGGTCCGTGCCACCTAACGGCCCGGAGACTTACCGACGGTGGAGTTTCCCTAAACTTTCGAAGTTGTCTATAATACCGTCGCACTTCCTACCAACAAGTTTGGCACCGTATCATTTATGACCCGTTGTCATTGATGATCCGAGCCTCCCCCACTGTTGCGGCTTCCTTTGATTCACGATGCAGAGGTGTACCGTCAGTTCTGCTGTTATTGTTACAAAACGGTCGGAAGAGCCACGTGTAACATCCTTCAGGTTTGCACCGTGGCAATACCTTCTAACATACAGGCCTCCGTAACAATACGAGCAGTCTGTGTGGCCTCGTTTCCAGTAGGCTGTAAGTGAGCGAACAGATTTTGCTACAACTAGCACCACTGGTGGCTAGAGCTAGGTTTAATGGCCGCACCAACATTGGAACTAAGGCTACAGATGGAAAACGCAGTTCGATTCATTTAATATATGAAACACTGCAAGACAAATTAGCGCCAGTTACAAAGAAATATGCCGTAAAATATCTGCACTGTATGATAACGTGTTCAGTCCCCATGGGAGTATCTTTATAAACAATTCGGAAGAAAGTGTTCATTTTGGCTAACCCACCTAGTAAACAAAAATTGTGAACTGCGTAGATTCAAATTGTACTGTTTGATCTTGAAACTTAATCCGTAGAAATTACATATGTGTTTAATTCAGAAGTCTTGATTTAATTGTTCAAAATGGTGTAAAAGCGTTGTGTGGCACGTTGCAAATCAAATTACGAGTAGCGGTGTTTTCTCTTCTGAAAAGCCGGCCAAAGTGGCCGAGCGGTTCTAGGCGCTACAGTCTGGAACCGCGCGACCGGTATGGTCGCAGGTTCGAATCCTGCCTCGGGCATGGATGTGTGTGATGTCCTTAGGTTAGTTAGGTTTAAGTAGTTCTAAGTTCTAGGGGACTGATGACCTCAGAAGTTAAGTCCCATAGTGCTCAGAGCCAATTTTTTCCTTAAAAGGACTGAAATGGACACCTACAAAACATTGAGGAAATTTCCAGGATACAAAGGTTGAACTCAGCGTCTTACAGTTCAGTCAAATGGTCTCACGGTACGTGTGCATTAATTTAGAGAACATGACCGACTTTTCAACTGTTTAAGTTAACATGCTTATTAGTTGTTCATTAACAACGTGATTTCGGTTAATCGAAGGCATTCTCTAACAGAGCCTGTACATTATATAAATTTTGCAATTACTGGCAAACTGTGATTTACATACGCAGGATTATTTTTGGTTTTCTCACTTAAAATACTGAACTTTGTTCTTAAGAGAACAGACACAAAACGCAGTTTGCATAAGTACATAGCAGCGTCATTTCCCTAGGGAATCGTTATATGTAGCTGACAAAAAGCTGTCTCATTATTTCAAGGTCTGCGAGCTTAACTTGACTAAGGACCTCATTTTCAGACATACTGATCGTTTCGACAGTTCCACGGAAAATAAGTATTCTGTGACACTTCGGAAACCACGCCATTAACCAGGAACCATTGCCGAAAGAGCAGAACCCCCCCCACCCACCCACACACACCCACCCACACCCACACACACACACACATATATATATATATATATATATATATATATATATATATATATATATATATATATATATATATAAGTCAATTTAAAAAAAATCACGAGCGGTCTGGCGCGACCAATAACCACCACAATCAAACTTTAAACATAAGACTATTTTATCAAAGACAAAACAAAATAAAGAACGAGAGAACTAAAACAAATAGACAACCCGCCCACCTCCCCAGGGGTCGTAACGCCTGCAACCCACAGGACACAAAGCAATAAAGAACTAGAGAACTAAAATAAACTTTAAACATAAGACTATTTTATCAAAGACAACTCTAATACAAAACAAAATAAAGAACTAGAGAACTAAAACAAATAGACAACCCGCCCACCTCCCCAGGGGACGTAACCCCTGCAACCCACAGGACACAAAGCAATAAAGAACTAGAGAACTAAAACAAATAGACAACCCGCCCACCTCCTTGTACAACAATGTATTTAGTTAACACACCAGACATTTTGCACAAAACATTTAACTAATCATCTGCATTAATCCTCCTGCTATTCCTTGTGTACAATGAAAATGGCTTGTCTGTTGTAACCACACATGTTCCATAATCCCTGTTGGGTACAACTCCAACTGCAAAAGAGCGATAAGAAATAATGTCTCTTTCATTATAGGCCTCCGATCCTTGAAGAGGTTTATCAGTACCTCTTAAAATAGCAATTGTTAACCATGAATTGCTAATTGCCACTAACTACTTCTGTTGTAGTACAAGAAAATTGAATCTTGCAACCAACAAAAGTAATAGGTCCTTATAGTAACTCCTGTTGACCAGTTTCATTTGGTGTAATTGAAAAGGTGTCCACTGTCTTGTACACTGGCAATCTGCTCCTTCTTCTATACATTCTCCTCCTGTACGGCATGGCGATGTGTAGCGTGTGGCTGCCTCGAGTCGAATGAGCCTGCAGCTGCCTGCAAGTACTGATAAGAAGTGGCCGCACATCTGACGTAACCCCAGCAGCGCTCCTTATCAGCGCGTTGCGCAACAGGAAGTGAATTCTTCTGCAACACGCTCCTAGTAAAACTAGGGCCCGTGTTGCGCGAAAGCCTCGCTCTGCGGCAGAGTCCCAATCAAGGTTACTCGCCTTACACAGCGGCATACTCTCTCTCTCTCTCTCTCTCTCTCTCTCACACACACACACAGCTAATGATCCTTTGAGTGCCGATGCACAAAAACGCCCAAACTCATATGGGTATCAGTTGTCACCACTAGTGAGAGTAATTGGTAAGGGAACTACATCAGTAGTGTGTCGATAAGTTAGGAATGTGGGTGAGTCAGGAACCATTTCCAGATGGCCGAGGCGGTTAAGGCGACAGTTCGCGAGAAACGGAGAAATGCTGGTTAGAAACGAACTCCGGAACAAATTTACAACTTTCCCCATTGACTTATTTCCGTGAACGCTAACAGCTAATGTTATTCCTTTGATTAATTGTCATACAAGGCTTCAGGATCACCGATGCTGTCTGTGCTTTCGGACGTATCCTTATATATATAGGTTGAAGCGAAATTCACGCACTCGGGCTTCGCAGCGCGAATCCCAACATGCTAGCGATAAAAATATATCTGTCACAAAATTTCGTCCGGCGAGTACATCCAGCAGAAAAAGGACGTTAAGGAGTGGCAATCTGGCCATATTATAACGACATGTAGGGTATCAACCTCTATTAGGACACGGTCATTGCGCTAAATTGTTAGTGCAGTGGATACAGTTTTGGGTTAGCGTGCAGGAGGTCGAGGGTTCCATCCTGGGTTGCTGCGCATTTTCTTTTTTTTATTTGCTAATTTTATTCTGACCTTTCGTACTGTAATATACCCAGCTTCGTAGGTCACATGTATCCTAAATTTACAACATTCTGTAACGCTGAACATAACAGATACGTGTTTAGACATTGAAAAAATGGTTCAAATGGCTCTGAGCACTATGGGACTTAACATCTGTGGTCATCAGTCCCCTAGAACTTAGAACTACTTAAACCTAACTAACCTAAGGACATCACACACATCCATGCCAGAGGCAGGACTCGAACCTGCGACCGTAGCGGTCACGCGGTTCCAGACTGAAGCGCGTAGAACCGCACGGCCACACCGGCCGGCTTGGATATTGAAGAAATAGACAGTTGAAACAAGTGACCTGTCACAGGACAGAATAACTACAAAAACAATATCAATTTCTAGATGCTAAAGATGATAGAACGGTACTTTTCCTTTATACTACATGTAATATGAGCACTAAAATGTCATACATTAGCAATCAGTAAAAATGTCCATATTATTGACTGAATGGCCTTCACAACAGAATACGTTGTAATCAGAACAACAGGTGCTCAAAGCGACCTCCCTGCACGTCCAAACATTGCGCAACCCTCCGGATCATACAGCATTGGACTCTTAAATACGCAGCAAAACTGCGTCCACAGTAACAAGAGTAGCATTAACACGTGCTACCAATTCTTTCACATTCGTCAGCGGAGTAGAGTGAACGTGCTCCTTCAGGCGTCCCCACAGAAATAAATCCAAAGGATTTAGTTCAAGTGAACACAGTGGCCATACAACTTCAAAGCCATTTGCCTGGAAATATTTTGTCCATATACTGTCACACATTAATTCCAGAGTGTGGAGATGCAACATCATGTTGGAACTGTATCCTCTTAGTAACATGTGGTGGAACATCTTCCAGCATATCAGGCAGATAGTTTTAGGGGACTTCATGATGCCTTAGTGCAGTCAACTGGTCAGGCAACATGTAGGGGCCCAAACACCTGTCGCCCAATATTCCCGCCCAGATGTTGATACCAAAGCGAACTTGATATCCACAGTCATGGTGGGCATTGTGTATATTGAAGACACCCTCACGAGTGAATGCTGCTTCATCTGACCATATTACGGTGTTCAAAAAGTCATCGTTGGCTACCTGTTGTTGTTGGAACCACTCATACAATTGCGTCCGCTGATGGCGACTGCAGGATGGAGGTGTTGCATGAAAGCATAATAATAGGGGTACAACCCATGCTCGTGCAACACGTTAATAAACCATGCCTTGCGCTACAGTCTGGAACTGCGTGACCACTACGGTCGCAGGTTCGAATCCTACCTCGGGCATGGATGTGTGTGATGTCCTTAGGTTAGTTAGGTTTAAGTAGTTCTAAGTTCTAGGGGACTGATGACCTCAGAAGTTAAGAATTATAGTGCTTAGAGCCATTTGAACCATGCCTTGCGAGACACGCAGCTGCCTTGCTACGCTACGTGTACCTCACTAAGGTTCTTGGTGTATGATCTCCAGAATAGCTTCCTCAGTAGCTGGAGTACGGCGAGTCTGTGGACGACCACTGCCACACGTAGGTGGAAGGAGAGAACCTGACTAACGCAGGCGCAGCTCCAGACGACAAAACACATTTTTTTCTGGATGGTGTCTACGAGGATATCTAGCAGCGTATTTACGAGCGGCAACACCAGCCCAGTTACCAGATGCACCAAGGACCAGAAGCATATCCATACATTCATCGTTTGTGTATGCCATGCGTTTGCCACACTGGTTTAGAGGTTTACAATGAGAAAATTCGATACGTGTACGCATGTACATCGGAGTCTGTCTCGGGCTCATTACTCCACTCGCAACTATGACCTGTCTGGTGGACAGCGCAAACAGTATAAAAACGCCGTCAATCCTGCGCACTGTTCCACCTAAAGCGCATTACCCCTCTGACAAATATTGCTCTGCATGATTCACCCGAACACCGCTAGTAGTAAAGCGTTCGTTTTCGAATTACACTGTTTCCCTAACGGTAATAGACGTGATCTTTCCACAATCCCATCGATAGAATAACAATAATAATAATAATAATAATAACGCATCGAGATACGCACTAAACAGCATGCGGTAACCAGACTCAATGTTGAAAGGCATAATTAGTGGGACCATTGTGATAATACAGACACATAATAACCGAGTTTTGGCATTATTCGCAAACCACGTTGCTATCCTACTGGTAACATAAGGCGCTAACGAAATCTAATGGACCTGAACGAGGCAAGAATAATAGTTGGTATCAATCCTTGGGACCATTGGAGGAGGGTACAAAGAAAACAGGTTTTGCATCTGGTAGATGAAGTTTTGGAAATAAATTCACTTCCACGAAGTGGAAAGGGCTTATTTCAAAGCTGACCAATCCTCCATTTCCACGACTGTAGTATGTAAGTCAGATGTTTTCTAGCAGACCCGCTGCATTAGCTGTTGACGATTAAGATGCCAGATACCGCACCACCTGGGCTACATTTACCAAATAAAAAGCATATACCTCAACCCAGGATTGAACCAACGACCTCCTGCACGATAGTCCAAAACTCTATCCACTGCACCAACTGTACAGCATGCCTTAAATCTCCTGACAGAGGTAGTTACCATGCATGTGGTTACAGTATTGCCAGATTGCCACTCTTTAACGTCCTTTTTCTGCTGGATGTACTCGCTGGACGAAATTTTGTGACAGGCATTTTTTTTATCCCTGGCCTGTGGGGAGTCGCGTTGCGAAGCCCAAGTGCGCGAATTTCGCAAGCATAAATGGTGAAGGACTCTAATCTAAAAACAAAACATTTAAGGTAGTCTGTGATGTTAGTGACAGCAATTCAATTAACAGATGGACAATATCATCCTTTGCTTCTCCTGCTCACTTGGCAACAGTTTACAAACACCCTTCTGATAACGCTCATCCTTTCTTCTTTTATGTTTTAGTGTCTCTTCAGATTTAAAATTTGCCAGATACGGTTGGATTAATAAAAGAGATCCTGATAAGATAACAATGTACCCCGGTTTGGGACAATTTCAGAAAATACACAACTCGTTATGACCAGTTTCTCTTCCGTTAGAAAGCTACGTGACATAGAATGTAGAAAAAAATTGCTAGTAACGTCAATTTAAAACCCGTCTTTTCTCGCAACCTGGAGCAACAAAAGTCAAATGTGTGCTTAATGTTTTCAGTGAAATGACTGTCCAAGGTTTTCAATCCTCGGGGGAACATCATCATATTGAAAGTTTTGAGACCACTGATAAGTGTCTTTAAATTAAGTTTTACATGGTGAAACACTGTATTCAGTAGCTCACCTGGAAGAGGTATCCATTTCAACAATGTATAGCAGAAACCACTCGACAGCACATGATGACAATACTGGAAATTTAGAAAGATTTTTATCATGGTTCGATATATCTAAACACTTTTCTGATGGTATGTTTGAATTATCCAATGCCACACAGTTGACCATATCGCATACTACTCACACTCTTTTAGAAGTGACCAAATACTACATTGAGTTGAATTATAAATATCTATTGCAAGTTCAGGTTCAGACAGATGATGTATGAGAAATATTTGGAAAATATCAAACAATGGCAGGATCTCAATATTTGATGTCTTTGAGACAGGTATTTCAAATTGAACCCAAGCCAAGAATTCAGATTCTGGTATCCATGAAAATTTCATCATCTGGTCTTACTGTAGTTGGTACGGATTTACATTTTTTCTGAAAGTGATTTTGTAGATGTCACCTTACTGCCACAACCAAACTTTTACAGTATATGGATTTTAGCGAGGTACAACTTTTGTTCAGGAATACTTGTCTGTTTTCACTGAGTTGTCGTAATACAGTGCCAGAACTGTTGTTAAAAAAACTGTGGTATGAAACATGCAAAAAATATTTTGTGCTAGATAAAACATTACCAGTAACAAAAATGATGACGGCTATGAACTTATAAGAAAAGTGGACAGAAAGGGATTGTATTATCCTAATAATGAGGTCACTAATGCTGTTATTTTTACTTATGTACTCGTCGAAAACTTGGTGTCTAGATACATGAAGATTCCTTTATGAGATTTTCGTCCCAGAGAAAGGTTAGCCATCGTAGTTAAAAGGGAAGACTGCTTCCTCAGAAAGCATTTTCATATTGAAGGAGTTTACGAAGATGACAAAATTATTCAGTGTGTAAATAAAGTGTCATGTAATATGTTTCTCGATAATTATCTTAAAAAAAATAACTATAGTCATAACAGCAGTAATATCAAAAGACAGGTGACAAGTTAACAAACATTTACGTGTCATTCTCTCCTCATTCCTACTTTTCTCTACTTGAAGTATGTAATGGTATTGTTCACGCTGAATTTTAATACTAATAGGCCTATATTCCATTTACGATGGTTCCATTTCATTAACAGTAATGTGCTGGTACATATTTCACGCAGACAGATAAAGCTGTCAAGCTCATAAAATCCCTCATTTTGGTTTGTACGTTAAAAATTGGTTTCATGCTGACGGCAAAAGAGTCTCCATTATTCATGCCATCTACAGTGAACCATTTATGCCCAGTGAATCACATATTTTTTCGAAAGAATTAAACTTACCATCATCAAAAACATTTCGTCATCCTTTCTACTAGGTGTTACTGTAAGTATCTGTTTCACAGTATTTCTGGTAGTATAATGTAATGGTTGTGATGAATTTAGGCTTCTGTAGTAACGTTTTTCTTAAGAAGCAGTCAGATTTTGTGTATGATTTTAAACATATTAGAAAGAAAACCAGTGTGTGACACTTTGTGTACAATAGCATATGGGACGGTGCAATTTATAAATGACAATTTGATAGATAGTAACGATTTAAGTTCTAACATTTTGCTAACCTTGACGAAAGAAGTACAAGATGATCGGCTCTTGAGAAGATGTTGGCTTACAGCGATAGCCTAGTGTCGATGACGTCATAGTTACGCCGTTGGACATGTCTATAAGAAGGTGTCGACCGTAAATAGTTCCTTCCAGAGCCTGTCCCCACTGTTGTGGCTTTCTTTGACGGTCGAAAAGCCACAGCTAAAGAATTTGTGGTCGGTAACACCAAATGGCGCAAATGGCTCTGAGCACTATGGGACTTAACATCTGTGGTCATCAGTCCCCTAGAACTTAGAACTACTTAAACCTAACTAACCTAAAGACATCACACACACATCCATGCCCGAGGCAGGATTCGAACCTGCGACCGTAGCAGTCGCGATACCACCGCGGCCTGCGGTCGGTAACACCACGTAGACGTCACGCGTTACGAACTCCGCTGCTAGAAAGTCCATGGCATCGACGTAACGAGCACCGTATCAACAACTGTGCATTTTTAATGGATTGGACTTCTTCAAACATAGAAAACAAATTCAAAATCATACCCCACTTTAATTTGCTGCGAGCTGTGTTGGATGTAGTGTGGCGTAATAGATGGTGTCACAGGCTGGCGTGAGTACATCATTCCCACGGTCCGTACATTCAGGACACCATTGGATTGCAAGCCAGCAGTACGTCACATGCACATCAGGGAATCATGAGTGAGCCAGATCGCTGGTCGATCATCAGCGATCGGCTTGTTGTATTTGGCGCGTCCCCGGGCATGAGCATCTTTGCGTTTTGGGCTGGGGCGCGCGGAACGGCGAGAGGCAGTCAGTTTGGGGCGGCCGGTGAGACTGGCGGAGTTGTGGCTCGGGCGTAAGCACATGTGTGATGTTTGTTACGCAGGGGCTGTTTGCTAATCGTGAAACTCCTGCGGCGTTTGCTGGTTGCCTGGAAGGCATTTTGTATAAACTGTGCCAAGCCTCGCAGTGAGAGCGGAGTCCGGAGTTGGTGTTGGCCTATCTGTTTGTACAAATTGAGGTGCCTGTATGAGAAGCACGGCGTGGGCCTGTTGGTTGCTTCGTCCTTCTGGCAGCCACCGCAAGCGGATGTTCGGCCGGAATGTCTACAGTTTGTGGTGAGCATAGTGCGAACAAGTTCTCGTAGGATGTGCTCCCAGCCTGACCCTGAGCATGTGTTATTTGTGGGTGCCGATCCCTTGTCTGTTACTGCTTCCGGGCGTCCTGTAAGATTTCGCAGCAAAACTGTGTTCTTGTGGCATTCTGTGTTTCTGGCTCAGCCTCCGCCTAGAAAGGGGAAAGATTTGTGCCTCAACTGAAAGGGTGGGGGGGGGGGGGGGTGGTTCGATTGGACATCTTTTGGAATTCCTTAATGCTGTAATATAAACATATAAAAAATTCTTTCAGAATAAGCACCTGTTTCTTTGGGACACTGCAGTTCAAACAGGAGTGGCGTAATGTTAATGAGTATTTGTTATTCGTCAAATGAAGTGTATTCAATGTCTTGCAGTTTTATAGGGCACGCAGCTGTGTTATTGAACTCATTTTAAACCATTCTGTCGGCCGAATGACTGCTCCCCACTTCAGTGTATTCTTTTGAGTAGTATTGTAAGGTTTTCTTGGATATTAGTCAGTGTGGTGTGTTGATTCAATTTTGGTTTTCTTTCTTTTGAATTACGGAGAATCGTTTAGTTTATCTGGTTATTGGCTTAACTCGCACTTCAAGCACTAAATCAGCTGATATTGCAATTGTTTTTTTTATTCCTGTTTAATGTCAGACAGATTCAAATATAACTTCATTTATTTCAAATAAACGTGTTGGATTGACCTTAATGAATTATGTGCAATCGAAGTAAGGGACCCAGTCCTTCATTAGTGCAGTTACAGTGGCGTGTAGTTCAGGTTGTGAGATGCCGTTCTCGGACCAGTTCTGGTAGCAAAGCGTAATTGCTCTGTGGTTACTGCTATTGCACATAGTTCATGTTTTAATTAATAGATGTTTTCTTCAAATTGTAAATTTGTTCTGCTGTGTGCTGTTCGTGTGCGTATTTTACAGAATTGTCATGTCGGCACGTGCGGTCATGGGGATTGGGTGCCTGAAGGACCAATTTCAATAAGAGTTACGGATTCGAGGGCAGCCTGACGACGGTGGCGTGAGTGAGCTGTGTGCGCGGCAGCGAGACGCGGTGGCGCTCCCGGTCCAGGTATCCGCGGAGCGCGTCAGTCAGGTGGGTGACGCCTTGTTGTCTTGTGCCGCCACCCTGGATCAGTTTCAGTAAAACTTAAATTTCTTAACGGGTAGTTCTCCCTCCCGCATCTGCAGGTACAAATCACTCACTTCATTAACCGACTTAGTGATCTTGTTCAGGTGGCTGTCGGCCCGGCTTTCAAGCACAAGGCAAACGAGTTGCGGGAGCGGGTTTTGAAATTGCAAGTTCAGTTGAGTGCTTTGGAATGGGAATGCGCTGTGGTGGAGGGTGAACAGGGAGGTGACGCTTCGTTGAATTTGCCAATGGAGACCTCTGGCACCGGATCCCGAGATCTGACTAGCGAGGATAAATATTCTGCTAAACTTCCAAACCCATTTGGTGTCAACATTTCAGGGAGTGGAGTCCTTGTCGATTGAATCCTTGGAGCATTTAGTTCAGTTTTTGTAGTTTTTAGTTAAGTTGGAGAGGATTGCTGATGATGCGCCGTCAGGGGTGGTGTCAGTTCCGCTATCCTTTGTCCAGTGGTTCCTTGACTCAATTAGTAGCATCCGTTCTTGAGTGACGGTAGCTTGAGTGGGTTGCGAATAAAGATCGTGCAGGAAAGGTTAACCTCTTGGGACAAAAGCCACTTAGTGAATCAATATGTATTCAGAGTACAGAGGAAGCTGGAGTCCCTGAGTGACTACATAACCGATGTACGAACAGCGGTGCTGGCCTTTCACACTCGCCTCCCGGAGCATGAAGTCGTTTCAAGTATAGTGCGGGGGTTGAAACCGGAAGATCGGAGTCGTGCATTGTTCGGTGAAAGGCCGACTTCTTACGCAGACTTGGAACGGCTAGTTCATGAAATTGAGGGGGTTTCGCGAGCAGATGACATGGGGGAGTGCGAAGGAATTTTCGGTAGCAGTGGGTATAAGGAAGATGGAAGGAATTACCAGCCTGCAAGTAGCGTTCCCGCTAAGGTCGTGTGCTACCGTTGTAACCAACCGGTACATTTCGCACGTGAGTGAAAGGTCAAGGGGGGAGCAATGTCGAACATCTGACGCCAGCTGGCACGCAGGCGGGGTCGCCGCGGTCCCATGCCTAGGGCCTGCAATAGAGTCCGGGCGGTGTCGAACGCTAGATTACCGTTCGCTTGCATAAATTTGAACAATGAGACGGTGTGTGCTGCGATTGATTCCAGCAGTAACATATCTCTTCTCGACTATAGGTGGTATCAAAGAGATAAGTCCATTTGTAAGTTCCCGGTGCTGCGGAGTGTTTCGGTAATCTGTCGGGGTGTGAATGGCCAGCGTTTAGATGTGGTTGGCGAAATGAAGGTGGGGTGCAGAGTTTGCGATTTTTCTTGGCCTGTTAAGGTATGTGTAGTGATGAATTTGGGAATGGATATCCTATTGGGGTATAACTTTATAGAGCTTACTGGGCTGGTACTGTATTACATGGGAGGCGTGTTCTATTTTCGATTTTCTCCAGTTAACAAGTTTCAGTTTTGTAATCATTATACGACGGATTTTCGGGTGTGTAGTGCTAGTAGTAATGCCTCTGGTCGTAACCTGAGTTCTCTTACCGAGCAGCAAGCCTTGCAGTTTTTGCAAGTCTTGGAGAAGTTTCGTCGTGTGTTAACGGACGAGCTGGGGGATACCAATAAAACTCAGTACTATATCCGTGTCACCGATAATCAACCGGTGAGGCAAGCACCGTATAGGTTGTCGCCTCCTAAGATGGTGTTGCGGCAGATAGTTGACGACATGCTTGAAAAGGGGGTTATTCGGCCATCTACTTCGCCTTACAATTCCCCAATATTCCCGGTTCCTAAAAGTTGTGGAGGTGGCTACAGGCTGGTGGTTGACTATCGGGCCTTAAATAAAAAGGTGGTCTTGGAATCGGTACCACTTCCTAATTAGCACAACTGCTTTACATGGTTTTCGGGAGCGCGTTACTTCACTGTATTGGATCTCAATCAAGCCTACTACCAGATTCCGCTGGTCGAGGAGTCTAAGCCCCTTACTGCATTCACGACAGATTGGAATCTATACGAATTTAACCGCGTGCCCTTTGGTTTAGCGACCGGAGCCGCGGTTCTCTCTAGGCTTCTCGACTCTGTTTTGGGGGACATAAAGTTTGTTTTTAATTACTTGGGTGACTTGGTCATCTATAGTAAGATCTTCGAAGAGCATTTAGGACATATTGATAGTGCTAGCTCGTTTGGAACAGGCAGGGTTAACTGTTAAACCTTCTAAGGTCGAGTTTGTCCGTCAGGAAATCTCCTTTCTGGGCCCTGTGGTGTCCTGCAGTAGCATCAAGGCTGATCACTCGAGGACCCATGCCATCCGTGATTTTCGACCACCTAAGAGTAGAAAGGGAGTGGCTAGGTTTGTAGGTATGTGAAATTCTTTTAGGAAATTCATTCCCCGTTTTGCGGAACTGGCGGCTCCGTTGAACTTTCTGAGAACGCAGTGGCCGTACATTCAGGACACCATTGGATTGCAAGACAGCAGTAAGTCACCTGACATCAGGCAATCATGAGTATTCTCTGTAGATATTGGCAGGTCCCGACGAAATGGCTAAAACGATTTGGCCTCATCACGAAATATAAAAGGTCCACAGCCCAGCAGTGGTCACTTGAAGATGCGGAAGGCATGAATGTAGTTCTGCTGGTAATGGATGTCACAACAGCGGAGAAATTCAAGTGGTGCCACTGCATCGAACAAGTGTAACAGAGAAATAATCTAACGAAAGAAATATGATCGCATGCCGAAAGTGGTTCCTACGGCATTTATGGGGACCACATCCTCTCTCTCATATGCCAGATAGTGAGACGATATACAGCACTCTATGGTAAAGTCGACCCGATACGTCAGGAAGTAACAGAACGCCGAAACAGGTGTGTTGGTCGTTAGGACCAGTGTCAGCCACCAGCCGAAAGCGCCAGGAAGAATGGACTCGACAGAGTGGGGCTCGTACGACAGCCTTCAAACAACCCTTCGCACCGTACAAGAACGGACATTTGGAGGAGACAGGGCAACACGCTGATGTGTTTCTACTGGGAACTAGAAATGTAGAATTATCATAAGCTACCGTGGATTATAATAAGTAAGCGTATACTAAGGCGGTTTTCCGAGTAGCACTGGTCAGTTGATGTACCTGCGTTACCTGTACGTTACGTCCATAGAAAACCCGATTGGCGGTACATCATAGGAATCACTTTGTGTGTTCAGTATCTTATGTTTCCCTAGCAACAGGAAGCTACGAAACACCTTGAAAGTGAGTGAAGATGTATAAAAATCCGCAATTCTACGGAACATATTTGTTCTATATAGTCAACCTCTTGTTTCTCATATAAAAATATACAGTATTTACAGCAAAATGGAAATCGTAGATTTTAATTCAGGTTTTATTTAATTGTTGTTTTGTAACGCAAACATAGGGACGTTGTAGTAGAGATAAAAGCAATAATTTCTCATACAACGCCAGAAAACACAATTACCTCACAAGGAGTAAAATAAAAATAAGCAAAACAAAAAATATCAAACATTACTTCAATACTTCGTCGAACTTGTATAGAAAATGATTCTATAACTCACGAACAACTTTTACATTTATCAATAATAGCAGGGAACTCAAGCCATTGATCATGATGACCTGCCGGGTGGTGTGGCCGTGTGGTTCTAGGCGCTACAGTCTGGAACCGCGGTACCGCTACGGTCGTAGTTTCGAATCCTGCCTCGGGCATGGATGTGTGTGATGTCCTTAGGTTAGTTAGATTTAAGTAGTTCTAAGTTCTAGGGGACTGATGACCATAGATGTTAAGTCCCATAGTGCTCAGAGCCATTTGAACGACAATTATATACATTTTCTATGTTTGTGCATGTAAACCTTTGGTTACATAAAAGGGCTGAACTTACGAGAACAAACAATTTTTGTTAATTGTAAAATGCAACGTATACTCTAAGAGGATATAAAGTACACAATGGGCTAACAATGAATGATATGCGGCCCTAATCGTGTGGAAAACTAACAAACAAAAGCAAAGAAAGTCGTCGGGCCTCACATCCTCCCTTACACATTCATTTTTGTTTCTTTCCCTACCAATACTACCGGGAGCACTACCATTTACTATGTCATTTATAGACTGTTCCTAAACTATTGAACCGCCGTTTTGGTACAGGGCAACTCTATCCTTGAAACAATGTAGCTACTGAAGATAAAGGAGAGTTTTCGGCGAATACTACGCAGCCAGACCTCATCCATCACAACGGCTTTATTCACGCCAGTTAACTACAAACAATTATTGTCGACCTATGGGACGAAGTCCGCCGTAGTTTAGTCTTGAGTGTGGAAACGAAGTGACATCATTAACGGACTACGAAATTGTTTTAGGCCTTCTAGTGGCGTGCTATTGAACGGTGGCGGTGCGATTTCAGTAAGTGTCGGTACTGCAGACGTTTGCCTGTAAAGAAAAAATTAGATAAAATGTATACTTTATTGCGAATATGAACCACCAACGGCTGTATATTGGAATGAGAATGGAAGTTTGTGCCGGAGAGGGTCTCTAAACCGGGTTTCCGGCTTTCGAGCACTTGCATTAACTCTTCCTGCTATCTGTGCACGAATAAATACCAGACCCATACTTCCTTACTTCACCACCCATCTTTCGCAACCTGTGGTCGTACATTACGTACATTCCCGTCTAGGAAAGGCATATTTGTGGAGTGTCGGGGGCCTGGTGTTGTCCAGTAAATACGAAATAGCGTTGCCTTTGTTTTTAATAAGTACTGTGAAATGTTCCTTTGGAAATTAATGCACGTAGTACCAGGCCCTCCGTTCTCAATAATTGTCCTTCCTGGTTGGGGATATAAGTAATTTACGGGTGCAGGTTGTTAACACATGAGTGACGATACGTGGAAGTACACAGGGTGTTCTCAAATTTGTTACAAACTTCTAGCACTTGTAGGGGAAGTGAGTACATAATATTTTGAATAGGAGCCCATGTCCGGAAAAGTATCGTTTCCGTGCTACAACTATTTGAAAACATGTTATAGCGTCACCACTTTTGCAAATAATTTATTAGGTGTGCCCCAGCACATCTCTTGCTTTGCAATTTCACTCATTAATAAACAAAGAAAAAAAAGGAATCCTAATCAGTTTTCACAAACACTGTTCAACGTGATGTAGTACAGCTCCTTCCAATTCGGGTACGCCACGTATCCTTGGAGCACCAGTCACTCCTGCTTACGGTGAAGATATCCCTTCCTCTAAGTCGTTGCGTAATTGTGGCGAAAGGGTATGCGATGCAAGCGAGCATTGTGGATAACGATCTTGATAAAAGCGACAAGCAGTTCTTCCATTACGTGAGCTTCGCCATACACAAGGAACATGTTGGTACTTTCTGCAAACGTGTACTCAGCCATGTTTCTTTAATACATACCCGTGAATGAGGTTCGAACCACGTCATGGAGGTAGAACAGACATCAAATGACATCAGCCGATCCAACGAAAGCACCCCCACCATGACTACCCTGTTACATACGTATCTAGCAAACATATTTTAAAATGGCTATAGCAAGGAAAAGGTACATTTCCGGAAATGAGTTCCTATTCAAAATATTACGTACTTACACGCCACTACAAGTTCTAGAAGTTTTTAACGGGAATTTCCTAACAGCCTGTAGGTCTAGTCGTGATTTGTGCATGGATAGCCGAAGCGGTTAAGGCGACTGATCGATTAAAGCTCGAAATTCGAGTTAGAGTCCCAGTCCAGTACAAATTCCCATTGTCGTCATTCCAACATACAGCCAAATACATTACCTGTATGTCTGTACGGCTGTTGTTGCTGCAGTGCCTGTTGCTTCGGACACGCATTTACTTCTCAGGAATCGCGTTCAAAATCCAGAACCGAGATAGTGTAAAGCTGCGGCACTCCTAGTGCCACGATGGACCGCTTCCACGCCGTTGGAGGTGAGCGGAGCTCATGCGGCGAAGCTATTCCAAACTAAAACAAAGCGGCACCCGGACGTCGTATAGCAGCCAGCGGGCAGCGGCGCCGAGCGTGCGTGCCAGCGGCCGGTATCTGCGGCGCGCCTTATCAGCCCCGAGCTCAGGCCGCCTCAAAGGCCGCGCCGGCTCGCCCCGCCCACCCCCACCCCAAGGCCTCTCCTCCCCCTCCCCGTCCCCCTCCCCCACTGACCCTCCATCCCCTGCCACCCGGCACCGGTTTTTATAGGCGCCCGCTGGCCGCCCGGCGGCGTAGGATTTATCTGCGCGAAGCGCGCGTCGGGCTATATATCTGCCGGCCTTACGTGACGCGCCAAACACCCTGCGCCGCGCAGGATGCAGGATGACGCCGCCAGCCAGTCTGCGGGGCGCGCCGAGGCGACGGCTGTCGTGATCCACTATGCGCCCTGGAATTATGTTAGTGCCCCTGTGTCAGACCGTTTTTTTTTTTTTTCATTTTCGTACTTGTTATTTCGACACTCTTGCAGTCACCCAGTTCTTTCGTGGCACTACAGTAATGTCGTATGACAATGTTGCGAGAAAGTCTCCGACGAATGTCATAACGTAATGCCGAAAGATTTCCTTATGACGCCTTCTGGAATTTGTAATAAATGTTGCATATTGCCGAAACTTTGATACTATAGACTATGGCCTAAAAATACGTGATGATATCAGTACACTGGTATGTTTGTTACGTAGTTCTAGCTGAAACAGTCCTTGTTCCTAGCGTGAATCGGTAGTGTGTAGTGTCTTTGGCAATCGTGTCACGTGTAATTATCGCAGTACTTGTGCTCCATGTGTCCATAGGAGAGTTGTGTTGCATCAGAATAGTTCGGACATCAATAACGTACGATCAGAGGCTGAGTATCGTCACTCTAATGCACCAGGGAATGACACAGGTGGACGTCGCAGTGAGTCAATGTGAGTAAAATCTCTAGAATCTTGAACCAGTTTCTGGCGACAGCATCAGTTGAAAATTACCACAGAAGTGGTAGCGGAAGGAAAACAATACGCGTACAGGCATCATGTCTGCATATAACAGCGGGCAGAACTCAACACAATGTTTCACATCTACGGCTACACTTCCACACAGCTGCTGGTGTCAACACAAACGATACGAATAGGCTCCATGAGCAGGGATTGCGGGAGAGAAGACTTCAACACTCTTGCTCTAACCTGGTTCGGAGAAGCCATCGTTTCTTTGGGGAATAGGCAGCAGTGGGAGATACCACCCATTTCTGATGAGACCTGTACCAGTCTCCTCACTGACAATACTGATATTCATGCGTGAAGACAACGTTTACACTGTAAAAATATCACAGACTGCCAGCCTTATCGAAGCAGTTGAGTCACTTGATACTAGAGGCTGGCACATAGCCTACTCTCCTCGAATGACATTGAAGGCACTGCTGAGCTTAATATCCCCATCAGTCAGACAATCACCATTAGCAGTTTAACAGTGTCACATGCCCTAACTCCATGAGATATTATGGAGAGTGTACAGAAGGGGCCGTTACTGAATGGATGTAATATTATAAAAATTTAATTTTTTATATTTCAATAGACGTTCGCCAGTGCCTTCTGCCTTGGCGGCTAGTTTCAGCTCTTAAGTCACGTTGCAATATACCGGACAGAACCACTTCTAAACTAACGTGGTGAACCATCAGCAGCTAAACTCAAAGTGTTGCTGACGAGGTAACGCTACCGAACCAAATGTCTGCAATTTGGTTTTCCAATAGGGAGGTTTGGAGGTGGTCCCGTGTGGGTGGAGGCGGCATCCGTTCTCTTCTGCTTGCAGCTTCCGACCCAGTTTGACGCTCACCTCTCCTGCTCTCATTGAGTTTCGGCGGCTTCTCTAGGCCTGCCTTCAACCACTTTTTAGTGAAATAAACCATTATGTCTGTTATAAAATGTTTAACTTCATCACCTCAGTAGGTGCCTACTGCTTCCCCTTCCTCGCTGATCCTGACACATTAACATCTGCCGTCAAAATGGCTCTGAGCACTATGGTCTGTGGTCATCAGTCCCCTAGAACTTACAACTACGTAAACCTAACTAACCTGAGGACATCACACACATCCATGCCCGAAGCAGGATTTGAACCTGCGAACGTAGCAGTCGCCCGGTTCCGGACTGAAGCACGTAGAACCGTTCGGCCACGGCGGCCGGCAATATCTGGTGCCAGAAGCGGGATCACTCACCGTTAGGCCCATCTTATGGAGCTAATTGAAGTACAGCATGCCATACCCAATCAAGCTGCCAGTAGTACTTCGCACTTGGCGCGCCAGATGCGATGTTCAATAACAAGAGCACGCATTCGTGGTTCGCCACGCAGCCTTCGGCCGTTTCGGCGTTCTCTGCTAACAGCTGCTGCAGCGAAAACGAGGCTACTTGCATGGCCAGGCGCCTCATGGCGCCACACAAACAGCCACTGCCGCTGCATTTCCCAGGCAGTCCGGTGGTACACCACGCCGAGGCTAGCCATCCTCCACACTGCTCCGATGCAGCACGGTGGCATGTTCTGGCCGACTAGCTGCGTACATCGCACAGCCGTCGACATTATCTTCGCTGCTGTTTCCTGCCGCCGTCGTCCAGTTGGATGCAGCCATCGACGACCCACCACTACCACAACTACAGCTTGTCTAAGTTCGTTGATCAATTTTTCTTTGCCGCTGCCTCCTTGCTGCGAGCTACGCAGTCATTTTGTGGAATGTGGGTCTTTTTTTTTTTTTGTAATCTACTTGTAAAGTTTTCGGGGAGCACTAGGTTTCCTAATACTGAAACGATGCCTCAAACCCGTAATACCGCTACTGGCGAAGGGAACTCTCCACCTACGGATAAAACAGACCCAATAGCTGCCCTTCCAGCAGAAGTCGATAAGTTTATGTTGAGAAAGACAGAACTGACATAAGAATGCCAAAAGATGGCTCCAACCCAGTCTGCCGATCTAAGTGCATCAGAAACACACTCTGCTGCGTCGCAATTGATGGCTGCAAGCACCTTAATTAGCGAAGTACCCCAGCGATCCATTGTAACTTTAGGTAACCGTTTCCCTGCACTCAATTTCATTCCGACGTTTTCCGGGAAACCTAATGAGCAACTAAATTCCTTTCTACAAACTGTCAGATGTAGGCCGCGCTTGTGCTTAGACAAACGTTTTCTATGAAATGTACTCCACCTTAAATTGTCAGGTCTCGCCCGTACATATATCGAATCAGTTCACACCCTTAGGGACACCACCTCTTTGGCCACATTAGAGGATGGGTTGAAAGAGATGTAATTGGACAGGTATGACGCCAGCTATTACAGGGACAAGCTGTCAGCCCTCCGCCAGAAGCAAGGGGAGGATGTAGCCATTTGCTGACCGAATCCATCCTGTCACTTGCCGCACTTACACGCTGGGTTCGGATTCCGCCCGCAACGAGGTGTCAATTGAGTAGGCGGGAGCCCGCTCGATTGACGTATTTGACATATTTATAAGTGGAATCGACCCGTATGTCGGAAGAGAGTTAAAAATGACATCACCTGCCTCGTTGCATAATGGCACACGATTAGTGATGATGCGAGAGGAGATACGGCATTTTAGTGACAGTTTGGTGCGTCCCAACGAACGAATTTTTAAATATGAGCAGGCATGCCAACACTGCCGAATGGCAGGCAATGCTGAGGCTCAGCGCTGCATACCTCGGTTTGGAACCATAAGACTTTAGAATATAATCTGTCCATAGACCCTGGGAAAAGGGGGGTCCTCACACAATCAGCAGAGGGAACAAGTCACCAACAATTCACCACGACCCAAAAATCAACCAGGAAACGGTCAGGGGGCAAATCACGCTGTCCGGCCGTGCCCCCTGTAAAATAAGGCGGGGAATGTCGTCCTCAGTGGCAAAGTTCAAGGAAAACATGTAAGAGAGCTTATCGACACTGGAGCACAAACCAGCGTACTATTCGTAGGACATGGGATAGACGAGTGTTAAAACCACCCCGATACCACATTAGCGGTCTGAGCGAAGAAATAATCATACACACTGGGTATTGCCTAGTTAAATTGAAAATCGGAGCCAGCCACTACCCTTTTGACATGGATGTAATGCGAAAATGAAGGCGAGATTTTCACCTCATCCTGGGAAATGATTTCTTCCACCACTAAGAGAGTGTAGTAGATTGCAGAACGCAAACTGTGCTTCTGGGTGATGAAACCCACGGTTTCGACGGTCCCCACGCCATTCCGCCGCAAGGTGCTTGTGAAACGTGGCCGCTTCCACAAGTTCCTTTCGCGCAATCATGGGCATTACGTACAGCTATGTTCAAATATGTGTGAAATATTATGGGAGTTAACTGCTAAGGTCATCAGTCCCTAAGCTTACACACTACTTAACGTAAATTATCCTAAGGACAAACACACACACCCATGCCCGAGGGAGGACTCGAACCTCCGTCGGGACCAGCCGCACAGTTTACGTACAACTTTCTCTATTATAATCAACAGTGGCTCGGGACGCATTCTCTGGCTTGGGGTCAAATACCACGAACTGCCGGAAACAACCATGTTGGTGGACCCTCTCCATCAAAACGATGTCCTCTACAGATTACAGGTACATGTTAAACGTGACTTAACGACAGAGGAAGTGCAGGGAAGGAAATTTTATGTTCCCATCTGTTTGGACAATTTCGGAAGGAAAGAGGTAGAAATCCCTATTGGCACCATTACAGCTAGCGGCCACGACAATGAAGAAAACCACCCTGTACAAGAGAAGTTAAAGCCTAACCGAAAACAACGGCTTCCGGAACGCAGCATATGTCACATTGCTCCCGAAATGAGAGACAAATTTAAAGATAACTTAGCTCATCTGCCTTGCAGCTCACCTAAACAAACTGTACTCCGTCTTGGAAGAACACTCCTGGTTATTCGAGGAAAGGCGTTATCTGATAGCTAATGACCTTGTTTACATGAAATTCCCACCGGAGATGCAAGGCCCATTGCGCTGAAACCGTGTCACCTCCAGCCTGTTGCGGGGGAAACCATCCAACAGCAGCTAGAGGCAGGGATAATACAACCCTCCACCAGCCCCTGGTAGTCCTAAAGAAATAAATCAGTGGAGAGAAGACCTACCATGTTTGAGTCGATATGAGAGCAGTAAATAAAGTAACCACTCCTGATACTTACTCTCTCCCAAGTCTCGACGAGACACTGGACAGGCTAGGAAACTGCAAATACTTCACTACACCTGACTTGAAGACTATCACCAAATACAGATTGCATCACAGGACGGGCCAAAAACAGCGTTTGTAGTTCCCTCCGGCCTATATGAAATTTTGAGAATGCCATTCGGGCTGCGCAACGTGCCAGCCACCTTCCAACGCTTTGCTGACTTACTTTTAAGAGGGCTGAAACCTACAATGTGCCTAGTTTATCTAGGTGATATCATTGTCTTTTCCAGAACCATAAATGAACATGTTACCAGGTTAAGAAGTGTTTTGTCTAGACTAAGAAGTGCCAATTTAAGTTAGAAAATAGAAAAATGGTCCTTTGTTGAGAGTGTAGTATAGTATCTGGCATATTATTAGTGCTGATGGGGTAAAGCCAGATCCCCACCTAACTGAAGCAGTTAGAACATTCCCTTCCCCTAAAAATGTAGAAGAATTGCAAATCTTCATGGGACTAAGCGATTATTATAGGTGTTTTGTAAAGGACTATGCCACAGTAGCCAAACCCCTTACCCACTTAAAAAAAGATGTATCCTATCAATGCACCCCCGAGTGTGAAGCTGCTGTGCAGTTTCACAGATGTTCTGACTAGTTCCCCCTTATTGATCTATCCCGATTCCAAGAAACCATTTATTCTCTCCCGTGACACGTCAAATTTTTTAGTGGGGGCTATTCTGAGTCAAATTATTGATGGTGAGGAAAGACGAATTGGTTACGCATCCTGTCAGCTGAATCAGGCGGAAATTACAGTACTATGGAGAAAGAAACGCTGGCATTAATGTTTGGAATCAACTATTTTAAATGCTATCTTTATGGGAGAAAGTTTACAATAGTAACAGATCATGCAGCACATCAGTGGCTATTAAAGTTAAAAGACGCTAGCAGTCGTCTCACCAGCTGGGCCCTGAAGGTGAGTGAGTATGATTACCAAGTGCAACACAAAGCTGGAAGATTACACCAGAATGCTAACGCCCTTAGTAGAAAAGTGAGAGCAGCTCAGACGATGTGTTGATTGACAAATTAAGACTCACTGGAGAATGATGCAAAATGTTGCCAGTATCGCTCCAATCCAGATTTTGTTACAGAATATGGAATTCTATACTCCAAGACACCCTGGGTAAACGTATAGTAATACCTAAAGACCTACAATCCAGAATTATTGCCCAGTGCGATGACAGCATTCAAGCTTGCCATAGTGGACGAAGAGCCACAAACGCCCGCATTGCCAGGAAATATTGGTGGAACAAAAGATGGAAAGATGTTGCTGAGTATGTAAAAAAAACAGCCTACCATCTGCCCAAAGAGCACCAAACCCACAAATCAAAATTCCCTTGCAATCCCTTCCTGAGGCATCCAAAACCTTTTAGTTTCTGGTTTTGGATGTAATCGGGCCACTTCCCGCAAGTCCACAAGGAAGTAAATACACTCCTGGAAATGGAAAAAAGAACACATTGACACCGGTGTGTCAGACCCACCATACTTGCTCCGGACACTGCGAGAGGGCTGTACAAGCAATGATCACACGCACGGCACAGCGGACACACCAGGCACCGCGGTGTTGGCCGTCGAATGGCGCTAGCTGCGCAGCATTTGTGCACCGCCGCCGTCAGTGTCAGCCAGTTTGCTGTGGCATACGGAGCTCCATCGCAGCCTTTAACACTGGTAGCATGCCGCGACAGCGTGGACGTGAACCGTATGTGCAGTTGACGAACATTGAGCGAGGGCGTATAATGGGCATGCGGGAGGCCGGGTGGACGTACCGCCGAATTGCTCAACACGTGGGGCGTGAGGTCTCCACAGTACATCGATGTTGTTGCCAGTGGTCGGACGAAGGTGCACGTGCCCGTCGACCTGGGACCGGACCGCAGCGACGCACGGATGCACGCCAAGACCGTAGGATCCTACGCAGTGCCGTAGGGGACCGCACCGCCACTTCCCAGCAAATTAGGGACACTGTTGCTCCTGGGGTATCGGCGAGGACCATTCGCAACCGTCTCCATGAAGCTGGGCTACGGTCCCGCACACCGTTAGGCCGTCTTCCGCTCACGCCCCAACATCGTGCAGCCCGCCTCCAGTGGTGTCGCGACAGGCGTGAATGGAGGGACGAATGGAGACGTGTCGTCTTCAGCGATGAGAGTCGCTTCTGCCTTGGTGCCAATGATGGTTGTATGCGTGTTTGGCGCCGTGCAGGTGAGCGCCACAATCAGGACTGCATACGACCGAGGCACACAGGGCATACACCCGGCATCATGGTGTGGGGAGCGATCTCCTACACTGGCCGTACACCACTGGTGATCGTCGAGGGGACACTGAATAGTGCACGGTACATCCAAACCGTCATCGAACCCATCGTTCTACCATTCCTAGACCGGCAAGGGAACTTGCTGTTCCAACAGGACAATGCACGTCCGCATGTATCCCGTGCCACCCAACGTGCTCTAGAAGGTGTAAGTCAACTACCCTGGCCAGCAAGATCTCCGGATCAGTCCCCCATTGAGCATGTTTGGGACTGGATGAAGCGTCGTCTCACGCGGTCTGCACGTCCAGCACGAACGCTGGTCCAACTGAGGCGCCAGGTGGAAATGGCATGGCAAGCCGTTCCACAGGACTACATCCAGCATCTCTACGATCGTCTCCATGGGAGACTAGCAGCCTGCATTGCTGCGAAAGGTGGATATACACTGTACTAGTGCCGACATTGTGCATGCTCTGTTGCCTGTGTCTATGTGCCTGTGGTTCTGTCAGTGTGATCATGTGATGTATCTGACCCCAGGAATGTGTCAACAAAGTTTCCCCTTCCTGGGACAGTGAATTCACGGTGTTCTTATTTCAATTTCCAGGAGTGTATATTCTATCCAATATTGATCACTTTTCCCAATACCTTATTTTGATACCCATCACTGATATGTCAGCTGAAACAGTAGCACGAGCTTTGTGGATCATCTTGTCCTTCCTTTCGGAAGCCCTGAAGCCATTGTAACAGATCAAGGAACCAATTTTATGTCGACCTTATTTGTCCAAGTTGACAAATTGCTGAGAATTAGAAAATGGGGAGCCACTACATTTCACCCCCAAAACAAATGGCCACACTGAGCATATCCATCGCACTGTGAAACAAATACTTTCCTATTACATCAACTGAGCCCACGGTGACTGGCAAAGGTACATTCCGTTTGTGGAAAGTGTGTACAATAGCCATTTCCATATAGCCACTGATCATACCCCTTACGAGATAGCGTTTGGCCGCTCTATGGAATCTCCCTTTGAGATCGATAAATTACCTCTGTGGATCGACCACACAGCCATTAAGTGGATAGCCCCCTACCTTAAGGCCATTTGGAAGAAGGAGCAAGGGAACAACCGCAAAGCAACCAGGAAACAGACGGAAAGAAGTAAAAAAAAAATGCCATCCTTCCCCCCCCCCCCCTATAAAACTGGTGATTTGGTTTTGCTAAGAAATCCTAGTATAAAGAAAGGAAAAGTGAAGAAACTTACCCCTCTGTATGAGGGACCATATTCAGTCATAAGGCTCTCTTCCCCTGTCAATGCAGAATTAAAACTGCCTGACTGCAAGGTGGTCGTCCATTTTGATAGACTAAAACCCTACTCAGGAACTATGCCTAGCCCACTGTCTTCTGAGACAAGTGCCGGACCTTCAGCAGGTTCTGCCCCCTCCCCCACCCCCACCCCCACCCCCTGTGGAGTTGAGGAAATGGAAGTTCCACCACACCCAGCTCACCCTAGATACACTCTGAGATCTAAACACCCATACGCCCTTAGATATAGGGACTAAACGCCAAGGTACAGCTTCTTAGATTTCCAGTTATATCAACCTAAAAAAGGGGAGGGGGAAACAAGCTTTAAGAAACGTTCTTGTTACTTTCCTTTGCAAATGACCTATCTACGTACACAATATGTATTTTATGCTCCAATGCTATGATAACTAAGATGTCACCCTAGCCTTCCTCTCACAAAGAAGTTATTACAGCTTTACCCACCCAGCCTGTTCTGCAGTGCTGGCGTAGCCTAGTTAATCCCTAGTTTTAATCAGTATTTTTATTACGTTTCCATGATACACCTAGTGATCGGACAACAGCTCTATTTTCAATACCAATATATTTAATTCTAAATAAACGTATCATATGGAGAAGTTGTCGATCAGTATCAGGATATTGTATGAAGTAATGAATGCTTTAAGTCTCTACCAATTCATTCCAAAGACTTTCTCCCTTAAATGGCACCATGTTTCAATAAGTAATTTTCCCATTTGAACACCCAGAGTGATAATTATTAACACCCAGTTCTAACTGAGAAATTTGCTCCCAACGAAGATACATAACTTCTTGCTTTGACACCTAAAGAAATGTTAGATAACTCAATGATTATTCTTGTACTGCGTCTGCGTGGCCTACACACAAGTGACACTCTAAATTCCCCCTACCGTCCCTCACGGACGCCTGTTCTTTTTCAGGTTAACTCTGAAGATACGTACAGCTGTTCGGCTGTACTGCGAAGTTGTAAACACGAAAACTCCGCCTGTCAGAATCAGGTGAACCCATCAACAAGGAGTCGCACGTGCAGCGGCCATAATGTCAAGGGCGGAGTCACTTCATACACCTGGCACTGCTGTTATCTCCCAAACACTCCCCAACCCGCGCTGTCCCACTAGCATGGGTCAGCTGCCGCCACATGATTTCCACCGCCCTTCCCCCCTCTCCATGTACTGTCCATGTGCCTCACTGCCACTGTTAAAGAGACCTTACACATGTTAGAACGTACTATCTTTGCTATCAACCAATGTATAGCAATTCAATACAGAAAGGTACCATCTTCTTATGTAATACCTATTTCAAACATTTCTTCATCCTTCTGTCTCATACTCGGGTAATTTCAACAACTTACAAACCCACCTGTAAATTTACTTGCACGCCTAAACCCTAAACATGCTCGCCAATGAGACTATAACTCTGAGTGGAGTTTAGAAGCAAGTGACCTCCAGCTGATGGAACGCAAAGCAGAAAAACATTACAGTAACGAAGCACGACCTTATGGAGTGTTTTCTCATGCACCACCATTCAGCTTGGTGGCGCTCTGCATTTGTGAGCCTCCTCTGAAGTACAATGCCACCATACCACATTCCATCTAGTCTGACACAGCTTAAGAACAACTACCTACTCCCTTTCCGAATCCTTAAATGGTTTTACCATTACATGCCCACCACAGCCTATTCACCTTTGCCATCACCACGAAAGTAAAAAAAAAAAATTCTGTATAAATGAGCTATAGTAATTTTACCCAATCAACCCTATAAATTGATTTGCTCAAGAAAGGAGTTAGAGTACTATTCACAAGTCACTGGTCCCACTCTTATTAATTTATGCGAACTGCATTTTATAAATGGTTAATTCAAATGTCCCAAGGAGTAGTGAAAAACTTTCACTTAGAACACGCCGGAGCTATTGCCATGACGTGCTACATGCACTGCGCAGCTGCTCTGATATCTCAGCGTTAAGCTGGAACCTTTCTCCATCGCAGCACCTCTGCTTGTGCCTCTTGCCAGTTATATAACGCTACCTCCTTCACCATGTACCGAGTTTGACAAATTGATTTGCCACTCACTTTTGGCGGCACCCGAAAAATTTTTACCGTACATGCATCTCCACCAATAAGATAACCCCCAAAGAGACAAACTTAAGAATTAATACCGCGAAATAAATATTACGTACCTGTTCATTATACCCTGCATCTCGAACATAAGACTTATGAAAATGGACTATCGAATTGTCCCCCTTATACTCCCGATAGCTTTACAGGTATTAAGAGAGAGCACACGACCAAGAAAACCTGGCTTCGAGCCTCGGCCACAGTCAAGAAGAAAAAAAATAATTACAGGTAAATCCGTCCCGTCACTACTACATGATACAGCACCAGAATACCTAAATAAGTACATCCTACCAGTAAACGGTGCGTAACCTCTTCTTCCCCACCCAGAACACCATATACCAGAAGGATCAGTATTATGCGAATTTTGTATGTTAAGAGGTGTTGAGCAATGTCCGACCCACTATGCGTTGCCAGGTGCTAGCTGATTAATATTTGATGCCCAGTAGCTTGTATATTTTCTCCTCTTATGAGTTTTGTGTTACGTTTAAGCATTTCACAGCCATTTTGCTGCGCAGCAAAGCCCTTTCTAAACTCTATATGTTATACTATGTATACATTTTATAATTCATGCCATTTGTTTTGTACAATAAGCACTTGTATTTTATATTTATGACCCCAGTTTGTAAAGGCCCACCACAGCCCTGGATTCTAGATATGTTGCACTACAAGAATACTCCCATTATGTAGGATGTCCCTTCAGTCGTGATACATGATTTTGTGTGTAAGCGATTCCAGAATCCTATTACGCACCATGTTCATGCTCAGAGCCAGACTGGTATGTTTAAAAGAAAGGAAGTACCTGAGTTTTCTAAAATACTCAACAGAGAATAGGCGAATGCGCTCCTGAAGTTGAAAAGAAGTGCGTTACCCTCTTGCTGTAAAGCGGTAAGCGAAATAGATTTTGTTAAGATAAAACTAAATAAGTTTCACCCAAGTAAGTGAAGAATTGTAGTTCCACCCCTTTGTGCATTTTGCACATTTAAGAGTTCACCAAGACGAACACAAGTTCCATTGTTGTTCATCCTACTTTTTATGAAGTAATTTAGTAATGAAGTGAAGATCATACAAGCAAGCACGGATATCGGCACTGCTACAATTTGGACAGTGTGTTCCACCGTGTGTTTGGCAAGTGGGAGGCACGCGTTTGTTTATTCAAACAAATACACCCATGACGTAACAAGATTGAAGCACCCACTGAAATAAGAACTATATTGTTGATGATTAGCACCTATGACATGACGTCATCACCCTGGCACAGTAATGCGTTATCTTGTTGGAAATATAGTTAGCATGCGACTTCCCTAATGAATAAAAGTTTTTATTGTAAATGTCGCAGTAGACCGCGCTCCCTCTTTTCGTGGTTCACACTGTTACTTCATGGATTTTGGGAATTTTTTAGTAGTTAACCAACATGAGACAAAATCGCCCATGTATTGCACTGGATTACTACCATTACTCTGAGTCGCTCGTCTGTTCGTTTCAATCTCAACCATTACTTTGTACCTCTCTCCTCCAGGGCCGTGTGCCTTAAATGCTGCAGTTAGCGCCAACAAAGTGCCCAGCTGATTGGGTTATTCTTCCTGTTTTCCCTTTTATAAATTGATCGCCTAACTATCCCTTTAATCTATGCCTCACTGACACATCACCAGTGCAGCCAACAACACAAACATACGTTCACACACTATTAGCCCCGAATGTTTGACACTGTCCTCCCACACTAACACTTCCTACTGTTGAGGTTACGTGACTTTCATAGTGCTGGGCAACAAGATGCTTCACCTCCAAACCAGCTAGTTCACGTTATATGGAAAACCCGTAGAATCCATCTTATCAGTAAGAGCCACTGGACTCATACTGTCCTATCTGAGCGCGCCTTGCAAAGCTGCCAACATGGGAACTACATGTGTTCAACACTTACCGTTCGCACTCCTAAAAAAAGCACGAGTAGTTGCGTTGTTTCTCACTGAGCAAGCGATCCCATCTGCAGCCATCTGGTTGTACCAATAATTGAACCACAGTTCGTTGCTGTAGGCAACAGCATTTTATACACCGCTCCCTACCCAGTAACAGCCACCATCGTGTGTTACGAGTACTTCAGTTTTATTCTCTACATCCTGAGTAGCACCATGGAAACTATTCCCTGATGTCTTAGCCCATGTCCTGTCATCCAATCCTTTCATCATGCCAGTATTTTCCATATGTTTTTCTCTTCGTTGATTCTACAGAGAACCCCGTCATTCCTTATCTTATCAGTCCACTCAATTTTCAGTGTACTTCAATAATCTCAAACGCTTCGATTCTGATCTTCTCCGGTTTTCCAACAGTCCATGACACACTGTCACAAAAACTATGCTCCACACCACGTCTTCCTGTGCGCGAACCTTACATTATTTGAAATTTCGTTCTCAAATTATGTGCTGTTTTCCGTACTAATAGAAATCATTTGGACAGTAATTCCCGCTTTGCCTGTGCTGTTATGGCTTTAATGTCGTCATTGCCTCATTCGTCAGGTTATTTTGCTTAGAAGGTAGCAGAATTCTTTCTTGTCGTCTACGTAATGACTAACAATTCTGACGTTCAGTATACAGCTAATTTCTACAGTTTCTTAGTGTTTTCATCTTTCTTAGGTTTACATTCAATACAGTCTGTTCATTCCATTAAGCAGATTCCTTGCTCTTCCTCACATTCACTGACGATAGAAAGTGTTATCAGCGAATCTCATAATTGACATCTTTTCTCCCAGAACTTTAACCGCCCTCTACAAGCATTCTTTTACTGTTGCCATTTGTTTTTTGAAGTTGAAAAATACGGGCTAACAGTAAGTTTCTGTCACACATCCTTAATAATTTGAGCACTTGGTTCTTGGTGATTCATTCTTATTGTTCCCTCTCGATTCTTCGTCATATTGTATATCACCCGTCTTTCCGTATAGCCCACTCATATTTTCTCACAATTTGACATCTTGCACAGCTGATAGGAAAATGAGAAGGTGTATGAAAATGTTAATCGCAACGAATAACACAGATAAATGAATGAAAATAAATTTCGATGAAACAAAATACAAGGCCGTGAATGTTAAAGGAATTTCGCTTTTCTGGATTTCCATTAATTATTTGTATGTAAACGATGAATACTAAGACACATACGACTACACTCTGCGTCAGTTGCTGTGGGTATAGACCCTGTGAATAACAGAGCACTAGTTCTACCACAGTGAGTGAGAGGCTTATTAAGAAGCCCACTAAAATAAATGTTGTGTGACTAGGGCCTCCCGTGAGGTAGACCGTTCGCCAGGTGCAGGTCTTTCGATTTGACGCCGCTTCGGCAACTTGCGCGTCGATGGGGATGAAATTATGATGATTAGGACAACACAACACAGAGTCCCTAAGCGGAGAAAATCTCCGATCCAGCAAGGAAACGAACCCGGGCCTTAGGATTGACATTCTGTCGCGCTTACCACTCAGCTACAGAGAGCGGAAATGAAGCCCATTGAACACTGACGGGAACAAATAACTCGCTATGTGGAGGAGGTAGCATTGGTGGCCGAAAACTTGCGGCGTAAGAAACCACCCTCATTTGGCCAACGGCCTTGTCAAAGAGGGTGGAGGAGCGGACAAAGGTTCAGGGCACTCTCTCGTCCTAGGGGTGGGAAACTGCCCCTAAAGGCGGACGAATCAGCAATGATTAAGGGCATTCGGATGCAGAAGGCAATGGAAATCACTGCCTTAAGGACACGTAACGTATATCCACTAGACATGTTGCCTGTAATTGAAAAAATGTCATGATGATCTCTCCATCGGCAAAAGATTCCGGAATTGTCCCCCATTCGCATGTTCGGGAAGGGACTGCCTTAGGAGAGGTGTCCATCAGAAAAAGATTGAAAATCAAGAAAGGATAACGTTCTACGAGTCGGAGCGTAGAATGTCAGAGGCTTCAAGTGGTAGGGAAAGTATAAAATCTGAAAGGGGAAATGAAAAGCCTTAATCTAGATATAGTAGAGCTCAGTGAAGTGAAATGGAAATAAGACAAGAATTTCTGGTCAGATGAGTATAGGGTAACATCAGCAGCAGCAGTAGCAGCAGCAGCAGCAGCAGCAGAAAATGGTATAACGGGAGTCGGATTCGACATGAATCGGAAGGTAGGGCAGAGAGTGTATTACTGTTAATAGAGTTCTTCTTCTCAGAATCGACAGATAACCAAAACCGACAACGATAGTTCAGGTATACATGCCGACGTTGCAAGCTGAACAGGAAGAGGCAGAAAGTTTACGAGCATAAAGGGTAATACATTACGTAAAGGGAGATGAAAATCTAAGTCATGGGGATTGGAATGCAGTTGTAGGGAAGGAGTGGAAGTAATGGTAAGAGAGGAATTTGGGCTTGGGACAACGAGTGAGAGAGGAGAAAGACTAATTGAGTTCTTTAATAAATTTCACGTAGTAACATCGCACACTCTGTTCAAGAACTGCAACGGGAGGAGCTACTCCTGGAAAAGACTGGATAATACTGGTAAGATTTAAGTTAGACTACGTCATGGTCAGACAGAGATCCCGAAATCAGATACTGGATTGAAAGGGGTACCCAGGAGCAGATATAGACTCAGATCACAATATAGTAGTAATGAAGAGTAGGTTGAAGTTCAACAGATTAGTCAGGAGGAATCAATACGCAAAGAAGTGGGATATGGAAGTACTAAGGAATGACGAGATACGCATGAAGCTCTGTAAGGCTAAAGATACAGCAATAAACAATAGCTCAGAAGCGAGTACAGTTGACCAGGAATGTACATCTCTAGAAAGGGCCGTCACAAAAGTTAGAAAGAAAAACTTATGTGCGAAGAAGGTAACTGTGAAGAAACCATGGTTAACAGAAGAAATACTTCAGTTCACCTATGAGAGGAGGAAGTACACATATGTTCCATGAATCTCGGAATATAGAAGTGCAAGTCGTTGAGGAATTATATAAATAAGAAGTGCAGGAAGCTAAGACGAAATGGCTGCAAGAAAAATGTGGAGAAATAGAAAAAGGAGTGACTGTCGGAAGGACTGACTCAGCATGTAGGAAAGTGAAAACAACCTTCGGTGATATTAAAAGAAAGAGGAATTCCACTCCTAAGTGCAGAGGAGAGCGGATAGATGGAAAAATACATTGGAAGCCTCTATGAAGGGAAGATTTGTCTGATGCGATAGAAGAAGGAACTGCCCCTTGCGGGTCCGGGGTACGAATAGGCCCGAGGTATTCCTGCCTGTCGTAAGAGGCGACTAAAAGGAGTTTCAACCGTTTCGGCCTTCCATGTGATGGTCCCCCTTAGAGTTTGACCTCAATTTTTTCTCAAAATTCTACAGAAGTACGAGCCTTTTGGGGAAGGACGCCTTACGTGGTGTAAACACTGGTTCTCAGTGCACTAAGACCTTGGCACTCAGCATTTGTACTGGCGTTGTAACCATACCCACTATTCCTCAAATTGGGCCTAAACGCCTGATGGGTTGTACACGTTACGCCCATAGTGCGTCCCCATCTGCACCTACGATCATAATGGACTTTCCATGGCACCAGAAATCCAGCACGGTAGCCAGCACGTTGTGGTGGGGTCGTCATGTACCCTCTAGGTTGTAGCCCCCTGACAACACAGGGATCGTACTGCCAATACCTGAACTGCACCCTCCCCACGTCGGCCAAGGAGTAGATGCCCGTCTCCTTGGGGCATCAGGACTCCCGGCAACGGTCATCCTGCCAGGTGGCCCTTGCTGAGGCTGGGTGGCGCCCGTGGGGAGAGCCCCTGGTCGGAGTGGGTGGCATCGGGGCAGTCGTTACGCAGATGAAACGTCAACACGTATCAGGTCGCTCTGCAGCCTAGTCTTTCAAAAGGAAAGGTACTGTCTCTAGTTCTGGTTCTCCTGCCCTTTCCCCATTGGCCACTCCCTGGGAGGAGGGACAGGCCCGCCGACTTGGGGCGAAGTACTTCCCCCGCTATTTGGTCTGTTCTCAAACCGATGGGGGGACGTTCACCACCTCCAAGCCCATGTTCTTTGTTCAGCACATTGAGGACATCCTCGGGGAAATCGAGGCTCTCAGTAAGATGCGTTCGGGGTCCGTTCTTATAAAGACCACCTCCGCTACACAGTCGGCGGCGCTCCAGGCGTGCGACCGCCTAGGGGATATCCCAGTGTCCATTGCCCGCATCTGGCACTAAATAGGACGCAGGGGGTTATTTTTCATCGGGACTTCCTGCTGCCCCCCCTGCGGGTCCGGGGTAAGAATAGGCCCGAGGTATTCCTGCCTGTCGTAAGAGGCGACTAAAAGGAGTCCCTCCCCCTCAAGGGGGTAGTTAGCGCCTGCGTCCGGAGACGGACGGTTCCACGACCTCTAATTGCGGTCATTTTGCTTTTTCACTTCTCGTTTCTTCCTTTCTTTGGTTGGTTCCTTTCTTTGCTCTTCTCCACCTCACTGTCTTCCTTACTCTTTCCCCTGCATAATCTCCTTGCCTTCTCATTGCCTTCTTCTCCTTGCCTTCTCATAGCCTTCTTCTCATTGCCTTCTTCTCATTGCCTTCTTCTCATTGCCTTCTTCTCATTGCCTTCTTCTCATTGCCTTCTTCTCATTGCCTTCTTCTCATTGCCTTCTTCTCATTGCCTTCTTCTCCTTGCCTTCTTCTCCTTGCCTTCTCATTGCCTTCTCATTGCCTTCTTCTCCTTGCCTTCTCTGGTCTCCGCCTCGGCGTTTGAGACACTGTCCTCTCTCTCTCTCTCTCTCTCTCTCTCTCTCTCTCTCTCTCTCTCTCCTTTTTCCTCTTCTTCCTTCCTCCCTGTGCGCGCCTGAAGGCCGACCCACGCGTTCGCACGCGTAGCCGGTGACGGGGTAACGCATAATTCCCCGCCCTGGGTAGACATGTAAGGCACGCGCGTACCCCCTGGTAAAGGCCAGGCCCGGGGAGGGGTGATTGCCTGAGCTGATACCTTCTGACCATGCCGATTGGTCCCTCCGTCTGTTTCTCGGGAGGTGTGACCTGAGGTGTAAACATTCACCTAAGGCGGGAGTGCCCTCTGAGAGGGTCCCCACAAGGAAGGAGCGCGCCATCGGAGACGCTGGCAATCATGGGGGATTTCTCCGCAATGGATTTCACTCCATCTCTCTCGACTTCTGCCCAAAAACGGAAACGTGACCAGCTACCAGTGACAAAAGTACTACCGCCTGCCCCACAGTTCCTCGTCGTTTCTCGATCTGAGGACGGAAAGGATTTTTCCTCTGTCAACCCTTTTGTTATCCAGAAGGGCGTCGATGCCATATCCGGATCTGTCAAATCCTGTACCAGGTTGCGTAACGGTACCTTATTACTCGAAACTGAGAGCGCCTTTCAGGCACAAAAACTGCTTCGGGCCACACTCCTGTACACATTCCCTGTCCGGGTGGAGGCTCACCGAACTTTGAATTCGTCTCGTGGTGTGGTCTACACTAGATCCCTCGACGGTTTGACTGACGAGGAGATTCAATCTTTCCTCGCTGAGCAGGGCGTGACGGCTGTCCATAGGGTCATGAAAAAGGTCAACAATGACCTTGTACCGACCTGGACACTTTTTTTGACCTTCGATAGTGTTCAGCTGCCATCGCGCATCAAAGCGGGCTACGAGGTTATTTCTGTTCGCCCCTATGTCCCGACACCTATGCGCTGCTACCAGTGTCAGCGTTTCAACCACACTCGCCAATCTTGTTCCAATGCGGCTAAGTGTGTCACTTGTGGCAGGGATGCCCATGAGGGTGACTGTCCACCTCCGTCTCCTCGTTGTGTGAACTGTCAGGGTGACCATGCTGCATCCTCCCGCGACTGTCCTGTCTATAAGGAAGAACGCTGTATCCAAGAAATTCGGGTCAAAGAGAAAGTGTCCACCTCGGCTGCTCGCAAGCTATTGGCTAGTAGGAAGCCCACGCTGCTCCCAGCGGGGAAATACAGTACTGTCCTCGCCTCTCCTCGGACTACCAGGGAGGTGGCAACCCAGACCTGCGATCTGACCTTCAGCACCACGGTCGTCCGTTCGGCCAGTGCCAAGATCGCGCGGTCGACGTCTCCTCTTCGTCCCATCACCCCACAGACACCAGCCCCTTCATCAGCTTCTGCTAAGACGAAGACCCAGAAGTCAGATGCACGGGCCTTCAAGAAGGAACCGTCCCGTGCAGACTTCCTACGTACCTCGACCTCCCAGCCTTCGTCCGGTACTTCCACCAAACGACCATCCAAGAAGGCTAATAGGAAGCACAGTTCTCCTTCTCCGCCACGGCGCATTTCTTCTCCTGCGCCACCCAGCGGTTGCCGCCCCAGGCCGTCATCTCTTTCGCCTGGCCGCACCGCTGGTAGCCGAACATCTGGCCGTTCACCGGCGGAGGAAGCTCCCCCTCCCGGCCATCTTCCCAAGATGGCCGATGAACCTATAGACCCAATGGACGATGACTGTCCGCCTACTGATAGCGGCGGCAGTGCTCGCTCGAAGCCAGGCCCTCAGCGGCCTTCGAGGTGACCCCTTCTTTCATCTTCCTTTTTTCTTACGATGGCACTTATTCACTGGAATATTCGCAGCATTCGCTCCAACCGAGAGGACTTGAAGTTGCTGCTTCGCTTGCACCGTCCGCTCGTCGTAGCCCTCCAGGAAACGAAGCTACGCCCATGCGATCAAATTGCCTTGGCACACTGCACCTCTGTGCGTTTTGACCTACCCCCTGTGGTAGGTATCCCAGCTCATGGAGGGGTTATGTTGCTGGTCCGGGATGATATTTACTACGATCCCATCACGTTGCACACCGGCCTGCAGGCAGTTGCCATCCGCATTACTCTCCCCACTTTTACATTTTCCATTTGTACCGCTTACACTCCATCGTCGTCTGCCGTTACCAGGGCAGACATGATGCAACTTATTGCTCAGCTACCTGCACCATTTTTGTTAACTGGAGACTTCAATGCCCACCATCCCCTTTGGGGCTCTCCAGCATCCTGCCCGAGGGGCTCCCTGTTAGCAGACCTTTTCAACCAGCTCAATCTCGTCTGCCTCAATACTGGCGCCCCTACTTTTCTTTCGGATACATCTCACACCTATTCCCATTTAGATCTCTCTATATGTACTCCCCAACTTGCACGCCGGTTCGAGTGGTATGCTCTTTCTGATACATATTCGAGCGACCACTTCCCGTGTGTTATCCATCTCCTGCAGCATACCCCCTCTCCGTGCTCATCTAATTGGAACATCTCCAAAGCAGACTGGGGGCTCTTCTCTTCAAGGGCGACCTTTCAGGATCAAACATTCCCAAGCTGCGATAGTCAGGTCGCACACCTCACGGAAGTCATCCTCTCTGCTGCTGAATATTCCATCCCTCACCCTACTTCTTATCCACGTCGCGTACCGGTCCCCTGGTGGACCGCAGCATGTAGAGACGCTCTACGTGCTCGTCGACGTGCTTTACGCGCCTTTAAACGCCGCCCTACAGTGGCGAATTGTGTCAATTATAAACGATTACGTGCACTGTGTCGTCGTATTATTAAAGAAAGCAAGAAAGCCAGCTGGGCTGCTTTCACAAGCACCTTCAACAGTTTTACTCCTCCTTCTGTTGTCTGGGGTAGCCTGCGCCGGCTATCTGGCACTAAGGTCCACTCACCAGTTTCTGGCTTGACGGTCGCGAATGACGTCCTTGTGGCCCCTGAGGCTGTCTCCAATGCCTTCGGCCGCTTTTTCGCAGAGGTTTCGAGCTCCGCTCATTACCACCCTGCCTTCCTCCCCCGCAAACAGGCAGAGGAGGCTAGGCCACCTAACTTCCGCTCCTCGAATCGTGAAAGTTATAATGCCCCATTCACCATGCGGGAACTCGAAAACGCACTTGGCCGATCACGGTCCTCCGCTCCAGGGCCCGATTCTATTCATATTCAGATGCTGAAGAACCTTTCTCCTGCGGGTAAAGGTTTTCTTCTTCGTACTTACAATCGCATCTGGATTGAGGGACATGTTCCCGCATGCTGGCGCGAGTCTATTGTTGTCCCGATTCCTAAGCCGGGGAAGGACAAGCACTTGCCCTCCAGTTATCGACCCATCTCGCTTACCAGCTGTGTCTGTAAAGTGATGGAGCGAATGGTTAACTCTCGATTGGTTTGGCTGCTCGAGTCTCGACGCCTACTTACCAATGTACAATGTGGATTTCGTAGGCGCCGGTCTGCTGTTGACCATCTGGTTACCTTGTCGACCTTCATTATGAATAACTTCTTGCGGAAGCGCCCGACCGCGGCTGTGTTCTTTGATTTGGAGAAGGCTTACGACACCTGTTGGAGGGCGGGCATTCTCCGCACCATGCATACATGGGGTCTTCGCGGTCGCCTCCCTCTTTTTATTCGTTCCTTTTTAATGGATCGACAGTTCAGGGTACGTGTGGGTTCTGTCCTGTCAGACGCCTTTCGCCAGGAGAATGGGGTACCACAGGGCTCAGTTTTGAGCGTCGCTCTCTTCGCCATAGCGATCAATCCAATAATGGATTGCCTCCCAGCTGATGTATCAGGCTCCCTTTTCGTGGACGATTTTACCATCTATTGCAGCGCGCAGCGTACGTGTTTCCTGGAGCGCTGTCTTCAGCGTTCTCTTGACCGTCTTTACTCGTGGAGTGTCGCCAATGGCTTCCGTTTTTCTGCCGAGAAGACGGTCTGTATTAACTTCTGGCGCTACAAAGAATTTCTCCCACCGTCTTTACGACTTGGTCCCGTTGCTCTCCCATTCGTGGAGACAACAAAATTTTTAGGTCTTACATTTGACAGAAAACTTAGTTGGTCTCCACATGTGTCTTATTTGGCTGCCCGTTGTACCCGTTCTCTCAATGTCCTCCGTGTTCTCAGTGGTATGTCGTGGGGAGCGGATCGAACCGTCCTCCTTCGCCTATATCGGTCGATCGTCCGCTCCAAGCTGGATTATGGGAGCTTCGTATACTCCTCTGCACGGCCGTCCATCTTACGCCGCCTCAACTCCATACAACATCGGGGTTTACGACTTGCGATCGGAGCGTTTTATACTAGTCCCGTCGAGAGTCTTCATGCTGACGCTGGTGAGTTGCCACTCACCTACCGGCGCGATATACTGCTTTGTCGGTATGCCTGTCGGCTACTGGCAATGCCTGACCACCCATCTTATCGTTCCTTTTTTGATGACTCTCTCGACAGTCAATACGGGTTGTATGTCTCCGCCCTGCTACCCCCTGGAGTTCGCTTTCGTCGCCTCCTTCAACACCTTCATTTTTCACTCCCTGCCACCTTTCGAGTGGGCGAGAGCCACACGCCACCTTGGCTCCAGGCTCAGGTTCGCGTCCACCTTGACCTCTGCTCGCTCCCGAAGGAGGTTACCCCCGATTCAGTCTACCACTCCCGTTTTGTCGAACTTCGTTCGAAGTTCATTAATATGACCTTCATTTATACAGATGGCTCTAAGACCAATGACGGGGTCGGGTGTTCTTTTATTGTCGGGGCACAAAGTTTCCAATATCGGCTCCATGGCCATTGTTCGGTCTTCACAGCTGAGCTCTTTGCCCTCTACCAGGCTGTCCTTCACATCTGCCGCCACCGACATTCTGCATATGTCATCTGCTCCGATTCCCTGAGCGCTATCCAGAGCCTCGGTGATCCGTACCCGGTTCACCCTTTCGTGCACCGGATCCAACGCTCTCTTCAGCAGCTGGTGGACGTCGGTTCTCCGGTTAGCTTTATGTGGATTCCTGGCCATGTCGGTATCCCTGGGAACGAAGCTGCAGATGCCGCGGCCAAGGCTGCGGTCCTCCAGCCTCGGACAGCTTCTTGTGGTGTCCCTTCGTCAGATTGTAGCAGGGTAATTTGTCGGCGCATTGTCTCGCTGTGGCATGCCGATTGGGCTGCACTTACAGACAACAAGCTTCGGGCCTTGAAAGCTCTACCCGTGGCTTGGACGTCCTCCTCACGCCCTTCTCGGCGGGAGGAGGTAGTTTTGGCCCGGTTGCGAATTGGCCACTGCCGGTTCAGCCATCGCCATCTGCTGACGGCTGCGCCGGCGCCGTTCTGCCCGTGTGGGCAATTGCTGACGGTCCGCCACATTTTAACGTCGTGTCCGAATTTTAACACCCTACGTCTCGATATTGGCCTGCCATGTACTGTAGAAGCCATTTTAGCGGATGACCCACGAGCAGCTGCTCGCGTTCTTCATTTTATCAATTTGACAACCCTCTCAAAGGACATTTGATTATGCTGTTTTCTTTTTTAATCCTATGCCTGTCAGTATGTCTTTCATCGTGTTTTCCGTTTTGTTGCTGTTTTAAACTTGTGACTCGCGGTGCATTCCTAAAGTAGTCTGGGCGCTAATGACCGTTGACGTTTTGCGCCCTAAAACCACAAAAAAAAAAAACTTCCTGCTGCAATCTGATGAGGAGCTCAGGGCCAACCTGGAGCGCCGAGGCGTGCATTTCTTCCGGCGAGTCCAGCACGGCCCCAAAGACCGTCGCATCGACACTGTGGCCTTTATCCTCGCCTTCGAGGGGGACGTTCTCCCGGAGAAGGTAAAGGTGATGTGCTACTGGTGCGACGTGCGACCTTACGTCCCGCCTCCTATGCGCTGTTTTCGGTGTCTGCGCTTTGGGCACATGTCGTCACAGTGTGAGGCTGAGCCCCTTTGTGGCGATTGTGGACGTCCTCTTCGTGAGGAACATACATGCACCCCACCACCTCGGTGCGTTAACTGTCCTGGCATCCACTCGCCTAGATCCTCAGACTGCCCCACATATCAGAAGGAGAAGAAGATACAAGAACTCAAAACTATGGATCGTCTCTCTTATTCTGAGGCCAGGAAGAAGTATGACCGCCTCCATCCCGTGCCGTTGACCACTTCGTTTGCCTCAGTGGTGTCCCCTCCTTCCGCGGTATCCTCACCCCTATCCTGTCCCCCTCTGCCTCCTCCCCCCATCCGGGTTCCCTGCCTCTGCCTCCGCCTCCCAAATCCCTCACTTCCAAATCCTCCTCCCCCATGGCCCCCGCCCCCTCTGCCCCAGGGGCCACCCTTCCTCCTCCTCCTCCTCCTCCTCCTCCTCCTCCTCCTCCTCCTCCTCCTCCTCCTCCTCCCCCGCCGCCTCAGAAGCGTTCCTCTTCTCAGGCATCCATCGGGGAAACGTTCCGGACCCCAGCTTCCGAGGTCCGGCGTTCCAAAACGGACCCCGCGCGTGAGGACCTTCTTCGGATCCAGCCCACCACCCCTGTGCCTCCTCGGACTTCCAAGAAGGCCCCCAAGAAGAAGTCTCTATCCCCCTCTCCACCCCAGCGCGTTTCGTCTGACGCTCCATTCGTGAGTAGCTGCTCCCGGCCGTCCTCAGTTTCGCCGGGACGCTCTGCTGCCAGGCGCTCAGCTGGCCTCTCGTTGGCAAATGATGCTGCCCCTCCTACACCACCAGGGACAGCGGCCGCAGCTGGCGACGACTCGATGGAACACGATCCGCCTCCCGCCGGTTGTAGCGTTGTTCCCTCGAAACCTGGTCCTCTGCCGCCGTCGAGGTGACCAGCTCTTCCCCCGTCTCGTTCCCCCTCTTTTTTGACTAGCGATGGCCTTGTTACATTGGAACATAAGAAGTATTCGATCTGCTGCTCCGCCTGCACTGTCCGCTCGTCCTTGGTCTCCAGGAAACCAAGTTGCACCCGACTGACCTTATTGCCTTTACCCACTATACCTCGGAGCGGTATGACCTCACCCCTGTGGACGGTATCCCAGCTCATGGTGGGGTCATGCTGCTCGTTCGGGACGATGTCTATTACCATCCCATCCCATTGACCACCCCACTCCAAGCAATAGCTGTCCGTCTTAATCTTTCTGCTTTTACTTTTTCAGTTTGTACCATCTACACTCCATCATCCGCAGTTAATCGGGCTGACATGATGCACCTGAGTGTTCAGCTTCCTCCGCCGTTTTTGTTGTTTGGCGACTTCAATGCCCATCATCCCCTTTGGGGCTCTCCTGCATCCTGTCAAAGAGGCTCCCTCTTGGTGGATGTCTTCAACCATCTCAATCTTGTCTGTCTCAATACTGGTGCCCCGACTTTCCTCTCGGACTCTACTCATACCTACTCCCACTTGGACCTCTCGATCTGATCTACCACTCTTGCCCGTCGGTTCGAGTGGTATGTCCTTTCTGACACCTATTCGAGCGACCACTTCCCCTGTGTCGTTCGTCTCCTGCACCACACCCCATCCCCATGTCCTTCGAGCTGGAACATACCGAAAGCTGACTGGGGTCTATACTCCTCCCTGGCGACCTTTCCGGACCACGATTTTCTCAGTTGTGACAGTCAGGTCGAATACCTCACGGCTGTTATCATCAATGCTGTCGAACGTTCCATTCCTTGTACTACCTATTCTTCACGTCGCGTTTCCGTCCCCTGGTGGAACGAGGCTTGTAGAGTCTCTATCCGTGCTCGACGACGTGCTTTACGCACCTTTCGCCGCCATCCTACGTTCGCGAATTGTACTGGATACAAACGACTCCGAGCGCAATGCCGTAGAGTCATCAAAGACAGCAAGAAAGCTTGTTGGGCCTCTTTCACCAGCTCCTTTAACAGTTTTACTCCCTCTTCTGTCGTCTGGGGTGGCCTGCGCCGGCTGTCGGGCATTAAGGCCCACTCCTCGGTACCTGGCCTGACCTCAGGTAATGAGGTCCTCGTTGATCCTGTGGCTGTCTCCAACGCCTTCGGCCGGTTTTTCGCGGAGGTTTCAAGCTCCGCCCATTACCACCCTGCCTTCCTTCCCAGGAAAGAGGCAGAAGAGGCTCGGCGACCTTCCTTCCACTCGCTGAATCTGGAAACTTACAATGCCCCCTTTACTATGCGGGAACTCGAACGTGCGCTTGCACTGTTCCGGTCCTCTGCTCCGGGGCCCGATGCCATTCACGTTAAGATGCTGGCACACCTTTCTCCGGCGGGAAAAAGCTTCCTTCTTCGTACCTACAATCGCGTCTGGACCGAAGGTCAGGTCCCCATGCGTTGGCGTGACGCCGTCTTTGTTCCTATACCCAAACCCGGGAAGGATAGACACCTTTCTTCTAGTTACCGCCACATTTCTCTTACAAGCTGTGTCTGTAAGGTGATGGAGCGCATGGTTCATGCTCGGTTAGTTTGGATTCTTGAATCTCGACGGCTACTTACCAATGTCCAATGCGGCTTTCGTCGCCGCCGCTCCGCTGTTGACCACCTTGTGACCTTGTCGACATTCATCATGAACAACTTTTTGCGAAGGCGCCAAACGGTAGCCGTGTTCTTAGATTTGGAGAAGGCTTATGATACCTGTTGGAGAGGAGGTATCCTCCGCACTATGCACAGGTGGGGCCTACGCGGTCGCCTGCCACTTTTTATTGATTCTTTTTTAACGAATCGAAAGTTTAGGGTACATGTGGGTTCCGTATTGTCCGACGTCTTCCTCCAGGAGAACGGAGTGCCTCAAGGCTTCGTTTTGAGCGTAGCCCTTTTTGCCATCGCGATCAATCCAATTATGGATTGCATTCCACCTAATGTCTCAGGCTCTCTCTTTGTCGATGACTTCGCGATCTACTGCAGTGCCCAGAGAACATGCCTCCTGGAGCGCTGCCTTCAGCTTTGTCTAGACAGCCTATACTCATTGAGCGTGGCAAATGGCTTCCGTTTCTCTGAAGAGAAGACGGTTTGTATCAACTTTTGGCGATATAAAGCGTTCCTTCCGCCATCCTTACATCTCGGTCCCGTTGTTCTCCCATTCGTGGAAACAACTAAGTTTCTAGGGCTCACGTTGGACAGGAAACTGTGTTGGTCTCAGCATGTCTCTTATTTGGCGGCCCATTGTACACGTTCCCTTAATGTCCTCAGAGTTCTTAGTGGTTCATCTTGGGGAGCGGATCACACTGTCCTGCTTCGCTTGTATCGGTCCATAGTCCGATCGAAGCTGGATTATGGGAGCTTCGTCTACTTGTCTGTTCGGCCATCCCTCTTCCGCCGTCTCAACTCCATCCACCATCGGGGGTTACGTCTTGTGACAGGAGACTTCTACACTAGTCCTGTCGAGAGTCTTTATGCTGAAGCTGCCGAATTACCATTGACCTACCTGCGCGACGTACTGCTCTGTCGGTATGCCTGCCGGCTGTTGTCTATGCCCGACCACCCCTCTTACCAGTCCTTCTTCGCCGATTCTCTCGACCGTCAGTACTGGTTGTATGTGTCTGCCCTGCTGCCCCCCGGAGTCCGCTTCCGTCGCCTGCTTCGACAATTGGATTTTGCCCTCCCTACCACCTTCAGAGAGGGTGAGAGCCGGACACCACCTTGGCTCCAGGCTCCGGTTCATATTTATCTCGACCTCAGCTCACTCCCAAAGGACCCCCCAGGGGATCCACAACTCTTTTGTGGATACGTGCGTAGCGAGCACGGGACCCCGAGCTTATGTGGCCCTCCTTCCTTTCCGGGCTGCATACCTTCCCTTTCCGCATCCTTCCCCATCCCCCATCTTCGCCCCCCCCCCCCTCACCTCTGGCTCCTTCCTTCCTTTTCTCCCCCTCTGGGGGAATGGTTTGTGCCTACGTCCGGAGACGGACGCTTGTAAATGTACCACATTCTTTGCCTTCCTTACTTGTAAGTCTTCGTCCTTCCTTTGTCCTTCTCTTTTCCTTACCTCTTCTCTCTACCCTTTTCTCCGCTGCGGCGTTTGAGACCTCTTCTTTCCTTTCCCTTTCCCTTTCTTCCTCCCTGTGCGTGTCTGAAGGCCGACCCACGCACTTCCATGCGTAGCCGGTGACGGGGTAACGCGTAATTCCCCGCCCCGGGTAGACAGGTAGGACACGTACGTACCCCCTGGTAACGGCCAGGCCCAGGGAGGGGTGATTACCCGAGCTGATACCTTCCGAAAGTGCCGATTGGTCCCTCCGTCCGTTTGTCGGGAGGTGTGACCTGAGGTGTGAACAATCACCTAAGGCGGGAGTGCCCTCAGAGAGGGCCCCCACAAGGGAGGAGCGCGCCATCGGAGACGCCGGTAATCATGGGGGATTCTTCCGCAATGGTTTCCTCATCTTCCACTATGTCTGCTCACAAACGTAAGTTCACTGAGTCTCAACCACAGTCAGTTCTTCCATCGTTGCCACAGTTCCTTGTTGTTTCTCGGTCTGACGAAGGTCACGACTTCTCCACAGTCAACCCATTCATTATTCAGAAAGGTGTCGACGCAATTGCAGGTCCTGTAAAGTCTTGTTCCAGATTACGGAATGGCACCCTGTTGTTAGAAACACACAGTGCCCTCCAGGCACAAAAATTGCTGCGTACCTCACTACTACACACTTTCCCTGTCCGGGTGGAACCGCACCGTACCTTAAATTCCTCGCGTGGAGTCGTTTATACACGCTCCCTCGATGGACTGTCTGACGAAGAAATTCAGCACTACCTGTCAGACCAGGGCGTAACGGCTGTTCATAGGGTTATGAAAAGGGTTGACACGAAGATCATTCCAACCCGCACTGTCTTCTTGACATTTGACAAAGTGCAACTCCCATCGAAAATCAAAGCAGGCTATGAGATAATTTCCGTTCGCCCTTACGTCCCAAACCCTACGCGTTGCTATCGGTGTCAGCGGTTCAATCACTCCAGCCAGTCCTGTTCTAATCCGGCCAAATGTGTTACGTGTGGCAGGGATGCCCATGAGGGTGCTTGTCCACCTCCATCCCCTCGCTGCATCAACTGTATGGGTGACCACGCTGCTTCCTCTCGAGATTGCCCCGTTTTTAAGGACGAAAAGCTCATCCAGGAAATAAGAGTGAAGGAAAAGGTGTCGACCTTTGCTGCTCGGACATTATTCGCCAGTCGACAACCCACCGTGCCTCAGACAGGCAAATACAGCACTGTCCTTGCTTCTCCTCGGCCAACAAAGGAGGTGGCCACGCAGACTTGCGACCTCACCTTTAGTGCCACGGTCATCCGATCGGCCAGCGCAAAGATCGCCCGTTCAACTTCACCACTTTCGCCTGCCCACTCTTTGGCTCACCCTTCGTCGGGTTCTGCTAAATCTCGAGCCCACAAGTCAGACACCAAGTCTTCGAAGAAAGAGCATACTCGTGAAGAGTTTTTACGTACGGCAACTTCACCACCATCGGTTCCTCCTTCCTCTAAACCTCATACTTCCAAGAAGGCTACAAAGAAACCCAGTTCCTCTCCTTCTCCGCCAAGGCGTGTCCCATCCACAGCGCCACCTGGCGGAAATCGCCCTCGGCCGTCTTCTGTGTCGCCGAGGCGCACTGCTGGCGGCCGATCAACCGGCCGGCCGCTGGTGGCAGGAGCTGCTCCTGACCAACCTATGGATCAGGATCTTCCGCCTTCGGCTGAATGCCATTCCATGCTGTCGGTCGCAAGCTCTGAGCAGTCGTTGAGTTGACAGCACGCTTGGTCACATTCCTCCATTTTCTGTTCACCCTATGTCCATTATCCACTGGAATATCCGCGGCATTCGAGCCAATCGGGATGAATTGTCGATCCTCTTACGATCCTACTCGCCGGTCATCTTCTGTCTTCAGGAAACAAAGCTGCGTCCTAATGACCGCTTTGTTCTCCCTCAATTTCAGTCCGTCCGATATGACCTCCCCTCTGTGGAAGGCACTCCAGCCCATGGGGGACTCGTGATACTTCTCCATGATACTCTCCATTATCATCCAATCCCCATAGACAGTTCCTTCCCAGCTGTCGCCGTCCGTCTTTCCCTTTCTGGATACACATTCTCTCTTTGTACTGTCTACATTCCATCGTCCACACCAATGGCGCGAGCGGATCTCCTTCATATGCTTGGTCAGCTTCCACCCCCCTATTTGCTGGTTGGGGACTTCAATGCCCACCACCCGCTTTGGGGATCTCCACATCCTTGTCCACGTGGCTCCCTATTGCTAGACGTCTTCCACCAAGCGGATCTAGTTTGCCTCAACACTGGGGTCCCCACGTTTTTGTCTGCCTCCACGACAAATTTATCTCATTTGGACCTTGCGATCGGTACTGTTCCGCTAGCTCGGCGCTTCGAATGGTTCGCCCTTGATGATACACACTCGAGTGACCACTTTCCATGTGTCCTTAGGCTGCAGCCTCAACTGCCATATATGCGCCCGCGACGCTGGAAGTTTGCCCAAGCCGATTGGACACTTTTTTCGTCTCTAGCGACATTCGATGACCGTCGCTTTCCCAGCGTCGACGATGAGGTCACACATATTACCGACGTTATTCTTACAGCTGCGGAACGTTCAATACCACGCACCTCCGAATTGCCCCGGCGCCCCCCAGTTCCTTGGTGGAACGAGGCATGCCGTGACGCAATACGTGAGCGACGACGTGCTCTTCGCATTTTTCGTCACCATCCTACTTTGGCAAACTGTATCCGCTATAAGCAGCTCCGTGCGCGATGCCGTCGCGTCATCCGCGATAGCAAGAAGGCAAGCTGGCAATTCTTTATTAGCTCCTTTAACACCTTCACTCCCTCCCCGGAAGTTTGGAGTCGGCTTCGACGGTTCTCAGGCGCGCCTAGTTTCTCCCCGGTCTTTGGGCTCACTGTCGCGCATGATACCTTAGTGGACCCCGTCGCAATATCTAACTCATTGGGTCAGCACTTTGCTGAGGTCTCGAGCTCTTCAAATTACCCGCCAGCGTTTCTCCCGAAGAAACGTGCAGCGGAAGTGCGACATCTTGCTTTCTCCTCTGAAAATCACGAAAGCTACAATGCTGTTTTCTCCATGCGGGAACTCCAACATGCCCTTTCTTCTTCTCGCTCCTCCGCCCCAGGATCGGATGGTATCCATGTCCAAATGTTGCTGCATTTATCAACCCATAGTCTGCGTTACCTCCTTCGCCTTTATAATCGAATTTGGACCGACAGTACTTTTCCCAGACGATGGCGGGAAGCTATCGTCGTTCCCATTCCGAAACCTGGAAAGGACAAACATCTCCCCTCTAGCTATCGCCCCATTTCTCTTACGAGTAGTGTCTGTAAGATTTTGGAGCGTATGGTGAATTACCGTTTAGCTTGGTGGCTGGAATCACGCGATCTTTTAAAACCTGCCCAATGCGGATTCCGAAAGCATCGCTCTGCAGTTGACCATCTTGTTGCTCTCTCCACTTATATCATGAACAATTTTCTCCGGAAACGCCAAACGGTAGCAATATTTTTTGATCTGGAGAGAGCATACGATACCTGTTGGACAGGCATCCTCCGCACACTGTTCTCTTGGGGCTTTCGAGGCCGGCTGCCCCTTTTTCTTCGCGAATTTATGGCAGAGCGAACATTTAGGGTGCGGGTGAACACTACTCTCTCCCGTACTTTCTCTCAAGAAAACGGGGTACCCCAGGGCTCCGTGCTGAGTGTTGTCCTGTTTGCCATCGCTATAAATCCAATTATGGATTGTCTCCTTCCTGACGTCTCGGGCTCCCTCTTTGTGGACGATTTTGGGATCTACTACAGCTCTCAACGGACCAGCCTTCCTGAACGACGTCTTCAAGGATGTCTCGATCGCCTCCACTCTTGGAGCATCGAAACCGGCTTCCGTTTTTCTCCCAGTAAGATCGTTTGTATTAATTTTTGGCGACGTAAGGAGTTTCTTCCGCCCTCCTTACATCTAGGTCCTGTCAACCTTCCGTTTTCAGACGTCACTAAATTCTTGGGTGTTATGTTTGACAGAAAACTGTGCTGGTCCTCCCACGTTTCCTATCTTTCGGCTCGCTGTTTGCGAACGCTAAACACCCTCCGTGTCCTGAATGGTACCTCCTGGGGAGCGGACCGAGTGGTCCTTCTCCGCCTCTATCGCGCCTTAGTGCGCTCGAAATTGGACTATGGAAGCATAGTCTACTCCTCTGCTCGGCCGTCTATTCTTCGGCGTCTCGACTCTATCCACCACCGTGGATTACGTTTAGCGTCTGGAGCTTTTTACACTAGCCCTGTGGAAAGCCTTTATGCTGAGACTGCTGAACCTCCGCTGTCCAATCGGCGAGCGGTCCTTCTGAGCCGTTATGCTAGCCATCTGTCTTTCATGCCTGCTAATCCAGCCCATGACCCTTTTTTCGACGCCTCCTTTGATGTAGGGTATGCAGGCCGCTCCTCCTCCCTACTACCCCCGGGAGTCCGCTTCCGTCAACTGCTCCATTCTCTTTCCTTCCGCTTTCCTAAAACCTTCTTGACAACTTGGGGTACAGCACCGCCTTGGCTCCGTCCCCGGATCTGTCTGCTCCGTGATCTTTGTCAATTTCCCAAGGATGGTACACCTTCACTTTGTTATCGTCGGGCATTTGCTGCTCTATGTGCACAAATGACGGACGCCACCTTTATTTACACCGACGGCTCGAAAACATCGTTGGGTGTAGGGAGTGCCTATATTGTTGGCGACGCCCCAAATCACTTTCGGCTTCCCGACCAGTGTTCGGTTTATACTGCGGAGCTTTTCGCTGTTCTCCAGGCTGTCCACTACATCCGCCGCCATCAGCGGATACAGTACGTAATCTGCTCAGATTCTCTCAGCTCTCTCCTCAGTCTCAAAGCTCTTTACCCTGTGCACCCTCTGGTCCACCGGATTCAGGACTGTCTGCGCTTGCTCCACCTGGGGGGCGTCTCGGTGGCGTTCCTCTGGCTCCCGGGACACGCTGGTATCTGTGGGAATGAGGCGGCTGATATAGCAGCCAAGGCTGCAGTTTCTCTTCCTCGGCCAGCTATTCAGTCGCTTCCCTTCACCGATCTACGGAGCGGTTTATGTCGCAAAGTTGCTCATTTATGGCATGCGCATTGGTCAACACTTCCCCGCAATAAATTGCGGGAAGTGAAAGCCCTTCCTTGCGCTTGGACCTCTTCCTCCCGAACGCGTCGTCGGGAGGAGGTAATTTTAGCTAGACTCCGGATAGGGCACTGTCTTTTTAGCCATCGACATCTTTTAAGCGGCGATCCTCCCCCACTCTGTCCCCACTGCTCTCAGCTGTGGACGGTCAGACACCTTTTAATTGAATGCCCCTATTTTAATCCGTTACGCTCCCGTCTACAGCTATCGCCTGACCTATCGGTGATTTTAGCAGATGACACGCGCTCAGCCGACCGCGTTCTCCACTTTATTAGTGACAGTGAAATGACGTCAGTCATTTGAAGTTTTATCGGGGGACCATCAAGCCCTCTCTGTAGTGGACTTTTAAGCCTTGTTTCTGCTTTTAGTGTCTCCAATTCTTTGAGTTTCGTTCCCTTTTTTGCTGTTTTCCATTTTCGGTTTTTATTATTTCCTCAGTCACGGTCCGGGCGCTAATGACCATAGCAGTTTTGCGCCCTAAAACCACAAACAAAAAAAAAACTCCCGAAGGAGGGTACTCCGGCTGCAGTGTATTGCTCACGGTTTGTCGAACTTCGTGCTCGACTTGCCGGTCACACCTTTATTTACACCGATGGCTCCAAAACTGACGATGGTGTCTGCTGTGCCTTTGTCGTCGGGGCCGCCACCTTTAAATACCGGCTTCTCGACGAATGTTCCAGCTTTACGGCCGAGCTTTCTGCTCTCCATCAAGCCGTTCAGTATGCCCGCCGCCACCGCCATTCATCGTATGTACTCTGCTCTGACTCACTCAGTGCTCTTCAGAGCCTTGGAGCTCCCTATCCGGTCCATCCCTTGGTTCAACGGATACAGCAGTCCCTCCATTCTTTCGCTGATAATGGTTCTTCTGTCAGCTTTCTGTGGGTCCCCAGACATGTAGGAGTGCCTGGGAATGAGGCTGCGGATGCTGCAGCCAAGGCTGCAGTCCTCCTGCGTCGGCCAGCCTCCCATTGTGTCCCGTCATCTGACGTTCGTGGGGATGTTTGTAAGAGGCTTGTGTCGTTGTGGTGGGATGTTTGGTCATCCCTCCAAGGAAACAAGCTCCAGGCAGTAAAACCGCTCCCAACTGCTTGGACAACCTCCTTCCGACCATCTCGGCGAGAGGAGGTCCTTCTGACCAGGTTAAGGATTGGGCATTGCCGGTTTAGCCACCGCTACCTGCTCTCCGGTGACGCAGACCCGCAGTGCCCTTGTGGTCAGGCATTAACAGTGCGCCATGTTTTATTGTCGTGTCCCCGCTTTAGTCAATCTCGTGTTGTCCTGTCCCTGCCATCTACTTTACCGGATATTTTAGCTGATGACGCTCGAGCAGCTGCTCGTGTTCTGCGTTTTATAACTTTGACTGGCTTGTCCAAAGACATCTAACCTTTTTTCTTATTTTATCTACATCTTTGTCAGGTCTTTCTGGTGTCCCCCCCTCCCCTTGAGTTTCACTAGATTCCATGTGCTCTCACAACAGTGACTGGGCGCTAATGACCTCAGTAGTTGAGCGCCCTTAAACCCCACCAAGAAAAAAAGAAGGAACATGACTTGATTTAGAACAGATAGGCTTAGGGACTGATGACCTTAGTAGTTAAGTCCCATAAGATTTCACACAAATTTGAAAATTTGTAAAATGAAATTTAATCTTCTGTCGATGAGCTTCAAGCAGCACTTCACAAATGTTACACGACTAAATTGAAGACACATACACCATATACGCCATCGTTAACCAAGTAGCATTTAAAACGTAGATGTATTTGGCTCCGGAACTCATGCAAGTTGTGTATACCATTGTTGCCACTTTGGTAGCAAGTGTAGGGACTCACGAGCCGCTAGCCGGGAGTCATGTGGTGTTGGTTACCCTGGCGGACAGAGAAGGACGCAGTGCTGACCATACCGTTGGGCTCTTGTTAGTGTTCATGCGCTCGAGACCAATTAGGCTCACAGACTTGTCAGGTGAGGTTGCCCCGTCAGTCCTTCCCCGACTAGCTCAAGATCCGCTCGCGAGCGTATTAGTCGCTACTTGATATGCACCTCTACCCTTATTGCGAATTCCACAAATTGTAGCATCAAATGTTTGACCTGGAAACATCTGGCTTGCCGCTAGAGGTCCCTGATGAGGTTAGAGCATGACCTTCGCCCAGAATCATCTTCGCAATTTTTCATCACAGTCATCATACTACACTGTTCGTAAACTTACTTGACGTTCTGTTAGATCACTACTCGACAGCCATTTTCCGTCTGGGGTGTGATATGTCAATTGGTAAGCATCAGAATCTAGCTTTCAAAGTGTTCTAGCACGTAAGAGATTTTAATGTTTTTTTGCTGTCTATTTTCCGTATTCCGCTGTTTACTGTTCTTTTGTTTGGATGCTTGATGTTTTAATTCTTGTTGTTTTGCTGTAAGAAGGTCTACATACTTGATTAGGTGGAAGGTGTGATAATGATTATCAAATTTACTTATATGATGTGAGGCTAGTCGTAGAGCGACATTGTCTTTATCATTTAATGTGTACTGAAACAAGAATGGCGCAATTCTCAAAAAGTTTACCTAGGCCCAACAGTGTCTTGCGAGTTTTTGTTACCTCAGTGTGTCTTTTTCGTGAGAAGTAGTAGCAAGCCATGGTGATTAAAATACAGTAAAAATGGGAACCGGCAAACGTCGTTGTTGTCCAAACCACGCCAAAAGGTTTTGTGGGTGGGAAATTCATCCGAAAATCTCAACAAAAAACCAATAACTGATTGAGTTAAGAAGGCATGTATTCTACATTTTGACTGTCCTGCTTGTGATCAAGATAAAATTTCGCATCTCAAATTGCTTAACATCCAATACTACCTCTTTCACCGAAGTGTTGATAGGAAAGCGTTTAGCCGCCACATTCACTATTCCTTCTGCCTCACAAATAATGCAGGGAATTTAGGTAAAGCTAGATACGTATAAAGTTTTCAAATTTATCTTCATAACATTTGCGATCTTCGATACGAAACTCACGAATATAAAATTAGCTACTTGGTCCTCTTTCAGTGCAATTGTGAAGGGCTTTTTGTATAATATGAGACGATAACTATGTTTCCATTGTGAATGATCTATTAGATAGCTACTAGAACGTGGAATATAGAATGTCATTTCAGATACACCTTTTAAATCCCAATCCTCATTTCTTTCTATAAAACTTGCGAGTTGTAAGCAATCAGCAGTTCGAACGCTTTCACCAAAACATCCGTACGATGGATCACCGTTACCAAGATCAGTCGAACCCTTCAATGACGGGCAACCAGTGATGAAACGAAAACAAAAGAAGAGCATCGTTGTGTCATTTTCCGAATGACAAAGGCGAAAACAATTGAAAATATGTTGAGCTAATTTACACCTTCTACTGACGTCATGTCCTTATGTACATTTTAAATAGTATTTAGTTATAGAGTTCTGAATATGCATTTCTTCTTTATTTTAATTGTGTTAATGTACGCCATAACTGTTTTTGATTCTGCTTTGCATCTTAGGAAATGCGAAGCGATAGAGATAAACTGTTCTTACTAATGAATTCAACATCCCGAATTTAAGTAAATACACCCATTTACGAACTATATGGAGAAAATGTTGAATTTGTTGACTGATGAATTGTTCATAGAGAAATGGAAAACAGCAGGGTAGGTTTTGGTAGGGAAAAGTAAAACGTCTTATCGTGAGAGTTTTCCAGTGAGCTGAAAACGACGCAAAGAACAAACCTACCAGAAAACAAATACACATTGCAGCAAGTGTTTCTCTGTAGTATAAGACTAAGCAAAGAACAAAGCTACTAGTAGTTGCTCTACAATACTAAAGGCCATGCACAATATTAGATGATAACGAGAAAGGAAACGCCTCCTGTGGGGAGGCGTCACTCACCCCCGACGACGCGGCAGTTGAGGGTGATGTCGTCGCCCTCCAGCAGCGGGCCCAGCGTCTTGTTGAGCCGCCGCCCCCACCGATCCAGGATAACCGGCGTCTCTGGCAGCACTGCAACACCAGCCGTCTCAGTACACACGTGTGCCAAGATATGGGCTACATTTTGTACTAACAACTACTACTTCCAGAGGGCGAGTTATTAATCTGTGGAAAGCTAAATGTGCACGGTTCTCTTTGGGGGATAACGAACAGGCCACTGATGTCACACTCCGCCGTCCATATGTCTTACACATTACATATGATACTAAAAGACTACCAGAATGAGACAGGAAAATGTACATTGTCCCGTGTGAGGGTGGTTACTTTGAGGAGCACTACAAAAACCTTAAGGATTACTTGCTCTCATCGACCATCACATCTGTTATAATTCATGTTTCAATAGAAAATCAACAAAACACAAACTTATGTGCTCTTTGGTTTTCTTGAAGTACATTTTCAAGAATTTCTCTCCCGTGCCAACCTTTTTATCTCAAAATAGCAACTACAACCTAAGTTCTCAATTACTTGTTGCATGTATTCCAATCTCTGTCTTTCTCTGCAGTTTGCAACCTCTGCAGCTTCCTCTAGGGCCATGGACGTTATTCCATGATGTTGTAACACTTGCCCAATTATCCGTCTCTTCTTCATGTCAGTGTCTTCCATATATTCCTTTCCTCATCGATTCTGTGGAAATATTCCACATTCCTTACTTTATCGCTAAACCCAATTTTTCAACATTCGAACGTAGCACCACATTTCCATTGCCTGGATTCCCTTCAGTTCCGATTCTCCCACAGTCCGAATTTAACAATGACGGGTTCCACCACGAATTTTTAAAATTTTCTTCCCCAAATTGAGGTCTATGGCTGATACTAGTAAACTTCTCTTGCCTAGTACTGTCTTCTTTGCCAGTGCAAGACTGCTGGCTCTGTCCATCATTGATTATTTTTATGCCTTCTTCTACTTCGTGATCCTGATTCTAATGTTAAATTTCTCGATGTTCCCGTTGCTGCTACTTCTCATCACTTTCGTCTTACTTCGACTTGTTCCAAATCCAGGCTCTGTACTCTGTGTACTCGTTAGATTCTTCATTGCGTTCAACAAATCTTGCAGTCTTTCTTTACTTTCACTGTAGATAGCAGCGTCGACTAACCTTATCACTGATATCCTATCACCTTGAATTTTAATTTCACTTTTGAACCTTTATTTCTCTCATTGCTTCTCCGGAGCGAAAGACTGTATAACTGACTTGCATCTTTCTAGTCCGAGCACTTCGCACTTTGTTTCTGGTCTTCCAGACTTTGATCCATTTCGTTCATGTACGTATTGCATATTACTCGTCTTTCCGTACAGAGTACCGTATTCTTCTCACATTTTCGAAAACGATGCACCATTTTAGACTGACTAACACTTTTTCCAGAACGATAAATGCCATAAACTATCCGACTTTCCTTCAGTCTTGCTTTCATTGGCCCCTTAACCTTTCCTAAAGCCAAACTGTTAGTCATCGAACAGATTATCAGTTTTCTTTTCCATTCTTCTGTATATTATTCTTGTCAATTTTATCCTCTTCAAAATAGCCCCCCCCCCCCCCCCATTAGAAACTATGCAATTATGACAGTGCTTATTCCAGTATTCGCAACACTACTGGAACTAGTTCCTTGTGACAGCTATCATCTCCATTGGCGGTGAGTTTTTAATCTCATCTCTGTTTCTAAAATAAGGGTCCTTACAGGTTTCTTTTTAATTCTGGAACATACAGACTTCTTACGGATTCATTGTAACGCTTTTTTTACTCAACACAAGAGGTGTTGTAAATAACACTCCTTAACACTCCTTATTGGTCACTGGAACTCGTGGAATAATATGCTGTTAAAATAAAAGGGAATGGTGAGCATAAACTGCACGTTTAATTGCACTTGTTCGAGCTTTATCCGATCTTGGCAATTCATAATGCTTAGAAAGGGACAATTAAGCCGGAAATTCGACATTGTCTGTAAAGACGTTTCAGTGGTTCTACTTTGTCATTTATTGACTTCTGAGAAACTTACTTTGTCGTTGATTTTGTTCTAAAGCCAACAGTTTTGTAATATATTTTGATGTCACATTTCATACAAAGTAAATTCGAAAAAATAAGGGGGTGAGCTAACTGATGCAACAGAATTATCGGAAACGTCTCTGACTATGATTCAGTTATCGTCTGCAATTACTTCTTCCACTTTTCGCAACATATGAACGGTTGACGATGTGCTGGAGCGTCCAGGGAACTCGTGAGACTCGACGTTTTCCTGGCCTTCTTTGAAACGCTTATTTCATTCGCAACCTTCTTTTTTTCTCATAGCAGACTCACCGAAACAATATTTAACAGTTCTAATACTTTGCTTGACAATTTAATTCAAACCTACTGTTTTATAAAGCAGGTGATCACCGTTATTACCAAAGCCATGTAACTCTTTTGACATATGGTAACAGAATAATTATTTAGTATGGCTAAGGCTGTTGAGATGCTTCATTGGATACCAACAAAACAATAAGATCGCACGAATCTAACCAATACAACACGTAAAATTACCCAGCGAAGAAGTATCTCCTTTAACGTTTGTGACGAGCTGAACTGTTTACGGACTGGGGGTTTGTAGTGCAATAGGCACTCAAATTATTAGAGCCCATCTCAAAAATCGCCTTAAGGACTCGGCTTGATACTAGATCGTGTCCATACCTTACAACTACGATATTGTTGTTCCTGAAATGCTGCTATACTTGTACCAAAGAGGCCAACGATATAGGGAAATGTTAGAGCTTGAAGGTTTCAATCAGTTGCCCAGGCATGAGAAGACAGTGCTGTTATGAGCGCAAGGCCGTCTACATGTGGACATTATCTTAGAGTACCCATCCGGCGCAATATAGTGAATTTTCATAGCTGATTACACTCCACTAAAGATCATAAGTAAATCGTTGCATCCACATCTTTGTCTAACCCTGGGTGTCTGTTTACAAGCTCGCCGCCGCTGACTGCAACATTTCAACCGTCGTAAACGCACTGCGCAGAGCGTCCAGCCCCCGGCTGATGTGCATAATCTTGTTTATTCATGCTGATCCTACTACCCGCCGTTACTCCGTACTTAGTAAGAAGTGCAACCACCTTACGTACATCGTTCTCCGACCGGACGAGTATTACCAAGTCGTCAGCATATGCAGACAAATGAAGGAGCTCCCACGGAGTCTAACGCCTTTAAGAGTCCGTATAAGAGTCTGCATCAATGGTTCGAGCGTTATTTCAAACAGCATCATCGTTAAGTGATACCCTTGACTGACTAAGCTCAAACAGGAATCGTTCCTACCTCCCTGCCATTGACTCTCACCATCGAAGGAACGCCGCGAAGGAGGCGCATAAGGACAGTAATAAAAGCATGAGGTATCGTCATGCGTCGCATGGTTGAGTCAAGGAAATCATGGTTGATCCTGTAAAGGGCACGATCAAAATCCACTGATGCGAACGCCGCCCGCTTGCGACAAGCTTCCGTCAGGGAAATGTCATGGCATTCGCCTAGGTTAGAATGGATGTTGCTCCGAATCCCTAGACAAGCCTGGTCGGGTGGTAATGTCTTGGATATTACAGTCTATTGCCTTGCCGCCAACATTCACGCCAAGATCTTAGTCAGTATTGAGCATTGTGAGCGGTCGAAATGATTGGGCGCTGACACTCACTGCCGATTTCGGTATTGGTATAAGCAGTTCCGCCACGAATTGCGACGGAACGTCCGTGTCAGGGCTCAATAACTCATTATGCATCAAAACCAATTGGGACATAACTAAATCCGCAAATTCGGCATAAAATTCGAGTGCCAACTTACCTGGCCTTCGTGAATGCCCTCCGTATGTCATCTCCCGTTAGAGGTTCCAATAAAGCATCTGCATTCGGATCATCTACCCCCATTTCCATATGTCGCAAAATTTCTTCTCCTATCCGATTGTCCGTCAGCGTCCCAGTGAAAAGGAGGCAGTAATGATCCAGAAACCCAGCATGAATGTCCTGCTGTGACGTCAAGGGCCGACCAACACCATCATGGAGCACTGCAATCAAGGATAGGCGATTACGCACATGTCCCTTGGACACATGATGCATGCTAATACGGTTTCCATCTACACTGTCCAAGCACTCCTGGTGGTAGTAGGGAGGAGGGGCGGCCTGCATACCCTACATCAAAGGAGGCGTCGAAAAAAATGTCATGGGCTGGATTAGCAGGCATGGAAGACATATGGCTAGCATAACGACTCAGAAGGACTGCTCGCCGATTGGACAGCGGAGGTTCAGCAGTCTCATCATAAAGGCTTTCTACAGGGCTGGTGTAAAAAGCTAAAGACACTAAACTTAATCCACGGTAGTGGATAGAATCGAGACGACGAAGAACAGACGGCCGAGCAGAGGAGTAGACTATGTTTCCATTGTCCAATTTGGAGCACACTAAGGCGCGATAGTGGCGGAGAAGGACCACTCGGTCCGCTCCCCAGGAGGTGCCATTCAGGACACGGAGGGTGTTGAGGGATCGCAGACAGCGAGCCGAAACATAGGAAACGTGGGAGGACCAGCACAGTTTTCTGTCAAACATAAGACCCAAGAATTAAGCGACATCTGAAAACGGAAGGTTGACAGGTCCTAGATGTAAGGAGGGCGGAAGAAACTCCTTACGTCGCCAAAAATTAACACAAACGGTCTTACTGGGAGAAAAACGGAAGCCGGTTTCGGTGCTCCAAAGTGGGGGCGATCGAGACATCCTTGAAGACGTCGTTCAAGAAGGCTGGTCCGTTGAGAGCTGTAGTAGATCGCAAAATCGTCCACAAAGAGGGAGCCCGAGACATCAGGAAGGAGAAAATCCATAATTGGATTTATGGCAATGGCAAACAGTAAAACACTCAGCACGGAGCCCTGGGGTACCCCGTTTTCTTGGGAGAAGGTACGGGAGAGAGTAGAGTTCACCCGCACCCTAAATGTGCGCTCTGCCATAAATTCGCGAAGAAAAATTGGCAGCCGACCTCGAAAGCCCCAAGAGAACAGTGTGCGGAGGATGCCTGTCCTCCAACAGGTATCGTATGCCCTCTCCAGATAAAAAAATATTTCTACTGTTTGGCGTTTCCGGAGAAAATTGTTCATGATATAAGTGGAGAGAGCAACAAGATGGTCAACTGCAGAACGATGCTATCGGAATCCGTATTGTGCAGGTGTTAAAAGACTGCGGGATTACAGCCACCAAGCTAAACGGTAATTCACCATACGCTCCAAAACCTTACAGACACTACTCGTGACAATGGGGCGATAGCTAGAGGGGAGATGTTTGTCCTTTCCAGGTTTCGGAACAGGAACGACGATAGCTTCCCGCCATCGTCTGGGAAAGGTACTGTCGGTCCAAATTCGATTATAAAGGCGAAGGAGGTAACGCAGACTATGGGTTGATAAATGCAGCAACATTTGGACGTGGATACCATCCGGTCCTGGGGCGGAGGAGCGAGAAGAAGAGAGTGCATGTTGGAGTTCCCGCATGGAGAAAACAGTATTGTAGCTTTCGCGATTTTGAGAGGAGAAAGCAAGAGGTCGCACTTCCGCTGCACGTTCTCGGGAGAAACGCTGGCGGGTAATTTGAAGAGCTCGAAATCTCAGCAAGTGCTGACCCAATGAGTTAGAAATTGTGACGGGGTCCACTAATGTGTCATGCGCAACAGTGAGCCCAGAGACCGGGGAGAAACTAGGTGCGCCTGAGAACCGTCGAAGCCGACTCCAAACTTCCGAGGAGGGAGTGAAGGTGTTAAATGAGCTAATAAAGAATTTCCAGCTTGACTTCTTGCTATCGCGGATGACACGACGGCATCGCGCACGGAACTGCTTATAGCGGATACTGTTGGCCAAAGTAGGATGGTGGCGGAAAACGCGGAGAGCACGTCGCCGCTCACGTATTGCGTCACGGCATGCCTCGTTCCACCAAGGAACTGGGGGGCGCCGGGGCAATTCGGAGGCGCGTGGTATTGAACGTTCCGCAGCTGTAAGAATAACGACGGTAATATGTGTGACCTCATCGTCGACGCTGGGAAAAAGACGGTCATCGAATGTCGCTAGAGACGAAAAGTGTCCAATCGGCTTGGGCAAACTTCCAGCGTCGCGGGCGCAGATATGGCAGTTGAGGCTGCAGTCTAAGGACACATGGAAAGTGGTCACTCGAGTGTGTATCATCAAGGGCGAACCATTCGAAGCGCCGAGCTAGCGGAACAGTACCGACCGCAAGGTCCAAATGAGATAAATTTGTCGTGGAGGCAGCCATAAATGTAAGGACCCCAGTGTTGAGGCAAACTAGATCCGCTTGGTGGAAGACGTCTAGCAATAGTGAGCCACGTGGACAAGGATGTGGAGATCCCCAAAGCGGGTGGTGGGCATTGAAGTCCCCAACCAGCAAATAGGGGGGTGTAAGCTGACCAAGAAGATGGAGATCAGCTCGTGCCATTGGTGTGGACGATGGAATGTATACAGTACAAAGAGAGAACGTGTATCCAGAAAGGGAAAGACGGACGGCGACAGCTTGGAAGGAAGTGTTTAAGTGGATTGGGTGATAATGGAGAGAATCATGGAGAAGAATCAAGAGTCCACCATGGGCTGGAGTGCCTTCAACAGAGGGGAGATCCTATCGGACGGACTGCAAATGAGGGAGAACAAAGTGGTCATTGGGACGCAGCTTTCTTTCCTGAAGACAGAAGATGACCGGCGAGTAGGATCGTAAGAGGATCGACAATTCATCCCGATTGGCTCGAATGCCGCGGATATTCCAGTGCATAATGGACATAGGGTGAACAGAAAATGGAGGAATGTGTCCAAAATTGCTGTCAACTCAAAGACTGCTCAGAGATTGCGACCGACAGCATGGAATGGCATTCAGCCGAAGGCAGAAGATCCTGATACATAGGTTGTTCAGGAGCAGCTCCTGCCACCAGCGATCGGCCTGTTGATCAGCAGCCAGCAGTGCGCCTCAGCGACGCAGAAGGCGACAGAGGGCGATTTCCGCCAGGTGGTGCTGTAGATGGGACACGCCTTGGCGGAGAAGGAGATGAACCGGGTTTCTTTGTAGCTTTCTTGGAAATATGATGATTAGAAGATGGAGGAACCGATGGTTGTGAAGTTGGGTTACGTAAAAAATCTTCACGAGTATGCTCTTTTTTCGAAGTCTTGGTGTCTGACTTTTGGGCTCGAGATTTAGCAGAACCCGATGATGGGTGAGCCATAGAGTGAGCACGCGAAAGTGGTGAGGTTGAACGGGCGATCTTTGCGCTGGCCGATCTGACGACTGTGGCGCTAAAGGTGAGGTCGCAAGTCTGCATGGCCGCCCCCTTTGTTGGCCGAGGAGAAGCAAGGACAGTGCTGTATTTTCCTGTCTGAGGCACGGTGGGCTGTCGACTGGCAAATAATTTTCGAGCAGCAAAGGTCGACACCTTTTCCTTCACTCTGATTTCCTGGATGAGCTTTTCGTCCTTAAAAACGGGGCAATCACGAGAGGAAGCAGCGTGGTCACCCATACAGTTGATGCAGCGAGGGGATGGAGGTGGACAACCACCCTCATGGGCATCCTTGCCACACGTAACACATTTGGCCCGATTGGAACTGGACTGGCTGGTGTGATTGAACCGCTGACACCGATAGCAACACATAGGGTTTGGGACGTAAGGGCGAACGGAAATTATCTCATAGCCTGCTTTGATTTTCGATGGGAGTTGCACTTTGTCAAATGTCAAGAAGACAGTGCGGGTTGGAATGATGTTTGTGTCAACCCTTTTCATAACTCTATGAACAGCCGTTACGCCCTGGTCAGACAGGTAGTGCTGAATTTCTTCGTCAGACAATCCATCGAGGGAGCGTGTATAAACGACTCCACATGAGGAATTTAAAGTGCGGTGCGCTTCAACCCGGACAGGGAAGGTGTGGAGCAGTGAAGTACGCAGCAATTTTTGTGCCTGGAGGGCACTGACTGTTTCTAACAAGGTGCCATTCCGTAATCTGGAACAAGACTTTACAGGACCTGCAATTGCGTCGACACCTTTCTGAATAATGAAAGGGTTGACCGTGGAGAAGTCGTGACCTTCGTCAGACCGAGAAACAACAAGGAACTGTGGCAACGATGGAAGAACTGTCTGTGGCTGAGACTCAGTGACCTTACGCTTGTGAGCAGACATAGTGGAAGGTGAGGAAACCATTGCAGAAGAATCCCCCATGATTACCGGCGTCTCCGATGGCGCGCTCCTCCCTTGTGGGGGCCCTCTCTGAGGGCACTCCCGCCTTAGGTGATTGTTCACACCTCAGGTCACACCTCCCGACAAACGGACGGAGGGACCAATCGGCACTTTCGGAAGGTATCAGCTCGGGTAATCACCCCTCCCTGGGCCTGGCCGTTACCAGGGGGTACGTACGTGTCCTACCTGCCTACCCGGGGCGGGGAATTACGCGTTACCCCGTCATCGGCTACGCACAAAAATGCGTGGGTCGGCCTTCAGACACGCACAGGGAGGAAGAAAGAGAAAGGGAAAAACAAAGAAAGAGAAAGGAAAGAGGAGAGGTCTCAAACGCCGCAGCGGAGAAAAGGGTAAAGAGAAGAGGTAAGGAAAAGAGGACAAAGGAAGGAGGACGACATACAAGCAGAGAAGGCGAAGAATGTGGTACATTTACGAGCGTCCGTCTCCGGACGTAGGCACAAACCATACTCCCAGAGGGGGAGAAAGGGAAGGAAAGAGCCAGAGGTGAGGGGCGAAGATGGGGGAGAGGGAAGGATGCGGAAATGGAAGGTTTGCAGCCCGGAAAGGAAGGAGGGCCACATAAGCTCGGGGTCCCGTGCTCGCTACGCACGTATCCACAAAAGAGTTGTGGACCCCCTTGGGGGGGGGGGGGCGTCGTCGTGTTTGTGTGCTGTATCGTACAGTACTGTCAACCCTGGGTACGTACCACTGTGTTTTACCTTCTCCCATACGCGGATTCACTTATGTTTCTACTGTTATTGCGCCGTTTATACGTACAAAAGGTGTAGTACATTTACATTTTCTTTTGTCCACCACTTCTTAGCAGTGGAAGGTACCGTTGGACCTCTGAGGACTGACAGTGGAAGGTCTCACACTGTCCGCACACCTGACACAGAGGAGGCTGTCCTATGTCTGATGGAAGAACCCCTTGGACCAGTGTGCAGCGATTAGCAGCAACAAAAGGCCTGTATCACTTAATTATTTGGAGGATACATCATGAACAACTGGTGTACCCATATCACTGACACGGCGTTCAGGCCCTGAAGCCATTGGATCATCACAGCAGAAAGAGCTTCTGTAAATGGCTGTTCCAGAACAGTGCCGCAGGTCCACTGCTCACATAGATTTTATTTATCGATGAGGCAGGGTTCACAAGAGATGGTGTTGTGAATTTCCACAACCAGCATGTATGGGCAGATGTAAATCTCCAAGCAGATCGGGAAAAAGGGCATCAACACAGATTCTCAGACCACGTATGGGCAGGGGTACTTGGTGATAGTTAATAGGGTGACACATGCTTCCACAAACGTTAACTGAGGCGAATTATCTGGATTTTCTCATTAATGTATTTCTTACCTTGCTGGAGGCTGTATCATTCCAGCAACGAATACAAATGTGGTTCATGCATGATGGCGCACCAGCACACATTCGTCACAATGTGTTCGAATATCAGCCGTTTCAGGACTGCTGGACTAGTGAGGGGGCCTACATATTACCCTGCTTATTCCCCAGACCTCAGTGCCCTAGGCATTTGGTTATGGGGACATTGGAAGGAATTGTTCTATGCCACGCCAATTAACGATGTGAGGACACTTTAGCGTCCCATCTTCAATGAGTGCCAGCAGGTACAACAACAACCGGGTATACTTCAAAGGGTTATATCTTTGTGATTATCATGAGTACACAATTGGTATCACTGCTCCTAAACCTCTGAAACATTTTGTAATGTATAAATTGTTGTTAAGAGATTAAGAACTGAGTTAGTACTATACCAATTATAATATTTTATCTGCCATGTGAGTGTAAATTTCTCTGTCCACAGCAATGAATCTATTAATCTGGTTGGTGTTGATAAAACTGGCTGAAAGGAATTTTTTCCTCTCTTCTAGAGAAAATCATTCCACAACTGAAATAATACCAGACAGCTTAAAACTTTGCAGAATTCAGTTTGTAAGGTTACAGAGTCTTCTGTGTTGTCAAGTAAGTTTTCTTCCTTCCTTCTTGACATAAATGAAATGTCCCCTCACCTTTTGTACTTAAGAAACATATTAGTGCCAGGTGGTGCTGTAGATGGGACACGCCTTGGCCTTCTTGGAAATATGATGATTAGAAGATGGAGGAACCGATGGTTGTGAAGTTGGGGTACGTAAAAAATCTTCACGAGTATGCTCTTTTTTCGAAGTCTTGGTGTCTGACTTTTGGGCTCGAGATTTAGCAGAACCCGATGATGGGTGAGCCATAGAGTGAGCACGCGAAAGTGGTGAGGTTGAACGGGCGATCTTTGCGCTGGCCGATCTGACGACTGTGGCACTAAAGGTGAGGTTGATCAAGATTTGCCATCTTCTCCTGAAAAAAGTGATCCAACATATCAGGAAATAAGTGACAGAGATCCGTGTTTCTTAACTCAGGCATACCTTACTTGTCGAGTTTGTGGCTTGAGCATAAGAAAAAAGTAGAGAGAACTGCTAGGCTCTAGGTTAAAAGAATGCAATCTTCTATGACGGGATACAAATGTAACTTCATATAGCAATAGAGAAAGCACTCTCCTCCCTATTTTTCAAACGATGGGAAACTGACGTTCTATAGTAGTGCACGTGACGTAACGAAAGCTCTGGACTTTAAATACAGTACAGAGGGCCGCATACTCGTTATACTTATCTCCAAAACTAATTTAAAGCAGCTCAACTCCACAATGGGAACGTAACTTCTTCCATACCAGTTGCCTATGCTACCTTGGCTAAAGAGACAAATGGGATTTGGAATTACATACTCACCTGCTTGTAATACAATGAACGGAAACGGAAAATATGTCAACCTCAAATTATGGACACGATATTAGGTACCCAGCAAGGCTACACCAAAAATAGGTTTTTCGTATGTAAGTTAGGTAATAGACAGAGATTGCTATTATATAAAAAAAATATGGCCCTTACGAAAATTTTAACTAAGAGAAAAAACTTTTATGAGTAAGGAACTATAGCTAGTGAATATGTGCTTGTCCCTTCACTTCCCATCAAGCTAGGCTTAATGAAGGAATTTGTTAAGGCAATGGGTACCTCTCAAATAAATCCTTGTCTTACACCAGCGAAGATAAAAAATGATATATATGTTGGCCTCCAGATTAGACAAATTGAGTGAGACCAAAATTCTGAAGAAACACTGACGACAGAAGAAAAACAAACATTGATACTTCAAGGAGGAAGAGCCTGTATCTACAAGGAATAAGTAAATTAGATACTTGCAGTGCACCAGAAACTGGTATGCAAAACGTCCCTCAAAGTGCATTCTATGCATTCTCATTTTGATCACTTGCCAGAAATCTGCATCGACGTGTCTGATGAACATGGAGGAAGATTCCATATGGCCAGAAAGATGCAGTGACGTTTCTGATGCACATGGAGAAATGGTTCATATGATCATCATGACCCCAGAATGGTATGAAGGAAATTGTTACATACCATGCTGGCTGATTATTGCTGGAATACACTCCTGGAAATGGAAAAAAAGAACACATTGACACCGGTGTGTCAGACCCACCATACTTGCTCCGGACACTGCGAGAGGACTGTACAAGCAATGATCACACGCACGGCACAGCGGACACACCAGGAACCGCGGTGTTGGCCGTCGAATGGCGCTAGCTGCGCAGCATTTGTGCACCGCTGCCGCCAGTGTCAGCCAGTTTGCCGTGGCATACGGAGCTCCATCGTAGTCTTTAACACTGGTAGCATGCCGCGACAGCGTGGACGTGAACCGTATGTGCAGTTGACGGACTTTGAGCGAGGGCGTATAGTGGGCATGCGGGAGACCGGGTGGACGTACCGCCGAATTGCTCAACACGTGGGGCGTGAGGTCTCCACAGTACATCGATGTTGTCGCCAGTGGTCGGCGGGAGGTGCACGTTCCCGTCGACCCGGGACCGGACCGCAGCGACGCACGGATGCACGCCAAGACCGTAGGATCCTACGCAGTGCCGTAGGGGACCGCACCGCCACTTCCCAGCAAATTAGGGACACTGTTGCTCTTGGGGTATCGGCGAGGACCATTCGCAACCGTCTCCATGAAGCTGGGCTACGGTCCCGCACACCGTTAGGCCGTCTTCCGCTCACGCCCCAACATCGTGCAGCCCGCCTCCAGTGGTGTCGCGACAGGCGTGAATGGAGGGACGAATGGAGACGTGTCGTCTTCAGCGATTAGAGTCGCTTCTGCCTTGGTGCCAATGATGGTCGTATGCGTGTTTGGCGCCGTGCAGGTGAGCGCCACAATCAGGACTGCATACGACCGAGGCACACAGGGCCAACACCCGGCATCATGGTGTGGGGAGCGACATCCTACACTGGCCGTACACCACTGGTGATCGTCGAGGGGACACTGAATAGTGCACGGTACATCCAAACCGTCATCGAACCCATCGTTCTACCATTCCTAGACCGGCAAGGGAACTTGCTGTTCCAACAGGACAATGCACGTCCGCATGTATCCCGTGCCACCCAACGTGCTCTAGAAGGTGTAAGTCAACTACCCTGGCCAGCAAGATCTCCGGATCTGTCCCCCATTTAGCATGTTTGGGACTGGATGAAGCGTCGTCTCACGCGGTCTGCACGTCCGGCACGAACGCTGGTCCAACTGAGGCGCCAGGTGGAAATGGCATGGCAAGCCGTTCCACAGGACTACATCCAGCATCTCTACGATCGTCTCCATGGGAGAATAGCAGCCTGCATTGCTGCGAAAGGTGGATATACACTGTACTAGTGCCGACATTGTGCATGCTCTGTTGCCTGTGTCTATGTGCCTGTGGTTCTGTCAGTGTGATCATGTGATTTATCTGACCCCAGGAATGTGTCAATAAAGTTTCCCCTTCCTGGGACAATGAATTCACGGTGTTCTTATTTCAATTTCCAGGAGTGTATATTTCGAGACGAAGTATATTAACAATAAAAGGAAGAAATAAAATTATAAATGATATCATATCTGTAGTATAATGATGGGAAAATATACATTTTTTGATTACATAAATATTTTTTAATCTCTATGTACAATGGTGGATGTGTTGAGTTGTTCGTTTGTTCGTTGAAATTTCTCTTCAACAGCGTTTAGAAAAACTAGAATTTACTGTTTTTGTAATACAGAAAACAAAATGTATTGAAGTTAAAATCGCAATTCCGCAAAGACTGTACCTGATCGAAAATATTTGGAAACATATTTTAATTCAGCTCGTTGTTTTCCATAATGATCACAGCTAATATCCCAAGAAAAACAAAAAAAGTAGCAAGCTCGGCATACATTTATACAAAAGAAAAGAAAAACAGGGATTAATGGTAATAAGTATGGAATTTCCCTAATGAAGAGTGCGCAGTGACCACTGACTAATTTAATTGGTCACTCATCAAATTAACCATGATCACGTCCTTCTATCACTCAATCTGGATGTTCGATCTTATTTGAGTTCGAAAAGTAGCATAAAAGGTTACTGACGTTTTCAAATGATTATAACAAACAATTGACTCATACATATAATTAAATCCCATTTGAAAATCATTACAGATGGTAACCAGTTAGTAATAGAGGTAATACAAAGGCACATCTGTTAACACTAAGTGATATATCGAAGGATCACCAATACTGTCCATGTATTGTATGACTTACCTTCAACGGAGATTCACAGTAACTATTAGCTTAGTTGACGAACTACATCATATTTCAGAAATTGTTTATTAGTAGACTTCACCAGTATATTACAGTATTTACGGTTCTTGTACCTCATCAACGGCTCAGCTCACATGTTCGCTTATTCCTTACAGTACTGAATAATTCAGAAATCCTTATTAACTACGAATATTTCTTTATATATGATAAACACTTTGAATAATTTGGGTGAAAATATTTTGTATATTTGTGCCAAATTTCACGTCCATAGATGTGTAAAATACAGAAGATATCCCTTCAGATTTATAGAAACTTTGTGCTTGAGAGTTTGGTTCTCACCATCAGAAGTTCCTAACACTGACCACTTCAATCGCTTTGGCCTTACTATTATTTGCTGTGTCTGATACCTTACTGGCACAGTACTTTGTCTTCTGACTAGATTCATTGCTGAATATTGTTTGCTTTATGGATTCTTCAGTAATTGGAATTTCAAATATCTAGCCTAAATTGCACCGTTCCTACATTAAAAACAGTCAGCAAAGTAGTAAAGTTATCCTACAGGTTTATTTTTTTCCAATTTCATTCAGTATCTTTTAATTTGTAATTAGATCTACCCACATAATTTTCAGCGTTTTTTCTATAGCGCTATAAGCTTCTATTTTCTTCTTGTTTGAACTGGTTACCGTGCAAGTTTCACTTCCGTACATGGCTACTCTTAAACTGAAATTAAATGTTTACATATCCCTGTTTTGCAGAAATGTTTTTCTTGCTATTGACAGCCTGCATTTTATATGCTCTCTGCTTTAACCATTACGCGTTGTTTTATTGCAAAAAAAATCTCAACAACTACTTTAAGTGTCTCATTCACTAACCTAATACCCTCAGCATCACGTGATTTAATTCTACTAAACATTCCATTACCCTTCTTGTTGATGTTCATCTTGTCTGGTCTTTTAAAGACACTACCCATTCCCTTCAACCGCTCTTCCAAATTCTCTTCTGTCTCTGACGGAACTCCAATGCCCGGCAAACCTTAAGTTTCTATTCCTCCTCAACGAAATTTAATTCATTTCACAAAGTTCTCCTTGCTTTCCGTTCGAACTAGCTGACTGTACGGACTGAGGAACACTGGGTACAGGCTACAACTCTGTCTCATTCCCTACTCAACTACCGCTTGCCTTTCACGTCCTTCGACTGCGGATCACAAATACAACCAAATGGATAAAGAACAGTGTAAACCAGCAGGCACTAAACGCGAGGCCTGCTGTGTGTGGGTGCTCACCGATGACGGTGAGGTTGTATCTGGCGGACCTGGTGGGCGCGTTGCGGAAGTCGACGCGGCAGCGGTAGACGCCCTCGTCGCGCAGAGTCACCGGCTCGAGCACCAACTGCGCCGGGTCGGACACGGTGCGGAAGTAGGCGCGGGAACCAAACACTTCTGGCGCCGACCAGTGCGCCGCCTGGCTCAGCGGCTTCCCGCGAACGTCGAAGCTGCAACCCGCAACACACCATATTTCTGACTTTCCATGGCTCAGCGGGCGCCGCTCTGCAGGCGCTGGTGCACTCGCTAACACTACAACAATGTGAAAAACTGTAACTCTTAGCAATAATGGCGCCAACACAACCAGATTGTACCACAAATCAGTGATTAAAATTTTATTTAGGTAATAAACGAGTAGATCTAATAGCGTTTACAATTGTTCATTAGAAACAAATTTCTTCAGAACATTGTAAAAAGCAAACCCATTTCAGCACTTACAGTTTCCTCATTAATTTTAATGATTTTATTGCAAAGAAAGACGAAAGCTACAAACACACGCAGAATATAATTCAACTCAAATATCGGCAGTTTGCAATCATCCAAACACTAGTCACGTCTTAGATCGAAGAAGAAAAGTTTTTTTATATGCTGTTATTCTTTGAAGGTTTAAACTTCTGTAACAGTACACATGTACTCGAAGTCTTAAATCCCGCAATGTACAAGATAAGAGTTCTTACAGTGTACGTTATCTGTACTTCAGATGCACAAAACAATTAAATTAAAATTCATTTTTGAGAAATATTTCTTTAGTTTTAGCCTTCAGCAGACAGAGTAACCACTTTAGTTAATGTAGGGATAAATCATTGTGCGTAGTGCGTAATTTTATTTAAGGGGTTTTACTAGCGAGATGCGAGCATCCTCGCCCGCATCTCGTGGTCGTGCGGTAGCGTTCTCGCTTCCCACGCCCGGGTTCCCGGGTTCGATTCCCGGCGGGGTCAGGGATTTTCTCTGCCTCGTGATGGCTGGGTGTTGTGTGCTGTCCTTAGGTTAGTTAGGTTTAAGTAGTTCTAAGTTCTAGGGGACTTATGACCACAGCAGTTGAGTCCCATAGTGCTCAGAGCCATTTGAACCATTTTGCGAGCATCCTCATCTGTGCATTTCTTTAATGGCAAAAAATTACAGGTTTAAAGTATAGCTAACTCCTCTATCAACACAAAGTCGTGTGACATGGATTTTGTTCAGATTCGTTTCGTCACAAAACTTGAAGAATTTTATTTAATAGTACCAGTTGGAACTGCAACGTAAAAAGAAAAACGAAACTATATTCACCTTTGAAATGCATTGTGATATGTACAAAACTCACTGACTGAAGACTTGTGATCTTTACTTTATATCTTACGAATGTGAATGGTTCGAGGAATAGCCACTATGGATAAAATTAACGTCAGTATTAAGCTAGGATCAAAGATGACATGTGAACCAAACGTGTAACACTGAAAGCATGACACTGTATAACTTTTCGAGGTCAAATACTGCAGTGGTAGCCTTTTAGTGAGGACTAACCGGGTAGAATCAACGGTTTTTGGCTCATATTTGATACACTGCTGAGAAAATGGTACTCAAATGTAAGCAGTTTGATCTCAGATATTAGTGAAACAGAAGTTACTATCGATAGTACCACATAACATCTTCACTGAAAGGAGGAAAGTAATCAACTGGGTGAAAGGAACCTCCACATATAAGTGTGGGCTGTTACAAACCGGATATCACTTCATTTGGGAAATGTAACACGTAACACATTTATCAAATGGTATACGGAATTGAAAACGTATTTACAATTATATAAACAGTTAATATCTTGGCGCCATATATAGTAATGTAATGTTGTATTGATGTCCTGTTTAACCCAGCACGAAAACAAGTAATTAAAAACTGTACGATCTGATCACAGAACTGGAACATAAGACAGCTCTTTGTGTGTTAGTTATTAATTATCATGTACTGTGAAAATTGGAAAAGTCACTTGTACATAAGTGAAGACAAGTGAAACTACTGAAAATGATTCGTTCTTAAATTAACTACAAACGACTATTAGTTTGGCAAAGCACAGAGTTATTTCAACTTAAATATTTATAGTTAATAGCGAATGCATGGGACATTTTTGATACTAGTAGTTGGGCTATGCATGATACACAAGTAGCCCAGTGACAATGAGAACTCCTCCGCCTTCACAATTTTATTATAGTAACATATGTGTCAATGAATCCTAATCGTTGTGAAGAACGGGCGAGGGTGGCACGCTGTATTTCGCATGGCACGAGCTTATCACATTGCTCCTTTAAATAACGACGTGGACAAAGACTGTCCACATCAGTAAGCTTGAAGCTAAGACAAATATCCCGTGGGGATCACGTATATAGAGTAACGGATTTAAGGAACTTCTTTAATAATATATTCAGTTTATATTTCGTCATGCTAGAATCAAGTTCAGTTTTTAAGAAATCGGTTAATATTTTTTTCTTTCGTTGTAAAACGTTGTATTTATAGTGAAACTGATATAGCTGAAGAGCTTGTCAAAATAAATAATAATCATTAATTTTGTCGATGTGCCTATCGTGAGGATTATAATCATCCCGTACATATATTTGAAGACATTCTTTGAATTACGATAAACGTGAAAACCGGAAAAACCATCATTTATTTTACAGAAAATATCTCATTAAGATCCATTTATAAAACAGTATTTTGGTGATTCATTGATGGGAATGAGGTATAAAGTGAATGTAGACGAAATATATGTAATATTTAGATTACCTTAAAGTAAACCTTTACATGTGTGAATGTTGAAAAATTTTAATTTCACCTGTAACTGCTACAGCAGAAACTAACAGTTCATTCACTTTGCTTGAGTAACTCATTAAATTTCATAGTTACTTGTCTGAACAACGGAGAAAACCACATTCCGTGGCGGCCAGTTGCAGCTGCAGCCCTTTGCGAAAGCTGTTTAGTGGTAAGTTGTTTGTGCATTTTAGTCAGTTATTAAATTTAGTAGCTTTAACTGGTGTTTCTGTGGAATAACTGGTGAAGAAACTTTTAGAAACTTCCACTGTATTGATAAAGTTGTTTGTGTATTGCCGTCAGATACTGAATTCAGTATTCAACCCGTTTTTCTTGCTGTTTTCTGTTGAAAAAGCTTTCTCTCAATTTGCACGATATAGTTGTTCGTGCTCTGTGGTCACTTATTAAATTTTGTAGTTTTCAGTCGGTGTTTGTTTCTGTTTTTGTTACAATACTGGTAAGGAAACTCTTGGAATCTTTCACCTTCTGTATCTGATAACTTTTTGAGCACATAGTTAGTAATTATATTTAGTATTTTCCAGCCAGGGTTGCTTGCCGTTTTCAGTGAAATATAGTGAAAACTTTAGCTCACTGTGTTCAGTTTCGTTGGTGTATCAGTGGACGCTTGAATTTTTTAGTCAAGTTATCATGTGAAGTTTTTGAGTCATTATTACTTGTTGTGGATTAATATCGTTAATAATAATAGTTACTTTCTTTGTAGATAGTGAAATTTGAGATCACTGTAATCAGTTCTTAAAATCGTTCTATTGTAGTAACAGAACTTAGAAAACATAGAAGTTTACTTTTTTCAGTAATGAAAAATATTTTACCACTAGTGAAGTGTGGCCTATGTCCTAGGTTTGTGAGTAATGGATTACGGTCTGAATTCTGTGCGAAGTATTTTTATGTGGGGGGAACGCAATGGGGAAGCTATTGGGCATGCTACTGAGATCCTCTCCAGGAACTGGCGGTTGGCAGGAAGGATGCTAGGAGGAGGAGATATTCAGATAGTAGCACTTTGCGTGTTACCAGTAGAGTTGACCAACTGTCAGAGTTCAGTGGAGAGGAAGCTCTTGTAGCTACAGGTGTAGGAAGCACGCATCGGACCTCTATAGTTAGGGAGCCTAGTTTAGATGCAAATTATAACTGAAAAAATAATGTTCTGTAATGTAGTTCTCATGGTAGTCGCAGGAAGTGTTGGGGAGTGAGAACCAGGTCACCACTATTGTAAAGGCTAGCGCAGGGTTGGCTATGGTGTCCATTAACATAGGGTAGTTCCGTAGGAATTTTACAAAAGAGAATCAGGTAGTCATTGTGGGTGGAGCTGGGAAAAGTTTTCTTATGGATGACCTGAAAATGAGAACTATTCAGAATGGTGGCTAAAATCCGCATTTCGTGTAAGTATATCAGCGTCATGTTCGGTTGCATGGTAATACAGCTGTCAGGCGTGTTAACATGAGACTTGAGAACGTACTATGGTTGGAAGGGATGGTTCACATTACAGTCGTATCGGATGATTCTGTCTGCAGGGTAGGTTTAATAGACATGGCCTGCACAGGTATTTGAATGTTGTGGGAACATGGATGAATTTAGTGAAAGTAAACTTCTAATTGTTGTTATTTATAGGTCCCCTGACTCTGCTAAAGCGGGAGAGTGTTCACTTTATAGGAAGTACAAAAAATTAGCTGTATGTGGTGACTTGAGTATTAACATCGTGTAAATGAGTGTGTGAGAAAGGGAATGCTGCCAGATATCTTTAATTCATACCATCCGATGAAAACTGTATTCATTCCAACGAGAGTACAGGAGAACTGCAGTACGACCGTACACAACATTTTCATTCTGTAATAGTAGAGGGGCATTTTGTTAGCAAAACGGTGAAAGTCCTTTCAGACCATGATCAACAAATTTTATCGCTAAAAGATTTGTGTCCTCAGTCTTGTGCTTTTTCTTTAGTGTTTGTCCCACCTGGCGTCAGTGTCCGTGAGTGATTCGCTCTCTCCATTTTGTTCGATCGTTTCCCATGTCTGGATGAAGATTTACAGCGTTTGAAAATTGGTTTGTATTAGAACTTTCAAAACGGGGTACTAACACTAACAGACAGTCTGGGCAGCTAAAAAAAGGAAAGAATATCATGTAGAATGAAGAGGGTATTATATCAGAATGTTGGAAGCAGTCACAATCGAGTTACCGCAGCCTATAAACAGTATTGTAAGGTGTTTAACACTGTTATTACGAAGACTAAAATTGTGTTACTCGAATAGAATAGCTGAGTCTCAGGATAAAATTAAAATCATATGGATAGTCGTTCTACCCCCAAGAACCATGGACCTTGCCGTTGCTGGGGAGGCTTGCGTGCCTCAGCGATACAGATGGCCGTACCGTACGTGCAACCACAACAGAGGGGTATCTGTTGAGAGGCCAGACAAACGTGTGGTTCCTGAAGAGGGACAGCAGCCTTTTCAGTAGTTGCAGGGGCAGCAGTCTGGATGATTGACTGATCTGGCCTTGTAACATTAACCAAAACGGCCTTGCTGTGCTGGTACTGCGAACGGCTGAAAGCAAGAGGAAACTACAGCCGTAATTTTTCCCGAGGGCATGCATCTTTACTGTATGGTTAAATGATTATGGCGTCCTCTTGGGTAAAATATTCTGGTGGTAAAATAGTCCCCCATTCGGACCTCTGGCCGGGGACTACTCTAGAGGACGTCGTTATCAGGAGAAAGAAAACTGGTGTTCCACGGATCGGAGCGTGGAATGTCAGATCCCTTAATTGGGTAGATAGGTTAGAAAATTTAAAAAGGGAAATGGATGGGTTGAAGTTAGATATAGTGGGAATTAGTGAAGTTCGGTGGCAGGAGGAACAAGACTTTTGGTAAGGCGAATACAGGGTTATAAATAAAAATTCAAATAGGGGTAATGCAGGAGTAGGTTTAATAATGAATAAAAAATTACGAGCGCGGGTAAGCTACTACCATCAGCATAGTAAACGCATTATTGAGGCCAAGATAGACACGAAGCCCATGCCTACTACAGTAGTACAAGTTTATATGCCAACTAGCTCTGCAGATGATGAAGAAATTGATGAAATGTATGATGAGATAAAAGAAATTATTCAGGTAGTGAAGGGAGACGAAAATTTAATAGTCATGGGTGACTGGAATTCGAGAGTAGGATAAGGGAGAGAAGGAAACATAGTTGGTGAATATGGATTGGGGGAAAGAAATGAAAGAGGAAGCCGTCTGGTAGAATTTGGTTCTTGGTTCAGGAATCATAAAAGACGGTTGTATACATGGAAGATGCCTAGAGATACTAGAAGGTATCAGATAGATTATATAATGGTAAGACAGAGGTTTAGGGACCAGGTTTTAAATTGTAAGACATTTCCAGGGGCAGATGTGGACTCTGACCACAATCTATTGGTTATGAACTGTAGATGAACACTGAAGAAACTGCAAAAAGGTGGAAATTTAAGGAGATGGGACCTGGATAAACTGAAAGAACCAGAGGTTGTACACATTTTCAGGGAGAGCATAAGGGAACAATTGACAGGAATGGGGGATAGAAATAACTAGAAGAAGAATGGGTACTGAGGGATGAATTAGTGAAATCCTTGGGTAACAGAAGAAATATTGAATATATTTGATGAAAGGAGAAAATATAAAAATGCAGTAAATGAAGCAGGCAAAAAGGAATACAAACGTCTCAAAAATGAGATCGACAGAAAGTGCAAAATGGCTAAGCAGGGATGGCTAGAGGACAAATTTAAGGATGTAGAGACTTATCTCACTCGTGGTAAGATAGATACTGCCTACAGGAAAATTAAAGAGACCTTTGGAGAAAAGAGAGCCACTTGTAAAATATCAAGAGCTCAGATGGAAACCCAGTTCTAAGCAAAGAAGGGAACGCAGAATATGGAAGGAGTATATAGAGGGTCTATACAAGGGCGATGTACTTGAGGACAATATTATGGAAATGGAAGAGGATGTAGATGAAGATGAAATGGGACATACGATACTGCGTGAAGAGTCTGACAGAGCACTGAAAGACCAGTGTTGAAAGAGGGCCCCAGGAGTAGACAACATTCCATTAGAAGTACTGACGGCCTTGGGAGAGCCAGTCCTGACCAAAATCTACCATCTGGTGAGCAATATGTATGAGACAAGCGAAATACCCTCAGACTTCAAGAAGAATATAATAATTCCAATCCCAAAGAAAGCAGGTGTTGACAGACGTGAAAATTACCGAACTATCAGTTTAATAAGTCACAGCTGCAAAATACTAACGCGAATTCTTTACAGACGAATGGAAAAACTGGTAGAAGCCGACCTCGGCGAAGATCAGTTTGTATTCCGCAGAAAAGTTGGAAAAAGTGAGGCAACACTGACCTTACGACTTATCTTAGAAAATGGATTAAGGAAAGGCAAACCTACATTTCTAGCATTTGTAGACATAGAGAAAGCTTTTGACAACGTTGACTGGAATACTCTCTTTCAAATTCTAAAGGTGGCAGGGGTAAAATACAGGGAGCGGAAGGCTATTTACAAGTTGTACAGAAACCAGATGGCAGTAATAAGAGTCGAGGGGCATGAAAGGGAAGCAGTGGTTGGGAAGGGTGTGAGACAGGTTTGTAGCCTGTCCCCAATGTTATTCAATCTGTATATTGAGCAAGCAGTAAAGGAAAGGAAAGAAAAATTCGGAGTAGGTATTAAAGTCCATGGAGAAGAAATAAAAACGTTGAGGTTCGTCGTCACATTGTAATTCTGTCAGAGACAGCAAAGGACTTGGAAGAGCTGTTAAACGGAATGGACAGTGTCTTGAAAGGAGGATGTAAGAAGAACATCAACAAAAACAAAACGAGGATAAGGGAATGTAGTCGAATTAATTCGGGTGATGCTGAGGCAATTAGATTAGGATATGAGACACTTAAAGTAGTAAAGGAGTTTTGCTATTCGGAAGCAAAATAACTGATGATGGTCGAAGTAGAGAGGATATAAAATGTAGACCGGCAATTGCAAGGAAAGCGTTTCTGAAAAAGAGAAATTTGTTAACATCGAGTATAGATTTAAGTGTCAGGAAGTCGTTTCAGAAAGTATTTGTATGGAGTGTAGCCATGTATGGAAGTGAAACATGGACGATAAATAGTTTGGACAAGAAGGGAACAGAAGCTTTTGAAATGTGGTGCTACAGAAGAATGATGAAGGTGGGTAGATCACGTAACTAATGAGGAGGTATTGAATAGATTTGGGGAGAAGAGGAGTTTGTGGCACAACTTGACAATATGAAGGGACTGGTTGGTAGGACATCTTCTGAGGCATCAAGGGATCACAAATTTAGCATTGGAGGGCAGCGTGGAGGGTAAAAATCGTAGAGGGAGACCAAGAGATGAATAAAGTAGGGTAGCATGAGAGTTGCATCAAACCAGTCTCAGGACTGAAGACAACAACAACAATGGTTAGTCGTGAAGAAAGTGTCTGGCCAGCATCACTGGGTTGAGGATATAAAGTCAATTTGTAGTAGTAGTGTTTCAGTTACTGGGATGTCGGATATGTGATCAGTATTTAATAATCACTTTCTGAATATAGCAGTTGAACTAAATAGAATCTTAGTCCCTACAAGGCATCATAGCTGTCTTAGAAAATAGCTTTCCAAGACTGCTTACTGTAAGACTTCTCCATGATACTGACAAGGGAGATCTTGAGTCAATATGTTAGTCCTGCACTTAGCCATCCCTGTAACGTTTCCTTCCGGAATGGTCAGTTTCCTGGTCGATAAGAGGACTCAGACGTGAATACACTTTGTAAGAAAAAAGAAAAGGGTAATATAGACAATGCTGTACCTATTTATATGCCACCGGTTTTTGTTAAAAATACTGAAAACCCTGTTCATAAAAGGGGTTATCGACATGGGAATTGGGCGTTCTCATCATTTCATCATCATTCAGGCATTGGCGAGACTGGAAATTGTAAAGTTTGGGAATTTTTATGGGCGCTGGCAACCACGCCGTTGAGTACCCCACAAACCGAACTCATCATCAGTCATCATCATAAAATGGTAACGGGTCGTTTCAGCTCACATAGCTTACAGTAATATGTACAGTTTGGTTTCAGAAGTGGATAAGAAACTGAAAATGCTATATTCTATTTTCCTTTTGAGGCTCTGGACGAATTACATAGAAAGTTGAGAGTGCTAAGTGTCTTGTTAGATTTAACTGAGTTATTTGACTGTGTTGATAGCCAAATATTACTCCAGAGGTTGGACCATTATGGAATAAGTGGAGTAGCTCGTAATTGTCTCACTTCTTACTTTCAGAACAGCCAGCAGAATGTTATTCTCCGCGATACTCATAATGGCTACGATGGGCAGTCCCAATGGGGCACAATGAAGTGGGGTAGGGAGGCGGGAGGTGCCCTATGGGCCGGTGCTTGGGCCGCAGCTGTTTCTCATTTATATAAATGATCTGCCTTCTTGTATTACAGCTCATTCTCAAATTTTTCTGTTTCCTGATGACACCAACTTGGTAATGAAGGACGCTGTGTTCAGTATTGACACAGTATCAAATAACTCAGTTCAAGACATATTGTCAGGGCTTGCAGAAAATAAATTGATACTAAATCACAGCAAGACTATGTTTTCACAGTTTATAACATACAAGTCAACAAAAACTGAAATTTTGATTACAGAGAACGAATATATGGTTAGTGAAAATTAACAGTTAAAATTACTAGGTGTTCACGTAGACAGGAAGCTATCGTGGAGAGGTCATGGTCAGGATCTTTTTTCAAAAATTTATGATCCTTTATGTGCCTCTAGGACAGTACGTAAGTGTGAATTCAACATCCTCTACTTTGCTATTTTCAGTCGCTTATGACGTACGGTTTTCTTCTTCTGGGATACGTCTACTGATTCATAAAGGGTATTTTTGGCTGAGAAACGGGCGTTTCGAGCAACATTTGGCGCAAGTTGGCGAAGCTCTTGTCGACCTCTGGTCAGTAGTCTGGTAATTCTGACATTGGCCTCTGAATACATACATCCTTCAATGTCGGTTGTTGTCAACAATGTCAGCTTATACCCAACAGTTAGCAGCTTTAACTCAGTTGATACTAGGCCGAAATCCAATCTGCATTTGGAACGCACCTCTTCCAGTCTTGTGTAGCAAAGCGTTTAGTATTCTACTTCAGCAATTTTCAATAAGCTGCCCGAAGAATTCCAAAATCTTAGAAGAATTTCTTTCAGGTCTGAACTGAAGGGTTTCCTTATGACTCACTCCTTCTAGACTGTCGAGGAAATCCTGGAAAAATTAAATAATTAAGCTACTTACTGTGTTACGTTGCTCACTTATTAAGTTTATTCAGAGTTATGGCTTGTCGTTTGCAAATAGGATGAATATACATTTCATCTGTTATTACTGTCGTGTTATAATTTATGTACTGACTCTTTCCATGACCAAGGAGGCTTCATCCTCAGTTAGGTCATACGATACATGATACGTATAAAAAATAGAAATAAAATAAAATACAAAGTATTATGATTTAGTCTGGTAGTGGTTATAGAAAAGAATCTTCCTTTCTTACCAAATTCTTCCTCAAATTAGGGGAACCTGCAACTATTCATCTCATTAGTAATGTACAGACAAAACCATTAAATATGAGAAGATGTGGAGATAGGACAGCACACGGTCGATACATACTATTTGTTTTCGGCTCTTAATACATCACAAAGTCACCCGTTTCACCACATCCCGTAGAAAATTTTTATCGTTTTTGGAAAAAAGGTCTCACAAAAACTATAGCTCTAAAAAGACATGTGAATGTAACTTCGGACCCGTACATATCGGCGAGTGTGTAAATAAGTACAGCTGCAGTGCTTTGTGACAAAGTGATCATCAGAGTGCATTAGGGTTTTTCATGTTTAATGACTTAACAGGACTCTTGGTGCATACAAGAGGCTTGAAAAGCGTCAGATGTCGAGTGATCACTTTCAAGGATACGGAGATGGTGAGTACTCGTCTGAGATCAAGTTATAAGCACGTCATTGTGTGTATCCATTTTGCTAGCTGGTCGAATCGAGTAATATCTATATTTCGGGAGTATTAGGATGTGACAGTGGCCTGATGTTGGAATCCATGGTACGTGAGGCCAGGCATAATCATAGTCAAGGTTCTGGTAGACCAAGTCCGAGCAACACAGAGGAGGATCGCCATACTGCCCTTAAAGCACATCGTTCCCATTCTCATCTGTGCCTGCCCTCCCAGGACAAGTAATCGATTCCCTTCAACATTCTGTGTCATCACCCTAAATGGGTCAGACACTAGTAGAAGCAAGATTAGGAAAATACCATCCCTTGCGTAGGCTGTCGTTAACGTCACAACATAAACGGCTGCATATGCTGCCGTGCCGGGACCAGGAAGCATGGACTGCTGGACAATGACGTCGCATTATGTTCACGACGTATCGCGTTTCTGCTCTATCACAGATAACTATTGTTTGGCGAGTAAGATGCGACTTGGGCAGACGTCATATACGCCCAGTTGTTTTGAGAAATACAGAGGGGTTACCCCAGTATCTCGGAGTGGGGAGCCATCGGTTATCACTTCAGGTAACATTTGCTAGTGACTTAGGGACCCCTGGCTGCCCAACGGCATGTTACGGGCATCCTGCGTCCTAATGTGTTACCTCTCATGCGACATTATATTGTCGCTTTGCTATGTTTATACTGATTAATGCTCGTACACTCACGGCACGTGTCACCAAGAGTTCTCTGCGTGATGTTGACACATTCCCGTGAGCAAAGTCCCCTGATTTGTCTCAAATAGTTAGAATGGGACCAGCCCGGACGACAACTCTCTCCTCTTGCTATTACAAGGGATATCAGGGATCAGTTACAGCATATGAGAGGCAGCTTGCCTCGAGAAAGAATACAACGCCTCAATTCCAAATCGAATCAGTGTATGCATCGCCATTGGTACAATATCAAAATGACACGTTGGAACGTACTGCCTAGTTCTTTGTTAATCTAACTGGATTTTGTCATCACTGCAATAACATCACATACCCTTCCAATCCGTGAAGTTTCATTTCGCTTCCTCCTCCTCTGATGCTTTTTTTCAGGTTTTTTTCTCAAGCAAAATATTTCTGATTCGGTACTACATTCTGTTTTATCAAAACGCAGGAGATTACTGATTCGCCTGTGTTTTCAATCCTGCCAATCGTTGTAATTGGTGGAAAATATCTCACGTCATGTGATCCTCTTCGCAATACCAGGTCCTTCTGAACGTGAGATTGGCTTTCTCCAATATCTTGTCCCATGATTTGCGTGAATTGGCGCAGGCCTATAGACAATAATGTTTTAGTGTGGGATCTTTGACTACTGAGCGAGTAGTGCTAGAGTTAAGATATTGGATTCATATTTCTATGGATCAGTGTTCAAATACAAGATCTAAGTTCTGCTTAGTTTCCGTATAAGGCTTACACAAATGCCATGACGAATTGTTTCTAAGCATAACGATGAATTTCCTTTCTCTAGACATTTAAATGTTAAACTAGGCCTCTAACGACCCTGCCGTCCACAGGAGATAGTATCTAATCCTTCCGGCAATGTACGTTAGCTTCACTATGGTCAAACAAGCCTCGTATTAAGGTTCGTAGAACAAACCGTAATTTTTATTAATAAGAGCGTTTTGGCCGAATTAAGCCATTTTCAGACTGAAATATGGATAGGAGTAAAGTTAGCATGGGCGTCAAACGTTGGAGCAAGACGTTTTCTGAACCACCCACACTAGCGACATATCACCTTATTCTACTTGGTGGTTCTGTATTCACAATTATTAATCCACAAGGAGATTTATGTGATTGGTAATAAATTTCAACATGGGAACTAAGGAATCTAAAAACTATTGAATAATATTTTACTGAATATATTAATTGCATCCCTCAAGTAGTAAGTAGAGTCTTCCCGTTTTTACGGTTCAAGAAAATAAGTGAAATGTCATCCTGAATAATATATCTCTCATCCAGTAGAGAGTGTCAACAAATGTTACGTGCAGAACGCAAAGGCCAAATACATGTGGCTCCAAATTATAGTGAAAATCGATATTGTGACAATTCTGTTGCAGAACCATGTGCATACATTGCTATTTTCACAATGTCGCCAGCTTAGACAGTACACAACATTAGTTCTGCTGTAATTATAATGCATGCAGAATACCGTGGCCGGTAGATACGCAGACGACAGGGCACGCATGGGGAGAGCGGTGGAGCTGGTGGTAGCCGGTGTAGGGGAAAAGCGAAGCGCTGGAGGGGAGGTGCCGTTGTAAAACAGAAGCCTAAACTCAAATTTTTTTGTAAATATTACGTCGGGCTCCTTCACGCCCACACTTGCATGGTGACCATTCAAAAAGGTCGGTCACCTCTCCTTTGGTTAGTATGTAAACAGAATTTCACCGAAAAATACTCTCCTCGTTAAGTGCTATTATTTGCCAAAATCTCATTTCTATATCTGAAACAGTTTATGAAATACGAGGGATGTTGTGGATATCACTCTGGCTTTATCGCTGGCTCGGTGCGATCGCAAATGAGTGCGATACGTCAGATCAGTTTTCTCAAGATTGGTGACTGGCAGAGACCTCTAGCCAAGTCTAATGAAAAACTCAATATGTTAGCTAAATTTCATACGCAGCAACAATTATATATGCACCAAACGAAAAATCATTGCGAACTCTGTTTTTCACTGCAAACTTTTTAAAATTTCGCGCAATATCTTACTTCCACGTAAATATCACAATAAGTATGACCATTAACGAAATAATAGGTGTACGATAATAAGCCTGACATATAAAGGTAAAAGCTAAAGAAAATGATTTTTTTAGCTAATAGTTTCTGTAAATAGTTTGAGAAGGATTGCAGGATGTGCGCATCGATTCTGTCATCGCCGACCAGCCAAGTAGTGGCAAACTCTCGTCGGCTCCTCTTCTGAACGAAGGAATGAACTCTCACAGTGCTTTGGAGGAAAGCTGGTCACTGCGCATCGGCCATCGTGTCATGTGCCACCTGCACATGGTTTTCCTACTTGAATTGTTTGAAATGTTGACAATAATCGTCACAAGCTGTATTCACGTTTTTTAGTAGAAGTCTTTGTTTTAGTGTGCTCAGCGCACACAAAATACCGTACTCCGTGGATTTTCGCTCATTTGACTTTTAATATTGATTAACAAGTCAACTGATAGTTTAATGTCAACGTACAACCGCCGTTTCCGGCCATAAATAATGTTACAAGTATTATCAATGTGATTTACAATCTACGCTGAAGAAGTTGAACTGCACGTATAGTCACTACCCTGTTATTGTGTTTCAGTTGATGCGTTAGGTACATCGTTATATTCAGTCATGGAATGCCAAAATCACACGGTTCCTCATTCGCAGCAGATCACATATGCTAAATTAGCATGATGTACCGCTTCCAAACAACTGAGTCGTTTCTTTGTCATGCATCCTGCATACTTCAGACTAGAAAAAATTTTTACGTGCCATAACTGTAGGCCTTTTTCCTTCAATGTGCTCAGTAACGTACATTTTCTGAAATAAAATGATCATTAGCCTTTCATCATTTGACCTTGTTTGTGCATTTGTTTAGTCTTTCTGCCCTCTGTTCTAAGACATGGAGCTACGTATGCAGAGGTTGGACAAAAATTTGGAAACATCACGACAAATGTATACTTGAACATAAATGCACATTAATACACAAAAGAAATACAGACATTGACTCCAGACGGGCATTGGTTGATATTAATGAGGAACGTTGAAAATTTGTGCTGGACTGATATCCGAACTCAGGTCTCCTGTTTATTAGGCAGACGCCCTGACCACGACGCCGTCTGGACGCAGTGCCCATTGCACCTGCACGGACTACCCTAGCACGCCTCCCATAAGACCCAATTTGTCTACTTATCCACACACTATTAATGTAGGGCGCCTTCCCCGTTATCATTGCTGTTAGTGACATTTCACTGATCCCAGTAGGCGTTCGGGCCTCTGCACTGTATGTGGTTTGTGCTCTTTCGGGCAAGCACGTTCTCCAGCTGGAAACAGCTGGTCATGGGCTGGCGATAGACTGGCGATGTACTGCCACGCCACCATTTAGTAGCCACTAAGACTGGTGATCTCTGGTGTAGAGTTGCAACTGCGTGGAATGACGTACCACTGTCTGTCAGCCAATCTTCAGCTTTCAAGGTTTAATTTCCTCGCATAACATGAGGTAGACACTAGGCAGTTGTTAAATGATTATTGCTTTATGACCATAAGTAAACACTTGACGAAAAGTTCTTATTTTCGCTTCCAAAATTAGAAAGAGAGTTAAATTTATTCCCGGGATGATGATATCCTTTTTTTCATTTGCATGACGCAACACTTCCGTTATGTTAGAAAATCTACAAAACGTGCGCAGATCATGAAGCTCATGGACATACATTGACAGAAAAAAATCGCAACACCAAAAAGAAAATAATGTATACTAATGAAATTTCGGGAATTCATTTACGCAGGTACCATTTTTAAGCGATTAACATTTCCAGATTACGGGATACTTTGAGCGCGAGGTAAGTCACTGCAAATGTGAAATGTCGGTACATTTATAGCCGGTGCAGCCGCCAGGTTGTTGAATGCAAGCATTCAGACGTGCGTGCATTATGTTGTACAGGTGTCGGGTGTCAGTTTGTAGGATGGGATTCGATGCCTGTTGTACTTGATCGGTCAACACAACGACGACGAATGCCCGTTGTAGATGACGTTGTACTTGCCGTGTCCTCTATTGGAGACAGATCTGGTGATCGAGCATGCCAATTCAACATGTAGACACTCCGTAGAGTATGCTTGGTACAAATGCGCTATTTAGGCTAGCGTTATCATGTTGGAAAGCACCCCCTTGGAATGCTGCTCATCAATGGCAGCACAACAAGTCGAATCAACAGACTGACGAACAAATTTACAGTCAGGCTGCGTGGAATAATCACAAGAGTGATACCGCTGTCATACCAAATCGCACCCCACACCTTAACACCAGGTGTAGGTTCAGAGTTCCTAGCACGCAACAGGTTGGTTGCAGGTCCTAAAATGGCCCTCTTCTAACCGACACACTGCCATCACTGGCACAGAGGCAGAACACGCTTCCGTAAGAAAACGGTACATACCTCCACTCTGCCCTCCAGTGAACTATAACTTGACACCATTCAAGTCACAAATGGCGGTGGTTTGGAGTCAGTGGAATGCACGCTACAGATTGTCCGTCCTTGAAGTTACCGATTTGCAAAATTTTGTTGTCAATGTGGTGTCAACTACTGCTCAAATTGCTGCTGTTGCTGATTCAGTACGATTCGCCAGAGCCATATATCGAAGTCGATGGTCTTCTCTCCTGGTTGTGGCACGGGCCGTCCACAACCCGATCTTCTTGCGACCGTACATTCTCGTGACCATCGCTGTCGGCAGTCATGTACAGCGGCTATATTCCTGCCACGTGTTTCTGCAAATAACGCAGCAGCAACATCCAGCTTCTCGTAGCCCTATCATACGGCCTCAGAGAGGCACATCTAATGGCGTCTTTGTCGCCTTAAAGGCGCCACTCTCATGTGACTGGCATGCAATTTTTTTCCTCCAGTGTATTTACAAGAACGCCGTCAACTAATCCTAAACAATGTTATTTTGATGAAACGAAGTAAGCTTCAAACATGTAAAGCATCAAGCAATCCATAATGTTTGTATAAAGACCTTGCATACACAATATTAATGTTCCGCAGCAATATTTATTCGTTTGCAGATTTAGTCATATTAATGTGACCACCGCCTACGGTCGACAACATACAATACCTTCTCAGAGAAAGCAGATGGAAGGACGACCGTTGGAGGTTGTATGAAGGCTGTCGGAGGGGTGTGAACACTGCAGTCGACGTAATGCCGAAACGGAGCGGTTTATCTGACGTCAAAAAGGATATGATCTTTGATGTTCTGGGCAATGGTAGAAGCATTTCCGAAACGGTTAAATTTGTAAACAGTTCACTTTCAGCCGTGGTTAAATCATACTTAGCACGGCAAAATGGCATTATCAGAAACTAGCGCCGAGACTGCTGTTGTGCACCACTGGTCATATATGACACGAGTCAACGACGACTGCGGTGATATGTACGGGCGAACTTGGGCTGCTGAAAGGCCAGAGGGCTACACACAGTGTCTCCTCAACGAGCGTTCAGTGAACGTTGCTGCGCTTAGGCCTCCGCAGCAGGCGCCTGGTTCATGCAGCCCTGCTGACTGCTGCTCAAATTTTCAAATCAGCACTGAAACTCGACGTCCACTGACTGGGGGCAGGATGCCTTTTCTGCTGACTCACGTGGTCCGTTGGCCATTGGCAGATGCTCATTGGCGTGTACGGTGTGAAACGTTTGAAAGCAAACACCCTGCAACAGTCATCGGAAGTTTCCAGGCCGGAGGGCATTGCTGAGCGAACCCGCCATTCTGGAGGGCACAGTGAACCAACACAACTATGCACACCCTAAATTCAATTTGCTTTTCTCGGTACGATGGTGTGTACCAGTAGGACAATGCAACTTGCCACACCTTTCGCGTTGTACGTGCGTGGCTCGAAAAGCATCAGGACGAGATTACCTACTCCCCTGGCCACCAAACACTCCCTGGATTTAAACCCAGTCCACAATTATGATACCATCTCGAATGGGCAGTTCGCGCCATGGGTCCTCAATCGTGAAACATAGCTCAGCTGACCATGGCAGTACAGTAGGTATGGTTCGACTCCCTGTCGGAAGCCTCTAGAACCCCAAAAATTCTCTTCCAGCACCTCTCGCAGAGTTCAGCGCTGAAAAGGATGGTCATTCATGCTTTTAGGAGTTCACACATTAATGTGATTGTACAGTGTAATAGTTCGTTGCGAATCGTCTTTCGACGGCTTCCTAGGCCACAGTCAGATAATTTAAATGTATACCAGTGAAAGATTGTACCATTGTGACACTAATATGATGATTTATCCTAAGCACCAGAATTTTCATTCTATAACAAACAAGTGTTGAAGTAAATCACGGATATACAGCAGTCTTTTGTCATGCAGCTAGATTTTCTACAACAGTCACTATTCAACATCATAATATCTACTACACTCGAAATCGCAGCTTCCATATCTATGGCGCTAATGGTTTACATGAAAGTAGTCACTGTCCGTACAAGCTAACGAGGATAACCACATGATGTTGAACCAATCTGTGCCTGTGAAAATTTTAATAGGAGTGCACATCACGCAGCAGGTATAAAATTACAATCCACAAGCCATTAACAATACACACGAAGAAACACGATGTAAAGGTTGCCGATCTGTCACATGCCAAGTGAGTTCGATATACAATATGCCATGAAAATTTCTGGTCCTTACATCGCATCGTCGATATAAGAGTTGCTCATTGTTCATTTGTGCCACTCGCCACTGCCCTGCTCAAATGTAGTGAAAGAGGCGCAGTAACTGGATATTTTAAATCCCCCTGTCCTACCAGGTAGCCGTTCACATTACAGATAGCAGACAAAAGCTCCCCAAACTATTAGACTTGGCCATCATGCCGCTGAAGAATACAGGCTATCAGATTGAAATCATCACAGTAGCATCTTACAATAACGGCTAAAAGGGCCCTTACCGCAAGTCAACATTTTAACTTTCCTCATGTGAGTGACGTGCTTCACGCCAACATTGAAGTTAGAGACGTTTGGAAACACGTCGATGAACTGAATAGAGTATGATCAGATCATTTCAGCAGATACTGAAGTTATGACAAAGATCAACTTGAAGCATTGCCTCATATTTGAGAAAAAACAGTAAATGAAGGTGTACGGTAACGGCTACCTGCCAATCGTCGATGCGCTACATTGTATTCTGCTCAACACTCTGTCATCACTGTCCATTACCAGCTAAAACGTCATGGTATGACACATACAGTTTTGTATACCAAATGGTGCTCCACTTAAACTGACTCAAATGATGTTATTCCAACGTTCAACGCAGATGAATCAGTCTGGGTCTGGTTTCACGATTTCTGGTCAATTGCTGTTGACTTATAGCAATAATCACACTTTTTGCTTGCACGAGAAAAATAGTTGATGGGCGTACATTTACACGATACTGCTTCAGTTTTTCGTAGTTTATTGATGGCACACTGTTTTACACATATTTCTTGTTTGTGTATTACTGGCACGAAAACGCAAAGGCAAAATTTAAATAAGTGTAACAATACATCTGTGAACAGTACACCTTCTATCTGGTTTCAGTTTCAGCGGGGGTCTGAGTTTGGTATCAGGCTAGCATTATTTTTCATTGTAGCACAGATTATTGCTCATTATTGGGAGAAATGTAGCTTGCTACAATGAACTCTAAATCTGAAGCAGCTCATTTCCGTCTCATGTTGTTCTAGTTAATATGGAACTGTGTGATTAACTGTTGCAAAAACTGGGTTGCCGAGATGCTTTATTACTGTTTACAAAAATGATCAGTGTAATACGTAGGAACAGGTTTCACAATTCGTCACTGCTACTATGTGAGCCTTATATTTGCGGTTTACATCCACCCTTTAAAGATAAAACGTTGCTAGATAAAAGTTATACAGTGATGCAGACAACTTAAAGATACAGCTAAACTACTTTGTAGCTAATGCAAGACTATTGTCGGCAGGATTCAAATAAACCTTCATAGTGCTTATCACACCACTGTCGATCGTGAATGCCTGAGACAAACTAACTATTTCTCATTAGAAAATTGTCCTGCAGCAACATTCTAAAAATAGATTTTTAGGCCAACAAGTCAGTCAGAAAAGTAATGTATCGCGATTATAAAAGAAAGGGCTAGAATTAAAGAACTATAATCTTTCGTGTCATACGTTTCGTCTTTTTGATGTGTTTCCACAGTTGTTTCTTTTCACGTAGTCAATACCTAGTCTCTAACTTTCGTCTGAATTTAGATGAGAGGTGTAACAGTAAAATAGTAATTGAAAAGTATTAAGAAAGTCAACTGTAGCTCAGACGTTGGATTCTAGATTTAGTTCTTAAAATACGAATTGCAATGATTTATTGCCAATACATCGGCGATTTTGTTCCCTCTTTATCGCTCCCTCATTTTTTTGCATTAGATATCAACGACATTGCGAGACACAGAGTGCACCAATATTTAAGTGCGTCGTATAATTGTTTTTGAAATGGCTACCCACCGTACTGTATTTATTGGGGCATAGCACACTTGAGCTGATATATGTGAAACAACAGTATCTTATTTCCGGCACCACCGTAAATCGATTAAAGGTACTTAATTTGGCGCATAAAGGTCCAGTCAAAACATTCAGTGAAACAGACGACTCAGTGCGAAAAACCAAGGGAAAATTAGAAATTCGTGGTAAGTTCTAAGAGATCAAAATAGGGGGTCATAGGTCCCTTAGCTTTCACACTACTTACTTATGCTAAGGACACCACACACAGCCATGCCCGAGGGAGGACTCGACGGGGGAAGCCGCGCGTGCCGTGACAAGGCGCCCGAGACCGCGCGGCTATCCCGTGCGGCCGAAAACCAAGGGAGAGCCAGTCAATGCTCACTTATCTCTTGAGCTTCACAAAGCATGTGCGCTGAGCTATCAGGAGATAACGGCGCGTCGCTACTGTAAATCTCAATCCAGCTTGTAGTAATCAGATCCAGACGGTTCGTTGTGAGTCGTTGCTTGTGAGCTCTGACCCGACTTCAACTATTGTAAATCGTCTGCACGTCAAAGCTAGTTGACTAATTCTAAGATCTGCTCATGATGTAATCCGTCTAGAAGAACCCGCACTTACACTACATTCCATATCGATGGCCTAAGACCATCTCATGTCCGCAGTCATGGTAGCACATTCTGTAATGCCGTACTCTCATACGTGACAAACTGTTGGCATCGCTTCAGAATTACGTTTATTACAGAATAACAAAATTTTGAGACTAACGATATTATTCATCAATTTTGTCTACAGTTTTATTCTTGGCTTTTTGTGTGTTACGTGGGTGACGAGAGATGCGATATTTATAGTAATGCTGCCATGATATAGCGTTATTCAAATAACTTACGGGTTTGCTACCGGGTGACGTCGTCGAACACCGCCGATATTTCGACAGGAGCGCACCCTGCCATTCTCAAGGCACAAATGCAAGGAAGAACAAATGTGCAAGCAAATTTAATACCTCGGTTCACAGAGGAGAAACAAGGAAGACACCAAACACAGAACAAGTGTCAACACAACCAAAGATAACCAAGATCAAAAATATCGATAGTTACTATTAATCAACAGGTGAGGTAGCACTAATTCTGTCCCTCTGTTTTTTGCTGAGAGACAGAGCCGGATTCCAAGCAGCATTTAAACAAAATCCACCATCTCTGTTAATAAGGTTGCTTGATAGTCTGATTTCAACAGCTTCCTTAATAACACTATCCCAGTAGCTGGACGTGCAAGCCAGAATCTCCGTGTTGTTGTATTCCATAGGATGACCGGTGTCAAGGCAATGTTCTGTAATAGCGGATTTGCTCGGCTGTTGTTAGCGTGCGTGACGTTTATGTTCAAAACACCGGTCTTCCACAGTCCTAATTGTCTGACCAATATATGACATGCCACAACTGCAAGGAATACGATACACCCCAGCTTCACGCAAACCAAGATCTTTTACGGACGCCAACAGGGCCTCAATCTTAGAAGGTGGTCGAAAAACACATTTCACATCATATTTCCGCAAAATACGGCCAATCCTGTTGGAAATGCTTCCTGCGTAAGGCAAAAAGGCCGTAGACTTAGGTGCCACTTCGTTGCTATCGTCACTCACCCGTTGCACAGAAGGCTGATGGCGCAACGCACGTTTGATCTGCCTCTCACTATAACCATTCTGACGAAAGGTGACTTCGAGATGTGCTAGTTCAGCTGCCAAACTTTCAGGGTCTGAGATAACGTGGGCCCTGTGAACAAAGGTGCGAAGTACTCCTTCACAGCCGGCCGAAGTGGCCGTGCGGTTAAAGGCGCTGCAGTCTGGAACCGCAAGACCGCTACGGTCGCAGGTTCGAATCCTGCCTCGGGCATGGATGTTTGTGATGTTCTTAGGTTAGTTAGGTTTAACTAGTTCTAAGTTCTAGGGGACTAATGACCTCAGCAGTTGAGTCCCATAGTGCTCAGAGCCATTTGAACCATTTTACTCCTTCACGCTGAGCTGGATGGTGACAACTATCAGCTCGCAGATACAAGTCAGTGTGGGTGGGCTTCCTATAAACAGAAGGTCCCAACGTACCATCAGTCTTCCTTTTGACCAACACATCAAGGAAGGGAAGGCATCCATTCTTTTCCACCTCCATAGTGAACTGAATATTCGGGTGTATTGAATTCAGATGTTCCAAAAACCGGTTTAAATTCTCACTACCATGAGGCCAAACAACAAAAGTATCGTCTACATATCTGAAAAAACACGCAGGTTTCAAGGTCGCTGACTCCAACGCACGTTCCTGAAAGTCCTCCATAAACAAATTGGCCACAATAGGTGACAACGGGCTTCCCATTGCAACTCCATCAGTCTATTCGTAGTACTTACCATTGAATAAAAAGTAAGTGGAAGTCAGCACATGTCGAAACAAATTTGTTAACTCGACACCAAACTTAACCTCAATTAGCTGCAACGAATCAGAGAGAGGAACGCGAGTAAAAGAGGAACCACATCAAAACTGACTAAAATATCAGTGTCATTCAAACGCAATCCCTGTAATCAACGTAAGAAGCCTGCAGTGTTCTTAATGTGGTGTTCACACCTACCTGCTAGTGAGCTCAACAAACTAGCAAGATGTTTAGCTACACGATATGTCGGAGCACCAATATTAGAAACACAAGGCCTCAACGGACAGCCTCTTTATGGACCTTATGGAGGCCATATAATCTAGGTGGTACAGCGCAGTAAGAATTAAGACTCTTGATAGTCTCCTGTAACAAAGAACTTTTCTTCAGGAGGTTATTTGTCTTTCTCTCAACACTCTTAGTAGGGTCAGCACCGATTTTGCAATACACCGAATCAGAAAGTAGGCACTGCATCTTTTGAATAAAATCGTGCTTGTTCAACAAAACGGTGGCGTTACCCTTGTCCGCAGGTGAAATAACAATATCAGGATCCATTCTAAGTGAACGTAAAGCAGCCGCCTCAACTGCTGTAATGTTACACTTGGGTGGACGGGCCCCAGTCAACACACGACAAGCTTCCCTCCTAACCTATTCCGCAGCCTCGGAAGGTAGTTTATAAACAGCCTCTACGATAGAACTAATAAAGTCAACGACTGGCAAACTCTTAGGCGTCGGTGCGAAGTTCAAACCTTTCCCCAGCACAGACAAAGCTGCGTCGTCAAACGTTTTCTCCGTGAGATTGATCACAGAACGTCGAGAAACATCGCAGAATGACGAGCAGTTACAGATTGAAATTCCCAGTCAGACTGCGACCAAGAGGCACCGTCCACCCAATCCCAAGAAAATTCAGAAACATTAGACGCCATCATTACATGAAACTGAAACAATTCCTTAGAAACGAAATCTAATTGACGGCGAGTATAGTGGATCCTTTCACGAACAAGGGATTATTTCAGCTTACTTAAGTTTGTGTCCGATTCTTAGCTAAGTGTAGTTGCGCAATCCCCTTCTGTCTTTAATCGATCCACAGTAATTGTAAAGATAAGGTCTAATAACACCAGTAGTACTAGGCAAATTCGTTCCTTTAGCCACTGCCAGGGCAAGAAGTAAGGTAATGGCTGCTCGTTCCCAAGGCAGAGAGCTAGGAACGCGATTTCACCTTTTGTTTTTAGCTGTTTCTGCGATCTTTCGATTTGATGTTCCCATGTCCTATATGCCAATTATTGTGCCTCCTTAGAATTCCAAAAGATGGCGATCTGCGCGACCACGTTCACGCAATCTATCACGTGATCTCTAGTAAGGTTAGAAACAGTCAGTAAACATAAAGTCCTCTCTACATTCTTTATCTATAGACATGCCTGCTTTCCTGTACAGAAAATACTCTCGCATTAATATTAAATATCAGTCAACGTTTTCCATAGACATTAAAACACCGTTGTGTTAGTTTGGTAGCGTTCGCTCAGTTTTCCATTTCCGTCAGGATTTTTCACAGTTTGTAAGACAATTATAGCAAAATTTTTCTTCTACTGTTGCAGAGTGTTACAACATCCCATGAGGATGTCTTCATAGTCGTAGAAGGCAAATCGTAACAGAAAACCACTATATTAACATGGAACGAATTAATGGAGAACTACAGCGGGAAAAACAGCGAAAGCGGTCCTGATACACACTGACTCTCCAAAACATAATGACCCCCTGCTTAATATCGAGTTGATTCACATTTGGAAGGCAATACAGCAACGGTTTTACGTTGCATCGTATCGCAAGTCCTCGACAGGTTTCCGGAGGTATGCGGCACTAAATGTCTTCGCGTAAGTCGGTCAACTCGTGTAAATTACGTCCGAGTGCAATGGCGTAGTGATTAGTACATTGCAGAGGCGAGTGCAAGGGGGTGGACGAGATCAAATCTGCGCCCCTCCATCTAGATTAAGGTTTTCCATGATTTCCTTTTTATCGCTTTAGGCAAATGTCACGATGGTGGCTTTGAAAAGGTATGGCCGATTGCCCTCCCCATCCTTTCCTAATACGAACTTGTGCTCCGTCTTTAACGACCGCGCTGTCGAAGGGACATTAAACTGTTACCTTCTTTCCTTTCTAAAATTTTCAAACGTATGTGAAATCTTATGGGACCTAACCTCTAAGGTCATCAGTCCCTAAGCTTATACACTACTAAGACCTAAATTATCTTAAGGACAAACACACACGCCAGAGGGAGGACTCGAACCTCCGCCGGAAACAGCCGCACAGTCCATAACAGCAGTTCCCTAGACCGCTCGGCTAATCGCGCGCGGCTCTCTCCTTTCTTTTGTAAATTATGGATCGATGGTTTCCGGGTGTGGAACTGGAACCCGATAGCGTCCCGGATGTGCTCCATCGGGTTCAGATCAGACAAATTTGTTGACTAAGACATCAACGCGAGTCACTGTCACGGACCTTAAACCACTGTAGCACGACACTGCCCTTGTCACACGGACAGTTATTCTGCTAGAATATATCACTACCGTGCGGTAAGATGTCAAGCATGAAGTGATGCAGGTAGTGAAAAGTAATGTTCAGGCAATCCACATCTGCCATGGGGCCTTCAATAAACAAAGGCCCTTGAGACTCCAGGAGCATATCCCCCACTGGATAACACAGTCCCCGCCGGCCTGCGTCCATGCTTAAAGAAGTCGTTCCCCGGGATCATGACGTATCTGGACACGACCATTATCGTTATGTCGTAAGAAACGCTATTCATCTATTGTGTAGTGTCGATAATCCTGTGCACACTAGACTAGTAACTGACAATGCCGTTTGACCAAAACGGAGACACGTAGATGTTATCTGTTGCGGTACCCCAGTTTAAAGCGTGTAGGTTTCACAGTGTGTTCCGAAACACTTGTGCCTGTATCAGCATAGTACTTCGTCGTCAGACCTGCCACAGACCGCCACCTATCTTGCCTTACAGAGAGGGCAAGCTCCGACCTCCACGTTCTGACCAGCACCCAGTCGCTACTGGTAGTTTCCCCGTCAGTGAACCACTTTCTATAGACAATCTCGACAGCAGAACACGAACACACTGCGAGTATCGTCGTTTGCGAGATGCTCGTTCGCAGTCGGTGGGCCATTACAATCTCTTCTTTCTCTAAGTCGATTACGTCAGTGAATTTCTCTAGTTGCAGTCCGTATCGTTGCTAGAATGGTTCCTCATTCATATCTGCTCCGCTTCCTTAGCGCAACAGGTGCCCACATCCATTTTCAGTTTCAGTTTCGCGGTGTGCAATTGCCATAATGTTACAGCTCTTGAGTGAATGTTTTAAAATAATATTTTATATAGTGTGAAGTCCTCCCACTACGAACCATGGACTTTGCCGTTGGTGGGGAGGCCTGCGTGCTTCAACGATACAAATAGCAGCACCGTAGGCGGGGTATCTGTTGAGAGGCTAGACAAACGTGTGGTTCCTGAAGAGGGGCAGCAGCCTTTTCAGTAGCTGCAGGGGCAACAGTCTGGATGATTGACTGATCTGGCCTTGTAACATCAACCAAAATGGCGATGCTGTGCTGGTACTGCGAACGACTGAAAGCAAGGGGAAACTACAGCCGTAGTATTTCCCGAGGTCATGCAGCTTTACTATATGGTTAAATGGTGATGGTGCCCCCTTAGATAAAATATTCCGGAGGTAAAATAGTCACCTATTCGGATCTCCGGACGGGGACTACTCAGGAGGACATCTTTATCAAGAGAAAGAAAACTGCCATTCTACGGATCGGAGCGTGGAATGTCAGATCCCTTAATCGGGCAGGGAGGTTACAAAATTTAAAAGGGAAATGGATAGGTTAAAGTTAGATATAGTAGGAATTAGTGAAGTTCGGTGGCAGGAGGAACAAGACTTCTGATCAGGTGAATACAGGGTTATAAATAGAGAATCATATAGGGGTAATGCTGGAGTAGGTTTAATAATGAATAAAAAAATTTGGAATTCGGGTATGCTACCACAAACAGCATAGTGAGCGCATTATTGCGACCAAGATAGATACGAAGGCAATGCCTACCACAGTAGTACATGTTTACATGCCAATTAGCTCCGCAGATGACAGAGAGATTGATGAAATATATGATGAGATAAAAGATATTATTCAGATAGTGAAAGGAGACGAAAATTTAATAGTCATGGGTGACTGGAATTCGATAGTAGGAAAAGGAAGAGAAGAAAACGTACTAGGTGAATGTGGAATGGAGGTAAGGACTTTTTAAAAAAAGGAGGCCATCTGGTAGAATTTTGCATAGGGTTTAAGTTAATCATAGCTAACACGTGGTTCAAGAATCATGAAAGTAGGTTGTATAAATGGAAGGGGCCTGGAGATACTATAACGTTTCAGACAGGTTATATAATGGTAAGGCAGAGATTTAGGAATCAGGTTTTAAACTGTAAGACACTTCCAAGGGCCGGCCGTGGTGGCCGTGCGGTTCTAGGCGCTCCAGTCCGGAGCTGCGCTGCTGCTACGGTCGCAGGTTCGAATCCTGCCTCGGGCATGGGTGTGTGTGATGTCCTTAGGTTAGTTCAAGTTGTTCTAAGTTCTAGGGGACTGATGACCACAGCAGTTGAGTCCCATAGTGCTCAGAGCCATTTGAACCACTTCCAAGGGCAGATGTGGACTCTGACCCCAATCTATTAGTAAATGTAAATGTCCTGTAACTATGGCCTCACGTCGGGTAGACCTTTAGTACGGTGCAAGTCATTCGATTTGACGCCACTTCGGCCACTTGCGCGTTGATGGGGATGAAATGATGATGATTAGGACAACAAAACAAACAGTCGCTGAGCGGAGAAAATCTACGACCCAGTGGCGAATCGAACCCGGGCCCTTAGAATAGACAATCTGTCGCGCTGACCACTCAAGCTTCCGGGATCGGACGATCTATTGGTTATGACTGCAAGAAGTCCGAATTTAAGGAGATGGGACCTGGATAAACTGAAAGAACCAGAGGTTGTACAGAGTTTCAGGGAGAGCATCAGCGAACGATCGACAAGAATGGAGGAAAGAATTACAGTAGAAGAAGAACGGGTAGCTTTGAGAGATAAAATAGTGAAGGCAACATAGGATCAAGTAGGTAAAAAGACGAGGGCTTGTAGAAATCCTTGGGTAACAGAATATATATTGAATTTAATTGATAAATGGAGAAAATATAAAAATGCAGTAAATGATCCAGGCTAAAAGGATTACAAATGTCTAAAAAATGAGATCTACAGGAAGTACATAATGGCTAAGCAGGCATGGCTAGAGGAGAAATGTAAGGATGTAGAGGCTTATCTCACTAGGGGTAAGATAGATACTGCCTACAGGAAAATTGAAGAGACCTTTGGAGAAAGGAGAACCACTTGCATGAATATCAAGAGCTTTGATGGAAACCCAGTTCTAAGCAAAGAAGGGAAAACAGAAAGGTGGAAGGAGTATATAGAGGGTCTATACAAGGGCGATATACTTGAGGACAATGTTATGGAAATGGAAGATGATGTAGATAAAGATGAAATGGGAGATATGATACTGCGCGATGAGTCTGACAGTGCACTGAAATACCTAAATCGAAATAAGGCCCCGGGAGTAGACAACATTCCATGAGAACTACTTATAGCCCTGATAGAACTCTACCATCTGGTGATCAAGATGTATGAGACAGGCGAAATACCCTCAGACTTCAAGAAGAATATAATAATTCCAATCCCAAAGAAAGCAGGTGTTGACAGATGTGAAAATTACCGAACTATCAGTTTAATAAGCCATGGCTGCAAAATACTAACACGAATTCTTCACAGACGAATGGAAAAACTGGTAGAAGCCGACCTCGAGAAAGATCAGTTTGGGTTCCGTAGAGAAGTTGGAACACGTGAAGCAATACAGACCCTATAACTTATCTTAGAAGATACATTAAGGAAAGGTAAACATACGTCTCTAGCATTTGTAGACTTAGAGAAAGCTTTTGACAATGTTGACTGGAATACTCTCTTTCAAATTCTGAATGTGGCAGGGGCAAAATACAGTGAGCGAAAAGCTATTTACAATTTATACAGAAACCAGGTGGCAGTTATAAGACTAGAGGGACATGAAAGGGAAGCAATGGTTGGGAAGGGAGTGAGACAGGGTTGTATCCTATCACCGATGTTATTCAATCTGTATATTGTCAAACAGTAGAGGAAACAAAAGAAAAATTTGGAGTAGGTTCGCCGATGACACTGTAATTCTGTCAGAGACATCAAAGGACCTGGAAGAGCACTGAGCGGAATGGTCAGTGTCTTGAAAGGAGGATATAAGATGGACATCAACAAAAGCAAAATGAGGATAATGGAATGTAGTCAAATTAAATCGGGTGATGCTGAGGGGATTAGATTAGGAAATGAGACACTTAAAGTAGTAAAGCAGTTTTGCTATTTGGGGAGCAAAATATCTGATGATGGTCGAAGTAGAGAGGATATAAAATGTAGACTGGCAATGGCGAGGAAATCGTTTCTGAAGAAGAGAAATTTGTTAACATCGAGTATAGATTTAAGTGTCAGGAAGTCGTTTCTGAAAGTATTTGTATGGGGTGTAGCCATTTATGGAAGTGAAACATGGACGATAATCAGTTTGGACAAGAAGAGAATAGAAGCTTTCGAAATGTGCTACAGAAGAATGCTGAAGATAAGGAGGGTAGATCACGTAACTAATGAGGAGGTATTGAATAGGATTGGGGAGAAGAGAAATTTGTGGCATAAGTTGACTATAAGAAGGGATCGGTTGGTAGGACATGTTTTAAGGCATCAAGGGATCACAAATTTAGCATTGGAGGGCAGCGTGGAGGGTAAAAATCGTAGAGGGAGACCAAGAGGTCAATACACTAAGCAGATTCAGAAGGATGTAGGTTGCAGTAGGTACTGGAAGATGAAGAAGCTTGTACGGGATAGAGAAACATGGAGAGCTGTATCAAACCAGTCTCTGGACTGACGACCACCATCAACAACAGTTGTATTCGATTCATTCATATATCTATTGTCCAGATATGGATTAAATTATATTCAATAATTTCTTCACATGCAAGGCTCACAGCCACAGTGTATTGTCTAAATGATGGAACCGTTTTAACATTGAAACATTCGACTTGTGTATGTTTAGCAACATGCCTGTCCTCACATAACAAGTAACAAAACCCTTATGAGTGACACACACATACCATCAGTGCCATACATTTGCAAATGGCATAATGCCGAAACCGGCCAATAATGTAAATGATATGCTGGGTGCATTAACGGAATAAAACTGACTCTCTACGCTGATAAATTCTAGTGTTCGATTCCACTCGTCGGTTTTGAGCAATGACGTCATACCTAAGGAAAAGACACCACGTATAGGCAATCTATGAAGCCGACGGATTGTACTCATAAACATACGTACATAGCATGCGATAAAATTACAATCACATTTCACGTAGTCATTTACTTAGTCATGCATTATATGGAAACTAATAGAAAATAACGAAAATGATTCAGAACAAGAATTTTTAAAAAATTCACTTCTCATAACAGATAGTCTCGTAATTTATGAGAGTAGAAAAGCACAGAGAAGCGCATGGTGAAGTCTTATTACTGTAAAGTACGGTTAATTTTATTATTAATTATTGGATCTAACTGGACAAGAAAAGGAATGTTAGGGTTTCGGGGGGGAAGTAACAGCAAAACGAGAAAATGAAATGAATGACAACAAATACAAAACAATAGCATGATATGTGGAAAAACCGACACACTAAATTCTAAAAGAAAAGCCAGCAAGCAACCAACGAAAAGCCAAAAAAAAAAAAATAACGAATATTGGCATCAACAACTAGAATTAACCTATACAGGTAAATTTCAATCACCGATTCCCACCATTCCATGATCCATGCGTAAATAATTTTTGCTAGAGTTGTATACACTGAAACGTAATGAATTTATACGTTCGTAAAATCTCTCTGTGTCTACTGCGGTGAAATAACAAAAATTGGAATCGGTAACTAGAATTGACCTATTCTAGTAACCGATTCCAGTGTTGTTAGCTGTTTTGCAAGCTCAGAAATCCTATTAGCAATACTTTATGTTAAGTAATGTGTGAGCTTAGGGACTGATAACCTTTGCAGTTAAGTCCCATAAGAATTCACACACATTTGAACATTTTAAATCCTATTAGCCAGTATTTTGGTTCACAAATCAGCTGAAAATACGATCTAATTAACGAACCATCGAATGGTAGGAATCGGTAACAAAAATTCACCTCTGAAGGAGGCCGTTCTATTTACCGATTCCAACTATTCGATGCTTCATAATTTTGGACATTTTTGCGGTAAATCTGTGGACTAAGTTTTTGTAGGATTTCTAGATTTCTTATTGATCTCATAACTACTACGAAAATGTAACAAATATTCCAGATACAGCATCCAAATTTTTCTCTTTTTCATAGTACTGAAGAGGGCAATGCCAATTCTAGAAATCCTGTAAACTTTAGTCCACACATTTGTTCTTAAAACGGTCTAAATAACGAACAGTTGAATTATTGGAATTGGTATCTAGAATTAACATATGTAGGTTCCAATAATAGTCATTTTTTCTCAGAAGTTCAGAGAACAATTACAAATGCAGAAATCCTATTAAATTCGAGTGCACACGCCGACCGAAAAAACGGGCTAAATTATGGACCAGTAAAGGTAGGAATCGGTAACTATAACTGACCTATATAGCTTAATGGTAATTTCCAAGAATGATTACCTATCGAAGTTGGAGGGCTCCAAACGATACATATCGAACATGCAATAGTAAATCGATTATGGAAGTCTCGTGCCGCGTGTTATAATAAATTATTTGTGATCGTCATTTTTATCACTTTTGCGTTGTTTCTGCAGTTCGTGTACATAACATTCCCGCCGTAATTGTTTATGATTCCATTGGCAAATCGATATGGTTTCTCTTGATAGCGAGTGTAATGTTTGCTGCTTCTCAAGTTTCTTCTGCGGATTGCCTCGCATGGAAAACTTTAATTCTATACATATCCAGCACAGACAAATGTTTGACTTTTTGCCGGGGCTATAGACTTCTGCCGGACGAGGAAAGGAGGGACTGTGTTGACTCCGTAAGAGGAGGGTGGACACTGAGATTCCGTTGCAATTTCATTGCGAACTTCGCGGAAAGCGAACCAGCATCAGGAAAAACGCGTGGTTCGAGTCCTCCAAATTATCACTTCAGACGAGCGTAATTATTGTGTCGTGCTGGATTCGTGATTACACGTTGCAAGCCACTGCATCAGAAACTGAGTTATCGGCAAATACCGTGAGTGACTACTTCGGGTTTTACCGAGAAGTGTGCTACGTGATAGTTACAAATGACAGTGTGCCGATTGGTGGACCGAAGAAAATAGTAGAAGTAGACGAATCTCATAATGCTAGACGAAAGAATCAGAAAGGACGACTTTCTAAAAGTGAAGTAGATCATATTTGGGGTTTTGGTGGGATAGGAAGGCAGTCAAGCATGGCATGTGTTTCGTTGTGAGGGTATTGTCCCGAGACGAGGTGACTTTTGTGGGTCTCATACAACATTTCATACTACCTGGAAGAAAAGTCATCACAGACGGGTTTTAGTCGTACCAGAATGTCAAAGCTGAAGGGTTCGAGCACCAATTCGTGAACCATACTGTGGAGTTTGTCTCTTCAGATGACGCCAGTGTCCATACCCAGAATACAGAATGGCTGCGGAAGTCTATCGAGTATACCATAGGAAGAGAACGGCGTCCAGGACAGAGGGATGAACTGGATTTGTTCCAGTACCTATACTTTCACAACTTGCGTTTGCAGGGGAAAGTCAACGCATGCGACACTCTGCCGATATTCCTGCGCGATATTGGTAGAGTTTACCCTGGGTACGGGAGAAAAGGAATTGGCCCTGCAGCTTATACATCACGCGGACTGTCAAAAGACGAAAACACCGACGACGAGTAAGGTAAGTCGTCTCCTTTGAATTTACAAGTGCTTCTCTAACGCTTTTCTTTTGTCGTTGCTGTAGTGATAACTTGAAACATACTCGTAACGCGCGATACGAGACTTCCATAATCGATTTACTATCGCACGTTCGATATGTATTGTTTGGAGCTCTCCAACTTCGATAGGCAACCATTCTTGGAAATTACCTTTAATGTAGCTACCGATTCCAAAATTTGTTATGCCCTAGTTTTTGTGAATTTTCCTTACTTGTGTACGAGTATCATTGGATTTAATAATTGTTGTTAAAATTAACTTTATTTCACAATGTTATGACTTCATCATGCACTATGCTTAATGAGTTTAAAGGTCCTCTGTGCTTTTCTTACTCGTATAAATCATGATAATAATTTATTTCAGACATGTGTACTTCTCTTTTTCTGTTCTTATTTATTTTCCTTACCTTCAGTTCTTTTCAACATAATTTGAGGCTAAGTATTATTTAATTCATTAGTTTACGGATATGATAAGCTACTTTCAAAGATTCCCTCTATCTAGCGCCTCTGCCATAGTGTTACATCATTGCTCAAAGCCGATGAGTGGAATCGGACACTAGAATTGACCCAACTACGATAGTCAAAATGGTTTCATCATTTACATAACACTTATTTCTGAAAACTCGATTATAGACTGCATTTTTCGCTAACTGTATACTGTGCTCCCTGAATCTCCCATAGAGGCAGAACTTACAGGCGCCTGCGTGCTCACCTGTAGAGCGGGATGCCCTCGTCGTCACGGAACCAGAAGACCATGTAGACCCTGTCGTGGCCGGGAGGCGTCACGTTGCATGGCAAAGCCACGCTGCGGCCCTCCACAGCCTGCACCTCCACCGCAGGGACTGCAACACAACGCACAAACCAAGCTGTTACGTCACGTCTGGTGACCCAGAAAACCGCACAGTCTCGCGCCTGTGTCGGCTCGCGGCAACTCCACTCTTCGGCCTTCCAAACTTTACTCCACTAGTTCCAGGACTGAAACATGTACAAACCAAGCCGTTAGCACGTCGTCTCTCGTCTATATCCACACCAAACATCTATCACAACAAGTCTCTTCGTTATTTAAGCCTAGGCATACATTTCACCATGAGTCGACAGCGCCACGTAACAACTATCCATGATCTGTGCCTCATCTACATGAACTCCAGCGCTAACATGTGAACCAAAACCTGGCAGAATGACATATCGTGTGTGCGCACACTCGAAACACCTTCTTTCAGAAATGTACTTCTTAATATTTTAATCATACAGTGCGCTTCAAAAATACTTTTAAAACTCTGGAGACGTACTCCTTACACCAAAACAAGAATTAAAGTTCATATAAACGTATGCTCTAAAATATTTCTCTTTAGACTTATTAATGAAAGTTGACATTCAATGATTTTCCGTGTACAACCCAGCAACTTTACTTATTTATTCACCAGTTTGACTCACTGTATCCTATATGACATTGGCCTACCAGTGAGACTGTATTATATTAATCATTCGTCAGTCTTCAACGCATCCACACGAGCATGTACCACAGGTAGTTCCTCTACTGAAAGTGTTCCGTTCAAACATGACAGGTATTCATTTACGAGCACGCAGCACGATTTTTATGAACAGCCACGTGAATAGTACTGGACACGCAGCTGCACGATGCAACAAACGCGTTTCCAGACCAAACGTAGACGACTCATCCAACCTTTGGTGCCGTGTTTTGTCGCGTTACCGAGACAGAATTCGTAGTGCTCTAGACCAGGGGCGGGCAAACGTTGCACGCGGCTCATGAGCACACAGCGCTGCACGTGTGCTGTTCGCGTGCAATCGTCGAACGGAGCAGTGGCGACAGCCGGCAGGTTGCCGCAGTGTAGTTTCAGGCTAAGCTGCGGACGTTGAAGCGAAGCGACCACTACGTAGTTAATTTCAGTAACCGGAAAATGCAGAGGGAATCAAGGAAACGGAGGATTGGAGATGTGCTATCTTTTAATAAGGAATGGGAGAATAATTTTTTTCTCTGTGCAAAAACGTGAAAATTGGAAATGTATAATATGTGACAGTATTCTCGCTGGTCAGCGGAAGTTTGATATTGAACGCCATTATAATAAATTTCAGTATGTTGCCGTTCTTAGTGCAATAAAAGAGGAATTTCTCAAGCGATTTGGGGATATATCTTACTTATCCCAAGGTTTTGAACAGTTCTCGAGACAATCTGCTGTTTCTGTAGATGATATTCATCCCAGTTTGCAAATGGAATTAATAGGTCTACAGCGTAATTCTCGTCTGAGAGACAGGTTCCTTTTGGCAAGACGTGTGATAGATTTTTATCACGACTTTCCACAGCAAGTTTCCTCGTCTACATCGTGAAGCCGCGAAGCTAATGTCAATGTTTGGCTCGACATACGTTTGTGAGAGATTTTTTTCTGTTATGAAAATTAATAAGTCTCGGTTAAGAGCAAACATCAGTAATGAAAATTTGCGTAACTGTTTGAGTTTGTCTGTATGTAGAAATTTTGTTCCAGACATTAAACGTATTGTAAACTCCACCCGTGATGATTAAATAAAACGTATCGTAGGTAATAGGTACTCTTTCAAACGATGATTACTTTCAAACACTCCTACTACCCTTATTCCTTCATTCAATAAAGCAGGCCAGGAAACAAAACACATTACAGAGGAAAGAAGCGGAGAGACGGTATGGCGGGGAGGGGAGAGAAGCGGGTGGCCAGCTTGCCCCTGTGTGCACGCAGAACACCTGTTAACTGCACACGTGCATGTGCACCACACACGTGCAGAATTCCTGCCCGCCCCTGCTCTAGACTACTGATCGAGGAAGACTACGTGTTGTTCGTGCGTCTGACCAGGAAGAGTATGTTCTACGGACTATCGAAGGGGAGCCAGGTATCAGCGCAATACAAATGGCCCTTTTGAAAATGGAAGATTCTTCACGAGCAGCTTATACATCCGTATTGTCTTCAGAGTGTGCAGGGCATTATACCTGCCAATCACTCTTCATGGAAGATTCTTTTTCCGATGGTTTGTTGCACAAACTGCCAGTCCGTTGTTTGTCACTCCAGATTTTTTTTGCGGACAAGGCAAACTTTGGAAAAGATGGTATAACAAATTTCCACAACCAGAACATAGGGGTCAACTAAAATCCTCATGCTACAGTACAATCTAGACATCCGCATCAGTTTATGAGTAATGTGTGGGCTGGAACTGCAGGTGACAGTGTGGTGGGGCTATACGTTCACTCAGCACGTCTTACAGGTGCTGTTTACAAGGACTTCATACAGAGCGCCCTCCAGGACTTACTAGAAGATGATTATGAAAATAAGAAGAAACCTGTGATTTATTCGTGATGGTGCTCTAGTACATATCAGACAGTGTTCTAGTGCACTGACTCGTATCTACAACGACAGATGGATATGTAGAGGAGTGTCAGTTTCATGCCCTTCGCTTTCCCCCAACTTCATTAAAAGGGATTATTATCTCCGGGGGAAACTTAAACAGTTTCTGAGTAGAGGACCAACTGAATGCCAAAACTCCTCAAAGAAGCGTCATAGAGGTCTGGAAAACCATTCGAAACTGTAAGAGAGTGTTTAGAAGTATGAGATTCGAGTCTCGGTCCGGCACACAGTTTTAATCTGCCAGGCAGTTTCATTTTTACAGCTGCTTGTACCTTCTCCAGATAGTTTCCTATATGTTGCACATATATTTCTCGTAATAATGCATTTTTATAAGGGTGTGCGTTACTCCACACATCTACATCTACATACATTCTCAGCTAACTACGATACAGCGGTTGGAGGGAGTTACGATGTAGCAGCATGAGACATTTCATTTCGTGTTCCACTCGCAAATTCAGTGAGGGAAACACAACTGTCTGCATGCCTCCGCACGAGCCCTAATTTCTCTTTATCTCCTTGAACCTTACGCGTAATGTACCTTGGCGGCAGCAAAATCGTTCTGCAGTCGGCTTCAAATGCTGGTTCTCTAAAAGTTGTCGAAAGTGTTTCTCGAGAATGACATTGCTTTCCTTCCAAGTATTCTCACTTGAGTTTCTTAAGCTATTCATAATAGGTAATAAAACCTACCGGTAATAAATCTATCGGATCGCCTCTGAATCGTTTCGAATTACGCCGTCTCAGTACATCGTGGGAAATCTGCAAAGCCTTTTTCATTGTTCCTTTATTCTCGTCGTTATATTTTGTTAACATTCCACACTCAGTAGCGCCATTTGAGATCTTGTATCTATTTTTACTCACTATGATATGGCTAGGAACTGTGCTTATTTTGAGCTAACATAAGGGTAATAGGCTGCTGTCCGTAAACAGCTGGAAGCAGCGTTGGCTACCTCCGGCAAGTTACTCTCTAATGTTCAAAGTTCCGGCGGAATTGGGGCTCTGGGGACAACACCTGTGACACCTGTGGTGGCTTTGGAATTCCCCGATGACCCAGATGTCGCTGCATCTTCTGATTCGCAACATCTGAAATGTTCAGACAGTGGACGTAAGGCGAAAGAGGGAGCAGGTGGCTATGCTGGCCCTCTTAGCCTTAGTAGCAGGTACGAGGGGCTACCCATCTTTGTGATAACTCAGAGCCAGCAAGAGATGCCTCTCTTGTTGCGCATTCTGCAGATTTTCCTGCCCAGTTTAGACTTGTGCAGAGGGTTGGTATGCCTGTCATTGGGAGCTCCAATGTTAAATGGTTCAAATGGCTCTGTGCACTATGGGACTTAACATCTGAGGTCATCACTCCCCTAGAACATAGAACCACTTAAACCTAACTAACCTAAGGACATCAGACACATCCATGCCCGAGGCAGGATTCGAACATGCGACTGTAGCGGTCGTGCGGTTCCAGACTGAAGCGCCTGGAACCGCTCGGCCCCTACGGCCGGCGCTCCAATGTTAGGTGGCTGATGAAGCCCATCAGGGAAATAGCAGACAAAGCAGGAAAGATTGCCAGAGTGGACTCGGTATGTATGTCGGGAGGGTCTTGTCCATGATATGGAAGAGGACTATCGGCAGCCATCGATAGCACTGGGCGCTACCCACTGCACATAGTGGTGCATGTTGACATGACTGACGCCACCCACTTGGATTGTGAGAGCATCCTCGGCTTCTTTTGGCGAATGGCTGGTTTGTTGGGGTGTAGGCTAAGCTGTCTATTTATAGTATCGTACCCAGGACTGATTACAGTCCTCTGGTTTCGGGCAGAGTGAAAACTCTAAACTAGAGGCTCAGACTACTCTGCGACGGTATCGGTTGCGAATTTCTCGATCTCCGCTATCGGGCACAGAATTGCTAGGTTCCCCTTTACAGGTCAAGCGTGCACTACACGTGGGACGCGGCTACTAGAGTAGCGGAGTGCGTAGGTGGAGTGCACGTGGGGCTTTTTTAGGTTAGAGAAACCCTCCCTTGCGATCAAGGACTTTTGCCTAATAAATTAGCCTCGTTCTCCTCAGACAACGTTCGTTGTCGTAAATCAGAGATAGAAAAGGTTAGTAGTGCGGAGTGGCCACACGGTTAGAGGCGCCATGCACTAATTGGGTGGCATCTCCCGCTGGAGGTTCGAGTCCTCCCTCGGGAATGGGTGTGTGTAAGTCTTTAGCGTAAGTGTGTTTAAGTAGTGTGTATGTCTAGGGACCGATGACCTCAGCAGTTTGGTTCCATAGGAATTCACACACATTTGAACATTTTGAACGTAGAAAAGTTTAACATGATTTAAGTAAACTGCAGGAGGATCCAAGTAAAGATCCCAAAAATAGTATCGCTTACTGAAGGTTTTAAAGCACAGATAGTATTACGAACAGAAATTTGCTTGAAACCGAACGTTAATGATAACGAAATCCTAAGTTCAGATTAGAAAATTCATCGTAAGGATAGGTTAGTGGCCAGTGGTGGCGGCGTGTTTATTGTACTAAAGAATTCGATAAAATCTAGCGAGGTTATCACGGATTCCGATTATGGATTAAAGTGGTGAAGTTAAGTATCAAAGATAAGTCAAAAATAGTGTTCGGATGCTTTTATAGATTGCTGGGTCAGGAACTCTAGATGTAGAGCGCTTCGGACAGAACTTGCAGAATATCGCTAGTAATTTTCCTGATCATGCCATTGTAATAGGGGTTGACTTCAACTTGCCAGGTGTAGATTGAGAGTGTTATTTTATCAAAACTGGTGCCAGAGACGGGGATTCGTGTGACATTGTTCTGGATGTCTTATCCGAAAATTACTTTGAGCACATAGTTAGAGAACTAACTCGTGTGGGTAACACTTAGACTTCTTGGCAACCAACAGCCCTGAACTTATCGAACCAGTTAACGTAGAGGCTTATCTCACTAGGGGTAAGATAGATACTGCCTACAGGAAAATTACAGAGACCTTTGGAGAAAAGAGAGCCACTTGTATGAATATCAAGAGCTCTAACTTTAGTAATCATAGTCGGCATGAGATCTAGATCACTAATCTCTGTCTTTATACTGACGCCGTCCATATGCTCTGACCTTTTTGTACCTACAAGGTCTAAAATATTTCTGCTGCTTGTAGGCTGTCGAACTAGCTGTTCAAGGCAGTTTTTGGAAAAAGTATTCAAAAGTACCTGTCAAAACTGTCTGCACCCTCTGTAGTGAATGCATTGCCGTCCCTGTCTATTCTCGGTAGATTAAAGTGTCGTCCAACTAATAATGATTGATCTGGCCATTTTCGCGCTTCTGACCATATAGCTGGTTCGAATCACGCTAAAACTGTCACAGCGGAGTTGGATGACCCGTAAAAACATCCAATAATTAACTTGATTTCATCTAGACCTGTTCCACGAGGCCATATAACTTCACTGTCACACTCAAATTCGACCTCAGCAGAGACAATATTTTTGCCACGTGCAATGAACATGCCCTCTCCTATGGCACCTAATCTGTCTTTCCGACATACGTTCCAAGACTTACAAAACAGGTATACTTCGATAGTTTACTGCTAAAAGATTGCCAGTCCGAGTGTCTTCTCTCTGAATAATGTCTGATTTCGCTATCTCCTCTAGGCAATATTTCCTTACCACTCTGTATCTTGAATTTAATTTAAGATACGTCTTATCCTAAGACTTCTACTGGCCCCTCGTATTTTTCCTGATAGTTTTTATCTGCTGATTTCAATTTACCAATCGTATTTGCTATTGAATTACTTGTTTGTATTTCATTCAGACATTGCCTATTGCTCCTTGATCCTTACAATTTATCCAGGTACCATCATCTTAATTTTGTACCTTTCAGTATTTCCATCTACTTTCATCGATATTCCATAACTAATAAATCACTGTCATAGTCCACGTCTTTACCTGGAAATTCCAGTCTTGCTATTAAATAATACACCTGTAACCTTGAAATATCTCCAGATAACTTTCACATCATAACTAACTTTCACATCATAACTAACTTTTTCTTTGAGCAGCAGTCTACCAGACTGCGTCTTTTTTCTTTGTTCTCCGGCAGTCCATGTCTCTGAACAGTTTCTTATACCTAATCAAGTATTAATAAGAAATAGCGCATAGTTGAACAATGTTTCATAATATAACAGGATAATAATTTTCATGAAACAGTTTTTCAAAAGCTGTTTTGAAATGTTACCATTTTTACTTTCGTGGGAAGATAAATCAATAGATTTGTCACGAGTTCTGTTTCGGAATTGCATTATCACCACGTCTCCGACTTTTGACACGTTGTATACAGAGGTAAAGAAAGGACTGATAAAGGAAATTGATTTTCTATGTGAGTCTACGATCACTGTAAATAATTTTGTGAATAAAACGTTATAGATCGCTTATTAAATTTCTTTATTTCGATGTTTCAGCTTTATCAGATACCATCACGTATCATAAATTTAGAACTTGCAAAACAATATACATTGTCAAAATTAAAAATTTTGTTAGATCCAGACGAATTCAATTATTGGCATTCAGAATGTAAGTTGTTAAATTACCTTTCTCACAACGCTGCTGCCTTTGCTCATCTTTTACGTGAGGTAAAAGGAAAACGGAAAGAGTACACATATTGCACGAAAGTATTATTAAGGAACGTAACATAAGGTAGATTCCCCTATGAATTATTGCATTAGAGAATTTATGAGATAGCGAGTTCGATGTGATAAATTCATCACCAGAAGTATTTTGCTGTCATTATTGTAGTCGACACAACGCGTCAGCTCAAATAGTTTGAGAAGCACTACTTATGTACGTAATAGTCAACTGTGGACTGTTTTTACGTTTCTATTTTATCGTAATTCTATTTATTTTGGCTAGACTACCTGTGGCTCTTGCTACCTGATTGACTACCTGATTTCTTTCGTCAATGTGTCATCCGGTCTTGAAGCATGAGATATTATTACTCGAGGTGTGCAAACGGTTTACCTTGTAATTGTAGAGAGCAAAATTTATACAGTCTCTATGATGAATCAACATGCAGGTAATTTTTCATGTTATATTTTATTAGTCTCCATCCTTCAGTTTAATAGAAATTTGCTAACATTTGTAACAACAAAAAAATGGTTCAAATGGCTCTGAGTACTATGGGACTCAACTGCTGAGGTCATTAATCCCCTAGAACTTAGAACTAGTTAAACCAAACTAACCTAAGGACATCACAAACATCCATGCCCGAGGCAGGATTCGAACCTGCGACCGTAGCGGTCTTGCGGTTCCAGACTGCAGCGCCTTTAACCGCACGGCCACTTCGGCCGGCTTGTAACAACACTTCTAGTATCTATGCCTAGTTTCGGCTACATAGATAACCTCCGTAATAAATAAATGTGGTGTCAAAAATGACGTAAGTTACGAACTAAATAAGATTTTTGATCTATTGTACTACCGTCACTAACCGATATGTGGAAAACGAAACTTTTCAGTCAGTTTAGGAGACGAAGAAAACGGGACGTTTTATACATGTACAAGTAAACGTTTCCTAAAATTACAGGGAATATTTTGAGAACGCAATTTTCAAAAGGCATATACTTGTTATCAAAGAATGAACGCAACATTAGAACATTAGAACATTAAATCTTCGTCTTTCACCTACATAATGAGCAACAATTCCTTTTTTGTCTCCAGAGAAATCGAGTCGCCACCATTCACAGAAAATGTATTTTCCGAGATGATATGTGTACTGAATTCTGAGATAAAATCCGTAATTCGATATCAAAGTTCGAAATCGTCATTTACATTTCATGCAAAATTATAAACGCTGTGTTCTTCACAGGACACAGTTGCCAGTGTATTCCTCGAGAAAAAAAGAGGAAGAATGATAGTATATCGTGTGTTTATAATCTTAAACTTCACACAGATTGCTCAATCGTGAAGTCGTGCAACCTAATTTTTTACCGCGGTTTTCAGAGAATCATGCTCTGTCACATAAAGTGAATTTATACTCTTGAGCCACTATCATTTGTGAATGTTTATGTATGTACAATATCAACATTTCAAGCTTGTGAATGAAAATAACTTAGTAAAATCTGTCCCTAATGCAAAGTTATTCGATTTAAAATTTTAATTCACTCTCATGGCCAATCATTTAAACTGTAAATTACTCTCGTGAATAGCGAGTTAGAATAATTAGGGAGCAAAAATTGTGTTCTATGATAAATTATTGTAATACATTAATTCGAACAACTTGAAATTATGGATTTAGTTATTAGACCAGTGGTACTCTGCCGCAGTCGTGTGCACCATGTTGAGTACAGATAGAATATTCTATGCGATATGCAAATTTGCCACGGTTTCCCTGTAATTTGTGCTTCCAGTGATGACTGCGTGTAACTGAGGCCGTTTCCGTGACATAGTTGATGCTGTAAAACTTGCTGAAGCCACGTAACCAGACGAGAAGCGTATTTGCCGCTATCAGGTATATCAGTGTGACAGATTTTACGTTAAATGACAGATTGATGTAAGTGTACAAACATACCACTTTTCTTCAGTATAACCTTCTGTCCAAGAAAAAATCACAATCAGAACGTAGTTTTTCTATCTGACATTCTTCGATAAAAGCTACAAACATTTTTTTGCATGTGAGATTTGTATGTAATCTCAAGCTCTCCACGACTTACTCTGTCGTCATCGTCAAGAATTACCTACAAGCTTTGCAGCTCTTTATTAGGTTGGCCGAATTATGTCGTAAAGACGTCATGAGCTCACGGGATTCCCATATGCTACCAGAAATTACGTCGATGCCTTTGATGGAACAACATTGGTAGGGGTGTTGATTTCGTTAGCTGCTGCACAATTCAGATTATTTTTCTGTAGCCTGTCAGTGCCCAACCCCAAGCAACACAATGGGTGTAACTGCATCCACAGCCCAACTAGGTTGTGCAGAGTTTAGCATACTGCACTCGCATTCGGGAGGACGATGGTTCAAACCCGCGTCCGGCCATCCTGACTTTGTGTTTTCCGGGATTTCCCTAAATCTCTTTAGGTAAATGTGGCGATGGTTCCTGTGAAAAGGAACGGCCGATTTCCTTCCACATTCTTCCCTAATCCGAGTTTGTGCTCTGTCTCTAATGACCTCGTTGTCGACGGGACATTAAACACTAATCTCCTCCTCCTCCTCCTCCTCCTCCTCATCATCATCATCAGCTGTCCATATTAAAGTTGTTGTTCGACATTCCGATCTTAACGGCTTCGTTGTTGGTCTAAGAGGCCTCACACAACCTATGGCGAGCAGTGTTTCCTAAAAAGATAGAGTAGTGGAAATCTACAAGTTAGTGTCTGTGCGTGTATTTCTTTCATCAAATTATTAGGAAGGTAAAAGGTAAAGGAGATGAACTGCTAAACGATCTCGTCACTGAAATTTTTTTCATCTAATAGCATCATGTATGTAGCGATGAAGTACGAAGGCTAATTTGGAGAGGTACAATTTATACAATTTGTACAGTGAGTCGTTTAAGATGCAATGATAGGCAATACGCCAAATAAAATGTTTGAGTCACGTTCAAAATACTGTAAACACCATGTATTTGAATATTGCGCAAGCGAGTTGGAATTTATAGCGAGAGGGTATTCAATTAGAAGCTCTAAACTTAGTGACTTATTCTCGAGAAATAAAATGTTGCTGGATGTACATGAGTCTTACAACCTTACCATAGTTTCCGATCAGAATTAAAAGAAATAGCAGCATAATCATACACAGCATCTTCATAGTTAACAGCCATAGTGAATAAATAGTGGAGCACCATGTAGGAGAAAATGGTAGCTGGTAGCTGTATCATAATACAAAAGACAGTCTGAGCCCCATTACACAAGTTCACTATAGAAGTCGAAGTGTTAAAGAAACTCAGCATCGTAAAATAAGGCATTAAACCAAGAACAGAACTCTCTCATAAAAATATTGAACTAAATGGTCAGTGGCGACTTAGGTATTAAGGTAGAATTTGCTTAATCAAGATATTAAACCTCTTCTGAGCGAAAATGTTAGTGGTCAGTCAGAGGTGCGCAAAATATTTAATAATCACGTCCTGTCAATATTCGGCGTATTAAACGGAAATTTTATTAGAACAGGTATGAACTGTTAGAAACGTGTCCCAAGACAACTGTCATATGGAGCTTCAGGAAACAAGTAAGAAAGAAAATGAATCAACTACTGAATCATTAAAGAGTAAAGTTACTTTTGGTATGATGAGATATCAAACAGGATGATCACGTCAGGGGTATAATATATTAGCTTTGTGTTAATTCCCCTATACAATGTTTTTTTCAGGTGTGGTCTGTTCCCTCATAGACTGAAATACTCGTTAGTGAAACAACTTCATACAAACGGGGATGGAGATCACGTACACAGTTAACAGCCCGTTTCTTTGCATCCAATCTTTCCTAAAGTTATTGAGAAAGTAGTGTACAAGATGGCAGTAGCACATCTCAGTATTCATTATATATAGCCAGACTAGCAGTTTGACTTGACGAAAGGAGTTTTCTTTCGTGTATGAGCCACTAGCTGTGTTACGCACTAGGTTGAGGAGGGTAGGGTTTCTTTATGGTATAGGCCATGCAGTATATCTACGTAAACTGGAAAATTATGGGATTAGGGAAAAATTTCAACAATGATTAATATTTGGAAAAAAGAAAGCAGATGTTCTGCTTCCATTGCTTTTCTTGATAATTTCAACGATCTGCTAAACATGACAGCTGACTCAATTTCTTTTCCTCTTTGCAGATGATATGTGTTATGAAATACAGGCAACTTAAAGTCTATTATCCAGCTATTACGGTTGTTTCTAAGTTCAGCAGATGACTTCCACAGAGGAGATTGACACTTAATTGAAGCAAAGCGCAGTGCATACAGTTTTTGACGCGGAGTTGTTATAAGAGCGTACTTTTCTCGTACCACGGTGGCTAAACACTGTACACGGCAGTTTTAAATTCTTAGGACTGAGATTAGATGGAAAGATCACCTGGAAGGCCCATGTTCAAGGCTCTCCGCCCATTAACTTTACACTGAGAAAACTGAAAACCGTCAATAACAGAACAAATCGTTGAGTGAACCAGCAAACTTATAATATGGAATTACATCATCAAGTTCGAGCACCATGCCTTCCGTGCACCGTAGTCTGCCGACAGATACACTTGACCTGCAGCCAATTTCGGGCCTTCCTTAGCGTTAGCACCTGATCATGACTATGATTTTCCTCTAAAGTCACCTTGCTCAACAAGAGTTATTTTATTAATGATATCTAGTATGCGAATAAGAGTTGTCTTCTCCAATAATTTATATTCCTTATGGTATTCAAGGGAATCCTATACCGTTCTTCCCGCAGAGTGGCAAGTTCAAGCAGTAATTATGGAGGTAGATAGCGATTACGTAGCACTCTCTCTACAACAGACGGAAAATCTCAGGGATACTGATATCTGACAAGGTTGGTGGCCATGCTGTAGTATACAGAGAGGCTGCAGCATAAGAAAATTGCAGCGTAATGCAGGAAGATCTGCAGCGGATAGGCACTTGGTGCAGTGAGTGGCAACTGACCCTTAATATAGACAAATGTAATGTATTGCGAATACATAGAAAGAAGGATCCTTTATTGTATGATTATATGATAGCGTAACAAACACTGGTAGCAGTTACTTCTGCAAAATATCTGGGAGTATACGTACGGAACGATTTGAAGTGGAATGATCATATAAAATTAATTGTTGGTAAGGCGAGTGCCAGGTTGAGATTCATTGGGAGAGTCCTTAGAAAATGTAATCTATCAACACTCGTTCGGCCTATACTTCAGTATTGCTCATCAGTGTGGGTCCCGTACCAGGTCGGGTTGACAGAGGAGATAGAGAAGATCCAAAGAAGAGCGGCGCGTTTCATCACACGGTTATTTGGTAAGCTTGATAGCAATACGGAGATGTTTAGCAAACTCAAGTGGCAGACTCTGCAAGAGAGGCGCTCTGCATCGCGGTGTAGCTTGCTGTCCTGGTTTCGGGAGGGTGCGTTTCTGGATTAGGTATCGAATATATTGCTTCACCCCACTTATACCTCCAGAGGAGATCACGAATGTAAAATTAGAGACATTCGAGCGCGCACGGAGGCTTTCCGGCAGTCGTTCTTCCAACGAACCATAAGCCACTGGAACAGGAAAGCGAGGTAATGACAGTGGCACGTAAAGTGCCCTCCGCCACACACCGTTGGGTGGCTTGTGAAGTATAAATGTAGATTTAGATGTAGGGGTTGGACAAAAATATGGAAAACCGAAAGACACAATACATTACCATGACAATACGGTTTAAAACTTGCCGACGTTCAAAACACTCTCCAGTGGTCTCTGAATTGGTAAAGACAGGTCCTTACGGTATTCAAGGGAATTCTATACCATTTTCTTGCAGAGTGGCAAGTTCAAGCAGTGATTATGGAGGTAGATAGCGATTACGTGCCACTCTCTCTACAATAGACCGCAAAATCTCAGGGATACTGATATCGGGCAACGTTGGTGGCCAGTGGTGATGTGACAGTTCAAGCTCAAAAAACCAGTCCTGGACGATGAGAGCTCTACGAACAGGAGTCCTGTCGTCTTGGAACACAGCACCACCACTGGAGAACAAGTATTGTACCATGGGAGGGGCCAGATCAGCCAGAATTGGTTCATAAACATTCGCAGTAATGAGGCTTTTGCGGAGCAACATTAGGACAATCAGAATACCGCCATATGCCTGCCCAAATCATCGCCGAAATCCCGCAATGTTTCGCTTTTCGGACACAAAGTCGACCAGAAGTTGGAAACAGGAAGAAACAAAACTCATTCGAGGTGTGGTGCTGCCGGGTTCGCGAGTGCGACATTCAGTTCTGCAGTAACTTTTGGAGCTTTTGTCCTATTATTTTTCGTCACAACGCTCTTGAATGACCGTCTGTCACGACCACTCAACATACATTTCAGTTCGCTTTGCGACTCAGAGGATGATAAGTTTTTGCTGCTTTCCCTTTATGCCGTATAAATCTTCGATGCGGTGTTCCTTGGAGCACCAAACACTTCGCTCCTTTGCTTACGGAAACATCCACCATACAAATGCCAACAATTTGCCCATGTTCGGACTCACTGAGCTGCGACATAATGCACTCGCAACTACACAGAGCACTGTTTTGACCATGACTGACACCTGCAACCTATTGAGGACAATGCACAGGTGCCCTTCGTTGCAAAATACTACAGCGCAACGTTCACGCTTGGCTAGAAACTGCAAATGCGTTTCACTATTCATTTCTCGTGGTGTTGTCACATTTTTCTCCAAACGCATGCGGACCGATTGTTAGTCATATCAGTTCCTTCTTTTCCTGGGTTCAAAACTACGATGAAGAATACACAGCTACACATAAAAAGATGGTCGTGCGTGCAGTTGGTCACTTATGGCCGCCCACGCAATAGACGAACCTTATTCTGATAGAGATTTTGCAATGTTTTTGTGAGATACACTAATGCTGCATGCTCATCTCGCAAAAGCTACCATGAAACCACTTAAGTGCAAAATCCATGCAATTTTCAAACTTATTTCTACCTTTAACATATTTAAGCCGACTTCCAATATTTCCCTTGTGTCCGAGTAAGATCACGTGCGGCAGACATATTCGTCTCGAAAACTTTGATCAAAACTCTCGCGCAGATTTTGAACGCTTTTTCCACGTCGATTGTATCAAAACTCGTGCGCATACCATGTTATACTATGTATTTTTGTATATTGTGAACAGCGAAAAATTTATTTGGCAGTGCTGAAGCTCTCCACAGGACCCAAAAATTGGAAGAAAACGTTCAGATAATTCTATAATATAACAATGTGTTGAAAGCAAAGTAATTTCGTTTTGTGTGTTACTACTACAGCTTCATTCGATCCACCTGCGGGTTGAGAGTTCACTGCGTTATGCATGTTATCCAGTTAAATAGTTCACTGGATGCTTCTGAAAATAGCCTCTCGCTTCCGCGCGGCAGCCGGCAGAGGCGCAGGCAGTCACGGGTGTCGCACTAGCGTAGCGATGAGGTTTGCCTCCGTCGTGCAATTGCGCATTACTTCGCGCACTGTCCAGTCCTGGTTTGGTAAAACTTGTGTTAGTAGTGTATTTCGTGAGTGTAAGTGATTAACTACACTGTCGCAGAGGGATCACTTGTGCCTTTATTTCGCAAATTAGATGTCAAAACATTTTCTAGCTAGTTTTACGAAAATACGTACTCTTCCAAAGGTAAGCGACTCACCCCACACTTCGACATTAGAACAAATAAGAGAATTTTGCCCCTCTTCTTATAAAAAGTAGGCCTACCCTTAGCTTGCAGGTTGCTTCGTGACAAATAAACTACGTCGATACAAAATGGTGCAAATGGCTCTGAGCACTATGGGACTTAACTGCTGAGGTGGAGGAGGAGGAGGAGGAGATTTAGTGTTTATCGTCCCGTTGACAACGAGGTCATTAGAGACGGAGCGCAAGCTCGGGTTAGGGAAGGACGGGGAAGGAAATCGGCCGTGCCCTTTCAAAGGATCCATCCCGGCATTTGCCTGAAGCGATTTAGGGAAATCATGGAAAACCTAAATCAGGATGGCCGGAGACGGGATTGAACCGTCGTCCTCCCGAATGCGAGTCCAGTGTGCTAACCACTGCGAACTGCTGAGGTCATCAGTCCCCTAGAACTTAGAATTACTCAAACGTAGCTAACGTAAGGACATCACACACATCCATGCCCGAGGCAGGATTCGAACCTGCAACCGTAGCGGTTGCGCGGTTCCAGACTGTAGCGCCTAGAAGCGCTCGGCCACACCGGCCGACCTATGTCGATACACATGTATTTAGTTTGGTGACTCTGGAATCGAAAAAGAATGGACGTTAGCTTCTTTCGGGATATGTGTGACAACAAAACGACTATCCACGTAAGCGTGTAGAATGTATGAGCCTGGCGACATACCACCTGACTTTCGGAAAAGCATCATCCACACAATTCCGAAGACGGCTTGCTAGTGCGAGAATTATCGCACAATCAGCTTAACAGTTGATGTATCCAAGTTGCTTACAAGAATAATGTACAGAAGAATGGAAAAGAAAATTGAGGATGTGTTAGACGAGGATCAGTTTGGCTTTAGGGAAGGTAAAGGCACGAGAGAGAGGCAATTCTAACATTGCGGTTAATAATGGAAGCAAGACTAAACAATAATCAAGATACGGTCATAGGATATGTCGACCTGGAAAAAGCGTTAGACAATGTAAAGTGGTGCAAGATGTTCGAAATTCTGAAAAAAGTAGAGGTAAGCTATAGGGAGAGACGGGTAATATACAATATGTACAACAACCAAGAGGGAATAATATGAGTGGACGACCTAGAACGAAGTGCTCGAATTAAAAAGGGTGTAAGACAAGGATGTAGCCTTTCTCCTCTACTGTTCAATCTGCACATCGAGAAAGCAATGATGGAAATAAAAGAAAGGTTCAGGAGTGGAATTCAAATTCAAGGTGATGGGTATTAATGATACAATTCGCTGATGACATTGCTATCCTGAGTGAAAGTGAAGAAGAATTAAATGATCTGCTGAACAGAACGAACAGTCTAATGAGTACAGAATAAGAACTGAGAGTAAATCGTACGAAGACGAAAGTAATGAGAAGTAATAGAAATGAAAACAGCAAGAAACTTAACATCAGGACTAATGAAGTTAAGGAATTCATCTACGTAGGCCGTAACATAACCAATGACGGACGGAGCAAGGAGGACATCAAAAGCAGACTAGCAATGGCAAAAAGGGCATTCCTGGCCAACAGAAGTCTACCAATATCAAATATCGGCCTTAATTTGAGGAAGAAATTTCTGAGAATGTACGTCCGGAGTACAGCATTGTATGGTAGTGAAACATGGACTGTGGGAAAACCGAAACAGAAGAGAATCGAGGCATTTGAGATGTGGTGCTGCAGACGAATGTTGAAAATTAGGTGGACAGATAAGGTAAGGAATGAGGAGGTTCTGCGCCTTAATTTGAGGAAGAAATTTCTGAGAATGTACGTCTGGAGTACAGCATTGTATGATAGTGAAACATGGACTATGGGAAAACCGGAACAGAAGAGAATCGAGGCATTTGAGATGTGGAGCTACAGACGAATGTTGAAAATTAGGTGGACTGATAAGCTAAGGAATGAGGAGGTTGTGCGCACAATCGGAGAGGAAAGGAATATGTGGAAAACACTGATAAGGAGAAGGGGCAGGATGATAGGACATCTGTTAAGACATCATGGAATAACTTCCATGGTACTAGAGGGACCAGTAGAGGACAAAAATTGTACAGGAAGACAGAGATGGAGAGGTTAGCACAGGAGAGGAAATCGTGGGGGGGGGGCCGCATGAAACCAGTCAGAAGACTAATGACCAAAAAAAAAAAAAATCTAGTCTTGTGCGTTGTATGATGGGAGTTATGTAGTCATTCCATCACGCCCTCAGAATAATTTCTCAGTTAAAAACATGTTTTGTTTGTCTATTTTATTGACTGAAATGGGTTCGTAATTGATATCGGTTGATATTGCATCCAGACAAAATGTGGTGTAAGCTGTTTGTCGTGTCGATTGTAATAGTTGATTCCAAAACCTGCTTCTGGCTCCATCTGTTGCATTGCAGATGTCAACACTAAGCGGTCGATCTACGAGGAAGTACAAGAGACAGAGCAACTGTATTCACAATCACTCACGACAGGAAATCACTCACTATAGAAAATAAATGACCAAACTTTATATGACATGGTGACGTAAGTTAATCTCTGATGATATAGGCTTAAGCCGTGAATTAAAATTTGTACCATAACTGGGATTCGAATCTATTTCTCCTGCTTACTGATTCGACTTAGAGGAAGAGCTTTGGGCTGAGGCATGGGATGAAATTTGTGTTGCGACCGGAGACGTTCTAGGGTAATCAGTGCAATTCTGGTAGCTTCAGTGCCAGTGTGACGTAATGGCTAGCGCAACTGCCTAGTAAGCAGGAGACCTGGGTTCGAATCCCGGCGCTGGTGCAAATTTCATTTCCCTGCTTCAACCTACACCATTATTGTAGATAAAGGCGAGATTCAGTATGCCTCAGGAACGTCAAATGTATATGATTGAGGCATATTAATATTGTGCTTGAACATACCCTGAATTTGGTGCAAATTTAGTTCAAGACGCGACGACTACTTTCGCCCATAGAATATCATTGTAAATGATATCGAAGAGCAAATGATCCTACCTACTCGCTAATAAGTGGACAGAACGCGAGAAATCGGTAGATCAGTACCAGAGAGTACAAAGTCTGTGAAGAAGCAGTACATCTTTTAAGGAAACTATATATCGGAAACAAGTCATGCAGTGTTAGGGCATCATTCATTCAAGAAATTGAGAAACGTGCTGGAAGCGTTATAGAAAGTTGCAGTGACCCAAGAGAAAGAGTGACACAAGCTACTATGGAACGTAAATGTTGCCAGAAAGCTAACTGCTTATTTTCTCTTAACCTCACTGAAGTTTAGCGGCAACGATATGAGGGGAATGTTTCATTTATTCAGGTTTACAGTCTATTTTTTCGTTGTTCTACATGTGAATGGAATAGGACAGGAAGCAGCTAACGTTGATGAGGAGTACACTGAGGAATTTACTACGCAAAGCCAGGTAGATTAGGCTTTGATGTGCCGTCCAAAAACACAATCGTAACAAAAAGCAAATATTAGATGACTGAAGCTATGCAATGGAAAAAATTCCATGTGATTTTGATATCGAGAAGGTATGAAGCTACATTTGGGTTCTAGTGTACCCAGAGAGGTCCGTAAATTTCCTTAAGTAGAGTTAGTAAACAACACTTCTCTTCAAATTCATGTCTATATGATTCCAGACAACGTGCAAGATGGAACTGTGTAGAGATCTCATGTAAAAAAGTGTTTGGGTACACCAATACCTCATATTGCCAAAACAGTGACAAACAAAGTCATCTTATTATAATCTTCAGTAAAGTAAGAAAATTATTAGATTAGGCAGAACCTTACAATGCCAAATGTGAGTATGGTATGAAACTGTGGACATTGCTTGAGTAAATTACAGGATATTTTTGTGGATCACATCATACAAAGAAACGTGCATGGAATTGGTGACAACAGTCATAAATCCGTGACAAAGAAGTCTTACTTTTCTGTCTTCATAAGGTGCCCCGTAAAAATATATTCTCGTGTTTGGCATATTGTCTTGTAGAGTAACTGGAATATACTCATCTGGAATATACTCATCTGGAATATACTCATCCAAATACAGAGAGAGAAAGGTGAGTTTAGGAAACTACATTGAAAACATATTCTCTCTCAGAAACCGTGTTTAACTGAGTAACATGTAAAGTATTTTTGGTGTCTCAAACTTATGTATCAAATTCACAAAATCCATAAAATAGGTGGCTGAATAAATTAACCACAGAAATTGTTTGTTGCGGTTCCTAAATCTATGTGGGATTGTTTCTTTTCACACTTACGGTTTTAGTGATAAGGACTTACTTTTCATTTGATGGATAGATAACTGCTTTCTCTTTATTTCTTTCCGTTGTACAACATTAAAAGCATGTGAACCATAAAAGAAAAGACAGAATAAAAATTATCATCACCAGATACTGAATCCATACATACTTGTATTTTAAAAATGTGTGTATGTATTCGTGTGTGTGTTCCACATCTCCTCCTAAACTACTGGACCGAATTCATCCGTACATGGTACACATATTCCTTACTGTCAGGAAACAGTCGTTGTGGGTTAAGAAATGGCTAACTATCGTAGTTCAGAAGATATGACATCATAAACAATGAGATGCTTGAGAAACTCTTACATTGTGCAACACGTTTATTTCCTGTTCCCTACGAAATATATTCGCAATACATTTTGTAGACAGGATCCACATATACCGCCCAGTTTACCTATTAAATTATATGAATATGTGACATTTAAATCAGGAGATCTAGCGTCATAAACACTGAGGTGGTTGAGAAACTACCGCGTCATGCACGACGTTTAAATTTGTTACTTGTCTACTACAAACCCTGTTTGCAACATATTTCGCTGGCAACATCCACACACGCCGCTGAATGTAGCTATACACATATACAATTGTAAGACACACAATCCAAGAGATATGACATCTTAAACACAGACGTATATGTGAAACGTCGCATCATGCATGAAGTTTTACTACATCTGTTCTTTACTGCTATGACACTGCTACAGTCGAGTCACCTTAGGAAAATGCCTGACACCTGCCAGCGCTTTTGACAGCTTTCAATTACGAAGCGCAAACGACCGTAGGTGTAAACGATAGCCGTCTAATAGAGCTATGAAGAGGCGTTGCCATCGAGACATTAACAAAATAGCGTTGTAGACACGCAAAGTAGCTGCGCCTAGCGTACAGAAGCTGTCGGAGATCATGTTTCTTAATTTGGATACTGTACGTATAGGTTTGTGAATTATGCATATACGTCTGTACGACTGTTTCTAAATTTCAGTGTTTTTTTTCACGAAAAGATGGTAATGAAATTACAAACACTGCTGGTTTTTTTTTTTTTTTTTGGTTTCGAATAGAAAATTGGCAAAATGAATACCCGGGAAATGCCGGGTTTATCAGCTAGTAAGAAAATAAACGGAAAGGAGAAGAAGCCGTTGCACAAGTAGAAAAATATGAAAGAAAGATGAAAAAGTTACTTCGTCGTAAAAGAAATGTGGCAAGAATTAAATCATTTGAATAAAATCCAACAAAAATATATTCCACAAAAAGGTAAGCTAGGAACATTATAACAAACAGAAATTAAAGGCACCAAGTTAACGACCAGCCCTGTAAAACGGATATTTTTAAAGCCTTTAAACTGTGAGTTATTGAATCTTCACGTATAACTAACAAAGGCTTAAAAAATACACGGACCAACAAAACTGGGGCAGCTGTTAAGAAAAACTGTTCCTAAGCTTCTGATTTAGACGCTGCAAACAAACCAACAATGTTAATCTAAAGGCCTGGTCGACCGTTACTACGCCCGCAAATCCTCTTCAGCTGCGGAGCGGTGACGTTAAGCCGTTAGTCAAGGCGGACCAAGGACGTGGGTCTGCCGGAACAGCTGGCCCATCTAATTTGGTATCCGGATAACAGAGCTGCGCCGTAATCGCACGGCTGCTCGCGTCTTCATTAGGGGGCGTGGCCGGCGCTGGTAATTTGACGGCAGCCGAGATGTATCGCCGTCTCTCATTTCGCGTAATGGCCTTCCGGAGCGCTTCCGCCACTAATTGGTCAGGGCGCAGATCTAGGCTGCTGCAGTCAGGAGAGAGGCTGGCGGGGTTGTATCTGATGCTGCACCGTCCTGGAATCGTAAACTCGGACTGGTCACTCCGTCTACTCTCCCTCTCGTGTAGTGTAGAAGTTGACCCACGCTCGTTGTTTCTGTTAAAGCCTAAGTTATCTCACTCATTTCCTTGGTACCAAGTTTGTTCCTTACCGATAATATCCATTCACTCTGAAATCAATCAACGGGCTAGAAGACGCGTGAAATGTACACTTGTGTAAGTTCATCGGATGAAGTACTAATCACCCACAGAAGAGAGCACACTGGCGGCTTTCCAATCCTGTGGATGGTGTAAAACTAGGACCAAGTGGTGGTGTGATCCACCACCGCTGGCAAAGGTCATTGCAATGAAGGGGAATACATGAGAGGTGTTCAATAAGTAAAACTACACCTTTTTCTTCTGAAAGCAGGTTGGTTTTATTCATGAAGAGATTTCACATCGTTTCCGTATTTCTGGATTATGGAGTATCGTCTCTGTTATGCAACTGGATTTGTGACTTCATGTCTGAGAGATCACAGTTCGTAGTAACTGACGGAAAGACATCAAGTAAAACAGAAGTGATTTCTGGCGTTCCCCAAGGCAGTGTTATAGGCCCTTTGCTGTTACTTATCTTTATAAACGATTTTGAAGACAATCTGAGCAGCTGTCTTAGGTTGTTTGCAGATGACGCTGTCGTTTATCGACTAATAAAGTCATCAGAAGATCAAAACTAATTGAAAAACGATTTAGAAAATATATCTGAATGGTGCGAAAAGTGTCAGTTGATCCTAAATAATGAAAAGTTTGAGGTCATCCACATGAGTGCTAAAAGGAATTCGCTAAACTTCGGTTACACGAGAAACCAGTCAAATCTAAAGGACGTAAATTCAACTAAATACCAAGGAATTACAATTATGAACAACTTTAATTGAAGGAACACACAGAAAATGTTCTGGCGAATGCTAACCAAAGACTGCGTTTTATTGGCAGAACACTTAGAAAATGTGACATATCTACTAAGGTGACAGCCTAAACGACACTTGTCTTTCCTCTTTTAGAATACTGCTGCGCTGTGTGGCATCCTTACCAGATAGGACTGACGGAGTGCATCGAAAAAGTTCAAAGAATGGCAGCACGTTTTGTATTATCGCGAAATATGGGAGAGAGTGTCACTGAAATGATAGGATTTGGACTGGACATAATTAAAAGAAATGCGTTTTTCGTTGCGACGGAATCTTCTCACGAAATTTCAATCACCAACTTTCTGCTCCGAATGTGAACCGACCTACATAGGGAGAAATGATCACCACGAGAAAATAATGGAAATCAGAGTTCGTTCTTTTCGCGCGGTATACGAGATTGGAATAATAGAGAACTGTGAAGGTGATTCGATGAACCCTCTGCCAGGCACTTAAATGTAATTTGCAGAGTATCCACGTAGATGTAGATGTTGATTTAGATGCCTCCAAGACACCATATTATTCCCCACACTTTTGGCTACAAAATCCTGTTTTTCAACATAATCACCGTTCAACGCGAAGGCCTTGCATCTCGTTACTAGGAAGGGCTGTATTAGAGATGACGGATATCACTGAAACAGGTTTCCGTTATATCGGTGTTTTTCATTGCCAGTTTAACTCAAAATAACCGGTTTTTGAAATAAGGAGTTTTAAATTTTTTATTCCCATTATTTCTTTTAATACTCTTATATGCAGCTACTGAACTGAGGCTGAAAAGTTTTGATTCCCTTTGTTTCAAGAGACATAAAATCTAAATAGTAAATGAAACAGGTAAAGAGAAAGGAAAGTAAGTCCGTCCACTGTTCCACCATTCTCTGCTTTTCACAAAAAGTAATAAGTGGTTGAATACTACAAAAGGTAAGCAGTGTTCTCATACTGATTCCAATTTTTTCAAACTTTGCTCAAAAATCATGTTGCGATTGAGGTCCATAACACCGTTTGGGCATTAGGAATAGTCGGTGATGAAGGGGGGTGAAACTTGAAGTTGAAGACCTGTTCTTTCTGAGTTAATTTGTCCGTTTTCATGGGCTACAAGCAAAAAAAGGCATATTACGTAGACACAGGCTACAGGTCATCTGCTTCCGATTTTTATCGTAAACTGTGAAGAAATTAAGCTGTAAGTTTTCTCTTTATATGACGTCGAAAGTTTGTTGTGGCTCCTACCGTTCTTAATATCTTAAAGGAAGTGGAGCATTGTGCTTCACTGGTGCCGCACTTCGTAAAATACTTCTAGACCAGAGATGGTCACATTCTGTAACACAACTAATGTCGAACCACTGGGCAAGTCTTACACACTACTTGTACACACATACCATCCAATGGACCACGTCACATGGTAATAGGTTCATTACTGTCTCAGAAAAGCTGCATCAATTCTTATGTCATGTTAATCATCTTCGTCTGTGTTTGCTTTAATAACCCATATGTTTTTGGGTGGGGTCCGCCTTCAGCAAAACACAATTTTGTTTTTTGTCCCCGACTTGTTCCACTGCAGTTGCTTTTAAACATAGGGAATGTTCTTTTCTGTTTATATGCATGTAAATATTAGTTTTTAAACAGTAATTACAGCTTTTTGAAGAGCACATAAAATTATGTATTCATACCTTCTTAGCAAATGGTGTGGTTTTCCTGCTCTATTACGTTTTTACACTGTCTGTTTTTCTTTACAGTTTGTCATCTGCAACCATTTAAGACTTTATGTAGGCAAAATATTTACGCAAAAATTACGGTTTCTAAACTGTTATGACTATGCCTGAAATTAATAAATTTTATGTGAAAGGTTTTGTGTGTGTGTGTGTGTGTGTGTGTGTGTGTGTGTGTGTGTGTGTGTACTGCTCCACTAGTCGACGTCACAACCCAAGTCTTACAGCATCAATAACCTCTCCATCACCCACGTACTGATTCACGTGGAGTGCATCCTTCATTGGGCCACACAGATACAAGTCGGAAGGTCCGATATCTTGTCTGTAGGGTGGATGAGGAGGAAAAGAGCACTGAAGTTTTCTTAGTCCCTCACGTGACCGTAGACGTGTGTGAGGCGTTGCATTGTCGTGTAGAAGGACAAGTTTGTTTGAATTTTTGTGGCGACTAGCATGCTGAATTCCTTTCTTCAATTTACTGAGGGTAGCACAGCTCTGTGCGACCGATCGGCATGTGGGAGGTTTTCGCGAGCTTGTTACGATGATGACAGGCCCCTCATCCAACGACTCACCTTACTTTCCTTCACTGAGAGGTGTCGGTAGACATTCTGCAAGCTTCTACGAATATCTGGAATGATATGCATTTCCGCCAAAAGAAACTCTATTAAAGCGCTCTGCTTCGGAGACACATTCATTACAGACGCCATTCTGAAGGCTACTTACAGCGTAGCCACCTATCGGAACCTCATTAAACTATGCTGTTTGAAGTGGGACTACATCAAGACATCCCATAAAAATCTCTGCGATTTTTAATCGTAACTGACAGAAATAAAATGTTGCGTTACTGATTGAACTCCTCTCATATGAGTCTCTCACAGTTGCAAACAAAGCTATACGTCTTTAGTGTGCTTAACAACACAGAAAACGGACGGTAGCTAACTGGAGATATCCAGTGATATCCAGTGTGGTCGAGAGAAAAAAATGGTTCAAATGGCTCTGATCACTATGGAACTTAACATCTGAGGTCATCAGTCCCCTAGAATTTAGAACTACTTAAAAATAACTAACTTAAGGACATCACACACATCCATGCCCAAGGCAAGATTCGAACCAGCGACAGTAGCGGCGGCGCGGTTCCAGACTGAAGCGCCTAGAACCGCTCGGCCAGTCGAGCCGGATGTGGTCGAAAGAGGTGCGATTTTACGTCTCTTCAAACGATGCAAGGTGTCGAGTGCACCGAAGTCCCAACGGAACTTATAAACCTGTTGTTGACAGAGTTAGCACGCGAAATCATGCAATGATGAACTCATAATGAATGTGTCGCACTATTTGAATCAGCGAGCAAAACGTACCTCAGTGGAATCTTGCCAGAAGAAACTTACGTACTCTTTTCCTTCCTGAACTGAAGACACTATCAAGGCCAGAGACAGTGAAACACAGTTTTAGCATTGAGTAGGTCCGTAGCCGATTCCAGAACGTGATCTGGGATGTATCGCGCGCCGCGAGGTGGCGGATGTGGAGCACCGAAGCATGAAGGAAGAAGGCGCAGACCGGAAAGTCACACTGGGGGCAGCGAAGGATGAACGTGACGCTTTGCACAGAGACACGCTTGCTGTATTTCGGTCGACTTTGAGTTTACGGCAGGCACTGTGAGGTGTGGTGGCTGAGTGTCCTTTAACGGTTGTGGTAGGCGGTACTTGAGATCCAGCAACGTCGTGGAGGGTTATTAATCCGTCGTTTATGGGCTTGCATAGAGATTAGGCGCTCGAAGCGCAGGTAGCTCCACATTGCAGCGAGTGAGTCGGCCGTTGCAACCGCAGCGGCTGCCGACGATCTGTGGCTCGCAGAAGTAACATACTGTGAATGTTTTGTGCATTTAGTTGGTATCACATTGCAAGACGTTTTGGTTGGTGAAAAGTTATTCTACGAGGTTGCATAAAGGTGAACTGCACTTCGGTGTGATAAGTGCGAGCAGCTGCATGTCTATAAAATTTTTGTCATTGACCGTGCTTTAATTGTTGGAATGGTTTTCGTCTTGTACCTAAAAGCACCGACGTCTGTTAGTTTTATATGAATTTTGTATGTTATCCTTATCAGTCGATCGGATTCAAAGACCAGAGGTTTTCTTATTATATGTTTGCTAAAGTTGTTTTAAAGTAGTTTCTTTGTGATTTAGGTTTTTCGAACTTTCTTTAGTTGTGCTGATCATACTGAAAGAGACACTTACTACATTACTCTAAACTGCAATCATTGTTTTGATACTAATCGGCTACTGCTAGGGTTTCATTTCTTACAAACAAATTAACACCTAAGGATTATTGTGGCACCGTTAGCTGAAGCCGTGTATGTTTTACTGAAAGTTGAATTTATAAAACTTCTGATTCAAGAAAATATTGAAACTTCCTGGAAGATTAAAAGTGTGTGCCGGACCCTAACACAAATTCAGGACTTTTGCCTTTCGCGGGCAAGTGCTCTACTATCTGAGCTACCCAAGCACGATTCACGCCCCGGCCTTACAGCTTTACTTCTGCCAGTATCTCGTCTCATACATGCCAGGAAGTTTCGTATCAGCGCACACCGCTGCAGAGTGAAAATCTCATTCTGGAAACATCCTCCAGGCTGTCGCTAAGCCATGTCTCCGCAATATCCTTTCTTTCAGGAGTGCTAGTTCTGCAAGGTTCGCAGGAGAGCTTCTGTAAAGTTTGGAAGGTAGGAGACGAGATACTGACAGAAGTAAAGCTGTGTGGACGGAGCGTGAGTCGTGCTTGGGTAGCTCAGATGGTAGAGCACTTGCCCGTGAAAGTCAAAGGTCGTGAATTCGAGTGTCGGTCCGGCACACAGTTTTAATCTCCCAGGAAGTTTCATATCAGCGCACACTTCGCTGCAGAGTGAAAGTCTCATTCACTAAAATATTCTTTAATAATAATTGCTGTAATTGTGTTTTACAGTTTCTGAGCGTGGGGGTAGTTCGTTAGTTTTTGAAATAATTGTATCTGTTGTTATATGTTTTCTCGTTTCTTGTTTTAGATGTTATCTGTACCAATCTGTAACCATACTGTTCATGATACTACAGGTGGCCGCTATCGGTATAATATGGGGCCTGGGGGTGTGTTGTAATTAATACTGATTTTACTTGCAACCTTTCAGTTACTATAAAGTAATGTAAATAACTGTTGTCAGTTTCTAGTTTTGTTGCATCTGGGTTACGTTCCTAGAACTCTAGAGTTTGAAAGTAATTTTGTCCATTCTCTTGTGTTTATGATTGATCTTGGGTTATATTTTACTTGACTTCAGTTCAATGCTAATTTAATAGATATACGCAGCCTAGTATACAGGAAGTCTTACATTTTATTATTCTATTTTGTTGATGAAACTGGAGGGAACGCTCACCCTAATGTCTCCCTGAGAAGGTGGGGAGGGGTGAGCTTCCCGTACCTAACATGTCGACGACACAGATTATCGGTTGCGAGCTGTACCATTCCTTACTATGCTAGTCTAAATTAAAATATAATGTTAAAGCTCGAAACATCATTTAAGCCCTATGACGTTACACTGCAAGACGGCACTTCTCAGCAAACAAGCAGCAACAGAAAATGAAACCATATTGTTTATGTCACGGCCAATGTTCATAAACAGTTTTCCCAATGAGTTTTTTTGTTAAAGGTTCTTTTATTCGACATGCCATGGTAATTTAACAGCATTGAGTCTCGACCCGTAAAAAGGTGGGAATGTGGATCGCTTTACAGACAAAGCATAAGACAGTGTTTAACGCGGATAGGTAACAGAACGAAAGGGCCGGCCGCGGTGGCCGTGCGGTTCTAGGCGCTCCATGTCCGGAGCCGCGCTGCTGCTACGGTCGCAGGTTCGAATCCTGCCTCGGGCATGGTTGTGTGTGATGTTCTTAGGTTAGTTATGTTTAAGTAGTTCTAAGTTCTAGGGGACTGATGACCACAGCAGTTGAGTCCCATAGTTCTCAGAGCCATTTTTAGAACGAAAGGCTTGGCTGATTTCCATCAGCGAAGACGTTACTAGAATTATAAAACATACATGAAATGGACAAAATCTGACGATTAAAGATGTTATGTCATTGTTCAAACAACTGACTAGTTTTTTTTTTTATTCGCCATGCCAGAATTTAATCCGCATTCCTGTTTATAAAATTACATTGCCTGGCAAAAAATGAGATGCAAGCAGAAGATTGATCGCATGTCAATTTAACTTCGTGCGTATGTACAGCGTCTGTGCGTATGTAAATTATTAAAGCTGCAACTATGTGACGAGAGGAACGTCCGAATGCATTAATGTTATCGGACTGATAGGGTGTGTAAGGGGCGTGAACATTGTCAGATGTTGAATGATCAGTGTGAAGGACACACAGATTCCTCGTACTCGTACGAGATAGTGTTATCAGCACTTAACACCGGGTCAAAGGGACGTCATTGTGATGTAACGGAAGAAAACTATAGGAAAATGAGATGCAGGAGTCAGAGCCCACAACTGCAAAGATGTCGCAGCCAGCCAACAGATACTGGTCACTGAACTGAGCGATCGGTTCCTGTGTCATCAGACCACGAACGCTGAAATCAGGCCACAAGCCACGTACATCGGCCGCAGACGGCCTTCGATCCTGCGTGTTCAGCGTCCCTCAGCAACAGCAAGGCTGCCGTGACACCGCCCCGTTTGTCAATGACCTGGGACGGGCTTCGAGAAGCTACTCGGGCTCGACTGACTTCCACGTCGTTGACGATTACGCCAGACCAGAGTCGTTGCCCTGTTTCAGATGGTTCGCCGTGCCCCACAAACGCAGCCCTGCCGCGAATTCAGCGCCGGGAAACAGTATTTTAACGATGGCCCAGACGAGTACGTCACATTCTGGCACAGCGGGGCCACACCCGGCACCTGCTGTGTATCAGCTGGGAATCCTCGCTGTGAATTCTGCCACCAACGGGCCGCGAAGGAGGAACCTCTGACTGTCTGCCCAGCCCGGGCAGGAAACAGCGAGCCGTCCTCCTACCCCTGTTCCTCACCGTCGGTCCAGCCTTCGTGTCTGGCACCACCATCACCTTGCCACTAGAACGACGCGACCTCCCGCATTAGAGTACACCAGCTGGCCGCCATGCCACCTCAACTCGCCTTGGATACCGCAGTCGCCAGCGCTGCGCTCTGTCTCCCGAGCAGCTCGTGGAAGCCACCCGCCATACAACTACGCCTGCAGCTACGGCTCCGGAAAATTACGAGGAAACTCCGGACCGCACCAGAGAATGGAGCACGATCAGGAGAGTGTCTGAACTGTATGAATTAATAAAGAAGTAATAAAGAGTTGTTGTATTTTTACCCGCCTGTGCTGCTACCCACATCCCCCATGTTCGACAGAGAACCGAGTCCGCACCCAGACAGTCTACCTCTTTTGCCTCTACAGTGGATCATTTGGCAGACTGGTGAAATCGTGTTTCACGGGGCACACGGATGTGACAATGGCCCGATGCTAGACGGCATGGAAGCTTGAGGGCAGGCATACCCGTCGTTAAGGTACCAGTTGACAACGTGTGATCACCACAAGGGACGATCGTCACATTGCAGATCGTAACCACCTTGGATCTGCGCCTGCCATCCGAGAACAAGAGACGATCTCTTCTACATCTACATCTACATACATACTCCGCAATCCACCATATGGTGCTTGGCGGAGGGTCCTTCGTACCACAACTAGCATCTTCTCTCCCTATTCCACTCCCAAACAGAACGAGGGAAAAATGACTGCCTATATGCCTCTGTACGAGTCCTAATCTCTCTTATCTTATCTTTGTGGTCTTTCCGCGCAATATAAGTTGGCGGAAGTAAAACTGCACTGCAGGCAGCCTCAAATGCTGGTCCTCTTAATTTCCTCAGTAGCGATTCACGAAAAGAACGCCTCCTTTCCTCAAGAGAGTGCCACCCGATTTCCTGAAGCATTTCCGTAACACTCGTGTGATGATCAAACCTACCAGTAACAAATCTAGCAGCCCGACTCTGAATTGCTTCTATGTCCTCCCTCAATCCGACCTGACAAGGATCCCAAACGCTCGAGCAGTACTCAAGAATAGGTGGTATTAGTGTTTTATAAGCGATCTCGTTTACAGATGAACCACATCTTCCCAAAATTCTACCAATGAACCGAAGACGACTATCGGCCTCCCCCACAACTGCCAATCGATGTGACTGTGTCAAGCGCTACACTACTAATACAGTATTCGAACATTAAGGGATTCTTTTTCTTATTCATCTGCATTAATTTACATTTATCTACCGGGTGATCAAATAGTCAGTATAAATTTGAAAACTGAATAAATCACGGAATAATGTAGATAGAGAGGTACAAATCGACACACATGTATGGAATGACATGTGGTTTTATTAGAACCTAAAAAATACAAAAGGTCAAAAATGTCCGACAGATGGTGCTTCATCAGATCAGAATAGCAATAATTAGCATAACAAAGTAAGACAAAGCAAATACGATGTTCTTTACAGGAAATGCCCAATATGTCCACCATCATTCCTCAACAATAGCTGTAGTCGAGGAATAATGTTGTGAACAGCACTGTAAAGCATGTCCGGAGTTATGTTGAGGCAATGGGGTCGGATGTTGTCTTTCAGGATCCCTAGCGATGTATGTCGATCACAATACACTTGCGCCTTCAGGTAACACCAAAGCCAATAATCGCACGGACTGAGGTCTGGGGACCTGGGAGGCCAATCATGACGAAAGTGGCGGCTGAGCACACGATCATCACCAAACGACGCGCGCTAGAGATCTTTCATACGTCTAGCAATATGGGGTGGTTCTACTAAAAACCTCTGTCATTCTAAGCATGTGTGCCAATTTTTACCTCTCTATCTACATTATTCTGTGGTTAATTATGTTTTCAAATTTATACTCACTTTTTGATCACCCAGTATATTTAGAGTTAGTTGTCATGCTTTACACCAATCACAAATCCTGTCCAAGTCATCTTGTATCCTCCTACAGTCACACAACGAATACACTTTCCCGTACACCACAACATCATCAGCAAACAGCCGAACATTGCTATCCACCCTATCTAAAAGATCATTTATGTAGATAGAAAACAACAGCGGACCTACCACACTACCCTGTGGCACTCCAGATGATACCCTCACCTCCGATGAACACTCACCATCGACGACAACGTACTGGGTTTTATTACTTAAGAAGTCTTCGAGCCACTGACATATTTGGGAACCAGTCCCATATGCTCGTACCTTAGTTAGGAGTCTGCAAAGGGGCACCGAGTCAAACGCTTTCCGAAAGCCAAGGAATATGGCATCCGTCTGATAGCAACGCAATACCTGCAACATTCTGTGTCATCTCGCACCATTAGTCAGAGGCTGTCTGCAGCCGGACTAGAGAATTACCAATCGTGACCTACCGTTAACAGTGCAACAGAAACGGCTGCTTTTGGAGAGGTGGAACCTCAGACTGCTTTTGGTGGCGTGTATTCTCTTCGACGAATCACGATTATTCAGCACCCCTGATAATGATCTGGGGAGAGATCCCTTCCGTCCGTTGTTCTGGGGAGGCTGAGAGGTGTCACTCCTGGCCTCATCGGGTAGGAGGATATCAGGTATGACTTTAGCTCACGGCTGATACTGATGAAACTCTGACAACACAACGGTACGTCACGAACACTCGGCGTCCCCATGTGTTCCCCTCATGCGACAAAAAAGTGGTGCCCCTTTGTTTTACAGGACAACGCTTGTCGGTCCACATGAGGGGTGACGTTGAACTTGCGCGGCGACGAGGATCCCTTTACCAGTCCACCATAGAACATGTGTGGGACCAGCTCGGACGTTAACTCCATCACTGAGAGTGGACCAGTTAAAGCAGTTGTGAACCAGGAGAGTATACAATGACTTTAGGCATCCAGGCCAGAAGTTGGTGCAGCGTCCTTGTTATCAGCTGTTACTGCGAAGTTCTTTCAAAATTTTACACGCCTTTGTAATCAGTGAAATAAGATCACTTACCCTTTAACCCGTGAAGTTCCATTTAATCTCTTCCTCCCCTTCTAAGTGCTTCCCTTTCTTGTCAAGCTGTGTGAATTATCTTAATCGCTGCAGTACAGCGATTGACATCAACTGTACCAGTTTTCACAAATTGTGTAATAATGCAACACGTTACCTTACAAATGGTCATTGGATGAAATTACCATATTCAGATCATCGGAGGAGAAATCAGTATGCATCATACACAGTAGGACAGTAAAATGGAAGCACAGGGAGAGACCACTGTTTTGAAATGTTCCTTTACAAAGAAGGATTCTAGGATGATAGTTAGGCTACAGTTTCTCACACTACTGCAAAAATGAATGATGGAGCTGTTGCTGTTAGCAGCGTTCGGTAACCGATTAAACGAAATTCAAGAAGGCTCAAGACCCCGATGAGGTCAATTTCAAGTTCATTACTGAATATACAGTTGGGTTAGTCCCCTTGCCGTAAAGAAAGGTCACCCTTTTCTATAGGCAGGATGGAAGAAATGATCCACGGAACTACTGTCCAGTATTATTGATATCCATCTTACAACACATTACAAGCTGAAACATAATATGTCTCGAAAAAAGTAATGTGGCAACAAACATTAATTTCGACATAAAACCCAATTCGTCACTTTTCTCACATGACATCCTGGAAGCCATGGGTGAAGGTGACCAGGTAGATATCTTGGCATCTGAAAAAACTTGTCTTCCCATTACATTATCGTTTATAATGAAAAGTGGCCCCAGTGGGGCGTACCAAACAAAATATGACATTTGATTGAAGATTTGTTTGAAGGACGAACGCTAAATGTTATCTACTAAACATAGTCAGCAAAAGAAGTGACTTCAGGCGTTGCCCTGGTTAGTGCAATGGGACTCTAGCTGTTCATATGTAATGATCAAACAGACAACATTAATGGGAACCATAGAGTATGGAAGTGATAATGGTATCAGTAATTACGTGCTATCGCAAAATCAGTGTATAAATATTTAGTCAGAACGCGATGCGGTTTCAAAGTTTTAAATATGTTGCCAACTTGCTATTAATGTAAATCTGTGCTCCACACAAAACACAAACACCTAGCGTCCTATGAATAGTTTATCAGGTTGCAAATGTAATTATAAAAATTGTTGGGTGTAAATTTTGTGTGGATGTGAAGTGGGATAGTCTTTTGGGCACAGACATTGATAAATTAATTGGTATACTCCGGTTAATTGAAAGGAGAATGGGAAAATACAGTCAGTCTACGAATGAGATTACTTACTTAGCTGATGTACGATACATGACACAATAATTCCCAAGTGTATGATACGCTTACCAGTTAGACTAACAGAGATATTGAACGCATAACAAACTACACCACGAATAGCTCCAGTTACGGTCACGGAAAAACTGAAAAAAAAAAAATCATACGCTTGAAATAGATACCAACTCTCATGTGAACGCCCAATTGTACAAGTAATGAGGAATAATGGTATGTAGTACACCTCTCATAGAGAGCGAAAATAAATTTAGACTAAGCACAAGGAAGCAGTTAAGCAGCCGTTCTTCCTGGGAAGATAGCCTGATGCGTGCTAATTCCCTCTGTCATTCACGACAGTTTACAGATTTTAGAAGTAAAAATTATTGTGGCCCTTAAATGATCACACTAGTAGCATTGTAGCTCTGTAGATTGTGTGCAAATGATACCAGGTTATCATGTGACCCTCCACCGCTGACACGAGGGGTGGACTTGAAAAGGTGTGTATTCATATTACTCGACCGCAATATTATTGCGCCTGGGAGTGAGAGAGCTTCGGTCGACTTATAACATGTTTTTGTCGTAATATTTCACGAGTATGCGCTGAACCTCTTGTATATACTCACAACTGTCTTGAAATCATTTACAATGCGATGTGTTTTCCTCAGCCGCCACCGTACTTGTTTACTGTACAAAGTCACCGTGTGTTTCCGATAATGGCCACAGGAGGCCAAGTGCAGCAGTATCGTGGTGGGGCAGTAAACGCCAGTCCGTTGTATGCAGGCAGTGCAGCAAAGTAGGCCACTATGGAGAAAAGACAAAACTGTAGGAAGGAGTTCTCGTGGCTGGACATACTCGAGACTACATCAGCAATTACATTGCTCTACTTGTTGCAGTATCAACACGTTTGTACAAGGAATTATGTACAACATGCAGCCATGTAACACACTTCAACAATGATCGTACAAAGATATTACCTAATAGAGATCACAGACGAATATCATAGGTTGCCAATGACAGTCAGTTTCCCACCTAGCTGGATTCCTGCTGACGATGAATACAGGTCCATGTCAAATAGCTTGAGAGCGATCGTAGCGAAGGAAATTGCATTATACTGGCTTTTTAAATCAGGTATTTCACGAGAGACCATTGTTCACAGATGCTCATAAGCTGCTTCTTCAGTGAGACAACGACACAGAAACTATACATTAGGTGACTAGAGATGCGAAGTGTCATTCAGCAAGTTGCGGTTATGACTCTCTATAAATGATAAAGACCATCAGGTACACCGGTGGGCCAATGGAGCTTTGAGTGTACTGCTTGTGGACGCTGAAATTCAGGGCATAAGCTGCTCTGTGAATTTTTTGGAGTATTTTCGTACAGTGACTTCGACACAGTCTTGCACGGTACTGTGAATGTGAATCAGGACAATTACTTTAACATTCTTGACGACCAGTCGAAACTCTTTATATGTTCTAAATCAAGGTGGTAACAATTATGTTAACACGGCTGTATACGTAAGCTCCTGAGTTTACAAACACTCAGGTATTCCACAGCACCTTCACTTGCCCAATACATCAGCCGATCTCAGCCCGCAGAAAATGTCTGCAATTGTTTGAAACATCGGGTAACACGTATCAGTCAATATCGGACACCTACCTTCAGTTGGTTATCTCATATCTGACGAGGCTTGTGAACACTCTTCCTCACTGGTCTGAGACTGTTATTTTCAATTTGAGATAACATTACCTCCATTATGCACTCCTCTACATACACTTATATTGAACTTCAGTAACGAAATTTTGTGATGCAAGTGTAATCTGTCGACATATAACGTCAGTTAGGCAATATCCTCGCTTGCTAACGTCAGTTAGTCCCTATTATTGAGGCTTAGGAGCTTTTCCTCATTGAACAAGCTAAGCTCTCCCTTGCCCCTAATTTTTGTGGGCCTGTGGTGTACTGCCACTGCTCTGTGCCGACATTTTCTGACTCCCCTCTGAGCTTGATAAACAGTTTACACAGCTATTTGAGCACACAGCCCTCCAGTGCATGCCTCTTTTTCCTAGTCGGATGTGCCGGTATACAATTTTGTTTCCAAGGTGTAAGGATATGCCGCAGTGAGTCCGGCTTGGAAACAGGCAGTCAGACTGTAAATTGTTCTTCATTTTCACGATCGTAGGTTATGGCAAAAATAATTATCTGTAAAGTCAACTTCAATAAATATCGGACTAAGACCAAAAAGAACTACGAAACACATCGATCCAACATTTACGGTTGTATAATCAATATAGTATTAACTCCTTTCAATTACAATATGAGTTGCTTATAGCCAACAAAACAATCTAACGACTAACACAATGATGTCGCACGTATGCGAAGCAACCAGTTCCATACGGAACATATTTTGAAGCCACTATTATCTAATTTTTACGATAATTGGTGCCTTTGGACCAGACAGTGTGTGTGTATGAGTTGAGATTTATGTACATACGCTGACCTCGATGTGCTTAGATATGGAACTATGACAGAACAGTGTTTGGAAGTACAGTAATAACCTTTACTCTGGTGTACGCTCGCAAGCGTGATAACTGAAAGACAACGTCATGCTTTTACTGATGATTGTATTTAGCAAATCACGACGCCATGAGTAACATCGAAACATATGAAGAATAAAGCCTTTCCCCAAGTTGCCGCCATACTCAGCAGCTATGATCATCAAAGGTATATCAGAACCCAAAGCAACGACATTCGTAGTTTAGTAACAGCACCGCACCTAGCGCAGCCGTTTGTGTAATGTTAACAGTAGCCTACGCATGCAACGGTAGTTTCCTAGCCCTGCTCCTGCTAGTCACTCAACAATAGTGTGCGATGACACAAAATATTGTAGAATGTTGCAGGGGGTTAATTACTTGTTCCTGGATGGCAGACGGTGAAATAACGGTGTGACGATATGTTTGGTGCACAATACGGCTATCGTCTCTTTTGGTGGTCCAAAGTGGTCGACCTAAGATCTAACAAGTACGCCTGTCCTCGCTTTCCCATGCAGTCTAACATCGGGCTACTGTTACATACTAATGCATAGAAACCTGAATGTTGCACGATTCGACCAGCCTGCAAAATGGAGACCCACATGAAGGCCCATTTTAAACCGATGATGACGCTGTCGCAGGCAAGTACGCAGTATGTCCGTGGCCTTCACACGCTGATCGCTCTTCACGACCTTTATATCCCCCGCCAGGCCTAGTAACAACTCTAAACACCAGCAACATTCATGCACTTCGGTGGCCATCTGATCATGTCTTCTACTTGCTTCACTTACTTCGTCAAGCAGTGTGTCTGGAATTTGTGAAGATGACATCATTCAATAAATATTTGCTGACTAATACAAGACGCCAAGAAAATTTTTGTAAAAGTAATTATATTAAGTGATAAATGACCACACAGATACCTTATTTAATAATATCACACGTTGTTGTATGTGTTTTGTTCTCGTTTTGGCTAGTCATTTTTCGTACTGTTATATGTATGCTATAACAGACAAATAATACTTACTTGCTCTAATCCCAAACAGTTCTTTTCTTACTAGAATTGTATTTTATTGATGTAGCATGACAATTTTTCAAAAAGTAATTATATTAAGTGATAAAGGACCACACTGATACCTTCTTTAATAATATCACACGTTGTTGCACGTGTTTTGTTCTCGTTTTGGCTAGTCATTTTTCGTACTGTTATATGTATGCATTAAGAGACAAATAATACTTACTTGCTCTAATCCCAAGCAGTTCTTTTCTCACTAGAATTGTATTTTATTGATGTAGCATAGCATGAGCTACTCTTTGGCTAACTTACCTTATATTCGGAAAAAGAAGTTTAAGGAATACCGTTATTTTTATCTTATTATCTATTAATGTAATCTAGTATTATAAAAAGTTTAAACAACTAAATAGTTAAGGGAATATAAATCCGAAGATAGCGAAAAATTACAATATCTGCTACACGACAGAGATTTAGAAGATGTGACAGAGTTCTGTTTAAATTTTATAGTGATCCTTAGTGCTTACGGAATTCGTTCGCTACTATGATGATAAATTATTTATTTATGGGTCTGTTACTGTATTAACAGTGTTATCACGTCTTTACTTCCGTCCATTAGAATTTTAATATCCTCCAGTAGCACCAGATCCCAAATTCTGCCATATTCTTCTCTCCACGTATCGTTATAGTTTGCTTTTCTACAGTGTTCTTTGATTCAAAAAGCATTCATGTGCTATGATGTCTCTGAGGTCTCCAGCGTCTTTAGTAAACATCATTTTAATACAGCACTCACAGATTAAAATTTATTTTCTATAGAATCTTTATCTCATCGCATAACGAAAACATATATGTTGTTGTCGAAACAGTGACACACTGGTACGACAGAATATGTCACATAATTTAATTAAACGGGGTATGACTCTTATTTACAATTAAATTATTGCTGGCGATATGATAAATAATTCCAGATCAGCTGTTAAATGAATCTCCTAAATATATTCGTTTCTAAGCAGCGAGTCTCACCCAGCATAGTTAAGTACAACAACAGTATGACTTACGAACAGACAGCCATCCAGTGAAAATGGTTGTGCCAACACGTGTTGTTTTGGAAGCATCAATGCGAAGTCGTGTATCGCACAACAATCAAAGTACTTGTCAGATTCTGTGATTGGAATTCATGTACAGGCAATTGATAGAGAACATATCATTAGCCTTCAAACTGTTGTTGTAGAATCATTCACCCAGTTTATTACCAATGATGCCCTACATCTGCTGCTTTTGCAATGGGCAAATCGAGTTACCATATAGGGATCATCAATACGTCTACTCATAAGTGAGACATTTCAAAGAGTGATTTTGCAGGTGAGAAGCTTATACCGACAAACAGTAAGTTACAGTAAATACGTATTTTAGACAGTCTGGCAACACAGCTGAAAAGTCATCAAACAGATGACTTTTCTTTCATGAGCATTTATTACACGCTTCTGATATACAGTGTACAAACTTCAAAGAAAATGATTCACCCAGAAAAGTTAACGTGACATACGGACGGCTGTGGGACAGAAAATTTCTCACTGGTCTGACAGACCACTGACATTTATCCTCTTCGTTGATGAGAATGTACACTTTGGAGCCTAGAGCTAGTTACGATAGCGAATGTTGCGTGAGTGAGTCTGTATTTGCCATGAAAAGTAAGCAACCTCTGCCGCAGTCCACTACAGCAAAAGCTGTAGCCCTCAGTATTGACCTCTTTCGAAACGGCAATGACTTTTCTTAGTGTGTTTACCCTGGCAATTGACGCTTCGAAGAACACAGCACGGTATTTGGCGTAGCTCATTCCCCATTGCCTCACACACACTCTGTTTCATCCTTTCACCCTCCCTCCCCTCCACCTCGAATCGCTCCCTCCACCGTCGCCCCCCCCCCCCCCTCCCACCCGGCAACTGACCATCAGATCACGAAATGTGAATCCCACTGAGCACTTGTGGGACTTCATGCAGCACTTGGTCACGCTATTCAACGAGTGCCTCTACATCGACCTCTGAATGACACTCGGTCTGTTACTACCTCACGGAATTTTTTTATTTAGAAATATCTGTGTAAAACCAGTCTGCCAGCAAATGCGGTAGTTTATATTTCGAATGTTTTCTCGAACTGCTGATACTTTATCTACATATATATATTCGGCATGACGGTCCTCATTTATGCTTAAGCCCGCATCTCGTGGTCGTGCGGTAGCGTTCTCGCTTCCCACGCCCGGGTTCCCGGGTTCGATTCCCGGCGGGGTCAGGGATTTTCTCTGCCTCGTGATGGCTGGGTGTTGTGTGCTGTCCTTAGGTTAGTTAGGTTTAAGTAGTTCTAAGTTCTAGGGGACTTATGACCACAGCAGTTGAGTCCCATAGTGCTCAGAGCCATTTGAACCATTTTTGACCATTTATGCTTAATATGTCTAAGAATAACTTATCATTAACGATTTGATTTACCTCATCTTTGAAATTGACCACTTGACGTATCCACTGAAATTGCTTCGAAAATAAAAGAAGTGCGTCTGCCACACAAACAGCTTTTCTTTCAGTAACAGCTTTTCGTTCAGTTACAGAGACGGAAATTATTCACAAGGAATAACAATATTTCAGTCATCGTCTCTATGAGTATTTTAGTTAAGATATGAGTCGTACGTTTCGCTAAAGACGTTTAATTCGTTGAGATAACTTTTACCATTACAGCTTCTGATTTGTGCAGCGTGACATGTTTTGCATGCTGTTTAATCTATTTAAGTAATGTAGTAATGGCAACAGTCATATCGATCATCTAATAATCTGTGGATGAAGAACTCCATTGTTTTTATGTGACAAACAAACCGTGTATATTGATTTAAGCATAACCCTCGCTACGGAGAAAATATTTAAAATTGTTTGACGGCACTGTGTCTATATAAATTTTTATGCTATGAAAGAATTGCTTGAAGATTTCGATATATGCACGTTCATTACTTTGTAAAATATTCTTTTTATCTGTAAGGCATCCTTCTTAGCTAAGAGGAAATAATCACACTTGTCTAACTCTGCAATTCGAAGAAGAAAGTGAACGTCGTTGTGTTTACATAGAACCGAAGAATGAATTATTCAGAGGAAACTAAATAGTTGAAAACATCATAAATTTCCTGAATGTATGTTTCCAGAGATGAATTTTTTGTGTCGTTAGCCTGAATACTTTCTCGATCCCTTTCCACACAAACTTATGATATTTTTAGATTAAATGTTTGTTTTAAGTCTTTTAAGTCGTCCCAGTCTCTTTTTGCCGTACGACACGATCTTCTATTAAATGTATGATATTGCGTAACATTTGATTTTGCGGCAAGATGAAATTTTTTAATACCTTTGATACTCTTTTATGGACTGTATTTCAACGCCTTCATTTTGTTCTCTCTTTTACAATAGTAGTGTGAGTTTTTTAGTCATCGCTGGAAAAGGTACACAATTAAACTGGATACACAGTTATGAAAATAATTTGTTGTTCTGGCATATGAAATTCTCCTCGGTCGTTGAATATCAATTGCAGGCAAAAAAATACTGGACTGAGAAATTAAACTCTGCCATGAAAATATTGAAGACCTGTTTGAAAATAATTGAAATGCGTATGCAGATATTGGAATGCAAAACATGAAATTTAAATTTCATACGCATTCTGCGTGACGGTGGTCACATTGGCATAAATTCTCGTTTGCAGACGCGATAAAACACTGCACCAAAGCAAAAGGCAATTTTCTCGTAATATTAATTAATCTCTGTCGCTGTGCGCTTGGCCTCATCCCCATCTCGCGTAAATGAAACTCAAAACTCATGTAGCAGCTCATGTCGTACTGGGGAATTTCTATCTCCACACTCGTTATTTGTACATTGTACACCATAAAAAACGACATGGAAACTGTGTCTGGAAAGCTGTCACGAAGACATAAAATTTTATGGTTCAACAATGGCGTTATTACGTTAAAAAGTAAAATCGACAGAAAAACTTTCAATGACCGTTCTCCTTCGTGTTGGGACTTGATTTTCAGATATCAATGGTAAATGCAATTCTTACTCTGCTTGTTACGAGACGGATAATTACATACACTACTCTCGTCATCCCCATAAGATTCGATATGTCTGCTCTGCAATATGTGAATCAATCGTGCAAGAGTTGTGTTCACGAAAATTACTGTATGTCACTATATTATCAGATATTTTCATCAGCTACAACACATATGACTTATCGTCTAGGACTTCCCTATTTGGCAGCGGCTCGGGTTTTAACGACTTCTGTATGCCTCGGTATGAGCCCTAATTTCTCGTATGTTCGTGTCCTTACAAGCAATGTAGCTTTGAGGCGGTAGACTCGTTTTGCAGCCAGCTTCAAATTCCGGTTTTCTACATTTTGTCAATAGTGTTCCTAGAAAAGAACGTCGCCTTCCCTCCAGGGATTCACATTTTAGTTCCCGAAGAATCTTTGCAACACCAACGTGTTGTTCAAAGCTACCGGCAACAAATATAGGGGCACCCTCCGAATAGCTTAGATGTCTTTATTCCATCCGACCTGGTACGGAGCCCAAATACTGGAGCAGTACTCGAGAATAAGTTGCCCCAGTGTCCTATATGCGATCTCTTTTACAGGTGAATCACTCTTTCCTAAGATTCCCAATAAACCGAAGTCCATCATTTGACTTCCCTATCACAATTCTGACATGCTCGTTCCATTTCATGCTACTATGCAAAGTTATACCCCTATATTGAAACGACTTGACTGTGGCAAGATGGACACTAGTAATTCTGTATCCGAAATGTTTGTTCCTCCTACTCATCCGCATCACCTTACATTTTTCACATTTAGAGCTAGCTGCCATTAATTACACCAATAAAAAAATTTTGTCTAAGTCGTCTTGCATCTTCCTGCAGATAAGTAAATTCGACACCTTACCACTGCAGTTTCCTACCCACCCCGTCCGCCATAACATTTCTATATACAGAGAACAACAGCGCTCCTATCACATTTCCTTGGTACATTCCTGACGATACCCTTGTCACTGATGAACACTCACCGTCGAGGAACATGTACTGGCTTCTATTACTAAAGAAGTCGTGGAGCCACTAACACATCTGTGAACTCATTCCAAATGCTCGTACAATCGTTAAGAACCTGCAGTCGGGCACCGAGTCAAATGCTTTCCGGAAATCTAGAAAAATGGAATCTGCTTGTTGTCCTTCATCCATAGTTCGCAGCATATCATGTGAAAAAGGGCAAGAGCGATGCATTCTAAAATTGTGCTTCTCCGTCACATAAGCTTCTCAGTCTGAAGAAAGCTTAATATATTCGAACTCAAAATATGATCTAACTGCAAACTGAAGTTAAAGATATTGGGCTGTAGTTCACCGGTTCATTCTTTTAGTCTCCTTATATATTGGTGTCACCTGCGCTTTTTTAAAGTCACTTGGGACTTCGTGCTGGGCTAGAGATTCACAATAAATGAAGGCTACGTAATAGGGAAAGTGCCATAGAGAACTTTGGTTAAAACCCAATTTGATTCCATGCGGACCTGTTGATTTATTTGCTTTCAGTTCTTTCAGTTGTGTCTCCACGTCAAGGATTCTCAGTACTATTCCGTCCATTAGGGAGTCTGTACGATGGTAACATGACGTTAAGTTAGCACGATTCTCCTGTGCGAACGATTTCTTGAACGAAAAACTTAAAACTTCGTCTTTCGTTTTCCTACCTTCACCTGCCACAGCGGACTGGCCAACAAAGAACTGAGTGGATGCCTTATTCTAAAAAAGTTAGTTTGTTATACTACTGATGGAGCTTGGAACCCCTCCCAGACCAAGGTAGAGTGTGCCGTGCGAATAGCGACGTTGAGTGGGACTTGGAAAGGCGTACACAGTTTGTACAGGCACTCAGCCGTTGATGGATTCCTGATCTCTGATAAACGGACAAGTATTTACACAGCTTTAGACTATTTAAGGAGAAAAGTTCTTTAGCCAGGCATATTACTAAATAACCAGGTTTCTGAGAGAAAATCCCTCTGACACAAAGATCTAGTTAGCAGAGTAAATGTGTAAGGAGCTACAGGTGCGTAACTCGCTGAACAGATTAAGATCCGTAAAAGTGAGATAACTCTTTAATGCAGGATAAGACCATTACAAAGAGAAAGTCATACTACAGCCTCTTTGAAAAGTAATCGAATTACAAGACATTATACATGGCAAATCTAACTCGTTAATTAACGAGTGCTGAAATTAATATTAAACATAAAACAGTGTATTCAAGAAATCAATTGAATGATTACGAGCATATGCACTACTCAAGCCCGAGCGCCATGGCAGCATACGATAAAGCGTAAGAATAGGAAACATATGAATTACGTCCATTATTGATTAGACATAGGCAAAATGATACGAACAAGTTTTAGTACGATGAAGCCTAGCTTTTTTATGTTACATGAGTCGATATTGCTTAATTATGACATCTAGGCTTAAAATCAGGCTACGTACCACAACTTATGCAAAGTTACAAGATTATTTAACGTCATGCATTCAGATTACCCACCTGTTTGGGTAAAATTAAGTTTTATGGCTTTAATATAACAGTAATTAGGAATAATTGCAGAGAAGGTAGGGAAGAAGGAATAAGCAGACCTACATTATGAAGAACTTCAGAAAAATATAAATAACACAAACCATATGACACATGTAATATCAGCGGGAGATTTAATTGCTACAATTGGACAACTGCCAATTCATAATTTAATAATTACTTATGGAGTAGATTTTATAAATCATAATGAAGGAAAACTAAAGGAAGCCATAGCATTTGACGAACTGTAGGCAACAGACATCTTCATTGAGGAGAAAGACATTCACAAATCTACATGGTCTACACAAGGTTATCGTTAATTACTAGATTATCGAATAGTCAAACAAATGATAGGCCCCAAGAATAACAGACATTCAAGTATACAGAGGTAGAAATATAAATAGAAACCACTACATTGTAAAATCAATATTCCACTTATGGTCAAGAAAGAAAAAGCAGTCAATAAAAATAAAGGCGTAAACAATTTAAACTGAAGACTTAACGTACGTCCTTTGCAAGAATAGAACCTAACAAATCTGTACCAGGATACACTCACATGACTGTTCAATAGTGATATAAAAGTACAATGGTCTAATACTAAAAACGCTGTAAAACAGACAGGAATTGATATGCTAGGCGAATAATATATAACTAATGGAAAAAGAGGTTTAAAATTTGGAACGAAAGGATATAAAAAGGAATGAAGCATAAACCGAAAGCATGTAAGTAATACTTACAAAAGGAACCAGTAGAAGCTAAAGAGCGGAAAAGAAATGAAGCAGAAGCAATAATAAGATCAGAATGTACTTAATCGTGGGATGCGTTTATCAGCACAGTCGAACATGATATTCATGGGAGACAATAAATGGCATATGAATTAATGAAATATCTTGACAAGGAAAAAAAACGTACCGTAAATCTAAATGTAATACAAAAATCTGACTAAGCTACAGATTATAAAGTACTATGGAACAATCTCGAAATCAAAGAAGCTGATAATAAGGAACAATAGAAAATAGTAGATTATACAAATCCCAAGGAATTGAAGTTTTTAAAAAAAATGAAAAACCGAAAACAACCAGGTCTAGACGGAGTAGATACCAAACTGATTCAACACTGAGGAATTCTCTCAGAGGTAACACTGCTACGCGAATGATGTAACATACCAAGTTACAGGGGTACATGTATTCTGAACATTTCTAACAAAACCTACAGCAAAATAATAAATGGAAGGCTGCGAAACATTTGGGATGTAATTTTAACGCAGGAACAACTAGGTTTCCGAAAGGGAAACAGTTAATACAAAAAGGATGACAATTGAATCAGGTAACTCACGAAGAATTTATGGAGTATGAAGAAGCATTTGACAGAATGCAAAGAAACAGACTATAAGCAATGATGCCAAACAAGAGGGAACCTGAATATCTCATACAAGTCACAGATAACCTATGTGTATGAAAACCAGAGTTAGAATTGCACGGATAAAGAGATAACCTCTGAAACATAAAAAAGCCAAGGAGTGAAACAAGGGAGTAGCTTGTCTCTAGTGTTATTCAATATCTATATACATGGAAATGTCAGAGATTGAAAGGGGAAAAAGATAAACCACGTTAACTCGCTGTTATTCTCGGATGATTAATTTATGTTACACGATAGCAGAGACAAATTACAAATGGCTTTACATAAACTAAATGAGATACGAACAAACTGCCTTGTGACAATAACTATAAATAAAGCTAAAACCATTGCGTTTTTAGTTAGTGACACAGTACAGGTAGGAATAGCCCTCAAAAATAAACCGACAGAACAAGTATCACACTTCGGTTAGTTAGGATGTGGCACACCATATGACCAGTATGTGGATATTCAGAAAAGAAAATCGTATTTATAAGCATATACGTTACACAATGAGGAGAACACGTAAGGGTAAAACAAGCAAAGAGGAAAAACGGAAATTTTATGAAGTCACGGAGGTTTCCACTCTATTGCAAGCGGCGGAAAGTTGAAGGATGGAAATGAAAATGTACAGCAGCTAGAAGCATAAGAAATGGCGTTTCTCAGAGTTATGAATAGATGCACTAGGTAATATAAAACCGAAAGCCAAGTAACAAGAAGACAATTAAGGATACAATCAATAACCCAAAAAGTAGCCTAATACAATGACAAATGGAGAGAACATGAAACCCGAACCATTCATAGCGCCACCAAGAATTCCTAAACTAGTAATGGACCAGAAACCATCCAGCAAGAAAGGCTTGGGAAGACCGAGGAAGAGATTCTGAGACCGAAACAGGCCCTAGGCCTAGTCCTGTAGTGTCAGACGAAGAAATTTGATCAGCAGCGTGAATGTTATGGAAAAATACCTAATTTCACTCAGATATACGTTACTATATACAGGGTGTACATAAAGTCCGGGAACACTTTCAATTATTTATTGCACAAGAACAAAACATTGTACAGATATCATACATATTTCATTTCGAAGAGAAACCCTGAAAGCTTTTTTTTTTTTTTCATGTATACCGTCACAGCGTAGTTTGGTAATTTGCTGATAATCAGCACTAGTCGCAAATATGGCGAGTTCAGGTACGGAGCGAGCTTCCTGTGTGTTGGAGTTCGACAGAAACAAGAGTGCTACTGCTGTTCTGTTTTGTCTGTGGGATCTGGTGTATGTACCGCCTCTACCACGTAATGTAGCCGAGATCCATGAGAGAATGCGGCAAGCGACTGCTACAGTCGACGATGCCATGCTCGACGGGTATGGCAAGCATTCAAAAAATGGTTCAAATGGCTCCAAGCACTATGGGACTTAACATCTGAGGTCATCAGTCCCCTAGAACTTAGAACTACTTAAACCTAACTAACCTAAGGACATCAAACACATCCATGCCCGAGGCAGGATTCGAACCTGCGACCGTAGCAGTCGCGCGGTTCCGGACTGAAGCGCCTAGAACCGCTCGGACACCGCGGCCACCGGCAAGAATTCGATAATCGTATTGACATCTGCTGCGTCACTCATGGCTCGCACATAGAGTGTTTGTAAAAAAAATAATAATAATAAAAAATCCTCACAGGGTTTCTCTTCAAAATGCAATATACACTCCTGGAAATTGAAATAAGAACACCGTGAATTCATTGTCCCAGGAAGGGGAAACTTTATTGACACATTCCTGGGGTCAGATACATCACATGGTCACACTGACAGAACCACAGGCACATAGACACAGGCAACAGAGCATGCACAATGTCGGCACTAGTACAGTGTATATCCACCTTTCGCAGCAATGCAGGCTGCTATTCTCCCATGGAGACGATCGTAGAGATGCTGGATGTAGTCCTGTGGAACGGCTTGCCATGCCATTTCCACCTGGCGCTCAGTTGGACCAGCGTTCGTTTCGGACGTGCAGACCGAGTGAGACGACGCTTCATCCAGTCCCAAACATGCTCAATGGGGGACAGATCCGGAGATCTTGCTGGCCAGGGTAGTTGACTTACACCTTCTAGAGCACGTTGGGTGGCACGGGATACATGCGGACGTGCATTGTCCTGTTGGAACAGCAAGTTCCCTTGCCGGTCTAGGAATGGTAGAACGATGGGTTCGATGACGGTTTGGATGTACCGTGCACTATTCAGTGCCCCCTCGACGATCACCAGTGGTGTACGGCCAGTGTAGGAGATCGCTCCCCACACCATGATGCCGGGTGTTGGCCCTGTGTGCCTCGGTCGTATGCAGTCCTGATGTGGCGCTCACCTGCACGGCGCCAAACACGCATACGACCATCATTGGCACCAAGGCAGAAGCGACTCTCATCGCTGAAGACGACACGTCTCCATTCGTCCCTCCATTCACGCCTGTCGCGACACCACTGGAGGTGGGCTGCACGATGTTGGGGAGTGAGCGGAAGACGGCCTAACGGTGTGCGGGACCGTAGCCCAGCTTCATGGAGACGGTTGCGAATGGTCCTCGCCGATACCCCAGGAGCAACAGTGTCCCTAATTTGCTGGGAAGTGGCGGTGCGGTCCCCTACGGCACTGCGTAGGATCCTACGGTCTTGGCGTGCATCCGTGAGTCTCTGCGGTCCGGTCCCAGGTCGACGGGCACGTGCACCTTCCGCCGACCACTGGCGACAACATCGATGTACTGTGGAGACCTCACGCCCCACGTGTTGAGCAATTCGGCGGTACGTCCACCCGGCCTCCCGCATGCCCACTATACGCCCTCGCTCAAAGTCCGTCAACTGCACATACGGTTCACGCCCACGCTGTCGCGGCATGCTACCAGTGTTAAAGACTGCGATGGAGCTCCGTATGCCACGGCAAACTGGCTGACACTGACGACGGCGGTGCACAAATGCTGCGCAGCTAGCGCCATTCGACGGCCAACACCGCGGTTCCTGGTGTGTCCGCCGTGCCGTGCGTGTGATCATTGCTTGTACAGCCCTCTCGCAGTGTCCGGAGCAAGTATGGTGGGTCTCACACACCGGTGTCAATGTGTTCTTTTTTCCATTTTCAGGAGTGTATATGACATCTGTACAATGTTTGGTTCTTGTGCAGTAAACAATTGAAAGTGTTCACGGACTTTCTGTGCACCGTGTGTGATAGTAATCATTATCCTTTCAGTTTGAAAGGAATAGTCGATGTGGCACTACTCTTTAGGGACAAGAAAATATAACGCAAATAATAACGCGAAATTATCGTTTTTTAACGAAATAACTCGAAATCGGCGACTTTTAAGACATATTGCGAAATTTGTAATTTAGCATTATACAAAAATTTTGTAAAAATAAGGAAAGCAATTTACTAATATTCGTAACTGATAGTTACTCGATGTTGAAACTGCATTTTGGCTTCTAATCTTCTAATGGCTGGTGCTTCCTACGTGATCTTAAAATAAAGTTCACTTCCTGCGTAGAGAACTTTGATCTGAAAACATAAATAGGAATGAAATAAGTAAACACACAGCTGAATTTGGAATAAAAAACGACCGAAATTATCAAAAAAGCACCATGGAATTTGATAAGAAAACATAACTAAATTTGGCAGAAAAACTCAAATTTGAAGAAAACAACCACGCCGAATTTGCCAAAACAACCACACAGAATTTAGCACAAAAACCAAAACAGAATTTGGCAATACAACACCGAATTGGAAAAAAGCAAGGATTTGGACGAGAAATACGGACTTCGACACGAAACACAGTATTTGGCAAAAACATCAAATTTGCCAGAAAATAAGATAACATTTGCCAAAATACAAAACCGAATTAGAAAAAATTAACACCGAATTTGGCAAACAATCACTCCGAATTTATTCATGAAATAAAACGAATTTTTCCTGTCCAAAGGCATTATTATACTGGGCGCATTATTATTATATGCTAATCCGATGTGAACAAATTGCTTAGCATAATTAAAAAGGGGAATATGTTTACAATAGAAGCCAACTATATTTTTAAGAGGTTTGGGAGCCTTGATAGACGTAGCTTAAAACGTGTTATGGTGTGAGATTAAATTTATTTTTCATAGACGTTTTATCTTCTGCCGATTAATGTTAAAGTTATATTTTACTATTTATACCAAGCATCGTCCTTCTCCAATGAATTTTGTATTTCGTCGCAATGTATTACTCGAGATGCTTTACCATAAGAGGATTTTATCATTTGTTCTACTGGGTGGCTCCCAATTTTTGTGATTAGCAAGGCATCATTAAACTTTCCGGTACCTTTGGTTGCGCTACGTTCCCTTATTATTAACCCTTAAATCGTGTAGCGTAGTCAAATTTCAAATGCTCATTGGTTTTGTTGTTGTTCTGACAGTCCAGTTCACCATCATCATTTCCTCTTCATTTCACATGGCGTTAAGTGTAACTTCTGTAAGAAGACAAAGAAAATACAGACATAAGAACATACAATCAGCATAGGGATGGGCAAATGAAAGCGGCCAGAAGAACAGAGATTCAAGGTACAATTAAACCAGCACAGGAAAAGAAGTACAGTTAACCGAACTATAGTAGATATTGAATGTGACCACCATTCATCTCTTTGCACTTTTTGGTCCTGTCGGCAAGTTTTTGAAGACGGATCTAAGCTGGACTGCCGGAATTGCTGCAGTCTCATCTGAAATGAGTTCTTCTGCAGCTCATGAAGACTATGAGGGTTGTTACAATACTCGTTAGACTTGAGGGCTCCCCACACAAAGAAATCGAGCACCGACAGGTCAAGCAACCTTAGCCTCCGGCTAGGTTCGCGACAAGACTGACCTCTGCTAGCAACTCTGTCAGACGTGAAGACTGGCTCAATGCGCTCCAAGTTCGGCCGGTTGTAGGGACACATGCTCCATTCTCTTGGAAGTAGCTGCAGCTCTTTTCCTCTTCTGTTAGTGCTGCCACCAATTCCCTTTCAATCTTATCGAATCGTCCCGACCACTTTTATTTGCCCGATCCAGTAATTACTACATAATAAAAGAGCATTTCTCTTAAAACTAACTGAGGAAGCCCCAACCAAGTGCAAAATAATGTAACAGTTGCTTTACCGTTTGTATTACAAACGGTGCGGGATATACATATTCTCATAAAATGAAGTAAACTGTCGGAACATTACTAAATAGTTCCGTTCTAGAAAGAAGATAATGCCTGAAGGACTGACTAAGGAGCAGAGAAAACTTAAAATGTTGATTCTCGTTACAGCAATATCTCAAGAAAAAAGAGCAGAGAACAGAAAAACAACATAAACGTCTGGTAAATATAATTGTTATAGTTTGAAACGAGGTTGAACCTCGAAACATATCGCGTACTTAAAATTAGAGCAAGGTATAAGTACGAGGGCAGTTCAATAAGTAATGCAACACATTTTTTTCTGAAACAGGGGTTGTTTTATTCAGCATTGAAATACACCAGGTTATTCCCCAATCTTTTAGCTACACAACACTATTTTTCAACGTAATCTCCATTCAATGCTACGGCCTTACGCCACCTTGAAATGAGGGCCTGTATGCCTGTACGGTACCATTCCACTGGTCGATGGCGGAGCCAACGTCGTACTGCATCAATAACTTCTTCATCATCCGCATAGTGCCTCCCACGGATTGCGTCCTTCATTCGGCCAAACATATGGAAATCCGACGGTGCGAGATCGGGGCTGTAGGGTGCATGAGGAAGAACAGTCCACTGAAGTTTTGTGAGCTCCTCTCGGGTGCGAAGACTTGTGTGAGGTCTTGCGTTGTCATGAAGAAGGAGAAGTTCGTTCAGATTTTTGTGCCTACGAACACGCTGAAGTCGTTTCTTCAATTTCTGAAGAGTAGCGCAATACACTTCAGAGTTGATCGTTTGACCATGGGGAAGGACATCGAACAGAATAACCCCTTCAGCGTCCCAGAAGACTGTAACCATGCCTTTACCGGCTGAGGGTATGGCTTTAAACTTTTTCTTGGTAGGGGAGTGGGTGTGGCGCCACTCCATTGATTGCCGTTTTGTTTCAGGTTCGAAGTGATGAACCCATGTTTCATCGCCTGTAACAATCTTTGACAAGAAATTGTCACCCTCAGCCACATGACGAGCAAGCAATTCCGCACAGATGGTTCTCCTTTGCTCTTTATGGTGTTCGGTTAGACAACGAGGGACCCAGCGGGAACAAACCTTTGAATATCCCAACTGGTGAACAATTGTGACAGCACTACCAACAGAGATGTCAAGTTGAGCACTGAGTTGTTTGATGGTGATCCGTCGATCATCTCGAACGAGTGTGTTCGCACGCTCCGCCATTGCAGGAGTCACAGCTGTGCACGGCCGGCTCGCACGCGGGAGATCAGACAGTCTTGCTTGACCTTGCGGCGATGATGACACACGCTTTGCCCAACGACTCACCGTGCTTTTGTCCACTGCAAGATCACCGTAGACATTCTGCAAGCGCCTATGAATATCTGAGATGCCCTGGTTTTCCGCCAAAAGAAACTCAATCACTGCCTGTTGTTTGCACATCTGTTACAGACGCCATTTTAACAGCTCCGTACAGCGCTGCCACCTGTCGGAAGTCAATGAAACTATACGAGACGAAGCGGGAATGTTTGAAAATATTCCACACGAAATTTCCGGTTTTTTAAACCAAAATTGGCCGAGGAAAAAAATGTGTTGCATTACTTATTGAACTGCCCTCGTACTTTGTTAATAGCACTGTTTATTAAAATTACTTAACTTTCGAAAAAATGTGACAGTGAACAAAGAGTAATCTGCTGATGTATGAAGAGCTATGTTTTCCGTCGACATCTGTAGCCTTACAGCCAGGATGGGTGAATAATCAAATACGTCGATCTTAGCACATTGGGGTTGATATCATACTCTTGCAAATGCGTATCCAGTTACGTTATTTACTTTTGCAGCGAAATCCGTCTTCCGCGTTGCCCTGGAATACAATTCAATAGATAGTCGTGAAGCGGAAAAAGAGATACGAAACACGCTAAGACACTTTCTTGTGGGTTTACAAAATCAGTTACAAAGACTCTACGAAATGTGTTGGCGCACGACCACGTATTCCCATTATGTTGTTAGGCAATTCCTCGTCGTCGCGTTTTATAACTCCATTTGCGAGGCCACTGAAGCCAGAAACACGGAAAACGGCATGGCCAAGTGAAGGTTGTCCCACGAGAGGTCTCCAAAGTAGAGTCGCTACGCGGTACGTGTGTGTGTGTGTGTGTGTGCGGCAAGGTCACCGTCAGTAGTATGGGTTGGGGGTGGGGCGGCAGTGGTAATTATGGCGCTGAATGGCGCAATCTCCGGCGGCGCGCCTTTCAGCGGTCTCGGCTATTCGCGCCCTCCTCCGTGTTTGCTCTGCCGCGTCCGTCGCGCGGCTTCCCTCAAGGGCCTGTACAATGCTGCAGACACACACTCTCGTGGTGAAAGTACCCACACTTCCGCCATGCATGTACCTAGTTGTATGGTCCTAGCTCCACTGCGGTGCGTAGTGGCGTGGTGTGAAGGGGTTGGGCACTAGCCAGCTGATAACTCCGTGTCTCCGTAGGCGCGCTGAAACCAGCCAAGTCCTCCCTTGTGAACGCTGTGAATGATGCTGAGGGCAGCACTGACTCACCATTCTGCGAACTCTCTGCCACCCAGAGAGGCTCTGAAGCACACATCCAGAAGAATGTAACGCTTTCTCTATACAACAGTGTTCTAATAAATGTCCCTCCCTAAAACAGCGACGCTTTCTGTATACAATAGTTTTCTAATCAATGTCCCTCCCTAAAACAATAGAGTGAAAGTAGTATTGCGCATTCATAAAACTTGCATAACAAATTTTGCCATTGACGTTGTAAACGGTCAAATAATTACATATTATTAAATACGAAACATAAGTAGCCTACTTCCTAGCTTAATTAAGTTTGCAAAAAATATATTGCATAAATTGTATAAACTGTCATAAGATCTAAAATAGTGTTCCCAAAGAGAAAATTATGTATTTGCGCAGGGTTCCGGTCATTGTTTCTGTTGTGTTAACCAGTGTCGACTCAATGTATTTTTGATTGAAACTAAATAATCAGTACACTTACAAGCTGACTGACTTTATGTTATTAGCAGTCACTACATTATGGTGCGTCTGACCCAGTTTCACTTAGGTTAAAGCAATTCAGCTATAATACGAAAAGTCACGATACTATATTTTTATAATTTACTTTGGAACATTTTAGAGCCACAATTCTGTAATAAAACGGAAGTACGATATGGTGTATGCTGTTCAGTGTTCATGCAGAAATTGCACAATATTGTGCTTGTCGTTTATTATTATGTTATGGTACGAAGAATGGACGGAAGAATCAGTTCTCATCGCAGTTCTGAAGTGGACTGCGTGCTGAGGTGCTTCATATAACAATAATTTATCATCAGCAAAGTATTTCATTCTGTGTCAATAGATATGTATATACTTATATATACACTTTTCCCTATTTCACACGTTCATTAACTCTGCTACTTCTGAGCCTAACGTTTATAGTTTGTATTTTTACTTCTTTACTGATGTATTTGGAGTATTCGTTCTATATCTAACTATTACATTTCCTGGCTGACTAAATGTAGTTAATAGCAGATAGTTCAATCTAAGTAACTGTGATCTGAAATTTGGCAGCGAAATCGAATACCTTTCAAATATTTACTTACGTATGTAAGCAACCAATCTTGGTATTAAACTAGTTATCAGTCACCTAAATAAATTTATATATTAATGTCAGCCTGATGTATACAGTTCAATATTATCTTACCGAGATATAGGTCTGGAGAATGATGCTGGTGTCTCCGAACTCAAAGAATAATTAAAACGCGATGGTGGGTATATGCAGTAACACAAGCATATGTTTCTGCTGGAGTGTGCAGAGTGGGGCAAATAAAAGTGGCCACGAGAGCAAAGTTCCAGGGTACAAAGAAACACAGCAGAGGAGAGGAAACACAGTACTAACCAGACTACAGCAGATGTTGAAAGTGACCATCATTCACCTCTTGGCAGTTATTAAACAGCAAACTGGTCAGCAAGCTGCTGAAGACGGATCGAAGCTGGACTGCTGCAATTGCTGCAATGTCGTCCCAAATGCTCTGCTGCGCAGGCAGTGCGGGTTGTTTCGTTACACTTTAGACTTGACAGCTGCCTACCAGGTGAGCTGGGTGACCAGCTAGAGTCGGGACCAGACTGAAATTAACAACACTGTCAGGCGTAAAAGTGTGTATATGTGCTCCAAGGACCGGCCGGTGGTATGGGTAGTTACTCCATCCTGTGTGCTCATCATGGTGGCGTTGGTATTTTCCTACATTCTTGTCTAATCGTATCCACTCGTCCGGGCCACTTTAATTTGCCCCACCCTGTAGAAGTCTCGTACAAACAACCGCTGCAGTAAACGTGATAACGGACTACAGTTCGTTCCCAGGGATCAAAGTGATTGTGTTTTACTGAAGACGATCTACTTGTGAGTGGTTATAATTAACTGCGATAGGATCATTACTTCGTTGCTATAAAAACTGAGTCACGAAATAGGCTAGCTCCGCGACAAAAGCTATATTCTGGAGAAAACAATCTACTAATCTAAAAACTTCCATTTATTTAGTTAATTAGGAGCATACGAATAACAAAATTAATAATATGTCCACTTTTATAGCTACCTTTTCAACCACTGTATTGATTCAGATCTGGATGAGTTTGATTTTCTTGTAGATTGATTCATTCACACTTCGGAAACAATTTCAGTGATTACTATTTAATGTTCGAAGTAATTCCTTAGGATCTGTAAATTCAACAGCAGGTAACTGATTTGTGAAGAGTAGCATAAGTATGAGTGGCGGCATGACCAGCAAAGAACATCAAGCAGAAAAGTTGCGATGTTTATCTGCTATTTGAACATTGTAGTTTGTGGTGGAATGGTTTCAGTAACCTGCTCATAGAATGCTGTGGTATTGTTGTGTACAAATTTTAAGTTGGAGCAATATAGATGTCTCTTGGAATTTCATAATGCATCGATTTGACGTTAAGATTACATCAGCATCAACGCATTTTCATTTGATGTTAACGGCAACTATAACACCTCTACAGCTCTGAAGTTACCTACAAACGTAATACATTGGTGTTCAAGAGAAGCAACCTTCACATTGCGGGATTGACATCTAGATTAGCGTTTACCATAGTCCCTTCAAAATGAGTTTTTATAGGCGTTGGTCAAAACAGTCCCTTAGAAAATTACACAGTCGATTTTTCTCCACATTTTTATCTAATATGAGAGTTCTTTAAATGCATTTTTATCGCCTTCATTACAATGTTTGTTACTTCGTTTGTCCAATGACCTCCGTTGATGACGTTTTTTGAGACTACTGCTGTTCGAAATTCATTATGCCTAAGATTTCTGGGCTATGAATTATCTGTCGTCAGCGTCACATAACAAGTCGGTATCTCTAATAAATTTAGAATTGACCACATTTCATTAGAAGAATAGCTTGTACCAGAGACCAAAACTGAGAGCATCTTCCAGAATGTGAAACGTCATAAAATAGAAACCAATATCACACATGCAAGAAAGAAACGAGATACTACTTTTCGTTCGACAGGTGGTAACTGAAATTTATGAATTAACGTGGAAGAAGTGAAAAGTTTTAAGCTTACAAGCTATTATAGAACTTACCTCAAACACACAAATGAGTGTATACTGAAATGGATATAATAGTTTTCAGGGTAACTGTAGCGTTCTCTCATCAAAAAGTACAGATTACAGTGCTTAGGTAGAGTATACAAATCAAATTGCAACACTACAGAAGTGCAGAAGTCAGATATCACATGCAGTTCAGTTTATATAACGTATACACCCGTAAGTATATAGTGGCTTCATCTACCAAGATTTTCTTCGGTGTTTTATCGTGTCTGCTTATGAATAACAGATATTAATGTTGACCAAAACAAGTTATTACTACTCTTTAACACTATCAACCTCTTCTATTCGCACGGCCTTATGCTTTATGCGTATGGTGGGTAAAAATATGTTGCAAAACAGAATAAATGAGTTTTGTCCGAGCTTATGACCAATAAATTATCCATAAACTACTAATATCTATAAAAGATTGATCTGGTGATTCTGCTTTTTCATATTCATTAACGTCTGAAGCAACAAGGAGGTAAACATAAATCTCGTGGGTAATCATGTGCACGAAATGGTCAGGTGGATAACGAGTGATAGCTGAACACTGACCTGTTTTCCTATTTGCATCTTTCCTGACTCGTCGGCAGATATAACTTGAAGTACAAATTAATGTGTGCTTATACCGAAAATATGATTCTGAAAAGCTGTTATTGTTTTTCAGCTGGAAAAGAAATGATCGAAATTAAATTCGATCAATATTTGATTCTATTTCTATATTCACTTTCTTACTATTGGGATGCATTATACATCGTTTTTCAGTACAGAAGAGGCATAGTACGTTTATATCACATAACAGAGCATGTTCAAAAATGCCTTCCTGGCGGAGTAGTGAGGGCACAAAACACACGAAAGGAAGTATACAAACAGGATGAGAAACCACGATTGTTGTGCTTAATATTGGAGAGACTAAGAAATAAGAACAGAAACAAGCAACTATTGTCATCAGAGAAGGTGTTAGAAACTACGACCGCGGATCATGAAGTAGGACTGACGTCTCCGGCGCATGGAAGATCTGATGTTCTGGAAAATGTCGGGTGTCCCGGACATTCTCAACAGCTGCCATGATTGGTGCAACACGTTCCTGAGCACTGTTAACAGGGATTTCGTACACCAATGTTTTGAGGTACTCCCAGTGTTGATAATCTGTGCTGTAACGAGTGCTTCGAAGTACACCGTTCAGCGCACGTTAGAACAGGCTGATGAGCAATAGATGACTTCTGTATGTTGGCATGTTGGACCAATGACATCCTCAGTTACTATTTCGGAGGGCACGGGATCATCGAGAACGAATCGTGGACCAATGGAAATATGTCATCTGATCGGATGAATTACACCAGGTAGATTGTCGTGTTTGATTAGCAGTCATCCATTCGAACTGCTGCTCCATGTATCCATTGCCGCCACGTACGCAGACAGATGGGGGAACGATTGTGCTTAGGAGGGCTTCAGAACGACCTGTGATAGTAATCGAATTCACGGACTACGTGAACATCGCTGTAGATCACCTACATCCCCTCCTGGTTTATGTTCTCACCCATGGCGATGATGTCTTCCGGAGCAAAGTAACTGTCCGTTCACAAGGTCAGAATCTTGCTAAGGTGGTTTGAGAAGCATAGCGTACTCCCTTTGATGTCTTGGCCAACAATTTCGCCTGATCTGGACCCGATTGAGCATTTGTGGGATGCCACAGGGCATCAACTCCCTGCCAACTCGCCATTGACCCGTGATATAAGTGAACTGCGTGACCAATCCGTAGACACCTGGTGCAGCATACCTCCAGAAACATACTAAGGATCTTTCGAATCCATGCCCCGTAGCATCGCTGCTATATTGCGTTCCAACACGCTATTAAGCAGGCGGCCATTATGTTCTGGCAAAGGTGACAAAAATCACGGGATAGCGATGATCAGATATACAGACGGCGGTAGTATCGCATACACAACGTATAATAGTGCAGTGCATTGGCAGAGATGTCATTTGTACTGGAGTGACTCATGTGAAGAGGTTTGTGACGTGTCTACTGCCGCACGACGGGAATTAGCAGATTTTGAACGCGGTATGGTAGTTGGAGCTAGGCGCATGGGACCTTCCGTTTCGGAAATCTTTCGGCAATTCACAACATCAAGAGTGTGACGTTAGTACCAAATTTCAGGCATTATCTCTTACCAGGTAATAACACAGCGCCCGACGGCCTTCACTAAATGACTGAGAGCAGCTGCATTTGCATAGAGTTTTCAGTGCTTACAACAAGCAACACTACACTAAATAAGGGCAGAAATCAATGTGGGACGTACGATGAACGTATCTGTTAGGAAATTGTGGTGAAATTTGACGTTAATGGGCTGTGACAACTGACGAATGCCGTGGGTGCCTTTGCTAACATCACGTCATCACCTGCAGCAACTCTCCTGGGAATATTTATGTGGTACGATGTACGATGTCACCGGACCATAATGTCCGCCCGAATGGCTGAGTGGTCCTACGGACCCGGGTTCGATTTCCAGCTGGGTCGGGCATTTTCTCCACTCAGGGACTGGGTGTTGTGTTGTTTTCATCATCATTTCATCCCCATCCGGCGCGCAGGTCGCCCACTGTGGCGTCGAATGTAATAAGACCTGCACCAAGGCGGCCGGACCTTCCCTGCAAGGGGCCTCCCGGCCAATGACGCCGAATGCTCATTTTCATTTTACCCGACCATAATTGTTCTTCATTCGTTTGAAGTGCATTCTGGACAATGCGAGTGAATGATTCAAACATGAAGCTCATCGAATATTTATGGAACAAGAGGTGAGATCTGCACAAAACCCTGCACCGGCAACACTTTCGCAATATTATAAGGGACTGTAGAAGCAGCATGGCTCAGTATTTTTGTGGAGGATTTCCAACGACTTGTTGAGTCAACCTTACTTGCTGTTTCCGACACAATAATAGGAGGTACGGCATGACTTCTGTCATCTCAGTGCTTTGCAAAGCTTTATATTCTTACAGAACCTTATCTCCTAGACTTACTGTTATGAGTAAAGTGAATATTCGAGATTGACATTAAGTGTATATGAATGATCCTTATTTTGAAACAGGGATGAGTAGTGTACCTCTAAATATATGTTTGCTCTCCACTTGAGATCAAATTGTGGTGCCTTCGTAGACTGAATCGTAGCTATCCTACATGAAGCACATCGAGCGAGCAACTGTGATAGTGCGAGTTTGTAGACCAAACAACTTCGGATCTGTTTTATGGCTTTGGAGTGTGGTGTTTGTACGTGAAGTTTTTCGGACTGAGTTGTATTGTAAGGAGTTCCGTAATTTCGACAGTATCTGAAAGTTGTTAGTTTCAGTCTGTAGAGCCCACGTGCTTTTTGAATTTTAACATAATCACGCTTATAATGCTACGACTTCATTATTTTCCACTGTGCTTGAACTGACTCGTAGCATGAACTTTAATGAATTAGTGTTTTAGAAATTTGATAAGTTTCGGCAATGGTGGACAGACTTCACTAACTGCGTCATACATCTAAGCCAGGTAGTGACGCAAGGCACTGTTTCTTTCCTCGTTTCTGCGGCTTATTTAGATTTGGCCTCTCGTCTACCGGATGAGCTATTAGATAAGAATTATATGTTAATTATGCTGTTTTAGTAAATAACCAGTGTATTAACAGTGATCGTGTACCATCAACCATCATTTCACTATGAACCAATAGTCAGACGGATGTAAGCTTTTCAAACCAGTGCAGCGAATTACAGGCTGGATTTCACATAACCGTGCCACTACTGTGCCAGGCAAGCTGTTTAAAGAGGAAGTCGATTAAAATGCGTCTTTCAGAGAAAACTACAACGATCAATAATCCTCGTTGGAAACATTGTAAGGAGTCTGTTTTTTTCTTTGGTTGTGCCTTCTGATTTTAATGGTCAGCTTTTGTTGCGGGGCAGGTTTGCGTTTAAGGCGTGAGCAGTTATTCTATGTGTTAATACTTGGATATGTCTTCTATGAGTAGGCTTTTCCTCTTTTTCTTCTTTTCGTGAGCTATGTGTTGGAACGTTACCGTAAAGGAGTATGTGTTGAATACGTAGTATAAAGTACCTTACATCTTTTACAGAATCCTTATCTACATAATCTAAGTATATGCACGTCAAAAAAGAGTTCTTTTAACAAACATATTAGTTTGAAATTGCAGATAGGTACGAACGTTGCACTGAATTGTACTGCTATATATCTGCATTGCAATTTAGCATGGTTATATGTTTCGGAAACGACTGCTCCCCCGTCTAAGAAGAAAATAGTATATCTTAACATCTGACACGTAGATGGCATCGGTAGTCACAAGCGCTAACATGCATGCAGCAGGCTTAAGAATGCCAGCAGATTGTAAACACTGGAACCGAGAATCTAGCTTGCCGCGTATGAAATATCATAAATTAGTCAAATCGTTGTTTATATATGTTGTTCGCGTGGTTGCAGTCGTTAGACGTGTTGAGCTTCAAATATTGTGGGCCGTTCTAGAAGCCGAGAACTATCCTTCTAGATTGAATGTAGTTTACTCCTTACGTTATTTGTGAATTAGCCAGTCATATGATGGTAACAATCGCACACTGGCAGCAGAGGTGTGTGGTACAGAAAACGTTTAAACTTCTTCGATGGCGTGGTCTCCATACTAACTGGCTCGTTAATTTCTAGCGGTAATCGCCACTCGGACAGCCGTATGCAGTACATACCAAACGGGACACGCTCTAGTTATTGCATTGATCATATTACTCTAACAACTGTACTTGTGCGCTACTGTCACTTTTAACACTCTTCTTCAACATAAATGTGGGAAAACTCTTTTCAAAATTATATTAAAAATGTACTCAAATAACCCGTTTCCTGTAAATTCTACTAAAGAAGAAAATGTCAATGACAATAAAACAAAATCACGTATGCACTTAATTTACACTTTACTGAGTTTCAAGCCAATTGCACAGACAACTTCGTGGCGCTCCTATGCTTCCGAAGGCTACACAAAATGAAGCAGTAACTATGTTACATGTAACATCTTCTCAGTGTCACACATACTGGTCATATTGACGGTATGCTACGCTACACTGCAATTCATGCTGAACACATTGAGCATCTCTGTGGTGTGGCCAGTAAATGTACTTCAGCGCTGTATGATAAAACTCATTAGTGGTGCTTCATGTGAGATATGAAGATATGATCACACAGGCATTTTCTCTGACGGTGATACTAGGAGCTACACTGTACTTGGTTTCCCTACTTCACATTATTATCTTTTTAAATACCATTAAGTAGAGCAGTCCTGCACTGACAGACTTGGGTGGTATTGACGAAGTTGTCGCGTTTTGGAACAGGGCACACACCAACCCTTATAGCATCAATACTCAAAATTTCACAGTGCTGAAATACTTTAATCCGGTACATTAAATGCCTCTTCATACCAGTACAAAAGAATAGTTCCCTACCTACTCGTCTAATTCTTTGTCTGACTGATTTAAAAATTTCTCGTGAGATAACTGATTTTGACCGTAACATTATCATTTCGTTTCTTTGCGATAGCTATAGATATCGCGTCAATTACAGACACTAAAAAAGGATACTCATTATCAACTTGCAAAACACTGTAACAAATGGCCGGCCGGAGTGGCCGTGCGGTTCTAGGCGCTACAGTCTGGAGCCGAGCGACCGCTACGGTCGTAGGTTAGAATCTTGCCACGGGCATGGATGTGTGTGATGTCCTTAGGTTACTTAGGTTTAATTACTTCTAAGTTCTAGGCGAGTGATGACCTCAGAAGTTATGTCGCATAGTGCTCAGAGCCATTTGAACCATTTTAGAACTGTAACAAATGGATATACTGTTTGTAAACAAAGAGATACATTATCGAGTGTAGTGCAGTAATTAGTTTTGTTACGTACTGTGTTCACTGCGCAGTGAGGCCACAATACCAGAGATACGGGTTACAAGGGACCATTCGGCTATTAATGTGAATAATTAATACTGCAAACTTACCACGTATATGACGTTACTGAATAGTTAAGAATGTATACCAACGCCTAGAGGTATGCACAGTATATTTCCTCCGTCCCTTACCCGAAAAGTGGTGAAACTTACTTAAACTGTGTAATGACCCTAAAATGCGTAAAGACCTCAACCACTGATATATAATAAATAATAAATATCTACCTGAAGAAATAAACATTTAATTGGTACAAAATATAATGCGCAAGAGAATTAAAGTGTCACATTTTCGAAAGCCCGTAATTCTCTTCCATGGCGACGAAGATTTGAAATTTGTTTCAAAAGTGCATACATAATCGCGACGTCACTCTGTGATTTTTAAGGTGTGCTAATGACGTCACATAGGCGCCAAGTGTCATTACAATTATGCTAAAGTCACCGTGACGTTCCACACAATGGGATGGTCATCACAGCCCCTCTTATCGAAGTTTCATCATTTCTTTGGACGCCTCTGCGATGGAGATCAAAACCGCGATGCGTAGCGCTGAAGTCACACGGTATATTCATGAATAGCAGACGAAATCGTATAAACACACCGTCAGAATCGACTCGAAAAGGCCTCAGGGGGTAGCGTAAAGGGCGCCAAGGAAACGATTCCCTTGCTTGGGCGTTGATTCCCATAAATTTAGCCGTCGACAACGGCAGTTGGCATTGCGATGAGCAGCCTTTGACACTGCAAACAACCTCGGAAATTGTGAGGCTGCATACTTGTTTAATCTGATCGCATCCCTTAGAAGTGCTGCGTGACCGCAGTTCTTGCTCTCGTGTACAGATTGGAGGCGCTGTGCTGTATCCTCTTCTGAAATATGTTTCTTTCTTTGCTTGACTGATATCCGTTGTACTCGTATTTTCTACATTATTCGTGATCGTTTGATTAACGTCTTCTACGAGGACGGGGCTGATGGGTTTATACATTGTTTGCTTCCTGCCTCTTTTCACTTGAAATAAAATTACTGCACCTATCTCATTTTGTAAAATTGTCTTCCTTCCAAAACATCATACAAAAACATTTCGAAATTCCTTTTGCATTATTTCGGTTCCAATTATTTCCACTGTAACACTGCCACCACAACGCTCCTTTCTTCGAACTGAGAATAAAATTACTCTGGTCACCTGCATTAGTTTATTAGCGTCATTATTGACTGATTATCTGATTCATGTGTTAAGCTATACGACTATATAGTGAAATCTTCAAGTGATTTTCACTTTTTTTCTTGTTAGTTATTGTGATATTTTAAATCTTAAGTGATGAAATATACTGTCTGCCTAAGATAGATTTCTAGTTTGTTGTCTGCATAGTGTTACAGTTTCCACTTATTTTTCTTATCGAATTGTCACTGTAGTCCCACACATCCATTCGAAAGCTTTTGCGTTTTGTTCTGCTTGGTTATAGTCTATACAGTTTTGTATGAAAGTTACTTTATCAGTTTCAGATTTTATTTACTTTTTCTTTCTTTTCAAGCAATTTATACTAAATTACAAATACATTTTAAACATTTTCACCATGCATTGTAACCCCGCTGAGGGCCCATGTGGTTAGCGTATACGAAAAATCTTTATCAATCAGATGAGTCCACTTTATCATTAAGTAAGGATTATATGGAACTGTAATATCACCTTTCTTAATCATGTAATCGAAGCCTTATACTATATGGATAGGATACATGAGCTCAGTTGATATTTTCGGAAAGTGATTGGTCTAACAACTTCAAACCCTGTCGCAGAAAGATGGACGAACCCATTTCTTATCATTACGGTTCAGTACAACATATAACTCCAAGAAGTAATACCTCCTTATTACATGGTGATACCTGAAGACATATTGAATAAAACTATGTAGCAACTATCCCTCTAGTTTCATGTATTGAGGATTAACCCAGGACTCCCGTATTTAGAACAAATAACACCCTCATTGTAAAGACAGTACAAGCCAACGGAAATGCATAAAGACAAATATTTGCTTATGAAAATTTATCTGTGAGTATTATGCAATATTTTCCAGTAAGTATTCGTACGTACTATTAAAACAACGTACGTTGTACATGTGAAATAACATGTATAATATGATGCACTTAATCTGCCAAGAAGATTCAAATCTATGCGCACTTTGCTGCAGAGTGAAAATTCATTCTTGAATCGTCAGTTTGATAATGGGAGTGTGGGGTTAAAAATTGCAAAGGTAAAATGTGGCTTCAATTCCGGAAGTGGATTCAAATGGATATAGGTTATAATAGTTATTCTTAAATAAAGAGTCTTGCGCAAGCTACACTGGCATGTAGAGCTGCCACAAGCGTCTTCGGTCTGAAGACTGTTATGACAACAAATACATGATCCGTTGCTTTTATGTAAAAAAGGTAATTATCGATATATCCAAAAGTGAGAAATTTTTCTCTGAATATATGTGGGTAATATTAAGGCCCACAATCTCTTTGTACATTTGTTAATACCAACTTTCTCATCAGATTACCTGATACCTTTGAGTACATAGCGTTTTTCCACTGCAGATATTCAAAATCATTGTTTATCGAAGTAAGTCATATGATGTGAAGCAACAGTCGTCATTCTTCGCAAGTTTAATTCTTGTCAATGGTTTCTGCTGTGAGTTCTACGTAAACATCAACGAATCTATGACGCTAAGGCGTTAACCTCCGTTCGAGCTGCATCAGCGGTGTACACACTTGCTTTATTACTAGTTTCTAAGTAGAAGGGAGTCATTTGTTTAACGTTTTAAATGTGATTCGGTATTTTAATCTTAAATTTCCTGTGTGTCTGCATTTATAAGGCGTAAAAATGCGTATGCAGTGAGGTGACGACAGTAATGGATAACTGTGCCGGACCTCCTCCTACCCGGCGTAGTGAAGCTGTTCGACGTGGCATGTACTCAACAAGTCATTGGAGGTCCGCTGAAGAAAAAAAAGCCATGCCACCTACATAGCCGTAAATAATTGAGGAAGTGTTGCCGGTGCTGAATTTTGTGCACAAGCTGACCTCTCGATTATTTCATATTAATGTTCGATGGGATTCATGTTCGGCGATATTGGTGGTCATACCATCCGCTCGATTTGTGCAGAATGTTCTTCAACTCAGTCACGAACACCTGTGGCACGGTGACATGGTGCACTGTTATCTGTTATCCACAAAAGTTAGATCGTTGTTGGAAACATACTGTCCATTAATGACTTAAAACGGTCTCGAAGTACTTGAACAGCCAGAGGACACAGTCCATTCCGTGTCAAACCGTCCTCACCATTACGGAGCCAACCTCAGCTTGCATAACGTCTTGTTGACAACTTGCGTCCATGTGCTCGTGGGGTCTGCGCCGCACTCGAACTCTACCGTCAGTTCTAACCGACTGAAAATGGGACTCATCCAACGAGGCCACGGTTTTACAGTCATCTACGGTCCAACCGGCATGGTCAAGAGCCCAGGACAGGTGCTGCAGGCGATGACGTGGTGTTAGCAAAGGCACTCGCGTCGGTCGTCTGCTGCCATAGCCTATTAACGTGAGATTTCACCGCACTATCCTAACGGATACGTTCGGCGTACAGCCCACTTTGATTTCTGCATTTATTCAGTGCAGTGTTGCCTGTTGTTAGCACTGGAAACTCAACGCAAACGCAGTTGCTGTCGATCGTTAAGTGATGGCCACTGCGTTGTCCATGGTGGGAGCTAATTTCTGAGATGTGGTGTTCTCGGCACTCTCTTCACATCTTGGATCACGGAATCTGAACTCCCTAGCGATTTGCGATATGTTATGTCCCATGCGTCTATCTCCAACTACCATTCCTTGTTCAAAATCAGTTAATTACCGCCATGCGACAACAATCACGTCCGAAACCTACGGTCGCCGGCTCGAATCCTACCTCGGGCATTGATATGTGTGATCTCCTTAGGTTAGTTAGGTTTACGTAGTTCTAAGTTCTAGGGGACTGATGACCTCAGAAGTAAAGTCCCTTAGAGCTCAGAGCCATTTGAACCATATGAACGTCGGAAACCTTTTCACACGAATCACCTGAGTACAAATGACAACTCTGTCAATGTAGTGTTCCTTTATACCATGTGTACGTTATACTACTACCAAATGCATTTCGCTACCCCATGACTTTCCTTATTCCAGTGTATTAGTTGCGATGGTGTAGATGTAAGTTGTCTCTAGCGCCACTGTTTTGTACAGAGCAGCGGGAATAGCATCACAAGTGTAGTCCATTAGCTTTTTCTTTTTTTGGTACAGTTTTGTAAGTAGAGAAACTTACGTAGCCTTATGTCTTTGCTTCTGTACTGTAAACCTTCAATTTCTTCTGTAACATATATTTATGAAGTGCTGACTCGCGTAGTTTAACCCTGAAGTTTAATTTTACGCTGTCTTTAGTGCCATAGCTCCAAATTATTTACGAGAATTAGAGACTGCGGATGCTGAGTTTGGATGCAAGCGGAGATGGAATCACTCAATCTCACAGATCCAGGTGATGCTGGCTGGCGTCGGTCATGTAGCTTCAGGCTGTCGATATTGGACATCCCTATGGCGCGCCGAACTTGACGATCCGAGGAACGACCAGCACGTCCCAAGTGTCCTCCGATCGATCCACTGCTGTGCTCGGCCCGATTACTTCCCGCACTAAGGTTTACCTGTCACCCATGATCGTATCGGTCGCTCTTTCGACTTGTGACAGGCAACGAAAGATTTTCCGTGTCACCTAACGAAAGGCCTCCCTGGATTATCTAGCGAACGGGTTTCAGACGTTTGCTATGGGTGGCTATGAACTCTGAGTCATCTGCAATCGCTGGAACTGTTGCGGATGGTCCCTCTGGGCAATTACAGAGTTTGGTGTTATCAGTGGATGAGCTCCAGTTTTAGCCACGTGGCCTTTAACGTCGTGGCTGCCAAGGTAGGCAAGTTATCCAATGTAAAGTCTATTTGCTCACCAGGGGCAGTCACCTTGGATGAGGTACGGGTCCTCATGGATGCCATAAAGAGCATAAGAAGCAGCCTACATCATTGGTGGCTTATGCAGTTACCAAAGTTGTGTGTCGTTTCAGATCAGAAGAGATTCTCTCTTGTTTGGTGCTCCAGTTTGAAGCGGTGAAAAGGCAGCCCCACTTACTTGCAGGATAAAGGTGACGCTCACTATTTGCAGCATCGTTGACAGGACCGATTATGTGTCCCTTGTTAAGGACCTGAATGGAACGTGAGATGATTTTGCGGGCGTGTGGGCTGCTTCTTTTGCTTAAGCCCTGTAATATCCGCTTAATACATGAGGAGTCCATTACACACAGCGAACGGCTACACGGGTAGCAAAGGCTGTTTGGAGTGGTGCCATGTTCAAAGAACACTTCAGGATTTCCGCCTCTAAATCTGTCTTAAATACCCATTTTCGAGAGCAGAGGCGTTTCATCACCGACTTCCCATAACTAAAAAAATTTTACATCGGGAAAATAAAGGCCACACATTAAATATCCTAGAAGAGGTCAAAATTATATGTTCCATCAAGTGCCTTCGCCATCATACAATAAATGAACAAACATAATTAAGACGTCATAGAACCTTGCCAAATTTTGATTGCCTCAGTAAATGTTAGTTGACGTAATGCTCTGTTCTTCGATTTCCCCACTTATTTCCCTTTTTCTACCTCTTGGACTTCCCCTTTCACCCATCTCCATCCCGCCTCACTCCCCCCCCCCTCCCCAATTCACCATGCTTATTTTTTCTTGACAGTTTAAATGGTCCTCTATATCTATCAGGAGCACATCTAGTTTCTTACATGCCATGTATATTCTTTTAAAATTGTTAGAAATTATGTATTATAAGGTTGTTAGTTCTTCCTAGTTTTGAAAACAGTTTTATTTGATATTTATAACGTTTATTTATTTGATACTGTTATTTTCCGCTGGATCTATCCTCATTGCCGCAACGTCATTAAACTCCCTTAGTTCATGTTGTTTCTCTTAGGCTAACACCCCTGTATGGACGTGTTCGGAGATATATTTTAATACATATTTTCCATACAAGTTGTAGGACATTGTATTTGAACATCCCAACATTCTTTGTTTTCAAACCGAATTTTCCGTTGCTCCAGTGCATCATCTGTGCATCGAGCCCTCTGATGGCTAGCTTCTTACTTTGGCGGTTTCAGTATTTGACCGCACGCGGTAGCATCGCTTGTCCGGGGGTAAGTATGAACTGGTATTACACTATGTGTTTATTTTATTTGTTTCTCCTTTTCCGCTAATACGCCACTTGTTTTATGCTCATGGACCAGTTTTTTGGGCTATTGCGCTACTTCGCAGCAATCTCTCCCTCTGTTCTTTAAATTAGCCGCTCATTAAATCTTCATTTTTTTATGTTTCTTCATGTTACCAGAGGCTCCACCGACCATTTTGAATTTGTTGAATCCCTAAGTCCTGCTGATTTTGATTGGACTTGGATCTCTACGACAAGATGACTTTGACTTGGTTACGTCAGTAAAACTTTATAAATTTTACATGTCTGTAAAAGTTATTTAAATTTATTTGTGAAATTAGTATTTTAGAGTCTATTACCCTTTCATGAGTCGAGTTCAAATGGCTCTATGCACTACGGGACTTAACATTTGAGGTCATCAGTCCCCTAGACTTAGAACTACTTAAACCTAACTAACCTAAGGACATCACACACATCCAAGCCCGAGGCAGGATTCGAACCTGCGACAGTAGCAGCAGCGCCGTTCCGGACTGAAGCGCCTAGAACCGTTCGGCCACAGCGGCCGGCTTATGATTCGGGGACCTTCCCGTTGGTGGGGTGGCTTGCGCGCCTCAGTGATACCGATAGCCATACCGCGGGTGCAACAATGATGGAGGACTTATGGATAAAAACGTAAATTAATTAGTAACGGCCTAAGGCGTGCTGGCACTTTATTCAGCTTGTAGACGTCACTACAGATATTTGGATTTAAGTTATGACATGTTTAATACGCATGCCATCATTGGCGATGACATGGAATAATGAAATTCCGCGTAACCCGCTGAAGTGTCGGAACATCGATGCTTTCGATGACCTCTCTAATGGTTGTTTTCAGCTCAGCAATGCTTTTATGGTTATTGCTGTATACCTTGTCTTTAATATAGCCCCAAACAAAGGAGTCGCGTAATTTTAGACCTGAATAATATGGCGGTCAATCCGGGACCATGCCAGTGGCCTCTGGGTACCCCAGAGCCGGAAAGCGGTCCTCAAGGTGCTCCTTCAACATATCAAACACTGTCCTGCGTTGATGGGTTCGAGCTCAATCTTGCATGATCCACTTCTTGTCAAAATCAGGGTCACGTTGAATAATGGGGATGAAACCATCTTCTAAAGCCTTCAAGTATCGTTTAGCAGTCACCGTGCCATCAAGGAATATCGCACGACTGGACATTGCACATAACACACTCACCCGTTGAGGGTGGAGAAACTTTTCGATCGCGGAACGCGGGTTCTCAGTCCCACTAATGTGCCAATTTTGCTTCTTGGCGAACCCATCCAAATGAAAGTGGGCTTCGTCCCTAAACCAAACCATACAGCGCACAGTAATTCCCATCACGCTCCGTGGCCAACCGTGCAGTTTGAACGTCCTAACGGAAAGCCTTCAGATGTTATAACGATTTTATTTCATATAGTTCAATAATTTTCGCCTTGTATGTTGAAAGGCCAGACAAACTGATGTCCCTTTAAAGGAGGAGCAGCCTTTTCAGTAGTGACAGGGACAAAAGTCTGGATGATTGTCACATCTGGCTTTGTAACATGAACCAAAATGGCCTTCCTGGTGACACTGAAAACGGCTGCGAGCAAGGGGAATCTACAGCCGTAACTCCTGCCAAGGGCATTCAGCTCTACCGTATGGCTAAATGATGATGGCATCATCTTCCGTAAAATATTGCGAGGGCAAATTAGTCCTCCATTTTAATCTCTTAGTGGAGACTACTCAGGAGGATGTCATCAAGAGAAAAACAAACTGGTGCTCTACAGGCCGGAGACCGCAATCTTATATCCCTTAATCGCGCATGTATGCTAGAAAATTAAAAAATGGATAGGTTGACAAACTGCCTATCGGCTTCTGTCTCGGGTTCTTCGGCCGACGTTCATCTAATGATTTTTCTGACGTTTCGCCAGCACGAGTGGCTGGCATTGTCAAAGCTTCACACTCCATTGCCGGTGGTGAACTGGAGCCGAGCTCGCGGCCGCAGACTATATGTACCTGGTGCGCCAACGTCCGAGGGCTTCTCCGTGGTCATTTCCGGTGCGGTTCTCCTCTTGCTACCTGCGACGGTCGTTCGCTGCAGTACGGCAAGCCAGGATCCGTTTACCCTAAGGCTTTCTTCTTTCTTGTTCAAACTGTTCGCGTGTTTTTGTATTTCTACAGCTTCTCTGAACAAGCGCGTGTGATAGTGCCCCTCTACAGCCAGAATTTCCGTGTCGGCGAATTTTATTACATGGTCGGTCTCATTCAGTGCGTACTCTGCCACGGCCGATTTCTCTACCTGCCCCAACCTGCAATGTCGCTTATGCTCTTTGATCCTGGTGTTAATGGATCGTCCAGTCATTCCGACATAAACTTTTCCGCATGTGCATGGTATACGGTATATTCCCGACATTGCAAGTGGGTCTCTTTTCTCCTTCACCGATCTAAGACACTCTTTGATCTTCCTTGTCGGTTTGAAAATCGTCTTTACGCCATGTTTTCGCAGTATACGGCCGATTCTGTCCGTCACTCTGGGAATGTATGGCAAAAAGGCCGTACCCGACATTTCTTTTTCTGGTTCCTTACTTCGCCGAGTGTTTGGCTCTGTTACACTTCTAATATAATTTGTGGAGTACCCATTGCTCCTCAGGACAGTTTCCAGGTGTTGCAATTCTCGTTTGAGGTGTTGCGTATCACATATTCGTCCTGCTCTCGTTTAATCTCCAACATGTTTGGATTAAACTCTTCGGTTTTTGCTTAGGTTTTCAAAGAGTACAATCTCATAGACAGCAATGAATGCTAGCTAAAGCCGTAAGTAAGTAAAGCTTAAGTTCCTGCGAAGAATTACGTTTTAAGGTAGGGAGGGGTAGAATTAAGTTGGTGGTGGCGAGTTTGTTGCTGGTAGAAGCAGTTTATGTCGTAATCAGACTGAAGGAGATAGTTGTTTTGTGTTAGTGTACGCAGAAGTTCAGCTATATAATCAATAACTGGTTCTTTTACCGTCTCTGTCTCAGATGATATAATGGCTAAAATAGTTAAGGATATTTTGAGCCTAATTTCGAGTTGGTACCAAAAAATGGTTCAAATGGCTCTCAGCACATCTGAGGTCATCAGTCCCTAGAACACAGAACTACTTAAATCTAACTAACCTAAGGATGTCACACACATCTATGCCCGAGGCAGGATTCGAACCTGCGACCGTAGCGGTCGCACGGTTCCATTGCGAAGCGCCTAGAACCGCTAGGCCAGACCATCCGGCAGTTGGTATTCTGATCATAGAATATTAGAGAGGGCACAGATGAATTTACTCTCGATACGTTGGTGACAGTACACGTTTAAAGTCGGTAGCAGATATAAAATGTCGCCTGAAATTGTACTAAATATTTTCTCCGAAAATTTAAATTATTTTCAAAGGTCAAATGACTATGATAACATACTACTCATTTAACAACAAAAAACCACGGGCAAATAGTGTCAGTAAGTATACAAGAATTAGTGGCCACATGTTCGCCGTAGCGAGGGAGAAAACTGTAAAAAGCAAATCTTCGAAACATAAATACAAAACGTACCTGCTTACAAATTCTGATAAAAATTTAGTTGACTTACTCTTTAGGGATTGTCTCCATTGTTTCTGTGCTTTGTAAACGTCGGTAAAACGTGGGTCACATTCTAAGAATTAATGTTGATTGCAAATAACAGTTTCTTTTATTATTATTATTATTATTTTTTTTTACAAAGTAAGTCAATAACGCACGGAACAGATCCTCCATGGTACCAGAACATGTCGGGACACAGTTGCAGAAGTAACAAAAGAAGTATGCCAGATTTAAAAGAACGTAAAATCTCAGACTGAGGTTTGTTTACACTGGAAACTAAGTGTGGATTTGAAGCCGAGGTGCACAATTAATCTCTGTCTCTGCTAAATCTGGCAGAATATCCAAAGATGTTCCGGTGCAATGTTAAGTACGCTAATGGCAAAACACAACCAATATCTTCACTGAGTTGTTGCAGCGCTAATGTTACGGACGACAGCTCTACTGAAGTGGAGTTTCCGTAATTATTTCACTACGTAGGATTCAGTATTCGAATCACAAGCAGGTGCTTATATTAGCTACCCATGGTGTAGCGAAGCAACGTAAGTCGCTCAGTAATGGATAATGAGCCGGTCCTAATTATACACCAACTAGATCCCTTTCGGAGTGTTCAGTTTTTAGCCATCTTTCACGACCGCTAGGTAGACTAAATATAGATAGATACATAAGAAGTTTGCACAGGACACACCGATACACAAGAAAAAAAGCAGAAATAATCCGCAGAATTATAGACCCATGCCATTGACACCTATATGTAGCACTATTTTTAAATACCGGTGTATAAAATATGTTTAAACATTACGAAATACCTCGAAAGAAAAAGAGTAACTGATAACAACCAGCACACACTCAGAACACATCGTTCCATTATACCATACGTTGAAGTATTTTCTTGTTCTACTGGTGTATAACGCACTAGAATGATTGCTCACAAGTCTGTGTGTGCGCTGTAATTAGTCTGATCTTATGTTCACGGGCCCCAAAGGAGCGATACGTAAAACCAATATAATCTTCCTTCTTTTAATAATGATTTACGATACTTTGCAAATACACTTTCCCCTACTTTCATGCGCCTTCCAGTATAGTTTTTTCAACCAGGGAGTGACACTCTGTCGTGCTTCAAAGCGGTGACCATTCGTGATTCCTTTATTGCTATAGGTTCAGGTGCTGACTAAAATCACTTCGGCAGTTTTTTAGGATGGCATAGACAAGCATTTTCGAGCAATGCCCTATGGACACTCTCATTTTCGCAGTAGCCTACCGAACCGAAATCAACCTATTGCTTTACCTACGACTCCACCCAAGTCGTCAATCCATTTCATATCCCTGCAGACTGTTACATCCACCTTTTTGTATAAATCAACTGATTTCAGTTGCAGTTCACTGCTATTAAAGTTACAAGACACTATGTTTGCGTATCAGCGCAAGCAAAGGGATGTAAGGTCTTGACGTTTAACTACTATAAAGAAACCTTCTGCGTGATGCAAACCATTTCTACATTACGACTCGGTGCAAAGCGAAACAAACTTATTCTCACCAGCAATTCTGTGATTTTCTTTCTACCAGCGTCCAGATAACATGAAAAGATAAGGAATTCTTGGGTAGGCGCAGAAATATTCTCGCCCTAAGTTGAAAAGTTTCGCTTGCGGAGGAAACAATATTAACTTGTTCTAGGAAGGCTGAGACGCGATAAGGACTGTAATAAACGGTGCCCGTAATTACCGAAAATTTCCTTTCTTATCTCTTGGTGGCAGCATTTACGCCTCGCTAGAGACTGTTTAGAAACTAAATTAGAACGCATTAATTCCATAATTTGAAATGCAACGAATGCAAATAATTAACTTATGTCACAATTTATTAAGTATATGCATGTCATCAATGAAAAGTATGTACAATATATTTCGCTTTACGTAACATTAGGCCCTACATTGAAGCAGATAGTTAGGTGTTTCAGAGAGTAAATTCTTTCTTCCACCAATACTGCGGGACATTGGTATTCCAATTAAGCATTACATTCACATTTTCAACTGCTAAGTCAGCGAATTATGCAATTCGCGAAAAAGTTTGTCAAACATGCATGGCAACTTCAAATTTTCGGTTGTCTGTAGAATAGATTAATCCTGCAAAACCAACTCACCGTCGACATTTCTCAGGAGAAATTCCTCGTCTATTTGCGTAAAATACCTGGATTTGAGCTATCGACCTTCAAGTTCTCTAACACATAAACTTGTTTTTATTAAATGCAAGATCAGTAGCTAAATTAATTTTTTGTGATACATCGAGTACTGGAACTCATGATAACAGCAGGAACTCCATAGAATAATTGCAGCTGTGACTTTTATTGCATTCAGGTGGCCATTATTGTTCAGGAATGATCTCCGTCGTTCAAAATGCCATAAACAAAAAAGCTACAGCTGCAAACGGAATCTGACAATTTACTGCGCAGCGAACCAGGCCCTAGATGAAATACCTATAGAAGAAATGTTGTTATTTAAAGCTGTGCTAAACCGTGTTAATTTTCTCATCAATGGAATAATTTTCTGAGCTAATAACGAGCATCAAAACGGATACAGGGATAGGTGAACACAGGATTGTCGTAGCAAGATTGGATATTGTAATCACCAAAACGTCCAAAAATAACGGAAAACAGCCACACAAAAAAATCGGATAAAAATTCACTTGACGCCTTCCAGAGAGACAATCTTCACTGCTTCCAAATTAACAATGTGCGTGTAAAGCACATGTGGCTGGAGTTTAAAGAAAAATTGTCGTCAGCAATTGAGAGATTTATACCACATAAATTAGGAAACGACGAAGCTGATCCTCCCTGGTAAACAAATCGGATCAGAACGATGTTGCAGAAACAACGAAAACAGTATGCCAAATTTTAATTGATGGAATATCTCCAAGAACGGCAATCTTTAAGAGAAGTTCAAAATTTAGTGCTGACTTCAATGCAAGATGCTTGTGATAGTTTATACAACGAAACTTTGTCTCGAAACGTGGCAGAAAATCCAGAGAGATTCTGGTCGTAGGTGAAGTATGCTAGCGGTAAGGCACAATCATTGTCTTCTCCGCGTAATAGTAATGGAAATACTGTCGACGACAGAGCTGCCAAAGCAGAGTTACTAAACACAGTCTTCAGAAATTCCTTCACTAAAGAAGACTAAGTAAATATTCCATAATTCGAATCAAGAACAGCTACCAGCATGAGTAATGTAGAAGTAGACATCCTCGAAGTAGTGAAGCAACTTAAAACACTTAACAAAAGCAAGTCTTCAGGTTCCGTATTTCTAGTTTTTCAGAAGGATTTTGACTCTGCACCACACAAGCGACTTCTAGTGAAATTGCGTGCTTATGGAATATCGCTTCAGTTACGTAAACGGATTCGTGATTTCATGTCAGAGAGGTCACAGTTCGTAGTAATTGACGGAAATTCATCGTGTGAAACTGAAGTTATTCCTGGCGTCCCCAGTTCGCACCTCGTGGTCTAGTGGCTAGCGTTGCTGCTTCTGGATCGCGGTATCCCGGGTTCGATTCTGGGAGACTTTCTCTGTCATCATTCGTGCCAGTGGCTAGATTGGACCGTGTAAAAATTGGACTGTGTAAAAATTGGGACTTTGTATGGGCGATAATGACATGCAGTTGAGCTTCCCACATACCAAACTTCATCTGGCGTTCCCCAATGAAGTGTTATAGGCCCTTTGATGTTTCTCACCTATGTAAACGATATAGGAGACAATCGGGCAGCAGTCTCAGGTTGTTTGCAAATGATGCTGTCGTTTATCGAATAGGAAAGTCATCAGAAGATCAAAACAAATACCAAAACGATTTATAAAACATATCTGTAAGGTCCAAAAATAGGAAATTGACCTTAAATAACGAAACGTGTAAGGTCATCCAAAGAGTGCTAAAAGGAGTCCGTTAAACTTCGGTCATACAATAAATCAATCAAATCTAAGGACCGTAAATTCAGTAATTACAATTACGAACAATTTAAATAGTATGGAACACTCAGAAAATGTTGTGGAGAAGGCTAACCAAAGACTGCTTTTTATTGGCAGGACACTTAGAAAATGTAACAGAGCTACTAAAGAGAGTGCTTACGCTACACTTGTCTGTCTCTATTGGAATACTGGTGCTTGGTTTGGGATCCTTACCAGACAGAATTGACGGGGGACATCGAGAAACTTCAAAGAAATATTATCGAGAAATGGGGGAGACAGTGTCACTGAAATAATACAGAATTTTGGGTCGATATCATTAAAACAAAGCTGTTTTTCGTTTCGTTGCGGTGGAATCGTCCCACGAAATTTAAATACCGAATGCGAAAGTAGTTTGTTGACGCCTACCTACAAAGGGAGAAACAATCATCAAAATATAATAAGGAAATTACAGCTCGCACAGAAAGATATAGGGTTTCGCTTTTTCCGCGTGCTGTACAAGATAGCACATCCCGCCTGGTACACGCGGCGCTCGGCGGCCACAGCACAGCTACGACACCTGAGGAAGGGCTTATAACAGTCCGAAACCGGTCGTGTGAAAATATTTTACAACTGAAGCGGTATTTTCAACCTCTGCAATAATGCTCAGTTCCCGACGTTCTTCCAACAGCATTGTTTGGAATAATAGAATTATTGTGATACCGGTTCGATAAACCCTCTGCCAGGCACTCAAATGTGATTTGAAGAGTAACCATATATATGTACAGGTAGATTTCTGTATTCATGTTCGTTCTATTATTCCGCTTAAAGGTCCGTTTGATTTCCGTGAATTACGTGAAGTGATTACCACAGTCATGGTCACAGTGAATTATGTCATTTATCCCCGTTTTCTGTCTGTAATATGAATGTAGGATTGACGTATTATTCTAGGTTATGATGCTATGATTCATGTTTATTTCGTCTCATCGGCTAAACCAAACAATTTGGTCCTTTGGTAAGGACTTCTCTTTCTCTGCACAGCGTATATCCAGCTTTGCACATGGCGGCCAGAAATTTGTAGCACTTCACATGAAAAAAGCAGGGATAAATATTAAAATCCAAATGCTACACATGTTTTTAACTGTGTCACACGCAATCAAGGTAGATATGTGTGCCACACCGAGACTCGAACTCGGGACCTTTGCCTTTCGCGGGCAAGTGCTCCACTCTGACAGAAAGTTTCATACCAGCGCACACTCCGCAGTCTGTGGCTAAGCCATGTCTCCGCAATTTCCTTTCTTACAAGAGTGCTAGTTCTGCAAGGTTCGCAGGAGAGCTACTGTGAAGTTTGAAAGGTAGGAGACGGGGTACTGACAGAAGTAAAGCTGTGAGGACGGGGCTTGAGTCGGGCTCGGGTAGCTCAGTCGGTAGAGCAGTTGTCCACGAAAGACAAAGATCCCGAGTTCGAGTCTCGGTCTGGCACACAGTTTTAATCTGCCAGGAAGTTTCAAGGTAGATATTTGACGGCGTAGTAAAAAAAAAATCGTCCAAATGGCTCTGAGGACTATGGGACTTACCATCTGAGACCATCAGTCCCCTAGAACTTAGACCTAACCAACCTAAGGACATCACACACATTCATGCACGAGGCAGGATTCGAACCTGGGACCGTAGGGGTCGTGCGGTTTCAGACTGAAGCGCCTAGAACCGCTCTGTCACACCGGTCGGCGACGGCGTAGTCTCCTTTTCACATGAAGGAAGAAGAAATAATGCCACACTTGGCGATCGGCATGCTTGGCTGCATTAAAAACAGAAGCGTAAGTGCTATCTCTCCTGTACCTCACCAAATCCAAAATCAATGTGGGCCTCTCCAGTAACCAGGGGGGAAATGGTTAAAACCCTGCATCTGGGATCGTGCTGGCACCACACCGGCTGAGTCTAGCACGCTCTGCATGCGGATTCCAAATGGCATTGTGGCCCCTGGATTGTTGCACTTCCACCCATTTCTGTACCGCAATTGGGTCATTCTCAGCCATCGACCTCTCTTTCTGCTCTTCCAGCCTCGCAGACTCTGTTCAGTGGGAGGTTACTAATGACCTTCATTCCAATGACCGCTTCCCAATCCACGTCCCCCTACAGCATGGAGCACCAGCTGCACAGAAGCCACCTAAATGGATGGTCATCAGTGCTAACTGGATGCTCTTTAGCCAGCTGGCTGTATTCAAACACGGTGACAACGTACAAGAATGGATGGGCCACATCAGATGAGTGGTCCATCATGCCACTGCCCCATCAACTACGAAGTCCTCAGGTCCTCTTAGGAGGCGACTTGCACCTTGGTGGACAGATGAGTGCAGTTCAGTCATCGTGGTCACCTCGTGAGACGTCATGAGGCTCTCCGACCTCGAGGGCAAGTAGAAGTCGAGCCCCACGAGACATTATGGGCATTGAAGTTTCCCAGGAGGGGAAATGGGCGGGCAGTTGTTCCACAGGAAGTGTGAGAGCCTCAGAGGCTACCGCATCTAGTGGAGGTAAATACAGCAAGCAAACTGTAATCTTCTGTCAGATATGAATTTCAGCTGCAGCCGCTTGCAGATCAGTAGCCATGGGAGAGCAAAGGAATGGTGCGCATTATGGATGAACACGGCAACCCCTTCCTTGGCTCTTCTCCCGACAGGTCATACCTGCGGTATAGTGTATACTCTGTAGCACACAGACGTAAGTCTGTATTTTTAAAATGAGTTTCTTGTAAACATAGGCACAAGGGGCACGACTGTGCTAGGAGTTTCAGTTCCTCCACCTGAATCCTGAATCCAATTATGTTCCACTGCAGTACGCTAGCTATTTTAATGATGACTGTTTACTCTTTCTTTCCCCTTCTCCATCCGCTGTGGTGGTGATATTGCAACAGACCAGGGGGAGGGGGTGTGGGGGTGGGTGGGTGGGTGGGGTGGGTCACTCGAGGGACTCACTGGTACCCTTGGGCAAACTTTGACGTCCATACCAGTGATGGTACTATCTTCGTCAGCGCCATCAGATAACAGCAAGGTCGCATGGTCCAGTGGATTCGGAGCGGATCGCTTTGGCCGTTTGGCTTTCGTCTCCACCTTGGGTTCTGGGGACGTTGGTATGGCTCATTGAATGTCTGCTGTGAGAGTTTGCTGGCTACGCTGACGTTACGTTCGGCAACATTCAATGCTTCAGCAGTAGGAACCTTCAGCGCAGGCTGAAAACTACATTTACAGTTGCAGGTAGATGTGCTCAACATAGTCTGGGTGCTAACACTGACCTTCCGGACAGACTGCGACAACGCTGAGACGAAATACTTGACGAAAATTGGGTGTTGAGTGGGCTTAAATTCCTTCTTTGCATCAGAGTAAGAGATACGTTGGGTGAATTTAATTTCATGAATCTTCTTTTCTTTAGCGTACATACGGCAATTCCTGCACGGAACTGAATGGTCGTGGGAGCAGTGCACTGGAAACCCTGTCCGTGTGCCACACGCATGCAGCCCGATCATTACAATCTATAGTGGCGTGACGAAGCGTTGGAACTTGAAGCAGCGCAATGGATTTGGAACGTACAGTCTTACCTTAAGGCGAAGAAATCCTGCTGCAATATAGTCCGGCATATCTGGAAGACTGAATGTTAGAATACGCAGCACACCTTGAGATTGAGGTTCTTTTTATAGATCTTTGTACCTTCCTCGCGATCTGGGCGGTCAAGCGAAGATGCCCATTCACTGAGACACACAAAGTTCCACGCCACGCCGCGCGGTGTTCGTTGAAGCATGCCCAGAGCTTATGGTGACAGGGGACTGGTGGTGCTTTCGAGTCTCCAGCTCAGGAACCTCGTGGTCGCCAAGCCCTTACCCGGGAAACGAATGCTGAGTCCCTGCGGGCTGGGACATCAAGGCCACAGCCAATATGGAGCTGTGGCTTGAATCCCCGTCAGGGTACTTTTTTATTTTTTAGACGGCCGTTCCCTAGTAGAGAAAAGGAAAAGAGGGAAAAATATATGTTTGGTGTGAACGTGTGAAAGAGACTCAAACATTGGCGAGGCAGCATATCCATTTCGCTCAAATAAAAATCTCTATTGTTTGAAAATAAAAGAGGATGTTCTTTATAAAATACGTCTTGAAAACGAAAATAAGTCCACAAATTTTACATAAACTGTGTGACAGATGATAGTCATAAACTGCTTCTTTTAGTGCAAAACAATTACGGACACAGAGCGAGGTGGCGGAGTGGTTATTACACTGGACTCAAGTTCGGGAGGGCGACGGGTCAAACCCGCGTCCGCCGGTCCTCATTTGGGTTTCCCGTGATTTCGCTAAATCGCTTCAGACAAATGCTGGGATGGTTCCTTTGAATGTGCACGGCCCATTTCGTTTCCCATTCTTCCCTAATCTGATGGGACCGATGACCACGCTTTCCGGTCCCCTTCTCCAAACCAACCAACCAACAAATAACGGAAGACTTCACGCATCCCGTTGTATCTCGTGTTGGAGATGGATTCATGTCCGGATGTGATAGTGGATCCTCTTCATTGTCCCGGTCTTTTCATGTTCATAGTTGTGAAATGTAGCACTTTCAGTCTCCTACACGGTACATTGCAACTGGGTGGAGGATCAAGCAAAGACACTGCCTAAAAAGTATGTATAATATGTTCCATATTTTGGAATTTGCCAAATGAATGTGGCGCTCTTGTAGTAAGGCCCAAAAGTCTAGCACATTCCTACAGCCCTCTCGGAAAAGGTAAACTACAGGCAGACCAGAAGCCTAGTCTCTCCACTGGTCTTTGTGTGGGAAAATTAATATTCTAAAGAATATTCTAAGAATCATAAAAGAAGGTTGTATACCTGGAAGAATCCTGGAGATACTAATAGGTATCAGATAGATTATATAATGGTAAGACAGAGATTTAGGAACCAGGTTTTAAATTGTAAGACATTTCCAGGGGCAGATGTGGATTCTGACCACAATCTATTGGTTATGAACTGCAGATTGAAACTGAAGAAACTGCAAAATGGTGGGAATTTAAGGAGATGGGACCTGGATAAACTGAAAGAACCAGAGGTTGTAGAAAGTTTCAGGGAGAGCATAAGGGAACAATTGACAGGAATGGGGGAAAGAAATACAGTAGAAGAAGAATGGGCAGCTCTGAGGGATGAAATAGTGAAGGCAGCAGAGGATCAAGTAGGTAAAAAGACGAGGGCTAATAGAAATCTTTGGGTAACAGAAGAAATATTGAATTTAATTGATGAAAGGAGAAAATATAAAAATGCAGTAAATGATGCAGGCAAAAGGGAATACAAACGTCTCAAAAATGAGATCGACAGAAAGTGCAAAATGGCTAAGCAGGGATGGCTAGAGGACAAGTGTAAGGATGTAGAGGCTTGTCTCACTAGGGGTAAGATAGATACTGCCTACAGGAAAATTAAAGAGACCTTTGGAGAGAAGAGAACCACTTGTATGAATATCAAGAGCTCAGATGGCAACCCAGTTCTAAGCAAAGAAGGGAAGGCAGAAAGGTGGAAGGAGTATATAGAGGGTTTATACAAGGGCGATGTGCTTGAGGACAATATTATGGAAATGGAAGAGGATGTAGATGAAGATGAAATGGGAGATAAGATACTGCGTAAAGAGTTTGACAGAGCACTGAAAGACCTGAGTCGAAACAAGGCCCCGGGAGTAGACAACATTCCATTAGAACTACTGATGGCCTTGGGAGAGCCAGTCATGACAAAACTCTACCATCTGGTGAGCAAGATGTATGAGACAGGCGAAATACCATCAGACTTCAAGAAGAATATAATAATTCCAATACCAAAGAAAGCAGGTGTTGACAGATGTGAAAATTACCGAACTATCAGTTTAATAAGTCACAGCTGCAAAATACTAACGCGAATTCTTTACAGACGAATGGAAAAACTGGTAGAAGCGGACCTCGGGGAAGATCAGTTTGGATTCCGTAGAAATGTTGGAACACGTGAGGCAATACTAACCTTACGACTTATCTTAGAAGAAAGATTAAGAAAAGGCAAACCTACGTTTCTAGCATTTGTAGACTTAGAGAAAGCTTTTGACAACGTTAACTGGAATACTCTCTTTCAAATTCTGAAGGTGGCAGGGGTAAAATACAGGGAGCGAAAGGCTATTTACAATTTGTACAGAAACCAGATGGCAGTTATAAGAGTCGAGGGGCATGAAAGGGAAGCAGTGGTTGGGAAAGGAGTGAGACAGGGTTGTAGCCTCTCCCCGATGTTATTCAATCGGTATATTGAGCAAGCAGTAAAGGAAACAAAAGAAAAATACGGAGTAGGTATTAAAATTCATGGAGAAGAAGTAAAAACTTTGAGGTTCGCCGATGACATTGTAATTCTGTCAGAGACAGCAAAGGACTTGGAAGAGCAGTTGAACGGAATGGACAGTGTCTTGAAAGGAGGATATAATATGAACATCAACAAAAGCAAAACGAGGATAATGGAATGTAGTCAAATTAAATCGGGTGATGCTGAGGGGATTAGATTAGGAAATGAGACACTTAAAGTAGTAAAGGAGTTTTGCTATTTAGGGAGTAAAATAACTGATGATGGTCGAAGTAGAGAGGATATAAAATGTAGACTGGCAATGGCAAGGAAATCGTTTCTGAAGAAGAGAAATTTGTTAACGTCGAGTATAGATTTAAGTGTCAGGAAGTCATTTCTGAAAGTATTTGTATGAAGTATAGCCATGTATGGAAGTGAAACATGGACGATAACTAGTTGGGACAAGAAGAGAATAGAAGCTTTCGAAATGTGGTGCTACAGAAGAATGCTGAGGATAAGGTGGGTAGATCACGTAACTAATGAGGAGGTATTGAATAGGATTGGGGAGAAGAGAAGTTTGTGGCACAACTTGACTAGAAGAAGGGATCGGTTGGTAGGACATGTTTTGAGGCATCAAGGGATCACAAATTCAGCATTGGAGGGCAGCGCGGAGGGTAAAAATCGTAGAGGGAGACCAAGAGATCAATACACTAAGCAGATTCAGAAGGATGTAGGTTGCAGTAGGTACTGGGAGATGAAGAAGCTTGCACTGGATAGAGTAGCATGGAGAGCTGCATCAAACCAGTCTCAGGACTGAAGACCACAACAACAACAAAGAAATGGTGCCTACTTTTCAACTGTTTGGGTCACCACCCAAAGGAGGAAAGCGCTCATTTTGTGGACCAAACATCACATCGCCGCCGAAGGACAGCATTTCAGACGATGTTTATGCGGGTGTGTGACATTGCACTGCGGGTAGAGTCGCGTATCCGCCATATGAACTGTATGTAACCTGTAACGTGTTATTTCTCACTTATAACCTGATACCACAGTTCGCGCCTCTCCGTATCAGTGTAGAGGTGAAGCACTGTGCGCCATTCCACTGGCCATGTCAGTGTTGATTGTCACCTCTCAGCGGCATGTCTCGGCCGTCCTCGAGTCAGTCGGGTGCCATTTTCGCCTAGTAGTTGGCAGTTCCGTTTGTACAAAAAATATTTGTATGTCGGCAAGCAACGGAGAGATGTGAGTCACCTCTACCAGGTGAGAGGATGGTGCCAGTTCCTCTATCAAGGTGCTAATCACACTTGTCTGGCTCGTTCGCGGACGTAGAACAGCCCAAGGCCGCCGCCTACTGGGAAGGGTGGGGGTTTCATATCTGAATTTAAAAAGCAGCTTACAAAGTATCTTAACGCCGCCAAGATTCGGCGACCAAGGCTACCTGCATTGGAAGGACTTGGACCAGGTGGGCAATGCGAGAAGCTAGACAAGTATTCGCAATGGTGTCAGATTATGGTGGGTCAAATGGCTCTGAGCACTGTGGGACAACATGTGAGGTCATCAGTCCCCTAGAACTTAGAACTATTTAAACCTAACTAACCTAAGGACATCACACACATCCATCCCGAGGCAGGATTCGAACCTGCGATCATAGCGGTTACGCGGTTCCAGAATGAAGTGCCTAGAACCGTTCGGCCACACCAGCCGGCTCAGTCGGATTATGTCTAGTGCCCTTAAGGTGTGACTTAGAACACTTGGACAAATTGATTATCCGGCCGCTGTGGCCGAACGGTTCTAGACGCTTCTGTCTGGAACCGCACCGCTGCTGCGGTCGCCGGTTAGAATCCTGCCTCGGGCATGGATGTGTGTGATATCCTTGGGTCAGTTAGGTTAAGTAGTTCTAAGTCTATGATGATCTCATATGTTACGTCCCATAGTGCTTAGAGCCATTTGAAGAAATCGACTGGGGAAACCGACTGTGTCTCCGAACGGCTAATGTCGTTGGTGGAGATGATTCCCAAGCCTCTCGTCTTACCTATCGTTCGTTATGGTGCCATACTTACCGTTGGGAGTCGTCTCTCTTCATCGCCCCCGACTTTGCCAAATTGATGCGACTACCGGTAGCCATTACACAAATTAATCCAATGGAAAGTCAATCTAGCCTCGTCGACTGACAGTTCGAAAAACACTATGTCATTCACTTATGTTCTGCCTTATCACCATACTTGGGAGTCGGTTCCGGCATACGCAGAGCAATGGCTCGAGAGAAATGGCATGAAATATCGTCGACAGCGGACACCATTGTCTAACAGATCACGAGAAGGGGAAAGGCCTCCACCATGCATGATGAGCACTTTGGAGGAGGCGGAGTAGTCGCATCTCGGCGGTGACAAAGCTCTGTGGAAACCTCACGTCTGTCATCACTTCCACAGGGTAGAGGTTCCTCACACTGTCAACGGCGCAGTTTGTGCATAATTATCTCCTCCTGTCTGGGTTTGGTCGAGTGAAATCACTTCGCGCAGTACGCATTTGAAACGTGCTGCTAGCACACTGGTGTAGACCTTGTGGTTGCAGATAAGAAGGGTCATTGGCCGAAAGACCTTTATCCCTGTGCCGCCGGATGGCTTGTGTTTAGGGACGATCATTCTTTGCAGAAAGGCGGGTGAGTGGCACGTTGTAGAACATCAAATCCCGATACTTGGAAGTCCATTGCAAAGTCATGAGATCTTTAAATGTCCTATAAAATTCTAACGGATGTTCTATACTTCCTCAAGTTCTTCCATTACTTTAACACTCGCTCAGCTTTCGGGGTCGAGGCACGCGGATAGCATCCGTGGGACATCATGGATGGCTGCCTCGACGTGTTCCACTTCGTCATAGAGGTTGCTGTATTGTTTCGCAAAGGCGTAGGCAGTTTGCTTTTGCTATATCCTACGGCGACTATACGGCCGTATTAAGCCTCTGTGGATACGTTGTTTTTCTCTGATAAAGTGATACGTACTCAGCTTTTCTCCACGAACTCGTTCAAAGCCCTTGCGCGGACTGCGACTCCCTCCAGATGACGTCGCGTTATGCAAATTATTTGGGCCTGCGCCCGTTGTATGCCAGCACTCCGATGTTTTGAACGCGCTTCTACAGAAAATTATCGGAGCTTCGTGAAATAAAATTCCATCGTGTGGTGCCTCCACATCATTTGCTCCCTTTCGTATGCAGTCAAGGATCGGCGCAATGCAGGCTTAAAGCATTCCAGCCACCATCGTAGCGCCGACGGATATGTCAGGGGGCGTGCCAAGTGTCTTCGATTAAGCGTCGGCACTCACATTCCCTGGGGTGTGCTGTATTCAATTTCCAAGGGAAGCGACTCCTCCACACTCGCTGATGACATAGGAAGAACATGCGTATTTGCTCTTTCTGATCTGAGAAGGCGACGAGCAATTAACCCGTATTGAGGATGTCAAATTAGAGACTACATGAGACGTAAGTCCGATCAAGGCGATTTGCAGAATGACTGGTAACATATGTATAGCCCAGTCTGTCGCCAAGTATCGTCCCCCACGTATCGGTTAGGTTGATGCCCTATACCAGTTGCTGCAGCTCCTGCATAAATTATGACGTGGATATCGATCTTTCGTTGCGAGCACGTAGCTGAAGTAGCCTCCCATCATTCTGTCGGCTGCTCCGTCTTCGCGTAGAAGTACCGCTGTTCCGCTGCCGCCGTCTGTGGGGGATGTAGTGTGTGTGTATCGTACCCATATCGATAGGGAAAGCTCTCGACAACGTACTTCCCGCAAAAGGATGTACCATGTCCCGTAGTAATAACATGACCGGCGTTCTTAATGTATTAAAATTAACGGAGCCTGTTCGATATGCTCACCGCTGTTAACTTGTATGGCGTTGCCTGGCGACTTGGTGTCCGCTCGACAGTCTGCATCTTCTGCATGCCTAACATCTGGTGGGTGATCTGTGGATCAGTATCACGTTCATCGGCCAAGATCCCTTGCTGAATGTCCATCTCTCGGTTCATTTCTCCCAACTGGCAGATCAAAGGCAATGGCGTTGCTGAGATGGACAGGACGGCGCATCTCCGTTTGGTAGTTCCGCACTCAGCCCTTGTCTTGTGTGATTCGCGTCATACTGCTGTGAGAGAGGAAGAACCTCCCGTTCCGCAATAGGATTCACTGCGTCGTCATTCCACGCAAACCTGTCTGCAGCGGAGTCCGTTAATTACGGCGCCTCGGAGATCGTTGTTGCGCGTGTGCGCCTCGGTGTGTTAGTGCAGAAGTGAGACGCGGAGTTCAGGGACTAAATCGGCTGTTGGCGCTACCATGAGATCAATTTCCATTCCTCCTACCGATACCTCCCCATCATTCAACGACGTTCGGAATAAAGTTCCTGAATTTACTGCCCTCCAGGAAGCGTGTGGCGCGCAAATTTTTCTTGGGACTGAGACCTGGCTGAACCCTGAGATAATAAGTTCTTAAATATTTAGTGAGCTTTGGAACGTGTATCGGAAAGACAGATTAGACACCGTAGGAGGTGGTGTCTTCATTGCAGTTGACAAAAATATTGTGTCTACTAAGGTCGAAGTAGAGTGTGATTGTGAAGTTATCTGGATACGTTTAACAGGGCTAGGCGAAATAAAGTTAAGTGTGGGGTGTTATTACCGGCCACCAGTTCTAGAATCATTCAAAGGGAGTCTATATTCTGTATCGCAGAAGTACCCGGATCATGCTATATTAGTCGGAGGTGACTTCAACCTACCTAGTATAGACTGGGGTGTCTATCGATTCATTACAGTTGGTACAGACAAGCCGTCGTGGGAATTACTTTTGAACACATTAACCGTAAACTGTCTTGAGCAGCTAAATCGACAGCCAACGCGTAATGGAGATATTTTAGATCTGGTAGCCACGAACAGACCAGACCTCATCGACGGTGTCAGTGTTGAGACAAGGATTAGTAATCATGATGTTGTCATTAAGACTATGGTTACGAAAGTTAAATGTCTGTCAAGAAGGCGAGGATTCTTGCTAGAAAGAGTAGATAAGCAGTTGTTAGCAGCCCACTTAATAAGTGAATCGACTTCATTTACTTCCGGTACGATGGACGTGGAAGAATTATGGGCAAATTTTAAACACATTGTAAATCACGCATTGGTCAAGTATGTGCCGAAAAAATTGGTTACGGACGGAGGAGACCCACCGTGGTTTAACAGCGCAATTCGGAGAATTCTCAGGACGCAAAGGCAGTTGCACTCGCGCTACAAGAAAGATCGGGAGAATGACAGGCAAAAGTTAATAGTGATTCGTGCTGCTGTAGAAAGAACGATCCGCGAAGCATTCAACCACTACCACCGTCATACCTTATCAAAATATCTTGCTGAATACCCAAGGAAATTCTGGTCGGTAAGCGGGTCGAAGGCTACCATCCACTCACTCACTGATCTGTCTGGCCTGGCAACGGAAGACAGCGAAACGAAAGCTTAAATTTTAAATTTGGCATTTGAGAAATCATTCACGCACGAGGATCGTACAAACATACCGCCGTTTGAGTCTCGTACAGATTCCCGTATGGAGGACATAGTGATAGACATCCCTGGGGTTATGAAGCAGCTGAATGGGTTGAAAATAAATAAATCGCCAGGTCCTGATGGGATTCCAGTTCGGTTTTACAGAGAGTACTCTACTGCATTGGCTCCTTACTTAGCTTGCAATAATCGTGAATCTCTTGCCCAACGTAAGTCCCGAGCGACGGGAAAAAAGCGCAGGTGACGCCTGTATTTAAGAAGGGTAGAAGGACGGATCCTCAGAATTACAGACCAATATCCTCAACATAGGTTTGTTGCAGGATTCTCAAACATAGTCTCAGTTCGAATATAATGACTTTCCTTGAGACAGAGAAGTTGCTGCCCATGCATCAGCACGGCTTTAGAAAGCATCACTCCTGCAAAACGCAACTCGCCCTTTTTCCACATGATATCTTGCGAACCATGGATGAAGGGTATCAGACGGATGCCATATTCCTTGACTTCCGGAAAGCGTTTGACTCGGTGCCCTACTGCAGAATCCTAACTAAGGTACGAGCATATGGGATTGGTTCCCAAGTACCTGAGTGGCTCGAAAACTTCTTAAGTAATAGAACCCAGTACGTTGTCCTCGATGGTGAGTGTTCTTCGGAGGTGACTGTATTATCTGGAGTGCCCCAGGGAAGTGTGGTAGGTCCGCTGTTGTTTTCTATTTACATAAATCATCTTTCGGATAGGGTGGATAGCAACGTGCGGCTGTTTGCTGATGATGCTGTGGTGTACGGGAAGGTGTCGTCGTTGAGTGACTGTAGGAGGATACAAGATGACTTGGACAGGATTTGTGATTGGTGTAAAGAATGGCAGCTAACTCTAAATATAGATAAATGTAAATTAATGCAGATGAATAGGAAAAAGACTCCTGTAATGTTTGAATACTCCATTAGTAGCGTAGCGCTTGACACAGTCACGTCGATTAAATATTTGGGCGTAACTTTGCAGAGCGATATGAAGTGGGACAAGGATGTAATGGCAGTTGTGGGGAAGGCGTCTTCGGTTCATTGGTAGAATTTTGGGAAGATGTGGTTCATCTGTAAAGGAGACCGCTTATAAAACACTAATACGACCTATTCTTGAGTACTCCTCGAGCGTTTGGGATCCCTATCAGTTCGGATTGAGGGAGGACATAGAAGCAATTCAGAGTAGGGCTGCTAGATTTGTTACTGGTAGGTTTGATCATCACGCGAGTGTTACGGAAATGCTTCAGGAACTCGGGTGAGACTCTCTTGAGGAAAGGAGGCGTTCTTTTCGTGAATCGCTACTGAGGAAATTTAGAGAACCAGCATTTGAGGCTGACTGCAGTACAATTTTACTGCCGCCAACTTACATTTCGCGGAAAGACCACAAAGATAAGATAAGAGAGATTAGGGCTCGTACAGAGGCATATAGGCATTTTTCCCTCGTTCTGTTTGGGAGTGGAACAGGGAGAGAAGATGCTAGTTGTGGTAAGAGGTACCCCCCGCCACGCACCGTACGGTGGATTGCGGAGTATGTGTGTAGATGTAGATGTAGATGTAGACTTCGTGCCCGCTGGAGTATATTTCGTTTTTCTGGGGTGGCGATCTGAGCTGTGGGTGGTTGCCACGTGCTGTCAGGAAGGTGGAACTTGTCATTCTCCGGAATGGCGTCTCCTCAGAGCGCGTCAACATACATTAGTATCAGCGGCGTCGGCGGCACGTAGGCATGAGTTGGCCAGTTGGAATTTGCACAATCCTCCGCTTCATATATTCTGAATAGACGTGGACTTCCTTCCTACATTCAGAGCGTGTTTTCGGTTGTCTATCGTAGATTACTACTACTCTGCCTCCTCTGATGAACAATTAGGATGTTACATTTCTATTTCTATACAGTTCCATTCAGACCTGTCTCACCCCATTGAGAACGGGGTAGATCGTGAAATTCGACCATTCTTCCTTCGCGTCGCTAAGCACTCTTCCTCACAGGCATATTGCTTCACTCACAAAGTCAGACGGAACCTTTAAGGGAAGTTTGAAGGTGCATATGCTTCGTAATCCTGACATGTCTGTCAGAATGACTAAGTTTCAGACCATATTTTGTATCCCGAATAATTTTTCACACAATGCACCATTAATTAGTTTTACCTTGACGACACTGGCCACTATGTGGGAAGATGTATCACAGGAAGTTCAATGTAATCAATTTTAGCTTCATCTCGAAGAAACCATTCAACTTCAGAGTCGTTAAATCGTACACATTTGTTTGAAAACCAAATCTTGTGAGTGGACTTTCAGTAAATATGTACCATTCTATATGAATTGCATAAAATCTTACCAGTTCGTTGGATAGGTAAACAACAGTGCGCACGTGCGCGAACTTCCGCGGCAAGGACATAAACAGATGTCTGTGTTCCAGCACTGCCGAAGGCAGGCTGACAGAGCCAGTGGAATAGGTCCGGCACACTGCAGAGTTCATGTTGCCTGTTCTTGTCCGCACTGCACGCAGTTATAGCGTTGGCATAGTTTCGTTTTTTAAATCGCATTTCTATTAAGACTATTCGTTGGATCAGGTTTTGCTAGATACATTTTTATCTTGAATTGGGATGAGGAATCATGTACCGGCATTTCTTTTCCCAGCCTGTGTATCTACCTTCTATAATTCTACTGCTGCGCATATACGACTTTCCACCAATAACTGCCAGCTTATCTCTAGTTTCATGATCGTACTCTTCAAACGTCGGCATACATAGTAGCCAGTCGTCATACTTACATTTAGCAGGGACAATACAAAATGCAATGTGGAACATAGTTTCCTACGAGGTAGGACAGATTACACCAGTTATACTCAGTCCTATCAAGTGCAGATGTGTGGATTTTAGGCACACATAATATTATGGTTTACTGACTGTTTACATCTTGCTTACTTACACGGAAGCAATATTCTGCTAATGTGTATTATGTTTATATGTGATATTATGTGTATATGTAAAAAATGAGAACTTGAACTGCAGTTGAGAGTGAACGCTAAAATTCCAGTAACTCCATGGCAACGTTACACTAATGGATGTCAAGGGCATACCATTTCATATTGGAGCATTTCTAGTAACGCCATGTGGTAATAGCATCCACCTTTAGGATGAGAACTATTTTCTCCATAAGGTTTCGGCTGTTGAATGAAATCGACCTCTTGCGAACACACTGTGACTGAAAACGAGGCAACTGTTTTCGAGATGAGATTCACGACAGGAGAGAGCTGGTGTACGTTAGTAACATTATACAAATAAATGGCACGCTTGCGCATGCACATAAGGCATGGCCGGATAACTGCCATGTATCTAGTTCAGCGTCACTTTTCGAATATTACTCTATCTGAGACGCGCAGGTGCATGCGTACGGTTTTATTACACATGTGGCACTCGTCCTCTATCGTATTTCAGGTCTGGGGATCAATATTCAGTAGCTGAAATGATCAAATTAATCGGGGAATTTAAGCTAAATGCAAGAGCTGTACTTGTTTTCCATTTATCATTCAGCAGGTGACCTCTTTTTTCACTAAACCGTTATCAGGATATCGGTATCACGAAGGTAAGAACATCAGAGAAAGTATTCCCACGTCAACTGATAAACAAACGCAAGAAAAGTAGTAATATCACAGCTGTGAAATGTGATCAGCAGAACATCATCCTTACAGTGGGACCACAACATCGCCAATAGTCACAAGTAAAATGTCACAAACAATTGCAATTGTTCCACAGCATATTTACAACATTAGCAGAATATTGCCTCAGTGTAAGTGATAAAAGTATTTTCTTACGTACTTGTTTGACATGGTAAGACCTATATGTACTTACGTCTGACCAGTAATAATAATTACGTTTATTATTGTTATTGGTATTATTATCACTGTCATTATTATACAAAAATCAGTGACCAACACTACAACCAAAGTGAAGCTCAGATGAGAGATGTTTGATGCCTTTTAACTACGCCAGGAGTGGTCTCTGCTCTTCAGCTGTGTTTTAGGAAATATTATCCGAGAATGGCGGGAACAAATGAACAATTCTGGGGTAAGGTTAGGCTACAAATAAATTAGTCTTACAATCAACATTGAAGCCTTGGCCGAATATCTACTGACCCCACATATATGGCAGGAAAACAGCTTCATCAAGTGAGAAACAGACAGCGAAGGCAGAGCTTGAAATCTCCTTTTAAAAGACGTACGGTATGGCAAAAATAAAAAAGTACAAAGAGAACTCGAGGTCAGACTAGGAAAAATTAAACATTCAGCTAGTTTAAACACCTAGGTGAATATATGCAGCCTAATGTATCAAATACCTTGGTTAACGGATAAGCCTAACGTATCAAAGAAAAGAAGCACTCATAGTCATGTTGATCTTTGCCAAGCAACATAAACAACGTTGTTAATACGGATAGCTGCAAAAATATTAGAAATAAAGATAAATGATTATTAGTTTTAAGTTTAATTTGTGCAAATTGACGTCTCAAACGTCCTTGGAACAACTGGAGGCAGCGGCTGGCACCGCTTCCACTAGGGGCTGCAGCTCTACGCAGATACCTACTGCGGCTGATTATGATCGCACGTGGTGAGTCTGCACACTATTGTAGCTTTTAGCTGTACTTTCAGGTTTCTGCTGAGGTTAAGAGAGAGATGAGAATGTAACGTCGGAACCTGTAAGAGTCGATACGTTGATGATTACGTTTGATAGAAATTCCGCAAAACAGATCTCTTTTGGCGTGAAAACGTTTATAGAAGAAGTAGCCCCACTCAGTTCCGAAGATATTGTTGGAATCCACATGTCAGTTGTGTTCGGTGTCGTATTTGTTAAGCTCGAAGCGGCCGATTTGTGCAATAAGGTGGATGAATCCTGTGGGGAACCCTGAAGTTCGAGCATAGTGATGGAAACAATTTGTTACTTGATTGTCACCCATGCCGGTTTCGGTATTAGGGTAGTCAGAACTTTCGAATTACTCTTTGAAGTGTCAGACGACAAAATAAATGCAGTAGTATTCATGCATGGGCAAGTCGTAAGTAATATTACGGAGCGATGGCATAGTTCCTACAAGTTCCAAGTTTTGAACGGTGTTCAACAACTTAAGATCGATCTACAGACGCACATCCCATCCTACATAAACATGTGCGGGTACCGATCCTTAGTTTCAAATGGCTATCCGCCTCAATAGGCCATTTGCTAGAAAGGTGTTTACAGATACTCGTGGCCCAGTTGTTTTCAGGCGAGGCCTCACGGGCTGCAACCGTTACCAATGTGGCCCTGACGTACGCGGCAGCTCTTAATGCACTGAGACACACGATTGCTGTCAGCTAAACGACTGTCAGTGCAAGGAAGTAAGTCGAAACAGTGCATCTAAAATGGACAAAACCCCCAAAGATTTATTAAGACATTTGGTGTCAACAACAAAGTCAAACTGACCCATATGGTATGTAGGATCCATGAGAGGGGTTAAATGCTCTACGGTTTCATGAAGAATGCAATATTTCCGATACCAAAATCACAAATTAGGATATTCGCTAACCGTAAAGTTAATACGTCTCGTTTTCAAAATACTGTCACGAATTATAAACTGCTGTTGACTTTCGTCGAGCTCGTAACACCTCGTCCGTTCACGCCGTCGCCTTCCATCATGGTATGAGGTCTGAATATGGTCAGAAACTGAGCGAAACTGGTAAAGAAGAAAATGAAGATTTCCTTCGGTCGAGACTGTATTCATTTTAAAGTACTAGGAAGAACCGTTGATGTCCACGAGAAATGTCCTCATAAATAATTAATTAATATGCGCACTGATGAGCGAGCCAAAACATTATGACCATCTGCTTAATAACTTGTTTGTCCGTTTTTGGAATGAAAAACATCACTTACTCTGCGCAACGGGGATCCGACAGTTTCTTGATAGGTTTGTGGAGATATGCGGCATTAGATGTCAACGCACAGATCACGTAATTCGCGTAAATACTGGGCCTCTTATTTGCGTACGCGGTGGGCGCCCGATAGCGACCTATATGGGTTCAGTAGGATTTACGTCAGGTGAATTTTGATGCCGAGACATCAAAGTGAGTTCGCTATAACGCTCCTCAAACAACTGTAGAAATGTTCTGGCTCTAACTGTTATACTGCTGAAAGGTGACATCGCCTGCGGGGAAGACATCAAGCATTAAGTGATGCAAGTGGTTCGCAGCTGTAAACGTGTCTTCGATTACTACCACAGGTCCCAAGCAAGCGCAGGAGAATGTCTCTGACAGCAAAATACTGTTCCCACTAACCTCCGTCCATGGAGCGCTTCACCTTTCAAGCCGCCTTTCACCTCCATGGCGGCGTTTGTGGAGACGACCATCGACCTGGTGTAGCTTAAATGTGATTCTCGTGAAGAGCTAACATGATGCCATTGAGCGACGATCGAATGCCTGGCAGAGGGTTCATCGAACCACCTTCACAATAATTCTCTGTTATTCACTCTCGAGCAGCGCGCGGATGAAACGAACACCTATAGCTTTCCGTGAGAGCTCTGATTTCCTTTATTTTATTATGAAGATCATGCCTCACTATGTAAGTCGGTGTCAACAAACTATTTTCTGATTCGGAGGAGAAAGTTGGTGAATGATATTTCGTGAGAAGATTCCGCCGCAACTGAAAACGCCTTTGTTTTAATTTTCATGGGTCAACATTTGAGCGCTTAGGGGTGGTTTGCTGCGAAGCTTCATTTCCAACAGTCTACGATTAACGGTGTGTTCAAAACACTTGTGCGTATACCAGATTTTTGCTCTTTCGAGCAGAGACGCCACAGATCATCATCTATCCTACCTTACAGAGCAGAGAGGCCTCCGAACCCGAAGCTCTCTGAAGAGTCGCGGAGGTCCAAAGATTTAGCGCCTAATAATAGTTTCACTGTCCTTCTGTCTCTTAGCGTAGATGCTCACGACCGTAGATCATGAACATTTGACCAGCTTCGCTGTTTTCGAGATTGTCGTTCACAGGTTCTGCGTAATAATAATCTGTCTTTCGACAAAGTCGCTTATCTCATTGGATTTCCCTATTTGTAGCTCATATTTTCGCAATGGAGATTCCCTGTTCTTGTCTGCTCCGCTTATATACTTTTGTTACCGCGTCACGTGCCCGCAACGCCATCAGGTGGCACCCAACGTCGCGTTCAAAAATGTGAAAGATGCAAACGTTTAAATTCTGCACGAGGAAGGGGATGAAAGGTACATATACCCAAAGTAGTAGTTAGGGTCTGTTTACAGAAGTCGACAGCATAACTCCCCAGTGTTTTGTGTTGAAACACGTTCTGTCAAAACTGGGAGTGAAAGTATCTAATAGCATCTAGCAATATATCGTGTGAGATAGCTAGTACTATTTGTATGTGAATTGAGAATCAAATTGAGAGCAATGGAGCCTGCAAAAATCGAGCATGCAGTGCGAATTATTGTGATTTGTTACAGTCATTGTCTATATCAGCAGTGAAGGCGGCTAATTATGGTGTACGTCGCTGCAATCCATGTGGACGGGGCCGCTTTAGGGTGGCAAATACAGTTGTAGGCACAAACACTGATGACGTTAGCCAGCCCTGTTTTACAACCGCCAACATGTGAGAACGACATACGATTTCGTGCAGAAAAGTGTTTTTGAATCTTCTGAAAGATAAGTATTTCTTCTTTTACGTGATGCTGGAAAGTAATTTTGCGATTAAATGTCTGTTTACTGGACGTTGGTGCAAGTATTCCCATTCATGCTACCATCTCATGTGCCTTACACTCCCAGGTTCATAATTTATTATTTCTGAAGGAATTCGTTCTGCAATTGAGTGTTATTTCATAATAAATTTTACTGCAGAATCATATTAAATCTAAATCAGTGTAAATGGTTGTTCTCTTTATTTCATTCTTGCGACTTATTTAAAACATGTAGTAACTAAAACTATACTATTTTCACAACAATGTTATAATTCCACGTTCCACGTCGGAATATTCTGGTCATCAATCGTAGTTACTGTTCGCGTCAAGGTTTCATCCCCTGGAAGAATAAATAACCGACAGCTACAGGGCACATGTCTTCACTGTCCATTGGATGCTGACATGATTCTATAAGCAGTGAACCACCTACTAATAAACCTTTTTCTAAATTCCAGTATAAAATAGGAACGAGTAAGCGTCAGGTAAGCATTTCGGGCCTACTTGAGTCAATAGATGACCATCAGTAATCGTTATTTTCATATTTAGGTCTGTCTCGGACTTGCAGCAACTTGTCCATTCTACTCTGACAAAGGTGTTGGAAGAACGACAGCAACTCCTTACTCTGGAAATAATCAGTCACCGAGGGAAGTGGCTCCGACCAAACCTGCCTCAGAAGCCTTAGATTAATTGTCAAAGATGCTAACCATAAATTACGCTCCTACTTGTTTCATATTTGTGGCCAAACCTACTGTACTCGTAAGCGAGCGTAGATATTAAGGCTCAGTGGACACTCAAAATAAGGGAGTTGAAACGTTGTGATGATAAAAATAAATAAATGGATGCTAGGAATTGAGCCAACAGGTAGGCGAAATGAGATGGTTCTCTGCATTGCGAGGAATAGTAATTAGAAGGAAGAACAGATTGATAAGACAGATGTCTATAATGTTGGTTGATCGTGTTACGATGAGATGGGCCTTCCCTCCCCTCCCCCTCCCCCTCACTTCCCCGTAGGGAAAAGTAATAAGGGCAAGGTAAATGGCACTCTAAATCAATTAAACTCTGTTATCTGTCGTTGCTAATATTTGTCTAGTTGACATCAATGCCACGCCTGCCCTACATGCAGGGCCGGTTTAAGGCCCGAGCGACAGAAGCTTGGGTGGCCAAGTTAGGAATGTCATTAGAGGCTCTCAGGCGCAAAATTTGTACACAAGATGTATCAGATTTAAGGGCAAAAATCGATTTCCACGCTCACTCGATTTAATTTTAGTTTTAAATACCTTACTAAGAGCACAGTTAATGTATGTTGGACGGAAGGAGTGCGAAGGGCCTTCCCTCCCCTCCCCCTCCCCCTCACTTCCCCGTAGGGAAAAGTAATAAGGGCAAGGTAAATGGCACTCTAAATCAATTAAACTCTGTTATCTGTCGTTGCTAATATTTGTCTAGTTTGTCGCTTGTGTGGGAAAATCCTTTCTAACTGACTGTGTCGATATAACAAATAACTAAATGGAAAACTTTACTAAAAGTGTCAATATTACCATCAAATCACATACTGCAAGGCAAATATGCTTTAATCGACTTGCACTTACCTTCTGACACTGACTGCAGAAAATTATTTGCATCGCGTTGTCGAAAAAACTGTTTACCGAAACAAACTTACCAGTACAAAGCTGAATGCGAGAACAATGGATTAAAACTGTATTTAATATTTGACCTGCGTTTGTACTATTGTCACCGAATAAAATATTTATTTAATATCTCATCAATCAAAGAAAACCTAGTCTGACCCATACGGAAACGTATGTCGTCGGAAACCACAAGAATGATTAAAGAATGAAAAATTGAGAAATTCAAGACGTATTCGCGGAAGATGGACAGGAAATATGTACACATGCTACAAGTAAAATATTTAACGTATACTGTTGCGTAAGGATGGTCTACTTTGAACTGTAATAGCCTATAAAATTAACTTGTGAAATTAGATTAGATGTAACTAAACACTTGGCTCCAAACAGCATAAGAATATCAGTTTGAGTGTAACCACCCATCAGAAACATCAGCAGAAGTTTTCATGCATACACAACATTACTAAAACAGTAATAAGGTAATAGTTTACCCACAGGCGTTGACATTCATAGCAGTAGCGAAATCTTAGTGTTCGTAGCAGTAAAGTGTAATTGTGTTCCTAACTAGATTCCAGTGTCAACATGTTGCACACGAAGCAGTCAAAACACCTTTTAAGGTTGGCCTAAGGAAGTTCAGCGCTAAACCATTCTGGGATCCCTACCGGGGATACGGTATACCTATGTCACTTTTGTAATAAACGATGTTACATTTTATGTCCTCTAGAGATTCTAATATCTTGTGTAAGTAGTTTTTTAGATTCTGCGTCTTACAGGTTGTACCATTTATCTTGACATCCCTAATTAACTTTCTGTTCAAAGCAAAATAAAAAGTTTTTCAAGAATGTGTTTTTAGCGGCCGCATGGACATTAAGCTGCATGATTACCCCTCTTGTATTTTATTAGTTACGAAGATATGGGCAGCAGAAAGTCTTTCTTAAACAGTAACCTTTGTTTTCTATTCGGTAACCCACTTCCTTTCCTAGATCCTTTCTAAATCCTATCACAGTGTATTATTCACGTAGACAATAATTTCTGGTAAACACAATACGTAACTGATTTTGCCTCGCCTGTACTGTCACGTTGTGCAAGTTCTAAGGGTAACGTAGCTCGTCCACCTCCTGGAGTTGACCATAAACAAATGGAAACACAAGGAAAATCACGCCAGTCATTCAGTTTAACGCTTACTGTTGAAGGATTGTGTGAAAATACCAAAGACAAGGTGGCAGGAACGCTAATCAGCCACATAGAATGTAAAAGTGTGAAAATAGTAATGACGATTATGTATTCTTACTTAAAATATGGGGTGCACACTGATAAAAAGTATCCGGTATACGGACATTCATATGTAATGCGGAACTGGGCAGTAAATGGCAGGACAGGGAAAACTACACGTACAAAATGAGGCGGTGAATATTGTGTCGACGGTAGAGAAGCAGTAATGGCGGAATAGGTCAGTCAGGAGAGCTCAGTTAGTTCGAAAGTGGAGTAGCCATTGGATACCACCTGAGTTACAAATCTGTTTCAGTCCTTCAAAAGCTACTCCAAGTCTAGTGTTGTTGATGTGACTGTGAAGCGGAAACGCGAAGGAACTACGAGAGCTAAACCGAGGCAAGGCATACCTAAGGCACTAACGGGCAGGGACTGTCGCATGAAATCAGTGGAAGGAATCGCTTGTGAGATCCGTATTGCTACCAACACCACAATGAACCTTTGTAGGCAATTAATGGTATAATGGTCGAGGAGCTCCTCTTAATGCACACATTTCTTTAGCAAGTGCTAAGGTACGCTCGAGGTGGTGTAAAGAAGACGACATTAGACAGTGGATGACTGGAAACAACTGATTTGGTGTAATGCTTCACGCTATAACATGTGGTAATCAGCTGGAAGTGTTTGGCTTCAACAAATCCCTGGACAACGTTGCCTACCAGCATCTATAGTACCAACAGTCACGTTCGGAATATGTCATTTTACAGTATGTGTGTGTGTTCTTCTTGGTTATGGTGTGGTCCCCTTATTGATATTAGGAAAACGCTAAAAGTGTAAGGTTATGAACACACTTAACTTCACTGTGTACTGCGTGCAGTAGAGGAACAGTTAAGAGGCGATGAATGCTTGTATTGCATTACAATGCACCTTGTCACAAAGCAGCATATGCGAAGCAATGGTTTGTGGCCAGTAATATTCCTAAAACAGTCCGGACTGCCCAGACTTCCGACCTGAACCGAATGGAATACCGTGGGGATGAGTCGGAATGTCAACTTCATTCCGGAATCCAGCGACCAATATCTCTACTTTCTCTGATTTCGGCTGTTGAGGAAGAGTGGCTGCCTTTCCTCAGGGGTCATTCAGACAGGTCAGAGAAAGTGTCCATTCAGATTTCAAGCCACCATAAGGGCGAAGGATAGACACATTCCATATCAATTTACACTAACTGGTGTGAGGATAAGTTTGAGCAGATAGTGTATGTAATACAGTACTGTAATTCATTCAACGATACGTTGTGTACAGTAAAGACAGTCGTTTATTACTCGTAAACACTTCATTACTTAATTTTCTTGTGGTTCAAGTTAGGAGTAATGCTCTCTACAGAGAGCGATATCTTGTCAAGAACTCAAAATCCTGACGGATGTTTCCTCACCTGGTTGTGACGCTTCGGGAAACACAAATCGCAATCGTCGTAGAACTTGTTCGGAGAAAGCCGCCGAAGTTACTATTTTAATTAAGCCATGTTTACGTGAATAAGTATTGAGGAGAGAATGTGGACTAATTACAAAAAGTTATAAAAAGTCACGCTTCTAATTATCACAACGGAATAAGTTGAATATGAAAATTTTTATTCACTTCTGTTCGAAAAACAAGAAGGAAATTGCTTGTTTCGGTTTCATAATAGACGGTTTCATAATAGACGGTTTGCTTAATGAAAACAACTTAATTCTGCGTCACCAAGAATTTTCGTTATATAATATGTTTATAGACAGTTACAACATCATCATATTGTGAAAGATATAGCCAGATTATTTTAGAAAGCATAGATGATTTCTTGCAGTAGCTTGTGATGTGCTATAGGATTAATTGCGACCTACAGTGTTAATAATTGTTTAAACACATCGGTTTCTGACATTTTCGACTTTGTTCTCTTGTATACTAAACCTTCCAATTTCTACTTGTTTTCTTATGCTGCATTGTCAGTGTGGCTTTGAATACTACAATTAGCACAGAATTTAGCATTTACTGCGGCTTCAAGCTTTTCATTTGTTTATCACATAGGCTTCCACAAAGCCAAGCGGATAAGTTAGAGCAGTCACCGAGCCAAGTGTAAGTTCTGTCTCTCGGAGAATCAAACTCAAACAAAGACTGCCTTCCTTTCTGACACCGGCCTCCAGTATAAACGCGAACGTAGGGCCGCGTTGTGTTAATTAAGACCAACTATCAGTTTTGCATCTGCCACAGCAAAGAGTTGCAGGAAAGTAGATAATTTCCTTTTGTCCCAATTAAATTATCAGAATGCTGCATCAGCCAATATTGTGTTATAATTAGGATACAGTTATGACAGAATACAGTTTCATATATAATCAAGACAGTGTTAAATTTTGTAAACGACATATTTAGCACTGTGGGCCCCAAGCAAACAAATGTTTTGAATTATTTTACATTTTACGTATTTTTCATCGACCTGATACTAAAAAAACTGATCTTGTTAAAATAGCTGTCCACAGCCTTCCATTTCGCACGTAAATGCAAGGTAAGAAAATCAATAAATAACTTTGGTTTTGATAGGAAGAATTATTTATTACACTGTAATTGTTTTAGATTTTGAATTTTCAGAAGTGTGTACTACAAAGTGTCATTGACGTCGAGTGTTATTACTACCAACCAAATTATGAAACATTCCTTCATACCTACTATAAAGTTCTACATTAATCGAATTTGACCGATGTGGGCCTGTATTACTATTTGAAATATACTTTTGAGATAACCGTAACGAAACTGTGTGCCAACCGTCACTAATCAGACTCTGTTAACCCTGTTACTTATCCTTTGGCACTTAAATTTATTGTACATATGTTTGGAAACTAAGTCAAAAACGGTCTTCCTCTGATATCAGTAGACACTTTAACTAGGAAAATAGGTGAGGTGGTACAGATATCTCACAAGAACGAAATAGGTCCTTGTTTTCATGTCAACCTAGGATTTTCAAAGTCTTTTGTAGATGGTTTTATAATGTCTCGAAAAATATAAATTGTGTGCAAACTATTTGAAGTACACACGGGCGTAGTAATCTTTGAAAACAATTCCAAAGATGTATAAGAAATCACAGTTAGTTACGGCAGACAGTCTTAGAACGGATATGATGACGATTTAATCTGATGTTTGTGGACCCGAAGCTTGTTCCAGGTATAAACACACATCGTCTCATCTGATAACTCACAGAATTCTATGTGCTGTAGCAGCTTTCTTCGAGTTCCGAAAGCTTCTCACTATGTGATAGTATTAGACAGATAATAGGATATCAATACCCAGCGTTCAAAACTTCGTATTAACTGAGTGGGACTTAAGTTGCCCATAAACAATGAAAGGGCTATATCGGGAAAATAATGAATCAGAAAGTGTTCCAGTACGCCACCCACATTGACAATCCTCTGTTATAACTGCCATTTAAAAGAGACACTAAGCTGTTACCGATGAGATTTCAGGATTCATTTCGTGTACAGATTTTAAGGCTAACATTTGTATGAATTAGAAGCATGATGCTGAAATTAACAGACTAAATTACCGATTCTATAACTGACAATCCTGAAAATGTAAGATCTTATCATTCAAACAATAACGTTGTTTGGATGCTTCTCAAGAGTTCTACAAGATTAAGCTGTATTCTGAAGAACGACGTGGTAGAGTCATGTGTTTCGTTTCGTACACAGTCTAACATTATTAAAGAAACTGTAACTCGAGTAAAATAATGGCATATCTTATCTACCTGATATGTACAAGGGAGAAAACTACTCGCCTATGTCCCTATACAGTTCAACGTACGACCGTCAGTGACACCTATGATGTCACGTATATCAAACGATAGCAGATCACAACCTCACACATGAACCTATTTTGCAATAAGAAAATTTCGATGGGATGCAGTCACTGACAATCATCATAAGAGTGAAGTGTGTTTTTGGGAGCAGTTCCTGCTGACCATTACCGGTAAACGCAAAGATAGCGAGTTGGAACTGATGTCTTCTTAATGTCTGCAAAGAGACTTGTGACTTTAGATAACTGAGATGAGATACTTATCACTCCATTAAGAATACAGGGGATTGTATAGAAGAATCTACCCCAGAAACACAAGTGATACGAATAATTTCATAAGAGATACCTTCCCCTTGATGACTACAGAGTCCTCGTCACAGCAGGATATCTACAAATATTAGACAGCGGAAAGCTTTTGATATCCGTGCAAACACGAGGGATATCACGGCTGACGATATATGTAGCCTCGATTAGTTTAAAAATCTGAATGTTGGTATTGGATGTGATCGCTTGTACGAATACGGAGTTCGAGAGCAGTAATCAGTAAGGAGTAGTAGTAAAATATTAAGAGAACAAATTACATGAATCCCAAGTGCGAAGTGAACGTAACATAGTCACAATTTATGCACAGGCTGTGTAGGAGCAGAGACAGAAACTATGGACATTCAAAGAGTTCGATAACTTCGTGGAAGCATTCTCCTGTTGTTGACTGTAATGACATACGCCAAGTTATCAACCGCAAAGAATTACCGTGAAATTTTCAATGCGTTTCGTCCTTTGAGCAGGAATAACGTTGGAAATTAGTGCAAGAAGACGCCAAATTACACCTTGGAGAGGAGAACGTAGGATTTTCTGATATTTTCAGTAATTCTTGGGTTAGATCAGTGTTCGCCATATGGCTGGAATTGAAGTTCTTGTTTTCACTGAAGCACCTATATAGTGTATACTGATTTATATCCTCTAGGGTAGGGTGAATGGCCGGCCAGAGTGGCGGTGCGGTTCTAGGCGCTTCAGTCTGGAACCGCGCGACCGCTACGGTCACAGGTTCGAATCCTGCCTCGGGCGTGGATATGTGTGATGTCCTTAGGTTAGTTAGTTTTAAGTATTTCTAAGTTCTAGGGGACTAATGACCTTAGATGTTGAGTCCCATAGTACTCAGAGCCATTTGTGTAATTGATCTATTATCAGCGGAACATTTTCAGACTGGTTAAAATATGCTGATGTTAAGCCTCTGTACAAGAAGGGGCATAAAGAGGTACGGTCAAACTACCAACCAATTTCACTCTTACTGGCTTTTTCAAAAGTATTTGAAAAGGCTGTGTTCAAGCGTCTTCTTGGGCATCTGACTGCAAATAAATTATTACCCAAGTCACAGTTCGGGTTCCTTAAGAATTCCAATACAGACAGAGCTATTTACACGTACAGTCGGAATGTACTCAATTCATTACATAACAAATTAGAGGCTACTGGTATTCTCTGTCGTCTGTCAAAAGCCTTTGACTCTGTGAATCACAACATTCTTTTAAGTAAATTAGAATATTATTGTGTCATCGGCAGTGCTGCGAAATGGTTACAGTCTTACCCAACTGACAGGACACAAAAGGTGTAGCTGTGACAAACCTGTGCAATAAGCAATCAGTCTTCATCTGATTGCGAATTAATTACATTTGGTGGTCCTTAACGTTCCATCTGAGGTCTCTTGCTTTTTCTGGTGTGCATTAATTACCCCTTGTCTCTTATGTAGCCAGATCCTAAGTATGTTTTGTTTGCAGATGATACAAACATTGCAATAAGTAGTAAGTCAAACACAGATTTAGAAATCGCTGCTGATCAAAAAAAAAAAAAAATGGTTCAAATGGCTCGGAGCACTATGGGACTTAACATCTGTGGTCATCAGTCCCTTAGAACTTAGATCTACTTAAACCTAACTAACTTAAGGACATCACAAACATCCATGCCCGAGGCAGAATTCGAACCTGCGACCGTAGCGGTCACGCGGTTCCAAACTGAAGCGCCTAGAACCGCACGGCCACACCGGCCGGCAGCTGCTGATCAAATTCTCACGGACCATTTATTAATGGTTTAAAGCTAACTCATTGCCATGCAGTTCAGAACCTGTAAGGGATTTCCTTCCAATACATGTATAACTTATGAAGACATGCAGATCGAAGACGTTGACAGTGCCAAATTTCTGGGATTAGAACTCGACAGAAAATTCAGTTGGGGAGGGCACATCGTTGAATTTCTGAAGCTCCTAAACCAGTCTACATTTGCACTGAAAATGATGTCATATGTAGGAGATACAAACAAAAAAAAAGCCTTGCGAATTTTGAATACTTTCATTGTACTATGCCATATGGGGTCATATTCTAGGGTATCTCGTCAAAGCGAGCAAAAGCTTTTAGCGTGCAAAAGCGTGTAATAAGACTCACCTGTGGAGCAAACTGAAGAACATCATTTAGAAACTTGTTGAAGGAACTTTGTGTTCTAACCACTGCCTCTCAGCGTATTTATTCCTTAATGAAATTTATTTTAAGCAATATATCTCTGTTTCCAACCAACAGCTCAAATACGTAATACCAACACTAGGATTAAGAGCAATCTACATAAAGAAAGCCACTTACCTTGGTCCAAAATGGAGTCCAATATTCAGGGACACACACTTTCAATACATTACCAGCAGCCGTTAAAATCTTGATTTTCGATAAAGCACAGTTTAAACAGAGTTTGGAAGACTTTTCTTAGGCAGCTCCTTCTACTCTATAGATGCGTATATTAACAGGGACTGTTAGACCTGGTTCGATTCCCGGCGGGGTCAGGGATTTTCTCTGCCTCGTGATGGCTGGGTGTTGTGTGCTGTCCTTAGGTTATTTAGGTTTAAGTAGTTCTAAGTTCTAGGGGACTTATGACCACAGCAGTTGAGTCCCATAGTGCTCAGAGCCATTTGAACCATTTTTTGAACTGTTAGACCAGCATAAGTAAAAACGTGTGTTAGATATCAGTTTTGACAGCACATAGTCACAACAGTCAAGTTAGTACTTTTTGGTTGACAAATTTATTAAAAGTGCAATGCTATGTTTCATTATGACAGTGCATTATTTCCGTAAATATTAGCAGTTCCTGTTTACTGTAATGTATTCGCTTATTTTGACAATCTCCAATCAAATGATCAGGATAGTGAATATCATATTCAAATGTTTTGTGTTTATCATGTTATTCTTTCTGACTTTTCCACACCCACGAGAATCATCTAACTTTTTTTTGCGGGTGAGGGAGGGGTCGGAGAGGCGGTCAGTGGAACGAAACCTGAGTATAATCTAATCTGATGATGGTATGATGCTACTGACCATAGATAATTCACTGAAACTGCAGGACATTTACGTGAAGTTTCACACGGGAACGCGAGTCAAGAATCTGTCGACCGATTTCTCCAGTTGTCGTTCACTTCCCGGTCTTCTACTGAGTTTCATATGGATTGTCCGTAAATCTGCTAAAATGTAATGGAGGAATAATATTTTGTTGGAAGCCTTTTCATAGTGAAATATAGGTAAGTCCTACTTGATGTCACCGGATAATTGTGACTGACGTTAAATACATTTAGTAATCCGCAAGAGGAATTTTTATGGATTTCGACAATGACCTATAGAATTAAAAAGGTCACTGACTACGCGAATAGTTGATTACGATGTGATACCGTACAGAAATACTTTATATAGAACGAATGTCAATGATGGATATTCTTTTTGCTTCTAGTTCATATGACATTGAAGAGTGCAAGATGATGTAATGTTTTGAAGACAGATATAGGCAGTAATAGTCGTGATGATATTTAATCGACCAGTGCATGGAATTATACGTCACCAGTATTAAAGTATGCATACACGTCGTTTTCCATGACACCTTGCGTAACAGTCGTTACACAACATGTTGTGAGTAAATGGATCAATTGTACGAAGCCCCTTTTATTCTAGGCAAATTTAAATTTCTTGAAATAACAGAAAGATACAGGGTGGAGCAAATAAAAATGGCCCGGAGGAGTGGCAGCTCTAACAGAAGAGGAGAAAACATATGGTTACTTCCAACAGGACGGAGCAACTGCCCATAGAGCCGGCCGAAACTGGGAACACATTTACAAAATCTTCACACCTGACAGATTTTCTAGCAGAGTTCAGTCTGGTCTTGGCCATACCTGGCCACCCAGGTCACATGATCTGTCCATGTTCGATTACCTTGTGTGGGGAGCCCTCAAGTCTAACCCTCATAGTCATTAAGAATTGCAGCAGAACATTTTGGACGATACTGCAGCGATTCCAGATGTCCATCTTCGATCCGCATTCAGCAAATTGCTGAACAGGGCCCAAAAGTGCCAATAGATGACTGTTAGTCGCCTTCAGCGTCTGTTATAATCAGGTTGTATTGTATTGTATTGTATGTTAAACTAGAAACGACGGAGAGGCTCCGTCCCCGCCGCAGCCGCAGTGGTCCACGACGACTACCGCAGTCCACCCATCCGCCACCCACACCGAACCACTCTTTCAGGGTTATTGTGCGGTTCTGTCCCTGGTGGACGCCCCCAGGGAACGTCTCACTCCTGACTAGTGTAACCCCTATGTTTACGTAGTAGAGTAGTGGTGGCTTACACGTACGTGGAGAAGTTGGTTGCGCAGCAATCGCCGACATAGTGTAGCTGAGGCGGAATAAGAGGAACCAGCCCGCATTCGCCGAGACAGATGGAAAACCGCCTAAAAACCGTCCACAGACTGTCCGACTCGGCAGAACTCGACATAAGTCCGCCGGGTTGATTCGTGCCGGGGACTAGGCGCTCCTTCCCAATCCGGAAAGCCGTGCGTTAGACCGGGCGGGCTTACTGTCAGGTTAGTACTATATTTCCTTTCCTCTGCTGTATTTCTTTATACCCTGGAGCTCCGTTCTCCGAGCCAGTTTTATTTGCCCCACCGTGCACAATGGTTGAGTTGATATTTTAGAACTGTAGGTATGTAGGTAGTACAGACAAATGCATTATAGTTAAGACATCATTACGTACACACGTAAGATAGTCATACATTTACAAACAACAGAGGAACGTCATGTAACACTTGTAATGTCTCTTGCAATGGTCTCTCCGCGATATTTACAGCAATTTTATAAATTATATAACTCAGTACATATCTCGAAATATCTCTTCTTCTCTTACCGATTCCTAAACTTTAATATACGATGATTATCAATGCAAAGTAGTTTCAAGCCGTATTATTCCTTGGAGCGTCCATTTACTCCATGGAATAGCTTCTCTGCTATCTGTTTTCTCTTATGAAAAGAATGAGGAATTCTTGCCGATTAGCCGTGACAGAAGAGGATGTATATGTATGTATTGTTGAGCGAGTCGCCATTTTGATGAGATTCTGTATGAGAAGGAATTTAATGCATGAACTAAACTAAAGTGAGTGTGTTCGCGTATTATTTAACTGATTATTATTGACAGTGTCTGCTTACTACGCTGTGTTGCACGGGATCAGTGGGGAACGTCTGATTTACACTGGACGAAACTGCCGTTTTGTATGCTCAAGATATCCAGTTGATATCTTGGCTAACACGGTCTTACCAGCAGATCTCCGGTCTTCCCCATGTCATCACTGAAAGTTAATAATTATTACAAATATTTTCAAGAGGTCGACTGACAATTTTCGTCGCATCGAGACTTCGAAATTGCTTCACTGTCTTATGGAATTTAAATTAAGCTCAATTTAATCAGGATAGAATAGTATTGAACTGTGTGAATGTGATAAGCCTGCTTTGAGAACGAAAATTCCCTTAACATACGCATTTTTTTTTACTATTCTGATCAGTGAAGCTAAATCAGGCCGGTGTGAGGGAGGTTTTTAAATTTTAGATCCCACAAAAAAAATATTAAACACTGACTGCAGATATTTCATAGAGATCAATGGGAGAGTGAAGACACAGGAGTTATATCTGCTATTAATAGGTTTAATATTGCTGCTCAGGCACTCTGACTTTCGTCTTCCATCGTTTAGGTACATCAATCGAGATCTATGCTACAATGCTTTGTTTAAATAGATCGCGGTTGGTTTCCCTTTCCGTCGTTCTCTACTTCGAATACGTGCTCCGTTTTCCATAAATCGAAATATAGTGGGTGTTAAATCACAGGGCAGAATAGAAAGAATAGATGCCTGGATAAGAATTTATCTCATCGTCTCCAGCAGAGGTGTAAATCACTTGCTATCTCCCTATCAAAGCATGTCAGTTTCGTAACTATTATATTCTGATCTTTAATTCTGTCGTTTTAAAGTTTCCTCGACTGGTAAAGCGAGATCTGTAAGGGAATCAATATTTTTAGGATTGCATGACTCGGGGCGAAAGTATAATCTGCACAATAAATCACTTAAGTCTCCTGAAAATATTTCATCCGCTGTGGCAATTTCTTCAATGGTTATTTCATTACGGAAGCATTTTCTTACCGTCGTCTGTTGCGTGCGTAGCTCCAGTTACACGGTTGTAACAGCGCGAAGGGGAAAGGCGAAAAGGCTATTAGGTTTTACTCAACCACGCCGTGAACTACCCGCAAGACGTGCGTCTCGTATCTGTTACACTGCAGCTGTGTTTTATGCACGATTTCAATGCACACTTTATGGATAATAGTGTTTCAATCTCCCCGCCGCCTTCGTGTGCTCCCTCAGTTAGAGTGACACGGCCGCACAAGAGCCGGCGAGCCGGGCGCCGTTAAATTTTACTGGCCGCGTCGCGAATCGCCGTCACGGGTTGCGTGCGCGCTGCGGGCAGACTTTCGTGTCGGGCCGGCCGGTCAGTTCGCGTGACGGCCGAGGCGGCGGTCTCCCTGCGCCCCGCCTCCCGATCGAGGTCCCGGCGCGCCGAATATCGCGTCTCCTAATAGAACGACGCCGACGCCGCCCACGGAGGGAAAGCGCCCCCTCTTGACGCTTTTCTTTTCCGCCCGCGGCTGCCAGCAGGGTATGCGAGAAACCATTAGCGGCGGATCTGGCCGCTGCGCGGGGTGCGGCACGGGATGAGATGCTATCGCCGCCGGCGCCGCCGCAGATTATGGGAAATAAAACGCCGCGGCGGCCTCTGACGTCAGCGAATTACGGCGTAAGGAGCGGGCGGGGCAGCCGGGGGGCGGGCTGTGTTATTTGGCGGGAGATTTATCCGGGCCGCGGCGGTATTTCCAGCTCGGCCCGGGCCGAGCCGCGCCGCGCAGGCCGAGACAGGGGTGGCCCCTCCCACGGTAGTGCGGTGGAGCGAATAGCCCGCCGCCGCCTCCCGGGCACTGTCTGGCGCCTTTCACCGTCTGCCCGAGAAGCGGGCGTACCTCCGCCTTCTCTGTGATCTTGAACACTGTGGTTCCTAACATGGAAGTAATAAACTCCAGGTTTCAAGATGATACATTATGAGAGATAAAATAAAATTTTTATTTAAAGAAAATAATAGTCAATACAGGGTGCTACAAAAAGGTAGGGCCAAACTTTCGGGAAACATTCCTCACACACAAATAAAGAAAAGATGTTATGTGGACATGTGTCCGAAAACGCTTAATTTCCATGTTAGAGCTCATTTTAGTTTCGTCAGTATGTACTGTACTTACGTATGTACAGAATGTACTTGTAAATTTTCACAATCAACATGTGTGGTCTGACGAGAATCCGCACGCAATTGTGCAATCACGTCATCAACACAGATTTTCTGTAATCGTTTCTTACAGATTCCTGAACACACAGAAATAAACCTGAAAATATGTGCGGGTTAATTTTTAATAGCCTCGACAGTACTAGTAGGAATTGTAATGGAAAACGTGGAACACATGCTACACATAACTGATGCATAAGTACTTCACTTCCTAGCTATTGTTTACCCCATGCGCCACACATTTTTCATTATTGTCATTATAAACAAGCACAAATTTTCTGTGTACAGAATGGTCCATTGATCGTGACCGGGCCAAATACCTCACGAAATAAGCGTCAAAGGGAAAAAACCACAAAAAACGAAACTTGTCTAGCTTGAAGGGGGGAACCATATGGCGCAATGGTCGGCCCGCTAGATGGCGCTGCCATAGGTCAAACGGATATCAACTGCGTTTTTTTTTTAAATAGGAACCCCCATATTTTATTACATATTCGTGTAGTACGTAAAGAAATATGGAGGTTTTGGTTGGACACCTGTTTTCGCTTTGTGATAGATGGCGCTGTAATAGTCACAAACATGTGGCTCACAATTTTAGACTAACAGTTGGTAACAGGTAGGTTTTTTAAATTAAAATACAGAACGTAGGTACGTTTGAACATTTTATTTCGGTTGTTCCAATGTGATACATGTAACTATGTGAACTTATTATTTCTGAGAACGCATGCTGTTACAGAGTGATTACATGTAAATACCACATTAATGAAATAAATCCTCAAAATTATGTCCGTCAACCTCAATGCATTTGGCAATACGTGTAACGACATTTCTCTCAACAGTGAGTAATTCGCCCTCCGTAATGTTCGCACATGCATTGACAAGGCGCTGACGCATGTTGTCAGGCGTTGTCGGCGGATCACGATAGCAAATATCCTCCAACTTTCCCCACGGAAAGAAATCCGGGGACGTGCGATCCGGTGAACGCGTGGGCCATGGTATGGTGCTTAGACGACCAATTCACCTGTCATGAAATATGCTATTCAATACCGCTTCAACCGCACGCGAGCTATGTACCAGACATCCATCATGTTGGAAGTACATCGCCATTCTGTCGTGCAGTGAAACATCTTGTAGTAACATCGGTAGAAAATTACGTAGGAAATCAGCATACATTGCACCATTCATATTGCCATCGATAAAATGGGGGCCAATTATCCTTCCTCCCATAATGCCACACGATACATTAACCTGCCAAGGCCGCTGATGTTCCACCTATCGCAGCCTTCGTGGATTTTCCGTTGCCCAATAGTGCATATTATGTCGGTTTACGTTACTGCTGTTGGTGAATGACGCTTCGTCGCTTAGCAGAATGCGTGCAAACAATTTGTCATCGTCCCGTAATTTCTCTTGTGTCCAGTGGCAGAACTGTACGCGACGTTCAAGGTCGTCGCCATGCAATTCCTGGTGCATTGAAATATGGTACGAGTGCAATCGATGTTGATGTAGCAATCTCAACACCGACGTTTGAGATTCCCGATTCTCGCTCAATTTGTCTGCTACTGCTGTGCGGATTAGCCGCGACAGCAGCTAAAACACCTACTTGGGCGTCATCATTTGTTGCAGGTCCTGGTTGACGTTTCGCATGTGGCTGAACAGTTCATGTTTCCCTCAATAACGTAACTATCCGGCGACCGGTCCGTACACTTGGATTATGCAGTCCAGGATACCGAGCAGCATACATAGCACACGCCTTTGGGCATTTTGATCACAATAGCCGCACATCAACACGATATTGACCTTTTCCACAATTGGTAAACGGTCCATTTTAACGCGGGTAGTGTATCACGAAGCAAATACCGTCCGTACTGGCGGAATGTTACGTGATACCATGTAATTGTACGTTTGTGATTATTACAGCGCCATGTACCACAAAGCGAAAAAAGTGGTCCAACTAAAACACTCATATTTTTTTACGTACTACACGAATATATAATAAAATTGGGGGTCCCTTTTTTAAAAAACGCAGTTGATATCCGTTTGACCTATGAAAGCGCCATCTAGCTGGTCAACCATAGCGCCATCTGGTTTTCCCCTTCAAGCTAGACGAGTTTCGTTCTTTGCAGTTTTTTCGTTTGATGCTTATTTCTTGAGATATTTGACACGGTCAATATCAATGGACCACCCTGTATGCTTACGGATACATATGGGGCTGCCAGTAATTATTGCATACATTTAAGTCTGATTTATAAGCATGCTAAATCTAAAACTTGTTTTTAGTCAGATAATTATTTATTTCCTCCTTTTCGCTCTAGTATGCACACAATGGCTTTTTACATGTGCTGTAGTTTCATCCACGTATGTTAGTGTCACGTATATTGCACACATTTTCTCTTCATCTTCTATCGGCCGTGCGGGGTAGCGCCGCGGTCTCAGGCGCCTTGCCACAGTTCGTGTGCCTCCCCCCGTCGGAGGTACGAGTCCTCCATCGGGCATGTGCGTGTGGTCTTTTGCGTAAGTTAGTTACAGTTAGATTAAGTAGTGTGTGAGACTAGGAACTGATGACCTCAGCAGTTTGGTCCCATAGAACTTACCACAAATTTCAAAGTTTTCACCTTCTCTCTGTCCATCTCCTGTTTCGCTCTTTGTCTCCTTCTGCCAGGCCACACCCATCAGCATTCACACCACCTGCAATGCATGCTAAAACTACCTATTCAACACTCTGGTCCTACAGGACAGCCGAGATGTCAGGTGTTACCGGCCAGTTTCACCTCCATCCTCAGCCACACCGAACAGACCGACAAGAAAGCGAGTTAATAGTGCACTGGCAGCTATGTTTAAAATTTCAGGTTTCTTCTACATCGAATATTAGCTTAAAATCAATCGCAAAATTTATATTAAACAGACAGAAAGGAAAGCAACCTAATAAAAATGTGTTACAAAGCTGTCGATAATTATTCAAATATCAAACAAAATGATTCCTACATCCTTTTAATTGTTGTTGAGTTTTAATGATATTCAGTGCTATACGCTAGTGTATCCTATGCAAGCCTCTCTATCTCTGTATAACCTGTGACTATCAGCTCATACCTGCGTCCATGCACGTTTATCTCACAGTATCAAGGCTAGGGTTACGTGAAATATGTTCGTGACAGATTTCAGCTAAAAGTGCAAATAAAGCATTTACTAATCTTTTTGGCAAACTTTCTAGTAAAATAACACGCCGCCACGCAATAATTCGAATCTCTGGGTCTCTAGGGATGAAAGTACCTGGCCTTTGTAGCGTGTGCGTTGTCAGTAGCTTAACCATGTCTCTCTGAGAATGGAGCGTCCGGAGACAATCTGTGTTAATTGAAGATTTAAAAATAAATAAATAAATGAAAATAAATAAAAATTGCAAAACAACTTCTTTAATTTATGCATGTATGCAAATAACGTAAAGTTTTTGTCGTTCCAGGACAGAAAATTTGACTGAATTACTGTTAATGTTGACTGAAGTATTTAAGAGTTAGCTGTGGAATTGCCTGACAACCTGCTCGTAATACTTACATTTAGAAGTGTCTTACCATGGCATTACGTCTTTCTTCATTCGTATTACGACAGATTGTGAGTAACTATACTGATTATCAATTTATTACACGCAATACAAGATGTTTACTGTATTCCAGAGTACTACATGAAATTAGTCCATTATAACACAGAATTTCTTTGACCGTAAATTTTTTGGGTAATGAAGAGCTTCGCATTACAGACAGTCAGATGTACCATCAGGACCACAAATACTATTCTGTCTCCACAGGACCTGGCTGGCCTGTCGATACCGACCGACCACCATGTCATCTTCTCCCAATGGCGTCTTTGTATGCGGTGTGGAGGGGAGTGGTAGCAGCGTTCTCCCTGCCGTTGTCAGTTTTCGTGGCCTGAAGCCGTTGCTAATCATTTCAGTGGCTCCTCAGGTCGCATACCACCAATGGAAAACACCTGGCAGTACTGGGAAACGAACCCGGGTCGTCCCCATAGCAGTCAGCAGTGCTGACCACAGCTACGAAAGCTCATAAAATAGACTGCATATTGTTGCGAATTTGAGTATTATACACATATTGATGGACTTCGCACTTGAGCCTGAATTTTAACATTACACAAGTGTTCAGAAACAGTAGTCTGGAACAGATAGCAGTTAGACACAAGTGTCCAGCGAGACCCCTTGAGAATAAGAGAAACGTCACGAAGTACTGTAACTTAACTCCTTAGTCAAGACCTTTACCACCACACTTCTCTCCACTATCAGCAAACTGTCCATTGATGCTTCAAGATGCGTTCTCGTTTAGTCATGCTGCGCCATAATTTTTTCTACCTGATCTATTCAGTACCTCCTCATTAGTTACACGATCTACCCATTTTTCTATACCATCATCCTTCTAAAGTTTCTGTTTTCTTCTTTTCGCCGGCCGGTGTGGCCGAGCGCTTCTAGGCGCTTCAGTCTGGAACCGCGCGACCGCTACGGTCGCAGTTTCGAATCCTGCCTCGGGCATGGATGTGTGTGATGTCCTTAGGTTAGTTAGGTTTAAATAGTTCTAAGTTCTAGGGGACTGATGACCTCAGAGGTTAAGTCCCATAGTGCTCAGAGCCATTTTGACCATTGTTTCTTCTTTTCTGAAATGTTTCGCTTCTACAAAAGGCAGACAAATGCCTTCTAAAATGGCTTACCAGCAGTAAAACCTACGTTAACTGCTAATAACTTCATAAAGTCTTTTCATCCTATTGCCAGGCTTCATTTTATATCCTCTCTGCTTCGTTCATCGCCAAGAAACATTCATTATCATCTCTAATACATGAAATTACACTAATAACTTAATAATTGATTGCAGGTCGTATCTGCAGTCTTGGCATTCATTGAAATCACCGAGTACCATGACGCAAGAGGTGCTAGAACCAAGTAGCGCAGCTCAGTGGGGTGGTGAAAGCCGACAGAGATTTTTTATGTATTTGTTTACTTATTTATTTGTTATTTTTTATTTTTTGTGTTATTTATTTATTTGTGTACTTTTTTGGACCTATATTCAACAAGTTACACTACTGTGGCGCGTCATTCTCTTTGCATGCCAAGACGGCGTACATTCACCTGCAAACAAACAAAAATTTATTTACGTAACATTATTCTTTGTGGTACTTAAATCTACGTGATTACCCCTCGAATTTTTTACTTAAGACTTTAGAACATGAGAATCCGGTTGTAATGAGAAGTAAGAGAAGCCACATCTCATGAAACGAATGAATGAATGCCGTTTTTTGAAATTAATCTCAATCAGAGAAGTTATCGGTATCGAAAGCTTGTTCCATTCGCGCTCCATAGTTTTAAATCGAGTTGACCCCGAGCTTGTTGTTCAATGTTTCGCTGTTGTTCGCCCTGCGATAGATCCAAAATAGCCTTGGTTTGCCCGGAAGAATTATTAATCTCACATGGAATTATTAATATAAAACGTTAACTTTTCCAGCTTTCCGACCTTACTGTATATGTGCGAGGGCAGCGACGGAATTGAGGTCACTCCAATGTTCAGATAAACGGCTAAGCACTCCACGCAAGAAATTAAAAACACTCATTTGCTGATTAAATGTGGTTGCGCTTGTCGAAAATAAATCGTACAAGCAACAATTTTCGTGAAACTTCCTGGCAGACTAAAGCCGTTTGCCGGACCGAGGCTCTAAGTCGGGACCTCTGCCTTTCGCAGGCAAGTGCTCTGCCAACTGAGCTATCCGAGCGCGGCTCACAACCAGTCCTCACGGCTTCAGTTCTCCCAGTACCTCGTCTCCTACCTTCCCCACAGTTTTAGTCTTCCAGGAAGTTCCATATCAGTGCACACCCCGCTGCAGAGTGTAAATCTCATTATGGAAACATCGCCCCAGACTGTAGCAAAGCCATGTCTCCGCAATAATCTTTCTTCCAGGAGTGTTATTTCTGAAAGGTTCGCAGTAGAGCTTCTGTGATGTTTGGAAGGTAGGAGACGAGGTACTGAATAGTTCAGTTAGTAGAGCCCTTGCCCGCGAAAGGCAAAGGTCCCGAGTTTGAGTCTCGGACCGGCATACAGTTTTAGTCTGCCAGAAAGTTTCATATCAGCACACTCCTCTGCTGAGTGAAAATCTCAGTGTCTTGGAAAGACGACAAGTAAATGTTTTTGTCTTATAGTTGGAGGCGGTCGAACTTAGGCTAGTTCTGCGCACCTACGTCACTCATTCTCCGAAAGCCAATGAGACTTCAGTAGCGTTGTGCGCATACTGCTGTAACGTCAACAATGCAGGCATTAAACGTGATCGTAACGAGCTATTTAATGAATTTTTATTCGATATGTTGCGAGCTGTCACGGGTGAATGGCTCTGAGCACTATGCGTCTTAACTTCTGAGGTCATCAGTCGCCTAGAACTTAGAACTAATTGAACCTAACTAACCTAAGGACATTACACACATCCATGCCCTAGGCAGGATTCGAACCTACGACCGTAGTGGTTGCTCGGCTCCAGACTGTAGCGCCTAGAACCGCACGGCTACTCCGGCCGGCGGTCACGGGTGATGGTGGTAGTAAGCGACAGTTTCTCAACAAGCAAATGAGAGACATAATTTGCAGAATACACGCTTGTATCAACCGTAAAGCACGTACCGCAGCTGTTTCTTGCAATCGTCAACAACGCAGTCTTGATCCGTTTCTCGATCTGTCCTTCATGGAACGGAGTGTAAGACCAGTTTCAGTGAGTGAAATAATATTTCCTGACAGTGAAATCTGAGTCTTGGTACACCATCTTGAACTCTGCGAAGAGAATGCACTGGAAGGTTTGGATAAAAGGAGAGCTGCCATTTTGGCGAAATGTTGGATATCGGAGTATCCACTATTATAGTAAAGAAAATTAGATCACTGGGTCCATTCGTCACTCTACAGATTCAAACGTAAATTTTCCACTGATGTTCACTGGCCGAAGCCAAACGAAATATAAATGAGAGTGTAGGAAATACCCAGTAACAACATGTGCCATGATTTCTTGTTTCAGTAAAATCTCTACACAATATTTAACTTTTGCTTGTTTTAAGGTCAATATTATTTACCGTAGGCCACTTCACAAAGAGGAGTTCTTTCCTTTTGAGTCTAAAGTTTAGATGCTGAAGCTTTTTCAGATGCTAGCTGCCTTCTCAAGTGTTTCCGAGGTAATGTTGTAAGATGGCAGCACTGTTTTGGCTGCCTCCGTAGCTGAGTGGTCAGCGCGGTGGACTGCCATGGACTGGGCCTAGATTCTATCCCCGGCCGGGTCGGAGATTTAATTCGCTCGCGGACTGCGTGCTGTGTTGTCCTCATCATCATTTCATTATCATCATCGACGCGCAGGTGACCTATGTGATGTCAGATAAAAGGATTGCAGCAGACGGCAGAATGCCACAGATGGGGCATCCCGGCCGGAAACGACATACGATCATTCCATTTCAACTACCATTGTCACGTGTGCCTTTCATAGCACGATTAGCTCGCAGCCTATATCTTCCTTACAATTACACGTGTCTAATTATTGAACATCCTCCATATCATTTGCTACCTTCAGCATTTGACATTTCGTGCCACCTAGAAGGGCAGTAATAAAACGACAACCAGATCATCTTTGAGAACGAAGTCTTTGAACTAAACAGACCTCACAACAAAGAATAAATTGAATAGCACTTAAGATGTTAGAGGATGTCATTTTCACAATTTTTAGAGGTATTAGCCAATAAGCACATCATTTTGCCTGTAATGTATATAAAGTATAAGTATTTATTGGATCGTCTAACAAAGGTTAACAGGACGAAATGCGCATGGATTAAAATAGGGCATAGTGGAAAGATACTTATTAGCGGAATTCAAGTTTTTTTGCAGTCGGAGGGAAATATTAATCTATGCCTTGGCGCAGTCACTACGTACTTGGTATTAAGGTGCCAAAAGATGGAAAGAACAGAGGAGTAAGGAAAGGTGTTCACTATGACGAAAATAGCATATTATTCTGCATAATCATCTTGTATTAAAATTACCTGAATTGAAACACAAATTGGTTTTTAACTGAAGAATCGGTTTAGACATCTAAACTCATTTTGAAATGTGATACACAATAAGGCATCATTTAAACAAATAAAAATAACTGTTCTGTGGCGATTAGGATCTAGTATTTAGCTGATGACCACTTGAAAAAGTATTACGGTCTCAGTGCTGATTGCGATCTTAAATAAATATTATTCGGATGAAACACTACCAAAAAAACTGTGATTCTCATACAAATGCAGGTTACTACTTGATTGTTGTTGTTCGTTATTTGCTTTTTTCCATGTCGGTATTCGGTATTCTCATCTGTTAGGCAAGCGGCATCCTACAAACGAAATAAAAATTCTTTATTCAGTGATCTTCATTTGTAATGACGCAGAGTGGACTTCATGACTGTACACTCTTCATCTACAGATGCAGCGTTCGGAACTGTGCGGCTCGTTGTCATGTGATGGGAAATCGACGTTCCAGAAACTATGTCACTCCTTGATATTCTCCGTTAATATTAAGAGCAGGTAATCCAATTGCCGGCACACTATTATTTACAAATTTATTTTGTCGTTAAACTGTTCCACTGCGGATCTTTCGGTATCACATGCTATTTGGTGATAACTGTGCGTGCTGTGGTAACCCATAAATTAATTTTAATTGTATACATTCGGTGACGAAGTGTTAGTAATCCTTGACACAACATTATCACGTAGGTCGTAACAGCAACACTTTGTGCCATTATTATGACTATCGCTTTACTATTGTTATTGTCTGTTCATAAATGTATGTATTTTTGACCTAATTGTAGAAGTGAATACTTTTTTCTGGCCGGCCGAAGTGGCCGTGCGGTTAAAGGCGCTGCAGTCTGGAACCGCAAGACCGCTACGGTCGCAGGTTCGAATCCTGCCTCGGGCATGGATGTTTGTGATGTCCTTAGGTTAGTTAGGTTTAAGTAGTTCTAAGTTCTAGGGGACTAATGACCTCAGCAGTTGAGTCCCATAGTGCTCAGAGCCATTTGAACCATTTGAACTTTTTTCTGCAGTGTATGTATGAAAAACCGTTGACCCTGATTCAGATTCATCCATAGGAATCTATAGTTAGGGCAGAAAGAACTGTTTGTAGTAGGCGACTATCGTGACAAAGGAAAGGCGTAAGGGCACGTAGTGGACGCACCAAGAGAGGAGCGGCCTATCTGACGTTCGCTGGCCCTTAGACTGTCGACACCCTGGAAAGGAAGCGAGGTTAAATTATCTGGCAATAAGCCTCGAATGGACCCATAACCAGCTTACTGCATCGTGGAATGTTCGTGTAATGCTCTATTGAGTTCGGTATGGAAGGGAGAATTTTATTAGAGAAATTTACATGCTGAAGCACGCCTGCACAATAGTAGGCAACCCCATCACCGCCGTAGCTCAATGTATCGTCGCCCGCGGCGACAACAGACCTACGTAAAATGCCTACTGATCAACCTGAAATGAAATCTCGGAGGGAAATGATGTATGAATGCCTGGGTATTCACATTAATTTATCCAAATACTGTATTTACTTAGTTATTCGCTATAAATTTGCTGCCTCGAATTAAACAAGTCTCCTTGCATTGTTGCTCAGAGGTAGTTATTTCTAGCCTTGGTAGCCATATAATTTGTATATAGTCTAGACGTTTTTAATCCATTAAATCCATTTACAATAAATAAACAAACACCGTCTGCATCAGACCTTTTACTACCGACTACCGGATTCAGTCTTCGCTGCAGGTCTGACGCCGCGAAGTGCAGTTGATAACCTGTGGCACTAGACCTGCAGCGCAAACTGAATCCGGTAGTCGGTAGCAAAAGAAGTGATCCAGATGGTGTTTATTTATTATAACAACATAGGTCATGGTTTTATACGACAGTGCGTCGATTATACAATCAATAGACTTCGTGGCGTAGGTAAAAATGGAATCCTTATGGGATAAATTTGTTGCCCGTCTAACCGTTAAAAACCCTTTCTTTCAGGAAAGTGTAGACGTATGTAGTTGAAATTTCCAATTCAATCAAAAAATACGGCCATATAGGTGACATATCGTAATACTCGCAAACTCACTCATTAAAACCTGTAGGATACTTTTCGAAGATACAGAACGAGGAGATTAGGAAAGATGAATGGTTTCACAATAAAAGTAAAGCAAAATATCCAAAAACCTTTAATTTCTGATGAGCTCACACAAAAAAATATTTCTTTTGTCATCTGTTCCCCGATGTAAAAAGTTATATTAAAACAATTAGCAGTCTGCATTCAGGTTGGGTGGGTCGCAACGGCAAAAGTCAAACATCAGGGAATATGCTCATGTGTTGAAATGTATCCTTCATCATATGAGACTAGTCCGCGAAAGTTTGTTTAACATACAACCTGAAACGCCGTAACTAGAACGCCGTAACTACGTGAATAATCGCTCCTAGATAACTAATGATGGCAAATTCCGAAACGTATAATATGAGCAATACAGTCATTTCTTACCTGATGTTTAATTTTTTCAAGTGCATCACAGTCAACATGAATGGAGAATTACTGATTATCATAATAATTAGCGCCTGTCCCCTGCATGATTCTATGTTACATTTATGTTATTGAAAAACATTCTAGAAAACACTCTGGAAAAACCTTGGAATTCATGGAGCCGATATTTTTGCAATATGTTACATTTATGTTATTGAAAGACATTCTCGAAAAAATTCTGGAAAAACCTTGGAATTTCTGAAACCGATATTTTTCCAGTATCAAAATCGATAGCAGTCAAAAATAATCCACATTCTTGATTTATGGAATTGATGGAATGTCTGTATAAATAATTAAGTTTGTACAGAAGTTCAGTGCGCGGGTCCTACTCGCAAATGGGCAGTATTTCAGAAGTAAAAATGAAACATGGGTTAGTTAAAATTATATATACTGAGTCACAAAAACTTCGTTCGTGATAAAATTACAATATTACCTGCAGATGAAAGGTCAAAATGTGACATAATAAGTTTTCTATATAGATATTAATTTGTAATTTTTAAAATTACTTAGCAGTCGTTTCTTTTGCTTAATCGTAACATCGTTCCATCCAATGTGTCAATGCTTCGATGAAATCGATATTATTATGACTGTACTAATTAAGCTTTTGAAAGAATAAAAGAGGATGATTACAGTGAAACGCCCCGTCGACAAACGGGTCATTACAGACGGAGCTCGAGCTCGGGTTGCGGGAGAAAAAAATGTTCAAATTTGTGTGAAATCTTATGGGACTTAACTGCTAAGGTCATCAGTCCCTAAGCTTACACACTACTTAACCTAAATTGTCCTAAGGACAAACACACACACACCCATGCCCGAGGGAGGACTCGAACCTCCGCCGCGATCAACCGCACAGTCCACGACTGCAGCGCCTTAGACCGCTCGGGTTACGGGAGAATGTGGAAGGAAATTCGGCCGCGTCCCTTCAAAGGAACGATCTCGGAATTTGCCTTACGTGAATTAGGAAAATCAAGGAGAATATAAATTTGAATGACCACCTGTGGTTTGAACGGTTATTCTCCAGAATAAGAGTCCCGTTTCTATTTTCCATACATACCCTTATGATACGGAAAGTGTAAACAGACCAAACATTGAACACTCGTGTTCAACTAACAATAATAAAAAATCATTTTATAGTCACGCGCTGCCCATTTACAGGGTTCCTTACATTAAAAATTGTCTATGCTCAGAAATTTCTCTTCGAGTGGAGAGATTTGTTAAGAAGGAAAAGTATTAATCTACACCCGAAAACACTTCTGTTAACGGTCACACATTTCACTTCTACGAATAAGTTGACAAACAGTTTTATGGCAGCATATTTCACCCTTTTCTTTGCCAAAGATTCATTAAATGGTAATACAGATCATTTTTCCTTTTAGTGTTTACTTGTGAATGTCTCCGCTACTCTCAAACATAGATGGAGATTTGATAGCAGATTTCATGAGTATGTAAATATACCCTAAGGCTTAAGAAGATACTTGCAAGATATGCGTGTGTTAACTTCACACTCAATTACAATTACTTTCTTTTGTGCAATGAAGACTTTTTGTCTCAGTAAGGGGTTACCCCAGAATATCTTTCCATAAAACAAAAACGAAGAAAATATACAAAATGTATTAATTAACTGATTTATCCAAAGCCGAATTTCAAAGTTTTAGCGTGTCTACTACATGGTTTTCCAGTTTACGATTTCATCAATATGCACACCTAAGAGCTTGCAATTTTATATGTTGTTTATTATTTCTTGTCGTTGGTATTAGGATAACAGAAGGTGTCTAAAGTTAGTCCATTTGTGCAAAACCATTCAAGAGATTTCACATAAAATATCTTTTCCATTTTCTCTCTTGGTATTTCTTTCCTCGGCTCCACAAAAACATTTGTGTCGTCTGGAGACTGCACTAACTCTGTATCCTGACTGAAATTAGGTGATAGATCATTAACATGAAGCAATAATAGTAGTGGGGCAACGATCGAGCCCTGTGGGATTCGCATTGTAGTTTCTGCCCTTGCAGATGATGATGTGTCCTTGCTTGAATCGTCCTAATAGTCTGGAGTAACTATCTCCAGTCTGTTTCTTAAATAAGAAGTAATCCAGGAATTTGCTCAACTACACATTCCATTATGTGCGCTAACCATTGCTCTTCCTCCCTTGATTTACAATGATGGAGCAAAGGCCTTTCTGGCAATTACCTGAAATAATTTTAAAAATGTAGCAAGCGGAAATTAAGTTTGTCAGACAGTTAGACAGTTGGTTGTCTCTATATACATGGTCCAGAATCGTACTTGATACTCTAGATTATTGCTGCTCAGAATCGTGTAATGACGTCATATAGTATATACTATATGAAGTCATATACACCTCGTATAGTACGATACTTGGTGAACCTCACGCACTTACAGTGTCATACGACCTGATGAAATTTTACGACCCTAAGTGGTGCAGGCACTTGAGAAACGTTTTACAGTCGAAATTCTGGAAAGTAAATAATAGAATATTTTTATCCGTCCACTTGCAGGTGATGAAATACTATCATTTCCAATGTAATTTCTGCATTCGTCAAACAATATGTTTTCTGTTATTCAAGCAGCTGCAATTGAGATTGCCTTAACTGAGGGACTTGCCTACATTTATAAGTTAGGTTGCGACACAATACAAAAACGTGAGTGATAAGAATGATAAATTCACTATTTTATTAAAAAAGTGAAAGCCCAGAAAAGTAATCTAAAGGAGATTAGGAATTATCATTCATGGGATTTAGCCTTTGCCGGCCGCGGTGGTCTAGCGGTTCTAGGCGCTAAGTCCGGAGCCGCGCGACTGCTACGGTCGCAGGTTCGAATCCTGCCTCGGGCTTGGATGTGTGTGATGTCCTTAGGTTAGTTAGGTTTAAATAGTTCTAAGTTCTAGGGGACTGATGACCATAGAAGTTAAGTCCCATAGTGCTCAGAGCCATTTAGCCTTTTTTACCTCTTTGCGGGCAATGTACAACTCGAAACTACGGGATGAAGAAATAGGTAAGTATCTCATTTCGGGATAGTTCTTCATCATGTTTGTACTCCGTTAGTACCATATTTAAAGATTATGTTTACCACTGTGGGGGGGGGGGGGTCTAATAATTTATCAATGGGTGTCGACTGACTGATTTGGGGGAGAACTTTAATATGTTTCCTGAAGGCCGAATTTTAACAAAAAACTTTTTGCCTCAGTTTTCCTTTTACAGGAACAGCTCAAGCCACGGTATTATACGTCAATGGCATGCCAGCCTTTTGCCTAGCGACTTTCTGTAGTGATCTACATGTAGAGAAGGCGGTTTTCCATATTTTACAAACAAGACGAGGAAACTAAGTAGGAGTAATAATAGTTAAATGTGGAAGAACGTATCTTCGGAGTTTGAGATGGGTGATGGGCAGCGTTGTATCCGTGTGACTTGTACAGTGAGGAAGCAACTTCCGAATAATACTGGAATAGCTCCTTAATATGCGGAGTAAATGAATAACATGGAATATATTTTTGGCATGAGTATGACACTGTTAGAGGAACAATAAAGAGCGATATCTGACACAATGAACACAATCGTTCTCGTTGAAAGCTTGCTGAACCTGAGGTAGCGAAGTGAATTTAACGGAACTTTTAATGCGCAATATTGATTAAGTACAAACAAACCCATGAGGAGAACGATACAGTGTAACAAATAGACAACATACATATTTTTTCACTCCGTAACTGAATAAGGTGTCGTAGAATGTGAACGCATTCTGGTAAATAGCAAAGAAGACTGAACAACATGACAGAATCTCAAGCACACTGGTGCTGGCGAATTTCTTCACCATCATCGATTTGGGGAATATGTTTCTGGGACAGGAACACAGTAGGTACTGAACTGCGGTTCAGGACATAATCAGAGAAGATGTAAGAGGAGGTACGTGAAATGCAATGATGGAGACGTGATGGAAGTGGACCGATAAAGAACGAAAAGAAGAGGTACCTGGACGAAAAATACAGGAACAACGTTCACGAAAATCTTTTTCAAAATGATTAACTTTGCTCCTCTAGTAAATACGATGTGACAAAAAGGAGGGAAAGACAAAAATTTGAAGAAATATATTTTGACAGAATGTTGGGCAGACTGTCTATTTTGAAACATGTTAATATAATGAAGAAGTAGACGGAGGGTCATATAAATCCTGCAGAAACATTTGCAATTAAAAGAAATACATAAACAAGTAAAACTGTTAAAGATAAAGAAAAATCATTCTCAAGGAATAACAAATTGGAGCTTTTACTTAAATGTGCGCCGTATTTCGGGTTCGAAATGCATTGTGTTTCCTAATAAAGATTACGAGCTTTGTTAAAAGTGGATAATTTTGCTTTATAGTTTACGAATGTAACACAATCAAGGCTCCACTATTGATAAAATTAAGCAAAGTTCATTACGTCAAGACTTGAAGAACCGTCTTTGACAACCTAATTAAAAGGCGAAGAGAGAACAATTAGTTCAAATCTAGCAAACAAAGAAGATTCATTGTTAAAGCGCACAGAATCCCTAAGCCGCGATCTATTAAATATGTACCACGCAGAGTGGCACATTACGTAAAATATGCATCATAGATTAAAGATACTATTCGAAGAAGTTAGCGGAAACCAAGACTGCTGCACTCTAACCATATAGGAGAATGTAGGAAAACAGAGAAACGTAATGACAACTTTTGCGCCTCATTTCCACAAGTTATATCTTGGAAAATTTTCGATCAGAATATCCTAGTAATTTATGACAGTACGTAAAAATGAAGAGGCCCCAACGAAACAGCAACTCTCTCGTTGATCAATACAGTGTTGAATCTGCAGACAGCAAACACTGAACCGAAATATAAATTGCGCATTTAACTCTTGCAAGAGATATTTAATTAAGCGGCCCCAGATCTGAAAACTGGGACTAGCCGAAACGAACAAGACACAACAGGCTGACGGAGTCCCTATTAAGATTTATGTTGCATGCGCTACTGAATTGGCCTCTTTCGTAGAATATGACTGAAGTATGTAGACAATCCCGCCCAATGAGCAGAACGACGCAATTATAGAAGAGTGTAAGTCACACCTATTCACACAGTACTAGGGAGATGCACAAAATTAGAAAACACTATCTCTGACGTTCGGCCATCGTAGCAATCTAAGTTCCAATATTATTATGCCATTATGATCCTGGAGGAAATCAAGGTTCTCATTGATTTCTTGGTTGGTTGCGGATGAAGGGGCTAAACAACCAAATCATCAATCCCTCTGTTGAGAAATATTTCATTTGGAGTAAGTGATGTCAGCCAGGAATTTCCTTGTATTATGAAAGTATGTAGGAGTGATGAAATCGAGGTCTTGAAAGCAATAGTGATGAAAGTATAAGGAAATAATTTGAAGAGAAGTAGATCGATCGGGCTGGTTCCTATGTCTGAACATACGGGGGGATCATATGTGGCGAGAGAAACCTCACCCGTGTCCAACGCTACGCCAACTGAATTAAGGGTGAAGATAGTTACACAGAAAAGAATGCGTTCTAGCAGGTAGATTAGTAACAGTGAAAGTGTGATGGCTATAAACGAAACAGGCATCAGTTGGGTCTACAATAATAAAACAGAGTGACAGCAATAATTAGATCGGTAAGTGGTTGGGGCCAGGTAAGTTTCTCCTACGCTCTGCTACAACAGGCACCATCCCACCCATAGCCACCCCACCGTTAGGGCCAAAGTATGAAAGAGGGAACAGCACTCACTATTCATCAGAGAAGAGAAAACAGAAAATAGGGTATGGAAGAAACTGGAGGTAACGTTATCTAAAAGCAATTTAAACAGAGTGAACGCGGGATGAACAAAGAGGCTACCAAAGAAGATTGGGTTAAGAGTTCCCACATTCAGAATGTGGCAGGAGACATCCTTGTTCTAACCAAATTACCCCTAACGCTAAGTAGAGAAAACATCTCTGAGGACAGAAACTAGTTCCAAGGAGAAAGCTGAGTCCGTGAGTCGTCCACCAATATTAGCAAAGAATCCGTGAGACCATCTGTAGCATGAGGAGCCAGAAGCAGGTGGCGACCAATAGGATGTGAGCTACTGTCTGCAAGGCTCTGCATCATAACATGGAGGTGGCTCATTCCATAAGGTAAATTTATGAGTTTATCTTGTATGAGGGATGCGGAAGCGATACAGGACCGTGAATTGCTTCCGAGAGTAACTAAATGAGGAATGCAATGCTGCAGCCGTGAACGTGATACTGTGGAGTTTATTTGAGAGGGCATTAGCACACCAGATGTCGATCTTCGCGTGAGGACAGGTGTTATTTGCACCCACAAATACGCACCTAAAATCGTTACAGTGAAAGTTGGGTGAAAACTCGCTTCTCTAGAGAAACAGTCGGCCAGTTCATTCCCAGTGATACAACATGACTTGAGATCGGGAAAACGACAACTGAGTCGGGAGTACGATAAAGGTCTGACATCGGTCAGAGAGAAAGTCGTAAACAGTATCTTTTCAGAGGGTGATAAGAGTTTGTTCAAATGTGTGTGAAATCTTATGGGACTTAACTGCTAAGGTCATCATTCCCTAAGCTTACACACTACCTAGCCTAAATTATCCTAAGGAGAAACACACACACCCATGCCCGAGGGAGGACTCGAACCTCCGCCGGGACCAGCAGCACAGTCCATGACTGAAGCGCCTGAGACCGCTCGGCTAATCCCGCGCGGCAGGTGATAAGAGTAACATCGATCTGTAGGATGGGGACTGAGATTTGAGTCACTAAAAATTAAAACTCGGGCGAGATGATTCTGTTAAATAAAAGGTATGGCTCTATTAAATACTAGCCGGTGGGAAGTGTAAAATCATATTCCATTGTATCGTTTGCTTTAAGGCAGTCAGTACTGTCAGTATGAATGGGGGCAACACCCTGATGTTACTAAACAACCGAGAGGATTAGAAGAAGAAAAGGCATAGGGCGACAGAAAACTTCAGGTCCTTGAAGTAGATCGGTCGTAATTCATGATGTTGCTATTAACCAAGGGCGGGGTGGGGCGAGGGGCAGGGGTTGCGGGAAAACATGGTGAGTAAATTCTAAGATTTAGTGCATTCCTGTTCGTAGTCCCACTCGAGAGTGATGTCAGAGGGCGAGAAAGAATGCAATAAGTTTGATGATTAGAAAATTGTTATATGGTGATTACCTTAACTGAGCAAGAGTTGATATCGTCGGAACTGATCAGGGATGATCCCAGCGTCGGCAAGAGACTGCCTGTGGGTCTAGCCAGGACGGCACCAGTGACCGGTCTTATTCCAGTGAGATGGACTCTGTCTATCTGCCCTGCTTCTCAGAGATAATCACCATGAGATCATGAAACTAATCATATTAGATGCATAAGATCTTGACAGAAGAGGGTGCGTTCCAAAATATGTTAAAATTACCACGTTGTCGACAAACAATCGTAAAACAGTCATATGGAGTGTTCTGATGGATATCTGTTGACCCGCACAAAATTTAGAACAACAGTTACAAGAGAATTTCGTTGCCACGTACACGAAAGGTCTCTGCCTCTACGAAGCTTAACGCGACCGATAATGTTTAAATACGAATAAAATATGTGAATATGAATAAAATCAGGAAAACGTGAACAGCAAAAGGGAAACGGATGAAACTCTGGAAAACATCGAACCGATTCAAAATTTTAAGGTAAAAAAAGAAGTGACGTAAATTTATTACTAAGAAAGTGACGAGAATCTTAAGAATAGTGGAAGAGTACTGGGTAGGTACGGTGGCGCGCTCAGTTTTAGAAAATTGCCCGGCACTTGCAGGCTTTAATAAGGTATAACAAAAGCCGTAGAAAGAAGTCAAAGTGTAGTTTTAGCATTTTAGCTGGTAGTTGTTGCTCACACGATGGGACCTAAGGGAACTTGAATAGAAATCCTTGAAAGAAAAATGAAGTCTTCCTCAAGAAAATAATAATGGAGAAATATAGAGTGCCTGTATGTGAGGAATAACGAGCCACACTTAAGTTGCATCCACTGAATGTCGTGTAGGGATCAATAACAGACAATCCTTTGCGTAATGAGGTACATAGGCAGTCATTTTTTTATGTCTGAATGTACTGTATGGGACGGAAAATCGCTGATATATGTGGAAAATATCGACCTCCCTCTCCATTTCATCGCGCCAGAATGAACCTATAGTGGCTTTCCGAGTATGAACGGAGAACCTTCGATCAGAAGAGGCTACTAAACCAGATAAAACAGCACAGTGCAGTTGTGAAGAACAAGAGCTTCAGCAATGACTCGTAATACTGCCGTATGCCAGCAGCGTTTCAGACGAACCCAGCAGCGCTGCTATTGTTAGCGAGCGACAGCCCGGTGGCGGCCATTACCTCAGAGCGATCGATACGGTTCGCAGTAGCAAACACACTTTTGCTGCCCAAAGGGGGCAGCGACAGAGAAATCCATCGCCAGTCAGCAGGAAGCGGGCCTCGCCACGCGCCACTTACACCGCCAGCTCAAGCCGACGCAAAGGCACGGCCGAGGGCGAGGGCGTAGTGATAGCCAAGTGAGCGCCTGACCCACTGGCGCCAGTGGCTGAGGCCACGCCTCTCCCACTGTGGCACTGTGTACTATCGCAGCAGTGTTTCTTGAGAACCCGGTTCCGTTGCGGATGCAGCCACCTTGACATACATGCTCTTTCAATTATTTCAGGCGTGTTTGAGTATCACTACCTGAAGACGAGAAATGCTTTCCTCTTCTCCTTCGGTCTCTACGAAATCAGTGCTGATTTCATTATGAGATTAACATGGAAGTATGAACTGCATCTAGATGGGTCAAGAGCCATATTTAATATTTTAAATGATATAAGCATCACCTTCCGAAGACAGGATTACATGTAGGAGCTCTACTTTTAAGCTGTGTTGATTAGCCCGGACAGTCCTGGTTCTTTAGTGCGGTCCGGGATAATATCTGGGTTAGAAAATGTCCGGGGTTTGAGAATTTTATGACTGGCGAGGATTTTTTAAAATAATTTGAGACGTATATGTTCAACATCGCGTTTTTAAACATTCTTTCATGTCCCTGTCTCAGTCTTCGAGCAAACGCTGACGTTGTCGGGTAGGCATCGCTACCGGTTCACTTACGTCAATCATTTGCCAACACAACCGTTGTTTTATGTTGTTCTTGTACGTCAAGTAACTCATCAACATGTTTTTGATCATTTAGTCTCTATTAGTTTTTTGTATCATTGTTTACAAATGGGCGAAGCAAGAGTGTGTTTGATGTCAACCTGCAAGAGGAATACAAATTTTTTAAACTGTACAATGACAGTACTCTTAAAAGTATTCTCTTGCACACATAGCAAAGTGTGATACTGCAGAATATCTGGAATCGTCTAAACATAGCAGTGCTGTTCTGCAACTGTTTCACCGCCGAGCGGTTCTAGGCGCTTCAGTTTGGAACCGCGCGACCGCAACGGTCGCAGGTTCAAATCCTGCCTCGGGCATGGATGTGTGTGATGTCCTTAGCTTAGTTAGGTTTAAGTAGTTCTAAGTTCTAGGGGACTGATGACCTCAGATATTAAGTCCCATAGTGCTCAGAGCCATTTGAACCATTTGAACTGTTTCACCAAACATAAGAGATTTCGCTAAAGCAAAAGATGGGAATTGTGACGTGGAGTGTGCTACTAAAGTGCGCGTCATATATCTTGGCGGCCGAGTTTAGGTTTGTTCTGCGCATCTGACGTCAAAACATACAGTCAGCCAATGAACAGAGAACGACGTTGCCAGATCTCGACTGTAGTACAGAGCACGGACGAGTGTCTTCAGTTTTAGAAACGTTCAGTCATAAATAAAGTAATAGAACAAAAGCAATGTCTTGATAGCAGACTTTGTTTTTTGAAAGTTTGGAAAAACCATTTTTTATGCCAATTGCTTCATTTTCTATTAATTAATTAAACCAAACAAGCAATAAGACTCTTAATTCAGGCGATAGCAAGGAAAGGTGTTTGTATCAATTTCACGAACCGCTTTTTCGCAATAAAGAACAGCGTTAATTGTTTATTTCCTATTGTACTTCGACGAAGTGCGAGTAATTCATAGGCATACCAACAGTATTTGTCAGAATTTTGCGTGACGTGTTAGAGTCCTTATGGAGAGATATTGCAGGACGAGCTGCGTTAGCTTAATGGTAGCCGGCACGGTAGCTCAGCGTGTTCGGTCAGAAGGTTAGCTGCCCTCTGTAATAAAAAAACTGAGTTAATCGATCAACAACGAACTTAAACGGATGCCTTACGACGTCCGCCCCGAGCAGAGGCAACGAACGAAATCGAACAAAATGAGATTAAAAAAAAAAAAATTGGTTAAGGCGTCGGATTAGAAGGCGATAGGTAACGAGTTCAAACCTTGTGCGATGCTAAATATTTTTTTTTTTATTTTAAAACAATATCGAAGTGACTTACTTCACGAATTTTATTCGTTTGAATGCAGTTTTTGGAAATTTCTAGTGCTTTGTCTCTTCATTAACCCTTTCGCTGCTGCAGTCACGTGCTCCCCGCATTCCGCGCTGTGCGCGATTTTGTCATCACTGCACTGCTCGCCTGTGCAGACACATGGTGTTTCCACTGCTTTGACACACTTATCATTCGATTTCACAAAAACTATTTGGCCCAAAAATTAGATTTTTACACATCTTCTTGACTGATACCTTCCCCCCATAAATGACTTAATTTTGTTTCGATGTTCAACCCAGTTATTGTGCAGCATTAAATGTAGTAAACCATTGCACGAAGTTTTGAAGAGTTTGCAGAGGTAAAAGTCCATAGTGTATACTTTCCGTATGGTCGATTTTAGTTGCCACAATGTTGAGAATGAAATGTGGACAAGGTACCTAAATTTCATATAAAATTTCCTGTATAACAATATCTCATTTAATTTAAGTACCACATAGGTGTCGTATGTAATATTGAGAAATATTCCGTCTTTCGCGACTGTAATAAAAGTTTTATTTACACCGGGCGCGTTTGGCTTTATTTTAAAGCACTTCAGTCAGTCAAAGGAAGTGGGGGGAAGGTATCAGTCAAGAAGATGTGTAAAAATCTAATTTTTGGGCCAAATAGTTGTTGTGGAATCGAATGATAAGTGTGTCAAAGCAGTCGGAAACACCATGTGTCAGCACAGACGATCAGTGCAGTGACAAAATCGCGCACAGCGCGGAATGCGGGGAGCACGTCTTTGTAGCAGCGAAAGGGTTAATGCGGCCGTGGTGGCTTTACTTCATAAACTGCGCGCTCCCCCCTAAACGTAAGCTTGCGAACTATACTGTACTATGGCGCTGTTTCTCTTGGCGCGTGCGTCGTGTGCAACTGGCAACGCAGCAATCTCCCGCGTCTGGGCGGGCATGCGCGAGCCGCCAAGATAAAAGAATTCAACTATAGCTAGACACAAACTGAGTTTCAAAACGTCAGAATGTAGATCTACGAGGGCTGTCCAGATAGCAATAGATGTTTTGGTCTACCGGAGCGGCAGGTGAGGCTACAGCCGCCATCTTGATGCCATGAAATTCCTGCTCTCAGTACGCTTCCATTGGTGGTAGCAAGCGGTCTGTATCTCTGCTAATTCACATTCTGTGACGAGTTAAAATGTGCGGTGTAACTGAAAATCCTGCCACTTTAGAGGTTCATTCTGTGATTGGGTTTTGGCTGCAAGGAATTAAATACTAATTAAAGTTTATCGTGACCTTTTTGATGTGTACGGAAAAGGAATTATGAGTAAAAGCTGAGTGAGGCAGTGGTGTATTGATTGTAAAAATCGCTGTACCAGTGTTCTCGATGAGGACAGCAGGGGTAGGTCTGTCTTTGTGTCAGACGAACTAGTGATGAAAACCAAAATTTGTGAAAATCGTCGTTTCACGATTACGGAACTTTCACAACATTTTCACCAAATTCACGGAGTTTGGTGCATTTAATAGTGGCGGAGAAGCATGGTCACCACAAATTTTGTGCTAGTGGGGTTTCCAAAATCCTAATGGAAGACCACTAGAAACAGATTGGTTGGAGCACTGATCTTCTTCGAAGATTTCGAGAGAAAGGATAGCGAAGTTATTGTTCGTATCGCAGTAGCGGAAGAGACTTGCAGGAAGAATGCCAATTATGAAACAAAAAGGCAGCCGATGGAATGGGGACACACAAAGGAAGTGTTTTCAAAAGCTGCCAGATCGAAAGATCTTGAGTAAAGTGTTTTGGAACTCTAAGGGAGTGATTGTCATTGATATCCTTGAACACGGCACAACAATTAACTCAGAGAGGTATTGTCAAACACTGGCAAAGTTACGACAGGCGGTACAAATGAGCGTCGTTGAAAACTTAGGGCAAAAGTTTTGTTTTATCACGGCAAAGCACGTCAACATACGGCCAATCGTATCCTAGGGCTCCTTCGGGGTTTTGATTGGAAGGTGTGTGATCATCCACCATATAGCCAAGATCTGGTGCTGAGCGACTGCCACCACTCCCCAGCAATGAAGACGTGGCTCGCTACACAGCACTTTGATACCACGGCCGAACTGCATGCGGTTGTAAGTCAATGTTGGTAACGGCAGGCGGTAGATTTCTACTGAGACGATATTGAAAAGCTTGTGCCACGTTATAAATGTCTCAATTTGAATTTCGGCTATGAAGATTTGGTTTTTCAATATTGTTAATTTATTACTTTCTTGACAGCTCTCGCAAAACGGTTAAAAATTTATATGACCCAAAATTTTCATCTGTTAGAATCAAACCCGATGCAGTTATTGTTACTGTTATTTCACCATTTACATTTGATAACGTGTTGAGTTCTTTGGAAAACATTAATTATTTAACAATAACAATGGTTAGCTGAAACAGAATTGAAGTAAAACTTGTTCTGGCTTTTATAAGGTAGTTCGGTACATAGGAAGGAAACTGAGTTAAAATTTTAAATTTCTATCAACTGACAGGAGAAAATGCTCAAATTTTGACTTAATATCTTTAGCAGTGCATGAAAAAAATATAAACATGAAGAAAGGTTGGTTGGTTTATTATGCTGCTGGTAACACTAACAGTAATTTGGGTAGTGTGAAGAGAAAGGGGAATGAAAATGTATTCATAAAAGTTCAGAATGGTTTTAGTAGATTTGTTTCAGGAAGTACACGTTCAGCCCACGTTGTACAGAAACCATTCCTGAAAAAAAATATCTTACCTAATGAAAATCACAATTTGAATTAATGGAGTTTAATATTTCAGTAAACTTTTAACACTTTTAAGTAATTTCAAAAATAAGTCCTGCTTTGGACGCAAAAAATCCCTATACTAAGGACATTCATGAATGACAGGACAACGTTTGTGAATGAGTCCAACATATTATCACATCTGATGATTTCAACTGAAACATGGTTGTGAGATTTATCAGTCAATAAGGAGAGCTGCAACTGATAGACACTTCATACCTACTCATAAACACAAATTTTTAATAAATGACATTCTGTTTGTGGATAAAAGTGGCTGAGTTCGTTCTTATTTTAGACACAGTCACGGCTTATAATCGCGATCATTATTAGTCCCGGTTGTACACTGACCCCCTTCAGAAACTATACGACACAGGCGAAAATTGTAGAACTAAGCAGTCTCCACATGCGGCTCTATGAATTCTCATACTACGTTTTTGTATGAAAAAGCTACTGTCTGCATTGACGGATCCAATGCAAATATTAGTTCGAGGAAAAGCGGAAAGGTTTGCTACGGATTCGAAGCAAAGCAGATGTCCGTGAACTACGGGACCAGAACGTCACTTGTCCATGGAGGTAACCAAACTCTGTGCCAGCACTCAAGTTCAGACTCCTGAGTCCACCATGCCAATATCTAATGTGTTTTTATCACTTCACATAGCGGTCACCTTTCACTTAAGGTTTGCTGCTGTTTATTGTTATAGTAACTTTGGGCCCCGTTGAAAGATGAAATTCACAATGCTGTGTCATTACCTGGATTCTTGTAATTTCTGCAGTCTGCACTGAAGCAAAATTTGGCGTTTGGCTCGATGGCACGTATATCGCGATTTAAAAAGTCCAAATATCCTCTACTGTCCTTTAGGCACCGCTTATTGGACATATCAGAAGAGCAAACATGATTTGCACATTCTCTAACTCTTCTCGCTGTACAGAATTACAATGCAATATTCGTTTGCCAATTATTATTTTTTTAAATTTTTTGTATCGTTTTTCTTTTATCTGAGATTACACAGCTGTGTATTTCAGACTATAGACAAACTACAACAGCTATGTGGAGAACTTGTTCAGTATATGAACTCTACAAAATTGTTAAGGCTTTCGTGGTCACTTTTTTACGAACTGTCTGTTTGTTTCTTTCTCGGACTCTCCGGCCGCCGTTCGTCTGATGATTTTTCTGACGTTTCGCAAGCACAAGTCGTTGGCATTGTCAAAGTTTCATCCTCCATTGCTGGTGGTGGACTGGAGGCGAATCTGTTAACTGGTAATTAGAATAGCACTTTGGTACTGCTTTAGAATGGATCGAGAGGTGAAACATATAGCCATGGACGAGAAGCTAAACGAGAGGGACATTAAATATAACGTCGTTTGGACTAAGGAACACTATGTTTATCATTACACTAATATACATATCGCTAAAACCAAATCGCTACAACAAAGACCTTATGAACACATATAAAAAGATATATGACTCCAACTCTCTCAACTTTTTTGCGTTAGAGATAATGTATTACAAGAAACATAAAGGAAGACAAAACAAGGTAATAACTCGAACAATTTTTGTTTTATTTGGTTTATTATTCTGTGAGCTATCAGCACGTAATTTGTATACGACTGCAATGATGCTTTTCGGAGTTACGTAAAACAGTGCCAGGGTGGAAGCACACAGGCATCACACAAATTCCAACTAACGAGCTGCTGTCTTTCGCCATCAAAGCTCATCTCGTTATTGAAGGTAACTTCAGTAGAGGGACTGCCTTGTACATAAAGAACCAAGCTACTGTAAGGAATCGTAGGCTTGAAATGAACTTTAAGTAGAAAAATAACGATACATACTTTTTGTCATTATATCTAGTGATATTGTCATACTTGGTTCGCAAGAATAGTTTCTTTTTGAGCGGTCTTCGGCTTATCAGATGTTAATAATTGCTGACAGCTTTCGTTATTGCGCTGCGCAAACGATATAATCATTGGAGGATTTAGTTGTTGAACGCGTTGACAAACGCAGTTTTTGAAGGACAAATCATAACGCTCCCCGTTAAATACGGACGGGTGAAATGAATATTTGGAAATAGTAAGTTAAATGTGTTGAAGCGATAACGAAGGTGATATTGCTACCTTGAAGGTTGTAAGCGGTGATTAAAGAAGCCCAAGGAAAATAAAGCGAAATTCTCAAGAACATAAGAATTATGATAGTTACGTAAAAATTCGTGATAGAGAAGTTATAGAGGCGACTTAATAATAGAGAAACAAAGCTTGCTTGTTTGTCTTCGCATGTGACCTTGGCAACACGCACTCGATGGTGTTGCCTGATGACACGTCTTGTCTCAACATGATGTTCACAGAAATCGAGGCGTGTGGTGTCGCTTTGCTCTCTCTTCACACCACCTTCTTTTTCCGACACTCTTTTTGCAGGTGCTCATATCTGATTATCAGTTTCCTTCGTCTAATTTGATGAGGATACTTTGGTATTTTCATACACTGCCCTCAGAGCAAAGCAGTGTTGTCAACGCCTGCATTGAGGGACCCGCTCCTCGTCAGTCATTCCTGCTATCATCAATGAATGTAGATCTGATGATGATCTCATATAAGATGGAAACCTGTCGTCTAAAAAATAAAAATTAACAACCTAAATGCGGTCACAATTGTGTTTGTTTAATAAATTAAATAATTTTTATCACTTCTCTCATACGTCTTTTTATGACATTCCTGAGTAATTCTTCTACTCCAATTCTTTTTTTAGTTTGTTGCTGCACTATTTGCAGTTATCCTTATTTCTTGCGTCTTAATTCTTTTTATTGTCTTTCACCACGAACATCCCACTGGTATCAAAACCATTCTCGCATCAGAAAACACAACTTACAGAAGACAGATAAGCTTTTTAAGACATTGTAACCTACACATAGAGTGGAGGGTATTCCCAACTAGACGTTCTGTACCATGACGTGGGATGTCAGATTATAGCGCTTTACTTAAGTGAAGGCGACCGCAATAAGATTAAAGTTCTGGACTGGGCAGGGTATGTACTAAGAGCTAATGATAGAATGTTTAAGTGACTCAAAGAACCACAAGGGTTTGAAGATTAGTGTTAAGATGCCAGAGAAAGAAGAGAGATAATTGAAATTCATAATTGCAGGAGCTAGTCACTAATTTAGTAATTTTCTGCAGAAGGCCAAGGCTCTAAAAGGACTTTTGCAATGTAATAAACCTTTGGTTGTTAAGTGATAAATTCATAGTATGTGCACCATAAGCAAATAAAGTGTAGGAAGGTATCGTACGGTAACCAATGAAGGAAAACCATGCAGAACGTCATCTTGATTCCCTTATGTCATGGACGAAATCAATGTCGTTAGCGAAACTTGTTACTGATATTTCTTTCTCTTACTCTTTCATTTTGGTAGTAACCTCTTCTTTCTTTTTTGTGTTACCGATCGACGCACTTTCCTCGAATTCGGAAAGAGTACAAACCCTATATCGGCCATCCACATTTACATATTTTGTGATTTACATAAAATCACTTCATTCGATATCCTAGCTGGAATGGTCGATCTGAGAAGAGTACGATAGATAGGTCTCTGGTCTTACTCATTTTTCTCTGACCCAGACTCGCGTTCCATGATTAATGATGTCACCGGTGAGAATACGTTTTAACCCATCCCTTCAACTTTAGGTGTTCCTATTTTTAGTTTACCATCCCTGCAAGGCTCTTCATTCAGAGTTCGGAACACATTTAATAACTAAAATTTGTTTCGTAAAGCTTCTTTGCTTTAATCAGTGTGAAAGCAAAAGGCTATTCGGATATTTTTCCTCTCCTAAATATGGCGGACATACAAGTAAAATTTGCAATTTCAGCTGCCAAACTGTTTGACAATATCCCCTGCTTTCATCTCAGAATAGTACTTGACACGGGCGACACAGGCACATATGTGCACATATAGATACGCACACGCATCCAGAAACTCAAATTCGCGTACAGCAGACACAGATGAGCTTCGATGTTGAAAGACACTAACATCAACATTAATTAATTAGAACTTCACATTCTCCAGGTAAGTGTACTGTTTCAGTGATAATACAACATATATTGTCAAATGTTCAATAATATTACGTAAACATAACAGGCGAACGCTGCACTGCCTACAAATGCCGACAATACTTGCAGCGGCTGGTTGGTTTTAGTTTATTGGGATTTAATCAACGTAAGTGAAGTATTACGTCATGTTGTTGTGGAAGTACCGTCACTCAGATTAAATTACCAGCAAATTTTAGGCTTCAAGGACCACGCAGAAGCTTGACAAAAAAGTTCAGTTTAGAAAAGCTGTTTCGTAGAAGGTAAGCAAGGTCGCTATCTTTCGTTTAGTGATTGTATTTTGACGGGGCGGTCGGTAAAGTAAGGGCTCAATCCCATTCTTTCTGTTTATCGACTGTTATCCGTTACCTCTTTCCCCTCATAACAAGGCGTTGTCGGATCCTCGGATCTCAGTGCGTGATGTATCGCACGAAGCCGTTGTAAAATTACTTGTTAAGTCGTGAAGAACTGACAGTCTAACATTTAAGGTGCGCATCAGGAAACGCTGTAGCTTCGACGCAACTACTGAATAAAAATTGATTCATTTGGGTTTATGACACATAGCAGAGCAAACCGGACCTCTCTGACCTTTATGAAACAAGAAAATCATTTCGGATCTTGGTGGTTCTGGTTACTGGATTTCCAGTAAATTACAAGGGAATGTGGAGTGTGAGAGAGAGTACGGCCAACTCTAGGTCAGATGCTAAATAAACGTTTGTTATAAACCTGCTCTACTACTGCACAAAACAGAATGGGTACATTGTGATTTAAAATACATATTCTACACGGTCCCTTACATACGCACATGGGAAAATATTAACAACATACCTTATTATAAACGTCAGCACAGGCACCTACCATAGGATTGCGGTACTAGTCCAAGGACTTGTTGAGGAATGAATAATTATGTACCGCACTTTCAATGGTCACTCACACAGCAGGGAACTATGGGAATTCCTACACGCTGTACAGATACAGGGAAGATTACTAACCGCATTAAATTACACATGAAAGAAATCGAAATCTATGATATCCAACAAATGAAGGACTAATTTTGATAAACGTCAATATATGAAAGCACTGTATTATATTTGGAAACAAAGTTAGTACCATGCAATCGGTGAAGATGACTGAAGTCAGGACTCGAGCTCAGAGGCAACCAGTAAAAACACAAACCCGTTTCATGTGAATGTTAGCATACATATAGGGGTGCATTTCATTCAGTTAATGTAGCAGAATCCAGTAGGAATGATCCCTAAAAGCAAATATTGAATTCGGCTACATCTTTTGGTCGGTACCGCGAAGAACCAGTGCAATCTGGAACATACGAGAAATGTCATTCACATTACTCATTACGGCGAAGGCTACACCCTGTGCACTAGTATGCATTAATTATTAGGAACGGCTGAGTACGTTGAACTTAATCGAAATGTACATACTGAGATTGATCCGGACTACGACGTTGAAGGTAAAAATTAGAGAGATTCGAACTCAAACGGAGTCTTACTAGGTGGTGTCCTTTTCATAAACCATTTTCAACGGGAACAGGAAAATGAGGAAATGACAGTCGTACACAGATCACCCTCCTCCTCACACCAGACAAGATATTTCATTGACACTATTACTTCACTTCCAATCTTCCACTGTACACTTTACATTATGTGATCAAAAGTATCGGGACACCTGGCTGAAAATATCTTACAAGTTAGTGGCGACCTCCATCGGTAATGCTGGAATTCAATATGGTGTTGGCCCATCCTTAGCCTCGATGACAGCTTCTACTCTCGCAGCCATACGTCCACTCAGATGCTGGAAGGTTTCTTCGGGAATGACAGCCCATTCTTCACGGAGTACTGCACTGAGGAGAGGCATCGGCGTTGGTCGGTGAGGCCTGGCACGAAGTCGGCGTTCCGAAACATTCCAAAAGTGTTCTATACGATTCAGGTCAGGACTCTGTGCAGGCCAGTCCATTACAGGAATGTTACTGTCGTGTAACCACTGCGCCACAGACAGTGCATTATGAACAGGTGCTCGATAGTGTTAAAAGATGCAATCGCCATCCCCGAGTTGCTCTTCAACACTGGGAAGCAACAAGGTTCTTAAAACATCAATGAAGGCCTGTGGTGTGATAGTACCACGCAAAACAACAAGGGATGCAATCTCCCTCCATGAAAACTACGACCACACCATGACACCAACGCCTCCGAAATTTACTGTTAGCACTACACACACTGGCAGATGTTCACCGGGCATTCGCCATACCCACACCCTGCCACCGGATGGCCACATTGTGTACCGTGATTCGTCACTCCACACAATGTTTTTCCACAGTTCAATGGCTCCTTACACCAAGCGAGGCGTCGTTTGGCATTTACCGGCGTGGTATGTGGCTTATGAGCAGCCGCTCGACCATGAAATCCAAGTTTTCTCACCTCCCGCGTAACTGTCATAGTATTTAGTGTATCCTGATTAAGTTTAGAATTCCTGTGTGATGGTCTGGATACATGTCTCCCTATTACACATTACGACCCTCTTCTACATCTACATCTACATCTACATCTACATCCATACTCCGCAAGCCTCCTGACGGTGTGTGGCGGAGGGTATCTTGAGCACATCTATCGGTTCCCCTTCTGTTCCAGTCTCGTATTGTTCGTGGAAAGAAACATTGTCGGTATGCCTATGTGTGGGCTCTAATCTCTCTGAGTTTATCTCATGGTCTCTTCGCGAGATATACGGTGGGGGGGAGCAATATACTGCTTGACTCCTCGGTGAAGGTATGTTCTCGAAACTTCAACAAAAGCCCGTTCCGAGCTAGTTAGCGTCTCTCTTGCAGAGTCTTTCACTGGAGTTTATCTATCATCTCCGTAACGATTTCGCAATTACTAAATGATCCTGTAACGAAGCGCGCTGCTCTCCGTTGGATCTTCTCTATCTCTTCTATCAACCTTATCTGGTACGGATCCCACACCAGGGAGCAGTATTCAAGAAGTGGGTGAACAAGTGTACTGTAACCTACTTCCTTTGTTTTCGGACTGCATTTACTTAGGATTCTTCTAATGGATATCAGTCTGGCATCTGCTTTACCAACGATTAATTTTATATGGTCATTCCATTTTAAATAACTCCTAATGCCTACTCCCAGATAATTTATAGAATTAACTGCTTCTAGTTGCTGACCTGCTATATTGTAGCTAAATGATAAAGGATCTTTCTTTCTATGTATTCGCAGCACATTACTCTTGTCTACATTGAGATTCAATTGCTATTCCCTGCAACATGCGTCAATTCGTTGCTGATCCTTCTGCATTTCAGTACAATTTTCCATTGTTACAACATCCCGATGTACTACAGCATCATCCGCAAAATGCCTCAGTGAACTTGCGGTGTTATCCACAAGGTTATTTATGTATATTGTGAATAGTAACGGTCCTACGACACTCCCCTGCGGCACACCTGAAATCACTCTTACTTCGGAAGAATTCTCTCCATTGAGAATGACATGCTGTGTTCTGTTATCTAGGAACTCTTCTGTCACGCAATTGGTCTGATGGTCCATATGTTCTTACTTCGTTCATTAAATGAGTGTGGGGAACTGTATCAAACGCCTTGCGGAAGTCAAGAAACACGGCATCTACCTGGGCGGTCTCTGTCACCCACAGGCGAGGTCAGCCTATACGCTTTTGTGCTGTACGTGTCCTTCGCGTTTCCACTTCACCATCACATCGGAAATAATGGACTAGGGATGTTTAGGAGTGTGGAAATCTCGCGTACACACGTATGACACAAGTGACATCTAATCACCTGACCACGTTCGAACTCCATGAGTGATTTTTGAAAGCTCGTACGATTTAAAACGAAAAAATGTCGTACATGAAATACATAACTGACACCTAATTCCGTTTACAATACTTACTAACTGATACATGAATAGTTCACCTCCTTACTATTTTCTACTGCACTGCTTTAAATCTTACGAGTATTTTCATAGATACAAAAATTCACAATCATAAGTTTCCTGGTTTATCTGTATGGAGTAGGAAAAATTATTTTATACCTTTTAGTCCGAGACAAAAGGTTGTATACACTCTATTCGGGTCTCTTACGCTGTCTAATGACTACTGAGGTCGCTAAAACGAAATACCTGGCAATAGGTGGCAACACAGTGAACCTAATATAAGAAACGTATGTTTTTGAGGGTCTTGATACCTTTTGATCACATAGTGTACTTCCGTTATACGCAAATTTTACTGGAATGAAGAAATGTGATCTTCACCACAAAGACTACTGACTGTGAAACCGATAGAAGCGTATCGGTTCCCGCATCGCAATCCCTACTTTAAACTACACAGAGCATTCTGGATCTACATCGAACCATATGCCGGACAGCAGAGATATACACGAATTGATGGCTACAACGAGAGTGTCTTAGAAAACCAGCCCATCCATGGCCGCAGGCACCGGGGCCTGTCGTTTTTGTATGGTGGGAGAAAAGTGCGTTACATGGAACTAGGCAACAGAATGAACCAAAAAATGGGTAAGCACTGAGTCTGCAGCGAATTACGTTGCTGGATATCTATGGAAAGAACCCAGAGACGTTGGTACCACTATACACTGAGGAAACAAAACCTCCCTATTCATACAGATCAAACCACCACCCACACATCCACAAATCACAGACATTATGCAAGACCTGGAAGGGAGAAAGAAAGTAAATTGAAATAAATTTTCAGTATACAACCTTTTGTCTCGGACTAAAAGGTATAAAATAATTTTTCCTACTCCATACAGATAAACCAGGAAACTTATGATTGTGAATTTTTGTATCTATGAAAATACTCGTAAGATTTAAAGCAGTGCAGTAGAAAATAGTAAGGAGGTGAACTATTCATGTATCAGTTAGTAAGTATTGTAAACGGAATTAGGTGTCAGTTATGTATTTCATGTACGACATTTTTTCGTTTTAAATCGTACGAGCTTTCAAAAATCAACAATGACAATTTTCAGTACTTCATCTAGGGGCTAAGAAACTGTATGGGGCTAGGAGATAATATTTTGTACTTCTCACGCCGATTTAAAAATGTGTTATACGAAAAATTCGTTTTATTTAAATAATTTTATTTCGTTTTAGGTTGATGTGCGTAAAATTTTTGAATAGACTTGAAACATTTCGATGAGTTAGAAGAAGAGGCATATGATAAATTTCAATTTCATTTCACTTTCCCCTCTCTTGAGCCAACCAGGATTTGCTTACTGCTACGTATACTAACGTAAAGACCTTGCAGGTATAAATTAGAAAAATTAGAGCTCAAACGGGGTCTTACTGGGAGTCGTTCTTTTCACAAGCCACCCGCAACTGGAGCAGAAAAATGGGAAAATGGCAATGGTTTACGGATCACCCTCTTCGTCAGACCTGACAAGAAACTGCAATAGACACCATTTCTTCACTTCAGGACTTTCCGCTGCACACATCTGAAATTTGTACATAGCTTTATTACGCGCATAGAAATCGTGAACATCATTAAATTCAAACATAAGTTTATCTTTGTCCACTGTGCTCATTTCAGTAACTTTCAGTAAGAATATTGTGGGTTATTGAATACTAAGTGTTGCAAAATTAAATTCCAATATCGTACAGTTGTCAGGAAGAGTGCACTCCTGCTTTGAAGAAGTCCTTCGTTTGTATCAGTGGACCATTGTTTCTTTGAACATACCATTCTCATTTCAATGTTTAGGAGATTGTAATTTAATTATTTCTACACTCCTGGAAATTGAAATAAGAACACCGTGAATTCGTTGTCCCAGGAAGGGGAAACTTTATTGACACATTCCTGGGGTCAGATACATCACATGATCACACTGACAGAACCACAGGCACATAGACACAGGCAACAGAGCATGCACAATGTCGGCACTAGTACAGTGTATATCCACTTTTCGCAGCAATGCAGGCTGCTATTCTCCCATGGGGACGATCGTAGAGATGCTGGATGTAGTCCTGTGGAACGGCTTGCCATGCCATTTCCACCTGGCGCCTCAGTTGGACCAGCGTTCGTGCTGGACGTGCAGACCGCGTGAGACGACGCTTCATCCAGTCCCAAACATGCTCAATGGGGGACAGATCCGGAGATCTTGCTGGCCAGGGTAGTTGACTTACACCTTCTAGAGCACGTTGAGTGGCACGGGATACATGCGGACGTGCATTGTCCTGTTGGAACAGCAAGTTCCCTTGTCGGTCTAGGAATGGTAGAACGATGGGTTCGATGACGGTTTGGATGTACCGTGCACTATTCAGTGTCCCCTCGACGATCACCAGTGGTGTACGGCCAGTGTAGGAGATCGCTCCCCACACCATGATGCCGGGTGTTGGCCCTGTGTGCCTCGGTCGTATGCAGTCCTGATTGTGGCGCTCACCTGCACGGCGCCAAACACGCATACGACCATCATTGGCACCAAGGCAGAAGCGACTCTCATCGCTGAAGACGACACGTCTCCATTCGTCCCTCCATTCACGCCTGTCGCGACACCACTGGAGGCGGGCTGCACGATGTTGGAGCGTGAGCGGAAGACGGCCTAACGGTGTACGGGACCGTAGCCCAGCTTCATGGAGACGGTTGCGAATGGTCCTCGCCGATACCCCAGGAGCAACAGTGTCCCTAATTTGCTGGGAAGTGGCGGTGCGGTCCCCTACGGCACTGCGTAGGATCCTACGGTCTTGGCGTGCATCCGTGCGTCGCTGCGGTCCGGTCCCAGGTCGACGGGCACGTGCACCTTCCGCTGACCAATGGCGACAACATCGATGTACTGTGGAGACCTCACGCCCCACGTGTTGAGCAATTCGGCGGTACGTCCACCCGGCCTCCCGCATGCCCACTATACGCCTTCGCTCAAAGTCCGTCAACTGCACATACGGTTCACGTCCACGCTGTCGCGGCATGCTACCAGTGTTAAAGACTGCGATGGAGCTCCGTATGCCACGTCAAACTGGCTGCCACTGACGGCGGCTGTGCACAAATGCTGCGCAGCTAGCGCCATTCGACGGCCAACACCGCGGTTCCTGGTGTGTCCGCTGTGCCGTGCGTGTGATCATTGCTTGTACAGCCCTCTCGCAGTGTCCGGAGCAAGTATGGTGGGTGTGACACACCGGTGTCAATGTGTTCTTTTTTCCATTTCCAGGAGCGTATTTCCAATCTTTGGTCCATTACGGCCAGGGGACATTGGCTGATACGAACTTCTCAATTCAATAAACTTTACCAGCAGCCCTATACTTCAGGTTATTTTATTTTATTTCGAAAACAACCATTTTCGGCAATTCATTTTGCCACCTTCAGACCCCATACGCTCTTTTTGAATCAACGAGCTTATCGTATAGCGCCATAAAACTGGATACCGTTAATCCCAATCGTTGTGCTACTGATTCACACGGAAGTGTGATACCAACTGAGACCACCTACAATCAACGAACGTGGTCAAAGGTTTCCCTTATTTTATTACGATGATAGTTTCTCCCGGAGTAGGGGTCGACGTCAACAAACTATTTCCAATTTCGGAGTTACAAGTTAGTGTTTCAAAGATTGTCGATGTACTCCGTCAATCCTATCCGGTAAAGATTTCAGATCGCACAGCAGTACTCCAAAAGAGGACGGACAAGCATAGTACAGGCAGTCTCCTTAGTAGATCTGTGGCATGTTAAAATTTTCTGCCAATGAAACGCAGTCTTTGGTTCGTCTTCTCAAAACATTTTCTCTGTGTTTCTTCCAGTTTATGTTTTTGGTAAGAGTAGATCTTATGTACTTAGCAGAAGTTACGGTCTTAAGATTTGATTGACCTATCGTGTAATCGAAGTTTAACGGACTTCTTTCGGCACCCATTGGGATGACCTCACACTTTTCGTTATTTAGGGTCAATTACCAATTTTCGCACCATACATATACCTTATCTAAATAGTTTTGCAATTGATTTTGATCTTCTGATGACTTTACTAGACGACAAACGACAGAATCATTTGCAAACAACCTAATACGGCTGCTCAGATTGTCTCCTAAACCGTTTATATATATACGTAACAGCAGAGGGCCTATAACACCACCTTCGGGAACGCCAGAAATCATTTCTGTTTTACTCGATGACTTTCCGTCAATCACTACGAACAAACCACATATCTCAGACGATATTCCATACGCGCGTAATTTGATTAGAAGCCGCTTTTGCGGTAAGGTGTCAAAAGTCTTCTGGAAATCTAGAAATGCGGCATCAGTTTGAAATCTGTGGTCGATAGCACTCAACACTTCGTGCAAGTAAAGAGCTAGTAGTGTCTTACATGAACTTTTTTTTTCTAAATAAGTTCTGACTATCTGTCACTACACCGTTCTCTTAAAGGTAATTCACACAGTCCGAACGTAATATATGTTCCAAAATCCTGCTGCATATCGACGTTAATGATACGGACCGGTAATTTAGTGAATTACTTCGATTATCTTTCTTCAGTACTGATGTGACCAATATAACTTTCCTGTCTTTGGATACGGATCTTTCGTCGAGCGAGCGATTGTGTGTGCCTGTTAAGAATGAAAGAAACCTAGCTGGTACGGAAGACTTGGTTTTATTAAGTTATTTACAATGCTTCACTGATCCGAGGATATCTACTTCTAAGTTAATCATATTGGCAGCTGTTCTTGGTTCTAATTCTGGAACATTTACTTCGTCTTCTTTGGTGAATGATTTTCGGAAATTTGTATTTAGCAACTATGATTTAGCAGAACCGTCATCCACAGTATTTCAATTGCTATCTGACACTGAATGTGTCTTGCCACTAGCCTACTTTACACACGACTAGAATCTTTTTGTATTTTCTGCCAGGTTTCGAGACAATGATTCGTTGCGGGAACTTATAAGCATCTGGCGTTGAAGTCCGCGCTAAATTTTGAGCTTGTGCAAAAGACTGAGAATTTTGCGTTCGTTTAAATTTTGCATACTTTTTTCGATGATTCTGCATCAGTGCTATGACCTGTTTTTTGTACCATGGGGGATCAGCTGCGTCTTTTGTCAACTTATTTGGTATAAATCTCTGAATTGATGTTGATACTGTTTCTGTGTATTCATGCCACATGTCGCCTACATTTATATTAATTGCTTGTTTCCCAGCAAGGCGCCAAGAGAACTTTCCTGAGCCTTTTTCAATAGATATATTTTTCGTTAATGTTGGCGCCTTTGGGAGTTACGGTATTCAGTATCGCTACGACAATCCTGTTTTCACTAACTGCTGTAGCCGTTTTTACGCTCGTTATTAGCTCAGAATTATTTGCTGTTAAGAGGTAAAGCGTGTTTTCGCAACCGTTTACTATTCGAGTGGGTTCACGAACTTACTGCTCGAAAAAACTTTCAGCGCTTAGCACAATTTGAGAAGATGTTTAATGCTTACCCCCGGATTTAAACGTGTATTTTCGCAAACATGCCGACGTTACATTGAAGTCACCACTAACTATGATTCTGCGAGTCGGATTAGATTCAAGTTGTCTTTCAACCTTTCAGTAACCGTATCATCTGAGTTGGGACCCTGGTAAAAGGATCAAATTATTATTTTATTCTGGTTTCCATGAATTACTTCTGCCTCTACTAACTCATAGGAACTATCTACTTCAATTTCCTACAAGATAAACTACCTCTAATAGCAAGAAACACGCGACCGCCAACTGTATTTTGCCAAGTCCTTCGCAAAAATTTCTGCTGATCTTACACTGATCAGCCAGAACTTTATGACAATTACCCTATCATAGTTATAATCTCGTCCAGGCGTAGGAGCACCACCTGGCGCGGAACGATTGCTAGTCAGACACAAGCATGGTGCATGTAGCTTCAGTGAGCGGGCTGCCTGTGTGTAGAATGGAGAAGGAGCAGGATCTATCTGAGTTTGGCCGAGGGCGGATTCTGATGGCCCGGAGGCTCGGCACGAGCATTTCGGAATCTGCACGACTTGCAGGGTGTTCGAGGAGTATTGTGGTGAGTGTCTTCAACACATGGCGAAACCAAGGTGAAACCGCGTCCAGGCGTCGTGGGGTAGGGCGGGCACCACTCATTTCAGATGTCGGACGACGTGGACTGTGCAGACTGGCGACAAACTATGGATGAACTAAAATTAGACTTTAATGTTGGCCAAAGTAGAAATGCGTCTGAACTAACAGTACAGCGAACCCTCCCAACGACAGGCATGTGGCAAAATTAACGCCACGACGTCGGCAACTATGATTGAAATCGGCGCGTGACCATCGGCACCGGACGTTGGCGCAGTGGCAGAGCGTTACATGGTCTGACGAATCTCAATGCCTTCTTCATCATGCCGATGCGAGGCCGCGAATCCGTCGTCTTCCAGGATCTCTTTAACATTTTTAGTGCGGGACGGCGACAAGCAGGCGGCGGCTCGATTATGCTCTGGGTAACACTCACATGGGCGTCCATAGGTCCAGTGGAGCTCGAGTAAGGCACCATGACGACCAACCTAGCTTACGCTGGTTGCAGAACACGTGCACCCCTTCATGACGACCATATTTTCCTACAGCCAAGGCATTTTTCAACTAGATAATGCACCACGTTACAAGGCCATAAGTGCGCGGGAGTGGTTCGAGAAACACAGTGATGAGTTGCAATTAATGTGCTGGCTTCCGAACTTGCCAGATATGAACCCGATCGAATACATCTCAGATTTGATTGATCGTGGCGTCAGAGCTCATCACCTTCCTTCCCGGAATTTACAGGAATTAGGTGACTTCTTGTGTAGATGTGATACCAACTCCCTCCAGTGATCCTACGTAGACCTCATTGCTTCCATGCCACACTTGCCACCTCTGTTATTCGAACCAAAGGGAACATACCGGCTATTAGTTAGGTGGTCATAATGTTTTGGCTGACCATAATGCAATGCCGCTGGAACAAGAGATCCTGAGAAAATTCCCAGCACAAGGATTGAACCGCTGACTGCGGAGGAAGAAACTGAAGAGGAACTAGGAGCAACCTAATAACCCAGAAGATTTTAGTTTCAAATTGGTGTCATCAGAAAAGATCGTGGTGATAAGTGAAATAGTCAGAAACGTCTATGCTTAAGGCAAGTGCAGCTAGCACCACATTTGTTCACGTAGGTGTTGCATCTTTGAACAACATATGAAGCTGGCTGAATGATACCGGAACCATTGATGTAGCACAAAAATTTTCATTTTTTTCTGCCTTCAGTGAAAGATATTCTCCAGGATCAATTTCTAAGATGTGTGCTGTTGTAAAATTCCTGGTAGAAAATGTTATCCTCATGTACAAGAAGGTTTCGCTGGACTTTATGCTCTAATTTTTGGAAATATGTGAAGCATAATCTCGTGGAAACACTTGTTCTACCGAACATCCACTACTGTGACGAAATTGAGGATGGAATGTTTAGTAAATGTACTAGACGGGTAGAAATCAGCACGGATGTTTGTGAGCGCTACATCTGTAATTTTAATCTACCAGACAGTGTCACTGATTCAGATAAAGAGGCACTGAAATAAATCGGAAGTTCACCAAATGACTCTTTTTTAATTTCATCAAAATTTTTGAAATCGATTGAAAATTTCACACACTCAAGGCTAAAACGGAGAAAGTAATTATTTAATTAAAAATAAAGTTTTACTACATCATATTTTTAAACCAGGTTAAGAAGTTTAAAATACGTTCTCTTAGCCCCATACAGCTTCCTAACCCTTTGCAGATGGTCCTGAAAATTTGTTATTGTGATTGTGTAATGGCTGTAAAAATACATGTAAGACTTATAAAGAAAAACTTGGGGGTGCATACAATACATAACTGATGCAAGAATAATTCACTTTCTACTATCTGTTGCATGTGCGGTACGTTTTTCATTATAAATCTTAGAATTATTTTCACAGCTATTAAAAATTCACAATCTCACGTTTCCAGAAATTTCTATGTGGGTCTGGGAATCTGAATGGGGCTAGAAGAAATTATTTTGTACTTTATAGTAGGCTATAAAAAGCATTATATTACAATTTTTATATAAATAATCATTAACCTGTACCAGTGCGAATTTTTATTTCCAAATTAGGTATGATATGATTATCATTATATTTTACATGTAATGTAAAGTATGTATAATGCCAGGTTGAATGAATTAACTCACAGTGTTATACAACTGCTCTTACCGACTAAGGCATGCAGTCACAGGACTGCGGGTTCGAGCCTCGACTACGCATATTTTCCTAGTCAATCAGAGATTATCAAGGGTTCTATTTGAATAAGGAACTCTCTGTTGTACTGTATTTTCCAGTGAAACGCTATGTTGAGATAACTGAACATTCTGCCCTCGATGCTTTCCTGCACTGACCTTTGGGTTTAGACACAGTGTCGAAGAACAGTTCTGTCAGCAGAATGCTCTCTTACAGTAGCTAAATAGCTGTGCCCCGCTGAATATGAAATTATTTGTCTCTATTCACGCACTGTTAGAAATTTTTGTTGGAATTACTTTCCCGGCAGTGCTGCGGTGATGGGGCCATCTGCTACAGAGTTGGAACAAGCACCTAGCACTCCATCATCGGCAAAAATTGAGTTTAATATTCTGGTTATGTGACGCGAGGTGTATTAAATATGAAATTGGTACGAGTAGATACCACATTACGATTTTAGCTTAAGAATGCCTGTTATGCCTTGTCACATATAATCAGCATCTGTCCTACTTGAACCTTAACGAAGCCGGCCGGTGTGGCCATGCGGTTCTAGGCGCTTCAGTCTGGAACCGCGTGACCGCTACGGTCACAGGTTCGAATCCTGCCTCGGGCTTGGATGTGTGTGATGTCCTTAGGTTAGTTAGGTTTACGTAGTTCTAAGTTCTAGGGGACTGATGACCACAGATGTTAAGTCCCATAGTACTCACAAGGGAACCTCCCCATCGCACCCCCCTCAGATTTAGTTATAAGTTGTCACAGTGGATAGGCCTTTAAAAACTGAACACAGATCAATAGAAAAAACAGGAAGAAGTTGTGTGGAACTATGAAAAAAATTAGTAAAATATACAAACTGAGTAGTACATGCGCAACATATGTAACATCAAGGAGAACATGACCTCAGGAGCGCCGTGGTCCCGTGGTTAGCATGAGTAGCTGCGGAACAATAGGTCTTTGGTTCAAATTTTACTTTCTTTATTTTCGCAAAGTTATGATCTGTCCGTTCGTTCATTGACGTCTCTGTTCACTGCAATAAGTTTAGTGTCTGTGTTTTGCGACCGCACCGCAAAACCGTGCGATTAGTAGACGAAAGGACGTGCCTCTCCAATGGGAACCGAAAACATTTGATCGCAAGGTCATAGTTCAACCGATTCCTCCACAGGAAAACACGTCTGATATATTCTATACGACACTGGTGACAGCATGTGCGTCACATGACAAGAATATGTTGTCGACCCACCTGACTTGTACACTTAGCGAATGGGTAAAAAGATTATTCTACCTTGCCCGATTTAGGTTTTCTTGTGGATGTGATAATTACTCCCAAAAAAGTGTTGAAAATATAAGAGTTTGTCACATAAACTGAAAATAAAAAATTAAACTTTTCACCCGAGAGAAGACTTGAACCTAGGACCTCTCGTTCCGTAGCTGCTTTCGCTAAGCACGGGACCACGGCGCTCCTTGACTCCGACTGTCCTTGATGTTGCCTATCTTCACATGGACTACTCAGTTTGTATATTTTACTAATTTTTTTCATAGTTCCCCACAACTTCTTCCTGTTTTGTCGATTGATCTGTGTTCAGTTTTTCAAGGCCTATCCACTGTGTTAACTTATAACTAAATCTGAGGGGGGTGCGATGGGGAGGTTCCCTTGTCAGAGCCATTTGAACCAACCAACCTTAACGAAGAAACGAATATAAATTGTCTGAGGAAGAAAGTCTTGACTGGTAAATCTAACTCCTCAAATTATCTTGTTATTTTGTGTGTGAGTGTGGGTGCGTGTTTAAGTACGTGAGAGAGTGGGAGCGAGAGAAAGAGAAAGAGAGAGAGAGAGAGATGGAGGGAGAAAGAGAGGAAGACATAGAGAGGAGGAGAAAGTGTGTGTGTGTGTGTGTGTGTGTGTGTGAGAGAGAGAGAGAGAGAGAGAGAGAGAGAGAGAAGAGAGAGAGGAAGAGATGGAGGAGAGAGAGCGAAATTAGCTGGAGACCAAGCAACAGAGACTTTTATAGGAGAGAGGAAGAATAGAAGGAATGAAAGGAAATGCAGGAACAAGTGGTGGACGGGAATGACGTAGTGTATCTGCGCTGTCGGCGGCAGGTGGGTGTGCCGTCGCTTTCGGCCGGGCCCCGGCGGCGGCAGCGTGGTGGCGGGTAACAAATAGCCCCGGGCAGCAGCTCGTTAGCTTGTTACAGTCCTGAGGAGCGCGCGGCGGCGCGGCGCAGTGATACACTGCCGGCGCCGCGGCCCTTATCAGCGTCAGGAGGGGAGTTTGCTCAAGGAGGGGGCGGGGGAAGGAGAGATGAGGAGGAGAGAGGAGCCGCTGCGAGCCCTGGACAGAGGAGGGGCGGAGGGGTTGGGAGGGGAGGGAGACATAACTCAGCGGTGCGCAGATAGGCGGCCCGCGCCGTCGTTAATAAACACGTTGGCCAGCGGTAACGGCCGCCAGGCACGCGATGCGCTCAACAGCCATGTCCCTCTACGTGTAGCACACGTGTCCACTTACCGCTGCGTCTCTCCGCTGAGGGAAAGAGCTCAATTTTCGCGGCTTGGCGTGGAAAGTCTATTTTTTAAGGCTGAAGGTAAATTAATTTTCCGAATGTTCCCTGCTAGATCTACGAACATTGTCCATCGTTATCCCAGTCGGTAAAAGAGGTCACTGTAATGTAGTGTGCTGATGTGTTAGCGTGGTTTGATGATGGAAAAAATGAGAGGGTAAAACCCAGTAGCGCCATATAGCCAACCCGTCTCCAGTAGCTCCAACAGAACCTCCGATATCAACGTCCCCATGATCACCAATAGTGTCACATGCCTTCACTTAGTGATACACTGCAGAGAGATCTGAAATTTCAGCCAGGAGATTAGCACAAAGTGTAGTGATCCAGAACTTCACGCCATCATTCTTCCTCTCCTCTGCCGTAAAGAAAAAATGGATAACAGCATGTGATGTACCGAGGCGGTAGTCCATCCATTGGCCATGGCCGACTTTACTTAACTTCAGTGACCTGACAACAGACGATGTATTTAGCGAGGCATTCTTAATGGCTGTTTCTCAGTCAGTAGTTGCCAAATGTAGACTGCTTCCACTCAGAAGTGTTTCCTAGCGGCTACACTCATTAGATGTGCGATTATTTGGATGGATATGTGATGAATATTTACAGTAAAATAGGGTAGCTAAGAATCTTAAGATTAATGAAGGACACAAATTTGTTACACTACAATAATACATTACTGGTTACCCTCGTTGTCTAGGGGTAGCGTCTTTGATTCATAGTCGAAAGATACTAGGTCCCCAGTTCTATCCACTCCATTTATTAAAATTAGAATAAAAACACAGGCCAACGATGTAAAAACTCTTTTGCTGAAAATACCTTATTCTTATGTTGTTTAGGGTGGGAAATCCAAATATGATACTTAAAAAACTGTGTCACTCACCATTTCTTCACCTTTTATAGTTAAATTTATAAAATTAAGCGATATTTTAAAGAATTTAACTGCTTTTATATAGTTAAAATAATTTGAAAAGGAGGTGTAATGAATATAGATGACGTTGGTAGCATTGCTGAAAAACATTTGCTGGCAAAAAACGTCGATTCTATTTTTCTGTTAACAGATGGTGTTTTGTTACTGTCAACCTAACCTCACTTTCCCGTTTCCTGTACATGTGCACAGTACAATGTCTAATCGTGATTGTAAAAACTCTTCTGACAATTTTTGTTATATTTTTGGTGAATCTGTGATTAAAAACACCAAAGAAACATCACAGACTTCGTGGAGAAGTTTATCTATCATACTTTGGATCTAAACTTGGTGATCAAGATAAATCTTGGCGCCACATAAGGTATGTTATCTGTGTGTTGAAGACCTGAAAAAATGGTCCAAAAAAGGAGAAAAAAGTCTTTGGATTAGCTGTTCCTATGATATGGAGGGAGCCAAGAAATTATTGCTACTTTTGCAGTGTTGATATTACTGGTCATAATTCGAAAAATAAGAAGGTAATAAGCTACCCTAACATTCTCTCCGCCATCCGACCAGTAGATCATTGTGTAGATTTGCTGGTTCCTGAACTACCACATGATTTGAATTCTGTTCCAACATAAGTATTTTCTGATGTACAATGCGATTTAGATGAACCAGATGATGATGATTTCCATTGTAATACAGAAAGTCTAGAGCCCATATTGTTTACTCAGACGGAGCTTTACAATTTGTTTAGGGATCTGGGCTTAACGGAAGAAAAAGCTGAATTTCTTGTCTCTAGATTAAAAGAAAAGAACTTTTTGGCAGTTAGAACCAGCATATACATGTATAGAAAGAGATAGCAGAAGTTTTCCAAGTTTTTTCAACAAGAAGGTGATTTAGTGTACCGCTCAGACATTCCTGGTCTGATGAATGAGGCTGATGGAGGTTGTTTATTGATTCATACAAAACTAGTGAAGGAAAAACGCTACCAAGTCCGCTGGAACACCAACATGATGGAGGACTACTGTTGGTCACTTCACTGAGAAGTTCAGCAAGCGACTCATCGTAAAAAAAGCTACTCAAGAAGCTTCAAAGAAAAAACGAGAAAGAAAATACAAACCAATTCCAGCTGACAAGTGAAACCTCTATTAACACATGTCATTGTTTTAAGTAGCTTACTGTAAATACAAAACATACTTATGTTGTAACAAAGCGTTTCATTAATTTACCCGTTTACCTTATAGTATAGGACTTTTATACTATATAGTAAAAAGCATATTGCTCGAAAATTATGGGTGATACAAAAAAAAACTAAGGCTAGATTTGGGTTCCGCTCATAAAAAATCTATAAATATCAGCTATAAAATTAAAAAAAGGTTTTCAAAATAATTTTCGTTAGCCTGTGAAATCATTAGTAACAGTGGACGAAGACTTCCAGCATAAGTAATCACCCTCATTCAGCTAACAGCTCTGTCAAAGAGGTCGGAGGAGCGAGGTGTGAAACTACCCCTACAGGCGGAGGTATCAGAAATGATCAACACCATGAGGATGCAGAAGGCAATAGACACCTTTGCATTAAAGACACAATCTCTATCCAAATGACATGTTGCCTGTAACTGAAAAAGTGTCCTGATGATCTCTCCATTGACAAAAGATTCCGCTATAGTCCCCCGTTGGGATCCCAGGGAGGGGACTGCCAAGGAATAGATGATCATGAGAAAAAGAGTGAATAACCAAAAAATGATTAAGTTCTACGAGTCGGGGCGTGGATTGTCAGAAGTTTGAGCATGGTAGGGAACTAGAAAATCTGAGAAGAGAAATGCTAACCCTCAATCTAGGTTCAGTGGGAGTTAATGAAGTTAAAGGAAGGAAGACAAGGATTTCCGGTCACACGAGTGTGGGGTAACATCAACAACATCGGAAAATATTTTAGAAGGAGTAGAGTTCGTTATGAATAGGCAGGTAACACAGAGAGTTAGTTACTGTGTACTGCTCAGCGATAGGGTTCTTCTCATCAGAATCGACAGCAGACCAACACTGACAAAAATACTTCAGATACACATGCCGACACTGAACGAGTAATTCTGTACTTAAAGGGAGATGAAAATGTAATAGTCATGGGGGATTGGAATGCGGTTGTAGGGGAAGGAGTAGAAGAAGAGATTACAGGTAAATGTGTGGTTAGCGGTAAAAAACGAAAGGAGAAAGACTAATTGAGTTCTGAACTAAGTATGAGGTAGTAATAGTGAATACTCTGTTCAAGAATCACAAGAAGAGTGGATATCCTTGGAAACGCCCGGGCGTATTGGAGGATTTCACTTAGATTACATCATGGCCAGGCAGAGATTCCGAAATCAGGTATTGGATTGTAAGGCGTATCCAGGAGAGATATATACTCAAATAACAATATATTAGTGATGAAGAGTAGGCTGAAGTGTAAGGGACTAGTCAGAAGAATAGGTGCTCAAAGAAGTGGAATGCGGAAGCACTAAGGTCTGAAGCGATACGCTTGAGGTTCTCTGTGGCTGTAGATATTGCGATAATGATTAACTTGGAAGGCAGTACAGTTTAAGAAGAAGGGACATCTCTAAAGAGGGCAATTACAGAACTGTAAGTGCAAGGAAGACAACTCAAATAAATCATGAGTAACAGATGAAATACTTCACCTCATCGACGAAAGAAGGAAGTACGTACAAAAATGTTTAGTGTAATTCAGGAATACTGAAATACAAGTAACTTAGTAACGAAGTAAATAGGAAGTGCAGGGAAGGTAAGACAAGATGGTTGCATGTTAACTGTGGAGACACCGAAAAAGAAATGATTGTCGGAAGGACGGATTCAGCATATAGGAAAGTCAAAACAACCTTTGGTTAAATTAAAAGCAAGTGTGGTAACATTACGAGTTCAGTGATAATTTCACTGTTAAATGTAGAGGAGAGACTGGATCTGTGGAAAGAGTAAATTAACTGCCTCTTAGGGGAGGAGGACTTATCTGATGACTTGACAGAAGAAGAAGAGGAGTCGACATGGAAGAGCTAGGGGAACCAGTATTAGAATCAGAACTGAAAAGACCTTCGGAAGTCTTAAGATTAAATAAGGCAGCAGGGGTGGATAACATTCCATCGGTACTTCTAAAATCGTTGGGGAAGTGGCAACTGAACGACTGTTGACGTTTGGAATGTTCAGGGTATGAGACTGGCGAAGTACCATCAGACTCTTGGAAAAGTGCAAAAAATTGCGAAGATAGAGAGAACCGGGAAGTCTGAGAAATACCGTACAATCAGCTTAGCAGCACAAGCATCCAAGCTGCTGACAAGAATGATATACAGAAGAATGGAAAAGAAAATTTAGTATCTGTTATATATGACGATGAGTTCGGCTTTAGGAAAGGTAGAGTTATCGGAGATAGCTCTAACGTCGCAATTAAAGAAAAATCAAGAGAAGTTCATTGGATTCGTCGAACTGAAAAAAGCATTTGGCAATTTTAAATGGTGAAATATGTTCGAAATTCTGAGAAAAGTGGGGGCCAGCTAATGGGAAAGCGGGTAATATACCATACGTACAAGAAACAAGAGGGAAATAAATAAGTGGAAAACCAATAACGAAGTGATCCCATTAAAATGGGGGTAAGATAGTGATTCAGTCTTTCGTCACTGCTGCTCAGTTTGTACATCGAAGAAGCAACGAAGAAAATAAAAGCAAGTTTCAAGAGTAGGATTAAAATTCAGGGCGGAACGATATCAATGGTAAGATTCGCTGATGACATTGCCATACTGAGTGAAAGTGAATAAAAATTTCAGGTTATGTAGAATGGAGTGAGTAGTCTAATACGAGTAAGTACGGAATATGGATTGAGAATTAATCGAGGAAAGAGCAAGGTAAAGAGAAGTAGCAGAAATGAGAACAACGAGAAACTGAACATCACAATTGGGGATTACGAGGTAAGGAATTCTGCTACCTAGGAAGCAAAATAACATATGACAGACGACGCAAGGAGGACATAAAATGCAGTCTAACATTGGAAAAAAGGCCATTCCTGCCCAGAGAAGACTGCAAGTATCAAACACAGGTCTTAATGTGAGGAAGAAATGTCTAAGAATGTAAGTTTAGAGTACAGTGTTCCATGGCAGTGAGACACGTAGTGTAGCGAAAGCAGAACTGAAGAGAACCAAAACCTTTGAGATGTGGTGCTACAGAAGAGAGTTGAAAATTCGGTGGATTGATAAGGTAAAGAAGGAGGAAATTATCCGCAGAGTCAGTAGACTGACAAGAAGAAGGGACAGGGATAGGAGATCCGCTACAGCTTCAGGGAATAACTTTCACGTACTAGAAGGAGCTGTAAAGGGTAAAAGCTGTAGAGGGAGACAGAGATTGAAATACATTCAACAAATAATTGAGGACTTAAGGTGCAGTTGCTACTCTGAGGTGAAACGGATGGCACAGGAGGGGAATTCGTGGTGGGCCGCACTAAACCAGCCAAAAACTGATGACTCAAGAAAACTATGCTACTACAAGTGCCAGGATAGTTTAGATTAGTTGTCTCATTTCCGACTGAAGAGAGAATAAGCCATTTACCAATCAATAACATACATAAAATTAGTTTTTTTCAAGAATCAAGTGTATGTGGGTTACAATGAGGAAGCAGGTAATGCCTTCAGTTATTTTATTATTTGATTCACAGTAGCTGCACGATAAAAATGGTGTTTACTCTTTCGGACATGTACGAAGGAACATACAGCACGTATATAATTATAGCAGTGATGGGGAATTATGCGTTCAATGCAGATGCATGTCAAGCTCGAACTGTTACTGCAATCGGCGCAATGATGCGAGTAGTAAGGTCAATGAGCAGGGCACTACATCAGCTGTGTGTGGCATAATTTGACAAATTGCGTCTGACGGGATACGTGATAGGATGCTGTGTGTGGGTGTGGCGACTTCTATATCCAGATGACGTAGCAGCCAGTGTATCTGCCTAGTAAGCAGGAGACCCAGGTTCGAATCCCAGTCTGACATAAATTTTCAGCTAACCACATTGATGTAAATCAATGGTAACTGGCAGACAATGTCTTTAACTCCTTCGTGTCTGTTATGTTTTATGTTTTTTAGTACTGAAGATGATCACACAACAACTGAAACTGATTTGATGCAATAAATGATTTCACACATCTTACGCCCGATACAGCCATTTGTATTGTTTGTAGTGACTGAGACGTGTTAGGCAAAGGGTAATGACTACCTTGTCTGCATTGACTCTGTGGTTTTAGGCGAATAGAGTAATGACTACCTAGGAAGGGTGAGTGAGAAGCCAGGACTGGATTGGCATTGATTATCTTGCGTCAGTAGGTACAGCCTCAAGCTTTCGACTCTTCAAGACAAAAAAGCAACAGTCCATTAATTCTGTCCGGGGGTGGCAGCCCTGGTAAGAAGGTGCCCTCCGATAACCCCGCATGATCGGCGTCTTCCTTACAGCTAGTTTAAGCAGAGCGCGGAAGTGGCCTTGTGAGAAACGACATGGAATTGACGTGACCCACAGATTCTGTCACAGACAGACGAAGAAAGAAGCTATGAATCGCCATATCACAGACTATATGAAATCACTACCTCGCCACAAGAAACGCCATCTTGACCAACCGAAAGACGAAATGTAAAACATCAATGTATTGGAAAGTGAAACGGGAAGATAAGGGGGGAAATCTAAAATATCAATATCTTTTAAAGTGAAGCGGGGAGATAAGGGACGAGGCGGTCGTGAGGTCTAGTGAAGCGAGAAATTGGAGTAACGCAGCATCATGTGGAAACGAAAGATTCTGGGACGTCTGACCTCGTACAATATACACTCCTGGAAATTGAAATAAGAACACCGTGAATTCATTGTCCCAGGAAGGGGCAACTTTATTGACACATTCCTGGGGTCAGATACATCACATGATCACACTGACAGAACCACAGGCACATAGACACAGGCAACAGAGCATGCACAATGTCGGCACTAGTACAGTGTATATCCACCTTTCGCAGCAATGCAGGCTGCTATTCTCCCATGGAGACGATCGTAGAGATGCTGGATGTAGTCCTGTGGAACGGCTTGCCATGCCATTTCCACCTGGCGCCTCAGTTGGACCAGCGTTCGTGCTGGACGTGCAGACCGCGCGAGACGACGCTTCATCCAGTCCCAAACATGCTCAATGGGGGACAGATCCGGAGATCTTGCTGGCCAGGGTAGTTGACTTACACCTTCTAGAGCACGTTGGGTGGCACGGGATACATGCGGACGTGCATTGTCCTGTTGGAACAGCAAGTTCCCTTGCCGGTCTAGGAATGGTAGAACGATGGGTTCGATGACGGTTTGGATGTACCGCGCACTATTCAGTGTCCCCTCGACGATCACCAGTGGTGTACGGCCAGTGTAGGAGATCGCTCCCCACACCATGATGCCGGGTGTTGGCCCTGTGTGCCTCGGTCGTTTGCAGTCCTGATTGTGGCGCTCACCTGCACGGCGCCAAACACGCATACGACCATCATTGGCACCAAGGCAGAAGCACTCTCATCGCTGAAGACGACACGTCTCCATTCGTCCCTCCATTCACGCCTGTCGCGACACCACTGGAGGCGGGCTGCACAATGTTGGGGCGTGAGCGGAAGACGGCCTAACGGTGTGCGGGACCGTAGCCCAGCTTCATGCAGACGGTTGCGAATGGTCCTCGTGTTGAGCAATTCGGCGGTACGTCCACCCGGCCTCCCGCATGCCCACTATACGCCCTCGCTCGAAGTCCGCCAACTGCACATACGGTTCACGTCCACGCTGTCGCGGCATGCTACCAGTGTTAAAGATTGTGATGGAGCTCCGTATGCCACGGCAAACTGGCTGACACTGACGGCGGCGGTGCACAAATGCTGCGCAGCTAGCGCCATTCGACGGCCAACACCGCGGTTCCTGGTGTGTCCGCTGTGCTGTGCGTGTGATCATTGCTTGTACAGCCCTCTCGCAGTGTCCGGAGCAAGTATGGTGGGTCTGACACACCGTTGTCAATGTGTTCTTTTTTCCATTTCCAGGAGTGTATCATGGTGTCTACGCTGAAGAGTCAAAGAAAGGGTACACGAGTGGGCCTTCGGCTCCGAAAGCCCATATCGATGATGTTTTGTTCAATGGTTCTCTCGCTGATATTTTTTGATGGCCCAGCACTGAATTCTGGAGCAATTTGCGGAAGGGTTGCAGTTCTGTCACGTTGAACTAGTCTCTTCAGTCGTCGTTCGTCCCGTTCTTGCTGGATCTTTTTCTGGACGCAGCGATGTCGGAGATTTGATGTTTTACTGGATTCCTGATATTCACGGTACATGTCATATGGGAAAATCCTCACTTCATCGCTACCTCGGAAATGGTAGGTCCCATCGCTCGTGCGCCCGCTGTAACAACGCCTTGAAACTCACTTTAATCTTGATGACATGCCGGTGTGGCAGCAGTAACCGATCTATCAACTGGGCCAGACACTTGTTGTCCGATACAGGCGTTTCCGACCATAGCACCGTATTCTGCCTCCTTACAAATCTCTGTATTTGAATACGCATGCCTATATGTTTCTTTTGCGTTTCAGTGTACATTAAGAACAGTGGGCAGCGCGGAAGGAGTGTATGTGTGGTGGTGAGAGAGGATGCGTAATATGTGGTAAGCAGACACAGGAACAGCAGCCCACTTCATGCTTTCCTAGTAGCATGGGAGCTGGTTGGCTACCGCTGTCCAAACATAACGATGGCCTGTCTCTACGCAATGCTTACGTCGGCGTCTCATTAGGTGGCAGTGGAGTCGACCTATGAGGCTGCAGAAACGCAGTACGCAGACCTTGTCACCTATGGCGGATGAAAGTGTTAGTCTTGTGGGACGGCACGGTGTCACCTTGGACGGAAGCTTGGTGACATCATTTGTATTATATGTTCCCCGTGTCATCTAATAGTGCAGCCTGGATTATCTGAAGGTTAACAGATGCATAAAATACAGCATGCGTCATTTGCTTATTTGCTGGATTCCACCCTATTGCTTGTGAATTTTCATGGTATGAAAACAGGAAGAATACAAACCAATGAAAGATAAGCTTGACAGTTTAGTACGCAAACACTTGTCAGCTTCTGGTATTAATCTGCGTCGCCGACGAACTTTAATACTTTGTTGGTGTTTAGAAGTGTTTGTGTGTCCGTTTGTACACTTCAAGTGGTTCATTGCGTTGTCAGACTGTTCTACAGTCTGAGTGCCGTTAAGCGTTATGATTACTTATTTTCGTGGTTATTGGCGCATTTTATTTAAATAATGTTTGTTTAGGCAACTTTATCTTGCTTAATGTTTTACCTAAATTGTTTTCAAAAGGAGATATATTTATTAAGCTTTACCCTCGTTCAAGATCAGTAATCCATTTTTTAGAGGGAGACTTTGGTTTTCTTGTTTTTTATTTCACTCTAGGTCACTTTGAAATCATATCTCCATTATTTTTACCAAGTATTGGTAAAAACTTGTTTATTGAAGCCGTAGTAGAGGATTAAATTTTTAAGATCTGTTCAAACACCGTTACACAGTTTTCAAATTACATTACCCAAAATGTTTCAGTGTCATTTACCAAGGGGCTTTTGTGTAAAGTGTTCCTTTGTTTTCGAGTTTACAAGCCTTTAACTGCATCTTCTGTTTTAAGATATTTGTTGTAGTTCCTCTTTATGCGTGTTTGAATCACCGAAGGATGTGATCCCCTCTGTATGATAATTGATACCTATTTGAGAAGTGAACATGTTTGGAATGAAACATGTAGTGGTTACAGTCTAAAACATGTTGAAGAATCTTGAACCCACCAAGGAATTGTTATATACTCTTAATTTATTGTTTATAGTTTTTGTTTTAAACAAATACTGTTCGTCATTTTTGGTCGCCTTTGTTGTTGTTACTCAAATTTCTACGCTGGACGGTTTCATCAGAGTAACTTGGCAGAATAAAAGTATTAAAAGAAATACGTGGTTATTTCTTACTACGCGCACTTGGTACCTATCAATACCAAACTGAGTATATTGTCTTGAGGTAATTTTAAGGAAGCACAGCTTGTACCGCTGTCGTAAGAGCTGTCAGACTCTAGCAGTTTAAAAGTATTGTCAGGCAATCACTTCACGAAAAGTTATATTTTCAATTAGCGTCACATTCTATACGTGTGACATGTAAGAATAAACTCCGTCAGAGTAATAGGTTCTTCAATTAGTAATAGACAACCTTACAAGCCGACTCATCTTCCTTTCTTTTCATTCAGACATGTTACAACAACTAGTTAACTTATTGATCAATTTCAAGGAAGTGTATTCAGTATTGTGTGTGTTAAAATAAGTTGTACTTCACATGCTATAGATTTTTATTGCTAAGGCACGGTTTTGTGCTGTCAATTTTTGTAGCGCAGCGCCACCAGCGTCCATCTGCTTCTATAACTGTCGTTTCGCTTCTGAAGGGAAGTGATGGAAACGTCAAAAATAGTTGTTTCCTTTTGCCCTGACTGAAGTCTGTTAACAAATTCCATGACACACAGATACTAACCACACAGGACATCAACTGTGGTGCTTTCCTCTGAATTTTCTCTGTCTCTCATTTAAATGCACGAGAGCTCCCCACCGATGAACTGCACCTACATATCGGTTAAACGATTTAATAACTGACACAGAAGGAGCTGATTCTGGAAAGAGGACACAGAATAAATAGAAGATGAAAGAAGGAACTACAAAAATCACGAGAAGAAAATTATTCAACATTGTACTCGTAAGTCACCCGTTTAGCCGACGAGCCGTAACCAGTCATACATAGATCGTTGGAACACTTAAGGGCAAATCGACTGAATACTTCGTTGAACAATTAGACAGACATATTCCTTATTATCAATCACAAGGAAATTGTCAGCGATACACGTCAACCACTTCCATGAACTTCTGTTGCTGCTTTGAAGTCTTCATTTATTTCTGTGGAATCCGTCTTACCTCACATGTGAGACAGCAGTCATCTTAAACAATGTCATTCATTCTTTCTAAGAACGGCTGTATGCACTGTGTGACTTTACATGGCACAAATTAGTGGCCTTCCTAAGTAACAGCTCATTTGTTCTGAGCCCTGAATATCCGTACCCAGCTTGTAAAACATTTTGTGGAGAATTATAAGTGTAAGTGTGTTTGTGGCAATTATGATTTCCATGATCTGTCTTAGTACTGGAAGTGATGCGTGTTTTGAAGTTGAACTGATCTTCATATACTCTTATAATCTATCTGCTCCTTCTTAATTATTTCCCAAAGATTTCATTTACATCTCGTAAATTAACAACCTAACTTTTGTAATTACTTTTAATTTTCGTTTACGCGTCCTTTGCTTTCCCAGTTTCTATCGCATTTATAATGTCATTACACGCTTCACTCCTACAACTGTGTTTTCATTCTTTACTGTTCATAGTTACTTGTTAGTTCATGAGTTCTATCTACAGTTCATTTCTGTTTTAGTGCTCAAGGTGGCCTTTTAAGACGTAATTATTGCCATCTTGATAACAATGGATCTTCAGCTAAATCGACCAGAATCTACAGTCTGAATCTTGTGGCAGCGGCGTCCAGTTACTTCAGCTCTTTGTTTTGTGAGTTCCGTGTATTACCAATCAGTCGATGTTTCTTATTCTTTTGAATATTGACCTAGATATTTTCTAGGTTACGAAATCATTTTACATCAACCCTACTGTTATACAATATTTGGCTTATATGTCTTTCTACTGATTACAGCAATCCAATGTTATACATTCAATTGCCTCTTTACATTCTTGTGTTGTGACCAAAGAAGTACTTGTTCACTAAAAAACCTCAGATTCTATCTCAACACACTGTTATTTTGCATCTATGTTTGAATATTTCATTTCAAATTATCTATTATTTTGCCCATTTTCTGATGAATGATTGCTTCCTGTGGCTCATGGTTAACAACGTTTTGTTTTATAGCTCAAAATTTATCGTTTCATCATGTTACTCATGTACTGTTTCAAGATTTTCGTAAGCAGCTTACAATGTAAAGTCACACAATATGTCGCAATAACTCACTCTGTTAGATATCTTTCTATTCAAAACAATACCAAGACCTGTAAGTCGATCCTTTGATTCTGTTGTTGTTAGAATATAGTCATCTGATCCGAAGTGTCATATCCCCTAGTGAACGCGTTGTAAAATAAGTGAATATATGAGATAAACATAGCCGGCCGGAGTGGCCGAGCGGTTCTGGGCGCTACAGTCTGGAGCCGCGCGACCGGTACGGTCGCAGGTTCGAATCCTGCCTTGGGCATGGATGTATATGATGTCCGTAGGTTAGTTATGTTTAAATGGTTCTAAGTTCTAGGGGACCGATGATCCCAGAAGTTAAGTCCCATAGTGCTCAGAGCCATTTGAGATAAATATATTGGATTGACCTTTCTTGTACAACAGTTATGCTGAACCATTTTCGATCGCGCAGTGGTTTTTTTTCTAGTGGTGTGTAAAGTAGGAAACAATAACTAGCGAGCACTGTATGGTATACGGGAGTTTCAGAACAGCAAAGATTTCACTGCTGGATACTAACAGACGGCTTTTACTATTTTTCAAAGTTGTCATCTAACTTTCGCGTACGTGGATGAGAGACTGTAAATTTCGTATTGTCAACAGTTATCATCGTAATTGGGAAAAAATTGTCGCTTTCCACAGAAAATTATGAAGAACTAGATCTTTCAAGATGGAGAAATTCGTCCAAGTTCGTTGATGGTTCAAATGGCTCTGAGCACTACGGGACATATGAGGTCATCAGTCCCCTAGAACTTCGAACTACTGAAACCTAACTAACCTAAGGAGATCACACACATCCATGCCCGAGGCAGGATTCGAACCGGCGACCGTAGCAGTTGCGCGGTTTCGGACTGAGTTGCCTAGAACTGCTCGGCCACAACGGCCGGCCACAGTTCTTTGAAAATTCATTGTTCGCGCAGTAGAGTTTTACGAGATTGTGTTGGATTGTAGAGGAGTAGACTGATTAACAGACATCTGTGAACTGGCCCGAAAAATGCATACCCAATGTAACAGTGTGCAGCCACGTGAGATTAGCCGAGCGCTGCAGTCATGGACTGTGCGGCTGGTCCCGGCGGAGGTTCGAGTCCTCCCTCGGGCATGGGTGTGTGTGTTTGTCCTTAGAATAATTTAGGTTCAGTAGTGTATAAGCTTAGGGACTGAGGACCTTAGCAGTTAAGTCCCATAAGATTTCACACACAGTTGAACTTTTTTTTTTTTGTAACAGTCTGCAAAATATTGTCAGAGAATCAATTACGCCCTTCTCATAAACAACATGTTGAAGCTGTGGAGTTAAATGACTTTTATTGCAGAGTTTAGTCATGTTTTACAAGGCAGTACAACAGTTTCTATTCTTTAAGTATGAGGGCTCCTTCAACAGTGATAGTGTTTCTAATTGCCGCAGTAAACAAGTATGAAGTAACGAACGTCCACGCGCTACACCCGGTTCATATGAACAGCAAAAATTCTCTGTCAACATATGGTTAAGATTTTACAAGACCAAAAATCACCAATTCGTGTGCTGCTATATCGATCCAGTTGTATTCCTCTCTCGATTTGCGCGGCCTGTATGGTGTTCATTCGAGTTGGACTTGTCAGAGTTGTAGGAAAGTGTACCTCTTAGTCATCTGTAAAACGATGTGAATTCGGTTTGACAGTGTCGCAACTGATTTTGATATTAATGCCAGTGAGCACCCGAACAACAAACATCCTCTTATTGGACTGGTTGGCGGTACAGCAATATGTTGAGATAGATTCTAAAGTTTTTAGTGAAAAATTACTTTATTGATCACAACACAGTAATCTATAAAGGTAGTAGACTGTATAAGATTGGAGTACTGTAATAATATAGCAAGGCGTCGAAGCTCAATATTGCATAACAATAGAGATCCGCTTCCATAGCATGCGCTCTAGTGCGGCTCCACTTCTATGGATTTACGTAGACTTATGTGAACCCCTCCTCCCCGCCCCATGAACTATGTACCTAGTTGATGATGGGAGGCCAGCGTATCTCAGCGATACAGATAGCCGTACCTTATGTGCAACTGAAACAGAGGTTATCTGTTGAGAGGCCAGACAAACGGGTGGTTCCTGAAGAGAAGTAGCAGCTTTTTCAGAAGTTGCAGGGGCAGACGTCAGAGTGATCGACTGATCTAGCCTTATAATATCAATCAAAACGGCCTTGCTGGTACTGCGAACTGATGAAAGCGAGGGTAAACTACAGCTATAATTTTTACCGAGGGCATGCAGCTCTACTGGATGGTTAAATACTGATGGCATCCTCTTGCGTAAAATATTCCGGAAGAAAAACAGTCCCCCATTCGTACCTCCGGTCGGGGAATACTCAGGAGGGTGTCGTTCTCAGGAGAAAAAAAAACTGTCGTTCTAAGTATCGGAGCGTGGAATGCCGGGTAAGTAAGTTCGAAAATTTAAAAAGCGGAATGGATAGGTTAAAGTTAGATATAGTGGGAAATTTGGAGGCATGAGCAAAAGGACTTCTGGTCAGGTGAATACAGGACTATAAATACAAAATCAAATGTTGGTAATGCAGGATTAGATTTAATAATGCATAAAATAATAAGGAAGTGGATAAGATAATATGAACAGCATAGTGAACGCACCATTGTAGCCAACATACACACGAAGCTGACATCCACCTCAGTAGTACAAGTTTATATGCCAGCTAGCTCTGCAGATACTGAAGCAATTGAAAAAATGTATGACGAGATAAAAGAAATTATTCAGAGAGCTAAGGGAGACGAAAGTTTAACAGTCATGGATGACTGCAGTTCGATAGGAGGAAAATGAGAAGAAGGAAAAATAGTAGGTGAGTATGGACTGTGGGCAATGAATGAAAGAGGAAGCCGCTTGGAAGAATTTTGCAAATTTTAGCTAGCACTTGGTTTAAGAACGATGAGAGAAGGTTGTATATTTGGAAGAAACCTGGAGACACCATAAAGTTTCAGACTGGTTAAATAATGGTAAGACAGAGATTCCCGAACTAGATTTTAAATTGCAAGGCGTTTAGAGAGGCTGATGTGGACTCTGACAGTACTTTATTGGTTATGAATTGATTAAAACTGAAGAAACTGCAAACAGTTAGGGACTTAAGGAGATGGGACCTGGATCAACTGAAGAAACCAGTGGTTCTACAGAGTTTCAGAGGAAACATTAGGAAAGATTGACAAGAACAGGGGAAAGGAATACATAGGAAGAAGAAATGGTAGCTTCAGATATGAAATAGTGAAGGCTGCAGAAAATCAAGTAGATTAAAAGACCCTAGTAGAAATCCTTGGCTACCACAAGAGATATTGACTTTAATTAATGAAGGGAGAAAACATAAAAATCCAGTAAATGAAGCAGGCAAGAGATTAAGCAAGAATGGCTAGAGGACAAATTTAGAAGCATATCTCACTAGGGGAAAGATGGATGCTGACTGCGGGAATATTAAAGTGACTATTGGAGAAAAGAGAACCATATATACGAATATCAAGAGGTCATATGGAAAATCAAACCTACGCAAAGGAGAGGAAGCAGAAGGGTGGAAGGAGACTATAGATGTACTTTATAGCAATATTAGCTAAATTGGAGAGTACGTAGTGAAGATAAGATGGCAGATATGATACTTCGTCAGGAATTTGACAGAACACTCAAACATCTAAGTCGAAACAAGGCCCTGGGAGTATACAATATTCTGTTAGAAGTACTGATAGCTTCGGGGGACCACGCATGACAACATTCTTCTGTCTAGTGTGTAAGCTGTATGAAACATGAGAAATACCCTCAGACTTCAAAAACGAATGTAATAATTTGAATTCCAAAGAAAGTCGGTGCTGACAGGTGTGAAAGCTACCGAAGTATTAGTTTAATAAGTCGAGGCTGTAAAATACTAACACGAATTCATCACAGAACAATGGAAAACTGGTAGAATGCCAGTTTGGTATTCGGAGAAATGTAGGAACACGCGAGGCAATACTGAGCCTACGACTTCTCGTAGAATAAAGGATAAGGAAAGGCAAACCTATGTTTATAGCTTTTGTAGACTTAGAGAGGGTGCAAAATTTAGACTGGCAATGGCAAGAACAACGTTTCTGAACAAGAGAAATTTGTTAACATCGAGTATAGATTTGTCAGGAAGACTTTTCTGAAAATATTAGTATGGCTTCTAACCATTTATGGAAATGAAACGTGCACAATGAACAGTTTAGACAAGAAGAGAACAGAAGCTTTTGAAATGTAATGCTACAGAAGAATGCTGAAGATTATGTGGGTAATACACGTAACTAGTGGGAAGGTACTGAATGGATCTGGAGAGAAGAAAAATTTGTTGTACAATGTGCCTAGAAGAAAGAATAGGTTGGTAGAACACATTCTGGGACATCAAGGGATCACCAGTCTAGTGCTGGAGGGAATCGTGGGGAGCAAATATCGTAGAAGGAAACCAAGAGCTGCATACAGTAAGCAGATTCATAAGGATGTAAGTTGTAGTATTTACTCGGAGCTGAGGAGGGTTCCATAGGTTGCAGCAGCATGTAGAGCTGCATCAAATCAGTTTTCGGACTGAAGACCACAATAACAGCATATGAAACCCCTTTAGAAACAGAGCTACCTCATTATGCAGCAGACAACACCGTCATTTGAAACGGAATGATGAAATTTTGTGCTTCGTTATGTTGCATACTTTGTCACTAAAATGAGCTGTCGCTAAGACCCTACATTAAGTTTTTGCTGTTAGCTGCAGTTTATGAATATGAGTAGAAAATATGCAAAGCTCTGCGTTCTGGGCCAGGCAGACCAATCTGGACTGACCAGTGGTGTCATTTGGAAACCGTTTCGGGGTCATGTGGCCAGTATTCCACTGTCTCACAAGTAGCTGAATTTCTTGACCTCTGAGCCACTATATCTCAGTGGAAAAGCTTCTCAGCTGACATCACAAGGTTGAGTGCACCGCGTTCCAGTCTTCCCACGAAGGGATAATCCCTTGCAGAACCAGGAATAGAACTCGACTCCTCCTCGTAGCAACCGCTCGCTGAGCTACAGAGACGCACATTGATCTCAGTTAATTTTTAAATATTCATTATCGAAAAATGTTTCAAATGGCTCTAAGCACTATGGGACTTAAAATCTGATGTCATCAGTCCCCTAGACTTAGAACTACTTAAACCTAACTAACCTAAGAACATCACACATATCCATGTACGAGGTTGGATTTGAACCTGCGACCGTAGCAGCAGCACAGTTCTGGACTGAAGCGCCTAGAACCGCTCAGCTACAGTGGCCGGCTTATTCACTATCGACCATTATTTTATTTTCACATAGTACCCAACTTAGGTTTATGTCATCTGTGTGATTTATCGCTAAATATTTCGAGACACTAAATAATGCTTAACACTGCATCAACAACGACAGCGGAATACGTCCTATGATTTTAGAGCGTATTACGCACCAGGAAACGCGTCATGGCAGACTACGATAGCTTTGCTTTGCAGGGAACACTATGTACATAACATTTACAGATCGTGAATAATAACGTCCCTCAGAGAGTTGTCATACCTTTCTGGTTTGATACCCCACTGTCGAAATAATACCCTGTTAATGGCGAGCGCTGTCGTTTAATTACGGTTGTGACGCAAGGCAGTTAGCAGTCTCCCAGTCCAAACGTCTGCCGGGACGCGTGAGCTAGCAGCAGCCAATTAAATTCACGCGACCCGCCTCGCTAAGGCACGAGAGGTATCTGGCGCTCCCACGCCTGTGTGCCTGCCTATACGCGTGCTTTCTACGACCGCATTACTGTCGGCAGTGCTATCTTATTTACACAAGATAGATTGGCATCAAACTTTCTGTGTCAGGATAATAGGGGGGGGGGGGGGATGAAGTAGGGTTACAAAGTATCGTCTCTATTCCTGGGATTACATGATGAACGAGGAGGCACCATAGCGCTGGAGTGAAGTAATCCGCTGTGGATATTTTGGGTGTACTGTTCTGGCATTAACTGGAATGTTCTTAGGAAACCACGAAAATATAAATATGAAATTTCCTACTACCAAAAACCATTCGATTGGCTTAAGAGTAGTATTTTGGACTTTGAATAATTACTTTTAAATCTGACACATTAGTGGATGTTCCAATGAGACATGGTGTGATGATGATCTACATACACTATACGATCCAATGTATCCGGACACGTGGCTGAAAATAACTTACAAGTTCGTGGCGCCCTCCATCGGTAATGGTAGAATTCCATATGGTGTTGGCCCATCCATAGCCTTGATGACAGATACTACTCTCGCATGAATACGTTCCATCAGGTGCTGGAAGGTTTCTTGGAGAATGGCAGACCATTCTTCACGGAGTGCCGCACTGTGGAGAGGTATCGATGTCGGTCAATGGGGCCTGGTACGAAGTCGAAGTCGGCGTTCCAAAACATCCCAAAGGTGATCTGTAGGATTCACGTCAGGACTCTGTGCAGGCCAGTCGATTATATGGATGTTATTGTCGTGTAACCACTGCGCCACAGAACTTGCATTATGAACAGGTGTTCGATCGTGTTGAAAGACGCAATCGCCATCCCCGAACTGCTCTTCAACAGTGAGAAGCATGAATGTGCTTAAAACATCAATGTAGGCCTGTGCTGTGATAGAGCCAAGCAAACCACAAGGGATGGAAACCCCCTCCATGAAAAACGTGACCACATACAACACCACTGCCCCCGAATTTTACTACACACGCTGACAGATGACGTTCACCGGGCATTCGCCGTACCCACACCCTGCCATCGAATCGCCACATAACGTACCGTGATTCGTCATTCCACACAACGTTTTTCCACTGTTAAGTCATCCAATGCTTAAGCTCCTTACACCAATCGAAGCGTCGTTTGGTATTTACCGGCGTGATGTGTGGCTTACGAGCAGCCACTCGAACATGAAATCCAAGTTATCTCACCTCCCGTGTAACTGTCATAGTACTTACAGTGGATTCCGATGCAGTTTGGAATTTCTGTGTGGTGGTCTGGATGGATGTCTGCCTTTTACACATTACGACCCTCTTCAACTGTCGGTGGTCCCTGGCAGTCAACAGGCGAGGTTGGGCGGTACGCTTATGTGCTGTACGTATCCCTTCACGTTTACACTTCACTATCACATCGGAAACAGTGGACCTACGGCGGCTTAGGAGTGTGGAAATCTCGCGTACAGACGTATGACAGAAGTGACATCCAATCACCTGACCAGGTTCGAAGTCCATGATTTCCGCGGAGCGCCCCATTCTGCTCTCTCACGATGTCTAATGACTATTGAGGTCGCTGATATTGTGTAGCTGCCAATAGGTGGCAGCAATATCCACATAATATGAAAAGCGTACATTTTTGGGGGTGTCCGGATTCTTTCAGTGACATAGTGAATGATCGAAACCGATTACCACTGACAGATGATTTTTAAATTTTTTTCAATAAAAAGAAGATTGTCGTGACATTGTTTGAAACTGGCGGAAATGTACCGATCTTCTCAGTCTTGCAGGTCAAATACTGAGGTCAACGAAAGAATTCGAATCAACATCTAATTGGAAATCGCTAAAATCTCAAGGAATTGTTGATGATATCAATTTAAAAAACAGCTTATCATTTGCTAGGTCATACGCTGCATCGTGCATGAACCACATGTTGTGTCGTACTTGTAAAGGCACATGTTCTAGCAGCACAGGTAGAGTATCCCGTATGAAATCATGATAACGTGCTCCATTGAGCGTAGGTGGACGAAACTAAAATGAGCTCTAACATGGAAATTAATCGTTTCCGGACACATGTCCACATAACATCTTTTCTTTATTTGTGTGTAAGGAATGTTTCCTGAAAGTTTGGCCGTACCTTTTTGTAACACCCTGTATACAAGCAATCTGCCAACTATGAGCCGAATCGGCTCGGCCATTGTATTCCATTCTCCATACGCACTGGCAGTATTTAAAGACTGACGAGTGATTCCTTCCGCTTATTTCATGCGATTTTGTTATAATACCTTTCGCAATGTTCGAGAGTGGGGGAGTACATGAGGGGTGCAGAGTCTTGATTTAATTGTGATGGTTTCTTCGCGTTTATAGTCCACAATGGTTTCACCCCTAATCGACTTGGGCAGTTTGGAAGTGTTGAAATGTCCCTGATGGGTTTTTTTACTCAGATGAAATCCTGTGGCAAGTACACGTTCGAAACACTAAGCTCTTTTTTATCGAACCGTTCTGCTGTTACGGCCGTCTCTGCTGACAATACAATAGTCTCGTACACAGGCCGTGACATCTAGTGATCAACTACTTTTGATAAGACAGTACACAAAGTGTGACCGGAAAGCTGAAAGCTAGCATTAGTAACATCTTTCGAGTTTGAGTGAGGTAATAGCAATTAGTTTAATTATCCATCATCTGACTGGATCCCGTCTTGCCGTTATAATGAAAACTAACGTGCTGCTATGTTAACGTACAATGAGTGAACTTTCTTCGACATCTGTACGTATTTTATCCGTTTGATGTTTCGTAGGTGGCGAAGAGGAAACATGGCCGAAGTTGAACAGATACGTACGACAAACCTACTAACAACCACGCTCAGACTGCGTAGTGTATTAGACCCGTGACTGATAACACGGCGTGTGGATGCGATTGCTTTATATAGGAATGACGAGCAAGCTAGATTGTTATACAACTCCGAGTAAAAGGAATAACTGCAGGGGTTGGTCACAGAGTTTTATAGTATAGTTATTCTGTTAGAGGAACCAACACAAAATGTCGCATGTCGCAGATATAACAGAGATGGGCATCTCCGTTTTGCTTTGGCTCTTTGGCGGTGCGCTATGGTAATGTACAGGGCGAGATTTCAATATACAGCAAGACTGCGAAGACATACTTGAAAATAAAGAAAAAATAATTATATTGCTTTATTTTTTCTAGGTGATAGCTAAAGCCGTGAGGCTACGCATCTCAGTATTACACAAAAAAACATACATCATAAGTTGGTTGCATACTTTTAACTACAAAAGTTTTAAGGGAATTTCGACGATCTAAACAAGATGTCAAAAGCTTGCCAACGATTGACGACAGTTTGTGGTTGTTGTCTGAGGGGACACATGTCAATGTGACTTTGTGGCTGTTGCCTTTAAGGGTATTTTACTCGCGAGCGAGCACTTTGGCCTGCCTGCCGACAACGCGCGGCACCCACGCACACGTGTTTACCGGCAGAGACGTGTAGCGCGGCGCCGCCTACATGTCAGGGGCTTCGCGGCCGCCACCGACCTAGAGGCGCTGTTTAATTACGTAGCCCGACAGCGGTCGCGTGGGCACGAGGTGCCAGCCGCACGTCAACTCCGGGGTCAGTGAAGCCCTTGACGGTTCCCTGAACGCGCTAACGCGCCTTACTTCGTGCTCTTTACATGGCCCTATAAATAGAGGTAATGGGCACCGGCTGAAGGTAGTGATATAGATACACGTTTCTCATGACTTTTTCCGTTAGTGTTATTACACTACTGACTATTAAAATAGCTACACCAAGAAGAAATGCACATGATAAACGGGTATTCATTGGAAAAATATATCATACTAGAACTGGCATGTGATTATATTTTCACGCAATTTGGGTGCATAGATCCTGAGAAATCAATACCCAGATCAACCACATCTGGCCGTAACAACCGCCTTGATACGCCTGGACATTGAGTCAGAGCTTCGATGGCGTATACAGGTACAGCTGCCTATGCAGCTTCAAAACGATACCACAGTTCATCAAGAGTAGTGACTGGCGTATCGTGACGAGCCAGTTGCTGGGCCACCATTGACCAGGCGTTTTCAATTGGTGAGAGATCTGGGGAATGTGCTGGCCAGGATAGCAGTCGAAAATTTTCTGTACCCAGAAAGGCCCGTACAGGACCTGCAACATGCGGTCGTGCATTATCCTGCTGAAATGTAGGGTTTCGCAGGGATCGAATGAAGGGTTGAGCCACGGCTCGTAACACATCTCAAATGTAACGTCCACTGTTCAAAGTGCCGTCAATGCGAACAAGAGGTGACCGAAACGTGTAACCAATGCCACCCCATACCATCATGCCGGGTGATACGCCAGTATGGCGATGACAAATATACGCTTCCAATGTGCGTTCACTGCGATGTCGCTAAACACGGATGCGACCATCATGATGCTATAAGCAGAACCTGGGTTCATCCGAAAAAATGACGTTTTGTTATTCGTGCATCGAGGTTCGTCGTTGAGTATACCTTCGCAGGAGCTCCTGTCTAAGATGCAGCGTCAAGGGTAACCGCAGTCGTGGTCTCCGAGCTGATAGTCTATGCTGCTGCAAACGTCATCGAACTGTTCGTGCAGATGGTTGTTGTCTTGCAAACGTCCCCATCTGTTGACTCAGGGATCGAGACGTGGCTGCACGATCCGTTACAGCCATGCGGATAAGATGCCTGTCATCTCGACTGGTAGTGATACTAGGCCGTTGGGATCCAGCACAGCGTTCCGTATTACCCTCCTGAAATACCGATTCCCTATTCTGCTAACAGTCATTGGATCTCGACCAACGCGAGCAGCAATGTCGCGATACGATAAACCGCAATTGCGATAGGCTACAATCCGACCTTTATCACAGTCGGAAACGTGATGGTACGCAATTCTCCTCCTTACACGAGCCATCACAACAAAGTTTCACCAGGTAACGACGGCCAACTGTTGTTTGTGTATGAGAAATCGGTTGGAAACTTTCCTCGTGTCAGCGCGGTGTAGGTGTCGCCACCGGTGCCAATCTTTTGTGAATGCTCTGAAAAGCTTATCATTTGAATATCAAAGCATCTTCTTCCTGTCGGTTAAATTTCGCGTCTGTAGCACGTCATCTTCGTGGTGTAGCAACTTTAATGGCCAGTAGTGTACTGTCACTATTATTGCTGCACACAGATACAGGCCTGATACATCTAAGAAATTTGTAAACCTCAATACTTTGAGTTATTCGACATGGGCTTTGTTATTTACCTAATCATATCAAAATCAGGAAGATGTAAGTTCTCCGTGAAGTAATTTGAAAATTCAGTGATCAGGAACACAAACATTTTCATTTATTATTATTCATGTATGAGCCCAATTGGACCCCGCGTGGTACAAACAGTCAATGTCGATTTTGATGGTTCGCTCTGTTACTTGTTGGATATATTCCAGTATCCAAATTTGTCTCATCCTTTCACAATGAAATCTCTTTCTCTCATCTGACCACGGTGTTCCAGTCTGTTTTCTCATTTCCCTCTGACCACCTTTCCAAACAAATGTTCAAATGTGTGTGAAATCTTATGGAAGTTAACTGCTAGGGTCATCAGTCCCTAATCTTACACACTACTTAACCGAAATGATCCTAAGGACAAACACACACACACACACACACACACACACACACACACACATGCCCGAAGGAGGACTCGAACCTCCGCCTGGACCAGCCGCACAGTCCATGACTGCAGCGCCTCAGCCCGCTCGGCTAATCCCGCGCGGCCCACCTTTCCAATCACATATCTTTTTTCTGAATGTTTTTCTAACTATAACGTCTGTCTCAGTTATACCGACTCCTTAATCGCAACGATTCATTTAATTGGCTGAGTTTTAATCTTACTTTTGTTTTCGTAGAATTGTACTATTTGTTTTGTCATTTAATGTGCCCATAAGATGAAGTTGCAAGAAGATGGAAACAATATATAGGAAAACTGCACAGCGGACCAGAACTGTCTGAAAACATCATGGAAGAAGAAACAGAAGTAGATGCACACAACATAGGTGAACCTATATTAAAGGAAGACTTTGAACTAGCTCTGAAAAAATTGAAAAACAACAAATCGCCTGGTATAGACAATATCCTAGCCGAACTTCTGAAATCTGGAGGAGCCAAACTGAATCAGGAGTTGTATAATCTTGTTTTCAACATGTACGAGCAGGGTAAAATTCCTACAGACTTTGAGAAAAACATTATGTTCCCCATTCCAAAGAAGGCAAATGCTACAAGATGTGAAAATTATAGGACGCTCAGCCTAGTTACTCACGCCTCTAAAATAGTAACCTCAATTATCCTAAAACGCATAGAACAAAAAGTCGAAGCTACACTCTCCGAAGACCAGTTTGGATTCCGGAAAAATAGAGGAACCAGAGAAGCAATATTTGCTCTAAAACTAATAACAGAGAAACGACTAGATAAGAACCTGACACATAGCTTTCGTAGATGCAGAGAAAGCCTTTGATAATGTTAAGTGGGATAAGATGTTTGAGGTGCTCAAAAAAGTAGGAATAGACTATAAAGATAGAAAAATGATATGGAACGTGTACAAAAACGAGACTGCAGTTATCCGTGGACGGACAAAACAAGAAGAGGTGCAGATACGGAAAGGTATCCGACAAGGTTGCGCACTATCCCCTGTTATCTTTAACCTATACATTGAAGAGGCGCTGAAAAAAGTAAGGGAAAATTCACAGACAGGTGTAGTAATTAATGGCCAACGAATAGATATGATAAGATATGCCGATGATGTAGCTGTCCTGGCTGAAAGTGAAGAAGATCTTATAGTCCTACTGAATAGAATGGATAAAGTTATGGGGGAAGAATATAATATGAAAATTAATAAAGCAAAAACAAAAGTATGGCATGCGACAAAAAGATGAAGTGAAAGTCCAAGTTCATGTAGGCAATGAACTCCTTGAACAAGTTGATAAATTTACTTATCTGTGCAGTAATATTACCAGGGATGGAAGGAGCAAGGCAGAAGTGAGATGTAGAATTGCTCAAGCAAAGGCTGCTTTTAACAAGAAGAAAAACATCTTAACATATAAGAGCATCAGCCTTGAAATCAGGAAAAGATTTTTGAAATCATATGTGTGGATTGTGGCATGCTATGGATGTGAAACATGGACTCTCGGGACAGAGGAAGACCAGAAGCTAAATTCTTTTGAAAAGTGGTGCTATAGACACATGCTCAAAATAAAATGTATCAACAAGGTCACAAACGAAGTGGTTCTGGAAAGAGCAGGTGAGAAGAGAAGCTTCTGGAGTTTCATTGTTAAAAGAAGAGTGCAATTTACAGGCCATCTATTAAGACACAAAGGACTCCTGAACACGATCATAGAGGGGTATGTCGAGGGAAAAAGACCAAGAGGAAGACCACGACTGAGGTACATGGATCAAATCGTGAAAGATGTGGGACGTAACACCTATAAAGAAATGAATAGAAAAGCTGAAAGACGCACAGAATGGAGACAAGCTGCCATTGTAGCTGTTGCAAACCAATCCTTGGATTGACCACTACAGAAGAATAACAAGAAGATTTAAGTCTTCATTTTCTCATATCACCATGTATGTCTCTGTATTCTTCTATTTCCCTATTACCTCTCAGCCTGTAGTAATTTCGGGGCATAATATTTTCCTAATAATATTTCTTTCTTTCTTTCTTTTTAATTTCTTCAGTATCCCTCCTCCTGTTAAAAGTTTCATTTTTTTCAGCACAATTATTATTTTCTATACCCCTCAGAAGTACCCATCGTAGTTAAACATGTACTCCACAACACTCTGTAAAAGCAGTATGATCGTAGGTTTAAACAATGAAACTTATCAACGTTTATCTACGTTTTTGTGTTATTCCTGCATCCTAATGTATCATTACTTATCTTGCCCTTTAACGTTGTCTCATACACTGCTGTCCATAAAAAAGTCAGACCATAAGGAAAGCAAACAACAAACGTAAAGTTGGCATTTCGATAAGTAACTGAATAATACTTCAGCGTAACGACACAAAGGAGATCGAAATTTTAAAGTAACGCTACCTACGCTCTATGTGTCTTGAGGGCGAAGGACCTGTTCAAAGTCTTCATGAGCAAATCTTTCAACAAAATATTACAAGACCATATATTCCTCGTGGTGTCCCCATCTATCTGTGTTCAGAAAATATTCGACTGTTGTCCTGGTCAGTGCCCTGACACCCAAAGACAACATCTGGTCATTGGTTGCCGACATACACGCTGTCAGCCACTGTTGCTAATAAACTGTAGCAGAGGGTTGAAACTGCTTGGACTGAAGAGTTTTTTATTCTATTTATTAAATTTTTTAGTCACTAACTTTCTTACCCGTTTAACGCTGCCCGCCACATATTACCCTCCTGTGCTCAAGTCTTCACCTCATGGTAGCCCTTACACCCTACGACCTCTGTTGCTTATTGGATATATTTCAGACTCTGTCTCCAGGTTTTACCTTTTAAGGCTCTTCTAGTACCAGGGTCCTTATTCCATGGTGCCTTAACGCATGTCTTATCATGCTGTTCCTTCTCCTAGTCAGTGTTTCCCATATGTTTCTTTCCACTTCATTCCTTACGTTATCAGTCCACCCGATTTTCAACTTCCATCTCTAGCATCACATCTCAAACGCTTCGAATCTCCTCTGTTTCAGTATTTCCGTAGTCCATAAATAACGACCATAAAATACTGTACTCCAAACGTACATACTTCGAAATTTCTCATGGCAGTGAACTTCTCTTGATTGGGAACGCCCTCTTTGCTTGTGCAGGTCTGCTTTTTTACGTCCTCCTTGCTTCGTCCTTCATGGGCTACTTTACTTCCAAGGTAGCAGAATTCCCTAACTACGTCTCATTCGTGATCATCCGTTTAATATGCTTGTTGCTATCCTCATTTCTGCTACTTTTCATTACTATTGTCTGCATACAAGTTATTCTCAGTCCATATTCTTTACTACTACGTTCATCATATCTTGTAATTCATCTTCGTGTTTACTGAGGATAGCAATGTCACCATCGAAATTTATCATTGATATCCTTTCACTATAAATTGTATTCCCATTTTTTAACCTTTATTTTACTTCCATCATTGCTTCTTCGATGTACCAGGGCGTGCCTCCGAATTTCGTACGCGAAATTTCTTACAGCTTTTGAAATAAAACAAAAACTATCAATATTCTGCATCTTTTTTCTTCATGTCTACATATATATTTCTCAACATAGCGACGCTGGTGACAAACACATTTATTCCAACGAGAGATCAGTTAGTTGATACCATCACTGCCTGAATGTATGGATTTGTTGATGCAGTCACAACGTCACCTCTGCTTGTACCGCTTCATCACTATCTAAGTGAAGCCATCGATGGTGTCCTTTGGTTTGGAAACAGATGAAAAGCGAAAGAGGCCGCGTCGGAACTGTATGGAGAATGATCGATGACAGTGTACCCGAAGCGTCGGATTGTTGCACAAGTCGCAGCTCTCTTGTGCAGTACGGCGTTGTCACGGTGAAGGAGAGGATGTTCCCTGTGTCGACGAACTCTTTCTGCGGTTAGAGACTCGATTACAGAAAGCTGTTTCTCATGCAACGACATATGTGCGCTACGGTCTGCCGTGTCATACGCTACAATTCGGAGACCTCTAACGGCAGAGCGTCCCACCTTGAGTCAGCGAAGTGGAAAAGCTGACCGAGTGCATGACATGTACTTCCTCAACCGATATTGTGAACAGAATAAAATAATTGGAGGGATTATTTTTCAGCATGCCTTCGTATAAACTGAACAATAGGTGTTAAAGGCTGCATCCATGTCTTAGATCTTTTAAACCGATCTTGGTCTTGCAATATTACTGTTTTCTATAAGGTTTTGTAGCATCTTTCTCTATTGTTTTCTTCAATTTTTCTCAAAGTTTTGAACATCTTTCACCTTTTCACAATGTCGAATGATTTTTTTTAAATTCGACATGTTCGTGAACGTGTGTTTATTTTTTTTTTTTCACTCTTGCTTTCGTTGTCAAGGGCAACGTGAAAGCTGTGGCTGTCTCTATCATCAAAACCCATTTCAATTGGACGCCCAACAGCGATACACCACTGATGCTGCGAAACGTGGGAGCTGCACGTACTAAATTTATCACCGTTTTAAATATTAAATTTATCGCCATTGTACACCAAAATCATCCACAAACGTAAACCTTTATCCTTCCTACTATAGCGCAAACAAATAATAAGTAACATTTCGTTACTTGCTATCGTTAATTATATCCCAGTTGCAATGACTGTATTATAATTTTGTTGCCTAATGATTTCCTGGTGCATTAATTATTGTCATAAGAGTCCAGTGAAATATCAAAATGATGGGGTCAGTGGGAAAACCATTCAATTACATATCATGTTCATCTTCGTTTGCTCGATGTTCCAATACAACTTACGTCAAAAGTATCGACATATTCAGATCTAACAGTGATGACACACGTAGTGCAGGTACACCTGCAGTAAGTAGGCGTAACATTAAGAAATAAATACAGTGAAAGAAAGTATATCAGCAACACGACGCTATCAAGACAACTTACGTTTCAAGGCTACTTACAATTTCTATCTGACTTTATTCATGCTATATTCATTGTCCTCTACGCCAGTGCTCATCATCTCCTACCTGCTCCTGAATGTTTTAATATATGTGTCACCAAATTTAGCTTTGTATTCCGGATAATTTGCAGTAGACTTTCCTTATTATCAACGTGCCAGTCACCTAGCCACTGTAAGGGGCATCGCGAACTTTTATTGTTATGTTAAAATTTTGATTCAATTAAACTTTCGTCTGCAATGTTCGAATGTAATTTTATTCGGCCTAAGCGCCATGTAGGAACGTCGCTTCAGCTCAGGCTGTTTGTTCGACTAAAGCGCACTGTCAAACGAGTCACTATACACCTCTTACGAACAGAAAATAAGGAGTGTGGATAGAAATCACGTGTTGGCTGCTGGCAGTGCCCTGGAGCCTTCGATCCCAATGAGGCACTCTCATTGGCCCCGGGTTAGAGGTAGCTATGACGTGAACCATCTCCTCAATCTCCTTATTTTTCAGAGTTCCTTCTATACCAAGACTATATCTTTCCACGATGTCCTTCAGTGGCTTATAGCCTCTTTTCCCGACTCTAGAGTGCATAAATGTACTCCATGTACAAGACGTACTAAACAGAACGTAAAAAAACTCTTTCGTATAACAAAAAATCCCTTCAGATGTGCACACCCCGATCTATCTTAGCCAGGACCCACTCTGACAGGTCCACCAAACTTTTAGGATTACATACCCACATCGCTGTTTACTTGACACTAGACGACATTTGAAGTGATTCTAGTTGCTTCTTCTATAGTATTCCGCTTTCTGATTCTCCCTTGGATAGAACGCTCGCTCCCAACGTAGTTTCAGAAGGTGTTTATTGAATGTTGGTTAAGGATACGTACTATGGGATTTACTTGTTCAAGTAATAGTAGCCTCTTTTTGGGTAGTATTTTATGGATGACCGATAATTAAGAAGCAAAATGCAGACAAAAGCACATTAACAAAAAAAAGGCGAAGGACTACACCTACAACGATCGAGGCGATAGTGGAAAAAAGTTTAGATGAATGCAGGTTGCAGAGGAAATGCAGCTGAGTCAGGTAAGTCGAGATGACTTCATTAGCCACCTAATCAATGTGGACGAGTGCTGAACTTACCAGTGTGAAGCCGAGACAGAGGAGCATAGCACTCGTACCAGTGAAAAGAGGTGTATTAACTACTGCCGAAAAAGGCGAAGACCCAACTGTCGTCGACCAAGGTGACCTTCAGCATTTATAAGGTGTCGCAGCGGTGTGGTGCTAACGGAATCTGCTCATATCGCTCAAACCTTCACATGGGCATACTCCTGAGAACTACTGACGAGGTTGAGGGACACTGATGAATCGAAGCATCGCTGAAAACTATCTTACGGGGGTGTTTTATGCTACACAACAACGAATCAGATCATTCTGCGCAGGACACGAACACACATGTTGCTTTTAAAATTTGCGCGTCCCAGTATTCTCCTGACATGGAAGTTCTTCCTCTTGCATAGGCACTGCTAAAATGACGAAGAGGTGGAGCGATTTCTCAACGATCGAAATACAGACATCTGTACCAAATCATTAATCCTTTGGAAAAAAAGTATCACACTTCAAATTAAAATTCTAACAGATTGTGATGTTAGTAGAAATAAGAGATAAAGGAATAGTACCTAAGATCAAACATGCTGTTGGCTTTTATTCAAAATTCAAATACGGGGAGATATAAAAGAATAGTATAAACATTCAACTGCATTACTTACAAATGAGTAGAAGATGTTTGTCATATAACATTCCATCGGTGTCTGTGTCATTGGAGACGGAGCACAAGGTCGGAATGGGCCGTGTCCTTTTTTGTTTAAGGGATTGTGTATGTAAAATTGGTCCAAAATGTTGAAATTTTTTCCATCAGGTAGTTGAAATATTTCTTCAATTTTCAGAGTTCAGTTCGTGCTATAGTGATATAAGAGCCATGTTGCTTCAAACAATGTGCACTGACAAACCCCTTTTGTACACAATTCTGTCTTTGTTTGCAATATTTTATTATTTTCTGCCTTCAGAGAAGACATCTGTAAAGTACAGAAGCCTGTGAGAGCACTTAAGAAGCTATTAAATACAATTAAAGAAATTATGATTATGGAAATGCACATATGGTGTAACACAAAACCCGAACGGAAGATTTAACTTCTCATATAGAGTAGACGCCCAAAGACCACATTTCTGTTCACCTACTATTGCTGTTATGACGCCTGTTTGGAGTTCAATGATGGTAGCACTCGAATAATTAGGACCCTTATAAGACTATTATTTGTTGTACATTGCTTCACTGAAAACCCATTGAAGAAGACTGATGTTCATATTCCATGTTCTGAGATTTCTGTGAAGGATATTGTTAAAAGGGCACATCAGACGGGTCAGACTACAAGAAGACCAAAAAAACAAATGTATGGATATGGCCAAAGTTAAGATACTTATTTCTGGCTTGGAAGCTAATAAAACCTTTTTCTGCATTTCCTCCCACTTTCATTTTTCGAAGTATAAGGAACATTTTCATCTGAGCCATTGCATATAAAAAGGTGAAATCCGCTACAGACATTGTAATACTATAACAAAAATTCCTGTGTAAAAAGTTTTTCGAAGTGCGTTATTGTCGATTTATTTCAGTTTTCCTGATATAAGATTTACTATTTATTATACACATAAATTGAAAAAGTTTTGCATGCAGATTTGCTTATCCAATTAACTAAGAAAAAGCAACCACATTTTGAAGGTGATAAGTGTAGAAACCTTTCAGAAAATGTTTCTCGCGTGATAGTAACTGTTCCGAAAGTATCCGGGAACGTCTTGATGAAATTACTTGACAAAAATAATTTAAGAAAGGATGCAGATTATAGTCAATAACATACTGACAACATGTGTAAAGTTTGGTTAAATTATCTGTCAAACAGTAATAATTGTATTAGTGTAATTTCTTGTACGTCCCCCATTAGGCGCATGAGGGAATCTGCATGATCAGAGAGGAATTTGAACCAAGGTCCTCTCGAATACAAACCAGGTATCTTAACCACTCCACCAGCTCACTCCACGTGGAATGAAGGTGTACTGACAACTATAAAATGGTGTTAAACCTTCAGTGTCGATGCATTAAGCTCTGACGTTCACTGAGTGAAAACTCACATCGAAAAATTTGTTACAGAAAATGAAAGAGTGGAAACGAAAAAGAGAATAATAATTGCCACGGCAAGCGGTCTGCTTTGCACAGTTAAGCACATATTTATTTTCCAGAGCAAACGTCTGCAGTGTCAGCCTGCACCCTTTTGTGCTCTTCCGGCCAATTCCTATTTGTCAGGAAACGTCATTTTTGGACACTTCCCCCAAGGCAAGTGTTTTTGCCCGTCTCGGATGCCGAGAAGCAGGCGCAATACACGTCGGCGATCATTTTGCTGGTTACCTCGTAACATCGCGAGACAAATGGAGAAGTTGGGAAAATTTATTGCTTTTAATATGCGCCACTGGCTCCTGTGAACAACGTGCTTTCATATATCATGCACTACGCGAACCTAAGCAACGAGTTGGTAGCATGCGCACGCTAGATGCTTGGCCCAGACTGATCTCAGAATTTATATCGCCATTACGGCCGACGGTAAACCGCTTGTAAGACGGATGTGCTGTAAGTTCAAGCGCGATTTTCTTGTCCTATCTAAATTCAAAATGTGAAGGGTGAGTAAAAATGAAGCTACCGGTGCTGCAAAAGTCAGTGACACTTTCATAAAAAGCAGCGTATCACTAAGAAAGTTTTGAAATACACAGTATATACAGTAAATTACTCCACCAATCAAAAATATTTTTCATAATTAGCTATGATTAATGTAATTTGTTACTGTGCTCCAGTTACCACATGTACAAGACTAATTCAACACAATTAAAAGTACAGTACCTCATCAGCAACACATCCACTTATCTGCCATGAAGAACATCAGATATTGCATGTCAAAAAATGAGAACAGAAGATTCTGCACTACCATCAGGCACATTCCACTTGATTTTCCTTTTTAACTGCGGTGCACTTAGTATGTATCAGTTTTTCTCATGCGTTGGTTAAAAAAATAACGAAGCGCTTTGTGCTATTTTTGCATTTTATTTTCCTTAGTTTTCGTTGAGGAACTCACTCGAAATAATTCTCCATTTCTTGCAAAGATTATCTGTCTATAATTCAGTTGGCAGTTCCTCAAGACTGAAAGCGAATTAGATGAACATCCTAGTAATAAGGGTGCATTTTCTCTTAAATGTGAATAAGACTTTCGCTTTATGTTTATAAAGACGTAAAAACTCACAGGTAATCAAAAAAATTCAAATGTAACCAGAGGTTACGCTGGTGAATACGAGTTGACAGTAAGTTCAAATGAAGAAATTTTGCTTGTGTTTGAATTTTGAGAAAGTAATGTACATACTTTTTCACAAAAAATAGAGCTGTAACCGGACTTCCAACGCTAGCTGTAACAGGTGAAAAATTATCATAAAACCCTATGTTACCAGCACAATGGAGATCTGGAAAATTAGAGGAAATTCGCGATTCACTCGATGCAAAATAGCACCATGCAATTTACATTACAGTTTTACAGTACTTGTTCATCTGTAGGTGACACAAGGGTACAACAGGGTTATATCTAGCATTCACACTGCGCGCACAGATTTCCAATATTAGCGACAGCAGTGGAGCGAGAATAAAAGAAACGAAAGGAATGGGAAGAAAAGGCAATGACTTCGGCAGTGAATGGTCAGTAATTATCGGACGCGTAAAATTGTAACGGCAAAGAGTCGAAACACAGCTGAAAACACCCAAAGAGAACCTGAATAATTAAACTCCGTGTGTTTAAAAGCTTTAGAGATACCGGTGAGACACGTAATAAAAGCCCACGGGAATGCAGTCCTTTAAATTATTCTTGGTTTCATTTCACGAGCCACCACGTTATAGACTCCAGTCGTGCTATCTACTACTACGGAGTTACGAATAAGAGCTTCTCCAATGAAGGAAGCAAAGATTTTGCATGTGTGTGTGTGTGTGTGTGTGTGTGTGTGTGTGTGTGTGTGTGTGCGTGTGTGTGTGGGTGTGGTGTGCATGTGTGCGTGCGTTTGTGTGTCTTTGTGTGTGTGGCGCGTAGGTAAGTGTGGGTACGTCGTCTGATTTTTCGTGCCTGCCTTTTAAAAATAGATAACAGATTGCAAAGCTGATATTTTCACTTTAGATGGGAAAAGAAAAATCAGCTTCGGTGTTGACGTTCAGAGATCATAAGAACCAGTAATATCTTCCCTAATATACAATGGAAACTCGTGCTGAATATTTCTGAGGTTTAATCTTGCTTGGCACAGCTATGAGTGGTAATGACAAACAACCAGAGATTTTGCAGTGTTTAAATGTGTATTTACCTAGGAATCAACTTTACATTTAATGTGATCATACAACCATTTCTGTTGTTAATTTTACAAGAATAAGTTCATAAAAACTGTCACAATGTTTCTATACCCGTATTTCCGTTTATGATAATATGATACACGATGATGGATATGAAATGTATTAAGAACAGCCTTGTAGAGCCACTTGTTAGGCTGTGTAGCTTCTTATGACGTCTATTTAGCTTCCTACTTCTGGTGTCGCGTGATGACAGATATACATCGTTTTAGAACTACAAGTCTGAAATAATGTATGTATAAAGATATTCACGTCTTTCTTTATTTTATTATACCCTCTTCCTGCTTTTGCTTTTCCCCTCAGTTTCACTAATCACTGCATCCTTGATACGGAAACATCCTCAAGCAATGTAAATACACATTAATGTTAGTTCAAATACCTTAGCTGTATTTGTTGGAACACTATGACTCTGCTGTTTCGCGTCGATGTGGTAGGTCGCTGTCATCAACAAGTACCTATTAGAAAAGTGTTCACGTACATATGTACTAGTACATGAAGAGTGTGTGAAGTTCTTCACCTTCTGGAAGAAAATTAAGCTGACAAAGGCCTTACTAGACACCCATTGTAGATTACAAGGTATTTCACTCCAAAATGAGTGTAAGTATTGCTTAATTTAAGAATATCGAGATTTTTATACACTATTCAACTTATAGATGAATAAAAGTAATTGCTGAAACAGGTTTTATGTGCTGCATGTCAGAATTTTGGCTGTGCTAAGTGACCTGATTGCCATTATACACGATTACTGAATATGATATTTTCGTATCTCAGGCGAAACTGCATAGCCATTTCCGGGTATTGGGTTGGTGAGCAGGCCTCAGGTCGAATCCACCATGCAGATTAACGAAGATAGTAGGATGTGTGTTTTAGGCAGTTTTCCATTTCTAACTAGGTGAATGCTGGGCTTGTACCCACCTTCCACATCAGTTACAAGATTTGCAAACAGTTTCAACACGTGTTCATATTTTCAAATAGGAAAACACTGGACGAAGACAGATGGGGTACTTAAAATTCGTCCCCAGGGAGATGGTGTGGAGACAGGAAGCGCATCCAGCCACCTTCAATCACTAACACTGCTAAATCCAGATTATCATTCAGACCAAATGACTTCACGGTATGAAGTCAGGACAAAGAAGAAAGATATTCGGCTACCAGTAATTTAATAGTTCTAGTAGTGTATAATTTTTTTACAATGACTGATTCCCCTATTATATCTCTATATAAAGGTCATAAGGCTTTTTGCATCTACATCTACAGTAGAATCACCCACTGAGGGGGCAGGAGGTACACAGTGCGATGATGTCAAAGTCACCCTATCCGACGTGTCTGTAGAATGTACTTCAGAGGCGATGGAGCAACCATCTAGCCCCAACGCTGAGCCTCCACTCATTGTAGGCTCCCCTCCCTGACAGAAAGTCCGGATAAGGTACTACCTCCATGACAGGTGGCTCCCATTATACAGTGAACACGAATGGATCCAGGACACATGTGGAGGAACTGAAACTCCTACCGCAGCAACCGCCTATGAATGTTTTTTACAGGAAACACATTTAAAAGCATCCGATGTACTATGAGGCATCGCAAGGATGACTTGACAGGGGAAAGGGCCTAGGGAGGGTTTGCCGTGTTTGTCAATAATGGGCACCACTACTCTTCCCTACCTCCGTATACTGATCTGCAAGTAGTTGCCATTGAAATTCATGCGTGTCGGAGGATTAAAGTTTGCTCTCTTTATTTACCTCCGCTGAATACAGTGGACTCTGAGGCTCTCACGGATCTCATGGAACAACTCCTTCACCTGTTTCTCCTCCTGGGCGACTACAATGCCCATCATGTCCTGTGGGACTCGACCTCTACTTACCCTCAAGGTCGAGTTTTGGAGAGCCTAATAAGAGCCGTGCGTCCTAAACACTGCTACTCCAAGTCGTTTCTATGCTGCTACTGGGTCATTCTCGACCATCGACCTATCTCTTTGCTCTCCAGCCCTCGCTGACGCTGTTCACTGGGAGGTCACTCACGACCTTCATTGCAGTGACCATTTCCCAGTCCACATTCACCTACTGTACTACGGTGGATTCTGGAACAGAAGCCCCAACCTGGATGACTAGCAGGGCTAACTGGGATCTGTTCAGGTGGTTATCTGTCTTTGAACACCGTGACAGCGTCCAGGAATGGGTGGACCACATCACGCATGTTTCCATCATGCCAGTGACCTATCCATACTAAAGCCTATCTGTCCTTGTAGGAGGCGAACTGTACCTTGGGGGACAGAAGAGTGCCATTCAGCCATCTGGTACAGGCATGCGACTCTTCGACGGTTTAAATGCCGCCCGACAGAGGACAACTTCACAACCTTCCTCATCGCAAGGGCCAAGGCCCTCCGCGTCGTTAAAGAGAGCAAGAAACCTTCATGGTGAGATTCCCCGGACTCCACCATCAGTTCCATTTGTTTTACAAAAAATGTGTGAAGCCATCCGGAGGATTGAGGATAGCCGGCCGCTGTGGCCGAGCGGTTCTAGTCGCTTCAGTCCGGAACCGCGCGACCGCACGGTCGCAGGTTCGAATCCTGCCTCTGGCATGGATGTGTGTGATGTCCTTAGGTTAATTAAGTTTACGTAGTTCTAGGTTCTAGGGGACTGATGATCTCAGATGTCAAGTCCCATAATGCTCAGAGCCATTTGAACCATTTGATAGAGGATATCTGGTCAATACAATCGTTTACCGATAGCAGAAGCGCTGAAACAGGAGAATCTCCAAATAACGCCCGGAGACATCGCTCAGATGCTGGCCGAACATTTTGCAAATACTACAGCCGATGCACGACTCGGCATTTAGTCGCTACCGGCGAGGGGGGTAAGTACGACTTCAGATCCAATTGTTCTGAGGCCTAGAACTCATCTTTCTCAATGTGGGAGCTCGAATCGGCAATGTCTGAGACTCATGATGCTGCACCCGGTCACAACAAAAACCGGTTCTGCATGCTTCGCCATTTGCCAGCGGCGTCAAAGGAAATCTTCCTCAAATGTTTTCATCTTATATGGTAGACAGGCAACTTCCCGAACTCTTGGAGTGAGGTGGTTCTGACATTTCTCCTGAAACCAGGAAAGGACTGTACGTCTCTAAATAGTTACAGGAGTGGCGTCATAAAGAGCTGCGTAGGAAAGACCCTGGAGCGAACGGTTAAGCGTCGTCTGGTCTGGTTGTTAGAGACCAGACACCTCCTTAGCTACTCTCAGTGTGACTTCTGGAAGTTTCGGTCCATAGTCAGAAACCTGACCCTGCTATAGGCGGCTATTCATCAATCTGAACAGCTCCCAGTTATACCTGCAATCACCTCGCATGAGATGGATGGATGCAAGATAGAGACCAGAATACGTGACTGCAACCTCTGATGCTTCGAATGAGATGATGGCGTTGACGATCATGATGGTATTTGAATGAAACGTTTCCCTGTACGGAAGTGGAACGTGGACGATAGATAGTTCAGACAATAAGAGAATAAAAGGTTTGGAAATGTGGTTGTACAGAATTATGCTGAAGATTAGACGAGTAGATCATGTAACTTATGAGCAGTTGTTGAATCGAACTGGAGATCAAACAAATATGTGAGGAGCATTACAAAGAAAACCAACAAACAGACTTGAGAATACCACCATACAACGATACCTTACGACAAGATACCTCGTATTATATGTTGACCGAAAACTTTCATTCAAGGACCACGCAGAACTCGCGACTGGCAAAGCGACGAAACTTATACATATACTAGCCACACTTAACACTGCACAGTTTATACTACCACAACAGATTATATGAACCTACCATATAGCCTTGTTTGAGTCCATTTTGAGCTTTGGAGCCAGCACATGGGCCCGTCGTGTCTGCCTCACATCATACAAAACCACTATACGACGCCGACAGAGAAGCAAACTTTTCAGAATGTCAGAAGCGTTTGGGATAACATCTACAGAGATATTATGCGCCGTCGTGGGTTTGTATGCAATAGAGATTACAGTACGTTTCAGAGCTGCCGCATAATGGATGAGAAAGGGACGAAAAGACTAAGTGCAGGAAATTACAGGGAAACAAATAGCTGACAAAAAACAACTTAATGAATGGCGAAATGATACTTTTTTTTATAAAAACTAGACATGATTGTCTTAATGGGATTTCCGCGATCGTTCTTTAAATAAAAATATGGCATTTCAGTCTTTGATTTTTATTTATGAAATGATACTTGGCAGACTGAATTGGACGCAACAGAAAAAAGACGCAGAGTACACACATTCTTACCGAACATCCGAGAACGAATGAACATCACTGTATCGATATAATTTTTCATATCAGTAAGGCATTTGATACTACTTTGAGACACTGCATTCTCGCACAGCCACTTCAATGGGGCATTTGTGGCCACCTTCCCATCTTCATACACTCTTTCCTCTCTCACCGGTTTTTTGTGATCCGCGTTGGTGCCTCACTGTCAGATCGATTTGAACACGAGAATTGTGTCCCTCAAGGCAGTGTTTTAAGTGTTATTTTCTTTTGCCATATCCATTAACAGTATCACGTCTACGGTAAGGGGTCCTGTACAGTGCTCCTCATTTGTGGATGATTTTGCCGGTTTCTGTTTCTCTCCAGTGTTACAACAGCGAGCCGCCAGAAGCAAATTACAATGCGGCCGTTAGAGGAGTGTGCTACAAAGACGGGTTTCCAGTTTTATGCAGCTAAGTGTGTGTGTGTGTATGTGTGTGTGTGTGTGTGTGTTTGTGTGTGTGTGTGTGTGTGTGTGTGTGTGTGTGTGTGTGTGTATGTCTTGATTTTAATCGTTCTTGTTACATTTTTAATTTACCTGCCTTGTATATGGGGGACACTATCCTTCATTACAGAGAATCCAGTGAGGTTTCTGGGCTTCATTTAAGACTCCAGATTGAGAGATCTGAAAGCCAGAACCCTGAAGGCGCTAAACGTCATCAAGTTCCTTAGTCACAGGTCTTGTGAGCAGACAGCGCACGACTGCTCCAATTTTTTAGGGCTTTCATGCGTTCGCGGCTGAGGCGCATGGTTTATTGGTCAGCGAAGTCCTCTTATTTGCGGACCATTGATGCTGTCCACCATCAGGGGATTCGGCTGACCAAGGGTACTTATAAGACCAGTCCCGTATCCAGCCTCTGTGCTGAGGTAGGGGAGCCACCACTTACCATCCGGCGCCAGCTCCTCATAGTGCGTCTGGCGTGTAAGTTCCTCGCAGCTCTGACTTCACGCAGACACAATACTGTTGCTCGTCCACCTCTGGAGCACCTTTCTTCCACCGTCCACGTGCCACGATGCCACTTGTAATCCACATACAGGGTGCGCTGGAGTCACTCAATGTGGAGCCAGTACGACCCCAAAATCCATCGTTCTAATCGTCTGCCGCCCTGGTTATTGGAGAGGCTTAGAGTGATTTTCGATTTGGTGTGTTACACGAGAGATAGCACTTCTGCTACCGTTTTTAATGAGATATTTTTTTTATATTTTATCTGAGCACCACGACTCTGTCGCTATTTTTTCGCATGGTTTAAACGAGGAGGATCATATTTGTTGCTCATTTGTTTTCCCGGATCGTGAACTCAAGGTCCGACTGCCTCAAGCCTTTACTGTCTTTGATACAGAATTGTATATAATCTTGCCGGCAGTGGAGCAGATGAGACTTTCTTCAAATGCTAAATTTCTTGTCTGTTCCTATTCTCTGAGTGCCCTCTCTTTGGAACTTTTGTGCCCAGCCGATAAAGTCATCCGGAATATCCAGAACACCCTCCTGCAACTACAGCGACTGTGGAAGGAAGTTTCTTTCTGCTGGCTCCCTGGGCACACTGGAATTGCGGCGAACGAAAGGGCTGTTCGATCAGCCAAGGAGGCGTGTCGTGACCCTCAAGTATTGCGGTGTGCTATCTCCTTGCATGCTATCAGCTCACCGTTGAGGTACAAAATCATGTGTCGATGGAAGACGAGTGGCTGAAAGTGACCGACAACAAGCTCCGTGTCGTCAAGCCCACAACTCGGCCGTCGAGTGCTTCCTTCCAGCCACGTCGACAGGACGATGTCCTTTCTTACTCGTCTTCGCGCAGGTCACAGTATTATGACCCATGGATTCTTACTCCGGTGAGAGGATCCTCCAATGTGTGGTGCTTGTGGCGTCCAGATCACGGTCTGCCACATTTTGTTGGACTGAATTTTACTTTCCATTCAGCGTACTGTGGCAGATTTGCCGGCCGGTCTGCCCTCTATTTTAAGCAATATTCAAATGAATGTGGTTCAAGTTTTAATGTTTTGTGAATTGTTCAATATTATTACCAAGATTTGAAGAAGAGGCTTTTTAAAGTGTCACCTGGGTGACGGGCTCAGCCATGTTTTTGTAAGTAGTTCAAAAATGTTTTAAATGGCTCTCACTATGGGACATAACATCTGAGGTCATCAGTCCCCTAGAACTTAGAACTACTTAAACCTAACTAACCTAAGGACATCACACACATCCATGCCCGAAGCAGGATTCGAACTTGCGATCGTAGCGGTCGCACGGTTCCAGATTGAAGCGCCTAGAACCGCTCGGCCACACCGGCCGGCTGTAAGTAGTCAGCCCGTCACATTTCTGTGTGCTTTTCTTTTAGCTCTTCTGTATTGTTTCCTTTGTGGTTTAGTTTCTTGATTAGTTATCTTCCCTCCTTACTGGTTAGCGCATGTGAAAGTGCATGTGAGATAGAGTGACTAGGTGGTCATTTCGGCAGTGTAGCAGAATTTTCGTTCATCTTCACATTCGTTTGTTTTAATAAGTGTAAGGCCGCTGATTAACTCGCCGATAAACTCTCATAAGATCCAAACACATGCACGCACACTATCACCAAATTATGTTTTGAAGCAGCTATCAGGACAATATTTCTTTTAGCTTTCAGTGTTTCAATTGACGACATATCGTCATATTTCCTGATACCTGGTCCTGTGAATATATCTGCCACGACACAGGTGAGTGGAATGACTTAAAACCTCTGGAACAGTCACTTTCGCAACAAAACAGCCAAGTGTGTATTTGTGAACTTAATAATGCGATATTCAGGATATTTCGATGCAGTTAATGGTAAGAACACCAGAACAGTACTAATTAAGTCAAAATTCAAAGGAAAGTACTTTCAGTAATGTAGGAAAAGGTACATTGTTGAGCATTACAGCGCTGGTTATGTTATTGGTCACAGCCAGTGAAATTGCATTCCTGTATAAACTCAAGTAGGTAAACTTCTTGTTCGTGAAAGAGGCGCTTTAAACCATTGTGGATTGAGTTTCCTCAGTAAAGTAACTTCACTAAGGTTTTGCTCGAGAGTGATACTACATTGATATACTAATGAAAGAATGCATTTGCACATACATAATTGCGTGCACATCAAAACACAAACAGTTAGTTACTTCACATACAGTTTGATTTCGAAATACGAATAATTACACTTCCTTTATTTTGTAAAGACTTAACAGATTCATTAATACAGCAAAAGTTTTATAATTTCATGTTTGCGATAATAGCACCTATATGTAAAGTCAACTTTAATTCAACTGCAGCTCATCTCAGTGACTTCAGTACTTACCATTTTTGAATTCTATAATTTTGTGTTTCAATGAATTAGTGAGTGTATGAGAACACGCAAGCGGATGCTTGACACAGTGCAACAAATGAACACAGACTGGGCATTTATTGTGACAGAACAGTACCAACCGTGGAGACAGTCATTTCAGTTTAAGTTGAGAAATTAAACTAGGGCATTTAAGAACAGTGTTACTTGGAATCATAATAACGATTTTATTTAGCAACTGTTACAGGACGCTGTTATTGTCATAAAAACATATCAGTTTAGATCAGCTCAACAATCTATGGAAATGATGTCCTGATTAAGTTGAAGAAGCCATTAATAAAAAATATACAGCAGCAGAACAGAACATAAACAGAACTGAACAGCAACTGCAAAAGATTTCATCGAACGTTATTATTTGTGGAGTAGAACATAAAAAGTTTGAATGGTACTGTGGAAAGGCTACATTCGTGAATTTATTGTGGAGAAGAGGAGAGGTTGTTCACACAATGGATTTTGTGCAATGTTTACAAAAGGATATATCACCATATCAGAGTTCAAAAATGTTCAAATGTGTGTGAAATCTTATCGGACTTAACTGCTAAGGTCATCAGTCCCTAAGCTTACACACTACTAAACCAAAATAATCATAAGGACAAACACACACACCGATGCCCGAGGGAGGACTTGAACCTCCGTCGGGATCAGCGTGTTTCTACATCTGAAAGATGATGTCTGTTAGAATTTCGTGCCAGTCGCATAAGTGCCCAACCACTATGAGGATACACATCATTTCTGCTTTAAATACACACTGCAACTGACGTGAACTTGGTTACCTCTGATATTGGACACTGTTAGTTGATAATAGTCGGGAACACTTTTAAGGCAACGAAACAAGATCGTGTAATAGAGCTACGAGTAGGCGGATGTACCTTCTATGATACTGCAGAAGTACTTGGTAGGAATGTGGATGCTGTACATACTACTAGCAATAGTGGTCACTAGAAAGTACGGTCGCAAGAAGATCAGACTCTAGGTGGCCATGTGGCACTTTCGTCAGGCAAAACCATCGTGTTTGGCGTGTGGATCTGGTGCAGCGTATTGGATCTACAGCAGCAATATGAACAGCAGTCGGCACCACAGTGACACAATGATGACTTACAAATCGGTTACTTCAAGGAGAACTTCGAACAGACTCTCTGTAATGTGCATTTCACTGAACCCTAAATACCGCTACTCATGCCTTCAGTGGTGTCAAGCCACAGCTCAGTGGAGAGCAGGTTAGACGTCTCTTCCGTTTTCTAATGAAACTTGGTTCTGCTTCGGTGCCAGTGATGGCAGTGTTTTCGATATAATGAAGCCAGTTGAGGGCCTACAACAAACCTGTCTGCGTGCTAGACATACTAGACCTGCACCTGAAGTTATGGTATCGGGTGCAATGTCGTATTACAGCAGGAGTACTATCGCGGTTATGCCACGCACTGATTGCTAATTTGTACGTCAATCTGGTGATTATACCTGCTGTATTGCTATTCAAGAACAGTATTCCAGGGGGTTTTCCAACAGGATAATGCTCACCGACATACCGCTGTTGTAACACAGCGTGCTGTTCAGTGTACCGACGTATTGCCTTGGCCTGTTAGATCACCAGGTCTATCAACAGTCGAGCACATATAGAACATCATCGGACGAAAACTCCAGCGTCATTCACAAACAGCATTAATCGTTCCTGTACTGACCGATCAAGTGCAACAGGCATGGAACTTCATCCCACAAACTGATATCAGCCACCTGCACAACACAATGCATGTCGGTTTGCATGCTTGCATTCAACATTCTGGTGGTATACAGGTTATGAATGTACCAGCGTTCCATGTTTGCAATGCTTTATCTCGCGCTTACATTAATCCGTGATCTTGCGGCATTAACTTGAAAAATGTGTTCCCGGAAATTCATTACCCTACATTAATTTTTTTGAGTGTTGCGATTTTTTGCCGTGGCCATACGACACCTGAAATCAACATTAAACATGGGTGTTATTAGCGAGAAGCACATTCGGAAGATTTAGTTGGAAGCAATTCAAACTAATGCAATGGAAGAATTTTATGTAGAACCGGAGTATAGTGGAAGCAGTGTTTCAGCTTATTGTCAGAAGATGTTGAACGAGGTAGGCCATACAACTAAGTCTTTTGTGAAGAATTAAAGCTTTCAGAAGCACAATCTGAATTTAACAACGGACAAAGAAGATGTATGAAGGCGATAACAGAAGATTGAATCACAGAAAGAATTTCAGAACAATATATTGGAGAACAAATTATTAGTATTATAACACAGAAAGTGAGGGCGAGCATGTATGGAGTTCCGGACATATGCATGATAACAATCAGTGTCAGAAACTTAGAGAAGGATGAGAAGGAAGTATAACTGTAATGAGTCAGTGGGAAGGCAATATCAGAATAAAAACTAGAGAAATTATTCTGAAGATTATTCGGAAAATTCTAGGAGATCATCTACATCAGGACACGGAGCAATCGACGAAGGGAGTAATAAATACACAAACACAAGTGAAGTCACGCGCAGTGAAGTGGAGGGCAGCACAAGTCGTGAGAGGAGCAGTATCGAAGCAGGCAGGAGATGAGTGGAGCAGCCAGTAAGGAAAGAGGCAGTGACGAAGGCCAGATGTCACGTGCAATAGAGAGGTTTGTGGAACAGACTTTAAAGAGAGCAGTGGATGCACAAAAGGAAGCAACGTCACACACAGCGACGAGACAAGAGAATTATGTGGAGTTCAGCGGTGCTATGGACTCACGGCCTGCTAGGGAACTGGCCAGGGCGGACTTTGCTGCAGTCAGCAGAGCTGTGCTATGGCTGGCGGTACGTGGGCTAGGTTGTTGACTATATTGCTTATTTGTCTCTCATACTGAGCGAAAGAAAGTATAAATGAAACTCCTGAAGCAAACTGTATATTAATTAATCATTTCAGCTTTGAAGTAACTATATTAGCTGTGACACACACACATTTTCGTTAGTGATTGCTTCATACTTTAGCACCAAAAGTTTTCTATCAAATACTGCACTTCAAATTTGCTACTGTTCCTAAATTTCAAAATATATATACACAAAAACACACACACACACACTCACACAAACACACACACACACACACACAGTGAGAGAGAGAGAGAGACTGAAAAGTCCATGGCAAAAACTGAAATGAATATGTTCACTCACACACAAATTAACACTAGAATTTTCTCTTTTGTTTGGAAGATTATTCAAAATGGCTCTGAGCACTATGGGACTCAACTTCTGAGGTCATAAGTCCCCTAGAACTTAGAACTACTTAAACCTAACTAACCTAAGGATATCACACACATCCATACCCGAGGCAGGATTCGAACCTGTGACCGTAGTGGTCACGCGGTTCCAGACTGTAGCACCTAGAACCGCTTGGCCACCCCGGCTGGCTGCAAGACTATTCAAACTTCAGAGTTCATAAGGGAAAATTGGAAGAAAATGACTCAAGAAAATATGGCACAGATACATTCAGTTACTGAAAATTACATTGCAATATTCAAGAAATATTATGGCATTTACTTATTTATTTACTGAAAATCTCATAAACATGTTCCATGTAGTACTCAGTTCTTTCAACTGCCTGGCACTTCGTTTGCTTGTGACCGTGTCATTGACATTCTGGGTCATATAATTTATCATTACCTAGGATGATTCAAAATTGGTATTTTGCCATATGATCCTTATAATTCTCTAGCATTTGCAAACATCACTTAAATGACCCTCATCAAGATCAGAATCATCGAGATTTAGACTACACGTTTTGTGGAAAACAGAAATTGAATGAAAACTATCAATTTAACTGCCTGAACACACATCCAACATACCTTTCAACATGAAACGTGAAGGAGATACCGCAAAATCATTTTCAGTACGAACTGTCAAATTTTTCATGGAAATTTCAGGTATAAAGTCATTTGGGATGGACAATTCAACTTCCGTATCAGATTGTACCCAAGAAATGCAAATCTCAAACATTTTAAGAGAAAGTTCCATTTCTACCTCATAGCCAGAAATATACACCAATACAGACAGGATATCCGATATCTTTGATATTTCAAAATTTTCCCTTAACACCATAGAATTTTTGTCAACGTCAGTACATTCATTATATGTTCCAGAACGATGATGCAAAGTTCATAGGATTACTTTTTTATTCAAAGAATTAAGCAGCATCATACCTTTGAATTAAAAAATTTTTTCATACTCAAGTGTTTGGACATCATTTACATTGTAATTATTATAATTTGGGCCCAATGAGTTGCAAAACAACTTAATGTACCTCCAAGATCATTGTTGTAAGACTTTCCCAATAGTAGCTAGTGGTGATTTCCTTTTAAATTACTTCAATTAATACGTAATCTGTTTTGTAATGTTCAGATACATATGGAATCAAGACAATAACTGCGTCAAGTGTATAGATGAAAGACTAAAAAGTCCGACAACTTAAGGATTGGAGGGGGGGGGGGCGGGCTAGGACCACACTGCTTACAATTTTTTCAGCCTTAATAACATTTTCCTTAAAAAATTCGCTTGGTAAGGAAATATTTAGTCTAATAGGCTGCCTGCAGTGATTGTTGAATATTTTAGCTCCATGTGTACCTTTTACACTCATAGTGTCCAATCCTCACAAGTGAGTTAAATGGATGATGCTATATGTTTTGACTCTGAGAAGTCTGTGTTCCTAGAAGCAAAGACCTTTAAAGGCGTTATTGGTCTTTCATCAAAAACCTTAAGTACTAGATTAATATGTTTTTTTGAATATTGGAAAAGAATAGGGCCGTAAATAACAGTAAACGATTGTGTTTTAGTACCGAACCATTTCATTAAAACAATCCCAAATATTTAAAATCTGCATTAACTGTAATGTCAAAACCGTTAAAATGAAGAAAATTCAACAGTCTCTTAGATTTATCAGTACATTTGCTATGGATAGCTTTCATACAGTGCCAAATTTAGGAATAACCTTCTGCTACTAGCAACAGGACGTGCAATACAAGGCTGCAACCTATAGAATCATCATTTAGACATCTTATATGAAGTGATTTCATACCTTCATGTCGTGTAATAATCTTCTGAAGTAGCTGCTATGAGAAGTTTATTTATTTATTTACTTACATCTTTCAGTGCTTGAACTGATACAGACAGCCATATAATCAGCTTCCTCGTCCAAGTGAAAACATATGCCACGCCAGATATCATTGATAAACTTTTGCTGCCGGTATTCTTAGAGTCTCAGGTGAAAGAGTTTACATCTCTGGAGAAGTCATTTTCATATATAAGCAGGTGAGTATGTATGGGTGAAATTAATGAAACATGTGTGGGTGAAATTAGTAAAACTTCGCTAACAGTATTTTGATGCAGTTGACAGCTAAGCACACCACAACTATATTAGCTATACCAGAATTCAGTAGCAAAAACTAAATATTTTGAGCTCTGTAGGAAAAGCTTTAAAAACAGTGAGCAGGTACAATAAAAAGAAAGTCAATTTTTTACTCCCAGCCGGTTTCACTGTATCCCTATATAAATTCAGGTACGTAAGCTTTAGTCATTTAAACAAAAACTCATTCTAAATTTGTTACCTTAATAACTCAATTTTGTTTAAGGTTTGCTCGACAGTGTCACTATATTGATATTGAATTCTTCCACCTGACACATACGTAATCGTGTAATAGAAAAGCCTATGCTGTTTTTTCGCGTATAGTCTCAGTTCAAAATACTATTAATGGCGCTGAGGTTATTTTCTGAAGATTCAGCAGATTCATAACACAGCAAGGACTTATAGAACTTTCATCATCAACACCAATACGTGGAAATATTTACTATAATTAAAATGCAACCCATCTCACTAATCTGAGTACTCAAATTATCATATTTTATAATTCTGTCTTTGCATTCGGCTGTGTATATGGATGGGTGACTGTGAGATAACATGTACTCGCTTTATTTATAGGTGAAGGTGTGAGCACAAATATAGGTACAGAGTGAGCATTAGCTGGTTTCCTGTTTGTTCTGATGAAATAGTAGCTATTGTAAACACATTCATTAGAGTTTTACGAAAGAAATTACTGTCAAGCAGCTAACAACGATGTTAAAGGACATCCTAATTACTTTTGAACAACGAATTGTTTTTATCTTAGGTGCGTATCTCGGATCAGCTAATTCGTGATGTTTTACCATCTCAGACGCAAATAGCGGTTGTCTATAGAGGTATGAAAATATAAATTCTCTTCTGAGCTCTCAGCGGAAAACGTGGAAATGTCCCGTACTCGTATGAGATTGCCGTATCAGTATTCGACAGTGTTTGAAAATGGCATCATCGTGGGTATGCATTTGGAATGCTGGGCCAATAGTCCCATACACATGTTTGTGGGGCATTCGGATGTGACAGCGGCCCGATGTTGGACTGCGTGGGATAGTGGGGGCAGGGGTACTCGTTGTCAAGTTTCCAATTTACCATGTCTGACTAGCACAATGAACGCTTCTCAGCTCCTTTTCATCAGCACTTGCCATCAGAGTACAAATGACGGACTCCCTGCAGCATTCTATATAAACCCCGCAACATTGGTCGACGACTAGCAGTAGCCGACCTAGGGAATTATCGTCCAATGGGTATGTTGCCGTTAACACGACGACACAGACGACTGTATCGCCGGTTCACCGCGCATCAATCTGGAACCGCGCGACCGTTCGAATCCTGCCTCGGGCATGGATGTGTGTGATGTCAAATGGCTCTGAGCACTATGGGACTCAACATCTTAGGTCATAAGTCCCCTAGAACTTAGAACTACTTAAACCTAACTAACCTAAGGACATCACACACACCCATGCCCGAGGCGGGATTCGAACCCGCGACCGTAGCAGTCCCGCGGCTCCGGACTGCAGCGCCAGAACCGCTAGACCACCGCGGCCGGCTGTGTGATGTCCTTAGGTTAGTGAGGTTTAAGTAGTTCTAAGTTCTAGGGGACTGATGACCTCAGATGTTAAGTCCCATAGTGCTCAGAGCCATTTGAACCATTTGAACGGCTGTATCTGGTGTGTGGCAGAAACCGGGAAACACGGACTGCCGATGAATGTCGTCGCTTCGTGTTCAGAAACGTATCGCGCTTTCGCACTATCCCGTCGTCTAGTTTTGCGGCGATCTGGCGTAGGTTCCAATTCTTCCATTGTTTTGGAGAGGCGCGACATGTTACTCGTGGTCTTTCTGACGTGGGAAACAATCGGGTATGGCTGGGAGTAGAATGAAGGCTTTCACGATCGGATGACACAGCTTATGCTAAACCTTTCGGGATGTGAGCTCGTGGTCCCAGAAACTCTTCTGTTCCTCACGTTTCGTCCAAGACTGGACTGGACATCCTCAGAGGCGCTCCTCCGTTGAGTCTCCCCGACTGACTGGTCGGATGTCCGGGAGCTACATAAATACTGTAGGAAGCGGAGCGAGGTCTAAACAATCGATTGTCGTCTTGTCAAAGATGAAACTGTCTAGCGATTCTGCAGTACTACTGTCCATATGTGGCTAAGTTTCATTGCCTTTTCTTCCCTATTAAAATTTTCCTAATGCTTAAAAATTTCAATGGCTTCTCTACATAGTCGTGGATAAAATTTGACGCTGTAGATAAAATCTGTGTTTCAGAAAACGTCACCGTCGTCCTGTGGTGTATACAAAATTCCGTGCACGTGTGGTAACGTTTATATTGGAACTACCAAGAGGAGCGTAAATATACGGCTAAAAGACCACAAAAGTCTGGAAAAAATAGAGAAATCAGCTGTAGAAGAGCATGCCCTTCAGCCAGGAAGCCACGAAGTGAAATTTTCTGGAACAGAAATTTTATGTACAAGGTCAAATTGTTGTCCACTATTATGTAGAGAAGGTATTGAAATTTGTAAGCATCAGGAAAATTTTAATAGTAAGGAGGAGGAAACAATGAAACTTAGCGACATATGTACAGTATCTCTGCCGAATCGCTAGACAGGTTCATCTTTGACAAGACGACAATCGATAGTTAAATTTTCTCTCTGACAAGGATTATCTCTACTCATCACGTGTTACTTTGACCACTTCCCCTTTCCCACAGTATTTATGTCGCTCTCGGACATCCGACTAGTCTGTCGGCTAGACAGCGGAGGACCGCCTCTGAGGATATCCAGCGCAGACATGAACGAAACGTTAGAAACAGAAGAGTTTTTGGGACTATGATCTCACATCCCGAAAGATTTACCAGCGGCTATGACTGATAGTGTTTGAGGGAACTCCGACAGCACTTCATTACGTCACGTACATCCTACGTGGTCATGTGCTGTCTCTCGTACGATAGTATTGTGGTGACATTTATCAAGAGGACAATATCTGTCCTCTCACGATACATGTTTCTCTGAGCTGGCGGTGTGACCTTAGTTACATCCGTGGCCAGCAAGATCCCCAGGTCTGTCCGGGATGGAACATGTCTCGCACCAGCTCATAAATCAACTCCTTCCAAAAGCGAAGTTCAGAATATAAAGGACCAGTTACAATATTTGGGGTCCACCATGCCTCAGGAGAGCATGCATTCAGGCCAGGAGAGCTGAAACGATATGATAAGTAGGTTCATGCTGCCAAGTTCTTTCTAAATTTGATTCGCTTGTGCAATCATTGAAATAACCTCAAATAACTTCCCAAATTGAGAAGTTTCATTTCGTTTCCTCCTCCCCTTTGACAATTCACTTTTTTGTCGGGTAGCGTACTTTGATTGCAGGATGCAGAGTATTTAACAGTTTGCAGTCCCATCATGACCGCATGTGATTCAAATTTATATAACATATTTCTCATCCCTGCTGTGTGCACTTCCATCATCTGCTTTTGAATGTAGCTGTAATAATGAAACTCTTATACAAACACTCCAGCGTTGATGTTCAAAAGTGTAGATGCTGTGCTAAGCGAGTGAGCTATATCGTAGTTCATATACATTTAACAGATTTCAATAACAATTTCTTCAAGTAACGAAATATTTCTTTCGATCCAGTGCAATTCCAGAAGAAATAAAGCATCCAGTTAACAAAACTTTGCAGACACACTATTTTGCAGGAACATCCTGACTACCGTTGTTCTTTAAATCTGTTTACAACACATCATGTCCTTCATTCTCATTTCTTCTATTCTTTGGGTGTGCTAGTAGCCATTTTTATGATCTCTTTCTTCATGAGAATACATTTATATGCTGAAATGCTAACATTTGAGAAGTTCTCCCTAAAATAGATAGTTGTAAGAAGTTTGTTGTGGCGTTTTTCGGAGAAGCTGTATACGAATTGCAATAGATTACAAGAAAGATGTCTTTTGCACTGAAGACATTTTTTTTATTTTTTTTATGCACGCAAACACCTTTCGCCTTTTTAACAACGCATCTTCAGTGGGTGTTCAGGAAAACTACATTTTTTTTCGTTGAGATATATAGGTTACAGGATTAAAAACATTGATTGAATCTTTATGTAATGAATTTGGAATGGCACTTGTTGTACAGCATCTGATCCCCAAATTCCTTATTTCAAAACTATGCAGCTTTCCCTCATGTAGAATACCGGCTGACAACTTCCACTTTTCGTGTAGTCATTGTACTTTTATAATACAACACTCTGATCCCCATTTTCACTGTCTAGTCTCATTAGCTTTTGTGATTGTTGGCAGCTTCTCAACTTTTCCTTTCATTTGATTTCCGTCGAACTGTATGTTCGTTGTAAATTTCTCTCTCTCTCTCATTCTCTCTCTCCCTCTCTCTCTCTGCGTGCATGTGTGTAACTATCTTCGCGAGCAGGGGTTTAATACTACATGATGCTAACCCACTGCCTCACCATCGTGTGATGACAGTATCATTTGGCTGTGGTACGTAGACCCACGTGATCAACACAGGCCGGCCGAAGTGGCCGTGCGGTTAAAGGCGCTGCAGTCTGGAACCGCAAGACCGCTACGGTCGCAGGTTCGAATCCTGCCTCGGGCATGGATGTTTGTGATGTCCTTAGGTTAGTTACGTTTAACTAGTTCTAAGTTCTAGGGGACTAATGACCTCAGAAGTTGAGTCCCGTAGTGCTCAGAGCCATTTGAACCATTTTGATCAACACAACGCTCTTCTTTGTGTTGTTTGTCAGCTTTACGAAATTCGATCCGGTACTTCTCGTTCAAATAAATCTAAGAAGAGTAACAATCATAGGAACGAAGCACATCAACTGGAACTTAGTTTCCTTCTACACTTAGTTTCTGTGTCTAACGGTTACCATCAAGAAGTTTATACAGCGTCTTTGTTACAGCGAAAAATTATATCGTCTCTTAGTAGTCCATTTCTTCGAGAAAATTTTTATTATTGAGAAATATTATGAAATTGGCCAGATTTCTGCCACTGAGTCCTCATAAAAGTGAATCCAATGTCTGGAAAAGAAATAAGGTCTGCAATGAAAGCCACGAGTCTCCAGTCAGTAAGCGTAGCAATATTTTGAACACACCGTGCACTGCTTCCACGATCGAGGTGTTACAAATGAGTGATGAGTGGTTTCACTCTCGGTGTTTCTGTCTCTCTTTCGTTTTCCCTCTCTCTGGAGCAACGATAATTCCTCGTTTAGCGTGAGTTTAACCGTGCCGTTGTGGTGCAATCCAGTTCAGTAAGAAAGTATATCATCCATCATCCTCACTCTGAAGAATACAACAGATGTTCCTGTCTATTGCATTAGCTTTGTAATGGAGTATAGCACGGGTCTACAGTTTCCTGTGTTCCTACAGTGTACAAAATCTATATATTTTAACGTATGACCTGGCGGTAGGCTAATCGAACAAATACGGACAACGAGCGATGTGGCGCAGTGTTAGAGATACTGTACAAGTATTCGGTACACCGGTGCTTCAAATTTCCGTCAAAGCATCCAGGTTTATCCTTAAACCTTTGAAAAATATCACATAGAGCAGCTGATGACATAAGTCTTTGTTAACTACCAGTTTCAAAGATATGTTGTGAACGTGGTCTGCGTGACGTTAAAGTATAATCAGCGTCGTTTACATCTAAAGATGGGTGACACAAAAACGTGCCCAAGTCTATAATGCGTTCAAATGCTCATAGACTCAAACCAGCGTTAGTAACGCCTGAACGCCTGAAACCAACGTCTTTGTTTGCGAATCGAAATGTAGTGCGGTACAACTATAGCTGTTATTTGTGTTGGGAAACCAAGACCTTACAGCCTGGTGTGCAGACAGATAAAAGAAAAAAAGGGAATAGTTGTAAAAACGAGCTCTGCTCACAGCGAGAATAACGAACAACGCTGTCGTTGTGAACAATACCGCCGACATGCGAAAACATTCTGTAAGGCTCCTGACAATATCCTGATGTCCTGCTACCCTAAATTCTTCGGCAATTGCACAGGCCTTGGAAGTATGTACTAGGATGGCTGAAACATGCAACTATTTTGGAGTGAAGTCTTTTTCTTACGTAGACTGTGTTATTTTGAAATAAACGCTTTTTTATGATTTAGCAATTGGCTAATGTGGTCCTCTTAGCATTGTCAAGTTAGATAATACCCGAGGGGCTGTAGTTAGTTTATTGCTAAATCATAAAATAAAGTAGTTATTTCAAATAAAACAGCCTATGCAGACGCGTAACGCCCTTAAAAAATTCACAGCTGCTTTGAATCCACAAAATATAAAAAAAAATTAAAAAAACTGTTGTTGCGAATACTCATTGCCATTGGCATAAAGAGAAAACTTCCTGCTCAATTAATATGCCGACTTTAATTTTTTGTTTTATATGAACATCGAAAGTAAACCTATTGTAAAATTGTAAATTAGTGTGTTCTTTAGATCGCAACTTTCCAAATGGAGAAGCGGTCATATTCTCTACAGATCAGCTACAGAAGTGTTATGATTGAATGTCGAGAAGTTATTCACTGAAGACGAATCCCACAACGTACGTAGACTTTACTAATGATTCCTAAATATGCTTCAAACTAAAAAGAACAATCTGTTCGAATAAAATAAATCGACCGAAACATAAAACAAACTGATACTACCAGCAAACAACTCCAAGAAAGCTTTTCATCATGATACAGATATGATGATCGTGGCATTTCTACGCTTTCACTGTTACCTATTAATAGAGTCCTACAACGATGGCACTTCAGAAAAATTTTAAAGAAATGTATATCGGTCACGTAAGCGTATGTAATTGTGTAAATTTCCTTAAAATGTTTCTTGAAATACTTTACTTCAAATTCACAGGGCCAAAATTTAGCCTCAGGCATGTGGCAGTGGTACAATATACTAGTTGCACTCGTGATTCGCATTAAAAATGCAGCAGATACCGGCAACTGATGATGGAAGAACACTTGCAGCATATCTCTCTACAACCAAATACTCGACAATGAATAATCATTAGCATATTACTACTAAAATAGAGAAAAATTTATTACTGATTGTTGAACGTTTTAAGAGTGTTTCTGTTTAAACTGACAAATATTATTGCTAACCAATGAAAAAATTAGACCAAAATAATTACTAATTTATTCCTAAAAGAAGTTACAGCTTGATCCACTATTTTCAGGTAAGTGGGATGTATGAGCAATGAAAGATAGAATTGCTTAGAAGCAATAGGAAGATGAATGGCAGTATGACAAACTTAGTTTGGGATATCGGCAGCGATGGTGGAAGGTAGGCAGGAATATTAGCGATTCAAGTTTCATTAGTAATAACGTCACGGAATACAGAGTACCAGTATCATGGAGGAAGGACGTGACTGTTATATTGTTCAAAAAATCGGTGAAATATTCACATGGACAGATTGGGGGCAAAATAGAGCAATTTAAATGTAAGTTGTCTGACAAGAATATGAACATTGCACCGACAGAATCTTAAGTGCCTTTTATGATAAGCTACTGTTACTGTTGAATGAGAAAACTAAATCATTGCACTTATGGAGAGCATTTCTCTCTTATGAACTGAATAGCTTTGTAATATGCATTCATAGGCTAAAGAACGAATAAACGGTCCAAGAAGAACTTATTGCTAACTTGATGATTGAATTCTTCTCGGGTTAACAGCCGAGTCAATACAACGCCTTCTCGAGTTATAACCCGAGAAGGCTAAATTCGCGTATTGCAAACTTTCGATAACTGTTTAGCGATCTTTACAATAATTTCAAATTACTGGGTATGCATAGAAGGAACTGTTGATTGAAATAAAGAGTGGAAATGTGAATTTGAATGATGAGCTGCTGTGACACATAAATTCGTTTATTAGCTATGTTGTATAGATGCTATATGTAAAAACCTTATAATGAAGTAATAGCAAGTATACATTTAAAATAAGGCGTCTTACCTCATCAAGAAACTAAATATCTCACTGTGCTACGGCATGCTTCAGTACACTACTCAAAACGACCTTCCATAAATAAACTTATCTCGAACACATAAGTGTACGTAGTATAAAACGCAAGCACATCCAAAACAGCTGGCGCACTCTGTTAAAATTTTATCGACGACTGCTAAGTTTCGATAGATTATCGAGGACGGTACTTTGCAGAATTTCATGTGTATCATTTATTTTTCCGTTAAGAAACTAAACGTGCACTTCTACACTAGTCACCTGTGAAAAAAAGAAAAAAGTTTCTGCAACAGCTGTTGTAAAGTTTGAACAGAGTACGACATTAATACGTTTTACGCAGATTACTGATTCCACTCTCCACGGGATACCAGAAATTAGATCCACAAAAGTCCATAAACCTTCTCCTGTGCCTCCTTTTATAAAGACTATCCGGTGCCGAAAGAATTCCCATATATTTGTATAACTTATTATATTATTACCTTCAGAAATAAGCATCACAAGAATATTTGTATGTTTTTTAGTAGGTAAGAGGCAAGCCTGTTTCCTCTTTCACAAGCTGCGACATAGTCGCGAATACACAAAGTGATTCAGGTACTGTCAAATGTTTTTTATGCCACTCTTTGATCACAGTATAAAGTCCTTCGACGATGACCGGTTACAGTCAGTAAAGACCATCTTCAGATCTGTTGTACAGCATGTCCTGGTGTAGAAAATAGCACCATGTAAAAATAACATGTTTAGAAAGAGAAACTGAGAAATTGCAAAAATGGATAGTGTCATGACTAGGGGTTATAGATGAATTTAAAAAATGGTTCAAATGTCTCTAAGCACTATGGGACTTAACATCTGAGGTCATCAGTCCCCTAGACTTAGAACTACTTACACCTAACTAACCTAAGGACATCACACACATCCATGCCCGAGGCAGGATTCGAACCTGCGACTGTAGCAGCCGCGTAGTTCCGGGATGAAGCGCCTAGAACCAATAGACCACAGCGGCCGGCTTATAGATGAATATCAAAGAAAGTAGAAAAAGGGTAATGGAAGGTAAACAAATTAAATGAGGCAATACTAATAGAATTAGATTACGGAATGAGACGCTAAAAGCAATATTGGTCATTGGCTGTGTGGACATAAAAATGTCTGACGATGGTCAAAACTTAATCGATTAATGTACAGACTGACAGTACTAGGAAAAACATTTCCGAAACACCGAAAATTGTTAACAGTGAATAGAAATTTCGGTATTAAGAAGCATTTTGTGAAGGCAGTTGATTCGAGCGTAGCTTTGTACGGAACTGAAACGCAATTTATACAAAAAGAAAATTTCTTGAAATGTGGTGCTGTAGCAGAACGGTGTAAATTATATGGGTAGATCAAATAACTAACGAGGAGGTACTGAACTGAAGTGGGAAAAAATAAATTTACATCGTAAATTATTAAAAGAAGGGAATTTGTTATTGGAAGGAGTGGTGGCAGAGATAAAAATTGTATTGTGAGAACAACGTTTAAACACAGGAAACAGGCTCAGATGAATGTAGGTTCATGTAGTTATGCAGAGACGAAAATGCTTCAATAGCATGGACTACATTCATACCCCCGTATTCTGACTGATATCTCAAAAACAACACACTGGGTCATTATAGACACAGATATGAGTCAATTGTCTCAGAAAATGTTCTGCTATTGTTATTACACAGTGCCATGACATGTTAAGCACATACAAGTACAGTGTTTGCTTGCGACACTTTCTAGAGTTATCCCTTTTTCTCATTCAGATGTACACCGTCCGTCAAAGTTGTCCTCAGAATAATTTTATTCCTGCCTTTCAAACGACGTCAGCGAAGTAGCTATGGTGGCAGCTTCAACTAACAACTGTAAACAAGAGACATGAAGGCAGTGTTAGGAAACTGACAAGTGGCTATAGTGTGTCTACGCTGTATCAACTGTTCAGTGTTCAGTACATTATCCAGAACGATTAGAAGAGAAAAATGTGTAAAACAAAATCGGTCCTATACATTTGACAAGGTCGGATAATACGCAAATGTGACGCGCGAGTTGAACAATATCCCAAAGAAGGACTTTTTCCAACAATTTCGCACGGTTGTATGAACTTTCTGTGTATTGTTCGCAAGTAGGGGGAGAATTTGACAACATCTGAAGCATTAAAACCACCATCTTAACGTTTCTGTATTTTCTGTCACTAGAGCCTCATAACCTTTTGGAGTGACGGGGCTATGTATATTATTTGTTAAATATCCAACACATTAACTCGTTGTTAGAGTTACTTCCTTTATGTCAAACGTTCTGTGCAGTAGGAGTATTCATATGCTACGTTGTACTTCATACCTTCAGTCCTCTAGTTCTTGTTATCAGTTTTGAAAGCCTTTTACATTTGCTACTTTCGACTGCCGAAAATGTAAATAGTAATCAGATCTCTACAATGGATGTCATTAAAGAAAGGAACCTAATATTTGAAACTGATGAACTATTTCAATTCTTGCTTTAGATATTTGCATAATGATCACGAATTTTCAAAGTCATTTGCGCTTATCATCGAGTATAAAAACAATCACTTCCAAAAGAAGAATTGTAAAGCTAAAATTATCTATATAAATTTGTCGTTTTAAGCCTATTGTGGTCTGCTTGAAATTTCATTTAACGTAAAAAACGTATTTGAGAAATTATCTTCGCTTAAGTAGTGACATCAGCATATAATAACCTTATACATAAGGTATTAAATCACATTTCTAATTTTTAATGATGATTTCATAGTTGAGGTAACACTGGAAAGTGAATACGAAAAGAGGAAATAATCGAAAAAGGTGATAAGATGAAGCATATATATTTTAAAAAACTGAATCTCAGTTACATCAATCAAAGTACGACTATTAGAAGCAAATGATAACAAGATCGGAATTATTGGCAACCAAGGGTTTTGAACATAGTTAGGAAACCTTTATAGCAAATGGGAACTCTTATGGCATAATTTATAAACAATAAATTTATTTTTGGTAGCCTCCGACGGGGTAGCTATAGGTGTGAAACATCTAAGTAAGTCAATTACAGCGTTGTCATGAATAAAAACAATTGATACCTCTTTCATGGAAAGTGAACAAAAATTGAGCTAAACTATTGATCCTACCGAAGCACCCGTTTCAAATGTTCGTCATTCCAGTATTTTAGCAGCCCTACATTTAACATAACAGCTCACAAAGGTAGTTTTGCACTGAAAAAATGCTATCTATCTGACAGCATGATTCTCTGTCAGCCCCCCACGCTTCATCAAGTACAGTTGGACTGGATTACGTCGTACTGCCTGTCGAAAGGTTTAATTCGAAGTAGGACAGTAAATACATTAGGTCTATCTCCAAACAACTGATTCAGTAGGAATTACGGTTTATGCAAAGTCCGTTACTCATAACACCTACACGAATCATCGTCTAAAAGGGAAGCACGATCAGATTTGGCGCTTTGTTTGACTATTTACGTGCAAGTATGATAGGTCTGAAAGTGTCCGTTATGTTTTAAATGCAGAATTTAGGACTTACTTAAGAGCACAGCGTTTTATTTTATTTCACGATGAAAACGATAAAGAATATGTTACTATATAGTAAAAGTTAACTGTTCAAATGTGCCTAGTGATTCAACAGCAAAAGGTCTACAGGTCTTGATTATATGTGATTCATCCATGTCTTTTACACTATTTATTCAGTTCTCAATAATACACTTCCTTCTTACTGTTACAGAGTAGTGAAATATTTTAGATACATTATGAATTTTGGTAAACTAAATTTAAGTAATGTTTACATACTTATTCTTCGAGTTATACAATTTTCTCGGCGTGTAAAATACTTGAGACTGAATTCAGCAGTGAACAGACGATATAAAAAATATTGAACGCCGAAGTAAATCAGATTTCAAATTGTTTTTGTTGTGGTGGTCTTCAGTTCAGAGACTGATCTGATGCAGCCTTCCATGCTACTCTGTCCTGTGCAAGTTTCTTCATCTCCAAATAACTACTGCAACCAACATCCTTCTGAATCTTCTTAGTGTATTCATCTCTTGGACTTCCTCTACGATTTTTACACTCTACAATGCCCTCCAACACTAAATTGGTGATACAGAACATGTCCTACTAACCGATCCCTTCTTCTGGTCAAGTTGTGCCACAAATTCCTCTTCTCCCCAATTCTATTCAGTAATTCCTCATTCGTGATCTACCCACGCGACTGGAATTTATGGACATGAAATTATGAGCTTTTTCAATGCTGAAAGATTAGTTTAGTAATGGAAAACAATTTTACAGTTCAGCGCTTTCGATGTTTTGAAATTTTGTAGGGGATTGATAGGAGGTCACATTATTAAATATTCTGATAATAATGTAGTGTTGAGGCGTAGGTGAAAAAATTATATGAAAGGCAAACAAGGTTATCAGATGCTATAGATGACCAAGTAAGTAAACTTCCTTATGTCTGACGTCAACGCCTTAGACAGCCAGATATATTTGACGTGCGACCGATAGCCCCCAAATTTATGAAGATGAAAGCGTCTGAGTGAAAGATACAAAGTAAAGAAAAGTTCTATCCTAAATACGGCTGCTAAGTCGCGGGGAATCGTAAGTCAATGGAATAAACAGTACAGTCGGACCATTGAAATTAGCTGAAAAGGAAACAATGTTCTGTGTAAGATATAATAGGTAATTCAGCAGCACTCATTCATTCATTCATTCATTGCCGTGTCCGGTCAGCATTTCCAGAAGGTAGCAACTCCGATGTTGTTTCCCTCGATCAGGTCCTGTGTTGTGAAGGGTCGTTCAAGTTGAGGACAAATCAGCAGGTGGGCACTCGCAGGATGTAACCCCATCATCTGGAAGAATGCCCCATTTTCGCAAGTTGGTCTTGCAAAGAGGAACGCCCACCCTAAGGCGACTGAGCAATCAACGCAGAAGTAGTAAATCAGCAGCAAATATAACTGCAAACACTCGTTTAGCTTTAATTAATTTGCATCCACTAGAGTTGATGGAGTCGTAAATCAGAATAACGAATGTAACAGTGCCAGTGAGTGTATGAAGATATTACCACCAAGGATTGTTTAAGAGCGATCTTGTAATATATAATGTTTTGGGGCTACTCAGTTTGTTCAAGAAGAAATTTGTGCCTCAGAAAAAGGCATTCGGAACTATTTGCAGAGTCAGTCTATGTACTACTGGTAGTCCCCTGATGCAAACGATGTGCTCCTATTGAGAAGAAAAACTGCTGCATCCACTCAGTGTGCGTTAGAAAGGAAAACGATTTTCACTTCAATAAAACTTCCTCAATAGTTAGTAAGAAAGGTGTACCCATTTCTATAGGTTTTACTCTTAATAAGCTTCCACCAGATCTGTAAAATATGATGAAAGTGAAATTATCCAACACTTCGTGTCTCACTTTAATTTCATTCAATACAAAAAGTGCTAGAAGTATTTAGGCCATAAGACTTCGGGTCACACGTATAAAAAACTTAAAAAAGACAGTTCCACAATTTTTTCTGCCTAAATCTGACTAGCAATACATTTAATCACAGCCATCCTCGAATTCTACAACACGGAACATGTATTACCAGTTCCGGTTCAAGAAGCTTCCACACTGAAGAGGAAGTGACAATTCAAACTCATTTGACCCTCTGAACGGAAGAAAACCACGTTTCACATTCTATCGTCATCAGATTATGTCCATGATCTGCATGGAAACATAAAATTAATGTATTCCTTTCATGTGTTCTAGACGAGAAAGGCGCAAGGAAATAGGAAGTAAAGCCCAAGATTTACATTTTGAATCGGTTACGTTCAGTTACAGACAAAAAGGTAGTATTAGCCATAGCCAGAGCCTTGTTTCGAGAAAAAGCGTCAGCACATTTAACTTTTGCGTTTTCATCATCTATTGAGGTTACATACAGTTTTGTAGAGAATGGTTTAAGGTTTGTGTTAGAAATTACTGAAACTGTGGCGATGTAGCACAAAGAAATTGCTTGATTAGATTAATGAACTCAGCGTTGCACTGAACACTGTGACTTACTTGTGACGTTTTTGATATTCCTGTGGCGGACATGCCTGAGGGGGTGTGGCTGGCTGTGGCCGGCGGCGCACACGGCGGCGAGAAGGAAGGCCAGGGCGAAGGTGAGCGGCAGCGCTCTGCTCGCCGCCTCCACGACGCACGACAAGCAGCCTCCGGGCACCCGACGATGAGGCGCCACGAGCGTTCGAAACGTTCCGACGTGAGCTTGCGGCTGCATCGTACTGAGGGATGGCTAACTACTCCGTTTACAACCGCGTAGACACTCAGAAAGGACTCGGGGAATGATTCATCTCGTGTCAGACTTCTGCTTACTCAATAATACATGTACGCGTGTTAAAACGCACCTGTGTTAAGACAGTTACTGCATTCCCTTCTAAAATAAAGTAACTACGAAACTTTTTTGAAGAACGTAACGCAAGTTGCAATATAAAAAAAATGTTTTTACACAAAGCAGTTCGTATGAGACTCAGTGAAACCATTGAGTATCCCGACCCTTGTCGTTAGATTTTCACTCTTTTGAAGAAAGTGAACCGTACTACTATTGAACCGTACTACTATCTAAGAAATTAATAGCTAAGGAGAAACATTAAGTATCAACCACTGCAGTTTAACTGGGTGTAGTGTACTTACTTACAATGAAAGAAATAATATTTACCGGCTTTCAACGAACGGATAAACGTGATCAAATTTCATGTCGAGTATTTCAAATATTGCATATTTCCATGTAGGCAGCAATTTTCCATGCTTGAAGAAGACAGCGAGGAAATTTAAAATAACATCTTAATACGATCGGAGGTACATCATTAGAAACGCCTATTAAGACCGATAATAGTAATGGAAAATTTTGTCGCCTACTTTCGTCGTATGCTATCCAACATCATACAGTTCACCAGACGTCTCCCAAGTAGTAACAACTAACGAAAGCACAGTATGCCAACCCCTCTGTTCCTAGACGAAGTGTAATAATTACCGAAATGAACTGTGTCGGATGTAGAGATGTTACTGTCGTGGGGATATGGGGTGATAGAGAACTCGTCACATCGCAGACCACGTAAGGAATTCAAGTCCGGTAAGTGGGCTGCCACTGTCCACAAAAGCAGCAGTATCCGGAAAAGTAAACTCAATCCTTTTGTCACAGAGGAGCAGTAGCTGTGCAGCTCGGAGCACTCCGTGACGAGAGTGCGCGCTGTGGCTCGGAGCCGTCGGCGGTCGCGGGCCGACGAGTGCTGAGGCGGCAGCGGCAGCGGCAGCGGCGGCGGCGGTCTTACCCGGTTGGCGGTCGCGCCGCAACTGAGCGCGAGGCAGCGGGGCAGCGAGCTTCCGCTGGGCCGCCGCCGCCCGCGCTGGCGCCGCGCCAAGGTGGCGCAAAGTGGATGCGGCGGCGGCGGCGGCGGCGGCGGTGGCTACCTAACGTCTGTAAGGCGACCGCCACCAGTCTCAGCTTACTGGCTCACAGCACAAGGGTGCCTCACGTCCTACGAGGACTTTCAATAAATAATGCTATTCTGAAAGCAGCTAGGTTTCATTCAGAATTCCAATACACCATACTATTCCTTACTCTATCGGCTACAAATCCCTATTTTTCAACATTATCTCCTATCAGTGTGAAGCTTTTATGCCATGTTACTAGGAGGGTCTTCATGCCTGCATGGTTCCACTCTACTGGTCGACCTTGGAGCCAACGTCTTGCTGCATCGATAACACCCTCCCCCACCCCCACCCCATTTGTCCACTGTGTAATGCATCCTTCATTAGGCCTAACAGATGGATGCTCTTTACACCGTTGAGTACCCCAACTAGTGTAACGTACTAACGGCAGAGACATCCAGTTGTGCAGCGAGTTGTTGGATTGTGATCCGTCGATCATCTTGATAGAGTGTGTCCGCACGTTCCACAGCAGCTTTAGGGACTTCGTTGCGGTGATGACAGACGCCTCGAGCATCGACTCACTGTTCACTGACAAGTCTCGGTAGACATTCTGCTAGCGCCCGTACGACACTCTAGTTTACCACAAAAGAAACAATGATAGCTCGCTGCTTGGAACGAACCTCCTTCACAGACGTCATTTTGAAGCCAGGTATGACGCGGCCATCCATCGGACCTTCATGCAACTATAAGAGCTGAAACGGGAATATTCTACAATACTGCCAATTAAAATTGCTACATCAAGAAGATGACGTGCTACACAAGCGAAATTTAACGGACAGCAAGAAGACGCTGTGATATGCAAATGATTAGCTTTTCAGAGCATTCACAAAAGGTTGGCGCCGGTGGCGACACCTACTACAGGCTGCCATGACGAAAGTTACCAACCGATTTCTCATACACAAACAGCAGTTGACCGGCGTTGCCTGGTGAAACGTTGTTGTGATGCCACGTGCAAGGAGGAGAAATGCGTACCATCACGTTTCCGAGATTGATAGAGGTCGAATTGTAGCCTATCGCGATTGGGGTTTATTGTATAGCGACATTGTTGCTCGCGTTGGTCGAGATCCAATGACTGTCGGGTGGGTTCAGGAGGGTAATACGCGACGCCGTGCTCGATCCCAACGGCCTCGTATTACTAGCAGTCGACATGATAGGCAACTTATCCGCATGGCTGTAACGTTTCGTGCTGCCATGTCTCGATCCCTGAGTCAACAGGCGGGGACGTTTGCAAGACAACAACTATCTGCACGAACAGTTCGACGACGTTTGCAGCAGCATGGACGATCAGCTCGGAGACCTTGGCTGTGGTTACCCTTGAAGCTGCATCACAGACAGGAGCACCTGCGATGGTGTACTCAACGACGAACCTTGGTGCACGAATGGCAAAACGTCATTTTTTCGGATGGTCGCATCCGTGTTTGACGACATCTCGGTGAACGCACATTGGATGCGTATCACCCGGCGTGATGGTATGGGGGGCCACTGCTTACACGTCTCGGTCACCTCTTGTTCGCATTGACGGCACTTTAACCAGTGGACGTTACATTTCAGATGTGTTACGACCCGTGGCTCTACCCTTCATTCGATCCCTGCGAAACCATACATTTCAACAGGCTAATGCATGACCGCATGTTGCAGGTCCTGTACGGGCCTTTCTGGAACCAGAAAATGCTCGACTGCTGCCCTGTCCAGCACATTCTCCAGATCTCTCGCCAACTGGAAACGTCTGGTCAATGGTGGCCGAGCAACTGGCTCGTCACGATACGCCAGTCACTACTCTTGATGAACTGTCGTATCGTGTTGAAGCTGCATGGGCAGCTGTACCTGTACACGCCGTCCAAGCTCTGTTTGACTCAATGCCCAGGCTTATCAAGGCCGTTATTACGGGGAGAGGTGGTTGTTCTGGGTGCTGATTTCTCAGGATCTATGCACCCAAATTGCGTGAAAATGTAATCAAATGTCAGTTATAGTATAATATATTTGTCCAATGAATACCCATTTATCATCTGCATTTCTTCTTCGTGTAGCAATTTTAATGGCCAGTAGTGTAGATGACGCACAACAAATTCCGTACTTTTCATCCAGTACTGGCAGAGAATAAAAGGTGCTGCTTTACTTACTGAATGCACAGTTTCACGCAGTGCGAACTACTAACCTTGAAACGTTCGCTAAAGCTCAGGATAATTAAATCTCTACCCAATGATGTGCCAATCACTAGTGATCACAAACAATATTTTAGTCACGTCATAGTACGTTTCGTATTGGACTTGATTTTCAAACTTAATTCGCTGATAGTGATTTCATTGACATCGGCTGTATTGGCTATAGATCTATTACTAAATGGTGACATACGAAAATTTTGGCATGTCACGGTTGGGTAGTAGATCGATACCTGACACAGCTGATGCAAAGGAATTCGCATTCAGAATTAATTTCGTAAGTCATTCATACACCTATGGATCGTCAACAGTTCTTTTAGATATGCATGTAAGTACTGAACTTCAGTTTCGTTACAGTTTCAGTAACATTATGCCTGCGTGGTAAAAGTTAAAATGTCATTGCTGACAGAGATCCATATTGGATGCAGACAGATACTGCTCCCTGTTCTTGCTACACCTGAGATTGTCAACGTCTGTACAAAAATCCCTCCATATTGCCAGTAGGTCGGGCCACGACGGCCATTATTGTCATTCGTTGCAACGCAAGACACATTAGTAAGGTTTAGTCACTTCACATTTATAAACTAAGTGCATAACCTGTTCGTCACAATGGTGTTGCTGTATAGAGTATTCCACGCTACTTTTACACTGAAGAGATGTACTGGAAGGTTTCTGGAAGGAAGATGGAGCTTGGAGGTTTTTCATTTCAACTAATGAAGTGCACAGATTGAAAAGGGTATAAGACAGAAGTGTAGTTCTTCGTCCCAACTGTTCAATCTGTACGTTGAAGAAGCAGTCACTGAAATAAAAAAGGTTGAAGAGTGGAATTAAAATTCAGTTCGAAAGGATATCGGTGTTAAGAATCGCTGATGACAGTCAAATTGAAAATAAACTACATTATCCATGAATAGAATGAGTAGTCTACTGAATACAAAATATGGGTTGACAGTAAATCGGAGAAAGACGAAAGTAATGAGAAGTAACAGAAACGAGAACAGTGAGAAACTTAACATCAGAACTGGTGAGCACGAAGTAGCGGAAGTTAGGGATTCTGCTACCTAGGTGGCAAAATAACCGGTAACCGACGATGAAAGGAGGACTTAAAACCAAGAGAAGACTACTTTTATCAAAAATAGTTATAATTTGAGGAATAAATTTCTGAAAATTTACATTTGGAGGACAGCATAGTACAGCATAAGACATGAATTGTGGGAAAATCGGAACAGAGGAGAACAGAAGGATTTTAGATGTAGTACTACAAAAGAATGTTATAAATTAGGTGGACTGATAAGGTAAGGAATGAGGATATTCTCCGCAGAGTTGGCGAAGAAAGGTGTATATGGAAAACACTGACAAAGAAGGAGGGATAGGATGACATCAGGGAATATCTTCGCTGATACCACAGGAAGCTGCAGACACCAATAAAAACTGTAGAGGAACACAGATATTGGGATAAATCCAACAAGAAATCGGCGACTAAGATGAAAAGTTTGGTAAGGAGAGGAATTCGTGGCGGGCTTCAACAAACAATTGAAAGAACTGAAAAAAAAGTCCTTCATTCCTCGCTCCACAAGGCTGCATTTGGATTGTTGTGTCGGTAGTGCCATGTAGGCTCTCGCCTACTACATCGGCAATCCTTTGAACAGCTCCATCAGATGGGCAGCCAACACTGCCCCTGCACACCCCTGCATTGCATGTTATGAGACGACGCCGTCAAGATCGGCCACCAGGTTGGTTCAAATGGCTCTGAGCACTAAGGGACTTAACATCTGAGGTCATCACTCCCCTAGAACTTAGAACTACTTAAACCTAACTAACCTAATGACATCACATACATCCATACCCGTGGCAGAAGTCGAACCTGCGACCGTAGCGGTCGCGCGGTTCCAGACTGTAGCGCCTAGAACCGCTCGGCCACCTCCGACCGGCCGACCACCAGGAAGCGAAGCCGGCGCCTGCAGAGAGCGCCGACAACACGGAACTTACTAGCGTCCGGGTGGCACGTGACAGGGAATAATTCCAGTAGCACTCCGCCGCAGGCAACTATATTAGCCAGCGACAGGAGAGCACGATTCAGTCAGGCTTAGAGAGCCTCTTCTGGGAGCGGCTAGTCACCCCATCAAACAAGATTGCTCTCGAAGTCCATTGTTAGGGATAAACATCGCTGTCAGAAGTCATCGTTAATTCTTCTTCTGGATTTTCACACTTGCTGATGTCCAGGGGCGTTTACTTCTGCAGTAACACAGTGTGTTCATCGTTAGTGACGTTATTCCGAAATGGATATTCCGGCTTTCGGCCCCAAATTCTTAATGCTTTCTTAGTGAAAATGAACCAGAACACGATTCTACAGTGCATGCATGTCCGAGGGAACAAACACTGCGGCGACTACAGCTATTTTGAAATACATGAAATACGTTCACAGTTGCGAATATGGACAACGTTCAGATGTATGACTAAATGACGACAGTGAAAATGCTTGCAAGAAGTGAGAAATATGGATTCCAGTCCCGTCATTCCATTACATGAGGTTCATTCAAATGAAACCTTGTAAGTGCGTCTACCTTTGCCGTACACGTAACGTGGCACTACGTAACTGCGGGTATGTTGGCGCCATCTATGGCACCGAGACTGACGCGTGTGCACCGTTTGATGTAGCATAGCGTCAGTGTACTACCGTCAGATAACCGAAGTTAAGCGCTGTCGGGATGGGCTAGCGCTAGGATGGGCAACCATCCGGTCTGACGACCGCTGTTGGCAAGCGGGGTGCACTCAGCCTTTATAAGGCAAACTGAGGAGCTACTTGATTGACGAGCAGCCGCACCGGTCTCGAAAACTGATATATGGCCGCGAGAGCGGTGTACTGACCACATGCCCCTCCATATCTGCATACAGTGAAGCCTGTGGGCTGAGGATGACATGGCGGCCAGTCGGTACCGTTGGCCTTCCAAGGCCTGTTCGGACGGAGTTTTTTATCTTTAGCGCCAGTGTGGTTTTATGCCGGAGAGAAGATGGTCAGACAAGTTATCGTCCGCTACCGAACATGTAGGCGAGCAAGCAGGCAGAACGAGGAGTGATTCGATTTTTGGCGGCGGAGAGAGTTGGAGGTCGTGAAATGTATCGGTGGATGAAGGAAAGCAAGCGTCAGAGCAAGCAGTGGAAACATTCGACTTCACCACCTCCAAAGAAATCGGAGGCCGTGCACACAAGTTCTAGTAATGTCATGATGTCCTCCTTTTTTTGACCACAAGGGCCCACTGCCTGTCGAGTTTCTGGAACGGAGAACCACTATCAATGCCCAGCGTTATCAAGCCACTTTACAGAACCTTAGACGAGTCGAAACGCCGAGGTATGTTCACCAATGGCGTTATCCTCCTGGATGATAATGCCCAGCCATACACGGCCAGTGCGGTGAAGACGACATTGAAGCAGTTTCGGTGCGAAACGCTGGAGCATCCACGGTACAGTTGCGACCTTTCACCGTGTACTTTCATGCGTTTGGACCTCTAAGCCATTTGCCGACATCGATTCACAATGGACGACGAAGTGTGTGACTGGGTCCAGGCCTGAATCCGACAGCAGCACACTAACTTCTTCAAGGATGGAGTAGACCTGGTAATGTCGCCGTGGGATAAATGAGCCAAAAGTTTTGGCGACTATTTTTGAGTATGTGTACTGTGTATAGCTACATCTTTCAGTTAGTAAAAAAGTTACCGTTACTTTAGTGACTGGGTTTCATTTGAATACCTGTCCATAAACGCAACTGCGAATACATGTAGATCAGGACAGTCGCCATCCAGGGTCTCAGACTTACAGGCCACGTACTTAGCACCTAGCGAATAATCGTTTCCAAAGTTAGCGTCCAGCAAGCGCTCATTCCCGACTTCCCTCGAGAGTATTAGTTACGTACGGAGCACTGCGCCGGTGTTTTCTCAGTGAACTTAGTCTCCGACCAGTGCCCACGACACTTATCGCCATTCTGACCCCATTGCGATTCACAGTTATTTTCTATTTTGTTACTCTTATTACTGCACTCTTTTCCAAATCAGACGTTCTTAGTCCAATTAAATTTTATACCCTAAATATTGTTTTTCTGTGTCGCGAAACGCGAAATTTCAAGTAGTTAGATGGATCGTGGTGGCAGAAGAAGGAGAAATGCGGTAAGGGAAGGAGCGGTGGTTTCATTCTCAAAAGAAAACTGAAACGTTTCCCATCACAAATCTTATGTTACTTCCATCGTGACAGAGTCAGACCATCCTTGCGTGAAAGTGATGACCGACTTTATCTAAATCTCCTTTCCATCTGAGTTACTTTGGGAGTGAGAAACGCCTTTGGATGTGGAACTCCCAAGGAGAGAACTATTGGCGTATTCGAATCCTTTTGAAAATTCTTGCCCATCTCCTGTTGATTGAGCCACTTATTTACTTGAGAAATAAATGCTCGACTGGTTCAAATGGTTCAAATGGCTCTGAGTACTGTGGGACTTAACTTCTGAGGTCATCAGTCCCCCAGAACTTAGAACTACTTAAACCTCAATAACCTAAGGGCATCACACACATCCATACCCGAGGCACGATTCGAACCTGCGACCGCGGCGGTAGCGTGGTCCCAGACTGTAGCGCCTAGAACCACTCGGGCACTCCGGCCGGCTGCTGGACTGGAAAGAGACAGAAAAACTCAAGTCCTGTGCTGTCCTCGAATAGTGTATTCGAATCCAACGGTCTTCTCCTCCCCGTCGTAAAGACGGAAATGCGAAGTGTGAGAGAGACAGAGAGACACCGAGTGGTAAGCCTTGTACTGATTGGACGTTTCAGAACATAAAGTGGCCCTTTTCCTTTTGAAGCGAAAGAAACACTCGCGGAACTATGGGGATGTCGAACGAGAGAGCTAGGTACATATTGAGACGAGGAAAGAATATTTTACTTCATACGAGAAACATTATAACTATTCACTTTCAAATTTAACGAATTTTGCATTCCCCCACGCATAAGGACTACCGATAGACTTGACTTGCATGGATGCTTCTCTGGTCAACCAAGAGTGGTCTAGTATGTGGAGGATGCAACAGCTACTGAGCGCCGAGCTGGCGGATGGAATACAGCGGCTGATGCCTATGGGAAGTGTGCTTTACGCTGCGAGTTGATGAAGTCGTCCGCGGTTCTCCGAAACTCAGTATTTAGTAATTTGTGAAATGTTATGTCTCGTTCTGTCGCTCACACGTCTCATTCAGACCTAGGATACGATTGCAGTAATCTTACCTCTTAAATAATGGTAGGGTCAACAAAAGCATTACTGGATGTTCATTCCTGCCCCTGGCTCACTCTGTAACCAGTGCTTGAAATAGCAGACGATAGTTAGCAGAGAAGCATGATTCGGGTTTGTTTCTGCAACTTATGTGCGTGAGAGAGAGAGACTATTTACCGTCTCGTACAAAACGATCTCGTCATTTCCTCTCCACATGAGTGTAATTCCATAGCTTTACGGAATTTATGTGTTAGGAAGATCACAACTTGCAGTGCAACGATTCACAATTGTTAATCGTCCATCATCTTGTACTGGTTATGCTGCCAATAAAAAATGCTCAGTGACGAAAGAATTCATGTTGGACTGGCTAACTAGCGTTTGCAATCGGAGACCTAGTATGTTGCTCGGTAAGAGAGCTATGCTAGAGATGAATGGCTTTAATGATCTCTCTCACGTGAAGTAAAGAATAAATTTTCTGTACTGAAGGCATTCCTACTCTTTATACGTGGATGTACGACTCGAGAACTACAAGTAGTTGAAGTCTTGGTAAGCAGTTCAAGACTATCGCAGCACGCATTATTTCGACTATCATTTAGAACGGTATGCAATTACAACATCCTGTAAAATTAAAATTTATCAATCAGCCTTATGTGTTTATGGATTCTCTCTTCATGCTGCACAATTTCACCAGATTCTACAATCAAACGTTTCAAGAAGTGCTGCATGTTCAATTCCTTGGCTGTTATCTTGGTACCTTACAAAGTCAGCTGCACATTTCACCACGCTAAGATCATTGCACAACAAGAGTGGAACATTGTCAGAAGAGAGTAAATGTTCATGGATTCTTGAAGAGACAGTTCTGCCGCTGTACGGGTAACAGATGAATCACAGTGTGCGAGTGAAATGGTGTGATAACTGGAATCATACTCTAAAGTTAAAATACGGGGGACAGTAAAATTCTCGTATGCAATATATTGAGATGCCAATGTCAAAATAACCAAACTCGTGAACAGGGGGCGACAAGACATTCGCGAACTTACACCACTCATTGCCCGAACTGCCCGTTTCTGAGCCAAAAATATCCTTTCAGAATGGGAAGAGTTACCCCAAAATATAATTCCATGCGAGATAAGCGAATGAAAATGACCAGAGTAAACTAATTTTCGTTTCGAACGATCACTCGCGTCAGATACCGTTCGAATAATAAAAATAGCAACATTTTGTCTTTGAACAAGATCCTGAACGTAGGCTTTCAACGACCGTATACTATCCATATGAACACCTAGAAATTTGAACTCTTCAGTTTCACTCATCATATGCCCATTCTGTGGAATTAAAACGTCAGGTTTTGTGGAATTGTGGATCAGAAACTGTAAAAACTGAGTCTTCCTGTGATTTAGAGTTAGTTTATTTTCTACAAGCGATGAACTTAGGTCAAGAACTGAACTTCTTGAAACCGGGTCAGTGTTGCACACAACATCCTTTACTATCAAGTTAGTATCGTCAACAAACAGAAATATTTTAGAGTTACCTGTAATACTAGAGGGCATATCATTTATGTAAATAAGGAACAAGAGTGGCCCCAACAATCGTCCCTGGGCTACCCGCCACTGTACTGTACCTCTCTCAGAACAAACATCACAGCCATTCTCAGCATTGTGAATAATGACATTTTGCTGTCTGTTGCTAAACTAAGAGGTGAAACAATTGTCAGCTACTCCCCATTTTCCGTAATGGTCCTACTTCTGGAGCAATATTTTGTGATCAACACAACCAAACGCCTTAGTTAACAAAAAATATGCCTAGCGTTCGAAACCTTTTGTTTAATCCATTCAGTACCTCACAGAGCAAAGAAAATTTAGCATTTTCAGTTGTTAAATTACTTCTAAAGACGAACTGTACGTTGGATAGCAAATCGTGTGATATAAAATGATCAATTATCCTTACATACACAGCATTTCAATATCTTTAGCAAACACTGATGGCATAGAAATAGGTCTAAAATCGTCTGCATTGTCCTTTTCTCCGTTTTTATAAAGCGGCTTTACTACTGAGTACTTAAATAGTTCAGGAAACTGACCATTCCTAAAGGAAAAATTATATATAGACCTATGGCTAAATACAGGGCTAACAAGCACAGCACAGTACTATAATATTCTCCTAGGCACTCCATCATATCCATGAGAGTCCTTAGTCTTCAGTGATTAAATTATTGGCTGAATCTCCCCCTTCTCTGTATCACATAGGAGTATTTCAGACATCAATCTCGCAAAAGCATTTGCCAAGAAAGTTATATGATTCCCTGTAGAAACTAAATTTTTATTTAATTCACGAGCAATGCTCACAAAATGATTGTTAAATATCTGATTTATCAGTATCAGAAATATTTTTATTACGCTGACTTTATACTGTCGACCTTGTGCTGCTCACCAGACACTTCCTTCAGAATTGACCACATGGTTTTAATTTTATCCTGTGAATTAGCTCTTCTATTTGCATACCATATACTCTTTGTCTTCCTAATAACATTTTTGAGCAGCTTACAATACTGTTTGTAATTAACTACTGTAGCTTGATTGAAACTACTTCCAAAATTTTGATATAATTTCCGCTTTATTCTACATGATATCCTTATCTCACTAGTCAGCCACCCGGGCTGCCTATTATTGCTAGTACCCCGTTTAGAACGTTCTAATGGAAAGTAACTCTCAAAGAGCATGAGAAATGTGTTAACGAAAGCATTATATTCATCATCTATGTTATCGGCTTTATAAACTTGAAAAGATTGAAAAAGAAAATTTGAAAAGATTTAAAAAACTCTCTATTGCTGTTGGATTAACTTTCCTACATAGTTTGTAATTGTATGTGACATTTGTTTGCATACAAAAGCCTTTTAGTGTAACAATTTGTGCATCATGGTCTGAAAGGCCATTCACACTTTTACTAACAGAATGGCCTATCTAGTAATGAAGAATGAATAAAAATATTGTCTACAGCTGTGCTACTCTTCCCCTCTACCATATTTGGGAAAAACGCAGTCTGCACCAGGTCATACGAACTTAGGAGATCTACCAACATCCTTTTCCTTGCACCATCATACAATAAATTTATATTGAAGTCAAAATATATAACCAATTTCTGGTACTTCCTACAAAATGAATCAAGAAACCTCTCTAGGTTTAGTAGGAATGCTCTGAAGTCAGAGTTAGGGGACCTATAAACAACAACATTTAGAAGTTTACTTTCTCTAAATTCAACTTCCTCTGCACAGCATTCAAACATCTGGACAGTGCAGTGCTTTGATACGTCTATGGACTCAAATGGAATACTGTTTTTTACGCACATAGCCACTCCCCCAGCCTGGAAGGAACTCCTTGAGAAACAGCCAGCCAAACTGTATCCTGGCAAAGGAAGCCTCTGAATTGTCAAATTCTTTAAGTAGTCCTCCGATATACCATTAATTTCAGAGTCAACATCTATAAGTATTTCATTAACTTTATCTCTAATACCTCTTTTATTTTGATGAAATATGCTAATTCCTTCTCTACTTGGAAACATGACGGCCTCTGAAGCTGAGCCATTAGTTAGAGATACTTTCTTTAAGCAGGTATATCTATCAGCTGACTTCAATCTAAAAAAAGTTGCAACTCTGACATTAAGTACTACAGAAACTTTTCATGAGTGATCGCATCACCACCCACTACACTGTTACGTATAAGCTTTCCCTGCCTCCCCTTCCCATACCTATTGAGGTGCAGGCCATGCCTAGTGAAACCCGATCTACTGATAGACCCAACTGGTACCACTGACCCATGGCGTCTGCCACCATCGCCCTCTGCAGCCCCATGATAACGCGCGTAACAGCTGCATTAACATGAGGCCGATCATGACGCTGAAACAGTTGCAGGAAATGCACATTAGTGCCACCAGGTTATCACCTACATCATGTTCCCCGTCCCTATCAAGACTGTCTCCTGCTCCACCCACTGTCAATACCTGATCCTCCTTCGTAAAAATCCTACATAACTCTCCTATGCTGTCAGTCACCTACGCCAACCCTGCTCTAGGCTTCACAATGCTGGTGACCTGGTACTCACTCCCCAACACATCCTGCAACTGCTGGCCTACACCTCTACTGTGCGAACTACCTAGCAGCGGAACCTTCTTTACAACTGACCTAGGCCTCCTAACTGGTGAGGGCTGCTGCATGTTCCCTACATCTACAGTTACAAGCGGCTCCTCCTCACTCAACTCTGACAGGTGGTCAAATCTATTGCATATACGCAAAGTATAACTGTCCGAATACCTCCTCCTAGCTGCCTTCTTGCCAACTGCCAGTTCCCATTCCCCACCACCCTTCACCCTCCTCAACCTCTCTAGTTCCTCCTTAGCGCATTGTAACAGCACCTGAAGGGCACAGATCTTACGCTCCTGCTCCTCTATCTACCTATTTCTATTACATATTCTGCATTCCAAGGAGAGCATCTCGTTAGAAATCCCACTGAATTCCCCCCAATGAAAATGCTTTGAACAAATCCCACACCGTACCCCACTACTCACACTCGTGGTAAAATTTTACAGTTACTGAAAAAAAATTATATGCCTACGTTACCTATGTTCAGTGACACCAGTAGAGCTATTTATAGAACTAGCAATAGCGGGTCTCGAAATTCTCTCTCTAGTAAAAAAGCAGCTACCTGTATTAATACTACTACACCACAGCTAATACCAATACCAACAAAACTTCCCAAAATTATTAGCTAAAAACAAAAATCCAAGCGGCCACTGGAATATTCAACAGAGTTAAAACACTGAATGAAGTTTTACTGAAATATTTCACTAGAAACAATAAGAAACGTCAGCTGAAAACTAAAGCACGAAATTAGCTAAACGACTTCAATACACAGAAAACTCCAAAGAACACAGCGAGCGAACGTTTCCAAAATTATATTAATTCGTTATTTCGTCACAAACAGCACGAAACACCGCTGAAAACTATTACGTTTAACTGTATAACAGTCCACAAATAACTGTGTCAGTATTTAGCATAGCAACTTGGTGGTATCTGGACCAAGTGCAACATCCAGACTAGCCGGCAGTTAAGGGGTTTCAACAAAGTAACTGATGGTGATTGAGAAGTCTTAACTATGCCATTACCATCTTTCCGAAAAGCTGAAACAACATCTGGGGGCGGAACAAGATTTCCAACAATGAGAACAATTATACAGCAGTTCTCCAATGGCTCCACGATCAAGGGGAGGATTTCTGTCGTCGAGAAACCGAGCGATTGGTAGAACGTTCAGACTGTTGTTGGTGATTATGGTGTAATGTACATTCTATACTCTGTTTGAAATTGTGAACTTAGCAGGGGTAAAATTCAGGGTGCAAAGGCCTTTTCACGGCTTGCACAGAAACCAGAGGGCTGTTATAAGCGTGGAGGGGCATGAAAGGGAAGCAGTGGGTGAGAAGGGAGCGAGACAAGGTTGCAGGCTATCGCTGAAGTTATTCATTCTGTATATTGAGCAAGCAGTAAAAGAAACAAAAGGAAAAACTTGGAGGTTAGTCGATGACATTCTAATTCTTTCAGAGAGCAAAGGTCTTCGAAGATCAGTGTCTTGAAAGGATGGTGTACCATGAACATCAACAAAAGCAAAACAAAGATAATAAATGTAGTCGAATTAAATTAGAATATAAGTTTTGTTATTTGGGCAACAAAATGACGGACGATGGTCGAAGTAGGGACGATTTTAATGTACACTGGCAAAAAAAGAGTTTCTGAAGATGAGACATTTGCTACCATCGAATATAGGTTTAAGTGTTAGGATGTGTTTTATGAAAGCATTTGTCTGGTGTGTAGTCATGTAAGCAAGTGAAACATGCACGGTAATAAGCTGGGACAGTGACAGAACAGAAGATTTTGAAGTTTGATGCTGCTGAAGAATGCTGAAGATTAGGTAAGTAGGTCACGTAAATAGTGAGAAGATGCTGAATAGAATCGGAGAGAAAAGAAATATGTGGTACAGCCTCACTAGAAGAACGGATTTGCTAATGGGGTACATTCTGAGACATCGAGGGATCACCAGTTCAGTTATGGAAGTGTGGGGGAGAGGTAAAAAGGTCGTGGACGGAGACTAAGAGATGATACACTAAGCAAATTCAGAAAAAAGGGGGTTATAGTAGTTATTATGAGATGAAGATGCTTACAAAGGGTGGAGTAGGATGGAGAGCAGCATCAAAGCAGTCTTCGGACTGAAGACCATAACAACCATCTATGTCACATTCATGTGTAGCGCAGAACTCAAAAACAGACACTTAAATTTATCCTGCAATGAAAATGTGTAACTTAATTTTTCAAATCCCTTCGTTCCCTGTACAGCGTACTTTTGGAGAAGAGTGACGAAGCAGTTAAAGATAAGCGACATCAATGAATTCTGTTATTTCTGTGAAATTTAACTACACATTACGTAACTTAAAAAAAAGTGATTAAGAGTGCCAAAACTGAAATAAATTTTTAAGAAGGTAATTTGACACAAGTACTATACTAAATTTCTCCCTTTTCTCCCTTCCATCTCAAGGATCGAAAACATCTCAACTGGTACGCCAAACTACATTTCAGTTTAGTTGTTTTTGTACCTGCAGGGGAATGGTTGAGCAGTTTCTTCATGTTCAGATGATGTTCTTACCGATGTGATGCACATCGACTCCCGGATCCTTGCCCCTGAATGGAAACTTGTTGCTTGGAGATACGTAAGAACTATCTCGAAAAGCATTTAATACAGGTGCACTGATATGATACTTATACACCTCAGAGAAAATCTGAGCAGCTGATCTTGGAAAAAAAGTAATTAGTGAAGTTCGGTGGCAGGATGGACTGGATCTTTCTCGTCTTGTGAGTTTAGGATTATAAATACGAAATCATTTAGCGGCAATGAGGAGCAGGTATAATAACTGATGAGAAAATTAGAATACGAATATGCTGATGTTAAATGCATAGTCAACACATTATGGTAACCAATAATAGACACAAAACTAGAAGACAACACAATAGAAAAATAGCGCAAGTTTATATGAAAACAAATTTCGCACATATTGAGGGTATTAAATATATTGTGGTGAGATAAAGTAAATTATTCAAATAGATAAGAGAGACGGAAATTTACTGGTAATGGGGCACTGAATTTCGACTGCAAGTAAAGGAAGAGACGGGAACATAGTAGAATAATATGGGCTTGATGGGTGGCGGGGGGGGGGGGGGGGGGGGTGCGACAGGGGAAGCCGCCCGGTTAAATTCTGAACAGAGCAGAATTTTATAATTACTAACACTTCGTTAAAGAGTCATAACAGAAGGCTGTCTACGTAGAAGAGACCTGGAGACACCGGAAGGCTTCACATTCACTCATTTCTTAATCAGGCTTTAAAGTGCAAAACATTTCTAAAAGTAGATGTGAAATGAGCACAACTTACTGATTATGCATCAGAAAGTATCACTGAAGAAACTGCACAATGAGGGGAAATGGAAGAAAAGGGAGTTGCGTTAACTGAAAAACCAGGAGATTATTGGGAATTTCAAAGAGAAAATTAGACAACAATTGACTGAAATAGGGAGAAGGATACAAAATAAGAACAACGCCTAGGTCTGAGTGAAGGAATAGTGAAGTCGCAAGAGGATCCAACAGACGAAACAAAAACCTGTAACAGAAATCGCTGGAGAACACAACACTAAATGTTGAACTGAGTTCACGAAAGGGGAGAAAATAAAAATGCAGTTGATGGTAGAAGCAAAGTAGAGTACAGAGGTTTAAAAATAAGACTCACAGAAAATACAAAATGACTATGCAGTTGTGGGTAGAGAGCACGCTCAGAGTTGTAAGAGTGTGTGTGATGAGGAGAAACAGAGATATCGTCTATCAAAAAATTAAAGACACCTGGAGTACATAAAACCAGCTTTAAGAATGTCAACCCAGTGGTACGCAAGGACAGGGAAAACTGAAGTGTAGAAGGAATATATAGAAGGGCAAAACAAAGGAAATAGATATTTGACGGGTTACTGATACTCGGATCAAGTTCTCCGGAGTAGACACATTACTTTCAAATTATTAGGGTCCTTGGGAGAGCCAGCCAAAGAACACGATTGCATCTAATGTACCAGCTATATGAGATAGATGAAATAACTCGTACCTTCAAGATAAGTGTGATAACCGCAATTCCTTAGATGACAAGTGCTAACAGGTGTCAACATTCATTTTATTCTGATATGTAATATTCCACTGTTGCAAAATACTGACGAATTAGTTACTGAAGGGAGGAAAATTGGTAGGATTCTAGCTCGTAGTAGATAAGTTTGGGTTCTGCAGAAGTAAGGACGACGCGAAGCAAAACTGGTCACAGAAATAATATGACAGTGAATAAGGGTAAACTTACGTGTATAGCATGTCTAGACAGTGTCGACAGGAACACGGTGTTTGTTGTTCTGAAAGTACAGGGTGCGGTAGGTTAAATCGTTATCCTCAAATGGCACAGAAGAAACCAGAAACTCGTTATAAGAGTTGAAGAGTCCAAAGGAAAGCAGTGTATGAAAAGGGAAAGAGACAGGTTTGCAACCAGTCTCCGGCAATATTCAGTCTGTACTCTAACCAAGCAGTAAAGGAAACAAAGGAGACGTTTGGAAACAGAATCTTTAAGGTTTTCAATAGTATAGCATTTCCTTCGTAGAGTTGAGTGCAAAGGACTTCGACGAGCTGTTGAACAGAATGGATAGTGTGTTGAAAACAGATTACCCGATGAACAACAAAAGTAAAAGTAGTGGAATTAACTTCAACCTAATTAAATCAAGCGATACCGAAGCAATTACATTAGGAAAACAGAATCTAAAAGTAGTAGACGAATTTTGGGTGCGAAAGAAACTGATGAGTGCTGAACAAGAGCAGAAACTAAAAGAAAACTGACAACAGTAAAAAAAGCATTTCAGAAAAGAAAGAATTTTTAAACATCGAATTTAAGTGTTACGAGGTCCTTTCTGAAAGTATCTGGAGAGTAGCCGTGTACGAAACTGAAACATGGATGATTATCAATTCAAACAAAAACACGATAGAAGCTCATAAGATGACATGTTACAGAAGAATGTTGAAAATTAAACGTGTACGAGGAATAACTAATGAGGAGGTACTGAATCGAATTTGGTAAAACGGAAATGTTCTAAAAAGGAATTAAGGGAGGGATTGGTTTACAGCAGTCATGCAGAGATGAAGAGGACTGCATGAATCAAACTAGCTTGTAGGGCTGCATCAAACCAGACTATGGGTCGAAGACCACAAGACCAACAAGACAACATAAGCTCAGTTGTAATGAATAAGGAAATGGACCAAAGAAAAAGAACATGACCTCGGGAGTACGGCATTGATACTGTGATTATCACAGCAGGCAGTTGACCTGAGAAGGAATGATTTCCAAAAAAGTATTCATAAAATTCTGCACACAAAAATAAAAAAAGAAAGGTAACTACGAAGGAATAACACATAACGTAAGAGATATTCCACGTGATGAACGACCGATGTATATCCAATACAATAGTTTAATTCCAAAGAAGTTTAAGCGAAATGGCTGCAATAAAAATGTGAAGAAATAGAAAAAGAAATTATCGTCGGAATAACACACGCAGAATACAAAAAATTGAAATACACATGAAAAAAGATTTTCATCACCTCGATTCCTAGAGTTCCGGAACCTGTACAGAAAATTGGAATAGAGATCAACATAAACATCATATCCGCCCTTTTTATTGATCATGGAAACCACACATAGCATGTTCTACCACGATACAGAGATACCTTCAGAGGTGGTGGTCCACATTGCTGTACACACCGGTGCCTGTAATACCTAGTTGTGCGTCCTCTTGCGTTGATGAATGCCTGTATTCGTCGTGGCATATTATCCACAAGTTCATCAAGGCACTGTTGGTCCAGATTGTCCCACTCGTCAACGGCCATTCGGCGTAGACCCCTCAGAGAGGTTATTGGGCGATGTACTCCATAAACTGCCCTTTTCAATCCACCCCAGGCATGTTCGATAGGGTTCATGTCTGGAGAACATGCTGGCCACTCTAGTCGAACGATATCGTTATTCTGAAGGAAGTCATTCACATGAGCACGACTGCCGATATGGTTGCACTGTCGGTCGGAGGATACCTTTCATGTATCGTACAGCCGTCAAGGCGTCTTCCATGACCACCAGCGGCGAACGTCGACCCCACATAATGCCACTCCAAAACAGCAAGGAATTTCCATCTAGCTCCACTCGCTGGACAGTGTGTCTAAGGCGTTCAGTCTGACAGAGTTGCCTCCAGACACATCTCCGACGATGGTCTGGTTGAAGGCATATGCGACACTCATCGGTGAAGAGAACGTGATGCCAGTCCTGAGCGATCCATTCGGCATGTTGTTGGGCCCATTTTTACCGCGCTGTAAGGCGTCGTGGTTGCAAAGATGGACCTCGCGATGGACGTCGTGAGTGAAGTTGCGCATCACGCAGCCTATTGCGCACAGTTTGAGGCGTAACATAACGTACTGTGGCAGCACGAAAGGCATTATTCAACATGAAGGGGGTTCCTGTCAGCGTTCCTCCAAGTCATAATCCGTATGTAGCGGTCATCCACTGCAGTAGACTGCGGTAGTTGCCCTTGGCCGGCCTGAGCGAGGCATGTCATCGACAGTTCCTGTCTCTCTGTATCTCCTCCACGTCCGAACAACATCGCTTTGGTTCACTCTGATACGCCTGGACACTGCCCTTGTTGAGAGCCCTTCCCGGCATAAAATAACAATGCGGACACGATCGAACCGCGGTATTCAACGTCTAGGCATGGTTGAACTACAGACAAGAAGAGCAGTGGATCGCCCTCCAGGTGGAATGACTAGAACTGATCTGATGTCCAACCCCCGCCGTCTAATAGGCGCTGCTCATGCATGGTTGTTTGCATCTTTGGGCGGGTTTAGTGACATCTCTGAACATTCCATGAGCCTGTGCCAGTGCCTGTGATGCAGTGTACACAGTCAACGTCTATCTACAGAATTTCTGGGAATCGGGGTGATGCAAATGTTTTTTTTAATGTGTGTAGCGTTCGGGAAATATCTTATAGGGATATACGCGTAATATACAACAGTACAAGAAGAAACACTGAATAATAATAACGGAATATCAAGGATGAAGTTCTCGAATTAAAAAGAGTGTTATCTGTCTGCCTTGTTGGTGTAGCCCGATTTTATGAAGGAATCAAAACCTCTCTCCCTTTAAATCGTTTATCCAGACAGCGCTAAAACTTTCGTCAGAAAACGCTCCTTCTCGATATCTGACGGGTCCCACAAGTTTCTTGACCAATATGCAGTCGCAGACATGCGCTAGACTCTCATACTCTTACACCTGCTTTCTGCGCAAGCACACATCTTTGTATGTGTCCTCCACAAGGCAGCCATTAACTCACTTTCAACTTACGTCCTCCCTCAATACTGTCAACTTCCACGTCAGTCTACAACCAATCAAAGTTCGCTGGGTACATCGTCTTTTTAGAACTTCTGTTATTCAAATCAGGTCTTTAAAGTGTGAGAGCATATGTGGCTCGCTGGAACTGACAAAAATCGCTGACGGTGAAATGTTGTGACATGCGGAGCAGAAGAGAATCGCCGATAAACTTGTCAAAAATAAGAAGTCAGGATTCTAGGAAACGTTCCTCAGCAACCTCTGTTAGATCGCGATATCTTATTTTATAAATTCGTAATGACATTGTTGACGATGATCAGGCAGGAGTGAGTGTGTAATACAGACATCAAAAAAAGTTCTGCCTAACCCCGATTCCCAGAAATCCTGAAGATAGACGTTGACTGTGGATATTGTATCACAGACATAGTTCCTTTGACTGTACATAGATGTCAGTAAACCCGCCCAAATACTCGTATGTAAACAACCATGTATGAGCAGAGTCTATTAGACGGCGGGGGTCCGACAGCCAATCACTTCCAGTCATTCCACCAGGAAGGAGGTAAACAGCTCGTGTTATCTGTAGTTCAACCATGATTAAACGGTCAGTACCGCGGCTCGATCGCTTCTGCATTGTCGCTTTTGTGCCAGGAAGGCGTCTCTGAGTGAACCAAACAACATTGCTTTCTTATATTTAAGTCTGTTTTTATTATCTACAATTATGATCGAAACAGACGAAATTAATTGAAATTTGTGCTGCGGTCCGGACTCGTTCCCGCGTCTTCTTCCTTGCTAGGCAGACATGTTAACCATTACACCACCGTAGTACGATGTTCGACATTGCTGCATGAAATACCTAAGCTGAGTGCCCTCCCCAACACAAACTTCAATTAATTTTTCCCTTTCATATTGACACTACCGCCAGGGCTCTCCGATAATGGCAAGCACCCCAGCATTGGACGTAATGTGACGTCTTTGTACCGTTGGTGATCTTATAATTAAACGTTGACCATCGTACTGTGGTGCTGTAATGGTTAGAATTTCTGCCTAGCAAGCAAGAAGACCCTGGTTCGAGACCCGGCCGCAGCACAGATTTCAATTCATTTCGTCTGCTTCGATCACTATCGTAAATAATAAAAAGGGAAATGTCTCAGAGAAACTTAGCTCCCGACGTCCATCGTGAGGTCCATCTTTGCAACCACGACACCGTGCAGCACAGTACAGATCGGCTCAAAAACGTGCCGAATGGACCGCTCAGGACTGGCATCACGTTCTCTTCACCGATGAGTGTCGCATATGCCTTCAACCAGACCATCGTCGGAGACGTGTTTGGAGGCAACTCGGTCAGGCTGAAAAGTGGTTCAAATGGCTCTCAGCACTATGGGACTTAACTTCCAAGGTCATCAGTACCCTAGAACTTAGAACTACTTAAACCTAACTAACCTAAGGAAATCACACACATCCATTCGAACCTGCGACCGTAGCGGTCGCGCGGTTCCAGACTGTAGCATCTAGAACCTCTTGGCCACCCCGGCCGTCGGTCAGGCTGAAAGCCTTAGACGCATTGTCCAGTGAGTGCAGCAGGGTGGAGTTTCGCTGCTGTTTTGGCGTGGCATTATGTGGGGCTGACGTACGCCGCTGGTTGTCATGGAAGGCGCCGTAGCAGGTGTACGATACATGAAAGCCGTCTTCTGACCGATAGTGCAACCATATCGGCAGTATACTGGCGAGGCATTCGTCTTCATGGAAGACAATTCGCACCCGAGTCGTGCACATCTTGTGAATTACTTCCTTCAGGATAACGACATCGCTCGACTAGAGTGGCCAGCATGTTCTCCAGACATGAACCCTATTGAACATGCCTGGGATAGATTGAAGAGGGATGTTTATGATCGACGTGACCCAACAACCACTCTGAGGAATCTAACTCGATTGGCCGTTGACGAGTGGGACAATATGGACCAACAGTGCTTTGATGAACTTGTGCATAATATGCCAAGACGAAAAGAGGCATGTATCAATGCAAGAGGACGTGCTACTGGGTATTAGAGGCACTAGTGTGTACAGCAATCTGGACCACCACCTCTGAAGATCTCGCTGTACGTTGTACAACATGCAATGGGTGGTTTACATGAGCAATAAAAATGGGGGACATGATGTTTATGTTGACCTCTAATCAAATTTTATGTACAGGTTCCGGAAATCTCGGAACAGAGGTGATGAAAAACTGTTTTCGATGTGTGTATGCTGTGATCCTTTCTAAGGCATTTTAACAGAAAAGAAATACCAAACAATTGTTTAAAACGAGCTACCGTCTTCACCTAAGGTTTTAACTGCTCCCTAGAGACATTTCTCATGATATTAAGATATGAAGCCCGAAGATGGTTTTTATATTATTGAAATCCCTTTATTAGCCATCTGCCATCAATATATATGTCTTACTCATCTATTAGAAATTTTGTTGATCCAAGTGCTTGCGTTGGTATCAACGTTAGTAGGATAGTGTGTGCCTGGTACACTACTGACTTCACTGTTACGTTGTCATGCGTTAATTTCCGGGAGCATATCTTCTCTCTTTGAACTTCCAAGCTGCATACTCAGGACGCGTAAGGGAAAGTTTACATGACTGCTGCCCTAATCACTAAAAATGCTATTTTCTCTATATGTAGAATGAAATGTTTCGTTCGAGTGAATGGTACTGACATAGAATAAAGACTGTATTCTGCTGCCTTTAACAACACGTAGTAACTACTAACATTTGTTTAGCAAAGGATATGACAACATGTTCCTTAGAGACCTAACTAAAACTAAACCCTTGATGCCGTGTTACGTGTTTCCGGTTTGTAAATGATGTACAGAAAGATTCGCTTCTATGCTACGAAATATTTACAACTGTAATCGTTGCCGAAACTGTTGTTCAAATTGCAAATATCGTATTGTTAGCATGTCGCTCGATAAGAGAAATTCAGCTGCAAATTATCTGGTTTTGCAGCACACAGGTGGTTTCAGTACCTATCTCCACTCACCTGCTTTGTTGTTATTTTATTTTCACTTAATTCTGGGTCTTTTTGACAATATTGATTTTACAAAATTAGGATATCGAGTGGTATGGGAACAATATGTACTTACGGGTATATTTCACTTATATAAATGCGGGTAAAGCAGTGGTGAAGAATAGCTTCGAAAGCTATTGCGAAAATGTAAGTAACAAAAACAGCTAAGTGCTCCAAAACAAATGTACGGATGTCAACTCACTGCGATGGTTCGTAATGTTGCTACACACAGCCGTAATACGTTTCACTCGAATTGACTGGGGTAGATGAGATATATGACCACGTAGTTACACATTGTCAATAAAATCTTGTTGCATACACAGTCTAAAACCAATTAGGTTTCAGATCGAAACCTCAGCCTGTAGCGGAGTATGCGCTGATTTGTAACCAACTGTCAGATTAAAATTATGTGTTGGACGTGGACTCGAATCTGGGAGCTGTACCTTCCAGGGGCTCGTGATCTGTTGGCCGAGATATCCAACCACTGCAGCCGACCGCTGCGCACAGCTTTGCTTCCGCCACTACCTGATCTCCTATCTTTCAGACTTCATAGTTCAAATGGCTCTGAGCACTATGGGACTTAACATCTATGGTCATCAGTCCCCTAGAACTTAGAACTACTTAAACCTAACTAACCTAAGGACATCACACACATCCATGCCCGAGGCAGGATTCGAACCTGCGACCGTAGCGGTCGCGTGGTTCCAGACTGAAGCGCCTAGAGCCGCACGGCCACACCGGCCGGCTCACTTCATAGTTCTTCCACGTAACTGGCAGGGCTAGTACTCCAGGCAGAAGCGATATTGTGAAGATATGGCTTACCACAGTCACTCTGCAGTGGATTGTGCGCTGATTTGTAACTCCCTGACCCATTAAAACTGTGTGGCGGATAGCACACACTCCGCAGCGGGGTGAAGATCATTTTGGGACCAATCTACCTACCTGTAGCTAAGCAGTGTCTCCACAATGCACTTTCTTCCAGGATTGAAGTTTGGAAGGTAGGAAATGAATGAACATCTCCCCTTCCCATTGTCGACTGCAACAACAACAACCGTGTAAAGACTAATCTTGAATAAAACATTCTTCGTTGCGAAAATATTGCTGCAATGACGCGTTTCGCATTCTGAGGGCAATATCAGATTATCTACAAAAAGTATAAATGGAAAATAATAAGGTAGGTATGGTCTTATCATGCACGGATATTAGAAATATGTTAAAATTACGTTCTTCGAAAAATTAGCAAACGATTTGGTTAAATTACTAAAAAATGTTTATGGGCCGAAATAGAACTCAGCGCAGTTACATTCACAATGAATGACCTCATAGGGATAGATGTACTACCTCTGGAGTCTATAATGTAGAGTGTAATGTTTACCAAAGTTTTACACCGTAACAGACTTAAGACCAGAATCAACGAATACCTGTTGGCCGAAAACGGCCAGATAAGCGGCTTTTCTGGATGATTTCTGGATTTTGAATAGTGCCCAAATAATCAAGAAACGTGACCTTCTGGAAGAACTGGAAATTGTCAAGCGTGCTTCCGCGGTTAATCTTCAACTGCTTGATGATAAAATCAACACAGTTATATTCATAATGAAAGACCTCTTAAAGGTATACATGCTACCTCCCTCTATTTTTTTTCTTTTGAAGGTTTTGTTTATCAAATATTGTCCATTGCCCAGGCAAATGCAGCGGTTAGTAGTTAACTCGACCAGGACATATGCTTATAGCATAACGTAATGTTTCTATGAATGTCCATGGTTCGTAAATATTTCGTTAGATATTTTATTATTGGTGAGCATGATAGGACCATAATTAACTATTTGTCTCCTTTCATTTTTTAGTACGTGATATGATGATGCCCTAAAAAGGCAAAACGCGTCATAAAAGCAACCAGAACATTTGTATTCAAGGATAGGAAATGAGGTACTGGCGGAAGCAGAATTGTGAGGGTGGTTCTTGAGTTATGCCCGAACACATGAGTCGGTAGTGCACTTGCTTTCGAGAGGCAAAGGTCAAATTTTCGACTTCCTGTTCATCACACAGTTTTCATCCGTCAGGAAGTTTCAAATCAATTGCTTTGGCTAAATGTGAATACTGATCAAAGTAAATAACACAGGGATATGATACTAGAAGAACCCAATCGCATATACCCATTGTGTTCACACTGGTGAAGTACTTCGTTAGTTGTAGGTCTTGATTTTGGAATGTGTGTGATGTTTTGCTTTCATTCAAGTATCAGTGTGGTGTCACCGCCAGACACCACACTTGCTAGGTGGTAGCTTAAATCGGCCGCGGTCCATTAGTACATGTCGGACCCGCGTGTCGCCACTGTCAGGATCGCAGACCGAGCGCCACCACAAGGCAGGTCTCGAGAGACTGACTAGCACTCGCCCCAGTTGTATGGACTACATTGCTAGCGACTACACGTACGAAGCCTTTCTCTCATTTGCCGAGAGACCGTTAGAATAGCCTTACAGCTAAGTCCATGGCTACGACCTAGCAAGGCGCCATTAACCATATCTGGAGAGAGTCTCACTTGTATTATCAAGAGCGATGTACCGCAGAAGTGAATAAAAGTTAAGTATACGAGAAGCTCCGTTCTTTTCTTTATAGCATTCATAACTTATCCTGTTTCAGACCTCACTCCATCCTTCGAGAGTTAGCGCGTGCATCTTGGCCGCCTCTTTCAAATAGTGTGCGTAGTGTTGGCAAGTCTGCCGACACTACAATCAGTACTCTTCATACTCTGGTTTTCTGTGCAAGACTATGTCCTCGTTTAAGTGTATGGACAAGACCAGCAATCATTATAATCTGTGTGAGTGTAATATTCGATTAATCCTGGGATACGTTAGATGTAATTCGATTCAGCTATCTTCCACTTAACATAAGGGTAGACCTATCAAGATGGGCTACAAAACTTTTGTTACTTGAATATGGTCATTTGTGGCATGTTTAATATTCCATACCGATGCTGTTTCGTCACAAGGTGACCGAGATTTAAATTGCGGGTGTATCACTCTATGAAAAGAACAAAGTACTATTTCCTTTATAATTTTGATAGAAGTAGAGCACAAGAATCTAAGAATTTCAAATTTTCTCTCGGCGCTCTCCCTCATTATCTTGTGACGCATAATTATGTCTGAGCCGTGGAAGATTGCTGTTTTGAAGAGCGCGCCGCAGCGCGTTGTGTGAAGCAGTCGCCCTCCGATTCTGGCGGTGGTGCCACTGTGGCACTCGCAGCTTTGGTGTCTCCCTCTGGTGGAAAAGGGGAAAGGTTGCCTGTTAGCGTGCATTTAAGGGACGCTATACGCCCGACGGTAGCAGTTGGTCAGTCAGAGTGATCCTGAGTCAGTCACTCGTCATCAGTTGCTGGTCTGTCTTTCGTTCGCATTTGTGCGGCAGTTAGTGTCTGTCTGTCGTCCGGAGTGCTAGTACCTCTGTCGTTTGGATCAAACTTTAAAGCCGGCAAATTGAGAGTCTTGCCACTCCGCCAGTAACAGAACTCAGCTAGTGGTCGCCTGGTCGAGGCTGAGTTCCTGCATCTATGTCTGCGCGTTAGGCCGCCAGTCTGCTCGAGTTGCTCGGGCAACGGTCATTGGCGGTTGGATCGATCGGTTGCTCGGTCGCTTACTGAGACACAACATGACTTGTCCGCTTTTAGCGTCGGCGCATGTGAGGTCGCCACGTGAGTCCAGTGGGCCGCCCCGTATAGAGAGGGATAGTGGCTTTGCGGCCGACACGATGGCAACAGGAGTCAACCCACGATATCGGTCTGGCCGGTACGAGTTGCGACGCCGTGAGACGGGAGATCGACGCGCCTTCCTGGGTCCGTTGAAGCGGCTGGCAGCGGATTGTTCGGGAGAGCGTTGGGGGGGGGGGGGGGGGGGGGTGCTGCGCCAGGTCTTCGCCAGAAATAGCAGTTTATTAGAAGTTAAGTGATTGGAGATATCTTGTTTCATTTACTTGTTAAATTCTACTTGCTTTAGTAATGAGGTCACCAGTCACTTTGTTTTGGGGTCGTCCCACCATTCTTCTCCGTTTGCCCACCCGCAGGAAGGTGGTTATTTATGAATTGCGTGGTCCGTTTTTCCCTCGTGGAGTAAGGGCGGGTTAGAGCAAACTGCGCTTTGGGTTGTTCAGTAATCTCCCTGTCAGTCTGCCATACTTTAGTAGCTGCCTCTGTCATGTCTGTCGGATTCGGTGTTAACGAATTTATTGCTTGAAGTGTAACGACCGAATTCCTGAAATATGTTTTTATCTTGCCTATCATCTTGAGAGGCTGTATATGTGTAACGTAGAGCATGTTTGGTTAACCTTGTATATTTTGTGTAAGACTGCATTTCATGGGTTTTTATTTAAATGGTTATTTTAGTGTATAAAGGTGCCACCCTTCCACTGTAAGAGTGTTTTTTTTATTTTTTTAATCAAGTTGCACCTTCGGTGGCAAGTTAGCCTAATCTTTTAATGTGATTGTTTTATACCATTTCCATCCCTCCTACGGGGTGCATAAATTATGTGCTTGTGTGAATTGTTAAAATTTATGGTTTAAAGTAATCTGGTGTGTTGCAGATTTGCACCAGTGTAGTCTTTCAGAGGTTGTTGTGAGCGGTCGTGACTACGGCCGTGTCAAACGGGAGCGGCAAGGTTCTCAGCTCGAAAGCTCATACTGCCAAAAATTTGTTCTTTCTGTCTCTGAATGAATTATGAGTTGATATTTAGAGGGTGCTTTCTGATTATAATTTTAAATGTCTAAAAAAGGGGGCTTTCAGGAATAAAATTTCCATTTCTTGAAAGAAATTTGATTTGTTTTCATCAGTTACCCACTGGCAACTACTTCCACGCTCACATAGTGTGATTAAATGTGTTAATTTTCTTGATGAATCACTAGTAAACAAAGTAAATTCTTAAGAAAAAGTTTTAAAAGTAAATTCACGGTTCAATGTCCAATTGCCGTTCTTGATTTCCTTGCTTTAAACGTTCGTTATCACATGAGATTCAACGGCCGCAGGTTTTAAGAGTTGCGATTATGTGCAATGGACTTTTCTGTAGTCGGAATAAAACCATTAGATCCTTTTTAGAAATAATTATTTCCTCTCTCAACTATTTAGACGCCCCTTTCCTTCCTCCCGCAGACTGTCGATGTAACTCTAGCCGGATCTTTTTGACGTCACTATCACTATGAAATCTGTCATGACACTAACGAGGATAAATATCTGCATTTTTTCATCTGATTCCTGACACGTTTTTATGTGTCATATCGTATATTACTAGTACGAACCTCTTCATCGCAAGGAATCTCTGCCATCCTACATTCTCAATACGTTTCTCGCTATCTACCATTAATAAGGGCCGTGGCCTAGGGGTAGCGTTTTTGACTAGTAACTGAGAAGTCCTGCGTTATGCTGGACGAAATAACACTCGTCTGCACAGTACTGGTTTATTCGATTTTCTTCTGAAAGAGGTCGAGTGGAAACCACAAAACACACAGTACATTACATCACTTTATTGTAAATTGCTTACGATATGTTTTTGTTACTTTCACTCTACACTAAATTATAACTTGTTACAGTACTAGATAATAGTCCCTTATCTCAAAGTAAAGTTGACTATAAATTCTGCTACATACTTCCATCTAATACAACTCCCGCTCTTCTGGCTCTGTAGTGAGACGATGCTGTCGTCTTCGGCGATGCCCGCATCTCGTGGTCGTGAGTTAGCGTTCTCGCTTCCCACGCCCGGGTTCCTGGGTTCCCGGGTTCAATTCCCGGTGTGGTCAGGGATTTTCTCTGCCTCGTGATGGCTGGGTGTTGTGTGATGTCCTTAGGTTAGTAAGGTTTAAGTAGTTCTAAGTTCTAGGGGACTGATGACCGTAGATGTTAAGTCCCATAGTGCTCAGAGCCATTTGAACCACTTTTTTATTTCTTCGGCGATGACTGCACACTGAGGCTGAGTGGCACTCCGCTATGAAGTTTACTCATTCGTCGTTGCGTCTGGCAGCTATTGTGCTTACTTGTAGTTCCGTTGGGGGTACCAACTATGCCACGGGACCTCGTTCTTTGGACGACACCAAATCCCACGTCCCTGGTACGAAGCTAACCATTGCTTAAATTGTGAAGAAAAATCATCAGTAAATGTGGTAGAATACTTCCGGCATAAATCAGCCTCGTTTTGCCATTGGTCTTGTAAAAGAGGTAGGAGGAGCGGAAAGGTTTAGGACACTCCCTTTCCTTTGGTGTAAGAAACTGCACGTAAAATGCGGAAGAATCTGCTAAGCTGAATAGTATGACGATGCAGAAGGCAATGGAAACCAGTGCATGAAAGACACAAAGTGTATTAACAGGACACGTGACCTATAACTGAGGGCGTCATTATGACGTAGGCAAATGATTCCGGATTAGTCCCTCACCCGAATTTCATGGAGGGGCTGTCAGAGATACAGTGATCGTGAGAAAAAGTTGCAGTAGCTAACGAGATGGTAACATTTTACGAGGCTGAGGGTGAAATATCAGAAGTCTGAACTTTGTAGGGAAGCTAGAAAGCCTGAAGAGGGCTTTTCAAAGGCAATCCTGCCATAGCTGGGGATCAGTGGACTGAAACAGAAACAAGACAAGGATTTCTGTTACGATGAATGTAGGGTAATATCAGCAACAGCAGAAAATGGTGTAACGGGAAGAGGATTCGTAACGAAAACGAACGTCGAGCACCGAAGGAGTGTGAACAGAGATAGGGAATCAGGACTGACAGCAAATTAGAGCCGACAACGACAGTTCAGATAACCGTGCTAACGCCGCAAGCACAGAAAGGTAAAAAGTATATGAGATATTCCGCAGGCAACACAGTGCGTAAAGGGAGATAAAAATCTAATAGTCATGGAGGATTGGAATGCACTTGTAGGGGAAGGAATAGAAGTAAAGGTTACATGGGCTAGGTAGAAGGAGTGAAAGAGGAGAGAGACTGAGTTATGCAATAAATATCAGGTAGTATTCTGGAATACCCCATTCAAGACTCACAAGAGGAAGGGTCATAAACGGAAAAGCACGGATTACATTATGGTCAGACAGAGATTTCACGCCCCGACCCGTAGAACGTTATCCTTCCGTTGATTATTCAATCTCTTTCTGATGGTAACCTCCCCTTGGCAGTCCCCTCCCGGAGATCCGAATGGAGAACTATTCCGGAGTCTTTTTTCAAGGGAGAGACGATCAGGCGATATGTCCTGTTGAGACACGTTACGTGTCTTTAATGCATTGGCTTCCATTGCCTTCTCCATCCTCGTGCCGTTGATCACTGCTGATTCTTCCACCTTTAGGGATCTGTTTCCCAACTCTAGGACAAGACAGTGCCCTGAAACTCTGTTCGCTCCTCCTCCATCTTTGACAATGCCTTATCGCGACTGTTATTGATATTAAGTGAAAGAACAGCTTTACAGTTACCAGTCACTGTTTATTTATCTCCACGGTGCGTTTCAAAGGTTTAAACCTCCATCATCAGGTGGATTTACATTTGTTATTACGACATGTGTGTGTGTGTGTGTGTGTGTGTGTGTGTGTGTGTGTGTGTTTGTGTGTGTTGTGTCTCGAATTTTTGGAGGAATTGTGGTGCTGTCTAATGGAGAAACAAAACACACCTGTGGAAACAGGTTCAAAAAATGGTTCAAATGGCTCTGAGCACTATGGGACTTAACATATATGGTCATTAGTCCCCTAGAACTTAGAACTACTTAAACCTAACTAACCGAAGGACATCACACAACACCCAGTCATCACGAGGCAGAGAAAAGGTAACAGGTTCCTTTCATTGTCGTAACACATCACAAATATGACAGTATACATGTGATGTGTTACAACAGTGAAAGGAGTATTTTGTTTCTCCACTAGACAGTGCCACACGTTCCTCCATGAAATCGTAACACAACACAAACACACACACACACACACACACACACACACACACACACACACACACACACACACAAACTCACACATGTCGTACTAACAAGCGTAAATCCGCCTGATGATGGAGGTTTAAACCTTCGAAACACATCGTGAAGAAAAATAAATAGTGACTGGTAACAGTAAACCAGTTGTTTCATTTAAGTTTACGTCGTGGAGAGACAGAAAATCCGAAATCACATTCTGGATTGTAAGATGTCTGCAGGAGCGGATATAGACTAAAGTCACAATGTTGTAGAGATGAGGAGTAGGCTGAAGTTCAAGATATTAGACAGGAAGAGTCAACACGCAAAGAAGTGGGACAAGAAACTACTAAGGAATGGCGAGATACGCTTCAAGCTCTATAGGGCTGTAGGTACAGTAATAAAGAATAGTCCAGTAGGCAGTACAGTTGAAGAGGAATAGATATATCTAAAAAGGGCGTTCACAGAAGCTGGAAAGAAAAACATAGGTCAAAGAAGGTGACTGTAAAGAAATCATGGGTAACAGAAGAAATATTTCAGCTGTTCGATAAAAGAAGGAAGTATAAATAAAAGAAGGAAGCATAAAAATGTTCACGAACATTCAGGAATACTGAAATATAAATCACTGAAGAATGAAAGAAATAGGAGGTGCTGGGAGGATAAGACAAAATGCGTGCATGATAAATGTCAAGAAATCGAAAACGAAATGATAGCCAGAAGGACTGGCTCAGCATATAGGAAAGTACAAACTACTTTCGGTCACTTAAAATCAAGGGTGGTTATTGGAAAGTAAAAACAACTTTCGGTGAAATTAAAATCAAGTGTGGTAACGTGAACAGTGCAACGGGAATTCCTTTGTTAAATGCAGAGGAGAGAGCAGATAGAGGAAAAGAGTACACTAAAGGCCCTCGTGAGGGGGAAAATTCGTCTGATGTGATAGAAGAATTAACAGTCATCGATTTAGAAGAGATAGGGGATCCTGTATTAGAATCTTAATTTAAGAGAGCTTTGGAGAATTTAAGACCACATAAGGCAGAAGGGATCGATAACATTCCATCCAAATTTCTAAAATCATTAAGGAAAGTTGCAACAAACCAACTACTCACGTTTGTATGTAGAATGTATGGGTCTGGGAATATACCGTTTGACTTTCGAGAAAATACCATCTGCCCAATTCCGAAGAATGCAAGAGCTGACAAGTGTGAGAATTATCGCACAATCAGCTTAACAGCTCATGCATCCAAGTTTCTGGCAAGAATAACATAACGTAAATGAAAACTGAGGATGTGTTAGGTAACGATCAGTTAGGCTTTAGGAAAGGTAAAAGCACCGGAGAGGCAATTCAAGCATTTCAGTTGATAATGAAAGCAAAACTAAGGGAAAATCATGACACGTTCATACGATTTGTAGACCTAAAAAAAGCGTTTGACAATGTAAAATGGTGCACCGTCTTGTTCTAAATTCTGAGAAAAGTAGGGGTATGCCATAGGGAGAGACGGGTAGTATTCAATACGTATAAGAACCTAGATGGAATAATAAGAACAGAATACCAAGATCGACATGCTACAATTACAAAAGGTGTAAGTCAGAAAAATTTCGGAAATCTGTGGTAAGGTCTTATGGGACCAAACTGCTGAGGTCATCGGTCCCGAAGCTTACATATTGCTTAATCTAACTTACGCTTAGGACAACACACACACACCCATGCCGGAGGGAGGACTCGAACCTCCGACGCAGGGAACCGCGCGGACCGTGAAAACACGTGTAAGGCAGGGACGTAGTCTTTCGCCCCTACTCTTCAATCTGTACATCGAAGAAGCAATGGTAGAAATAAAAGAAAGGTGTAGGAGTGGATTTAAAATTCAGTGAGAAAAGGTTTCAATTATACGATTTGCTGGTGTCATGGGTGTCCTGAGTGAAAGTGAAGAACAATTACATGATCTGCTGTATAGAATGGACTGTCTAATGAGTACAGAATATGGACTGAGAGTAAATCGAAGGAAGACGAAAGTAATGAGATAGTAGAAATGAGAACAGGGAGAACTTATCATCAGGATTGATGGTTACGAAGTGTATGAAGTTAAGGAACTCTGCTACCTAGGCAGTAAAACAACCAATGACGGATAGAGAAACATCAGAAGCAGACTAGCACTGGCAAAAAGGGCATTTCTGGACAACAGAAGTGTACTAGTATCAAACATAGGTGTCAATTCGAGGAAGAAATTTCTGAGAACATACGTTTGGAGCACGGTATTGTGTGGTAGTGAAACATGGAGTGTAGAAAAACCGGGACACAAGAGAATCGAAGCGTTTGAGATGTAGTGTTACAGACGAATGTTAAAAATTAAATGGACTGATAAGGTAAGGAATGAGGAGGTTCTGCGCGGAATCGGAGAGGAAAGGATAATATGGAAAACACTGATAAGGAGAAAGGACAGGATGATAGGACACCTGTTAAGTCTTCATGGACTGATTTCCATGGTACTAGAGGGGGCTGCAGAAGGCAAAAACTGTAGAGGAAGACAGAGATTGGAATATATCCAGCAGATCATTGAGGTCGTAGGTTGCAATTGGTATTCTGAGATGAAGAGGTTGGCACAGGAGAGGAATTCGTGGTGGTGGCATCAAACCAGTCATAAGCCGGATGAGTAAAAAAGAAATACAGGAAAGCAGTGTTTCACGCCTACTCTTCCACCTTATTTCGAAGAAGCAGTGTAAGAGATGTGTGTTTGTTTAGAGGCATTAATCTGAGGAAAAAGTTCCTGAGAGTGTACATTTGGAGTAGTCCCTTGTGCGATAGTTAATCATGGGCCGTTGGAAAACCGGAACAGAAAAGAACAGAAACATTTGGGATGTGGTGCTACAGAAAAATGTAGAAAATTGGGTTACCTAAATTGGTCATGAATGGGGATTTTTTTCCGAAGAATGGACGAAGAAAGGATCGTATTGAAAACCAGAAGGGACAGGATGATAAGGCATGAGTGAAGACATCAGTCAATAACTGTGATGGTACTAAAGGGAGCTATAAAGGTTAAAAATTGTAGAGGAAGAGAGCGTTTGGACTACATATAATAAATAATCGAGAACGAGGGCCGCAAGTGCTTATCTGAGATGAAGAGATTCGCGCAAGAGCGGAATTCACGCTGTGCCACATCGAACCGGTGCGAAGGCATGACACTCTAAAACTCCTAGTAGCACTGTGGAAATTATTCCCTAATGTATTAATACTCATTCTATCCTTCTATCGGCTGTTGTTACATTTTCTCATGCCTTCTGTTTCTCGTTGATTGTACAGAAAACATGTCCAATACATTTTCAGCATCATTCTGCAGGACTTCTTCTTAATCTTTTCGAATGTCTTCTTTTCTGATTTTCCAGTGCTGATGATTCACTTCCATATAAAGCTGTGCACTAAAGATACATTCTCAGACATTTCTTTCACAAACTGTCGCCTATGTTTTCTACACGTATTTTCTACACGTCCTTTTAGAGACATGTACTGTCGTGGTCTGTTTAACACTGCAACTTCTATCGGTTTTCCTTCATCCGTCATACGTCATGCTTCATTTAATATTCCAGGTAGGAGAATTGATTCACTTAATTCACTTAGCGTTACCCATTTTCGATTTAATCTTCATTCTTATACCCGATTTCATAGCGAATATCATTTGCGCTATTTCCAGCTTTCTTTTTTTTTACTTTCAGTCCGTGGGCTCATTTTACTTGTCATTCCACTAATTGGTCCTGTTTTTTTCACTCTGGATAGCTATGTCATCAGCAAAACGTATCGTTATCCTTTCACCATGAATTCTTTTGCTACTCCCGAACGTTTATTTCTGTCGCTGCTTACTCAAAGTACAGACTGTGCAGTAGTGGTACATTTCTGATGCCAACCCTTCGATTTTGATCTTCCATTGTCAATTTTTTGTCTTCGTTATTTTGTATAGTGCACAGAGTGAACCAGGACTCCACCCAAAAACTTTCGTTTGTGATAGTATGAACGAAAACATGTTTACTGAAATGTGTTTCTTGTTTTGTTCCATAAAAACTTCTCCCAAAATACGAAAATCAAAGAACTTGCAGTAGAAGAAATGTGCTCATAGCTTTTGAGACACTGCTAAGGAATAAGTTGCGGCACCGCTGGGAGACTGAGACAGAGCTCCCGAACTGTAACGAGCCCACGTCGGAGTCAGCCAACCCATGTGCCGAGCGTACAGCCAGCACTTCCGCATCGCAGTCCTCCAGCACGTGACGACACAAGGTCACTGTTCCTGAAGTTACTACAGCCGACTTGCTGCCGATTATGCCAGCCTCTAGCCTCCGCTCTGTTCCAGATCCTTCGCAGCGGCACACAGCGCTCAGCAAAGGAATTAAACAGCCCATTACGTCACGATAGTCACAACGCGACTATGTTAGCGCGGCCGCTGTGCGCCGGTTGTCCCCACGTGATCTCCTGACGCAGCCTTGGATCCGACACCGCCACCACTGGACCACGATCTATGGACCTCTACCTGACTGCCTATGTCCTGGCAGCCTGCAATGTGCGGCCGCATTTACGGGACCTTTCGTCATCTCAGAGTCCGCCAACGCGGATAGCGTCGCGACCTGCCACTTGGCAGAAACAGCTGCTGAATCCACCCAGCTGTCCGCGCGGTATAACACGCTGATTCCCGAGCGAGAAAGCGTGCCGGTCCCTGGCAGTATTCCGCCCAGCGGATTAATGCCGAGGTCCGGTGTGCCGGTCAGCTTGAGGATGGTTTTTAAGGAGGTTTTCCATCCACCTCGGTGAATGCGGGCTGGTTCCCCTTACTCCGCATCAGCTACACAGTATCGGTGATTGCTGCGCAAACACCGTTTACACATATGCGTACACCATAATTATTGTACCACGAAAACATGTGAGGTTACTCTCGTCTGGTATGAGACGTTCCCGGGTGGGCGTCCACTGGGGGCCGAACCGCAGAATAACCCTGCGTTCGGTGTGAGGCGGTGGTTGGGAGGGTGGACTGCTGTGGCCTGTTGTTGGGTTGTGAACCAATGATGGCTGGGGGGGGGGGGGGCGAAGCCTCTCAGCCGTTTAATTCAGTACAATACAATACAACAGGTGCAGGCTGCTCCGTGTGGCGCTGCAACACAGGAGCCTGCAGATTTTGCGGAGCTACGAACACCGCTGTCAACTCGGCCCAACATACCGACTACGCCAGGTCAGCACGCCACCACACGAGTAGAGCACATTGCCCGCGACCGTGTCTTCCTTGACGACTACGCCAGTTCAGCACTCCACCGCCCGAGCAGGGCACATTCCTTGACTTCTATTATAGCACCGGAGTATTACGAAAGAACGCTGGACACGCTCGAGAAAATGGCGCATGGAAAAGACTGTCTAAGCTGAATCCACAAAGATTAAAAAATGAATGTACTTGTGTAAGTATGTATGTGTGAGTATATGTATATGTATGTACCATATCTCCTCCTAATCCACTGGACCCTTTTCAACCAAATTTGTTACGTACAACATTTACTATCTTGGGAGGATCACCACCCACTTATCACGAAGGTGGAGCTGAAAGAGCAGTGTAGCCCACGAGGCCTGAATAACCACCATTTACTTATCCAGTATTTGAGAATGAAAGCACTTAGAGACTTGAATCAAACTTTCAACATAATGTAAAACCTTTACAAAGCTTTTTATCGACGACGAACCCCACAAAATGATGAAAGGAAAATAGTTCGGCGCTTCCTGTATATGCTCTGTTCATGCAGCATAACTACCACATGAAGCATGACGTCTTAATGTATCATTTCTTTGCTACTAACTCCACTCACAGCACTTTTGGAAACGGTTGACCCATGCTCCACCTGATATACCTCTAAAATAATATTGTCGTACAGGTCATACTTCAGGAGATACAGATTCATAAACATTAAGGTGTGTGGAAATGACTCTGCGAGGCGAAATTCGCTGGACACACAGGTGAAATATGTGTACAGACACACATGAAACGAGCGAGCAGAGCCAAAAGCTCATCCTAAACCTCTGGAAGTGTATCACCCAAATTTGGTTCCCCATATTAAGTACAATCTGGAGAGAAATACTGAAAGGGTGAGAGCCAGTCCCCCTCCTATTGGAGTGAGTGTGAAAACGTGGACAAAGAAGGGATGGCGAGGAGATGGACAGACAGCGAGGAGGAAGAAGGAGACAGACACAGATAGGAGGATAGAGGTAAGGAAGGGGGAAATGGACAGAGAGATGCCAAAGATCAGGAAAAGGACAGAGAGATGGACAGAGAAAGGATAGATGAGAGGATCGACCGAAAGGAAGGAGAAAGAGGTGGACAGAGAGAGGAGAAGGAGAATGTTGAAGAGAGGGAGAGGAGAAGATGAAATTAAAGGGGTAGCAGCATATGGGAAAATGAGGAAGGAGCAGATGGACAGAGGGGGAAGGAGCAGATTGACAGAGAGAGGTGGAAGAGGAAATGGACAGATGGCCATGAAGAGACGGTGGTATAGGAGGTGGACAAGAGAGAGCTGGTAGAGATGGATAGAGAGGGAGGGGTGGAGGTAATGGACAGGGTAGAGAACAGAGGGAGGAAAGGTGGTGAAATACAAGGGGATGAGTAAAGAGTTAGAGGGGACCAGAAGGTGAATAGAGAGAGAGGAAGGGAAGCAAGACATGGTCAGAGAGAATGTGCAAGAAGACGTGGGTAGAGAGAAGACGGAGGAGTAGGTGAGCTAATAGAAGATAATAAATGTCCAAGAATTGTGACTAGTTAATAAAGAACTTATCATGGCGCCATGAGCATCAGGCGTCGACGGCTCCATGCACAACTCATTCGCCGTGAGGTTTGCACTGAAACCAGCCCCAACAGTGTAGGCGACATGGAAACTCCGTGGCCTGGTCAGCACTCCGGCCAGCTCGACAGGCTATGTACACGGTGTCGGTAGAGGTCTTGGAAAACAGCACCTCTTCATGCATCCACCGTGTCGCGAGTCAAAAAATAGGGCCGTACGTATACGTCCGCAAGGCATCTATTTAGGCCGAAGCACGAGCTCTGGAGAGCAACTCTGTCACACCCAGGAACCTGAAGTTATCAACTACACTACACCAAGGACTAGGCCTGCTCCACTGGAACTCTAAGTGATCTGTGACCTGCTCGCTGAGACTTCGTATAATTGTCGTATTGTTCCTCTAGCTGACAAGATAGTGTTCGAGAGGAAGTTTCTATTCTTGTCGGTCTTACGTGTTTCATTACTGTTGGCTCTCAATACTTCATCAGCAAAAGTACAGCAGAAGGATTGATGAGTGTTTATTCTTCACGCCTGAAGCTTGAATCTGGAATTTGATTTTAAGCATGTAGTAAGAAACTGATTTTTCTGTTTTAACCTGAAGTTTTAGGACTTCAAGACTCTTCTCGTTAAAGAGGGTATGTTTAAAGAAAATTAATTCACTTTTGAAGCGTAAAGCTCTTAGGACTTCCTGTTGTAACATAAATATCTTACGAGTTTAATATTGCGTTCACTGAAGCGGCTGTGATTCTTTCAAGTATCACGTATCTTATTTATTTTCTTTTTGATTCAGGAAACCTAAGTGTCTCCGTTATTTACGAACCATCCTTTATTTTGTACCACTTACTGAAGAACTAGCATCCATTTTGTATCGCTTATTTGTGAACCATCCTTCCTTTTGCTTCACTGTAGAGTATATCTTTGTGGAAATGTTTGGTTGTTTGCTTGTGCCCGGCGAACACATCAGAACTGTTTTATACTCAACGCTGGTTTGTTAACCGCTTCCGCACACGTCACGCATGTCTCTCAAACAACCCATAAACGACAGCAGTCCTAGGAAGACTCAGACACATACTGACAAGTAATATCAGTTTTAGGTTTCACTCGGTTTCTCCGTAGCTATTTCCGGCTCACTACATTTCGGAGCCGAACAGTGAAAGAGCTACTTCGGACCGTCACTTAATGCATTTTGGAGCCCTTATTTACTGAAACATTTTTCTGGTACGTACTGCCACCTCAAGAAAAGTTATAGATGGAGTTCTGGTTCACCCTCTGTATTAATGCCTCCCTCTACAGCTTAAAACCTATTTTTCTGAGAATTTCGTAAGTTATGTACCATTCAATGCTGTCGAACACCTTATCTAGATCGACAAATCCTATAAAGGGTCTTCCTTTATCTTAAATTTTGCTTTCATTATCAAGCGGCATGCCGTCCCTCTAGTTCGTTTCCATTGATAAAGCCAAAGTGATCGTCACGTAACGAAATCTAAACTTTTTTTTCCAGAACTGTCTATTATTTTTATGAGTAACCTAGATGCGTGAGCTGTTAAGCTGATTCTATGAATTTCTCTCATTTATCTCCCCTCGCTATCTTAAGCAATCTGTAAAAGAATGTTTGACGCTATATCTCCAGCCTCATTGATTCTATACACCAACTGCAATAGCTGTTTGAAAGCATTTTCTACCAACGATTTTATAAATCTGAAGTAATCAAGCCCTTTGCCTTATTTGAGGACAAGCCTTCCAAAGAAGTGTCCAACACAGCTGCATGTTCCCCAACGTCTTCCAAAGAGATTTCCATTTCATCTTTAATCAGATTGGCAGACAGTTTTTCGTAGGGGCCTTCACTAAATTTTTTATGATTATCTGATCTCTCTTTTGGATTTCAGAGAGGAATTCTGCATACAAAGTGACAATCAACATGTCAATACAGTCGTCCGTAAATTAAAATAGTTCTCAAATAGCAATCAAAACCTAGTATCCAAGTGTACATATTATTGTACCAATTCTAGTAGCACATCTGAGGCATCTTCTACATACGTCGTCCATTCTGTGTGTAAATGAGTACAGCACAGTTTGTAGATAGGTAATTTACAGCACCAAATGAAACCAGCCTTGTATGCAGATATTTCCCCTTTCTTTTGTGTCCTCAAGAACCATAGTTCCGTTGTAGTGTTAACTTGTTAAAATTGGGTGTTATCGTTGCGTTGAAATCAATCAACAGTTGTCAAGGAAGAGAGAAAAGAAGATTAGTAATTAACGTCCTATTGACAACGAGGTCATTATAGATAAAGCACAGACTCTGAATGACAAAAGGTGAAGAAGAAAGTTGTCCGTATCCGTTTCAAAGGAACTATTCCGTCATTTTCCTTCAGGCCTTTAGGGAAACAGCGGAGAACTAAATCTGGATGACTAGAAAGCAATTTGAATCGCCTCCTTCCCAATTATGAGTCAAGAGCCTTAGCTAATGCTCCATCTCGTTCTCTATAATTGAATGATTATAATGTAATGTCATAGTTCCACCTCAGATGTTACTTAATTAACAACTATTTACTTTATTACGGCTTGGCCTCAGATGCCATATTCAACTGCTATAGATATAGACGACATACAACTAGAAACTTCCTGACAAATTAAAACAGTGTGCCGGAGCGAGATTCGAACTCGGGACCTTTGCCTTTCGCGGTCAAATGCTCTACCAACTAAGGTACCCGAGCACGAATCGCGACCCGTCCCCACAGCTTTAATCTCGCCAGTACCTTGTCTCCTACTTTACAAACTTGCCAGCGAAAGGCAAAAGTCCCGAGTTAGAGTCTCGGACCGGCACACAGGTTTAATCTGCCAGGAAGTTTAATATCAGCTCACACTCCCCCGAAGAGTGAAAATTTCTTTCTAGAAACGTCCTCCAGGCTGTGGCTAAGCCATGTCTCCGCAATATCCTTTCTTCCAGGAGTGATAGATCTGTAAGGTTTGCAGGAGAACTTCTGTGATGTTTGAAAGGTAGGAGACGAGGTACTGGCGGAATTAAAGATGTGGGAACGGGTCGTGAGTCGTGCTTGGGCAGCTCAGATAGAGCACTTGCCCGCGAAAGGCAAAGGTCCCGAACTCGAGTCTCGGTCCGGCACACAGTTTTAATCTGGCAGAAAGTTTCATGTCGTCGCACACTCCGCTGCAGAGTGAAAATTTCATTCTGTAACATACAGCTTGACAATAGCCTGAAAAGCCGAAATTGTTCAATCGTGCGGAACTTAATAAAATGAACACACATTACGCGACAACTAAAGGAGAACCATGACACAGTCCTTTAACAAATTCATGGCTGTGAATCCCTACATCAAGAAAAAAATCTACAATGAAGCGAGTGAAGTACCTTACTCAACTAAATTACAGCCTCAGTGAAACTATGACCAGCTTTGTTGAAGTTGGAAGGCTCCGATTGTGATTATCATGTATCAAAACGCTATCAGTGATCGATCAAAGAACAACAATGGCACTGTTGTGACATGCGGGCTCTTATCGATATTGCGCGTAATTGTGCTCTTTGTTATTAATCAGCAGCGGCTCCGCGCGTGACGCTTGAGAGGGCTTTTAATCGCGTACCAGGATTCGGAGCATGGCTTGGTTTGGCAGCCAAGAAGGAAAGTTCTGTCTGGGAACAGGAGGGTGGAGTCCGTTCCGAATAGGCAAGCGGAGTGGGCACCTACAAGCAGTGTATGGACGAGAACATGACCCCAATGCGGTTACCATGTGAGAGCGCAGACAGTGGGCGAAGTGGGTGGCTGCATATCAGCCAGAGTGTGTGAGTGGGGTACGGTCAAGTGGGGAGTGCCCCATGGATCAGTGTTGTGGTCACTCATGTTCCTTATTTCTATAAATGATATGCCCTCTAGTATTACGAGTAGCTCTAAATTATTTCTGTTTGCTGATGACACTGGCTTCGTACTAAAGGATGTTGTGTGCAACATTGGCTTTAGTTCAATAGTGCATTTCATGACCTAAGTTCATGGTCTGTAGAAATTAAACTAATGCCAAATCACAGTAAGACTCAGTTTTTACAATTTCCAACACACAATTCAACAAAACTTGACGTTTTAATTTCACAGAATGGGCATATGATTAGCGAAACTGAACAGTTCATATTTCTAGGTATTAAGGTTGATAGTAAACTGTCGCGGAAATTCCACGTTCAGGATGTTGTTCAAAGACTTAATGCTGCCATTTTTAGTATTCGAACGTTATCTGAAGTGAGCGATCGTTCGAAACGAAAATTCGTCTACTTTGCTTAATTTCATTCGCTTATTTCGTATGGTATTATATTCTAGGATAAGTCTTCCCATTCTAAAGGGATATTTTTGGCTCAGAAACAGGCCTTTCGGGTAATAAGTGGTGTGAGTTCCCGAAACCCTTGTCGAACCCTGTTCAATAGTCTGGGTATTTTGCTATTGGCCTCTTAATATATATATTCCCTACTGTTATTTCTTGTTAACATTATTAGCTTATTTGCAAGAATAAGCAGCTTTCATTTAGTTAATACTCGGCATAAATCAAACCTGAATTTGGATGGGACTTCCTTAACTGTTGTGCAGAAAGTTGTGCAGTATACTGCTGCATCCGTTTTCAATAAGCTACCATTACAATTCAATAATCTTAGCAGTAATACACGCCCTTTCAAATCGAAACTGAAGAGTTTGGCTCTATGGCTCTGAGCACTATGGGACTCAACTGCTGTGGTTATCAGTCCCCTAGAACTTAGAACTACTTAAACCTAACTAACCTAAGGACATCACACACATCCATGCCCGAGGCAGGATTCGAACCTGCGACCGTAGCGGTCGCACGGTTCCGGACTGCGCGCCTAGAACCGCGAGACCACCGCGGCCGGCAGTGAAGAGTTTCCTCATGGGTAACTCCTTCTATTCTGTCGAGGGGTTCCTTGAAAAATTAAGTTGGTTATTGTAGTATTGTTGATTGCGTTTACTTAAACTTATGGATTGACTTTTGTTCGGGTTCATAAACAATTATTTTTAACTGTTATTACTTTTACGTTGTAATTTCATATACTGACACATTCCATGACCTCGGAGATTTGCTCCTCAATTTCATCCTACGGAACTTGACGTATAAATAAAATAAGAAATAATACACATTTTTGGTAGGGGAACGATGAGGGGTACCCACACGGCCGTACTAGGCATGGTCCTAATGGCGGTGGTTTGCCGTTGCCTTCCTCCGACCGTAATTGCGATGAATGATGATGATGAAGACGACGTAACAACACCCAGTCATCTCGGAGCGGGTGAAAATCCCTGATCCCCCCGTGTCCCCATGCTTGCTGCTTTGAGAGTTCACAGTGAATGGCGAATAAGATATACGAATGTGTGGTGACGTCTCCGAAAGAACTGACACCACGTATTCATCCTGCCGCGCAAAATATTCAGCTGATCCAAGAAATATTTTAGATTTCGTATGTCGCTTATTTCCAAATGTGTTAAGTAAGAGCGTAAACGACAGTACGCGGTTCAGTATTACCAATGTAAATGTAACATTTTCCTTCCAGTGCTTTACGCTTGAAGACTACCATTTAATAATAATTATTCTGCAATTGAGAAATGCTAACCCGAGGAAACGCTAGACGGTCCTTTGTCGATGTTGCAGTTGTGGAGTTTGTGTCAACGTCACATTGTGACAATTTCAGGCACGAGAAACTTTTGGTTACGTGACCGCACTCCATTCCACTGCTGTTTACATTACTAAGACCGACCGAACTTCTGCTTTCTCCTCGAAACTTCCTCAAGCTACCATATCATAACACCATAATGGAGTTGGATTGTCGTTCTCATCATCGCGTCTTTGGGAAGGCAGAAGTGGCAAAACACGTCGTGTACAACGCGCAGCGAGAACATTTCGAATAACTTGAATATGTGATGTAGACTACAGTATGAGAATGTAAAATCTATTATTTTACAAAATTTCGGTTAATTACACTTTAGATTTATGTCAATTTCTAGGAAATAGAATTCAAGACGTGGTATTGAATGTTTCGCACTAATTATTCTTGTACTGTTACATTTCCTCAGTCTGCAGTATCATCCATTTGATTTTATACCCCATTTTCTGTGTACCTTTCGGTCAGGAGATTCCAAATTCCATAACTTCACGGTTTCTTGTATTACGCTAGCATATTCTTATGCACTTTTATGTATTATATTGAAACTTGCGTAATACAGTGCTAACAGACCTACGACAATATGAACGTTTGTACGCATGTTTGCACAGTGAAGGTGTTATTCTGGAGACAGCTTGACTGATGAAGCCGAACCATGGTGTGACTGCTGTCCACGGTTTAACGAAAGTAAACTGCTGTTTACAAGACGAAAAGATTCGGGATCAATTTTTTTTCTGAAATACAATTTTACTCTTCCAAGAACTTTGAAGGCTATGTAACGCTTTCAATTACGTGCAATGCTCCATATCTGCAAATATTCTTCAGGTGCGCCCATTGCATTGAACGCTATTACTTCTAGACAAATAGTCACTAAAGCGTTAAAAATTTTAAAACTCATAACTTGTTTTCCTATACATATGCTCCATTATTTCTTGAAATTTTAAATAAATTCGCCCATAATAAATGTTACACCCTTGCTCAAAAATACACCTTCTATGTAACACCTTTTGAGGTTATTACAGTCAGACCTAGATTTGATGAACGCTCTAATGCCTTGATGGAGAAATTTGCTAAGTTAGTTTCGGTGCTAAATATAGATTGTTTATACACTGGAACCACAACTCAGGAATTAGTTATAACGAATTTCTGAATTCTTGGTAAAGATGCTTAGTACAATAGAAATTCATTTCATTGCATCATCGTTTCACTCAAGGAACGACCAGTGAACGCCAAACTAACTGCTTCTGTGACATTTACACAGGAGATCAGAATACGTTTATGCTCTCTCAGGTCAACATTTTCATATAGTATTACGAGAGACCAATCGAATTATCCAAAACAGATTCGCAATGCCAATATAATCCTTCGATGCAGATACTAGAGAGCGTACTTAACTGAATGACTGTCCACGTATTTACCAAATCCGCTTATCCCACGCTGAAATATCAATTATTTGTTTAAATATCATGTCAGCAGTTTGCTCTTTATCCAACTTCCATTGTTCTTGTTAATGCGAGCTTAATTCAGCTGCTTTTGGAAGAAAATCATTGTATTTTAGAGAGCAGTCTTATAGTGAAATTTATTCCCTATAGACGTTGGCACATCACTGTTAAAGTTTTTGAACACTCTCATTATTCTTTACTGTAGGTGGCCCCTATGTTTCCCCTTCTTGTGTACAGGCCTAGATTTGTCCTTTACCTGCTTCTAAATCTTGCACTTTCTGCTAACGTCATTTCAAAACGTCTGTGTTCCCTTTCACGATCTTCATTTGCTCTACTTGCAGTTTATCTCTCTTCATGAATTAAATTAAGCGTCTGCTATGTTTACCTACTATTTTATTACTCCTATCTCTTTGATTCTCCGCTGTCTTCATTATCGCCTTTCAGTTACACAAAGACTAATATTTTCTGCCTTTCATGACGGCAAGGGTAGACGAAATTATTGAAGTTATTCGTTGCAAACTAAGGCTAGTAAAAGGAATGCGATTTGCCAGGCTGAGAACAGTAGAAGGAAATATTTCGGAAGGGTTTTCCATTCTGTTTAACCACCATGTAGTTGCAAGAAACACCATACTTCTTTTCTGGTCACAGATTAAGGGGACGGGTGGAGCCCTTTCCACCTTTCGTCTTTCAGTTTTCGAACTGTTTGAAATACGACCATGGCAAAACGACCCTCAGTGTTTTATCGTGCAGGACTTCAATAAGTGAACTTCCAGTACGCATTTAAAACGGTGATAATCAGAAGACCTCAAAGAAGATATTACTGGAAATATATATGAGGAGAAGTCTGCCTATACTTGGTTATGATTGCATCGGAAGGTAAAGACACTACACTACTGTTCCTGAAAGAAACTATCCCATTCTCGCCACAGTTGCTTCCCCCCCCCCCCCCCAATTGCAAATAATACCTGATCCGTTGTCAGTCACAGTGTTGTGTGCGTTATGTTGACAGATACAAGCTAACGTGTCATCTGCAGTCTTAATAGATGTAATGGTGGCCGTGCCCACTAGGCCGCAAAAGGTAAGCCGAGGTTATTCATTTACTAAACCTGAAAAGATCTGGACCATCAGGCCAGCCCTCTCTTACATCTAATAAACCATTCTACATAAGTTGCTTTACATATACACTGCCGGAAAAAATAGTATCCCTGCAAAGACGACGTCGATTTAGATCCGATGGCGTGAACCAACTCGGGATAGTAGATAGCTTATAATATTTTCAACGTCATCTGCCAAAAGATAGCGTAGTGACTTATCTACCAAAGCGCAGTCTATTCTTTAATAGGCAATGCTCACAGCCAGAAGGCTCAGTGTGGCCCAGACGTACGAAGCAAGTAGGCAACCATGTCACGAAGACTCACTCGTGCTTCCTTCAGCCAAATGTACTAATTTTTAAGGGGTCATATTGTGGCCTTCTGAATGGCAGGATTGTCCTTTCCGAAAATTGCTGCACAAGTTGGACGTGCCGCATCAGTTGTCCAACGATGCTGGCATTAGTGATCTCGTGTTTTCACACCCGTAGACGAGATTCTGGACGTACGCGCTGGTCAGACGCCTGCCATGATCGTCACCATGGCAGACCGTACAGTTACCACAGCACAAATAACGCAGCACGAGAGCCCAGGGGTATGAACACGAGCTGTTGTGAACCGCCTATTAGCAGTGGGATTAGGGGCACACACAACTGTAGCCCATTTTCCATTCACGCCGCAGCATCGACGTACATGGCTCGACTGTTGTAATCAGAGGATCACTTCGTAGAAGGCACACAGTGTTCTTCGGCAACGAAAGCAGATTCTGCTTGCACACAAGTGCGAGTACTATTTGAAACGTCCCCTTAGAAAAATTATAAAATGACTGTGCTTAAACTGACACACAATATTTTTAGCGCAATGCAATCTGACTTTCAATAATCCCTACAAAAGAATGGCCCAGACTAACAATAACCTTTACCTTTCATGAATCACTTACGTCACAAAAATCTTCGTTACTCTAACTACTGCAATACAGCGAGCGCCAATACTGCCAGCTAAATAAAAGATTCTAACTACTGAAGGCACTAACTACTGATAGGCATAGTTAGCAAATGAAAGATTTTTATAGACAACAAACAATGTATTTACCTTAACAGTGTTCAAAAGCCATAATACATATAAGTTCATGACATCCAGTCTTACAAATTTACTGTCTCTGATGGACACACGTCCAGATCATCCGCTCTCAAAACTCCGCCATCTCTCTCCCCACAACCACCACTGTTAGCGGCTCACCTCCAACTGCGCAACGCTACGCGCTGTTAACAGCCAACTGCCCAACACTACAGCCAACAACAATGCAAACCAGCCACAGACTGCACACAGCACAGCCAGTGATTTTCATACAGAGCGCTACGTGGCGTTACTAATAAAAAAACCTATACAGCCTACTTACATATGTAGATCTAGGGAGTGCTGTCTCGTAGAGTGCGTTCCTCCGAGACACATGGCCCCATCCCACGCTTCACGATCTGTGTTGCGATAAGCTACACTTGTCATTCACCGTTGGTGATTTTGGTGGAGAGGCTAAGCAGCGCTCGATACGTGCAGAATGTTGTTCGACCTATTCTTTTGCCATTCTTGCAACGGGAAGGTGATGTTCCCAAGGGATAATGCTCGTCCACACTTATCCGTGAAACTTAAGGTTCTCAGCAAGACATGCAGCGACTTTCCTGAAACTTCCCCTTGTCTGCAATCGTGCACGTGTTGGGTGTGATTTGACGAGAAGTGACTCGTGCGACCCGTCAACCAGCAACTCTTACGGTGCGACTACACTTCTGATGTGACTCGTGTGCTTGTGACACTCGCGAATCACACGAGTAATGGGGTGGAGGTAGGCTCCGAGAGCAGTCCGTGAGATCGATTCGCAAGCCACCCGGGCCTGTGGCTGGCCTGAGTCCTCCTATTGTCTCTCTGCACTCGTCCAGTTCGATCTTGCTCTTTTTTCCTTCTTTTCCTTTATTTTAGACGTCGGTTTTTCATTTAAAATGTTATTATAAATATTTAAATGTTATTATAAATATTTATCAACAATATCCTGTGTTGCGGGATGCCACAAATACCCATTATAAAACGAAATTTTTTTTAAAAAAAGTGAAGTGTGGGATTCCATCGCGACAGAAGTCTGTGTGGATGTGGTTGAATTTTTAGAAAAAAAAAAAAAAGGTTATTAGCCGCATATAGGAAAGTCCGCCACAGGAAAATTGAGCTTGTGAAGTCTAGCGCTGGGGTTCAGGAACTGAACGCTCCAAACCGTTACGCTTCCAAAAACGTTTGAATTTCTGCACTGCAAATGTCAGCTGTGGAAGACATTCAACTAAAAAGGATGAAAAAAATATTCATTTTAGGAAAATAAATGAAAACCTGTTAACAAATTGAGTGTGGTTCAGCACCTTTTGGGTTACTTCAAGGCTACTTAACTTTTTGTGTTTGTCAACTTATATTTCAGTCCTTGTTCATCTGTTATTCTTAATTTTTTTGTATTACTCTATGATACAGTATTAACTTGCCTTTACAAGCTTCTTCAAGCTGCCAGTAAGAGTTGCAGATACTTCAGGAAGAATGTTCGACATCACTTGCTTGGAGACTTTAAATAAAAAAGCTGAGGCTGAAGTAGGAATCGCCACTTGCTAGGTATCTGAGCTTAAGGGGAGGTTTACTATCTTTTGGTTCAAAAAATCGATTTTTTAAATTACGTTTTTGGATCCATAAAATTGTTTAGAATGAACCCCTGAAAAGGTTTTTCCGAATACGGAACGTAAATGTTTGTTATTCGCGGTTGAACAAAAAAATGCATCTGCCTGAAATCGGCCTTTTTCAAGCACCAGTTTCTTTCAGGAATTTCGACTTTGTAGCCGCAAAAAATTGCCCATGATTCAAACTGATAAAGTGATCAAGGAGCTTACGACGTACTACGGCTTGGCAATCCGACGGCATTCCAGTTCGGTGGAACAGATGAAGAAGGCAATTTGGGCACCGTATTTCCACAAGTGTTCGACGGATTGCCACCCACAACACCAAGATTGTCCGGCTGGGGAAATTAGTTGGTGCAAGTGGCGCATTGCAGAGGCTACTGGACATCGCGTCGAATATCAACACGACCAGCCACTATCCAAAGAAGTTCAAAAAGTGATTCATCCGATCTACGAGGCCCTTTCGGAGGACGAGTTATTGTACCTGTGCTTGGGATGAAACATACAAAATTGTAATGAAAGTTTGAACTATTGTATTGGGAAGTTAGCCCACAAGCATTTGCATTCTGGTGCGAAGCGAAGACTGTGGAGACTGCGACTTTCCTGGCAGTGAGCAGCTTCAACGAAGGGTACTCAGCAATTATGAAGACTATGACAACGATGGACGTCACCCTGGGACCCTATTCGACATAGTTCGCCAAGCATTCAGACGACCACCGGATTCAAGTGGCCGAAAACCGCTTGTCACCGGCCGTACGAGCAACTCTGGAGCAGCGCAGGATGGCCCAGATCGAGCAGAACGCCCTATATGAAGAAGAGGAAGGACTAGTTTATGGACTGGGAATAGCAGATTAAACATGAGTTGCATAATACTGCATTTATATGTAGTCAAAACTTCAAACTCGTTTTTCTCGAACTGACTTTCTTTTTATCGCGCTCAATGGTAACTTCAAATCTACAGAACCGATTAGTATGATTCTTTGTTTCCGATGAAGCTAACTAAATTGTGTCGGAGTTGTACCACTTTTATTCCGATCCATCAACTATAAATATTTTTACTCGGCCGATGAAGTCGAAAAATTGACGAAAAAAACAATTTCTTTTCAAACGGCCGCCATTTTGTTTCCTATGGTTCAAATAACTTAACCGACGTACAACTCTTAAATAATCTTATTTACTTCGCTAACGTCAACTCAATTTTGATTTCAGACGAGCCGGCTGACCTGTGACATACCGCGCGTGGAGGTCTACATCGAAATTTTGTTTCGTTCCTACGACACTTCCGCCTTTGCTCTCGACATTTCCGGTCGAAAAAATTCCAGTTTGTAGAGGAAACTCGCTATGGGAAAAAAGGCATTTCTGGCCAAGAGAAGTCTACTAATATCAAATACCGGCCTTAATTTGAAGAAGAAATTTCTGAGGATGTGCGTCTGGAGTACAGCATTGTATGGTAGTGAAACATCGACTGTGGGAAAACAGGAACAGAAGAGAATCGAAGCATTTGAGATGTGGTGCTGTAGACGAATGTTGAAAATTAGGTGGACTGATAAGGTAAGGAATGAGGAGGTTCTACGCAGAATCAGAGAGGATAGGAATATGTGGAAAACATTGATAAGGAGAAGGGACAGGATGATAGGACATCTGCTAAGACATGAGGGAATGACTTCCATGGTACTAGATGGAGCTGTAGAGGGCCAAAACTGTAGAGGAAGACAGAGATTGGAATACGTGAAGCAAATAATTGAGGACGTAGGTTACAAGTGCTACTCTGAGACGAAGAGGTTAGCACAGGAAAGGAATTCGTGGCGGGCCGCATCAAACCAGTCAGTAGACTGAAGACCAAAAAAAAAAAAAAAAAAAAGAGAGGAAATATCAATAAACATTTTGACCGAATTTGACATTGATATCTATAACACAACCCGAGAATAAAATTCTCAAAGAACATGATTTTTTCGGGCCAAAGATAGTAAACCTCCCCTTAAGTGCCAACCGCCCAGTAACTTGTATAGCTTTCCGAAATTTGCTGTCAGCCATTACTATCTTCGATCCAACCGAATTTATCAAATATTCCAAATCGTGTGTGTAAATTCGGCAAAATTCCTTGAAATGTATGTCTTCAGCGTCCAAGTCTTCCATCAAATAACTCACACTATAACTTTTTCTGCTTCTGAAAACTGTGGACATCCGCTACCTGCGTTCTCTAAGGTACTTGTTGCATCTTCTTCTACCTTGTCTCTGAGCTAAAAGGCGTATTACAAGGAAGCTGGCACTTGCTGTAACCACTTCTACCTTTTGTTACGTTAGGAAGCTCGCACAGATCACAACTGCGATTATGGAGCGTATGCTCACAAGTCAAACCATTCCAAGCGAGTGGGGTAGTGCGAACAACGATATAAGCAGCACGAGCGCCAATCAGATAAGTTAGGCGAGTCCCCTGACAGACGGGTCTGGCAAGTACGCGTGATGTGGACGCACCTTCACAGAACTGCGTGAACAGATCGAGCAGCCGTGGCGTAGCGTATCCCAGGACAGTATTTATGATCTGTACGATCGACTGGATGCCACAGACAGTTCCTGCATAGCCGCCCGTGGGGCTCCACCACGTACTACTGTGAGTGTTTCAGCGTCGGACCTCAAAACTGCCTATACTATTGATCTCTAAGTGTAGTCATTTCACGTACTTCATATTCACTGTTGCAACAATAGATCCTGAATGCATGTCAAACCTCTATTTCGGTAACCATACATTTAGAAAATTAAAAATTGCAATAGTGGAGATAAAACACACACACTCACACACAGTTTATAATGATACATAGCAGGTACAATAATAATTAGCTACTGTGGTAAGGTAGGTTTTTAGTTTTGAGTGCTAGAAGCAATCGGCATCAGAGGAAGGGTGGAGTACGAAGGAAAACAAGAAAGTGACAACACACCGTTAATGAACACAAGGGGAAAAAGGTGGTGTGACTCACAGAGAAAGGAAATGAGAAAGAATTTGTGAGGACACAAAAGCACTGACTTCACTATTTTAGAGATGGAAAGTTGACCATATGTATGTTTACTTTAGTGAAAACGGTTCTTATGAAAATCAGCCGGCCATTGAAGTGTGCGCTGAGTGCGGGGCATCTCGCTCCAGAGGCTGACAGAAGCGACAACGAAGGAGTCTGCCAATATTTTTCTTTTAAACGGGCTTAGCAACGGTACCAGGTAAGTGAGACCTTGCGTTTCTATTATGACTACCTGAAGCGTTTAGCCTGTGATGCGAGGTACTTGGATGCTAGTGCACTGAGAAGCTGGTGAAGTAGACAAAGCGTATGGTAGTCTCGTAAATTGTCTGCCTGCAACCACCCTAACTGAAAGTATGAAGCACTGACATGGTCACAATAAAAGAACGTTGCAGATGTAACCCACAAAGTCGTCCATGCATAGTTTAACCTTCTGGTGTTTTCACTACTCGTCCCATTACACCACAGTAGTAGAGGTTAAGTACAAAGAGTGACTGCACTAAACTTTTTCGGGGCATAGAGCCAAGCGGAAATCTTCCCCCGTAAGCCCGTAGTGTTTTCTGCTCAACTGAGACGCTCGTAAGTTCTTCGCCGTTTTCTGATTTCGTCTTGGAAAACCGTCATGTAGAGCAGGAGGCAATAGTTGGACGAATTTTTTAATTGTTCAACTCTGATGTCATGCTAATATTATTTATGACTTTTTGCATTTTGTTTAAGCTCCAGTTTTATCACCCACATTTCTGACCATCGTTCATCTGGACGTCGCAGTGTTTACACTGGAAAATTGTGACCACCTACCTAATAGTCGGTATGTCCACCTATGGCACGGGTAACAGCGGCGACCCATCACGACATGGAAACAATGAGGCCTTGGTAGGTCGCTGGAGATAGTTGACACACACAATTCATCTAATTCCCGTAAATTCCGGGGAGGGGAGCGATAGCTCTGACGCCATGTTCAGTGACCTCCCAGATGCGTTAGATCGGGTTCAGATCTGATGGGTTGTGGGCCAGAACATCAATTAGAACTAAATGATAATTAAATCAAGACCCTAAGCTGGTGACAAGCGTTGATATACCCCAACGGGGACAGTTGAAATTTGTGCCCCGCCCGAGACTCGAACTCGGTATATCCTGCTTACATGGCAAATGCTCCATCCGTTTGAGCTACCGAGGGCGCAGAGGATAGTGCGACTGCAGGGGTTTATCCTTTGCATGCTCCCCTTGAGACCCATGTTCCCAACTTAATGTCCACACACTACATTCGTACTGCCCCTGCCCATTACACGCATTACTCGCGGCAGACAAACTTACCGAGTCCCGTAAGAGTTCGGGCAATGTGTGTGCATCCAGCACAGAACAAGGTCAATGGCCGGTTAGCCTTAACTATATGAAGATGGTATATGTTCTGTCGGGCATGTCCGAAAGAAAAGATACCAGCTTCATATCAATTAGAACTCGCCACTGTGCTCTTCGAACCACTCTATCACACACCTGGCCTTGTGATATGGCGCGTTATCCTGCTGAAAAATGTATACGTGGTCTGCAACCAGTGTTGTTACACTTGGCTGTCATGGTGCCTTGCACGATCTCCATTGGTTCCAAGGATGCACACGTGATTGCTCCGACAGCATAACGGAGCCGCCGCCTGTTTGTCTCAATCCTGTATTACAGCTGTCAAGGATCTGTTCTCCTGGAAGACGCCTGATTCGCTTCCTCCAGTCTGTCCTGATGGAGAAGATATGGGGATTCTTCAGACCACGCTACGCTCTGATACTGCGCCAAAGTTCAGTGCTGATGGTCACGTGCCCATTTCAGTCGCAGTTGCCGATGTCGTGTTGTTAATATTGGAATGGGCCGTCGGCTGCAGAGGCCCATCGTTAGGAGCGTTTGGTGCGCTTTGTGTTCAGACACACTTGTCATCTGCCCAGCAATAATATCTGATGTTAGTTCCGCCACACTTCACCGCCTGTCCTGTTTTACCAGTTTTCCTATTTACGACCTCTGACACGTGTATTAAAGGGTGGCCGCCCAACCCCACGACATCTGGACGTGATTTCGCCACGTGTTGAAGAACTCACCTGCGACTCGACACAATCTGCCCTCGATCAGACTCATATTGATTACACGCCCTGTCCATACTATACACCGAGAGCACGTTCACTGGAACTACATGCACCGTGCGTGCGTCTTACTAGCAGACAAAAGGTCGGTGGCCTTCATATTCTGGCTGATCAGCTTGTATCTTCAGGTGTAGCGCTTAGGTTGTCGGCATACAAATATTTACATAAGGGCAGACCCGACGAAATACCATTGACATACAATCCAAACAAAAACGGACAAAAAACTAACCACTGTGAAGCTCTTGAGAGAACATGTTTCTCGGATCTCTCTTAATTTCCACAGAAAACACATGACACTCGGTTTTTTAAGTATCTCTCAAACCATTTCAGCGCACTGTCTGAGAAATCCCACTGTTGCATTTTTCTGATCAGTACCTCAAAGTTGACAGTGCAAAACGCTTTGCTGAAGTCTAGTAGTGTCAGTAATGTGGCCTCTTTGCTGTACACGGCGTATTACAGGTCATCAGTTAACTTAATTTGTACTGTATTTGAGCTAAGGTTTTTACAAAAGCCGTAACTGTATTTGTCACCCAAGACGAATTCGAGCAAGTATTCAGTAATTCAGTCGTGAACAATATGTTTCAGGGCTTTGAAAACAGCAGGAATTATTCTGATTGGTCGATGATAACAAGGCGACTATATGTTTTCGATTTTGAAGGTAGATCGGACTATGCTTCTTTTCCATGCAGTGGGAAGCGTTGCATTCACTAGAGAAAAATAAAATGCCTTTTAAGACTGGTATTAAACTGTCGATGACATTCTTGATTATGCTGAAGCTAATACCGTCGTTGTTTATCACGACAGAAGAGATTACCATTATTGTTTTTATTATTGTATTTATTGTTACGTCTTTTAGCTAGTAAGTGTCGAGCTTAGTTACGTAGGTAGGCAACGGTTGTTTGCCACATGATGACTGCCTTGTGCAGAGAAAATTACATTCAGTTCTTCAGCTGTGACCTGGAAATCAGTTTCTGATTTTGCCTTTCTGACACTCAAGCTAAAGACATTCTTCCACGGAGTCGCTGAGTTTGGCATTACGAACGCTTTGCTTTACCGTGTTTGTTGGATTTCAGTACTATTTGTCACGTTTGTGTTTCCGATTCGCCCCGAAACGTATCCCTAGTGTTCATAATGAGACAATAAACAATCAGTTGCGTGAAAGTAATGTAATTCCTTTATTGATTTTGGACACTTAATACCCTTCTTCAGAAGGTTATACCTATCGCATTATTAGCGCGTGTCAATAATAATATGCATACAGCAAAATGCGATGGTCATGTGGTTGATAGTGCCTGTACGAAATTAGGATCGGTCTGGCCGCCATAAAAAAATACCCTTGTGGTAAGAGCAGATGAAGAGGATATGTGTGGTTTCAGCCACTTTTCGCACAGGAGGTTTGCGGGACAGTTGGGTTGGTGATAGAGGATGCTCAGTCCTTTGTCATATGCAGATGCGGATTGGATACTAAACTGCGCTACTAACAGCTCCTACGCATTGCGCTAAGCGGCTTGCTTGCCGTTGTCTGACAGGTACACTCTTGTGTTGACTTCTACCTGCTGTGAGCGGCACTTACAACATTTCCAGGAAGCGGCATCCTCAGGGGTAGCCAGGATTTTACGCGCTCTATTGAATATTGCTCTCTGACACTGAAGTAGAGGCGAACGTAAAGTTAACAGTTCTGAGATTAAAGAAATATTGAAAATAAGGGGTAAGTAATCGTTGTGCTGGGATATGACCAATATAGTGACAGCTGTAAACAATGCTATACAGTTCAAGGTTGAATGAAAAATGGGGATAATTTATACGACTGATGCTACCATTGGAGACAGATAACAATAAAATTAGCATATAAAGCTACACAAACAAAACTTATGGTGATTACTGGTATTGGCAGTTTAAACCAAGAAGACGAGCGAATAATGTAACCACGGAACAAATTAAGAATTACAGTACTTCTATTACAAACAGATAGGGAATTTGCAGAAAGAGGAAAAAATGTTTGTGTCAGCATTAACTGAAATTAACTAGCAGCTACAGTTAAGGGTAATACAGTAAGAATAATAAGCGAAGGCAAAGCTAGAAAGATAATTACAGAGTTAATAAAAGTAGAAGATGGATTTTAGAATATAAGGAATGCTGATCTACGTTAGCACTGAACCAAGGCAAGCAATGTCAACGTGACACTTCGGCTCTTGTTGATAAGCAATGGAAAGTAAGACTCCCGCAATCTGCCGACCGTGGCTATGTGGCAGTTTACCAACGACGACAGAGCTATTTTCGTCTCAGTACTAACCAACCATGATAGTACTGCACTTCGACTCCCGTGGCCGTTCTGGGTTGGTTCAAATGGCTCTAAGAACTATGGGACTTAATATCTGTGGTCATCAGTCTCCTAGACTTAGAAACTACTTAAACCTAACTAACCTAAGGACATCACACACATCCATGCCCGAGGCAGGATTCGAACCTGCGACCGTAGCAGCACCGCGGTTCCGGACTGAAGTGCCTAGAACCGCTCGGCCACAACGGCCGGCGTTCTGGGAAACAAGCGATGACGTTACAGTACACAATTACTATGATGACTTAAGAAAAATGTATTGCATTGAGAATGATTTCAAGACAGTTTTGCATACAATATCAAGTGGTTCAGCTGTCCTCCTAAAACATCACGATAAAAACTCATGGTAAACCAACAGGAGGGCCCGCGCTCCCAAATACTGTATTATTTTGGTCGACTAATACCATCAAATGCACTTCCCAGCAACATCGAGGACTACTTCCTAAGCAGTATATTATACATTATAATGAATATTCTGAGACGTATATGGAGCACAGCACAATAACCGAAAAAAATCTCATTTTTATGTGCTAGTTCCAATTCCAATGAATTGTAAATGGTATACAGCTCATTATACGGCTGCGACATGCATAATATATAAAGAATAATAAAAATAGCTTACTTTTATTTACATAAAGGCAGCACATTGCTGTTAGTGCAATTAGATAACCAGGATGGCCTCCATGGCCGGATTCTACATCGTAGACGCCCGGAGAGAGAGACAGATGGAGAGAGAAATGTATGCCGAAGGTCAATGTTTTTAATTAAACATGGATTTCGCAAGGAAAGGATAGAAAATATTGTCTCAGCGTGTCCTGATACAAACGTCAACAGGTTCCTGTTCTCTCAGACACTGGAAACAGATCTAATATACGTTTATAGAGCAGCATATTATAATTTATGACCATGCATTGAACGCATTGTTACACCGATTTAAAAATGGAGTACTTGATTAGACACCATTCTGCATGGAACCAATATCTGGGAGACAGTACTGGATAGTATTTTGCAGAGATACTTGATGGAAGTGACTTAATGATACTCAAAGATGGAAATAGTTGCTTGCCAGCCGATCAAACGATTGTAGTAGTGCAGTCTGCTTCCCATCTCCATCAATGGGTGCTGTTTTCACATGGGAGGTAGGATGAGTCACTACGCTCAGTCTATTTACTAATAATCCTTACACCCTGCCAGATCTATTAACAAACCTTTATTTGTTTCAGTGGAAAGTTATATCTAATACACACTGCGTGACAAAGAAATAAAGAACCCAGAAGACATGATCGGATTCCGTGTAACTTTTACACGTGCACAACGTTGGCTGTAATGTGAATAACTGGAGGTGCAATTCTCTGTGACAGGTACAACGACCGCCAGAGTGCACTGCCGTCGTTCGTGTTTAGTGTAGTTACCGAGCCTGGCAGGGTACACACGGTGATTCGGCCACCCCTATCAATGATTTATTAATGCAAGGCCGCGAGGAGTGGCCGCGCGGTTGGAGGCGCCATGTCACGAACCGCGCAGCCCCTCCCGCCGAAGGTTCGAGTCCTCCCTCTGGCATGGGTGTGTGTGTTTGTGTGTGGTCCTTAGCGTAAGTTAGTTTTAGTAGTGTGCAAGTCTAGGGAACGAGGACCTCACCAGTTTGATCCCTTAGGAATTCACACACATTTGAACATCTCTTATGTAACCCGCAATGCTATACCTAGCCTTCAAAAATCATGCAAGAGTTTTACATACTCCCTCGCTTGGACACGCAAAAGTCCTACAGAAAAAATGAACGGGACCTTATCTGTAGAAAATTTATTGTAGTTTAATTTTGTACTGTGATACGTTTTCGCTGGAGGCCACGGATTTCGAGTTACTCAGAGAAACATGCAAAAGTGACCTTCAAATGCACCTCCATCGCGGCCCCTCCACCCTGCCACCCCCTTCCACGGTCAGGATTTCCAGTATGTTGTTCATGGCACTCCCTCCTACCACGGTACAAAAATTAGCGACTACACTAATTATTTTTCACATTCGACACTGGTCTTCAAGACAGGCCTCATAAGGCCACAGGCTTATTAGAATGCTTACAAATTGTCAAATGGACAATTGTGTAAATATAGCCGGCCACTGGTGGCCGAGCGGTTCTGGCGCTACCGTCTGGAACCGCGCGACCACTACGGTCGCAGGTTCGAATCCTGCCTCGGGCATGGATGTGTGTGTTGTCCTTAGGTTAGTTAGGTTTAAGTAGTTCTAAGTTCTAGGGGACTTATGACCTCAGCAGTTGAGTCCCATAGTGCTCAGAGCCATTTGAACCATTTGTAAATATACCTAACAATTTTGTGAATTTTAACATCATAACACTTAAGCCTTTGTTTTCGGCAGGGTTTGTGACTACGAAACTATTGTGCTTGTAAGGGTTAGTTTTTAACCGAACTGTTAACGTAATTAGTTTCAGTGTAACGTTTACAGAAATCGTTTTTCTTTCATTATCCTCATTCGCACATTTAAATTAATTTTAAATTAATGGCGTTAGTAAAATCGCCGACCGAGCGAGCAAGGTGGTGCAGTGGTTATCACACTGGACTCGCCCTCGGGAGGACGACTGTTCAAACCCACGTCCAGACATCCAGATTTAGGTTCTCCGTGATTTCCCTAAATCACTTCAAGCAAATGCCGGGATCATTCTTTTGAAAGTGCACTGCTGACTTCCCTCCCCATCCGTCCCTAATCCAGTGGGATCGATGACCCCGCTGTTTGGTCCGCTCCACCAAACCAACCAACCAACCAAAGTAGCCGCCTATACTTTTAGTGTAATAGACCAATTAAAAGGGCAAAAAAAGGCGAATATCGGTAATAGTTCGTGTAGTCATAAGTTTTTGTTATTGGTAGGAGGGAGTGCCACGAACAACATACAAAAATTCCTTACTGTGAGGGATAAGTGTGGGGATTGAGGAGTGTTTGAACATTACTTTTGTACGGTTTTCTTTAATAACTTGAAAACCGTGGCCACCAGTGAGACGTAGCCCAGTACAAAATTTAACTATGTTAAATTTCCTACAAAGACGCCCTGCTTCTTCTTTTCTGTACGACTAATAGTTTGCGCGTAGCGAGCGACAGAATATGAAATTCTCTCACGTGATTTTTGAAGTCCAGATATATCATTGCAGGTTGCATAAAACGACATCGGTAGGAGCAGCTTAATACCCAGTGTAAGGGTTGTGAACAGCGTCAGGTGTGTTGTGGTCACTGCCAACGATACTGAGATGCTGCGCAGCACCTGACACAGTTCTAAAAGGGCCTCATTGTGGGTCTCCATCTGGCCGACTAGTCGAATCGCGCAGTATGCAGGTATGTGGGGCTTTAGGATATGACAGTGGCCCGGTGTAGGACTGTATGGGAAAGTGAGGCAGGCACACTCATCGTCAAGGTTCCAGTTCTGTGTTAGTTGTATGTTAAATCTATCGTTGTAAAGTACGCAACACAGACAGGAGAAACCAGAGTTGTAGCATCCCTGATGAACAGGTTCGAATATTGCCTACGTAACACACTGACGACTGGGTGTGACACATGACGTGGCGACTGTAACGCCAAGTAGAGTTCTTTGCAACAGCGGCCATTCATCTCTTGGAGACGAAAGTTTATAAAGGCGATTTTTGATTTAACACCTTAGGTGAATTTTCAGTAATGCGCGGGCGTAGTTTTAGACGGGGATGGTGCGACCACTCGTTGATCTTGCGTGTAGGGAAAGCATTTCTGTTGTAATATACTGAATTGATTTTTCTCTGTTTATTTCACGAGTGATAAATCCATCCATTTTAATGGCCTGCGTAACGAGGATGTCCACCGAATCTTCCAACACCTCGTATAACATTTACGTAGGTTGTATCAGCTAGAAGCAACAGTACATGTTTTTGTAACTTCCTGTCAAGCATTATCTGCGAATGCATTAAATGACTGTTCTTACCACAGTGTTTCAGTGATAATGTACTCTGTTAATAATTAACGTCTCCAATGCAAGTGGACTTCCTCAATCTCTTTATGGATCTTATACAACGTTGAGTTACGTGTCCACCTTTACGTCAGACGTATTTGTAAAATACTCCAGTGACTTAGTAGACGTCATTCTTCGCAAGTGGAATAAAATAATGATTGGATGTTTTATCGACCTCCCAACTCAGATGATATAATTAATGAAAATTTCAAAGAAAACTGGAATCTAATGCAAGCACGAACCCCGACTCATGCAATTATAGTTGGTGGTGACTTCAATTTACTCTCAACATGTTAGCGAAAACACGTTTTTAAATAGGGAAGTATGCATAAAACATAATCCGAAATTCTGCTAAATGCATTATCTTCAAAATTATTTCGAACTGTTAGTTCATGAGACCACTCGGACAGCAAATGGCTTTGAAAACACACTTGACCTCTTAGCAACAAATAAACCTGAGTTAATAACGAGCATTAAAATAAATACAGGGATTAGTGACCACAGAGCTGTCGTATTGAAACTGAATGTTGTACCCCAAACCATCCAAATATGAACGAAAAATAAACTAGGGCACCCGTGGTCTAGGGTCAGTCTGCTTTAGGCAGTGGCGCGGCACGGACCTGCTGTCCCGGCCGCGGGCGCGCGTGGACGAGGAAGTGTTTACACCGCCGGTACTCGCGCGTGTTGTTGTCTGACTCGATCGCCATGGCACACAATTTTCGAAAGACTACGCTCCAATTTACGTTCGACAACGAATTTGCCAGACCCAAAGCTTTCGAAATAGAGCGTTTTTTGAGGGAAGAAGTTCGTTTACCTGCTGCAGACATAATTGGAATACACCTGTCCATTGTAAGCAGTACAATGTGCGTAAAGATGACCGATGAAGCTGCGTGTGAAAGAACTCTCTCCGCTGCTCAAAGAGGATTTAAATTTCGACACTCTGATGGCCATATCAGCGATGTAACAGTAGCTCCTTCAGCATTGATTGTGAGGGTCATTCGGATCTTTCAATTGCCGTTTGCGGTGCCAGAATCGATGGTTACTGAATCGCTGCGACCATATGGCACGGTACTTAGTCATACGCCTGAACGCTGGGCAACTTTTAGTACCTATCCTGTGCTAAACGGCGTGCGACAGGTGCGGATCGTCCTTACTAAACATATCCCGTCTTATTTATACATTGGTGGATGTCGAGCTATTGTGATCTACGATGGCCAACCACGCACCTGTTCTGGCTGTGGTGGAGAAGGACATATCCGTTCGGAGTGCATCCAACGCCGCGTCGTGCAACTGCCACATGGAGAAGCGTCACAGCGAGAAGTTCCCACGCAACTGCCGATGACGTACGTGTCGGTGGCCCGCCGGGAGGTGTTGCCAAGTTCGGAGCGTGACAAGGACGTGTTTATGCAAGAACAGACCGAGTTACGGGAGCATGGAGGTGACTCGGAGAATGTCACTAAACCCACGTCACGTCAGTTGATGGAGGAACCTTCCGAAAACTCAAATGTAGCACGCGACGTGGAAGTAGAGGTCGAGACCGTGGCGCCGGCAACGGACCAACGAACGATCGACGAACACAGTGAGGCAGCAGAGGGCAGGGCACGCAAACAGCGATCGCCGAAGCGTCGCAAAAAGCGTCGCCATAGTTCGGGTGACACGTCCCCCCTAGCCTAGGGGACACGGTAGGTATCCTAGCCAAAGAACTGTCTGACACAGAACACGTGGCTTTAGAGGACGCTGACAGGATTCCGTCAGATGGTGACCGGATGTCCTGCCTTTTAGATGGTCCCTCCTCATTGACACCGACTGACCCAGCGCTGCCGACGAAGGAGTCAGGGACACCAATGTCCCGGCAGCCACGTCGAAATACATCAGAGGACGTTTCTCGGATGGATGACCACTGCGACTGGACGGAACCAGTCGAAGACATACAGGAATTGCCACCCCCAAATGATGACCACTCACCTACAAGATGCACACCACGGAACGACAACAAAGGAGGGCAACCCGTTTGCGGGCACCCATCTGAGCACGAATAGTGGACTAAAGCCCTTGGAGTTCTCAATGACATGACACGAGCATGACAACGACAACGAACCAAGCATATAAGGTGGGCACAGTGAACATTAACACCGCACGTTCGCTTGCAAAGATGCAACTTCTCCGGGACATGATTTACGCCACAGACGTTGATATTCTGCTGATGCAGGAAACCTTCAATGCTGCTTTTCCCGACGTGCATGGATACAACACTTACCTAGCGCCGACTCCAGATGGAGGACGTGGCACAGCGATACTAGTCCGGGAAGGGATTCCGATGTGTGACCTCGACTATCTTCCTTCGGCTCGGGGTTTGGCTATGACCGTGAACGGTATTCGTATCGTCAACATCTATGCACCCTCCGGATCTGACAATCGACAGGCGCGTGCAGGATTCTACTCTGAGGAGATTGCCCCCCTATTCCATGGGAGGTATGACCACATCTTGGTAGGGGGGGATTTTAACTGTGTACTCACACCGAAGGATCAAACTCCTAATTTCAGCTCCTGCCACGCACTGAACACGATCTGCCGGGACATGGCCCTTATGGACACGTGGGAAAAGATCCATGTGCAGCGAGGGGGCTACACGTATTTTACTAGCCACTCGGCGAGCAGGCTGGATCGGATTTATGTTTCTGACGGATTAAGAGATCACGTGATGGCTGCTGAACGTTGGCCCACAGCTTTTACGGATTACCTAGCATATTTATGCACGTTAACCCTCCCACGGCAGCGGGTCTGGCGGAGTCGTAGTTCCTGGAAACTTAATTCCTCCTTATTGGTGGATCTCGAATGTCGCCAGCGGATCGAAGAAACATGGCGGACTTGCACTCGCCGTCTGCCGCTGCACCGTACGGTTCTTTCGTGGTGGCTGCAGTGTGCAAAACCGGCGATACGAAGAGCTCTCATAACGTATGGCAAGGAAAAAGCGAAATGGCTCCGAGATACACTTGATTATTACTACATGGTGCTCCGCGACCTGTCCTCCAGGGCCCCATCGCCCGGTCGTCAAGCGGAAGTCCATCGCATTGAGGCCTGCATTTTATCGATCACGAAACGTCGACTGGAGGGACTTTCGATCCGTGCTCGGTGCTTGGACAACGTCGATGGAGAACGTATTGGCATGCATCATGTGTCCAAGGGACATGCGCGTAATCGCCGATCCCTAATCACAGTCCTCCATGATGACGATGGTCGGCCCTTGACGTCACAAGAGGCCATTGCTGCTGAGTTTCTGGAGCATTACCGCCTCCTTTTCACTGGGACGCCGACGGACAATCGGACAGGAGAAGAAATTTTGCGACAGATGCAAACGGAAGTGGATGGTCCGGATGCAGAGGCGCTATTGGAACCCCTAACGGAAGATGACATCCGGGGCGCACTCGCGAAGGGTGCGGTGCATAAATCCCCTGGGCCAGATGGGTTGACACTCGAATTTTACCGCCCATTTGCGGATTTAATGATGTCCCAGTTGGTATTGATGTATAATGAGTTATTGAGCCCTGACACGGACGTTCCGTCGCAGTTCATGGCGGGACTGCTTATACCAATACCGAAATCGACAGCGAGTGTCAGCGCCCATCAATTTAGACCGCTCACGATGCTCAATACTGAATATAAGATCTTTGCGCGAATGTTGGCGGCGAGGCTCAAGACTGTAATATCCAAGACAATACCACCAGACCAGGCTTGTCTAGGGGTTCGGAGCAACATACATTCTATCCTCGGCGAATACCGTGACGTAATTTCCCTGACGGAAGCTTGTCGAATGCGAGCGGCGTTCGTATCGGTGGATTTTGATCGTGCCTTTGACAGGATCAACCATGATTTCCTTGACTCGACCATGCGACGAATGGCGATACCACAGGATTTTATTACCGTCATCATGCGCCTCCTTCGCGGCGCTTCTTCGACGGTGAGAGTCAATGGCAGGGAGGTAGGAACGATTCCTGTTTGCAGCTCAGTTAGGCAAGGATGTCCCTTGTCGATGATACTGTTTACAATAGCGCTCGAACCATTGCTGCAGACTCTTAGACGGACTCTAACAGGCGTCCGACTACGTGCGAGCTCCTTCACGTGTCGTGCATATGCCGACGACTTGATGATACTCGTCCGATCGGACAACGAAGTAAGTCAGGTGGTTACCCTTCTTACTACGTACGGAGTAGCTGCGGGAAGCAGGGTCAACATGAATAAAACCAAGATCATGCAAATCGGTCGAGGGCTGGACGCTCTGCGCAGTCCGTTTACGACGGTGGACATCTTGCGATGCTTAGGTGTCCTGTTCACCCGATCGCTACGGCAATCAGCGGCGGCGAGCTATCGACGTCTCCTCCAGAACCTCCGACTGCACATACGCAACAATTCACTTCGAACGCACGACCTGCTCCAAAGGGTGGACTACACTAATGTTCACCTGGCCTCGCGACTGCCGCACTTGGCACAGGTACTGCCAATGTCACATGGTATTGCTGACAGATTAATGGCGGCCTTTGGATACTATGTCAGCCAAGGAATGTTGTTTAAGATCAAATACGAGACTTCAACTCTCCGACATCATTCTGGAGGACTTAACCTCACGGATGTGCGGAACAAGGCTCTAGCTCTATACCTGCGAGCGACGCTACGAACTTGGAACCAACGGCAACACGCCATCACGTCGGCCATCCTGGATGTGCTTCTTCCCACGTCCTTTGAACCACCGGTGGCGGTAGGCACAATCTCACCCTCGTTTTCTCACGTCGCGCGATTTTTTGTTGATTTTAGTTATGTTCAGTTACAGATACCTTCAACCAGAATCCCCCCCCCCGTGAGATATATCGATACTTGCGGCGTCATCATGGCAGCAATGTTGTCGAACTTAATACCAAACACGAAACTGGCGACAGATTTGGCGAGCTGTCCACACACCTCTCCTCACCACAGCAGCGCGATCGTCATGGTATACATTAATCAACCGAAAGACAGTCAACCGCCAACGATTGTACGATATTCGCATGGTGGATTCCCCGCTCTGCCTTATGTGTGGCATGCGGGACACCTACGAACATTCTCTGCAGTGCGGTGAGGCAAAGGATGTTTGGCGGCTGACGCAACGCATCATAGCCCTCCTCCGACGCACCGACGAATCCACGATCACGACGGACGCTTTATTTTTCCCTGACCCTGTCTTTTTCCCCTCACAAAAAACATCGGCAACCGATGGATTGGAGGACACGCATCGCACTACGTGCTCTCGCGGACCTTGATATCGGGCATGGAATATTGGCATTATCTACCAGAACAACACGAAATCATCAGACGCCACTCTAAATATAAAACGCATTTTGCGAACTTTCTAGGCAGCATGTTTCATAACCCCCCGAAGCGGTGGGGAGTCCCAGGTTTACGTTATTTCGAGAGATAGGATGTTACTTCCAGTGAAGTGACGAGGATGTCACTTCGGCCCTATATTTATTTCCCTTCTTTTTTATATATGATTTTTCTTTTGGGTCATTAAAATTAAACGAATAAATATAATATTATTGTTACTAAAATAAAAAAAATAATTACAATGTCAATGTTTCCTTCCTGCTGCCCCTCCCTTATCCTGTCAGGAGACGGGCACACCGTGGCCAGGCCTACAAGTACGACCCCTGCCCACTCTGCCCCCTGACCTGCTTATATTAAAAAAAAAAAGGGTAGCGTCTTTGATTCATAATCAAAACGTCTTCGGTCCCGGGTTCGATCTCCGCCACTGCCTAAATTTTCTTAAATAATCAGCATTGGCGGCCTAAGACTTCCGGCATAAGAAGTCAGCCTCACTCTGCCAACGGCCTTGTCAAAGAGGGCGGAGGAGCGGATAGAGGTTCAGGGCACTCCCCTGTCCTAGGGGTGGGAAATTGCCCCTAAAGGCGGAAGAATCAGCAATGATCAACGACATGAGGATGCAGAAGGCAATGGAAACCACTGCATTAAAGACACGTAACGTGTATCCACAGGACATGTGGCCTGTATTTGAAGAAGTGTCATGATGATCTCTCCATTGGCAAAAGATTCCGGAATAGTCCCCCATTCGGATCTCCGGGAGGGGACTGCCAAGGGGGAGGTTACCATGAGAAAAAGATTGAATAATCAAAGATAGGATAACGTTCTACGAGTCGGGGCGTGGAATGTCAGAAGCTTGAACGTGGTAGGGAAACTAGAAAATCTGAAAAGGGAAATGCAAAGGCTCAATCTACATATAGTAGGGATCAGTGAAGTGAAGTGGAAGGAAGACAAGGATTTCTGGTCAGATGAGTATCGGGTAATATCAACAGCAGCAGAAAATGGTATGTCAGGTGTAGGATTCGTTATGAATAGGAAGGTAGGGCAGAGGGTGTGTTACTGTGAACAGTTCAGTGACCAGGTTGTTCTAATCAGAATCGACAGCAGACCAACACCGACAACGATAGTTCAGGTATACATGCCGACGTCGCAAGCTGAAGATGAATAGATAGAGAAAGTGTATGAGGATATTGAAAGGGTAATGCAGTATGTAAAGGGGGACAAAAATGTAATAGTCATGGGCGACTGGAATGCAGTTGTAGGGGAAGGACTAGAAGAAAAGGTTACAGGAGAATATGGGCTTGGGACAAGGAATGAAAGAGGAGAAAGACTAATTGAGTTCTGTAACAAGGTTCAGCTAGTAATAGCGAATACCCTGTTCAAGAATCACAAGAGGAGAAGGTATACTTGGAAAAGGCCTGTAGATACGGGAAGATTTCAATTAGATTACATCATGGTCAGACAGAGATTCCGAAATCAGATACTGGACTGTAAGGCGTACCCAGGAGCAGATATAGACTCAGATCACAATGTAGTAGTGATGAAGAGTAGGCTGAAGTTCAAGACATTAGTCAGGAAGAATCAATACGCAAAGAAGTGGGATACGGAAGTACTAAGGAATGACGAGATACGTTTGAAGTTCTCGAACGCTATAGATACAGCAATAAGGAATAGCGCAGTAGGCAGTACAGTTGAAGAGGAATGGACATCTCTAAAAAGGGCCATCACAGAAGTTGGGAAGGAAAACATAGGTACAAAGAAGGTAGCTGCGAAGAAACCAAGGGTAACAGAGGAAATACTTCGGTTGATTGATGAAAGGAGGAAGTACAAACATGTTCCGTGAAAATCAGGAATACAGAAATACAAGTCGCTGAGGAATGAAATAAATAGGAAGTGCAGGGAAGCTAAGACGAAATGGCTGCAGGAAAAATGTGAAGACATCGAAAAAGATATGATTGTCGGAAGGACAGACTCAGCATACAGGAAAGTCAAAACAACCTTTGGTGACATTAAAAGCAACGATGGTAACATTAAGAGCGCAACGGGAATTCCACTGTTAAATGCAGAGGAGAGAGCAGATAGGTGGAAAGAATACATTGAAAGCCTCTATGAGGGTGAAGATTTGTGATAGAAGAAGAAACAGGAGTCGATTTAGAAGAGATAGGGGATCCAGTATTAGAATCGGAATTTAAAAGAGCTTTAGAGGACTTACGGTCAAATAAGGCAGAAGGGATAGATAACATTCCATCAGAATTTCTAAAATCATTGGGGGAAGTGCAACAAAACGACTATTCACGTTGGTGTGTAGAATATATGAGTCTGGCGACATATCATCTGACTTTCGGAAAAGCATCATCCACACAATTCCGAAGACGGCAAGAGCAGACAAGTGCGAGAATTATCGCAGAATCAGCTTAACAGCTCATGCTTACAAGAATAATATACAGAAGAATGGAAAAGAAAATTGAGAATGCGCTAGGTGACGATCAGTTTGGCTTTAGGAAAAGTAAAGGGACGAGAGAGGCAATTCTGACGTTACGGTTAATAATGGAAGCAAGGCTAAAGAAAAATCAAGACACTTTCATAGGATATGTCGACCTGGAAAAAGCGTTCGACAATTTAAAATGGTGCAAGCTGTTCGAGATACTGAAAAAAGTAGGGGTAAGCTATAGGGAGAGACGGGTCATATACAATGTGTACAACAACCAAGAGGGAATAATAAGAGTGGACGATCAAGAACGAAGTGCTCGTATTAAGAAGGGTGTAAGACAAGGCTGTAGCCTTTCGCCCCTACTCTTCAATTTGTACATCGAGGAAGCAATGATGGAAATAAGACAAAGGTTCAGGAGTGGAATTAAAATACAAGGTGAAAGGATATCAATGATACGATTCGCTGATGACATTGCTATCCTGAGTGAAAGTGAAGAAGAATTAAATGATCTGCTGAACGGAATGAACAGTCTAATGAGTACACAGTATGGTTTGAGAGTAAACCGGAGAAAGACGAAGGTGATAAGAAGTAGTAGAAATGAGAACAGCGAGAAACTTAACATCACGATTGGTGGTCACGAAGTCAATGAAGTTAAGGAATTCTGCTACCTAGGCAGTAAAATAACCAATGACGGACTGAGCAAGGAGGACATCAAAAGCAGACTCGCTATGGTAAAAAAGGCATTTCTGGCCAAGAGAAGTCTACTAATATCAAATACCGGCCTTAATTTGAGGAAGAAATTTCTGAGGATGTACGTCTGGAGTACAGCATTGTATGGTAGTGAAACATGGACTGTGGGAAAACCGGAACAGAAGAGAATCGAAGCATTTGAGATGTGGTGCTATAGACGAATGTTGAAAATTAGGTGGACTGATAAGGTAAGGAATGAGGAGGTTCTACGCGGAATCGGAGAGGAAAGGAATATGTGGAAAACACTGATAAGGAGAAGGGACAGGATGATAGATCATCTGCTAAGACATGAGGGAATGACTTCCATGGTACTAGAGGGAGCTGTAGAGGGCAAAAACTGTAGATGAAGACAGAGATTGGAATACGTCAAGCAAATAATTGAGGACGTAGGTTGCAAGTGCTACTCTGAGATGAAGAGGTTAGCACAGGAAAGGAATTCGTGGCGGGTCGCATCAAACCAGTCAGTAGAGTGATGCCAAAAAAAAAAAAAAAGATAAAAGCTCAATTGACGCCTTCCTAAGAGTCAATCTCCACTCCTTTCAAATTGACAAGTGCAGACCAGATGTGGCTTTAATTCACAAAAATATTATCTATGGAAATTGAGAGGTTTATACCAAATAAACTAACAAACGACGGAGTCGATCGCCCTTGGTACACAAAACGGGTCACAACGCTGTTGCAGAAACGACGAAAGCACGCCAAACTAAAAACGAACGAAAAATTCCCAAAATTGTCGATCTATTATAGAAGCTCGAAATTTTAGCGTGGATTTCAATGAGCGATACTTATAAGTTTCCACAACGAAAATTTGTCTCCAACCCTTCCAAAAAATATTCAGAGATTCTGGTCGTATGTTAAGTATGCTAGCAGCAAGACACAATGCCTTCTCTGCGCGATAGTAATGGAGATACTATCGATGACAATACTGCTAACGCAGAGTTACTAAACACAGGCTTCCGAAATGTCTTCACAACAGAAGACGCACTAAATATTCCAGAATCTGAATCAAGAACAGCTGCGAACATGAGTAACTCGAAATGAGATATCCTCGGAGTAGTGAAGCAACTTAAATAACTTAATGAAAGCAAGTCTTCCGATACGGACTGTATTCGAATTAGGCTCCATTCAGACTATGCTGATGGACGAGGTGCATCATAAACAACCACTCGTTAGGCGAAAGATCCGTAGCCAAAGACTGGAGAGTTGCACAGGTCACACCAATATTCAAGAAAGACAACAGTATTAATCCACTAAATTACCGGCCCATATCATTAACGTCGATATGCAACATGATTTTGGTACGTATATTGTGCTCTGACATTATGAATTACATCTAAGAGGTCGGTCCATTGACAATATCAACACATATTTAGAAAATATCGTTCTTTTGACATACGACTAGCCCTTCACTAATACGAAGTGTTGAAGGTACTGACAAGAGATTTCAACTTTGTTACGGATGTCTAGATTTCCTCACAAGCGGCTTGTAATCAAATAGCATGTTATGTGATATCGTCTCAGTTATGCGATTGGATTCGTTACATCCTGTGAGAGAATTAATGGTAACTTGTAACCTCCCCCTCACTTATCGACCTTAATGACAGTGAAAAATTAAACCGCGTGTACCTAATGGAAATTTGGGAAAAGCAATCGTCACCGAAGTTAATCTGTCGGTAAAGAGGGAGGAAAGGGCTACATCTAAATGAAAGGAAATATGCAAATGAAACTGGTGGAAATTAATTTTGAAAAATGGGTAAAGTTAATAAAGATAGTAAATGTGCGGCCGTTACGTTAACAATTAACTAGCGGTAATTAGATATTTGAGATTTGGGGGAAATTACGGTCGCCAGTGCTGTAGACAATTACTATAGTAACTGAAAAAGAAAGGTTATTACACATATAATTAGCACTAGAAGCGTGGCAACTGAAGGTTGACACGTGTAGTGTGAAAACTGAAAGTTTGTCAGAAGTAATAAATTTCGCTACACTCTGACTTAATTTAGCAAAAGAATTAATAAAACCGGAAAATTGAAAGTTAATTTAGTGACTGAAATTAATAGTGAGCTTTGTTTCTGAAGCACATCGAAATTCAGTAAAATACGGTTAGTCTTGGGTTACCTCAACAATCATTTCAAAAGCTACTTGAATCTATGCAATTTAGAAATAAAAGATTTAACTTTGAACTTCAATTAAATGATTCTGAACAATTAACAATAGTAAAATTTAGTACGTACCAAGCTGTGCTGCAGTCACAGGTAAGCTAAAATACGGTAACAAAACTCGTACTCTTGATTTGTGCTTGTGTAATCTAAATATTGTAGCCAGCTATGAATACCTTAACTGAACTTTGAAATTAAAGCAGTGAAATCGAATGATATTACTTTAATGCTGGCGTTTGAATTTCAACGACACTCGGGTTCATTCCGCAAAAGGAAGGGACCCTGCTTGGTAATGCTATTGGGACAATGAGTAACAAACGTTCATGCTACGTTGCTGTAATTTAGTGAGAAAAATTTAACAGTTTGAAAAGCTGAGGTCTGCCATACAGTTATAAAACTATACGTGTTACCAGTCATCCTTGTTGGTTGACTGAAGGTCTGAAATCGTCGATCGAGGAGGTGGCGACAGTCACTCATTGTCGGGCGTCGCTGTTGCAGAAGCTGGATGTTGGCGCGCTTTCTTCTCGACACGGTCTCCAGCCGAAATGGGCTCTTGATGTGTGCCAGCTAACGCTTCCTGTCCGCGACACCATGTCAGAAACTGACATAGCAAGTCGAGCGCAATTACATGTTACCAAACCCCGAAAGCGCGGCAAGTCGCGGGAGCGTGACAAAACACACCTGCTCCACTGCCCTACCCCAGCCAGACTCTCTCTCTGCCCTGCCCGCGCTCCACGCGGCAGACATAACACTACCAAAGATCCTAAACACTTTGGTTCTCCACACGACCTATCGATGTAATGGTTCGATAGCATAGTTTTCCCTAGGCAAGACCCAGCGTAAAAATACAAATAATATTTACAAAACAAACTAATTATACATCGACATAAATGCATATATATATATATATATATATATATATATATATATATATATATATATATATATAGTGAAACAATTACAATATAAAGACAGAGAAATGTCATATCTTCAGTTAACAAAATAAGGAAAAAATTCATAGTACATTAGATGGAAGATGGAAATAGGAGGATATGCATTTCCGACGTTACAAACTGACGGAAAATCATCGAGTAAAACAGAAGTGATTCCTGTCGTTCACAAAAGACCTTCTGCCTTTCCTTATGTATATAAACGATGAAGGAGACAATCTGAGCAGCCGTGTTAGGTTGTTTACAGGTGATGCTGTCGTTCATTGCCTCGTAAAGAAATCATAAGATCAAAACAAACTGAAAAAAGATACAGGAAGCATATCCGTACGGTGCGAAAATGGTAAACTGACTCTAAGTAATGAACAATTTGAGGTCATCCACGTGAGTGCTAAAAGTAATCCTTTAAACTTCGGTTATACGATAAATCAATCAAATTTAAGTGCTTAAATTCAACTAAATACCAGGAAATTACAATTAAGAACAACTTATTTGGAAAGAACACAATGAAAATGTTGTGAGGAAGGAAAACCAAAGGCTGCAATTTACTGGCAGAACAATTAAAAGATGCAATACATCGACTAATGAGCCTGCCTAAACTATGTTTGTCCGTCCTCTTTTGGAGTACTGCTGCGCGGTGAGTAATCCGTACCAGTTAGGATTAACGGAGCATATCGGGAAAGTTCAAAGAAAAGCAGCGCGGCCTTTATTATCGAGAAAAGGGAAAGAGGGTGTCATGGACATGACACAGGATTCGGAGTGGATGTCATTAAAACAAAGGCGTTTCTCGTTGAGGAAGGATCGTCTCACGAAATTTCGATGACCAACTTTATCCTCCGAGAGTGGAATAATGGCGGATTACTGTGAAGGTGGTCAATAAACCCTTTCCTCGGTGCTTAAGTGTGATTGGCAGAATATGTGGAAGATATAGAACAAAGCTACAGACTAAAAAAATAAACTAAAATTTCGTTCAGTTGTGATTAATTTTTTGCAGATTTATTTCAGGTTTCTTCAGTTACTACTTAATACGCATGCAGTAACACTTTAAGCGAACGTACTATCCATATGTCTCATCCTAGAAACTGTGTAGCTATGTCTTATGATAACTAACCATTTTCAGCCCTGCGAGGTACAGTAAGACGATTAGCACAAGAGACTACATACGGTGCTCTTCCTTCATACAGAATCAAGTAAAATCTCTTCACAAGCTGCACAACTGGCTTACAGTTTTCAGTCAGTTGAGCTTTTGTTTCTAATATAAATTCCTATACGTTTCCATGTTGTTTAGATTGCACTCACGTGTGCTCTGCACGGATGATTCTTAAAAGGAACAATTGTGTTGCAATTTGTTTTTTGGTGCTAGTAACGTTACTCACGTGTGCACTACATTGCTGCAATTGGTCTATTTTTTTTAAAAAAATCAGGCACTCTCCATTTAGATTATCCTGACTTGGTATTTCAACCAGCAACTCAATAACACGGTAACTTTCACAGGGAACCCAGTTTTGAGTTAAATTCGTTTCATTAAAAGTACTGAAAAAGCGGCAAAAATTGTCAACAGAGTACGCAGTTCATCCCATGACAAAAGAAGTCTTCGTACTGGGATCAGGAAAAATGTAGAAACTCTGTGAAATGGTGTTAAAATCACAGAAATGACAAGTGAAAAAAAAACTGCATACTTTTAGTAAAGTTCAGACGAAAATGAAAGACTTCTAAGAGGAACGAAAAAAAAATAGTGTGAAGAGTTTAAATATAAGTTTATGTGGGGAAAATATTAAAGTATCAAAAAAATGGTTCAAATGGCTCTGAGCACTATGGGACTTAACTTAGAACTACTTACACCTAACTAAGGATGGCGATTGTCACCAAAATAACATGTTTTTGTTTATACCGGTTTATTTCGTCTCCATTGTAACCCGAAAGTTGAAATCGCTGAAAGTAACGTGTTTCTGAAAGAACTGACTTTCGAACTCTTATTTCTTTTATTTCTAATAATAAAAGCAGGTTACGAACAAGGTTTAAAAATTCTAATCAAGGTGTAGGAGCAGAAGATCTCAGTCAATAAGCCTATAGAGTTAAGGATGTGGCAGAAATTGGTCTCGCTTCGTCCAGCAAAATTTACAAAGTTGAAGGAGATTGACGCTGTGACAGCTAGAGCGAGAGATCGAAAGTTGTTGTCTTCTCTGCATTTTCAGTTTTTGGTGATATCAATGTTCCATTCTGTAGCAAACACTAAAGTTAAGGGTTCAGTTTCATATCAAGTTTATAACACGTACATGAAACAAATTGTCCTTCAGTTCTAATGTTATTACAGCAAATGGAGCCTCTTGCTTCATGATATTGCACTTCGGAAAATACTTTCAAACTAGGGATGGTACCACCCTGCAAGCCTAAAAGAGCATAGTTTGTATTTTGTGTGTGGTGCACTGCGATGTGTGTGGCTGGCTGTAGCAAAAACTAAGTGAAATATTACTGTTAGCTGTGTGGCTGTGCAAAGTACAGAGCGTTTTGTTCTATGATTTTAGCATCAACTTGCAAAAGTTAAACGACTGAAAGAAATTATCAGTGCAGCCACACACCTATCTCAGTGTAAAACAAGTACGAGAACAGCCTCTTCATAACAATTCACATCTGACAGTATGTTACTACTCTCTTTGGGACTTTTTACTGTGTTTTAGACGACGATCCTTGTCATTGAAATCCTTGCTTCCTTCTGCGCATTCAAAATACACTATGCAGACACATTAATGTGACCAAAGCCTGAAAAACCACCTTGTGCCATGCAAACCGCTGCGAGACTTACAGGTAGAGCGTCAATGAGGTTCTACAAGGTAGCTACCCCGGGATGTGGAGGCAAGCCGACTCTAGTGCCTTGACTGAAGACCCAAGGCGCTAACACCCCGATCTAGACAGTCCCACGGATTCTCTATTCGGTTTAAATGCGAGGAGTTTGGTGCCCAAGAAAGTACGGTAAACACTTCCCGGTGCACTTCAAAGTATGCGCGTACACGGCGAGCTTTATGACACGCTGCATTGTTCCGCTGGTAGATGCCATGGTACTCAGAAAATACTAACTGCGTGCAATGAGGGAAATGGTCTCCATGGATAGATGCATACTTGTGTCGACTCGTTATGCCTTCCAGGATGACGAGATCACCCAGGGAATGCCACGAAAACATTCTCAATACCATTACGCCCCTCCTATGGCCTGGACCATTCCGACAATTGTCGCAAGGTGTTTCCTCACAGATGTTTCAGGTCCTATGGAGAAAAACACGTGATTCATCTGGTTCAGCTGCGGTACTGGTGTGAAAATTCCAGCCTTCGTTGCCGACGAACAGCAGTGAGCAGGGATGCATGAAAAAGGCGCCTGCTCCGGAATCGCGTAGGCAGTAACGTTCGCTTAATGGTCGTATTGGTAGCTTCTTGGTAACTTCTTGGTTCGTCTTGGTGGTCAGATGCTCAAGGGTTGCACATATGTTCGTCCGTACACATCTCCGCAGTAGTCGTTTACTCCAGTTACCTATGGCCCATGAAGCACCGCAGTTGCCTCAGCGCCAGTTTTGGATAGCGCCATTTTGCTATTTTTCTGTGCAAAGCATGCTTTAATCACGGCGGCACCCGAACCATTGACAAACTTAACCGTTTCGGAACGATTTGCACCCTTGGCTCCCTTCCGATACGCTCCGCAGTGCCGTGTGACTGTTAGTCGCGCGTGACGTATGACGCAGTGAATATATCGAAATACAAGTTATTAATTTATTGAATATTCATTTTTACTTACAAATTTTCACATTAAATGTTGAGAGTGTACCCCCTGTTCAATTCGTCTAATCATGTTTCCAAACACAAGCTGTAACATTTCTTCTGTAACAGAAGCAGTGAATGTGGATATTGCAGTTTTCAGTTCATTGATGGATTTGGACGGTTTTTATAGACAGTTGCTTTCGCTGCACTCCAGAACAAAAAGTCAGGTGGTGTGACGTCAGGCGATCGTAGAAGCCAAAGTCCTTGTGAAATTATGCGATCTCCAAAAACATCAGTAAGAAATGACATTGAAACGCGAGCTGTATGCGCGGTTGCACCAACTTGTTGAAAATAAACGTTCAGTATTTCACTTAACACAAGTTCTCCTATGAATGGGTACAGAGTATCACTGCAGTATAGTTGTGCGTTTATTGTTTTGTTGACAAATATAGAACCCACAATCCGACGTCTAGAAATTGCAATCCAAACTCCTATTTTCGCAGAATGAAGTGGTTCCTCATGAATACACAACGGATTTGCAGTACTCTACATACGAGAAATTTGCGAATTCATGGCCCGGATAGATGAAACCACGCCTCATCAGTGAAAAACGGTTCATTAAGAATATCCCTTCCATTTTGTTGAACAAAGTGTTTCAACCATTGACAATAATGATCATTATTTTTCAGTTCTTGCAAAACTGTTACTTTCCATGGGAAAAGTTATAATTTTTTCCCTACAGCTGTATGGGCCGTTCCGACAGTAACATTGATTTCCTGGGTGAGTTTTGTTACTGACGTGTTCTGACTCATGGACATTTTATCGGAAATATCGAGTAGTTTATCCTCAGACAAAACGCTAGGATGACCACTTCTCGGTGCATCTGTCACTGAACCCGTACTTCGAAATTTGTTAATCAAATCTCGCGCAGTATCGCGATGTGGAAGTGTTGTCTCCGAGAAAACTGAATTAAATGTATGACGAACTGAGACTGTGTATTTACCGCCAACTTTGAACACTTGTTCGACTAAAAATGGTTAGCATTTTAATAGTGACAAAAACGAAACAAACGAACAAAGGAACTAAACTTAAACGTTCACGTCAACACAATACGACGCACACCAACGATACTACTGACGCTGGCTGAGATAAACGAAACAGTGCAATGTTGGGAGTGTCCACTTGAAGGGAGGTAACCCAGGCAGGCGAACAATCATACGGTACGCGCGACTAACAATCTATGGCACTGTGGAGAGACTTTTAGATCATCCCGTATATAACGGGTGATCAAAAAGTCAGTATAAATTTGAAAACTGAATAAATCACGGAAGAATGTAGATAGAGAGGTACAAATTGACACACATGCTTGAAAAGACATGGGGTTTTATTAGAACCGAAAAAAAGTTCAAAAAATGTCCGACAGATGGCGCTCCATCTGATCAGAATAGCAATAATTACCACAACAAAGTAAGACAAAGGAAAGATGATGTTCTTTACAGGAAATTCTCAATATGTCCACCAGCATTCCTCAACAATAGCTGTAGTCGAGGAATAATGTTGTGAAAAGCATTGTAAAGCATCTCCGGAGTTATGGTGAGGCATTGGCGTCGGATGTTGTCTTTCAGCATCCCTAGAAATGTCGGTCGATCACGATACACTTGCAACTTCAGGTAACCCCAAAGGCAATAATCGCACGGACTGAGGTCTGGGGACCTGGGAGACCAAGCATAACGAAACTAGCGGCTGAGCACACGATCATCGAACGACGCGCCCAAGAGATTTTTCACGCGTCTAGCAATACTTTTTTTTTGTTTGTTTTAATAAAACCCCATGTCATTCGAAGCATGTGCGTCAATTTTTACCTCTCTATCTACATTATTCCGTGGTTTATTAAGTTTTCAAATTTATACTGACTTTTTGATCACCCTGTATATATATTAGTGCTGCCACCTGCCATCTTTGAGTTGATCATACAATGTAAACTTTCACGGCCGGTATTGACTTCACTTAAAACTTCCGGGCTGATAGGCCGTGGTCGAAGTATAAAACTGTCTCCTAACGTTTCGTCTCCGACTGCGGGAGACATCATCGGAGGTAAAGCGGCGAACTGCGAAGAAGACTCGAGGAGGCGTTGATTATATAGGCAGTACAGAGGGCGCCACTGTCGATCACGTGGCGTCGGCTATGAGATTGTCTCTGGTAATGCCAACATTCACGATTGAGTTGTTGTTGCACGTTGGCCTCGCACAAAGGCGGTGGTCAGATATATGTGACTGAACTGTGTAAATCACTTAAATCCTCAGAATAGAACGTAAGATATTTGCACCGCTGTGAATGACAATCAAGCAACGCTTAGGACTGCGCCAAGGTAGCTAAATTGAGAAGACTGGGAGAAATTAAATGGTGAGAAAAGTTGTGAAATTTTTCATTTAAACATTTATTTCCATAAAATCTGGCATTAATACGCAAAAAATGCCATTAACAGTTCCTTATGGCTGAATTATTCATGAAATAACATGAACTAATATATGTATAGAGGCCAAAAAGTTTTCTGGTTGTTGAACCACACATGAAATTCAAGGAGGCGAAAGGGTGGCTTTGCACATTCGTAACTGGATTCACACAGAAAAGATTATGTAAAGAAAGAAATTAGACCATTACACAAATACAATTATGGCAGAGAAATTCTAAGCGACTGACATGTTGAGAATGCATAAAACCAAAACTAATATAGGATGTAGAAAGTGACCTGAAATTATTCACACACAAAGACGAATGAAAGAGTCCATGTGGTTGCGTAATGTAACAAAGGTAACAAGCACGCGAATTATCGTAAACGGTAATGAAGTAAGTAACCAACAAGAATTCGAAAAAAAATTGTGAGAAATGGAAAAATTTGGAAATTTGTGTTGAGGTCTTATGGGACCAAACTACTGAGGGCATCGGCCCCTAAGCTTACACAATATTTGAACTAACTTAACCTACCTTACGCTAAGGACGACACACACACTCATGCCCGAGGGAGGACTCGAACCTCCGATGGGGGGAAGCCGGACCGTGACAAGACGCCTCAGGCCGGGCGGCTATCCCACGCGGCTGTGAGAAATGCGTTAGTGCCGATGCTGAGGACGCGATCTGTTCGTAGCAACACGTGGTTTACGTAAACTATGCAGGTTTTACAAACACATAAAATTCAAGATTAATTTCACATATCAAAGAAGTTATATTCAGATTATTCAGTTTAACAAATGATTACGATTGGAAAAAGGGAGTGATTTAGCCGAAGGCTCACTAACAACACACGAACACACGAGACTAGTAGCACAATGGGCACAGATACAGGATGCAAAGAAAACTCGGAGAAATATTGAACTATAGCAAGAAAAAGAAGTACGTATGTACAGAGACAATATTACACTTGTATTCACACTAGAAAAAGAAACATTCTAACACAAGTTAAGCATTCGAGGTAAGTCACACCTCCACATCTCAAAGCTCCAGTGGAACAAAGCAAGTTCCTGAATAAATTAAAAATTGGTGGCAATTCTACCATTCCCTACTCTGAATAAATCATGGAACGTGGTTCCAGAAATGAAGCTGCAAAAGAAAATGGTTAAATACTTCAGTTAGGTTGAATACTTACAGAACCACGTTACGATACTGTGTTACCACTCTTGCGGTTAACCGACATTGTTCACTCACCAAATCCCACCAGCAGAGTTCCGGTGCACGTTTACTGACAAGGTGAACGGAAGTGACCAAAAGAGTCACTTCCGCAACCAACCTAACAGCAGTCGAATGACTTACACAGAGAGGACAAATCTCTTCGCCTTGGTGAAGCTTCTCAACGTTGGTAACACCGTCATTACGGTATACGAAAAACACTACTAAGGATTTTCGATATACAAATCAGACGCACACGTTCACTCACTCTTTCATGCAAGGGAAAGGAATCAACATTAATCGTTAAAATAAATTGTGCTACTAGTCTCACGTGTTCGTGTGTCGTTAGTGAGCCTTCAGCTCCATCATTCCCTGTTTCCAATCGTAATCTTTTGTTAAATTGGATAATCGGAATTTAAACGTCTTTGATGTGTGCAATTAATCTTGAATTTTATGTGTTCGCAAAACCTGTAAAACCTGCATAGTATATATATATATATATATATATATATATATATATATATATATATATATATAGAGAGAGAGAGAGAGAGAGAGAGAGAGAGAGAGAGAGCAATGCCGGGCCAAGGGTGGAAGCGTTTCCAAAACAGCGCAGTTCGTCAACTGTTAGCGTGCCGGGCAAAAAGGCGCTATCCAATACTGGCGCTGGGGCAACTGTGGTACATCGCGGGCCAGAGATGACTGTGGTAAGCGACCGATTTATATTTTGTTTTTTTTTTTCTCTCGGTAATTAGTAAAAAATAAAAAATACCTGTTATAACCGAGACCCAACGAAAACCGAAAAATACTGGTAATTTAGAACTGAAATAGAGCGCTATTGTTTTCAACCAATCGATTTTTCCAGTCCATAATGCAGGTACCAAAGTGTAGTTCCTCCCCTCCTCAATGAACAGTAAATAGATTTTACATCACCTTACAGCTGATTCTTTCAACTTAGCTGGTAATGAATCTAAGGAAGGCGCACATAATTTCTTGTAGGAGAGCATAATAATACATGAACTAATTCGAGAAGGCTACCTCCTAAAAGCATTCATTATGTCATGTTGGACAATATACCACAAAAAGAGAAACTCACTTTGCATTATTTTAAACACAACTAGGGTAGTCTCCAGATGGGCTGTGGTCCTGTAGACCTACTGTAGTACAGTCACGTTCTGTGAAGGTATTACAGTAAATAATTAAACATAGGATAGAATGATGGTGGGAACATAATGCCTGTCACATATTATACACTTAGGTTTTCATGCACGATTCGCAACCGTCGAAAGACTAGGAACATTTATTACACACCTTCGTCTCTGCCCAAGCAACAAGTTTCCTCATAACGGTGAATATGGATGATGATAACGCCTATGACACAACTGACCAATGGATATTTGTTAAGAGGATTGAATTCCTGAAGTCTGACCTTAAATTTATCGGGATGCTTATTTCTCTTCTCAAACAGAAAAATCAGTATGAAAGTAACAATACTCTGGGACCAACAAGAATTGGTAAGGGAAGCTTACAAGAATGTTTAGTGTATGCAATTCTGTTCAATATAATCTTCCCGAATTTCACGACACGTCAGTTCAGATGAAACTTTCGAGGTCATCAGGAGCAAGAGCTACTTACTGCCAGATCTGAGATCACATTCCGCTCATATAGCACCGGCGGTCGCATACGTAGAGAGGCGAGTTGAGCGGCTCCTGGCAGCATCGGCCCGCCGTGTGTCCGAGCCCTACAAACACGAGGCATCCTTATTAGCTTCGTCTCGAAGTCCAGTGCTCGCCCCCTTACCTTAACCTCATGCCTCTCTAAGCGAGAAACCCATATCTCGGATAAAATTGTTGCAGTTTATTCTAATCTCAATCGTCTCCTTTACAACGGAGTCCCCGGTCACGATACAACAGCCTCGTTATTTCAGATTGTATGTCATGTACGTTCTTTAGGCTTTGTTCACCCACGGATAAATAATAATAATAATAATAATCTCGTGTTGCAAGTCCATGGTCCTTAGATTTGTAGGATTTCAGACAGTATTTAGCACTAGACTACCAGACTCATCCGCAGTACGGCTCAGGCTCCCTTTCCCTGATGTGTTGTAGACAAGCCAGCCGCTGTGGGTGAGCAGTTCTAGGCGCTTCAGTCCGGAACCGCGCTGCTGCTACGGTCGCAGGTTCGAATCCTGACCCGTGCTTGGCTGTGTGTGATGTGCTTAGGTTAGTTAAGTTTAAGTAGTTCTAAGTGTAGGGGACTGATGACATCCGATCTTAAGTCCCATTTGAACCATTTGTTGTAGATACTCAGCACAACGCTCAGCGACACGGCGATTCCTTTGATCTACGTAAATGCTGCCGCACTGGCATAGGCAAACACTCCAGACACTAGCTACGTCGTCTTTAAAGTGGCGTAATGTATTTCGTATATTTAACCCTAATATTAATCCGTACCTCCGCAGGACAAGACTTATTTTTGTCTTCGTCTATCCCATCATATGACTCTATTGCAGGTGGTTTGGCTTCTTCCACAGAGACATAGATGGCTTTCGAAAGCGTTGATAATTTCTTCCTTGCAGTAACTATTTTCTCAGAACCCGAGAATCAAATCCTATACTTCGGACTGAAGAAGGTCGTCCTTAGAAATTATATTTCTTCTGGGTAAACCTGATTTCTTGTTGATTGAAAATTATTTCTATTCGACTTTCCTTTGCCGTTGGTTGGCTTCCTGTACACTGTACGGTAGTGCCAGCTTTCCGTTCAACTACAAGAACCGGGAATGGGATCTTGCCGTAGCTCTCCATTTCGACAGTAATTTTAATCTTAGAATGAACAGCATTTTTGTGCAATGTAGTGCAGTTTCAACGTGACATTATATCAAGAAGGCATCGTACACGTACTGTCGGGAACAAGGCGGGAGACACGTGGTAGATTTCCTAGCGTGAGTTTCAAATTTCAATATTGGTATGTGACCGTGGAGGGGGTGGGATTTTCATACCGACTATAAAAAAACGTGGAGGATTCAACTCAATACTACAGGGTATTTATAAATGAATATCGGGGTTTTAACACCTTATAATATTTATTGCATTAAACTTACAGTTATAAATGATATGTCAAATGAAAGAGCAACTCAAAAGAGTTGTGTGTGGCACCAGTGCGCATGGACAGCGCGCAATGTTTCCGCGCTTACTTCAGTTACTTCACTATACCCAAGCGCTGGATAGGCCGCAAGGGCCCTATGACAGGGATTGCTTTGCATGGCCTCCACGTTCACCCGACCCGACGCCCTGCGATTTTTTCCTTTGGGGCTTCATCAAGGATCGTGTGTGCGTGCCTTCGCTACCAGCAGACCTCCCTGAATTAAGAAACCGGATTGAAGCAGATGTTGCTACAATCACTGAAGGCACACTTATCAACGTTTGGGAAGAACAATACGTGTGCCGCGTGACAAATGGTGCTCATACTGAACTTTTATAAGGTTCTTGGTAAATCTGTTAGAGTTGCTCTTTCATTTGAAATATCATTTATAGCTCTAAGTTTAATATTATAAATATTATAGAGCGTTAAAACCCCGATATTCATTCATAAAAACCCTGTATTATACATGTTGGTCAGGTCAATGGATATAAAACGAGAAAGATGTGTGGATTGTTGCATTATACTTGTTGGAAGGAACTACAGAAAACTATCCAAAGGAAAAGAAATTTAATTCTCACACATCGTGTGGCAGATTCCATGGCTAGATAGTTGCAACAACACGGGCCACCAACCCCAGCTGATCAGCACAGCTTCCGGCATACCAGTTTCTTCCCAATAGCGACCCAGTTTTTCCGGGCGCTGACCATCATTCAAGAAATGGCAACGTTGTTGACATACGAGTCAGCGCTCGCCTTCCTTTTCCGCAAGACGTTCGTCACACTGAGGAATACATCAGTGATATTCCTGCCAGACAGCCCTTGAGACCACCCAGTCATAATTCGCACAGCTGGATGCTTTTGTACTGCCCGACCTGAGATAATCGCTACTGTGAATGCCGTACTGATGACACAGACGCCACCACTGACGACATGCCTCGTATGCTGACTGTTGTTTGACTTAAGGGCAGCTCCGCAGCTCTACGCTGTCACGCTGGTGCCATGGCCTCGTAGCCCGAGGCACGCGTAGACGTCCACCCAGCTCCATGTCATTGAGGTCTGATGTCTGTTGCTCAGCAGCAGCCAGCGATCTTGGTTTCATTTCCTGTCTCAACTATCGCATCGCTGGGACACCGGACCACCATGGCAGAGGACATCGCTTGGATGCTGCACCAAGACGAACCTAGTGCTGTGACCACCACCGCATCCTGTCTGATGACATTCACAAAGTAAGAATGCCGCTTTCAACATGTGTGCGTACACCGCACAACCACTTGAAGTACCTTCTGTACTGACACTGGGTCATTATGGGAGAGCGCCAAACCACGCCAGGCATAAGGGTACCCACAAGTTTTTGGTCGACTCTAATAGAAGAAGAAAGGACTGACATGTTTCCCTGTTGTTTTGCTTTAGCCTTCCACTACGGACTCCTGGCGCCTCCGCCAGCACACGAACGCAGGACGCAATGCCCCCTGAATAAATGTGTCTCCCACCACCCAATAGAGGTCACTGAACTACCAGCGCGCTACCTTCTGGTGACGGAAGTGGGATGGCGGTGATGGAGAGTGCAATGGTGATTCATCTTCGGCAACCATCTCTCTAAGTGGCAGTTCGGCTTTCAACTTTCAGTCGTGGGATTCCCTACATTCTTAGTATTGACTTCTCTTTACATTTCCCCTAACGTCGGGATTTGCTACTGTCGTTTTACCCAATAATGATCCGAGGTCTGAATAGTGAACTTCTGTGACATGTCTCCAGTGCAATTTATCGGGACACTCCACTCCACATACCAATTCGTACGCTGTAGGATGCTTAGATGCTACTAGTCCGCCAGTTATCGTCGAGAGTACACCTGGCTCATGTCTGGGAAGCCTTCGGCTAAACGGGAGCTTAGGAATAGTCCAAAATAGCTACAGGAGTTTCCTTATAATACAATTTTTTAAGGTAGTGTGTAATGGAAAAAGTTAAATAAATATTACATGAACTTTTAGGCGAGAATTCTGTTAAGTGGAATTTGTACTTTTGCAGTATGAATCGTAGAAACTTAGTTATTTTAATTTAGTAGATGACTTAGCCTATGGCACACAAGGCACACAAGTCAGATGTACTGCTCTTATCTGTTTCGCCGTACTATGAAGTTTATAGAATCCCTCAGTCCGTTTAAGATTGACGTGGTTCTAAATGTGCATAACAGGTGTACGTACCAAATTAGATTATCGGGGAACTCTTGAGGCATACACAGAACCCAGTTACTGTCAAATGAACTGGATGATGTAGACAAACTCCTTTATCCTATTCGTAACACTGCTAAATATTCTTCTGCATTCAATCTTAGAGAATGAGGCCTTTACCCTGTCCCTGTCAACCAACAAATTTTGTGCTATGATGATGCCTTATTGCGCGTTGGGAACCTGTTGCCTAGGGTTTTTCGTGCTTGGGCAATTATTATTATTATTGTTCGAGTGAACAGCAGTAGCAAAACGGCTGTACAGCTCCTGTAGAAGCTGCGCAGACATCGCTACGTCAGTGCTCGTCAGGCAGAGAGCGAACCAGTCATTTGTCGAGCTGGCGATACGGCGCGGCAGGACGGCTGGCGGCATGCACAATGCTCAGTGCTCAGGCCGCAGTCGGCGGCCGCGCCATCCCCGGCGGCGATCGCCGGCAGCGATACTCGGCGCCACACGGAACGCCGCCCACCCCACGTCACGCCCCACTCCCCCGTGTCCTTCAGAGCGGCGCGCCACCCCTGCGAGGCCAGCCCGGCCGCGCCGCGCGCGCCTTTTGATATCTCGCAATAAAGGCGGCCACGCCACACCACGCGTAGCGCGGCGTCGACTTTCTGCGCCACCGACATCGATTTCGTAACGCGGAGCAGCTTGCGCTCTGTTTCGCGTTCGTTCCCCGCTTGGCAGCGGCCACTCGCTGCTACACCAGACCTTTCCCACTCCCTCCCTACTCCGTACCCCTTCCCTCCCGCAACGTAGAGACCCGGGGAAAAAGAAAGACGCAGAAAACTGGAGAAAGTTACGGCAGGAAGGAGAGTGGAAGCAGCCGAACAAAAACAAGCCAGCTGTAGCGAAAAACTTGCCGCCTCGGTGGAACAATGTTAGCCATCTTCCCCTCGCCTGGTTATAGTCAGGCTGCATCCCTTAGCTGGTTACCGATGCAGGCGGCTGCCCATATGTTACAGATTGGGTGTTTACCGTCCAGAAGACACAATGATTCCTAAAAAAAAGGCCTGTGTCGAGCACTTCTCATGAATGTCCACGTTTTTGCTAAACGGAATAAAGAAAAACCTGAGCATGAAATAATAATTCCGAATTTAAATCAAGGGTGCCATAACTACGCTTTGGCAACACGGTCCTTTGGTAGGGAGAAGGAGGTCAGACGGATAACTATGTGCAACCTGGTCCCATCCTAACAACCAAGCGATTTAGTCCTGTGGACAGGGCACTGGATTTGCGTACGGGTGGAGCGTGATTCAAAATCCATAGTAAGACAGGTTTTAGCTGTAACACGATTTCGCTAAACTTTTTTTTTTGAACGCAACAAACATCGCACGCGAGGTAAAAGCCACGCTGTCTATTTGTAGCATCGTCCTTTGAGCAGAGCGGAAGTTCTAAACCAGAGTCTGAGATGATTCTACGACTGCATGGGATGCGTATTTCTCGACCTCCGCTAAAGGGAACAGAATTGTAGGGTTTTCCTTGGTAGGTGAGGCGTGCACTGTGAGAAGGAAGTGGCTGCTAGGGTAGCGGAGTACGTGTGACGTTTAGTTGGGGATTTTTAGGTTAGAGAAACCTCGCTTGGGATCAAAGACGACTTGTCTGATATGCCTCAGAGATACAAAATGTTAACGTGGTCTTACTAAACTGCTGGATCATCCTAGGAAAGGTCCCAGAATTAGTATCGCTTGCTGAAGGTTATAATGCACAGATATTATTACGAACAGAAAGTTGGTTGAAACCAGACGTTCATGACAACGAAATCGTAAGCTCAGATTGGAATAAACTAAGTATTAAGAAAACAGTCTTAATCGTGTTTTTAATTTATTTAGTGCTGACCAGTTTCAGCCCATCGCAGGAGCCATCTTCAGGGTTAACATATGGTCGAATGCTGATGGTGTCACGTCTACCGAGGTGTGGCAGGAGACTGTCTCTTGCCACACCTCAGTATACGACTGGAGGGACTTCGCAAGAAGAAAGCACAGCAACTGCGAACGCTTACTTTCCTGCTACGCTGCCGGGACACCGCGACAGTGCCGAAGTTTCTGAGGGCGAGGAGAATGTTTCACTCGGCTCAAGCGAACCGTATTTACAACAGCATGGAACTAGCGGTGCTACGGGAACGAATTCACCACACGTGGCGAGAACTCGCGGCAACTAGCAATAAGCTGTTATATCTCCATTTATATATCAGAAGCATAATGCAGTGTTATAACAGGAATAAGGTGCAGGACCATAGAGCTCAGTGCAGAAATTGCAACTAATAGGCAGATGAGGAAGTTCGATGGCTTACAGAAAGGTAGAAGTGAAACATCATTCGCCGGCAACTCTCCAACTGTGATTAACACGTCTGGGAGAGAATTAACAAAAGAGGAACATTCAGTTCCATCGAAAGGAGGCAACTTTGCAGTCACATCATTACGGTTCCTACGGAGGTCATTATAGCGAATGTGAAGGCAGGAATAAGTTTGTTATCATCGCATTCCGCGTATGAAATCAGGACTGAAACAGCGAGAATATTACGCCACGTGAAACCACCTACCAGCAATTTGTCCCAAGCGGAAAGGAGGGGACTGAGGGAGACGGATGCGGATACGAGCATTATTGCATCTGCAGCTTCTAATAGAAATGCTACGGATTTGCTGAACACCGAAGATTATAACTAAAAGATTAGTGACCTTTTGGATCCCACTACGTATAAAAAGCTTCAGAATGATCCAACAATCAAAATTTTGAGAAATACCGATCAACTTTTAAACAATCTTCACTAGTTTAAAAAAAAAAGTGCAGTAGCCGGACGACCTTAGAAGATGTCTCCCGCAGATGCAGACGAAACGTTAGGTGGAAATTTTATACATCGACCACGGCCTCTCAGCCCGGAAGTTTCAACTGAAGACAACGCCGGCCGTGAAGCCTTCATTGCATGATAAAACATAAATTCGTTTTCCGCATGTTCCTATGCCAATAAATGGCAATGCAATTGAATGGTAAAAATTTGGAAATATGAAGTGGACTTTCGGGTGTTACTGTGCGTCGACATTGGCGTAGGGGACAAATCGGCAACATGGCACAACAGGCGAGTGTTGTAGGTAGTCTAGCCGCTCACGAGAAGGCGAGGCAAGCGGCGTCAAACGACGGTCTGCGTGACACTGCGAGCAACGACAGCGCCCACGTCTATCTCATACCGGTTACGCTGGCCGGTATTATGTATTGTGGCTAGCTGGCATAGGGAAAGGAACGTGAGGAGGGGCTGCACTACTCTACATGCATGTTTTATAATTTGGTTTTTGTGTCCCAGACTTAGATTTAAGAAACGAGTACATAATGCAGAATACAAAATACAACTACACAGGTATATGGCAGTTGATACAAACGAATTCAAATGGTTCTGAGCACTATGCGACTTAACTTCTGAGGTCATCAGTCGCCTACAACTTAAAACTAATTAAACCTAACTAACCTAAGGACATCACACACATCCATGCCCGAGGCAGGATTCGACCCTGCGACCGTAGCGGTCGCTCGGCTCCAGACTGTAGCGCCTAGAAACGCACGACCACTCCGGCCGGAAACGAATTCAGTATAGCAGTACAAATCGAAGACTGTTGACATCAACAATCTCTCCGTCATAAATCACAGATTTCAGATGGCCCCACAAAAAGAAATCCATTGGATTCAGGTCTGGCGATCTTGCTGTCCATGCTACAGGGCCTCCACGACCGATCCATTTCGAAGGTAAGGCATTGTCCAGGTGGCGTCGCATTGTGCCGCAGAAGTGAGCGGGGCCACCATCATGCATGTACCACAGGTTCATATGAGAGGCCAGACTAACGTCTTCCAACAGTTCCGGTAATGCAGCAACCAGGAAACGCAGATACCGCTCTCCTGTAAGCCTCTGTGGTAGCACATGTGGCGCTATGAGATGGTGATCAATAATACCACACCAGATACTGACACCGCATCGTTGTTGGTATCCTCGTATCACTGTGCTTTGGGGATTTTCTTCCGCCCACTAGTGCCAATTATGAGAATTCACTACACCCCGCGTCGTGCAATAGGCTTCGTCGGTGAACAGTATTGTTCGTAAAAAATGCTGGTCGTGTGTCTGACGGTTTAAGATAGAGTTGCAGAAGTCCAGCCTCCTCTGGTAGTCTTCCAGCAATAATGCCTGTACTTTCTGTATGCGAAGGGATGGTAATGGTTTCTCTGGAGTACACGCATGATAATAGATTATGACATTCCGACCGCAGTGGCCTGGTGCCTATTGTTCGGTCCTCCGCAACCGTTTGTAACACTTCTTCTTTGTCATTCGCTCTGTATGTCGACGGTCGGCCACGACCACTAAATCCTGGAGGTGCTTAACTTGCACCTTACTCTCTCAAGCGCCTGTCCACAGAGTAAATCGTTTTTGAGGATGGAAGGCGCCAGCTAGGAAACCTCTTGTGATACAGTCGCCTTGCAACTTCAGCTCTTCCACCTGCAAGCCCGTAAGTGAGGTGGATGTCGGCGTATTCCTCGTTTGTGAAACTTGACATGGTACTCTAGTAACACTGCGACGCGGCCGTTAGCAGTTCTCGGCACGGCGAGTATAGGGCAAAGTGAGCAGCGCAGAGGTGTTGTGAACTCGTCATGCACGCCGCGGTTTTACGTCCGCCGTTGATCACTCTTTCCGCTTTCAGGACTCACATCCCCTAACATGGGAGTACACTCTGTTGCCGACGGTAACATGTGATTCACAAGTTCTAATACAATTTCACATACATTACGATGGGATTTGTTCTTTCTCGTATCTTTCAAACGCTGGCAGATACACATCAGCTCATTGGTGTGTCATGTGTTGTATCTATGGGTGAATGACGTGTCGTGATCGTGAGGCTCGTCGGTAACTCGTTCAATGGTTAACAGGTGTTTCTGTTTTACTTACACAGTACACTGTGGAGAACGAAATTAACAACGGTGCGTCACGTGTTACTCATAGCAGCATGCGGTCCCGACATATTTTTCCTCATTTATGACTCACTATATATATATATATATATATATATATATATATATATATATATATATATATATATATATACTCCTGGAAATGGAAAAAAGAACACATTGACACCGGTGTGTCAGACCCACCATGCTTGCTCCGGACACTGCGAGAGGGCTGTACAAGCAATGATCACACGCACGGCACAGCGGACACACCAGGACCCGCGGTGTTGGCCGTCGAATGGCGCTAGCTGCGCAGCATTTGTGCACCGCCGCCGTCAGTGTCAGCCAGTTTGCCGTGGCATACGGAGCTCCATCGCAGTCTTTAACACTGGTAGCATGCCGCGACAGCGTGGACGTGAACCGTATGTGCAGTTGACGGACTTTGAGCGAGGGCGTATAGTGGGCATGCGGGAGGCCGGGTGGACGTACCGCCGAATTGCTCAACACGTGGGGCGTGAGGTCTCCACAGTACATCGATGTTGTCGCCAGTGGTCGGCGGAAGGTGCACGTGCCCGTCGACCTGGGACCGGACCGCAGCGACGCACGGATGCACGCCAAGACCGTAGGATCCTACGCAGTGCCATAGGGGACCGCACAGCCACTTCCCAACAAATTAGGGACACTGTTGCTCCTGGGGTATCGGCGAGGACCATTCGCAACCGTCTCCATGAAGCTGGGCTACGGTCCCGCACACCGTTAGGCCGTCTTCCGCTCACGCCCCAACATCGTGCAGCCCGCCTCCAGTGGTGTCGCGACAGGCGTGAATGGAGGGACGAATGGAGACGTGTCGTCAGCGATGAGAGTCGCTTCTGCCTTGGTGCCAATGATGGTCGTATGCGTGTTTGGCGCCGTGCAGGTGAGCGCCACAATCTGGACTGCATACGACCGAGGCACACAGGGCCAACACCCGGCATCATGGTGTGGGGAGCAATCTCCTACACTGGCCGTACACCACTGGTGATCGTCGAGGGGACACTGAATAGTGCACGGTACATCCAAACCGTCATCGAACCCATCGTTCTACCATTCCTAGACCGGCAAGGGAACTTGCTGTTCCAACAGGACAATGCACGTCCGCATGTATCCCGTGCCACCCAACGTGCTCTGGAAGGTGTAAGTCAACTACCCTGGCCAGCAAGATCTCCGGATCTGTCCCCCATTGAGCATGTTTGGGACTGGATGAAGCGTCGTCTCACGCGGTCTGCACGTCCAGCACGAACGCTGGTCCAACTGAGGCGCCAGGTGGAAATGGCATGACAAGCCGTTCCACAGGACTACATCCAGCATCTCTACGATCGTCTCCATGGGAGAATAGCAGCCTGCATTGCTGCGAAAGGTGGATATACACTGTACTAGTGCCGACATTGTGCATGCTCTGTTGCCTGTATCTATGTGCCTGTGGTTCTGTCAGTGTGATCATGTGATGTATCTGACCCCAGGAATATGTCAATAAAGTTTCCCCTTCCTGGGACAATGAATTCACGGTGTTCTTATTTCAATTTCCAGGAGTATATATATATATATATATATATATATATATATATATATATATATATATATATGGTATCCCACTCAAACTTCGCTGATTTCAAAGATACAGGAAAAAAGGCCACAACAGATCTGACATCTGACAACGAAAAATTCACCACATTGTAGAGCATCTCATAGAATTTATTTATTTATCATCAATACACCTCTACATGTGAACCATTTGTAGCACGGAGAATATCGAGCCTATATTCAATATCTTGCCAAGTTATTTCTAACATTTCCTCTGTTATGGTTGCAATTTCATTAGTGATACGATGTCGCAACATAGGAATATCGTCCACTTTGGTCGCTTACACGCGGTCCTTCACGAATTCCCACATGAAGAATCAAGCGGCGTAATGTCGGGTGGAATTGCTGGCCAGGCAAGGAGTCCTCCGCGTCCGCTCCAAAGATTGGGAAATTTCCTATCCAGGAATTTGCAAACAGCCTTTGACCAATGCGGCGGATTTCCATCTTCTTGAAAAATGTTGGGTTGAAAGTCTTGTATCTGATGGTACACAGACTGCTTCAACATGTACGGATACACTGACCCATTCACTGTTTGTTCCGCAAAGACGAACGGTCCAACAAACGTGTCGTGCACTAGCCCGCACCAGACGTTTAGTTTAGGGCTACCATGAACATGTCAATGACAATGTGCGCATTTTGCGAACCCAAAATCCGAACATTATGCCTATTAACCCTTCCTGACAGATGAAACGTTGCCTCATCTGAGAATAAACATCTTTCCAGGAAGCCGGTATCCATATCCATAAGCTAAAGCATATCTACAGCAGATTGCTGTCGGCGTGGCTTGTCGTTCGGCGTTCGATTTTGCAGAATTTGCACTTTGTAAGCACAGATACGAAGACACTGGTGAACTGCACGATGCAATGTTCATCAAGGTACATCAAGTTGCCCAGACGCTTGACGAACTGACTTATGTCGTCTCCTGGGAAACGTTTGTCGGACGTCCTCCACTGCCTCTTCTGAGACTTCGTAACGTGAACCGCCAGAATGTTTCACAAAACTTCTTGTCGCCAGAAACTTCCTATACCATTCAAAATTGGATCAAATGGCTCTGAGCACTAAGGGACTTAGCTTGTGAGGTCATCAGTCCCCTAGAACGTAGAACTACTTCAATGGAGCACGTTGTCATGATTTCATACGGGATACTCTACCTGTGCTGCTAGAACATGTGCCTTTACAAGTACGACACAACACGTGGTTCATGCACGATGGAGCTCCTGCACATTTCAGTCGAAGTGTTCGTACGCTTCTCAACAACAGATTCGGTGACCGATGGATTGGTAGAGGCGGACCAATTCCATGGCCTCCACGCTCTCCTGACCTACACCCTCTTGACTTTCATTTATGGGGGCATTTGAAAGCTCTTGTCTACACAACTCCGGTACCAAATGTAGAGACTCTTCGTGCTCGTATTGTGGACGGCTGTGATACAATACGCCATTCTCCAGGGCTGCATCAGCGCATCAGGAATTCCATGCGACGGAGGGTGGATGCATATATCCTCGCTAACGGAGGACATTTTGAACATTTCCTGTAACAAAGTGTTTGAAGTCACGCTGGTACGTTCTGTTGCTCTAACATGGAAAGTAAGCGTTTCCGGACACATGTCCACATAACATATTTTCTTTATTTGTGTGTGAGGAATGTTTCCTGAAAGTTTGGCCGTATCTTTTTGTAACACCCTGTATATGCCAGAGATGCCTTCTGAAATTCGTCGAGTTTCCTGTGATGCTGTGCTCTTGTCCACTTGTTTGTACGCTTGCGAGTATTTTGTTGCCTCTGGCTATGCACTGTTTAGTGTGCAGCGTCGTGGATAAATTGTCTGAAGATTTTGTTGGAAAATATGAATTATAAGTTGAATGTATCACGTTGGATCGTAGAGTGAACGTGATTTATGATCCGGTTAATTCAAAGAAAGATTCATAAGATTGTTTATGATTTATGTGCACGAAAGAGTATGGTGTTTGCTAATCGGTACTTCCTTCATCGAACATATTGTTATTATTACTGTGACGGTACCTAACGGTTACTAGCGCTGAGCTGCTCTTCTTATCAGCATTCTGTGGAGAATACGTTGGTCCGGAAATATTTCCATAGTAAAAAGATGTAAAAAAGTCATAAGTCAGTATATCAAATAGATACTGACGAGTGTCTTTCAAAGATGAAAACTGTTATGCAATACCCTCATCTGAGACATCGTTTGTCGAAATCGGATGAATCGTTCAAAGGGTTGGTTGTTGTTGTGGTCTTCAGTCCAGAGACTAGTTTGATGCAGCTCTCCACGCTACTCTATCCTATGCAAGCTTCTTCATCTCCAAGTACCTACTGCAACTTACATCCTTCTGAATCTGCTTAGTGTATTCATCCCATGGTCTCCCTCTACAATTTTTACCCTCCACGCTGCCCTCCAATACTGAATTGGTGATCGATTGATGCCTCAGAACAAGTCCTACCAACCGATCTCTTCGTCTAGTCAAGTTGTGCCACAAATTCCTCCACTCCCTAATTCTATTCAGTACCTCCTCATTAGTTACGTGATCTACCCATATAAACATCAGCATTCTTCTGTAGCACCACATTTCGACAGCTTCTATCCTCTTCTTAACTATTTATCGTCCACTTCCATACAGGTCTACACACCATATAAATTCTTTCAGAAAAGACTTCCTGACACATAGATCTATACTCGATGTTAACAAATATCTCTTCTTCGGAAATTCTTTCCTTGCCATTGCCAGTCTACACTTTATATCATCTCTACTTCGACCATCACCACTTGTTTTGCTGCTCAAATAGAAAAACTCATCTACTACTTTACGTGTCTCATTTATTAACCTAATTTCTTCAGCTAAATTCGAATACATTCCATTTGCTTTTGTAGATGTTCATCTTATATTCTCCTTTCAAGACACTGTTCATTCCGTTCAACTGCTCTTCTCTGTCCTTTCCTGTCTCTGACAGAAGTACAAAGTCATCGGCAAACCTCAAATTTTTATTTCTTCTGCATGGATTTTAATTCCTACTCCTAATTTTTCTTTTGTTTCCTTTACTGCTTGCTCAGTTTATAGAATGAATAATATCGTGGATAGGTTACAGCCCTGTCTCACTCCATTCCCAACCACTGCTTCCCTTTCATGCCCCTCGACTGTCATAACTGCCATCTTGCTTCTGTAAAAATTGTAAATAGCCTTTCGTTCCCTGTATGTAACACCTGCGACCTTCAGAATTAGAAGGACGGTATTCCAGTCGACATTGTCAAAAGCTAACTCTAAGTCTACAAATTGAGCCGTGTTGGGCTCATGTTATGCGTTGGTTTAAACCTTGGTTCCTATTCTGTGTTTGGTCTCCCACAGTTATTGCGATTACGCTGTTTGCTCTCTCCGTGAGAGGCAGTTGCGGTGTGTATCGATATTCGCACCTTGTACTATCTATGGTCAGGTGCTTATAGTTTCCGGCTGTGCTGTGTGCGAGCAGTCGGTCGGTTGGCGCGGAGCAGCAAGGAAATCACCGAGGGGCCTAGTTTGGCCAGGCCCGCTGGCGGTCTCAACGCAGTGTCGGAGTGTACGGGGCTGTTCCCATTGCTACGAGGTCCTTGACTCATCGACCCTAGACACGAAAGTTGTGTTTGGATTTAATTTATCAGCAAGTCAAGGTTGTTCACATTGTACCGTCTGGTTCTCGTTGTTGGCTGTTGGGACATTCCTACTAGCAACAACGTGTCTGTTAGAGTTGGCGAAGGTTTAGCCACCGTCCAGTGGAGTCTTACTGTATTTGGTTATTTGCAATTGAAGTGCATCAGCGGAATTTTCTGCCTTGTGGCCGTTAACGCTCCGGTTACCTATCCTGGCCATTGACGTAAATTCAGGCAGTCTCCTTTCCTCACCGTGTTGTCGCTGTCCAGCACGGTGTGTAGTTTGACAGCTTCATGTATGCTTGGTTGTGGGCGTCCATGCCTTTTACGTTTTGCATTGAACTCCCGGTTGTGTGCTGATCGAGTAGAGCGCAAGTTACTTTGTCATTGGGTCCATTGACTGTCTGTTGGTTGGGTTGTCGACGGATCGAGAATGGTTGGGCTGACTGCCTGTCTCACCTAAGTGATCCTTAGTATTTCAAGTGCTGGCCGACCCCCCAAACCTTCTGAGCGCCGTTAGCTGCACTGCCTTCTCTTATTTTCTGTTGTGTATATTTGTATGGTTCGTAGCCGATGGTTTTGAACTAAAGTTGAATTGTTTTTAGTGGTGTTTTCAATCATTGCCTTCAGCCACTTTAAAATTAAAATTGCTTGCTTATCAGGTGTTAGATTATTTGGGCCTTTAGCCTGATTAATCTATTGTTTATAGATAAAGCCTTGCACCTTCTGCCTACTAAACATTATTTTAGTTGTGTTTTAAGTTATGGGCCTTCAGCCATTTTAAAATTAAAGTTCCTTGTTTGTCAAATATTAGATTGTTTGGGGCATTCAGCCTAATTTAAGGTAAGGCTTTGTTGCTTATATTTATTTTACTTTGAGGTTTGAGTCATCGGGCCTTCAGTCGTTTTTAAATTAAGGATCATTGTCTTTCGAGCAGCAGACTGTTTCGGGCCTTCGGCCTAACTGAAGATAAGGCCTTCTGCCTTGCTTGTTTTTATTTAATTTTACCTTGAGTCTTAAATCATGGGCCTTAAGCCGTCTTTATATTAGGGTTTTTGCTATTCAAGTGTTAGATTTTGGGCCTTCAGCCAAATTGTAGTACTGAACATGAGGCCTTCTGCCCTCTAAAAATTCTCTTTGGAGTCTTAATTTTGAGTTAAGGGATTTAGCCTTTTTTAAAAATTAAGGTGGTTGTGCCCTTAAGGCTTAAGATAGTGTTGCGTATTCAGCCGATAACTAAGTTAAAGAAATTGTACTGTAATGTTAGGTCAAATAAATAAAGTTACATCTGTTCGAGTGTAATTGACAGCCGCTCATTTGGGCCCCTTTCCACAATTCCAACTAACTGTCCTGTCCAGCGGGTTTAGCAGGGCGTTTCAGAAATACTAGAATCGTAGGTTTGCCTTTCCTTAATCTATCTTCTAGAATAAGTCGTAGGGTCAGTATTGACTCACGTGTTCCAACATTTCTACGGAATCCAAACTGATCTATTCCGAGGTCGGCTTCTACCAGTTTTTCGATTCATCTGTGAGGAATTCGTGTTAGTATTTTGCAGCCGTGATTTATTAAACTGATTTTTCGGTCATTTTCACACTTGGCCACACCTCCTTTCTTTGAGATTCGAATTGTTATATTCTTCTTGATGTCTGAGGGTATTTCTCCTTTCTCGTATATCTTGCTCACCAGATGGTAGAGTTTTATCATGGCTGGCTCTCCCAAGGCTACCAGTAGTTCTAATGGAATGTTGTCTAATGCCGGGGCCTTGTTTCGACTTAGGACTTTCAGTGCTCTGTCAAACTCTTCACGGAGTATCATATATCTCATTTCATCTTAATGTACGTCCTCTTCTATCTCCATAATATTGCCCTCAAGTTCATCGTCCTCGTATAGACCCTCTGTATACTGCTTCCACCTTTCCTTCTTCCCTTCTTTGCTTAGAACTGGTTCACATTCACAGCTCTTGATATTTATACAAGCAATACTCTTTTCTCCAAAGGTCTATTCAATTTTTCTGTAGGCGGTATCTATCTTACCCCTAGTGATATATGCCTCTACATCCTTACATTTGTCCACTAGCCATCCCGGCTTATCCATTTTGCACTTCCTGTCGACCTCATTTTTGAGACGTTTATATTCCTTTTTCCCTGCTTCATTTACTGCATTTTTATATTTTCTCCTTTCATCAGTTAAATTCAATACATCTTCTGTTACGAAAGGATTTCTACTATCCCTCGTCTTTTTACAAACTTGATCCTCTGCTGCCTTCATTATTTCATCTCTCAAAGATTCCCATCCTTGTTCTACTGTATTCCGTTTTCCCAGTCTTGTCAATCGTTCCCTAATGCTGTCCCTGAAACTCTCTACAACCACTGGAGCTGTGAGTTTGTCCATCTCCTTAAATTCCCATCTTTTGCAGTTTCATCAGTTTTAATCTACAGTTCTTAACCAATAGATTGTGGTCAGAGTACGCGTCTGGCCCTGGAAATTTATTACAATTTAAAACCTGGTTAGTGAATCTCTGTCTTACCATTATACAGGGTGGTCCATTGATAGTGACCGGGCCAACTCACGAAATAAGCATCATACGAAAAAAATACAAAGAACGAAACTCGTCTAGCTTGAAGGGGGAAACCAGATGGCGCTATGGTTGGCCCGCTGGATGGCGCTGCCATAGGTCAAACGGATATCAATTGCGTTTGTTTTTTTTTAAATAGGAACCCAGACATTTATTACATATTCGTGCAGTACGTAAAGAAATATGAATATTTTAGGTAGACCACTTTTTTCGCATTGTGATAGATGGCGCTGTAATAGTCACAAACGTATGAGTACGTGGTATCACGTAAGATTTCGCCATTGCTAACGGCATTTGCTTCGTGATACATTACCCGTGTTAAAATTGACCGTTTACCAAATGCGGAAAAGGTCGATATCTTGTTGATGTAGGTATGGCTATTGTGATCATAATGCCCAACGTGCGTGTGTTATGTATGCTGCTCCGTATCCTGGGCGACATCATCCAAGTGTCCGGACCGTTCGCCGGATAGTTACGTTATTTAAGGAAACAGGAAGTGTTCAGCCACATGTGAAACGTCAGCCATGACCTGCAACAAATGATGATGCATAAGAAGGTGTTTTAGCTGCGTCGCGGCTAATTCGTAGATCAGTAGCGGACAAATTGCGCGAGAATCGGGAATCTTGAAAACATCGGCGTTGAGAATGCTACATCAACATCGATTGCACCCGTACCATATTTCTATGCACCGGGAATTGCATGGGGACGATTTTGAACGTCGTGTATAGTTCTGCCACTGGGTATAAGAGAAATTACGGGAAGATGAAAAATTTTTTGCACGCATTCTATTTAGCGACGAAGCATCATTCACCAACAACGATAACGTAAACCAGCATAATATGCACTATTGGGAAACGGAAAATCCACGATGGCTGCGACAAGTGGAACATCAGCGACCTTGGCGGGTTAATGTATGGTGCGGCATTATGGGAGGAAGGATAATTGGCCCTTATTTTACAGATGGTAACCTAAATGGTGCAGTGTATGCTCATTTCCTTCGTATTGTTCTACCGATGTTACTACAAGATGTTTCACTGCATGACAGAATGGCGATGTACTTCCAACATGATAGATGTCCGGCACATTTCTCGCGTGCGATTGAAGCAGTTTTGAATAGCATAATTCATGACAGGTGGATTGGTCGCCGAAGCCACACGTTCACCGGATCTGACGTCCCCGGATTTCTTTCTGTGGGGTAAGTTTAAGGATATTTGCTATCGTGATCCACCGACAACGCCTGACAACATGTGTCAGCGCATTGTCAATGCATGTGCGGACATTACGGAAGGTGAACTACTCGCTGTTGAGAGGAATATCGTTACACATATTGCCAAATGCATTGAGATTGACCGACATCATTGTGAGCATTTATTGCATTGATGTGGTATTTACATGTAATCACAAAGTAACAGAAATGATAAGTTCACAAAGTTACACGTATCACATTGGAACAACCGAAATAAAATGTTCAAACGTACCTACGTTCCGTATTTTAATTTAAAAACCTACCTGTTACCAACTGTTCGTCTAAAGTTGTGAGCCACATGTTTGGACTATTTCAGCGCCATCTATCACAAAACGAAGAAAGTGGTCCAACTAAAACATTCATACATCTTTACATACTAAACAAATATTTAATAAAAAATGGGGGTTCCTATTTAAAAAAAAAACGCAGTTGATATCCGTTTGACCTATGGCAGCGCTATCTAGCCAGCCAACCATAGGGCCATCTGGTTTCCCCCTTCAAACTAGACAAGTTTCGTTCTTTGCAGTTTTTTCGTTTGACGCCTACTTCGTGAGATATTTGGCCCGCACACGATCAATGGACCACCCTGTAAAATCTATCTGAAACGTTCCAGTGTCTCCAGGTCTCTTCGACGTATACAGCCTTGTTTCAAGATTCTTAAACAAAGTCTTAACTACGTTTAAGTTTTGCTCTGTGCAAAATTCTGCCTGACGGCTTCCTCTTTCATTTCTTGCTCCCATTTCATACTCACCTACTACTTTTTCATCTCTTCCTTCTCCTACTATCGAATTACAGGCACCCATGACTATTAAATTTTAGTCTCCCTTTACATCTGAATAATTTCTTTTGTCTCATCATACTTTTCTCTAATCTCTTCGTCATCTGTAGAGCTAGTTGGCATATAAACTTGTACTACTGTGGTAGGCGTGGGCTTCGTATCTATTTTGGCTACAATAATGCGTTTACTTTGCTGTTCTCAGTTGCTTTCCCGCGCTCCTACTTTTAATTCATTATTAAACGTACTCCTGCATTACCACTTTCTGATTTTGTATTTATACCCCTGTATTCACCTGACCTGATGTCTTGTTCCTCCTGTCACAGAACACAAATTCCCACAATATCCAACTTTAATCTCTCCCTTTTTAAATTTTTTAAACTAACTGCCCTAATAAGGGATCTGACATTCCACGCTCCGATCCGTAGAACGCCAGTTTTGTTTCTTCAGATAACGACGTCCTCCTGAGTAGTCCCCGTGCGGAAATCCGAATGGGGGACTACTCGTATTTTACCTCCGGAATAGTTTTCCCAAGAGGACGCCATCATCGCCATCATCATTTAACCGTACAGTAAAGCTGCATGCCCCTGGAGAAATTACGGCTGTAGCTTCCCCTTGCTTTCAGCCGTTTGTAGTACGGGCGCAAGCAAGACCGTTTTGGTTAAGGTTACAAGGCAAGATCAGTCAATGATCCTGACTGTTGCCCGTGCAACTACTGAAAAGGCTGCTGCCACTCTTCAGGAGTCACACGTTTGTCTTGCATCTCAACAGATACCCCTCCGTTGTGGTTGCATCTACGTTCGTCTATCTGTATCGCTGAGGCACTCAAGCCTCCCCACCAACGGCAAGGTCCATGGTTCATGGGGGGGGGGGGGGGGGGGGTTGAAAGCTTTATCGTGAAAATATTTAGTCACTGTACATTATTAACATTTGTTGTTTTAAAGTTACTGAAATGGTGTTGTGTCACTGCATCTGCCTCATTTATCTGAAATCCCCAATGTATTTACATTTGCTTTAATACTTGAGTATGAATTCCCGAAGAGCTGTAAAAATCCATCTTTCAGATTTTCTGAAACAGCGCAATTTTTAGTGCATCGCCTGCACAAAGGCCATGTGAGCTACAGCCATAGCCATGCAGATTCCCAGCTTTGAGGTATGCCCGTTTACGGCTGCGTGCTCCCTGTCACGGCAGTTCAGGTCGCCCGCGGCGACCACGCAACGTCCTCGCCCCGCAGACTCGGACCTAGCGAAGGAAGCAAATTCACGTTACCTCTTACCGACTATGGGTGGTCGAATAATTCACTTACATACTAGTAACGCTACAGTACATAATTGAGAAAGGTTTCCGTAATCAACAATTACCTGTCGAACCGATGTGGAAAAGTAATACAATAACGGTTGCTTAATTAAATGAGCTAAACACAAGGCTGGATAAGTTTTGGCGTTTTCAAGGACTGTGTTAGGTTCCATACGGATAATAAATTGAAGTGATATTGAGTGTTGTTATTTCAAGGTGACTACCATTTCTTTAATTGAAAGACTTTAGCTTTTGAAAAGTGTAAGAGATTCGTTTTCTTACTAGCCGCGTTGTCAGGTTTATTTTGTAACGAAGCGTGTTCTTTCAGTGAATCTCCAACAACTAAAATAATGAAGCATTACAATGTTCACTTACACACAATTATGAGGTTTTATTGTATCATTTTCAATGATCTGTTGATTTTGTCCTTTGTTCGTCTCACAAAGACCAAATGTGAGCATCACATGCTCATGTGTTCCTTCTTCAGCACAATCACATAAGAATGTAGCTCTGTTTCTATTCGGCAGGTTAGCACAAAGTGACCAATGGCCTGTTGTAAAATGAACCACAAACCTCGTTGACACACCTGCATCCTTTCCTTGACATCTGACAAAAATAAGTATACACTCGATCAGTAGTCCCATAGCTATATTGTATCTAGTAACACACTGCTAAGTACCTCAGTTGAAATATGCCATATGCCAAGCATCTGGAGTAAAGCTTCGACAGGTGTTGTGGGGAGCCCCTGTGAGACCGAGGACCACGTCGCACTGTAGTTATTCCAGTACAGACTTACAACTCTTTAGGTTACGCCGGTGCGCCTATATACCTAAAATGACTTTAGAATTTTCAGTGTGATAAACCTAAACAGTATGCAGTAGCTATTGGTAATTTACAGAATCTGCATGGGCCGTTTTGTTCATTATCGTATCTTCAGTTCAGTCGGTTACCATTAAATGTCTGCTTTCTAAAATAGGTTATTGATCCTTAGGGAGGGATGCATGTTATGCAGGAGACTACATTTTAGGAATAGGTAATGAATTTTTTGCTGGCTTGTCATGGTTTTGTCTTGACTGTAGATGTTTTAATATGTGATTCTCTTGGACTGTGGCATCATAGTTTACACAGATTTCGATGTAAATCGTACGTAGTGCTACAGGAGTATGCTAATTATTACTTTGTTTTATTAGAAGAACACGGTGATGAAGCTTCAATTCGGTTATTATACTCTAGTCATTTATAAGAATACATATTAAGAACCAACACCTCGCTTCAAGAAGACAAGGCTTGTTTAAATTTAATTTGAGTAGTTTATAGTCACTGCATGCGATACTAATGAACTGTTTGTTACACATAGAACAGAACGGGCTGCATCGACGTAATCATCTGGCATGTAGCACTGATTCTGATTATTTTTTATTTTTTTAGATAGGCCAAGAAATATTCATCAACGAGTTACCAAAATGTTTCAGGTAGCTCAAAGTTTACGCCCGACCAGACATTCGAACTGTCTGCAGCAATGCAATTTTTCACTAACCGTTGTATGACGTTATCGATACTGTTAACTTTTGAAAAAATATTCACATTGAAATTCAGTTAATTTAATATTTTACTTTTCACCTGATAATTCCATTTAACGTCAAATATTACAAACCTCCGGTTCCAATGAGTAAAGGATTTATTTTTCTCCCTCGTTAAAAAATTCAAGTCTCTGAAAGTATATCTTTGCATGGTGAAAATTAAGCTGGCTTGGCGCACATACACTTTTTGAAATAACTTGGTATATTTTGAATACTTCACTGTAAACTGCACCTTATGTTAGCAGTCGCAACAACAATAATAACAGCAACTGGAACTGGAATCGGAAAAGTAATCCGAATAGTAATGAGCTAGCAATGATGGTTACGAGAGTATATAGGGAAAAACAAGCTGCGGTATTACAGCTATGTTCTTAATCATTTTACTTCCTTTTAATTAAAATTTTTACTTAAATATTTCACGTCATGCTAATTAGAAATTATTATGAAAGATGGAATTACTGAAATATTTACCTACCACTGAAGGAACTGCGAGAGTGGTTAGAGCAGGTGACCTTGTTTGATGCTGTTACCAGATTGTTTACCATGGATCAGTACTACATCTATTTACGAACAGCATATGTACTTTCTTCCTGCCGTATGGGCGAATCAACAAGGGTCACAGCCACATCATCACCACAAACGACTCCATCAACAATGTCTTACTGTTCTAATAACATTAACAGTGGCTCGATTCTAATATACGAAGCAATAGGTTCTCTTGTAGCCGTCGTTGGGAAACGTTTGTCATTTTCCTTCATTACATAATGATTCTGATTCAGCTAATCAACTGTTTCGCGGTTGTAATAATTTACTACACACTATGACATAAAATTAATACCTAGTACTTTTATTCGTTTGGTTGCTTGCATAATTGCAGCCAAGTATTGCGAAATACTCGAAATATTCATGTTAAGTTCCCCGATGTAGTCCATAACTGCGTGCGTCTAAGTATTGCCTGCCTTTCGAGGAATGCAAAAATATCGTCTGAGCGCCGCTGTATTTAAAAGCAGCGGCTGGCCTCTGTGACGTAGCAGCTTAAAATACCGCACCTGTGTGACGATACTCGTTCCCGTCAGACAGCGCTCCCCGCACTGGTCACAGTCTGCGGGCAATATCGATGCCACAACTGGTCTTCCTTTGAAGCGGTAAGAGAGCCGTATTGGCGTATCGATTCTCGGTTGGACATGACAGGAGCCAACCTGCGTAACGCGATCACGTGTGGTGGGCGGCGCAGGCGGCGGCGCAACGCGGCCTGCCGGACAAAAGCCAAGGATTTGGTAGTCTCTTCGCGTGGCACGCCACACTGACGAACGGCGCCATATTGCCTCCGCATATCAGTGACGCTTAAACGCAGGTCCAGTGCAGTGATTCATTACGCAGTTGATTGATACCGTAGCAGACCTGAGGACGAGGAACGCTTTATATGTTTATTATGACCGTCTGTTTTTCGTACTGGACTGTGCTACTCACTTCGTGGAATGATTATAAAGTTCTACTTTGTATTGTCGGCTGTGGCTAGACGTTTCACAATAGGCATTGAAAACATAACAAAAATTACTTCATAACCATCTCGTGGCTCTATAAATAATCAGATGAATTATATATGCAACAGTCAGCCCTTCACTTACGCGTATGACGCCTTGCACCTACGATACGAGTGAGCAGCTTATCCAGAACATAACAACATAAGTATTGCTAGAGCTTTTGATACTACATCGTACTGCCCGCCAATATCAACGTAAGAATATATACAGCATCTTCGCAAAGTATATGGTTGACTCTATGAATATCTGACTGAGCAGGAAACGACGATATCATGCACCGCCTGAGCACACAAGAAACATTACGGTGTGTGACGCGATATTACATGCTCACGATATACGGTAAATAATATATCTAATTTTTTCGATATTAAAGGACTAGACAATCCGTTTTTAGCCGAGGAGATGGTCACGACAGCATCATAAAATAAAATGTGTATGTGTTTGCGTGAAACGTTTATTAAGGAATCTGTCAACAGTTGCAATACGTATGTTAGGCGATTAGTTTCAAGCCAACAGGTTCATTTTCAAGCCTGGCCTACTGAGGCTGCATTCAAAGTAGCTGATCTTAATAACAAACACCAAAATGACAACACATGTTTTATTCAATGTTCGCAGAATGTGTGTCACCGTCTGCATATGCCTCTTGGCAGGTTTTGACTAGCTAAGAGGCACATGTGCATTGTAACAGTCATTCTGCGATCATTGTATGAAACATGTGATGCCATTTGGTGTTTGTTAGTAAGTTGATGCACTTTCAATGGAGCCTCAGTAGGCTAGGCTTTAAAATGAGCCACCTTAACTGGAAACTAGTCACCAAACTTATATACTGCAGCTGTTGATAAATTCGTTAATAAAAGGTTCACTAAATATTAAAAAAATTGCTTGTTCCGTGTCAAGAGAATGTTTAAACTGAAAAAAAACAGTGTGTCCAAGTTGTCTCTTTGACGATCGAGACAAATACACTGCCTGACAAAACAAGTGAAGCACGCAGAAGAGGAGGAGAAAACGATATCTATCTTCAGAGGTTGAGACGAAGTGTTATGCTCATTTCAGTGATTACAAACTCGAGACAAATTTACCAAGAACTTAACTGTCTGAGCCCACTTAGGAGTGTGATGTTGAATCCATCTGACCTTGGTGTGCGGATTGATTCGGTTGAGAAAGGAGTCACAAAGGTGTTGTACGCTCTCCTGAAGGAAGCACAAGTATTCTAATGGGTTGATGATATCGTCGATACTGGTACTCTGACTCAGTTGACGCCTGAACTGACCCCACACACTCTCTGCAGGGGACAGACCTGGGTATTTGCTGGCCACAGGACTACCTCAACATGTCGCAGACTCTATACAGAGGGTCCATTGATCCTGACAGGGCCAAATATCTCACGAAATTAGCGTCAAGCGAAAAAACTACAAAGAACGAAACTTGTCTAGCTTGGAAGGGGGAAACCAGATGGCGCTATGGTTGGCCCGCTAGATGGCACTGCCATAGATCAAACGGACATCAACTGCGTTTTTTAAAATACCAACCCACATTTTTATTACATATTCGGTTAGTACCTATAGAAATGTGAATGTTTTAGTTGGACCACTTTTTCGGTTTGTGATAGATAACGCTGCAGCAGTCATAAACATATGGTTCAGTATTTTAGACGAACAGTTGGTAACAGGTAGGTTTTTTAAATTAAAATACAAAACGTAGGTACATTTGAACATTTTATTTCGGTTGTTCCAATGTGATACATGTACCTTTGTGAACTTATCATTTCTGAGAACGCATGCTGTTGCAGCTTGATTACCTGTAAATACCTCATCAATGCATAAATGTTCAAAATGATGTTCGTCAACCTCAATGCATTTGGCAATACGTGTAACGACATTCCTCTCAACAGCGAGTAGTTCGCATTCCGTAATGTTCGCACATGCACTGGCAATGCGCTGCCGCATGTTGTCAGGCGTTGTCGGTGGATCACGATAACAAATATCCATAAACTTTCCCCACAGAAAGAAATCCGGGGACGTCTGATCTGGTGAACGTGCGGGCCATGGTATGGTGCTTCGACGAGCAATCCACCTGTCATGAAATATGCTATTCAATACTCCTTCAACCGGACGCGAGCTATGTGTCGGACAATCATTATGTTGGAAGTACATCGCCATTCTGTCATGCAGTGAAACATCTTGTAGTAACATCGGTAGAACATTACGTAGGAAATCAGCATACATTGCACCATTTAGATTGCCATCGGTATAATGGGGGTCAATTATCCTTCCTCCCACAATACCGCACCATACATTAACCCGCCAAGGTCACTGATGTTTCACTTGTCGCCGCCATTGTGGATTTTCCGTTACACCGTCGTGCTTATTATGCCGTTTTACGTTACCGCTGTTGGTGAATGACGCTTCGTCACTAACTAAAACGCGTGAAAAAATCTGTCATCATCCCGTGATTTCTCCTGTGCCCAGTGGCAGAACTGTACACGACTTTCAAAATCGTCGCCATGCAATTCCTGGTGCATAGCAATATGGTACGTGTGTAACTCATGTTGATGTAGCATTCTCAACACCGACGCTTTTGAGATTCCCGATTCTCGCGCAATTTGTCTGCGGATTAGCCGCGAAAGCAGCTGAAACACCTACTTGGTCATCATCATTTGTTGCAGGTCCTGCTTGACGTTTCGCATGTGGCTGAACACTTCCTGTTTCCTTAAATAACGTAACTATCCGGCGAACGGTCCGGACACTTGGATGTTTTCGTCCAGGACATCGAGCAGCATACATAGCACACGCCCGTTGGGCATTTTGATCACAATAGCCATATATCACCACGATATCGACCTTTTCCGCAATTGGTAAACGGTCCATTTTAACACGGGTAATGTATCACGAAGCAAATACCGTCTGCACTGGCGGAATGTTACGTGATACCACGTACTTATACGTTTGTGACTATTACAGCGCCATCTACCACAAAGCGAAAAAAGTGGTCCAACTAAAACATTCATATTTCTTTACTTACTACACGAATATGTAATAAATAATGGGGGTTCCTATTTAAAAAGACGCAGTTGATATCCGTTTGACCTATGGCAGCTCCATCTAGCGGGCCAACCACAGCGCCATTTGGTTTCCCCCTTCAAGCTGGAGTAGTTTCGTTCTTTGTAGTTGTTTAGTTTGATGCTTATTTCGTGAGATGTTTGGCCCGATCACTATCATTGGACCACCCTGTATAGAGATATGTACCATGTATGGGCGACGATTGTCCAGTTTAAATAAACTGCACTACGATAAGGTCGCATGAGGAGTAACACGTGAGGTCGCAGTACGTCCGTGGCGCACCGATGTGCCGTCAGAGCTACCTCAGACGCGACCAGCCGTGACCTGGAGTCACACACACAGTGCTTCCAAGAGCGTGACGCCGGTAGGTATCTCTGCTTTTAGCAGCAAAAGCAATGAAAGAAGGGAACTGTCCCAGGTACTCGCCGGCGGTGGTCATCCAAGGCAGCGGAGAACTGCGGTTCGTCGCCGAACACAATGTGACACCTCTCGTCACCTGTCCTTGCCTCCTGCTTCCAGGTCACGAAACCAATCGGAGCCGCCTGTATTGTTGTCAGAACGGCAGCCTATGTATGAATTTAAAATTTGAACGTTTGTGGAAGTCTGAGTTCTAAGACGATGAAAGTGTAGGCGAGTTGGAGGGACGAAAAGCCGAAAGGCCGTACCGTGAGACAAAAACTACTAACTTATACCACACCTACTTTACATCTCACAAAGCGGTAAATCTTTTAAAAGAACGTACGTACAACCAGGAGGTCGTTTTTATAACGATGGTTTCGATCGGATTTTTCCTTTGCCTTTCGCAAGTGTTCAGTGCGCCCTCCATTCATGACAGCCATTCAGACGATAGATTCGTCCCACAGTTTTGCAGGTATGTCTGGATTGAGTGGATACAGTGTTGTTGCTATGTGGTATCGCAGCTCAAAAGTTGTTGCAACGGTAATCACATAGACAAATTCTTCTACAAACACAAACATACCGTAAGATCAGGTGGGAGGCTAATGAAATCTGTACGCTGCTGAAAACCGATCTATTGTTGAAACAACTGACTGTTAAGGAACGCTCTTAGATGAAGATACTATTGAAGTGGTGCTCTGTCCTGCTGAAAAATGAAGCGTCTTCCGTTGCTGTGTAATCATTGTCTCGACGCACACTGATTAACAAATAGTCGAACGTGCGAGACAGTACAGGCAACTACGTGAACCACCAACTAACTCTTTATATTTTCATTCCTCTTGTAGGAACAGCCACACTCAAGCATAATAATCACGAACTCCGTCTAGTTTTTGTTACCCACTGAGATTCTAGCGCCCCAAGCGACCAGCGTCATACAGTTCCGAATACGACATCGGATGTGTGCGCCTATCGTTGATACGACAGGGAGCATGTGTAGTGCCATGAAAATCGATAGTAACTAAAAAATGAACAACATTTGTCTTTCTTTTGTTTCCTAAGGACCTTGGGAGGAATGAACCGGTGCATTACAGGACAATTTATTTATGGTTCTCTTGTAACGTTCAGATTTTTCTGATGAATACCGTTTTTCTTTAAGAACAGATAATTGCTAGTAAAATCAGAAGACCTGACATTTTGCAGAAAGGCATCCCACATCCATTCAACAACTCTAACTTTCTTCGTACATCCATAGAGAGTTATTAACTCACTAACCACCTTCCACTCGGAGCACGTCCATATCTCACCACTGACTTCTAGTATCAGCCGCACGCAGTAGATGTCAACAAGTGTAAGGGCCTGAAGATGGCGTCGTTACAACGTTGAAACTAGTTGCCAAAATAAAATCGACACCAGAAATACAGCTGTAGGAATTTCTTGATTTTTAATATAAACGCTAACATTTGTTCAATGCAGGTCTAGACAAATTAATGAATAATGAACGTTGGAAACTTCCATGGGACGTAATAACTGCGTTATTTTACGTACCAAAAACGCCACCACATCTGTATCTGAAGGCGAAACCACAAAGACGCGATAGTAAAACTTCGAAGTAAATAAAACTGTTTCCCGACACAGAAGAAACCAATTTCACAATTCTTGCTAAATACAAGCCACAATCCAATCGCTTAAGTAATTACATTTACATAAAAAGTTGTGTATTAGGAAATCTAGGTAACTGCAAGAATGGGAAATCAGCAGATTGCATAAAAAAATTAATGTCTGTGAAAGGCCCTATCACAATAAGAAGAGACAGCAACACAAATGTGTGCGTCTCATGCATGAAATTTGTGTTTATATTCCTCTGTTTCAGCAGCGTAAGCTGCAGTTATACATTTGTTCGAAAGTGTTTCTTTATCAGTAAGCTGTAGGTTATGTCAATGAACCAGTGAGATTCGGATTTTTATACGTATTTTTCTTGATAATTCATGTCTCTTGGTAATTTACAAACGCACGGAATGCAAAAATACAGTAACAACACTGACAGCAAATAATAGCAGCACCAGGAAATAATTAACGTAGGGTAAAGAAATTTTGGCAATGCAATTTTTGAAATAACATATTAAAGTAATTAACATTGCAAGATCATAGGTTAACGTAAGCGCGAGGTAAGGCATTGAACATATGAAACGCGGGTACATTGATAACAGGTATAACCGGCAGGATGTTGAACGCAAATATGCAAACGTACATTAATTGTGTTGTGCAGGTGACGGACGTCAACTTGTGGAATGTTGTTACGTATCTGTTCCATTCAGTCGGTCAATATAGGGGCGGTTAGTGCTGTTTGTGGATGACGCTGAAGTTATCGTCCGATAATACCCCATGTATGGATCTGGTGACACATCAGACCATGACTCCAGGTGTAGGTCTAGTGTGTGTAGCATGCAGGTAGATTGGCTTGTAGGCTTGTCCAATCCCAAGAAAAAAAAAAAACAAATTAATAATGGTTTCACTAAGCAATACTTGTCAGATGAAATGAGCGGAGAACAATTGTCACTTCAGTTGTCACAGGCTTTCAGCTGACCTCTATCTAACCATCACTATCATCGAGGCAGAATAAACTTTCACCAGGAAACGCAACAGCCCTCCAGACTGCCCTTCAATGAATTCACGTTTGGCACCACTGAAGTCGCTAATAGTGATGGTTTGGAGTCACTGGAGTGTATGCCACGGGGCGTCTGGCTCTAAGCTGTCCCTGAAGTAACCGATTTGTAAAAGTTCTTTGTGTCATTCTGGTTCCAACTACTGCTCAAATTGCCGATTTAAAAGCAGTACGATGCACCAGAGTCATACGCCAAACACCATGGACTTCGCTCTCAGTAATGTCACGTGGCTGGCCGGAGCCCGGCCTTCTTGCGACTACACATTCTCGTGACCACCGCTGCCCACAATCACGTAAAGTATCTACGTTACTGACAAGTACTTTTTCAATATCACTAAAGGAAGACGCAACACTATTACACAACCTCGCTAAAACTCAGTGAAATGTTGATAAACGCCTCGTCTTCGCCTTAAAAGTATTCTTAATTAACATCAACTCACTAAATCAAATCTCAAAGGTAACTACCGCTGACGACCGTCAGAGTGTGTACTTAAAGCAAACCTGATTTGCATCCTCATAGAGGCGCTAATATCGCCGCTTTTATGCAACTGACTCGAAATTTGAGTCGAGATCATCTCTCATCTGTAGAAACACGCTTACCAACTTTCCTTTATATTGCATAACTCCTTCCTGACGTTTCAGTTCTTTTCCGTCAGTGTATTTAGTTGATTAAATAGAAGAATTGTTGAAAGCGAACAATATGTTTACGTTGTATGTGACTGTTTCCTCACCGTTTGGAGCGCTAGCGTCGCCCCAGTTGTCAAACGTTATCAACTTTCTCAGCGCAGTGTCACGACTGTGCGTATTACGCTGTGGTACAGTCATGCGTGATTGGATTAACTTGTTTAAAACAACCTTTACATTCTACGAATAGGAAAATGGAAACTGCAGTCTCAAAGCCGACGGGATGTTAATTACATAGTAGTTTAAGTCGGGCGCAGCTGCCTGCAGTTTTGTGCTCACCCACATCGGGAGCGTGAGCGCAACCAGGGCTGGCCCCGGCGTACAGAAGGGCAGCCGGCCCCAGGGAGCGTTCCACGCCGGCTAACAGCCTCTTAGCGGCCGTGCCGGAACGGCTCGAGACCGCGGCGGGGTCTCCAAGCTGATTACAAACCGCAGTCGCGCTCCCTTGTGCCTTGCGGTCTGGCGGCCAAGCAGCCAGCCGCCGCAGCGCGCGAGAGCCTGCGACCGGCAAGCTGAACGTCTGCTCCAGATTCTTCCGACTGTCAACGCAAGCAACAGCTTCAACCTCTAATAGCACTGTATGAGATTAATTGAAATGCTCATTCATTTCATAGGGTATCCCATTTACCATGATTGCTCCAAAGAATTTTCTGTCCGGGAACAAAATAAAACATTTATCAAGCAAAAGTAGTGAAAGGGTCCTGTAGCCACCTTTCATTGCCAACTCTCGTAGTGGTCAAGTCGGCAAAGAGGTTTCCGCTACTTGTGAGAAATCCACCTGCGTTAGGTTGGTGGCGGAAATGGCATCCTGGAGTTTTCCGGTCCACGCGGAGCGTGGAAGAGGCTGGAGAAGCGGGAGGCAGTCTGCCGCCGGTACGGGAAGCGTACACAGCTGTGCTCCAGTCGAAGAAGGGTGAGTTGGACTGACCGCGTGGCGCGTTGTCACATAGAGAGGGGAGCTTTTAGCTTTTGGTCTCGAATTTCGTCTTATAAAGATTTATTTGCTGGGTTGCAGCAGGGAATGTAAGGCTTTTGTAGACTTTCAGTTTGATTCCCAATGCAGTCTTGACTTTGATCCGTGAGAGGAACGCAGCACAAAGGAGTTGCATATGTTGAAGTGCCCTCGGTTCAGTGTGAATGTTTATGTGCCTACAACTGTGTGTGTATGCTTCTAATCTTTTCCGGATCTTGGTCATTTTTGTGTATTTGTGAATTTTCTTTGTCTCATGTGATTAAAATTTGGCCACGGTCCATAGAAATTGTCTCCGCGGACCGAGTGGGCACGCGAGTCTGTCATGAAACGTGTAGTATTTCACAAGCAATTGTACATAGTTAGCATGCAACAGCAGTCTATAGATGCACTACATCAATGTTTTAAGGAATAAACAACTTTGCCTTCAATCTTATCTTCTGTACCGATGTTACGTCGCCGATACCTTCGCCATTTACCTTCTAGTTTTCCTTGTTGGCCCACCTATAGCGTTTCCATGTGCACAGGTGTAGTGATTAGTGTCCCTTTTTTTATCTGAAACAAATGCTCTGGAATAGATCGTGTTTTCACGAATCTTGCTGCAGACTGCACTTACGCATGGTGTTCACGCCCTCTTTACTTTACTCAATATTTGATTCACGGGAAGAATGCCTGGATCATATTAATAACTACATCCCATTCTTTATCAATGACTTTACAATGAATGTTCTTTTGTTAGTTTTTCTTATTAATAAATTAAGTAATTTTCCGACTCAGTGCTACCTCTTCTTTGTCGTGTGGCTAGAGTTGGTGGCGACCCTATCTTTTATATTGATTTCAGTGTCAAATAGCATTTTCTTATTCAAAGTGCGCGTGGCTCTTTTAGCTATCAGGATACATTCAAAGGGCGCTTCATGCTTCTTGCACATAGCGTCCTTTTATTCACGCTACTTACAGTAGTTAAGCTATAAGTGGGGCATGAAACGGAGTTTGACCCTGAAATGTTTTATTCGGCAATTCATTTCTGCGGTGGTTCGCTTTCCGTCACTGATAGGCGCATACTTGAATTCCCGCTCAGCGAGTCCAGCGCGGCGAGCGCTTGCAACTGGCACACGGCGGCCGCGAGTGTTGGGAGGGCGCTTCGCCGGTTGGAGGAGCAGCCTGCACGCCCGGCGGCCAAAAGAATTCCTGTGGACCGACTAACCTCGCCACATCGCTCGAAAGTGAACGACGACGCGGCTACATCCAGCTACGCTACGGGTTCCGATGGTGAGTGGGACCGTTGTTGAGTGCACAGGGCGCTTGTGACTGAAAAGCTGTTACATTGTGTGTCGAGACAAAATTGTCCTTTCACAACTTGCAAGCAATTCTACTGCACCTTTTTGACTTATGGATACTGTGTTGAATCAGAAGTTGAATGTATTATTCTTCATGTTTTGTTATTTATCAGCAAGTGAAGGTACAATTTTCTGTATCCAACTGGTAAGGGCATGGTTAGTGGCCGATATCATAGGCCAACAAAGAAAAGCAACTTTTGAATGTTTCTTGCAGTCCATGAGTCAATCCTTACAAATTTGGGGTCGACAAAAACGAATATTATAATTAAATTTTTTTTCTAAGATCTAGTCTGTGTGAGACACACTAGGTGGATGTATTTCAAAAAATGGTTCAAATGGCTCTGAGCACTATGTGACTTAATATCTGACGTCATTAGTCCCCTAGAACTTACAACTACTTAAACGTAACTAACCTAAGGACATCACAGACATCCATGTCCGAGGCAAGATTTGAACCTGCGACCATAGCGGTCGCGCAGTTCTAGACTGAAGCGCCTAGAACCGCCCGGCCACAGCGGCCGGCAGGAAGTATTTCATATTAACGGATAACATTCTAATTATATACACATAATAAAATGTTTTGCACCATCTTTGTACCGAGAATTCCTGAACTTGTACAGAAAATTGGAATAGAGATCAACTATAAACATCATCTCCACCCTTTCTATTGCTCGTGAAAACCACATACCGAATGTAGTAACATCAAAGAGCGGGACCTTCAGAGGTAGCGGTACAGATTACTGTATACACCAGTACCTCTAATACCCAGTTACACGTCACCTTGTACTGATGCATACCTGCGTTCGTAGTTGCATACCATCCACAAGTTCATCAAGGATTGTTGGTCCAGATTGTCCCACACCTCAACGGCGATTCGGCGTAGATCCCTCAGAGTGGCTGGTGGGTTACGTCGTCCATAAACAGCCATTTTCAACCTATGCCACGCATTTTCGATAGTGTTCATGCCTCGAGAACATGCTGGCCACTCCAGTCGAGCGATGTCGTTATCCTGAAGGAAGTCATTCACAAGATGTGCACTATGGGGCGAGATAATTAATTTAATTACACTTCACGCAGTAGACGAGCTCTGAACTTGCGCTTTGGATATACGCTATCGCTATAGTTTTATAGTTATTCAGTTGAAACTTCTCACATCTTTATGATTAAAGCGGATCTCCCTTCTACTTAAATTTAAACATCTTAGCTTTATTTATTCGCCTACTTAATCCATCTTGCTTCCTTAATTTTTAAGACAATAACCAGAAAATCATGAATTTCAACTAAAATTTTAATTTGTGAGATCCAGAATACTGTTTCTACTACATTATTATGAAAAAGGAATCTAAATATAAATTTTTAAGTTTCTAGCTCTTTTCTGTTGCGCCAATGATTTTTACAGAAGAACGTCCAAATTTCTAAAATGGTTAAAGTTATTGAACTGATAGTCAACACATATTGATTTAGTGTTACTCCTGATATGCTAGAAACGTTTATTTACTTGATTTTTAAAGTATTGCGCAACATTTATGACGTCAGAGCTAGTTACAGTGGACTAGGCTGACACACAATGGAAAGACTGATGTGAATTTTATACGGCGTGAGTATGCTGCTTCCCTACAGATTGTAGCCACAGTGTTTGCTTGGTAGGGTAATTATGGTGTACGCTTACGTGGAAAAAGTGTTAGCGCAGCAATCGCCAACATAGTGTAACTGAGGTGGAATAAGGGGAACCAGACTGCATTGGCTGAGGCAGATGGAAAACCGCCTTAAAAAACATCCACAGACTGGCCGGCACACAGGACCTCGACACTAATCCGCCGGGCGGATTCGTGCCGGGGACCAGCACGCCTTCCCTCCCCGAAAGCAGTGCGTTAGACCGCACAGCTAACAGGGCGGTGAAGGCTTCCTAAGCTTCCTTTCCTTTCCCCTCCAAAACATGGTCAAACGCAGGATCCTTCACAATTTCTTAAATTTGTAGCGTGATAAAGCATATATTCTTTAACTTTTGCATCACTAAATTCGTAAATTTCTCTCTTATGTACTTAAAAGCCCATTCTTCTTGGTTCATACCTGTGACAAAATTATTCCTCAATCAAGTTTGATATTTAGGGGTGGAAGAGGAACATCTTTTGGGTCCACGAGAGGCTAGACCACGACATATTTCTCGCAACGGTTAAGAATTCTTGCAGGCCAGTCTCCTTTAATACAACGCGGTTTCCTATCCGTACTGTCCCACATATAGAAGCAGAATTGTTTTCTGTACCTCAGTTGCATCCCTAAGAGTATGGTAATGACTTTTAGATCAACACAGATCTTCCATTTGAGTTTATGATATTTGACTGAGTCTAAGAGGAATGTCATATTTGCATACGTTTCCTTAATGTGAACTGCATGACCAACAGGAATAGAAGGAAGAGAGTTGCCATTGTGTCATGGTTCAAATTCAAAGATTTTATGAAGCTATTAATGTCGCAGGAAACAGCAAGATTGTTTTGTTCTCCAAAAAGGGAAACAGTTCCATGTGAAGTTTTCTATACTGTGAGTCTGTGATATCACTTTCAAGAAGATTCCATTGCTGTAGTCTTGACCCAAGAATCTATGCCTTCTCCTTTGACAGGTCAAGGTCTCTAATGAGATCGCTCAATCCCGTTTGACTCTGCGCGGTTTATCATTCTGCTCCAACAAAATCGGGGTCACGTTATGTGGAAGGCTTGTTTGGTTCTTCTTCTTCTTGTTCGATAATGTCTTCATTTTCTACATCAAACACACAATTTTCGGGTGGAGCAGGAACTCGTGAACTGTCTGAATGCGGAATGGGCCGATTAGCAGACCGAAGATTCGGGTACTGAACTGTTCTTTTCTTCATAGACAATCCTGCCTTTATAGGTGGAGTCAAGCAGAAATGGCAGCCATCTGCATGGTTTCTAGGCTCCCGCCAAACCGTAGACACAGAAAAAGCCATACATTATTTCTTATTATTCAGCCTTTCTCGCAGTGTAACTGACCATGCGCTGCAACATATATGTGGAGCATAAGACTTATCCTGGTCCCCTACTTTAGTACCGGAATAATGCTGCTAGGCAGTCTTCACAAGAGGCGTCAGATTACGTTTCAGTACGAAAATGTTATTTCACCACAAATGTAACAAAAAATTATTCACCATATTTACACATTTTTGTGGCACACTTACGAATTTTACTCTACAAAAGAACTGTCAAACGAGATGTTCTGCTATAATTACAGCAGAAACTGTATCACACTCTTAGTCACAGTAACAGTATTTACACCATGTGATCAGAAGAATCCGGACACTTCCAAAACATACGTTTTTTAAATATCGTGCATTGTGCTGCCAGCTACTCCATATCAGAGACCTCAGTAGTTATTAGGCATCATGAGAGAGCAGAATGGGGCGCTGCGTGGATCTCATGGACTTCGAATGTGGTCAGGTAATTGGGTGCCATGTGTGCACGAGAGGTTACCACACTCCTAAACATCCCTGTCCACTGTTTCCGATGTGATAGTGAAGTGAAAACTTGAAGGGACACGTACAGCACAAAAGCGTAATGGCCGGCCTCGTCTGTTGACTGACAGAGACCGCCGACGGTTGAAAAAAATGGCTCAGAGCACTATGGGACTCAACTTCTGATGTCATTACTCCCCTAGAACTTAGAACTGGTTAAACCTAACTAACCTAAGGACATCAGACACATCCATGCCCGAGGCAGGATTCGAACCTGCGACCGTAGCGATCTCGCGGTTCCAGACGGCAGCGCTTAGAACCGCACGGCCACTTCGGCAGGCGCCGACGGTTGATGAGGGTCGTAATGTGTAATAGGCACACTTATCCAGGCCATCACACAGCAGTTCCGAACTTCATCAGGATGCACTCCAAGTACTATGACAGTTAGGCGGGAGGTGACAAAATTTGGATTTCATGGACGTGCTGCTGCTCATAAGCGACACACCACACCGGTAAATGGCCTCGGGCATGGATGTGTGTGATGTCCTTAGGTTAGATAGGTTTAAGTAGTTCTAAGTTCTAGACGTTCTAGATGTTAAGTCCCATAGTGAAGAGAGCCATTTGAACCAAATGCCAAACGACGCCTCACTTGGTGTAAGGAACGGAAACGTTGGATGATTGAACAGTGGAAAAACGTTGTGTGGAGAGACGAATCACGGTACACAATGTGATTATCCGATGGCAGGGTGTGGGTATGGCGAATGCCCGGTGAACGTCATCTGCCAGCGTGTGTAGTGCCAAGAGTAAAATTCGGTGGCGGTGGTGTTATGGTGTGGTCGTGTTTTTCATGGAGGGGGCTTGCACCCCTTTTTGTTTCGCGTGGCACTATCACAGCACAGGCCTATACTGATGTTCGTTCTTTCTTCCCACTGTTGAAGAACAATTCGGGAATGGCGATTGCATCTTTCGACACGATCGAGCACCTCTTCATAATCCACGGCCTGCGGCGGAGTGGTTACATAATAATAACATCCCTGTAATGAACTGGCCTGCACAGAGTCCTGACCTGAATCCTATAGAACACCTTTGGGATGTTTCGGGACGCCGACTTCGTGCCAGGCCTCAGCGACAGACATCGGTACCTCTCCTCAGTGCAGCACTCCGTGAAGAATGGGCTGGCATTCCCCAAGAAACCCTCCTGCACCATATTTAATTTATGCCTGCGAGGGTGGAAACAATCACAAGGCTAAGGGTGAGCCAACACCATATTGAATTTCAGCATTACCGATGGATGGCGCCACGAACTTGAAAGTCATTTTCAGCCAGGTGTCCGGACGCTTTTGATCACATAGTGTATATTTACGACGTACAACCGCCTTCAGACCATTTGTGCTTTGTTACTGGACAGTTGCAACAACTCCGGAAACAAAATTTCCCCCAAATTGAAAATGTTGACTATAAAACTGAAATATCAATTTATCTCCAAAGCAAAAGGTAATCTATGACTTATGGCGAATTTTTCAGGAGATGGAGATGCATAAGAATTAACTATTTTCGAACCCGAAACATTTTCATTGTTGGCCAGTGTGTTGAATGCTTAGTCTAAGACAGCTGCATTTTTTTCTTTGAACCATCTCTTGGTGTTTTCGAATATCATCACTTTCACCGGCACGTTGGTTCTCTAGTTCATTTCTTGTTCAGCTCTAATGTTCTCCATTTCCAGCCCAGGCTAAAGATTATTTACCTTTAACGAGATTTATAAGTGTAAAACTATTTTGTGTATTACTGAATGATTTTTGAATGTCTATTTCGCACTTGACCAAGTTGTTGGTTTCTCAATAAATAACGAAGTATAAAGATAGTTTGGAAATCGCTTCTCCTTGAAGGGAACTTGTGTTTAAGATTGTTTGAAGGATATAAATAAATGTTAAATTATGATCAAACTGTTACGCACGGCCCTTGATTCCAGTACAATCACTTCTAAAACCGTTACAATTTTCTGTCCTCAAGACCTGATCAGAAGCGTATCAGAGTGTACCATTCACATAGAAATTATGTTACTAAAAACTTAACACATAACTTCCTTCAACTCTTGTATTAGCACATAGTCATCAGTCAACCTTCCTCGATTGTAGCTTTGAGTTAGTCGAATGTGCGAAGAGATGGGAAAACAGTAATTGCAATATGTTCCCTTATTTACTTACTGAATACTGGGTTGCCTGTTTTGGAGGAACTTGAGCTAATGGCAGGGAGTACATAAATAAGTGGAGGCCTGTGCACTCCTAAAGAACCACATGTTTCCTTCTGGCACTTCTTTCTGCCTTTTGCTATTAAGTATAATCCATCTAAAGTGGAATTGTTTGTAAAATAAATAGATGTTTGACATTGTTTTTCCTCTTGTATGTAACTATTATTTAGGATTATAAGATACAGTATGTGTTCTGGTTTCTATACTTTCTGCAGTGTTCTGATGTGAATGCTCATGTGTCGTGGTTCCTGTGCAAAGGCAGGGTGAACTGATGTTGTAGACAGTGATTGTAAGAGATTTGATTTGGCTGCAAAGAGTAATTGTATTCCTGCTTTGAAACTTTTCTAATGTTTTGAGAGTTATGTTGCTCTCGATACTGACCAGTAGCTGTGTGGTTTTATGCTGTTGTTTCAGTAGTATAATCAGCGGTGCCCATGTCTTTATGTTCTTTCTAACGCCTAAATGTCTTTCTCCTCAGTGGAGATTCGTTAATCATCTTCTGTATAGTTTAACAGTTTCGCCTCGCCACACAAAGAATTGTGTCCGCATCTACGACTGAATGAAAGCAGGAAGCCTAAACGTGAGTCATTTGTGGGGCTTCTGCAAAACTTTCTTTATACACTGAGCAAATAAGCAACACGAACAAGGAGCTGAGCGACATAAACATATGTTGGGAGGTGTGTTTCTACATCAGAAACATGATTTTTCAAATTTCGCCGCAGTCTCATAAGAGCGACGCTAATACCGCCACTATGAGAACCCCAATCACGCTTGCTTTAAATTCACGCTACAATGATCGTGTGCTTTAGTTATCTTTGCAATTGGACGTGGTGAATTGACGTTAGTGAAAAATGCCTTTAAGGCGACAACGATGCCATTGGCAATACCTCACTGAATTTGGACGAGGTCATGTAAATGGGCTACGGGAAGCTGATGTTGCTTCTGCGATACTGCAGAAAAACTTTGTAGGAATGTTGCTACTGTGCATGATTGCTGGGAGTAGTATCCACGAGAGTGGACGGTCCCCAGAACACCGGGTTTCTGTTGACCAAGTGGCACTACAAAGAGGGAAGAGCATCGAGCTCAACGTAAGGCTCTGTCACATCGTACTGGATCTGAAACAGCAATTTGAGCAGTAGTTGACACCACAGTGAAACAGCGAACTGTTACAAATAGCTTGCTTCCAGGACAAGCGCCCTGTAGCGTACATTCTACCGACCCGAAACCAATACCGTCTGCGAGTTTCTTGCTACAAAGTGATGGCAGTGTGTTGGCTAGAAAGAGGCCAGCTGAGGACTTTCACCCAACATGTCTGCGTGCTAGCCAGACAGCACATACAGCTGGAGTTTTGGGCTGGGATGCGATTTCGTATGACAGCAGGAGCACCCTCATGGTTATCCCAAGCACTCTTGATTGCAAATTCGTACGTCAGTCTGGTGATTGGACCTATCGTGCTCCATTAATGAACAGTATTCCAGAGAGTTTTTTCCGACAGGTTAACGCTCGTCTGCATACCGCTGCTGTACTAGAACATTCTCTACAGAGTGTCGATACATTGCTTTGGCGTGCTCGATCACAAGATCCAACTCCAATCGAGCGCTCATGGGACATCATTGGATGGCAACTCCTCTGTTGACCGACCAAGTGCAGCAGGTGTGAAACCCCATCTCGCAAACTGTACAATACAATGCATGTATGTCTGCATGCTTGAATTCAACATTCTGCCGATTACACCGTTTATTAACGTACCAGCATTTCTATTTGCAATGGCTTACCTAGTGCTTACATCAAGCAGTGATCTTGCAATGTTAATCAAGTAAATATGCTACCTAGACAAATGTATTCCCGAATTTTCATTATTCTATATTAATTATTTTTTAGTGTTTAGACTTTCTTCGCCAGTATATAAGCAAAACTGCATCCAATGTTGTGTTTTACTCTATGTACAAAGAAGTGAAAAGCGCGGTGTCTGGACTGTAATACATCTTCTCAAACGATTCCCATCAACTGGATGTCAATTACGCGAATTGAAGGTCGCTAACCAGTTACCCAGCTGGGGAAAGAAAAACTGCAGCATAACTTGGTATCCGCAACACTGAGAGGTGAATGCTATACTAAAAGGTAGAGCGAAAAAAAGTTGAGCCAGGTGGAATTGGATGCTTAAGCTTTCCGGTTCTTTGTCAAACGCTCTTCCAGTAGACCATTAGACTAGATGCACAATTGATCACGCTTGTTGCTGACTTAGGACACCGCTGCTCTCTCGAGTTATTGCCGCTGTTTGGTAGCTGGTAATGACATCGTTTTCTCAAGTTACATTAAACAACCTTAATTCAGATAATTTGCACGAAATGTTAAAAATTATACACAAACTCTTCCTCGTGTATTAGTGTATCTATGGTGGGAACCAGATCAAAATACCTGCAGCAGGTCCTGAGGTTAGCGTTCACGTACAGGTGGACGCAAGGGGGCGACATCAGTTTATAAGTATAGAGACTATTTAAGAAACAAAACACATGTTCGTATCTTTATAAAGAACAAAATTCCAATAAAGTTATTTATGGTGGCTAATACACCTCTGACAGAGCAGAGGATCTCTTTTTATTTATAAGGGGCAGTCAAATGGGATCTAGACTAATCTAGACTATCGTATGGAGCGGAGTTTGAGACTGTGTGGAGGATGTGTTCCCCGGCGTAACTTTTACAGCTTAGTCTAGATATCCCTGGCAACATGTGGGCCTACCATTACGCATTCTCCAAATTTCCCTATGTCATTTCCATATTTTTAGACCCTGAAGAACGTCTTTCGTTGGCGTCGGCTTGCTTCGGACGAGGCGGTGCAGACCTGGAGACGATCATGGTTCTGTAGGACACAGCAGATATATTTGCATGAAAGCATTGACAATCTTGTCTCACAGCGCGGTAAATGATTTTAATAGTTACAGTGACTACTTTTAAAATAATAGAAAGTTTCCTTACTTTTAGACATCTCTGTCGTTTTCATTTGAGTGCTATAATACTGTAACTGCATTTACGTAGTTTGTGCAAACAAATACCAAATTTGGTTTATTACGTACTATGCCCCACGTATAACACTTCCGTCCGCTACTGCGGAAGTTGGAAGCAGATCGTGAAATGGAGCCTTGTTAAAGCAAATGGTTCAAATGGCTGAGAGCACTATGGGACTCTACATCTGAGGTCATCAGTCTCCTAGAACTTAGAACTACTTAAACCTAACTAACCTAAGCACCTCACACACATCCATGCCCCAGGCAGGATTCGAAACTACGACAGTAGTGGTCGCGTGGTACCAATTATGGTATAAAGCAACAAAGCAGTGTTACCTCCTGAAAGGAATTTTGTTGAGTTGACCGCGATTTACCTAACGGAGGTGGCTTATCGGAAGTGAAAGTTAGAATTATGTAAATATTTAAACGGTAACAAACAATATTTTGCCTATCCACTGTGTCCAAATGATGATAAAAACGGTCGCCAGCCTAATTAGGCATAAGAATGAGTAACATTCTTGTTCTAGAAAATAGATATGAGTAACTTTAATGGACAGACACAGCCTATATCACATGAGAGCGCAATGAACTCAGTCACTAGCAGATGTTGACGTTAAAGAAAGTGCTAACAGTTATAGGAGAACAAGACTATTTACATAAGGACAAAAGAAAATGACATACACTTTTACCTTCAAGGTTTGGTCAAACTGAATGGTTTCAATAATATTACTATTAAAGTGCACTTTAGGAATATACAATTAAGCATAGATTTAGTCTCACTTTTCAAACATTTTCCTATCCGACATGAGATGTGAATAAAGTTCACTGCAAAATTATAAATCTTTCTTTTACCAATTACTTTTCTAACTGACGTGGAAGCAGACAACAGCGGACCTACCAGACTTCCCTGGGGCACTCCAGATGATACCCTCACCTCCAATGAACACTCACCATCGTGGACAACGTACTGGGTTCTATTACTTAAGAAGTCCCATATGCTCGTACCTTAGTTAGGAGTCTGTACACATCACAGCATCATCAGCAAACATCCGCACAATTGTTGTCCACCCTATGCAAAAGATCATTTATGTAGATAGAAAACAACAGCGGACCTACCACACTTCCCTGGGGCACTCCAGATAATACCCTCACCTCCGACTGGGTTCTATTACTTAAGAAGTCTTCGAGCCACTCACATATTTGGGAACCAATCCCATACGCTCGTACCTTAGTTAGGAGTCTGCAGTGGGGCACCGAGTCAAACGCTTTCTGGAAGTCAAGGAATATGGCATCCATCTGATACCCTTCATCCATGGTTCGCAAGATAACATGTGAAAAAAGGGCGAGTTGCGTTTCACAGGAGAGATGCCTTCTAAAGCCATGCTGATGCATGGACAGCAACTTCTCTGTCTCAAGGAAATTCATTATATTCGAACTGAGAATATGTTCGATAATCCTGCAACAAACCTATGTTAAGGATATTGGTCTGTAATTTTGAGGATCCGTCCTTCTACCATTCTTATATAGAGGCGTCACCTGCGCTTTTTCCAGTCGCTCGGGACTTTAGGTTGGGCAAGGGATTCGCGATAAATGCAAGCTAAGTAAGGAGCCAATGCAGTTGAGTACTCTCTGTAAAACCAAATTGGAATCCCATCTGGACCTGGAGATTTATTTATTTTCAACCCATTCAGCTGCTTCACAACCCCAGGGATGTCTATCACTATGTCCTCCATGCGGTAATCTGTACCAGACTCAAACGGCAGTATGTTTGTACGATCCTCCTGCGTGAAAGATTTCTCAAATGCTAAATTTAAAATTTCAGCTTTCGTTTTGCTGTCTTCCGTTGCCAGGCCAGACTGATCAGTGACTGACTGGATGGAAGCCTTCGACCCGCTTATCGATTTTACGTAAGGCCAGAATTTCCTTGGGTTTTCAGCAAGATCTTTTGCTAAGGTATGACGGTGGTAGTGCCTGTATGCTTCGCGCATCGTTCTTTTACAGCAACACGATTCTCTACTAACTTTTGCCTGTGCTCATTCTCCCGATCTTTCTTGTACCGCAACTGTCTTTGCTTCCTGAGCATTCTCCGAATTGCGCTGTTAAACCACGGTGGGTATTTTCCGTCCGCAACCCACTTTTTCGGCACATCCTTCTCCAATTTGTGGTTTACAATGTCTTTAAAATTTACCCATAATTATTCCACGTCCATCGTACAGGAATTAAATGAAGTCGATTCATTTACTAAGTGGTATGCTAACAACTGCTTAACTGCTCTTCCTAGTAAGAATACTCACCTAGCTTTCTTTACGACTTTTTAACTTTCGTAACCATAGTCGTAATGACAACATCATGATCATACATCCCTGTCTCAACACTGACACCGTCGATGAGGTCTGGTCTGTTCGTGGCTACCAGATCTAAAATATTTCCATTACGTGTTTGCTGTCGTTGTACCTGCTCAAGACAGTTTTCGGATAATATGTTCAAAAGTAGTTCACACGACGGCTTGTCTGTACCACGTGTAATGAATCCATAGACATCCCAGTCTATACTTGGTAGGTTGATGTCGCCTCCGATTAATATAGCATGACCCGGGTACTTCTGCGATACAGAGTGTAGACTCCCTTTGAATGAATCTAGAACTGTCACGGTGGACCCTGGTAGCCAGTAATAACACCCAACAATTAACTTTACTTCTCCTAGCTCTGGTAAACGTGTCCAGATAACTTCAATATTAAGATGGCTCAGAGCACTACATATGAGGTAATCAGTCCCCTAGACCGTAGAAATACTTAAACCTAATCTAAGGACATCACACACATGCATGCCCAAGACAGGATTCGAACCTGCGACCGTGGCAGCAGCGCGGTTCCAGACTGAAGCGTCTTGAACCGTTCGGCCACACTGGCCGGCCAGATCACAATCACACTCCACTTCAACCTCAGTAGACACAATATTTTTGTCAACTGCAATGAAGGCACCACCTCCTACCGTGTCTAATATGTCTTTCCGATACACGTTCCAACCCTCACTAAATATTTCAGAACTTCGTATCTCAGGTTTCAGCCAGGTCTCAGTTCCGAGAATAAATTGCGCACCACACACTCCCTGGAGGGCTGTAAATTAAGGAACTTCATTCCGAACACTGAAAATTTACTGCTAACATCTTGATAGCTGTAGTGTCTTTACACTGAGTGCGTCCTGATTTCCCTGCCTGCACGTCGAGTGGTGAGTGTTCATAAGGACATCTCCCACTACTGCCTAGCCTAAAAAAAACCCATGTGCACGCCATAAGTACTCTGCTACCCGAGTAGCCGCTTCCGTTGTGTAGTGCACCCCTGACCTATCTAGGGGCGTCCTACAATTCCCCACCCAACAGCCCAAGTCTAGAAATCTGCAGCCAAGACCGTCACAGAGTCGACGAAGCCTCTGGTTGAGACCCTCCACTCGGCTCCAAACCAAAGAACCCCGATCCACTCTGGGAACGATGCTGCAAGTAGAGAGCTCTGCTTGCACCCCGCGTGCGAGGCCAGCGGTCTTCACCAAATCCACCAGCCGCCTGTACGAACTGAGGATCGCCTCAGAACCCAAGGGACAGGCATCATTGGTGCCGACGTGAGCAACTACTGGCAGGCGACTGCACCCCGTACGCTCGATAGCCCCGGGCAAGGCCGCCTCTCCATCTTGGATGAGGCCCCCCGGCAGACAAACCGAGTGCACTTTGGAATTCTTTCCAGCCTTGTAGGCTATTCAGACGGGCTTAACTTTGTATTTTTTAAACAAAAGTAGTCAGGGTTTTTCTAAAACCGATTGCAAAAAAAAAAAAAAAAAAAAAAGACTGCTGTGCTCTGGCGTGAAAATGTGCACTTCCGATAGAATGCGTTTAAACTATTAACCATATTGTTTCTAGAATACAAATTGTTTCTCAGTATACAGGTTTTTAAACAAAAATGGTATACACAGCAACGAGCTGGTTTGTTTTCTTCCTTGCAGTGGGATTTAACAGAAAACTATGAAGTTGTACGTGTTTATTGCTTATCGGCTTATTATTAGCATACTACTACGGAATCTGAATTCACAACGTCAGAGAGACGGGGGAGAGAAGATGGACAGAGAGGAGGGGCGAAGTAATGGGCATAGGGAGGAGAAAGACGAGATGGACAGAGAGAGGAAAGATGGTGACAGAGAGGTAGGAGGAGGGGGAGATTGACAGAGAAGATTATGTACAAAGAGAGATGGGGGGAGGAAGAGGGCGCCAGAGAGAAAAGGCAGAGGAGATTAGGATGTAAAAAAATGAAAAATGGCTCTGAGCACTATGGGACTCAACATCTGTGGTCATAAGTCCCCTAGAGCTTAGAACTACTTAAACCTAACTAACCTAAGGACATCACACACATCCATGCCCGAGGCAGGATTCGAACCTGCGACCGTAGCAGTCGCGCGGTTCCTGACTGAGCGCCTAGAGGATGTAAATAAACTGCAAAGCATTGCTCCGTTCACTATTGTTATGTATAAAGTCTGCTAATGTATTAACGTGCTTCTTAAATATACTGACATGAACACAATGAATTAAGATACATTTTATAGTTGAAGTATATGACTAATCTTAAACAGTCTGCAAGACGAGACGACATGTAATATGACACGCGGGAAAACTGGACGAGCTGTATGTCAGTAATAATAGGATACATTTTATGCTTACGGAACATACCAACAATATGACAGGCTATATTGCACAAAAAAGTGGTCATGACTGGCTTTGACGTTCTTAATCAATGGAATGCACATAACGGTATCCAGTTTCATTAGACGAAAATTTGAGCAGTTGACAGTCTCGTTGGATTTCCAGGCGTTTTTCAAATGTTACAACAGTTTAACGAAATATCTGTGGATGCAGATAACAGACTTGCGGATGCTACTGAAACCTTTACAGATGTGAATGTATCTTCCGACTTAAACATGATCACCTTTATAGTTTTTCAGATCTAGCTGAAATAAATAATTAGTTTTACCCGTAAATGTATCGTCGTGCATTTAAGAACACCAGCCGGTTAGTGCAAAAAGAGAGAGATCAGTTAACTGAGAAACAAGTAATTTAAAGAGCCTAAGGGGAGTGTCGTTACGAGAACGACTAAAGGAGAAAGGAAAGGAAAGCGAAAGGCTTACCGATGTCAGCTGCATCGGAACATCACACGGAATCAGCCGTAGTCAGTGAAAATGCGTGTCGAACCGTGTTTCGAAATCGGGATCTCTTGCTTGCGTTTTTTTTTTTTTTTTTTTTCACGGAGGAGAGGCGTGGAAGGGAGGTCGTGGAGGGCAGAGTGAGCAGGGGTTGTAACCCGAGGCCAGACCACAGTGTCCCCTTCGCCCGACATGTTATTGGGAATGTTGAGGGGAAATGAAAAGTGGGAAATTCCTTTTCTTAAGGTTTATTTATTTACTTATTTTAATTAGTATTTGCTTTATACCCCACTCAAAATACGTGTACCTAGCACCGCATCGTGCACTAAGTAAACAAAACAAATATCTCGGTACGTTCCTATACCGAGGTAATAGATATGGCGAAACGAAAAATGTGCCTCTTACACGGTGCATAAGGCTACGTCGCTACTCTCCTTACGCTTCATCATCCAGATGTGTCTTCACGCATGTCGTATGTTATTCCACCGAAAATCGGACATGTTCTTATCAGCTCAGTCAATGGGTTTCTTCTCCTACCTCTTGAAGAAGATCCAGCCCCTTGGAGGATCGGTAGGACACTCCTTTAGTAACTAGAAAAATGCTGTCCATATTTTGGGTTCCGTGCAATCTTACAATGACGTTCTTGTTGGTAGTTCCAAAAGTCCAATACATCTTTAGGTCGAACGTTAAATAAACATTGTACCGTGCACCCATGGACCCAAATGACCGCTTTGGTTTTGGTGCACGGGGGATACTGTTCATTCCGAAATAGTAGAAGACGAGGTGTGGTATGTTCAGGCGTCAATTGTAGAAAATACGACAAAATTGGTCGTACGAAACGCCATACGTCTGCGGCGCCACATCTCCGACGGTGCTCGTCCGTCTCCAGTACTTCGCAGTCTGCAAATAGGGACGAGTCCGTCATATTTGTCTTCTGGAGACGTCATAGGGTGATCTGATCACTGTTGACTGTGATGTACCACGTTTATCGGACGTCTGTATCCAGTGAAACCAAGTGTTATGTCCACCACACCACCTCCCAGCTAATAGGATATTTTGGCCTCCACCACGTTTGGTGAACGTCTCTGTTGTAGGACGCGATATATATCCCGCACCGCCACATGTTTCGCTGGTCGTACTGCGATAAGGACATAGCTGTGTTCAATGTAAAAGTGCCCGAAGTACTAAAAGGGTGGGAGTATGCCTTGCGTCGTCAGTGGGGGCTCCCGCAGCAAACCCGTCAAACTTTCCGAATTGTGGCGCCACAGCTTGATACGCGAGCTGACGAACAAAGCCACCGCTCAGTCGTGGACATGGACTAGGCCAAGCCCTGTCCTTTCTGGGGGAAGGATCAGCGACTCATAACTTGTTCAAGCTGGTGGAGACTCTGTAATTGTGTGGGGCGTATGCAGTTGGAGTGATATGGACCCATGATACCTTTAGATGCGACTCCGGCATGTGACACAAACGTAAGCATCCTATCTGATCATCTGCATACATTCATGTCCATTGCGCATTCTGATCATTATTGAGCATATCTGGGATGCCTTGCAACGTGCAATCAGAAGAGATCTCCACTCTCTCGTACTCTTAGGGACTTGTGGACAGTCCTGCGTGATTCACGGTGTCAATTCCCCTCATCACTACTTCAGACGTTAGTCGAATCCAAACCTCGTTGTGTTGCGGCACTTCTGCGTGCTCGCGGGGGTCCTATAAGATATTAGGCAGGTTTACCAGTTTCTTTGGCTCTTGCCTGGATGTTCAATTGAATTTAGAGTTTTAATTTAATTTTGGGCCAAATGGTGTCATAGCTGTTTCATCATACAAAAAATTAACTTTTTTCACCATAGTGTAAATAATTAATTCACCACCACTTTCCATTATCTTTCTAGTATAAAATCGAGCACCACTACAAAGTTATCCATAAATTGATGCCCCGAATTATGTCCCCTATCTAATTTGTGGTTTTCCCTTTTGGGTCTGGTGTGGGTGGACACTCTCAAGGGCCTTAACGCTGGGCCTCATAGGAAACCGTGGCTGTCCTCAGTATCAGCATGCCTTATTAAATGTGACACATCATCATCAGATTCTGCCAGTACAGAATAGCTTTCACATTTCCGCCGTATTACCATGGGTGCCAGGAGAGTTGTATTCTTTAGGTTAAAACTAAAATACCGGCATATTTGAAACAAATTCATCAGAAAATTTGTCCGAAAGAACAGACGCCGTTGGAGACCCTGCAGCCCCTTTAATGAAATTACAATTAAATCAATACCATTAGCACACAATTACAACTGTCCTCGCTGATGTATATCAACGAACGTCAGCAGCTTGTCCACGTAATCACAATTCAGATTTAAACGTTTAAAATGTCTCTTATTTTATCATATTCCTCGTTTAATTATACATCCTGACAAATTCCCTCTACGTAAAATTCAACCACCTGAGATTACAGCAAGGTGCTGACATCTTGAAGTGCTACGATGGAGTCAGAGCACCTGAAAGCTAAGATACTTTCTCTTGCGCATGAAAAGGTGGGAGTCACTGGGAGGTATTCTGAACTGTTAGAGCTGGTGTTCTAACACATCTTATTTAATCAGATGCATCAATTCTTGTAATTTACGAAGATAATGTGGCAGAAAGGAGTTTTTGGACCCAGTCAGCACAGAGCAAGTGATATACTAATGCTTGAGTAGCTGTCACATACCAAATACGCAACAAAAACTGCTACTAGCTGTTCAACAGGTAAGATACTGTGTAGCGTTGTAGCGTTGTTTTTCACCAGAAATTAGTTCTATTTTCCGTATAGTTTGGTGCTTACACACGTGGTTGGCTACTTCTAACCTCATCTTGAGTATTTTTGTTTACACTTTGACAGAGATGACACCACTGATGCACCACATCTTCGCTCATCACTTTCAGCCCCTATGCCGTTCAGATTTCTTGATAAATATCATAAAATATATGTTGAAAACTTTGTTTATGACGGACATCTGACATTTTGTACAGAGGTTGAGAATTTTCTCTGTGATGTGTAATTTATTCGCGAACTCGCTCGCTATTTATTTCTATTTTAGTATTTCTTAAATATCTTTTTTTTACCAATTTTATAATGATAATTATATAAACTATGCACTGACTCGTTCTGTGACAATGTGACTTTGGCGCACATGCTCGCACGGAACCTGATAAATAGTACAAAAATGAAATGAAGTACGTTTGACATTGGAAATCGCGTTAGCTGTCGGATTTCGGATTTAGCGGAGTATTCAGTCACAACATTCGTTTTGAAATGCTGCTGTATGCAAATGAGAAGCTATATGGCTCTCTTTCTGCTGAAGTTCTACGTAAGCTGATCTGTTTGTGAGTGGGTGTAGCACCGGTTATACTTGCTCCGTGGTTTCCATCCAACTTGAAAAAGAACATTACTTCCACGATAGTATTCGCATACATTTGAGCATATATTACCTGTCAAAGAAGCAAAAGCCGTGAAAGAGATGTAACAGTTCAGGAGGGAGTGAGAGAAGTTATTCAGTATCTACAATGAAAACGTGGAAAGGAAATGAAGGAGAAATTTCGAAAAGGAAGTAAAGTTCACACAGGACGAATTTACTCGTACAACTTTCAGGTTTGCCGATAACACAGCAATTATGTGAGAGACAGCAACATTATTAATGTAATCGAATTAAATACGCCACTGATAGAGGAATTAGATTAGTAAATAAGTGCTAAATATGATGAAGTGTTCTATTTGAGTAGGAAAGTAACTTATGGTGATCGAATTAGACAGGAATATAAAATGAAAAGGAGGAACAGACTAAAAATCTTTTCTGACACATAGAATTTAATTATCACCTAATATGAATTTAAATATTGGGAAGTGATTTCTGAAGATATTCTTCGGGAGTGTAGTCTCGTTCAGATGCGAAACGTTGACGAGAAACCAGACAAGCGGACAAGAGAAGTATTTGGAATGTACTACAGAATAATGTTCTAATGATGATGGGTAGATTAGATAACTAGTGCCGAGAGTAAGGAATCCACTGCAAAAGTTGAGTAAAGGAAGGGACTTGTTGATATTACACTTCAACAGGTAATAGAGATAAGTATGGAGGCTAAGAACTGTACAGGGAGACCAAAGTGCAAAGAGAAGTCTTTGAATTGAAAACTAGAACAAATTAAATCTTTGAAACTGTCTCATTAAAGTCTATACACCGTTTCTACGTTCAGTAATGTAAGCCAGTGTAGTAATTTCCCAAGTGATAATTATGACAGGCACTCGGTTCAGAAAACTTATGTTCCCGTAAGAGAACCTCATGATTCGGATCCGCTGGCAGCCTTTGGGATACAAACATAAACAGATGCTTACTCGGATGTACATAAACGAATGTAGCCGGCAGAGCAGAGCAGTGAGAGTCCGTGAAGCGGAGCGGGCGGTTGCAGTGGCGCGCTGCTGCGCAACCCCCATGGGCTCCGCGTCCAGAGCAGAGCAGAGCAGCAGTGGTAGCGGGCGGCCTCTTTGAAGCCGGCGGCATGGCGGGCACGTCCCGGTCGTGTTTACCGAGGGCGCTCGCTGCGGGCGCCGACACAGCCGCAAGAGGTCCCTCCGTGCGGCCCGCAGCGGCCGGCCGGTTACGGTTATCCCGCCGCAAAGCCGCGCTGTGCAGGCTCCGGTCTGGTGGCGGGATCTGCCCCAATATTAAAATGCTGCCCGCGCTCTGCACGCGCCACAGGCATGCCGACCCGCTGCCCAGATTACGGCTTGTGGGCGGCCGGTTGACGGAAAACTGGACTTTACAATTAAGCTGGTCAGTTGAGGCTGCTGTCCACGTATTTATCTCCACAGGCGGATGCAGTAAGTGGTTGCCATGGAGGAAATCATAGGAGGAAATTTTATTAAAAGAATTTATATTTTTAATTTTTCCAGCTACCTCCAGAGGATAAAGTGATATAAAAATTTCAAAATGGGTGGACGGGAAAGATCGTGGGGGGGGGGGAACCACTATATGAAATCTGCAGAGAAGGCGATCATACTGTGGTGCACAAAAATACAGAAACACCAAAACCACGACAAAAAAAAATGGTTCAGATGGCTATGAGCACGATGGGATTTAACTTCTGAGGTCATCAGTCCCCTAGAACTTAGAACTACTTAAACTTAACTAACCTAAGGACATCACACACATCCATGCCCGAGGCAGGATTCGAACCTGCGACCGTAGTTGTCGCGCGGTTCCAGACTGTAGCGCCTAGAACCACTCGGCCACCCCGGCCAGCAAAACCACAACACATTACCATATCTAATACGATGTACGAAATCAGTTGGCATTCAACCAGCTTCCAGTCGTCTCCAAATGGATGATTGCAGATCCTGTACCGTTTTTTATAGAAGCTTTATTCCATTCTTCTTGCAAAATAGTGGCAAGTTCAGGCAACGATGATGGAGGTGGAAAGCAATCATGCCCCTTCTCTCCAAAGTAGACAATCAAGTACGTATCTCAGTGTTACTGAAACCTAGTGACTGTGTTAGTCATGGCAGATGCGACAGTGTTCATAAAAGCAATCCTGGACGATGCGAGATATGTGAACAGACGTCCTGTCGTCTGGCACGACACATTTCCCATTGCAGAACAAAAACTGTACCAAGGGACGGACTTGATAAGCCAGAATGGTCAAATATTCCTTATCAGTAATGCCACCTTGTAGAGTACCCATGCCGCCGACTGATTATTACGTTATGACTGACCTAATCGTCACGTTTTCCGCAGTATATTTCACTCTTGGGACGTAAGGTCTTCCAGAAGAAGAGGGGAAAAAAAGAAAAAACAAACAGTGTTAAGACTCTCCCGACCAAATCATTTTCCTTCATTGCCCCATAGCCCAGGTTTCATTGCTGCAACGCCGCGTTTTCCTGTTGCGACGATCTGCATCCGTGATTACTAGTTTTGGAAATCCAGCAGACCATGCAATTGTCTGCTTCTGAAGGTCCCATCATGTTGTTTTGGCGCGCACGGTGTTCGCTATATTGGATCCTTCTGTGACTTTTAAAGCTGTCATCACAACCCTCTTCAATGAACGTCTCTCACTATTACTCAACACACGCATTCTTCACCTTTGTCACATAGCGGAATATCTTTTTATGCTTTCCCTGTACGCGGTATACGTCTTCGACATGGTGCCTCTTGAATCACCAGATACTTCGACTGCCTTGACTACGGAAGCACACTCTATACAAGCACCAACAATTCGCCGACGTTCGGAATCTCTTATCTCGAGCATAAGGCACTCACAACTGAACGAGGTACTTTTATGGTCAAGACTGACACTTGCAACGTGTTGAGTACATTTCACAGCTGCAGTTCGTCCTCAAATGCAACATCACAACCTGTATATTTGGCTAGTACCTACATTTATGGCTCTGAGCACTATGGGACTCAACTGCTGTGGTCATAAGTCCCCGAGAACTTAGAACTACTTAAACCTAACTAACCTAAGGACAGCACACAACACCCAGCCATCACGAGGCAGAGAAAATCCCTGACCCCGCCGGGAATCGAACCCGGGAACCCGGGCGTGGGAAGCGAGAACGCTACCGCACGACCACGAGATGCGGGCCTACATTTATGTTCAAGCATGCAATTCTGGTGGTGTTTCCATAGTTCCGCCCAGTCCCTGTGAAACTTGGCAGAGAATCGGCTACGATTTGGAGAAAGGGAAATGCCTGCGATAGTTCTCGTCTCACTTAAACGCTTTGACTGAACCAGTTGGCTCTATATTTGTGTAAATTTAACCTGATAAGAGTGTGAACAGTCTCTTATTTTCGGCTAAATATTGTCACTTGTGATAACATACCAAACCCTGGCCACAAAACCATAGGAGGACTTCATCGTGAACAAAAGTGTGCAATAACAAAAAGGTGAAATTAGCTGATTTTATTTATTGAATTGTGTTTCATAGAAAGCTTGGTGTTATCGTTGCGTTCAAAATCTCAACAAAAGTATTTTTAGGTTGATGTTTGTTATTGCACGCTTTCTATTGTTCAGAAATGTTTCCTCCTCTTCCTGCTAGTTAATGTTTTAAAAAATCCTTTAATACAAAAGTAATAATACTCTAACTTCAGGTTGCCACTCGCCAACTACATTACTAAAGTTTTCAGTGCAATAAACTTTACCAACAGCCGTATATTTTAGTAGTGGTTGGGTAGCTCAGTAGGTGAGCACTTGCCCGCGAAAGGCAAAGGTCCCGAGTTCGAGTCTCGGTCCGGCACACAGTTCTAATCTACCAGGAAGTTTCATATCAGCGCACACTCCGCTGCAGAGTGAAAATATCATTCTGGGGTCAGATTTTAATGCTGGACAGAGAACAAGTGCGTCTGAACACACAGTGCGTTGATGGGCCTCCGCAGCCAACGACCTATGCCTGTGCGAACATTCACACCACGACATCGGCAACTACAACTGAACTGTGACCGTCGGCACTGGACATTGGCGCAGTATGTATTGGAACTTATGTTGGTTTGCCTATATAGGTACATGTCATATTTTTTCTGTCTATTTTTATCCACTCATTCGCCTAAGTATTTTAACAAAGACAGACGCGGTATTCCGGCAGCAATCATGCCTGCTGAGCTAAGGAGAAAAGATGAACATTAATTTTGTTTGTAAAATCTCCTATCAGATATTTCATCGATATTGTACTGTCTGTCTTTTCTAGTCTATGACATACAGACGATGTAGATTTGTGTTTAGTTCATAAATAATGCGAAATAAATTAATTCTTAGTGTACGAAGTCAACTTCATTTACTAGCTCCTTATTTCACTAACTATTTATTTGATTTACCGGCATCTGTAATACGAGTACTTTGGAGAAGCAAGAAATTTAAGCAAAGTAAGCTCGCCGCCGTAACATTGGCTTCAAAGCAGAACAGGAGGTAACGAAGAACTATCATCTAATAATCCAGTAATACACGGTACAGATTTTTCATGTATACGAAATCTCACATTCCTGACTGTCTGGAGTGTGCGTCACTGTGCGTATAATTAGCTCAGACAGAACTTACCGAGCGAACTCAGTATCGATGCGCCTCTTGTGCAGCGCCAGCAAATTTCCATCTTAATTATTATTGTTAAAGTTATTAATTAATCATTAGAAGTGGTGACCGTGAGAGGACGGTGCCACGTAGATTAGACAGGTGCATTAATTAAATGGTTTAAAACATGCTGTGTAACTGTCTACTGTACTAACTTTTTTTTTTTAATTTGGGCACACAGGACGCTAATACGTCATCAGTACATTCTATTCGGAACACACATAAAGGCCTAATAAAGAGTTTATTTAATAATTTTTCTACGCAACATATAGAAAAACATTATGAAAAATTTCGTGATTTTAAAAATAAATAAAAGCAAACATTTTATAGTTTTAAGGATGACCTGTCAGAGAGGTCCGACAGTTTAAGACAGAATCTACACACTTTCTAATAACGTAACATGGAAACTTGTAGATATGGGAAGGAAAATAAAGTTGGAATTATTCACTATCTCAGGAGATAAAAAACCTAGATCGAAAAGTATCGTCTATAAACACGGCACAAGAGGAAATTGCAGGCAAGCTCAAGTTTGAGAGTCACGTGCAGACTCAGATGCAACAGGTTCTTTCGAAAATTTGCAAAAATTTAGAAACTATGACAGGTAGTGCTAATGAGTTCCAATCTTTATGAAAAGATTTTCCGGAATAATTTTGATTTAGGCACTAATTTATAACTAAAGCACAAGAATAAAACCGAAACGGCGGTAAAGATTTAAAGGACATAGCTGAAGCGGGAATGCTAGATAAGCGTACGACCCTCGGGCAGAACGTCGTACCAGAGGGTAAGACCTATGTCTAGACATTTGAAGAGGTAGTGAAAGAAAGGCAAAATCAATTAATTGCTAGGATTGAGCTAGGCTTAAAGCAGTCGAAGAGAAGTTGCAGAGCAGTCTTATTAAGGTTGCGGATGTCACAAGAAAGACGCAAATAGCGAGCAATCTGGCGCAGTCGGGTAGGATAGATAGCGGTAATACTTATCAACCATTTGCTACATGTCCTTCAGGTGGACAAGAAAGGAACTGCAAAATGCAACACGCACCTCCAATGTCAAAATTTGTTGGTCAGACATATCCAGAGTATCATCATGTGCATCCGAACAAACCTCCGGTGATAACAGAAAATACTGCTGGTTTGTCTACTTTGTCAGCGAACGAGGATCTGCTCCATCACAGAGGGCAAGAGAACGAGCCTCGTAGTATTTAACAGAGCTTTTCCCGACGTGTTACCCCTCTACTGGGCAGAAGCACAGAAGATCCAGTTCGTTATGGATTACACACAGGGCGATGTTTCACGGTGAATGTGAATGTCTTGTGACTAGGACCTCCCGTCGGGTAGACCGTTCGCCGGGTGCAAGTCCCTCGATTTGACGCCACTTCGGTGCCTTGCGCGTCAGTGGGGATGAAATGATGATGATCAGGACAACACCCAGTCCCTGAGCGGAGAAAATCTCCGACCCAGTCGGCAATCGAACCCGGGCCCTTAGGATTGACTGTGGCGCTGACCACTCAGCTTCCGGGGACTGACTGTTTTACGGAGGGGAACACATATGGATGAGGACTACCATAAGTATGAGCACTATCAATGGGCTTTCTCGGACAAATAGTGGTCTACAACAGGAAAAGACAGGCTACGTATAGAGGTTTTCAACGTGTCACCAATCAGTTGTAAACTGGGGGATTGGAGAAATATTTCGAAAAATACTTACACAAAACAAACCAGGTACTGGACAAATTCAGTTTTCCAGGTGAACGTATTGAAAATACTGAAAACGAGCCTGCCTGCCCATACCAGGGAAAAGCTGATCACTACATCTGGAAATGATTAAGAGTGTTTATCCGCACTTGACTCGATTGACCTAATATATGAAGAGGGGTCGTCGCAACCACAGAACATTAACACACAGTGTGCACCTCCACAAAATACGCAACAGCAGAATGGCAACGGTGTCAATAACAACAGGGATGGCACTCGTATGCCCGTTGCAGCATCAATACTATTAGAAATAATTATGGTAACGCGGAAAATCAAAAGTACAAACGGGGTTTCAAAGAAAATCAATAACAGAACTACGACAGACCGGCTCTTACACAACACAGAGGCCAGGGTCTGTGGCCAACAATTTCACAACGCCCCCCCGCCGCCCCCCCCCCCCCCCCGCAGCAGGGGCAGCAATAATCAATACAGTAATTGGCAGGAACCCTCCACAAATAGACCATCCGGCGGTCCTCGACGCTGCAATTACAATCAACGGAATACTAAATTGTGTACCTAGTAGGGTCAAGGTCAGGGAAAATTTGATTCTAAGGCAACACAGGACACGACCTGGCGAGGTGAAACCCACACAGTGTGAGGCGCCTTGCCACGGTTCTCGCGGCTGCCCCCTTCGGAAGATCGAGTCCTCCCTCGGGCATGGATGTGTGTGTTGTCCTTAGCGTAAATTAGTTTGAGTTAGATTAAGTAGTGTGTTAGGGACCGATGACCTCAGCAGTTTGGTCTCGTAGGATCTTACAAATTTCCAAATTTCAAACCCACAAACGCACACCGTCCGTATAGTTACTCACAATGAAGAGGCTAGCGGCCGACCAATCAGGAAAACTCTAACAGATCCCAATAATCCTCCATTCGCAGCCAAATAAAAGGGGTAGGGGCATGCAGTTCATAGCAAACTGCTTTCTCAGATTTGACCAATGGGTAGATATAAAAACAAGAACTATGTCGGGATGATGTAATCAACTCAGGCAAGGGTAATGAGGACTCAGTGCAAGCTGTAATTAATGACCGGATATATAATCTAGATGTACTTGTGGTACTTGACACAGATGCATCGGCAAATGTATCACAAGGTATGTTTAACGAGCTGCAAAGTCGATGTTATATACCAACTTGCAGAGCTGTCGTATTCTAAAAGTGTATTATTTGCCAAAAGATGAAGCACTCAAATAAGTCCAAGATGACTGAACTACATCATACAACGCCTACAAATCCTTTAGAATTTGTGTCCTTGGATGCTGCCAGATCCTGTCCACAAGGGGATGAAGGTGTATGATGTTTTCACAAAATATGTGAAACTATGCAGTGCGGTCTGTGACCGCAGGATCTCTTGTTATTAGGAGTATTACAGAAGATTAACTCACAAAAGTGGGGAAGTCGCAGATATTGTTAACGGACACTGCATCGTACTTTGTAAGCTATAGATGGAAGGAATTTACTAACACAAACAAGATAAAACATGTATTAGTATCCAGATTTCATCCAAAAGCAAACCTAATAGCAAATATACTCAAAGACTTTAAGATGTTTATACGCATCTATACACACGAGAAGCACACGAAATGGGCTGAGTTTGTCTCAGCAGTTTAACACATCATTAGTAACTTACCACACACTTCATCCGGTCTTAAACCTACTGAATTGTTGTTTAAATGGTGAGAATTTGACGAGATGGTAACACCACTGTGCAAGATACCTTGCAGGAGGAGAGATGTCACTGGAAGAAAAAGTACGCCAGGCTTTGATTAATCTGGAGGAAAATGCTGAACACAGGACAAATTCGTATGATAAAAGGTTAGGGCACACTGTACAATTTGAAATAAGACAAGTGATATTACTGTCAACGCTCCCTAAATCTACGAAATATGGGAAACTCAATCATAAATTCAACCCTTTGTGTACTGGGCCATTTGAAGTTACTAAAATCCCACACCTAGGTGCACATAGATTAGCCTACCTTAATAAAGGAAAGGACAATGGACTTTATCCACACGAAGATCTAAGAGAATTTGTACATTAAAAGGATTCGACAAAGGTGAAATTTCACTGGAACTACTGTAAGTGAACAAGTAAAATATTTCCATATAATGTGTGTATAACAATTGTTCGCTTAGTTTTAAGAGATAATTTTCATTTTATTTATTTAGATGTTTTAAATGGAAGAAAGCTAAGTTACAGTAATTTAATAATCTGTTTAATGTTAAAAGGCTAAATGAGGCCTGAAAATCAATCACGCTCACAGTGGTGCCGACTCAATCTACAATACAAACATTTCTCAAATACAGTGTGATAATGCGCTTGAGATGTAAACACGTGAAGTAGCATTACGAGTGGAAGAGGACTCACAGGCGTAGTAGGAGCTGACACACGGGTCAACAACCTTAGTGCATGTGCAGATACACTTCAGTCCAACACGCCCCTTAGCAAGCCGGATGCAATGCAAATTTGGCATCCAGCCGCCAAATGAGCTATATACTGGAGGATTTAATGTAAGTTAATTATCTTCAAAATGAAGGGGTCTATAAGAATAAAACTAATAAAGTAAGGAGGTTTAAAATGAAAGGTAATTTACAGAGGAAGGAAGAATGAATGAATAACTACAGAAACCTATCTTCACATAACACTACTATTTACATTACATACAAATTTACGTGGTAGTGGATAAAACACTATCAGGAAAGTATATATGTACAACGGAAGAAAGAATAATTGTAGGAGTATGATCATATTCTTAACAAACTACAAAAGATAATGAGGTTGCGCCCGTCTACAACAGCACTTATTAACTGCAGGTATAACCGCAATATGAATATGGAAAAACTGAAAAAGGTAAGTCGAAGCGCCGGAAATGCTCTAATATTTGCGCTCTTATAAAAGGAGGAATGGTTTTGAGAATGAAAAAGTAGTTGATGAATTTACATATCCACATACTTCAAGTAAAAAGATATGTGTGAGGAGAAAAATGATAGCTTAGTTAGCCACGGAGAGACCACGTTCTCAGCTTACAACTTATTTTCATTTCCAAGTAACGATGCAAGGACACGTCCTGGTAAAGGCAGGAAGGAGAATTTAGGTAGCTGGTGCCAAACAAAACGAGCCACATCGCAGTATAACTAATAATATGTATATAAATGTGTGTATCAATTGGACAGTATGAATGAGTATTTGTATGTGTTGAGATTACAGTACGTAGAATGATTTTAAATGAAGTTTAGTTCTAATACTACCAAGGCAAAAAGGGGTCAGACCGTATATTAAAAAGCGCAAGCTAATGATATGAACACCAAATATGATTATTTATTATATATTTGCCGAGGATCATGACTTGTCTGAACGTTCTTCTACAATATTCTCTCCGCACAATCTTCGTAGTGACGTATTTCAGTACATTATATACACAAGACTAGTATCCTGAAGACATGGATATAAGTTAAGTGCACTGAATTACACTCGCTACAGTTACTTTCAAACAAGTAATACGGATAAAGTACATTACATTGCAGTCACAACTCCACAATTAGTGCAGCAAAGAATAAGTAACTAGTGTCACAAAGACACAAAGAAGTGAGCACAAAGAGTTTACTCGTTTATTCAATGGTTTGTACACGATGGATTTCAGCAGCAGATACAAAAATGCTCCTTTCCGTTCCCTAACACCATTCCTTGTAGATCAGTAAGCACGTACCCAGTAGACTTGAGATTGGCGGGGCTAAGTGTTGTTTGCTAGTGTTGATTAACGCGTAACGAAGATTTCTTTTCTTTCCTTAGCAATCTGGATTTACAGGCGCGTGAGTAAGACGAAATATGAGGACAGTGGTTTACGCATATCTTCAAACTATAAATATGCATGTTGTCCTTTCAACCATGGAAAAAAAAACGATTTTAATTCTTATCCTATGTAAGGTAATACTTTCTCACGAACTCAAAGATTAAGAAAGTTACCTCGGTGAGACAAGCAGCCTTTAAAAAAAGTCAAGTACTGTCTATTTAAAAGATAAGATGTTATATGCGACGTAGGGGCTAAATTGAAATCTTGTTTTCAGCGTAAGTTACAAACGTAATAACGAATCTAGGTGTGAATATGTATTAATTGTACCACATATGTACCCAGCGTGTCAGCAACATGTAGATATAGACCTATCTGCTCTTTGATTAAATCAAATGATGTTTAACTCTAATGCCTTTTTTTCTATGAGTTATGTGTAATTATATACGTCAAGAGGAACTATTCAATTATCAAACGTTGGCGTGTGCTGTAAAAATACCACATACGTATGCAATAGTGAGTGAAGGCGCGTGTGCTTACAATGAGCCAAACGTTTTCTGTTCGTTTGTAGAGGCGAGGGACACTAGACTCTGCTACAAGGTACTAGTACCATATAAGGTGGAAACGTTTATACACTTACCTAAAATTCGGTGAGATCTCGAATTGATACTGAATGTACGGGCTGGCCTTCGACACTGAAATATGTGACGCACGACGTTGTTCCAGCACCACAGTTCGAAAATGACGGGCCTTTCCGTTGCAACATTGGAAGCTCTCAGTCACGCACTCGCCTATACACACTGTTCTACGGAGCAGCTCTTTGAACATTTTGACGAGATGAAATTTTTCGGTATCTAAAAGCTGTGAAAACAAACTGTAACGCCAGTCTATGTTGCACCAGCGACTTACGAGTTGTGGGCGCAACGAAACGTTGCTTAAAATGTGCGAGCGTAGCCCTGCAAGAGGCGTGTATCGGTTACTCCGCCAAAATTGAGCCATGGACTCTAGCTTTCAAATGCCCCTTGTTGTAGCATGGACTTGAAAAATTAAACTTTCAGAACATGTAAATAAAACTGTAAAATAAGAGAGAGCCGGCTCTTCTAGGGTGTACAGAATAGTAAGTTTGGCCATCAATAAAGGTATTTTAAATCCGGGTAAGGCCAAAATTATAACTGAAAATACATTTTAATATATTATTGTTGTGTGTAGAAAGGGCACCGCTACTGTGTGCTGTCGTCTAGTATTCATGGATCACACCAGTGTGCAGTAGGGGTGCAGTGGTATTGGCGCTTATACTGGCTTAGCTATACGGGTATATGTGTTATTTCTATTTTCATCTATTCATTCGCTTGAGTAGTTTACTACAAAGATTAAGACGCGCTATGCCCGCAGCAATCATGCCTCTCGAGCTAGCGAGAAAAGATGAACATTAGTTTTCTTATGTTTGTAAAAACTCCTATCGGATGTTTCGTCGGTCTTGTACTGATTGTCTTTCCTCGCCTGTGGTAGAGAGAGGACGTTAATTTCTGCTTCGTTCAGTAATAACGTGAAATACATTAATTCTTACAGCATGAAGTCAACTTCATGTACTAGTTCCTATTTCATCTGATCTATCTGCGTTACCGGTATCCGTAATAATTCGGAGAAGCAAGAAACTTCATCAGAGCAAGCTCGCCACAGTAACATTGTCTTCAAAGCAGAACAGGAGATAAGTTACATCTGGGTCTGAAGAAGTATCATCTAATAACCCAGTAATACATATTAAAGATGATCCGTGCGTACGAAAAATCATAAGCCTGACTGTCTGAAGTGCGCGTCGCTTTACGTAATTCTTATTCTTACAATTATAAATCAATCTTCGGAAGTGGCAGAGCGTTGCGTGGTGTGATGAGTCATAATACCTTATTTATGATGCCGATGGGAGAGCGTGAATCTGTCGTCTTCCAAAGTAACAGCTCTGTGATATCTGTACTGCAGGATGGAGACAACCTGGCTGCGGCTCCATTATGATCCGGGAAACATTCACGTGGGCATCCACGTGTCCAGTGGAACTCGTGCAAGCTACCACGACGTCCAAGGAGTATCGTACACTGCTTGCAGACCACGTACAGCTCTTTATGACGATCATGTTTTCAGATGTCAGTGAATTTTTCAACGTGGTAATGCACCATGTCACAAGGCCAGGAGCGTGATGGAGTGACTACAGGAAAATAGCGAGTTCCAATTGATGAGCTGGTCCCCAAATTACCAGATAACTATGTACCATATCTGGGATATGATTCATCGTGACGTTAGTGCTTATCGCCCTCTTCCTGGAATTTACGGGATTTAGGTGACGTGTGTGCGTATGGGGTGCCAACTCCCTCCACGGACTTACTAATGCCTCATTGCTTCCACGCCACGACCTGAAGCCAAATGTGGACCTACCGGCTATTAGAAAAGTGTTGATAATGTTCTGGTTCAAATGGCTCTGAGCACTATGGGACCTAACTTCTGAGGTCATCAGTACCCTAGAACTTATAACTACTTAAACCTAACTAACCTAAGGACATCACACACATCCATGCCCGAGGCAGGATTCGAACCTGCGACCGTAGCCGTCGCGCGGTTCCAAACTGTAGCGCCTAGAACCGCTCGGCCACCCCGGCCGGCTGATAATGTTCTGGCTGATCAATGTATTTGTCAGTGTTTTTCATGTATTCCTTTCTTCGCTGTTAATTCGGAGATCCTCTTCACTCCTTATTTTACGTATCCAGCACATTTTTAAACTGTAAAAACGCATCCCAAACCCTTTGATTCTCTTCTTCACCGGTTTACCCAACTCCACAAGTCACAGGCATGCAGTGCTGTGCTTCAGACTTACATTCTCAGAAATTTTTCCTCATATTAAGGCTAATGATTCATGCTAGTAGAAGTTATGAAGATTCTACGATAGTCTCAAAAAATATTTTGTCTCTTTCCTACTTATTTTACTTTCACATCCAAGAGAAATGCAGTGGTGTCTGTTATGTTTGTTATGTTTGTTTCCGTATATACATGTATAAAATCATAATTTTTCAGTTTCTGCTGTTGTGTGCTTAGACATGTAATATCATGTTGTTAAAATAATTCTGTGTGAATCAAACTATTTATTTATGTGAAACACAATTTAATATAATATTTCACGAGAAAGCTCTGAAAGATATCGATAGCTAGTTGTGCGAAGCCGTAGCAAAATAACCAGGAGAGGAAAGACTGTTTATTACACAAGCGAGGAAGTGGCGTGTGACTAGCAAGATTATGATTTCAGTGTATAAAGCTGATTGTTTTCAATGTGTAACCCGGTCTGTGTAGTATAAGTGTAAACGTAACGAAGTGCTACTTTCCATGGACTAATGTTTCACAGATTAATTGGTAAGCTACTATTTCGGGCAGTGGCGTAACGTGTTTAAGAAGCACTTTCTGTAAATTACGAGGGCAGTTCAATAAGTAATGCAACACATTTTTTTTCTCGACCAATTTTGGTTGAAAAAACCGGAAATTTCTTGTGGAATATTTTCAAACATTCCCGCTTCGTCTCGTATAGTTTCATTGACTTCCGACAGGTGGCAGCGCTGTACGGAGCTGTTAAAATGGCGTCTGTAACGGATGTGCGTTGTAAACAACGGGCAGTGATCGAGTTTCTTTTGGCGGAAAACCAGGGCATCTCAGATATTCATAGGCGCTTGCAGAATGTCTACGGTGATCTGGCAGTGGACAAAAGCACAGTGAGTCGTTGGGCAAAGCGTGTGTCATCATCGCCGCAAGGTCAAGCAAGACTGACTGATCTCCCGCGTGCGGGCCGGCCGTGCACAGCTGTGACTCCTGCAATGGCGGAGCGTGCGAACACACTCGTTCGAGATGATCGACAGGTCACCATCAAACAACTCAGTGCTCAACTTGACATCTCTGTTGGTAGTGCTGTCACAATTGTTCACCAGTTGGGATATTCAAAGGTTTGTTCCCGCTGGGGCCCTCGTTGTCTAACTGAACACCATAAAGAGCAAAGGAGAACCATCTGTGCGGAATTGCTTGCTCGTCATGTGGCTGAGGGTGACAATTTCTTGTCAAAGATTGTTACAGGCGATGAAACATGGGTTCATCACTTCGAACCTGAAACAAAACGGCAATCAATGGAGTGGCGCCACACCCACTCCCCTACCAAGAATAAGTTTAAAGCCATACCCTCAGCCGGTAAAGTCATGGTTACAGTCTTCTGGGACGCTGAAGGTGTTATTCTGTTCGATGTCCTTCCCCATGGTCAAACGATCAACTCTGAAGTGTATTGTGCTACTCATCAGAAATTGAAGAAACGACTTCACCGTTTTCGTAGGCACAAAAATCTGAACGAACTTCTCCTTCATGACAACGCAAGACCTCACACAAGTCTTCGCACCCGAGAGGAGCTCACAAAACTTCAGTGGCCTGTTCTTCCTCATGCACCCTACAGCCACGATCTCGCACTGTCGGATTTCCATATGATTGGCCCAATGAAGGACGCAATCCGTGGGAGGCACTACGTGGATGATGAAGAAGTTATTGATGCAGTACGACGTTGGCTCCGACATCGACCAGTGGAATGGTATCGTGCAGGCATACACGCCCTCATTTCAAGGTGGCGTAAAGCCGTAGCATTAAATGGAGATTACGTTGAAAAATAGTGTTGTGTAGCTAAAAGATTGGGGAATAACCTGGTGTATTTCAATGCTGAATAAAACAACCCCTGTTTCAGAAAAAAAGTGTGTTGCATTACTTTTTGAACTGCCCTCGTATATGCATTAACGTACTGAACGAGTTGTCGACGTAAACTAATACCTAAGGAAAAAAGATCACAACGTTGCAAGACGGTCAGAAATGTTTAATACGCAGCAACAGTGCAGTAGCGAGTCGCATATTTAGCTTTCATATTTGTTTTGTAGTTTCTTAATTTTTTTTCCGACTGTTTGTGCGCTTGCATATTTAATTACATAAATTCCTTGCGTATTCTCGTATTCGACAGGAGTAATACTGCTTATTGATAGCCGTAGAGTATAAATTCACGGAGTCGTTAGATATTAGCAGTAGGGTGGATATGGTGTGTGCGTGCTGTGTGCAGGCGCAGGAGGAGCTGGCCGCGGTTCGCGAGCAGCTGAGCGTGCTGATGGCCACGGCCAGCCGCCTTCAGGTGCAGCGAAGGCGCGTCGCTTGAGACACCCCAGGTGTCGCTTGCTGCGTCCGCTGACTCAGCCGCCGAGGCACCTTCTAGTGTACCCGGCGCGTTGGGGCCGCCCTCACCTCAGGGTGAGTGGCGGACTGCAACGCATTCGCGTCGCTCGAGGCGGAGAGTCAATACGGAGGCTGTCCGGCTGGACTCGCCCGTTCATCCTGTCAGTGGGCAGGTGGCCGCTCCTTCAGCAGGGCCCGAGCAGGCACACGGGGGCAAAAGCTAGCTGGTTATTGGGAGCTCCAAAGTTAGGCGGGTGATGGAGCCCCTTAGGGAAATAGCTTACAGAGGTGGAAATAATTCCAACGTGCACTCGGTTTGTCTGCCGGGGGCCTCATCCAAGATGTGGAGACGGCCTTGCCTGCAGCTATCGAGCATACGGGGTGCAGTCGTCTGAAAGTAGTTGGTCACGTCGGCACCAATTATTCCTGTCACTTGGGTTCTGAGGCGATCCTCAGTTCGTACAGGCGGCTGGCGGATTTGGTGAAGATCGCTGGCTTCCCACGCGGGGTGCAAACAAAGCTCTCTATTTGCAGCATCATTCCCAGAGTAGATCGGAGTCCTTTGGAGCCGAGTGGAGGGTCTCAACCAGAGGCTTCGTCGACTCTGTGACGGTCTTGGCTGCAGATTTCTAGACTTGGGCTGTTGGGTGGGGAATTGTAGGACGCCCCTAGATGGGTCAGGGGGTGCACTACACAAAGGAATCGGCTACTCAGGTAGCAGAGTACTTGTGGCGTACTCATGGAGGTTTTTTACGCTAGGCAGTAGTGCGATGTGTCCTGTTGAACATTCACCAGTCGACGTGCAGGCAGGGAAATCAGGAGGCACTCAGTGTAAAGAAACTTCAGCTATCAAGATATTAGCTGTAAATTCTCAGTGTGTTCGGAAGAAAGTTCCTGAATTTACTGCCCTCCAGGAAGCGTGTGGCGCGCAAATTATTCTCGGGACTGAGACCTGGCTGAGCCCTGAGATAAGAAGTTCTGAAATATTTAGTGAGGGGTGTATCGGAAACACAGATTAGACACCGTAGGAGGTAGTGTCTTCATTGCAGTTGACAAAAACATTGTGTCTACTGAGGTCGAAGTAGAGTGTGATTGTGAAGTTAACTGGACACGTTTAACAGGGCTAGGAGAAATAAAGTTAATTGTTGTGTGTTATTACCGGCCACCAGGTTCCACCGTGACAGATCTAGAATCATTCAAAGGGAGTCTACACTCTGTATCACGTAAGTACCCGGATCACGCTATATTAGTCAGAGGTGAATTCAACCTACCTAGTATAGACTGAGACGTCTATCGATTATATTACAGGTGGTACAGACAAGCCGTCGTGTGAATTACTTTTGAACATATTGTCCGAAAACTGTCTTGAGCAGCTACATCGACAGCAAACACGTAATGGAAATATCTTAGATCTGGTAGCCACGAACAGACCAGACCTCATCGACGGTGTCAGTGTTGAGACAGGGATGAATGATCATGATGTTGTCATTACGACTATGGTTACGAAAGCTAAGAAGTCGTCAAGAAGGCTAGGAGAGTATTCTTACTAGAAAGATCAGATAAGCAGTTGTTAGCATGCCACTTAACCTTAGCAAAAGATCTTGCTGGAAAGCCAAGGAAATTCTGGTCTTACGTAAAATCGTTAAGCGGGCCGAAGGCTTCCATCCAGTCACTCACTGATCAGTCTGGCCTGGCAACGGAAGACAGCAAAACGAAAGCTGGAATTTTAAATTTAGCATTTGAGGAATCTTTCACGCAGGAGGATCGTACAAACATACTGCCATTTGAGTCTCGTACAGATTACCGCTTGGAGGACACAGTGATAGACATCCCTGGGGTTGTGAAGCAGCTGAATGGGTTGAAAATAAATAAATCGCCAGGTCCAGATGGGATTCCAATTCGGTTTTACACAGAGTACTGCACTGGCTCCTTACTTAGCTTGCATTTATCGCGAATCTCTTGCCCAACCTAAAGTCCCGAGCGACTGGAAAAGAAGCGCAGGTGACACCTGTATATAAGAAGGGAAGAATGACGGATCCTCAAAATTACAGACCAATATCATTAACATCGGTTTGCTGCAGGATTGTTGTTGCTGTTGTGGTCTTCAGTCCTGAAACTGGTTTGATGCAGCTCTCCATGCTACTCTATCCTGTGCAAGCTGCTTCATCTCCCAGTACCTACTGCAACCTACATCCTTCTGAATCTGCTTAGTGTATTGATCTCTTTGTCTCCCTCTACGATTTTTACCCTCCACGCTGCCCTCAAATGCTAAATTTGTGATCCCTTAATGCCTCAAAACATGTCCTACCAACCGATCCCTTCTTCTAGTCAAGTTGTGCCACAAACTTCTCTTCTCCCCAATCCTATTCAATACCTCCTCATTAGTTACGTGATCTACCCACCTTATCTTCAGCATTCTTCTGTAGCACCACATTTCGAAAGCTTCTATTCTCTTCTTGTCCAAACTGGTTATCGTCTATGTTTCACTTCCATACATGGCTACACTCCATACAAATACTTTCAGAAACGACTTCCTGACACTTAAATCTATACTAGATGTTGACAAATGTCTCTTCTTCAGAAACGCATTCCTTGCCATTGCCAGTCTACATTTTATATCCTCTCTACTTCAACCATCATCAGTTATTTTACTCCCTAAATAGCAAAACTCCTTTACTACTTTAATTGTCTCATTACCTAATCTAATCCCCTCAGCATCACCCGATTTAATTTGACTACATTCCATTATCCTCGTTTTGCTTTTTGTTGATGTTCATCTTATATCCTCCTTTCAAGACACTGTCCATTCCGTTCAACTGCTCTTCCAAGTCCTTTGCTGTCTGACAGAATTACAATGTCATCGGCGAACCTCAAAATTTTTACTTCTCCATGAATTTTAATACCTACTCCGAATTTTCTTTTGTTTCCTTTACTGCTTGCTCAATATACAGATTGAATAACATCGGGGAGAGGCTACAACCCTGTCCACTCCTTTCCCAACCACTGCTTCCCTTTCATGCCCCTCGACTCTTATAACTGCTATCTGGTTTCTGTACAAATTGTAAATAGCCTTTCTCTCCTTGTATTTTACCCCTGCCACCTTCAGACTTTGAAAGAGAGTATTCCAGTTAACGTTGTCAAAAGCTTTCTCTAAGTCTACAAATGCTAGAAACGCAGGTTTGCCTTTTCTTAATCTTTCTTCTAAGATAAGTCGTAAGGTTAGTATTGCCTCACGTGTTCCAACATTTCTACGGAATCCAAACTGATCTTCCCCGAGGTCCGCTTCTACCACTTTTTCCATTCGTCTGTAAATAATTCGCGTTAGTATTTTGCAGCTGTGACTTATTAAACTGATAGTTCGGTAATTTTCACATCTGTCAACACCTGCTTTCTTTGGGATTGGAATTATTATATTCTTCTTGAAGTCTGTGGGTATTTCGCCTGTCTCATACATCTTGCTCACCAGATGGTAGAGTTTTGTCATGACTGGCTCTCCCAAGGCCATCAGTAGTTCTAATGGAATGTTGTCTACTCCCGGGGCCTTGTTTCCACTCAAGTCTTTCAGTGCTCTGTCAAACTCTTCACGCAGTATCGTATCTCCCATTTCATCTTCATCTACATCCTCTTCCATTTCCATAATATTGTCCTCAAGTACATCGCCCTTGTATAAACCCTCTATACACTCCTTCCACCTTTTTGCCTTCCCTTCTTTGCTTAGAACTGGGTTGCCATCTGAGCTCTTGATATTCATACAAGTGGTTCTCTTCTCTCCAAAGGTCTCTTTAATTTTCCTGTAGGCAGTATCTATCTTACCCCTAGTGAGACAAGCCTCTACATCCTCACATTTGTCCTCTAGCCATCCCTGCTTATCCATTTTGCACTTCCTGTCGATCTCATTTTTGAGACGTTTCTATTCGTTTTTGCCGGCTTCATTTACTGCATTTTTATATTTTCTCCTTTCATAAATTAAATTCCATATTTCTTCTGTTACCCAAGGATTTCTATTAGCCCTCGTCTTTTTACCTACTTGATCCTCTGCTGCCTTCACTACTTCATCCCTCAGAGCTACCATTCTTCTTCTACTGTATTTCTTTCCCCCATTCCGGTCAATTGTTCCCTTATGCTCTCCCTGAAACTCTCTACAACCTCTGGTTCTTTCAGTTTATCCAGATCCCATCTCCTTAAATTCCCACCTTTTTGCAGTTTCTTCAGTTTCAATCTGCAGTTCATAACCAATAGATTGTTGTCAGAATCCACATCTGCCCCTGGAAATGTCTTACAATTTAAAACCTGGTTCCTAAATCTCTGTCTTACCATTATATAATCTATCTGAAACCTTCTAGGATCTCCAGGGTTCTTCCATGTATACAACCTTCTTTCATGATTCTTTAACCAAGTGTTAGCTATGATTAAGTTATGCTCTGTGCGAAATTCTACCAGGCGGCTTCCTCTTTCATTTCTTAGCTCCAATCCATATTCACCTACTATGTTTCCTTCTCTCCCTTCTACTATCGAATTCCAGTCACCCATGACTATTAAATTTTCGTCTCCCTTCACTACCTGAATAATTTCTTTTATCTCGTCGTACATTTCATCAATTTCTTCATCATCTGCGGAGCTAGTTGGCATATAAACTTGCACTACTGTAGTAGGCGTGGGCTTCGTGTCTATCTTGGCCACAACAATGCGTTCACTATGCTGTTTGTAGTAGCTTACCCGCACTCCTATTTTTTTATTCATTATTAAACCTACTCCTGCATTACCCCTATTTGATTTTGTATTTATAACCCTGTAATCACCTGACCAAAAGTCTTGTTCCTCCTGCCACCGAACTTCACTAATTCCCACTGGATTTGCCTTTAACCTATCCATTTCCCTTTTTAAATTTTCTAACCTACCTGCCCGATTAAGGGATCTGACATTCCACGCTCCGATCCGTAGAACGCCAGTTTTCTTTCTCCTGATAACGACGTCCTCTTGGTTAGTCCCCGCCCGGAGATCCGAATGGGGGACTATTTTACCTCCGGAATATTTTACCCAAGAGGACGCCATCATCATTTAATCATACAGTAAAGCTGCATTTCCTCGGGAAAAATTACGGCTGTAGTTTCCCCTTGCTTTCAGCCGTTCGCAGTACCAGCACAGCAAGGCCGTTTTGGTTAATGTTACAAGGCCAGATCAGTCCATCATCCAGACTGTTGCCCCTGCAACTACTGAAAAGGCTGCTGCCCCTCTTCAGGAACCACATGTTTGTCCGGCCTCTCAACAGATACCCCTCCGTTGTAGTTGCACCTACGGTACGGCGATCTGTATCGCTGAGGCACGCAAGCCTCCCCACCAACGGCAAGGTCCATGGTTCATGGGGGGGCCGAATTTTTATACATCCGAATTGTTCTGCGAACTTGGCACAACTTATTAGAACTTGCTATGGGCGCCACATTTTACAGCTTCAGTTACCACTGGAGTTAGTTGATAATCTTTCATCTTTATTAAATGAACTTGCAACAAAACGTGCTGCTCTTCCTTCGATCTTCTTTATTTCCTTATCAATCCTGTCTGGTACGAATCATTTACTGTTGAACAATGTTCAAATATTGGTGAAATAAGGGTTTTATATGTTACATCATTTGTTGATGGGTTACGTTTCCTGAAAATTCTTCCAATGAATGGTATCTGCCTTAGCTATAATTATTTTTACGTGGTAATTTTATTTTAAATGGCTCCGTAATTATACTGCTACATGTATTACGGAAGTAACTGCTTCTGTGATTGTTCTACAACCCCACAATCATACAATAATGAGTGTTTCTATATATTTACAGGTGATACATTACATAAGTTGAAGGTCAAGTGCCACTCCCTTCTCTAAGCATCGATCATCTGCAGGTCTTCGTGAACTTCGGTACAGTTTCCTAGCATTGAGACATCACAGCATCGTCTTTGAAGAGTCTCATGGAACTTTGGAGGTTGTCTACTGCATTATTATACATGTTGTGAAAAGTAACTGCCTTATAACACTCCTTTGCTGTACGCTCGAAGTCACTTTTGTACCTGCTGATAACACTTACTGTCTGCTAGAAACTATTCGAGCCATTCACACAGTCTATGATAGCCCATATACCCACATGGTTTTCATTAGGTGGCACTGCAGAAGTGCAATGAATGCCTTACGAAAGTCCAGGAACACGGTATCTATCTAAGCTCCAGTGTCTACCGCCTTCTGGGTCTCTTGAATGCGCGAGCGAGCGAGCGAGGTGGGTTCCACAAGACTGTTGCTGTCGGAACAGAGGAGATTTTCGGTCTCCTGAAATGCCAGAGTATGCAAATATGAAACCTGTTCCATAATTCTACAATAGGTCAGATATAGGCCTATAACTGCGTGCGTCTGTTCAATGACGCTTCTTGAAATGGGAATGACTATGTATTTTTTTCCTATCATTATCAACACTTCTCCGGACAGCTGCGCCACACTGCTGCTACTTTATGTAGAATCACCTTGCTATCAAATCATGTCCAGTGACCTCTCATCTATTGAGCGATATCTGTTGCCTTACTCTCCCAAGGCCCCTTATTTTGATACTATTTTGTCGGTGGTGCGACGGTTTAAAGGAGTTACAGCAGTGCGATCTTCTTTTGAGAAACAGTTTTCAAAAAATGTGTTTGGTATTTCGGACATTTCTGTGCCATCCTCCGTTTCAATTCCATCGTGGTCTTAGTGTGTGTGCATACAGGGTGAAAATTATTTAAACCGACGAACTCTGGGAGGTTGTAGGGGACATCAAAACAAATATTTTTCCCTAATGTCATTTTTTCCTATGAGGAGTATTTAAATCGGTGGTGGCCGTATCACGCTCTTCAGTCGTTAGTGGCCGTATTACGATCTTCATTTACTAGACGGGTGTATTACGCTCTTCAGTTGTAGGCAACTGCTGTCCACCAGTGTAGTAGTGCATTGTCTCTGTTTACTAATGCAGCGATACACCTGGAGTGAGTACACTGACATGCTTGGTGCGTATTGCGTAACGCACCACAACGGACGAGCTGCACAGCGGGTTTATAAACAACAATATCCTAATCGCCATATCCCGCATCATGCGACCTCTGCTGCTGTGTACCAACGTCTGCGTGAGACCGGGTCATTTAGCAGATTACCTGGACAGGGACGCCGTCGCACGGTAAGAACGCTGCAATTTGAGGAAGCTGTCTTGCAGCATGTGGAGCGGGATCCTTCAATCAGCACTGGTGCAGTTGCACGTAACATGGGGACGAATCAGACGAATGTAAGAAGAGTCCTTCGAGAGCAATTGTTACATCCATTTCAATTACAGCGTGTCCACAAACTGGAACCAGTTGATTATCCACCCAGAGCACAGTTTTCGCACTGGTACCTGGGACACTGTAAAATGCATCCTACATTTCCATCCCCTGTGTTGTTTACCGATGAAGCAACGTTCGGGCGTGATGGAGTCTTCAACATTCACAATTCGCATGTTTGGAGTGAGGATAACCCACATGCCAGAGTTACTAGCGCTCATCAAGTGCGGTTCTTCGTTAATGTGTGGGTCGGTGTTGTTGGGGACTGTTTAACTGGACCGTACCTGCTACCTAGGCCATTAAATGGCAGGCACTATTACAATTTTCTCACCAGAGCATTGGCAGAATTGCTGGAAAACGTCCCGCTCCCTACAAGACAACGCATGTGGTTCCAACATGACGAGGCGCCGGCACATTTCATTCGTCGTGTGCGCCGATTCCTGGACCGACGGTTCCCAGAACCGTGTATTGGCAGAGGTGGTCCTGTACCATGGCCTGCTCGATCCCCAGTTATGTCCCCTCTGGTCTTTTTTGTTGGTTTAATTAACTTGTCGCCAGAGAAACCTTCCTCTACTGGTTTAAATACTGCTCATAGGACAAAACTACATGAGGGAAAAATATTAGTTTTAATGTCCCCTACAGCCTGCCAGAGTTTGTTTAAATACTTGTCACCCTGTAGATGACTTCATTCCATTTACTGTTTTAGCAGCAAGTCAAAACTTCTTCCGATTTTCTGTCAAGTCGATAAACAAAATTTGACCTTCGAATACACTGAATACTTCACGCATGGCGATCCTTACTCTAAGTTTGACGTCACTTAATTTTTGTCTATCTGTGATTCTTTAGCTACGTTTAAACCAGCAATTAAACTTTCTTTACTTTCTTAGTAGCTTTCCAATATGGCTGTGGAACTACGACACTTTACCTTCCTTCGCATCTTTACTCGGACTGTAACTGCATAAAGAGCAACGTAGAGTGCTACATAATCACTATGGTTACTTGCAGTTACTCAGCTTCAACTTTGCAATTACACTACTGGCCATTAAAATTGCTACACCAAGAAGAAATACAGATGACAAACGGGTATTCATTGGACAAATATATTATACTAGAACTGACATGTGATTACATTTTCACTCAGTGTGGGTGCATAGATCCTGAGAAATCAGTACCCAGAACAACCACCTCTGGCCGTAATAACGGCCTTTATACGCCTGGGCATTGAGTCAAACAGAGCTTGGATGGCGTGTACAGGTACAGCTGCTCATGCAGCTTCAACACGATACCACAGTTCATCAAGATTAGTGACTGGCATATTGTGACGAGCCAGTTGCTCGGCCACCATTGAGCAGACGTATTCAATTGGTGAGAGATCTGGAGAATGTGCTGGCCAGGGCAGCAGTCGAACATTTTCTGAATCCAGGAAGTCCCGTACAGGACCTGCAACACGAGGTCGTGCAGTATCCTGCTGAAATGTAGGGTTTCGCAGGGATCGAATGAAGTGTAGAGCCACGGGTTGTAACACATCTGAAATGTAACGTCCACTGTTCAAAGTGCCGTCAATGCGAACAAGAGGTGACCGACACGTGTAACCAATGGCACCCCATTCCATTACGCCGGGTGATACGCGAGTATGGCGATGATGAATACACGCTTCCAATGTGCGTTTAGCGCGATGCCGCCAAACACGGATGCGGCCATCATGATGCTGTAAACAGAACCTGGATTCTTCGTTGAGTACACCATCACAGGCGCTCCTGTCTGTGATGCAGCGTCAACGGTAACCGCAGCCATGGTCTCCGAGCTGATAGTCCATGCTGCTTCAAACGTCGTCCAACTGTTCGTGCAGATAGTTGTTGTCTTGCAAACGTCCCCATCTGTTGACTCAGGGATCGAGACGTGGCTGCAAGATCCGTTACAGCCATGCGGATAAGATACCTGTCATCTCGACTGCTAGTGATACGAGGCTGTTGGGATCCAGCACGGCGTTCCGTATTACCACCCCTGAACCCACCGATTCCATATTCTGCTAACAGTCATTGGATCTCGACCAACGCGAGCAGCAATGTCGCGATACGATAAACCGCAATCGCGATAGGCTACAATCCGACCTTTATCAAAGTCGGAAGCGTGATGATACGCATTTCTCCTCCTTACACGAGGCATCACAACAACGTTTCACCAGGCAACGCCGGTCAACTGCTGGTTTTGTAAGAGAATTCGGTTGGAAACTTTCCTCATGTCAGGACGTTGTAGGTGTCGCCACCGGCGCCAACCTTGTGTGAATGCTCTGAAAAGCTAGTCATTTGCATATCACAGCATCTTCTTCCTGTCGGTTAAATTTCGCGTCTGTAGCACGTCATCTTGGTGGTGTAGCAATTTTAATGGCCAGTAGTGTAGTTTGTCGACACCTATTATCAGCTGAATTCTACTAATAGGCTATCCATACTTATGATACAGGATAATATTAACTATCTGAGATTCACATTTTTCACCTGTGTACAGAATGACCTCATTTGTCTGTAAACTGGATATTTTCCTGAATGTTTATACATCCGAATTGTTCAGGGAACCTTGAACAACTCCTTAGGATTTGCTATGGGTATCCTGAGTTTTACAAGCTCAAAGCTTCATGTACTTGACTTTCTTTATAGTTGAAAATCTTGTTTCCCTATCTCAGATTATACACACATATGATAAGCGGCAAGGCAGCGATGCTGGACTGAAAAAAATAGTCAAAACCCGAATAGTATTCGAACACTGAAACCTGACACTGAGTGTATGCTATTGGATTTTAAACGATGTTCTAACATCAGTATCTGGCTGCGTATATGGGCAGGCAGAGGGTGTCAGCTATTAGGGAGTGTCAGCAACTTGGCGTGTCAGTTACTGAAAGTATTAGCTGCTGGTTCTGAAAATTTTATTGCCAATGTTACAGAGAAATTGTAACAAACTTCTCCATATTACAACAAAAACTGTAACAAACTGCCCCATGTCATAGCAAAAATTGTTGCAAGTTTTCTTGCCTCGCATCATAGTAAAATATGTAAGAAGGTACCCTAAATGTTATATCAGAATTGCATAGCATAGTGATCCTCATTTCTTGCCTATACAAATGTGTTTTGCTAGTGTTCAGTATAATAATTCACCAAAGAGTTCTGTAGGGTTTACTCCTACATGTACATTAATACTCGCAAGCCACCTTTCAGTTTGTGGAGGAGGCTACTTCGCGTATCACTGTTACCTTTCATTTTCCAGCCACGAATGGCTCTCAGGAAGAACGATTACTGGTAAACTTTTACGTGAGCATGATTTTATCTTCAAGGTCTTTTTGCAGCATATATGCGGGAGAAAGCAATATATTTCTTGACTCTACTACGAACGTATGCTCTTGGAAATTTAACAGTAAACCACACAGTGATGCAGTACGCCTCTGTTGCAGTTACTACACTGGAGTTCGTTGATCATCTCTATGACGCTTGCATGCTGATTCCCTGTTCTACGCTAACTGAACGGAAAAGTTCAGGTCTGTTTGTCACCACCAGATCCAGGACGTGGCCTTCACAAGCCAGTTGTCTGATTAACTGCTGAATATAGTTTCCCGATAAGGCATTAAAACAATTTCACACTCTTCCCTGTCCCTATTACCCGCACTCATCACTTGAGTTTTCTACTCTGTAGCTGGTAAACTGAAATCTGCGTCTAATATTACAGCATAATAAGGAACTTTACTTGAAATATTCTCCAAGCCTCTCCTCAAATATTGCGCCACTACTGCTCCCGAGACAGGGAGTCTATAAAATCATGTGATGAATATGTTTGAATCAGTTTCCAACATTTGTCTTCACGTAAATTATTTCGCATTCATAGTCCGTACTTATCTCACTAGATGTAATCGTAATTTTTGTAGCTATAAACACGCCTCCAACACAAGCGTTCAAACTGTCTTGGGATATACATTCCAATCGGAAATTACTATTTCATTGCATTGAGATCTGGTTTCGGCCAGCTTTCTGCCCCTAATGTAGTACTATACGGCATTATTACTATTCGTAAGCGAGGCGCTCTGGACCTTTCCTCGGACTCTCCTAACTAATACAATGTCAAGTGCGTCAGACACAAATAAAACCGTTTTGCACCGTCCTATTGTTGTTTCACAATTGCGAGCACATACCTATTCCTTCATTATTGCTTCAGTTAACACAATGATAAACTGTTGTTATGCGTTCAGTTAGGCAACAGTACTGCAAAATAAATAGCGAAATAGGCGAGAAAAAAATTTACGATCCATGCAAGAAAATGACAGATTACGAGCTAGCAGCATAATCCCACAATACAGCAGTTGTCTACTAAATAATTAGTACTCTGTCTGGAGTCTGATGCTACTGCGCTGTTTAATGCTTCGAGCGGTTCGTTACTGTGGGGTAACAACAGTCCGTGACAACAGAGTGATATGTTGGAAGTTCATTTCAATATATTTCAATTAAATACTGCTTTAACTCGTATTATGTGAGCTTATTTTATCGTTGTTAGGTTAGAGTAACATTAAGCTGTGATTTTGCTCAAGTATATTTATCTTGGTAACATAAAGACAGCCATTCTTTACGTGTGTACTAAGAGCGCCGAGCGTCCGCCGCTGTCGTGAAAAGCGGCACGACTGCTCTAGTGTTAACATTTACTTTCTCTGAACTTCTGTCACAAATGCTACCTTGTCTAGACTCTGAACACATCCTATTGGAGCTGTGGAGGGATGTCTCTCTCCTAAAAATCCGTATGACCACGGCACACGTACTTCCACAGCGAGTCAGCCTGATTTGGCATTATCAGCAGAACAAGACCAAAGTTTCGACCTGCAACATGATAATAACATCCTTGTATAGGTGTTCACTGTAATGTGTCGTTTGATATCGGTTTCAGCTGATCTAGGATAAGTTTGTGATAAATTTAGAAGTGGGAATTACGTTTACTTTGTTGGAAAGACCAAACTATACTCGTCGACAAATATGATGTAAACTGTAATTTAGATCAGCAGGGTGGCCAAGTAAATTTTGTAATGTTATAGAATCAGTCTTTTGTACTTGAGCATAAAGATCGAATTGAGTTCATCGACAAACATGTAATTCATTTCGGTCGTGCCAATAACAAGCTGTATGAATTTCCAAAAGTAATACAGATAACTAAGAGATGAAAATATACAATTTGAAGGTAATTCCACTCGCAGAGTGCGATACAATAATCCTACTTCGCGAATAGGCTGTGTATCTTAACCTGTAAGTTTTATCAGTAATGCCATTATGCTAGCCATGTACGTACTTTTTTCTATGTTATAGGAAAAATTATTTATGACAATATTGCTATGTGAGTTCTGTGCTCGAAAACTTATATATTTTGAAATTTATTTTAATATTGGTGCAAAGATCGAATTTTTGTTCGTAAACATAAATTTGTGGTTAAACCTGCTTCTTATAATAAGCTACCGGCATGTGTGCTTTTATACCACAAATCTACATTTCACGTGATAAATATATTGGTGGCTACAATGTAGTAGAAGAAATTCTGTTTCCTTTGAAGGGCAAAATATGTAAAACACATAACAAAGAGAACATAAGTGAGGATTATCAAGGTCAGGCATTGCATTCCTGGCCAAAGGAAGTACAATAGTACCAAACATGTTCCTTAATTCGCGTAAGAAACTTCTTTGAATGAATGTTTGGAGCGTAGCGTAGCATGATAGTGAATCATGAAAAGTGGAAAAACTGGAAATAAAGGGCACTAAAGCCTTTGGGATATGATTTTATGCAAGGATTTTGTAAATAAGGTGGACTGGTATATTATGAGGATTTTCACTGCAAAATCGGCGATGAAAGGCACATATGGAACGCGCTAACAAAAGAAAGAGATATGATGACGGCACATGTATAGGACAACAAGGAATACCCCTCATACTTTAATTTCATTCATTATAAAGGCTGTGCTTTTAAAAGCCTGCAACTGTGGCATTCATAATTGAAATATTAAAACACTGCGTAAGTTAGTTTTTTCCCTGCATACAGCAACGTGTTTAGAGAATTTATTCCTATTTTCAAGCGGAAGTACTGATACTTACATTTTATGTGAAGTTTGTATGTGTGCTGCTCTGCTCCCATTGTTCTTAGTAACCGACAATTTAACTATCAGTGGTGTTAGAATAGGAGTTTCAAGCATGCGGCTTGATGTAAATAACATAATGCACGAAAAACGGGAAAGCCTCTGACTATTTTCAAACACTTTAGGAAGTCCAGCTTTCGTAATGTCTTTGCACCATACTTTGCTTTTGCACAGAAACAAAGTGAGTGATGGTTTACCTCGACAATGAAAGAGGGAGAGTACCTGTACGCAAAGAGACTGCAGATAAACTTTCCAAACATTGGTGCATACAAAGAATCACACAATTCATATTCTACGGTTTCCGACTGCAATAGAAACACAAAAAGACGATTTCTGGACACGAGAAGCAGAACAAGACACAACCAAACATCACGTAGAATACCAGTGCAAATAATCGCAGTTGATATTGAGAAAAAATTTTCGAACGCGTTGTGGTATGCGTAAACTAACTGAACTGCTGCAGAGTTTTATTATTTAAATCTTGAATGTCTGTGGTGCCTGAGGGAGATGTTGATGGTGGCATGATTGAGTTATTCAAAACATCTTATTACTGAGGAAACCCAATGACTCCCTCTGATTTTATGGAGACCATAAATCAACAGTTAATTTTCAGGCTCAAATGGAAACCTACTCCTATGACGTCGAGAAGAATTCCTCATAACGTTTGACGAAGAGAATATTTTTGAAGATCGACCTCACTGATCTATCTTTGCAATTACCGCTGGATGAAAAGTCACAAACATCGCAGTTATCAACATTCACCTCAACTTTTACAAATATTGTCTTGTGGTATCTACACTGAGGTGCCAAAATTGTGGGGAACGTCGTAGCATAATGTCTGACCTCCTTTCTCCTAGCATAATGCAGCAACTCGAAGTGACATGGCCTCAGCAAGTCGTTGGAAATCCGCTGCAGAAATATTGAACCATGCTGCCTCTGTAGCGTCCATAATGGCGTAAGAATTACCGGTGCTGGATTTTGTGGACGTATTTACTTCTCGATCATGTCTCATAAATGTTGCATGGGATTTGCTTTGGACGATCTGGGTGGCCAAATCACTTTCTCGAAGTGTTCAACATATTCTTCACATCAATCGTGAAAAACTGTGGGCTGGCGGCATGGTGGGTGTCATCCATAAAAATTCCTTCGTTGTTTGGGAACATTAAGTCCACGAAGGGTTGAAAATGGTCTCCAAGTAGCCAAATATAACAATTTGTAGTCAATGATCGGATCAATTAGACCAGAAGACAGTCCATTCCATGTAAAGACAGCCCACACCATTATGGAGCCACCAGCAGCTAGCTAGTGCCTCGGTGACAATTTGGGTACAAGGCTTCCTGTTGCCTGCGCCACAGTCAACCCTTCAATCAGCAACTTACCAACTTAAATCGGGACTCATACGACCAGGCCATGGGTTTCCACTCTGCTGGGAACCAATCGATATGGGCACAAGCCCAGGAGAGCATTGACCTTAGTAAATGAATCGACTTCATTTACTGCCTGTACGATGGACGTCGAAGAATTAGGGGCAGATTTTGAACACATTGTAAATCACGCATTGGACAAATATGTGCCGAAAAAGTGTGTTACGGACGGAAAAGACCCACCGTGGTTTAACAGCGCAATTCGGATAATGCTCAGGAAGCAAAGACAGTTGCACTTGCGGTACAAGAAAGATCGGGTGAATGAGCACAGGCAAAAGTTAGTAGAGATTCGTGCTGCTGTAAAAATACCGACGCGCGAAGCATTCAACCACTACCACCGTCATACCTCAGCAAAAGATCTTGCTGAAAACCCAAGGAAATTCTGGTGTTACGTAAAATCGGTAAGCGGGTCGAAGGCTTCCATCCAGTCACTCACTGATCAGTCTGGCCTGGCAACGGAAGACATCAGAACAAAAGCCGAAATTTTAAATTTAACACTTGAGAAATCTTCCATGCAGGAGGATCGTACAAACATACCGCCGTTTGAGTCTTCTACAGATTCCCGTATAGAGGACATAGTGATAGACATCCCTGGGGCAGCTGAATGGGTTGAAAATAAATAAATCGCCAGGTCCTGGTGGGATCCCAATTCGGTTTTACAGAGAGTACTCTGCTGATTTGGCTCCTTACTTAGCTTGCATTTATCGCGAATCTGTTGCCCAAAGAAAAGTCCCGAGCGACTGGAAAAAAGCGCAGGTGACGCCTGTATATAAGAAGGGTAGAAGGACGGATCCTCAAAATTACAGACCAATATCCTTAACATCGGTTTCTTGCAGGATTCTCGAACATATTCTCAGTTCGAATATAATAAATTTCTTTCAGACAGAGAAGTTGCTGTCCATGCATCAGCACGGCTTAAGAAAGCATCGGTCCTGCGAAACGCAACTCGCCCTTTTTTCACATGATATCTTGAGAACCATGGATGAAGGGTATCAGACGGATGCCATATTCCTTGACTTCCGGAAAGTGTTTGACTCGGTGCCCCACTGCAGACTCCTAACTAAGGTACGAGCATATGGGATTGGTTCCCGATTATGTGAATGGCTCGAAGATTTCTTATGTAATAGAACCCAGTACGTTGTCCTCGATGGTGAGTGTTCATCGGAGGTGAGGGTATCATCTGGTGTGCCCCAGGGAAGTGTGGTAGGTCGCTGTTGTTTTCTATCTACATAAATGATCTTTTCGATAAGGTGGATAGCAATGTGCGGCTGTTTGCTCATGATGTTGTGGTGTAAGGGAAGGTGGCGTCGTTGAGTGACTGTAGGAGGATACAAGATGACTTGGACAGATTGGTGTAAAGAATGGCAGCTAACTCTAAATATAGATAAATGTGAATTAATGCAGATAAATAGGAAAAATAATCCCGTAATGTTTGAATACTGCATAAGTAGTGTAGCGCTTGACACAGTCACATCGATTAAATATTTGGGCATAACATTTCCGAGGGATATGAAGTGGGACAAGCATATAATGGCAGTTGTGGCGAAGGCGGATAGTCGTCTTCGGTTCATTGGTAGAATTTTGGGAAGATGTGGTTCATTTGTAAAGGACACCGCTTATAAAACACTAATACGACATATTCTCGAGTACTGCTCGAGTACTGCTCGAGCGTTTGGGATCCCTATCAGGTCGGATTGAGGGAGGACATAGAAGCAATTCAGAGGCGGGCTGCTAGATTTGTTACTGGTAGGTTTGATCATCACGCGAGTGTTACGGAAATACTTCAGGAACTCGGCTGGGAGTCTCTTGAGGAAAGGAGGCGTTCTTTTCGTGAATCGCTACTGAGGAAATTTGGAGAACGAGCATTTGAGGCTGACTGCAGTACAATTTTACTGCCGCCAACTTATATTTCGCGGAAAGACCATGATGATAAGATAAGAGAGATTAGGGCTCGTACAGAGGCAAATAGGCAGCCATTTTTCCCTCATTCTGTTTGGGAGTGGAACAGGGAGAGAAGATGCTAGTTGTGGTACGATGTACCCTCCGCCACGCACCGTATGGTGGATTGCCGAGTGTGTATGTAGATGCAGATGTAGATGTAGAGGCGGTGCAGGCGATGTCGTGCTGTTAGCAAAGGCACGTCGGCCGTCTGCTGCCTTAGCGCTAACGGACGCTTTCGTCGTGTGTCCCGGTTATTTCTGCTGTTATTTCACGCAGTGTTGCTTGTCTCTCAGCACTGACAACTGAACACCAACGCCGCTGCTCTCGTTCGTTAAATGAAGGCTATCATCCATTGCGTTGTCTGTAGTGAGAGATAATGCCTGAAATTTGGTATTCTCGGCACACTCTTAACTCTGTGGATCTAGAAATATTGAATTCCCTAACAATTTCCAAAATGGAATGTCTCACGCGTCTAGCTGCAACTACCATTCTGCGTTCAAAGTCTTCCGATCGCGCGGACAGAATAACGTCGGAAATCTTTTCACATGAATGCCCATTTATACGTCGTGTACGCGATACTACCGCCACCTGTATATGTGAATGTCGCTGTCCAATAACTTTTGTTACATAAGCGTATTGCGTCCCGTAGTCTACCAGATATATGTGGAACGTATGCACTAGCTATATGTGTGATTTAATTGGCACGGAAGCTTTGAGTCAGGAGCACGTGCGACACTTCTTGCATTCCGCTGAACACATTACGCAGGGCTAAGATACCACCTAGACAAATGCCAGTTTTTCCAAGAAGCATTTCGAGTATCTCGAGCATTTGCTAAACAAAGAGTGGATTCTGTTCAATGATCATAGCATATCGACTACCGATCCCTTACCATGTCCCCAAAATTTATTAGAGCTTCATGCTTTTATGAGAAAAGTTAATAGTTATTCCAAATGCCTCCTCCAAGCAGTCAGTATCATGCCATCACAAAATGAGTTATGGCCGAAATGTGTTCAAGTGAACATCTTCCTGTGAATATGTTTTCACACACTTAAAAGTGTATGCTGCCTTCAGCATCGTCACATATAGTGGTTCTGACCACAGATACCTCTCCATACCACACTAGTGCAGTGATAGCGCGTGGGAACGATGACAATACTGAACAACATAGCTTACACGGAAAAGAAGCCGACATCCGCACAGAAGATTTTATCACAAATAGAAAACTATGTTTTGACGATTGTACTACTACTAATAGTACTACTACTACTGCTATTTCAACTAGATTATTACTCTGCAAATAAATCAATTAAGTAATTGGCAGAGGGTTCACTAAACCACCTATAAACCATTTCTCTGTCTTCCCACAACGAAACAGGACACGGGAGAAATGAACACCGAACCTTTAACTTCTTTAATTTTATGAAAATGATATTAGTTTTACAGACTGAGGAGAAAGTTTATGATTAAAATTTCATGAGAAGACCCTGTCGCAATGAGAAACACCTTTCTTTTAATGATTGCCACCCCAATTCGTATACCGTATTTGTTACGCTCTCTCCTCCGTTTTGGGTACAAAACGACCTGCCATTCTTTGCACTATCAATCCAATCTCATTCGACTGGGATCCCATAAAACACAGTAACACTCCAAAAGAAGGCACACAAGCATAGAGTAAGCAATAGGTTTAGCAGACCTATTGCAATACAAAATTTCAGTGTATTTGTATTTGAGTCTAAGATGACTTTAATCACTGTTCGCCATGCGGGGTAGCCGAGCGTTCAGGGGCGCCCTGTCACGGTCCGTGCGGCTCCACCCCATCGGAAATTCGACTCCTTCCAAGGGCATGGCTGTGTGTGTTGTCCATAATGTAAGTTAGTTTAAGTTAGATTAAGTAGTGTGTAGGCTTAGGGACCGATGACCTCTGCAGTTCGGTCCCATAAGACCTAACCACATATTTCCAGTTTCCCATTTAATCACTATTCATAAACCACTGATGGTTTTATTCTGGTCATGTTCCTGTCTTCCAGAACGCATAACAAAAAGCCTCCAAGATTGAAGAATTTGTCTATGCTGGACTAATATTTAAATAACTACGAGCCAACAGTGCAACATAAAATTACAAGCTTTCTATGTCACCTTCCCTTTGGAACAGAGCTGTTTCTATATAGACGGAGAACTGTCGACTTTCTGTGTCTTACAACAAGTGATGCGTTATATGCTCCATGGGTACTCCACATACGTTTCGAAAAAACACAAAATTAAAGAACTCCAGTCCTCGTCCGCATTTACCACTATCTGCTAGTAACCGACGGTGCCTTCATAAGAGATCCTGAGGCAGATTCAAATCGTCTCGTCATCGTGACCACCGTCTGGCCACAGCTGCAACGACCTCTTCACGTGCAGGGGGAATGCGACCAATGAAAGCCCTAGCAAGACGACATGATTACTGGCCAGGCTTTAAGGAAGGACGAGGAAGCACTGTATACAGCTATCGAACTTGCGAGTGTCAGTAGATAGTAGTACCAGAATTTTCACTGCCTTGCCCATGCTATGCCATCCCTGGGAGTGCATTAATTTAGACTTTCTGGGAGCATTTCTTGGCTCTACGCGGCTATCAGTCGTGGTCACCTAGTCCTGGTAGGCATGGCATTCACCTAAACTGAAGCCACAATAAACACACTAGTCTAAATTTTCACCATCGAAGGACTCCCCCAAACTACAGTATTGGTCATGAAACACCTTTGTAGTTTTTATTATGCAAAGTATTTGGTATAATTGGATTTTCTGCCGCTGATGCCGAGATTCTGGTGGGCCCGGTGGCACGACCTTCGTGATAGCTCTTGCTAGGTGTTAGCTCTGATGTTAGTGGCTGTCCATTCATCCTCTGCCAGCATGTTGCTGCGAGGTCCAGAATGTTGGAGGCCAGCAAGTTGGACGGAAGTAGACTTCAGGAAAGCATTTGTGTCCCAATGCAGACTCCTAACTAAGGTATGAGAATATGGGATTGGTTCCCAAATATGTGAGTGGCTCGAAGACTTCTTAAGTAATAGAACCCAGTACGTTGTCCTCGATGGTAGGTGTTCATCGGAGGTGAGGGTATCATCTGGAGTGCCCCAGGGAAATGTAGTAGGTCCGCTGTTTTCTATCTACATAAATGATCTTTTGGATAGGGTGGATAGCAATGTGCGGCTGTTTGCTGATGATGCTGTTGTGTAAGGGAAGGTGTCATCGTTGACTTGGACAGGATTGGTAGAATTTTGGGAAGAAGTGGTTCGTCTGTAAAGGAGACCGCTTATAAAACACTAGTACGACATATTCTTGAGTACTGTTCGAGCGTTTGGGTTCCCTATCAGGTCGGATTGAGGGAGGACATACGTAGAAGCAATTCAGAGGCGGGCTGCTAGGTTTGTTACTGGTAGGTTTGATCATCACGCGAGTGTTACGGAAATGCTTCAGGAACTCGGGTGGGAGTCTCTAGAGGAAAGGAGGCGTTCTTTTCGTGAATCAGTAGTGAGGAAATTTAGAGAACCAGCATTTGAGGCTAACTGCAGTACAGTTTTACTGCCGCCAACTTACATTTCGCGGAAAGACCAAAATACAAGATAATGAGATTAGGGCTCGTACACAGGCATATAGGCAGTGATTATTCCCTCGTTCTGTTTGGGAGTGGAACAGGGAGAGAAGATGCTAGTTGTGTTACGAGGTACCCTCCGCCACGCACCGTATAGTGGATTGTGGAGTATGTATGTAGATGTAGATGTACCGTCTGATACGCGCAGTGCCACGTGGCTAGAAGGCAATTGGGGCTCACGAAGGCCAATTCAGTGCTGGTTGAAATCTGAACAAGGACATCGTCCAGTTGTAGGGTGGACAGCGTCTTTTGACAACACCCAGAAGAAAATGTCAGCCATGTCCTAAGACGAGGGACGCCGGAGATGAGTTATTGGTGTGTTGCCCAGAGCACTCAGTGTTGTTGTTCCATGACGCACGTTTACTGATTGGGCAACGTCGTAACCGTTGCAGGTTGTCAAATCTTTACATTATGCTGTGGCTGTGAGGGTATAAAACAGCGATTTACTTTTAGTATTCAAGCAAAGCCTCATGATAGTGGAGTGCAGCTCTTCTTGCGGCATTTGTTCGGTTAGCACACTACTACTTTGGTTGCACATAAAGTTGCAACAGGCTGCTATTGTTAATATTGTGATTTCTGTTCATTTTTCTTGACTGGTGCCCACTTGCATGCCACTGTGGCTGAAAATGATTAGTGTCTGAAAATTTTGCAGCTGCTGTAAATATTATTTGAACAGTGTTCATTTTAAGTAAGAATTATTTTTGGGCAGAATACTGTTATTTCGATACTAACTGCCAAGCTACTCTGTTGATGTCACTTGAGGTTAATGTGATAGTGTGTGTTTGGCGTTTAATGCTATTATAATAGACACACGGTTACACAAACAAGTCCAAACCACACTACACCCAAACCCTGCGGAATGGTAAGCCATTTCATCCGTCTCCCAGTTATAAAGCAAAAAATATGGTGCGGGTGATTAAGTAGCAGAAGTAGAGAACAGTTCGAATCGCCAGCACAAACACAACACTGAAGTGGTTTTTGAGCACTGTGCCGTCCCAGCGACGATTGCGTCGTAAAGACATTTAAAACTACAAAACTTGGAACGAGAAATATTATACGACGAAATAAATGTACATGAACCTTATGTGTTTCACCGACCGCATAGGCGGCCCAAAATACCCACATTTTATTGTAAATATTAAATTTTATCTTAGTATCAAGGAGTAAACAAAATGTAGTAATCTCATGATGTTAATAAGGGAGAAGAAAGCTCCTAGATTGTTCTTCTCTTCCTTCGCTTGTTTCTCGTGTTAAGAAGCAGCATCTTGTTGCACGAAAGTAATGTAAACTTTTATGCTGTTAACCTTGTTAACGTAGTACATTGAAGTTTCTATCTGAGTTATTTCAGTGTACAGTGAGCCATCTCTCATGTTCCTTGCATTGGTTTAATGTTTAAGACGTTTACAGCTCCACAATAATAGCGGCCGCTGCTTCTACGGACGCGATTACGTGGCGATCTAACAAGCGAAATCATAACGGAAGCGCAGAGATCGCCCGCTTTAACATTTAACAAACTTTTTTTTTCACAGCAATGAGTCGCAGCGAAGAGAAACATTAGTTTTGAGATTTTACTTTTCAGCTGAAGCCGAGAGGCAAGATTCGACTACCACATTCTGAATATCATGGTAAAAGGAGTATTCTTCGAGTGTTGTGTGGGTCCACAATAACTTTGAGTCCATGCTCTTTAAAGAGCAAATACGCCGAGGTTAATTATTATACTGTTATATTTTCATCCTCATGTAATATTCTAGGAAGAAAAAAATCAGTTAACAATTAAGTTTACGGGTGTTTTTAAAGTCACCAAATAAATAAAATAAATACATAAATATACTACTTCTCTTGAATAGCCACTTCATTTGGCGCCCAACGTTGGGCATGAAAATTTGTATATGTATATGGATGTGGTTTATGTACTTACATAACGATTGTGTGATATTAATAACCACGTAAAAATTTTTTTCATGCACAACAACCAACACTCTGAGACGAAAGAAAGAGGATATTCTTGAGAAAGGAAACGAAAGGAACTGAAACAGTAAAACCTGTATAACAACAACGTAAGGCTTAAAGTGCAAGAGTCCTGAAAATTTTGTTCGAAATATCAAGGCCATACGCACATGAGGAATCCTCGGTAAAAGCGGTAAGCAGTGCTAACAGTGTAGTGAGTGCATTTGTGTATGTATATGTGTGTTTTATTTTGGAAGGGATATATGTACATTTGTGTTGGTGTTTGAATTTTTAGTTGCCCCAAATTAAATATATGATGGGTAAAGTAGGTCAGGCAAAGCCACCTGTATCTGACGAGCACCCTTTGCTAGATACGAAAGTAGAAAACAATGTTGAGAGTGTAAATGAATACCATGCCAGCGCATCGGAAAACATACTTTCCGAAGCGGGGGACGAGGCTCTGTGGATACCAGATAATGCACCACAGAGTAATGAACAAGTGATACCTATAAATCCACTGCATGTGCAGGGGAGCGAGTCAAGTGATAGGATGGGCGGAACACCGGTGTGTTCACGTATTCCCCACCCCTTCGCAGAATTTTTGCGACGACTCTATCAGATTCTTGAACAAAGAGAAAAAATTATCGGAAAACTGAGTAGCATGCATTTAGAACTTGTGGAAATGCGTAGCATATGCAAAGAAATACCGGATCTAGTCCAAAACTTAACTATGCAAAATTTACAAATATCTCACACTAGCCTTAAAGACGAAGTTCAAAACTTTGCAAGTCGTGTCAAAAATGTAGAGCTTGAGGCACGTCAGAACATAGACAAATATCTAGACTCCTTAGCAATGAAGGTCGAAAAAGAGTTTCATGAGTGGCTATCAGTAAAGGATCGCGAAATCTCATCAACGATCGAAGTAAGAGTAAAATCAACTGCCGAACAAGCGACAGCGGATCTGAGCGCGAAAACCGATGCCAGCGCTGCAGCAATTCAAGCGGAATTAGTTCAGTTGGAGTCGCGTGTACCAGCGGAGTTGCCCGTTTGGCAAACTGATGTCGCTTGGAGACTAACCGAACTGGAAAAGCAAGCTCGCAGTCGAAGACCGGTAGCCAGTCAGATTTCTGGTTTGGAAACAAGCAATAACATAAACAATGTGCAGAGCGCTTACGTGAATGCACCACCGGTTGACAACAGCAATTCAGAGTGCGGAATGCCTTACTGTTCACCGCCGTATATAAGGATGGGAGTAGACAGTGGTAATTTACCGCACCATAAAGAGGATAATTGATAAAACAGGCAGTTTCAACAGTTCAACAACGAAAAGCATGCCGTACACTTCGTGGCATTCATTAAAAGTTTCCGTAATATTTTTCCACGGGAATGGACGGAAATGCAAAGAATTCAATTCATTTTATCAGTAATACAAGGTGACGTAGCCCTCTGGGCAACGGACGCATCCGAGATATGATATACCAAGCAGCAGTTTGAGTACGCATTTCTACAAAAGTTCTGGTCCAATCGTATACAGGAAAGATTAAGGAAAAATGATTCAAGTGGCTCTTAGCACTATGGGACTTAACTTCTGAGGTCATCAGTCCCCTAGAACTTAGAACTACTTAAACCTAACTAACCTAAGGACATCACACACATCAATGCCCCAGGCAGGATTCAAACTTGCGACCGTAGCGGTCGCGAGGTTCCAGACTGTAACGCCTAGAACCGGCGATTAAGGAAAGAGTTGTGCAGTTCTGAGATGTTCAGTCCAATACTGGGAACGCTCGGCAAGTATTCTGAAAAGTATATTAATAAGACTAGATACTGGGATGAACCAATGTCTGACCGAAACATAACAAGGCTAATTAAAATGAAATTACCTAGTGACATAAAACAGTACTTTATTAATGTACCAGAATATGACCTGGAACAGTTTATGGAGGTTGTTGACTCTGTAGATTTGCTTATCGAAGACATGAAAAACGAAGGTAAATTTAATCATGCAGATTGTAGTAAGCAAAAAGCTGAAAACAACTGTAACGCTATTAACCAAACACCTAATGATAATGGTAACCGTAACGAATGTAGGCAACCGAATTGGGGGCAGAATAATGGTAAAGGGTTTACGAATCAATGTAGGAACAGACGTCGTGATGGGCACATGAATCACGGATACAATGGTAACGGTAATCCGCAGTGGCGGAGTAACCGTAAACAAAGGCGAGAGTACAATGAACAATCAGCACAATGGCAACGAAATACAGCGCCACAACGGGCACAGAATTCCAACCAACCTCCGAATAAGACGGCTGGTTACAGAAACCGGCAACAGTGTCAAAATAATACGGCTTATCAAACTACACCACAGGGGAGGCAAAACAGTCGACCGAACAATCATAATAACAATCAAAATCATAACCAGAGGATAGTGGAGGTGACCGACAACTATCAACCCACTGTAACCGACGCGTCAGACTAAAACCAGCCACAATCTGCTCTCCTTTGTTGGCTGTGAGAGGGTGTTGTGAGGGCACATTCCACACACAAGACGCAAATCTAAAAATGCTGAGGTACAATAATGAAGTTAACATTGATGATGCTTGCGATTAAATTATGAAAGTGTACAGGTTATGCATGTAGACGCAGGCTTATGTGAACCTAAAGAATATCACAATGAATTTACACATGAGAACACCGAAGAAAAATGGGAACTCATAAATAGTAAAGAGTTTGAATCGGAATATTTGTCTCTTGCACAACAAAAATAGTTGATTTAGTTGCTAATACAATATGAGAATGTGTTCTTAGAGAGGCCGAGTATTATTAAGGTATATACCTACAACACAGAAGTTGTGCCTCATAGCACGTTTTATCGTGCCAACTACACCGTCCCTCAGTTCAAAAAGGAGGCAGTAAATCAAAAGACTATACACGTATTAAGATTTAAAGAGATTTATTCAGTAGAACAATACCTAAATATGTAAATAGTAGTTTAAACTTGTGATGTATTTTTTTCCTAATGTGAAGAAAATATTTTAATACTTGTAGGTAATAAAAAAACATGCATAAAAAGTTAGTTTATTTGGGTAATTGTACCAAGTGCAGAGCAATAACGCTGTTGAAATCATTTCAAATGTTTAAAAATATAATGTATGCCATAAGCTTATGTATATTCCAAAGACTTTTTCAAACGTGAATGACAGCACAAAATGCCGAAAGAACTTTAATTTGTTTCGTTTAATTTACGTCTATAATCACAAACTTTTTGTTAACAGATTACCGGTTTCGGTCTTTAATGACCATAATCTGTTAACAAAAAGTTTGTGACCATAGACGTGAATTAAAGGAAACTTATTACATATACGGGTCACTGTTTTTTCGCAACGATGTCACAGCTTGTGAATTTTAATTTGAATTTTCCATTAGGGTTTACAAAAAGTGTTATTTCTGGTTATTGAATAAGTAAGTAGATATAATTGTTGTATATTATGCCCTTAGGATATATTTTGAAAAAAATGGGATATGTGTGAAGACTGATTTTAAAGGTGAACATGAGAGCAAGGCGCGCATGTGTCGTGTGTGCACGAAATTACGCATTTAGGATACGCATCTAAAGATAGGCCCTTGTAAAATGCATGTTTGATTGAAATTACTAATATTTCTTCTTGCAATTCGTTAGGCAGTTCTAAACATAGGAGCTTGCACTTTGAGCCCAAGTAAACGTCTTAGATGTCAGCAAAAAAAAAAAAAAAAAAGAGGGTTGATGATAAATTCGGGCAAGGTTTTTGTAAAGCGAGCCTGGCTCTAGGAGACAAGTGGGAAAAAAAGAAAAGTGCAGACATGACGTGGGACTCACTACAGATAGGACGAAACTATAATAGTAATGTCTAAAATCTGTTGGAGACATTTTGTGTGTACGCAGGACATAATGTTGATCTGTAATTTGTAAAGGAAAGAACTGTAGAACCCTGAGTGATGTGAAAAACAGTCTGACATGAATTTAAAAACGTCAGTGCTGAATTTGATAGCCGAGACAATTAGCCTTGAACTATGTGAAACTATAAAAGTTATACTCTTAACTGTAGGCGCTTAAGTGCAGATATTGAACGTTATGTAGTGACAAGACACGGAAGACGACAATACAGTGCACGATAAACTGTGTGTGTGTGTGTGTGTGTGTGTGTGTGTGTGTGTTCTCTAAAAGTGTGGAAACTAACACAAAACGAACACAATGCCAACGTCCTTGAGACAGGCTATACTTTCATTTAGACTAACAATAAGCATTTGCTCTACTATGAGCGGAGTTTTAGAAATAAAACGAACGCAGCGGTGCAACGGTTGGTTGCTAAATAGTAATGTACTCGTCATTGGCGCCAAAATGTGCCTGCGAGAGCGACGTATGCAATAAAGTGTCATTCACGAAACTCAAGTGAGACGTGTACACGAAAATAGTAAGTGTGACCTGCGTGTCAATACAAAACATGTCATCAGTTCTGCTAGATTTTGACTTCAAGGCCGGCGAAAGCTTCATATTAGCTGCCAAATTAATGATCCATCCTTTTCCCACAAGCTGTAACGTCTGCAGCGGGAAGGGAGTGTTACGTTGTATGTATGTTTTTCCGTGTACACTGGAGGAGACGAGTGGCTGAGCGGAGGCTCGTCAGCGAGTGGGGTGGGCGGATCTCACTCCGACTGCCCAACTGCCGGCAGATGATGGGGGCGAGGCGTTGCATCAGCTGTTCACAACCGACGAGCCAGCGGGTACTGTGCCTGCACGCGCCGCTCCTAGACCTCTCCGCCTCCAACGGATACCGGCCGGCGCCTACCAGTACCGCCAGGAGCGCCAGGAGCAGGCGTCAACAACGCGACGTTGAACAGCTTTCTCCACAACGAATGAACAGTTTGTCATACATAACTTCACATTCACCAAGTTCATGGTAAAAAAACAAACATCCTATTGTATTATCGAGATCTGGGTTAGTCTATCGCTCCGCCTAGGTCTTCCCTGGGGTTTCCCTCAGGCCTTGCCCAAATGGGGAGCGAATAGTCACAATCCCTGGAAGTTTTCAAAATATTGGACTACCCTATGTATGAGTGCCTGTAAGCACAATCAGAACTTCAAAAAGTCAAAGTAAGATACGACCTCGGTATACAGATTTAGTTACATCGTTTTACAAAACCAAGTCACGGAAGATTTATTCATTGTGATTTCACTACCTGTGTACGCTATGTTTATCTTATTTAAATACTGTGTGCTTTCATGTTTGTCTAAATAGCTACAAATATAAATGAAAACCAAAAGAACTTGTAATCTCGACGAGATGTTGAAATTGTTACTAAGTATGAATCGTAACAACTTTTCCAAAGTGTGCGAGTGCTGTAAACAATATGGCTCTGAGCACTATGGGACTTAACTTCTGAGGTCATCAGTCCGCTGAAGCTTAGAACTAATTAAACCTAACTAACCTAAGGACATCACACACATCCATGCCCGAGGCAGGATTCGAACCTGCGACCGTCGCGGTCGAGCGGTTCCAGACTGCAGCGCCTAGAAGCGCTCGTCCGCTACGGCCGTCCAGCTGTGGACAACCGGAAAGAAATATTCGTGCCCCACAACAAAAAAAACTGATGTGCCACGAACATTTCGGGGAGCATTTTGCCGTCCCAGCGACGATTGGAATGAGGAACGTTATAAGACGAAGTAAATGTACACGAACTTCGTGTGTTTCACTGACCGCATAGGCGGCGAAAAATATCCATGTTTTATTGTAAATTTTAAAAGATTATCTTAGTATCAAGGAGTAAACACGTTAAAATGTAATAATCTCATTGATGTTAATAAGGGAGAAGAATTCTCCTAGATTGTTCTCTTCCTCTTCCTTGCTTGTTTCTGCTGTTAAGAATCAGACACCTTCTTGCACGAAAGTAATGTAAGCTTTTACGCTATTAACCTTGTTAATATAGTACATTAAAGTATCTATTCGCGTTATTTCAATGTACAGCGAGCCCCCTGTCATGTTCCTTGCATTTGTTTAATTTTTCTTAATATGTTTACAGCTCCACAATAATAGCGGCCGCTCCTTCAACGGACGCCATTACGCGTCGATCTAGAAAGCGGAATCATAGAGCAAGCGCAGAGATCGCCCGCTTTAACATGTAACAAACATCTCTTCATGGCAATGAGTCGCAACGCAGAGCAACATTAGTTTTACGATTTTACTTTTCAGCTGACGCCGACACCCAGGAGTCGACCACCACATTCTGAATGTGATGGTAAAATCAGTATTCTCGAGTGTAGTGTGGGTCCACAGTAAATTTTTGAGTCCATCCTCTTTAAACAACAAATACGCAGAGGCTAATTATTATACTGTTATATTTTCATCCTCATGTAATATTCTAGGACGTAAAACTCAGTTAACATTTAAATTTACTGGTGATTTAAAGTCACCAAATAAATGAAATAAATAAATATACTACTTCTCTTGAATAGCCACTTCATCACGTACAGGACGGCGCCTTCAAGGGACTCCTCCATGGGAGGTAAATACGAACATTTTTTCATCTGTTGGCCCCCGCATCCCCAGGAAGTCCGAATACATTACCAAGAGTGATGGCATGCCGTACTGAGCAAAAGACATGTGAACACTAGCAACAATGGTTAATACCCACCTCACAGTAAGTGCAACCACAGTTAGCAGCACCCACATAATCATATCCCAGCAAAAGCTGGACGTTGTCAATTCCTCTGTCAAGCTGATAGGCATTAGTGCTGTGGCACCAATCATATCACAATTCCACTTTCCGAAACATCATCCAGGATGCTTCTGGCTCTTTGTAATCTTTATCATGGGGAAGAGATCTGGTATCCGGGCTAGAGATAATTCTTTGGATTTTGGTCGCTAGATGCAACTGTTACAACAGCCAGCGCCTTCTTTGCCTTGACAGTGCCACACGCGATCCTGCCAACCTATTAGAGCTCGGCCGGCCGGTGTGACCGAGCGGTTCTAGGCGCTTCAGTCTGGAACCGCGCGACCACTACGGTCGCAGGTTCGAATCCTGCCTCGGACGTGGATGTGTGTGATGTCCTTAGGTTAGTTAGGTTTGAGTAGTTCTAAGGTTCTAGTGGACTGATGACATCAGATGTTAAGTCCCATAGTGCTCAGAGCCATTTTTATTAGAGCTCGCAACATCCCGTGTTCCACCGCACAGTTCTTCCTTTTTCCGCAACGTGTCGCGGTTCCTGTTCCTTGGTTGGTCGTCCCATTTTGTTACATTCCAAAATGGTTCAAATGGCTGTGAGCATTATGGCACTTAACATATATCAGTCTCCTAGAATTTAGAACTACTTAAACCACACTGTCGCGCGGTTCCAGACTGAAGGGCCTAGAACCGCTCGGTCACAACGGCCGGCATTTTGTTTATCCGTAGTGTCATTCCCACTTGTCCATGTCGTCGTTATCCCCTCCGTTAACAGTTGGTGATGCACTGTAGAACTCTTCCGAGTATTTGGTCCTCGTAATCAGGTTTCTTTGACTTATTCCCAGCAAACTAATTGTGGTCATTTTAGATGTCATTCGTCAACATCGCGTTAAGTTGTCGAATCTTTTATCTTTGTTTATCTTTTTTAACCTATTAAAAAATTCACTTGGTTGACCTACAATCCGCTCGCGGCAAAGTGTCCCACATAAAATCATTTGGTTTTCATTATAATCAAAATTACGTCTTTCGCTCCGAGCTGTAACCTGAGATATTTGTTCTCCCAGCGGTCCTATTAATTCTCGATATGTTTTTCTTCCTTACTCGTGAGTAACTAAGTTTTATTGTAAATATATCTCTCAAAGCCATAAGTGAAAGATGGTAATTGACACTGACTATACACTTTACAAGCTTGTTGGAGGTTTAGTTGCCAAAGCGGTAGTTTGTTTACCAACATTACTCTAACACTTTATACCTTATTGTTTATTTCTTTGTCGTTAATTTCGACTCCTCTAAATATTAATACTGAAATACTTCTGTGACTTCAACTTCACTCTTAATTTATAATTTACCAATTTTCTTTTCATTTGTTGACGTTAATCATTTTATTCAGATACAGGATATAAGAAATGGTAGAATGTTGAGCTATCTAACTACATTGCCACATATCAATTCTATCATGAAAGAAAGAAAATAGCGTCTCTGCTGACAAATACTATGGGTTCAAGTCATTTTCTGCAATCATAAAGCGAAGAGTAGGCCTAAGAAAAGTTAACAGCATTACAACACTATTTCTTACAAATAATTTGGTGAGCTACAACGGCATGGGTTAGAGATAATGCTTAGCCTGATATATGAAATAAGTTATATACAGGGCGAGCAGGAATTAATAAATAAAGTAATAAAATAAATAAAGTAATAAAGAGTAAAATAAAATAATAAACTCAGCAGTAGCGTTATTATAGTTCTATGTCTGAAACTTGTGTATTATGATACATTAGTTCTAGTCACAGAACTATAATAATGTCACTGCTGAGTGTCTTTATTATTCACCTTGTATATAGAAGAGAAAAATGCTTATCCATTGTTACTTTGTGATTACTGCATTTGTGCCCATCAAGACGATGCATGCACGGTATAAAGCAGACACTCCGTCAGGCCACAAGTGGCCCATTAGGACCATCCGACCGCCGTGTCATCCTGAGCTGAGGATGCGGATAGGAGGGGCGTGTGTTCAGCACAACACTCTCCCGGTCGTTATGATGGTTTTCTTTGACCGGAGCCGCTACTATTCGTTCGAGAAACTCCTCAATTGGAATCACGAGGCTGAGTGCACCCCGAAAAACGGAACAGCGCATGGGAGCCCGGATGGTCACCCATCGAAGTGCCGGCCACGCCCTACAGCGCGTAACTTCGGTGATTTGACGGGAACCGGTGTATTCACTGCGGCAAGGCCGTTGCGATGCACGATATACGATATACGTAAATTCCGAAGCGAGGATTTTACTTGTTATTTGCATGTCAGAAATCAGTACAAATGGAGAACAGTTCTATTATGTCAAATGAAGACATTTTTCTCCAAAATTTATGAAAATACTGAAAAATAACTCAGCAGTTACATAATGGTATTTTATTCAAATTATATACTTACAGTTACGGAACAATTTGTATAAAATTCAAAGTCACTACCAAGAAAAAAATAAATAAATAAAACCCAAAAGAAAATTATAAAAAGATGTAGATTCTTTGCCTGGATTAATAAAGACAACAATTATACAGGGTGATTGACGAAGGTATGCAAATATTTTAATATGTTATTCCACAAGTAAAACTAAAGAAAAAAGTTCACATAAACATGTCCGCAAATGTTTAGTTATGGAGCTGAGGCTAATAAAAGATTTTTCCTGAAATTTATCAACTTCGCTGATATGGAGCCATCGCAAAACTATGAGATTAAAGTAAAACACGATTTTCATTTATTTTGTTGCTATTGACCGGGTGAATCTAATAAAACATGTCCCAGATGTGTATCTGCAGTATTTTTCCAGAACATCCGGAGATGCAAAGAAATACTTTCATAAACTTCTTAATTTATTAGCTGCTTGGAGCAATATGTTTTTTAAATTCCAGGCAATTGCACACAGCCTTCAACAGAAGTTGTAGAGAATTTAAATTTGGGAAAAATGATGGTAACAACGTTAACTGAGCTGTATGAATGTGTCAAATAATCAGCTCTTATTAACAGCATAGCAGACTTGCATTCATGTTAAACAAGGCTCAGTGTTAAGGGAGTTGTACAGTGTACATACAATTTCACAATACATTCTTAATGGAAAGTAAACAAATTTACTTGTATAATAATCCTTGCTTCTCTGGATGTTCTGGGAAACTACTGGAGATACACGTATGGGTCCTGTTTTATTACATTCACCAGACCAATAACAACAAACTAAAAGGAAATCGTGCTGTATTTGAACCTCGTACAGTTTTGCGATGGTTTCATATTAGCGAAGTTGTTAAACTTCAGGCAAAATCTTTTATTAGCCGTAACTCCATAACTAAACATTCGAAGACCTATGTTTATATGAACTTTTTCTTTTGTTTTAGTTACAGAATAACACATTAAAATATTTGCATATCTTCGTTAATCAGTCCGTAGAGGACAGGGAAACGTGTACCGCACATCGTATTTTTAGTCACAGGTGACGAGGTTGGGTTTCCCTGCAGTCCAATATCTCGCAGTACCTTTACGTCTGTCTATCAGCTTAGAAACTGCCGCTCGATTGTGGACACCGCATCTCAGAAGAGCACGAGCATTCACGCCCGGCGTGAGCGGAGAAGGTCACACGCCGCTCGATAATGATAGATGAAGAAGAAGCGGAGCGCCGCATGCATGTTTAACGCGTTACCGCGACCTGCCGGCACCTGATTGGCCACACCCCGCCTCGGCCGGAGAGCGCCGGCGGCAGCGGCGCTGCCCGGCAGGTAATTAGCGCGACTCGGCGCGTCGCGGCGCGTCCTAATTGCGTCGCGCCGAACACGACACGCGGCACCGGGCTGCTACCCCCCCCCCCCCCCCCCCCGCCCCGTCTGGCCTCGGACGGCGATACGCGCCAGTCTGTGTTCTCCCCGCCCGCCAACCATATTATTACCAGCACTCAATGGGCTAAAGCTGTCGCCACCTGGATTACGCCATGGTTCCTCCGTTTACTTTGAAGTAGCCGATTTCTAATTTAATCACTGAATTTTCGTAAATCTGTGTAATATACGAACGAAACGGTGGATTGTAATTACTATGTCGCATATCATATACAGGGCGAACATTAATAAAACCGACAAACTGCAGGGACATATTCCTGTCAGAAAATGGAGAATAAATGGTCGTATGAACCTGTGGCCGGCAATGCATCGTTGCCACGGTTGCATTAGTTTTATTAATTTTCACCCTGTGCAGCACACGAATTGGTAGAATAAAATAAAGGGTTTGAAAGTCTCGAACTGAGATAATACACGATGCCGAAAAATACGTTTCAGAAAGCGTTTGTCTACTACGGTTCAACCGTAATCTGTAAGTAACTCTGCCTCTGGTATTGTATTGTTGCTCTGAAAATTCTCTAGCTCACACGCTAATGTCTCAATTCACATTCCACAATGGAAGCACTAACAATGTAGCAGCGGTACTGAGAAACCACACTTTCAAGCCGCTGCTCCAGTTTATCCATGAAAAGTCACTGATTGGTGTGCAACCTGAGCACAGTGCATTACTGGGCCCATTTTTATTGAGAAACCTGTCACACAAGACACATACAGACAGATCCTTGAACATGAATTTGTACCGCCTGCAGGACGCCGCCGAATATTGTGAAACTACTGGTTTATACAGCATGTAACTCGTCCACCGTACTGCAATCGTCTTCCCTTCTTTCAGGCGATATGCAGACATCGGATCGTCGTGCTGGACACCTCAGCATTCACTGGACATGAGTGGAATGACGCTCTTATAGTCATGATTCAACTCGTGTGATTATTTCTTATGAGTTTTTCTACAAGACAGAATCTTCAAAGATTTTCCTGCAACACTCCAGGATGTGGGTACAGCTGTTTACAGAGAGATTCGTGCAGTCGGAAAGGCTATTCTTCAGAGAGCCATCACGAAATTAAGTTCAAAAACGTACACACTCATTGCTGCAGAAAGAAACGACTTTGTAAACCTTCTGTATAAAATTTCAGGTTATCTGTTATGCATATAAAAAAACAAGAACATAGCAACCCTTATAGTTGTAGACAAAATTCTTCCCAATCTTGTTTTGCGCCACCGTGCAGAATAGAACATGTAACGCCAACACAAAGTGAAATTATCCATAACTGCAACATGAATTTGTACCGGGTGCGAGACTCCGCCGAAAGCTGTGAAACTACTGGTTCATATAGCATGTAGCACGTCCACCGTATTGCAAACGCGTGCTCTTACTTCAGGCGACATGGAGATATCGGATCGTTGCCCTGGACACCGAAGCATAATAGGAAGTATCTTAAATAATGGAACCCAGTGTGTTTTAGTCGACGGCGAATGTTCATCAGAGACGAGGGATATCGTCAGGAGTGCCCCAGAAAAGTGTGATTAAGGACCGCTGTTGTTTTCTATACACATAAACGAATTGGCGGATAGGGTGGGCAGCAACCTGCTGATGATGCCGTGGTGTACAGTAAGCTGTCGAAGTCGAATGACTGTAGGAAGATACAACAATAAGGAACAGTTCAGTAGGCAGTACAGTTGAAGAGAAATAGACATGTCTAAAAAGGGCAATCACAGAAGTTGGAAAGAAAAACATAGATACAAACAGGGTAACTGTGAAGGAACCACGGATAGCACAAGAAATACTTCAGCTGATCAATGAAAGAAGGATGTACAAAAATGTTAGGGGAAATTCAGGAATAAAGAAATACAAGATTTTGAGGAATGAAATAAATAGGAAGTGTAGGGAAGCTAAGACTAAATGGCTGCATGAAAAATATGAAGAAATCAAAACACTGTCGGATGGAGTGGCTCAGTAAATAGGACAATGAAAAAAGCCTTCGGGTAATTAAAGGCAAGGATGGTAACATTAAGAGTGCAACGGGAATTCCACCATTAAATGCTGAGGAGAGAGCGGATAGTTTGAAAGAGTACATTCTCAAGGCCTCTATGAGGGGATGTTTGTCTGGTATGACAGAAGAAGAAATAGGAGTCCATTTAGATAGGGGATCCAGTATTAGAATCAGAATTTAAGACAGCTTTGGAGGACTTCGATTAAGGCAGAAGGGAAAGATAAAATTCCATCAGAATTTTTAAAATCTTTGGGGGAAGTGGCAACAAAACGAATATTCACGTTGGTGTATAGAACGTATAAGTCTCGCGATATGCCATCTGACGTTTGGAAAAATATCATCCGCACAATTCCGAAGACTGCAAGAGCTGACAAGTACAAGAATTATCGCATAATCAGCTTAACAGCTCATGCTGACAAGAATAGTATACACAAGAATAGAAAAGAAAATTTCGGATGTGTTAGATGACGATCAATTTGGCTTCAGGAAAGGTAAAGGCATCAGGGAAGCACTTCTGACTTTGCGGTTGATAATGGAAGCAAGACTAAAGAACAATCACAAAACGTTAGTAGGATTTGTCGAGGTGGAAAAAGCGTTCGACAATGTAAAATTGTCCAAGCTGTTCTAAATTCTGAGAAAATCGGTGGTAAGCTATAGGGAGAGACGGGTAATACGCAATATGTACAAGAGCCAAGAGGAAATAATAAGAGTGGGTGTAAGGCAGGGATGTGGTCTTTCACCCCTACTGTTGAATCTGTACATCGAAGAAGCAAGAATGGAAATAAAAGAAAGGTTCAGGAGTGGAAAAAAATTAAAGGTGAAAGGATATCAATGATACGATTCGCTGATAACATTGCTGCCCTGAGTGGAAGTGAAGAAGAATTACATGGTCTGCTAAATCGAATAAAGACTAATGAGTACAGAATATGGATTGAGAATATATCGAAGATGAGAAATAGCAGAAATGAGAACAGCGAGAAACTTAAAATCAGGATTGTTGGTTACGAAGTAGATGAAGGTAAGGAATTCTGCTACCTAGGCAGCAAAATAACCAATAACGGACGGAGCAAGGATGACATCAAAAGCAGACTAGCAGTGACAAAAAGGTCATTCCTTAAGAAAACTCTCCTAGAATCAAACATAGGCTTTAATTGGAGGTACAAATCTCAGAGATTGTACGTTTGTAGGAGGGCATAGTATCGTAGGGAAACATGGATTGTGGAAAAACCAGAACAGAAGAGAATCAAAGTATTTGATATGTGGTGCTACAGACGAATGTTGAAATTTAGGTGAACAAATAAGGTAAGGAATGAGCAGGTTCTACGAAGAATCGGAGACGAAAAAATGTGTAGAAAACACTGATAAGTAGAAGGGACAGGATGGTAGGACATCTGTTAAGACTTCAGGGAATGACTTCCATGGTACTAGAGGTAGCTAGAGAGGGAAAAAACTATGGAGTAAGACAGAGATCGGAATACATCTAGCAAATAACTGAGGACGTAGGTTGTAAGTGCTACTCTGAGATGAAGGGGTTGGTAAACGAGAGGAATTCGTGTGCGGGCCACATCAAACCAGTCAGAAGACTGATGAATGAATGAAAAAAAAAAAAAAAGGAAGAAAAGTAAGATACAAGACGACTTAGACGAAATTTCCAGTTGGTGTGATAAAAATGTAAGTAAATGCGGATGAGCAGGGAGATCAGACCTATAATGCTCGTAGACAGTATCGCTAGTGTCCTGATTGGCGCAGGCGAATCGTTTAAATAGCTGGGCATAACGCTGCAAATCGACATGAGATGGAAGAGCATGTGACAACTGTGGCAGGGAAATCGAATAGGAGACTTCGGTTTATTAGGAGAATTTTAGGAAAGACTAGTTCACCTGTAAGGCAGACCGCCTATAGTATGCTGGTGCGACTTATATTTGAGTACTGTTTTCACATTTTGAAAATGACTTAATTTGTAGCGACGTAGCGACGTTGGTCGATACTGGTTTCAGCCATGCATTATGCATTCGCTTAGGTTGTATTTCCTTGTAATGTGCAAAACGTATTCTTGCAAAACGTGTCAGGTTGTTCTGTTAGACTTTTTTCCTACACTGTGCGATAGTTTTAACGACTGCCATAGTTGTATAACACAAGGCTTGCTGTTCGCTGAGTGAGGTACACTGTATGAGAGTAAGGATTAACTTGTACTTTTGTACGCTACTGGGTTACACTGGTACTCCACACACATAAATATATTTCCAAACTTACAAAAGTGAAAAGTTTAGTAGTCTGCTAGGGTTTTAGCCTACACTTACTGTATAAATTTGTGGTGCCAACTACCACATTTCACACCTGAGAAACGACATCAAACAAGACGACAACAGTTATTTATAGGGTACATGTTGTGAAATAATGTATTTCTTTGCTACGCGGGGAAGCTATCTCAGTCTTCAAATCCAAAGATCACAGATGTCTACGATGACGCAGGGAAGCCTTGCATTGCTATCGCTACAGCAGTGAGAGGAGCACTCCAGTAGACGCCTCATTCGCTTGTTACTAAGCTCATTAACAGCCTCAACATATACACAGATAATCCGCAAGCTACCATACGGTGCGTGGCGGAGGGTACCCCGTACCAATACTACTCATTCGCTTTCCTGTTCCACTCGCAAATAGAGCGAGGGAAAAACTACTATCTCTGTGGATCCGAATGAGCCCTAATTTCTCGTATCTTATCTTCGTGGTCCTTATACGCAGTATATGTTCGCGGCAGTAGAATCGTTCGGCAGTCAGCTCCAAATGCCGGTTCTCTAAATTTTCTCAATAGTATTTCTGGGAAAGAACTTCTCCTTCCCCCCAGGGATTCCCATTTGTGTTCTCGGACATCTCCGTAGCAGTTACGCGTTTTTCGAACCCACCTGTAAGAAATCTAGCAGCCTGTCTCTGAATTACCTCGATGTCTTCCATTAATACGACCTGGTACGGATCCCAAGCAGCTGTTTCAGTTTGTTTCAGGGTTATTTCCCCTAGGAAGGTTGACCTCTCCTTTTCTAAGAGCCCTTCATTCTCCACATCTGATACATCCGTAGGCCGTCCATTACGAAACCTACAGTGGCCTCGTTGAGGACTGCTCTTCATCTGGTCCAAACATTTCGACCTGCCTGGCTTGGATGATGCTGCCAAGAGCTTAAGCTCCCACCAGCATAGCTCACAGGGTAAAACACGACACGCAAATCCGCTCACCACAGCAAGGCGGCATTCCTCAATGACGCACAGACCAAGTAAAAAACATTGTTAGAAGAGAAGAATGTAATATATATACTGTATAAATAAAAAGTATGTCAGTGCTGTGTGCGAACGTCACAGCTCATTAGCCATCCGCTCGCCACCGTCACTTACGTCCACTCCAAATGTTCGATGGTATCCCGTCGCCGCCTCCACCGAGATGCTACCAGGCTAAGCAAATTAGTTTTAAAACATTTTATTGACGCTTTTGATGCTGATCTTCCACACCTCTACGATCCAGCCCACAACAGAACTGGTCCTCCACACCTGGTCAACTTCTCTACATTTTTCGAACGCCTTTCTGAACAAAAAATTTAAATTATATATTTTTTTTAAAAATATGATTTGTGAAATAATTTGTCTAACAGTAAGAAATAAAATTACACCTTTGAATGATGCTCGGCACCGCATTTCCTCTAGCTGATTATCTACAGCAACTCGGGTGCAGACTGTGAATGCGTATTTTCTTTCTTGACATTTGAAAGATTCTCGATTGAAAAATATTTAAGACTGAAAAAGTGTTGGAATTTTTTTTACATCTTTCTGGTATGGATATACACTGAAGTGCCAAAGAAACTGGTACAGGCATGAAACTTCCTGGCAGATTAAAACTGTGTGCCCGACCGAGACTCGAACTCGGGACCTTTGCCTTTCGCGGGCAAGTGCTTTACCAACTGAGCTACCGAAGCACGACTAACTCCCGGTACTCACAGCTTTACTTCTGCTAGTACCTCGTCTCCTACCTTCCAAACTTCACAGAAGCTCTCCTGCGAACCTTGCAGAACTAGCACTCCTGAAAGAAAGGATACTGCGGAGACATGGTTTAGCCACAGCCTGGGGGATGTTTCCAGAATGAAATTTTCACTCTTCGGGAAGTTTCATATCAGCATACACTCCGCTGCAGAGTGAAAATTTCATTCTGGTACAGGCATGTTTATTCATATACAGAGGTATGTAAACAGGTAGCAAACGGCGCTGCGCCCACATAAGACAACAAGTACTGCTGCTACAGTTAAATACTATCAAGATTTAAGTGAGTTTGGTGTTGTAGTCGGCGCACGAGCGAAGGGATATAGCACCTCCGAAATAGCAATTAAGTGGGGATCTCCGGTATCGTTGCGGCCAGAAAATGATCCTGCAAGAATGGGACCAACGACGACTGAGGAGAATCGTCCAACGTGACAGAAGTGCAACCCTTCCACAAATTGCTGCACATTTAATCGCTGGGCCATCAACAAGCGTCAGCGTGCGAAACTTTCAACAAAATATCATCGATGTCGCGCGGACGGACGTGTAAGGGTATGGAGACAACCTCATGAACCCGTGGACCCGGCATGTGAGCAGGGGACTGGTCAAGTTGGTGAAGGCTCTGTAAATTCGTGGGGCATGTGTAGCTGGAGTGATGTGGGACCCATTATACTACTAGATACGACTTTGACAGGTGACGTATGTCAGCATCTTGTCTGATCGTCTGCATCCATTCATGTACATTGTGCATTCCGACGGAGTTGGGCAGTAGCAACGGGACAATGCGACACACCACAAGTCCATAATTGCTACAGAGTGGTTCCAGGAACACTCTTCTGAGTTTAAAAATTCCCGCTGCGCACAAAACTCCGGAGACATGAACATTATTGAGCATGTCTGGGACGCCTTACGACGTGCTGTTCAGAAGTGTTCTCGACCCCCTCTTACTCTTACGGACTTATGGACAGCCCTGCAGGATTCATGGTGTCATTTCCCCCCATCGTTACTGCAGACATTAGTGTCTCCCGAGGCCCTACAAGATATTAGGGAGGTGTACCAGTTTCTCTGGCCCTTCATTGTATAAATCAAGCAGACTGCAAGATGTACATAGTCCAGCAGATAAAATATCCTCTAGTAGTGGAGAGTGGTGGGCTTATAGTTTCCTAGGAACACGTGATGTTTTTTGCTCGATACTCAGATTGGTGACTGAGTTTAGAATCACATGAACGAATGTGAACAGTAAATAGCTATAAGCAGTTCCCGCCATTTTCTACAGTCTTTGTTGTCGCTAGACATGAAATGCACTCTGCGGCAGTTGTAAATATTTCTACGTCTGCTGTATGATGTATTATAGGTATATGGACTCTAATGTTAATTTTTCAGTTACAAAATTTTACGGCAAGTAAAATTAAATATTTTTTGAATCTAGTTTTATAACCTGTATTCGGTAACCCATACTTCGTCGGTCGTGCACCTTCTTGTACCTTGAAACGGAAGAAGGTCTTTTACCATGAACGAGGGGATATTTGATAATTAGCTGCATTTCATCACGACTTAACAGTTTCATCTATCTTAAAAATTGACGTCTCTTTCAGTTTCAAAAAGCTTGAATTTCAAAATGTAGTAGTACTTCTACTTGATTTGATTTTACTTACGATTATTCGAATGTGGAATTTTAATAACATTGTTCAACAAATTTAAGTTTTCTCGTGTTAAAAGGAGTATAATAGTGAATAGTATTATCTTGTGCTGATTTCAATACTTCTCACAAAACTTTTCTATCACACATAGTTTGTTAGTAATCAAGCTAACAACATTTCTGGAAGTTGTACATTTGAGTAAGTGAAAAACCTTAGAATACATATCATCTAACCAATGTATGTACACTAGTTAGCCAGAACACTATGACCACCTTCCTGCCGGCCGTAGTGGCCGAGCGGTTCTAGGCGCTTCAGTCTGGATCCGCGCTACCGCTACAGTCGCAGGTCCGAATCCTGCCTGGGGGATGGACGTGTGTGATGTCCTTAGGATAGGTTGAAGTAGTTCTAAGTTCTAGGGGACTGATGACCTCAGACGTTAAGTCCCATAGTGCTCAGAGCATCTACATTTGGCACAAATATCGCCGGCGACGCATGGAAGCAATGAGGCCTTGGTGGGTCGCTGGTGGAAGTCGGCACCATATCTACACACACACGTCACCAAATTCCGGGGAGGTTTGTGTGTGGGGGGGGGGGGGGGGGGCTGAGTTTTGACTCAACTTTCAGTCACATCCTAGATGTGTTCGACCGGGTTTGGAACTGGTGAATTGGGTGAAGCACATCAACTGCAACTCGCCACTTCGTTCCTCGAACCACCCCATCACACTCTTGGCCTTGTGACATGGAGCATTATCTTGTTGAAAAATGCCCATTGCCGTCGAGAAACGTGATTGTCACGATAGGGTGCACATGCTCTGCAAGCACTGTACAACACTTCTTTCTAGAAGAAAGTGTACGAAACTCCTTGGTCATCATGGTGCTTTGCACGAGCTCCTCTGAATCCATGGATGCCCAAGTGAATGTTCCTCAGAGCACAATGGAGATGCCGCCAGCTTGTCTTCATCCCACAGTACAGGTGTCGAGTAGCTGTTCTCCTGGAAGACGACGGATTCATGCCTGCCCATCGGCATTATTCATCAGTTCATGCAGCACTCTGCCACTGTGCCAATGTCCAGGCCTATGGTCACGTGCCCATTTCAGTAGCAGTTGCCGATGTCGTGGTGTTATTCGCACATGCATGGGTCATCGGCTGCGGAGGCCCATCGTTAGGAGAGTTCGGTGTTCACACACGTGTGCTCTGTCCGGCATTAATGGCTTACGCTAGTTCCGCCACAGTTCTCCGGCTGTTCTGTTTTACTGATCTGCCCAGCATACGAATTCCGACATCTGTAATGAGGGGTGGCTGTCCAATCTTAACGACGTCTGGACACGGTTTCACCTGGTGTTGACGACAGTCACCGCAAGAGTCCTTGAACATCCAAGTCGTGCAGTTTCCTAGATGCTAGTGCGAAGCTCCTGAGTTATCACAATCTGCCCTCGGTCAAACTCAGATAAACCCCGCGCCTTCCCCGTCCTACACACGGACAACAATACATGCACCGTGCGTGTGCTAGACTGGCAGTCATTCCTCGCCAGGTGCACTGATCGTTTCTATACCGATGGTAGGGTGGCGATCATAATATTCTGGCTGATCAGTGTATTTGTCTATGTATGCATGTGAAGCACATTTTTGAGTCTACTTTGTTTGAAGAACATCCCTTGAGTGTCCGAGAACTGTTTGCCATTTTCCCTGGCGGCGTTCTTCCATTTTAATGGTGTCTTGGTGGAAACGATCGCCGTGTTAGACAGTGACAGCGCCGAGGTTCTCAGGGAAGAAATCAAGATGAGAGTCCTACAAATGTATGACTCTACAACGACATGTTAAAAACCATGACCATGTAGTTCTCCATCAACTCACTGACTAGTTATCTGTAATGTTCCGAACTAGAGTTACCTGTAAATTTTGTCACAATGTTTTTGAAATAGACGTTTGCAGCCAATTCTCTCATTCTCGACCTTTGTAACTGCGAATCTTTCATAACTTTCCTAGTTAGAGAGTCAACGGATATTCCATCTTTTAGTTTCGCTTCAAAGATCTTCAGGAGCTCGGATTTTGGGAGGAAAAATGCACTCCCATTAAGATCCATTGATTTCACACAATTCTTAATGAAACTTAGTTTTATCTGTAACCGAGACGACATTCTGTCAGAACGTCCGAGTTTGTGATAAACATTTGTCATGGGCTGAGTAATTCTCTCTTTGGCAAATTTTCTTAGCTTCTGTCTCTATTTCATGTGCACAAAAAGCAAGAAAATTTTGTATAGGCAAACTGTATTTCAAACTGTATTTAAAATCTGCCACATCTGCCATGAACAATCACCACGTCGGATACTGGATAGCACGAGACGCACGTACACGTAACTCTGCTTCGTACCAACCACTTGACCTATAGTAATGTATTTGAAACTAATTTCCTGTATGTAGCAAGACTTTTTCAAGGTGGTTGTGGATAACTCAATGGACAAACGACCATCTCCAGGTTTGTGTTCAACACCCAGTGACTTCATTAAGGAATCGAGGTTATTACAGAAAATCGGGTCGTCCTGTTTAGAAAATAAATATTCAAATCCCTTTTGACGTTGACGGAGAGAGCCACCCTACAGCAGGTGCCAGCCAATGAAGCTTGAAGCAAGCACAACTGCTTTACTTTTAGGCAACACGACATCACGAACCAAGTCTTTGTATACTTCTTAATATAATTATTTCATTAGAGAAGTTAACTGAATTCTTACCAGAGTGTTGTTCATGAACTAATAAAATGTCTTTAAAGTCTTTGTACGTTAGAAAGTGAGAACAATTTGTAGTACTTCCTTAATATTACAAAATGCTGGTGGATGATAGAAGATTTCTTGACTCCATTTAGGATATGGCAGATGCATACACATGATAATCAGCTGAAATTATGAATTTAAAACTAGAATTGTTGACCAGTGAAATGGAACAGGTAGACCACTAAATACAGTAATGACAAGTTTCTCTACACAACAACGCCTTTAAATTTCAATCTAACGCACGTCCTAGGCACATGAGCATGTAGTACGTTGGGACATATTTTTAAATTTGGAAAAACTACAATTTTCTGGAGTAATTTTTATAATCTCCAAAAAAGGCAGCGGCAGATAAAAAAGTGAACGCAATAATTTGAAACTTTAATAAGAAAATGTGTGGCACTTCTAATACAGACCTGACAAGTGGCGAAACTCAGAAAGGTGTTGTAGGGGGGATGACACTCCCCTGTAGTATTAAAAATTCTAAGATTCTTTGTAAATACGTAACTTTGAATTCTCAGTGGGCACTTCATTTTCTATAGATGATTTCCAGCGTTGTCCGACATCGCGTAAATGTTTTTCTAATCTATTTTGTTTCTTACTTTTATACAAATCATTTCACGAAACGGGTGATGATTCTTTTATCTAGGGCACCTTTTTTAATAGTAGAACCGCAATAACAAAATTAAAACTGTTACCTATCTGTGTAAACTAGTAGCACACACTAGCGCAGCTTCACCGGTGATAGTAGGACCAAGTCTCTTTAAGAAGGCTAAAGACTAAACAGATCAAGTTCGTAATCAGTCCGTCGGATCGCGTCCTATTTCAGCGCTTAATACATCTTGCCAACGCAGCTATATATAGTTAACAAAGTTTCTACGAAATGAGCTCCGAATTGAATTTTAACAATGAACCTGTTCATGATGCACAGTGCTTCTTTTGTAGCGTCAGCCATTGTAGTTTAATGACCATCTCTTTGATGCTTCCGCACTTACTAAACGGACCCTTGGCGGAACATACTTCCGTCCTTTATGACACGTTCCATATTGTACTTTTAACCTTAAATAATACTATTAAACTTTTTCAGAAATGATATTTTCACAATTATCTCATAACTGATTAAGAACAGCGTTGACGATTTTTTTTTTAAATTGACGATGTTCATTTGAGAGAAATCGGTCATGGCTAGCGAACCCAGAAATGGATCGCAGCTGCTAAATAAGTGTGGGAATATATGTTCCAATCACCTTTTCCCCGCTCTCTCTGTCCATCCCTCTTCCCCATGTCTCACACTCTGTCCCCTCCCCTGCTTCACGTCTCTGCATCCCCTCCTCACCCTCTCTTCTCCTTACCCGTTTCAGTGACCACTATGTCCATTTTCTCCTTCACCTTCTCCTCTGTGAATCTACTCCTTCCCCTCTCTCTGATTTTGAACCGTGTTTATTGTCATCGCAAACTCAGATTCCGTAGTACTAATCACATCATAAGCTGATAAGCCATAAATACAACTGTTCTGCTTTGTGAAAACCGACTGCGAGTAAAAAATCAAAACGGCACATTACTGTGTATACAGCTTTTGTTTATACATAAAATGAAGAATATGTATGGGAAAAGAGCAATTTTGCCAATGGTTTAAATGCGTCACTATCGTAGTTAAAACTGATATGTGAGAAAGAGAACAAAATATTCACAGTAGAGAAAACCTCAACTTTTTTTAGCAGTCGGTTTTAAAAGGAAACCTGTACATTTTCGTTTAAAAAAATATGCAGCTTGTGTCCATACGAATGTTTATTAGAGAATGCTGTAAAAACTTTAAGTAAATTGGTTAATAATATTTCGAGATTTCTGGTAACTACGTTTCCCTTTTATATGTTAGACATACAATTATATATGTAATATATACGTAGTGCACAGCATACAGCCTGTGTCCATCCCGGTGTTCATTACAGAATCGAGTAAACATTTGAAGTAAATGGATTAAGTACGTTTCGAGATTTTTGGTAACAACTTAACCCCTTTCTGCAGTACATATAAGGTAATGATTTGGAGCAAACGAACATTTACATTTTTATTTAATAGATTATAATTACGATTATATGTATATATTTTAAAATGAATGACCTATGATGGTGAAAACACTAGTTCGTTTGGAAATTACATCGGATGAACAAAACGTTAAACAGTAGTATAAATGCCAAACGTCGTTAAAAATATGCCTCCGTAGCCTGTATTCATAAGGCTTTATACTGAAAGACAGTACATTTTCGAAATGCCACACTATGTTTTTTAATTCGTCACTCCTAGCAGTCTCGTTCCGATGGCCAGTGGCGCGTCATATATATAGGGATAACAGTCTGTAAAAATATTTCCACACCTCATTTTGATCGATTTTTTTACAAAGGTTAAACTCTGGTAACGTACAAAATTCCTCTTTGAAAGAGAAGCTTTGAGTTTGGTCGGCTACTCCTGAAGATTTTTCTCAATCGTAGGTGCTTTCCAGTTACCACAATCCAAGTTTTGGCAATTCGAATTCCAATTGCTGAAATTTTCGCGTTTTTACCCTCCTTGACGCCATCCCAGATATACGATTTGCTTTGATTGGAAATAATAAAATTTCATAGCTAATTTCTTTTAAATATGCAGTACACATACAAAGTACAGCTTAGAAGCCAGTGGGATCAATGAACGACTCCTTCCTCTCAAGACTACAGCCTTGTTGTAAAGAGAATGGACTTCATTGCATTAACGTAAGGAAGACGAGAAACTTTTTTCTGTGCGGTTTCGCCAACATTTCTTCCCATCTGTTCGTCATCCCTTTTCGATGGTCTGGGTGATGTCGTTTCTCCCAAGGTTTACCTACTCAACAAACACGAATTCTTTAGGTACACCATGGTGACGAAGCATTTACATTTTCAGTGAAAAATCAGCTACCAGCGACTGCGTAACGAAATCCAGCAGATAACTGTAGATTCAGAGAGTTCCCTATACTTGAATATCTGAGTATTATATATCCCTTAAGGCTTAAGACAGAGCTAAAATGTTGCACTATCGTTTCCATTTTTAACAGTGGAAAATCTCATATGCATTGTATTTATCAGGAATAAAATGTGTAAGAGTAATAATTACAATAAAAACAGTATTTACGAAATACTTTATGGTAAGATTGAGTCATACTTCATTACACAAAAACCATTCATTCGGGATCTTCATTGCACACACATATTTCATACAGCTGAAGAACCTGTGTATATTCTGAGAAAGGGCAGACTTAAATTCGCATTCTTTGTAAACGGCTTCCTGAGACTTAGAGAATGTTTAAGCTTTACATCAGTCTACTCTTGACGATTTGCTCCATACTTGCAGTGTACGTGCAGCATCGTGGATGAACCGCTCAATAGGACTCCATTTGAGTTAGACTGCCGCATTGGCCGCGTGGGCACAGAGCTGCCTCACGGCTCTGTAATTACGCCAGTGAAGCATACCTACTTCTCCCAAACTAATTACAAAATGGTTATTGCGTATTTCAGGTTATCAAATCTCGCAGCCTGTTAACATAGTCTATTTCCAGCCATATCCATTAATTTATTGCATTCCGCGCGACAGGTTTCCGATGAGACTTAGGAGGCGAGGAAATTACGACGGGAATATTTGTCAGTTCCTGTGCTCTCCCTTTACGCTGCTGGCTACTGTGACGCACTGTGCGGTGTATACGTACGTGATAAGTCACCAGCCATGCAACTTAAAAAAATAAAAATAAAATAAACAATGGAAAAAGAAAGGAAGCGGCAGATTGTCAAAATACATAGCTACAGACAACAACCTCAACATTTCATATCGATTAATTCACCATAAAGGAAAGTGTAGTTTTTCCACCGGAGAGTTATCGAAGTTGTGTTTAACGGGTTATCACTCGAATGGTAGAGTGATTTATGCAAGAACTGGGGAAACTCTGCTCTGATTTCTCTGTTTGGCTACCTACTTTAGGCTTCGAACGAAATTCTTTGTTTTCATTGGCCCAGTTTACTTTTTCTCGTTGGAAAGACACCATCATAATAATCGATAACGAGTCCGAATTATTTTTCTCACACATACACAGAAAAAGTAGACACTGCAATGAATGAAAATAGCAGCACGAGAAAACAATACACAGTTTTCATTGAACTGAAACAGTATTTAAAATTTACCATAATATGTAAGTGACTAGAATTGCTGAATGAATGTTACGGTGGAACGGAACGAGGGGGGCGCGGGGGGGGGGGGAGGGGGGAGGGGGGGAGGTATTCCTGATCTCCGAATTGTCGGAATCTACATGTGCATCGATATCTACATTATTACTTTACAATTCACAATTAAGTGCCTCGCAGAAGGTTCATCGATCCACCTTCAAGCTATTTCTGCACTATTCCACTCCACTTAAATATTTCTACACGAGCTCTGATTTCTCTTAGTATAATAGTCACTTCCCCTAATGTTTGTAGGTGGGCGCCAACGAAATATTTTCGCAATCTGAGGAGAATGTTGAGACTGAAGTTTCACGAAAAGATCGTACCGCACCGAAATTTTAATTATTACCACCCCAATTCACGTATCATGCCCTCCCTTATTCTGTGATAATACAAAATGAGCTGCCCTTCTTTGAACTTTATCGATGTCCTCCGTCAGTTTCATCTGATGATGATCCCACACTGCGTAGAAATTTTCCACAACAGAGCGAACGAATGTTGCCTCTTTACTAGACCTGTTACACTTTCTAAGTGCCCTGCCAGCAAATCGCAATCTTTGATTTCCTTAGCCAACAACATTATCCATTTGATCGTTCCAATTTAAGTTATTGGTATATGTATTCCCTAAGTATTTAGATGAATTTATAGCATTTAGATTTGTGTGATATATCATGTAACCGAAATTTAGAGTATTTCGTTTGGTATTTAGCTGGATGACTTCACACTTTTCATTCAATTGCTATTCTTCGCATCATACAGATATCCTGTCTAAATGAGTTTGCAATTGGTTTTGATCATCTGATGTCTTTACAAGACGTTACAGCATAAACTTCAAACGGTGTAAGAGGACTGCTAAAGTTGTGTTCTGTGTCGTTTATGTAGATCATGAACAGCAGAGGGTCTAAGACAGTTCTTTGTGTAACGCCAGATATTACTTTTATTTTACGCAATGACTTTATGTCAATTACTACGAACGGTATGCTTTCTACAGGGACTCAGTAATCCGGTCTCCCATTACTCCATATACTCGCAATTTGGTTAGAAGTCACATTAACGTGCATTAATAGAATAAAGAGACGTAGAAGAGGAGCCAGTTTGGAGAAACGCTACACATTCAGTCATCTGTATTTTTACCCAATTCACTTCCACTGCAATATATCACAAGGAACATAATCAAGTCCATGCAATGACGTGCTCACATCTTGATGACTAGGTAGAAGTCCTCTATGAAAAGTTGCGTAAACTCATAAACCCCACAAAGAGTTTTCAGTGGGAATATTTGAGTAGGATACTAGAAATAACGGATTTTTTTAATGGTACTGAGTAGCATTTGTGAAGTCTTTCAAGAGAAACTAAATGTCTTTGGTTTACTGTGCAAAAGGAAACAAAAATGGGACGTGAGTAGATTCAAATGAAACTCAGAACGAAATTGGCGTCATTTGTCGAATAAAAAAGAAAATGCAGAGGAAGTGATAGTTTGACTTTCAACTAATAGAATATCACATAATTGACGCCGTGTCTTATGAGTCATGACCCTTTTGTTATAATAAAGAAAGAAACACCATCGGGATCACAACATTTTATTTTTTCACTGCCGGTTTCATTCTGCCTTGCAGGTCATCTTCAGGTCTGGCGCCGCGAAGTGCAGTTCGTCAGAAATTGTATAATTCTGTAAAACCTTCTTTACACAACTATTGACGAACTGCACTTTACGGCACCGGACCTGAAGATGATCTCAAAGGCAGAATTGAATTAGTAGTGAGTAAATAAAATGTTGTGATCCAGACGGTGTTTATTTATTGTGAAATCATACTAACTTAGATGCAAACCAGGAAGAAGTTATAACGTGGACACAGCATCGTAAGCAGATATTCAAATCTTTGTTTCATAAAAATTTATTTAAGAATAAGTGATATGGTAAATTATAATAAGGAGCGACTTTAGCTTTTAACAGATGACGAGCTCACTGACAACTGAAACGTTCAATAATTTTCGTACGTACTTAGGTCAGATATTGTAAGCAAGTTTAAATCAAAAGAAAAGATGTGTTAAGTGGAAAAAGGCAGCATTTGGAATAAAGACGAGAGCTATACGTGACCGACAATACAAACAAAATTTATTATAAACTACGGTAGCTCATTCGTAAAGGAAAGTACGACAAAACAGAACATTTTGTAAACAGTGAGAATAATAAATAAGTATACGAAAGTCTCTGCATATGTTTGCGAAGTTTGAAAAAATTGTCAGAAATACAGATGATTAATGACCAATTAAAAGCATTACGAAAGTAATACGCGATGAATTCCGAGGAATATAAAGGTGTACGTAGACGAAGTTGTTATCATAGGAATGGTATAAATGTTGGAAAAATGAGTGGAACTTGTTGTTTCGTAAACAAGGAACCATAGGAATCGTTTTAGTACTTTTGTATCCCGCCTGAGAGGCGGCGCGTGGGTAGGAACGGGAAAACGTAATATAAGTCAGTACTGCAAGAAAATATTTAACTGGTGCAAAAACAAGCTGATAAATGATTACGTAACTTTGTACGTAGGTGCGATGTTGAGGCGAAGTGTCCTGGCTGCCTCCACCTGATGAAATGGACTGAAGCAGTCGCGGAGCTCGTAGACCTCGACAGCACCGGCTAGAGAGCGCTGTCATCTGTGTCTCTCGTAGTGCCAACTTGAGAAACTATTCCGTGGCATCGTTGCTACCGATACCACAGGTACCACATCTATTTCTTTGGTCTCTACCCCATCATAAAACGTAGCAACAGATGCTCTTTTCCTTCTGTCTCTATACCATTCCACAACATGTAATTTGAAGGTTTTCTGTAAACCGATTTATCATCGGAAAATAACATACATCTCCACACACCTAGAAAATAGGACGTTTGTGTATGGTAAGAATGATTTTGTGTGGTAGGTTGCATTGCAGGGTGGAAAAGGCAGTGATTAAATTGCACTACTTGAATTCCTTTAATTATTTTCCCTTGAGCATACAGCCGTGTTCTTAGAAAATTTAATAATTCACATGCAGTCGATTTCGAGAACAGAAATCCCGTCCCCAGTAACCGTCTAGAGGCCACCAATAGTTTAACTCTCAAGCACATGACTAGTCAAGAGTCCTTGACCAGTCAAGAATCCACGCTGTATTGGTTACAGGACGATGACAACCTCTATTCGAAGACCGAAGATCTGTTCCCTCAGAAACCTAGAAACTTTATACCGGCCATATGCAGGAAGGGCCTTTCTTACCCTTGTCACAAAGCTGCGAAATCGTGCACCGTAACGTAGGTCATAACCTGCAACGCTGCGGTCATAAACTGTTTTACGTTCAGCGTTAAGGTTTCTCTTCATCCTCGCGACGTTCCAGGTTTTATAGTTTTCCTAATGATTACCCGTCTTCTTTTCAATGATAGCATATTATTTGCTGTTCAAAAATCGAAGTGTGCTGTATTTCAGTTCTTATTTTCACTTTTTACTCCAAAATAGAAATGCTGTGAAGGCGAGGGGAAAGAACGACATGAATTGAATAAGAGAAAAGTATAGAATTGGGCAGCTATATAACGTTTTCATTTCAGCAACAGAAATATTCTAATCAGAAGAACAGTAAATATTAATGAGACATAAATTCGAGGGGAAAGAAATGTATTGTAATCTGAGAACTCGTTCAAACAGCAATAAATTTAACAGCATCATTGTATAGAGGAAGCTACATTGACTATCAATTTCAAAGCCTGAAATCTCACTTTTGTTAGGCGTGCATTCCAGGTTATATTTATGAAGTTGTTGAGAACCCTTACTTAGCGGTTACCACTGCACTTCGGAGCTGCTGACAGCTAATTTCAAAAAGTAACATTGGCTACTGCCAACACCATCTTTTGTCATATTTCTTCTTCTTTTCCTTTCATTTCACGTGCTTCTCTCCACGCTCATTTTTATTGTTTAGCAGCAGTATACGTTTCTGCTGGCAAATCATAAACGTCATGCTTGTTCACAAGTTAAGGCATCTTCGAACATCACGAGCGAATACTGAATCACTGGGACACAATGTGAGCTATGCAGGGTGGTCCGAAACAGACTGAAAACCGTTTGAGGGTGTTGTTGGATAGTTTGTGCTGAGAAATAATTGTTAAGAAAAAATTCCAGACGTTCCGCTCTCCCCAAATTAATTGGCGTTGATGGCCGTTGCATGCAAATGCAAGTGGACCGCCTGAGACGGCATCGTAAAACGCGTTCTTCATTGGGTTTCTTATAACCGAACAAGAGAGTGATACAAATATTGGGCATGGGAAGGTAGTAAGGACCGAACTTCAGCCAAATGCTGAGCCCCATCATCTACTCTGTCAGAACAACCGACACTAATGAATGTGGCAAGCCGCTTGAATTGGCGCGCGCGACGGCCTGAGCAGCCAACTTCAATGCTAATTAACTCAGAAATGGCGCAGGGTATCGCATTTTTTTTTCAGTAATTTCCTAGAACAATCTGCCCTGTACCACCCTTACAAGCTTCTCGAAATGTTTCTGACCACCCTTTATAGTGGTGGATTAACACGTAAACACGATAAATGAGGTCTCACTCATGCATCATTTCCGTGTATATCTTCTTCTTTTTCTTGTGCCTTTGTCCAACATTTTCGCAGGATCGGCACGGTTATGGTCGGATTTGGCATGGTTAGTTTGAGGGTTGGCCGGATGCCCTTCCTGTCACCACACCGTTACTTGAATAATGATGATGATGATGATGATGATGAAATGATGAGGACAACACAAAAAACCCAGTCCCCGAGCATAGAAAATCCCCAGGACAGGGGCTGGTGGAACTGGTTAATACAAACCATTGAGAAGTGCACGGAAGTATGATGTTCAACAAATACTTCCGTTTTTTAAATGGAAACCCGTTATTTTTAGCACAACTGAAAATAGAAACAAATACTTAATCAGTGGCACATTGTAAAATTTTAAGTACATCCGCAGTAATTTGTAATGTAAAGTTGACGCTTGAAACCTCAGACGTCCTGTCGCGTGTTACAACAAACAAGATCTATAGGGGTATGTTTACGAAAACTACGATTTTTACGAGTTTTGGTACGTCAGTGTCCGCATGTAGCTCTTGCTAAACTAGTCCTTGTACTCAGAATAACTGTAGCACACTGTGTTACCGGACGTCTGTGATAGTGTGCTGTACACAAGTAAGAACAGAAGTCTGTACAGTAGGAATGTGAGAAGGTCACAAGTATAACAATGTGTACAGTGTCGTAAGAACTGTGAAACTGGTTTTTTCTAACTATGAAAATGCAGAGATGATACTCATCTATTGTGAGTGTAGACAAAATACAGCTCCAGCCAGCAGGTTGTATGCACAAAGGTACCCACACAGAGATCATCCAAAGCGCCGCACATCCTAAAACATCTACAAACAATTGTATGCAACACGTATGGTTGTAACACGCAAACGGGTCGGTAAAAACCTCTCACATGAGAAGCAGGTGCACTTGGTGTGTTAGCTGCTGTTGCCGTGAGCCCACACATGAATTCAGTTGACATCGCTAGAGGCAGCATAATGAGTGAAAGTAGTGTAATTCGCATACTTATTCGTCACAAGTTTCACCTGTATCATGTGTCGCTGCACCAGCAATTACATGGAGATGACTTTTATAATCGAGTGAATCTCCGTCAGTGGGCATTAATATAGAATGCGTTTTCAGTTCTACCTGTCTACCGATGAAGCAGGTTCCACAAACCACGGTGCAGTGAATTTACGAATCATGCATTACTAGTCCGTGGACAATCCTCGCTGGCCTCGACAGGTAGAGCGACAGTGACCGCGGAGTAATGGTCATGGAGTATGGTGCGGAGTAATTGGCGACCATCTCATTGGACCTCATTTCATTGAAGGCACCCAAACAGCTGCAAAATACATCGAGTTTCTACAAAATGATCTGCCAACTTTGTTAGAAAATGTCCCGCTGGATACGCGTAGACCGTATGTGGTATCAACATGATGGTGCTCCTGCACATTCTGCAATGAACACTAGGCTGACCCTTGACAGAATGTTCGATGAGCGTTTCATAGGACGTGGCGGACGCATAAATTATTCAGCCCGTTCTGCTGGTCTTACACCTTTCGACTTCTTGCTGTGGGGTACGTTAAAGGAGAACGTTTACCGTGGTGTGCCTACAACGCTAGAGAATATGAAACACCGTATTGAGGCAGCATGTGGCAACGTTACACCAGATGTCCTGCGTCGTGTAAGACATTCATTACGCCGTGGATTGTAAATGTGTGCAGCAAACGATGAACACCGCTTTGAACGTTTATTCGCCTGAAATGTCAGGTCAAACTCTTTTACATTCTGTAATTGAAAACAAAAAACAAATTTGTAAGTTTAGCTACATTCCCGGGTTAATGTGCATTTTCTTCTAAGAAATAATTGCCGTACAGTATTCTTTAGAGAAAAAGGCTAATAAAAATGTTGGCATGTGGATGTAACGTGCTGTTCATTTCTCTTCTGTACCTACGTTACATCACTGTTCTTTTGGTATCCCTAATTAATTCGGTTCTTTCCGATACACACGACTGAACTGCTGAGGAGTTACTCAACCATCAACTTAACGTTACAAATTATTCTTTATGTAATTATCATTTTACAATGTAAGAAACGGCACTGATTAAGTATTTTTTATATTTTCAGTTGTGCTAAAAATATTAATAGGTTTCCCTTAAAAAAAAACAACATAAGTATGTGTTGAAAATCATACTTCCCTGCATTTCTCAGTGGTCTGTATTAACCAATTCCACCAGCCCCTATCGTCACTTTAGATCTGCGGAGTTGGTTATTGAATGTTTGTTGTGGTTTGGGAGGTGTTTCCAGTGGTAATGTTAGGTGACTCACTCTGTAGAGTTCATTCTGTTGTTGCTCTTTTTTCTCCATATGTATACGCTGCCATTTCTTACCACATATGCTTCGTTTTTTCTGTTTATACCTTCCAACTCGGATATCTACTCACACCTTGTCACACCATCAAGAAACTATAGCTTTCGGACATTTATTTTTATTACATACGTATTTTTATTACCCCAGTAATAATTTATTCGTTAGATGACAGTGTTGACTGCAGGCAACGTCTTGGGCCATAAGACATTCCCTTCTGTACCTACAGAGTGCGTCTCTCCGGCAGCGTCACTTACAGACTTCCAGATAACAAGCGATGGATGCGAATCACAACCATCCACCGCTGACAGCTCAACACACAATCAAGTAGAGACTGTGCATACGTATTACCAATGACGAAGTCTCGATTTCAACCACTCGTACGTTATTTTAGGCAGTGCTACAGATCTGTAAATAGCGAAATACCCTCCGAAAAACGACTAGATCGGGAGTAAGCACATTTAAATTCATCCTGCTAAGGAGCATAACATCTTAGATAAAATTTATATCACCAATATTTGTAACAGTATTGTCCAGATTCTCCAATAATAACAACCATCCAAGGCGTCCTGCTGTGCCTAACACACTTCCTTTTATACTCTCAAGACACATCATGACGGCACGTCATCACTCCAAAGTAAGCTGTTTTGTATTTTGCATGTCCATTGGATAGAAGAAGATAGCCCTTTGTGGGTATCATTCTTATGCACGAGGTAGAACAGCGCATTAGTCACTCAGTAAAGTATATCACTGTACTCGAAAACATCCAGTCACTTCCAGCCACATAATCACCGGCTGCATTGCATTTGCTCTATTTTCTGCATGACTGTGTCGCAGATAGGGCCCATAACCCAGAGCACACCTGAGTTAGTTTTCAAGCTTGACTCTGCCATGTGTTAAATCCGGAGCGATGTTAGGGGTCGGATCCACAAAATACTACACCCGGGGTAGGGTTTGAAGATGGACCCTTTTGGCGTTATATCCTGAACTATATATAGAGATTGACCCACAATGCGTTACATCTGGGATAGAGTCCAAATTTGAGTCCATCATGCCTTACGTCCAGAGATCTGTTCTATGTCGGAAGGTGGATCCTCCAGCAGGAGGATTGGGTCATGGGCCCCATTCGTGATCCAGATATAAAGAAAACAGGGAAAAATCAATTCACCTGTAGAATATGTGGTTGGAAGTGACTGGACGCAGTCAAGTAAAGTACTATACTATACCGTCCGAGTAATGTGCTGTTCTATCTCACACATAAGAATGAGACTCACGAAGGGCTGTCTCCCTCCATCTGATGGACATCTAGCACACAAAATGTACTTGTATTGTGGATCATTAGAGTACAGAAGGATGTGTGACAATAGCAGTGGGACGCCTGGGACGGTTGTTATTACTGGAGAATCTGGACAATCTAGTTACAAACATTGGTGATGTAAATTACATCGAAGATGTCATGCTCCTTAGTAGGATGAATTTAAAGGTGCTTACCGTTGTGTCTAGGAACCCTGCATACTCGGTTCGCTAGACAAACAATCGAACAACTTGTATTAATGAGTTTTATTACAACAAGACAAATACAATATTTAATTTACTAGATGTGTCGCAATCAAAAGGCCGACATACTAAATAATGTCTCCTTCAGAATAGACAAACACAAGTCTGTGCTACGCAGGGAGTACTAATGAAGAGGTTACGATGCGTCGGCTAACGAAGTGGCTAACGTTGAAGCTGGTGTCGAAGTGGACGCGGCGCTTATACCCTCTCCACCTAGAGGCCGCTGCTGTCACGTTGTCGTCCTGGAGGTAGGTCGCTCAGCGAGCGACTGGCTGACCTCTTCTCATAGCTGTCCCTTCTCTGTCGTTCCCGACTGGGGTGCCGGCTCTGATTTTATGCCGTGACACTTACATCCACCGCAGAACCGTTTCACAAAGAGTATTTCGCTATTTGCAGAGATGTACCACTGTCAAAAAAAGCATACAAGTGGTTAAAATCTAGACTTCGCCATTGGTAACATGCTTGCAGATTCTCTATGTGAATGCGTGTAAAGCTGTCAGCGGTGGATGGTTGGGGCTCGGGCGCATAACTCGCTAACTGGTCGTCTATAAATGAGCTGCCACGGAGACGCACTCTGTAGGCAGAGAATGGAAACACTTATGGCCCAAGATGTGACCTACAGTCGACACATCGTCAGCTAACGATTATGTTATTACTGGGGTAATAAAAATAAATATTCCAAAGCGATAGTTTGTTGATAGGTTGAAAGGGTTGTGGGTACACTTCAGAGATGGAGGGTATAAACGGAAATAAAGAAACACATCTGGTAAGCTTATACAGAAGAAAATAAAAATCTGAGCAGCAACAGAAATCAATTCTGTATACATGTCAAATCCCTGTTGCAGACTCCCACATGATGGAGTGGAAGTTATATGAACTTGTAGAACTGTTTCCAGATTTTCACTTTCAATCTAGGTTTTCTGAGGGATTGGAGCAGTACGTGAACTACTTCCAGACTTCGAATTTCCAGTACATCCATCATCTGCACCACTTGTTGAGTCTGATAAAGCTACACAGCGATTGTTACTATACTTTTCATGATGGTCATATCCAAAATGCATGCACATGTATGAGGAGGGGGAGGGCTAGTCTTAGGAATTTTTACTACATTGGTGTATAAGAGGCGCAAACAGTCTCGTGGAGGGACACTCTCTGGTATACTTTGGTTTATATGTGCGGAAAGTAACAATTAATGGACTTACCACGCAGCCGTTTATCTATATTCGCAGTTTAGTATATGGTACACGCAAAGTAGTGGAGAGATGGTTTAAAGACGATACAGAAATAGGGAAAGCATGGTGCCATGTCACTGGTCGGCGTTGAATTTACGGAAAATCTAGTAAGACTGCTAAAATTGATCGGCCTGTCAGCTGCAGTGTTTATTACAGAATATCGATGGTGTCCTTTCCATCGAATCCGTTCACTGGTATGATGTTAATTACGATGTAATGATTCACTGACGCCACTTGTTTGAGATCTAGAGTGTCATGGTGGGAGCAACACCTTCTGGGGATGGTCAGAACCGAAACAGTGATTGTGCACTTGGCAGCTGTATAAGGAATCAATCGAAAGAGAACACTGAGACATCTGCTACTCTTTCACTGTGAAAGGTGAGATTAAATGTAAAGGTCATCACCTTTGAGCACTTGGTTGATAACACTCCACAATGCTCCAAGGTCCTCCAGTTTCCATCTGTTGCGATGTCTTCCACGTTTTTGTCAATACACCACCTCTGTCTTTTATTTCAATCATCCTGTGTGTTGTGGAAGTAGAAGCAGCGAAATTATAACCTGCGATGTCTAGCTTTCTGTAAGAGCCAATGGATCAAAACATAATCACACACTGTTTGGATGTGTTGCAGTATAAAAGAAGTGTGGGGTGATGAAACTTTGCACTGGTCTGTACAAACAACTTCGATCACTGGCCACTTGCTCCAGTGGACTAGTAACTAATGGGGATCACAACATATTGTCATCGTCGATAAGCAGATGGTGTTAGTTTCCCTATATAAAGGCAGAGAGAGGTGCGGTAATATCAAATTCTCTACTGTTTGAAATTAGTGGAGCTTTTACAGTTTGTAACTTTTCTCTGTTGTATGGTACAAAATAATGAGAACAGAGAGGATGTTTGGGTAATAGACATGAATGCATCCTGAGAAATGCAGATCTCCTTCAGACTGAAGTACCTGTATGTGGTTTGGAAATGCAACGCAGTACAGTAGCAAAATCCTTGTCATTCCTCCAGTTCCCATATGATGTGGAATCTTCAGAATTTTCGTAGTAAGAGTCACCACTGTAACTGTGCTTACTGTCTTTTCTACTATCCATTTTACTAAGGTTTGAAGCTCCTCTTTTCGTTCTTCCGTGTTTGCAAATTAAAAACTGGGTTGTTCTGGAAATCAGCCTTATGCAAACACAATTAGTTTACTTTTATATTTAGCCAGACATGTTTCGACACCAATGCGTCATCTTCTGTGGGTCAAATTTATATTTCTTAAAATTACATCGTTAACTGAACTGAATTATTATACAGCACTATGCTCAGTTCAGTTAGCAACGTAATTTTAAGAAATACAAATTTGACCCACAGAAGATAACACATTGGTGTCGAAACATGTCTGGCTAAACATAAAAATGAATGAATTGTGTTTGCATAAGGCTGATTGCCAAAACAACCCAATTTTCTACTACCTTTTTACACAGGAGAAAATTTCGTTTGAAGCTAGCCTGGCACATTGTAAACGATTGGCAGGGTTGCAACAACATGTTCCATTTCCACCGAGTGGTCAAAGCATGGTCATGTCGTATTATCTTAGCTCATCCTGTTTCTCCACTGGATGCAGTATGTGATAGGTATAATGTTCCATGACTTCCGTTCTGTTCCAGCATAAACTGGAACGATCACATGGACAAAGCTCCAAGGTGGCCGGGACAAAGATTTAGGAAGATGACAAGATGCAGAGAGACTGTCTAGAGCCACGCTGGTGTTTTACTGTATGGTGCCCTTTGCAGATACAGCCCTTAGCATTTTCAGATATGAGAGTGCCATGAATATGTTGCACTAGGGACTGTAATCATTTTTGAATGGATAGCCTTGATTCCAAATCGCAGACAGCGTTTCTACCAGAAAGCGTAACACTATAGATCGGAAAAGCCAGTGCATTGTTCAAAGGATTTTGTACATTTCTTATGACTTCAATTTAGCGCTGCATTTTTTAAAGCGGTTAGTCACATAGATTACTCACATAGCACACCTTCTACAGTATTTGATCATTCTCAATCAACAATCATCCTCCCTCACCTATAACTCTGTGGATATGTCACAGAATCTCTGTTACAATGTCTACTATATTTATATGGAATGTGTTACAAATACGGTTTGTTAGCGTGGAAAATATCTAGCAGTGGCATGAGGGAGTTTCAAATAGCGGCGTAATACCACGTTCCTTAGCCGCGTCGCTTTCTAAATTCGGTGATAAGGGTGATTTTATTATGAACGAGCAGCTGCAATTTCGATATGTTAATACAGACCCTACACTCACCGTCTACATTTAGTTTCGCGGTATTTGTGTGGAAGACTAATTTATTTGGAAGCAGTGCCATGTCTTGATTTATAAAGCATGTACAGCTTTTAACATGGATATCGTTACCCATATTTGTGTGTGCCTGTAGAACCAAGATCACGTTTTATACATGGTGACCGTAACAGAGTCATAACGGTCTCGTTTTTAACATCTGGTCGGTTATAAAACGATTACTTCTTTTTTCCTATGAGACACTGGCACCACCCGCAAAAATAGAAAAAAAATGAGGCATGTGCGTCCATCGCTGATGTTCGCTCAGTACTCTTTGGTGCTACCAGGATTCCGTTACTGGCGAAATATATACTTAGTAGGAGATGTGTTATAGATTCACTGTGACCGGCAGGTTCAAATTTGTGTTGCGGTGTAAAGTTACTGTGGTCATTGTTGCGATATGTGCAAAGAAAATGACTGTGTGTGTTCGTAAGGGAGGTATGGATTTGATGTGAGAGGTTGCGCTTTTAGTTCTCCGATAGGCATAAGGGGTATCAAAGGTGTCTGAAAGCCATAGCCATCAGGAAAAGTATTTCCGATACTCCACTCATTGTCAAGTGTCATCATATCCGTGGTGCAATCGTAATATTTAATTGTAGTAGCAATGATAAATATGTGAGTGCGTTCTTAGGGGTGTGGTGCTCGTAGCGGAGATATCCTGCGGCTGGATGGGAACTTCTGGTTTAAGGCTCTCGAGAGCGGCATGTATAAAGAGAAGCTGCAGCTGTCCGCCTAGTCGGATTTTGTCCGCAGGTGCATGGGCAAGTTCCGGCGGCGGCGCTCTGTGGATAGCTCAATAGTGAACTAACACTCTGTATGCGTTGGGCTGTCTGCGCAATTCGCGTGTCTTGCATGTATTCCCTGTGGATAATTGAGTGATTTAGTATCAATCACTGCCTCGTGTTGGCTGTGGACGTGTTGATGACACCAGAATTCCAGGATTTCAAATCATTCTCAGATGGCCTCCATGGCCGTGATGATGCACTGCGGCATACAGGGGCGTCCACGATTGCGACTGCGGCTGCGGCGGTAGTTTTGCTTAACCTTTGAGCACTGGCGAAGGTGGCGTGTGAGGAGACTGGCTGCTGTGTCTGGACATCTGGGAGGCGAGTGCTGGTACTTTCAGCGATTGACAAGTTCTAGCTATGACAACTACTGCTACGGTTGGATAGTGGTTTAAGTGAGTCATGTTTAAATCCAATCAATACGTCGAACTGGAGTCTGGCGTGCAGTGGTATTTGCCATTTATCCTATCACATAGTAGACTATTCCCCCTCGTTCTCCTTCTGAATGTAGAGGAAGGAACCAATTTAGGAATAGCGCTTTAAAAACCCCTTTATGACGTCAAATTCCCGATATGTAGCGATCTCTGACATCTACCTATGGCAGCTACTACTACTGCAGATTCTATCGTACCTTGAGTGTGTCATGTTTAGTGCTTTTCTATACATCACTGTGGACCCTTGCAGAGGTATTTGATATTGTTGTTGCAATCTCGTTCGCAGTAAATCCCTTCTCTCTTCCTCCTTCCGAATGTCGCGGGTATAACCATATAGGAACTGTACAGTGACCTAAAAATCCAGTTGCGACGTCAAATTTCCCACTGATAAATACCTCTTCACCTACCCATGACAGTTCCTGTGCATGCAGCAATAGCAAAAGCAGTCATCCAAGTGCGCAGTGGCCTGCGGTCGGTGTGAAAGACCTTCAACAGTGTAATTATGGGTGGCACATTTTGTTGATGGTGTTCCTTCCGCTATTGGGATGAAAAAGGCACCCCAACTGTTTAAATATTTCATATTGCCTTGTCACCATGAAAATGATTAAATAAACAGTATTCCATACAGTGCAGTTAATTTCCCAACAAATAAATTGAATAAATAAATGAACTACATTCCCAACACTGTCTTGTATACCACAAATTGTTTAAATAATCAATATTCCTCACATTGCCTTGTCTATCAGAAACTGTGTAAACAATATTTCATGCACTGCAACCGATTTCCCGCCAAATTCTTTAAATAAATAAATAAACTGTATTCGAAACAGAGTCTTGTGTCAAATAAGCTGTTTAATAATCAATGTTCCACACATTGCATCATGTATTAGAAATTGTCTAAACAATATTCCCTATATTGCAATCGATTTCCCATCAAATTCTCAAAAATAAATAAATAAACTATATTCCATACACCATCTCGCATCCCATAAATTGTTTAAATAACAATATTCCACGCATTGCATTGTCTAAGAGAAATTGTTTAAACTATTTTCCATACAATGCAATCGATTTCCTGCCAAATGGGCAGTCGGGTGAGTCTTTTTCCCGCCAATTTCCAGGCTGGGAGGGGGAGGGCTGGGGGATTTCTCGGTGGGGGTAGTGAATCAAACTGATAGAGGGGGAGAAGGCTATGCGAATCAGTCGGGCCTGGAAGTATACTTGTATCGACGATGGACGTTCCCAGAGGGTTGCGTGGAAGTGGAGAGGGTTTAGGGACAATTAGGAGGAGGAGGAGGATGTTTCTGGGAAGGAATAATTATCCCTAGCTGGTCAGAATCCCCTTATCAAAACAACAGATTAAGGGTCTGTAATTGAAAAGAGAGCTGTAGGTTTGGTCTTGAGTGCATGCATGTCCCTGTTGTAGGCAACGCGCAGTGTGGGGTACGTTAGTTGCCCTACTACTGCTGAGATTGGGCAGGACCCAGTTCTTGGGCCGCTGAGGTCTGAAGAACACCGAGAGGACCGTGGCCAGCAGGATACGACGTCACCCACGATATCTGCCTCTCTCCGCCTTTACAGCGGATAACTCTGCCCAGCCACCACGCCGCCAGACGTAGCGTTTGGCCACAACGATGGCCAAATTCTGAAAGAAGCAATATGAGCCACTGGAGTCAACTTCGCATTCCAGCAAGAAGTGAAGCCAAATGTACTCCCATACTTTTGTGGTTAAACAAACGTACCTGACACCTGGTGGCCCCGCAGACCACTGACATCACGTACCGCTCCATGAGAACTAGCAGTCACAGCACTTGACACACACTTCACTACTATTTATGTACCCTGGAGCAACTCGTGACCAAGCCAGGTTCTACTCTGCGCATATTGCCCTCCTTTTCCTAGGACGGTATGAACAGAACGTCTTCACTGACGGTTTTAATTGCGTCTTTCACCCCAAAGACCAAATTCTCTAATACTCGCTTTGTCCAGAACTGTGTATGGTGGTTCATGACCTTCGTTTGCATGACATGTGTGAATGGTACATTGTGACAGTTCTGGACACATGGATCTTACTCTTCATTCGGCGAGGTGACTCGACCGCATAAATGTGCCATAACGTCTTACGCAGATATTGATAGCCGCCGAACGATGGACTCTGGCCTCCTCCGATCACAGTGCCTATATCTGCACGATACACCTTCACTCCCAGTGGATCTGGGGTAGTAACGGCTTCTGGAAGATGTACATAATTCACTTCCTGGACACGGACTGCGTCGGCCAAGTCGCCATAATGTGGGCCAGTTGTGAACAATGTCCCTCTAGATACTCATGACTTTGGCGTGATGACTGCTCTGCACAAACCGGCAATCTGTAAGACGCAAAGTTTGGCAAGGACATGTCTGCGTGACACCGACAGACCCTGGATGTTTACTACGTGGCTCTCAAGGACTTCGAGGGTCTGCTTCCATCGCCAGACAGACAACAAGAAAGACACCGAATCAAGGTGACTGACGTTGACGAAGCGCCATTTAGAAGCCGCCATGGTCCACTATCGACGATCACAGAGGTAAACTCCAAGCATCACAAGGTGGAGGGCAACCGCCGACATCGCCGACGATTAATCACGCGTCTTATGAGACAAGGCATCGCTCCTGTACATCCCAAGCAGTTCATAGGATCAGGTCGACAAATCCTACGAATGTGTCTAGATTTTCTTCATTGTTGCTTCCATTATCAACCGCAACGTCATAATTGCCAGAAGTTTATTGCTGTCAAGCAATAACACTCATATCATATATTCGAGCACTGAATGTACAAAGTTGAAACTAGGTACATTCTAATAATAACTGATTACAATAGACACCGTTGCTGTTACACATTTAGTGTATGATAGTTTGTACAAAGTTATGAACTTACCGTACGGTCACTGACGTATCTGTTCTCGTTCTGTAGTCTTGTCAATTCTGATACTACACATTGGTTAGAGTATGAGTCATGTGGCAGGTAATTGTGACTAATAGTGTGAGCAAGCGAGATGCAGCATAGACTTCTCACAGAAATGAAAATAATGGTTTTGAACGATGTTACAACATATGAATTCAAGAATCGAAGATTGCAAAACGGAACGCAAGAGCCGTAAGATGTGGTAATTTTGTAAAACAAATAGGATAATTGTCGTCTGGAGGTCCCCTCCTTACACCTTGTTGTGGCAAATAGGTGTAACACAACGACACGAACACAAATTTGAATACAGCGAACAGACACGCCGATGACACGGCGGACGGTTTATAATTTTGTGAAAGAAAAAAGCGCGGGGGGGGGGGGGGGGGAGAGGCGGCACGGTGGAGGTTTGAACATTGATTTCCCCCTCCGCTGTCCAGACGTTGCCCACGTAATCACGACGTCCTGGCTATTAAGTTCGCTCGATGCTCCACATCTAGACCTTGTACCGCTCGCTGTTGCTATTATACTTCTTTTCACAGTTCAGTACTCCTTCTCACTGTTTTCACGATTGATCTGTGTCCAGTTTTTGTCGGAATTTCCCCTGGGCCACCTTACCACTAAATCTGAGGGGGATGCGATGTGGAGTTTACCTTGTAAGGAGTGAAGTGATAAGCTAGAAGTTCTCTGAGACTATAGATACTGTCAGGTCAGTTGACAGTTCATGACATCTCTAAAAATGGCAATCACAGAGGTTGGGGAGGAAAACGTAGATAAAAGAAGGTAACTACGAAGAAATAACGCGTAACAGGAGAATTACTTCAGTTGATTGACGAGATAAGGAAACACAAAAATATTCATGGAAATTCAAGACTCCCGAAATACAAGTCACTGAAGAATAAAATAAACAGGGAGTGCAGGGAAGTTAATGTTAAATTGCTTCACCAAAAACGTGAAGAAATCGAAAAGGAAATAATTGTCGGATCATATGAATCAACATACAGAAATGACAAAAAATATTCGGTGAAATTAACCCTCTGGAACTAGCAATATGAAAATTACTTGGGGACGCGCAAAGACCTAACAGATCTTTCGTGCAGTTTACGACATCAGATCATACTTTGTTGACAATTGGGGGTTCAGTAATTGAGACACAACCTATTGATTATTATGAATTAAAAACATATCTTTATCATTCAAAATTGAACACACAGCATATTTTCAAAGATAGAAACAAAAGTTTCCCCTTTGTTACAATGTATTCGGCAAAGTTGAAGTGCCCGTATGATAAAATATAATAGTTTCCTGTTTTAGTAGCTTTTGTGAATTACACTTGATTCTGCAAATTTTTCGGTTTTTCACTGCTTTTTAATCTACTTGGAGCAAATTCAGTTGTAACTACTGGAGGTTCATTGGCGATGTAGGTCTCCGCACCTTGAAGTTCTGTTATTGTTTCATTTGTCATTCTTGTGGAAAGACATTTTTGGGTGAAAGGGGAAAGGAATACTCGTCGAATTCACTGTACATCTATGTATCTGGTCATTCACCAACTCCTCACCAAGCTTCTTCAAAAACAACCGCCCTGTCGCAAGTTTTACGTTATTTCTAGTAAGAATGATCTCCGCATTGATTCGAGCTATATTTAGCAACGAATGGAAAACAGCCATTATACATCTTCTAGTATTTCTGTTAATAATGTATATTTTACACATCAGGTCATTAGTGTCAACTCCACCTCTGTGCTGGTTGTAGTATGTAATAATTTTCGCTTTTTTTTCAATCTTATCAGTATCAATAGCGTCATCGTTATGCATGGTACAAATGAGTGTCACTTTTTTTCAGTTTCGAGATATACGAAACAATAGTGGCGTTTTGAAAGTTATAGGAATATATACTTTTTTTCAGTGTCACAACGATACTGAGTTGCTTGTCCACCATTTCTTCTGCTAGTGCCACGTCCGAGAACCAATCATCCGTCGTTGTGTTACGACCCGTGTTATGCAATGGCGCAGAAAATCTCTTAATCACATCAATAGATGAGTTGCTGACGTCAAATAACGATCCATCTGGTTATTAGTAGCCGACCAGTGTGGCCGTGCGGTTCTAGGCGCTTCAGTCTGGAACCGCTTGACCGCTACGGTCGCAGGTTGGAATCCTGCCTCGGGCATGGATGTGTGTGATGTCCTTAGGTTAGTTAGGTTTAAGTAGTTCTAAATTCTAGGGGACTGATTACCACAGATGTTAAGTCCCATAGTGCTCAGAGCCATTTGAACCATTTTTTTTTTTTTTGGTTACTAGGCAACATATATTTCCAAATTAGGTGTATAGAAAACGTCACTGTCAACCAATGCATCAATTTTTATTCCATATTTCCGAGGTTTAGATGGTACACATTGTACAAACGGACATCTTACCCGGAAATCTAGCTTTCCATTAGGTGTTACATCAGATCCTGGAGAGTAACTTTTCTGAAACATTTACCATGAAATTTTGGAAAAGTTTACGAATGTGGCAAAGACGATCTGTTTCAGTCGCTCCTCTATTATCACTCTGTCATCAAATATTAAACATGTCAGTGAAAACAGGAAACCGTTCCTGTTCATCACCATCTCGAAAAATTCTTTGTCGTGGACTTTGGTATCCCGAAGGCAAGTGTGCTGAGCCGGTGTGTACGAAGTCGTGCACCCTCTTGGAGCCTCGATCTCTGTCAAATCTGTAAAACAGGCGTCTCTCATCACTGGTGTTTTGCAAGCTGATATCGTTCTGTGTATTTAAATATGACCTGCATCACTAAAACATCAGAAACATGCTCCCACGCCTGTAAAGGTGTTTTACTTCATGAGAAGAAGCTGTGATAGATTCTATTGTACGAATCAATATAGTTTTCCTCCTTTCCGGAGTAGTAAGGTTCTCTGCCATCGCCAGCTGTCGATAATTTTATCCCTAATTTCCTTGAAAGAGAGGAAATAATTGTTGTATCCATCACGAGACTGGTTCAGCATGGTATCCTCTTGACCATATGAATCCTCGGTCTGGTCTGTTTCTGAATCTTCAAACCGTTCCTCTACAAGTTCTTCTCCATCTTTCGTCTTCATCATTCACAACTATATCAGGGCCAAATTCTCTTTTCACTAAGAGAAGACGATGTACTTCTTCGATGTGATCGGGATTATTCAAATTGTACAGTTCTCTATGATCTATATGATCCCATAGAACTTGAAATTTTTTACATGATTATAATTTTCAGTACCACGAATGAACAGTAACTGAATAAATATATCACATATTATCTCATACACGTATCACGTCAGATCTGACAAGAAAAGAGTATAGAGAAGAGATAGTAGCGGAATTACCTGGCAACGCGCATCAGACCTGATAGGTCTTTGTGGAAATAACAAGCACACACACGTCAATTACACGCTGAACGCAGAAAGTAAAGTCGTTACACAAACTACAGAAGCTATCCGTAGACATCTCCTTCTTTGCGGCCAGTGCGGGAATGGGCAATTATCGAAAACGAAAACAAAGGAGACTTCACAGGTCCCGAGTTCCCGTGAGTTAAAAGCAAGGGAAGCAATGTTACGAGTGCAATGGTAATTCCACTGTTAAATGTAAAGGAGATGGGGGTGGAAAGAGTACACAAAAGTTTTCTATGAGGGGAGGAATTGTCTAGTCACGTGACAGAAGAAGAAAGAGGAGTCGACGGGGAAGCAATAGGGGATACAGTATTGGTGTCAGAATTTAAAAGAGTTTGGAGACTTAAGATCAAATAACGCAGAAGGGCGCCGGAAAAACATCATCCACACATTTACGATGATAGCAAGAGCCGACAAGTGCGAGAATTATTGCACAATTCGCTTAAGAGTTAATGCATCCAAGTGGCTGACAACAATGATATACAGATAAATGGAGAGGAAAATTGAGAACCTGTTAGATGCGATGACGATCATTTTGGCTTTAGGAAAGGTAAAGACGTCAGAGAGCAGTTCTGACGTTGCAGTTGATGATGAAAGCCAGACTGAAGAAAAATATAGACTTGTTAGTAGGATTTGTCGACCTGTAAAAAGCGTTTGACAATGTAAAATAGTGCAAGAAGTTTGGACTTCTGATAAAAACAGGTGTAAGTGAAGGCAAAGACGCATAAAATACAATATATACAGTAACCAAGAAAGAAAGATAACACTGGAAGACCAAGAACGTAGTGCTCGGATTAAAAAGCGACAGGGATTTAGTCTATTGCCTCTACTTTTCAATCTGTACATCGGAGAGACATATCTGTCCTCAGTGAAAATTAAGAATTACAGAAGTATTGAATGGGATGTTCTAATGAGAGTGGAATACGTAATGAAAGTAAATGGAAGAAAGATAAAGATAAAAGAGGTAAAAATAATAAAGATAAAAATAATAAGAAGTAGCGGAAAGGTTAACAGCGAGAAACGTAAGATTAGTATTGGGGAGTTTTGCAACCTAAGCAGCAAAATAGCCCATGATGGAAGGAGCAAGACCGTCATAAACAACAGACCAGAGGATTACTTCCGCGGTCCTCAATGGAGGAGAGTAAAAAAAAAGGAGAGGGTAAAAACTGTAGGCGAAGACAGAGATTGGAACACATCCAGGAGACAACTGAGGGCGTAGATCGCAAATACTACTCCGGGAGACTAGTTTGATACAGGAGATGAATTCATGGGGGCCAACAACAAACCAGTCAGAAGACTGATGACCCAAAAAGAAAATGTTGTAATTATTTGTTCTGATAATTTTCTTGTTGAGCTCCATGTTTGTTAGTTGATTCTCGTTTTGTGTTTAGATGTTCTGCAAATGTGGTGTGATCAGTGTCATATTTCGAACATCTGATAAGATGCTAAGATTCCTGCTTTTCCTTACAACACTACGTTTCAGCCTTGCATATGAAAAGGTATATATCTGGTCGCTGGAATTTGTCGCTCTTGCATGAAAAGTAATTCTGCGATCTCAGTTCAGTTAACTGGGTTGTGAATACAACCATGGACTTTGGCGAGGACGGGAAGTTACCCGCCGAACTGATGACCATCACAGCAACGTTACGCATACATTCAACCACCATCCCCACATAACACTGAATATCAGCGTCGTAGTATGCAATCGTCTTCACGTGATTAATTTAACATCTAGATGCTCAATACGAGCAACGTTAAAAGCCCATCCCTTTTGCTACAAGAAGTTGGGCGTCGGACAACCTGGAATGCATTCTGAATCTGCGTTGCCAGGTTACCTCACTATGGTTGGCTGATGGTCATCGTAGATGCTTGCGGAAGCGGGCAGGAAGCAACGCAGGTATTAGGTGTGCAGTAACAGCGGTTCGCAGGGATGTAGATCAGGCATGGGTTTTGCAGGATGTCAGACGTTTCTCAAACCTAGCGAGAGGAGCTCCTACTTCTTTATCAGTCCTTACGTCAACATTTTGCCAATTGGCGATAATGCACTAGCACACTTCGTCAATCTTATGAACACTTTTCTCCTGGAGGCAGGAATCAACGCTTCCGAATGGCCTGCGGTATCTGCTGACATGAACGCAACTGAAGAAGCATGGAGCGATTGAAGTTCCCTTTGTGGCTGCAATGCGAGTTTCCTTCCACACTAGATGACTTCGCCAGCGAAGGGTAGGACTAGCTTGAGAGCAACGTCTCGACCACGTTGTGGAAAGCATGTCAAGAGGATACAAGCATGCTACGGAGCAGAGGGGTTCCACAACATGGTACTGTATAGAATTGTATTTAGCACCATTCTATGATCTAATAGGGCTGACCTTTGTAACAACCTGTTTTTCAGAAATTTTATTTCACTGTATCGTTATGTTTTAGTTTTCTGTAGCATTTTAATCTAACCAATACATCTTTGTAGATGATGTAGACCTCTGACCAGAATAGTTTGTATCTACAAAGTTTTTGTGTTTGCTATGGATACGCATTGCCTGACAAACAAGTGAACCACCCAGATGACATGGTCGAAGATCTGTGTAACTACGTATCTTACACATCGCATCGGCATGTATATAAATGATTAGAGTTTAAATTCTCTGTGGCAAGTAGGACAACCACCAGAGTCCATTGTGTTGTTCGTGTTTAGTGTTGTTACCAATCCTGGTAGGGTACCTAAGAGGCGTGAAGAGCGTCGGGCATTGAGTGACCGCTGTACTGGACAAGGAGATGACACGCTCTCTCATGAGACAGCGTTATCAACACCTGATACTGTTCGAGAAGCATTTCATTGTGCTTTTCCATTCTACTGATTGCTTGACTTGTGCAGTAGCCAGATTTCTGAGGCATTTGGATGTGATATGGCCTGTATAGGAAGACAGCGATTGGAATACATCCAGCAAATAATTGAGGACGTAGGTTGCAAGTGCTACTCTGAGATGAAGAGCTTTGCACAGGAGACGAATTCGTGGCGGGCCGCATCAAACCAGTCAGAAGAATGATGACAAAAGAAGAAGAAGAAGAAGAAGTGGCCTGGTGATGGACTGTATGGGAACATGAGGGAAGGCATACTCTTAGTCAGGGTTCCTGTTTGAGACATGGCGACTGGTGGTAGGGTGTTCTACTTGCATCGCTGAAATGGATATTCGGCTGTCTTGTTATCTTTGACTGCTCCCCCGGCGGTTTTTCCGGGTGAACGTGTGACAAGAGTCTCCGGTCGACGTTCAACGAGCCAACTTGTGTCGATAACAGGCCTGAGTCCCTAACCGTGGTGCGTGGGCCTCGCCGTGCTCGCCGTCCTTGTCTTTTGACGCGCCGGATGTACGGTGCCGATCATTGGGCGCCTCGACGTGCCAAATTGTGGTGGGTTCGTCGTCTCACGCTGTACAGTTTCCCAGCTCGTAATTTGCAAGCTCCAAGTTACGTATGACTTTTATTCTGTGTTTGACTAAGAAGATTGTTGAAACTTATTGTGGAATAGGTAGCTGCCGGAAATGGTTCTGAACTTGGTTCCACAGTGGCTGTTTTAAGGATGCTGATGTTCCTCATTTCGTTTCTCATCATCTGTGGAGTGTGTGTTTTAAGTGGTCTTCATGCAAATTTTAACTTGTTTTAGGACATATTGACCGCTTCGGGACTGGTTGCGGTTGTGTTCGCGCCCGGCAGCCGTAGAGATAATGGATTCATCATTTGTCACGGCAGGATTTGGTATGTTTATTTAATGCTGAATGTGCATTAAGGCAACTGGAAGTGATCTCTCTAAGTTTCCTGCTAATTTACTGGGAGACGGGTAATGTTAGAGTATTGCTCCATAAGAATTTGGGAGCATGCTTATTATATATTCAAGTGTGGATGTGATTTGACCTTGTTTTCATTGCAATCTATTTGTACTGCAGGCCATTGGTTAAGTCGGCTCGTTTCCTGGCGTCGGTGCAGTTATGGATTCATGTCATGACCGCTCATTGTGAGGCCGGTCGTACTATACATACATATATACCGCCTGCTAGTGAGCCGTGGGTAGTGAACGCTCATATTGCCTGCCGACCGTAGAGTTATTGCTTGCAAATATTGCTTTGGGCCGAAACGCTGTTCTCTAAAGTTAAGTGCAATTTCGGAATCATTCTGAGTCATTGTGCCCGTTAGTTAAGTGAGGCCCATTTGTAAATAAAACGTTTCTGTAAGTCACTTTACTGGTCGAGTTATTATTAGGCATTCTTATGTAACACTTGTGTTAATCATTCATACATCTTTAATGAATGGACAACTTGTTATTTTTCCTGTGTGCCAGTTTTGCCGCCTTGGTTGGGCCACTTTGCATTTTTAGCATAAGCATGTTTCACTGTGGACCTTTATGTGGGTAGTTCAGTTTTATTATGCCTTAAGACCTTTGTTTTTTAATGAAGTTTTGGTTTTATGTGGCTGTCTAACTTTGGATGGAAGTGTATAGTGTTATTAGTTTCTTGAGACATGATTAAACAAGAACGATTGTTTGTGACTGATTATTCACCATGTCTACTATCAATGATTTTGGTTGAGGATGCAAAATAATATGATTCTTGTTCGTGTTTATGTAATTCAGTCAAAGTGAAGATTTGTATATTGCATCACTAAGAGGGCAATTGTCCGAATTGAAGTTTATAATGAAGTGTGGCCGGCCACACATGGTCGCAGCTTCGAATCCTGCCTCGGGCATGGATGTGTTGAAAGGTATGCGCTAAGGTCTGATCAGGGTAGCTCCAGAAAATAGTCAGTAGTTGCCAACTGCAAGGTAGAATGAGTATAATATCTTTGAGTAGGAGCATCTTTGATGGTTGAGAGAGCCAGAGCTGGGCGAGTGCAGTAAAATAAAAAAAATAAAATAAAAACAGGGGAGTTGCAGGTAGGTGCGCGGAGGAAGCAGATGTGTGGTGACAGCGTTAAGGTAGGTCGCTGCCCCTGTCCAGACTTTAGCAAGTAAATGAGAGACGATACATAATCATTTCAAATTGGTTTTTGTTAGATAATTTTCAGAGTTAGGATTCGTATGTCCAAGGTCTGGCACAGTAAGAGTTTTGTAATATTTTTTTGTAAGAGTGATTCATGCTATTAAAATGTTGGAAATAGTAGGTTTTGTGTATGACTTAAAATTTTAACAATATATATATTGAGATCAACATTGTGTTTAAATCTAACAGCCTGAATCATAATCCACATCCTTTGCTTGTATTTAATATGAAAATGAGTAGTAAACTAAAGTTACCCACCAATGAAAAAACCAAATAAACATCAGGGTAAAAACTAATTTTCCAGTATCATCTTAATGCTAGTGCACAAACAGCATTATTCCCTTAAACTTGATTGCTGAGTCAAATACATGTTGCATTTCTGGCAAAATGAAGGAGTGCAAGGAATAAGTTCACATATGCAGTGAGATGCAGGTTTGCTGAATAATTAATTTAGAACAATATTATCACTGATTCTTTCACAGAATAAAAGGATACAACTTTGGTTAGATACTTTCACATGTCTTCTTCATTTACTATTGTCAATGAAACTTGCCATGTACTCTAGGTCTACTACAAGATAATGAATGTAACTGAAAGTCATTATCTGCTGTCACCTGATGTGACACATATTTTATATTTAATGCTGCTATTACTTCAACTATCTTATTACATTATTTCACTGCCATTAAGAGTTCTCTATGAGACATTTATGCACATTTTCTGTTAACTTCTAGTGGATATTTAACTATTTTATTTATTTTTACTCACATTCTACATTTCTGTTTGATAAAGTTGATGTTATTTGAGGTGTTTTACCCCACATTACTATGTTTCTATATAGAATCTTTATGTCTTTTATACTATTTTGTAACTTTTAATACTATTTGATACACTTCTCTTTAGAAGTTAAAGTATATTCAGCATTTTACCCCACACTCTACATTTTTGTATTATACCTCTTGCTGTTATTTGAGACAATTCAAAATCTAAATACCTTATCAATTTTACCTCACTTTGTTTTCCTCAATTTTGATGTAAATTGATACACTTCTCTTAATAACGTAATGTTTGATGTCTTTGCCCTAAATTTATCTGTTCCTGTTTTGTACATTTTGATGTTCTTTGAGTTACTGCAATTTGACAATCTAATGAGGTTATGCATTTTACTTCACATTCTATGTTTATATTGGTGGATTTTATTGCTGTGTAATACTCTTTTAATTGGAATACTATGTATGTTTTGTATCGTATCTTACATTGAATTTTATTCACGAATTTTGTGGGGAAATCAGTGCTAACTGCACTGATCCCCCCACAAAATTCTGGTCCAGTGGACCAGGGGGTTATGAAAGGTATGTGCTAAGGTCTGATCAGGGTAGAGGGTAGCTCCAGAAAATAGTTGGTAGTTGCCAACCGTAAGGTAGAATGAGTATAATATCTTTGAGTAGGAGGATCTTTGATGTTGAGAGAGCCGGGTGCGCACAGTAAAAAAGAGAAAAAAAAATGGGGAGTCACAGGTAGGTTCCCGGAGGAAGCAGATGTGTGCAGATAGCTTTAGGGGGGGAGTCGCAGCTAGGTGCATGGAGGAAGCAGATGTGTGGTGAGAGCATTAAGGTAGGTCTCTGCCCCTGACCAAACTTTAGCATGTAACTGAGAGAAGATATATAATCATTTCAAATTGGATTTTGTTAGATAATGTTCAGAGTTAGGATTTGTATGCCCAAGGTTTAACACAGTAAACGTTTTGTAAAATTTTTTTGTAAGAGTGATTCGTGCTACGAAAATGTTTCTAATAGTAGGTTTTGTGTATGACTTGAAATGTTAACAATATATATATATTGAGATAAACATTGTGTTTAAATCTAACAGCCCAAATCATAATCCACATCCTTTGCTTGTATTTAATATGAAAATGAGTAGTAAACTAAAGTTAGCCACCAATGAAAGAACCAAGTAAACATCAGGGCCAAAAGTTAATTTTCCAGTACCATCTTAATGCTAGTGCACAAACGGAATTAATCTCTTAAACTTGATTGCTGAGTCAAATACATGTTGCATTTCTGGCAAAATGGAGGAATGCAGGAAACAAGTTCACAGACGCAGTGAGATGCAGGTATGCTGAATAATTAATTTAGAACAATATTATCACTGATTCTTTCACAGAATAAAAGGATACAATTTTGGTTAGATACTTTCAGTTTGTGATGTCCTTAGGTTAGTTAGGTTTAAGTAGTTCTAGGGGACTGATGACCTCAGTTGTTAAGTCCCATAGTGCTCAGAGCCATTTGAACCAATAAAGTCTGTTTTGAGTCAGATAAAAATTTTAAAACAATCACAAGTTTGTCCATCACCAGTGATCTTGGGCTTCCTATTTCCTTTAAATAACTGTGGTGAGATTGTAATTTTGTTTTTCTAAAGAACTGGGTGGTACCACAGTTCACTGTTGACCACGTCTGACCTCCACAACGAAGGATTGTGCTATTGAGCATCAAGCACATAGTAACTCCTTAACATTTGTACATGCTTCAACCCTCCTCACTCCTCCTCAAACAAAAATGTACTCCCTGGAACACTGTGTATCATTCTGCACCATTTGTCAGTATGCTGTGACTATGAAGTAAGAACTGTCGATGAATGAAGCTGTGTTTAGCGATGCATGTTTGTTCTGCACTATCCTGGATGATGATTTGTTCTGCATCGAACAGTCTTCCACAAACACATCTAAAACTGTAATACCTGATGGTCTCTGCATAGCTGTAACTATACTACTAGGTGGATTACGCATGTCAGTATAGAACAACAGTTTTGCGTCCACATGCCAACACTTCAAAACCTGAGTTGCTCTCCAGAGAAAAATAAAGATTAATGTATTGTTCCTGAGGCATGCAATTGGAGATACTAACCAATCTAAAAACATATTACTCTTAACGGCTATAATTATTGGTGTGCAAGAGAAGCAAAAATTGCTGTAATCCTGGTCGGTACACCCTCAACAGTAGCCAACAAAAATATCGACAACCATGCCAGTTATACCCTGCATATCGTAAGCCATTGGATACTGGGTTAGCGGGCTAGAAATGAGCTCCAGGGGAGAGGTTTTAATAAAATGCTTTTGATTGAGAGATCATTATATTAGACACATAGAATGACGCTCCCAGGGTAGCAGAATGACATAAAAATCACTGTGGTTGAATCTCTTGTGTGTTCGGTGCCATCCACAGTCAGTGAGAGGTCAGACGAGAGTCGAATGTCAGCGAGACGTTAGCTGAAAATCGAATGTCAGTTAAGCCGTTTGGAATAAGAGAAGATAAGTCCATGACTCAGACTAAACTTCGGAACAGTCAGTAACAGTCATGTGCTAGAACCCAACACAGATTTTTGCCTAATATATCTCCTGTGGTTACACTACAATTACCACTTTCTACTAGAGGTGACTCAATGCGCTCAGCTATCCACCACATATACATCTCCACATAAAGGTAGCATATGGATTCATGAATGTAATGTATTCCTCGCCGTGAAGGTGTACAGTGGACATATGAGTGTTGGCGAAGTGATTCTAGACGATTCTTCATTTCTTTGCCGGCTGAAGTGGCCGTGCGGTTAAAGGCGCTGCAGTCTGGAACCGCAAGACCGCTACGGTCGCAGGTTCGAATCCTGCCTCGGGCATGGATGTTTGTGATGTCCTTAGGTTAGTTGGGTTTAACTAGTTCTAAGTTCTAGGGGACTAATGACCTCAGCAGTTGAGTCCCATAGTGCTCAGAGCCATTTGAACCATTTTCATTTCTTTGGCCTCCGAGGCACAATTTTTCAAGAAATGTATTGAGCCACCACTGTTCATGGGTGAGGCTAAGCATTATTAGGAGCTTGCACCCCATGTGATACCTACGTGCCACATGCCTGAAGGGCTAATATCCAGCAATGGAGGGTGTATTGTTAGCTTGTCCTCCATTGCATGTGTTACATAAATGCCCTGTGCTTGTAGGGATAACACCCAGCATTGTAGTGAGTAATGTTGTCATTAACACGAGATTCATCTGGTGGATTATTACGTCCATCCTGATGCACGAATATCTACAACACGAAGACAGAATCCGTCTATTGTGGCCCCCTCACTTCCTGGACTTAAAACTGGATGAACATGCAGTGGCCATCTGTAGCACAGACTGCACCACCTATGCAGCCATTACAAGCCCTACTAGATCGTGGTATCAAGCATTGGGACAAGCAACCACAGATCTAGTCAGAAAGTTACATTCAGTGTGGGCGAGTGCATTACATAAAAAATTAAATTCATCCAGTTTTCAGTCCAGGTTTTACGTTACCGGATGTTGTGGGTATAAGAGCAGACGTTTCTAACGGTGACAGAGGACCATGTACTGAACAACACTGCATCAGTTTTTCTTAATTTGCAGACTAACAGTTATAATTATTAGGTGTAGTATTGTTTTAAGTTGGTTAGTACCTCCAGGTACGTGTGGCTAGAGTAAGCCATTCATGATTATTTTTGTGTGGGCTGTCGGTCGGGTGTTGGAGGGTGCACAGGTGGACTGAAATGGTGGTGGCCAGCATGAAATCTTCACTCCTCAGCGCAGTGTGCGCTGATATGCAGCATCCTGGCAGATTAAAACTATGTACCGGACCGAGACTCGAACTCGGGACCTTTGTCTTTCGCAGGCAAGTGCTCTGTCATTGAGCCACCCTAGCACGACTCAGGACCCGTCATCACAAATGGTGGCATATATTGAGAGGCGTAGTCAACCTAGTGGTGCAGTTAAAACCGTGAACAGAACATCAGTTCGTAAAACTGGTGACGTATTTGTGGAAAGACTGTTCGATCCAACAAACTCATATGTGTACATATCAAGGTGCCACACTTTAAAATGTCTGTATTTGTACCCTTACACCCTGTACATCACGTTGAAACACTATAACTGTATTAGTTTTCCTAGTGCCTTCTGAAGAACGAGGTCTCATGTCAACTTTGGTACCTCATGACAGAACCATAAGTAAGAACAGTCCATCTTAAACAGCAACGAATGAAAGCCGTCGGCAAAGACACGAACTCAAATGGTTTCAAATGCCGCTGACGCAGGAAGCTTACTTAAGTCCCAGCGCAGCGCCATTCAGTCTAAACTGCATTCATCGCTTAAGTCGACAGCATCGTCTTCGTCAGATCTAACAGCGCGAGTTGTATTAGAAACTAGAATTGTGTGTCCTGGTTTGGAGTCAATTGACATTTGAGATGACACAGTCATTCTGTATTGTATCAAGTGATAAGTAATAGTGCGTAGCGACAGTAACAGAAACACAGACATTATTGTGGACATGCATTGTCTCCAATATAAGCATTTTACATTGTTCATAGTTTAATAAAGTAATTTTGTATGTGTCGCAGTATCTGCTCGATCTTCTCTAGAAGTAAATCTACGCTTGCTAGGACCCACTATAGTGCCGAAGGGCATGCCTCAATTGTTTTCTGCTCGCGTGGTACTACAGTTTCAAATGAAATCTGATGCTTCTCTTGAATTTAATTGGATTGTAGTCTCACGTGAAATGATCGAATGGTACGTAAAGAAAGATCTTAACCACTCTATCTCTATCCATAATTTGTTACAGCTTTCTGATGCACATATATGATAGAATCAGTTGCAAAAAGTATCAGATACAGTCACAAATGTGGACTGCAAAAGAAAACAACGATCAGAATAGATAGTGTAAAAATGGAAATATATGCACAGTAAAACATCTGGGACAGGGTCAGAACTTTACCTGGACCAAGTGTCTGGTCAGCACCTCAAACACAATACACTGCCTGAGAAAGAAAAGTAAAATACCCAGAAGGGCGAAGGAGAAGAAATGGGACTTTATGGGCTGTGCGGTTAAAAAATAGAGTCAAATTTACAAAGAATTTGGGATTATGAATTCACTTAAAAGTTTTATCCCCCTCTGGTCCTTGATATCTTAGGTACTAGCATTGGGATAGACTCGACATCTGAGATGGTCTATCAGGGACAGATCTGGGGATTGTTCTAGCCACACGAGTACCTCAGTATCATGAAGAGAGTTCATAAATACACGTGTAATGTTTAGACGAGCATAAACTAGTTCAAAAATTAAACTACCATAGTATCGCACAGGAAGTAGCATACAAGGACGCAGAATCTCCGTAACGTACTGCTGTGCAACCGCAGCTCCCTTAATCACTACGGCTTATGATGCTATACTCAGTGGCTCACCACGCCATGTAGCCAGCCAAAAGTAACACCTTTGTAACCCTAGGAAACTCTGGAAGAATGAGTACTCTGTATAGGTCACTCCCATAAAGCCAACGATGGATTCTGGTGTTAGTACATAGCCGAGATTCGTCTCTGAACAAAATGAAATTCATCAGCAGCCCCATACTCCGTAGTCACGTTCACAATCTGCCATTTATTAAAACCTTAGCTTTAAGACTAATCTTTGGTCCAATGAACTGAGGGACATGTTGACAAGTTCAATACTCAATCACGACTAAACAGAGTGAAAGCAAATGTCTCAATTTAAGCCGCTCCTCACAGTGTTATACGTTAGGCGGTCAGTGTTAGGCGTTTTACGTTAGCCTGTAGGTGTAACTATTAGACATTAGGTAATAACCGTTAGGCGTTAGGGATATGTGGCGTTTCATGCTGCTCGCAAACTGTGCGAAATCTCACATATAATATAACTTTGCTCGTATTTTTATGGATGTCTTGCACATTACGATAGTCATACAAGCGCTGTACATTGTAAAAGGTTTCAGCAACACTTTAAAAAGCAGAAAAGTATTTTTTCAAGTTCCATTAGGCTTGTCAGTGTGGTACACTCGTCGAAGTTTCGTCGTGAACAAATGATGTTTAACCTAAACGTCATTATCAGTAGTGCTAATCTACACACTGCAAGTATTTTAATAACTAGGACAGACAATTTAGTTATGTCAGTATTTAATTTGAAGCTTCATTGTGCTTGCAAAGTGTGAAAAACGTTATATAAACTGCAATTTTATTTTGCTCGAATTTTCGTAAAATATAGCACATATTATGATCAGCTTGCAAGCTGTGTGCATTATAATAAGTAATAAAAACAATTTTCATGTTGAAATATTTAATTTGAAGCTGCACTGTGCTCATAAAGTGTGAGATATCGCACAGTAAATGGTAATTTTTTTTTTAATTTTTATTTTCGAGCTATCAACTTGACCATTGTCTCTCGAGATGATGCTTTCGTCATTTCTCATGAATGTGTGCTTATATACGAGGGCAGTTCAATAAGTAATGCAACACATTTTTTTTCTGAAATAGGGGTTGTTTTATTCAGCATTGAAATACACCAGGTTATTCCCCAATCTTTTAGCTACACAACACTACTTTTCAACGTAATCTCCATTCAATGCTACGGCCTTACGCCACCTTGAAATGAGGGCCTGTATGCCTGCACGGTACCATTCCACTGGTCGATGTCGGAGCCAACGTCGTACTGCATCAATAACTTCTTCATCATCCGCGTAGTGCGTCCCACGGATTGCGTCCTTCATTGGGCCAAACATATGGAAATCCGACGGTGCGAGATCGGGGCTGTAGGGTGCATGAGGAAGAACAGTCCACTGAAGTTTTGTGAGCTCCTCTCGGGTGCGAAGACTTGTGTGAGGTCTTGCGTTGTCATGAAGAAGGAGAATTTCGTTCTGACTTTTGTACCTACGAACACGCTGAAGTCGTTTCTTCAATTTCTGAAGAGTAGCACAATACACTTCAGAGTTGATCGTTTGACCATGGGGAAGGACATCGAACAGAATAACCCCTTCAGTGTCCCAGAAGACTGTAACCATGACTTTACCGGCTGAGGGTATGGCTTTAAACTTTTTCTTGGTAGGGGAGTGGGTGTGGCGCCACTCCATTGATTGCCGTTTTGTTTCAGGTTCGAAGTGATGAACCCATGTTTCATCGCCTGTAACAATCTGTGACAAGAAATTGTCACCCTCAGCCACATGACGAGCAAGCAATTCCGCACAGATGGTTCTCCTTTGCTCTTTATGGTGTTCGGTTAGACAACGAGGGACCCAGCGGGAACAAACCTTTGAATATCCCAACTGGTGAACAATTGTGACAGGACTACCAACAGAGATGTCAAGTTGAGCACTGAGTTGTTTGATGGTGATCCGTCGATCATCTCGAACGAGTGTGTTCGCACGCTCCGCCATTGCAGGAGTCACAGCTGTGCACGGCCGGCCCGCACGCGGGAGATCAGACAGTCTTGCTTGACCTTGCGGCGATGATGACACACGCTTTGCCCAACGACTCACCGTGCTTTTGTCCGCTGTCAGATCACCGTAGACATTCTGCAAGCGCCTATGAATATCTGAGATGCCCTGGTTTTCCGCCAAAAGAAACTCGATCACTGCCCGTTGTTTGCAACGCACATCCGTTACAGACGCCATTTTAACAGCTCCGTACAGGGCTGCCACCTGTCGGAAGTCAATGAAACTATACGAGACGAAGCGGGAATGTTTGAAAATATTCCACAAGAAATTTCCGGTTTTTTCAACCAAAATTGGCCGAGAAAAAAAATGTGTTGCATTACTTATTGAACTGCCCTCGTACAATCCATGACGTTTTGCAGTTTAGGTGATATATTGCAATAAAACTACATTATTCCTACCTAAAATCGATAACCTTGTACCTTCCTTCCCCAAAAAAGAATCATGTTGGCCTGCTGTGGTACTTTAATTACATAGTAACGTAGTCGATTACAGGTTTCCTAGAGAGACATAGTTCCAGATTCAGCTGCAGTTTTATACTTGTCATCGATGGTATTTTTTTCTTATGATGCCTTATCTACATTACCCTCCAAATCTGGTGATGAAAACAAATTAGACGACGGTGGTACACACATTATCAAACTGAACAGACTTTACGTATTTAGACACTGTTGCAACGAATATATTACATTTTCCGATGCAATGTTGAACTTTACGACAGGCATCATAGATAAGTCAAAGTAATTAGTTTGGGACTTACAAGCTTTTCTCGTACTTCAACTGTGCGATTTTATGTATATAACCCATATCTTTCACTTTGATGTTATTTTAATACAGGGTGAGCCAAAACAGTTTCATACAAAAGCGTCAACTGTGATTTTGAACCGGCCGCTGTGGCCGAACGGTTTTAGGCGCTTCAGTCTGGAACCGCGCGACCGCTACGGTCGCAGGTTCGAATCCTGCCTCGGGCATGGATGTGTGTGATGTCCTTAGGTTAGTTAGGTTTAAGTAGTTCTAACTTCTAGGGGACTGATGACCTCAGAAGTTAAGTCCCATAGTGCCCAGAGCCATTTGAACCATTTCTTGTCATTTTGGTTCGATGTGACTATCAATTGTAACGTGGCAAACATAATAAGTTTCTTCCGAAACTGGTTACAGCAAATCGGGCATAGTTTGTGCAACGTCAGCGTAGATTGTATTTTTCACGTCGGCTAAATTATTGGGTCGGCTAAATTGCTTGGCAGGGGAGGAACATAAACACGGTCCTTAATGAAACTACACAGAACAAAATCCTGTGGTGTGAAGTCTGGGGAGCGAGATGGCCATGTGATTGGAGTTCACGGCCAATCCACTAACCTAGAATCCGTTATCGAGGAAACCTTTAGCTTCTGTGAGGAAATGAGGTGGTGCACCGTCTTGCTGATAGGAAACCACCATCTACGTCATCTTCATCGATGTGTGGAATTAAAAAGTTTTCACGCACATTCAAATGTACTAGTAATAGTTTCCTCCATGAACAAGAAAGGACATACACTTTCAATTTGCTATGGGTATGGGAACAAAAGTCATTAACTTTGGGACTGTCAAGAACGTGTTCCAAGGTTGCATTCGGATTTCTGCTGCTCCGTATTCTGCAGTTGTGGGTGGCCACCACGCCACTGATGTGAAATGTTGACTCACAGCTGCAAATTATTGTGTTCAGGAATGTCTCGTCGTCCTCTATCTGATGCACCATTTCCGCACTGAATTCCCCACGAGAAACCTTACCAGTGTCACGAAAGTGCTGTGCCATTAAGAATCTGTATTATTTCTCGTTTAAACGTCTACACAGTACTCAGTAAACGTTCTTTTGTGGAATGCCAGTCCCGAGAGACTCATGTAGCAAAGCTTTTTGTGGAGTGCGGGTAAAGCTCTGCCTAGTCTGTTCAACACAAACATGAGCGCGTTGGTGACCTTGCGGGCTTCCAAAAATTAATGATGGCCCTCAGCTAAGTCCCTCAGACTCACAGTTGAAATATTAAAAGTTTTGGCTGGTTTCGTTGTCTAGGGGCTGGGATACGTAGTTGCCGCATTACAAACTGCTCAACACTCTCCAAGCATTTCCTGCAACCGTCCGTCGCGCATTCCCGCCCAGCACCTTCTCGACCCGATGCTCCTCCCCCACTTCCATACAGTCTCTCCATTGACTTCGGTAGTCTCCTAACGTAGTAACGAGCGCTGTGATTGGCTACAGTATACAATACGAATATACACATGAACTGAATGGTCGAAGGTTCCTATCACTCGGCAATTGCGAATTTTGGATGTAACATAGAAATTTATAAATGAAAGATTGCAATCAAATAACATCTGCGGGTACTGCTTTTAACGACTTTAAATGATGAGTACGATGGCAGAAGTACCTTTAAGAATGCCGTTTATCACTGCAAAACACTTATTAGTGTCAATGGTCCAGCAATTGAATAAAATATCAGTTGTATAACAGGGAAACAATAGAGTCCTACTTCACGTAATTAGTTAAGAGCAACAACACAGCTCGTAAGATATTCACTTCTAAACGCATACTATGTGTTCACTGCAGAAGATACGGAAATCTCATAAGTGCACAAGTCGGTACAATGAAATATTTCTATCACCCGCGACCACGCACAAACTGCTCAACATTCTCCAAGCATTTCCTGCAACCGTCCGTCGCGCATTCCCGCCCAGCACCTTCTCGACCCGATGCTCCTTCCCCACTTCCATACAGTCTCTCCATTGACTTCGGTAGTCTCCTAACGTAGTAACGAGCGCTGTGATTGGCTACAGCGCTCCCGCCTTGTCTCCAAGCCAACGCACATTCATAAACATATTGAAACACGTGTAAAATACTGGATTTACATTTAAATAACTTGAAAGTAAATAATTATTCCTATGGCTGGATCATAAACAGGCTCTAACACACATTATTAAATACATAAACAGATTAAATAAACATATATCAAAGGAATAAAAAGTGGACCAGTAGCTTAATGCCTCTTTGCTTTCTAAAACACTATAAATACTTGACCAATTGCTTCATAAATAGTATATATCGGATATAAACAAAGACGTAGAGGAATAAATATATTTATAAGCACGGTGCTACCGTGCGACAAAACTATCACAATCTTTTCAAAATCGTTTATGTATTTGCCCCACTCCCAGTGATTGTGGGGACAATACATTCTGCTGGATTTCCAGCTGGGCACTAGGCCGAGATGTGTCTCACTTCAACCTCATTGCTTTCAATACCTTCATTACGTAATTTAGAAGTAAACTGTGCCCCATTATCGGACAAAATTGCTTTGAATTTTCTGATATACACCAAGTAATCGTTTGCAAGTTTTTTATAAACTGCTTTAGCTCTTCCCTTTCTTATCGGATATAACTTAATAAATTCGAAAAGTCTTTCTGCATTACTAATATGTAGGCGAAATTATCTAAGCTCTTTGGCAGAGGGCCATATAGTAGTTCCATACACACTAAGTCTAATAAATCTCCAGGCCTCATTCACTGCATAGAACCACGATTTGTGCAGATAGACAATTTCACCCTGTGAACCTTACTGCAAGTCTTTATCCTGTTATTCTCATTAAAATGTTGTAAAATTTCATGACCTCAGCCATTTTGTTTGTACATTTATTTGGTCCGCAATAATCTTAGGCCACGTGATAATAGTCCACTTTTTCTGTGATGTAGTTGGTGGACCAACACATCCGAGAAGTGTCACTATCGTCATCTTTGCGTATATACAGGATACTGTTGCACATCCTGTAATACTTTCTTAACTTTCTCCGCCCTGAGTTTTTTCGTCATGCTTGGTCTGCACTAATTTCAAGCATTCATACTCACTTTGATGACGACGCATATTTTTATAAATACGCTCTATCTTCTTTAGTCCTCCGGTGTCATGAAAATAGTAGAGTCTCAGTACACCTTCGGATTCGTCTTCCACTATATCAGGTAATTGCAGCTGCCTATACCTTTTATGTAACATATATCATAATTAAACTGCTGTAAATAAAGAGACCATCTTGTCAGTTTTTCGTGAAGTAAACGACAATTTTGAGATAAGTGAGCGCCTTACGGTCCGTGTGAATTATCACCTTTCGGTCCCACAAGAAATCTTTAAGTTTCTGAAAATCCCATACGATTTCGAAACCTTCTTTCACAGAAATCGTATAGTTTCGATCGCTTATCATCACCGCCCTACTTGCGAACGCAACCATCCGGTGTTCCCTCATTCTCCCACGTCCTGAAACAGTTCCATACCTAAACTGTAATTCAGAGATTCCGTCCCCATGTGAAATGGTAACGAAAGGTCAGAATGGTACAATGTGCTACTCTGTAACAACTCGGTTTTCAGTCTTTCAAATACGGCCTGACACTCATTGGTCCACATAAATGGTGTATTATTTCATAAAAAGATTTTTTAAGTTTGGATCATTGAACGCTTGCCTCTGCACGAACTTGCGATAAAATCCGCTCAATCCTAGATAACTTATTAATTGTTTTCTAGGTCTTCGTAGGTGGACAATTCTTTATTTCGTCTACCTTCTGTGGATCTTTGGTGATATCTGCTGCAGTAATTACGTGACCAAGAAAATACAATTCTTGCTTCACAAACTCACACTGCTTCAGTTTCATAGTCATTCCACCAATGCGTAACGCAATGAAATCCTCGTTTGAAAGATCGCAATTTTCTTGCCAGGTCGCACTCGCGAACAGCAAGTCGTCCACGTGCACTGTCAGTCTAGAACTTAAGGCCGCACCTAATACTTTATGGAGTGCCGTGATAGAGACAGATACTGATATATTCAGTCCGAATGCCACCTCCTTATACTAGTAACACCTGCCTACATACAAAAAAGCTATATATTTCCTAGATTCTTCTTCAAGAGCGCTCCGGCAGTATTCAGTAGTGAGGTCGAGGTTGGTCATAAACTGTACATAATCAAATCTCTGCAGTATCTCTTTCACACTTTCTGGCCTATCTGTTCCACGTTGAAAACTTTGTTCAGTGTATGTGCATCTATCACGAATTTGACAATGCCATCTCTTTTTCCTACTATGATCAGAGGACTGTTATAGGGACTAGTACTCTTCTCTATAACATTCCATTCCAGCATTCGATTTATTTCTTGTTGTACGGCCTCCTGTTTGGACAGTGGTACGGCGTACGGTCGTACAAAGAACGGTTCATGGAGCACTACATTTAATTTGCACTGATGTCCAGTAAGAAGCCCCGGTTTATTCGAAAACACGTATTTATTTCTCATAATTATGTTATACAAGTCTTGTTTCTGTTCAGGGGTAGCATTTGGCACACAGTCCACAATACTCTCTTACTTGTCTTCCAGACTATTGTCAGATTTAGATTCCGCGTACTTTAGTATTCCCTGTTTCTGCCTAAACTAATCTTATCAAGCCAAGTAACAATGTGAATAGGTTGGTACTGATTACTCAGATCACCACCTCTTTCATTAAAACCCACCCTAATTTCGGTCTTGTTTTTCGAAACGCACATCATTGTTTTATTGTTAGAGTCAATTTATGCGTAGTGTTTCCATAACCATTCTACGCCTATTACTATCTCGGTAGTCAATTCTGGCACGGTTATAAATTCATGTCCAAATTGTTCCCCTTGGATATCGAAACAGACCGATATTTGATGGGATATAGGTTTGCCACTCTTTCCGGTAGCACCGATTATTTTAACTCCCATGGTCTTTCCTTCAACAAATCGAAAATTTTTAGGACCTAGGTCTTAGCTCTGCCGCGATATCTATTAAAACGTGTATTTGTAGGCAGTGCTTATCGAAGGGCATTATTTTTTGTCCGTACTTATCTGTGTGTAGTTCTTGTTGTTCCCATAACAAGTTCTCATCCATTGGTTGGTTGGTTGGTTTGGGGAAGGAGACCAGACAGCGTGGTCATCGGTCTCATCGGATTAGGGAAGGACGGGGAAGAAAGTCGGCCATGCCCTTTCAGAGGAACCATCCTGGCATTTGCCTGGAGTGATTTAGGGAAATCACGGAAAACCTAAATCAGGATAGCCGGACGCGGGATTGAACCGTCGTCCTCCCGAATGCGTTCTCATCCATATCAAGACCATTTCAGAAAAATCCGTCCGGCTCTGACACCGATAGCGGTTTATCTGCTGGTTTTTTAATTTCTGTTCTTAGACATTCATATTTTCTGCCTACCTTTCCTGAAGTTACTGAAGCCGTTTTGACCCCAACACTGTAACCTTCTTATCAGTTTCTTCGATTAACGAACCTTCCGTTACCAATAGTTCCCTAGCTAGTCAGGTAAATTTTCTTCGGAAAGATAGCTATCATCTTCAACCTGCTTGGAGAAATATGCTCTGCTTCTATTTCTTGGTTATTATTAGGGTTGGTCATACTTTGTGAAAGAAATGCCATTGGTTTATGCCTCTACAATACACCCCTATAAGTTATATTTTGTCACACTCTTTCGATGTTGTAGCTTTGCGGACTACGAACAATGTAGCCGACGACAATTTCGACCTGCTACTGTTGTTTCTGCCCCCCCCCCCCCCCCATCACGCTTTGTATACCCCGCACTGTTGCTGGTGCCACATTCCGATGCTGCCTGTGATGAGTGGTTATTGCATGTTTACGTTGAACGTAGGCGGTAGTCACACTGACGTCACTGGATCGTGTAGAATCTATGGGTTTAGGAAGGCCTTTTACAACGCCTTGTTACCCTGAGAGGCCCCCACGCAACTAGCGCTCAAGAGGATCATGTGCACAGAAACGTACAGCTATGTGACGTGTTTTCGGTAAGGACATGTGCTTATTTGCTGCAACATAAATATCTACACAGTCAGTGTGCGACGAGTCAAGTCTCACATCACTTTCATGTCGCTTCCGTTTTAGGCGTCAGCTGAAAGAGATGTGCTGACAGTGATACGCCCAATAACCACATTGGGCATAGGAGCGGCAGCAGCTAGTCCTTTCAGTCGCCTCCTGGTTTTGCAAACGGCATTGCTTTCGACCATGACAAAAACGACAGTTGTCTCATTACTTATGTCATTCTCATATAGGCTGAGCCTCTTGCGTGATGGTATGGTGTGTCATTGAGATAGGACACCATCACCTCTGGTTCGCAAAGCTTGTAATTTTGTCAACAGCACTGCAGTTTTGATGTGTCTTATTTTTGAGGTTTCCGTGAAGTTTTGTTCAGCAAGATAGCGCAACAACATAATTTTCCTGTGCTGTTATGATGTATCTCGATACAGCACGTATGCGACTGTTGCCCTTCCGGCCCTTTCAGGAGAGCTCACAACCACTGAAAAAATTTTATGAGGGATTGATGAGAGACTGCCTGCCCCCTGAATTCCAGCATAAAGTTGAAACAGGTTGGAATAAAATAGCCTTATCTGTTATCGAAGGTCAGATTGACCCTGCCTGTATGTATCGTTGTTGTTGCTAGAGGTGGCAGCGTACTAAATTTCATACCCTGTACATCTGCAAATCCTCCACAAATTTATTCACGTATTCTTCATAGTACCCTGTACTATTACTAATCTTATTCAGTTAATATGCCCAGTTGGATCCTTTGGGATGTTCATGAATTAACATAGCACACAACGATTTACACTATTATTGTCTGAGGACGGGGTACCAAAACGTTATCTACAGTATAACTCTACAAACCGAAGTAGGTAATGTATCTCAGTTGTTTGTATATTTCCCAATACCATCGAAGTAACACTACACTCATCTTGCCAATAGTTCTCCAACAACCTGATAGGAAAAGTGCACAGCTCAATTTAAGAATTAAGATACATCAATTTCTACACTACTTAGGAAGAGTTTAATAAAAGATACACATTAAAACTGTTCAAACGTACATACACTATTCTCTTCTGTATGCGTTGTATGTGCTATTCTGAACCACGTGGATTAGATGATTTATTCATTTTAATTGTTCATTCCCTCGTTTGTCCATTACTGCTTCTTCTAACCCAAAGTTAGTTTACATGGCTGCCTTAGCGTATATTTTATTACCCTCTCTCTTCTATATACTTCCTTATTCGCCTTTTCTCCTCTACACCTCTGATTTCAGTTCTTTCTGTCTAAACTATGTTATTCGCATGTATTACATAGCTGCGACTCTAATCCTGAAAACTGATGCAAGGTAGCACGCAGGATGTACGCCGTGGCTCCGGAACAGCTCACGTTTCTCGTCAACACATCTAACACGTATTGTCAGGAGCAGTATTTGGTGCTCATTTGTTTCACACTGCACTTCGCTCGTGACAAACGCACGCTAGATCGATATGCCGGAAACAGCTATTGAAACTTTTGAAGAGCAGCGGAGCGCGAACGTCCTTGCGCATGAATGGAGTAATCTCTTCAGTTTGCACGGAACAAAATTTGTGATACGCCGGTTCAATTGTTCAGACGACAGTCACTGATACATTATTACGTAAGAACAGTACTGCTCATTACCTCTGTTCTGTTACTGTAAAATACCATTACACTGCTTTGAATTTGAATCGGGTTTGTATATCCCAAATTTTCATCAAATGTTGATTGGGCAAACTACTCTTTCATCCCCACGTAAGCTGCAGGAAAATGAGCACCAGTGGTCTACTTCATGGTCAAATAAGATAAATATGTTTTGGTTACCTGACATTATCATCCAGGAAGCGATCTACTATTTTTAGATGTAGTTTTATTTTAAAACAAATTTATTTGCCAACATCGCAATGTTAACACAATTACAGGATTATTAGTTTCGGCGGTACGTGTTCCCGTCCTCAGATCCTTAAATTATGGCAGTGGTAGTTACATCATACAATGCTTACAGCACTCTGTGCATAAAAAAGTCAACCCATTAAAATGGCATGCCAGGTGTTCTCTCACATAGTGTACTTCTTGGTAGAACACCTGGCATGTCATTGTAATGGGTCGACTTTTTTTATGCACATTGTGTAGTCCACACTGGAAAACTGGTGTAAGCTTTGTATAATGCAAGGCACAAAGGAATTACAGACACTGTTATTCCTTTTTGTCTTAAATTGATGGCTGCTGGATCAAAAGTGGTGCCTCTTCTTTCGGACACCTCCGAAAAAACAGACACCACGTAGATACCGTATGATGTAACTACCACTGCCCTGTTTTATAGATCTGACGATGGTATTGCAAATTGTCGAAACTAGTAATCCACTATTTGTGTTAGCGTAATGATCTCGGCAGTTCACCAACGGCAATGGAGGGTGAAGCTTTGACAATGCCAGCCACTCGTGCTGGCGAAACGTCAGAAAAATCATTAGATGAACGTCGGCCGAAGAACCCGAGACAGAAGCCAATAGGCAGTTTGTCAACAAGTGGCCACGAAAGCCTCAACAATTTTGTAAATAAACGTTTCTTTGAAAGTTCTGTCTAAACCAATTTAATCATTGGAATGTATCTGATTTGCTGATGGCTAACGTAGGCTACGGCTACAGACCAACAGCACATTAAGTGAACGAAAACGATCTATGGATCAGTGTATGCAACACGAAGTCACCCTTTGTGTCATGTCCGCTGTGACACATTATCCGGAACTATAACGTAGCAGGCTATCTCCGTAACACTGAAGGCGTCGTCCCAAAAATATTTATTATGTGTTCGTGTACTAGATATTTGAGATATCCAGGATTGTTAACCTATATCTCTGCTACGTAGGACAAAGTGGAATACGCATGATCTCTGCACCCTTGCCTCAAGTATAGACAGAGTGTGGCATGAGAGGTCTTGTAGGAGCGAATGTAACAGTCGATATCAGTCCGTTTGCCTATCAGTTTCAGCACTTTCTTGTGGCATCTTTGCAACAAGAATCAATTTTACGGCTTTTCCGCTTCTTTGTACTCGTGTTTCCTAGAATTATCGCATCCCATTAAAAATGCGTACGCTTCCTTTGACAAATAAGAGCTTTAGTATCGTGGTTGATAGATTATCAAGAGTATTAACCATACAACAAAATTACATAATAGTTGTGCTCTATCATTCATTGCAAACGTCTTTCCAGTATAACTGGTGTCTCACCTCACAGATATCTTGACAGTTTCTTGAGCTATATTGGCCATTCGGTGTGCTAATGGGTGAACAGGGTCAGATTAAACTAATACTGCCTATGATGTGTTGCATTCAAACTTCACTGTCGAAGAAAAATTTCAGTTTTTCTGACGTATACTAGTGTATGCATACTGAAACGACGAATGAAAGTTTGTACTAACGCCAGGCTTCGAACGCAGGTCTCTCGTTCATTAAGCAGCTGCTGTAACCACTATGCCACCCCGACACAGTAGCTTTGCACAGCTGTGCGGTCTGTCCTAGCTCGCGTCTCCCCTCAATCCCAATTCCAGTTCATGCCTCAACCCTCTTGGTATTCCCCTTAATCTCGAACAGCATGCAGAGGCTCTACATCTGTATGTGGATAGCACGCTTGCATCGAACGAAATTGGAGATTCTGTATGAAACCTAGAAACAGATGCTTTAAACAAGTAAAACTACACGAAGGTGAATAAAATCATGTTATATCGATATGTACTTCCACAGATGGCAGTAGTATCGCGTGGACAAGGAATAAAAGGACAGAGCAATGGCGTAGCCGTCATTTGTAGTCAGTTTATTCATGTGAAAAGGTCTCCAAATTCATCATGGCTGCACAATGGAAAGTAACAGACTTTTAACGCGGAATGGTAGTTGGAACTACACGCATGGGTCATTCCATTTCGGAAATCATTTGGGAATTCATTATCCTGAGATCCATAGCGTCAAGATCGTACCGAGAATTCGGAATACGGGAATTACCTCTCACCGTGGACAACGCAGTGGCTGACGACAATTACTTAACGACCGAGAGCAGCAGTCTTCAGTGCTAATAGAGAAACCACACTGCGGGAAATAGCTCCAGAGATCAATATGAGACGAACGACGAATGCATCCGTTACGACAGTGGGGCGTAATTTGGTATGAATGGGTTATGGCAAAGTGACTTTGATAACATCGCGACACCACCTCTCCCGGGATAATGATCATATCGGGTGGACCATAGACGACTCTAAAACTGTGTCTTGGTAACGTGAGTCCCGGTTACAATTGGTAAGAGCTGATAGTAGGATTCGAGTGTGGAGCAGATTCCACAAAGCCACGGATCCAAGTTGTCAACAAGGTAATGTGTCAACTGGGGTGGATCCGTAGTGATGTGGGCTCTGTTTACGTGCAATGGACTAGTGCTCTGGTCCAGATGAACCTATCATTGACAGTAAGTGGTTATGTTCGGGTCTTGGGAGATCATTTGCAGCAAACAGTGATGGAATTTTTATGGATGACTGTGCGCTGTCACCAGGCCGCAATTGTTTGTACTGGTTTGGAGAACATGAGGCGTAGCGCCGTATACCGATCCTGCCTTGGAGATCGTTAAGTGGGAGATGTGTCTCAGAGCTGGATAGTGACAGATGGTGACGCGAGACTGCCCACGCTCGTAGTTTATGTATTGGCCTATAGAGGACAATATTCGATAAGGGAACTGTGATTTTAGTTTCGATTGTGCCCACTAGAGTGCACTACAGTAATAGAATGTTTTCATAAACTGTTCTAGTATTTTCATAAAGTGTTATTATGTCTTTTTGTGTATGTAAAATGTTATAAATGTGTTATAGCAGTATGAATGATGCGTGAGTGTGGGTTAAGGTTAATATGAAGATAATTGAACGAGTTATGTAGTAGGATTTTGTGTGGGAACATTTCGAAAAAGTATGGGTATGGACAAAGAGGATTTTTGTAGAATAGATCTGTAAAGTAAGTTTATGGTAAAGGGAAAGTTAATTCAGGTATAAATAAAAATAGTAAATAACTTTATGTATAAGCAAAACTTCAGCATATTAGATAATTACGTCGGTAAAAAGTGCAGTCGTTAAGTTTACTATTTTGCAATTAGTTATTGGTGAAAAGCGCGGATTGACGCGGGAGAGTGTTGTTTTGCTATTGGCTATTGAGTAAACTGACCATTGGAAAAGCAATATTCTTCGCGCGCCTTTCTCTGCTGGCAAAGAAGACGTAGAGTATTCTAGAGAGGAGTCGGAGCCTAGCCATGAAACAGTTCGGACGTGTGTAGTAGTAGTTCCGATGGAAACGATAAGTTGCCCGATCTAGCAGTGTTTCATACATCAGAAGTGTTGGAAAGTGACGGCATAATTATTCCAATGGGTGTGTAGAAATTTCGGAGTTTTTAAGTGAATTTTGTGACGAGGAAAGACATAAATTCCGCGTGGCGTATTGACCAGGTCGGTGGCTAAGAACTGTGACTGCATTTGGTACCGACAGACTTAATATTTGGTGAGCATTATCAATCAAAAACAATCAGTATTTCTGTAGCTATTACGTTTTCGGGAAATTCAACACCATAAACTTGCTAACGTGAGTGAAAGGGATTGTGAGTGACTGTGTTAAGACTATCATGGGCTTGACGGTGATAGTTGTTCACCTAATTTTCAGAATATATTAATTGAGGACAAAATTTCCCACCTTTCATATGTGTGAAAACTTTCTTCCGAAACGTAGATTAGTGACTTAAATTGCAGTCTGGTTCACGTCCAAGTACAGTAGATTTCACTCGGCTTTCCTACTGATGGTCTGCTGAGACAATGTCCACAGGTAGGTGAAGGTCCGTCGAAAATGGAAGGAAACAACCGCGCCGCCGCAAACATTATGAAAAATTGTAGGGAATGATTTGGCCACCCAGATTGCCTGACATGAATCCTGTCGAACATTTATGGGATACAATCGAGAGGTCCGACAACGCTTTCACAATTATGGACGGCTATAGAGGCAGCGTGGTTTCGTATTTCTGCTGGGAACTCTCAACGACTTATTGAGTCCATGTCACGTCGAGCTGCTTCACAACGCCGGGCAGGAGGTGGTCCGACATGATATTAGGAGGTACCCTATAACTTTTATCGCCTCAGTACATAAGGTTCCAGAGAACTTTTCCAGTCTAAAACATCTATGTTGCAGAATGAGATTGTCACTCCGCAGATATGAAACTTCCCAACAGATTAAAACTGTGTGCCGAACCGGGAACCAAACTCGGTTCGCAGAAGAGCTCCTGTTGGATTTCGGAATGTAGGAGACGAGATACTGGCAGAAATGATACTGTGAGGATGGGTCGTGAGTCGTGGGGTAGCTCAGACGGTATGGTGGCACGGTAGCTCAGAGTGTTTGGTCAGACGCTTAAACGCCCTTCCTTGCTCGCGGAAGGAAAGGTCCCGAATTCGAGTCCTGTTCCGGCCACAATTTTTAATCTGACAGAAAGTTTCATCTATGATGCAGTTGTGCAAACTCCATAAGGCACGGAGGTCCGCATTGGGGCGTATCGCTTCTAGTCGGGTGTGCCGCGGCAGTCCTCACAGGGGAAGTGATGCGTCTCTCATAGCCTCTCCTTCCCAAGTGACTCTTTCCGCCTTCCCGTGGTGCCAGATGTTAAGCTCGGCATTCTTCCTTGCGACAAAAGGGATAGCTGCGGACCAACCCGATGCGAAAGCGAAGGGTGCGTGGCACAGGGGAAGTTGTGTCGAGGGACCGAACACCAGTCCCTTTCTTTTCGCAGGGCACAGACCAGCATGTGTTCTGCATGCCGGCGATCTCGTTTGTCGGCGTGGGATCGCGGTCGTGTAGGAAAGGGTGCTTCGCCGCGCCCCTGGGTAACCGGAGCGTGTTCTGCCAAACCCAAGTGGTGGTGACATCGCCTGGGCCAGGTTAAATGGGTCCAGACCGCCGAAGGTCTGGGGGACCGGCTCGCCACCTGAGTAGGAGTGGGTCCCTGGCCGAGAGGTGGGAGCTCGGGCAAGTAGGCGGCGAAGGGCGAGAGGTGCATCCGCCTCTCCGGAGTGCGGGGCGCAGTTGCCGGGGTGCGTCGCGTGAAATCGCCGATGACGGAGTCACCGAGGGGGACCAGTGCGCTGGAAACGGTGCGCTGAACCCAGCAGCTCAAGAGTGCCCTTGACGTAGGGGCGAGGTCGGTGGGCGAGCTGCAGAAGTCGTCCCCCCCCCCCCCCCCATACCAGAGGAGCCTGTCCGGAGCAAGAGACGGGCTCCCACCTTTTTTATATCACTCGTACAAAATGGCGACACCAGAAACGAGTGATACGAGTGCGTCTTCGCGAGCTTCTTCGATGCCTGAACCCACTCCTAAGGACGAGCTGGGACAGGCAACTGATGAAAACGTGTTGTAGAGACACACAAGAATCACGTTGCCCCTAGAGCAAAATATTAAGAACGGTAAGATTAGTCAAGCGGCTTTAACAACAATAAAAAATTAGCTGGCGTCATGGGCCATCGCCAATGCCAAGCTTGAGGGCCGCGTAGAGGAACTTGAGAAGGAAAATGAAAGACTTAGAAAGCAACCGGTCAAGACCTGGGCGGGAGTGGTCGCACAAGCGCCACTGAAACCGCAAACTACTGAAGACATCATTGCGCGAGTTACCAAACGGTCAGACACAACAGTCTTTTAAGGACCCAGCCTTGCCAAGTTACCAGTGTCAAAAAGATACAGGAGTTACTACCAACTACTATCAATCCTGTCAAAGATAAAATCAAAATAAATAAAGTAAAACCGAGCAAAAACTTGGTAATTGTTGAGGTTGCCTCAGAGGAGGACAAAGAAAAACTGCTGAACAAAGTCAAACTAAACTCGGTGGTCAAATGTGAGCCACCCAGAAAAGAAACCCTCTGGTCATCTTATATGACGTCCCAACGGTCATGACTAACGAGGAACTACACAACACCACTAAGGCTCAGAATTTCGAGGACTTGACAGATGAGGAATTCAAAGAAAGCTTTAGACTGAGATTCAAAACGGGGCCTCAGGATCGTGATGTGGTCCATCACGTTGCCGAGATCTCCGCTCACATGTGGAAGAGAGTAATAGCAATGGGCAAATTATACATTAGCTTCCACGCCGTCAATATTAGAGATTATCTTGTGGTACCACGTTGTCACAATTGTGGAGTTCTCGACCACGTTCTGAGGCACTGTACCAGGGGGTCGGCCTGCTCAAAATGTGGTGAAGATGGTCACGTTAAGAAAGACTGTAGGACTGCAGCAGTCTGCATCCCTTGTAAAAGACGGGGCAAAAAACCTTGAGGAGCCACCGGACGCAACTGCCCCACTTACAGACTTTTAGAACAGAGACTAATCTCAAGGACAGATTATGGCTGATCATGCTAAGGCCAACGGGATGCCCAAGAGAAAATCCCCGAGAAAAAGGAGGAGGGATGCCATGAGGGCAAGTGCATTCAAGTTATTCTTGAGGTCGCTTTTGAGCGCCACTATTGAAACTACCAACACAAGCACTCAAACCGACTTTCCCACAATGGACAGAGGGACTCAAACGGAGCTCCCATTTACAGCCACGATTCCCTCCTCCCCAAGCCGGGAGATGAGGCCGACTAAAGACCAACGGCAACGGCATCCTGTAACAGAGGCTGTGGCAATCTCAAAAACAGAAGCGAACAGAACTTCGAAGAAACCTGTTCACGAAATATAATAACCAGCTCCACCGAAACACCTACCTCTACCGATCCTGTTGTCATATTGCCACCAGTCGACCCTGTCAGAGTCTATCCCAACATCGAATTTACTATGCAACTAGCGAGACTAGAGCAGCCGACTACCCTGACCACTGCCTTGAGACACGTGGTCCGGGTGGGACATGAATATGGTAGGAGAGTCACCTTCTCGGTAATGTAGGCAGTAGACAGAATCCAACTCAAGTCAGTGAATCTCCCCACCGACTTCGGAGCCCTGCGGGACTTACTTAAGAAAGTCTTTGAAAGACGAGGGGAAAAATTTGACCTGGACGATATTTATGAACAAGCAGTTCTGGCAAATGGACGCATTTCATTCGACTGGAGCAAGACATGGCCAAATGACAGAATCCACACGTATTTTCCATAAATGACTACATGACGAAAATCACCATTGGCCAACTCAACACCCATAACAGCTGACTAGGGATGCAGGAGCTACGCAAGAAAGTGGAGGAGAGGAGGCTAGATGTGCTCTGTCTGCAAGAGCCGTACTCCCAAAATGGGAAAATAGCTTTCGCGGCTGCGCCCTGGCAGATCGTAAGCAGAGGAGAAGACCCAAGATCGGCAATTATAATAACTAACAGACTTCTAAGGGCCACAGTATTATCACAATTCACAACCAGCCACTGCAACGTCGTGGAGCTACAGTCTCCAATGGGAGCAATCGTCATCATTAACATGTACTTTCAGTATGGAGACGATATTGAGAGACACCTGGCACATCTTACCACAGTTATCACGACGTTGCGGAGGCACATTGAAACCCTAACTCAAAGAGCCCTGCAAGTACTCAACAACCTCATTTCCATTGGACACAAAAAATTTCATCTCCCACCACATCTCATCAAACTATACCACAATAGTATACTCACCTCAATAGTGGGTTACGGCTCGTGAATCTGGGCGCACAGGCTCACGAGGGTGGTGCCTGCCATGACAGTGAGAAGAGTACAGAGGAATACGATTATGAGATCAGTGGGGGCATACAGGACTACGCCAGGAGGAGCCCTCTTAGTTACTTAAATATGACTTAGATTAGCTGCAATTGAAACTATTGTACCACTTTTTCGGCCCACTAATCATATAAGGTAGTGGGTTAAATTGTATAGTTAATTAAGTTTTGGAAATAAAGATTTTTTTTAAAAAAAAGATTCCTGTTTTAGGGAGGCGTTGTGGTAAGATGTTATGCCTACTGTAGAAGAGATTTTGGTTCGAATTCTGGTCTTAGCAAAAATTTTCGTTCATCGCTTCATCATATATTTCAGAGTATATAATGTCTCTGGACCCATATAGTTCGTTTGGTTTTCTTCTCAATGCCAAAGACATATACTTTTATGTAGAAGTTTATCCATCACTCTGCCCACTCCTAGAAGTGGAGGTTATGTCGTCATCTCACTGTTTAAGGTAGATGCTGTACGCCTCGCAAAAACCATTTAAATTTTCACGAATGGCCTTTAAGACGAGAAAACACACTATACATCATTCCTCCTTAACTATAGCGTAAATATTACGTAGCCAAAAATATGAAAACATCAACCCGCACAGAGCCGCACAAGCAGTCACTATTTCGACTCTCGGTCCATGTATCTTGTAATAAAAGGTAATTGTGGAACAGTAAATTACTGTCATAGGATAATTTCCCAGATTATCGTTGATTTTCGACGGAATAATCCCACTGTAATTGCTACCCTAATACTCAGATATGGGGAAGAATGCTCGGCAACACGTACAAGATTAGCGCAAGTATGCCATTTGTGGAGCAGAGCGGCGCTGGCGCATCTTCCACGGCTTACGACTCTCGGTGGTAAGCTCCAACTCGTAACAAACACCCACATCCGCTGCAGAGACACTCGTGACAGGCTAAGGCACGCGTCAGTTGTTTGTGCGTGGGGCGAAGGGGTGGGGGGACGGGGCAGAAAGAAGCGCCGCTGTTGATTACGAGCGCCGCAGCTGTGGCGGCTCTGGGCGGCGGTAGATAATCCGTCAGGCGCCGCCTCCGGCTAAGCCCGCACCCCTTAATTCTGAGCGTTAGGCCGGCGCCGGCGGCACCAGAGGCACCGCAGCGGCTGCGCTGTTTGCGGCTGCGCCTCGCTGGGGCGACACAGCCAGCCGGCGCGGCTCAGCGTAAACACCGCCGGCTGTACACCTGCACTGTGCGCCTGCACACCCGCGCGCCGATTCCCTCCTCTTCTGTTGCTATCTAATAACAATACTCGAACACACGGTCGAGGTGTTTCCACTGCTATTCGCTGCTGGTTATAGGTAGCAAGATAGTGAATCAATGGTTATACATTTTGTTTGAAATTTTCTGTACATCCTCGTTCTTTCTCGTTGGTTTCGTATGTGCTGCTTCTGTAAAAAAACGCAACAAGGGGAAGGATACCAATAACGAAATTTTACGTATTGTGTGAATAAAATAAACACTGCCGGAAATAATCGCGTCAGCGAAAAATAATTAATGTACAGTAATTAAATTTAGTGAATACACTTGTCTAGGTAAGGTGTTTAAGTGATCAACACTATAAGATCACAAGTGAATGTAAGCACGAGATAAGTCACTGCAAATGTAAAATGCTGATACATTAATAACCGGTGTAGGCGCCAAATATTGAATAGAAGCAAGCAAAATCACATGCGTTATGCTCTACAGATTCCGGATATTGGTTTGAACGTGGTCGATCAATAGAGTGTCGGTTAACGCCGTCTGCGGATAACGCTGGAGTTGTCGCTCGGTGACACGTCTGGTGATCGAGCAGGTCAGGGCAAGATGTCGACCCTTTGTAGAGAATGTTGGGTTACAATATGGATATATGGACGAGTGTTGTCCTCTTTGAAAACACCCCCTGGAGTGCTATTCATGAATGGCATCACAACAGGTGCCCTTTCTGTCATGAGAAAGCGCACCTCAGACCATAACTCCAGGTGTAGTTCAAGTGTGTTTAGCACGCAGGCAGATGGGTTGCAGGCCCTCAACTAGTCTTCTTCTAACCTTCATCGGCCATCAGTGGCACTGCGGCAGAACCAGCTTTCATAAAAAAAAAGCACACAACAGACATCCGTCCTGTCCTCTAATGAGTTCTCGCTTCACAGCACGGAAGTCGCAAATGTGGTAGTTTGAAGCCAGTGTAATGCACGCTACAAGACGTTCAAATGGTTCAAATGGCTCTGAGCACCATGGAACTTACCGTCATCAGTCCCCTAGAACTTAGAATTACTTATACCTAACTAACCTAAGGACATCACACACATCCATGCCCGAGGCAGGATTCGAACCTGCGACTGTAGCGGTCGCGCGGTTCCGGACTGAAGCGCCTAGAACCTCTCGGCCACAGCGGCCGGCCGACAAGGCGTCAGGACCGCTTTGTAACAGTTTGTTGTGTGACTGTGGTGCCAATTGCTGCTCAGACTGCTGCTGCAGGTGCAGTACGATGCGCCAGAACCATGTGCAAAATATTATGGTCTTCCTGCTCGGTAGTGTCACGCGACCGTCCAAAGCCCAGACTTCTTGCGACCGCACATTCTCGTGATCACCGCTGCCAGCAATGATGTACAGTGGCTACATTCGTGGCAGCAATCATGAACAGTGGCTACAATCCTGCCAGGTCTTTCTGCAATATCGCAGAAGGAACATCCAGCTTCTCGTAGCCCTATTTCAGACTTGGCTTTATCGCCCCTCTTGGTTATCATCAATTCACCAGGTCCAAGCTGAGAATTAATGGCTCTGAGCACTATGGGACTCAACTGCTGTGGTCATAAGTCCCCTAGAACTTAGAACTACTTAAACCTAACTAACCTAAGGACAGCACACAACACCCAGCCATCACGAGGCAGAGAAAATCCCTGACCCCGCCGGGAATCGAACCCGGGAACCCGGGCGTGGGATGAGAATTAAAGAACGCTCAACATTGTTTCAGTATGTGTTTGCAGGATATCTGATTTGCATCTCACAGTAGCGCTACTAGCGCCACTCTTAGGCGGCAGGCGCGAAATTTGAATGGGCACCAACTTTCAGATGCAGAAACACGTATAACAAGTTTCGTTTACGTCCCACAACTCCTTCTTGGTGCTGTGATTTTTTTCGTCAGTGTATTGTCGTAAGAAACACATGATTAAACCTTTAGGTAAATTGCAGACATTCAAAGTGCGATGTTTAGCGCACACAGTTCCACCTCTTGCTGTAAAAATAGCTCTAGTCTGGTTAGATATAGTGCTGGACTATCCTTGGATGGCAGCAGGTGTTTCAGCTGCAAGCAGAGTTCATCAAACGTAATGGCTGGAGAATGGTACCATGCCAGTCTTTCGCCAACCCGTGGGCAGATGCTTTCAGTTTGTGAAAGCCACGAAGAGTGCACTAACCAGGGTAAAAGTCAGACACTCAGTATCGAGGTAGATGAGGAGCATGGGCGACATGTAGTCTTGTGTTACCTGTTTGAAGGGTGGTATTAAACAGACCTCAACAATAGGTCTCAGCCACTGACCTTAACACGTCATTAAAAGTACCGATTGTGCAAGCCTCAGCTGATTATTTTCTGCACCCATTCAGCTCTTACCATTATGATAGGCGTTGGGCTCAAGTGATGATGACGAATGCCGTCTAGCAACCTTCGGTCCGCTTGAAGTGTCCATGTAAGTTCCGTCCATCTTCATCCATGTCAATTCACCTAGGCCTCCCTGCTCAAACATCACGAAATTCGTTGAAATTTTATGTGAACATTCATATGAGTCCCCAACGAACACTGGTGAAGTTGAACGTCCGTCAAAGCAATACAGGCCAAGATGTAGTCACCTGTTTGATTCCAACCAGGACTCTCTGCAATACAAGCGTGAATTTCTAGAGAATTAGACCTGTCATATTTCAGACAATATTTTGTTGTCACAAGGTAAATTTTTCCATTTTTACGAACTTTATACGTTCTCTTAATAACAATAAAGGAAAGAATTTTAGAAGCCCTATTCAGAGAAGTTTAGAAAAAATCGTCCGAAAATTCAGACCCCGAAAATATTCGAAGTTTGGCTTCTTATATCTCAGGGACTAAAGGTACGGCGAACATCAAACTATGTATATAGCAACCGTGCAACACAAGGTTCTCTAATATAAAGTTTCATATATGTATCGGAAAATGAACACACTTACTACGTAGCGATCGCAGTGTTGACACTTTTACTGTTGCAGTCTCATGTAGCCATCATCTGCTCTTACGGAGCTTGTTTTAAAATTATGTAGGATGAAATAACGGCAGCATTATACTGTTGAATTGCACCTGTGATCTAAGGGTAGCGTCTTTGATCACTAACCAAAATGAAACCCGCCACAGCTTTAACATTGGTTAATAAACAGCGTTGGTGGCCCAACACATACGGCATAAAAATTTTCCTTCATGCTGTCAACGGCTTTGTCAAAGAGGGCAGAGGGGCGGATAGAGGTTCAGAAATTGCCCCTAAAGGCGGAAGAATCAGCAGCAATGATCAACGGGATGAGGTTGTAGAAGGAAAAGGAAATCACTGCGCTAAAGACACTTAACATGTATCTAATTGAAAAGGTGTCATAATGACCTCCCCATTGGCAAAAGATTCCGGAACAGTCCCCAGTTCGGAACCCTGAGAGGGGACTGCCAAGGGAGAGATGACAATGAGAAAAAGACTGAATAACCAATGAAAGGATAAAGTTCTACGTATCGGGGCGTGGGATGTCAGAAGCTTGAACGTCGTATGGAAGCTAGAAAATCTGAATAGGCTCAGTCTAGATATAGTGGAGACCAGTGAAGTCAAATGGAAAGAAGACAAGGATTTCTGGTCAGATGAGTATACGGTAATAACAACAGCAGCAGAAAATGGTATAACGGGAGTAGGGTTTATGAGTAGGAAGGTAGGGCAGAGAGCGTGTTACTGTGAACAGCTCAGTGATAGGGTTGTTCTTATCAGAATCGACAGCAAACCAACATCGACAACGATAGTTTAGATATACATGCCGACGTCGCAAGCTGAAAACGAAGAGACAGAGAAAGTGTACCAGATATTAAAAGGTTAATGCAGTACGTATGGGAGAGGAAAATCTAATAGTCATAGGGGACTGGAATGAAGATGTAAGGGAAGAAGTTGAAGAAAATGTCACAGGAGAATATGGTCTTGGGACAAGGAATGAGAGAGGACAAGAGCTATTTGATTTCAGTAATAAATTTCAGCTTGTTACTGCGACTACTCTGTCAAGAATCACAAGAGGAGGAGGTATACTTGGAAAAGGACGGTTATACGGGAAAATTTCACTTACATTACATCAAGGTCAGAAAGAGGTTCCGAAATCAGATACTGGATTGTAATGCGTACCCAGGAGAAGACATAGACTCAGATCACAATGCAGTAGTGATGAAGAGTATGCTGAGCTTAAGAGATTCGTCAAGAAGAATTAATACGCAAAGAAGTCGGGTACGGAAATAGTAAGGAATGACGAGATACGCTTAAAGTTCAGTAAGGGTATAGACACAGCAATAAGGAATAGCTCGGTAGGCAGTACGGTTGAGGAGGAATGGACATCTCTAAAATGGGTAACCACAGAAAATGGAAACAGAAACATAGGTACAAAGAAGGTAACTGCGAAGAAGTCATGGTTAACAAAGAAATACTTCAGCTAATCGATGGAAGCAGGACGCACAAAAATGTTCAGGGAAATTCAAAAATGCAGAAATGAAATTATATAGGATATGCAGGTAAGCTAAGACAAAATGGCTGTGTGAAAAATGTGATGAAAGAGAAAAAGAAAAGATTGTCTGAAGGATTGACTCTGCAAATAGGAAACTGGAAACAACCTTCGGTGTAATTAAAAGCAACGATGGTAACATTAAGAGCGCAACGGGAATTCCAGTATCAAATGCCGAGGAGAGAGCGGATAGGGGGAAAGAGTACACCGAAAACCTCTATGAGAGGGAAAATTTGTCTGGCGTGATAGAAGAAGAAACAGGAGTCGATTTAGAAGATACAGGAGATCCATTATTAGAATCAGAATTTAAAAGTGCTTTCGATGACTTAAGATCAAATAAGGCAGAAGGGATAGATAACACTCCATCAGAATTTCTAAAATCATCGGTGGAAGTGGCAACTAAACGACAATTCACGTTGGGTGTAGAATGTATCCGTCTGTCGACATACCATCTGATCTTTGGAATAATATTATCGACACAATTCGGAAGACCGCATGAGTTGACAAGTGCGAGAATTACAGCGCAACCACTTTAGCAGCTCATGAATCAAAGTTATTTACAAGAATAATATACAGAGGAATGGAAAAAAAACATTGAGTAAGTATTACATGACGATCAGTTGGGCTTTAGAGAAGTAAGGGCAAGAGAGGGGCAATTCTCATTTTCCGGTTGATAATGGAAGCAAGACTAAAGAAAAATCAAGGCACAGTCATAGGATTTGTCGACCTGTAAAAAGCGTTAGATATTGTAAAAAGGTGCAAGATGTTCGAAATTCTGAGAAAAATAGGGATAAGCTATAGGGAGAGACGAGTAGTACACAGTATACACAAGAGCGAAGAGGGAATAATAATAAGAGTGGAAGATCAAGAACGAAGTGCTCGAGTTGAGAAGGTTCTATGACACGAATGTAATGTTTTGCCACTACTGTTCGATCTGTACGTCGAAGAAGCAGGGAAGGCGAAAGGATATCAATGATAAGATTCGCTGATGACATTGCTATCCCGAGAGAAGACATGCCGAATGGAATGAACAGTCTAATGCGTACAGAGTATGGATTGAGAGTAAATCGAAGAAAGGCGAAAGTATTGGGAATGAGAACAGCGAGGAACTAACATCAAGGTTGATGGTCACGAGGGAGATGAAGTTAAGGAATCCTGCTGCCTAGGCAATAAAATAACCAATGACGGACGGAGCAAGGAGGACATCAAAAGCAGACTAGCAATGGCATAAAAGAGCATTCCAGGCTAAGAGAAGTCTACTGGTATCAAACATAAGCCTTAATTTGAGGAAGAAATTTCTGAGAATGTACGTTTGGAGTACAGAATTGTATGGTACTGAAACATGGACTGTGGGAAAAACGGAACAGAAGAGAAGCGACGCATTTGAGATGTGGTGCTGCAGACGAATGTTGAAAATTAGGTGGGCTGATAATGCAAGGAATGAGGATGTTCTGCGCAGAATCGAAGAGGAAAGGAATATGTGGGAATCACCGATATGGAGAAGGGACAGGATGATAGTATATCTGTTAAGACATGAGGGAATGACTTCCATGGTACTAGAGGGAGCTGTAGAGGGCAGAGGAAAACAGAGACTGGAATACATCCAGCAAACAACTGAAGACGTATGTTGCAAGTGCTACTTTGAGATGAAGAGGTTTAGAGGCTGGCACAGGAGAGGAATTCCTGGCGGCTGCACTAAACAAGTCAGAAGACTGAGGACTCAAAAAGCAACTAAGAACTGTTGAATCTGGTCATATTGGAATAATAGAAGTGTCTACACTGCGATCGTTCCACAGCACAGCATGTGTACCTTACAAAATTAATGTGTCACTTTCTACTTCTGAGAAAAATAAATGAACTACAAACCTTAATTTTTTGTAAAAAATGAAAATTCTGTATGTTTCCACGTAAGTTTCCAAAAATCTATGTTCTTTAGAAATTTCCAAATCGGACCATAGTTTTAACCACAAAAAGTGTGCATTTGACTGTCTAAAGCGGGCTAACAATGGAGTATGATTTGAATCAATGTTGCGTTCCGTCTGAAAGACCACGTGCTAGGACAGTTGCGTCCTGTGTTATAGTCAGGCCCACCACTGTCGCCGCGCCTCTCCTAGCTGTCCATGTGGATACTTGTGTTGTGGTAAGGAAGCCATTTCTTAATTCTAGTTACATAACGTGATTGTGCGATCCTATACTACTGAGCAAACTTACCGTTTCTGTCTCGTCTCAGTTGCGTTTACATTTGAACTAATGCTGAGCAATGTCAAAAATGTTTCTTCATTTTCAAAGTACTGTATAAAATTATGAACGACTTTCGGTTGCTCACTGAATGATGATGTCTCGCTGTTGCATAAAACCAAATAATAGCAGGCTAAGTCATGTAGAAATGAAATTCTAAATGTCTGTAGCGGAAGTTGGTAACATATTTTCACACAGTCGCTCGAAACACTTACTGAAATATTTGAGCCTATGATGCCAAAGTTTGTTGAAGTTTTTGTTGATACCCAAAGATTCGTCTCTGTCTACGGAGGAAAATGTCGAGGGCATTTGTAGCTTCTTGGAAGGTCCGATGGATATCCCGGCTTCCTACTGACATGTAAAATTGTCTTCCTGCCTGCAGCCACCCAGACGCTTTACAACGCATGTTTTGGAAACTCGAGTTCAAATAATGTCTGTCGGTGTCGTCCACCCCATGGTGGGAGAATGGTACACGTCTTCTTCAGTACCGGACCAAGATACCACTCTGTTTCACGTAATTACCTTTTCAAATAAAATTATTGGGATGTTTTGTAATATTTATGGCCTCTGTATAACCTTCCAGTAAATTTTACCAAACTGAGTTCGGTGGTATCCTGGCTTCAAAGCATGTCCCACAATATCCCTGTCCTTTTCTATATTTATACAGCTGTCATTGTGTTCTTCTTGTTGTTTCTGACCGTTCTTTTAGTAGCATCCGCGTACACATTTTAACTACACGCTATCCGATAAATTCCTGGCCGACATTAGGTGTTCCTGTATCTTTTAGCTGTATTTGTAAATACTAGGTATTTTGTATTTTGCAGGCGGTTGTTAATCTCTATGATCTTTCGTGACTGATACGCTCTTTTATCTCATCGATTTTCAAGAAACGCATTGATGAGAAGTGTCAATTCCGCATCGAGCTGCTCCAGTTCACAATTGTTCCTCACTATATACACTAAACGTTTTGCAATACTTTTTTTTTTTTTTTTTGGCTGATAGTGATTCGAGTTCTCAGAAAGAGTACTGTACAATTTCTGGATTGATCACTAAATAAGAAGCCACCAGCTGATAAAGCAATGACTTTCTTGCTTCTGTCAGAACCCGTCATCAGTTTGTTATGAACATCTTGGTGATCAGACAGCCGCAATAGCTTTGTTTGTCACATACTCTCTTTATATATCTAGTCACAAAACTGTTCACAACACTCTGAGGATGGTTTCTATGCGAAAAGCGTTAAATATAGTCATTGGTTTATCAGCTGGTGGTTTCTTATTTTGTGACCAACACAGCAATTGTACAATTTTTACCATAATATGGTTGCATTCTTCTACGTCACTTACGTCACAATTACAAAGTCTTGAACTGAGAGGTATGTAAAATTTGTGATAACATTATCAGCGTGTAACGTGCGCGTGGGGCACACAGTACTCATTAAAGCCTGTACTATGGTAAGTGAGCGGGGTTCACCTTACGAGACAGGATTTTCGTACAGATATTGACCGCGTGTACCTGAATGGTGGCAAATCAGACTTACACCCACTCTGTAATAACAATAATCCGTCAAGTAAGTTCAAAATGCAATTACACGTCAGTATGTACCTAAAACAACACTGAAGATGCTACCAATTTGGTAATAATACGGTCGCCAGCCTAATTAGGCATTAACTTTCTTCCCTGTACAAGTTGATGTACATTCATGCAAAATAACAAGTAGTAATACTGCATAATATAGTAGAATTTTAGAACCAGGAAATCTATTGAACTGTTAGTTTCACGTTCTGTACTGATATGGAAAAACCATAAATACATAACACTACACTATAATGTATACTATCAAACTTCGTACTGTCTGTTGATCTGATTAAAATCGGGCATAGGTTACCCTAGAAACAGCACTTTCGAGTCACACACACAATGTCAATTTTGATAAAGATAAAACACTGATAAATTTTGGCTTTTATATTGACTTTAACTTTTGCTGGTCAAATCAATTTAGAACACTTCAGAATTCACATGAATAAAAGGGGGGGGGGGGAGGACCCTGAAACTGTTAGGATCACTGTATTAAAAAAAAATGATTACTGAAATTATTATGGGCTCAATATTTCCAGTATATAAGTTACTACTCTTTTTATCTTATTTACTTCTCATTTAAATACCTTTATATCTGTCTCGAGATAATTAAACTTCATTACTATATCAATATTAAAGTTATCTTTCAACTTCATTAGACCTTCGTTATTCGTTTACTGGTTCATTAACAAAACAGTTCTTTAAACACCATTCTAACATAGTTAGGTCTGCAAGTAATTATTATTAGCACAAAATTCAATTTTTCATTTCGGGGCACTCGGGTTGCACAACATTTGGAAAGGACCCTATCTAGGTTAGTTGTGAGGATTATTAAATGAGGGGAAAGTTCTGGTAAAATTTAGGTTATTATTAAACAGTTCATTTCATGGTCCATACGAATACAGCACTAAAAGTTTCAACCTGCTTGTATCGATGCGGCGGTTGGCAGGCGGCGAGATGGCGAAGCACAGAGCACACATAAAACCACAGCTATGGCTCTTGACGTATCGGCACTTTAATTCTTCTTAGCGTCGCAATACTTTTCCATTTAGTGCCAATGGAATTTTGCCATGCTGTGTTGGCGTTGGAACGGCACACCCGAGGCTCAATGAAACTACGTCTTCCAGGAGAGCCTCCTCGCTCCAGAAGGTGTTGCTCAGACCAATGCCAAACTCCAACTAACTGCTGATCCCGTTGTGCCGTGCAGCGCCCGTGCGCATTTTCCCGCACTCGCCTGCCATCCACCTTTTACCGCTCCCTTACAGACAGGGTATTCACCCGAGGTTTTGCATTCTACATATCCTAACACATAGCCAACGTATGGACCAGACGCACAGTTACAATTTTAAACATCTTACAACAGTTTCAACATTTGTTACATTTCAATTCTATTACAATATTACTTGACATTTGACATAAACATTAATATTCACATTGAAAATTGTTTACAGTTTCCTTAACATAATTGTATGAAACAAAAAAGAAATGAAATCAGAACATCAATTACACTAGTTTATCGAAAAATCAGATGAAAAAAAATTACTTATTTGTACAATAGTACAGCGTTGTTGTTGTTACAAGCGATTTTATACATATATATATATATATATATATATATATATATATATATATATATGGGTTCAAAACAGTTTTTAATTATATATATATATATATATATATATATATATATATATATATAATTAAAAACTGTTTTGAACCCAGATTTCTTTTAATCAGAGTGACCGGTTTGAATCCTTAACGATCATCTTCAGACTCTGAAATAACATGCGTACAGATAGAGGGATCCTTACAGTATCGTATATACACTGAAATACTATTGCAAACAACTTATACCAAGAACTTGAGGTGGACTTCCATGGAGCAAGCTGCGTCGACCCACGACGCTGAACTGACTGCTAAATGGATAGGCAGGGAGTGGTCTTAAATAGCACTAGTCCCGCTCACCGTTCTGTGTATGACATCAGTGCTCACTAATCAGAAGTATAGTGTGTACTATTAGCATAAAATGTATTATGATAGTCTATATTACTAAGATTTGAAGAAGATTGTTCAAATGGCTCTGAGCACTATGGGACTTAACTTCTGAGGTCATCAGTCCCCTAGAACTTAGAACTACTTAAACCTAACTAACCTAAGGACATCACACACATGCCCGAGGCAGGATTCGAACCTGCGACCGTAGCGGTCGAGCGGTTCCAGACTGAAGCGCCTAGAACCGCTAGGCCACCCTGGCCGGCCATTTGAAAAAGAGTTATAGTTAAAATACATCGTAAAGTTGCTATGAAATAGCTATTTGTGGCGTCTTCCGTCATCGTCCAGGGCCGTAACATGCGCGGGTGTTTGCAAGTACAGTGCCGCGAAACTTTTCCGCTGGACGCCAGAGACGCTATACACAAGCGACATTTGGTCTATGATTTACTCTATGATTCTAGATTCCTGTTCCACGTCCTACCCCCAAGGTGTTAGATACGGAATAATTCACCGTACTGAACTTTTCTCACTCCTTCGAAGCAGTGTATTATGGTCTGTTCTGCCCGCAGGGCTTCGTTAATAAATTGTTACATCAAGCTGAGTCAAGCCTACTTTCCTTATTCAGCCTACAAGCACACGCAGGTGTTAAACGGTCGATCGCGATAATTCAAACCGATACCGACAAGGAGGTCACCCCGACGTGATCTCCTGCGTGCACGCTGACTGTACGAGAAGTCTTTGCAAGAAATTGAGATGGCGAATCCACCAGAGCCAACAAATACTTCTGTGGCGCATCTAGCGGTGGGACTACCACCCATCTGGCCGCACAATCCATCCCTGTGCTTTGCACAAGTTGAAGCAAATTTTTTCTACGTAGGTATCACGGTCGACGCCACGAAATTCGCGCTAGTGGTGAGCCAACTAGATCACCAGTACGCCGCTGAGGTTCAAGGTATCATAATTAGCCCGCCCGGGAACGAACAGCTACGACCAATTGAAAGCGGAACTAATTCGGCGCGTGTCCGCTTCGCAAGAAGAACGAATCCGGCAGGTGCTTACCCAAGAGGACATAGGCGACAAAGAACCGTCACATTACCAACGTCATCTGCGGAGTAAGGTAGACGCAGGTACAGTCCCGGACAGCTTACTACGCACGATCTGGAGCAGCCGGTTACCACCACCAGTGAAGGCAATCGTGGTGTCGCAGACTGACGCGTCTTTAGATACAGTGGCCGAATTAGCCGATAAGATCCAAGAGGTAATGACGCCGTCAATAGTTAGCTCCGCCACAGCGGCGTGCGCCTGCGCGGCGACAACTGTTGCACGCGAAGATTATGATGTTCTCGCCAACAAAGTGGACTTGTTATCATGGCAAATCAGCGAGCTGTTACTCTGCCGCGACACGGACAACAGGAGCCGTCATCGACAGCCTCGACTACGACAGGGACAGAACAAACAGACTGTTGGTACCATCGCAAGTTTGGCGAGCAAGCACGTTGGTGTACGACGCCCTGCGCCTACCCAAACGGCAGCGGCGATCGGAAGTAAGCGCCTCCTCCGGTTGCTGTCAGACATCCAGGCGAATGATCGACGTTCCACGTGGAAGTACTTAGTAGACACTGGTTCTGATTTCTCAATCTTTCCTCGAACCGTGCTACGTCAGAAGCGACCGTCTACGCCCATTTGCCTCACAGCTGCTAATAACTCCCGGATAACGACGTATGGCACTACGTGCTTGGAACTCGACGTCGGGTTGCGGCGCGCTTTCGCGTGGGACTTTACCGTCGCGGACGTCGCCGAACCAATCATCGGAGCCGACTTCCTCGCCCACTACAACCTGCTGCCTGACATGAAATGCAGCAGAATGTGTATTCCGGAAGTACACAATATCCTGTTGCAGAGCATGCTCTACATTATACAGTCGTGACTGCAGTGCCTGTTTCACCAGAAATGTCATCGGGTTTCTCCCTCCTGACACCAGTTTCTCAAAACTTAATTGGTCGAAACTGGCATTACAACATATGCTTGGTTCCCGTAATCCAACTGGCATAAATTTAATTTAACCTCTTTGGCCTCAATACTTTTTTTTCAGTAACTATTCCTATCCGTCACTCCCTTTTAGTTTTCCATATCTTTGATTGTATTCTATGACTTGTATATTGCCCCCCCTCCCCCTCCCTCATCTGTCTACCAATATGAGGCAATAATCTTTCCGCTCCTCTTAAGTCTTGCACAATGAACGTCTTACTTACTGTCCCATCTCCGACATTTAAGGTCTCTGGTTTCCTTCTTATACCGTTCGGTAAACCTCCCCTGACCAAAGAGTTCTGGGCGAATTCTCCGTATCTCTCCCCATTTCCTAAGTCTTAACAGTCCTTTCCCTTCATCCTTCTTCCTTTCCCTTCAACCCTTTCGGCGGAAGAAGGAGCAACAGGCTCCGAAAGCTTGCAAATTTGTGTAACTTTCATATTTATTTCCTCCTGCCGCTTGGTTAGTAGATTTTTTTTTATCCATCCAATTATGTGCAGGAACGCACAATTCTGTAGGTAGCTCCGCTGCCACGAATCATATGCTTCCTGCTAAACATGCTACGCTTCTGTGTGGGTTTTTTGAGCCTTTTTATATATCAAACCTTTGACATCCATCCAACTGTTGTGTGATGAAGGGAAAAAAAAGCTACTGAAACGACACTAATTGTCCTCATCGTTTCAGGATATGTTTTACAAGAAACACATTTATTTCGATGCTTCTATGTAATTCTACAGTGTAGAAATTTCCTGCTATTTCGTTACCTTAGGTCTCCCTTACTAAGTACGTCCTCACATTTGTTTGCTGCCCCTGGAAATGGCTTACAATTTAAAAACTGATTCCTAAATCTCTTTCTTACCATATATAACCTATATGAAACCTTCCAGTATCTCCAGGCCTTTTCAATGTATACAACCTTCTTTCATGATTCTTGAACTAAGTGTTAGCTATGATTAAGTTATGTTCTGTGCAAAATTCTACGAGGCGGCTCCCTCTTTCGTTACTTACCCCCATTCCATATTCACCTACTACATTTCCTTCTCTTCCTTTTCCTACTATCGAATTCCACTCACCCATGACTATTAAATTTTCGTCTGCCTTCACTATCTGAACAATTTCTTTTATCTCATCATACATTTTACCAATCTCTTCGTCATCTGTGGAGCTAGTTGGCATATAAACTTGTACTACTGTGGTAGGCGTGGGCTTCGTATCTGTCCTGGCCACAATAATGCGATCACTATGCTGTTTGTAGAGGCTTACCCGCATTCCTATTTTTTTATTCATTACCAAACCTACTTCTGCATTACCCCTATTTTATTTTGTATTAATAACCCTGTATTCACTTGACTAGAAGTCTTATTCCTCCTGCCACCGAACTTCACTAATTCCTATTATATCTATCTTTAACCTATCAATTTCCCATTTTAAATTTTCTAACCTACCTGCCCGATTAAGGGATCTGACATTCCACTCTCCGATCCGTAGAACGCCAGTTTTCCTTCTCCTGATAACGACATCCTCCTGAGTAGTTCCCACCCGGAGGTCCGAATGGAGGACTATATTACCTCCGACATATTTTACCCAAGAGGACGCCATCATCATTTAACCATACAGTAAAGCTGCATGTTCTCAGGAAGAATTACGGTTGTAGTTTCGCCTTGCGTTCAGCCGTTCGCAGTACCAGCACAGCAAGGCGGTTTTGGTTAGTGTTACAAGACCAGATCAGTCAGTCATCCAGACTGTTGCCCCTGCAACTACTGAAAAGGCTGCTGCCCTCTTCAGGAACGACACGTTTGTCTGGCCTCTCAATAGATACCCCTCCGTTGTGTTTGCACCTACGGTACGGCTATCTGTATCGCTGAGGCACGCAATCCTCCCCACCAACGGCAAGGTCCATGGTTCTTGGAAGGGGGGGGGGGGGCTAACATACTTAGATAACTGTAGCTCTATGCGTACAGTTGACATAATGGAGCCATCGATATCATTACGTACTGACGTACTGGATGCATCAGAATGCTGGGAAACGGCATCTTCTATTAACTGCATATTCTGGGGCGGAAGCTCCACGACAGTGCATGTTACAAATAAAAGTTCCTTGGTACATTTTTTGTCAGTGTGTGAAGGCTAATCTTAAGAGCTGCTGTAGTGACTTTAACATGGTTGTCACGAATACAGTGGTTGATTCAGAAGGAAGGTTTGTGTGAACTGCATAAGGTTCAAACTCTGGTTTCGCTGGGGGTTTACTCAACAATGACAATAGTGGTTTAAGCACACACACACACACACGGATGCGCGCAGGAGAGTGCGCTCTCATCTTGATAGTCTAGCATAATAATGCACCAACTAATACACGCTGCCTGAACCGGTATTTTTAATGCTGTTTTATAGCAGATGGAAATGGTGTTGCTTGTTCTATGTTTATAGTTGGACAGCTCATACGTTTTTCCCAGTATCTGGTTATTACTGTTACCTATCATAACTTAAAATAAGGTTAGCAGAACATGACCATGTAGTCTGTCACCAGGTCCTCTCATTACTGAACACCCCACTCACAGAAACCTCAAGGTCACATCTAACTTATTATGCTGACATCAGCAATCTACATAACCACCACCCCGAATGCCGTGTTCCTCTTCTCATCTCAGTTGACTTCCTGAAAAAATGCAGATTCGCAGCTAAGGTTGCTTTGTGTAAAAATGTACAAGCGTGTTCCAAGTCTTTTCAGCTCACTGACTTGTGTAAAACAGGTGAAATCTACTTGATCCCGACCACTGCTTCTTCTTCAGACCATTGGACTGAACATTGGCGTGGCAGGGCTATACCATCATAGCTGTTCATAAGTAAATAACATAAAACGCTAATTCGAACATCTATTTCCACCATTTTGAATTTTTTAATAGCAACAGAAGACTACATGTCATCTGGACTTACGCAGCATATGGGAAGGGAATGGGGCTGGAGGTGGAGGGAGAGGAGGTGGTAAGTGAGAAGAAGGGGAGGTCGTAGGGGAAGGGAAATAGAAGTCGGATCCTCATGAACCTGATGTAGACTGAGATCGATCTCCCTTACCCCAACTACTCCAAGCTGCTATCTCCCTTCTTGATGTCTGCCTCATCAAAGAAATGTAACCTGCAGTCAGTGTGCTCCTGCATAGTGAAGTGAATCTTCAGACTAATCTCACTGAGATGTTCTTGAAAATAACCTGATTCCTCTCTTCCATGTACTGCTTGTACTGCATTACTGGTTGGGAGACACCATCTTTGGTTGTTCGGCAACGTGGCACAAATCATTATATTAAAAGATACTTCGGCGACTTGCTCGATAGCTTAGATGGGATGAAATGATTAGTACAACATCCAGTCCCTGAGCGCGGAAACGTCTGCGACTCGACTGCGATAAGAACCCAGGACTTTATTATCTATAGGCAGTGATGTTAACTACAAGACTACGAGCTTTGGACCCTCTCTGGTATGTCTCTTTAACACAATTACATCGTTCACATAACAGCACCATTTATTGGGTTTCTTGTTGGAATTTCCAACCGTTTGAGAAATTTGCTCTCACTGGTCTTAAGAGTCTCACTATAGCCAAGCTATTAGTCTGTGAAACTCATAATTCAGTTTGAAGTAGTGGTCATTGACTACAATATTTCAACAGTGATGCAATATCTATGGGAAAAATCTTTTCATCTGTTCCAGCATCTCATTATGCAGAACCGTGGTAAAGAGGGATACTACATAAAAAATTGTATATGCTTCGACTAACTACTAAGGCATTTAATTTAATGATGAGAGGCGCCGAATGCCTCGATTGAAGAACCTGATCAGCCTGCAATGGTCGTAATAGTGTTTTCAAGAAGTTAGCGATCGAATAGTTGGGATAACCAGTGGAGCTTACGGTAGGACTCAGAGGAAGGTTTTCCTTATGCATTTTCGGCAACGCTATAAGTGCAAGTGAACTGATCATCAGTTAAGGAGTTCTTTTTATCGACCTTGAAACAGTTCCAATAACTTTGCCTGCGGGGTACTTTTTTCTCGATAGGCACTAATTGTTTGCAGTAATACCATAGAAGCACAGCCTGAGAGTATGTTACTACGAACTTACCGCAAATATAGTTTGGTGTAACATCTGTTTTGTCAGAGGAAGTAATCTGGGTTGCAGATTCAGATTTTTTTCTCATGATTTCAGTTCATTGGGGATAAAACAAATTTCTCATTTAGTACAAATTATCGTAATTTTATTATCGACAAAATAAAATCTTACAAGAGGTCGCAGTGTGTATAGCAAACAGAGGAATGAATGAATAACTGGCAAATATACTCGGATCTAGCGAAATTGTAGTTTCAATGAAAATGAGCCACTTGTAAAGTATCAGGAACCGAATAGGGAGACCTAGTAATTGGTAACTACCGTTGCGAAAAAGTAGAATCTATATAGATCGATCAATTTTCCTTGTGGTCCGTGTAAGGATACCCGAATTATGAACTGAAATGTTAACTTATCAACAGATAAAAGAATTTTATAGGAATTAATGTTTTGATTTTTTCGAACTGGGATCCATAATCTGTCCAAATGTATTAAGTGAAGCTGAGGTTCCTTAATTTGCCTGATATCATTACACAAAACATTTACATTGTTCTTGCCTGGAAAAGGCGACGTTTCTGCGTTCGAGTTCCAGTTTGGCACAGAATATTAATCAGCCTAGAAGTCATCAGATTTTAGCCTTTATGGGCAATTTCAAGTAATTAACGATCATGTAATGTCCAAATAAGATTTGGAACTGCGGAAAAGTGTACAAACTACTTATACACATTGTTGTTGTTGTTGTGGTCTTCAGTCCTGAGACTGGTTTGATGCAGCTCTCCATGCTACTCTATCCTGTGCAAGCTTCTTCATCTCCCAGTACCTACTGCAACCTACATCCTTCTGAATCTGCTTAGTGTATTCATCTCTTGGTCTCCCTCTACGATTTTTACCCTCCACGCTGCCCTCCAGTGCTAAATTTGTGATCCCTCGATGCCTCAAAACATGTCCTACCAACCGATCCCTTCTTCTAGTCAAGTTGTGCCACAAACTTCTCTTCTCCCCAATCCTATTCAATACCTCCTCATTAGTTACGTGATCTACCCACCTTATCTTCAGCATTCTTCTGTAGCACCACATTTCGAAAGCTTCTATTCTCTTCTTGTCCAAACTAGTTATCGTCCATGTTTCACTTCCATACATGGCTACACTCCATACAAATACTTTCAGAAAAGACTTCCTGACACTTAAATCTATACTCGACCTTAACAAATTTCTCTTCTTCAGAAACGATTTCCTTGCCATTGCCAGTCTACATTTTATATCCTCTCTACTTCGACTATCATCAGTTATTTTACTCCCTAAATAGCAAAACTCCTTTACTACTTTAAGTGTCACATTTCCTAATCTAATTCCCTCAGCATCACCCGATTTAATTTGACTACATTCCATTATCCTCGTTTTGTTTTTGTTGATTTTCATCTTATATCCTCCCTTCAAGACACTGTCCATTCCGTTCAACTGCTCTTCCAAGTCCTTTGCTGTCTCTGACAGAATTACAATGTCATCGGCGAACCTCAAACTTTTTACTTCTTCTCCATGAATTTTAATACCTACTCCGAATTTTTCTTTTGTTTCCTTTACTGCTTGCTCAATATACAGATTGAATAACATCGGGGAAAGGCTACAACCCTGTCTCACTCCTTTCCCAACCACTGCTTCCCTTTCATGCCCCTCGACTCTTATAACTGCCATCTGGTTTCTGTACAAATTGTAAATAGCATTTCGCTCCCTGTATTTTACCCCTGCCACCTTAAGAATTTGAAAGAGAGTATTCCAGTTAACATTGTCAAAAGCTTTCTCTAAGTCTACAAATGCTAGAAACGTAGGTTTGCCTTTTCTTAATCTTTCTTCTAAGATAAGTCGTAAGGTTTGTATTGCCTCACGTGTTCCAACCTTTCTACGGAATCCAAACTGATCTTCCCCGAGGTCGGCTTCTACCAGTTTTTCCATTCGTCTGTAAATAATTCGCGTTAGTATTTTGCAGCTGTGACTTATTAAACTGATAGTTCGGTAATTTTCACATCTGTCAACACCTGCTTTCTTTGGGATTGGAATTATTATATTCTTCTTGAAGTCTGAGGGTATTTCGCCTGTCTCATACAACTCGCTCACCAGATGGTAGAGTTTTGTCATGACTGGCTCTCCCAAGGCCAACAGTAGTTCTAATGGAATGTTGTCTACTCCCGGGGCCTTGTTTCGACTCAGGTCTTTCAGTGCTCTGTCAAATTCTTCACGCAGTATCTTATCTCCCATTTCGTCTTCATCTACATCCTCTTCCATTTCCATAATATTGTCCTCAAGCACATCGCCCTTGTATAAACCCTCTATATACTCCTTCCACCTTTCTGAATTCCCATCTTTGCTTAGAACTGGGTTGCCATCTGAGCTCTTGATATTCATACAAGTGGTTCTCTTCTCTCCAAAGGTCTCTTTAATTTTCCTGTAGGCAGTATCTATCTTACCCCTAGTGAGACAAGCCTCTACATCCTTACATTTGTCCTCTAGCCACCCCTGCTTAGCCATTTTGCACTTCCTGTCGATCTCATTTTTGAGACGTTTGTATTCCTTTTTGCCAGCTTCATTTACTGCATTTTTATATTTTCTCCTTTCATCAATTAAATTCAATATTTCTTCTGTTACCCAAGGATTTCTATTAGCCCTCGTCTTTTTACCTACTTGATCGTCTGCTGCCTTCACTACTTCATCCCTCAGAGCTACCCATTCTTCTTCTACTGTATTTCTTTCGCCCATTCCTGTCAATTGTTCCCTTATGCTCTCCCTGAAACTCTCTACAGCCTCTGGTTGTTTCAGTTTATCCAGGTCCCAGCTCCTTAAATTCCCACCTTTTTGCAGTTTCTTCAGTTTCAATCTGCAGTTCATAACCAATAGATTGTGGTCAGAATCCACATCTGCCCCTGGAAATGTCTTACAATTTAAAACCTGGTTCCTAAATCTCTGTCTTACCATTAGATAATCTATCTAATACACATTATTAAATTGATTTAGTATTAAATAATGTGCACAGAACACTTTCATTCTCGTGCACTTGTGATGAGGCAGAATTCAATAATAGATTTATCTCAGTTTCCTCTAATTATTTCATCAACTAAATGAAAAATGACTTTACCTAGAAACTCGACGTTACATCCGAACACCGATTTATCTCATATATTGTCCAAACTGCATGTTAATGTCACTTTGATGACTGTTGATAGAATTAATTCCACAACTAAACTTAAAGATAAAATTGAAGAAAGTCTCGTTTCGACCACACATTGGCATGATGGAAAATATTTTATCCATCAAATCAATTCAACTCTCCCCACGCAAGTGCACAGCGGATAATACATTCATAGCGGAATAATGGAATGCCTTGTTTTGTCTTGTACTGCATGCACCTAAAACTCATATTCTCAGTAGGATTAATCTATTTAGTCACTGACGACAGCATAGGTTGAACTTATCCATTCACTTCCGGAAAACATTGATGTGCAACTCGCTGTTTCTTCGTTAAGTGCGCTGTTGAATAGAGAATTCATCACTGCTCGCTTTAAATTTCTCATATGTACTCTTCAGTCCTGCACCATGCATTTTGCCTTTCATCCTTTTACATTTGAACACCTACCTGTTTGAAATGTAGTGACCTTCTCCAAACGTTTTCTTAGAGAAGATTTGAAAGAGACTTGATACGCCAGTACAGCTAGCCGAGTCTTGTAAAATGTGTACTGCTGTGTTATCGGGATCGCTACACACTTGCTTAATAACTGTAGAAATTTGCCACTAACTTATGAAGTAAAAGGACATTAATGTGTTTCTCACAGGAATGTGCGCAATTCTGTTTCGCTGCCATGGTTATTAAACTGGAATCTGCTGTCGCTACGCACCTGGTATTAAAAGTATAAATGTAGCGTATAAGAGTTCCCATACACATCGTCACGAAATGAAATTGGAAGTCTGCTTCATGTACTTAAACATACACTTAAATTTTTTTTACAATGGTAGCTATAATGTGAATTTCATTTCATTTTGCCATTCAAATTTAGGGCCTACATGCGAGACTTAAACTACCGGTAACAAATCCAGTACCCGGCTGTGAACTGCTTGGATGACTTCCTTGCATCCGACCTGGTGCGGATCCCAATCACGCGAGTAGTTCTCAAGAATAAGTCGCACTAGCGTCCTATACTAGGTCTCATTTAAAGATGAACCACATTTTCCCAAAATTCTCCCAATAAACTGAAGTCGACCTTTCGCCTACCCTACAACAACCCTTACACGCTCGTTCCATTTCATACCGATTTGCAACGTGTTTCCGAGATATTTAAATGACTTGACTGTATCGTACAGGACACTACTAATGTAGTATCCAAACATTACGATTTAGTTTTTCCTCCTTATCGGAATTAACTTACATTTTTCTGCATGTAGAGCCAGCTGCCATACATCACACCAATGAGACAATTGGTCTGCATCTTATAACATCCTACAGCCACTTGTCTTCGGCACCTTCCAGAACAACTGGAGATTACTGCAGACTCTGTCCCCCAGCTAGTTTATGCGCACAGGAAATCATAGCTCTCCTACCATCCTTAACTGTGGTGCTCATGGCCATTGCCTTATCTCTGATGAAACCCCGCCGTCGAGGATAGTGTTCTGGGGCCTATTACTCAAGAACCCTTCGAGCAACTCACGTACCTGGGAATTTATGCCATATGCTCATACCTCCGTTAACAGTCTGCAGTTGGGTACTGTGTCAAATTGTTTTAGGAAATTCTGGAATATGGGACCTGCCGGTTGGCCTTTATCCATAGTTAGCAGTATAACATTTGGGAAAAGGGCAAATTGAGTTTCGCACATGCGATGCTTTCTAAAACCGTGCTGCTTCGTGGACTGAAGCTTTTTGGTCTAAAGGAAATTTATTCTATTCAAGCTCAGAAATTGTTCAAGGGTTCTGCAGGAAACCGATGTTAAGGATATTGTCCTGTAAATCCGTTTTTTTTTTTTTACCCTCCTTACGCGAGGCGTCATCTGTGCTTTTTTTCAAGCGCTCGGAACTTCGCGCTCGATGAGAGACTTGCGACAAACGTTAAATAAGTAAGGGCCAATGCCGTAGAGTACTCTTTGTCAAACCGAAAACGGATTACACCCGGAACTGGCATCTTACTTGTTTTCACCTCTTTCACTCGTTTTTCTACGCCTGGGATGCTTATTACTATGTCGTACTTACGGGACTAGTGCGATGGCGACAGGATGGTATCTTTTTGTGTTTCTCCTGCTTGAACGAATTTTTAAGCGTCCTCGCCTTCGTTTTGCTATCTTGAACTGCCACACCAAACTGGTGACTGAATGACTGCATGGAAGCCTTAGACCGGCTTAGCAATTTTACATAGGACCATAATTTTCTCCGGTCCTCAGCCAGATATTTCGTCAAGGTATACCAGTGGTAGTTTCTGTATACTTCGCCCATATAACTTTTCAGAGATGAACGAATCTCTATTAATGTTTGCTTGTCGTCATTTGTATGTTCTTTTTTCAACCGATAGTGCAACAGCCTGGAAGCTAAACCACGGTGGGTGTTCTCATCTTTAATCCACTTACCAGGCACATAATAGTCCAGAGCACGGTTTAGAATCTGTTTAAACTTTGCCCATAATGCCTCTATGTCCATCGTACTTGAACACTGGAACTACAAGACTGCATTTCATTGTCTAAGTAAGACGCTAACGACTGCTTACCTCCTCTTTCTAGCAGAAACACTTTCTTAGTCTCTTTGACTATTTTATATACTTTCGTAACCACAGTTGCTGTAATGAAGTCGTGATCACTTATCCCCTACTCTATTATCCCAACATCGATAGTGGCCGGCCTGTTTGTAGTCTCCCGAACTAGCTCCTCAAGATAGTTTTCGGAAAACGTGTTAAAAGGCACATCGCAAGAGTGTCTGTCGACGCCACCTAAATTGAATACATAGATGTCCAAGTCTCCCTACTCGTTAGGTTAAAGTCGCCTCAAACTAGGATTGCATGATATGGGTGTCTACCAACTACCGACTGTAGACTTCCTTTGAAAGACTCTAGAACTGTCACAACGGATTCCGCCTGGTGAGAACATTCATTTCAACAATTAGGTTCAGTAGGCCTGTTAGACTCCACCAAATAGCTTTACTGTCACACTCAATGGCAACGGAAATAGGGACAATATTTTTGTGAACTGCCATAGGCACTCCCCCTCCTATGGCATCTAAACTGTCCTTCCAATAAACGTTCCCATGACTCGCTAAATATGTCAGAGCTTTCCACTTAGGGTTTTCGCTACCTCTTGGTCCCAAGGATAATTTGAGCGTGAGAATTTTACTGCAGGGCATTAAATTCGGGAACATTGTTATGAGCACTTCGACAATTTACTGATAAAAGCTTGACTGTCGAAGTGTCTTTACTCGACTGGACAGTGTTCATCAAAGTACTTCAAACTACCGCGTGTGCACTCATGTGCCGTAGCAGACAACAATAACCACGGGGAAACCAAACCAAGACACAGAACCAAGCACGGTTGGATGCACTGTTGAGATCTGAGACTATAGTGTGAATAGCCGTTGTCGACAGTAAGTATCGTCAACTGAGAAAACTACAGTGTTGTCAAAGAACACACGCAGCTCATATGATCGGCATTTATACTGCGGAGCAGATATTTTCAGAGCTAAAATATCAAACAAAATGCAATTACAATGTTACCAGTCGCCATAGGCAGCAGGTCGCCTAGAGTTCGAGATCGCCTTTCATACTACAAATCTGGAACTGTCTTAAATCTCTCGATTAAGTAATTACTTTATTTTACATTTTTCGATGCTATAGAAATCAATAAAGCAGTGATTACATGTAATCTCACATAGAGCCTATCTTATAACGAACACGAATCATTATGTACCAGTGGATCGCTCAGTCGAAAGGGTTGTCTTGTAGACACGTAAATTTTCACATTAGTCAGGACTAGAATATGTATTGAGATTTGGACAGTGGACGTGTCATATGCGTCAAAAATGATAAAAAAACGACGACTCATACACACGTACATAATACCTGAATTGAAATTAAGCTTTTATGACGCATGTAAAATACGAGTATAAATGACATTGGAATCGTCCACATTTAGAGACAAATACAGAGTACACTCTACAACATTACAAGTCTTTGTCGTCAGTGTGTTGCAGAGAGCGTCCGCCAGTTGGACACGAGGGTGTGACAAAGAAGCAACGGGACTTTCGGGATCCGCACACACCCCTACGCTGTCGGTCGCTAACTAACAGGTTTTCGTTTCATTTACGAACGCCGAGGGCAACAGATAACTCACTAAACTACAATGGAATACGCGGTACGAGCGCATAATGAATTTACAGACGATGAAACGCCGCTGCTCGAGGCAAATAAATGATATGGAAGCTAAATGCTGGCGCAAACTGTTCATCGGATTATTTTTCTGTAAGCCGAACGCAACAAATAGGACAATAACCACGCAGAAAAACCGCCACGCGGGCACCACAACGTACAGATTTCACAGTCGACAGAAGCGCATTTTATTTTTGTGTGTCTCTTTCTTCCCCTATTTCTATTTTTTTTTTTTTTTTTTTTTTTTTTTTTTTTTTTTTGTTTGGACGCGTCACACAAAGCACACACTTCGGAGCGGCACGTCCGCTTTAACTGCAGCCCGGAACTCGCCAATGGCTTTCGGCAGGCGAATAATAATTCAGCTCATTTAGCACGGTGCGGCACCGCACGGCAGCAGACCACGGGCACGCGTGAGCCCAAACAAAGCACGCGCGGCGGCAGGGGGGCGGCGGCGGGGGTGGGGGCGGGGGCGGTCGATCAGACACCCCTGCCTCCCATCCCGGCCCCTCACCGAGACAGGCTGCAGCGCCTTCCACCCTCGCCCAGAGCGGCCCTCCACCCCATTCTTCAGAAAAAAAAAGAAACCCATCGCCGCCCGCTCTCGAAATCCTTTGTCTTGCCGCGCCGGGATCAGCTGCATCTACTCCAAGCGGAAAGAACACCGGCATCTAAATCCACTCACTGCTTCACGGCTCTAGACAATCTCATAATACCACCTAAAGAACAGAACATGTCATTCAAAGTTACCGTTTCCTCTGCTCTCTGCTTATTTTCTTGGTAAGTTATACCTCCTCTGAATATCAATACACTTACTACCATTTATTGATTTATGCATTTATTTCATCTGTCAAGAAGGGGCTCTCATGCCCTATCTTACATTCACACTGAGTCAACATAACAGTTCGTGTAGTACAGGAGCATTACATAGGGTGGTCCACTTAAACGTTTCAGCCTAAATGTATCTGGAACAATAAAAGATACTGAAAAACAGCTTTCACGCGTATGAAGGTAAGGCATGGTCCCATGAAAGTAAATGCTATGAGACATTCTAAAACTTAAGTAGATGTTATTTTATAATTATGTGTTTTTAATGGACACCACGAATTATTTCTTACGAAATCAGTAACATGAGAAACCACATAAGGAAGGGCACTGGTTGCATCGCAATAGGTCAGTTACTTCCTAAGAAACTGTACAGCGAAGTTTATACTTGAAATAAATGAGATGCGCCACTATTGCACATCCCGAGATGACACGTAATCACAATGTGATTGGTATACTACGATGCAACAAACACTCTGCTTATTGGTATTCATCCCGCACTGTTATTAAGTGGACCAGAAACAATACAGACGTTCAGTCACACACAATGAAAAATATGGAAACGTTATCGGTTTATTGGTCTTTAATACAGTACTAGAACGGACATAACGGTAACGAGAAACAGAATATCACTTGCCAGGGTAAACATAATTAATGACTAACCAAGGAGCTAACCAAGGATCAAATAGAGGGGTATAGGTAGCTGTACACAGTTGTGTGACTGTACATCTACGTTGCTTCCAGTCCACTTAATGACAGTGTAAATAGTAATACGTACAGTGTTTGTTGCATCGTATGTCAATCACATCACGAATACGAGCAGCGTGAGATTCACACTTGCATCTAGGAATATGGAAAAGCACCATGTTTCGTTTATTTCGAGCATCAGCTACATACTGTATTTCCTCAGGATGTAGCTGACGTTTTTCGGGGTTACCAACGTCATTCTTTTTGTTGTTTTTTATATTAGTGATTGCATAAGAAATAATGTGGGGTGCCTATTTAAAAAAGAACCATAATTTTGCATTGAAAACAAGATTTGTTTACCCTTTAAAATGTTTCATAGTATTTGGCTTCAAGAGCGATTACCTTAAACCCATACCCATGAAAGTCATATTTCAATATTTATTGTTGCTCGAAAGATACTTGCACTGAAACACTTAAGTGGAACACCCTGTATAATGATATTGAAATGATAGTAATCGTAATAAAAATTTATTATTATTATTATGTCTTGTAATTAACATATGGAATTTAAGAAGCATCAGTCTTATTAACATTGTATTAAGCAATTTCTTCATTACGTTCATGTCGTATGTCAGTAATGATATCAAATACAAACGTTAGCCAACGGTACAGATGAAATCAAAGTGATACAAGAAGTTGATTGATTAGAAAAAGAGCGATAAATAATAGGGTGCAAAGAAGAAAACAGAAATAAAATGGACGAGCAAAAAACAGACAGTTTACAACGTGATAGAGATATTGGCTCTATGTTGGCAGAAATGAAATGACCAGGAGATGCAAGAGGGAAGCAACATCGCTGATAATAGATAAATTTTCACTCTCCTCTTGAATACAGAGTGGTTTTGGGTAAGATGCAGGTCAAAGTGTAACTTGTTCCATAGTCGTACAGCTGGAACAGAATAAGATAGAGAAAGATTTAATGGTATTCAGAGGAATGATGATAGGCGGTACTATGTGTACCTGTATTTGAACTTATCTTCCTTCTGGTTTTCGGAATGCGACCCACAAGTTACAGCAGAAACTAATGTTGAGTGAGTGGCCGCTTGTGAACTGTCAGCTATTTGCCGTTTATCAGCAGATATATCTACTGCTTCTACAGCTTGTATTGTTCAGGTTGAACAAAAGAGTAACAGGTCACCTCTAAATAGGTGAAGAAAGTGAGATAAGTGATAAGGCTAATACAAAGGAACTTGAAGAAACATTAGGAGATTATAATGGGAAAAAAAAATCAAAAGATGAAGGCTAGTAAAAGAAATAACAATACAGTATTAAGCAGTGTCTTGTCAGAGAAAACTAAAGCTAGTTGAAAATTAACTAAACAAACACTGCATTTTTGATTTACTGTACAACCTAGGTTTCGGTTTATAAGCCAATGACGAGACTAAAGTTATGCATCAGCCAAGAACTTCGTATCTACGGATGGACTGAGGACCGAAGTTTTACTTCTGCCCTGGAGTTGTAAATCATCTAAAAGAGATGAATAACTGAATTGGATTTGCTTGTTTAATAATATGTATGGTGATGTACACATTTGTCTTCTAATTTCTAAAATTTCTAATTGGTTGAGTTTAGCCCCCTTCTCTTCTATGTGTAAGACTCGTACATCTATTATGTATTTGTGGTTACTGTTCAGGTAATGTTCTGCAAAGGCTGAATCAGACTTCTTCAATCTCCAGATACTATGATGTTCCTTTAGAAATTAAAAGACTGATGTGTACATCCCCATACCTATTATTAAACGAGCAAATCCAATTATTCACCTTTTTTATATGATATCACAACTCCAGGATAGAAGTGAAATTTCGAGCCACAGTCCATCAGTACATAAAAAGTTCTTCGCTGATGCATAACTTCAATCCCATCATGTTAGTGTAATTGTTGATTTGTGTAATTCCATATATATTTTGTTAAAAAATCGTCATTTAAGTAATTTTACATTAAGCCGTGGATCGATATATGAAGTTGAGATGACCATATTTGACTCATTATTATGTTTATCTGTGCATTGTCATCTTTGGGAATTAGTAATGTGCTTGAGAAAGGTCTTATTACACGAACCGTAGGTTTGTGAAACAATGCAAGAAGTAGTGTTTGTTTAGTTAATTTTCAGTGTTTCACAGAGCACCCATGGTTGATTCTATTAAAATGACTTCTTGAAAAACTATGGGAGACAATGAAAGTAAGTGCAATGGACCTAACTGATAAATTAGACTAATTGTAATACATTGTAAGAACGTACACATGGATTCAAATAAAAATGTGAGTCATTTAGTGAGGGAAGTACATTGAAATTTCTTGAACTGGACACACATTTAAGGGAAGAGTTACACGTTGAGTTCGATGGAAGAAATTCTAGCTTTAAAAGTCACTTGCTACTGTTCAAGAAGGCTTATGTCTGTTTCACCTTGGTTATTACTGAACAAACTAAGAAGTTTGCAAATGATTTTCAAAATTTAAGAGAAAATTTGAAAATAATTAAACAGCTTTATCAGGAAAACTTGAGAGGATAACTGATCAGGAAGCTGTTACATTCAAGAAAACATTTCAAGTCATACTACATTATTACAATGTTTAAAAAACAATTCTGAGGCATTAAAGCTTTGTTCTGAGCAACAAGTCTTAGGTAGCCAGTTCTCTCTGGAACTGCCACGCAACATATTTCAGGGTATTTTATATTCATTCCTGTGATCAGGTAATTGATCTCTGATGTTGTGTAATAACGGCAACCATTAGTTAGTACATACTGTGACTCGCTGCCAGTAGCATGTGAATTTAATTAGTTCAGGACCGATGCCATAAAGTAATGGTCAGTTTAAATTTCACAATGAAGCATTCTGATTAGTGCTACTGTCATTTTGTGTAGAGCACCCCCTTTCTCATCTGTGTCTACGTCATGGCCATCTCATAGGTCTGTGTAGAAATTGTACCATGAAGTTGGAGAGATCTTCTTCCTGTCCTCCCCCTCCTTCTTTCCCCGCTATATTGGTTAAACAAACCGTTGAGCTGGAAGAGCAGGAGATTTGTAAACACCTCTATTAGATTTTTACTACACAAATCTCTTAATGTTTGACATCATTGGCAGCCAGATTACAGAGCGTCCAGAAACAGAAGACTTCATGTCAGGAGATGGAGAAGTGAACGCTTCCAACTTGGAGCTCCAAGAGTGATGACTTTGTGCTAGGCTCTTGAAGGGTAATGATGTGCAGCTAAGTAATGAAGGATGACTCCATTTGAGTACTGAGTGCTGAGAGAGAGCTCAGAGTACCCAGTCATTAGTGTTGAAGCCTTTCACTTTTATGCCATGAGTTTGGTAAGATGGACCAGCGTTTTGATCGTCGATTTCGAAGCGAAGCGATGTTTTTCACTCCATTTGGAAACCTGTTATTCCATTTCAATACTTCACAGTCAGCTAGTCTGCTTTCAATATGCACTTTGATGATCTCATTCGCGTTCAGACCTGTGTTCCCATGTTCTTTTCGTCATGTAGTAACCACGCTAATAGACAGTGGTTGTATTTGTGTACTATTCACCTAACTTCACTTTCATTGTGCTCACTCGCCTGTTCCAAGATTAAATTTGATTTTTAGAATCCCTTACCCAAATATTATACATTCAGTTGCTTATACCAGTGGGTAGTTCACATGTATTGCTTTTCGTTAAATACCTGATTGTTATAGATGTCACCAGTTTCGGTTACACAGTTGATGATCCCTCCTGACATTAATATGTCTATGTCAATGCTGTAGTACCCATGTCCTTTTGCTTCTTTGGACCACCGCTATTGTTGTCCTTCAGTAAGATGTTTCTGTTACATGACATTATTATATCCCTTCATTAATTCGCGTGATCATAAGGCAGATAGGACAGCAGAAAAAACTAGAGTATCATGGGGCTACCCAAAACAGCACCACCACCAACACCTCACAATTTCTAATAGAATTGTATTACTAGAATGCAAAGGAAGTGTTTGTATTGAACGAGAGATATGGAATTGGTTGGATTGTGTTAATGAGATAATCAAAGATTTGTTTGAGGAAATTTGTCATTACTCTTCAGTGTTTTCTGATAATTCTGGTACTTGATGACACTTACCTATCAGTTAAGACTGAAGAAACAGGTTCTCTAGTAGGCTATATCTTATGACATTGATTTGCAAAGATAGAGGTGCAGCAGCATCTGAGAAAACGTTGTTAGAACATGCTGTAAGTTCGTATAATAGTATATAGTTAGTTCAGCGAAGAAAGGCAGTTGGTATTAGGTTGGTGTCATATTCCAGACAGATTAATGGATTTATTTATTTATTTATTTATTTATTTATTTTTGGAATGGAACTGGTTGGCTGTTGACATTAGATGAATTGTTTCAAAAATTTCGTGATTAAAGGTCTTAACTTCAGTTTTTGACAAGCAAACTAATGGCAAATGAGCTGTAGCTTTCATCTCGGCAGTTCACATTATTCTTAAGTTATGTCTGTAGCTGTCCATTTCGTAAGTTGCCTTTCATGTTGAATGTCAGTTTGAATTCATTTATCAGAGGTTTCAACAGCATTCCTCCGTGGAGGTGTGGGAATTCCTATGTTGATGGTGTCTTAATTGGCAGAAACACAATGAAAATTTTGGTAGAGTGCTATGTGTCTTCGAAGAGTGCAATGTAATGGCTACTAGTTGAGACAGAGAAAAGTGTAATCTTGTTTGAAACATTTCGACTGTGTCAGAAATTTTACCAGCGAAAAGTGTGGCAGATACTTTCTTGTTCCTAAAATAAGAAGGGGACTCCAGTATTGTTGGGGTTGATCTCTTCCAGCAAGAAGTTTACGGTCTTGATTGCATCACATTTGCTATACCACATTTGTGTGCAGTAACTAGCAAGAAGACTGCTTGGAACTGATACGTCTAAGCACAGTCAGAATTCGAGAGAACAAAACGATCTCCTCTCCTGATTCATCTTAAGGAAGTATTTTTATCTAAGTTCAGACATCCTCATACTAAGGCCTATGTTTGACACAAGTTGACTTCTCTTGGGCATGAATGCTCCTTGTTCCATTGCTAGTCTGCTTTTGATGCCCTACTTGCTCCATCCGTCATTGGTTATTTTACTGCCTAAGAAGCAGAATTCGTTAACTTCAACCACATCGTGGCCATCAGAACTGATGTTAAGTTTCTCGCTGTTCTCATTTCTGCTGCATCACACTACTTTCATCCTTCTTCGATCTATTCTCAGCCCATATTCTGTACTCATTAGATTGTTCATTCCGTTCAGCAGATCATGAAACTCATCTTCACTTTCACTCAGCATAGCAATGTCACCAGCGAATCGTATCATTAATATCGTTTCACCTTGAAGTTTAATTCCACTTCTGAACCTTTCTTTTATTTCCATCATTGCTTCTTCGATGTACTGATTGAACAGTAGGGGGCAAAGACTAGATTCCTGTCTTGCACACTTTCTAATCTGAGCACTTCGTACTTGATCGACCAGACTTATTGCTCCTCTCTCCATATAGCTTACCCCCATTTTTCTCAGAATTTCGAACATCTTGCGCCATTTTACATTGTCGAAGGCTTTTTCCAGGTCGACAAAATCTATGAGCGTGTCTTGATATTTCTTTAGTCTTGCATCCATTCGCAACGACAATTACAGAATTCCCTCTGTCGTGCCTTTGCCTTTTCTAAATCCAAACTGATCGTCATCTAGCACATCCTCAATTTTTTTTTCCACTCTTCTGTATATTATTCTTGCAAGCAACTTGGATGCTTGAGCTGATAAGCTGAATGTGCGATAATTCTCGCACTTGTCAGCTCTAGCAGTCTTCGGAATTGTGTGGATGATATTTTTCCGGAAGTCAGATGGTATGTCGCCAGACTCATACATTCTACACAGCAACGTGAATAGTTGTTCTGTGGCTACTGCCCCCAATGATTTTAGAAATTCTGATGGAATGTTATCTATCGTTTCTATCGTATTCGATCTTAAGTCCTCCAAAGCTCTTTTAAATTCTTATTCTAATACTGGGTTCCCAATCTCTTCAAAATCGAATCCTGTTTCCTCTATTATCACAGCATACGAATCTTCCTTCTTGTAGAGGCTTTCGATGTATTCTTTCCACCTATCCGCTCTATCCTCTGCATTTAGCAGTGAAATTTCCGTTGAACTCTTAATGTTACGACATTTCCTTTTAATGTCACCGAAAGCTGTTTTGACTTTGCTGCATGCTGAGACTGTCCCTCCTCAGCGACTTGTATTTCTGTATTCCTAAGTTTCCCTGAACATTTTTGTTCTTCCTCCTTTCATCGATCTAATAAATTAGTTCTTCTGTTACTTCTTCGGAGTTACCATCTTTGTACCTATGTTTTTCTTTCCAGCTTCTGTGATGGCCCTTTTTAGAGAGGTCCATTCTTCTTAAACTGTACTACCTAAGCCATTCCTTATTGCTGCATCTACGGCCTCAGAGAACTACAAGCGTATCTCGTCATTCTTAATACTTCTGTATCCCACTTCTTTGCGTATTGATTCTACTTTACTAATGTCTTAAAATTCAGCCTACTCTTCATCACCACTGTATTATGATCTGAGTCTATATCTGCTCCTGGGTACGTCTTACAATCCAGTAAGTAATTTCGAAACCTCTGTTTGACCATTACGTAATCAATCTATGATCTTTCCGTATCACCTGGAATTTTCAAAGTATACCTTCTCCTCCTGTTTTGATTCTTGGACAGAGTTTTCGTTATTACTAGCTAAAACTTGTTACAGAATTAGTCTTTCTCCTCTCTCATTCCTTGTCTCAAGACCATATTCTCCTGTAACATTTTCTTCTACTCGTTTCCCTACAACTGCGTTCCAGTCTCCCATTACTATTAGATTTTCGTCTCCCTTTACGAACCGTATCAACCTTTAAATATCCTCATATACTTTCTCTATCTCTTCACCTTCAGCTTGCGACGTCTTCTTATATACCTGAATAATTGCTGTCGGTGTTGGTTTGCTGTCGATTCTGATAAGAACAACCGTATCACTGAACTGTTAGCAGTAACACACTCTCTGCTCTACCTCCCTGTTCACAATGAATCCACTCCCGTTATAGCATTTTTTGCTGTTGTTCATATTACCCTATGCTCATCCGACCAGAAATCCTTGTCTTCTTTCCATTTCACTTTACTGACCCCTACTGTATCTAGATTGAGATTAACATTTAAGTTTTTTAAACTGTATTTAGGACTATGTAGGGTGAGGCCAATTATGCTTCCAAATACATATCTGGTGGAACTCTTGGCAGAAGAAAAAGCCTAGAAGACCACAATAATTGCAATGTCAAAATAATAAATGACTTAAATGTTGAAAACATTATGAGTAAGGGGCTCTTAAATTGTGATGACATGTTTATGATTACGGGTATGTTCTGCGGCATATTTACAGATACTTGAGATTTTGAAAATACATTGTGGAACAAGATTATGTTCTCTGCAGTTCAGCTGGTTGTGAAAGCATTGGTGGATACAAAAAGAAGAGGAATAGAAAGGGCAACAAGAGAAATTAATGAAGATCAGACAATCAGACGAATCAAGAGGAAATTAGGATCAGTCCAGAAAGTAGAGTAAGGGATGAAGTATAGGTATTTTTAGAAGATGATGTGGGAGAAGGCAGTGTTGATTGAGTTAAAGAATTATTTTGTCATGAATACTGAATATTTATCCACTGCATCTTTCCATTTGAATGCCCCCATTACATTTTTCATTAAGGTACTCTGAAATCTAGTTGTTTCTTTTAAGAAGTAGCGATGAGTGCAGGAGTAACTTAGACTGATATTTGATATTTTTAAGGAATATGTAGAGAAGTAGCACTTTGTATCGATAAATTGTACATGAATTCTTCACATTGCGTACGTGAAATCTGAGGCAGCAAGTCGGTGCTCTCACATTGAGATCTGTTCAAATAATCTTCATCCAGCAGCTAATTATTTGAAAAAACATAAATATAGTTGCTGATGATGGATAAAATAGTACATCGAGATTTATGTCAACTTCTAGGTTGTAAGATCCATTTTCTATAATTATGTGTTTCATTTGAAGATATAGCGAGTAGAGATTGAAAATTAGTGAAGCAAGGTGATGAAGTATTGTTCAAACTTTGTACATATTAATTTGGGACTTGCAGTGTATTGTCTGTAATTGTGTATCTTGAATTTTTGGAGTAATTGATCAGGTAGTTTGTACTGATTTGAATAATTATTGATCCTGTATTTCCACATAGATGTTGACACTCTTGTGAATGTGCCAGAATTTTCTCTGTGAGTTATTTCAGTGATGGGCCACTATCTTTTGGTGTCTTTCAGGAAGATATAAGGACTTTGAGAAGAAGAGGAAGGAATGAGTCATTGGCTGTGAAGGAATAAGAACTGATTAGATCTTTGTCCCATATTTGTTGTCAGAGAGTACCTTGGAGTATGTAGTTTGATGCAGTGAGTTGGTGAAGATAATGTAATAGGGTGTAGATTGGTGCGGTACCAGTAGATGTATAGAGAATTACGAAGCTGGATTTAAGTCCAAGCTAGCTGTGAATAAACAGTGGTTTTAATAACTCTGCCACGATTGTGCTTGCTATGATTCATGGTGTTATTGTATTCTTCGACCAATGACTAAACATGTTGATCACATATACCGCTATCTTCCATATTTCACTGTGAAGGCTGTCCATGTGTTGTCAAACTATGATGAACGTTTGTGTTGGATGTGACTAGTGTAACTTCACCTCCACACAATAGGTAACTCAATGAGTCAATCTTCTTTGCAATTACGAACAGTAAAGTGGAAGTATGGTGTCTATCTTTAATGTTAGTCAAAAATTAATATTGCTGTGAATTGTGAGTTGCTTCTGATGTAGCATGCTTGTATGAAAGCATACTAGAAATCGCCTGGATAGCACCGAGAACCTCGTGCTTCATCAGTGGCTCAGCTGGATAAATTCTCCGGTTTCCTGTAATCCAGAATTGTGCTTTACTTGTCCTCACAGAGCCAAACGGAATCTGTATATATGCAGTTACAGGCCTTCGATGAGAGCGGATGCTCTTTACAGCTGCGCAGGATGTCGGAAAACCAGAAATCGTGATAATAATGTTTTCCAAAGAAGAAATGACCACGCGCTGGCCGGGATGGCCGAGCGGTTCTAGGCGCTACAGTCTGGAACCGCGCGACCGCTACGGTCGCAGGTTCAAATCCTGCCTCGGGCATGGATGTGTGTGATGTCCTTAGGTTAGTTAGGTTTAAGTATTTCTAAGTTGTAGGGGACTGATGACCTTAGCAGTTAAGTCCCATAGTGCTCAGAGCCATTTGAACCATTTGAACCAAATGACCACGCGAGAGGATTTGGCTGTTGAAACATCCAACAAATATCATTCCGACAGTAGTCTACACCGTGGTGACAATATTCATGGGATATCAAATGCACATATACAAATGGCGTTTGTATCGCGAGCACAAGGTATAAGAGGGCATTGCCTCTCAACATGGTCAACGCAGTACTCACAGCAATCACTTAACGACCGACGGCAGCAGTTGTCAGTGCTGACAGGCAAGTAACACGGCGGAAAATAAGTGTGGAAATGAATCTGGGACGTAAGAAGAACGTATTCATTAGGAGAGTGCGGTGAAATTTCGCGTCAATGGGCAACAAATAGTTGACACGAGTGCCTTTGCTAATAGCACGACATCGCCTACAGTGCCTCTTCTCGTCTCGTGATCATATCGATTGGGCCCTAGACGCCAGGAAAACCGTGACCTGTTCAAATCTGCCCCCATGTCAGTTGGTGAGAGCTGATGATTGGTTGGAGTGTTGTGTACACTCTCGAAGCGAAGGACCCAAGTTGTGAACAAGAGACTGTGTTTGTAGGTACGCGGATGATACGATCCTGTTGGCAGAAACTGAAGAAGAATTGAGAACACTCTTACTGAAGGTGAAAGACGAAAGTGAAAAGGCCGGTCTTATGCTGAATGTGAAGAAAACGAAAATTATGGCAACTACACCTACCAATTCGTGGGATATAGCAGGAGAAACCATGGAGGTAGTGACCACATTCTGTTATCTCGGTTCCCAGATCTCTGCTGACGGCGACTGCAGCCATGAAATCCGGAGACGCCTGTTGCTCGGTAGACAGGCGATGTCAAACCTTGACAAGGTTATAAGGTCCAGAGATATAACACTAGCAACAAAGATCCGTATTGTGAGGGCTATGGTCTTTCCAGTTGCGATGTATGGATGTGAGACCTGGACCATTAGAAAGGCTGAAAGGCGAAGAATTGACTCCTTCGAATTGTGGTGTTGGAGGAAACTTCTTAGAGTTCCATGGACTGCAAAGAGAACCAACAGATCAATATTGGAGCAAATTAAACCAAATTTTTCCCTGGAAGGTCTAATGTTAAAACAAAAGCTGACCTACTTTGGACACACAGTGCGAAGGCATGCCTCGCTGGAAATAACATTAATGCTGGGGAAGATTGAAGGAACTAGAAGAAGAGGACGTCAGAGGATGAGATGGATCGATGGCATCACAGAAGCATTGTGTTCCAACCTGGAAGGTCTACGGGAGAAAATGCAAGACAGGAAAAACTGGCGTGATTTGGTTCATGGGGTCACGAAGAGTCGGAACCGACTAAACAGAGTGATGCTGGTGATGGCTCCATAATGGGGTGGCTGCGTTTACATAGAATGCACTGGGTCCTCTCATCCAGCTGAACCGATCATTGGATGGTAATAGTGATGTTCGGCTACTTGGAGAATATTTGCGGCCATTCATGGACATCATGTCCCCAGATGTTCGCGACTGGTTTGAAGAACATTGTGGATGGCATTTATAGAACATAATCGAGAGGTCGGTTTGAGCAGAAAATCCTGCACCGGCAAAATTTTCGCAATTATGGACATATTTCGAAGTTTAAGAGATTAGGCAGGAAAAATCAGTGCAAAAACAGGTCGTATACGGAAGTTCTTAGTAATGAAGTGGCCTGCTTATAATTGGTTCAAATGGCTCTGAGCACTATGGGACTTAACTTCTAAGGTCATCAGTCCCCTAGAACTTAGAACTACTTAAACATTGCTAACCTAAGGACATCACACACGTCCATGCCCGAGGCAGGATTCGAACCTGCGACCGTAGCGGTCGCGCGGTTCCAGACTGTAACGCCTAGAACCGCTTGGTCACCCCGGCAGGCTGCTTATAATTCTCTGAGGCTATACACACTGTGATAATGAGTAGTTCAGTAAGCATTACAGCTGAACAGGAATGGAAAGCTCTAAAGCGCATAATCACAGACGTCGGAAAGAAAACTATAGGTACAACGAAGGCAACTGCGAAGAAAGCGTGTTTTTTTTTTTTTTTTCCAATCAGTCTACTGACTGGATTGATGCGGCCCGCCACGAATTCCTTTCCTGTGCTAACCTCTTCATGTCAGAGTAGCACTTGCAACCTACGTCCTCAATTATTTGCTTGACGTATTCCAGTCCCTGTCTTCCTCTACAGTTTTTGCCCTCTACAGCTCCCTCTACTATCATGGAACTCATTCCCTCATGTCTTAGCAGATGTCCTATCATCCTGTCCCTTCTCCTTATCAGTGTTTTCCACATATTCCTTTCCTCTCTGATCCTGCGTAGAACCTCCTCATTCCTTACCTTATCAGTCCACCTAATTTTCAACATTCGTCTATTGCACCACATCTCAAATGCTTCGGTTTTCCCACAGTCCATGTTTCACTACCATACAATGCTTACTCCAGACGTACATCCTCAGAAATTTCTTCCTCAAATTAAGGCCGGTATTTGATATTAGTAGACTTCTCTTGGCCAGCAATGCCTTTTTTGCCATTGCGAGTCTGCTTTTGATGTCATCCTTGCTCCGTCCGTCATTGGTTATTTTACTGCCTAGGTAGCAGAATTCCTTAACTTCATTGACTTCGTGACCATAAATCCTGATCTTAAGTTTCTCGCTGTTCTCATTTCTACTACTTCTCATTACCTTCGTCTTTCTCCGATTTACTCTCAAACCATACTCTGTATTCATTAGACTGTTCATTCCGTTCAGCAGATCATTTAATTCTTCTTCACTTTCACTCAGGATAGCAATGTCATCAGCGAATCGTATCATAGATATCCTTTCACCTTGTATTTTAATTCCACTCCTGAACCTTTCTTTTATTTCCATCATTGCTTCCTCGATGTACAGATTGAAGAGTAGGGGCGAAAGGCTACAGCCTTGTCTTACACCCTTCTTAATACGAGCACTTCGTTCTTGATCGTCCACTCTTATTATTCCCTCTTGGTTGTTGTACATATTGTATATGAACCGTCTCTCCCTATAGCTTACCCCTACTTCTTTCAGAATCTCAAACAGCTTGCACGATTTTATATTGTCGAACGCTTTTTCCAGGTCGACAAATCCTATGAAAGTGTCTTGATTTTTCTTTAGCATTGCTTCCATTATTAGCCGTAACGTCAGAATTGCCTCTCTCGTCCCTTTACTTTTCCTAAAGCCAAACTGATCGTCACCTAGCGCATTCTCAATTTTCTTTTCCATTCTTCTGTATATTATTCTTGTAAGCAGCTTCGATGCATGAGCTGTTAAGCTGATTGTGCGATAATTCATGCACTTGTCAGCTCTTGCCGTCTTCGAAATTGTGTGGATGATGCTTTTCCGAAAGTCAGATGGTATGTCGCCAGACTCATATATTCTACACACCAACGTGAATAGTCGTTTTGTTGCCACTTCCCCCAATGATTTTAGAAATTCTGATGGAATGTTATCTATCCCTTCTGCCTTTTTTGACCGTAAGTCCTCCAAAGCTGTTTTCAATTCCGATTCAAATACTGGATCCCCTATCTCTTCTAAATCGACTCCTGTTTCTTCTTCTATCACATCAGACAAATCTTCACCCTCATAGAGGCTTTCAATGTATTCTTTACACCTATCTGCTCCCTCCTCTGCGTTTAACAGTGGAATTCCCGTTGCACTCTTAATGTTACCACCGTTGCTTTTAATGTCACCAAAGGTTGTTTTGACTTTCCTGTATGCTGAGTCTGTCCTTCCGACAATCGTATCTTTTTCGATGTCTTCACATTTTTCCTGCAGCCATTTCGTCTTAGCTTCCCTGCACTTCCTATTTATTTCATTCCTCAGCGACTTGTATTTCTGTATTCCTGATTTTCCCGGAACATGTTTGTACTTCCTCCTTTCATCAATCAACTGAAGTATTTCTTCTGTTACCCATGGTTTCTTCGCAGCTACCTCCTTTGTACCTATGTTTTCCTTCCCAACTTCTGTGATGGCCCTTTTTAGAGATGTCCATTCCTCTTCAACTGTACTGCCTACTACGCTGTTCCTTATTGCTGTATCTATAGTGTTAGAGAACTTCAAACGTACCTCATCATTCTTTAGTACTTCCGTATCCCAGTTCTTTGCGTATTGATTCTTCCTGACTAATGTCTTGAACTTCAGCCTACTCTTCATCACTACTATATTCTGATCTCAGTCTATATCTGCTTCTGGGTACGCTTTACAGTCCAGTATCTGATTTCGGAATCTCTGTCTGACCATGATGTAATCTAATTGAAATCTTCCCGTATCTCCCGGCCTTTTCCAAGTATACCTCCTCCTCTTGTGATTCTTGAACAGGGTATACGCTATTACTAGCTAAAACTTGTTACAGAACTCAATTATTCTTTCTCCTCTTTCATTCTTTGTCCCAAGCCCATATTCTCCTGTAACCTTTTCTTCTACTCCTTCCCCTACTACTGGATTCCAGTCGCCCATGACTACTAGATTTTCGTCCCCCTTTATATACTGCATTACCCTTTCAATATCCTCATACACTTTCTCTGTCTGTTCATCTTCAGCTTGCGACGTCGGCATGTATACCTGAACTATAGTTGTCGGTGTTGGTCTGCTGCCGATTCTGATTAGAACAACCTGGTCACTGAACTGTTCACAGTAACACACCCTCTGCCCTACCTTCCTATTCATAACGAATCCTACACCTGTTATACCATTTTCTGCTGCTATTGATATTACCCGATACTCATCTGACCAGAAATCCTTGTCTTCCTTCCACTTCACTTCTCTGACCCCTACTATATCTAGATTGAGCCTTTGCATTTCCCTTTTCAGATTTTCTAGTTTCCCTAACACGTTCAAGCTTCTGACATTCCGCGCCCCGACTCGTAGAACGTTATCCTTTCGTTGATTATTCAATCTTTTTCTCATGGTAACCTCCCCCTTGGCAGTCCCCTCCCGGAGATCCGAATGGGGGACTATTCCGGAATCTTTTGCCAATGGAGAGATCATCATGACACTTCTTCAATTACAGGCTACATGTCCTGTGGATACACGTTACGTGTCTTTAATGCATTGCCTTCTGCACCCTCCTATCGTTGAACATTGCTGATTCTTCCGCCTTTAGGGGCAATTTCCCACCCCTAGGACAAGAGAGTGCCCTGAACCTCTATCCGCTCCTCCGCCCTCTTTGACAAGGCCGTTGGCAGAATGAGGCTGACTTCTTATGCCGGAAGTCTTCGGCCGCCAATGCTGATTATTTATCAAAATGTAGGCAGTAGCGGGGATCGAACCCAGGACCGAAGACGTTTTGATTATGAATCAAAGACGCTACCCCTAGACCACGGGTCCACCGTGGGTAACAGATTAAATACTTCACCTGATCGAGAAAGGAAGGAAGCACAAAAGTATTCAGGTAAATTAAGGAATACAAAAATGCTAGTCATTTAGGAACGAAATAAACAGAAAGTGCGGGGAAACTAAGGCAAAATGGCTGTATGAAAAATGTGAAGAGATCTAAAAAGAAATGATTGTTGAAGGACGAATTTAGCACACACAAAAGTCAAAATAATTTCGGTGAAATTAAAAGCAAAGGATGTAACATTAAAAGTTCAATGGAAATTACACTGTTAAATGCAGAGGAAGAAGAGGATCGATGGAATGAGTGCATTGAAGGTCTCTGCGATGGGGAACACTTGCCTGACAATGTGATAGCAGAAGAAACATGAGCCGACAGGGAAGAGATAGGATATCCAACATTAGAACCAGAATTTAAAAGAGCTTTGGGGGACTTAAGATCAAATAACGTGCAGGGATAGATAACATTCCAATAGAATTTCTAAGATCATTGTTAGAAGTTGCACTAAAACGACTTTTCACTTTGGCGTGTAGAATGTATGTGTCTGGTGACATACCGTCTGATTTTTGGAAAAATATCATCCACACAAGTCCGAAGGCTGCTAGAGCAGACAAGTGAGAGAATTATCGCACAATCAGCTTAACAGCTCATGCATTAAAGTTGCTGATGAGAATAATAAACGGAAGAATCGAAAAGAAAATTGAGGATCTATTAGACGACTATCAGTTTGGTTTTGGGAAAGTAAAGGCACCCAAAAGGCACTTCTGCCGTTGAGCTCGATAGCGAAAGCAAGACTGAAGAAAAATCAAGACAGTTTCATGGGATTTGTCGACCTGGAGATAGCCTTGAGCAATGTAAAATGGTGCAAGATATTCTAAATTCAGAGGAATGTATGGGTAAGCTTTAGGGAAAAGCCAGTAATTTACAATATGTACAAGAACCAAGAGGGAACAAGAAGACTGGAAGATCAGGACGAAGAGCTCCTGTTAAATAGAGTGTAAGACAGGGAAGTAGCCTTTCGCCCATACTGTTCAATCTATACGTCGAAGAAGCTGCGAAGGAAAGAAAAGGAAGTTTCAAGAGTGGGATTAAAACTGAAGCTGAAAGGATATCAGCGACAAGATTTGCTGATGACATTGCTACCCTTAATGAAAGTGAAGTAGAACTGCAGGATGGAACGAACAGTCCAGTGAGTGCAGAATATAAATGAGAGTAAGTCAAAGAAAGATCAGCGTAGTGAGAAGGACCAGAAATGAGAACAGTAAGGAAATTCACATTGCAATTGTTAACTACAAAGTAGATGAAGTTAGGAGATTCAGCTATCTAGGCAGCAGTATAACGTATGATGGACGGAGCGAGGACGACATAGAAAAGTAGATTAGCACTGGAGAAATAGGCTTTTCCCACCAAGGAAGGTCTGCTAGTATCAAATTTCTGAGACTGTACATTTGGAGCACAGCATTGTATAGTGGTGAGACATGGACTACGAGAAAAGCAAAAGAGAAGAGAATCGTCGTGCTACAGAAGAATACTGAAAATTTGGTGGACGGAAAAGATGAGGAATGAGGAGGTACCCCACAGGATTGACGATGATAGGAATACGTGGAAACACTGACAAGAAGAAGGGACAGAATGATAGAACATCTGTTAAGACGTCAGCGAATATCTTCCGTGGTACTAGAGAATGCTGTCGAGCGTGACAACTGTAGAGGCAGACAGAGACTGGAATCTACGCAGCAAATAATTGAGAATCCAAGGTGCAGCTAATAAACTTAAATGGAAAGATTAGCACAGGAAGAAATTCGTGGCAGGCCGTATCAGACCACACAGGACACTGATGACTGGACAAGAAAATCGACGTCTGTAAAGGCAACATGTCACAGTTTTTCTTCAGGTAATTTGCAACGACTTGTTGAATTCACGCCACCTGTGTTCCTGCACTAGGCCAGGATAAAGGAGATACATGACGATATTAGGAGGTAACCCATGACTTTTATCACCTCAGTGTGTAGGCACAATAGTAAATCAGTCACTGTTTAAAGAAATAAACTATTTTTATACCTTTTCTCTAATAAACATGTAGTCTTCAGTGCCTCACTTAAGTATGGACGTAGAGTATTAATTCTCTGACGTTAATTTTACAATTGAAACTAAATGAACTTACAACAACCTTTAACTGTGGCCGGCACAGCACAATTATTCCACAGATTGAGTCTACTACAAATCCACATACTGTCTCTTGAAAGCCCAGGTCAAAAGTGAGTCTCTTCATGATATTTACATAACACGGACCTTCTCTCCACAGAGCAGAGCGTCAAGCGGTCATCACCTAGATGGAAAGGCTGAACAGCTGCGAGTTGTATGTCAGTAAGAAGGAGTGAAAGTCAACACCTTGTGTCGTATCAACAACGTTTTGAGCATAAAAAGACTCGTTGTTAATGTCATCGTTACAAGATCGTTGTTGAAGTACACAGAAATAGTATTGTGTGTGTAAGTTGTGTTTGTGTGATACATAATACACAATTATGCAATTTCATTTACATTACGTTTATGATGAGTTGCGTACTAAAAGGTAATGGAAATTACACAGCAGGAAGCAAGGTTCAAGAATACAAGGTTCCTAAAGACGTAGTAATGAGACAGACGTGGCTTCATTCGATTCCAAGGCAGGATTTCGCAGCTATTAATTATTCAGTGGTGAATTTTGTTTTGAATCTAATTTAGTAATGCTTGTTTTAGATTATGTATACTGTTGTTCAGCGGATCACTTTTCTCGAATATATTACGATCAATACACACCACAGACATTACAAAGTTAGCAGCGACCAGAGGAAATAAGGAGCACATTGGAGGCAGCAGTATTGCAGGAAAGCGTCATTGATAATGAGTATTTGAAAAGCGTCAGTCATAATGATTATTTAAAAAACATTTTGAATAAAAACTTTATGAAAGTGGAAGACGAAATTAATGTAATATCTTTACCGAAGAATGAGTATTTGAAAAGCGTCAGTTATTATTGCTGTGAATTATGAGTTGCTTCTGATGTAGCATGCTTGTATGAAAGCGTGCTGGAAATCGCCTGGCTAGCACCGAGAGCCTCGTGCTTCATCAGTGGCTCAGCTGGATAAATTCTCCGGTTTCCTGTAATCCAGAAATGTGCTTTAATTGTCCTCACAGAGCCAAACGGAATCTGTATATATGCAGTTACAGGCCTTCGATGAGAGCGGATGCTCTTTACAGCTGCGCAGGATGTCGGAAAACCAGAAATCGTGATAATAATATTTCCAAAGAACAAATGACCACACGCTGGCCGGGGTGGCCGAGCGGTTCTAGGCGCTACAGTCTGAAACCGCGCGACCACTACGGTCACAGGTTCGAACCCTGCCTCGGGCATGGATGTGTGTGATGTCCTTAGGTAAGTTAGGTTTAAGTAGTTCTAAGTTCTAGGGGACTGATGACCTTAGCAGTTATGTCCCATAGTGCTCAGAGCCATTTGAACCATTTGAACCAAATAACCACGCGAGAGGATTCGGCTGTTGAAACATCCAACAAATATCATTCCGACAGTAGTCTACACCGTGGTGACAATATTCATGGGATATCAAATGCACATATACAAATGGCGTTTGTATCGCGAGCACAAGGTATAAGAGGGCATTGCCTCTCAACATGGTCAACGCAGTACTCACAGCAATCACTTAACGACCGACGGCGGCAGTTGTCAGTGCTGACAGGCAAGTAACACGGCGGAAAATAAAGCGTGGAAATGATTTTGAATAAAAAATTTCAGAAAGTGGAAGATGAAATTAATGTAATATCTTTACCGAAGAACTTGGTAAAAATAATGAAAGAGTAGTGTATTATTTTTATGTGAGTCGATCTAGTTGTACAGTCTCGTTACTTAATGTGTATTGCGTTTGAAAATCTTTTGAAAGTGGAGGTCTGTTCTAAAGGAATTTCGATAAACAGAATTCTAGTCATTGAAATTATTCTTGAAGTGATGTTGGTAGCAAAAAGTTGTGTTAATACTACCGACTGAGATGTACTTAGCTCATTGTTTTTGTATAAAAATGTAGAATTATTCTAAATGATGTACCAATTTCCAAAACTTAGTATTTATTCAAGTACAAACCCAACATGAAAAACCTTTTACTAATGGAAAGACGAAGTTTCAATCATAATGTTTGATATCAATTTAATAAATTCAATAATTTGTAATAATTTATAATTAATTAGTTTTTAAAAATTATTTAATAATTCGAAAAGAGATAACTGTTATAAATGTTTAATATGGCCACTGTTGGCTGCACAGCAAACATCAATGTGGTAGCCAAACCTGTTTCACCCAAGCGAAAGCGTACCTACTGTTACAGAGTGCATATAAACAGTGATCCGGTTCCGCAGATCTTTCAGAGTGGTTGGCATAGGCAGGACACAAACAGCTTCCTTCACCTAACCCCATAAGAAATATTCGCAGGGTGTGTGATCAGGAGATCTCGGTTGCCGGAAGTGAAGGGCCAGGTCCTCAAGCCCTCTGCGACCAATCCAGTTCTGAGAAAGGGAGTCACTCTAAAAGCATCGTACATCACGGTGCTAATGAAGTGGAGCTTCATCTTGTTCGAAAATTAAGTCCTTGGAATCTTCCATAACTTGAGGGAACAGCCATTGTTCCAACGTGTCCAGGTACGTGATTCCCATTACAGTTATTTCCTCAAAGAAAAATGGTCCATAAACCTTTGTACAGGAAACGGCACAGAACATGTTAATCTTTGGTAAGTCACTTCCGCGCTGCAATGGTGAAAGTGGATTTTCCAAACCTCATACGCGAACACTGTGTCTGTAGCCTTTTCCACCAAGATGGAACGTCACTTCATTCCTAAAAATTACACGCTGTAAAAATGCATCACCTTCTGTCTTTGCCAGCACATTACCACAAAATGCGAGACGCTTCACTTTCTCATTTTGGTTGAGAGCCGGAACAAGTTGTAATCGGTAGGGCTTGTACAACAAACGCCGCCTCAGAAGTTGCCATACTGTTGGTTGGAGTATTCCAAGCTCTCAACTGCCTCTATTGGTAGACTTACTGGGACTGCGCACAAAACTTTCTTGAATCCGTCGGACATCATCCTCTGACACACGCGGTCGGCCTGTGCGTTTTCCTTTGCACACACTCCCAATCTGTTTAAATTGCTTAAACCAACGGCTAACGCTTTTGCGAGTTGGTGGTAGAATACCGAATTTTGTACGAAATGACGGCTGCACTGCAATTTGCGACTCACTTTTCGCCTTCTCAAGAACACAGAAAACCTTGTGCTCCACAGTCGCCGTCTCACTCACAACTGACAGTGAAACGGAATGACGGTCCTATTGCTGCACGAACTCTTACGGCCACTTGTGAAAGCGTCACCGCCCAACCGCCGCCGCCTGCCAAAAACATTGAAACTTCCTCTTTTTCACCGGAATAAAGCTTGTTCATTTTGGATTTGCACCTGAATACATACGAATTTTTGAGAATGGGTCGATCATTTAGAATAACCCTGTATAGTTTAGAAATTTGTGAATGTTTTACTAAAGGACGTTGAAAAATGCCCAAAATGTTCCTTAAGGTTCAGTTGCACGAAAATAACTTGTTTGTTAAAAGACATCAGCAACTTTGTTTATAAATGTGCTAATCATGTTACACATGCCATACAATAAATTAATCGCAGTTATGCTCATTTAATTGTTTTTGTCTTACTTCCACATAAACAACTGTAGATGTCTTCTCTTTTAACTCACCTCATTCAGATATTAACTCAAAAATCAGTAATATTATGAGCCACATAATTCTTTTGCCGTTGGCTGTTGTGTATTAGCATCGCCACCTGGCTGTGACGTCGCGATGTGGTTGGCCTTGTCTCTAGGTGATCATGGTCAAGCTCGCTCGCAGGTGAGTTCTGTTACCTGTGATGTAACTAGTAAAAAGCCTTTTATCAGTACAAAAGGACACTGACTTTGCATAACGTTGGTCCAACTGATTGTATACCGTAACGATTGTAGGTACTTCATCTGCGATGTAAGGTCTGTCTTTTAACAAAGAACTTTTCTGTTCAGTATACTGTACTGGATATCAGGATAGCTCAACAGACGATTTTCCAGTAAATGAACAACATCGCAGACTTGATAGTACACAATAACGGTTCTAGGTACTTCATCAGTGATGTAAAGTCTGTCTTTTGAAAAAAGAACTTCTGCGTTTAATATTCAGGATTGGATATAAATTTGTGACCACAGTTAGACTATTAATCCTCAGTTACACCCTTTAACTCGTTTGAACTTTTATGTTAAGTCCGAGTCTATTTTACGCCTCTTACTTCATTGAACTAGTGTAGTGATGGGAGAGCCATTGCTTGAAATTTTATCTTGCTTCATTTAACCAACAACCATTTAACTTTGATATGCAGTATCAATTGTATTTCATTACCTTAGACAACATGCATTTAATTTTGTTTATGAGAACGTTAATTGGCTCTAGAAGCTATTAAAGCCTGGTTCAATTTTTCATGAGGCCATAGGGGCAGTAACTTAACCAATTTGGGATACATACATAATCACATGTAACTTCATTCAATTATCATGACGACACAGTAAGTTCATATTTAAGCACATTTCTATGTTTGTGTACATTTAGCAGTTTTTCGTAATGCAACATAGGGAATTATCTAGTTGTGCTTATTTATTTGACCAATTTCAGTCGGCTTCATAATTGTTTTTCTCTTTATATGTGGTCAGTTTTCATGAGGCTACATGGGCTGTAACTTATCATGTAGTTGATGTAACTTTATTCGTTTTTCATAATTCCACAGAAGCCATAAGTTGATAATTTCTTTATGTTGATTTAGTTGAAATAACTTTAAAATCAGTTCGAAGAAGGTCACAATTAAGCAAATTCAAAGAAAGTACACAATTTTAGACATTTTGAATGAGGTCTGTAGAGACAGTCCTTGCATATTTTCTTGTATTGATACACTTAGGTAACACATGTGCAAATTTTGCACATTTGTAACTACTCAGACCACACCACTGTCATATCTTGATCCATACTGACCTTAGTGAATAATGCCAAACGTAGTTACATACATTCATCTCTAACTAATCATTGTTGCTTGGTGTGAATAGGTATGTCTGTTACAGCTTAGTAAACTATATCAGTTCTTGTAGAAAACTGACTTGACCACTTTCATATTTTAATTGTGTGAATTAGAGTAAAATATTACTCTTTTTGTTCAAGTAATTAGAGTAAATTTATGTCTTACAAAACTGAGTAGTAGTGCTCTCATGAGGGATCGAGAGCCCGACCTGTAATAATCAAGAAGCGGTTTCTGTCTGCATGTCTTGCAAGTATAGAGGAAACAAAACTTCCTTCGTTCCATTCTGTTCTACCCTGTTCTGGTGCTTTGTGGTGTGCATTTTGCTTGGGTGTAATACGTGTAGCAAAAAAGTTGCTCTCTTCAGTCATACTGAGGAGGAAGGAAAGTGATGTATGAAAACAACCTTGGGATTGTATACTCTTGTACGAGGTTATGCTAAGAACTGCTTACAGGATCTCCGCCCGCGTCTACTTTGGGAGACAAGATAATATATTTATATAATTACTAACTTTCCAAGCCATATTGGAAATAGAATTTCCTTGAGTACTGAATCAGCATGGATATCGGACTAGAACTAACGCTTACTGTTATAGTTTGTCAAATTTCTTTCCTTTTAGACAGTGTATCTGTTTTGTAATCGAGTTAAGGAAACAGTTATTTTATTCACCAGAGGTTTCTTGCGTTACATTAGTTTTACAACTACTCCACAGCTAAAGGCTTTGTGTTATCATTGTTATGGGTACTGCTTATTTTTTATTTTATTAAGTAATTGGGCCTCGTGTTTTTCAGTCATTTTCGTTTAATTACACGTTATATTTCTTACAACGTGTACCTCAGCAAATTAGATTCGAAAGTATATTTTTGTAAAGTCTGTTTTTGAAAGACATGAGGCTAGGTGAACTTGTTTAGTGCAGTAACGATAATAATTAAAATTTTGTGCCGTTTCACGATCGTTATTTTTGCGGGAATGATTCTCACACTACATAGATTTTTCAAAATTTATTGCTGCAGTGTTCTTGTTTATTTATTACAGGTTCCAGAAAGTAGCTTTAAGTCGATAACTTTCTATCAGCATTGGTGGTACCATTTACCATGTAATCTGTGTACAAAGCTTCTGTAAAAGGGGGGGGGGGGAGGGTATTCTGTTTCTAAGCAAGACCCAAACTTGCTCCTTAGATGTTACTTACCTCTGACATTTAGTGTAAAAAATGATTATTGGGACACGTGTTAGCTTCTGTCACAGCGAATTTGTACACTGTTACGTTGCGCTAACTACGTTTGCCAGCGTTAAGTCATAATGCGTTGTAACATTATTTTATGGACAAAATGCGTGAAAAAATGTGGGCATTTCAATGAGGGCAAGATTTTCTAGAGATTTTATGCCTATTCAATTGATTTTACGAAGCATGGATGGCTACAAATTTTTTGCAGCTTATTTATGTGGAACAGTCTTTGTCGTCTCTGCTATCATCTGTATAGACCAATAGTGTTGCTTGCGATTTTGCATTGAAAACGAACCGCTAGTAAGTTTCCTTAATACGCATCGTTATTAATGTTTCTCTACCGCATTTATTTTTGTCCTTCTTTCCTCTTTATTTGTGGAAGTTGCCTTGTTGCCTTTGTTAGCGATGATCCATCCACTGCCCGCCTGATGCTGTAAGTGCAAGAGGAAATTTGTCCATTCTTCGAGCCACACCTTCGTGACACGCTTCCGTCGCTGTAAGGGCGATTTAGGGGTAATATCTTTCACTAATATTCAAAATGTCCTGGGCCTCTGTTCCGAAACAAACTATTCTTTAATTTTTTAACAGAAACCATCAACAATGTCAGCCGAAAACTTCCAGCATAAGAAGTCACCCTTAGTCTGCCAACGGCCTTGCCAAAGATGGCAAAGGAGCAGATAGGTTCTCTTGCCCTCTGGGTGCGAAACTTACCATAAATGGAGAATGAATCAGCCGTGACCAACGGCATGAGGATGCAGAAGGCAATAGAAGCCAATGAATTAAAGACACGTGATGTGCATCCACAGGATCTGTGGCCTGTAACAGAAAAAGTTTCATGATACGAGTACAACATCAAACGAAAGGGTAACATTCTACGGGTTGGGGCGTGGAATATAAACATTTTGAACAGGATAGGGAGGCTATAATGCTTTAAATAGGAAATTATAAGGCTCAATCTAGATTGAATGCCTGTCAGTGCAGTAAAATGAAAAGAAGATAAGGATTTCTGGTCGGGCGACATTACGTCTATGTCAGCACCAGCAGAAAACGGTTAACTACTGGAGTACGTTTAGTTGTGAATAGCAAATTAAGGCAGAGACTGATTTACTGTGAACAGTTCGGTGATAGTGTTGTTCACATCTGGTTCGAGAGTAGATAAAGGTCGACAACAATAGGTCAGGCGTACATGTCGACGTCACAAATAGAAGATGAAGAATATATGCATACAGCAACGATGAATGATAATTTGTACCAAGGCCGGGGTTCCAACCAGCTCCCATACTCACTAGGTGGATGTGCTAACCACTATGCCACAGTGGCACAGTGGCTTTGCACAATTTCATTGATTACCTTAGCACGCCTCCCTCCTCAATTTAAATTCCTTTCACACCTCCTACCTCCTCCTACCAAGCGGGCTCGGGTGCAAAAGGGTATTTCAATTGAGGAGTGAGGCGGGGAAGGGCAGTCCATGCAGTAGTGCAAAGGCACTGTGCCATTGTGGCCTAGTGATGAGCTCATCTGCCTAGTGAACAGGAGACCCTACTTCGAATTTTGGCCTCAGTACAAATTTATCATTCGTCGCTTCTGCATAGATATACGTCATAGGTGTTTGAGCCTTGAAATGTCTCTGCAACCACATAGATTCATCTGGGAACCTGAAGAGAGAGAAGATACATGGGGATACTGATCGGCTAATTCAGTACGTAAAAGGAACTGAAAATCTATTAATCGTGGGGCATTGGTATGCGGTTGTAAGGGAAGGAGTATAAGAAAGGTTTATGGGAGAATAGGGGCTTGGTAGTAGGAATGAAAGAGGAGAAAGAATCAGTTAGACAATTAATTTCAAGTGGCAGTATACTCGGTTCAAAAATCACAGGAAGAGGAGGTGAACGTGGAAAAGAGCGAGAGATAGACGGGAAGATTTCAGCTGCGTTACATCACTGACAGAGATTCCGAAGTCAAGTATTGGATTATAAGGTACGACCAGGAGCAGACATAGAGTCAGATCACAATTTAGTAGTAACGAAAAGCACACTCATGATTACGATAATTGTACAGAAAACATAGGCAGTGTGATATTGAAGTACTGAGGATGGTTGAGATGCGTTTGAAGTTCGCTAAAGATGTGGGCACTGCGATAAGGAATAACACAGTAGGCAGTTCAGTTGAGGAGTGCACCTGTCCAAAAAGAGCTACCTCAAATACTGGAAAGATGAACACAGCCACTGATGATAGAAGGAAATACAAAAATACTAGAGGAAATTCTGGAATAGAAAAATATGTCACCTAGGGGTGAAATAAATAGGAAGTGCAGGGAAGCTTAGGCGAAATGGCTACATGAAAAACGTGAAGTAATCGGAAAACAAATGAAGGTCGGAAGGACTGAATGAGAATGTAATGTCAAAACAGTCTTTGGTTAAATTAAAAGCTAGGGCAATTCCATTAAGGATGTGATGGGAATTCCACTGTTGCATGCAGAAGAAAGAGCGGATGGGTGAAAAGAGTGCATTGAAGGCTTCTATGATGGGGAGGAATTGTATGATGACATGACAGAGGAAATAGGAGTCGATATGGATGACATAGTGGTTCCTGTATTAGAGTCGGAAATTGAAACAGGTTTGGCCGGTTTAAGATAAAAAAAGGAAGAAATGACAGATAACATTCCAACAGAATTTCTTAAGTCGTTGAAGGGAAGTGGCAACCAAGCGACTATTCGAGTTGCTGTGCAGATTCTATCGTCTGGCGACATACCATCAGACCTTGGGAAAAATGGGATCTACACAACTGCGAATACTGTAAGAGCTCAAAAATGCGAAAAGAATCACACAGCCAGCTTAACAGCTCATGCGTCCAAGCTGCCGACAAGAATAATATACTGAAGGATAGGAAAGAAAATCGAGGATTGTTTTGTTGACGATCAGATTGGCTTTGGGGAAGGTAAAGCTACCAAGGAGGGAGTTAGTGACGTTGCGCTTGATAATGGAAGAAAAACTGAAGAAAAAATTAAAACTTGCTTACAGGAATTGACGACATGGAAAAAAATGGTCGATGACACAAAATAGTGCAAGATGTTCGAAATACGGAGAGAAATAAGAGTGAGTAATTTATGGGAAAGACGGGTAATATGCAATCAACGAAAAAATGCTCCCATCTGATCACGGAAAAGGCAGCTTTGCTCCAATTTTTTAAAACGTATGTGGTCATAGCGATTGGCTGGTGAACTATGTTGAACTGTGTATTGTCGGGTCGGTGAATTTGGGGGGAAGTGATGGAGCGAATTTTCCGCATCCAATCAATCCGCTCGAAAATCTTTGACAAATAAGCAACACACTAGAACGACTAGAAGCCAGTGTCGTCATAATGTTCGTGAACAGTGAAAACTGTCACATAGAAAGAAGCTCGTTTTTCACGTTTCTTGCATTCATATTGTGCCCAATCGGATCTTAAGCAACGTAGGTAGCCGGTGTTTCTCTGTAACTTATAACATTTCACCGGAGAATTTAAAACATCTTGTGAAATACTTTTTCTACGTCCACAAATCCTGATTTTCCTTAATCTTTACTTTTCCAAAAGTCTGTTCATCATATTAAAATCTTTAAATTTCTTTTCTGTTCTTCTGTATATTCAGTAACTTGTATACATGATTTTAAGCTCATTATATGATACTTTCGCTATCTTAAATTATGTGAAAGATATTCATCGGATGGTATGCCTATAGTCATACGATTCTACGCGATGTCTTGCCTAAGCTTTGGTTGACACTTCGACCGGTTATTTTAAAAATTATGAAGAAATATCTTTTGCACTGACTGATCGCAGGTCTTCTAAAGCTTAAACTCAGACTCGAACTTTGGAAGTCTTATGTCTTCCAAATCGGTACTGGTAGTAGAGCCTCCCCGTAGCCCAAAGTACTCTTTCCAGCTGGCTTTACTGACCTCTTCGTATAAAGCATATTTTAGATAGCAGGAAATAAAAACTAATGAAAAGTAAGTTATTTTCAGAGCAACATACAGGGTAATAGGAACACGTATGGAAAATTTTTTTCCAAACGTTTTCGGCTAAAAAGTCAACGAATGTATTCTTAGGGACTCTCAACACCAGCAAAGTATACACGCTCTGCCAGCGTCAATGAGTCAGATGTACAACGGATGGGCTTGTCTTTACAAAAAACAATCTTAGCGTCATCAGCACAAAATTTGATGAATTAGGTGAACATGATGAGCGTGAACAAATATTTTATTAAATATGACAATGCCTTATTAATGGAAGACTAAGTCTTCTTGATCCGTCGACATCGTGATACAAAGGAAAATGTTGCCGTCGATAATATCAATATGGAGACATTATGAGCAACATATATTGAGAAAAAGTTTCAGAAATGTTACCTGGCCAATTGTTCTTTTATCAAAATAAGCTCTTCAGTAATCAGAGATTGTGTAGACACCTTACATAAGACGTAATGAAGGACTGCTGTACAACGCAGTAACCATACAAACTGTAAATATACGCCTTCATTTGCAGTATTTTCGCCTAGAACTATCAACGTTTGACGTAATCAACAATCTTAGAATTATAAATACGAAAAACGGTCGTTCATTTGTCTACGAAAATAGTGTAGCTGGATAGATTTTCGTGTACATTAAGTAGTCATCAGGAAATTTGATTCAACAGAGCTTACAACAAAACTGCACCGAAAGTCGTAAACCCTTGTAAGCCGCTAACTTTGTAATATTTCTTATCGGGTGGACAGGTTGACAGCCAGAAAATCCTATCGATCGCTTAGATTACAGCCAAGCGCAGCGAAGGTGTGTTATTCAATGGCATGTCCTAACTACAACGCATCCTTTATTAACCAGTATTCAAACAGAGCAAACGACAATAGTGAATTATACAAGCTAGTGCTAGAGTATTCGTTCTCTGTCAGTGTTACTTTACAAAAAGAGAGGTCTATCTATATTATCACTTTACTGAGGTACAAAACACATGGTAATACGGAACTTGAGGCCTCAAAAGTAATTGAAACCAACGAATTTGGTTAAATTATTCGAAAAAATGAACGACTTAGTTTCTTCAGAAGCAAGGAGACTATTGTAACTGGAGGATAATGACCTAGGCGCTCGTGATACTTTCTTGTCGGTGTTTAAACGTAGTGCCAGGTTTTAGATGCACATGAAGGAAGGCCACTAGTGACGCCATAGTCATTTTCTGGCATTTCCTGGCGTTTTTGTTCTTGTGCGACATGAGGTTGTGTTGCGTGCGGCGTATATAAATACTGCGAGCTCTGCATATTTTCGTTTAGCGTTTGTAAATACCGTGAGCTCTGCATATTTAAGTGTTGTATAAGCTATTAAAGCTATTTTGAGGGTGTTGTTAACTTTTCAGTTACAAATTTTTATGTTGAGTAAAATGTTATATATATTTAAAATTAGTTACGTAACGTATGAAAATTACGCTATGCTTCGTCTCTCGTCCACCGTTCTGTACATTGAAACGGAAGGTCTGTTTACTATGTATCACGTGATATTTGAAAATGAACTGAATTTTTTTAATGTCATGAATTCTTCCTGTCACAAAGATAGAAATTTGTGTTACATGCCAAGAGCTTCTATTTCACAATGTTTTTAAACTGTGAATGGTTTTTGATGTCACTGCTTCATAATTACATTACAGGAACCGATTACTGGCGTGTAGTAGAGTCATGTAGCAAACGGACCATATTTTCCCAATTGGGACCCTTTTCAATGTGGATAGAATATTTGTCCGTAGTTGCATGATCACGTTATAGGCCTATCTTGGAACATTTTTCACTTTTGAAAACAGCTTACTTTTCCGGAGTAATTCCTGTAATTTCAGAAGAAACTGCAGCACGCATAAATTGAATGTTACTAATTCAAAATGAAATAAGAAAACATATTAAACTTCTATTACCGACGCTAGAGGCTAAAAGCCTGAAAAATTTTAGAACACTCTCCGCTATTCTAAGAGCGAAGATAAGAAAAAAAACTTTTAGACCTTAAAAGAGAACTCGAATTGTTAAAACACAGGAAAATTTAGATGGAAACTAATAATTTGAATATCACAACTATCTGTCGCTCACGTAATCAAAAGGATTTTGTTACATATTTTGAGACCTATTTGATGTTTCAATAATTTTCAATCACCAGAAATGTTACGGACGCGTTATCTGATTACGTGAAAAAGTATTGCCTGTATTCTTTCTTACACAAGGCAACAAAAGTAACGAAGACCATACTTCCATAGAATATTTTTCAGTATTGAAGCACTTTTTAGTATACCTCCTTGAGATAGTCGTGATCGACTCAGATGTGTGATCCTTAGCAAACAACACACTTAAAATGCCTATGATCTGAAAGTTATCGCTACAAACGGACGAATATTGTATCATGGGTGTTACATCTTCACGACCTCTCGGTACCGAAGATGATCAGACAGCTGTACGAAGTGGTAGAAACATGCACGCCATTGGACCCAAAATAAGAAAATAAATAAAAACAAAACAAGTGGAACGGAAACTGATACTATTCGTAAAAAAGTACATCAGAAATATAGTGTGAGAGCCACCACACAAATATAGTTAAATCCATGGTAGTTTAAAATATTTTTACCTACAGATCATATTTTTGTTTACTTGAATTTCCTTTTGTTGCACAACTACAAAGCTTTCCGACAAAGTTTTGAGTGTACGAATCTAGATACGGTGCTTTGTCATTTGTAGGTCGTTGACAGTTCGAATTGCTTGCTAGAGAATTATACAGCACTTAGACGAACATTCTATGGCGAAAATAAAAATGACTTAAAAATGTTCGGTGGACGGTATAATGGAGGAAGAACAGCAGTAAATACAAACGTAATACCTTTGTTCATCTTCAGGTTTGTGTCGCTGTTGTCAGAGGTGTCGAGGGCACTGCAGACGTTCAATAAATGAGTAAGATACGAGCATATTGTATGCAGGGCAAATTAAATTAAACCTAACTTAGTTTCTTGCTTCTCTATTCCACTCTACTATTTCTACAACTGGATTGTATGTAGAACAAATTTGATCCCTGAATAAATGTTTCTATCACTGAATATCGATAGTGTCGTCTTAGTTCTTAGTAATTGTCTTACTGCATGTCTTCTGACATTTGGATGGAGCTCGATGTGTGACGATTTAATAACATGACAGAGGGTTACATTTGCATGCAGTGAGTGGAACTGAAGACGTCGTCCTCTGGTAGTATCCGTATCACCACCCTTACGAAGTAGTCGAGCTCCAGAGAGCGCGAGTCTCGTGGTGACGCGCCGGTGGCTCCTTTAAATGAATCTTCTTCCGAAGAGGACCTAACGGCCTTCGGCACGCCATGTATGATGGACAAGGGCAACATCGATACCGCATTCAACATAATCTTCATTGATCACAATTCACTTTTGACAAAATTCATAAGGCTGCTGGAAACTTCTATCGTAGACGTTTTCGCACTTCCACAGACATTTGATGGAGATACCCGTGTCTGCCAAACCTTCATTAGCCTCATTTTATCGCGCTGTTTCATTTCGAAGCGTCTTTCTTTTAATTTTATTCGTAGAGAAATCTTTCCTATTTCTCTCATTGCTCTATTTAAGATTCTTGGCCTTCGGGTCGTTAATTTATAAGTTTCAAAAGGATAGTTTCTATTTTATTGTTGGGTCGGGGTGATTTTCCAAGTAACGATTTCAACAAAGGACATCTCCGTCTAGGTTAATAGGTTTTCTCTAGATTTAGTTTCCTTAAAAGTAGTTTTTCATGTGGCTGAGAAAACGTAATGTTTTGTAATTTGCTTTCGGAATTAATTCTTTGATGATGCCTCTCTTCGACCTAACATTTCCAAAATATTCAAAATATACGCACACAGTAAAATCGAGTCAGATACCTACAAAGAATCGCTGTTTTGCTTTAAGATTTTGGTAGCTGTTGCTCTTACTCAACGCTGCAAAGCTTCTCATTAATACACAGGATTGAGAATTTGCTTTCTATATTTTTCCCTACATGGAAAAAATCGTAAAATTTTCTTTTAATGATTATTAATAGTATTTGAAGAATTATGGTTGAAAAAGGTGATACACACAAACAAATGTTTTGCTTACAATTCTCTATTTATTCAGAAATATTCTTCTGCAAAATATTTCTTCATTAGTCTGTTCGTTAGGTTTAACTAACGTTCTCAATTCTGGAAACTCAAACATACATTTGTTATAAGAATACATTTGTTGTATAAACCATTTTACGATTGCTAGTTTGAAAATACGAACAGTAAAGACTTTTGTTTCGTAGCCTATAACAGTTATATAAGGTTTCCTTTTAAATTATAGATTGCAGCGATCAGTCGTCCTTTTTAAATTTTATTGGGAATCTAGATTTCAGCTAGAAGCTAGGAATTCTCAATGCACTATTATTTTTGCCCAATGCATGTAATGCCTGTTGGTAGGGCTTCGTCCACAGTTCATTGAATACTCAATTCAATGAACTATGCCTGAAGCCAAATCACAATCTAAAACATCAGAACAAGTGGTGCACAGAAGTGTTCGAAGGGTCGGCCTGAGACGGTAACTCAAATGTAGGGTGTGGTGAGACAGGCAGCCAAGAGTTGAGGTTAAATAATCGGATGGCAACCCAAACTAGGGACGGCCCAAGGGCCGACCAACAATTTAACCAATTCCCTTCCGTCCCACCAGCGGCACAACGATGGAAACTATCAGCCAAGGACGAGGATACGAAAAGCACTACGTCTTCCGAAATTGGCGTCTAAAAACAGCCATGGGAACAATAACCACTCTAAGCAAAATATGAACCAAACAACTTAACAAGTTGTCGAACTACACACCGTACCGGACAGCATCAATACGACGAGGAACGGTACACTGCCGGAAAACTATGCTAACGACCAGGGCAGGTAACTGGGGCGTTAACGGCCACAGGGCATAAAATACCGCTGGTGCACTTCACTGGCAAGTAACAGTCAATTTAATAATTAATCACAATATAGGAAGACGGCTGCAAGACTTGGCCGCCTCCAACACATCAGACATTGCTGCTAGCCCGAACGGCCCAAGGACCAGCAACCTGCAAATGAACGAAGAGATGTCACAATAGTTGAGGCTTCATAACAGGTTAACTGATTACTCATCTTCAGCGCCCAAGTTTGGTAGGCAACGAACTTTGTCGCTCTCTCAGCTAGCACCTCACGATCTGACAGCGCGTGCACGCCGCCAAAGGTCTCAGCCTGGCCTCGCGTCGCTGCTCCGTCCAAACCGACTGACCAGCACACACACCACCACCACCCGGAAATACTAGCGGTCACACCAAAGATAGTACGACAGTACTAGTATCGATAAGCGCTGCTGCTGCCACTCAAGGAGGCAAGCCAGCAACTTCGTTACGCCAGTAAGCAAGAAAGAAACAAGACGCCACTCGATGTGACAAAATGCCAAACAACAAACGGCATGAACACGAGCCGCACACGGCTCGAAAGTATTTGTTACCATTCTGTTACAATATTGTTAATGCCCAGAGGCGGCTCAAAATCTTATATCGTAATCCTGGAAACGAGTATTTAAAAGTAAGCAAGAAAGAAACAAGACGCCACTCGATGTGACAAAATGCCAAACAACAAACGGCATGAACACGAGCCGCACACGGCTCGAAAGTATTTGTTACCATTCTGTTACAATATTGTTAATGCCCAGAGGCGGCTCAAAATCTTATATCGTAATCCTGGAAACGAGTATTTAAAAGTATCGTTGCCTTTCCTGTTCGAAAAACTGCTTATGGCAAAGAGACTCACCACGCTGGTGAAATACTGAACGTGTACACCTTAAAAAAATGTTTTGCCATTCCTGTTTGAGTAAGTGCTAATGCCAAAATGGCTTCAGACTCTCTAATGCTAAACTCGTAAAATTTCGAATATTGTTAGCTTCTTGATTGAAACGTTGCTAATACCAAAGAGCTTCTCCAGTTTTGTGAAATGCTGAATCTGTAAATTTAAAAAAAATGGAAGTATCCTTCGGTTACTAAATTGATAGCCCCAAAAGCACCCTCAAGTTATTTTAATCGTAATCTTGAACTGGCAAAATTTTTCTAAGTGGGGGCCACCTTCCTTGAAGTGTACTGTCTAATGTATGGTTCTCAGACTGTATGGTAATGCACTTTTCTGCAATTGTAGAGAAGTCATATTTCCCTGGTAGGGCACTCGAGTTGTACTTTCACGAACTTTGAACGGGTTATTATGAAAAGCCATTACTTATCTTCTAAAAAAATAAGAATACTATTGCAATTGCCTAAAAGGGCGTTAAAACCGGCTTACGGGACTTGTTAACTTGCCTTAAACTTCTGTCAGGGCTTCATTATTGTATGTTTGATCTTTTTAGTTTGTCGCCCTGCCATCAATCTGACTATTGATTTTTATGATAAAGATATTTTAAGTATATCTAGTTAAATAAAGGTTTGCCATCTACTGTGAATCAACTAAAGTTTTTCCGTAAACTCAGCCTTCACCTTCCTCCTGCCCGTTATGTTTTTGACATATTTGGAAATTTGTGGTAAGTTCCTGTGAGACCAAACTGCTGAGGTCATCAGTCCCTAGGCTTAAACATTACTTAATCTAACTTAAACTAACCTAATCTAAGGACAACACACACACACCCATGCCCTAGGGAGGACTCGAACCTCCGATGGGGGGAGCCGCGCGAACGGTGGCAAGGTGCCCCTAGACCTCGCGGCTACCCAGCGCGGCATTTATCATATCCTGCAGCAGCCACTGAGATCTCCATTACACTGAAGAGGCAACACGGCGTGACACGGGCTCTACTAATGTCTGAAGAAGTGCTGAAGGGAACTGATACCATGAATCCATAGGTCTATCCATAAATCCATGATTACGAGGTGGTTTCCGAGCGGTTTTAGGCCCTTCAGTACGGAACCGCGGGACTGCTACGGTCGCAGGTTCTAATCGTGCCTCGGGCATGGATGTGTGTAATGTCCTTAGGTTAGTTAGGTTTAAGTAGTTCTAAGTTCTAGTGGACTGATGACTTTACAAGGCATCCCATATATGCCCAACAATCTTAATGATTGGGGAGTTTGGTCGCCAGTGTCCTGCTTAAATTACAAAAGTCGTTCGTAATGCACAATGGACATGAATGAATGGTAGTGATAAGACAGGATGGTTTCGTACGTCTCACCTGCCAGAATCGTATCAGGGGTCCCATATTACTCCAACTGCAAACGTCCCACACAATTACAGAGCCTCCACCAGCTTGCATAGTTACTTGCTGACATGCAGGTCTATAGATTCATGAGCATGTCTCCATACCCGTACACATCGATCCGCTCGATACAATATGAAACGTCTCCTCCGATCAAGCAACATGTTTCCAGTCATCAACAGTCCATCGTCGATGTTGACGGGCTTAGGCAAGCGTAAAACTTTGTTGGGTACAGTCATCAAGGGTACAAGAGAGGCCCTTTGGCTCCGAAGGCCCATATTGATGATGTTTCGTTGAATGGTTTGCACGCAGACACTTGTTGATCGCCCAGCATTGAAATATATATCAATTTGCGGAATGGTTGTCACGTTTAACGGTTCATTTCAGTCGTCGTTGGTCCCGTTCTTGCAGGATCTTTTTCAGGCCGCAGCGATGTCGGACATTCGATGTTTTACCGGATCCCTGATATTGACGGTACACTCGTGAAATGGTCATATGGGAAATCCCGACTTCATCGTCACCTCGGAGATGCTGTGCCCGTCGCTCTTGCGCCGACTATAACATCACGTTCAAACTCACTTAAATCTTGGGAATCTGCCATTGTAGCAGACGTAATCGATCTAACAATTGCACCACAGCGCCGTATTCTGCCTGTTTGCATACCTCTCTATTTGAAAACGTATGCCTATGCCCGTTTCTTTGGCGCTTCAGTGTATAACGAATGCATCCAATTCAGCTCGTTGACTGAAAACATATAAACCTAGGGATGCGTGGGACTATTTCATCTCCAAGGAAATACTAGATGACGTCATCAGCTGCATAGATATAACAGGCTGAAGAGTGGCTGCTTCACTTGGAGAAACATGGGAAACGTTTGACTTGATGGAATTGAGAGTTTCCGTGGTCTTTTACTGCTGATGGTGTTGAGAATAGTACGGATATCGCTATAAGAGATTGTCGAATTAAGAGGCAAGTCCTATATATAAGGTCACACTCTCAGTAAATAGATTGGAGGATGTAAGAGGAATAATAAGATTCGATGACAGGGATTCGTTTCTTGAAAAATGTAGAAACTGAATGATTCCTAACAGTTCGATCAAGGTGAAAACGGTCACTTCCATTCAATGGAAGAGGCGTCGTTACCCAGCATAAGCCCTCTAAACCCTCAAAGTACGGCATACAGGTATTTTGGTTTGCGATGTTACATCTGCATATACGTTGGATGGAATTCTGTAAACGAGTAAAAGCACCATCTAGAAATATTACAGTTGACGAAATTATTCGCTAGTAATCAGCTGCTGAAGAGATGTTTCATAAGAAAATTACAGTGGTGAGGTCAATTAAATAAATTAATTCAGAAATCCCCAGTGAGATGAAACCTTTCACCTCAAGAGCAATGCTATCCTTGTTATTTCCCCTTACAGGTCATATCACATTGGAGAGTGATGTCCCCAAAAATAAAAATAAATCAGTAGTTCTCATTAATACAGTGCATCAAAACAAAGACATCGATCAAACTCACGTAAAAGAAAATCCAGATATGACAAATCTGTTTAATTCTGCCAAGGGTAGAGTAAATCAATTGGACTGTAAGGTTCGATATTGCTTCTGCAAGAGACAAGAAAAGAGATGGTCCCGAATGAGATTTTCAATCTGCGGCGGAGTGTGCTCTGATATGAAACTTCCTGGCGGGTTAAAATTATGTGCCAGGCTGAGATTTGAACTCAGGACACTTGCCTTCCTTCGGAAAGAGTTCTACCAAGTATTTTTACTTAAATTAAATTTTATCAGTATTTCATGTAACACTAAAAACTTCTTGGCAAATTAAAACTACGTGCCGGACTAGGAATTCAATCCAGGACCTTTGCCTTTAGCGGGCAATAATCTAATAACTAAGCTACCCATGCATCACTTACAACCGTTTTCAGCTTTATTTCCACCAGCACTTCATCTAGAACACCCCGACGTTTACAAAAGTTCTCCTGCAATACTTGCGGGACTAGCTGTCTCGGAAGGAAGACTATTACCGAGACATGGCTCAGCCACAGCCTGTGTGATGTTTCCAGAATGAAATTTTCACTGTGCAGTGTACTATGCGACGATACGAAACTTCGTGGCAGATTAAAAGTGTGTACTCAACCGGGTCTCAAACCCCGATGGTTTGGCTATGTCATGTATCAGCAACGTTCTTGCTTCCAGGAGTGCTAGTCCCGCAAGTTTGGCAAGAGAATTTCTGTGCAGGTCAGAAGATAGGAGATGAAGTACTGGCGGAAGTAAAGCTGTAAGGATGGGTCGTGAGTCGTGCTTGGGAGACTCAGTTGGTAGGTCATTTACTCGCGAAAGGCAAAAGTCCCGAATTCGAGCCTCGCTCCGGCACACAGTTTTAATTTGCCAGCTTGTTACATAGTTAATTAGGAATTCTTTTGTTGAAAATGTGTGTTACCTTTAACACTATCCCACAGACACTGATATGTGATATAAAAGCAAATCGTCTTTCACGTCTCACATGCTCCTGTCACCATCAGATGCGGGCACTTCAGAACACGAGTGCTTGGCGCCACCAGAAGATCGCTGCCTTGTATAATCGAGGAAACTTTGATCTTAATACAACCTTCTTGTACTACAACTTGTAGATTGCTGCACAGTTAAAAACGTAACAGAGTTTTAAATTAATTATTTTCAACATTTAACATAGTGAAAAATTCTAAAATTCTTGTAAAATACGTCGGCAGCGTGCAAAGTGCGATGTATACATTGTGGTGGAGATTAATACATCGAAACATGTTGTAGTACTCAGTTCAATTAATGTGAAGTCACAATATCGCAAAAATACGTCTTCATTGTAAAAGAAATGGTGAATAAATTTCTACATATACGTATATTTGGCAATTTACTGACCAAAATTCTAAAGTACGCACCCCCAATGTTAGATTTCGATGTCTAATAACAGATGACGTAGAATGTAGGCCTAATAATTCGATGCCCTAAAACTGAGCTCACCTGGCTTATAACTTCATAAAAATTTGTGTTTGCTTAAAAATACTGCTCTACGATACAGGCAAACTTAATGTGAGTTACTAGGCCCACTCTTGATGCAAGCCACAAAACAATCTCAAAGTATAAACTCTCGCATTTAAATTGTTCTCTAGCACCAATTGAAAAGCGACAGTGATAATGTATTATGTTATTCACTAAAAGAAACGTCATTAGTGATAACGATTGAAAATTACTGCTATTAGTACAAATAACAGTGGTCTACTGAAGGCTGTGTAAATAACAACATTTTGCAATCAAAATGACTCTCCAACAGCTTTTATTTTGTACAGTATTATTGCTCACAGTATTCTAAAAATATGTCAGCAATATTAAAAATGCAATGTTCATGTTACAGCAGTATCCAAATACGTGAAGGAAGTATTCAATCTATACATTTGCTTTTTTTGAAACTATGGGTTACGAAAATAAAAATCTGTAACCCACTACATCATCACAAGCACAAGCAGAACCCAACTGCCATAATAGGGAAGAGAGGAATAAGGTAATTTTTATTATCAAATATCCGTTGTTGGTTTATTTGTAAACACGTGACCAATATGGAAATAGAAATCTGACATTTATAAAATACCATTACGCTTAGTAAACACAAAATATTGTTGCAACCAAAATTTGTATGTAACCCATTAGATTACATATTCATAAACAAAATTGCTATGAGTATTCAATTTCACATGTTTTGCAAGCACAATGAACCATCAAAAATATGCCTGACATAAGAGTTTATAGACCACCTTCCGAGGCACAAAGTGCTAAATAAATGCTACGACATGTATTAAAGTGAATTTTACTCTCGATAATGTACAAATACGCAGATGCGGAAGTTGTCACGTCCTAAAATTTAGTGGATCACAACCAGAAACTACGTTATTGATTCTACCACCCTATTATGCCGCCTCTGATGAAATATACGCTTAATATCAAGCCCTCAATAACGTGTGCCATTTTATGATTTTCAGTATGCAAAGACCAAACAAATGGCTGTGAACATTGCGAGATACGGTACCTCAACAGTGCACTGTAACACTATGACGGTGCTGGTTTCAAGAGATGAAGATATCGACATCGTAATAACTGGAAAACAGCGTAGAAATAGCGTGATTATAGCAGCAATAGCGGTGAGGAATTAACAATGATGGTTGAAGTGACATAATTATATTCCATAACAGAGCAGCTGAAATGAAAAATGCAAGTCATCATGCACATACCTAAAGTGTGTCCCACTGGGATGATATACATGATCCAAACACTAGTGGTCTCCAGATAGGTAATGCCATGTTCTTTGCCCAAAGAAGACTTTAAAAAGTTTCCTGTGGTCACATGTTTGGACAATTTACAAAACCTATAAACCGATTACCAATAATGTTGGCCATTCCTGGGCTTGTTATCTGATAGAACTCATTTTATAGTTTCAGTGTAGCGATGGGAGCTAAGTGTCTTACACGAAAAAATAATGATGCCTTATGATATATATATATATATATATATATATATATATATATATATATATATATATCAGTTCAATATGCGTAGCGGCATTTGTTTAGTATGTATACCATTGGAAGGTGGCCATACAATGGTGTACTTACAGAGAAGTTCTGCTTTAAGCGTCAGTGTCGTTGATTGCGCATCAGGTGTCAACCATTAGGAATCGGGCGTCAGATGTCTGGCGTCAGGTGTTAGACCTTTGGCATCATATGATAGGGTTAGGCAGTATGTATTTTGTGTTTAGTGCGACTGCTGACAGCTGTCTGGGACAACTATTGAACTATAATGCATGTGATCGGCTTTGGTATGAGTACATGCACTAACTGGGTTGCTTCCACAAAATACCATCACGTAGTCCACCAACAAATATATATATTTCTTTTTTTGTAAACACAACTGTATATTTAATATTCACTTATTTTCCATGTCCTCTGTAACAAGCTTCAGGTAATTATTTGACATTCGAAGAATGGGAGAGATAATACTGGAAGAATGAGTTCTCACTTGCTTACTGCATTGACTCATTGAATGCATCTTCGTTTGTTTACTGCGTACTGAAACTGATAAAAATAAACAGTTCTTTAAAGAAATTAATAAAATATTATTCATACCCACCAGATTCTTTTAGTAAGAAACATTTCAGCATGGATATATGCAAACTATGGACAGGGCCTCAAATGCCCTGTGTATACATCCAAGCTTATTTTCAGTACCATGCTTCCTAATGTTAAAAGTGGCATGACCGAGTACTTTCCCCGTATTTCCACATTCAAGAGCATGGTCGTTGATGGAGTGTTAAATCAAAATCTTCCTTCTGTTTTCTAAGTGAATACACATCCAATGACAATCAAGATTCAAGTCACATCGAGAAAATATATTTAGACAATGGTATCGAATGCTTCTTCAAAGTTCATAAATACTGATGTGTCAATACCATACCGGAAGAAGATCCCTAAAGATGATCAAAGTTTTATTACAGTCGCAGAATCTGATATTAACCCAAAAGAACTTGAAGAATTATAATACGCAGCCAGTTTTCACTGACCTGCATGAATTACAACATTCTGAAATGACCGTCATTATCTTCTACTTACACATCTCCGAACATACACCATAGTCACTGGGATGTGCGTGGTGAAGTGTACACTATACCACTATTAGTCATTTTCTTTCATGTTCCACTCAAGAACAGAGCAAGCCAAAAACGACTATCTGTATGGCTCTGTATCAACCCTACATCCTCGTTTCTTATTTTCGTGGCACGTGAACTCTATGTTTGCGCCCGTAGAATCGTTTGACACTTAGCTTTAAATGCCTGTTCTCTAAGTTTTCTCAAGAGTGTTCCTCGGAGAGAACATCGCTTTCCATCCAGGTATTCCCATTTGAGTTCCCGAAGATTTTTCGTAGGACTTGGGTGTTTCGTGAAAGTTCGGGACAAATCTTTCTCTGAGTTACTTCAGTATCTTCCTTTACTCTGACCTGGTACGGATCTAAAACACTCGAGCAGTACTAAAGAATAGATCGCACTAGCGTCCTATATACAATCTCCTTTATAGATGAACCACACGTTCCAACAACCTTCCTAATAAACCGCCATCGACCATTCGCCTTTCGTACCACAACCCTCCCACTCACATGCTCGTTCCATTTAATGTCGCTTTGCAACGTCATCAGATTGCTGCCCACCCTGACTGCCATATCATTTATTTACATAGGAAATAGTAGCGGTCCTATCACACTTCCCTGGTGCTCTTCCGACGACACGCCTGTCTCTGATGAACACTCGACGCCTAGAACAATATATTGGTTTCTGTAACTAAATAACGAGTCACTCACATATCGCAGAGCCTGTTCTATATGCTCGTACTTTCATTAACGATCTGTGGTATGCCAACGTGACAAATAGTTTCCGGACGTCTACGAATATAGAACTTGCCTGTTGCCCTTCATCCATAGTTCGCAGCATATCAAGTGAGAAAAGGGCATAGTTTCGCATAGGTGAAGCATTCTGGAAGCGTACCAACTCGTGGAGATAAGCTTCCTGGTCTCATGAACATTAATCAATTTCGACCTGAGAATATATTCAAGAGTTCTGCAACGAACCGATTGGTCTGTCCGTTCTTTTACCCTTCTTGCATGCAGGACGCACATGCCCTTTTTCCCAGTCGCTTGGGATTTAGCGCTGGGCGAGAGACTCGTGATAAATGCAAGATATGGAAGGAGCCAATGCCGTAGAGTACTCTCCGTAAATATAATTGGAATTTCATTCGGACATGTTTATTGCGATTAGTATGTCGTCCTAACGGGAGTCTGTTCGACGGTCATACGACAACATACCGGGTGATCAAAAAATCGGTATAAATTTGAAAACTTAATAAACCATGGAATAACGTATAGAGAGGTAAAATTGACACACATGCTCGGAATGACATGGGGTTTTATTAGAACCGAAAAGAAACAAAGTTCACAAAATGTCCGACAGATGGCGCTGGACAGCAAACGTCAGTGACTAAGCATGTCAATCGTGTATAAAAGGAGCTGTAATGAGAGAGAGAATCAGATGTGCCAGCAGTCGCAGCATGTTGACGTTACCTGAAAAGGTGCTTTTAGTGAAGCTGTATTATCAGAATGTGGAATGTGCTAGTTCAGCGTTACGGTCCTATCGCCATAGGAAGGGGATTCAAACGGGTGAAGGTCCGTTGACCAATGCAGCTGTGGCGAGAATGATTTCGAAGTTCGCAGCCACGGGGTTGTTTAGACGATAGATCACGTAGTGGCCGACCGAGCACAAGGCGTAGGCTGCTGAGACAGTTCAGGAAGAAATGGAGACTGCAGCTGGTTCGTCTATGCACGGGGAAGTCAGCGCTCGTGCAGTCACAAGTCGCAGCGGCATTCCATACACTACTGTTTGGTTGGCACTGAGGCGTACCCTCCGATGCTATCCGTACAAAATCCATCGACATCATGAACTGTTTGTTACCTGGCGATTTAGTGAAGCGGAGGGCATTTGCGGTGTGGGCGTTTCAAAATATGGCGGAAGATGATGAATGGTTGAATGACGTGTTGTGGACTGACGAAACTCATTTCACGCTCCGAGGGTCTGTTAACGCCCACAGCTGCAGAATTTGGGCTACCGAAAATCCTAGAACTGTCGTGGAAACTCCATTGCACGACGAGAAAGTCACGGTATGGGTTGGATTTACCACATCTACCGTTATCGGGCCTTTTTTCTTCGAGGAAATGCGTGATTCTGCTTTTGTAACTGCTACCGTGACGGGTGAGAGGTACGCCTATATGTTACAGAATCGCATCATCCCCAGCCTGGCTGATAAACACCTGCTGGAACGTACGATGTTTGTGCAGGATGGCGCTCCACCCCATATTGCTAGACGCGTGAAAGATCTCTTGCGAGCGTCGTTTGGTGATGATCGTGTGCTCAGCCGCCACTTTCGTCGTGCTTGGTTTCCCAGGTCCCCAGACCTCTCAGTCTGTGCGATTATTGCTTTGGAGTTACCTGAAGTCGCAAGTGTATCGTGATGGACCGACATCTCTAGGGATGCTGAAAGACAACATCCGACGCCAATGCCTCACCATAACTCCTGACATGCTTTAAGTGCTGTTCTCAACATTATTCCTCAACTACAGCTATTGTTGAGGAATGATGGTGGACATATTGAGCATTTCCTGTAAAGAACATCATCTTTGCTTTGTCTTACTTTGTAAAGCTAATTATTGCTATTCTGATCAGATGAAACGCCATCCGTCGGAAATTTTTTGAACTTTTGTATTTTTTTTTTTTCGTTCTAATAAAACCCCATGTCATCCAAGCATGTTTGTCAATTTGTACCTCTCTATCTACATTATTCCGTGATTCATTCAGTTTTCAAATTTATACTGATTTTTTGATCACCCGGTATTTGTACTATTCTCCATGTGTCTTAAAGGCGAAATTTAAACTTACGACTTCTGATTTGCTATCTCCAAGTGTCACTCCACATTGTTCAAAGAGTTGCTGAATGGAAGCCATAGAATCGCTTAGTGGTTTTACGTAGGATGGGAATATTCACAGTTCTCGGCCAGAACAATAATACAATGCATCAATGCTATGAACTGTGCAATGGGTACAGAATATGGACTGATAGTATATAAGAGAAAGACAGACGTAACGAGGAGTAACAGAAATAAGTATACTGCGAAATTTATCATCTTTTCTTCCCGTGCTTCTCCTTCTGCTGACTAGGGTTTCCCCTTTTTGTCGCCTCCTTCCGCCTGTGTACCATGTACTGTCGTCCCATATCTCAGGTGGTCGTCCGACTGTCGTTTCCTTTGCAGTTGTTCATGTTTAAAATGTAACCAGTCTTGCGCGGTCATCCTTTCCACAAGACCCAATTCGTCCTTTTATTTATGTGTCATATTTCACACTGATCCCTTATCGACACTATTGTTCTCGTCTCGCACATTATCACTCCTCGGATCCTTCATTTCCATTACCGTTAGCGAATATTTTATCTTTCTCGTTTCCGTTCAAGTTTCTGCTGCATGTGTCATAACAAGACACAGTATTGTTTTATATACTTTTAGTTTCCTCTCATTTGTCCTAAATATTTTGCAGGCAGGAGATAACTTTAGAAAGAACGACCAATATAAACAACCCAAGAGCAAATAATACGACCGGTAGACAAAAATGCTCGGATTAAAAACGCAGGTATGCAGTGTTTCCACTTTACTGTTCCATTTGTACATGGAAGAAGCAACGATGGGGATACAGGAAAGGATGAGGAGTGGGATTAGTATTCGGCGTTAAAGGGAATCGAGGACAAGATTAATTAATTATAGGATTAATGGTATGAACAATCTAATGGGTATAGAAAATGGATTGAGAGTAAACTAAACAAAGACTAAAATAGTGAGGAGTAGCAGAAACATAATGTAAAGATATTTCGCTGCATTTGATGGAAAATAACCCATAACGGACGTAGCAAGGAGTACATAAAATGCAGACTAGAAGATACGTAGAGGGTATTCCGGGGAGAAGTCTGTTGATGTCAAACATAGGTTATAAATTGAGGAAGAGCTTTGTGAGAATGTATGTTGCGAGCACAGCATTGAGTGGCGGGGAATCATGGACAGCGGGAAAACCGGAACAGAAAAGAATCGAAGCGTTTGAGATGAGATGCTACAGAAGAATGTTGAAAATTAGGTGGACTAATATGGTAAGGAATGAGTAGGTGCTGCACAGAACTTATGGAAAACACTGAAAATAAAAAGTGACAGCATAGTAGAATACGTGTTAAGACATCAAGGAATGAGCTCCATGATACTTGAATGAGCTGCAGAACTAAAAAACTCTAAGGGAGGACAGAGACTTGGATACATCCAACAAACAACAGAAGCCATAGTGTGAAATTGCTTCTGACATGAAGGGGCTAGCGCACAGGAGGCTTCGTGGTGGTCCGCATGAAACCAGAAAACTGATGACCCGAAAAAAAAGAGTAGATATTCATACGTCGTATGAATGCGGTGCCATATCGCATCACTGCAAAGGATTTTATGACCATTTATGCCTATTAACTCCTCCTCATGCTACAATGTTTGTCACTGAGTAGGACTGGTTTTGTGATCACGACTATGAATTGTCCCCCTGAGCCTTTGCGGCCTACTTAGGAGAGAAGCGTGCGTGATCGCTAACCATCATCCTCAGCGTTCAACTTCGAAGTATTTTGCAGGATGAGTGGTATAATATACACTTTAAAACCTTATAGGACCTGTACTTAACTATTCTTAGTCTACTGGGAGCTGTTTGAAAGCCGTCGGTTTTCCAACGCCATATTAAGCATGGTAATGTGTTCTGTTTTTGATCTCAACATATTTTTTTCCACTTCTTGTAGGTTCAAAATTGTGTCATATTCTGTGACTTCAGATCGGTCGTACGATATGATGCGGAAGAAAATCGACAGATAGTGACAACGGTGTCAGTCCCATCGCGCCATTGTGTTTTATGTTACATATGGTCATAGACAATTATTTCAGAAAGCTATCAGTAGCACCCTTCGCTTGTAACAGGACGGTTTCCCACTTCTCTTCTATCATCTGTATGTTGTAAACAATAAGGTACATATAAAATATACATCGACAAAACAATACTTTCTGCCTTCAAATTACTGTGAAAACTATTACAAGAATGGTTCACAAAATATCAATATATGTTGACTGAGGTAAAATTAACTGAGTGCAATCCGTTTTGCGATAAGTTCCTCGTCGATTCAGACAAAATTAAATCAAACGAAAAATAGATGGCTCTGATATTTTGTTCACAGTAGAAGGTGACAGAAATCGCCTACGTCGAAAGTGAACAATTAAGACGTTAATGATGCCAGTATTTTAGATGAAATGGATAGGGGTTGACAATAAATTGATATTCGATGTTTATGTCAGCGATGCAGAGCGACATCTGTCACCCTCTCGTCTTCGGCTGAGGAGACAGCCCCTGCGGCTCACGAGCGCGGCTGCCCGCAATACATGCGCAGCACGCTGAGGCCGGGAAGGCGTGTCTAACGACGCAGAAAACTTTATTCTTTATGTGCCACTGCGCTGTCGTCGGCAGGTTTCCTGTCCTCCAGACGGCAGCCAGAGGGCAGACGACACCGCGTTCTCCCCTTTTCCTTTCTCTTACTGGCTGCGTCCTCACCCCACATGTGCTGTCGCCCCTATGACATTCACTTCCTAGCTCGTATTTTTTCCATGCCATCAGTCACAAGATACGCCTCCAAAGAACCACGGCCAGAACGAATGCGTTTTGTACCAAATGCCAGTCTCACTACAGGCATAACACAGAGACTGAAAACTTCAATCAGTGCTATCGCCGTGAGAACAATAAACGGTACTTGCATGTCGCAAAAGCTTCACGCATGGCATACAGGGAAGCTAAAAATTATTGCAATGTTCCTTGAAACAAAATTTTCAGCAAAAGTAAATATGAATGCACACTCATGACATTAACTGAGAGAATGCACACCGGAGTTTTCACTTTGCAAGTTGATTTCACATGCCATCACCAACAATTAACAAATACCTTTTATAAGAGATTGCACCGTTTTCGTCACTGTAGTTGGTATATGTGTGAATGTGTGCGAAACGACAAGGTTACTATTACTCAACCAAAATTCCAACGACAATTCGGACTACTTGTTATGGATCATGAATCTTTTTGAGAGAATATCGACTGCAATTATCCTCTGACATGTCTAGTTCAGGACAAGGTTCGAAGTGAATGACTTAACACTTAGAAAGTAAAAACATTAGTTTCAATACTCGGTCAACAGATGATACTATCGATATCAACAATGTAAACGATGTTTAGAAATGCTTTCAATTGAATCAGTTCACACTAATTGTAGCCTAATGGTTCTTTAAAGGGTATGTGCAAACGAGTTATTATCTATCAAAATAAAATTGTCACAAAAATGTTGGTGACATGGTCTCACTATTGGATGTGGAGTCTCTTCCCTGTACTGTGGAGCAGTTTTATAGCCCTAACCAATTGTAAGTGGGACAGTTGGGTGAACTAAGGGACTATTTAACGATGAAACCTACCAACCCACAAAAGTGAAGTATAAGAAATCAAATGAATGATATTATATTTGAAAATGTAAACCTGGGGCCGCCTCGAGATTAAAAATTACCTGACATAATTAACTCCAGATCGTGAAATTCGTTATCATTACTTTTAGTTCTTTTCATTCATTTATATTTTAGCTTAATATCATCATCTTCAAAGCATTGAAAGTTCCAGGCCTATCAAAACACATAACAACAAATACAAACATCATTAAAAAGTACAAAGAAAAATCTGTATTACTATGCAATAGTCCAGAACAAATAAGTGCAGAAAACAAGATGTATTGTGATAACTGCAATAGATACTGTCATAATGAAGGGTGCTTAAAACTTCCCCAAGTAGCTTGTAATACAGCTCATAAGTGTAAAAAATGCAGAAAGATGTGAGATCTAAAGAACATAAATGTGACTTTGAACTTTGCAGAAACTAATAAATTAGTGAAAATTGGAAATCATATGTGTTCAATACAATACAGATTGCAAAAAGGTGGTTTTTGTGAAAGAAAATTTGGTTAGGATTTTATAGTTCAAAGATGCCCAAATTGTAATGAAGGTGGTTATTTGATTAATGGGGCATTAAAAGATTTTTGCATATACCAATGCTAAGAATGTGAAATAATAGTTGCTGGTAAACAGTTTGAGTGTTGCGAGGACAGATTCCTGAACAGAGTGAATTGCACCTATACAGAAAGATACATGTGGTTTGATTATGAAGCTCAACAAGAAACGTAATCATATTCTGGGTCTCATAATAGTTCACTATTTTGGAGAAAATACTTTATAAATTGAAGACACTGATAGATTCTGTAGTTGGATGATAACTGAGGAAAACAAGTATTACGCGATATGATTCACAATTCATTTTGAAGTACTGTGTAGAAAAAACTAAACTTCTCCAGAACAGGCCATGAAGGCCCTAGGTACCGACCAGCCACCATGTCATCCTGAGCCCATAGGCGTCACTAGATGCAGATATGGAGGGGCATGTGGTCAGCACACAGCTCTCCTAGCTGTATGTCAGTTTCCGAGACCAGAGCCACTATTTCTCAATGAAGTAGCTCCTCAGTTTGCCTCAGAAGGACTGAGTGCACCCCGCTTGCCAAAAGTACTTGGCAGACCGGAAGGTCACCCATGAAAGTGCTAGCCCAGTCCAACAGCACTTAACTTTGGCGATCTGACAGGACCTAGTGTCACCACTGTGGCAGGGCTGTTGGCAGTACTGTGTTGAAGATACGTTAAAACCACATACTATCTACACGGGAACTAAATTAATGGTATTGGAGATAAAACAGGTAGGTCTAAAAATTATAGAAAGCAGCAATCAGGTACCTGGCCCACTAAGTAGTTTCCAAAAACATTTCTTCTGAAAGAATTGAAGAAAGGACATTTTTCCACACTTATTCAATGCACAGGAAAATTAAAATTACATAGACCAATTGCAGATACTCGATATTATTGTGCTGACACTATGAAACCGAAAGATAGAGAAGCATTCCCCAAATCCCATAGCTTCAGAGTTAAAGGAAGTCATGTGTTCAATATGAAGAAAGAAATTAATGAGTTCTATAATTCTGATGTAGATATTTTGAGAAAATGTTGTATCACATTAAGAAAACAATTTCTGGAGATAGCATATATTAATCCATTCTGTTATTTAACAACTGCAGATGTTTATATGGCTATTTGCAGCTCCAAATATTAGCCTGAAAATACACTCCTGGAAATGGAAAAACGAACACATTGACACCGGTGTGTCAGACCCACCATACTTGCTCCGGACACTGCGAGAGGGCTGTAAAAGCAATGATCACACGCACGGCACAGCGGACACACCAGGAACCGCGGTGTTGGCCGTCGAATGGCGCTAGCTGCGCAGCATTTGTGCACCGCCGCCGTCAGTGTCAGCCAGTTTGCCGTGGCATACGGAGCTCCATCGCAGTCTTTAACACTGGTAGCATGCCGCGACAGCGTGGACGTGAACCGTATGGGCATGCGGGAGGCCGGGTGGACGTACCGCCGAATTGCTCAACACGTGGGGCGTGAGGTCTCCACAGTACATCGATGTTGTCGCCAGTGGTCGGCAGAAGGTGCACGTGCCCGTCGACCTGGGACCGGACCGCAGCGACGCACGGATGCACGCCAAGACCGTAGGATCCTACGCAGTGCCGTAGGGGACCGCACCGCCACTTCCCAGCAAATTAGGGACACTGTTGCTCCTGGGGTATCGGCGAGGACCATTCGCAACCGTCTCCATGAAGCTGGGCTACGGTCCCGCACACCGTTAGGCCGTCTTCCGCTCACGCCCCAACATCGTGCAGCCCGCCTCCAGTGGTGTCGCGACAGGCGTGAATGGAGGGACGAATGGAGACGTGTCGTCTTCAGCGATGAGAGTCGCTTCTGCCTTGGTGCCAATGATGGTCGTATGCGTGTTTGGCGCCGTGCAGGTGAGCGCCACAATCAGGACTGCATACGACAGAGGCACACAGGGCCAACACCCGGCATCATGGTGTGGGGAGCGATCTCCTACACTGGCCGTACACCACTGGTGATCGTCGAGGGGACACTGAATAGTGCACGGTACATCCAAACCGTCATCGAACCCATCGTTCTACCATTCCTAGACCGGCAAGGGAACTTGCTGTTCCAACAGGACAATGCACGTCCGCATGTATCCCGTGCCACCCAACGTGCTCTAGAAGGTGTAAGTCAACTACCCTGGCCAGCAAGATCTCCGGATCTGTCCCCCATTGAGCATGTTTAGGACTGGATGAAGCGTCGTCTCACGCGGTCTGCACGTCCAGCACGAACGCTGGTCCAACTGAGGCGCCAGGTGGAAATGGCATGGCAAGCCGTTCCACAGGACTACATCCAGCATCTCTACGATCGTCTCCATGGGAGAATAGCAGCCTGCATTGCTGCGAAAGGTGGATATACACTGTACTAGTGCCGACATTGTGCATGCTCTGTTGCCTGTGTCTATGTGCCTGTGGTTCTGTCAGTGTGATCATGTGATGTATCTGACCCCAGGAATGTGTCAATAAAGTTTCCCCTTCCTGGGACAATGAATTCACGGTGTTCTTATTTCAATTTCCAGGAGTGTATAATCTCGTTATTGGATAATGAACGAAAAAGAAAATTATATTAAAGAATTCATATGTTGGTTTAACAGTTTAAACAATAGTAATACCTTGCATGCTCTTAATGATGGAGATGTAAAAATATTTGGTGCAAAGGTAGATGGATTTGATAAACAAATTAATACTGTTTATCAATACCATGGTTGCTTTTTGCATGGTTGTATAAATATTTCAAAACTGAAATGATGAACAATAAAAATAAAGAAACAATGGATGAACTTTCTCAAAAGACTTGAACAAGAAGTACAGAAATACGAAATGTTGAACATAGTTTAGTGGAAATCTGAGAATGTGATTGGCTTAACTCTGCATATTAGAAGCTCAAAAAATTAAAACAGTTACAACAGGTGTAGAACCATTGAATCGAAGAGATGCTTTGTGTTGTGGTCGAACAAATGCGATAAATTTAAGAGCTAAAGCAGATGGTTTTAGCACTAAAGTAAGTTGGGTGAGGTATACAGTCTTTATCCAACTGTATAATATTATGATAATCATCCTGAGCAACTTGAAAGAAAAATATTCAGACAAAGAAGTAATTCTAAAAATTGGCATGGATCTATAAAATGAAAATTATCGGCATTTAGAGGATTCTATGTCCCTGTTTTGCCTATAAGAATAAATGAAAAACTGTTGTTTCCTTCGTGTGTAAAATGTGCAGAAAAGAAGGAAACTCAGTCACAACAATGAAGAAAGAAGTTTTCTTGGAACATGGGTAGCTGATGAAGTAAAACTGGTTGTAGAAATGGGATATAGAATTTTAGATGTCTATGAAGTATTGGACTTTAGAAATAAAAGCCACATGTTACTCAAGAATTATATGAAAGGTTTTATGAAAGCAAAATTAGAAATCAGTCCTCATGGTTTTGAAACTGACGAAGAGTATATCAAAACAGAGAGAGAAGAATTACACATTGACCTATACCCTGATAGAACAATGGAAAACTGAGGGAAATGAGGTGTTGCTAAGATATATCTTAATTCATTATGGGGGAAATTTGGTCAAATACTAAATATGTCTCAAACAAAATATATAACAGATTTTTTAAGTGATACTATGGGATGATCCGTTAGACAACGTAGATATAAATTTTCTTAATGACAATATGGTTCAAAAGAAATACAATTTCAAGAATTATGTGGAAAACAACAAAAGTACAAATATTTTTATAGCTGCATTTACTACATCAAATGAAAGGCTTAGATTGTATGATAGGCTAAATAAACTATGAAAAATGATATATATTTTGATACCAATTCTGTATTATACACTGATGATGCCAAAGTCACTGTAGAAAAAAAGGCTATATGTTGGGTAAAGGTACAGATTAGTTAGGACAAAATTAATAGATAATAAATTGGGCTTTAACTGGACCTCAGTTATTATTATGAAGAAAAGATAGAAGCATAGTGATGAAGGTAAAAGGATTCTCTTTTAACTACAAAAATACTCAAAAGCTGAATGGTGAATCTATGGTAAGATTAAATGACAGTGAAGGGAAGGAAAAAATACTATTAGAATACAGTCAGATCACTAGAGATGTTGGTACCAAAAATCTAGTTAACAAACTCGCAGCAAAAGAATTCTCATTTTTCTATGATAAAAAGTAGTTCTAGAAAATTATGATACAGTGCCTTATGGATGTTAAAATCCTGACTTCTTAAATGTTCTATAATTAAAGATGGTTAAAAATATTCATTGCAAATATTACCTTCAACTTGTCTCTCTCTTGGTTTATAATTTCTATCAGCAAAAATGTCAATTTTAAATTCATCCCACACATTAGTCATATTCATGTAGATGAAAAGTTTATTGGGTTTTTCAATTTTTACATTTATTTTTTTATTGGTAAAATTTTCTATAGTTTATTTTTGCAAGTGGCTGGGTTTTACAATTACATAATCCCCTCACCACCACGAGAGATTTATAGCGGATCCATGTAATACCATCCCACAACATAAGTCCAACACCACCTAGTGCACTTTGTACATAGTGCTGGAGGTGTTCGATGTTGCCGGTTTGTCTCTAGACATCTCTGCGATTATCAGCGTGCAAACAGATCCGAATTTCGCTGTTGAAAACACCGGACGACAATTCTGGGGCGTCCATTCTGTATGATTTCTTGCCTATCTCTAACATAGTCCATAGTGCTGTGGAGTTACGATCTGGTGCTTGTAGATGTCTTCGAGAACAGAGATTCGCATCATGCAACCGTCTCCTAATAGTACAATGCGAAACACGAAGTCCCGTAGCCTTTTATAAAGTCCAGTTCAGTAATGGAGCACTCAGCCAAAACTTTCTTTGACTCAAAAGTTGTAAATTTGATAGTCCTGTGCATCTGTCGAACGTTGATGGCCTGCGCGAAAGTCCTCAAATTTACCTGTAAACTGGAAGCCATTGCATGTCTGCACCACTGCTCTTCGTCTCCAGCGCAAACGTAGAGCAACTTCCCCGGTTGACATATCTTCAGCGCTTAACGTGATGATGCGGAACCGATCACTGCTCGCGATGTCATTCGTGGTGTGATGAATGTTCGATCTAGGGTTCCATAGTCGACACTGTTACAACTCTACTGGTGTTTATTTTCAACTGAAATGCTGCAATACATTCGTGTACGACGTTCTACTCATAGGTAACGCTTGTGGTAACTGTATGTAGGTTTTCAAACAACGTCAGGGATGACCTTCCAGGCGGCAGAGAAACAGTCGCAATAGGAACAGACTTGCGAGGCATATCACAGTGATGCAAATCTTCGGTGTAACGCTGTATGCTTGGCGGAAACAGTCAGTTCGGGACAGGCCCGTGCTGTTGCTGCTGAGGTACTGGTTATCTTAGTATTTTAATGTACCTGTTAAAAATATGGCACTGGACTAATCTGGGACCGTTCTATAGAAATGGCACGAAAATTCCGTTTGAAAAATCATTTTGTATTTAAAGGAGAAAATGGGTGTCGCATGATAGACATGATGAGCACTAATTGTTTTGGCTGACTCCACCTACACAATGGTGGAGCGAACCGGTAAATATCTCCTGAAACACCAGAGAAAATGTGTCTGACGACCCTTAGGAGAGACTTCCTATATATATGTAGGATGATTACAAAATGTATTCCATACTTCGAGAGACCAAAACAATACAAAAATACACGGTAGATATGGAGCACTTGTTCATCTTCGCTACTGGGAAACACCTGTGCTCTGCAGCAAACTCTATAAGAATGACATACAGATTGCAATAAACAAATGAGGATACATTCACTGCAATAAATTAGTGCGAAATCATTCCTGTGTTATTGACCATATAGACAGCACTCAGTAAACATCTGTTAATGTTGTTGCTGTCAAACCGTGTTTGCAAAGCTGGGTAATTGCACTGCAAAAGTTTCGCTTTAATAGAACCAGCGTGTGTTTTGATGCTACCAAACACGTTGACTGGTAGAGGACATCTAGAGTTCGTATTGAATGATGTGACTGTCCTTGTAGAGGAGGTACCATTCCAACAAGGGCTACAGATGTTCATGCATGATGGAGTACTAGCCAGTATTCTCCGGAATCACCGAAAACACTCCGAGCACATATTTAATGCGGAATGGATTTGTTGTTCCACGGTTCTTAATCCCTTTCATTTTTGGTTTTGGGATAATTGAAGTGTTAGGTGTACACAAGCCTCACTGATGATGTACATACACAACAGAAACGCGTCATCATGGCCTCCCAGCGGATCCGTCAACAATCTGGAGTTTTTCGAAGACCTTATGGTTCACTAAGGCTTAGAACAAAAACGTGCATTGCTATGAGTCGACACCATATTGAGCACCTTGTTTAGCGATGGCTTATAATCACTGGTTGAATGTAATAGCAAACAGATTACATTAAAGGCTCTGCTGTGTCACAATAACTGAGTAGTGTGTTCTCATTAGCATACTCAATTGTTTAGTGTATCCTGAAGGTCGTTGGTAACAGCAAGGAGCTTGTAGTAGAGATGTGTTTCATATTAGTGAAGATGAACAAATTCTCATAGCTCCCAAGCTATGAGTTTTACTGCCCATCTTTAGTGAAAAATGTTTTGTTGTTTTGTCCACTCTTAAAACAAGAAATACCTATTATCAACACCCTGTATGTACAGCACATGAACTATCTAATAAACCACGTGCTGTTATCTTGAATCAGACCATATGTAGTATTCAATATGACTGTGTCCCTTGAATTACGCACCCAAATTTCCCGATAGTATTGCTGCATCTGCAAATAAATTCCAGTTCAATTAACAGATGTGCTTGTTCAAGGCGAAAGAATCAGGCGACGGAATGACTGCAGATAATTGAACATAGGTTATGGTCATTCTTTGATCGGAAGCTGCCTGTAGTATCGGGACTTTAGAGGATCTCCGCCACTTCGGTTTTACGGCAATAAATTGTGAGTTGTATGTAATTTCAGCAAAATAGTAAAAGCAGAATGGGTGCGCCTCAGCACATTGTTGTTGTTGTTGTTGTGGTCTTCAGTCCTGAGACTGGTTTGATGCAGCTCTCCATGCTACTCGATCCTGTGCAAGCTTCTTCATCTCCCAGTACCTACTGCAACCTACATCCTTCTGAATCTGCTTAGTGTATTCATCTCTTGGTCTCCCTCTACGATTTTTACCCTCCACGCTGCCCTCCAATGCTAAATTTGTGACCCCTTGATGCCTCAAAACATGTCCTACCAACCGATCCCTTCTTCTAGTCACGTTGTGCCACAAACTTCTCTTCTCCCCAATCATATTCAATACCTCCTCATTAGTTACGTGATCTACCCACCTTATCTTCAGCATTCTTCTGTAGCACCACATTTCGAAAGCTTCTATTCTCTTCTTGTCCAAACTGGTTATCGTCCATGTTTCACTTCCATACATGGCTACACTCCATACAAATACTTTCAGAAACGACTTCCTGACACTTAAATCTATACTCGATGTTAACAAATTTCTCTTCTTCAGAAACGATTTCCTTGCCATTGCCAGTCTACATTTTATATCCTCTCTACTTTGACCATCATCAGTTATTTTACTCCCTAAATAGCAAAACTCCTTTACTACTTTAAGTGTCTCATTTCCTAATCTAATCCCCTCAGTATCACCCGATTTAATTTAACTACATTCCATTATCCTCGTTTTGCTTTTGTTGATGTTCATCTTATATCCTCCTTTCAAGACACTGTCCATTCCGTTCAACTGCTCTTCCAAGTCCTTTGCTGTCTCTGACAGAATTACAATGTCATCGGCGATCCTCAAAGTTTTTACTTCTTCTCCATGAATTTTAATACCTACTCCGAATTTTTCTTTTGTTTCCTTTACTGCTTGCTCAATATACAGATTGAATAACATCGGGGAGAGGCTACAACCCTGTCTCACTCCTTTCCCAACCACTGCTTCCCTTTCATGCCCCTCGACTCTTATAACTGCCATCTGGTTTCTGTACAAATTGTAAATAGCCTTTCGCTCCCTGTATTTTACCCCTGCCACCTTCAGAATTTGAAAGAGAGTATTCCAGTTAACGTTGTCAAAAGCTTTCTCTAAGTCTACAAATGCTAGAAACGTAGGTTTGCCTTTTCTTAATCTTTCTCCTAAGATAAGTCGTAAGGTTAGTATTGCCTCACGTGTTCCAACATTTCTACGGAATCCAAACTGATCTTCCCCGAGGTCCGCTTCTACCAGTTTTTCCATTCGTCTGTAAAGAATTCGCGTTAGTATTTTGCAGCTGTGACTTATTAAACCGATAGTTCGGTAATTTTCACATCTGTCAACACCTGCTTTCTTTGGTATTGGAATTATTATATTCTTCTTGAAGTCTGTGGGTATTTCGCCTGTCTCATACATCTTGCTCACCAGATGGTAGACTTTTGTCATGACTGGCTCTCCCAAGGCCATCAGTAGTTCTAATGGAATGTTGTCTACTCCCGGGGCCTTGTTTCGACTCAGGTCTTTCAGTGCTCTGTCAAACTCTTCACGCAGTATCTTATCTTCCATTTCATCTTCATCTACATCCTCTTCCATTTCCATAATATTGTCCTCAACTACATCGCCCTTGTATAAACCCTCTATATACTCCTTCCACCTTTCTGCCTTCCCTTCTTTGCTTAGAACTGGGTTGCCATCTGAGCTCTTGATATTCGTACAAGTGGTTCTCTTCTCTCCAAAGGTCTCTTTAATTTTCCTGTAGGCAGTATCTATCTTACCCCTAGTGAGACAAGCCTCTACATCCTTACATTTGTCCTCTAGCCAACCCTGCTTAGCCATTTTGCACTTTCTGTCGATCTCATTTTTGAGACGTTTGTATTCCCTTTTGCCTGCTTCATTTACTGCATTTTTATATTTTCTCCTTTCATCAATTAAATTCAATATTTCTTCTGTTACCCAAGGATTTCTATTAGCCCTCGTCTTTTTACCTACTTGATCCTCTGCTGCCTTCACTACTTCATCCCTCAGAGGTACCCATTCTTCTTCTACTGTATTTCTTTCCCCCATTCCTGTCAATTGTTCCCTTATGCTCTCCCTGAAACTCTCTACAACCTCTGGTTCTTTCAGTTTATCCAGGTCCCATCTCCTTAAATTCCCACCTTTTTGCTGTTTCTTCAGTTTCAATCTGCAGTTCATAACCAATATACTGTGGTCAGAATCCACATCTGCCCCTGGAAATGTCTTACAATTTAAAACCTGGTTCCTAAATCTCTGTCTTACCATTATATAATCTATCTGATACCTATTAGTATCTCCAGGATTCTTCCAGGTATACAACCTTCTTTTATGATTCTTGAACCAAGTGTTAGCTATGATTAAGTTATGCTCTGTGCAAAATTCTACAAGGCGGCTTCCTCTTTCATTTCTTCCCCCCAATCCATATTCACCTACTATGTTTCCTTCTCTCCCTTTTCCTACTGACGAATTCCAGTCACCCATGACTATTAAATTTTCGTCTCCCTTCACTACCTGAATAATTTCTTTTATCTCGTCATACATTTCATCAATTTCTTCATCATCTGCAGAGCTAGTTGGCATATAAACTTGTACTACAATAGTAGGCATGGGCTTTGTTTCTATCTTGGCCACAATAATGCGTTCACTATGCTGTTTGTAGTAGCTAATCCGCACTCCTATTTTTTTATTCATTATTAAACCTACTCCTGCATTACCCCTATTTGATTTTGTATTTATAACCCTGTAATCACCTGACCAAAAGTCTTGTTCCTCCTGCCACCGAACTTCACTAATTCCCACTATATCTAACTTTAACCTATCCATTTCCCTTTTTAAATTTTCTAACCTACCTGCCCGATTAAGGGATCTGACATTCCACGCTCCGATCCGTAGAATGCCAGTTTTCTTTCTCTCAGCACATATAATATAGAAAAAAAAAGAGTGTTGCTAATCTCAAATATATTGTGGAGAAGAAATTGATTAAGCAATAACTTAATTACTTTCAAATTACGTATTAATGTAGTTGCATTAAGTTCAATAATGCAATCTTTAACACTCTTTGTATAATGTTTGTCAGAGAAATATGAGTGGATGATCTCATCACTCTTCAAAAGTGTTTATTCGTTGATGGTTTTTTTATGCTCCTGAGGTTATGGCGACATTCGTATACAGCTAGATGCACATACTCCGTACGTAGCTCGTTTTTTGCGTAAATTCCTTGTAGACTTCCCTGAGCTTCACGCCTGGCACAACTTTTCTTAAAAGCAAACTATCCAATCCCATTGCTCCTTAGTTATGGTGTTGAATCCCTTTAATCGTTTAGTTGGTGGATCTGCTCTTTGACTGTTCATTTGTATTTGTAATTAAAAAGACAAGTAAGACACAAAATTAGCAGAACGACAAATTCAAGAACCAGGTACTGTAAATATTTTATTTGGTCTTTGTAATGTCATGTGATATTTATCGTAATGAAAGGTCTAATATTAGTAAAGTTTCGAAAGAATGCGGGAATCAAATATGGTTCTTTGGTAGTTAAACATATCGAGTAAAGAGGATAACACGTACTTCACAAGCTGCATTCTCATCTCGTGGCACTAATTCAGTTTCAACTTGGTACAGAAACATTTTTAAGTAACAAATAGCTTTCATCATTCATCTTGCATAATCAAAATCCTCAGACATAGAAATATAGCACATACTATCGTGCTGCACCAAGAACACGGAAAGCTTTAAAAATTCTCTACAGTCCTACATAGAATGCTGTTTTCACGATGCAACTCGAACAAAACGGTTCATTCGAGAAACAAGGTGAACAGATCAGTTTCCTGACATAAAAAAATTGGTAATTACTAGAGTTGTATAAGAACCGTAGGCTACCGTAGACTGTCGTAACTAAGCATTGACTATGATAGTTTTCCTAGTATTTTTGGTCAGTTAAGGTCGTAACCACATTATCCGTATGTATGCACACATATAGAACTTTACCTCATTTCAATGGCTTCATTTTCGCATGCAATCAGTCCCTTAAGAGATTCCCCTGCAAATCGGTAACGGTGAACCATCCAGAAACTGAGTGAATATATGCAAAGCGCCACGGAACCTACAGAACATTTTTGTTCTACATAGTTATCCTCCTGTCCGTTACTTCAAAATAGGCATTATTTATAGTGAAATTGAAGTTAACAGTGTTTAATTCTGTTTTTATTTGGAAATTGTTGATTTGCTACGTGAAACAGAGGGATGTTCTAGTAAGTACATAAAAACGCAGAAATTATGAGAGCGACTAATTTCTATTGCTCATAAAATCAATTTTTGTTTGGGAAGGATATAAAATACTCAGTGGACTTACATTAAACAACATGATGATATAATTATGTATGAAACAAACAAAACACAAAGAAGTAGTCGGATCCCAAATTCTGCCTCACATTTTCGTTTATATTTATTTCCTTACCAATCCACCCCTAACATGCCCATAGATGATGCTGTTGTGTAAGAAACTAATGGCGTCTTCTAGGTTTGAAATATCTATCGATCGTGGAGTTTCATAGACAGTTATTGTCTGCTATTTTCAGTTCCAGATAATAAAGCAGGCTTTCCATGAAGAGGCTCAGTACCACGATTTGAAAGACCCAAAAGACATCTTTCTACCATATGGTTTACCTTTTGATGTTGGATGCAAATTACACCCCAATATAGGTAGACAAATCATACCCTTACACTGGTTCTTCGTTTCAGTAACCTTTTTGTCGCAGAGGATTTCTTGGGTGTTGATGAATAAGACTCCTGTTGATTGTAATAGCTTCAGTGACTTCATCTAGTGCTTCATTAGCAGCTATCCGTATGTGGATTTCTTACCTGTCACCAAGCCCACAGCAGAACTACCTTTCTCTCTCTCTATCTCTCTCTCTCTCTCTCTCTCTCTCTCTCTCTCTCTGTCGCTCTCTCTCTCTTTTTTTGTGGTGCTAACGAAGGTCTGAAAGAGTCAATCGATGTTCCTAGGTTTTATTCAGAATTGAGTAACTGTGAATCAATTCTATTTTAACTTTTCATATTCATTTGGCAGCTTGGACATAGAAAAATTATGAAGAAAATCTAAACTGTAGGAAGCTAAACGACAGAAATATGCGTAGAATCACCAGTTTGATGAGCGGAGTCATTTCCTTTTATTTTGTTTTCTTTTACTTTCAGAAACTTTGTGTAAAAGCTTTATATTAGAAATAGTTGAAAATATCAACGAACTATGAAATACCATATTTTCTTCCCTCTCACCTCTTCACAGCAGCCTTTGTCGGCCCACAAGGTCTCCTCTCCTTCTCAAACTGATATAGATAAATTGCAGGCTTGAAACCTGGAAAACGTTTTGAGCAATCCTTTATCAATAAATGCTTACCTCCTTCAAAAGCCATAGCATTAGCATGTGCTGTATAATAATATCGCCTGTTTTTTAAAAATACAATCTGTTTTCCTTTACCAGCTTCCGATGGTTTTCTGGTATGTTTTTGTAGTTACCTCTAGTATCGACACAAAATTTAATTTACGTATGCAGTTTCTCGTATCCCTGTGACAGAATATCGCAATAACTTGTCACTTTCCGCACCGCCCGTGCGTAACTTTGATGGACGTTTAATTTACACGCTCAAAAGTTGTGAAATTAAAACACTTACTTTTGCCTGTCACATGGCACTTTTTCTTCCAGCGAGTGATAGTCGAGTAAATAAATTTTTTGTCGTAGACGAACTGAAGCCGGCGACACTGGACTCACCAAAACTGATGCCTTCGCGTAAAAGTGAAAGATGGTTGCGTTTGTCCGGGTTGAGTCAAAGAGGAGATGGCTCGTTTGACTGTGCCCTTTTCCTGCCTGTTTGAGGGTGATGGACATGTCTTGCATGTCACCCAGCCAGAGCAATATATAGCACTAGAATAGCAGTAGTTAAGGAAACCTACGTAAACATACTAGTTAGGTACTGAACGAAGTTGTCATGGACAGGTAACAAGTTGCGAAGTTGCTCGTTTCCTTTATATTTCCCCTATTTTCCGATTTAGAAGGCAACGGAACCAACTATGACGTATCCTAAGAGAATGATATTTCAAGAAACACCACATCTGAGCCAGCCTAGTGATGGGTTTATAAACTCATAGTCAGCAGTATTTATACCAAATGAACTTAATGCCCTTACTGTTATTTCATCAGGCGACTTACAAGGGACAAGCCGGTACAGTTACGTAGCATTTAGCTCCAGTGAAGCCCGGTTTTAAGTGCCCAATACAGTTATGTTTGCTGCTCAAAATGGAAGGCCATCGTCACACACGATGTCAGCCCATGGGCCAACTGCTGCTAATATCCGTAACCGTGAGAGCCGGTGTCTGTCTTCGCAGTTGATGATGACATGCCTCTTTAAATTCTTGATCGCCTCCCGGAATCAGATCATAATTTTAAGTGGCTTTTGAGCTGATGCCATATCGTTTTTCGTACTCTTCATGTCAGCGCCGATTTCCTTGTGTTGCCAAAGCCATGTGTTATTTGTATGTTTTGGTTTTCGTGTCCTAATTGCTAACCATACTTCGAGAGCGTGTGCTGTTACGAATTGGTGGCTGACTTCACACATTTCAAGCTCTTACAGCTTTCCTACAGCATCCTTCGTGGAACAGAGTACACATTTTTGCTGCTTTGGTAGATCTCTTTGATTCCCACAGAATGGAGAGCTTATGCCATGTCTTATTCACTGAAGTATTTTTATTACGTTTTCTATTGATACTACTTATTGTTTGCTTCTCGAAGCCTTTAACTCTGAAGCTGAATCCTAGTTTTCGTGATTCTATTTTCAAATGTCCTGTATCAGTAATCTGATGTTACACGAAGTGCACCAAAATCTCTGTCCTTGAATACCGTAAAAATATTTAGACAAGAATGATTGCATTTTTTGTAGGAAATCTTACCACACTATCAACATGTAGCGGTGAAGAACTATGAAGTCAGACAGTAATATAAGATAGTACACCACCAATTTCACTGTTTCAAAGTGTAAGATACGTAGGTGTTTCAAATGACCACTTAATGACTTTGGTAGTTGTAGGCTATGTGTTTCACAGAACAATAGAAGATATGAATGACGTCTTAGAAACAAAACCTCTAAGAAACGGGCGTGGAATTTGAGACTCAAGGTAAAGTCGATGATCAAGCTCGTGACCGGGCTTTTGGCTTGACTGCAGCTACAGTGCGGTCTTTCTTCGCCGTGTATTAGAAACATAGTTCGAGTCACGTAATAAGTTCTGAAACATGGATGAAAATAGTTCTCTTGTATAATAATAACAGTGTTTCAGGACGAAATTTTAATCAAGACTCTTAAAAGGATAGCCGGCCGGAGTGGCCGAGCGGTTAAAGGCGCTACAGTCTGGAACCGCACGACCGCTGCGGTCGCAGGTTCGAATCCTGCCTCGGGCATGGATGTGTGTGATGTCCTTAGGTTAGTTAGGTTTAAGTAGTTCTAAGTTCTAGGGGACTTATGACCACAGCAGTTGAGTCCCATAGTGCTCAGAGCCATTTGAACCATTTGAACCATCTTAAAAGGATAGCAGTATTTACCGTTCGTAGGTGTGATGGTATGGTATCGTTTAGACTTCCAGCCAGACTTCACATGTTAATGTTTTGTCTGACGAGTTGTATGCTACACCGCCACATGTCATTTAACGATCCACAACTACATCTGTGGAAGATGCGAGACGGTTTTCGGTTAATCTGACATTCTGTACAATGCTGTACGTAGCAGCGAGGATAGAGGACTGAGACAATATTATACGAAGATTCAGCATCGCAAGTTTCGTATTCCACATCCCGTAGCGGGAACTGTATTATACTGTGCAGCCCCTACTGACAGACCAAGCAAGAGGTACCCATGACCTTACTGCGTTCCTGCTTCTGGGCCACCTAACTCTCTTGTCAAATATTATAGCAATTTTGAAAGTTTTCTGCAGATAAATGAGAAAACAATGTTTTTATGTCAAAATGGAAGTTATTTTTAGTGTAGTACCTATTTCGACTTATTTCCCGTGAATATATTTTGGATTAACTACAAGATATCCCTCTGTAGCTCTCAACCTCTTAACTGGATTGAGCATTTTACCAGCCACAAATTGCTGTAGATATAAAGACATGGAATGGAGAGCCAAATGAACTGGTGTAGCGGCTTAGCATAGTGTAGGGCCGCAGCGAGCCTGCAGAAATGCAGCTACAAGACGTGGATTAAGTAGAACTGGAGGGAATCGATACCATGAAGCTTGCAGGGCTGTCCATAAATTCATAAGATTATGAGTGATGTAGATCTCTTCTGAGCTCCAGGTTGCAAGGCATCCCAGATTTGCTCAATAATGTTCATATCTGGGGAGCTTAGTGGCCAACGGAAGTGTTTAAAGTGTTCGAGGAGTCACTCTGTAGCAATTATGGACGTGGGGGGAGGGTGGGGGGGGGGCGTCACATAGTCCTGATGGAATTTCTCAATTCCGTCGAAATGCACAATGGAAATGAATGGATGCAGGTGATCAGACAGGATGCTTCTGTACGTCTCACCTCTGAAAGTCGTATCTAGACGTATCACGGGTACCATAACACTCCAGCTGCACGGGCTCCACACCATTACATATCGTCTACCAGTTCGAACAGTCCTCTGCTGACATGCAGGTTCCATGGATTAATGTGGTTGCCTCCATACCCGTATACGTCCATCCGTTCGATACAATTTGAAACGAGACTCGTCGTGCCGTCATCAAGGGTACACGAGTGGACCTTCGGCTCAGAAAGCCCATATCGACGATGTTCGTTGAATGGTTTGCACGCTGACACTTGTTGGTGACCCAGCATTGAAATCTGCAGCAATGTGCGGAAGGGTTGCACTTCTGTCACGTTCAACGATTCTCTTCAGTCATCGTTGGTCCCGTTCTTGCAGGACCTTTTTCCGGCCGCAGAGACACTTGATGTGTACCAGGTTACTGATTACTGATATTCATCTTACATTAGTGGAATGATCGTACGTGAAAATCCCCAGTTCATTGCTATCTCGGAAATGTTGTGTCCCATCGCTAATGCACCGACTATAACACCACGTTGAAACTCACTTAAATCGTGATAACCTAACAACTGCGCCAGACACTTCTCTTACTAAGGCGTCACCGAACACAACGCCGTATTCTACTGCTTTCATATCTCTGTATTTAACACGCACGCCTATACCAGTTTCTTCGACGCGTGAGTGTATAAAATGCATATTAAACCGTTCGTATTCAGATTCTTCGATTTTCCATTTGCCAATATGCATATGAGGGCAAGTACATGTTCCCGGCGGAAGGAAATTCTTTTTTCCTACATAATGCGCATATCTCTTAACTGATTTTTATTAAATTTAGTTTTCTAAAATAATTACCTAATAATTGTTAATTATTTTTACTCTTTGAAAGTTAATCAATAGAAATAGTCACCATTACATCCCAGAATCATCGGTTCTCTTTCGGACTAAGTGCCACTTAATTATGTTTTCTGTTTCGATTCCTGTTTCATTTCTGGCATGATGTCAAAGATTCCCATTTCAGCGAAACTGACGAATTGGTGCACAAAATCGTTGCATTCCTTAAAAAACTTTTCAAATAGTTCACAGAAATCTGCTTACTAATTTAAATTGGTATGTGTTCAATAACGGGCTCGGCATATGTACAAATTTTTCTTATAGCTAGATCTAAATGAAAAAGTTTCCTCTTACACCTAATTCCATTACTTTTACTATGATTATTGTGCCACGTGTTTTACCATTAATCGTAGATGATCTAATATCGTATTATCCCCTGTTTCGATGTTTTCACATGTACTTACAGTTTGTATGACGTCTTTGTAAGAGGATTACGGCATCATTTGTACATCTGCCAATTTCTTAATTGCTGGAAATTATAAAGTAGATTAGCTTTATAGCTAGAGTTTTCCGTTGGCAAAATGTCGTCCAAAACAGAACTTATGAGAAAACAAAGTAACAGTTTATTGGTTGAAACGAAACTCTTACAACACGGTCACTTTAAAACACGTTTTGTCAGTACCGTTACTAGTATCATTACTAGTATCAAGTGGACTATTAACAGCGTTATTGATTAACAGGCATCCCTATAACAAAAATCAAGTTCTGTTTATATCTACGATAGTTTTTTGGGAACCGGATAACTTTTTATTTTGTCCTCACAGCGTGCATTGGATTATCAGCAGTGATTTTTAAAGGCAGCTTCTGACGCGATCTTCTGTCCGAGACGAGAAAAGTCGAAGGTTTCCGCAGAACCACATTCATGTCTACTTCATTGGATTTCAAAATTGAATACCGAGGCGTTTTGGGGTTCGAATAGTTCAAAAATGTACTCTGTTAGTGAGAAACGTGTATACTTGAAGTGTTTACTTGGACGAACAGTCCTTTTCTCAGTCGTATGTATTGATTTTGTAGGTATGACATTCCACAGGGTGAGCCAACTTAAGATGGCCCGTCGAGTATTTACAGTAAGACTGAAACGAGATTCATCCTTGTTACTTTATATGAAGAGATAGAAAAACATATGAGGATATTGAACAGGTAATACAGTACTTAAAGAGATATGAAAATCTAATAGTCATGGGGGACTGGAGTGCTTTTGTAGGGTAAGGAGTAGAAGAAAGAATCACGGGAGAATAGGGTCTTGGTACTAGGAATGAGTGAAGAGAAACACTAACTTAGTTATGCAATAAATTTCAGCTAGTAATAGCGAATACTCTGCTCAAGGATCATAAGAGGTGGTGGTACACTTAGAAAAGGTTGGGAGGTAGGCTGGAGATACAGGAAGATTTCAGTTGGAGTTCATCATGGTCAGACAGAATTCTGATATCATGTACTGGATTGTGAGGCATATCCAGAAGCAGATATAGACTTAAATCGCAATGAAGCAGTGATGAACAGTAGGCTGAAGTTAGTGGTTAGTCAGGAAGTCCAATATGAAAAAAGTCATATACGGAGATGAAGTGATACGCTTGAAGTTCTCTCAGGCTGCAAATACTGTAATAATCAATAGCTCAGTAGGCAGTACAGTTAAAGATAAATGGACGTCTTTAAAAAGTAGTCGGAAAGAAAGCCTTTGGTACAAAGAAGCAAACCACAAAGAAACCATGGGTAACGAAAGAAATATTTCAGTTAATCGATGAAAGAAGGATGTACAAAAATATTGAGGGAAATTTAGAAATACGGAAATACAACTAGCTGAGTAATGTAATAAATAGGAAGCGCAGGCAAGTTAAGAAGAAATGGCTGCATGAAAAATGTGAAGAAATCGAATAAGAAATGATTGTCAGAGAGACTGATTCAGCATAAAGAAAAGTCACAACTACCTTTGGTAAGATTAAAAACAAGGGTGGTAATATAAAGAGTGCAACTGTAATTCCAATGTTAAATGCAGAGGAGAGAGTACATAGGTAGAAAGAACGTACTGTAGGTCTCTATGAGGAAAAATATTTGTCTGGTGTGATAGAAGAAGCGAGAAGAATAGATTCTGAACAGATAGTAAATCCAATATTAGAAACATAGTTTAAAAGAGCTTGGGAAAACTTAACATCCAATGAGGCACAAGGGATAGATAACGCACCATCACAATTTCTATTGTCATAGGGGGAAGTGGCAATAAATCACCTGTTCACGTTGGTGTGCTGAATCCTTCAATCTGTCGATATATCATCTGACTTTCCACACCATTTCGAAGACAGTAAGAGCTGACAAGTACGAGAACTATCGCGCAATGTGCTTCATAATTCATTCACGCAAGTTTCTGACAACAACAATGTACAGAAGAATGTAAAAGGAAGTTGAGGATGTGTTAGATGACGATCAGTTTGTCTTTAGGAAAGTTAAAGACACCAGAGAGGCCATTATAACTTGGCGGTTGATAACGGAAGCAAGACACGTTCAAAGGAATTGTTGACACTGAAAAAGTAAAATTCCGCAAGATATTCTAAATTCAGAGGAAAATCTGGGTAAGCTATGGTGAGGGGGCGGGCGGGGGGGGGGGGGGACATACAATGTGTACAAGAACCAAGAGTGAATAATAAGAGTTGAACGTCTAAGAACCAAGTGCTCGAGTTAAAAAGGGTGTAAGATTGGGATGTAGCCTTACGCCTCTATTGTTCATCGAAGAAGCAATGATGGGATTAAAAGAAAGGTTCAGGAGTGGAATTAAAATTCAAGGTGAAAGGTTAACAGCGATGTGATTCGTTGATGACATTGTTGTCCTCAATGAAAGCGAAGAAGAATTATATGATCCGAGTAGACTGAACAGTCTAATGAATGCAGAACATGATTAGGAGTAAATGGAAGAAAGATGAACGTAAAGAGAAGCTGCAGAAATGAGAAGAGCGAAAAACTTAACATCAGGATTGGTGATCATGACGTAGATGATGTTATGAAATTCTACTACCTAGGCAGCAAAATAAGCCATGACGGAGAGAGCAAGGAGGATATAAAAAGGAGGCTACCACAGGAAGAGAGAAATCTACTACTACCAAACATAGATCTTAATTTGAGGAAAGAATTTCTGAGAATGTACGTTTGGAGCACAGCATTGTATGGTAATGAGACATGGAAAACCGGAAAGGAAGCGAATCTAAGAATTTGAGATGTGACGATACAGAAAAATGTTGACATTCTGGGGGACATATAAGGTAAGGAATGAGAAGGTTCTCCGCAGAATCGGCGGGGAAAGTAATATAAATATGGAAAACAATGACGATATGGGGGGAGAGGATACTACGACATTGGTTAATACGTCAGGGAATAATTTTCTTGATACTGGAGGGAACTGTAAAGAGTAAAGGATGTAGGGGAAGACAGAGATTGGAATATATCCAGCGAATAATTGACGACGTAGGTTGCAAGTGCTACTCTGAGATGAAAGGTTGTCACAGGAGACGTATTCGTGGCGGGCTGCATCGAACCAGTCAGATAAAAAGAAAGAAACTGTCGTACATCTCCCGTGGGTTGACATGCATACGGATTCAACAATTTATTGGCGCACTGGTTAGCGTTAAGAGCTTGGTGAAATAATTGCTTTACAATGCAGACATCAAACGGTGGCACTGAAAACAAATCTTGAGATAATGCAACGGTTGTTCTAAGCTTTTCTTCACTCGAGCGGCAGACTTTGTGGGGGGTTAGCCGAAACCCTTCCAGTGTTAAAAACTTGGATAAGTAGTTCCGCAACATGTTGTACACGAACTGTTTTCCGCAAAACCCTCGACACTGAATATGCATCGTTTTACAGTGAGCACAATTTATTGTAGTACTCAGCTTGTCATTAAACAAGTCGGCTCCTATCAGTCAGATGTAAGAACACAGCAGAGCAATTGGGACGGAATATGCGGGAGGTGCACAAGCCCACAACTGACAGAATGTGATGGGTAGTCCTCCTCCTCATTAGGAATGGTCATTCGGTTACTCTCGTAAATATTTTACCGATCAGTTGTATTTTGCAAATGGAGGTCCTCAATCCACCTTTGCGACCATTTTACGCTACGGAGAAAGAGTGATGAGCGAAAATCAGCATGTGTCTCATCTCTAAATGAGTGCGTGGCTTCCTCCGGGTATGTATTTATTCCAGTTTTCAATTAGTGCATATCCTCCTTCCTCCTCTCACTGTCCATCATCTCCTCGACCCCTTTCCTCTCTGATCACATACCTTACTCCTCCCACTCTCAGTCGACCTCCCTCTGTCCTTCCATTTGTGCTTCTCTTCATTCCCTTGTCTCTTTCCCCTCTCCGTCCATTTGCTCTTCCCTCTCTGCCCGTCTGCTCCTTCCCCTTGTGTCCGTCTCTTACCCCATCTACTTTCAAGTCTTCCCTCCTCTCATTGTGAATCTCAGTCTTCTACCTATCTCTGTACACTTCTTTCTCTCCCTCTCGCTGTTCATCGCTACCTCCCTCTATCTCCATCTCCTGCTGTTTCCCTTCTTTGTCCGTCTCCTCATGTCTCCTCTTCCTGTCCACCTCCTTCCCTCTTTTACTCCTCCGCCAGTCTGTCGATATGTTCTTTCCCCTCTTTTTGCCAATTTCTTCCTCCCTCCTGTCACCATTTATTTCGTCTTTTTTCGTTTCTCTCTTCATTTTCTCTTCCCCTCTCAGTCCATTTCTACATCTGCATCCATCAATACTCCGCAATCGACCTTACGGCGCGTGGCCGAGTGTACCCCGTGGTGGAGAGTATCCCACACCACTACTAGTCACTTCCCTTCCTGTTCCACTCCCAAACAGAACGAGAGAAAAAACTTCGTATGAGCGATAAATTGTCGTATCTTATATTGGTGAGCCTTAGCAGTGTATGTTGGAGGCAACTAAATCGTTCTGCAGTTAGCTTCATATGCCGGTTCTCTAAATTTTCTCAGTAGTTTTCCTCGAAATGAATGTTTCTTTCCAGCCGGGTTTCCCATTTGAGTTGACGATGCAGCTCAGTAACCTATCAGTAACAGAGCTAGCAGCCCGCTTCTGAATCGCTTCGATGTCTCCCTTTAATCCGACGTCGTGCGGATCCCAAGCAATCGAGCAGCACCCAAAAATTTGCCTCAATAGCGTCCTATATGCGGTCTCCTTTGCAGATGAACCACACTTTCCTAGAATTCTCCCAACAAACCGAAGTCGACCGTTCGGCATTCCTACTACAGTCCTCACACGCTCGTACCATTTCATATCGCTTTGCAACATTACGCCCAGGTATTTAAATGAAGTGACTGTGTCAATCAGGACACTACTAACACTATCCAAACATTACGGGTTTATTTTTCCTTCTCATCCGCATTAACTTACGCTTATCTGTATTTAGAGCCAGCTGCCATTCATCACACGAACCAGAAATTGGAATTGGTACCGTCCTACAGTCACTCATCTTCCACACAATCCCGTACACCACAGCACCATCAGCAAACAAATCACTTATGTACATAGAGAATAACAGTGCTCCTATCACACTTCCATGGGGCACTCCTGACGATATCGTATTTCTGATTAACATTATCCATCGAGGACAACATACTGCGTTCTATAAGTTAAGTATTTGAGCTACTCACATACCTGTGGATCTATTCCATATGCTCGTACCGTCCTTAACAGCCTGCAACGGGACACCCTGTCAAACGATTCATGGAAATCTAGAAATATGGAATCTGGATGTTGCCCTTCACCCACAGTTCACAGTTCATTGATAAGCCACATCATTATGACCAATGCCCACCTCGGCGCTGGATGCAGCCTGATGGCGCTGAGGGCACATGATGCGGTAACGAAAGTACATAAGCGGATCAGACACGAACGGGGACCGCCCTGGCGAAGATACGGGCTGCAAATGAGGAAATCCGTTGAGATAAGTGACTTTCACAAAGGGAAGATTATTATTATGCAGAGTCTGTTAACAGATATATCGAAACGGTGAAGGTAGTCGAATGTTCACTTGTTGCAGTCCTGAGCGTCTGTGGAAAGAGGTTGGAGGACGATTACGATTTTTTTCAGAACATGGAATTCGGAGACCTGTCTGCTCTATAAAGCAGGGTAGATGGTCATTTGTGGCACCTGTGTCGAAAAAGCACAATGCTGGTGGAGGCACAAGTGTTTCGTAGCACACTGTCCATTGTAAGTTATTGAATATGGAGCCCGGTAAATGGAAACGTGTCAACTCTTCGGGAGTATCACATTTTTTGCTTTATTAGGTCCATTTCCATCTCCACAATCGCCGTCATCGAGGTGAACGGCAGGTCGAAATGTGCAGCGCGCCGCGGACGCAGGCTGTTGGAAGCAGTATTATGCTACGGAATGCATTCTGTTGCGTTTGCATGGGATCTGTGGTAGTAATCAACGATGTTCTGACAGCTGCGAACCAGCAGTATCCCTTCATGCTTGGTATCTTCTCTGACGGAAATGTCATCTTTCAGCAGCATAATTGTCCGTGTCTCGGAGCCAGAACCGTGCTATGCTGTATGAGGGTCGTTACAAGGAAATCACGTTGATGTCTCGGCGACCAAATTTGCCTAATGTAAATCCCACGAAACCCGTCTGGGTAGTTATCATGCGCCTAGCGAATTTATGAGCTATGCGGAGGCATCTAATCCTAAATACGTCAACAAACCTACCAACAAACAGTCGGACCCCTGATATGCAGAATCAGTGATGTATTTCGTTCCAAAGACGGAAAATCAAGCTATTTAGCAGGTGGTCGTAATAAGGAATCTAGATGTGCATTTTCAACTTCTCGCGGCGTAATGAATAATCCATTAAATTTCGGGCATGCAGCCGCGCAAATAAAATTTCTTCTACTGATATTTCGGCTGCGTATCATCCGGCCATCTTCAGAGCGAGTCACAAGACTGACGACTTTTTTTTTTTTTTTGCTTTATTGATTTTCAATTCCCCCCGTAGGGAGCGGGCTGGCAGCAGCTTACTACGCTGCTCTACAGCCTACAGACTTTTTTAAATAAAGGAAGAAGAAAGAAACAAGGTAAAACAGGCGATAAAATGGTGATTTAAAGTGTAAAATGGCGTAAAAATGCGGAAAGTTAAAACAGAAAGCAAAAGGGGTTGGCAATGTAGATAAAATACACAGGAATCAGACAAGTAACATAGTAGACACACAATTAAAAAACACGGCGACAGTCTGGTTTCTGTTCGCAAGAGATAAAAGGCACACCCAGCGACAATATGATGGCCGTTCGCAACAAGTCCCAAAAAACACAACACGGAACACTCACTGTAAAACACGCACTGTAGAACACTCACTGGAGAACACTGCACGAAAGTGGCAGCACAAAGATGACACTCCCGAGCCAAAGGCAGATTGTTGGCTAATCGAATTTCTATAGCTTCCTTGAATACAGATTCCCAATTTAATAAACAGAGATAATGGTTTTAATTTGGACAAAGCATGGAATCCGGCTCTTGGAGTAATTAAATTGCAGAGAAGTCATCATCGTGTCACCGCCGCCGATCAAACATCGATAAGCACATCGAATGTCCGTACGCCTTCGCCACAGGCGGCGCATGTGTAAGCGTATGTCTCTGCCGCTGACCAGCATCTGTGACCCGCATGCGCTGTACCGCCGCGGTGGAGCATATAAGGCCGCGCTTGGCATCTTGTCGTCAATCCTTGAACGCCATGCTCTCCGCCTCGCCTATCGCATCCGTCTCCCCTCCCCCACGCGGATCCTGTATGATCTCATCCCCTTCCCCCACCTCCTCCTTTTCCTTGAAAGGATATGTATCCTGTAAACCTCCCGTAAACTCGACCCTCCTCACCCACTCGTCTCCCCGCTCCTCTCCCACCCCCGCCCGCTGCCGCGCCTGTATTCCCACGTCCCGCCCGGTCTCCATCTGTCCACCCTCCTTACCCTCTCCCAAGGTGGCTTCCGCCAGCTCCCCCTCCCTGATGATGCCCTCCTCCCCTCCATCTACCCCTCCTACCAACTTTGATTCTCCCGCCCTCCTCCTGTGCCTGCTTCTCTGGGCACCCTCCCTCCCTTCTCTCCCTTTTTCCCTCCCTCCCCTCCTCCCCCGGGCCTCCCCTCCCCTGTCCCTCTCCTCCTGCCCCCGTCTCCTCCGCCATTGGCATCCTTTTTCTCCCCTCTCCCCCACCTCACCCCTGTTCCCCTCTTGGCAGGTCCCCGGACTCGCACACGCTAAGTGGACTTTCGCGCGCCGGAGATCACCGCCATCAGTGTTTCGTGTGTGCCGTCATGTTTAGTGTTCCGTGTTCACCGTCGCACTCCCTCGTTCACCAGTGCCATCATCATCTTCAGTGTTTGTGCGTCGTCTCATCTATTAGCAGTGTTGATTCTCGACGAGTGTGAACGGCTCCGTGTGTGTCTCTCTGTGTCTCCTGTTTTATTGCCCACCTTTTGTAACTTTTATGTTTTCTCCTGTTTCTACTGCTTGTATTTTCTATGGCTGAAGAGCAGCATAGTGTGCTGCTGACAGCCTGCTTTAAAATAACAATAAAGTAAAAAAAAAAAAAATCTTGTCGTCAGTCTTGTGACTCGCTCTGAAGATGGCCGGACGATACGCGGCCGAAATATCAGTAGAAGAAATTTTATTTGCGCGGCTGCATGGCCGAAATTTAATGGACAGGAATCTAGATGTTGCCCTTCATACACAGTTTGCCGTATACCAACTGAGAAAAGGGAAACCTAATTTTCGCACAAGTGGCGCTTTCTGAAACCGTGTCGACTCGTAGATATAAGCTTCTCAGTTACATGAACATCAGTTATATTCGAACTGAAAGTATGTTCAAGGATTCTGCAGCTGTCAGATGTTAAGTCTATTGATCTGTAATTTTGTGATCCGTTCTTTTACCCTTCTTATGTACGTGAGTCACCTGCTCTTTTTCCCAATCGCTTACGACTTAGCGCAACGTGAGATATTCGCGATAAATCCATGCTGAGCAAGTGACCAATGCCGTAATCTTTGTAACCCGAATTGGAATTCCATTCGGATATGCTTATTACTATTACTATGTCGTTTATACGGGAGTCTGTTAGATGGTCAAATGACGGTATGTTTGTACGATTCTACTGCATGAACGATTTCTTAGACGTGAAACTTAAAACTTCGGCTCTTGTTTCTCTATTACAGTAGCCATATTAGTCTGGTCAACAAGCGACTGGATGGAAGCCTTACACTCACTTAGTGATTTTACGTACGACCCGAATTTTTCTCGGTTCCTTGCCAAATCTGTCGCTAAGACGTGACGGTGGTAGTAGTGGTACACATAGCACATAGGGCCTTTCACATTAGCACGAATCTCTACAGACCTTTGCTTGCTGTCATTTGTGCATTCTCTTTTCAGCCGAGACTGCAGCAGGCTCTGCTTCCTAGGCAGTTTCCGAATCTCTTTATAAATCAATTATGAGATTTTGCTGTCTCTAATCCACTTGCTAGGCAAACAACTCCCCAGACCACGATTTACAGTCTCCTTAAACTTTGCCCATAACTCCTCTACGTTCATGTTACTGGAACTACTTGATGTCAATTCACAGTCTAAGTTAGATGCCAACAACTGCTTACCTGCCCTCAGAGGTAATTGCCCAGCCTTCTTTATTGACTTATTAACGTTCGTAATCATAGTTGCTACACTGACATCATGAGCGCCAATCCCCATCTCTGTACTGATGTTGTCGATAAGGTCCAGCCTACCTGTAACTCCAAGGTCTAAGGTAATTCCATTGCGAATGAGCTGCCGAACTAGCTGCTCAATATAGTTTTCAGCAAACATGTTGAGGAGTACTTTCCACGACTGTCCGTCTGTTCCTTCTACAATGAATCCAAGAACATCCTAGTCTATAGGTTGAAGTCGCCCCCAACTAGCAATGCTTGATCTGGGTATTTACACGCTACTGCATGATTCTAGAACTGTCACATCAGAATTGGGTAGCCGGTAAAAATAGCAAACAAATAACTTGATTTCGTCTAAACCTGTTATTGCAACCAGACCACTATCACACTCATCTTCGCTCTCTCAATACAGACAATATTTTCGTCAACAGAAATGAACACTCCTCCTCCATGCCTCGTTGGTGCCGACGTGAGTCACAAGTAGCCGGTTATTACACCCTGCACGCTCGATATCCACTGGCCAGACCGCATCAACACCTTGGATGAGGACCCCACAGCACACATATCGAGCACACTTTGGCTACCTTTCCAGTCCTGAAAGTTATCTACCTAAAGAGCTGCATGATGCGCCTAACGTTGGACTCCTAACAATAGTAAACCACTCACCCCGTGTACCTTCTCGGACCCCGTCGAAGGAGTAGCCAGCTGTCCACTCACAGGTCGAATAGGTGAGGCCAGCCGATCAGTTTCCACATTATCCCTCTGCATCGAGCGGCGCGAATACGTCACGACCGCCGCTCACTGTGCTGTGAGGGCAGATCCAGCGCATTGGGTACACTAGGAGGTGCCTAAGTAGCAGAACCCATGGGTGAAACAAGCGACTCCAGAGATGTCCCATGCGAAGTGCCTGGTTCTCTGCCCTGCTACCCCTTAGACAATAGCCTGAAGGTGACTGACCGCAGCCAAAAGTGTATTTAGCATTTCGTGAACTGCGACCAAATCCTCCTGCCCCCGCACACACCTTTCACACATCCTACCAATCATACCAAGGCTGGAAAAGTAAACTAAGATTATCTGAAAAAGTATACTATAAAAACAGACAAACCTTAGATATACAACTTGCTACCCTCCTCGTGTGTCACCAATGGCCGCAGATGCCTTAATGAGCTATCTAGCGGGTTGTTCAGAAGAAATGAAAATTGTGTTGCAGACCGCCCAATCTTACACTTAGAAAATGCGAGCTTAAACGGAACCAATTGGGAAAGTGAGAGGAAGCTGCCAGACCAATAGCTGAAAGCGAACTCAAAGAGGAAACACAGAAGTGGGACGCGCCCGATACTGGCGTTCAAAGGAGTCATCGAAGAAGAAGTCATAGGATGCGTGGCCAGGCAAGACAAACAAACGGCGTGTATATCTACTGAGGAGCACATCACATAAGTATGAGAAGACAACGTATCGCCTGAATCTTCTCCACTCATTTCCGATGGTGGAATGCCGGGTGGTAGTGGGTGAATCTCCATATCTCGTAAAATAACGACCCAAGATGTTGGGAATACAATAGAGTCCTCTGTGACAACATCTGTTATGGTCAGGCTGGCAGTTCGGGAATGGACCATAGTTCCAGAGAGCCGTCGGTGATTGGCCTACACGACGGAGGAGGGAGTGAACTGTTAAAGGACCAAGCAAATGATATCCAGCTAGCATTTTTGCTTTCCTGAAGAACGCGACGACACTGCGCATGCAACTATTTATAAAAAATATGGTCCACCAAGGTACTGAGACAGGGCACGGTAAATATGAAGTGCGAGGAATGGGACGTAAGGCGGCGGTAAGGACAGCGTTCGAAGGTACTGTAGCCGGCCGCGGTGGTCTAGCGGTTCTGGCGCTGCAGTCCGGAACCGCGGGACTGCTACGGTCGCAGGTTCGAATCCTGCCTCGGGCATGGGTGTGTGTGATGTCCTTAGGTTAGTTAGGTTTAAGTAGTTCTAAGTTCTAGGGGACTTATGACCTAAGATGTTGAGTCCCATAGTGCTCAGAGCCATTTTTTGAAGGTACTGTACCCGGTCGTCACAACTGAGCAAATGATGTTCGTCGAAGGTCGCCAGGGACGAGTTATGCATCCAGTAGGCCTTAGAAACCAGCCATTTGGGTGTGCATGGAAGTGGGACAGGAGTCAGCAACCGGATAGCACATGGGGGATGGTCATTCGAGTACGTGTTAGGGAGAACGGACCGCTCGAGAAGATGGGCAAGCTGGGCAGTGCAGAAGGAGAGGACCAAAAGGAAATACGTGTGCGTGGAGTCTGAAAGAAACGTGGGTGCTCCCATGTAAAGACAAATGAGGTTAAGTTGATTGAATAGGTCAGCTAAGAGGACACATCTTGGACAGGTCCTTCTGGGAGAGCCCCAAAGTGGATGGTGAGCATTAAAGTCACCGAGCAGCAAAAAGGTGTGAGGGAGCTACCCAGTAAGTTGTAGGAAATATGGTCTGGTGACACCAAATGACAAAGGGATGTAAACAATACAAAGGGAAAAGGTAAAGTGAGGAAGGAAAATATGGATTATACCAGCTTGAAGCCAGGGAGTGAGAGAGATGGTGCGACTATGAACGTTATCCTGGCTGAATACCATGACTTCCCCATGAGATGGGGCCGTCGGGGACATCCATGTGAAGGAAAAAGTGCCTTATCCTCTAACTCGCATGTTGTTGGAAACCCTGCGTTTTACCATCTGGCACCAACAGAACTGTTCTTGCTATATCTCACTCCGCAGAGGACATGGCCATGCAGACATGCGACCTCAAAGTCAGCAACGCGGTTGCAAAGTAGCCCAGTGTTATGGTAGCATCTCCATCTCCTTCTCCTCCAGCTCTGCAACAAGCAACCAAACTTTCGCCTCTCTTGGTGAAGTCACCTGCTACACAACTGGCAGGCTAGGACAGAAGAAATATTCTCGCGATAACATTTTATGTCCTTCAAACCAGCCAACAAACATCTGAATCGTCGTCTACCATTCGTAAAGGTGCCAAGAAGTTATACAAAGAGAAACGGTCTTCTCCTTCGTTGACTTGAAGGTCCTCTTCGCCAGTTGACCTCTGTGTCGCCGGTGCGCACCACCAACCGTTCTCGTGCCCTGGACTCTGCAGACCGACAGAGGGAGAATGCCGACGCCTCTGTAAATATCATGGAGCAGGATGCTCCAGACGCTGTGCCCTGTAGCAGTGTCTTCGAAGGCTGGCACTCGGCAGCCGTTGAGGTAACGCCCTTTCATTTTCTCCCTCCGCACTTGTTCTCGCCATGTCTCTCCTCAAGTAGAACTTTGGTGACCTTGGATCCACAAGGAGGAATTACGGCTGCTCGTGGAATCGCAACGTTCACTTGTTCTGTGCCTCCAGGAAAAAAACGTGCATTCCTCATCGCCACATTAACCTTTCACATTTCTTTCTGGTCCGCTTTGCCGTTCCCCCGGAGGATGGCATTCCATCTCATGGGGGAGTCACGCTACTCATCTGAGACAACGTACATAGTATCACCATCTCCCTGACTACGTTGCTTCAAGCTGTTGCAGTCCGTATTCTCTTTCTTCACTTAACCTATTCCCTTCGTACCATTTACACTCCTCTGCCATTTGGTGTCACCGGGAAAGACTTCCTTCAAGTTCTTGGGTAACTCCCTGCCCTCTTTTTGCGGCTTGGTGACTTTACTGCACTCCATCGCCTCTGGGGCTCTCGCAGAAGAACCTGTTCGATAGTTGCCGTCTTCGCTGACCTTCTCAATTAATTTAACACGGGAGCACCCACGTTGATTTCAGACTCCACGCACACCTATTCCCATTTGGACCTCTGCTTATGAACTACCCAATTTGCCCGTTGTCTCGAGTGGTCCGTTCTCTCTGACACGTATTCGAACGACGATTTTCAGTGTGCTATCCGCTAGCTGACTCCTGTCCAATCACCGTGCACACACAAATGGCTGCTTTCTACGGCCAACTGAAGGCTTGACCCCTCCCTGGAAACCTTCGACGGACATAATTTGAGCATTCTGGATAATTTGAGCAGGTAGAATACCCTACGGACGTTATCGTTACCGCCGACGGATGTTCCATTCCTCACACTTCGTCTTTATGGCGCCGTGTCCCAGTCTCTTGGTGGACTGAGGGATCCCACGACACATTTCGAACGCGGAAACATGCTCTTTGCACTTTTAACCGTCATCCGTACGATACAGAACTGTATTTTTTATAAACAGGTGCGTGTGGAGCGTCGTGGCGTGTGTCTCATCGAGATACACGGGACAATCTCGCTATGAGGCGTCATGGTCGCCATCACAATTGATATAGTGGGGAGAACGAGGCAGACAATCGCGTGAGCGTCCCTACCACGGGTTACATATTTGGCCGAGCGTCGACAGGACATTGGAGTGGGGTTGCAACGATGACACTGGTACCAGCGCATACCGTTGGGAATGTACGGTCAGACTGGAATAACTTCATAGCCTGCTTTGATCTTTGATGGAAGCACTACTCTATTAAACGTGAGAAAAAGAGCGCGTATGGTCACTAAGGATGGATCTGCCTTGTTCAACACCTCGTGGACTTCAATGACGCCGTCATCAGAGAGGTACGTTTGGTTTTCTGCCTCGGTCACACCGTCGACCAGTCTAGTGTAAATAGCACCCTGGGAAGAATTCGATGGGGCTCGACACGATAGTGTGGAGGAGCGAGGTTGCGAGCAGTTGTGGTGCTTAAGACTCAGAAACACTATCCAAAGACACCGAGCCGGCAACCGCATGAACACGTTTCTGAATAATAACGGACTTACCGCAGCTAATATCTGACGGCCTTCAGTACGTGAAAAGACGAGGAGCCGTGGTGAAGCTAGGAGTGGTCTCAGAATAGTTAGCATCATTCCGTTTACGGTTGGTAGACGTACACTGTGAAGAAGATGATTGGCCATTTCCCAAAAGACGCCAGACATGTTCCCCAAGGGAGGGGAAAAAGAATAACAAGACTCTAGATATGCAGTACGGAAAGGAAAATATGCTGCAAAGGCTGGGGCCCCGTAGTAGCCAAGCGTGAACTCGCCAAAGAGTGGTGAGCCCCGTTGTGGGATGATATAGCTTCCCTAGCATTGAGTGGTATATGTGAATACTGTCAGCAAAATGTGTGGCGAATACGTTAGTAGTAAAGAAGTAATGAATTAAAACGTCATGCTCCGTGCAGCGGAACATATAGCAAGTGATAAACGTTTTCCTTTCATCATTTTGTATGGGCTGTCAATGAGAAAAATTTTCGTCAAGATTTGAAAATATACGCAAAGTTTGTTGCAAGTCACTAAGTGCTCTCATTCCCAAATACTGGATGAATGAAATATGGATATTCGCTCGTCGTGTGCTACGTGCGTTCCCACTCCAACGCCCATACCTTCTACAGGTAGGTGGTTCTTATCCTTACAGCGATTATCTCCAGACAGTAAGCGACATATGTAAGAAGTTTAATTGAAACCGGTCAAGTGATTTACGAGGAGATGTGGAACATAAATACATATATATGTACATCCATTTTTCATAATATGAATGAACAAACACGTGCTACCCACTGAGGCAGCTTTCCACCAGAATGTTTGTTTTACGACTTCCACAATTTAAGCGGAAAGTTATTAAAACATCGTCGAAGGAAATTTAACTACACAGTGGGGATTTTTAGCTGAAGTTTTGTTGTGAAGCGTTTCGTTTTCGGCTCAGCAAGCACGAATCCTCTCCGCAGTTCACTCAAAAGTTGCCGATAATATCAATGCCATTACTGCGATGTTCGTGGCACGGAAAGCTGGAGGCGGCCCTAAAAGCGTCAACACGCCATCGGAGAAAGAGAAGATTCGCCGCCTCTCTCTCTCTCTCTCTCTCTCTCTCTCTCTTCGTCGGAATAGGATAGTGCATTTTATCACGAAATTGTACGAGTGAGACACTTCGTTAGCTGTTCTTGTCATACCTAATAACATACTGACACAAACAAATACTTCCTCATAATATCTTAGTTGCATGTTCTATTAACTATGATAAAAACGTTTTCCAGAAAGTTATCAATATATTAGGCTGAATGCGTCTATATATGAAATACCAGTAAAGCATGATTCAGTTGTCTATAGTCACCCATCGTTAATAAAATCCATATGGTCTCCATTGTTTCGGTTTTTAACTTTACGATTTGCAAATATAACTTTCAAAGTCTATGTATTTGCATTGTTGTTGTTGTTGTGGTCTTCAGTCCTGAGCCTGGTTCGATGCAGCTCTCCATGCTACTCTGTCCTGTGCAAGCCTCTTCATCTCCCAGTACCTGCTGCAGCCTACATCCTTCTGAATCTGCTTAGTGTATTCGTCTCTTGGTCTCCCTCTACGATTTTTACCCTCCATGCTGCCCTCCAGTACTAAATTGGTGATCCTTTGAAGCCTCAGAACATGTCCTACCAACCGATCCCCTCTTCTAGTCAAGTTGAGCCACAGACTCCTCTTCTCCCCAATTCTACTCAATGCCTCCTCATTAGTTATGTGATCTACCCATCTAATCTTCAGCATTCTTCTGTAGCACCACATTTCGAAAGCTTCTATTCTCTGCTTGTCCAAACAATTTATCACCATGTTTTACTTCCATACAAATACTTTGAGAAACGGCTTCCTGACACTTAAATCAATACTCGATCTTAACAAATTTCTCTTTGTATTAGTAGACGTATATAAGGACACTTCGAAAGCTAGTTCATAAGAGCTATACATCCTTATAAAAACGGCTGTAGGAGGTACGTATAGCATCTCTCGATGATAAATTTACGGATATACTTTTCCAAATCACGCAATGCTACACATTCCAGTATTTTTATATAATTTGAGCATTGTCTCTTTTCATTCAATCGACTCCCAATTGACCATTTTTCCTTTCATTTTCTTTAAAACCAACTAGACATGCAATCATTTACGACAATCGAAATTTAGCCGTGCACACTTTCGCTAGTGTCAAAAGCTCGGTTTAGCTTTCTTGCCTGTAGCTAAGCAACGGCCAGCTTATCGTCTCAACACACGGCACGCGTGCTGTCCGCCGCCCGATTCAACTCCGCCTCTGATCAGTTCAGTCTCATTTGTTGCTCACTGGTAACTGTAGGAAGGCCATCCAACAAGCTCTACAAATACGTCGCTCCGTTCTGATGGAAGAAAGCCTTGCTATTGTATCTGCCGTGTCATATCTACAGAAATTGTTGGCAGCGTGGACTAGGTGAGCCATATGGACTTGTTTGGTGAGCATCTTAATGCGTAAACTCTACATGAAGCTATCTGGTGCTTTCTGCTGTGCCATTGGGTTCTTATACCATGTGCTTTGGACTTCACTTAACACCATTTTTTACCGGTGGTTATAGTAATAAACTTGCCATTATGAGAAATTTATTTTATTGTCTTGCCTTCGTGCTCTCTTCATAATTCATGAACATTACGACTGGGTTGTACAATGTGTACTCTGCATAAAGGTAAGTTCAGGGTTCTATCTTAGTTGAAACCGTGTGTGAGCGGTTTGGGTAGAATTTTATTTATATACCTTTCAGTGGATTTTAAAACGTTGCCACGCGCATTGCTAAATGCCTCTCTCTGTTCATGTTACAGGCCGGCCGATGTGGCCGAGTGGTTCTAGGCGCTTTAGTCTGGAACCGCGTGACCGCTACGGTCGCAGGTTCGAATTCTGCCTCGGGCATGGATGTGTGTGATGTTCTTAGGTTAGTTAGGTTTAAGTAGTTCATAGTTCTATGGGACTGATGACCTCAGATGTTTAGTCCTCAGAGCCATTTGAATCATTTCTGTTCATGTTACAAATATTCCTTTTTACTGGGTACGAGCCAGGGTTAGAAATTTTGGAGTTTTATTTATGCTGACTTGGGCACACAGGGTTGAACCCAGCTGAGTGTTTTGGTATAAAATTTATCTAAACTTCTGTTATCGTTGACCATTTGTTTTCCAGATCTATTAACAGTGGCTCCTTGTGTGTCTGAGCTGGTAACTAAATGTCCGTCCACGCTACTTTTATTGGTTTGTAATATTTGTTAATGGAAATGTTTTTCTTTTTTTTTAGTTCATATGTGCTTGTTTAATCAATGTTAGAACAGAGCTGCTGAAGAAATGAAAATGAGAAGTTGGCTATCCCAAGTTAAATTGTTCAATTTGTAATTCTAAAACTGTATTGTCATTTTGTTTGTTTTTATTGAAGTCTTTCAGAAATATAAAGATGTGCTCAAAATACGTATATATTCGCAGTACTTTTCTTATAAAAAAGCAAGTGTTATTTTTTGGACCATGGCGCCTTACCGCATCCAGCTCCTCACTAGCTACAGAATTTCATAAAATTTTATATACCGGATCCCAAGACCGTACCTGACACCTGCTTCCCAACAGTTATCGCTCTACTCCAGTCTCCCGTCAATATCTGATATCACACCCATAACACAATGGGGTAAGAGAACTCTGGACTGTGGTAGAAGACATAATTATGACAATAATGATGACTTAATTCAAGTGAGAATGACCTTTTGCCAAGCAAATGGTTGGCGTACAGAGCAAGGAAGTTGAGTAGATGACATTAGCGATATGCCTGAATGTAGCTGTAGTTACAGTGCATGGAAAACTCTACAGCAAAGCCTTTAGCTTCCAGTTGTTGTCAAACTGCCAGCAAAAATCGTCAATCGCAGAAAGAAACAGACCGTAGACGATGCGGTTGTTTACAGGCCACACTCATCGCTAGAAATTTTATCGAATGGTCGATGAGATCTGATGACATTCAGCGCTTTGTGGAAAAATTGTGTCCATAACAAATGGAGTTTAATTTACGTAAATACTTGGAAAGATGTTATATCTGTTGGATTCTAGAGGTCATTACGCTAGACGCAGGACGCTGCAACTAACGTAATGACCTCTATCTACATCCACTCTGCAGTACAATCTCTGAATGGGCTACAGGTACAGAAAGTGATTTCGATCCACGATGTACTCATTGCCAGTTCATCCTATTTTAGCTTACAGAATAAAAATGTAGATGTAGTCGCTGTAGATTGATCGGTGCCCTGTATTTGTCTTTGCAACAGTTGATCAAATGGGATGCAAGATCATTTACAGACTGTCTTCTTTTACTGCTTTGGGTGAAGAAGTAAGTGATGCAGCGCAACATCAAGGTTCGTGTGAATAAAATATAGAACTCACTTGCTCATCGAATCGGCCAAGTTGTGATTGACGCGAGTCAAACGGTCCAGATGGAAAACAGGACTGTTCTCTTTCAGAATAAAAATCCAATGTCTTAACAAATGCACGAATAATTTCTTCCTTGTCCACTCCCTCAGCGACAGCCTCGATTAGTGCATCGATTTCCAAAGTAATGGAAGAATTAGAATTTTATTTATTTTCTTATTGGTTTATTACTGTTATTACAGATACCGGGTTTTGTTTGGTAAAAGTTTCAAGACTTTTCACTTCAGCCTTGCCCACTGCCATTTAAGCTTCTCCTTTTAACTTCATTTTTTTCTGTTTGATCCAATATCTAGTCTAATTTCGCGCCCTCTTCAAACTGATAATGGGTAAAAGGAAATGCCTGGCACGAAAATCTTTGTGTTACACAACCTATTTATTGCTTTCGTGGTGAAGGCGGCCGGCCAGAGTGGCCGAGCGGTTCTAGGCGTTATACAGTCTGGAGCCGCGCGACTGCTACGGTCGCAGGTTCGAATCGTGCCTCGGGCATGAATGTGTGTGATGTCCTTAGGTTAGTTAGGTTTAAGTAGTTCTACGTTCTAGGGGACTGATGACCTCAGAAGTTAAGTCCCATAGTGCTCAGAGCCATTTGAACCATTTGGTGAAGGCGAAATTTACAATTAGTTTATCAGCTAAAATCAGTGGTCTGAGAGAAACGCTACAGTTGCTTCTGTGCTCAAGAAATGTTACTTCTAAATTTTTAAACAGGAATAATGAAGTACCAGACCACTCGCCTAGCCATTTGCCACCAAAGAACACATCAGCGTCTGGCAGATCGCCGTACCGCTAGCTGTCCTCTGCCGAAAACAGGTACTGAGCAATTCCTGCTCTAGCCCTACATACGGCGCTGTGTACGCACTACGACAACAGCAACATAAGCTTTCCTCTGCGTGCAGGGGAGTCTCCAGATCGCTCCACGAGGGTCACCATCATCGCCCTTCAATAGCGCGCTCAGCCGACGGCGGAGCTGCAAATCGCGGTGCTACATTTCGTCCACAAGCCCCGTGACGCATCTCACGAAATCCATCCTCCTGATTACATAAGGCACAACACAGCCACAGCTATCCGACGATGGAATTTAGTGTTAGTATTTGGAAAGCTAAGGTGTGCGGAATAAGGAACTGCAAGATTTTATTGATCACCATAAGATTTACTTTGTCCTAACTGAGACTAATTTAAAACCTACAGAGCTGTCTTCAAATCCAATGTAAATGTGCTGGGCTATCGCTAAGAATTACCTCAGGAACCTGGGAATGGCATGGGCGTCCACCTCCGTCGTAACCTTCGTCACCGAAAAGTCTTCCACCGCGGCAGGACCTAGAGGCTGATGGCGTCACTGTCTGGAGGGCACTTCGCGAGGTGATGTTTATTCCGGCATACCTTCGTCCCAGCGCTCAGCTCATCATGATTTCCGCGCAGTTCTAGCCACACATGGAAAAATATTTATTGGTGGTGACTGGAATGCAAAACTCCAGTACTTGAACTACGTCGGCTGGGTCAGGAAATGGATTTGGAAGTCTGAGGTCCCACACAGCTGACCGATATTCCGCGCCCCAGTTGCCAACTCTTGGATGTACTCGATACTGCCATCACCCACAGGCTGGCGGTTGATCCTCTCCTCGAGACTGTCAGCGAATTATCAACGGATCATAGCTATATTCCGGCAAAGCTGTCACAAGCGAGGTGCCAGTCTCGGTGTGGCTACCGGGAAACTAATTGTCCTCAATTTCAGCGTCATGTTGCCCCTACTTCGGAGGTTCAGAAGCTGGCCCTAATCCATTACGTTGTGGACTATGTCACACCCAGAATTTGGAAGGCTCACCAGCTATCCTAATTCGTTATAATGGAGGACCACCGGACCAACGACCCACTGCCTCCTTTAATTGAATAACTTCTCCTATAGAATAATCTAATGCGCAGACTGTGGCAGCGTACGAGAAACCCTGCTTGCTGCCGATTGTTACACAGATTGAAAAGGTGGTTCCAGCATCCGCTTCGGGAATGGCGTGGGAAGACAAGATTTGCTCCTTCGTCCTACTGACCAGAGACGAATGGAAACTGGTCAAGAATTTACGGGCTGCCCCACTCCTAAGCGACCGCTACTGGACGGGAATAATGCACCCGCTGCGGGTAGATTTACCAACCTACACTTGAAGCACTTGCCTCGTAAATCCTTTGTGTTCCTTACGAGGTCTTACAATGACGGTCTTATTTTCCGTTGTCTTGCAAGATTGCTAAGCTGGTCCCAATCCCTAAGCCATGTAAGTATTTGACGCTTGATACCAACTATCGACCTATTAGTCTTCTTAGCGGCTTGGGTGAAAACGTTTGAGAGGGTCTTACTTGTCCCTCTTGGAGTTCCTTGTCGTAGAAGGAAGCATGTGAGAAAAGCAGTATGGGTCCGAAGGTAGGTTCTCTTCAAAGTTACAACTTCTAAACTTGGGGGAAATTGTGCCACTGACTTAAATGTAACTAAAGCCGCTGTTGCAGCCTTTGTAGGTATCTCTAACGCCTACGTCAAAGTTTGGAGGGGTCAACTGAATCCGCAAACAGTATGAGAATACGTCAATTCCTGACTGTTACGAAAAGTTATTGCTACTTTTCTTATGGACAGAAAGATGGCTATCGTTATAGAGGATCAATCGTCTCACTCCCGGATGGCGTGCGTCGGACTGCCTCAGGGTTTCGTGTTGTCCCCAATCCTATTTAATAGCCTCTTTCACCAGCGGACAGCATGTACAGGTCAATATCAGATGCCTCCAGACCCAACTGGACGCCACGACCGCTTGATGTATAATAAGTGCAACTTAATCCTGCTAAGACTGCATCTATCTACTTTAGTTGGAAACGGTCCTCACTTTCTGCCAATTAGAAGTTACATGGGCAAAATATCCGCTGGTGTCCGATGGTAAAATATCTGGGGGGGGGGGGGGGGGGGGTCATCTTGGATAACATTTTTACTCCATAAACACAGTGAAGCACTTTGAAATGGCATGACCAAACAACACAGCCCACTCTTTACGAGTACTGAATAGAGTACTACGGCGAAACTTCGGTTATACAGAACAACGGTACTTCCCAAAATCCTGTAAGGCAGCGCGGTCTGGGAGTTAGCCACCGCAACTCAAAACGGCCACCTGCAGGTAGTCCATTGTAAGGTTCTTCGGTGGATACTGGGTGCCAGTCGGTACGATCGCATCATCCGTTTACGTGCAGAACTAGGTGTGGGCACGAGCACGGAAGTGGTACATAAACGGACGGCGAAATTGCTCCATGAGATTGACATCCTATGAGACTACGTATGTTATATACGAGGGTTGGAACTTAAATAGTGGCAACTATTTATTCACAACCGATGTAAAAGATTTACTGACCTTCAAAGTAGTCACCAGCGTTGTGGAGAACCTGTTGGTAGCGATGTGGAAGGCGTAGTATACCGTTAACATAGCCTTTTCTGTTGGTGGTGCGAATGGAGCGGTCTACTGCCTGTCGAATCTCTGGAACAGTTCTGAAGCGAATGCCACGAAGTGGTTCCTTCATCTTCGGAATCAAATCAAAGTAACAAGGACTTAAGTCCGGGGAGTATGGTGGATGGTACAGTACTTCCCAGTCCCATCAACCGAACAGAGCAGTCACAGCTTGCGCTGTGTGCGCCAGCGCAATGTCGTGCAAAATGATGGGTAGGTTGCGCAGAAAGTGTCGCCACTTCTTTCGCAAAGCTGGTCGCAGATGATGCCCCAAAAACTAAGAGTAATACTGTGCACTGACGGTCTGACGTGGAGGAACGTAATTCGTTAGGATGAGACCATCACAGTCGTACACGAGAATCACCATTACCTTCACCATACTGGTGCTCTGACGCATTTTCGACTTTGGAATGGCGTTTCAGTTTTGGCTTCGTGGCATTCGCTTCAGAACTGTTCCAGAGATAGGACAGGCTGTAGACAGCTCCATTCGCACCATCAACAGAACAGGCTCTGCTAACGGTATACTACGCCTTCCACATCGCTGGCAACGGGTTCTACACTACGCTGGTGACTACTTTGAAGGACAGTAACAGGTGCAAACATGTAACTCTTTTGTATCGGTTGTGAATAAATAGTTGCCACTACTTAAGTTCCAACCCTCGTACAAATTTTAGGACGGACTCTCCCATGGCACAGGTCTAAGGTGCCACGTTCCTTAGTATAATAGCACTATACGCCGTTCCAGTAGTCGTTGGTATCTTATGGACCAAGACATGGGTCCTGATAAGTTGACCCAAAAAATGCATTAATGAAGTGATTCCCTGCATCTCTTCACCTTACAATCTGAAGTCAATAGCGATCTTCCACTGGACGTCGACCCAGCACGACATAGGGCGCCGATCTGCGCATGACCTACCTGTATCCGATCAAGCCGAATACTGAGCAGGACCTTCACAGGAGACCGACCAACACCAACGTAGGACACCGATTTGGGCTATTGTGACCAATATGTTATTCCACCAGAAGTGGCTTTACATTTTTATTTTCACTTTTGTGTTATAAGGCTGTATTCTTTGTAACCTGTCGACCGACTTATTTACACGATGAGGTAAAACATTATGACCATCTGCTTAACAGCTTGTTCCTCCGTCAATGGAACGGAAGACATCACTGATTCTACGTATCAGAGACCCGACAGTTTGATGCTGGGTTTGTGAAGGTATTTTGTATTAGATTTCTACGCACAGCTCGTGTAATTCGCGTAAATAACGGGCCGATGATTCGCCTACGCGATGACGGCGCCCGACAGTGACTTAGATGCGATCCATAGGATTTTTATTTTTGAGTCGTCAATCTTCTGACTGGTATGCTACGGCCCGCCACCAATTCCTCTCCTGTGCCAACCCCTTCATCTCAAGAGTAACATTTGCGCTAGTACCATGGAAGTCATATCCTGAAGTCTTAACAGATGTCCTATCATCCTATCCCTTCTCCTTATCAGTGTTTACCACATATTCCTTTTCTCTCCGATTCTGCACTGAGACTCCTCATTCCTTCCCTTATCAGTCCACATAATTTTAAATATTCGTCTGTAGCACCACATTTTAAATGCTTCGATTCTCATTTCTTGCGGTTTTCTCACAGTCCATGTTTCACTACCACACAATGCTATGCTCAGACATAGATTCTCAGAAATTTCTTCCTAAATAGAGGCCTATGTTTCATACTTGTAGACTACTATTGACCAAGAACGCCCATTTTCCAGTGTTAATCTGCTTTTGATGTCCTCCTTGCTCCGGCCATCACTGTTTATTTTGCTGCCTAGGTAATAGGATTCCTTGACTTCATCTACATCGTGACTGTCAATCCTGACCTGTTTCTCGCAGTTCGCATTTCTGCTACTTCTCATACTTTCGCCTTTCTTTGATTTATTCACAGTCCGTATTCTGCACTCTGTATACTTTTCATTCTGTTCAGCAGATCATGTAATTCTTCTTCACTTTCACTCAGAATAACAATGTCATCAGCGAATCATAACACGGTTATCCTTTCGGCTTGAATTTTAAACCCACTCCTGCAGCTTTGTTTTATTTCCATCATTGCTTCTCCGATGTACAGATTGAACAGTAGGGGCGAAAGACCACATCCCCGTCTTACACTCTTTTTAATCGAAGCACTTCGTTCTTGGTCATCCACTCTTATTATTCCTTCTTGGCTCTAGTACATACTGAATATGACTCGTCTCTCCTGATACCTTACCCCTATTTTTCTCAGAATTGAGAACCATTTTACATTGTCGAATACGTTTTCCTACTCGACAGATCCTATGAACGTGTCTTCAGTTTTCTTAAGTCTTGCTTCCATTATCAACCGCAACGTTAGAACTGCCTCTCTGATGCCTTTACATTTTCTAAAGCCGAACTGATCGTCATTTAACTCATCCTCAATTTTCTTTTCCGTTCTTCTGTATACTGTCTTGTCAGCAACTAACACACATGAACTGTTCAGATCACTGTCCGATAATTCTCGCACTTCTCAGCCCTTGCATTCTTCCGAAATGTGTGCATGATATTTTTCCGAAAGTCACACGGTATATCGCCAGAGTCATACATTCTACACACCCACGTGCATAGCCGTTTTGTTGCCACTTCAACCAATGATTATAGAAATTCTGATGGAATGTTATTTATCCATTCTGCCTATTTTATTTTAAGAACTCCAACGCTCTTTTAAATTCTGATTCCAACAATGTTTCCCCTATCTCTTCCAAATGGACTCCCGTTCCATCTTCTATACCATCAGACAGATCTTCCCCCTCACAGAGGCCTTCAGTGTAATCTTTCCACCTATCCGCTGTCTCCTCTGCATTTGAAAGTAGAATTTCCGTTGCAATCCTAATGCTGCGACCCTCGCTTTTAAGTTCACCGAAGGTTGTTTTGACTTTCCTATACGCTGAATCAGCCCCTCCGACAATCATTCCTTTTTCGAATTCTTTGCAGTTTTCATGCAGTCATTTCGTCTTAGTTTCCCTGCATTTCCTATGTATTTCATTCCTCTATGATCTGTATTTCTTTATTCCTGAATTTCCTTGAATATTTTTGTACTTTCTTCTGTCATCAATTAGCTAAAATATTTCTTCAATTTACCCACGGTTTCTACGCAGTTGCCTTATTTGGAGCTATGTTTTTCTTTCCAACATCGGTAATTGCCGTTTTTGGAGATGTCCATTCCTCTTCAACTGTACTGCCTACTGAGTTAGTCCTTACAGCTTTATCTACAGCCTTCGAAAACTCCAAGCCTATCTCGTCATTCCTTAGCACTTGTCTATCCCATTTCTTTGCGTATTGATTCTTCGTGAGTAATCTCTTACATGACAGCCTACTCTTCATCACTAGTACATTGTGATATGAGTCTGTATCTGCTGCTGGGTACGCCTTGCAATCCCGTATCTGATTTCGGTATCTCTGTCTGACATGACGTAATTCCCTATCACCCAGCCTTTCCCAAGTATACCTCCTCGTCTTGTAATCTTGAGCGGAGTATTCGCTATTACCATCTGAAATTTATTACATAACTGAATTAGTATTTCTTCTCTCTCACTCCTTGTCCCAAGCCCATATTCTCCTGTAACCTTTTCTTCTACTCCTTCCCCCACTACTGCTTTCCAGTCCCCCTTGACTATTAGATTTTTATCTCTTATTACGTACTGCATTAAACTTTCAGTGTCCTCATGTACTTTCTCTAGCTCTTCGTCTTCAGCTTGCGACGTCAACATATATACTTGAACTATCGATGTCGGTGTTGGTTTGCTGTCGATTCTTATAAGAAGAACTTCATCACGGAACTGCTCGCAGTAACACACTCTCTGCCATATCTTCCTATTCATAGCGAATCCTAATCTCATTATACCATTTTCTTTTCCTGTTGATGTTGCTGTATACTCATATGGCCAGAAATCCCTGTCTTCTTTCCGTTTCACTTCACTGACCCCTACTATACCTAGATTGAGCCTTTGTATTTCCCTTTTCAGATTTTCTACCCCCCCTACCGTGTTCAAGCTTCTGACATTCCACGCCCTGACTCGCAGAACCTTATCCTTTCGTTGATTATTCAGTGTTTTTCTCATGAACGCCTCCTCCGTGGCAGTCCCCTCCTGGAGGTCCAAATGAAGGATTACTCTGGAATCTTTTGTGTTTTTAATGCAGTGTTTTCCATCGCCTTCTGCACTCTCATGTCGTTCAACATTGCTGATTCGTCTTCGTTTAGGGGGAGTTTTCCACTCCAAGGACAAGAGAATGCCGTGAACCTCTGTCCATTCCACCGCCCTTTTGACAAGGTCTTTGGTAGTATGAGTGTGACTTCTTATGTCGTTTCACATTCAGATCGGTAAATGTGAAACAGTACATTGTTGGTAATAACGCAAATGCACTTGCATAAATTATGGAAGGGAGACGCCGTCTTTGTCTTACGAAATTGGTTAGAGATTTGTATGTTAATGTTTTCCACAGCTCTTCAGACTTTGACTGATAAAATATAATTTTGTTTCTGAAAATATTACTGCCGGCTGTTACATAGTTAAATCGCCAACGCCGCCTTTATTCATCAAAGCCTTCACGTCTGGGACATTCAGCAACACCTGCTCAATGGAACTACACATTAATTTCCGTAGTGTATGGAGGTGGACGACTTTACTTACACAAATGAGTTACGATGACGTTTCGCAACAACATCTGGCACTGTCAACAGCGGGCAGAATTTGAATGCGGACGCCTTGATACCAGTAATCGTAATCTCGTTTTCCCTTACCGATCTTTCACAACTCTTTGAAGCGAACCTGCTCTTGAGCGTGGAAAGTGTGTTCCGACAAAGCGGTGGTTCTAAGACGCACGGTTCAGGCGACCGGCGAGAGAAAAATATAGAGACGGGGAACGGCGTGTGTTGTGTTACTGCACATGTCGGTCGCATTCTGTCGCTGCGCTGCGCTACGGCGCCCCACGTACGTACATTTTTATGTGCGGCAGCACAAAGTTTCCGCAAAGAGTTGCTGCTAAATACGCGAATAAGCCGCCGTAGCGACGCCACGCAGCGCCGGGCCTCGGCGGCTAAGCAGTGCGGATGAAAGGCAAGTCTTACGCTCCGGTCCAGGCATCTAAGCCGAAAAGAGTATTCAGCCTCCCTGGGCTCTTTGCCACAAAAGCTCGCTCTTTAATAGCTTAAACACAAGCATGAATGCTTCCCTGCTCGCTTTATACAACTTGAAAAGACCGGCCACAGCGCTTGCTTCTCGGGCCCTGACGTAAATTCCGTGGAAACGCTACAACACTGGAACTCGCTACACTGGCGATGCCGCCGGTGAGGTTTCTTTTTAAATCAGGTTCTTTCTTCGCAAAGCCGGCATAAAGTTTAATCAAATAGCGTAGGTTTACGAGCATTTCCGGGATTCCGTTTACGTTAATAGACGAGCTTGCTTCACAGACACAGCGCTAACACCGATAGAGGAACGATGTGTTCCCTCGCGCGTGTCATCCTGCTGTGAATATGGAGCAGCCGTACATCACAAGCGTACTATTCAAGTGCATTTCTACACAAAAATTTCATGAAATTTCTTTTATGACGTCGAACGTTACCCTGAGATTTTAAATGAGTAGCGACAAGGATCTATCACCGAGTGGCGAATAGGCTTATAGTTGTACCTCAAAATGATTTGTCTTTGATAGGTGTTGTTCCCTCTTTGCATCCTTCCTTTCATGAAGTTATTGCACTTTTCTTCCTCTTACACGAAGTCGACTCAGGACTGCTTGCTAATCATCCTCTTACACGACTTCGGTTTTCTACCAAGTAATATATGCTAGTCGTTATGTATGCTCATCAACAATTTCAAGTTTTATATTTAATAGATTCAATGCTCTTTTTATTTAATTATTGCACACCACGTTATCCTCTATTAACGTTCACATCAAAAAGAGGACTGTTAATTTAGTTAATAGTACGACAGCTATTCGGAAATCTTCTGGGTATGATGAAATATCAACAAAGCTAATTTGTTTCTGAGTTAAGTAACATATTAAGCTACCTGTGTAACCAGTCGTTTCTCAGTGGAGTATTTCCTGAATGGTTAAAATATGCTGAAGTTAAGCCACTGTTTAAGAAGGGAGATAAAGAAATAGCATCAAATTTCCGTCCAATTTCACTTTTGCCAGCATTCTCAAAAATTTTAGAAAAAGTAATGTACATTCGGCTTTATAACCATGTTATTTCAAATAACATACTGCCAAAGTCACAGTTCGGATTCTAAAGGGTTCTGATATTGAGAAGGCTATCTACACTTACAGTGAAAATGTGCTTAATTCATTAGATAAAAAATTGCAGGCAACTCGTATATTTTGTGATCTGTCAAAGGCATTTGACTGTGTAAATCACAATATCCTTTTAAGTAAATTAGGATAATATAGTGTAACAGGAAATGCTGCAAAATGGTTCAAATCTTATATCTCTGGCAGGAAACAAAGGGTATAATTAGGAGAGAGACATGTATCAAGCTATTAGGCCTCATCCACAAGGTTCCATTTTAGGGCCCTTACTTTTTCTTGTGTATATCAATGACCTTTCATCAGTAACATTACCAGATGCCAAGTTCGTTTTGTTTCCCAATGATACAAACATTGCAATAAATAGCAAATCAAGTTTAGTCTTAGAAAGATCAGCTAATAAAATGTTTGTGGATATTAATCACTGGTTCCTAGCCAATTATTCGTCACTAAACTTTGAAAAAACACACTACATGCAGTTCAGAACTTGTAAGGGATATGATGACAAGCAGATAGAAGAAGTGGACAGTGTTAAATTCTTGGGATTACAGATTGATAATAAATTCAACTGGGAAAAGCACACCACAGAACTGCTGAAGCATCTTAAAAAATCTCTATTTGCAATGCGAATTTTGTCAGACATAGGTGATATAAAAATGAAAAAGCTGGCATACTATGCTTACTTTCATTCCATAATGTCATATGGATTTATTTATTGGGGTAATTCATCAAGCTAAGCTAAAGTTTTCTGGGCACAAAAACGTTCAGTAAGAGTTATATGTGGTGTGAACTCAAGAACATCCTGCAGAAGCCTGTTTAGGGAACTAGGGATACTAACTACTGCTTCCCAATATATTTATTCCTTAATGAAATTTGTGATTAAAAATATATTACTTTTTCAAACCAACAGTTCAATTCATGGAATCAATACTTGAAATAGTAATAATCTTCACAAGGATTTAAAGTCACTTAGTCTTGTACAAAAAGGTGTGCATTATTCAGGAACACACATTTTCAATAACTTGCCAGCAGCCATAAAAAGCTCAAAAACCAATGAAATTCAGTTTACGAGAAGCCTAAAGGACTTATTGGTGGCCAACTCCTTCTACTCCATTGATGAATTTCTCAGTAGAACCAACTGATTTGTGTGTGTGTATATATATAAGTACAATATAACTACTGCACAATTTCAGTGCAGTAATGTGTTCCTTGTAAATAAGTATTACAGTAGCTGTATTACACGTTTATTAACTTATAAGTAAATGAATAAAAACTTTTTTATTTTAAATTCATTGCATTAGTATTTGTAAAATGATTCTTTCATATAGTGTTCATTAAAAATGACGATCATTCCACTTGGGACCTGTGGAATGGTACATTAGCTTATTTGTTTGAGTTGTAAATATTTGTCTTGTATTGTTCTTTTTCTGACATGTTCTACATCCTGGAGGTCCTACTCACTACGGATCATGGAACGACAGTAAATCTAATCTAATTTCATCTAATCTAAGGTCCAATCAGTAGCAAAATGGAAACCGCAGTGAAATTCCTAAATGTTTTATTAGCACAGCTAACTTCAATTTTCATCTACTTCTCTACATCTACGACGATCTGCAACTTGTTGCCTGTGCCAAAATGTTGTGTTCATAGTCAGCTGTTCATACGACCAGAGATAAAAATTGGACGTAGCCTAGTCCGGGCTGTATGGTGCGTAATCGAACACCTGCCATCGCAAACGCTGGAGAGCCGCCTCATTGTCCCTGCAGAGTGCGGCAGAGAATTGTCAGGAACAAAGAAATACTTGACATTTACATTGTGTGGGTTGCTTAAAATCAGGAGAAATCTCTCGGGGGCCTTCATAGTTGGCGGAAGATAATATTTTCTAGGCATATTTCCGTGCTCACTGTGCACTCAGAACTCAAGAGAGCGACTTGACGCGGTCGACGGGCGAACAAGAGACTCTGTCCAAAACAGCTATGCGAAGCTTCACCGAATGTTCACTGTTTCCGTTTCGCGATCGATCGGACCTTACTTTCTAAATGTTGATGTGGTCTTCAGTCCTGAGACTGGTTTGATGCAGCTCTCCATGCTACTCTGTCCTGTGCAAGCTTTTTAATATCCCAGTACCTACCGCAGCCTACATCCCTCTGAATCTGCTTAGTGTATTCATCTCTTGGTCTCCCTCTACGATTTTTACCCTCCACGCTGCCCTCAAATACTAATTTGGTGATCCCTTGATGCCTAGAACATGTCCTGCCCACCGATACCTTCTTCTAGTCAAGTTGTGCCACAAACTCCTCTTCTCCCCAGTCCTATTCAATACCTCCTCATTAGTTATGTGATCTACCCATCTAACCTTCAGCATTCTTCTGTAGCACCACATTTCGAAAGCTTCTATTCTCTTCTTGTCCAAACTATTTATCGTCCATGTTTCACATCCATACATGGCTACACTCCATACAAATACTTTCAGAAACGACTTCCTGACACTTAAATCTTTACTCGATCTTAACAAACTTCTCTTCTTCAGAAACGCATTCCTTTCCATTGCCAGTCTACATTTGATATCCTCTCTACTTCGACCATCATCAGTTATTTTGCTCCCCAAATAGCAAAACTCCTTTACCGGTTTAAGTGCCTCATTTCCTAATCTAAGTCCCTCAACATCATCCGCCTTAATTCGACTACATTTCATTACCCTCGTTTTGCTTTTGTTGATATTCATCTTATATGCTCCTTTCAAGACACTGTCAATTTAGTTCAACTCCTCTTCCAAGTCCTTTGCTGCCTCTGACAGAATTACAATGTCATCGGCGAACCTCAAAGTTTTTATTTGTTCTTCGTGGATTTTAATACCTACTCCGAATTTTTCTTTTGTTTCCTTTACAGCTTGCTCAAGCTTTACAGCTTGCTTCTTTTGTTTCCTTTACAGCTTGCTAACACAGGGGAGAGGCTACAAACCTGTCTCACTCCCTTCCCAACCACTGCTTCCCTTTCATGTCCCTCGACTCTTATAACTGCCATCTGGTTTCTGTACAAATTGTAAATAGCCTTTCGCTCCCTGTATTTTACACCTGCCACTTCAGAAAGCTACAAATGCTAGAAACGTAGGTTTACCTTTCCTTAGTCTATCTTCTAAGATAAGTCGTAGGGTCAGTATTGCCTCACGTGTTCCAATATTTCTACTGAATCCAAACTGATATTCTCCGTGGTCTGGTTCTACCAGTTTTTCCATTCCTCTGTAAAGAATTCGCGTTAGTATTTTGCAGCCGTGACTTATTAAACTGATAGTTCGGTAATTTTCACATCTGTCAACTCCTGCTTTCTTTGGGATTGGAATTATTAAATTCTTCTTGAAGTCTGAGGGTATTTCGCCTGTCTCATACATCTTTCTCACCAAATGGTAGAGTTTTGTCAGGACTGGCTCTCCCAAGGTTGTCAGTAGTTCTAATGGAATGTTGTCTATTTCCGGAGCCATCTTTTGACTCACGTCTTTCAGTGCTCTGTCAAACTCTTCACGCAGTATCGTATTTCCCATTTCATCTTCATCTACATCCTTTTACATTTCCATAATATTGTCGTCAAGTACATCGCCCTTCTATAGACCCTCTATATACTCCCTCCACCTTTCTGCTTTCCCTTCTTTGCTTAGAATTGGTTTTCCATCTGAGCTCTTGATATTCATACAAGTGGCTCTCTTTTCTCCAAAGGTCTCTTTAATTTTCCTGTAGGCAGTATCTATCTTACCCCTAGTGAGATAAGCCTCTACATCCTTATATTTGTCCTCTAGCCATCCCGGCTTAGCCATTTTGCACGTTCTGTCGATCTCATATTTGAGACGTATGTATTCCTTTTTGCCTGCTTCATTTACTGCATTTCTATATTTTCTCCTGTCATCATTTAAATTCCATATTTCTTCTGTTACCCAAGGGTTTCGACAAGCCCTCGTCTTTTTACCTACTTGATCCTCTGCTGCCTTCACTACTTCATCCCTCAAAGCTACCCATTCTTCTTCTACTGTATTTCTTTCCCCCATTCCTGTCAATTGTTCCCTTATGCTCTCCCTGAAAGTCTGTTCAACCTCTGGTTTAATCAGGTTATCCAGGTCCCATCTCCTTAAATTCCCACCTTTTTGCAGTTTCTTCAGATTTAATCTACGTTCATAACCAATAGATTGTGGTCAGAGTTCAAATATGCCCATAGAAATATCTTAAAATTACTTTCCGAATTACCCTCCTATATTTTTACTGTTACTCGCCTTTTAGCTCATTAAATAATTTGTTCTTGGAGTGGAAAACAGCCCCTGAAAAGCTGATGAATCATCAGTGTCAACAGTATGAGGATGAAGAAGACTAGGGAACCTGTGCATTAAAGACACATATGGCCTGTAACTAAAAATGTGTCGAGATGATCTCTCCCTTGTCAAAAGGTTCCATATTAGTTCCCCCTTCGGATCTCCGAACGTGGACTACGTACTTGGAGATAACCATGAGAAAATGAATTAATACTCAACGAATGGGAAACATTCTGTAAGTCTAAGCATAAAAGTCAGAGGTTTGGACGTGGTTAGGAACCTCAATTTCCACTTTTTTACTCCCCATTCCTCTGACTTGTTCGATGCGGCCCACCTTGAATCCTCCATTCGTGTCAACTCTTTCACGTCAGTCAGAGTAGCTATTGCACCCTGCGTCCTCAATTGTTTGTTGGCTGTATTTGTGTTTGTGTCTTACCCTATACTTTCTACACTCTACGGCTCACTATAGCACCATTGATGTCCTAACACATGTTCTATCATGATGTCCCTTCTTCTTGTCATGTTCTCAAATCCTCTCTTCAAAGGTTCTGCGGAGAATCTTCTCATTCCTTGTCTCATCAGCCCACCTTAAGTTCAACATCATTCTTTAACGTGTCTTAGACTCGCTGCTTCTCTACTTTTCCAGTTTTCGCACAGTCCATGATTAACTGTCACAAAATGCTGTGCTCCAAATGTGCATTCTCAAAAATTTCTTCCTCAGATTAAGGCCGATATTTCGTACTAGGGTACTCCTCTTCGCCTGACATGCTCTCTTTCTCTGTGATAATTTGCTTTTTATGTTCTTCTTGCTTTATTTACCTCATGTTATTTTGCTTCCAACAGAGCAGAACGTAACTTCGTCTATTTCCTGGTCCCTAATTCACCGACAATCTTAGTTCTGCTACTCGTCACTACTTCCGCCTTTCTTCGTTTTATTCTTAATCAAAATGGTTCAAATGGCTCTGAGCACTATGGGACTCAACTGCTAAGATCGTTAGTCCCCTAGAACTTAGAACTAGTTAAACCTAACTAACCTAAGGACATCACAAACATCCATGCCCGAGGCAGGATTCGAACCTGCGACCGTAGCGGTCTTGCGGTTCCAGACTGCAGCGCCTTTAACCGCACGGCCACTTCGGCCGGCTATTCTTAATCCGTGGGTCGTGTCCATTAGACCGCCCATTCCAGTCGACTCGTCAAATATGGCGACTAGGAAGATCTGAGAAGGGAAATACGGACTCTGAATCCACAACTACATCCACAATGACATTCCGAAAGTTGCATTGCGGTGTGTGGTCGAGAGTACTTTTGCGTATTGTTGTCACTTCCCCTTATTTCCGTTCCAGCCACGAATGGTTCGCTGAAAGAGCGATTGCCGGTAAGCCTCTGTGAGCGCTCGAATTTATCCAATTTTCCCTTCGTGGTCTTTTCACCAGATATACGTAGGACGAAGGAATACATTGGTTGACGAGCATACACTCTCGGATCCTAAACTGTAAACCACACCCTGACGCAGAACATGTCTACCATTGGAGTTTTCTGAGCATCTACGTGTAGCTTTCGTGTTGACTAAGTAAACCTATAACGAAAGCGCTGAACTTCTTTGGGTATGCATTATTTCCTCCAACAATCCCGTACGGCATAGATCCCAAACAGGTGAGCAACATTCATGAGTTGGTCAAACGAGGATTTTGTAAGTTTTCTCCTTAGCTAATGGATAACAAATCCTGAGGTTTCTTTCAATGAATGTCAGTCTGGCACCTGCCTTACCTGCTGATGGTGTGATGAGGCCGTTCCGTGCGAAATCCAAGATGTGTTTTAGAAGCAACTACTTCCAATGATTGTCCTGCAATCGTGTCATCATACAGTAAGGATCTTTCTGTTTATGTATGAGCCCGTTGTTAAACTGGTTTATTTTGAGGGTCAACTGGCGTTCCCTGAAAGCCTCTACAGGTCTCCTTGCATTTTTCTGCAATTTTGTAGCGTAGCGACTTCTCTGTGTACAATAGCATTATTCGCGAAGGACCTAAAGGATTTTCGACCTTAGCTACTACGTCACTTATAGATATCATAAAAAGTAATGGTCCTTTAACACACTCTTCGGGTACGTCCGAAGTTACTTTTACACCTGAAGATTCCTCTCGGTTGAGAATGACGTGCTGTGTACTGTTTGCTAAAACCTTTTCAACTCAATCACACAGTGGCCAGATATTTCTTTCTCTCGTATTTTTGTCACTAGGCGAGAGTGCGGAACCGTACCGTATCAAATTCCTTCCAGAAGTCAATGAACACGGCACCCACCTGGGTGCCTGTACCTACTGCTTCCTGGGTCTCATGGACAAACAGCGAGAACTGGGCTTCACATGAGCTTTGTTGATTCCCACCGACCAGATTTTCGGCCTTCATTCTGCAACAGCTCGACATCAGGGATATAGGTCAGTTACTTAGTAAGTTAGTTAGTTAGATACTTAGATAGGTAGGTAGATAGTTATATGTTCCATAGATCATTTGGACGATTCTTTCATCCAAAACTGTACGGAACGAGACAGTTTTCAGGATATGTATAACTTATTAGTGTTAACATTAGTGAACACAATATTATTTAATCCTACTCCTGAGACTACACTTAAATATAAGTAATTATTGTTCTTATTTTTTCATATTTTTTGTTTCGTTCGCCGGCCGAAGTGGCCGTGCGGTTAAAGGCGCTGCAGTCTGGAACCGCAAGACCGCTACGGTCGCAGATTCGAATCCTGCCTCGGGCATGGATGTTTGTGATGTCCTTAGGTTAGTTGGGTTTAAGTAGTTCTAAGTACTAGGGGACTAATGACCTCAACAGTTGAGTCCCATAGTGCTCAGAGCCATTTGAACCATTTTTTTTTTTTTGTTTCGTTCAATTTTTCTACCAGTTTCTGTCAAGCAACTCTTCTGTAATCCAAACTGTGATATGCTAAATACATTTTCCTATTGAAATATGAGAGTGATGTGTTCATTAATTGTCCGAATATTTTAGAAAAAAATGACAGTAAGGAGATTGCTGGATAATTATTTAAATTTCTAGCTATGTTTTTATAACTACGTATTGCAAACTGGCTGAAAAAAATGATTGTGACACTAACGCATTACATATATCACAACCAATACTTCGCATAGGTTAGAACAACTTTTCAGGTTTCGGTCTGAAATTCCATCAACATCATATGAGGTTTGTTTTTTAAAATTTTTAGTATTTTATTCATTTCATCGAAGCATATTGGTGCTGTTTGTAGTTACTTGAAGTTTTCAAAATATCCACGGGTGTACTGCCGGTCTACATTGTCCAAGGGGCACAATATTTCGGTGATCATGCATGTCGCCATCATCTGGTGAACTGACGGACTCAGCTCCTGTGAACGTGCCGGTACGGAGATCCGTACGCTATGGCTGCTCAGGGGGAACTGGGTTCGGTCGCGGCGGCGGCCGATTTAAATACCCTCCGCCCGCGGCGCTCTCCCTTCGCGTCCGCGCCTCGCACCACGGTCGCGCGGTGGAACAGATTGCGACGGCGTCTGAAATGACGTCGGTGTGATGGCTCTGTCCGCCGTGGTCGTCACAACTATACGTTTGCTCGATTTACTCTTGATTAACCCAATCGCTGGTTCCCAAGCCGTGCTAAGATTATAGCCACAGTCACGGTTTATGAGGTCGTCATTGGTGCGAATTTCGATGGCCTCTCTAACAACGCTGTCCCAGTATCTCGACATCTGTACCAGAATCCTCGTGCGTTCACACTCCATAGCGTGATTTTCCGACAAACAATGTTCAGCGACCGCCGACTTGCTCGGATACATCAGTCGAGTGTGCCTCTGGTGTTCACGGCATCGATCCTCGACGGTACGCATCGTCTGACCAATATACGACTTGCCACATTGACACGGAATCTGGTACAAGCCGGCCTTCCTCAAACCGAGGTCATCTTTGGCGCTTCCCACCAGTGCACGAGTTTTATTCGGAGGACAAAACATAGTTCCGACCCGGTGTTTCTTCAAAATGCGCGCGATTTTCCCCAAGAGTGCGCCCGTATATGGAATAAACACAGTGCCTACCTCCTCCCTGGTGATTTCATCCACCTCCACAGGTTGTGCTGTAGTGGCTGGGCGGAGAGCACGTTGAATCTGCCACTCTGAGTACCCATTTTTTCGAAATACAGTTCTCAGATGTTCCAATTCCTGGGGTAGACTCTCTGCGTCAGAGATAGTGCGCGCCCTATGTACTAGAGTTTTAGTACCCCATTCCTCTGTGAAGGATGGTAGCAGCTGTCTGCGTGCAAATACAGATCAGTGTGCGTTGTCTTCCGATACACCCCATGACCTAGGGTGCCGTCAGCCCTTCTCTTGACCAAGACGTCAAGGAAAGGTAATTTACCCTTCGTTTCAGTATCCATGGTGAATTTGATGTTGGGGTGTATGGAGTTTAGATGTGTAAGGAAGTCAAGGAGTTTATCCATACCATGTGGCCAGATGACGAACGTGTCGTCCACGTAACGGAAAAAGCAAGTGGGTTTCCATTTGGATGACGACAGGGCTTCCTCCTCGAAGAACTCCATGTACAAATTCGCTACCACCGGTGAGAGTGGGCTACCCATGGCGACTCCCTCCGTTTGTTCGTAGTATTCTCCATTAAAAAGTTAGTGGTCTTCTCGTCAAACTTCTGACTAATCTATTCTAGTGACTCTCCCAGGGGTACCCTCGTAAACAAGGGAACGACGTCAAAACTCACCATTGTATCTGAATCATCCAACCTGAAGCTATCAAGGCGTTTAACAAAATCCACGGAATTACGGATGTGATGAAGGCATTTACCCACATAAGGACTTAATATTCCCGTCAGGTATTTGGCCAAAAATATGTAGGTGCCCTGATGTTTCTGACAATGGGGCGTAATGGTACCCCCTCTTTGTGAACCTTCGGGAGTCCATAGAGTCTAGGCGGTACCGGACCTTGGGGTAACAATTTCTTAGCGTCACACTCCGGTAAATCTGCATACTTGAGAAGCGACCTCGTCTTGTTCTCCACCTTCTTTGTAGGGTCAACGCTGATCTTCCAATAGGAATCGTCATTTAGCAGGCTCTGCATCTTATCAGTGTAGTCCTTATGGGAGACAACAAATGTAGCATTGCCTTTGTCAGCCGGTAAGTGCCCGTTGGACATTGTAGACCGGCAGTACACCCGTGGATATTTTGATTATCAAATACGCCCGGAGAAACTAAAGAATCACACTTGAAGTTTTGTTTAATGAGATATATAATACATTTTCTCGGTTCTTCAAGTGAACCATTTAATTCTACTTTCGCTGCTACATTTAGGAAGTGATGGTTAAAAGTTCTAGAAACTTGTAAATTCTCGGTCAAAGTAATGTCATTTAGCACAGAATCTTGTACTGTCACTGGCTACCCTATATCCCGTTTGACAAAATGCCACACCATTTTAATCTTACTGCCGCGCATGATTAGCCGAGCGCTCTAAAGCGCTGCAGTCATGGTCTGTGCGGCTGGTCACGGCGCGGAGGTTCGAGTCCTCCCTCGGGCATGGGTGTGTGTGTTTGTCCTTAGGATACATTAGGTTAAGTAGCGTCTAAGCTTAGGGACTGATGACCTTAGCAGTTAAGTCCCATAAGATTTCACACAATTTGAACATTTTTATTTTTAATCTTACTTTTTCAGTTACTAGTTTCTGCCAGGACGCTAGTAATTTCTGATTTTGAGCTAATGTGCCCTTTGTACATATTTCCCTCCTCCTCTTACAGGAGGTTTTAATTCCCTTGGTAATCCGTGGCTAACTTTTTTTATGGATTTTCTGGATAGATGTTTAGGAAAGCAACTTTCAAATATTGTCAGGAATTTCCCGCAGAATAAATTGAATTTGATATTAGCATCTCTTTGTAGATATAGCTCATCTCATACCACCTCTTTTAACACTGTATCCTTTTCTCGTTAATAACTACACTGCCTTGTAAGAACCTGCCTCAGGGCTGTAGGGAACTACACTGTTTATTGCCATTAATTGTGCATTATGATCAGATATTCCATGGATAATTGAGTAAACATTAATTGTTTCATCCGAAACAATGTCTGGAAAAATGTTTTCATTGTGGACCCTACTATCTTTCTGCAAACGAATTGGAAAATTAATTAATGAAATTAGACTGTAGCATCTAAATTGTGATCCCAGTTCATTGTTCCTCTCCGCATCTTTTAAGAAACGTACACTGAAATCTCCACAAGCAGCTAAATGTTCCTTCTTGTATGACAGGTAGCTGAATAATGTATCTATCTGTCTCACAAATAGCTGAAACTTTCCTAGAGGTGATATTTAGACTCTTAGAGGAAAACAGGAATGCTCTGCGCTTTTCTCCAGTCACAGGAACGCTTCATTCCTCCAATGACCTACAGTACAATGTAGTTAAAACAGGATCATGTTCTTTCACCAACTATACTTTATCTGTAACTCATACGTCCAGCGGCCTTTCCTCTGTTGAGCGACTTCAATTAATTTGCTACCCCGTGGTCACGTACTTCATATTTATAATTTTGACATTCTTTCGGAGATTTAAAGGAGAAACTACAATGCGATCTTCCTCAGTGAAAAAGTTTTTGTACAAAAAAAAAAATCTCTTTGTATCTGGGCTTTCTGTATCGTCCTCCGTTTCGATGTCATTATGGCCGGTGAGTGTCTGCACTGATGGTTTCGATCTCTTTAGCCGTCCACGGTGGCCGAGGGGTTCTAAACGCTTCAGTCCGGAATCGCGCGATTGCTACGGTCGCAGGTTCGAATCCTGCCTTGGGCATGGATGTGTGTGTGACGTCGTCAGGTTAATTAGGTTTAAGTAGTTCTAGGGGACTGATGACCTCAGATGTTAAGTCCCATAGCGCTCAGAGCCATTTGAACCATTTGATATCTTTACCTGTTTAACATTAGAACAAAACTGCTTCCGGTTTTCTGCCCAGTCTATAGATAGAATGTTACTTTGTAATTTGTTGTACGCTTCAAGCGTGGCAGTCCTTACCCTAATTATGGCTTTTTAATGTTTGTTTGCGAGGCGTTAACTACTTTTAAATGTACAAGAATATCTTTCGTAGAAGAATTTCTAACACGGCTGTTTGACGACGGCGGGTCTTTCCCCTCCCTCACAACTTTCATCGACACGTGTCTGTCTATGGCGTGTTGTAAAATACTCATGAACGTTATTGATACGCAACATTATTAGCACTGGAGATGAAATCAGGCAGTCTGAAATTTGTGTCATGTCGCTCATCTTAGGTAGACAGGTCCCCCTACCTTTCTCTGTATTCCTGTTTACAACCATATTCAGCTGCAGGTGCCGTATGATCGCTGATTCGATGTTACACGGTAACTGAATCGAAAAGTTAGAGTTTTTTTGTCATCAGAACATTTAAGATGTTACATTCTCCGATTCACGGCATTAATTGTCACATGAAACTTTTAAATCAGTTTCACTCGTTTCCCCGTCCATACTACACACCCTAATCACTACAGTCCCCCACACTACAGTTGTTCAGATGAAATTTGCACCTACTACTACAACACTACCACGCAATTTACCGAAATATTCTCCGAATTTATCCTCAAACAGCCCACCGCTGTTGCTCCTGACACAGAAGACTATAGAAGTATCCGTTACCACGTCTGATCCATTATCACCCAAATTATTTAGCTTTCGGAGTTTCTACCACATAACTAGACCATCGCAATTTTTACGGTCATAGAGACTCCTCCGTCACCGTCGTTCACCCTGTCTCTCCACTACACGGTCCAGTCGGGATTCTCGCTGCTGTTGCCATTTGCGGTTTGTACTAACATCGCTTGAAGTTACAGTGTTTTTATGGCTATAAACATACCTCCACCACCAGTGTTCAACCTGTTTTTGTGATATACAATTCAGTCGGAATTTGGAATTTCATTGCTGCTCTGATTTCATCAGATTTCTGTCCATAGTACTATGTGGGCATTTTTACCGTTTATAAACAAGACGATTCTGGAACATTTTCATAGATACTCCTACAGCTAACTACTGTAATACGTTATTAAAATTTTCATTCTCCAGTCTGACATGACGAATGCTACTTTCGTTAATTAATTGGGATCGTATTCTCCCCCGTCTCAGATCAGAATGCATCTTATCGGGCCTTTGGCGTGATATTTCTATCCCAAAACCCCCATGCGCACGCCACACTTCCTCCGCTAGCCTAGTAGCCGCTGCATGTACTGAAACTCTGACCTACTCAAGATGGGTCCCACAGTTCCCCATCCGACACCGGAGGTCGAAATATTCGCATCCCACATCGTCACAGTGCGTTCTGAGTCTCTGGTTTAAGCCTTCCAATCGTTTCCCAACCAGGGGTCCGCAATCGCTTCTGGTATCGATATTGCAAAACACTAGCTCTGCTTCAATCCCGCAACTAAGGCTAGCTGTTTCCACCAAAGCACCTGAACCTAGACAGCAGGCGTTATTCTTGCCGACATGAACCTCAATTGACGCCGTGTGTACCCAGTGCGCTCAGTCGCCCAGCAAAGCCTCCATCTCATCTTGTGGGGTCAGCGGAATGGAACGGAAAGAAGACGATTTCTGATTAGAGGAATATGCAGCACATGAGCAGAAAACAGGTAATATAATGATTTATTCTGAGGATGACGTCACTCCAACGCACCGCCTCCTCCACGCCCCCAACGATGTGCAAGCGGTAATGTGTAGCAAATAACTGTAAAAACACTATGTTAGTACAGTGCTCGACACCTCCCTTTTGCTAACACACTGTTCAATTTCTTGCTTTCCGCCCAACCCCACTGCGCATGAACCGCAATACTTGCGTTGTCCCTTTCAGGGAAATGATTCTGGAATGGAAAATATGTGGTTAAATGGCAGTTGTGAAAATGACGAGGAAGTATCCCTTTCGACACCACCCACAGCGGCGCACAATCTTCATACAACACGACATCGGAGACGTGAAGAACTCTGAATCCGTAAGAAGAAATTATTTCGTAATATTGTCAACTTACTTCAAACCACGCCTGAACAGGAAGCGTCAAAGACGTGAGAGTTACAACCAAGGATGTTAAGCGGCCGTTTTTGATTTTATATTGTTGCGTAGAAGACACGTATGAATTCTTTACAGCGGACGATACGCTTTACTATCAAGAGTTAATAATTTATTTAATACTGTCTAACATATGCAGCCGACAAATGTAGACGACGAAGTTCTACTAGACATAGGTGACACGGGATCAACGTAACCAAGAAAAGGTTCAAGTAAGCGATGAAATTCGAAATACAATAACCACGTCACAGTTATATTTATGCTGCCACTACAATCCAACACAAGTTATAAAACTGAACATTTCTTTCATCGAATGCTGATATTTATATATGTACAATGTGGTCCATTTATAGTGACCGGGCCAAATATCTAACGAAATAAGCATCGAACGAAAAAACTACAAAAAACGAAACTCGTCTAGCTTGAAGGGGGAAACCATATGCCACTATGGTTGGCCCGCTAGACGGCGCTGCCATAGGTCAAACGGAATTCAACACCACATTTTTAAATAGGAACCCCGATTTTTATTACATATTCGTGTAGTACGTAAAGATATATGAATGTTTTAGTTGGACCACTTTTTTCGCTTTGTGATAGATGGCGCTGTAGTAGTCACAAAGATATAAGTACGTGATATCACGAAACATTCCGCCAGTGTGGACGGTATTTGTTTCGTGACACATTACCCGTGTTAAAATGGACCGTGTACCAATTGCGGAAAAGGTCGATATCGTGTTGGTATGATCAAAATGCCCAACGGGCGTGTGCTGTGTATGCTGCTCGGTATCATGGAAGACATCATCTAAGTGTCCGGACCATTCGCCGGATAGTTACGTTATTTAAGGAAACAGGAAGTGTTCAGCCACATGTGAAACGTCAACCACGACCTTCAACAAATGATGATGCCCAAGTAGGTGTTTTAGCTGCTGTCGCCGCTAATCCGCACATCATTAGCAGACAAATTGCGCGAGAATCGGGAATGTCAAAAACGTCGTTGTTGAGAATGCTACATCAGCATCGATTGCACCCGCACCATATTTCTATGCACCAGGAATTGCATGGCGACGACTTTGAACGTCATGTACAGTTCTGCCACTGGGCACAAGAGAAATTACGGGACGATGACAGATTTTTTGCACGCGTTCTATTTAGCGACTAAGCGTCATTCACCAACAGCGGTAACGTAAACCGGAATAATATGCACTATTGGGCAACGGGAAAGCCACGATGGCTGCGAGAAGTGGAACATCAGCGACCTTGGCGGGTTAATGTATGGTGCGGCATTATGGGAGGAAGTATAATTGGCCCCCAAATTACCGATGGCAATCTAAATGGTGCAGTGTATGCTGATTTCCTACGTAATGTTCTACCGATGTTATTACAAGATGTTTCACTACATGACACAATGTCGATGTACTTCCAACATGATGGATGTCCGGCATATAGCTCGCGTGCGGTTGAAGTGGTATTGAATAGCATATTTCATGACAGGTGGACTGGTTGTCGAAGCACCATACCATGGCCCACGCGTTCACCGAATCTGACGACCCCGGATTTCTTTCTGTGGCGAAAGTTGAAGGATATTTGCCATCGTGATCCACCGACAACGCCTGACAACAAGCGTCAGCGCATTGTCAATGCATGTGCGAACATTACGGAAGGCAAACTACTCGCTGTTGAGAGGAATGTCGTTACACGTATTGCCAAATGCATTGAGGTTGACGGTCATCATTTTGAGCATTTATTGCATTAATGTGGTATTTACAGATAATCACGCTGTAACAGCATGCGTTCTCAGAAATGACAAGTTCACAAAGGTACATGTATCACATTGGAACAACCGAAATAAAATCTTCAAACCTACCTACGGTCTGTATTTTAATTTAAAATTTACCTGTTACTAACAGTTTGTCTAAAATTGTGAGCCATATGTTTGTGACTATTACAGCGCCATCAATCAAAAAGCGAAAAAAGTGGTCCAATTAAAACATTCACATTTCTTTACGTACTACACGAATATGTAATAAAAAATGGAGGTTCCTATTTTAAATATCTGTTTGACCTATGGCAGCGCCATCTAGCGGGCCAACCATAGCGCCATCTGGTTTCCCCCTTCAAGCTAGACAAGTCTCGTTCTTTGTAGTTTTTTCGTTTGACGCTTATTTCGTGAGATATTTGGCCCGGTCACGATCAATGGACAACCCTGTATATATTTACAACCAACTTTCGGCTTAAAAAGTTATCTTTTGACAGCATTTGCAGCCTAATTCTGTTTACTTAATTCATTAAAAACTGCTTAATTGTTTGTAACGTACACTGAAAACAGTTCACAAGGCAGTGGTTTTTGATTAAATCAGTTTTTCTATCCGTTACCAGCCTTGAAAATGCTTTCTCATCATCAAAAGCTAAGTAAACTATGATCATTCATAGGATTTCATTTCATCGGAAACGTCAAACGCTATTTGTTTCACTATTTGTAAGTAAACTTTTTAAAATTTGTTCTTGGTCGTCAAGGTGGTATTATGTAATTTCTCGTCAGATTACTATAAACTCTTACTAGTTTACAATATGATCAATTATTGCATGTTGGCTAGTTTCTATAAGACGGAAGAGATGTTATTTTTTTACTATAAGTATATTTCCTTCATAATAAATCGGACATGACTGATCTAGATTGACACTTGCACGTACTAACAACTATTCCGAAAAATTGTTTTTCACAAATATATCATTAACTTAAGAAATGCAGGCTAAAATGTATGTGAACATCGGATAGTGGGCCGTTGATTTTGGATACGTAGCTGATATCGCAGTAGTGAGAGTGATGATGCGTCTTAAAGAGGCCAATCAATATTTACGCTACGCTAATATCTCTTATGGAAGAGATACAATAATGTACAGGAAATGAGGTACTGATCTTAGCACTTCAGTTTACGTAAGCGCAAGTAGCTACTTATGTTGAAAATGAAATAACAGTATGATAGATTAGTGCACCTATATTCATTAGACTGCGTGGCAATTACAGGCTTGGATCTGTAACAGTCTCGACCGCATGGGTCACAGCAGACTGCTGCCCTTAATTTGATCAAAAAATGCTTACAGATATATGATATTACATAGTGAAAGGTATCTTCCAACCTGACAAGCGGGTATGTAGGATATCCGTAATACTAGTTCTTCACTGCTACAGAAGATTTCTGTCTAAATATTGTTTGACGTCAGGGAATAAATGAAACTTAAGTAAAGAGAGTATGACTCTCAAACAGACAGACGCACGGACCTGGCAAACCGGGATTGTTTTAAATACCTTATCAAAACTTTTACTCGCGTATTTATTTTTCCACTTGTTCTCGGAGGGTTTCAGGTATTGTTGGACAGTAAAATGATGTAGCTTTGCACCTAGCAAATGAAATCGAGTCCACAATTTTTGGTTCAGGGTCCCCAACTTCGAACTACTATTAACGCTTGTGTCGTGAAACAACAGATAACGCCTTATCGACAGTAGTAACAAATCAGATCTCATATTAAGTTGTATTCTTTTTTCATTTTTCAGTGGTCCAAATATAGTTTTCAATTAGTTTCTTTTTTTTTCTTTTCATGTTGGCCAGCATACCCTAAATGAATCACAAAGCTCGTTCCAATTTTTGTCTCTTTACATGTGCTATAAGGAAAATTCTCGACTATTCGATTTTCACATGCTAATTCCTCTGTTCACGCTATCTTTCCTTGAAGTGGCCCTCCATCGCTCGTAATATTTTATCTGTCCTGCATTATCCCTACGTTTCCATACACCCCCTCCCCCACTAGATTTCCCTTCCATCTCTCCCCTCCCCTCCCACTTCCTTTCAGTTAGTGCAAATTTCGGTTCAATGCTTCATTGTTCGCAGATGTGCTCGTACATATTCAGGAAGTCATTCGCCATGTGTTAACGACTTTTCATTTAGCCACGCAAATATACCTTCAATTTTACGCATCGGTAATCTTGTATTAATCATCATTCTATCTAAATTAATTAAATGATTGATAGTATGTCAACCAGATGGTCACAATATCTAACGTTATTCCTTGCAGTAGAAATGCCTTATGACTTAAGTCAACGTTAGAAATTACTAAGACGAATATGATGGTCCAAGGTGTGATATTAGTTATGAGCTAATTTTAGGGAGGGTTAATAATTAATGGCGTGTAGCTAGGGCCTCCCTTCGGGTAGACCGTTCGCCTGGTGCAGGTCTTTCGAGTTGACGCCACTTCGGCGACCTGCCCGTCGATGGGGATGAAATGATGATGATTAGGACAACTCAACACCCAATCCCTGAGCGGAGAAAATCTCCGACCCAGCCGGGAATCGAACCCAGGCCCTTAGGAGTGACATTCCGTCACGCTGAACACTCAGCTACCGGGGGCGGTTAGGGAGGGTGATAAGCACATAAAAATATCATGATGTGGATAAATTAGTGTCATCGATGCTGCATCAAGCACTGCAGCAAATCTCTACACACTATAATAACCGGTAATGAGCAGACCCGTCGAGTAACCTGCATTGCGCCTTTTCAAAGCTTCAAGAACCTCAATCACACCAGTGACGGGACATCTTGCAAATAACGCGTCTGCAGATACCGGCACGAGTAGGGCAAAACGCACGTATTACATACAGGCGCGGCAGACGACTCCTAAATCTGGTAACATCAGTTTCAGGCTGTGAAATATGAACTCTTTACTCTTTTCATTTGCGAGGGACAGTGAAATATAAATTACAAAAGATACACGTGCCCGTGCGCACTTTGTGGCGGCGTGTTATTTAACATGAAAGCGGGCAGCCGTAACAGCGGTGCAGCCCGGTGTAACAGGACGCGACGCCACGCGCTGCTCGCAGCACCTGCGGCCGACGCGCCGAAACCGCTGTGTGGGAGGGGGGCGTGGCGCCGCCTTGCCCTGCCCTGCCACAGACACCGGCCGGTCTGGCCTCTGCTCCACCCTACTCTTTCCGCTCACTCGCAGATTGGTAGCGATTCACGTTTCGACATTTTTAGCGTTTTGTCCACTCGGCACTCGGCCCTCCGCATCGGTTTTCATGTAAGCTTTCCAAACACGGGACTCTGGATGTTTGACTTAATAACAGGGAAATAATTACTCTACAAACACAGCTGTATTTGGTAGGATGTTATCTGAAACGAGAGCAAATGAAATTCGTATGCAAGAGCTTCAAATAATAAACAATAGTTTCTGTCAGCGGAGCACAATTTACAGTCCTATGGCTTCAGTATGAAAGGCGATAAGTAATGCACAATGAAATTATGGCATGTGAACTCGCATAGCCACGGGCCAACGAACAATAACTTCACAGTTTTGACTGCTAGGCTCTCCTCCCTAATACTACCCCGATAATATCGTCGGATCTATCTCTAACAGAGCTGCAAAATTGTAATCATCGATACTGATGTATTTCCGGCAGCCTAATGATTCTAGAATGGAGGAGCAAATATACGACGAATAGGGAGTACGCTTTACTTTTCAAGCATGTAAGTCAGAAACATCGAATATTTTTAATACACCTACAGATCATACATTATGTCAGAGTGTCTACCAGATGCATGTTGTGGTTCAAATAGGGAACAACGAATCCCACCATTTTCACGCTCGGTCGTACTTGACGCCTTCCAGCGGCGCTGTAACGGAATGAATTAATTGGTTTTGTTCGTGGTGTATCTGGAGAGGCGTCATTAAAATTGCCCTTGTATTGGGTCAACTGGAATGGCTGGTGTAAATATTTGTTGCACTACCTGTACCACAGAATATGGACGTGCATTGTACTGTCAACGGGATTCGGTATGAGCTTCTTTTCACATATTCAGTGTGAATGTAAATGCAAAAATCCCTAAAACAGTCCCAATAAAATCCAAGTTAAATGGATTATGAGTCTAGATGATTTGTTTCGGTTGCAGAGAAAAATGTTCAAATGTGTGTGAAATCTTATGGGACTTAACTGCTAAGGTCATCAGTCCCTAAGCTTACACACTACTTAACCTAAAATATCCTAAGGAGAAACACACACACCCATGCCCGAGGGAGGACGCGAATCTCCGCCGGGACCTGCCGCACAGTCCATGACTACAGCGCCTTAGACCGCTCGGTCATACTTGACGCCTTCCAGCGGCGCTGTAACGGAATGAATTAATTGGTTTTGTTCGTGGTGTATCTGGAGAGGCGTCATTAAAATTGCCCTTGTATTGGGTCAACTGGAATGGCTGGTGTAAATATTTGTTGCACTACCTGTACCACAGAATATGGACGTGCATTGTACTGTCAACGGGATTCGGTATGAGCTTCTTTTCACATATTCAGTGTGAATGTAAATGCAAAAATCCCTAAAACAGTCCCAATAAAATCCAAGTTAAATGGATTATGAGTCTAGATGATTTGTTTCGGTTGCAGAGAAAAATGTTCAAATGTGTGTGAAATCTTATGGGACTTAACTGCTAAGGTCATCAGTCCCTAAGCTTACACACTACTTAACCTAAAATATCCTAAGGAGAAACACACACACCCATGCCCGAGGGAGGACGCGAACCTCCGCCGGGACCTGCCGCACAGTCCATGACTACAGCGCCTTAGACCGCTCGCCTAACCCCCGCTTTGGTTGTAGAACTGCATCCACCATTCCTGAAGCGGCGTGCAGGCTAGCTATAAGGTTGTGTACATCCGTGGGTGGATTACTATAAACATTTTCCCCATAAATACAAATGTACTGGATTAATGTCCGGGGAACCTGGAGGCCAGAAAACTGGACATCCACCACCAGTCCCTTTCCGCGGAAACGATTCAAATGGTTCAAATGGCTCTGAGCACTGTGGGACTTAACTTCTGAGGTCATCGGTCCCCTATAACTTAGAACTACTTAAACCTAACTAACCTAAAGACATCACACACATCCATGCCCGAGGCAGGATTTGAACCTGCGACCGTAGCGATCGCGCGGTTCCAGACTGTAGCGCCTAGAACCGCTCGGCCACCCCAAGCGGCGGAAACGCTTCATTTAAGTAGTTAGGAATATTCATTCCGAAGTGTGGTGGTGCACCATCATACTGAAACAATAACTATCGCCGAACCCCATATGGATCGTTTTCTATTGAGTCACGTAAAGTATTGAGAAGAAATGTACATCACAGAGGCGAATTCATATTGTCCTGCAATAGGTGATGGTCCAAAAGCACTCCGCCCTCTATTCCAGCCCACAGGTTTATACCAAAGCGTGCCTCAAGGCCCCATCCACAGCTGAAATGTGGGTTGTGTTCCGACCAAAAATGGCTGTGGTGGAGGTTGAAAATACCTACACGAGTAAAGCTACATTCGTCAGTCCATATCACTCTTTTCACTTTATTTGCAAATGTTCGTTATATTTCACTTGTTGAAAACGCCACTCAAAAAACTTGTGAACGAAGATTACAGGTTTCCCAAAGGCGTTGATCCATGTGACGAAAAACGTTCTTATTGGGACAGTGCCTTTGAGGGTGCCGTGCATCATACGCACGAGCAGCAGCAGCAGTAACAGGGTGGTTATCGAATGCTCCTATCACCAAAGGCATATCAACGTATTCGTGATTTACGTACTCTTCATCGTTTGTGTACTCCATCTCGAAGCCGCCCTTGATAAACTTGACAGGACCAGTTATGTTTGTGCTCTGCGCAGTTATTGGACACATGCATGCAATTTAATGGACCTCACTGCCATGCGATAGGTTATTGTCATGTGACAAAATGATGTACGGTTTGCAAACGACGATAACTAGGAAATGGATGTCTAAAAAGTAAAAACGGGATCTGGCGAGTATTGGAACCGTAGCTTCCTGGCGCATATGAGTTCGCTTTCCCTGCAGTCTTCTCAGTGAGCTACGTCGACTGGTACGGTGGTACGGGGAGACACACGTTCCTCTGTTCATTACGATGCACTGCACGATGTGAAAGTGTTGCCATTTAGTCGTTTTCATGTTTTTTTTAGAATGCCCCCGATCTGATTTTGCTAGATTAACTTTTGTCTTGGATCTGGAAGAGGAATTGTATGCTGACCTGCAACTACGGCATTCTTTCTTCGCCCTGTATACTCATTTCACTATTTATTTCATTCAACAGATCCTGTAATTGCTCTTCACCTTCACTGAGCATAGAAATGTCATCAGTGACTCTTATCACTGATATCACCATGAATTTGTAACCCACTCTTAAGCCTTTCTCTTATTTCCGTCTTTGCTTCCTCGATATACAGATAGAAGAGTTGGGACATGTGGTGGGTTTTCCTCTGTTTGTTTACAGTTGTTGTGGTGGTGTGTACATGTTATTGTAAGACGTATGAAAATGTAGCAGCAAGAATAACAGCATTATTTAAAAGAAAAAAATAAGCTCTGATAATTCCTATTTATGTGCTGCTGAGCCCGGCTATAAAGAATTATTTCGTCATATCTTATCACTACAAATAAATATTGAAATGCTTTCTGATTCATTCAGTAACTGACATTAAATGCGAGTGCACCAAATAATAGTTAATACATCACACAGTAACCTCTAACCATAACAACACTGGTGTCGTAAATACACACACACACACACACACACACATATATATATATATATATATATATATATATATATATATATATATATATATATATATATGGTGTCCCAGCTATCTTGTCCACCCAAAATATCTCTGGAACAATAACAGCTATTGGAAAACGACTTTCAGCGGTATCAATGTAGGGCTTGGGCCCATGAATGTACATATTTGGAAACATTCTAAACCGAAAGCATATGTGTTTTTTAACGCAAACTTTTTTTTAAAGGGACCTCCTATATTGTTTCTTCAGCAATCCATAGCATGACAAAGCACATACACAATGGCGCTGATTGCATCGCAATATTCCCATTACATCCCGAGATATTGAGACGCGAAGTTGACCCTTGAAACACCTGACATGCGCTGCTAGTGCACATCCTGAGGCTCAGGCGTGAACCCCATGCTGCCCGTAATCGCGATGTGATTGACATGTGTAATCACACCTCCATACTTATCAAGAGGTCCGAAACGAATAATACGGTCTGCTCCCATCAACTCTCATAAGCACATAATGGTTTCCCTCTTGCACGTTTTACGTATCTACGTACACAATATGAACCAGTACCGATCGGTATACAGCCGTCAGGTTGCCTTATTTATCCTGCACACCCAAAATAAAGTTTATCTAATGCGTTATATGACCCATTGTGCCTGTCGCGCAGGGTCTGGTTCTACCTAGTCAAGTGTCCAACGTAGTTCCCACTACTTCCTCAGTTACCACTTCGCCTTGTTTATGATTTGCGACCCATGCAAACTCCTGTACTCCACCACCCTCCGAGCATCCCATTTGTTGCTGCTTTGGCGTGCAGTACACCGCTTGCCAGTGTAGTCGTGCATCAGAGTAATCTAGTGACGGCACGGAGGTAGTACACATTGTGAATAAACGTTGTGTTGTGGAACTTATACTGTACAGTATAATGTACACACTGAAGATATGGTAGAAATGCTGCTGATCTATGGAGAATGTACGTTGACGGGAAATACGTTATGAGAATGCTAGTTTGTTGATAGTACTGTTAGCGAACATTATGATTGTTAAGTTAATATGTCTGTTTTCTACCCTACTCTACATACCTGTACTGTGCCCTGCTGTAGGTGGACGAAATGCTGTTAAGGCAGAACGACTGTACAGAAGACGATTCCCTGACAAGCCATCGCCTTCGCGCCGGATGTTTGGTCGTCTCACATCTCGTCTACGTGAAACGGGAAGCTTAAATCCAAGACCTCGACATCGTCCTAGAACACGCACAGATGAACATGCTGAAGCTGCTGTGCTCGCTACCATAGCTGTGAATCCTCAAATCAGCACACGTCAAATTGAACGTGAAGTTGGTATGTCGAAATCAAGTGCACAGCGTATTCTTAAACTTCATAAATTTCATCCTTACCATGTTCATTTACACCAGGATCTTCATGGAAATGACTTCCGCAATAGGGTAACATTTTGTCGGTGGGCTCAGCAAAAACTTCTGACTAATCCAAATTTTTTTGCAGATGTTCTCTTTACCGACGAGGCATCATTCTCCAACAAAGGAATTGTCAATATGAGGAATATGCATTATTGGTCCGCAGAAAATCCAAAATGGCTCCGTCAGGTAGAGCATCAACGTCCGTGGAAAGTTAATGTTTGTTGTGGGATTATTGGAGATACCATTATCGGACCTTTCTTTATAAATGGCATCCAAAATGGAAGACAATACTCCAGAGGTACACGTTCGACGGGCGTTTCATAGGACGTGGAGGACACATATATTGGCCAGCCCGTTCTCCTGATCTTACACCTCTTGTCTTCTTTCTGTGGGGTACGTTAAAGGAGAATGTGTACCATGATGTGCCTACAACCCCAGAGGATATGAAACAATGTATTGTGGCAGCCTTCGGCGACATTACACCAGATGTACTGCGGCGTGTACGACATTCATTACGCCAGAGATTGCAATTGTGTGCAGCAAATAATGGCCACCACATTGAACATCTATTGGCCTGACATGCCGGGACACACTCTGTTCCACTCCGTAATTGAAAACGGAAACCACGTGTGTACGTGTATCTCACCCCTCATGGTAATGTACATGTGCGTCAGTGAAAAAGACCAATAAAAAGGTTTTAGCATGTGGACGTAATGTGCTGTTCCAGTCTCTTCTGCACCTAAGGTCCATCACCGTTTCCTTTGGATCCCTACGTAATTCGGTGCTCTCCGATACACACGATCGAACAGCGGAGGAGTGGTACTCAAGCGTCAAATTTAGGTTACAATATCTCCGGATGTAATTAACATTTTACAATGCAACAAACGGCACTGATTACGTATTTGTTTATATGTTCAGATGTGCTAACAAAAGTAACGGGGTTCCATTTAAAAAAACGTAGGTTTGTGTTAAAAAACATACTTCCGTGCATTTTTTTATGGTTTGTATTAATTACACTAGCCCCTCTCCTCACGTTCGGTCTGTGGAATCGATTCGTCAGTATTTGATGTGGTTTACGAAATATATCCAGCGGTAACGTTAGGTGACTCATCCTGTATATATATGTGTATACAGGGTGTTACAAAATGGTACGGCCAAACTTTCAGGAAACATTCCTCACACACAAATAAAGAAAATATGTTATGTGGACATCTGTCCGGAAACGCTTACTTTCCATGTTACAGCTCATTTTATTGCTTCTCTTCAAATCACATTAATCATGGAATGGAAACACACAGCAACAGAACGTACCAGCGTGACTTCAAACACTTTGTTACGGGAAATGTTCAAATTGTCCTCCGTTAGCGAGGATACATGCATTCACCCTCCGTCGCATGGAATCCCTGATGCGCTGATGCAGCCCTGGAGAATGGCGTATTGTATCACAGCCGTCCACAATACGAGCACGAAGAGTCTCTACATTTGGTACCGGGGTTGCGTAGACAAGAGCTTTCAAATGCCCCCATAAATGCAAGTCAAGAGGGTTGAGGTCAGGAGAGAGTGGAGGCCATGGAATTGGTCCGCCTCTACCAGTCCATCGGTCACCGAATCTGTTGTTGAGAAGCGTACGAATACTTCGACTGAAATGTGCAGGAGCTCCATCGTGCATGAACCACATGTTGTGTCGTACTTGTAAAGGCACATGTTCTAGCAGCACAGGTAGAGTAAACCCGTATGAAATCATGATAACGTGCTCCATTGAGCGTAGGTGGAAGAACATGGGGCCCAATCAAGACATCACCAACAATGCCTGCCCAAACGTTCACAGATAATCTGTGTTGATGACGTGATTGCACAATTGCGTGCGGATTCTCGTCAGCCCACACATGTGGACTGTGAAAATTTACAATTTGATTACGTTGGAATGAAGCCTCATCCATAAAGAGAACATTTGCACTGAAATGAGGATTGACGCATTGTTGGATGAACCATTCGCAGAAGTGTACCCGTGGAGGCCAATCAGCTGCTGATAGTGCCTGCACACGCTGTACGTGGTACGGAAACGACTGGTTCTCCCGTAGCACTCTCCATACAGTGACGTGGTCAACGTTACCTTGTACAGCAGCAACTTCTCTGACGCTGACATTGAGGTTATCGTCAACTGCACGAAGAATTGCCTCGTCCATTGCAGGTGTCCTCGTCGTTCTAGGTCTTCCCCAGTCGCGAGTCATAGGCTGGAATGTTCCGTGCTCCCTAAGACGCTGATCAATTGCTTCGAACGTCTTCCTGTCGGGACACCTTCGTTCTGGAAATCTGTCTCGGTACAAACGTTCCGCGCCGCGGCTATTGCTCCGTGCTAATCCATACATCAAATGGCCATCTGCCAACTCCGCATTTGTAAACATTGCACTGACTGCAAAACCACGTACGTGATTAACACTAACCTGTTGATGCTACGTACTGATGTGCTTGATGCTGGTACTGTAGAACAATGATTCGCATGTCAACACAAGCACCGAAGTCAACATTACCTTTCTTCAATTGGGCCAACTGGCGGTGAATCGAGGAAGTACAGTACATACTGACGAAACTAAAATGAGCTCTAACATGGAAATTAAGCGTTTCCGGACACATGTCCAAATAACATCTTTTCTTTATTTGTGTGTGAGGAATGTTTCCTGAAAGTTTGGCCGTACCTTTTTGAGATATATATATATATATATATATATATATATATATATATATATATATATATATATATATATATATATATATATATATTACTTTGGCAAAAATGAATCTTCCGCGCCAGCCACAAAAATTATTTCATTTACGTAAAGTCTAAGATTGTTCTACTGAACGTTATTTTCACTGTTAGAATAGAAAAACACTAAATTCCTTTGGGTTATTGTCCTCGGAGTTCAAATATTGTAATATCGATCAAAAGTATTAATGTCTGATTATTTGTGCAGCTTGAAATTGCCACTCCATACGCTCACGTAATGGCGGCAGGCAAAACACAGTCTGGACTGGGTATTCTTAGCAAAGTAATCCTTTGTAGAAAATCAATAACATCAACCTTTCCCTCTATGCTGGATTATATGTCAGAATCCTACACCGTTCCGACTGTTCACAATATTATTCACCAGTTACCAATAATACAGTATCGCCTTACCAGCGCTAATGGCCGCTTTCCTGTTTCCTACAGACACAAAACTTAAAACATTCATAGTAGCTTATGTAGTTACAAGTAAAAGTCCGTATACTAGAATTCCATTTAGTAAATTGTATGTTATATTTTATATTACTTGTACCTCACACAACACGATTGTTTTTAAAAGAACAGATCTCAGCCGCATCATACATCATAGAGAACAATAGAAGGAAAATACTTTTACAGACAGAACAATGCCAATACATTCTTTTAGTGGTATTGTCTGTAGTTATATGATTATTTTTTGTCGAAAACTGTTTATAAAAATAAGAAAACATATTGTTGTTGGAAATTATTTAAGTTATCACAATATAACAATAAGTCTTTTCTTTATCAGTTTTTCACAAATAGGCTTAAAAGCCATTTCTAGAAAAATATTCATCACTTCATAAATCTCGAGCACTGTCGCATACACTGGTGACATGAAATATTGGCGTTTACCCTTACAGATAGGTTATCTTTCATCCTTTTTAGTCCGAGCGTAACGTTTTTGGTATTTCTGTCTTACTGATCCCTCTTGGTTCTAGTACATACTGTACACTAACCGTCTTTCCTTGTGGTATACTCATATTTATCTCAGAATTTCTGACATTTTGCTGCATTCTAAAGATTCGAACGCTGCTTCCAGGTAAACAAATCCTATAAATTTATCTTGATTTTTCGTCAGTGTTGTATTGTATTCTATGGAACTGGGAACCTAGAAAAGACGGAGAGGCCTCGTCCCCACCGTAGCCCTACAACCCTACAACAGGCTACAGCAGTCCACTCACCCCACCGCTGCCCCACACCGAACACAGGGTTATTATGAGGCTCGGCCCTCAGTGGACCCCCGGGAACGTCTCACACCAGACGAGTGTAACCCGAATGTTTGCGTAGTAGGGTAATTATGGTGTACGCGTAGGTGGACAAAGTATTTGCGCAGCAATGTTGGCGCCACGCAGGGTTGCCCCGTGGTCTCAGGCGTCTTGCCACGGTTCGTGCGGCTGCCCCCGACGGAGGTTCGAGTCCTCCCTCGGGCATGTCCTTAGCATAAGTTAGTCTCATTTAGTTTAAGTAGTGTGTAAGACTAGGGACCGATGACCTCAGCAGTTTGGTCCCTCATCAATTCATACACACAATCGCCGAAATAGTGTAACTGAGGTGGAAGAAGGGGAAACAGCCCGCATTCGCCGAAGGCAGATGGAAAACCGCCTTGAAAACCATCCACAGACTGGCCAGCACACCGCACCCCGACACTAATCCGCCAGGCGGATTCGTGGCGGGGACCGGCAAATCTTCCCGCCAGGAAATCAGTGCGTTAGACCGCACGGCTAACAGGGCGTGCTGCTTCAAATTTACTTCTGTTATCAACCACAACGCCAAGGCTGCTCTCTAATGCGTTTTCTTTTCCTAAAGCTAAACTGATTTTCTTCTAAAAGATCTTTGATTTTCTTTTCCATTCTTCTGCATACTAATCTTGTCAGCATGTTCGCTGCATGAGCTGTAAAGCGGATTGTGCAACAGATCCTGCACCTATCACCGCTCCGCACTACTTTCTTCATGTGCTTAACCAACTGCCTTTTGTATCCCACTACGTAATTTTTGTTCAAATGGCTCTAAGCACTATGGGACTTAACATCTGAGGCCATCAGTCCCCTGGACTTAAAACTACTTAAACCTAACTAACCTAATGACACCACACACATCCATGCCCGAGGCAGGTTTCGGACCTGCGACAGTAGCTGCAGCGCGGTTCCGGACTGAAGCGCCTTGAATCCGCTCGGCCACTGAATGTTTGACCATTTGAGCTCTTTAAGGACCTGTTGTGATGATGTAGCGTGCGAAGATTGCTTTGGGCCCTGCGTGCTGATTCCGCAGTCTTCAGCCGATCTCCGATTTATAACTAAGTTTTTTCTTTGTATCTTTTAACCATTTGAATGTTTGTCGTTGAAAGTGTGGAATCATCGTAGATTGGCTACATCGCCAGGAAACAATGCAACTTCATATATCTGGACACTTCGGTCGATTCCAAAGCGTGTATGTTTCATATACGAATAATCTTTCTTTTAGCTAGCTCCACCCACCGGGTGATAGAACTGCCTTTCTTATTCAATTTTTTTGCTAAGTGTTCCCAACGTTGTACACCTGTATGCGTGCCATTTAAGGGATTAGAATAAGCGTCTAGTCCTCTACATGTTTTTTGTGGTACGAGTCAAGAGTTCTTGTGATGAGTAGCGTAGTCAGCAAATACAGGGAGCCAGAATGCTGCTTGCCTTCAAATAGGTTGCAGGTTTCCATGCACGCAAAGCCTGTCAAACCTGCCTGCCGCGTACGAATTAGCATGGCAATATGATCCTTATAAGAGTGATTATTCATCCGTATGAGTAGCCCTGTAAACGTTGGTTCCAAACTCTTAGCTCCTCAGAGGAGATTTCAAGAAGTCCTTCAAGTCGCTCTCTAAAACCATTCTCTTTCGTACACTGCTAAGAATTTCCACACTTTCTCTGCAACGGAAATACCTTGTTATCTGAGGCTAATTATGCATATGTGTTTATAATTTTCGCATTATGTAGTGTTACGCCCCCTCCATTTGCTAAGAAAGCTTAATGCGCGAGTTTAAAAGGACGGAGCGGGAGCTACAATGTCGGTCTTTCTGCTGACTCTGAATACGGCACGACGATGTGGCTACGCAAATCGTCACGAAACCCCCGCAGTGTCTGTCTCTTTGGAAGTAAACTCGGCCGGAACTTGCAAACAGGGTGAAACAAGACTTATCCAACCAAATAACTTTCTTCCATTACTCCACGATGCAAGTTGTATAGCTTCGGCAACACGTTTGCCTCTTACGGGAATTTTCATCACTGAAGAGTTGTTTTGGAGTTTTTGGCAGCTATGCAATTCCGTCCTATTGGAGCCCCCTACGTGTTGGTTTGGTGCCCACAGAGTTCGCAAGTACGACGTTCAGTTGTGCAATGCCGTTTGCAGCTGTCGTCCTCTTATTTTTCGTCACAGCCCTTATCAACGACCGTGTGTCACGGTCAACACACGCTTCCGTCTAAGTTTTGAGTTAGCGGATGATCTTTCCCGGCTTTCCCTGTGTTCTGTATAAATCTTCGATATGGGTTCCCTTGGTTACGGATGCATCCAACATAAAAACATCAACAATTTGCCCGCGTTGTAATTCACTTAGCTCCAACATAGTTTCCCCCCCCCCCCCCCCCCCATACTACTCAGAACACTGTTCTGACCATGATTGACACTTGCAGCCTAGCTATTGAGGACATTGTGAAGTTGACGTTCGTCTCAAATAGAATAGCGCAACGTACAGGCTTAGCTATCATCTGCATATGTGTTCAATCATGGATTTCTCGTGGCGTTTCCGCACCTCTGATCCATCGCTGTATGAATTCCCGCATTTGGTCCGACCATATTACTTCTGTATCTTCTAACCAAAGCATCTTGCGGACATGTGTCTCCGAGTATGTTGCTTGTGTGGATGATTGCCCGTGTTTTCTGTATTCGGTTTCTGGCGTTTCACTGGACAGATTTGATAAGCTGAGCAATTGGCCTTCAGCTACAGTTTCCTACTCGCTAATTTTCATAAGGTTCTTCATCTAGATCTCCACGATTTTCACCGGTTTTATTACTCTCCGTAACTAATCTTACCTCATCTGTTAAGTAATGCTTGGAACAACTTTGTTGTGGAACCATCTCATTTGTTTCCACGAATTTCTGGGTGTATAATTCCCACAATCATGACTGATTACTTAGACCTTTGTGGCTCGGAACATCTAAATGAGCAATTTTATGCGACAGCCCCTGGTATACCTGATGTTTTCGACTATCCTCACTTTCACCATTCACCATCACAAACAGTACTTTAATTTCTTCATTCTTTACGTCTTTCCAGACGGTAGAATATTCATGTTGTCTCACAAGAACACAGTTATGAGACAGTGGATTGAGTAGCATGGTAGTAAACCCACGTTGATGTTTCGACCACAAGCTCTCCTCATATGACCCACTTGATCAAATGTGGGATGCTATCGGTCGCCGTATCCGCTTTCATAAACCACAGGCCCACAAATTTAAGATATTTGCGCGACCTGCGTGTAGACACGTGACTCCACATAACCCGGAAATCTTCCAATGACTCTGAAAGCCATCTGTTAAAAAAGCTGTTCACACCATTTGTCTGAACCGTTGTGCGGCCGATAGCTCGCGCTACGTCTCCTGGAACACGATCTTTGGCGTGAAGGAAACCTGCCACTTTTTGCCGCGAATGGCGTTGAGTCCGTTTCCCGACAGAGGCAGTAGGTGAAGCAGCACGGAAAGCGTATGCCTGCATGGCAACTGGCTAGATGTTTGTTCTACCACCCGTGTGACTACCAAGTTTGTTTGGCTGAGCATCTTCTGGACATTAGAGACGAGCATCGAAAACGGGACTGGAGAGATTATTCCTTCTACCGACCAGAACCGGAGGCGGGCGGTGAGTCGTCTTCATGCACGCATCTCCTGGCGGCTCCAAGCTTTTCCAATGGTTGTCATCGCACAGCGGTTTTGGATGCTCGGTGAACTGTTTTAGTTCGTTGCTTCGGTGCCGAGATCACGCGGCATTCGTGAAGAGTGATCTTGCTCCATACTGTGAGCGTCATAACTGTTACTGATTCGGTTCCAGCGAGTATTTGTGTCTCGCTGCCGGCCAGTGTGGCCGAGCAGTTCTAGGTACTTCAGTCTGGAACCGCGCGATCGCTACGGTCGCAGGTTAGAATCCTGCCTCGGGGGTGGATGTGTGTGATGTCCTTAGGTTAGTTACGTTTAAGTACTTCTAAGTTCTAGGGGACTGATGACCTCAGATGTTAAGTCCCATAGTGCTCAGAGCCATTTCAACCATTTTTTTCGTGTCTCGCTGGTTCTGTATCGGGCTTGGTTCAGCTCCTGCTGGTGTTGTTACCTGTTCTTGTGTCTCACCAGGCGATTTGCGAAGCGTGTCGCTCGTATGAAAACATAATAGCTCCAATTTGGTAATTATCATAGAGTTGAGATTTGATTGCCTGTTTTAAATTATTGGTGTTTTGGACTGCTTGGAGTTACGTAAAATTCTTTTTGTTCATTGCATTATTATTCGTGGAGTTCAAAGAAAGCGACTTGGTGATTTAATGCATAACGTATATATATAAGCTTGCGAGGTCCATATAACTAAAGAATATATATATATATATACGTTATGCTTTAAATCACCAAGTCGTTTTCTTTAGTTATATGGAGCTCGCAAGCTTATGCTTCTTACGGAACCAAATCTTGTTGCATTTTTTTGGTGAGTTGTACCTCCAAGTCAAGCTAGTGGTTACGTAGGTGAGGTTCGTCAGCCAACAATTCGCGTGTTCCTCCTATGTTACGGTTAAGGATTTACCGTTTCCGTCTCGTGATGTGATTTGAAGATGAATCCCGGCTGGCTACTGAAGTTCCTTGCAATCAGGTGTGTATGAGGGTGGTTGCCTTGATACTTTATCACCTTTTAGCAGCTTGTAACGACTGTTTTGTCTACGCTGCGAGCGTGTAATCTGAGAGCTAAAATTTTTACTCGTTTTACTAGAAAGATACTTCTCAGTTAATTATGCTATCATAGTATGTTTGTGCCTTGGGGCTTGTACTACCTGCATGCTTAGAAAAGGAGGTGTGTGGTGAGTAGAGTATAGGGTCTGCCATAAGTAATTTCGGGATCCCTTGTCATAATCAAATTTCCCGATGCGTGATAGTGTCACATCAAGCAGCTTTAATTGTTCTTCTTTCCTTTTAATGAATTCCTACCAAATGTCAATAATTCGTTGTATTTCAGTCAAACACATTTTAAAGACTTGTATTGCCTGCCTGTTTTGGAGACTGTTTTCCTATAATGTAATACTTGTTACAAAACGCTTTTATTTGGAGCATTCTTCAGTTTGTGGTTAATCGTTTTCACTTTTAATAAAGGAAAAGTGTCTTTGGAAAGATTGTTTTATCGATTATGAGTAATAGTTCTTAAACTGTATATCTAATTCAGTGGACGTTTCTTGAGGATTGTTAATAAAAAATCTTGAAATGAATGATGTTCAGTCCTTAATTTGCCCTGTCCTTCCACTCCCACGTAACCTTACGCTAGTCTTGCATATCATTACCTTTACGTGAATTCCAAATTGCTGGTGTGGTGCAAAGACGCTCCATACACAGTCTGCTCTGTTTTCGTCTACTTGAACTGTCACAGTTTTTGGCTGCATAACAAGAGCATAACTATACAGGTTACGTTAGAAACTTTACCTGACTGACAATTCCGGTATCACGGTAGTTGGGATTTGACTTGGGGTGACCATGTGGATGGACAGACAAAACGTACTTGTTTTTCCGCGATCGCTGGGGCTACTCAAGTCGTGAGGACGCTGAGCGTAATTTTCATGGTTCTCTTTGTTCAAATGCGATGACTTTGTCCAATGTTTCACTTCAGTTGCAACTTCTATGTAGCAATGTACAGATATTTATAGTGCGGATGCTGCTCACCATATTACATTTGCATAGGCTTTCAGCTTTATAAATGTGCTTTCTCTGTGGACTACATTAACTCTTCTGCTCCCTACGAGAGACTACGTTACATGTTCAGGGATCTATATCGGTCTTTCATTAAATCATCCGTCAGTATACGTCAAGGCTCATGTTATTATTCCACTCAATATACTGCGGGCATTACAGGTTATACGAGGCTGTTCCTCTGATTTTGATGAGTTGTGGTTTTGAATTCTTCATGATCCCATGGAGAACAAACATTGTGTCATTATATAAAGTTTCTTGTTAGTTTCTATAACAACAATCAAAAATATATTATAATTATCTTCAGTTATTTTTAATCCGGAAGTCACTTATAATTTTTTCGTGTTTCCATGCTCAGGTCCCAAGCGCTCTCTTCACCTTTGTCTAAAGCCGCCGTTGAAGCGAGCTCACTACACTGCGTACGTTGCGCGTTCAGTGGAACCTTTTTTCAACTAAACTGCAAACGGAAGATAACGCATTTATTTCTTGCCATTCATGTTACTGCACATATACGGTACGTCTGAGCTGCGGAGAACTTCTAGATACATGCTGATCTGAATACAATGAGAGCGAATATTGTGAATAATGCCTCTTGTCAATGCGTGACTATACGGTGTGGATTACGTTTCATGTTTTTGTTCTCTGTAAGAGAGGATGCAATACACTTTCATACTGAGTCAACAAGTTCGAACGTAACGGTCATAATTTTGCATTAATTAAGCATATGTTAAAGATTCCCTTATGTGCCTCGTTGCGCTATGTAAATACTTCTGAGTTCCTATAATCTAATTAATGGAAGTCAGATGGGACAAAACTTTTTGTACGAAAGGGAATATTTTTGTGCCGTTAACAATGAGATCGTACTAGTTATGCACTCAGATTAACGTGAAGTACACGAAAGGTAGTCGAAATTGCGTATACAAGCGACCATCAGCTGTATAAGGGAGTGACCACAGTGAAAATTTATGCTGGACCAGGACTAGAACCCAGATTTCCCGCTTTACGCAAGCGGTCGCCTTAGTCGCTCTCGCTAACGATGCATGACTCACGGATAGAACTGAACTTCCATCCGTCGTCGTTCCTGCATAACAACCTGTACTCGTACACTCATTATGTAATCCATGCATGTTCGGAGAAATTCTGCATCGTTCTCCTAACAACACACACTGAAGTATCGATCTCGGATTACATTTGAAAAGCAGTAGCAGGCTTACAGTTTGTCGAATGTCACGCATGACCGCTGTTTCCTTGGTTTCCAAACGTGGACCAATAAGATATTAAACAGGTGGTCATGATGTTTTGACACCTCAGTGTGCCTTACGTGACAGTAAATGTGTATTAGCAGTTCACGCCGCACATTAAAGATATGTGTTTTCTGTTTTGTTTTTTTTCAGAAAGGAAACATTATACACAACAGCTTGATAAACGTGGCTGGAGATCATGATGTGATGAATTGTACACTGTACTGACATTTTTGAGCTCTAAAATGTTCAACTCATCGACCATCCGTCCGTGTATCTCTACAATATGTGTTTCATATAATATTTATCAACAGTGGACTAGCCATCAAGTGCGAAAATTATCGTACAATCAACTTAACAGATCATGCATCCAAGTTACTGAAAACAATAATACACAGAAGAACACAAGAGAAAACTAAGTACTGTCATATGACTATGTGTTAGGCTTTGGGACGACAACGGCACCAGAGAGGTAGCTCTGACGTTGCGGTTGATAACGCTAGCAAGACTAAAGAGAAGTCAAGACACAATCTAGGATTTGTCGACCTGGGAAAAGCGTTTGACCGTGTAAAATGGTGCAAGGTGTTCCAAATGCTGAGAAAAATTGGAGTAAGCTATAAGGAAAGAAGGCAGTCAAAATCTGTACAGGGACCAAGAAGACACAAAAAGACTGGAAGACGAAGAACTAAGTGCTCGTGTTAAAAAGGATGTAAGACAGGGATGCAGGGATGAACATCACACGACTTCCCCCTGGGTACTGTTGTAGGCTAACCTTCCATTCCAATAAAATTTTTCCTCATCTCGTCGAAAATGTAGATAAAAATTGGAGTATCTTGCTTTGAAAATGATGTCTTACGTTTCATCAACAATAGCACCACTGAACTGAAAGTGATTATCGTTAATGCGAATTTGGTAATTACTGTTTCCTGCTGGGTTGCATAATTTTCGTAACATTTACGACGGCGTACCGAAACGCAATGCCTCCGAATTTTTACGTGAAAACTCTTAAATTTTATTAAATAATGCAATCGTCACTCCCATTGAACATCTTTATTTTCATATTTATTTGTCGGCGGAGTCACTTTTACAGCAAAGACATTTCTTCCAACAAGAGACCAGTTTGTTGATACCACCACTGTAGAACGTTTCACTTTGATGACGCATCCACAACTTCACCTCCACTTGCACCGCTTCATCACTATCGAAGGTGTTCTTTGAGATGGAGGCAGGTCGGGACTGTATGAAGGATGATCTTAGGCAGTGAACCAAAGGCGTCGGACTGTTGCCGATTTCACAGCGCTGGTCTTTGTTCTGACAATGGGATGCTTAAGGAGACGATGCACCATGTGTGCTTCAACTCTTCGAATTCGAAACTCGATTACAGCACGCTGTATCTCTTGCATCGACATAGATACGTTATGCGCTACCGTGTTGCACGTTACAATTCAGAGCTCTTTAAACGCAAAGAGCGCAAATGTATAGATATAATGAATAAAGTTGTAGAATGTGAAACTTCCCCTTTTGAAAAATTATACCTGACTGTCCTTAACCTGACACACAATATTTTTTTAGCGCAACGCAATCTGACTTTCAAAAATCCATACAAAAGAATGGCCCTGACTAACATTAACCTATACGTTTCACAAATTACTTACCTCACAAAAATCTTCGCTACTCAAGCTAAAGTTTTGTTTGCAAAATACTGCAGTAAAAGAAACCCTGTCCTTTCCTTGTGTTATCCCACTATGTGTTTGTGAACCCTTGTGTATTTATGTTCTTCCTGTCTTTATATGTTTATCTGATGAGAGTTACATTGTAGAATTTTTCTGATAATATGTTATTTTCTTTGTGAAGACGTTTAGACATTATTTATCTGTTCTGTTTTGTTGCTCATGTGTGAAGTCGATGTTTCAAAAGTTATTCTGATCTTTATGTATGTACTTATGTCATAATTCCTGTAACACTGATGTATCTGTTTATTTCTATTCTTTTGTAAAGCCTGTACTACTACAGAGTTATCTGTATTGTTATGTTCTTTAATGATGTATTTTGTACCTTTGTTATTGTATTCCTATGTTATAAAATTGTAATTGACACCAGGTCATCAAATTAAGTAACTTGTAAGTTACATTTCACTGCACACGTTTCTGTTGGTCATAGTATATGGACAATATGTGAGAAGTAGGGACTTTTAGTGTTTGCACGTGTGTTAATAATTCAGCAAGGGACTGGATAACAGCATTGCTGGTTCTAAGGACAATTCCAAAAACTTTGTGAGTGCACAAGTGGTGATTATGGACTTGCTATATTATCCGCAAGACTCTTCAATGGTGATTGTGCACCTGCACAGTCACAACAGATGGCTGCTGGCCATCTCTACAAGGACTACAGTGGGTCTACATCTTTGCTGACTCACCAGTACCATTATCTCTACAAGGACTACAGTGGGTCTACATCTTTGATGATCCATCAATACCATTATTTCTACAAGGACTGCAGTGGGTCTGCACCTCTGGTGGCCCACCAATACCGTAATCTCTACCAGGACTGCAGTGGGTCTGCTCTGTGATGACCTACCAAACGATATTCTTCAAAGCTTCGATTGACTCCGCTGTGGGTTTGCTCTGTTGTGGCCCATTACCTGTCAGCATGTCAAGAGTCAGCACTGTCTTTCCGTTGGAAGGACAACACTACTTCTTCAAGACTGCATGGAAATCCACTACTTCTGTGTGCAATTTCTTTTACTAATGAGACTTTGTGAAAAAAAACTGTAATTACTATTATGATCAATGATCAGGACTATCTTTATGGACTGTGAGAAAATTTTAGCTTTTGACCAACATTGTATCAATCAGTGTGTGCATTTGATTTCTTTTTTATTGTAATTACGATTATGAAAAATTTTAACAAATATGTATTGCCCAGTGCCCAAAACAATTTGTAAAATTTTTTGTGGGGAGCATGGGGGCTATGTAAGTAGGCTGTTTAGGTTTTTTTATTGGTAACGCCACCTCTGTATGAAAATCACTGGCTGTGCTGTGTGCAGTCTGTGGCTGCTTTGCATTGTTGTAATACTCGCCATTGTAGTGTTAGGCAGCTGGCTGTGAACAGCGCGTAGCGTTGCGCAGTTGGAGGTGAGCCGGCAGCAGTGGTGGATGTGGGGAGAGAGATGGCGGAATTTTGAAATTTGTCATGAACTGCTATATATATTATGACTATTGAGGTAAATACATTGTTTGTTCTCTATCAAAATCTTTCATTTGCTAACTATGCCTATCAGTAGTTAGTGCCTTCAGTACTTTGAATCTTTTATTTAGATGGCAGTAGTGGCGCTCGCTGTATTGCAGTAGCTTGAGTAGCGAAGATTTTTGTGAGGTAAGTGATTTGTGAAACGTATAGGTTAATGTTAGTCAGGGCCATTCTTTTGTATAGATTTTTGAAAGTCAGATTGCGTTGCGCTAAAAAAATATTGTGTGTCAGGTTAAGGACAGTCAGGTATAATTTTTCAAAAGGGGAAGTTTCAAATGTTAATAAAGTGTGTTTCATTTACTATTCACCATGCCCTAGTATATATCTCAGAAGCAGTGACTTATCCAGTACAATTTCTTCTTTGTGTCGGGGTCTATATTCTTTGCACAAATTAGACTGAACTAATGTCCGATTGCCTACCTGCCGAGATGCTGAAAGCTGAGGTTAAGTGCCGGGGCATTGCTTGTTAGTGAGCAGGCCCGCCAGTAGGCCGTGCAGCAGGGTTGCCTATCGCCCGAGGTGCAGGCGAGCGCGTCCAGACGGGGCGCTTCGCCCTGGCCCCAGCTGTGAGAGCGCCCCGCTGCTGGCATCGATCGTGCGCTCTCCACGGACCGTGGCCGCCTCCAAGCGACACCACGTCACCCAGCACAGCGAGAAGGCCAGCGGCAAAGGCTGTCGCAGATATGAATTCTTACTGCCATCTTTAGGGATCACTTTACGAACCTGCAGCGGCACTAATTGTGATTAATGGGAAATGAGCTACGAAACATTTCTGCAATCACCCTATCGATTGCACGCCCATACCTTTCGATCCAAAATGACAGAGTATTTTGAATTACTTTGAGATAAGATATCAAGTGATTAGGTAACTAATGTGGAGGTACTGAATATAACTGTGGAGTAGAGGAATTTGTGGCTCAATTTGACTAGAAAAAGAGACCGATTGGTAGGAAACGTGAGGCATCAATGGGTCACCAGTTTAGTACTGGAGGGAACCGTGGAGGTTATAAATCGTAGAGGGAGACTAAGAGATGAATATACTAAGCAGATTCAGAAGGACGGAGGTCGCAGTAGTTATTCAGAGATGAAAAGGCTTGCACAGGATAGAGTAGCATTGAGAGACGCATCAAATCAGTCTCTGGACTTAAGACCACAACAGCAACAGCAACAACAAGAAATCAAGGTCATAAATGAATACTTAAGGCAATACCAGGTATTTATTGATCAATATAGGTGGGTCATGCGTAAAACGCTTATGTTGCGTACCAACTACTGTCACAGTGGAGATTACAATTACTTACATCTCATGACATTGTGGATGATCAAGCACCTCGTTGTTTATTTAATGCATAGTACAATAAGACTTTTACCATTGCAAGACGAACGAATTTACACAGAAAAGTTTCGCAATAGGTGTCATACAAATTGGTAGACATTCATAATCGTTTACCCATCTTTGAAGAAATTTGGTAGTTTAAACCAGAGGAGCTGGTCAGATACCTCGACACAGAATTTTTCCTACAGTAGAAGTCAAACTATTGGTGTTAGATAAAGAGTTACAAATTATATGTAATTTTATATGGGAAGAATACGTGTTTATTCTAGCTATTTGATATTTCTTTACTACATTTCTTAGTTTTAGGGTTTATAAGCACCGCTTTGACATTTAGAATACTGAATCCACTGACTGCACACATCAGAGGTACGCACAATATTTTGACACAAACGGCTATTTGATGGAGACGGAGGCTGGTAGGAAACTAATAATGAACCACAGAAAAAAAGAAAGTGCATTTTTCATGTGAAAGCTACTATTATGAGAGGCGCAGGTGATGTACTAGAGACTGATACTAATTACTCACACGACGAAATATCTGATGACATGAATGAGGAAGTAATGGGAATTCGTTACTGAAGATATAGGGCAGGCTGTTCCAGCTCGTCGGCTCCGTTGTGAGCCGCGGAGCGCTCCCTGCTCCAGGGAGCCGCGTCGCTCGCTGTGGCCATTCCAGTGGGCCGGCACGTGGCACGGCTGGCTGAGGCAGGTGGCAAGGCAAGCGTTTTGATGTGCCAGCTGCGTCTTACAAGATCGACAATGCTACACCAGGAAGTACGATGTTCAGGAAATAAATAAGAAACAACTGTTTTACAAGAAATTGCATACTAAATTTATTGGGTCTCTGTAGCTTGATTTTCTTTTCATTACAAGATCGGAAGTATCAAGCATCAAAGTGTTCGCAGCTTTAATGCGGAGGATGGCCTTCATTGTTCCATCCTGAAGAAACGATTGTTCCTTACTTTTTACTCTTTTCATTGCTGAGTAAAGCTTCTCACAACAGTACGTAGATCCAAGCATGCACATGATCTGAGCGGCATTGTTGTGAAGCTTGGGAAATGTTTTTTGCTGTAATGAACGATACCATCGTGATAAATCCAACGTTTTGTAGTACCTCTCTCTCAACAAAGTTGAATTTTGCAAATCAATCATCTCCAATTGAAGTGGCGATGACAAGTCATCGGGGGAAACTGAAAAAGGAGTGCTGAACACCTTAAGTTCCATTTCCAAACTAGTGATGTCTCGGAATCGTGTTTCAAACGACGTGATCAGCTGCTTTAACTTTGCTTAGTAATCGCCGAAAGTAGTACCTTCAGGTAGTTTTAAAGAAGCAAGGCGATTGAAGAACGTTAAATGTGCATTACTCATCTGCCTCTCAAATAAACGTAACTTTTCCATGAACGCTTTGATCTGGTCGTGCATGTCAACGATTAGCCGCCCTTTGCCCTGCAATGATAGATTTAAATTACTCAGAAGCATAGTTTTGTCAGCTAGGAACGCCAGGTCTGATATCCATTTTATGTCTTTCAGACAACGCATTTCTTCCCCTTTCATTTCGAGAAAATGGGATATTTCCTCACGAATGCAAAGAAAATATCAAGAAATTTTCCTCGGCTCAGACAACGAACTGTACTGTGGTAAGATATATCCCCATACTCCGCTTCCATATCTTTCAGGAATCCTTTGAATTGGCGATGATTCATACCGTGACGCCGCACAAAATTCACACACTTCACGACATCTTTCATTACGCCACCTAGCTCTACTGTTCCAGCACACAGTGCCTCTTGATGAATAAAACAGTGAAGAGTCAAAATGTCTTTCCCGAATTCGTCCCTGAGTTTATTTTTCAATCGAGAAGCAAAACCTTGGTGACGCCCGACCATTTGTGGTTCAAATGGTTCAAATGGCTCTGAGCACTATGGGACTTAACAGCTGAGGTCATCAGTCCCATAGAACTTAGAACTACTTAAACCTAACTAACCTAAGGACATCACACACATCCATGCCCGAGGCAGGATTCGAACCTGCGACGTAGCGGTCGCACGGTTCCAGACTGAAGCGCCTAGAACCGCTCGGCCACTCCGGCCGGCGACCATTTGTGGTGCGCCGTCTGTCGCTACGGAATGGAGCTTATCCCACGGCAAATTCAAATTGTCCACTGATTCACAAACAGCTTCAAAAATTTCATGTCCTGTTGCGGTGTAATCGAGTGGTACCACATCCAAATTCAGTTACTTGCAGCTCCATGTCGACACCACGCACAAAGACTGCAAGCTGAGCACAGTCCGATATGTCGGTGCTTTCGTCAAGCACTAGCGAAAATGCAACAAAGCTCTCCGCCTTTTTCCCGAGCTGTCCCTCACATCCATGTCGACACCACGCACAAAGACTGCAAGCTGAGCACAGTCCGATATGTCGGTGCTTTCGTCAAGCACTAGCGAAAATGCAACAAAGCTCTCCGCCTTTTTCCCGAGCTGTCCCTCACATCCGCTGTCATGTCCAGGATTCGACGAGACATTGTTTGCTTTGACAGGCCAGCACCTCCCTTGTAAACAAACATTCTGCAACTGCTACCATGCACGATCTTACGAGTGGTCCCACCGAAAACGGCTTGCCACTCGTCGCAATGACGTGAGCCACCTAGTAGCTTGCTCGATTTGCAGATTCAGTAGTGGTTTCTCCGCTTTCATTCACCTGAAAATTATAAACGCATTACAGAACACGAACTATGTTGCATGTTCTGATACCCTCCGTATTACGAAACCGTTTTTAAACTTACGTCTCCTGGTATGTCATTCTTAAGCCTGGCTACCAGTTCTCTGCGTGCAACGCCTTCCACCTGATCGGAGTGCGCTGCGTGAAGACGTGTATAATGTCGTTGTATATTGGTACCTCTTCACAGATTTAAATACTTTATGACGATACAAGACACTGCAGACGACCATCCCTCTCAATGAATAGAAAGGTATCCTCCAATAGAGGTACAGGGCTCCCGCGGCTAGTCATAGCTGTCACTGAACACGGATTATTGCGTCAGTTGTGGCTGCATGCAGCCAGGGGGTAGTGAGTTTGCTTTCCCCTTCCACGCGGGCTCCGAGCTGCCGCAGTGAGCGCTCCGGAGCGCTCCGGCTCCCTGGAGCTCGGTTGGAACAGCCTGATAGAGGGGATCCACTATTATGGTCTGAGTTAAATATAACTTTTGGAAGGTATCCCATCAGATAAGGTAGAAGGGATAGATGTCATTACTTCGTAATGTGCAAAATCATTTCTGGGAGTGTTAATCAAGTAACTATTCATGTAGATGTGTAGAATCTATGAGTCAGCAGAGTTACCATCAGACTTTAGAAAAAATATCATCCGTACAATCCTGAAGATACCAAGAATAAACAAGTGCGAAAACTGTGGTACAGTCAGCTTAACGGCTGACACTTGTTAGTTGGTGAAAGAATAATATGTAGAACAGTGGAAAAGCAACTGGAGAATACGTTATTGAGGATAGAGAGCAGTTTGGCGTTTGGAGTGTAAGAGCACCAAAGAGGCAGTTTTGACGTGGCAATTGATAATGGAACCAAGACTTCGAAATTGGTGAGCACAAAGTAGAAGAAGTTAAAGAATTCTGCTACCTTGCAAGCGAAATAGTACACTACAAACGAAAGAATTACATACACAACAGATCAAAAGACGCATATAGGGCGTTCTGGCGAACAGAAGTCTAATAGAATAGACTTCAATACGAGTAAGAACTTGCCTACATGCGTTGCTCAATCGCAAAATAAGGATGGTGCTTTTCACTGAAAGATGAAGCACCATAGTTGTTATATTTCCAATCACTTTAACTGTTTTTACGAAGTGTGTAAGGTCTTCGCCCTTAAATGATAAGGCTCATTGTTCCAGTAACGTAACTTATATAGTTCTCTAGAGAAAGTCAGCAGGTTCAACATTAAGTCCACAATTTTACACATGGATTTGACTGAGAAACCGAACTTAACAGGCACGTATGACTGATTTCACACAAGAAGCTGCCGACTCAATGGGTTCGATCGTTTGTACACTGTGAGAGACATCAGCGTGTATAATATTTGTCATTCATCTAGACTGACAAGGCGAAGAAAATCGCACATTAAAAGTAACTAACTAGTGCTTAGCATGTACCTGAGCAACAATCTTCTCTTTATTAACTTAATCGTGTATAATGTATACATGTATACGAAACATGACCCGCTAACATTTAATGTACAGTAAAACTATATTAAGAAATAGAATTATGACGGCCCGACTTATATGTGGTATCTTGAAGTACAGCTACCGCCTCAATTAATTAATGAAATTCACACTGCATATGTATGTCTCACAATTACGTTACTGGGGTTACTACCTATTCTGTTCTTGTGTTGCATCGCCTGTAGAGGAGAAGGTTTCCCGTAGGAGTATGTTAGATGAGTCGAAGAGATACAGTCATTCGCGGCTGGTTGTGCAGAGTTTTAATAAACGATAACTGGAGCCATCGAAGTTCACTCCGTACGCTGACAATAGTTAACATCTGTCGACATTAGGTCTAGAGTTGGTCCTGTGTATCACTACTGGGGGTGAGAATGACCGCCACTGGTTGGTGGGAGCCACCTTGGTGTGCATCAGGATGGTGTCGACTTCCTCCTGGAGCGTCCTAGGTTTTTGTGATGGCTTGGGAAACAGGTTTGATGTTATGGGAAACTCCAGACAAACAATAGGTGAGCATAAGCAGAGTCAGACGGGTGAGTTACAGTGCGAGTTCAGGGGTGCGTCAGTAGAACTCCTGGCGATGATTGATAAATGGCAGATGCAGTGCGTGATCGTGCCATGCCAATGATCTACACGGCTGGGCCGGAGCTTAAACATAACTGTACAAGGCTGACTTTACAGAAGAAACCGAGTTTGTGTGTCACACGAATATGTCTGGAACATAAGCTAACCGAGGACCAGTGCCATCACACGGTACTGGGTCGAACTACAGAAGCCTCCTAAAGCCTAGTCAGTGTCCCAGGCTGTTGATACACGGAATTCTGACAACTCAAAAGCGATTGGTCCTCGTTGAAATTGCTGAACATCCAGGATATTGTCCGGTGGCAGTCAGTGCTTGAGTCCCAGTGTTCTGAGACTGTAGCTGTCCATTCGGTTACAACTTCTACAGCTGCTGCTTCTGCTTGAAACTGTATATATAAACAAACGTCATTGTCATCTACGACCTTACAACTAAACGCAAATCCATGTCATTCACGCTGCTATCTTTGGCTACGCTTGATACAGGCAGATACAGTTTAAAGGAACTTACGTGAGACGAATTTTATCTTTAATGTACCAGACAAATAAAATATGCAGTATTATTCAAAATACGTAATTTTTAACTTGTGCTATTCCACCTGTAGAAGAGCTGTAATGTAGCCAATCCGATGCGTAACAATAAGTTGGAGAAGTTAATTCGTGGAGGTAGCCTGATAAAAGAATGGGAACCGTTACGTGGAATTGTATCTCATCTACTAAAATGTCGACCGGCAAAGTGAGAGGATGGGTTTGGGAAGCTCATATATAGACATGGCAGCAAGATAGTTTTATTGAACGTCTTACACGATTAGCCATGTTGGAATACTGACCCTACGACTTATCTTAGAAAATAGATTAAGGAAAGGCAGACCTACATTTCTAGCATTTGTAGACTTAGAGAAAGCTTTTGACAATGTTGACTGGAATACTCTCTTTCAAATTCTAAAGGTGGCAGAGGTAAAATACAGGGAGTGAAAGGCTATTTACAATTTGTACAGAAACCAGATGGCAGTTATAAGAGTCGAGGGGCATGAAAGGGAAGCAGCGGTTGGGAAGGGAGTGAGACAGGGTTGTAGCCTGTCCCCGATGTTATTCAATCTGTATATTGAGCAAGCAGTAAAGGAAACAAAAGAAAATTCGGAGTAGGTATTAAAGTCCATGGAGAATAAATGAAAACGTTGAGGTTCGCCGATGACATTGTAATTTTGTCAGAGACAGCAAAGGATATGGAAGAGCAGTTGAACGGAATGAACAGTGTCTTGAAAGGAGGATATAAGATGAACATCAACAAAAGCAAAACGAGGATAATGGAATATTGTCGAATTAAGTCGGGTGATGCTGAGGAAATTAGATTAGGAAATGAGACACATAAGGTAGTAAAGGAGTTTTGCTATTTGGGGAGCAAAATAACTGATGATGGTCGAAGTAGAGAGGATATAAAATGTATACTGGCAATGGCAAGGAAAGCGTTTCTTAAGAAGAGAAATTTGTTAACATTGAGTATAGATGTAAGTGTCAGGAAGTCGTTTCTGAAAGTATTTGGAGAGTAGCCATATATGGAAGTGAAACATGGACGATAAATAGTTTGGACACGAAGAGAATAGAAGCTTTCGAAATGTGGTGCTACAGAAGAATGCTGAAGATTAGATGGGTAGATCACATAACTAATGAGGAGGTATTGAATAGAATTGGGGAGGAGTTTGTGGCACAACTTGACAAGAAGAAGGGGCCGGTTGGTAGGACATGTTCTGAGGCATCAAGGGATCACAAATTTAGCATTGGAGGGCAGCGTGGAGGGAAAAAATCCTAGAGGGCGACCAAGAGATGAATACACTAAGCAGATTCAGAAGGATGTAGGTTGCATTAAGTACTGGGAGATAAAGAAGCTTGCACAGGATAGAGTAGCATAGAGAACTGCATCAAACCAGACTCAGGACTGAAGAAATTAACAACAGTATCTCGAACCTGTAAGAGCAACTTATCGCAAAGCATGAAGAAGATTCTGTCGTTTACTGCCCAACACGTTCAACCCGTAATATGTACCGAGCGAGGTGGCGCAGTGGTTAGCACACTGGACTCGCATTCGGGAGGACGACGGTTCAATCCCGTCTCCGGCCATCCTGATTTAGGTTTTCCGTGATTTCCCTAAATCGCTTCAGGCAAATGCCGGGATGGTTCCTTTGAAAGGGCACGGCCGATTTCCTTCCCCATCCTTCCCTCACCCGAGCTTGCGCTCCGTCTCTAATGACCTCGTTGTCGACGGGACGTTAAACACTATTGTCCTCCTCCTCCTCCTCCGTAATATGTACAGCGTGTGATTCAATTGTGTATTCTTTATGGCGTTGTTATGGACGTATGACCACACTGCGAGAGCAGTACGTGCTACCACTAGTGCCAGCTCTCACCAAGTGTCTTTAAGTAAGTTGTTATTAAATTCGATAAGTGGAAAAGTACTATTGAGTGTACTGACCGCCAGTGCCTATTCCACAATGATACTGAGGAGATGTATTTGTACTTCTGCAGTGTCACACGTGAAATCTTTGTATGCAGTGATTTTGAGAACCATTTGGTTAGTAATAATCAGGAACAACTCTCATTCTTCAAATATATGCAAGATTCTACAAAATAAATATTGCAAATGGCATTCACAGTGCCTTGAGTTTTCAGTTTTGGATACTGAACTTAGTTAACAAATTTGTTTCTAGTTCAGCAAAGGTATAACCAGTTATTCGTTACAGTTTAAGATTTTTATTGATTTTTACCTCTCAGTAAGAAACTATTTTTCATGTGCTGCTATTCATTTTCACTTGGATAATTGTTTTAGTGTAGAATACCACCACAATCTCTTTACGATATTACAGTTTAGTGAAATAATATGTACTGGACATGTATTTCCAAAAGTATCGTTTTAGTGCGTCCTGTGTTCGTCTGGCTGAGATAATGTATGTTTGAGCGCTAGTGTGCTTTCACTAACATTTCAAAAGCGCTGGTTGAGCGAAATCCTTTCAAAGAATGCTTCTATGGAATGGGAATGCAGAATGGGACTGGTAATCGGTACATGGCTGTAAATCGTGCGAAACTCTGCGTGAAGCATTTTTAGATTGAGGACACCGACAATGAATATCGCATACGTCTTTGTAGCTCCAGTGTTAAGAAAAACATATAGGAGTGGATGAACGAACTGACGAGCATACGCAGATTCTGTCTTTGCAACATAAATTGGGTGTTGATCTTACACAGGAGATCTATATTCTTTTACGACAATATAAACCATACGGACATTTCTAGTTAATCCTTGAGGATTGACCGCATAGTCCGCATATGCGACCGCCCCGCTTAAAGTTATTTGGCTTTAGGGAAAGTAAAGGAGAGAGATTAAGGGTAGGAACTTCAGGTTCGTTAGATCTTGCCTGCGGCTCCGACAGAGTTTTGCAGAAGAACTTGTGAACTCTCAAAACTGTAGGCTAAGTGCATGAGACTGAATGTTGATTATTTCGATGACCATTAAAAGTAAATAATTTTGGTGACAGATAAATCTTTACCTTTTTTCCATCTTATCGCTTAAAATAAATACTGATTATAGCTTTTGGAACAACATTAGAACGGTTTTTCGCGCACAGTGCGCTGAGTGCTGTGTGAAAAGTTGTAAGCTCACACGTATTAACGCGACAGATGAATAGAAAGGAGGAAGAAAGGACGGAGGGTTGGAGTTTAACATCCCATCGACAGCCAGGTTGTTAGAGTCGGAGTACAAGCTCGAATTCAAAAAGGATGCAGAAGGGTATCGGCGGTGCCCTTTTCATAGGAAACCATTCCGATGTTCTGTAGCGATTTAGGGGAATCATGGAAAACTTAAATCTGGACGGCCTGACGATGATTTCAAACGCCATTCTCACAAATAGGGGTCCTGTGATTCAAAGAGTTGCGACGTTCTCACTGTATTCTACCAAGGGTGCATCAACTTACATTTTATACGTACTTGAATTACTATCTTTACTACATACGTACAAAATTAGTACCTACCTAATCAGCTTAGTGGTTAATGAATACAACAAAATAAATATTCTGAGTGATATTGTGGTTCCTTCAGCTGAAGCTGACTCACTGGCACAGTACAATAGTTTATTATGCAAGGCAGATTACAGCAGTATTTCGAATAACTCACAATAGATAGTTTACATTCCTGGTAAATAAAGAGAGATCGAGCTGTCGTTTCTGCATTTCAAAATTTACATCTCAAATATTACGTTGACGTAGTCTTGTGTTAGTCTGAGATACACGTAGGCTGAAGAGGGTCCGCAAAATACAAGTAATAGAATTGCGGAAAATATTTAAAAGTTTACATGGATAATGAACCGTGGTCTTGGGGTAGCGTCTTTAATTAGTGTTTAAAAAGTCCTCGGACCCTGGTTCAAAACCCACCACCACCTAAATTTTGATTAATAATCAGCATTTGCGGTCGAAGACTTCAGGCAAAAGACGTCACCTCATTCTGCCAACGGCCTTGTCAAAGAGGGCAGAGGAGCAGACAGAGACTCAGGGCACTCTCTCGTCCTTTGGTGGGAAACTGCCCCTATAAGCGGAAGAATTAGCAACGATCAGCGGCATGAGCATACAGAAGGCAATGGTAGCCACTGCATTAAAGAAACATAGCGTATATCCACAGGACATGTAGGATGTAATTGAAACAGTGTCATGATGATCTCTCCATTAGCAAAAGATTCTGAAATAGTCCCGCATTCGTATCTCAGGAAGGGGTCTGCCAGGCGGAGGTGACCATGAGAAAAATCATTAAAATCCAACAAAAGGATAACGGTCTACGAGTCTGGGCGTGGAATATCAGAACCCCAAACATGGTAGGCAAACTACAAAATCTGAAAAGGGAAATGCAAAAGCTCAATCTAGATATAGCAGAAGTCAGTGAAGTGAAATGAAAAGGAAAAAACGATTTCTTGTCAGATATGTATAGGGTAGTATCAACAGCAGCAGCAGCAGAAATGGTATAACGGGAGTAGGATTCATCATGAATAGGAAAGTAGAGGAGAGAGTGTGTTACTGTGAACAGTTCAGTGAGAGGATTATATTTTCCAGAATCGACAGCATACTAAAACCGCCAGGTATACATGCCGACATCGCAAGCTGGGGATGGAGAGGTATAAAAAGAAATGGTTAGAGGGAAATTTGGGCTTGAGATAAGGAACGAGAAAGTAGAAAAACTAATTGAGTTCTGTAATACATTTCATGTAGTAACAACGCATGCTATGTTCAGGAACCCCAAGAGGAGGAACTGCTCTTGGAAAAGGCTGGATTCAACGGGTAGATTTCAGTTGGACTACGTCAGGGTCAGACAGAGATTCCGAAATCAGATACAGAATTGTAAAGTGTACCCAGGAGCAGATATAGACTCAGGTCACAATGTAGTAGTGATGAAGAGTAGGCCGAAGTACTAAGGTATGACGAGATACACTTGAAGTTCTCTGAACCTATAGGTAAAGCAATAAGGAATAGCTCAGTAGGCAGTACAGCTGAAGAGGAATGAACGTCTCTAAAAAGGACAAGGGCAGAATTTGGAAAGATAAACAAAGGTACAAAGAAGTTAACTGCCATGCAGCCATGGGTAACAGAAGATATACTTCAGCTGCTCGATGAAAGAAGGAAGTACAAAAATGCACACAATTCCGAAGACTGTAAGAGATGACAAGTGCGAAAATTATCGCACAATCAACTTAACAACTCATGCATCCAATTGACTGACAACAATAATATACAGAGGAATGGAAAAGAAATTGATGATGTATTAGGTGAGGATCAGTTTCGCTTTAGGAAAGGTAAAGGCACCAGAGAATCAATTCTGACATTGCCGTTGATAATGTAAGCCAGACTAAAGAAAAATCAAGGCTCGTTCATAGTAATTCTCGACCTCGAAAAGCGTTTGATAATGTAAAATGGTGTCAAATGTTCGGAATTCTGAGAAAAATAGTGGTAAGGTATAAGGAGAAACGGATAGTATACAATTGTACATGAGCCAAGAGTGAGTAATAAAAATGGACGACCAAGAACGAAGCGATCGGGCTAAAATGGGTGTAAGACAGGGATGTAGTCTTTCACCCCTACTGTTCAATCTGTATATACAAGAAACAATGATGGAAAATAAAGAAATATTCAGGAGTGATACTAAAATTCAGTGTGAAAGGATATCACTGATACGAGTCGTTGATGGCATTGCTATTTTCAGTGAAAGTGAAGAAGAATTAAAGATCTGCTGAAAGAAATTAGCACTCTAGTGAGTACTGAATATGGATTGAGAGTAAATCGAAGGAAGACGAATAGAGCATGGAGGACATCATAAGCAGACTAGCATTGGCAAAAAGGGCATTCCTGGCCAAGAGAAGTCTACTAGTATCAAAAATTGGACTCAGTTTGAGGAAGAAATTTCTGAGAATGCTCGTTTGAGGCACAGTGTATGGTAGTGAAACATGGACTGCGGGAATATCTGAACAGAAAAGAATCGAAGCCTTTGAAATGTGGTGCTACAGACGAAAGTTGAAAATTGGATGGACTGATAAGGTCAGGATTGAGGATGTTCTGCGCAGAATCGGAGAGGGAAGGAATACGCGGAAAACAGTTACAAGAAGAAGAGACCGAATGATAGGACATCTGTTAAGCCATCAGGGAACGACTTGCATGGTACTAGAGGACGCTGTAAAAAGCAAAAAGTGTAGAGGAAGTCAGAGATAGGAATACATCCAGCAAATAGTTGAGAACGTAAGGTACCAGTGCTACTCTGAGATGAAGAGGTTGGCACAGTAGAGGAATTCGTGGCGGGCCACATCATACCAGTCAGAAGACTGATGATTCCAGAAGAAAAAAAAGGGGATAAACGAAAATACTAAAATGAACCGGAGAACTGCCCATCACAGAATATGTTGGAAACAGTGAGTGCGATGCAACGATCGGTTTCTATCTCGTGTCTGCAAATACACATCCTCTGGAAGCTCTGTCGCGAGTGTATCGCTGTGTCGTTACGTTGACCTGAGAGAGAGGAGCAGGCTTGTTTAGTCACCAAAATAATTCTTACGATAAAGCACCGCTTGTTCTTTGCGGAGTGTTATGCGAAGCACAATTCGTGGAAAATGTTTTCAAAACTCTTTGCACAAGAGTTTAAGCCAGAAAATTTAGGTAAAATCTAAAGCAAAGTCTCCAATGCAAAACTTAATGGTCAAATGGCGTAAAACTAGATCTGTAACAAATAAAAACCGTAACTATCCGCAAACAGTACGAACACGAGAAAATATTGCTGGAATGATGGAAAGACTGGTTCAAAATCCGACAAAAGCTCAACACCGTTTATCTGTGCCAGTGGGAACTTAAGGGTCATCGTATTGAAACACAGCTAATCAAAATGTATCTGCAACTGTATCCTTAATATGTGGTGGACGAAGTGTCGGGGTGGACGTCTGCGCGGTGAGTTCCGTCGGGGATGGAATCAGAACTTTTGGATCCCCAGCTTTTGACTTCTTCTATTGAGACCTGGTCTGACTTGTCTGAGTATGTGAACTGACAGAACATGTTGCATTATGCATCGGAAAACTCTCATCAGTATTTCGACGAGCCGTCGCATAATCTCAAGAACTGTGTTTGGTGTACAAATGATTGGTGTTCGCATCGTACCACGATTATTTCAATACATTGTTAATGTTGAGCCGTACGTGCGAAAAATGTTTAATCCATATGGACGACTGTCTGGTTATTTTTAACAAGATGAACAACAGCACACACCGCCTTGTTAAGCGAGTACATGCGGTGTTTGTCGAGGAGAGGACATTCGACGGAGACAGTTCAAACTCCTGGTGACCTCGACATCCTGATCTCTCTCACAAGGATTTTTATTCAAATAATACGGTGTTTGTCGAGGAGAGGACATTCAACGGAGACAGTGCAAACTCCTGGCGACCTCGATATTCCTGATCTCTCTCACAAGGATTTTTATTCAAATAATACGGTGTTTGTCGAGGAGAGGACATTCAACGGAGGCAGTGCAAACTCCTGGCGACCACGGCATCCTGTTCTCTCTCACAAGGATTTTTATTCAAATAATACGGTGCTTGTCGAGGAGAGGACATTCAACGGAGACAGTGCAAACTCCTGGCAACCTCGGCATCCTGATCTCTCTCACAAGGATTTTTATTCAAATAATACGGTGTTTGTCGGGGGGAGGACATTCAAGGGAGACAGTGCAAACTCCTGGCAACCTCGGCATCCTGATCTCTCTCACAAGGATTTTTATTCAAATAATACGGTGTTTGTCGGGGGGAGGACATTCAACGGAGACAGTGCAAACTCCTGGCGACCTCGATATTCCAGATCTCTCTCACAAGGATTTTTATTCAAATAATACGGTGTTTGTCGAGAAAAGGACATTCAACGGAGACAGTGCAAACTCCTGGCAACCTCGGCAACCTGATCTCTCTCACAAGGATTTTTATTCAAATAATACGGTGTTTGTCGAGGAGAGGACATTCAACGGAGACAGTGCAAACTCCTGGCGACCTCGACATCCTGATCTCTCTCACAAGGATTTTTATTCAAATAATACGGTGTTTGTCGAGGAGAGGACATTCAACGGAGACAGGGCAAACTCCAGTCGACCTCGACATCCTGATCTCTCTCACAAGGATGTTCATTCAAATAATACAGTGTTTGTCGAGGAGAGGACATTCAACGGAGACAGTGCAAACTCCTGGCAACCTCGGCATCCTGATCTCTCTCACAAGGATTTTTATTCAAAAATACGGTGTTTGTCGAGGAGAGGACATTCAACGGAGACAGTGCAAACTCCTGGCGACCTCGACATTCTGATCTCTCTCACAAGGATTTTTATTCAAATAATACGGTGTTTGTCGAGGAGAGAACATTCAACGGAGACAGTGCAAACTCCTGGCGACCTCGACATCCTGATCTCTCTCACAAGGATTTTTATTCAAATAATACGGTGTTTGTCGAGGAGAGGACATTCAACGGAGACAGTTCAAACTCCTGGCTACCTCGATATTCCTGATCTCTCTCACAAGGATTTTTATTCAAATAATACAGTGTTTGTCGAGGAGAGGACATTCAACGGAGACAGTGCAAACTCCTGGCGACCTCGACATCCTGATCTCTCTCACAAGGATTTTTATTCAAATAATACGGTGTTTGTCGAGAAAAGGACATTCAACGGAGACAGTGCAAACTCCTGGCAACCTCGGCATCCTGATCTCTCTCACAAGGATTTTTATTCAAATAATACGGTGTTTGTCGAGGAGAGGACATTCAACGGAGACAGTGCAAACTCCTGGCGACCTCGACATTCTGATCTCTCTCACAAGGATTTTTATTCAAATAATACGGTGTTTGTCGAGGAGAGGACAATTAACGGAGACAGTGCAAACTCCTGGCGACCTCGACATCCTGATCTCTCTCACAAGGATTTTTATTCAAATAATACGGTGTTTGTCGAGGAGAGGACATTCAACGGAGACAGTTCAAACTCCTGGCTACCCCGATATTCCTGATCTCTCTCACAAGGATTTTTATTCAAATAATACAGTGTTTGTCGAGGAGAGGACATTCAACGGAGACAGTGCAAACTCCTGGCGACCTCGACATCCTGATCTCTCTCACAAGGATATTTATTCAAATAATACGGTGTTTGTCGAGGGGAGGACATTCAACGGAGACAGTGCAAACTCCTGGCTACCTCGACATCCTGATCTCTCTCACAAGGATTTTTATTCAAAAAATACGGTGTTTGTCGAGGAGAGGACATTCAACGGAGACAGTGCAAACTCCTGGCGACCTCGACATCCTGATCTCTCTCACAAGGATTTTTATTCAAATAATACGGTTTTTGTCAAGGAGAGGACATTCAACGGAGACAGTGCAAACTCCTGGCGACCTCGACATCCTGATCTCTCTCACAAGGATTTTTATTCATATAACACGGTATTTGTCGAGGAGAGGGCATTCAACGGAGACAGTTCAAACTCCTGGCTACCTCGATATTCCTGATCTCTCTCACAAGGATTTTCATTCAAATAATACAGTGTTTGTCGAGGAGAGGACATTCAACGGAGACAGTGCAAACTCCTGGCGACCTCGACATCCTGATCTCTCTCACAAGGATATTTATTCAAATAATACGGTGTTTGTCAAGGAGAGGACATTCAACGGAGACAGTGCAAACTCCTGGCGACCTCGATATTCCTGATCTCTCTCACAAGGATTTTTATTCAAATAATACGGTGTTTGTCGAGGAGAGGACATTCAACGGAGACAGTGCAAACTCCTGGCGACCACGGCATCCTGAGCTCTCTCACAAGGATTTTTATTCAAATAATACGGTGTTTGTCGAGGAGATGACATTCAACGGAGAAAGTGCAAACTCCTGGTGACCTCGACATTGTGATCTCTCTCACAAGGATTTTTATTCAAATAATACGGTGTTTGTCGAGGAGAGGACATTCAACGGAGACAGTGCAAACTCCTGGCGACCTCGATATTCCTGATCTCTCTCACAAGGATTTTTATTCAAATAATACGGTGTTTGTCGAGGAGAGGACATTCAACGGAGACAGTGCAAACTCCTGGCGACCTCGACATCCTGATCTCTCTCACAAGGATTTTTATTCAAATAATACGGTGTTTGTCGAGGAGAGGACATTCAACGGAGACAGGGCAAACTCCAGTCGACCTCGACATCCTGATCTCTCTCACAAGGATGTTTATTCAAATAATACGGTGTTTGTCGAGGAGAGGACATTCAACGGAGACAGTGCAAACTCCTGGCAACCTCGGCATCCTGATCTCTCTCACAAGGATTTTTATTCAAAAATACGGTGTTTGTCGAGGAGAGGACATTCAACGGAGACAGTGCAAACTCCTGGCGACCTCGACATTCTGATCTCTCTCACAAGGATTTTTATTCAAATAATACGGTGTTTGTCGAGGAGAGAACATTCAACGGAGACAGTGCAAACTCCTGGCGACCTCGACATCCTGATCTCTCTCACAAGGATTTTTATTCAAATAATACGGTGTTTGTCGAGGAGAGGACATTCAACGGAGACAGTTCAAACTCCTGGCTACCTCGATATTCCTGATCTCTCTCACAAGGATTTTTATTCAAATAATACAGTGTTTGTCGAGGAGAGGACATTCAACGGAGACAGTGCAAATTCCTGGCGACCTCGACATCCTGATCTCTCTCACAAGGATTTTTATTCAAATAATACGGTGTTTGTCGAGAAAAGGACATTCAACGGAGACAGTGCAAACTCCTGGCAACCTCGGCATCCTGATCTCTCTCACAAGGATTTTTATTCAAATAATACGGTGTTTGTCGAGGAGAGGACATTCAACGGAGACAGTGCAAACTCCTGGCGACCTCGACATTCTGATCTCTCTCACAAGGATTTTTATTCAAATAATACGGTGTTTGTCGTGGAGAGGACAATTAACGGAGACAGTGCAAACTCCTGGCGACCTCGACATCCTGATCTCTCTCACAAGGATTTTTATTCAAATAATACGGTGTTTGTCGAGGAGAGGACATTCAACGGAGACAGTTCAAACTCCTGGCTACCTCGATATTCCTGATCTCTCTCACAAGGATTTTTATTCAAATAATACAGTGTTTGTCGAGGAGAGGACATTCAACGGAGACAGTGCAAACTCCTGGCGACCTCGACATCCTGATCTCTCTCACAAGGATATTTATTCAAATAATACGGTGTTTGTCGAGGGGAGGACATTCAACGGAGACAGTGCAAACTCCTGGCTACCTCGACATCCTGATCTCTCTCACAAGGATTTTTATTCAAAAAATACGGTGTTTGTCGAGGAGAGGACATTCAACGGAGACAGTGCAAACTCCTGGCGACCTCGACATCCTGATCTCTCTCACAAGGATTTTTATTCAAATAATACGGTTTTTGTCAAGGAGAGGACATTCAACGGAGACAGTGCAAACTCCTGGCGACCTCGACATCCTGATCTCTCTCACAAGGATTTTTATTCATATAATACGGTATTTGTCGAGGAGAGGGCATTCAACGGAGACAGTTCAAACTCCTGGCTACCTCGATATTCCTGATCTCTCTCACAAGGATTTTCATTCAAATAATACAGTGTTTGTCGAGGAGAGGACATTCAACGGAGACAGTGCAAACTCCTGGCGACCTCGACATCCTGATCTCTCTCACAAGGATATTTATTCAAATAATACGGTGTTTGTCGAGGAGAGGACATTCAACGGAGACAGTGCAAACTCCTGGCGACCTCGATATTCCTGATCTCTCTCACAAGGATTTTTATTCAAATAATACGGTGTTTGTCGAGGAGAGGACATTCAACGGAGACAGTGCAAACTCCTGGCGACCACGGCATCCTGAGCTCTCTCACAAGGATTTTTATTCAAATAATACGGTGTTTGTCGAGGAGAGGACATTCAACGGAGAAAGTGCAAACTCCTGGTGACCTCGACATTGTGATCTCTCTCACAAGGATTTTTATTCAAATAATACGGTGTTTGTCGAGGAGAGGACATTCAACGGAGACAGTGCAAACTCCTGGCGACCTCGATATTCCTGATCTCTCTCACAAGGATTTTTATTCAAATAATACGGTGTTTGTCGAGGAGAGGACATTCAACGGAGACAGTGCAAACTCCTGGCGACCTCGGCATCCTGATCTCTCTCACAAGGATTTTTATTCAAATAATACGGTGTTTGTCGAGGAGAGGACATTCAACGGAGAAAGTGCAAACTCCTGGTGACCTCGACATCCTGATCTCTCTCACAAGGATTTTTATTCAAATAATACTCACACACTGAAAGAGTTACGGCAGAACACTGTAAGCTGTATTTGTGCTATCACTAGAATAGCGCTCCGATGCTGTCTCACGGTTTGATAAATTCGAGCAGAGCGCTGATTTGACCTCAGCAACACTTCCAGCATCTCGTGTGAAGTTCATTAACAAGGGTCAATTCTGCTTCATCCTTATAGCAAATATTTTCCCGGCCAGCTTTGGTTGGCCACTCCTTTACACTTGTACGTGCTACGTTGATCTCTGAAGGCGAAATTAAATGAGCAGAACGTAAAAAATTCGTAACTCAGTTACATAAGTAGAATTCTAATTAGTAACACCCATGTCGATGTTTCATTTTGTGATGCGGAGAGGGCGGGGGGAAGGAGCGATGCTGTTGAGAACTACACTGCGCTGCACTATTAAAGTGTCAATTTTCCGAAACCCCCTAACTGTCTCCCACTGCGACGAAGAAGTCTGTAGTGAGCGGTGACTACATCCTTCCTCTGTGACAGTGCAAAATCCAGGTGTCCCTCCACGTCACCCTTGGGCTTGGAGACGCTTCGAGCAGAAAGGTGTAAGACACACGAAAAATAGCAAAGAAGTTTATGTGACGTATAAAGTGGGTTAATTAAGGCACATGGAAACCGTGTCACCAAATATGATTAGAAATCTACCAAACCCCATCGTGGACGTGTCACACAATGGGAAGGCCGTCACATCCCCACTTACTGAATTTTCAGCTTTTCCTTTGACGATTCTACGGTGGGGGTCATAACCGCGATTTCCTGCGTTGAAATCACACGCTGTCGGTAGCTGTGACCGAGCGGTTCTAGGCGCTTCAGTCTCGAACCACGCTGCTGCTACGGTCGCAGGTTCGAATCCAGCCTCGGGCATGGATGTGTGTGTTTAAGTAGTTCTCCGTCTAGGGGAGTGATGACCTCAGATGTTAAGTCCCATAGTGCTTAGAGCCATTTGAACGTTTTGAAATCACACCTATATTTGTAGGTGACTAAGAAGAATATTGCAGACCCACCTTCGTTCGCTAAGTATCTACACGAAAAGGCCTGTAGGGGTGGCATAAGGTGTGTCAATGAAAACACCTCTTCAGCTTGGTAATTGATTCCCACACATTTTGTGCTCGAAAGCGAGAGTTCGCATTTCGATGAGCAACAGAACGACGTTCTCGACAACCTTTCATACTGCTGACCCCCCACCCCTCACCCACCCTTGTCGGAATACTCTTCCCTTCTCAAGAGACATGGCCGGCAGGTGTGGCCGAGCGATTGTAGGCGCTTCAGTCTGGAACCGCGCGACTGCTACGGTCGCAGGTTCTAATCCTGCCTCGGGCATGGATGTGTGTGATGTCCGTAGGTTAGTCATGTTTAAGTAGTTCTACGTCTAGGGTAGTGATGACCTCTAATGTTAATTCCCATAGTGCTTCGAGCCATTTGAACGTTTTGAAATCACGCCTATATTTGTAGGCGACTAAGAAAAATATTGCAGACCCACCATCGTTCGCTAAGTATCGACACGAAAAGGCCTGTAGGGGTGGCATAAGGTGTGTCAATGAAAACACCTCTTCAGCTTGGTAATTGATTCCCACACATTTTGCGCTCGAAAGCGAGAGTTCGCATTTCGATGAGCAACAGAACGACGTTCTCGACAACCTTTCATACTGCTGACCCCCCACCCCCCTCCCACCCTTGTCGGAATACTCTTCCCTTCTCAAGAGACATGGCCGGCAGGTGTGACCGAGCGATTGTAGGCGCTTCAGTCTGGAACCGCGCGACTGCTACGGTCGCAGGTTCTAATCCTGCCTCGGGCATGGATGTGTGTGATGTCCGTAGGTTAGTCATGTTTAAGTAGTTCTACGTCTAGGGTAGTGATGACCTCTAATGTTAATTCCCATAGTGCTTAGAGCCATTTGAACGTTTTGAAATCACGCCTATATTTGTAGGCGACTAAGAAAAATATTGCAGACCCACCTTCGTTCGCTAAGTATCGACACGAAAAGGCCTGTAGGGGTGGCATAAGGTGTGTCAATGAAAACACCTCTTCAGCTTGGTAATTGATTCCCACACATTTTGCGCTCGAAAGCGAGAGTTCGCATTTCGATGAGCAACAGAACGACGTTCTCGACAACCTTTCATACTGCTGACCCCCCACCCCCCTCCCACCCTTGTCGGAATACTCTTCCCTTCTCAAGAGACATGGCCGGCAGGTGTGCCCGAGCGATTGTAGGCGCTTCAGTCTGGAACCGCGCGACTGCTACGGTCGCAGGTTCTAATCCTGCCTCGGGCGTGGATGTGTGTGATGTCCGTAGGTTAGTCATGTTTAAGTAGTTCTACGTCTAGGGTAGTGATGACCTCTAATGTTAATTCCCATAGTGCTTAGAGCCTTTTGAACGTTTTGAAATCACGCCTATATTTGTAGGCGACTAAGAAAAATATTGCAGACCCACCTTCGTTCGCTAAGTATCGACACGAAAAGGCCTGTAGGGGTGGCATAAGGTGTGTCAATGAAAACACCTCTTCAGCTTGGTAATTGATTCCCACACATTTTGCGCTCGAAAGCGAGAGTTCGCATTTCGATGAGCAACAGAACGACGTTCTCGACAACCTTTCATACTGCTGACCCCCCACCCCCCTCCCACCCTTGTCGGAATACTCTTCCCTTCTCAAGAGACATGGCCGGCAGGTGTGCCCGAGCGATTGTAGGCGCTTCAGTCTGGAACCGCGCGACTGCTACTGTCGCAGGTTCTAATCCTGCCTCGGGCGTGGATGTGTGTGATGTCCGTAGGTTAGTCATGTTTAAGTAGTTCTACGTCTAGGGTAGTGATGACCTCTAATGTTAATTCCCGTAGTGCTTAGAGCCTTTTGAACGTTTTGAAATCACGCCTATATTTGTAGGCGACTAAGAAAAATATTGCAGACCCACCTTCGTTCGCTAAGTATCGACACGAAAAGGCCTGTAGGGGTGGCATAAGGTGTGTCAATGAAAACACCTCTTCAGCTTGGTAATTGATTCCCACACATTTTGCGCTCGAAAGCGAGAGTTCGCATTTCGATGAGCAACATAACGACGTTCTCGACAACCTTTCATACTGCTGACCCCCCACCCCCCTCCCACCCTTGTCGGAATACTCTTCCCTTCTCAAGAGACATGGCCGGCAGGTGTGGCCGAAAGATTGTAGGCGCTTCAGTCTGGAACTGCGCGACTGCTATGGTCGCAGGTTCTAATCCTGCCTCGGGCATGGATGTGTGTGATGTCCTGAGTTAGTTAGGTTTAAGTAGTTGTAAATTGTAGGGGACTGATGAGCTCAGATGTTAATTCCCATAGTGCTTAGAGTCATTTTTAATCTAGAGACATCGTTGGGCACTACATAATATTTATGCTTTTTTTACCTCACCTGCTTCGCACCCTTCTCTTGCTTGGGGTGGGGGGGGGGGGGGGGTACTCATTACCCCTTACCTCCCCCCCTCCATTTTTTGCCTGATTCGGATCTCGTTGAAATTTCGTAGAATCGTTCTGAGTAGTCCCCAATGGTTCCACTTCCACTCTGTATACCAGAGCAAAAATAGCGGTCGTGCTACATTCCACAGCGGTGCGCTCACGAACTTTATCTGTACACACAACGTTTTGAATTTTTCAGTAGAAATCGATGGAGGGTAGTAGTTAACGGACCAATTGGTGCATCGATTACCAGACACGGGCAATTTTGATATTTAGCTAACGGTTCTTTGATGCAGGTGTACGAAACGCTCGCAGGCGGGAAGGGACGGCCAGGCAGGCCCTGTATACAAGTGTGAGGTAACTGCACAGAGAATGCTGGGGGCCGGACGCCAACGCTGCACATTCTGGCTTTGGCATTGGCGCTGACCCACGGACGCCACCGCCGAGTTCAGCAGAAGAACCTCTGTGCACTGTCGATGTGATAAAGTCAATGACACACTCACCTGTGTTTCTCCAAAGCCACACCTCTCGGTCGTTCTGGTGTATTACAAACCCTGAGCTCCGGGGGTTGTAACATATAAGGATCCAATTGAGTAGTCAGCACAATTAAAACGTTTGGTCGAAACTGCTTACAGTGTTCCAAATGATTTTGCGTTTATGCCCTGAACAATAATACTTAAAAAGCTAATTAAGTATCAGACTGCGTTATTCAGTATCTATAATAATTATTGTTATATTTTTAAGAATTTGATCCTGTAACCTGTGCGTGCAGTTGTGACACCGTCGTTAAACGCTGCTATCGTGACGGCACCGAGTATGATGACAACGGCATCAGCCTGTAGTCTGTCTATGAACTCTCAACATGCTGGACGTGTTTTCTTCATATTTTTCCCATTAGTCTTCTGACAGATTTTATGCGACACTCCACAAACTGCCTTCTTTTATTAACCTCTCTATCTTAGAAATGCACTTGCACCCTACATACTCCATTATTTAGTGGATGTTTACAAATATCTGTCTTCCTCTACAGTTTTTACCCTCTACAGCTCCTTTTAATACCATGAACGTTATATCCTGATCGAAGCACATATCCTCACAGCCTGTCCCTGTTTCTTGTCAGTGCTTTCCAAACGTTCTACGACTCTGTAGAGAACCTCCTTATGCCTTATATTGTCAGTCCACCTGCTTCTCAACATTCGCCTGTAGCAAGACATCTCAAACGCTTCAGTTCTCTTCTGTTCCGATTTTCACACTGTCCGTGATTCGCTACCATACAATGTTGTGCTCCAAGTGTACATTCTCTGACATTTCTTCCTCGGATTAAGTCCTAGTTTTGGTTTCAGTATATTTAACTTGAGCAGGAATGGGCATTTTGCCTATACTAGTCTGCTTCTTATGTGCTCCTTGTTCCGTCCACCATGGGTTATTTTGCTGCGTAGGTACTCATATCCCTTAATTTCATCTGCTTCGTGATCTCCAGTTCTGATGTTAAGTTTCTCGCCATTGTCATTTCTGCTACATCTCATTACCTTCGCCTTTTAACGGTTTACTATCTACTCATATTCTGCACTCATTAGAATGTTTATTAGATCCATCAGATCCTGTAATTCTTCATCACATTCGCTGAGAATAGCAAAGTCCTCAGCGAACATTATCATTAGTACCCTTTAAACTTGAATTTTCATCCCACTCTTGAAACTTCTCTTCATTCCCGTCATTGCTTATTCGATTTATAAACTGAACAGTAGGGGTGAAATTTTGCATCCCTGCTTTGCATCCTTTCTAATCCGAGCACATCGTTCTTAGTCTTCCAGTCTTACTGCTCCCTCTTGCCCCCTGTCCTCATTGTATATTATCCTTCTTCCCCTAGAAGAATTTCGAATACGTTGTACTACTTTACACTGTCAAACCCATTTTCTAGATCGACGAATGCTACGAGTGTGACATGATTTTTCTTCCATTATCAAGCTTAACGTATGAACTGCCTCTCTTATGTATTTACCTTTTCTAAAGCTAAAGGATCGTCCTCTAACAGATCCCCAGCCTCCTTTTCCACTTTTCTGTATATTGTTATTGTCAGCAACATGAGTGTATGATATATTGAGATGATTGTGCGATAGTCTCCACAGTTATCTGTCTTCGTTATCTTGGGAATTGTATGGATGATTTCTTTCTCAAAGTCTAATGGTCGACTCCAATTTCTTCTTCTCACATGTTATGAAAAAAGTCCTCCTCCTCATAAAGGCCTTCAATCTACTCTTTCCACCTCTCTGCTGATGTCATATAATGGTTCTTATTTCTGGACGTGCTGGATGTGTTCTATATCTGATTTTAATTGACGTCGCGGTGTTGGCGTAATTCTCTTTTTTTCATATTGACTATACCTACTCTACATTTATTACCTATGTGTGTTCAGCAGCGCTGTTTCGTATAATGTTACCTTTTACATTTTACATTGAACTTTCATTTGTATTTATGTTTTGTCATCATAAAATGTATCTGAAGATGCTCGTCATAAACAGAATGTGATAATCATTTCATATACCTTCGCGGTCAAGAACTAGTATTCAGAAGGGTTAAAGTAAAGAAAAAATGGTTCATTGACTTTCTACTTTTAATATTTCCACTAGATCTTCTAGGTTGTTCGTATACCTCTGTATCTTAGCTCCAATGCTGGCTGATCAGTTCCACTTTACATTTCTGAAATATTCTGATTTGATTTTAGCCTGTTCTGCACTGGTTACCTCAATGTCAGAAATGTTTTTCTGCCATCTTTCCTCAAATGAAACGAAGCAATTCTTTGTCCAGTACGGCCTTAGTTTCTCCATTTGTTCTGGTAAATATTTTTCAGGTCAGCAGTTTATAAGCATCAATTGTAAGACAAACCGTGTGATACTTGTCACACATTAATGCATATTCGGTCTTTGGTTCTGTGATAGTAATGCTGTTCATAGATTTTCGGCCCCAACTTAATAATCTTCTAGTTCCTGTATCTCTTGCAGATTTATTTCAATAACTCGAAAGTGTATTATCGACTCGTATTGACTTGCTTGGGTTCAGATGATTTTATCATGGTTGCTGAATAATCTATTTCTTCTACGTTAACCTCCTCTTCCTATTACATTTGAGAACATTTCGTCGGGCCTTATAGTCGTTCAACGATATAATTGAGTAGGGGTGGTCAAGAAATCGGCTCAGGAGCCCTATCCTGGAAGACGGACCATGGCACTAAGCGATACTGCACATTTCCCCCACAGCCACGCCACGCAGTTTGTGCGGGAAGAGGGGGGGATATGAAGGGTAAACGGCGGACGCAAAGTATTCAGCCTAACTGCTTTTGACACGCTGAAGACGTAATACAATTTTTATGTGGGGAACACTGTCGACATAAATACAGAGAGACGAAGATCATTTCACCAATTTTCGAATGCAGGTTCCTAAGCAATCGTGACGTACTTAGTTTCATAATTTTAAAAAAGCCTTCTGCACACGTATTCTGATCGAAATACTTTATTATGTTTGCAAATTCATTATGGAGACGTGGAAAATCTTCCCGATGAATTCCCGTTGCACAGTCTATGCTACCACCCTGGCTTTTAATATCACCGAAGGTTATTTTGACTTTCCTGTATGCTGAGTCAGTCGCTCCGGCAATCACTTCTTTTTCGATTTATTCGCATTTTTCGTGCAGCAGTTCCATCTTAGTTTCCCTCCACTTCCTGTTTATTTCATTCCTCAGCGACTTATATTTCTGTATTCCTGCATTTCACTCAACATTTTCGTACTTCCTTCTGTACATCGATCAATTGAAGTATTTCTTGTGTTACCCATGGTTTCTTCGCAGCTACCTTCTTTGTACCTACGTTTTTCTTTCCAACTTCTGTGCTTGCCTGTGTAGAGATGTCCACTCCTCTTCAACTGTATTTCCCACTGAGCTACTCCTCATTGCCGTATGTACAGCATTAGAGAACTTGAAGCGTTTCTCGTCATTCCTTGGTACTTCCGTATCACACTTCTTTGCATATTGGTTCTTCCTGACTAATCTGTTAAACTTCGGCCTACTCTTCATCACTACTAAATTGCGATCTGAGTATATATCTGCTTCTGGGTTTGCCTTACAATCCAGTGTTTGATTTCGGAATCTCTACCTGACCATCATGTAATCTAACTGAAATCTTTAATATCACTGGGTCTTTTCCAAGTATACCTCATCCTCTTGTGATACATGAACAGAGTATTCGATATTACCAACTGAAATTTATTACAGAACTCGATTAATCTTTCTCCTCCATCATTCCTTGTTCCAAACCCATATTTCCGGTACCCTTCTCTTCTACTCTTTCCCCTGAAACTGCATTCCAGTCCCCCATGACCATTAGATTTTCATCTCCTTTTAAGTACTGTATTACCATTTCAGTATCCTCATATACTTTCTCTACCTCTTCATCTTCAGCTGTCGACGTTCGCATGTACGCCTTTACTATCGTCATCGGTGTTGGTTTGCTGTCGATTGTGATCAGAACAACCCTATCGCTGAAATGTTCACAGTAACTCACTCTCTGCCCTACATTCCTATTCATAACGAGTCCTACTCCCGTTATACCTTTTCAAATGGTTCAAATGGCTCTGAGCACTATGGGACTTAACATCTGAGGTCATCAGTCCCCTAGAACTTAGAACTACTTAAACCTAACTAATCTAAGGACATCACACACATCCATGCCTGAGGCAGGATTCGAACCTGCGACCGTAGCGGTCGTGCGATTCCAGACTGAAGCGCCTAGAACCGCTCGGCCCCACCGGCCGGCATACCTTTTCCGCTTCCGTTGATATTATCCTATACTCATCCGACAGGAAATCCTTGTGTTCTTTCCATTTCACTCCACTGGCCAGTACTATATCTAGATTGAGTCTTTGCATTTCCCTCTTTAGATTTTCTAGCTTCCCTAGCACTTTCAAGCCTCTGACATTCCACTCCCCGACTCGTAGAGCGCTATTCTTTCGTTGATATTTTTCTCATGGTCACCTCCGCCTTGGCAGTCCGCTCCCAGAGATCCGAATGGCGGAATATTCCGGAATATTTTACCAATGGAGAGATCATGATGACACTTTTTCAATTACAGGTCACATGTCCTGTGGATATACATATATGTCTTTAATGCAGTGGTTTCCGTTGCTTTCTGCATTCTTACGCCGTTGATCATTGGTGTTTCTCCAGCCTTTAGGGGTAGTTTCCAATCCCAAGGACAAGAGAGGGCCCTGAACCTCTGTCTGCTCCTCAGCTCTCTTTGACAAGGCCGTGGGCAGAAAGAAGGTGACGTCTTTTGCCTGAAGTCCTCGGCCGCCAATGCTGTTTATTAATCAAAATTTTAGCTCTGATAGGTTTGGAACGAGGGACCGTGGACGTTTTAATTACTAATGAAAGACTCAGCCCCCCTTTTTCTGTTGATCTCATTTTGTTCGTTGTTCACCGTTGCATTTGTTCGGGCGGACGTCCCATGACATCTGTTCAAGTTCATCGCTGATCCATTCAGTCAATTTTCCTTTTATTACAGAGGGAGTTAACTTAATGAACTTAGAGTGCGGCTGGATTTGCAATACACATAGATTATGCAGCTGCATAACAGATACTGAGAATTCTCATTCCTTTCTTCTGTCATTCATATTCCTTTTTAAAGGTTTATGATGATAAAACGCTAGACTCCCTCTTTCTATGCAAATAGCAACTGCACTTGTGAACATTCTTCATTACACGAACAAATGGCGAAGGGTAAACAGCACTGACATAAGGATTCTAGCGAATTAAAGGAAGTCGTCCCGACCGAAACATGCCGCACCGCTATGCTAGGTGAAATGTCGCGCTGTCGCGAGTACTTCCGGGAAGGAGCGAGGAAGCCTGAGGCAGGCATTGACTTGGCCCGCCCTCGGCCAGCACACCTCGCCCGTGTGCCGTTTGGCTCGCCGTGGCCGGCCCTGTAATCAAAAGGTTTACGTAAGTACGTCATCGGTTAAGCCCTTTCCATTTTGTTTCTCCGGATTTCCGTCCGACATGTTGACCTTTTCCCAAGAATCATGTTTTTCCAAGTATGTCTTTCTTAGGACATTTGGAAAGTTTTCAGTTGTTAACACTTAATGAATGATAATTTCTTTACAAATGTAATGGTGTATGGAGTTTGTGGCAATATCTATGGCACGTCTAGACGTTTAAGCTGTTACATAAGAGGTAAAAGGAAATCTGTCTCTCACCGGCTGCATAAGTTTTTTGCATTAAAATGATTTTTCAAGGCAATCCAGTTCTCGATACAGAAAGCTCTCCTAAGCTATAACGTTTTTCAAGCGATTATAATCCACCTCCGAAATACTTTTCTGAAATCTGAAGTGATTTAACTCTTACATTATATCTTATTTGGAGTCAAATGGTTTCCAGTAAGAAGTACGTATCTATGTGTAGACATAGACTGGGACAGGTTTATCATCAGTTCGAACTAACTATTCCTTTGCTTTCCAGTGCCGAAGCACATAACAAGATATTGTTTTGACCTGACGAAAATACGTTTATCTACTTCTGAAATCCAAGCCCAATATGCGTATTTTAATTTACTTGATCGAGATGAATTGTATAATGTCCTTGTGGCTAGGACTTCCCGTCGGATGGACCAGCATCCTAGTGGAAGTATTTTAAATTGATGTTACTTCGGCGACTTGCGTGTCGAAGAGGATGAAATAGTGGTGGCGACAACACAACACCTAGCCTCCGAGAGGAATTAACCTCCGATCCGGCCGGGAATCGAATCAAAGGCACTGAGAACTATAGGACTTAACATCGGAGGTCATCAGTCACTTAGAACATAAACCTAACTAACCTAAGGACATCACACACATCCATGCCCGAGGCAGGATTCGAACCTGCGACCGTAGCAGCCGCGTGGTTTCGGACTGAAGCTCCTAGAACCGCTCGGCCACCGCGGCCGGCTGGGAATCGAATCCGGGGTTCTCGCATGACAACACATTTTGTTCTCTTTGATTGATAATCAACAAGAAACGACCCTGTGGTATTGCACAGAAGACCGGCGGAGGTAACAAACTTCCTTCCAGAAGACAGGTTTCCACACATCGCTTGGTTGTAAGTGTAAAATATACGTGCTCTTTCTGCTATTCCTATGTCGTTCATCCTCACTCACTGAGTGCCAAATGCAATACTGTGCTCTTCCTCGATTGGTCGTCTGTAGCTACAATTATGTCCTTCAGGTTGCTACACTACTGGCCATTAGAATTGCTACACCAAGAAGAAATGCAGATGCTAAACGGGTATTCATTGGACAAATATATTATGCTAAAACTGACATGTGATTACATTTCACGCAATTTGGGTGCATAGATCCAGAGAAATCAGTACCCAGAACAACCACCTCTAGCCGTAATAACGGCCTTGATAAGCCTGGGCATTGAGTCAAACAGAGCTTGGACGGCGTGTACAGGTACAGCTGCCCATGCAGCTTCAACACGATACTAGAGTTCATCAAGAGTAGTGACCGGCGTATTGTGACGAGCCCGTTTCTAGGCCACCATTGACCAGACGTTTTCAGTTGGTGAGAGATCTGGAGAATGTGCTGGCCAGGGCAGCAGTCGAACATTTTCTGTATCCAGAAAGGCCCGTACAGGACCTGTAACATGCGGTCGTGCATTATCCTGCTGAAATTTAGGGTTTCGCAGGGGTCGAATGAAGGGTAGAGCCATGGGTCGTAAGACATATGAAATGTAACGTCAACTGTTCAAAGTGCCGTCAGTGCGAACAAGAGGTGACCGAGACGTGTAACCAATGGCACCCCATACCACCACGCCGGGTGATACGCCAGTATGACGATGACGAATACATACTTCCAATGTGCGTTAACCGCGATGTCGCCAAACACGGATGCGACCATCATGATGCTGTAAACAGAACCTGGATGCATCCGAAAAAATGACGTTTTGCCATTCGTGCACCCAGGTTCGTCGTTGAGTACACCATCGCAGGCGCTCCTGTCTGTGATGCAGCGTCAAGGGTAACCACAGCCATAGTCTCCGAGCTAATAGTCCATGCTGCTGCCAACGTCGTCGAACTGTTCGTGCAGATGGTTGTTGTCTTGCAAACGTTGAGAGGTGGCATGAGCCCCCTCTCATATTTCTATCTTACGATTCTCCTCTCTAGTTGCATGCGGTGGAGGGTTGCTTTTCCTTAACACGCGTACTTCCCACGCAGCGTCTCTCGTCACCCGGGTGGGCCGGTGACAGGCGGGCTCTGTGGAACGGGAGAGAGTTAAGCCGACGTGTGTGAGGCAGTCGAGTGAATGCTTTTCAGACGCCGACATTGTCAAGAGACACGCCCGCTGGGGTGTGAAGTAGCGGCTGGGCTAGAGGTTCCGTTACTTCAGAGAAACTTTGCGAAAACACTTTCTGGCGGGCTACCAGCGAGGCGTGGGAATGACTTGTGTACCCACGCAGTTGTGGCGGGAAAATTCCCGCACTTTCTGCAAAATCAGCACAGAAATTGGCGCCAAGAATCTCCATTGGTGGAATGGTAGTGCTCCGGCAATGGAGTGGAATTTCCGCCGGTTTTCGAGTTGCTGATTGGAACGTAACCACGGCCACTGTCGTGGGGGCGGGAATGTTCGGTGTTCGGCCTGTACGGGTGCTCTGGGTGGTCGGCAGTCGCCTTTCGGTCGAGGACGTCGTAGCAGCCAGCCCTCGCCTGCGGTACGCCAGATCGTGTTCTGGGAGATAAGAAGACTGTTGGTAATGTACGTCCGCAGCACCGGCAGATAGGGATTTTTCCTAGGTGATAATCAGAGCTCAGCAGAGCGCGCCTGTTCATCCTTTTCTAACTGTGTTCAGTTTCGAGTAACAGCAATTACTATTGGGTTAGCTGTGTGTCTCTCTTGAGATTTGAGTGGAAAGGAATTGGCTCCACATACCACTTCGTCTTAAACCTCAGGATCTAAGTTAGGGACAACTTCACCTTTATAGTGTTTGTATGAATCTCCAATTTTAGCCAATTTGATGATTTATAAATTTCCTGTGTTTCTTTTACTATTCTGTGTTTAAGCTTAATAAATCATATTGTTATTTTGAACAGAACTTTCATTCTGTTAATCGATAGAGCAACCCTATCATTCCTCACTATGCTAATGAAACCTTTGTTTATTTAACTTATGTATCAAATTAAATTATTGCAGGTGCCAAACTCTCTTCTACTCCACTAGCAGGGTTGATTAGAGTCAGTTCGCGTATTTTTTTTATCCTTGTGCAACAGCAAAAGTCGGAGTTAGAATAGGGGGGGCTTAGAGCATGATTTACACATGTGGATTCTAGTAGAATTTAGTGATAAATACACTACTAGCCCCGGCACCTCGCATAATATGGCGACCCTTGGCCTCGGATCTTTCCTGTGAATCTCTGATAAACAAACAGGATTCTTAGTAGGAACATTCAATTTTTTTTCTCTCTATTTTTTTTAATGATTAATACCCAAGTTTTTTTTGGTAGTTCCGCGTTTAGTTTTAAGTAGCGGCGCATGACTACAGTTTTTGTTTTCAGTGTATATATATTTTTTGTTCATTGTTTTTTTTGTGTTTCGCTGATGTGGTGTCTGTACCGCATCGCACTTTGTCGGATTTGTGTGCGGTTTCTGTACCACATCAAATTGTGTTTGTGATTACAGCGTTGGAACAGCGTTGTTGAAATTTTATGTTTATGTGTAAAAAATATATGGAGTAGATTAATTTTATTGTGCATTTTAGATGAATTTGTTTTTTATGAATGATAACGAGAAGTAAGGCACGACTATTATCGGGCGAAGCTAAAACGAAAGAGGATAGCATAATGGATAAGGGGCAGTTTACTGACGGGAATAGGTTCGGAGATGAGATGGGCACATTTTTAGCAGGACAGGACGCCAGGGGCATTGATGAGGAAGGTGATTTGGACGCGATCTCAGAGCAGCGTTGCGGCCGTGATTATGATAGTGAAGTAGAGGATGAAACAGAGACAGGCACACAGGTCGAGACGGTAGCAGAAGTTTATAGTCAAACGAACGAGTGCAGACAGAGGCCAGCTCGGTCACGTCAGAGCTCTAGCGCCCAGGTGTCCAGAGTTACATCGCCCATGTTTGAAGAGGATCAAGAAGATGACGTAAACCCAATACTGAGCTTCCTACGATCAATGAAAGAAGAAGCTGACGAACAGCGTAAGAAGCAGGAAGAAGCTGACGAACAGCGTAAGAGGGAGAAGGAAGAAGAGGAGAAACAACGTAAGAAGGAGAAGGAAGAAGCTGACGAACAGCGTAAGAAGGAGAAGGAAGAAGAGGAGAAACAACGTAAGAAGGAGAAGGAAGAAGAGGAGGAACAACGTAAGAAGGAGAAGGAAGAAGCTGACGAACAGCGTAAGAAGGACACGGAGGCAATAATTTCGCATATAGGGGAAATTCGTGGGGAATTATTAACAATAAAGAAAGAATGTGGAGAAGCAAAACAAATGTCAACGGTAGCACAAAAAGTAGCAGGCCTTGCCAAAACTGCAGCAACAGGGGCAATGAAAGTCGCGGAAGCAACTTCTAAACTCGCAGGGCGCTTGCGACGTACAACACAATCCCACTCAAAATCCCTAGCATTCTTAAAAACTCAAGGTAATATCGCGGTTGCGAACTCCACGAAACGAATGGAAGAAGTAGAGAGTCGGATAGCAAAACTAGAGCAAAACGGGCACACGAGCACTGCGCGTTCGGATACCCATGATGGAGTACACAGAATTGTGTCTCCGAGGAAAAGCCCGCCGTGCTCTAGCCCAGTGACAGAGTGCGGAACTAACAATGCACACGCAGAAACAGCAAGTAATAGCTCCAATAATTATAGCCCACTTAGGAGAGTGAATTCTGAGTGCCACTTCCACTGTGATACAGAGGTTGCACATCACAGTTATCAGCAAGATAGAACAGGACACTCAGCAGACGTGCAAGTATCGGAAACGAGTGACAGCACCAGTGCGAGGATCAGACAGGATTTTGATCACAATCACTTCCTGTCGATACTGAAATTCCAGAAGTTCAAAGAAAATGGAGGGTCGATGCATCCGAAGAGCTGGGTGATGCAGTTTACAAATTCATTACCGGCATCATGGCCAACCCAGGCAAAATTAGAATTCATGTGTGGACACATCGAAGGCCAAGCCGCGGAAAAGATGCGGGGTGTGGCAGTGACGTGTCGGACTTATCAGGAATTTGTTGGTGCATTCCTGCGGACCTACTGGTCAAAGGAAACGCAAGATAGGATTAAAGAGGAAATAATATTTTGTCCTGAACTGGAAGTGTCCGGGCATAGGAGCGCAACCAAATTTCTTGATGATTTACTCAAGAAGAATCAATTTTTAGATAGTCCATATAGTAACGGAGAAATCATTAAATTTTGCTTTTCCAAATTGCCAGTTAGGTACCAACAGACACTTGTCGGCAAGTGTGGAGCTGACATAGAAGCATTCAAGATTCTATTGCGCGAACTCGAAGTAGTCTTTGATAAACAAGACGCAAAGGACAGGAAGAAGGGGCAAAGTAACAAATACCACCGGCCAGGAACAGAAGACGACAGCAGATTGCATAATCGCACTGGTCAGTTAGGAAACCAGGGTTACGGAAGTCAAGGTTACGCTATTCAAGGTTATGGAAACCAAAGACACGGAAACCAGAACGTCAGGGAGCAGGGTCAATCTAGACAAGGAATCTGGGATAGAAGGAATAACGAACGGCAAAGCGACCGTAATTGGAGAGAGCGAAACCAAGGACAACGGTGGAACCAGGAGATTGAAACCAGACCCGCAAATCCTAATGCACGTCAGAGGAGGGGGAGCCTAACTAGGGATTGACGCCAGACTAGTGCGAACACAGGCCGCCGGAATTTCGCACGTAATCTCGGACCTGGCCAACTACGGATGATACATTACGAAGATTTATCAGAAATCCTGCTCGAGGAACATAAAGCAACTCCTCGACATGATCGGCAGCCTCTTATCACAGTAGCAATAGCTGAAAAGAGTCTGAATGCGATAATAGATAGTGGAAGCTACATAACAGCAATATCTGAGGCAGCATACAAGAGGTGCTCTCAGGAGATGGACTGGCCTGTCCTGTCGGTTAAGAAAACCAAAATAAAAGGGGCATTAGCGGGTAAATGTACGGAGGTCACCCAACAAACAAGACTGGAATTCTCCTGCCAAGGACACAAAATAGAGTCTAACTTCTGGATCGTGCCAAATCTGGCGATCGACATGATAATAGGAACGGACTTCCTAAATGAACATGAAGCGATAGTTGATCTAGGACGAGGTGAAGTGGTTTTGAGGAAAGGGAATCCCGTCCACATTAAGTTCGACGATCAGCTGATCCCAGCTCAACTACCGTCTAACTGTGTTCGGATAAACTATGCGTGTCTGAAAGACAGAAAGGAAGAACAGGACGACGTTGCGGATAGGGGAGAGGACACGGATGAGAATGAAGTCAGAATAATGGGAGAAATAAAGGAGAAAATAGGAGAAAAAGTGGAAGCAATAAAGAATATAAGGGGCGAACACCGCAAAGAACTTCATAAATTACTAGTAGAACATGCGGAGGTCTTCCTTCCCAAGACAGGATCAATAAAGAACTTCCAATATGAATTTCGTGTACGTCCGCACAACCAGTTTCGTGTGCCACCCTATCCAATCCCCTTGGCATATCGACAGAAAGTAGCAGCTGAAATTACGCGAATGCTGAGTGAAGGAATAATAGAACCTACGGCTTCAGCCTATAATAACCCGTTAAGAGTAGTCGAGAAGGCAGATGGTAGTATTCGTTTAGTCTTGGACTCGCGACAAATTAATACCATAATAGAACCCGAAACAGACAGACCGGAACGATTAGAGGAACTCTTACAAAACTTCCATGGAATATCAATCTTCTCATCAGTTGATCTAAAATCGAGTTTCTGGCAGATCGAGCTCCATCCAAATTGCAGACAGTACACAGCCTTTTTAGCATTTGGAAGATGTTACCGGTTTCGTCGTCTACCATTTGGTTTGAACGTTTCATCTGCCGCATTCATTCGGGGGCTGGACGGCATACTAAGCGATAATTTGAAACGTCATGTCACCAGCTATGTGGACGATTTGCTGATCGCGGAGAAATCTTGGGGAGAGCACAATGCGGTCCTCGGTGAACTCCTAGCGACATTCAAGGAATACGGTGTGACTATCAATATCGAAAAATCGAATTTTGGGACGTCCTCTGTGAAATTTCTAGGACATATCATCACGGGTGAGGGCATTGCGCCAAATCCCGAAAAGATCGAAGCGATTGAAAAGTTTCCCATTCCTACGACAAAGAAGCAGTTAAGGGGGTTCTTGGGGATCATAAATTTTTACAACCGCTTTATACATGTCAAAACTCAGAGCAGTCCTCGGTTGCATCAACTTACAGGAAAGAAGATTCCTTGGGAATGGGATGAGGCGGCCGAATCCGAATGGAAAACATTAAAATTCGCATTATTACAAGCACCCATCCTATCACACCCTAATTTAGCTGAAGAGCTTTGCATAGTAACGGACAGTTCATACTCCGGTCTGGGTGTCATGGTGTTCCAAGACTATGTACATGAAGGAAACAGGGTGTGGAAGACAATTGCGTTTGCTAGCAGAGTACTAGCCAAGAGTGAGAGGAATTACTCAGTAACCGAGTTAGAGGCGCTGGCTATTGTATGGGCGTTTGAAAAATTCAGATACCTTCTGTTTGGTCGCAAGACGAGGGTCTACACAGACCACAAGGCACTCGAGTTCTTGATGACTGCAAAGCTTAATCACAGGCGGCTCATTAGGTGGGCATCATATCTACAGCAGTACAACTTTTCGATAGAATATATCCCCGGCAGTCAGAACATTATTGCAGACGCCTTATCACGGTCACCGATCGGATTTGAGCACAACATGGAAGAAGATCTGGAGGAAAATCACTACTGCCTTTACTATATGCAGAAAGTAGCCTTTGAAAATTTTATTACCTGTAGTATGCAGGACATCAAGAAGGAGCAAGACAAGGACCCTGCCCTAGTGTTATTGAAACAGAAATGGATAGACAGAAGACACGCCACCGTCAGGCAGTTCTACCTCTTGCGGAAAGGCATAATTTTCCACCGAAATTATGCCAATGACACTGAATGGGGGGTATGCATCCCTGAACACCTAATAAACAAGGTTATATGGCATACTCACCTCAGCTATGGACACTTCGGACCACGCAAGTGCAATCTCAAACTAAGGACCATGTGTTACTTTCGAAACATGGAGCGTCGAATTCGGAGGGTACTGTCGGTGTGTAAAGACTGCCAAAAGGCTAAGCACACCACTGTGAGCATGCAGGCACCATTATACCCAATTGTACCGACCAAATTAAGACAATTAGCAGCAACAGATTTAATGGGACCTTTGCCAAGAACAAGAAGAGGATATACTTACGTATTAGTGTTTGTTGAACTAACGTCCAAATACGTTACCTTTACGCCACTGAAGAGGGCGACAGGACGAACTGTATCACGAGCCCTAATCCGGGATTTCCTACCACAGGTTGGTCATGTGAGTAGAATCATTTCTGATAACGGGCCACAGTTTAAGTCAAAAACATGGAAGGAGACGTTGCGTCGATGTAAAATTGATCCCATTTTTCTATCTTCACACCATCCGAGCTCGAATGCTGCAGAACGGGTTATTAAAGAACTCGGAAACTTGTGCCGGTTGTACTGTAACAAACAGCACACGACATGGGACGTTTTCCTTAAAGACTTCCAGGAGGTGATCAATGAGGCACCCCATGGGATAACAAAATTGGCACCCATTACAGTACTGAAAAACCGGATTCCTAAGGACTTGATAACCAAGGTCGTAAACTTCCCACCAAGGGCGCGAATGCAGCACCAAGCCATAGTGGATTTGGCTCTCAAGAGGATACGGGCTGCAGCAGAGGTCAGGAAGAGACGTGCCGACAGGGGAGCTCGTCTACGACACTTCCAAATTGGACAAAAGGTGCTCGTTAAGTCTTTCCGACTTTCGAACAAACAAAAAATGAAATGCCAAAAATTCTATTCGGTTTACAACGGCCCGTACCGTATAAGGAGAGCAGCTCACCACAATGCTTATGAATTGGAGACGCTGAAAGGAAAGAAGTCCATAGGACTCCACCACATATCTCACATAAAGGAGTTCGTAGAATAGTAGTAGTGTAAGAAATGTACATAGTAGAATAGGCAAATATATGAACCTTTGTTCGGGGAACAATAATCGTTACATTAATAGATTAAGATTGCTAAAGTATTAACACGCTGCGTTGTCTTGCATAAGAATTTACTGCTGCTATCCTCTTTTTGTTTATGTTCGCGATCTCCAATGTCGATGGAGTAGGAGACACTACCTTTTCATGAGCAATGTTTTTGTCCTTTCCTATCTGGTGTCCATGTTGAGGGATAAGGATGAGTGACGAGACGTCGCACAAACGGGCGCATACAAGAACGTGCTCTTAGAAGCGTTCTGAGAGGTCGTGATACGCTCCATAGCGGCCACAACCAGTTCGTGAGACGTTCATACCAATGCTTGCAGGCACGCGTCAGTGCACTGCACGATTGTGGTATATTGCGCGATTTCGAGGGTGAATATGGGCAGTATAGTTTTTGCAGAGCTGCGCCGGTATCGTTGTCTTGCAAGTCGGGGTGAACCTGTGAGCATTTGACTCTAATGGTGCCCTAGACGAGAGAAATGAGGGCATAAAAGCCTACCATGCTAATGTGCTGGTTGGGGATTTAGCGTGCTGCTCGTTTTTGTCACAGATGAATCACCAAGGAATTGTACTTGGATATTCGTGACATACTGTGTAGCTGGCGTGTGTTGGGTGTCTGAATCCTCAACAGGAACCAGTCCTGGCTTGGTCATATTACATTGCTTCTGGAAAGGTGTACTTCGATCGCGAAAACCGCTTCACATAGAGAAGGAAGTTGCAACTATAAATTTATTGTCGTGTATAGCCATGGCTAACCCAGTCTCTGGAGTTTCAGTGAGGCGTAATGAAAACTCGGAGGTCATGTCGTACGGCGCGCACATCACTGTCGTCAATAGCGGCGAGCAGCAAGACATCTCAGCGTAACAGGAACTATGTAAGGGTATTGTATAAGGTAAATAAAAAAAATAAATAAATAAATAAATAAATAAATAAAATAAATAAATAAATAAATAAATAAATAAAAGGGAAAGGACGATACTAGGATAAGTTAAACTGTAGGATTTAACAATAACTAGATTAATATTGTGGGGTTTTCTACCACAAGTGTGGCGCGCGCCTGTTGAGTTGCTATTTTTCAGGTCACCAAACCACAGACCCGAGATGGAGGGACGACGGGCGAGCGAAAGTAGCGTAGTTGCATGTTCTTTATAGCACAGTAAAACTTAGACCTGCATAACAACATAATTTAATTAAAAGACGTAGAATGTAGATCGTTGGGATATGGTAGTTAATTCTTGAAGCATGTCTACTGTCGATCTATATAATTAATAGTAATATTAGTGCGGGCCCGCACATTTAGTTGTTCATCCATTACAAAGCATCAGTTATCACACACCATGTACTTACTGAGATCGGTCTCTACACGTATATCAAAATAAATTATTTCCATGTCTAGATTAGATGTTATAATGATTGCCATAGATTAATAACTATAAAAGTAAAATAAGAGTGTCTGAAATGACAGACCATCAATGTTTCATTAGGTAAATTTATTATAACATAGAAGGTCATGGGAAAAAGTTAGGCATAAGACTTTTGTAAGAATTGTACAGATGACGAGGAACGTGGCAATGCAGAGGCCAGCCAGCGCAAAAACAAGAGGTCTTCGGCTACCTGCTAGAGGGCGAGCGTCCCGTCCTACACGCTGACAGTCACCCGGCTGCTTACCTGAGGGATTACACGGGACCCTCGCCCCGCCACAAGCGAAAGTGGGGCTGGCCGTTGACCCTGACACGCGACAGCCTGCTAGCTCTCCGGACGCGGCAGCCGCTTGGAGGGATTCCCTGCGGCAGACCACGTTGTCGTGAGTACACGAAGAACATCACATATCGTGTCAGAACCTGCGCCTCATGTGCCTCAGGACAGAAAGGGACGCTCTATACTCACCTGTTTGGGTTTTTACAACTCACTAGCATTGGCCGATCTGCATACACAAAGCAGTATCGTGCCACACTAACAAATGTATGGTCTCATGTCTTACTTCTCCTCTCTATTAGAGAGCAGTTTTTAACAATAGTCGCTCCTAGTTCGATCCTGTATGGATGACCTCACACACTTGTGGAGTCACTCCACGTGCCATCATCCCTCGTCGAACTGCAATATTGGGAAACATAAAGTTCTGTCCAGCGAGAGAAGAGACCTAGACTAGTGATGTATCCCAACGAGTAGACCTCAGAGACAATTAATCGACGTGAGGAGAGCCTATCACTGTGTCTTCCTACCATACGGCCGTGATCATATGCGTGGGTCTGACTACAATCTCAACAGCGTACTGCAGACACTCCAGAACTCCCTATTGCTGTTGCCACAACGTAGCAACTACAACCGACGTTTAGCCTTATGTGATGTCAGTACAGTGGAATCAGTGAAGTGCCACGGATATTTCTAACAATGTGATTTAGTGCCTCATTCTCAGCACAGTCGTGAACTTTGTGCAATGTGCACGCACAATTTGATGCCCCATGAACCTTGTTTTTTTTGTTTTTCTTAAATTTCTTTCTCTTATGTTGTTTCTGTAATGTATGTTATACCTTGTATGCGTTTGTGTTTTACACTGTAATTCTTATTACAGATTACTGTATTGTTCTCCACATCATGTTTTTTTTGTATTTTGTGTTTATTGTTGTGTGTATGCTAACAGTGTGCCTGAAGTCCCCATAAACTGAAGCAGATACCACCACTGTCATTGTGAATGGACCATCAGTTCAGGGAACATTTTGTAAAGGTTATTCTTGCTGCAGGGAGACAGAATGAATCGGAGGTTGTAACTAGATTCTGAAAACTCACAAAGAGATTGTTAACTTAAATATTATCATGTGTGAGTGAGGTCAGGTTAGTTTAATGATTAAAATTGTTGTAACATCTTGGGCATTTAATTGCGGAGCACTCCAACTCTGATTGTAAAGAATAAACTGCTCCATATTTGGCTCAGATGCCCGGGCCATGTTTAGAGCGTGAATGTCTGCGTGAATCGGTGTTTGGAAGGGGCTCCCTGGGTATGGATGTGTGATGTGAGTGTTAGTGTTCCATATTAAGAAGGTGAAGTTGGCTACATCATAAATAATCCTCCCTCTATGAGTTGCATTTTTCAGTTGCAATGATCTTTTTTATAGAGTGCGGTATGTGGAGTCACTCTGTAAGATTGTTCTTGGGCGATTGACTCACTACCTTGCTCCTAAGTGAGCCAACCGCTCACCAATTACAATCTAAAATGGCGTAGGGGCAATGAGAGGTGGCATGAGCCCCCTCTCATATTTCTATCTTACGATTCTCCTCTCTAGTTGCATGCGGTGGAGGGTTGCTTTTCCTTAACACGCGTACTTCCCACGCAGCGTCTCTCGTCACCCGGGTGGGCCGGTGACAGGCGGGCTCTGTGGAACGGGAGAGAGTTAAGCCGACGTGTGTGAGGCAGTCGAGTGAATGCTTTTCAGACGCCGACATTGTCAAGAGACACGCCCGCTGGGGTGTGAAGTAGCGGCTGGGCTAGAGGTTCCGTTACTTCAGAGAAACTTTGCGAAAACACTTTCTGGCGGGCTACCAGCGAGGCGTGGGAATGACTTGTGTACCCACGCAGTTGTGGCGGGAAAATTCCCGCACTTTCTGCAAAATCAGCACAGAAATTGGCGCCAAGAATCTCCATTGGTGGAATGGTAGTGCTCCGGCAATGGAGTGGAATTTCCGCCGGTTTTCGAGTTGCTGATTGGAACGTAACCACGGCCACTGTCGTGGGGGCGGGAATGTTCGGTGTTCGGCCTGTACGGGTGCTCTGGGTGGTCGGCAGTCGCCTTTCGGTCGAGGACGTCGTAGCAGCCAGCCCTCGCCTGCGGTACGCCAGATCGTGTTCTGGGAGATAAGAAGACTGTTGGTAATGTACGTCCGCAGCACCGGCAGATAGAGATTTTTCCTAGGTGATAATCAGAGCTCAGCAGAGCGCGCCTGTTCATCCTTTTCTAACTGTGTTCAGTTTCGAGTAACAGCAATTACTATTGGGTTAGCTGTGTGTCTCTCTTGAGATTTGAGTGGAAAGGAATTGGCTCCACATACCACTTCGTCTTAAACCTCAGGATCTAAGTTAGGGACAACTTCACCTTTATAGTGTTTGTATGAATCTCCAATTTTAGCCAATTTGATGATTTATAAATTTCCTGTGTTTCTTTTACTATTCTGTGTTTAAGCTTAATAAATCATATTGTTATTTTGAACAGAACTTTCATTCTGTTAATCGATAGAGCAACCCTATCATTCCTCACTATGCTAATGAAACCTTTGTTTATTTAACTTATGTATCAAATTAAATTATTGCAGGTGCCAAACTCTCTTCTACTCCACTAGCAGGGTTGATTAGAGTCAGTTCGCGTATTTTTTTTATCCTTGTGCAACAGCAAAAGTCGGAGTTAGAATAGGGGGGGCTTAGAGCATGATTTACACATGTGGATTCTAGTAGAATTTAGTGATAAATACACTACTAGCCCCGGCACCTCGCAACGTCCCCATCTGTTGACTCAGGGATCGAGACGAGGCTGCACGATCCGTTACAGCCATGCGGATAAGATGCCTGTCATCTCGACTGCTAGTGATACGAGGCCGTTGGGATCCAGCACGGCGTTCCGTATTACCCTGCTGAACCCTCCGATTCCATATTCTGCTAACAGTCATTGGATCTCGACCAACGCGAGCAGCAATGTTGCGATACGATAAACCGCAATCGCGATAGGCTACAATCCGACCTTTATCAAAGTGGGAAACGTGATGGTAAGCATTTCTCCTCAAGACACGAGGCATCACAACAACGTTTCACCAGGCAACGCTGGTCAACTGCTGTTTGTGTATGAGAAATCGGTTGGAAACTTTCCTCATGTCAGCACGTTGTAGGTGTCGCCACCGGCGGCAACCTTGTGTGAATGCTCTGAAAAGCTAATAAGTGCATATCACAGCATCTTCTTGCTGTCGGTAAAATTTCGCGTCTGTAGCACATCATCTTCGTGGTGTAGCAATTTTAATAGCCAGTAGTGTATCCTGAAGGTAAGTACTGTTATATTTGAATTGATTCGCCCATACTAAAAGTGGACAAAGCATTAGTGTTCTCATAAATGCACCCCAGCGTCAAATATATTTATATTAGACGTAGAACGTCCAAAACGAATTTTCTGGTGAAGGAGTATTCCTTTTAAACTAAGTAAACATAACGCAGACTTTTTTAAAAAAAAGTGTACGAAAAGAAGGGTTCCCTATTGCGAAATGGTGCAGCGCGAGGAAACATAACAAGAAGAAAATTTAATTGAGATGGACTTCCGTGTGGTGTCCAGGCTAGGAACGCAACACACCGCTCTCGTAGAGCAGCGCGGCTTATTATGCTCCTCGCAGACTGTGCTTCAGTAGTCGTCCGCTAGGTCTACGCCAGAATGAGCGCGGCCGCAGCACAGCGCAGCGCCGGTGTCCCGCGGCTGCGCCCGCGCCCGGCTGTGTAGCGTTTAATTACGCCATGTGTCTGGCGGGCCGCGGCCGAGGCGTAGGCGGCGCCAGGTGCCAACTGGCGACACTTCATTAACGCCGCGCCTGCAAAACGCCACACAGCCTCGTCACGAGACCTCATTTCATACAGCGCGGAGCGGCAAGACGGCAGACCGACCTCCCTCCATTCAAACACGTCCCATTTCATCTTTAAGCATTTCGCTTTCTGTTTAGCTCCTTGTAGCCGTAAACCAGCGTTCAGCGAGCGGAGCACTCATTAAAACCGTGACCTAGCTTCCACTGCCGCTACCACTAACGCTACTAAGAACACGTTATTTGGGGGAAAATAGGCGATGAGAGTGTTGTATAAACGTGGAATACCGAACCACTCATAATGACGCATTACAGGTAAATAAGGAATACTTTTCGTAACCGTGATAATCCAGTTTAACACCCCATGCAATATACCATATTCGTTTACTTCAGTCTTCTGACGTTTTATTTCTCCAATCTCTTCCACTCACACCAACGGCTATGCCCAAGCGGTCTGTTATTCGTTGGATATGATCAAATCCTGTCTTCCACTCTTGCATTATTGTTCCTGCTCCAATGTTCTCTCTAGTACCACAGAAGGTATTGCCTGATGTACTAATCTGTGTCCTGTCATATCAAGTCTTCTTCTTTCCGCATGCTTGTATCCTCAAGGATACTGCAGAAAAGCTCGTTCCTAATTAATTTTCTCGATATCTCAAATGTTTCGATTCTCTCCTTAATGTTTTTCACGTAGTCTATGACTCACTTCCATACAATTCAGTTGTATGTTAGAGATAAAAAAATTAAAGTAATTTCTTTCTCAAAATAGCCTTCTTTAATACCAGTCGAATTATTTTAGCAACCCATAATCTGAGAACAAGTAGACCACTACATTAAACACGTCCTGTAATTCATCCTCACTTTCAATAACAAGGGGAGCCTACGAGCTTCTCCTCACCGGTTTGATTCATATTAACAAGACGTGGTCGGCCGTTGTGGCCGAGCGGTTCTAGGCCATTCAGTCCGGAACCGCGCTGATGCTACGGTCGCAGGTTCTCATCCTGCCTCGGGCTTGGAGGTGTGTGATGTCCTTAGGTTAGTTAGGTTTAAGTAGTTTTAAGTCTAGGGGACTGATGACCTCAGATGTTAAGTCCCATATAACTCAGAGCCATTTGAACCATTTGAACAAGACGTGTAGGCCACGACTAGGACTCTAACATACACTATGTGATCAAAAGTATCCGGACACGGTTAAAAACATACGTTTTTCGTATTAAGTGCATTGTGCTGCCACTTACTGCCAGGTATTCCATATTAGCGACCTCAGTAGTCATTAGACATCGTGAGAGAGCACAATGGGGCGCTCCGCGGAACTCACGGACTTCGAACATGGTCATGTGATTGGGTGTCCCTTGTGTCATATGTCTCTATGCCAGATTCCCACTCTCCTAAACATCCCTAGGTAAACTGTTTCCAATGTGATAGTGAAGTGAAAAAGTAAAGGGACACGTACAGCACAGTCCGACCTCGTCTGTTGACTGACAGAGATCGCCGACAGTTGAAGAGGGTCATAATGTGTAATAGGCAGACATCTATCCAGACCATCACACAGGAATTCCAAACTGCATCAGGATACCCTGCAAGTACTATGACAGTTAGGTGGGAGGTGAATAAACTTGGATTTCATGGTCGAGCAGCTCGTCATAAGCCACACACCACGCCGGTAAATGCCAAACGACGCCTCACTTGGTGTAAGGAGCGTAAACTTTAGATGACTGAACAGTGGAAGAATGTTGTGTCGAGTGACGAATCACGGTATACACTGTGACTCTGGTATGGCGAATGCCCGATGAATGTCATCTGCCAGCGTGTGTAGTGCCAACAGTAAAATTCGGAGGCGGTCGTATTATGGTGTGGACGTGTTTTTCATGGAGGGCACTTGCTCCTCTTGTTTTGCGTGGCACTATCACAGCAAAGGTGTACATAGATGTTTTAAGCACCTTCTTGCTTCCCATTGTAGAAGAGCAATTCGGGGTTGGCGATTGCATCTTTCAACACGATCGAGCACCCGTTCATAATGCACTGCCTGTGGCGGAGTGGTTACACGACAATAACATCCCTGTAATGGAGTGGCCTGCACAGAGTCCTGATCTGAAGCCAATAAAACACCTTTGTGATGTTTTGGAACGCCGACTTCATGCCAGGCCTCACCGACCGACATCGATACCTCTCCTCAGTGCAGCACTCCGTGAAGAATGGGTTGTCATTCCCCAAAAAACCTTGCACACCTGACTGAACGTATGCCTGCGAGTGGAAGCTGTCATCAAGGCCAAGGGTGAGCCAACGCTATATTGAATTCCAGCATTACCGATGGAGGGCGCCACGAACTTGTAAGTCATTTTCAGCCAGGTGTCGAGGTACTTTCGATCACATAGTGTACGTACAAGGGAAGACGCAACACTCAATCGTTTTGCGCGTACCTTCGTAGGGTCGCAAGCAATCAAGGTTTCCTCAGCTTAATGTAAAAGCCTATAAGAAGAGGCCGGTGGATCGAATCCCGCTGTCAGGGACGTTCGAGCCATCGACCTCAGACCACGCAAACTACGCGTTTACACGCTTAGCTGTGGAAGTGTAGAATTTTCAAACTCGATTTTTAAAAGAAAACGGTGGAGAGTCGCGTCTTTTGTTTACATATGTTGAAGTCGTAGTAGTGGCGTACACATAATGTTAATATGAAACAAAGCACTGAGGGGAAGTTTGTATGGTCCCCATGTTAGTGAAAGTGAGGATGGATTACAGGATCATTTTATTATAATTAGAATTTAAAGAGCTTTGGGAGACTTAAGACCAAATAAAAGAGAGGGTATTGATGACATTCAGTAGGAGAACTGGCAGCAAACATCTATCACTTTGCTGTCTAGGATATATGTCAGTGGTGATATGTACCATTAGACATGCGGATAAATATCATCCACAGAACTCCTAAGATATCAAGAGCCGAAAAATGCGAGAATTATCGTATAATCAGCTTAAAATTTCATGTTACATGACGATCAGTCTGGTTTTAGGAAAGCGAAACGCACCAGAAGGGCAGTTCTGACGTTGTGGTTGACAATAGAAGCATGACCGACGAAAAATCATGACCCGTTCCTAGGGTGTGTCGACTTGTAAAAAGCGCCAAGCCATGTGAAATGGCGCAAGATGTTCGAAATTCTGAGAAAAGTAGGGATAAGCTATAGGGAAAGATGGATTGTATACAGTATGGATAAAGATCAAGAGGGAATTATAAGACTGGGAGACCAAGTACGAAGTGCTCTGATTAAAAATTGTGTAATATGGATATAGCTTCTCGCCTTTACTGTTCAACCTATATATCGAATAAGCAACGACGGAAATAAAAATAAGTTTCAAGAGTGGGATCAAAATTCAAGGCGAAAGGATATCCGTGATAAGGCTGGCTGATGATATTGCCGTCCTTAGTGAAAGTGAAGCGGAATTATAAGATCTGTTCAATGGCATGAGCAGTCTAATGAGTGCAGAATATGGATTGAGAGTAAGAGTACATCGGAGAAAGAGGAAAGCAGTGAGAAGTAGCAGAAATGAGAACAGTGACAAACTTAACATCAGAATTAGTTAGCACGAAGTTGGCGAAGTTAGGGAGTATTCCAAACTGGGCAGCAAAATAACCCAATGTAGACGGTTTAAGGATGATATAAAAAGGAGACTTCTACTAGCCAGAAGTACGTTCATGGCGAGAAGTCTGCTAGTATGAAACACAGGCCTTAATTTTAGGAATAAATGTTTGAGAAGGACAGCACTGTATGGTAGTGAAACACAGACGGTGATAAAACCGTAACAGAAGGGAATGGATGCAGCTGAGATATGGTGCTACAGAAGTATATTGAAAAACAGTTAGACTGAAAAGGTAAGAAATGAGGAGTCTCTGTAGAATTGTCGAGTAAAAGAATGTATGCAAAACACTAACAAGAAGAAGAGACAGGATGGTAGGACATCTGTCTAGATATGAGGGGATAACTGGTATGATACTAGAGGAAGCCGTACAGAGCGAAAACAGCAGGGGATGACAAGAATTTGAATAAACCAGAAAGTAATTGAGAATGAATGTTGCAGGCGCTGTTCTGAGATGAGAAGGTTGGCACAAGATAGGAATTGGTGGCGGGCCGCATCAAACCAATCACAAGACCAATGAGTCAAAAAAAAAAAAAAAAAAGGTCACCAAGCACCTATCTGGAAATAACGTCATCAACAAATTTAAAATAAAAGTACTTTGTACTTTGTGCAACCGTTTAATACTCTTCGAAACCTGTGTTTTCCTTCGCTTCTCATCGCATTTCTACTTAATATTACAAAATAGATTTTTTTTTATGGAGGGGTTTCGGAGAGTCAAGAACGCTGAAAGTGAATATACCCCGGCGATGCACAACACGAATAATATTAGTTGTTTCTCATTCTAGGTTCTTTGCTTACGTGGTCAGTTCTTCATGTTTGATTGGTTAAAATAATTACGGCAATGAACAATTATTCACACATGTTAATTTTTAATATTTTCAGTGAAATATCATCATTATTAACATGACTCGTTACAATGCATGTTATTTGAGAGGTATACTACTTGATAACTTGTTCTATCAAGAATTTATATTGCTAAAAACGCATAAAATGCTTTAGCTAGTATAAGTTAATTTCTGGATTTTACGACATTTTTGAAAGTGAATGGGTGTTGCAAGTTCCAAAATCCAAACTTTTTGGTAATAGGATTTTGAATATTAAGTCGTCAATAAGAACATATTAAAACAAAAATTAGTATAAAATAGTTGCACTTTTTTCATGGGCTCCTTGACTATTTGGAGGATATGTGGAATGTATATACTGAAAGTTATGTGCTGTAACTTGGAATCTGAGTGACGAAACATCTTACTTAAGAACGTTACTTATTATCATTGCTGTAGAGTTCATATACCTTAGCAGCAGTATGAGCTGATATTTTATTCTCTCTCTATTAACACAGTATCTCCACGTACTTCTGACAATGTGAAAGCAAGTGCTCTACATTCCGATTAGAGTGTCGCCCATATATTGTGACCAGGAATAGACTTTTCTAACCTACTTTTGAATTCGAATATAGTTGTGTAAATTAGATTAGATTGGTATAATGCCAATTACTCTAAACTCAATATGATTATCTGTAAATGGCTATCAACAGTACATAGAATGACTTCCTCATTAAACGATCGCTACGCAACAGCTAATTGTCGCTAACGGTGCCCTGTTAGAAAATGCGTCTTCTGATTTATATGTGTCCTAATTTCCTCTCATAAAGTTCGTTTAGACACTCCCATTGATTCTTACCTGGAACGGAATATTCAGTTCTGTTCTGTCTTGTTCAGTTGAAGAATATTAAGTGCTAAACTGTACGATCCTTAAATAAAAAACACTGCACCAAGAATTTCCTTTTTATTTATATTAGGCGCTTTGACAAGTAAGAATTTTGCTGTCTTTCCGAAAATGCTGCTAAGTGTCCACGCAAACGTGCAGTGCGTGACAGTACAGAAATGTTACGATCTGCATTCAGACTCTAAGGATAAACATGGTGAAACATTTACAGATAAACGAAAACGTTCAACTGAAATTAATGACACAGAACTAACTCGTACTAACATTACATTGTGATCTTCCTTTGAAATGTCATAAACAATGAAAAACGATTAAGACAAACAGCATTGAAGTTAAAAATTTATTCTTTGCTTTTCTTATAAGAAACTTTTAAAAGTGGAGAGTGAGGAATAATAATTACGATTCTGAACACATGACCGAAAATTCGCCGTGGATACCAAAACGCAGATGTTGAAGAAAGGTAATCCTTACACTATAATACTCAGGATTGTTCGCTTGCAACACATAAGAACTGTATACCAGTTACCTTTTCCCAGGTGTTTCGTCTCTCTTTGATATCGTATCAAAATAATTCACTACCCTCAGGCACACCAGGGAACGTCTCGAGTAAATGTCTTTCTTTTTTTTTTTTTATCACGTCCGACATCAAGGATCGTCATTCACCGACGACTCTACACACATTCTCTGCGCAGCCGACTCTCTGTCTCTGTCTCTGTCTCTGTCTCTCTCTCTTTCTCTGTCTGCTGCTAACGATCTCTGGTACCCAAAGAGTATCGTAAACTCACGTGTTCAGGCGTCCAAAAAAGCACATAACCGCGAAGATTTCAAACAAAATTACCATTTCTCATGATGTCAAAATCTTTCAATTGAAACATACATTTTTATAACCTGTATGGATTACATGGCGTGAATTTCTTTCTGTGCGTCTACAAGTTGTTGTGCAGTCGTGAGAAGCACATTATAACTGAAGGCTAAATAATTAAAATAAGATCTTACACTGTCATTAACTATTATAAGAGTCCCTGAAGAAGGAAAATATATCAGTTACGCTTTTTAAGTTTAAACCAGTAGCAGTTCATGTAGCCTGCCTCCGTAGCTGAAGGTCCAGCACGGATAACTGACATTCGGGAAACCTGAGTTCGGTGGACGGTACTGCCAGGCATTTTTCCTTGCTGGGACGACTCAGCTTCGAGAGGAACACTGAGGAGCTACTCAAGTGAGTGGCCGGTCAGGCCAAGAACGTGGAATTTCACCTACTGGCTTTACCTACTCATTCAACGCAGACGAAGACACATGAAAACTTTTTACATGATCAGTTAAATGAACACTAAAGGATAAATCAGTTCTTTGACCCCTCCAACAGGATAACGATATAAAGTAAAAAGAACAAAAGGACAAAAAGCATAAAGTGGATGTCATATCCAGTCGTATTCGGTGCAACCTGTGACAGCCACATTTTCCATATACTAACTTCAAACTAAAAAGAAAATCCCCAGTCAGAGTCACGGTTAATGAAAGAGCAAAACCATAATGGAGGATCATAACTTTTGGTGAAAAATGTTTAGCGAATCCCTTCAGCCGGCCGCAGAGAAATAGACAGCTAGGCAACGTTGGAAACGTTCGAACGAGCTTCACTTGCCAAAGCATCGTTCCGGCATCCCCTTCTTTCTGCGTTATAGGTCCCCTACGTTTCAGATCAACGAATAAGCGGATGCACCTGCAGGCACAGGTATTTCATGGTCTGGCATTCTCCTCGTCACAGCCACGTTCAGTTGGAATTCATCACTACGTATACCAGTACGGGGGGGGGGGGGGGGGGTAGATTTAATCCCATTGACTGTACACATGCGATTGACCTGCCCTAAGCGGACATCCTAATAACCTAATCCTAAGAGGTTTACTGTTGACTACCTGATGCGGTACTGTGAGCTGTATCGTCGTTTTTTCATTTAGCGTCTCAACTTCTTTGTATTACAAAAACATTTCCCCATACTAATGGTACCTTAAGTAACATAAGCGTCACTTCAATCGATTGTCTCTATATCTGTTTTACATAAATACAGTAGATTTACAGAAAGATTACAAACCATTATCCGCCATATCTGTACACTCAACTATTAACATTCTTCTGTAGTACCGTATTTTAATACTTTTCCAGTTACCTGTTTGGAATTCACATAGTTGACGTAGATACAATGAGCTGATAAATGTCGTGGGACACCTTCTAATATCGCATAAGACCTCCTTTTGCCCGGTATTGTGCAGAAACTCGACGTGATATGGACTCAACAAGTCTTAGAAGTCCCCCTCTGAGAAGTTGACACATGCACCACCTGTAGCCGTCCATAACTGCGAAAGTGTTGTGATGCAGGATGTTGCGCACGAATTGACCTCTCGATTATCTCCCATACATGTTCGATGGTATTCATTTGTGGGTGGCCAAAGTATTCCCTCGAATTGTCCACAATGTTCTTCAGACCAGTCGCGAACAATTGTGACCCGGTGACATGACATTATCGTCTGGAAACATGAAGTTCTTGAGCAGCTGCAAATTGTCTCTAACAAGCGAGTCCATTCCATGTGAATTCGGCCCACAACATTATGGAGCCACCACCAGCTTGCACAGCGCCTTGTTGATAACTTGTGTCAATGGCATAGTGCCGTCTGCGCCATACTCGAACCTTATCATCAGGTCTTATCAACTGAAACCGGCAGTCGTCTACCCAGACAACGGTTTTCCAGTCATCTAGGGTTCAACCGAAATGGTCACGAGCCGAAGAGAGTCACTGTAGGTCTGTCGTGCTGGCAACAAAGGCATTCGCGTCGGTCGTCTGTTGCTTAGGCAATGAAACCCACATTTCGCCTCACGGATACGGTCGTCATACGACCCACATTGACATCTGCTGTTATTTCACACGGTGTTTGCTTTCTGATAGCAATGTCAATTCTACACAAACGTTACTGTTCTCGATCGTTATGTGTAGGCCGTCTGCTACTGCGTTGTCCTTGGTGAGAGGTAATTCCGAAAAATTGGTACTCTGGGCATACTCTTGATACTGTGGATCTCGGAATATTGAACTTCCTAAAAATTTCCGTAATGGAACATCCCAAGCGTCCAACTCCAACTACCATTCCGCGTTCACAGTCTGTTAATGCTCGTCGTGCAACCGTAATCACGTCATAAACCTTTTCACATGAGTACAAATGACAGCTCCGCCAATGTACTGCCCTTTTATGCCTTGCGTACGCGGTACTAGTAGCATCTGTATAAGTTCACATATCTATCCCATGACTTTAGTCACCCCAGTGGAATCATGTACTCTTACAACAGTTTATTCATCGACTGAATATCAATATCTGATATTAGTAGTGCCGTTTTATTTCCAGAAACTCTTCTTGGTTGGTTGTGATATACTTCTGCTACCGTCGTTGTATAGATTAGCAAGCACGCCGTAAGATCACTGATTGGCAGCATGGGCAGGCTTGGTGTGTGGGAAAGCGCGCAGGCCCAATATTGTTCAGTACGGTTTTTAAGTGGAAGTGTGGCGTGGTTTGGGTAAGGCGTGAACTGGTTTCAGCCTGCACTTTTTCCCACAAGTCGGAATGGTCATTCATTGGTAATGAAGACAGAATTCTGATGTAAACTAGAGGGTTGTTACGTCATTAAAAGTAAATATGAGGAAGTCTAAGTTCAGAGTTCTAGTAACCGGTCATATTGTCAAAGGGTTGACTAGATTGTCAATCATCGGTCATTAGAGTTACGTTGGCCATGAAAATCATTCAAATTGACCCGTTGAATATTGGGAAAACTTATAAGATGGTAATTTATGTAGAATGATAATGCAGTTGGCCGGCTGATTTGAAGTACCTGGTTGTATTCCATTTCAGACAGTTTAAATTAACTCTAAGAATACAGACATAATATTTGCCAGAATTTGGCTCTTTACAGTAGTATCTGCTTAATTCCTGGTACTGCATTGCAATTCAAGTTGGCTGCGTTTGGGATACAGAGGCAGACGATCTAGGGAGTCTGCCAACCATAGTATTAGTATCGGTTCTCTATAGACTTTTTTTACTAGTCCAAAATAGGCGTTCACTTTCGAAATTAGGTTTTCGAACTACGTTGCAAACACATGTGAAATTATGTTACTTTCTTCCCTGTTTATATTAGCTCCATTTGTCACTGAACTCGGATCTATCTGTTTTTCCTTGCATCGCCATGGATTTCCTCTGCGTCCAGATATACTAGGACATTATTAATTTCCTTCTTCTATATCCTTATTGCTTCGATAGCACGTTTTCTTTTCTGTAACCAAGCTCATCCTCATCTAGTAACTCAGTTTTTCTTCCTGTGCTTATTAATACTATTTTCTTTATTTGTTAATAAATATGAACGCTACGCTGGCTGTCTGGTCATCTTCAACGGTAATTTGATGAAAACAGTTCTCTAAATTTGTCGGAATCACTGACTCAGCATACAGAAAAGTCTAAACGACCTTCGCTGAAGTTAAAGACAAGGACCGTAATATTTAGAGAGCAATGGGAATGCCACTGTTAAATGCAGAGGAGGGCCTCTGTGAGGGGGAAGACTTGTCTGATGATGTTTTAAAAGAAAAAAAAACGAGAGTAGATAGATATAGAAGACGGAGAGGATCCAGTATTGGAATAAGAATGTGAAAGAGCTTTGGAACAATTGAGATCAAATAAGACAGAGAGGATACGTAACATTCCATCGGCATTTCTAAAATCTTTGGGGTAGGTGGCAAAAATATGACTATTCATATTGGCGTGTAGCATGTGTGAAATGACGATATACCGTCAGACTGTCAATTTGGCTACAATAAAGGTAAAGGCACATTAGAGGCATTTGTCACGTTGAGATTGATAATGGAAGCAAGACTGATACTATAGCAATTGGTAATGTAGAAACCGAAATGTATGTCAGGGAGAAGAACCAAATTTTTAATTATAGCAATCACTAGCGCTCTAAACAACTATGATGTGGTACTTCACACTCCTATATCTATTTCATCTGAAATGGATTCACGGAGATAATGGGTCGGTAACCCTTCATATGAACTTGAATTTCATAGAGTTTATCACCAGGATTCATCCAGGAGATATTATGCCTGGTTGGGACTAAAACACTGCCCGAATCGGAAAGTATTCAACGGAACGCTTTGGCCACTCAAATTAATGAATTAGTTACAAATCTACACACAGACATGTAAGGGCTAATGGCAAGAAGTCAACAACTCGTGCACACACGCGCGTAGCTGCCAACATCTCGGAAACAGTGACCAACTATAGGGTGGTTTTAAATAAACTTTCGCTACTTGGGAGGGCTCCCATGGAAAACGAGTAATCGTAGGACAATGAAACTTTCTGGGAAAATTTGTAAGGATATGCAGAAGGAAGTTAAAACACAAATCAATGAACGAAACACATTTTGATTTCCACATGACAGGGCAACATTGATTAAGTGCGTACGATGTTTACGTTCCAGGTTACAAAAATTGCTCAATGAAACGACCATCGGTATCCAAGACAGCCTGCAACCACACTACAGATGGCTCAAGTATTGCCCGAAACAATGGTCGATCATTTAACGTTCAGGTGCGTGACAACGCTCGAGACTGTTTGAGGATCGCAAATTGCATGTAGCAGTCTCAGCCACGGCAACAGTAAGTCCTTCAACAATTTGTAGCGCAATTGGGCTCTCCCGGGTGCAATTCCCAATTCACCAGTTAATCTGAAATTCCGAATCATGTTCTTCAACACCGATACCGGAAGAGGACCTCTCGGTATTCCTTTAACGCGTCGGTACTCGCAAAGATTAGCAGTTCCGTTGCTTTTGTTTTGATGAAACCGCTGTAGGGATAAAGTGCTACTTACATTGTCCAGACACTTGTCTACTGTCAGCAACTGTAATTCACAGTCGCCCGACCAGTACCTGCGCCTAACAGCAAGTCATGACACTAACACTACTAACAAGACAAATCCTGCAACACGTCGTTCCTATACCGTTGCGTACCCATACGGTAAATAGTTGTCCATCTACGCTGGCTCAAGTAGTCCAAATTTCATTATAGCCTCTAACAATCTGGGTGGTGTCTGTTTGTTCTATATCGTATCTCCCTACGACGCTCTGAGCGTGTTTTTTGGGAATTGACTAGTTTGAACCTGGGACCTGTTGCTGGTAAGGAGACGCCAGACCACACGTGACATGTAGAATTCAGAAGTTTGCAGTGAGACTAGCGATTATATAACCAAATACTTAATGATTTCAGCGTCAGCCGGCCGCGGTGGTCTAGCGGTTCTAGGCGCGCAGTCCGGAACCGCCGGCTGCTACGGTCGCAGGTTCGAATCCTGCCTCGGGCATGGATGTGTGTGATGTCCTTAGGTTAGTTAGGTTTAGTAGTTCTCGCGGTGGTCTAGCGGTTCTAGGCGCGCAGTCCGGAACCGCGCGACTGCTACGGTCGCAGGTTCGAATCCTGCCTCGGGCATGGATGTGTGTGATGTCCTTAGGTTAGTTAGGTTTAGTAGTTCTAAGTTCTAGGGGAATAATGACCACAGATGTTAAGTCCCATATTGCTCAGAACCATTTGAACCATTTTTCAGCGTAAACTCCACTGCAGTCCCTGTAAAAGAATCTTAATACTAACTAAATTTAGTGGAAGGGGTTCAAGGCTTTCCTATTTTTAGTTAGCTGGTAAAATAACGTCGAAATAGTAGTTAAGTTTACCATTGGAAATTTTATTCAACTCACAAAACATTGTTTATAAATTGCACTATTGATAAAAGAAAATGTTTTAATACAGGATGGTAAAAACCAACTGCGTTCAACAAAAATGCGAACGAATATTCCCTGAATGGGTTTCCAAGTTCTACAATGAATCGAAGGATGACCTATGCCATATCACATCTATAATCTAGGTTTAAATTAAGTTTCACAAAAGAGAAAACTATCAAAATGGTCTACAGTGACCCTCAATTATCTTTAATTACTCATCTAACTTGTCGTAAATTGCAGTGGCTGATGTGGCTTCTCAATAACTATATAACAGAAAAATCATCGCGTTTCAGATATTTACTTCAAGTGGCAAATGTGAATACCATGAGCTTTAATTGACGATCGACACTAGTATTACGCAAAAAGGGGGTGTAACAGATGAGACTTGTGCAGTTCTGAGTGAAGCTTTATGCGCTGTTATGCGGCATCGCGTGCGTTCATTACCTTGTCGGTGTTGGGCGGCGGCCGGCACAGCTCCGCTCACCTCGCCGTCTCGGAAGCAACTCTCTCCTAACTTCTCCTTACTACAATTTACCGAAGTTGGTTTAAAAAAAGTATCTGGCTGTGTTTTCATCTGACCAATCAGGTTCTCAATGTTAACCTTAAGCTCCGCCTACAAAAATTCTGTCCATCCAATCATAAACGCTATACATTTCGTGGTGGGGCAATGTTTTTAAAGTTTGCAACGTAACAGAGACGCGAAAAAGTCTCACGCTAAAACTTGCAGCTGGTATGGTCCTTTTAGTGTTATCGTAAGATCTATACTGTTCTTCTGGAGGGCTCTATCTTTTAAATGGTTCAAATGGCTCTGAGCAAAAGGGACTCAACATCTTAGGTCATAAGTCCCCTAGAACTTAGAACTACTTAAACCTAACTAACCTAAGGACATCACACACACCCATGCCCGAGGCAGGATTCGAACCTGCGACCGTAGCAGTCCTGCGGTTCCGGACTGCAGCGCCAGAACCGCTAGACCACCGCGGCCGGCCCTCTCTATCTTTTAACATGGGCTGGGGGGTGGTCCTGACGTAACAGAGACCCGAAAAAGTCTCGCGCTAAAACTTGCGGCTGGGGTGTGGTCCTAGCGGGTAGTTGGCAACGTGGGTGTCCGTCCGTTATCATAGGGCCTTCCAGCTTAACACGGTTCTGCTCTCGGCTTCTCGTTTCTCCCCTCCGAACTGCGTCTGTCTCACGGTGGGAAGGTATGACATGCATTTATGCATTCTTGTGTTAGTCTGTGGTATTCCATTTGCTCACTCGTTACTCGTACTATTTTGGTTAATTTAATGTCACGATTTATTCGGAGCTATGTGACATAATACTGGATTTGCTTATCATGTCAGGGTTTTCATGGAAGGTGTTGGATTTGCCTGGCACCTTACAAGCCATCCTATACTTGCAACAGTACAAGTGTGGACGCCCGCCGCAGAATTCCTCAGCTCGGTCTCTTGGCACCTGCACTGTAATCTGTCAGCGGAGAAGCTGTTTAACCAGCTGGGGATCGGATGAAGTGTCGTCCGACCCATTCTCTGCTATGCAAATGTGACATACACCTCCACGCCGCCGAAGTTCTGCATGGATCCTTTACTGTCTCATCACACTGTCGCCCCTCCTCCCCCACATCGAACACTTCCGCATCTCCTGTACTAACTGCAAACTAGATTCCAATTACCCCACATTCTCCCTTCTGGTCACCAACCATTGCACACACACTCCATATCCTACCCCAACGCCGGCCGGTGTGGCCGTGCGGTTATAGGCGCTTCAGTCTGGAACCGCGTGACCGCTACGGTCGCAGGTTCGAATCCTGCTTCGGGCATGGCTGTGTGTGATGTCCTTAGGTTAGTTAGGTTTATGTAGTTCTATGTTCTAGGGGACTGATGACCACAGATGTTAAGTCCCATAGTGCTCAGAGCCATTTGAATCAACTCACCCCAACGGAAATTCAATCAACTTCCTCTTCCATACAAAGAGATCCACCCTGATATATACCCCTCCTGCCAACTCTTCGCTACCCATCCCACTCCACGTCAGAGTTACTCTCTCCGTTTGCCTCACTATCCATCCTCATCTCTTTTCTCTTGCAACCAGTACCCTTCCCACACATTACTCCTCTCTTTCTGTCTTTCCAATCGTCTGTATTGCCAATATCCACATGAATTCCAACCTATCATCCCCATAGATTTCCCACCTAACAGACCCCTATCTTTGCACCCACACCTCTTAACCATATGCAACATATTCTGTCGTCCCACAATACTTTTCACCCAGCGCGAGTCCTTTAGATTCTAAGTGAATGTGGATTTTTCGTAGACGAATCTCACCACGTTTCAACTCTGTTTCTAAATTGTATATACTTTTCGACCTGGAACTGCCCATCTTTAATCTTTTTAATTTAAAAACGAAAAACTGTTCCCACATTTTTTTTCTAATTTTCGTTATATTTTTAAGAATGCTCTTGGCTGAAGAGCGGAGTACTGTACTGCTAACAGTCCACTCCGAGTACCCCTCCCGCCCGTGTAGAGCGAGGGGGAAGAAACAGTAACAGTAGAAAAAATGAAGTTTCCACACTCACAATCGTGAAACTCGATAAGTCTTTAATTATTTGAGCCAGTTGCAGATATTGTATTGCTGTCATTCACAGATATAAAACAGCATCATGATGAAAAAGACAGCTTTAGCTGTATGATAAATATTCACTTATTTACTTATCATATGATAAATATTTATTCGTACCAGGACGACAAACTCAGTGATGGGGGGGTTGGCTTATTTCGGAAACGAAAATGAAATGTCCGCGTAGTCTTGATGGTCCGGAAGCCCCATCATGGAAAGTTCAAAATGTTCAAATGTGTCTGAAATCTTATCGGACTTAACTGCTAAGGTCATCAGTCCCTAAGGTTAAACACTACTTAACCTAAATTGCCCTAAGGACAAGCACACACACCCGTGCGCGAAGGAGGACTCGAACCTCCGCCTGGACCAGCCGCGCAGTCCATGACTGCAGCGCCAAGACCACTCGGCCGCCGAGTTGCAATTACAAGTGACGCCACACTGGGCGACTTGCGTGTCGGTGATGATGAAATGATGATAAGGATAACACAACATCCAGTCCACGAGTGGAGAAAATCTCCAACCCGACCGGCAATCGAGCCCTGGCCCAGTGTATAGCAGACACGTTACCACTCAGTTAACTAAACGGTGCTTATTTGGGAATACACTGATGAAAAGTACTTGCTCGATGTTCGCTTATATCTGCTGCTCATGGAGTCATTTCCTATAGTCTCTAATAACTAGCAAGTGGTGACCTCAGCCGAGGATCAGCAGATTATAATTACTTTTTTTTACTGTGATGTAAGTGACAGAGGCGTGTAAATATTTAATAGATTTCTATTTTTTATTTTACTTTATGTTCCTTCATGAAGTTTTTGATATTGTGTTTATCGACACATAACTTGATAATATCCACAGGGCCGATATTAGCTAATCACTAATAATGAAATAAAGTGGTTATTTCAAAATAAAACAGCCTAACCAAAAAATTACCGCCCTTAAGAAATTCACAGTGGCTGTGGGCCCATACATGCAAAGGCTATTGATACTGCAGTATTTACATGTGTGTGGGATACGTTATTTCAAAAATTTCATTCTTGCTTTAGATTATTCCAAGAAAATAGAACATCCTGCTGGTGAAGTAAGGTGCGACTCCATGATGTAATGATGTAATGATGTAATGTATCTAAACATAACGTAAGAAGAAAGAGTTGTATTTATTCGTTTTGTTTTGACAACAAATTTCATTATATTATAACAGCTTACGATGAATTGTACAGAGTAACAAGAGTCAAAGACGAATATCTGTGAAATAGCTAATGAAAGTTGACAAGTAGACCACATTCAGTTTTGTTTTAATTAGCTTTATCAGTCTGTGATGAGAGGGTGAGAGAGCTGGTTGTACCGAGGAGACATAGCAATGCTCTGTAATGAAAATCCTTATATCGAAATATAGTTGTCAACATTGTTAAAAGTGAAGGTTTTATAACTTATTTTTCTGTGAAACTATGAAGGAAGAATTATTATTGTACAAAAGTTGGTGCGCGGTGGACGCAAAATCACGTCTGATAGTTGAACGTAGGCTAGACTGAAACAATACGGCATGTTCCGGGCGGTCAATAGTTATCTCACAGAAAATGAAACATAACGAAATGCAGATATAAAGGACAATATCAACTATTTCCAAATATATCGGCACCAACCTTATATCCAGAAGAGAGAATATACATAAACGTTACCACTGAGTGTACAAAAGGGCACTGCAAAACTTTTCTCTAATGTTTCTTTTAGTTTCTGTGAGGGATGATTTAGAACAGTAAAATCATACAAAATTTTGTATTCACTAGGCTGGAAATCTCAAAAGTACTGTGCCTGTCTGCTGTTGTAAGTACTATTGTTAATATTATTGTAATAAATTTCATTGTTCACGCTATAAGAATGATGCACATTTTCTTTTTTGCTTAATCCGAAATCGTTAAGAACAATAACCAAATCAATAATAAAAGGAAATAGGAAACCAAAATTGAAAAAAAATTTTACATAAATACGCAAATGAACAGATCAGTGAAAGACAAGGTAGGACCAAATACTACCAAGTATTGTAACCATTAGGTCTCTGTAGCTAGGTTCAACAGCACCAGATCCTTACTCTCGTTAATTTTAGTAATTTCAAATTTTTTTCTAACATTATTTCGTAGCACCATTTCTGAGGAACACAAGAAAACAACGGGTATATTAGACGAGCTCATAAAAAAGAGAAACAATTTCGAATCGCCATGTAACGAACTAGCTCAGACAATAAATACCATTTAGGCAGAGGTTTCAGAAATACAATCAGTTTGTAACGAACTTCGTGAAAAAACTGTCGGAAGAAGTAGGGTTTATAAAACTAGAACAAAAACACATTGACAGAAGCATAAAGACTTTGGGAGGAGAGGGGTTCGACAGGGATACCACATTTTCTGAGAAGTTTGTATTGCAGCATCGAAATTATGTAACCGACATCGAAAAATTGATGGATGAAAAGGACTTTATTGTCAATAGCAGCATACTCACGTAGATGTAGATTTAGATGAAAATAAAATCATGACTAAGGTGGAAGTGGATATCAAAGCAGCTGCACAGCAAATTCGTTCTCAGCTGGCCACTGGCAGAGTTAATTCGAACTGAACCGTTAACACAGGGAACATCCAGGAGATCACACCAAATAAAAGAGAAAATACGTTTTCTCCTCCGCAATTTCACAATGTCAGAGAATAGGGTTTCGGCACGTGTAATAAACGCCGATACCGATGACAAACATAATGAATAACCCCCACCCCCTAATTGCCGCACATTTCATTACCATGCTCACTGGAAACAGGACTCTGCTAAGGAAAAGGCGGTCTCATCGTAACTATACCATAAAGGTTACTACTAAAACTTTTTTTACTTTCCAGAATAATACAGAAAAACAGTGCAGATATAAAAACAGATACAGCGCAAAAGCAATAATGTAAATTGTGTTACTCGTTAATAGCGTCGTGATATAATCGTGTAGCTGTCAAATAAACTAACCACTGTGTCATTTGTGGTCTCTCAGAAATTACTTTAAATACAGAATATATTTTCAAGTAAACCAAAATGTTGCATTAAAATCTCATTAGCAGTATATGTTCTAAGTATGTAAACCTTATAATCGTTACGTAATCGCGCAACGAAGAAGCAAGAATGTACACACAATAACACTGTATTGTCTGTTCATTATATTACTGTCTAAATATGTTCCCTAGGTTCTTGCCTGGATAGTTTACTTCAAAGCATTGTTGCATGTTAACAGTTTCTAAATGTGACAAAGCGTACTAGTAACGTGAAGTGAAAGATTTTATGGCAAAGACTAAGTTAAAAAGCGGATTATCTCTCAATAAACGGTTTTACATGTGAACTGTGGCGCAACACTTTACTCTTCCTAGTACGCAGAGTTTCAACTTCAACGCAATTATCATGTGGTATGCGTCAGATTCTGTAAGATCCATTGTAAATCAGAAAGAATTTGTGACTCAAGCGTTTCATCTTATGTGACAATGAATGAGCTTTAATGAGAACTTTCTGACCAATATATAGTTTCTTTGCATTTGCTGTACCATGTAGTTTTCTCCCTTTGTCTGCAGCAGATTTTATATTTTTAACAGCCAAATGAATTACACCTTTGTGTCGAAGTTTACGTGTATTCGGGAAAGGTACAAGCTCTTTGATTCTGTTCGGTGGTTCTTCATTCTTCAGTACAAGAATAGGTGGTAAAGCAGTGGAGTCATGAGGCATTTCATTCAGCACGTTTTGAAATAAGTGTAAATATATGTCCCAATCTGATGCTTTCTGTGTCAATGAAGTCTGTAAAGCTTATTGATTTCCTTCGTAATCCGTTCAGACGGGTTACAATGTGGTGAGTACAATGAAATAAAAACAGGTTTGATTTTATGATTCCGAAGCATGAGTGACCAAACAGCAGATCCGTTATCTGAAATGACTTTACTAACGTTGAAAGGTGGCTACACTGAGCCACAGCGCCAGAGATCGCTAGAGAGCATTGTTCCGCCGCCTCCACTGGCACAGTCATTATTGAGATGTGCTAGAAGGCAGTGCTTGTCCAGGACTCGTAGTAGTCAGTTCGTGTTCAGATGTGCTAGTAGAGAGTGCTTGCTGAGATGTGATACTGAAAGGTTCTTGTTGAGATGTGGTAATAGCGAGTCGGTGTGGAGATATATTGTAATTATGAGAGTGATTTTGGTCAATATATGAAGGTAACGAAACTTGATTTATTTTTCATTATTTCCATGTTTTAAATAATGCGTCATTACAGGTTCAGTCAACAAAGCATCTGGCTTGTGTTCTTGTATTAGAGTGTAATTCTGGTTTTCTTGAGTAATTATGGTATTCTTATTTTCTTTAATTAATTCAGTATAAATGATATTTATAAATTCTTGTGTTATTGAAGAAGAACCGTGCCAGATGCGTACGTTGAGTCATACTTCCACACACAGAACAGTTACACTTGTGCTTTGGTTTCGTAGGTTTTATAGTTGCTGGGGACTTAATTAATTAATTGTGTTAATGAAAATTTCCATTTCATTCTTTGTTATTGTTCTAAGCAGTCAGATTGCGTAATAATACTAGTCAGGGCCAACCGGTACGAGACTTCGTAATCGGACAAACAGCTACGAAAAATTAAAATTATTTACATTGCATTTAATTAAGCCCCCATGCACGTGGCGACCCTGCCAGGATCGTCCCTTGGAATTCTTCTGATTGTAAAAATAGTAGACAGTAGTATTGTTGTAGTAATTTGTAGTTTAGTAATTGTAGTCTATATTGCATGTGTAGATTTGGTAATTGACATTCTTCTAATGGTATTTTGCAAAATTTATTTATTTTTTGTTGTCTTGTCTACGGGTTTGATAATTTAGTGCAATTATTTCAATTGTTCGTTAATCGTGGTTGAGGGAAGCATTTCGTGTGAATGATATTGTTGGAGATAAAGAGCCATTGTGTGTAATGTTCGTATTGTGACGAGTTTTGTATGTTTTGTAAATGATTACGCGATCGATGAAAAAGGCAACAATGATGAATAGCCAGAATAACGAAATTGTTAACATGGCGAACTCGCCAACACAGGAGAACAGGATGATGAATAATGGAGTTGAAAACAATTTAATAAGCAGGGAAAATAGTCCGGAAACAGTTCAAGGTTTTTCACAATCGAAAAATTCTCAGATTGCGTGGTTAACGGCAGAAGAAACGCAGCAGTTGATGAGTGCAATATTAAATTTGGGATCTCAGTTAGAATCACTACGAAGAACAATTAAAACCGAATTCAAAACAGTGGGATCACAGTTAAGACCTGAATTAAAAACAGTGGGATCACAGTTACGATCTGAAATTAAAACTGGTATGGGAACAATGGAAACACGGTTAGACTCACGGGAATCACAAATAGGAACAAATAAAACCGAGATGGAAACAATGGAAACACAGTTAGGCTCACGAACAGGGACATGTTTCAAAAACATGAAAGATGAATCAAAGAAAGAAATTAGAGAAGAAGTACAACCGATTTTGAAGGCTCACAATAATAGTTTAATTTCAACAGGAATTAGACAAGAGGAACAGGACAGGGAACAGGAAGAAAAAGATCGCGTGATAGTTCAAAAATTTTCAGAGTTAAATTTACAACGTGCACACGATAAGGAGGAAATATTTGAGAAAATCGAGGAATCCGTACCAAATGACAGCACAAATGACTTAACGCAACAGTGTGAACAATCAACTACTAAATGTGACAATACCGAAACCCGAGTTGCGATACTTACGAAAGACGTAAACTTGTTGGAGAGAGATGAGGAGATTTCGGATAAATTGACAGGTTTTGGTTTAAATGGGGATAGAGATTCAGATGATACAGCACCATTGCCATTTGCAGAAACCGAAGAGTATCAGGACATAAATAAGCATGTTGAAAATCAGGGAAAATTTAATGAACGCGTGAAAAGGGAATTTGAGGCATTTAAAAAGCAAGTCAAACAAATTGAAGGCGAAATCGTAGGAAAAGACGGCAAAAGAGATTTAGAATCACAGATACCAGAGGGGTTTGAAGAAAGTAATCTGTTTCATTTACGGGATGCAACAAGAGAGCGCCAGGCGCGCGAACTTGACAATAATCGACATTCGGACTGGAACAGACGCGGTAGGTCTTTGTCGCCGCGAGGCGGAAGCTTTGACTGTAAACACTTCTTGACTGTTCGGAAATTTAAGATCTTTTGCAATTCTAGGAATGACATACGTCCATGTTCATGGTTAGATCAATTTACGTACGCACTTCCGCCAGATGTGCCACTAAGTCACAAACTGAAATTTATGTGCAGCTATTAAAGTCCTCAGGGGATTCACTACACTAAGTGAATATGTGCAGTAGCGATCACAGGGCCCCGAGCTGTAGTGGTGCTATTTCCCTTTTAGTTTTCTGCACCGCTGCTTACTCTTTCACTATTCTTTGCATCTATAAAAAACAATTCTTCTACTATCCATCTATCTAGAAAGTAGGTAAAGATTAACCGGATATGACGATTTTACCCAAAAGTGACTTTGGAAATTACCGTTTCGACTTACTATATTTTCTGCAGCATTCATTCGTAGCTTAAATGAAATTTTACCTGTTTATCTTCGTGACAATATTACTTCATATGTTGACGAAATTCTTATTGCTAAACGTTCTTGGAGTGAACACAACAAAATTTTGGATTCATTATTACGTATTTTTGCAAGAGTTGGCATTACAGTGAACTTGGAAAAATCTGAATTTGGTCGTTCTCAGGTGAAATTTCTCGGTCACATTATTTCTACAGAAGGTATTCTTCCCGATCCAGAAAAGCTAGACGCTATTCGTAATTATGCTGTTCCTACCACAAAACGTGATGTTCGTAGTTTTCTTGGTGTTTGTAATTTTCTTAGACGCTTTGTTAGATTGGACAATTTGGCCACACCTCGTTTACACATTTCAGTTATGCGCACTTTGGTCCCAGAAAATGCTTTCATAAATTACGAGAAAATTGTTACTTCAGTAATGTGGAAAAACGCATTCGATCTGTTCTTGCCAAATGCAAATTATGTCAAATGGCTAAGCCTCCAACGATTTCTCACAGAGCACCGTTGTTTCCTATCATTCCAGCGAAATTAAAGGACATGGCTGCAGTCGATTTGTTCGGTCCAGTGGTTCGTTCTACTAATGGTTTTGCGTATATTTTCGTAGCAGTGGAATTAACATCAAAATATGTGTGTTTTACACCTTTACGAAAAGCAACAGCTCGTTCAGTATCTAATGCTTTCATCAAACATTTTCTTAAAGAAGTTGGTCATGTTGACAAGGTTATATCAGATAATGGATCACAGTTTCGCTCTAAAATTTGGCTTCGTACTCTACGGCGTCGGAAAATTAAACCAATCTTCATTTCACTTTTTCACCCTCAGTCTAATGCTTCAGAGAGATGGATGAAGGAAATCAATAAATTGTGCCGTCTTTATTGTCATCAGAATCACAGAACTTGGGATCAGTATCTTCATATTTTTCAAAACCTTCTGAATGAACTTCCTAATGATTCAACTTCTTTACCGCCTACACTGATATTAAAGAATAAAGCACCGACAAATCGCATTTCTGAAATCGTTCCTTTTCCGCCTTCACGGAAACTGCGGCATTCTGAAGTTGTCAACCTGGCTCTACAAAATATTGCATCGGCGGCTGCTAGAAGAGAGAAATCAGCGAAACGTCCTGGTCGTTTAAAAATCTTGTCAGTTGGCCAGAAGGTGTTAATTAAGTCCCACCGTTTGTCTCATAAAGGAAAAGGCTTGTGTCGCAAATTTTTTCTGCTTTATAACGGTCCATATAGAGTTCGCAAAATTATACATGATAACACTGTTGAAGTAGAAACTCTTAAATCTCGACGCTCTAAGGGAATACATCATATATCGAACGTAAAAATTTTTGTGGAATGACATACTTTAGAGAAACTAACAGCTACATGTAAACATGCGGAGAATACAAGGATACCGCGCCGTGTTCCGGCGGCGGCGCGTACTCAAAGCAACAGTCAGTCTGCGCGCCGCACGAGGCAGTCGTTGACCGCAAACAATGAATTCCTACGTCACGCGCCTACAGCTGATCGAGCGCTCAGTGCGAATGCACTGACAGACGTAAACAAATACACAGTCTAATTTCTCGGACTAAATTCTGTATAAAGCTATAAGGATTTCATAAATTATGTTATTAACGTTCAGTATTTTTCAGGATACGTTTGTATAAAGTATTTAAGACCTTCAGGTAAATTCTGTGCGTGTCCGACGTTAAGACGACTTGCTTTGGAGAAAATTTTCAGGAAGAATGTCATTTCGAAGAAGAAAGTAATAAACAAAAAAAGGTAACGGTTAATTGAGTTTATTTTTCAGGTAACATAATTCCACTTAGGTACGTACTTTAGACGTAATTTGCCGCTCGCGATTACGTGACTCATACTTTGTGCTAAATTTCATGTTCTATGAATTTACTTGTGAAGCGACGTGCTTGTGTACATTTACTGATTTTGACAATTATTGATTAATGAACAGTGTTATTACTTGTGTATATTATGCATCGCTTGGCTGCTATGCTTTTTCACTGATGTCATATTTTTTTTATTATGTGCCTGCTGTGCTTATTTATTTAAATTATAATTGTCACCTGATTAGTTGTGCTGTTATGTATGTAGGTTACACTTTGTGATTTATCTGCTTGCGCCTTCATGTGTACTTATTAAGATTACATATGAACATTTATTTGCTTATGTCGATGTGATGCTAATGACCTGTTTATTGTGTAAGGCATGTTTGCTGCTGTGCGTATGGATTGCATATTTACACATTTCTGTTTTGTTGTCATAACTACTCTTCAATTTAGTATATAGAAATGCTGATATACTGTGTACGAACATAGAGTTTAGGTTACACTGTGGTATTAATTGTAGATTGTTCGCTTGGCAGAGCCTCGTTGTAAGAATTGTGCTGCATCCACTTGTCGACATTCTGTTCTCTACTGGTATATTTACTCGCTATTGCATGTTTTGCTTACGCTCAGTGCCTTATATTTTTAAGATAAGAAAATGAACTGCAGTAATTCGACATAAACGACATTAGTACAAGAAACTTCATAGAAGTCACATGAGCTGGAGGTTTTATGAAAGCTGTATAAATGTATGCTAATAGGAAGGAAGCTAACGACATGACATACCAAAACTAGGTTTAGACCATTGACAGTTATTACACTGCATTTTCGTGAGCAATTGAAATAGGAAGTGACACTTGACACAAATAATACTCCACATGTTTGCTTCTGCTATGATTCTTGAAGTGGTGTACACACTGTGAAATATTATGATCATTCACACTCCGTAATCGTACTTAATTACTGAGAGTTATTCGAACTAAGTCTGTTAGAGGTCATGTATGCATTTCTTTTATTTAATGATGGACAAGGAACCAAAATGTATCTTATAATTTATAATGAGTAGAAAATTTGGGTCAGATGGATTACACAGAGGTTGTGTGTGGACACTGTGTCTTCGGATTGTATGGGATGATGAATTGAAGTTGCACTAGGATTTTGTCTGTACTTGTTCGAGGAGACTGACTAGAGGAAAGAGTTGTTATGGAAGTGAAATGATATTGGTGCTGAGGTTTATATGTATCGACGTATTATTGAGGTATTGAGTTTAGGTGAAGTTGATGATTATTAGAGTTTTGGTGGATAAGAGGTAAAGTAAATGAGGAGCATATTGTTTTTGTTGGTTTATATGGAACAAGGAGGATGAAGATGGCAGACTAGAACACTAAAGTGGAAGGAAGATTGTCTATACACACACTTGTTAAATCACTAAGCAGTATATACTTTTTTTTGAGAGAGGAAGTATTTGCATATCTTGGCTTCCTGACAGTTGTTCAGCAACAGTACAATTTGATCTGGCTTGGCAAACATTGGTCTTGACATGATGACTATGACGTTGACTAACTATTATTGACTGTTATACATTGCTGCCACTACTACTTGATACACATGATGAACATAAAATTTTGACAGAATTGCATTTACACAGTTAACACTATTCAATTACACAGTAGTACTTAATGTGGATGAAAGATGAGTGGATGTGTTTTGTGTGTTTTCCTTTTATAATCCCAGAGAAGTGATCCCAACCTATCTCCTAAATATTATTTCACTTGTTTGTTGTGGCTTGCACTGACACCCATAAATATTATAGGTTAACTGTTATTGTGTACTGTAATAGTTAATGTGACAATTACCTGATATCATTTGTGTGTTTATTATGAATTGTATGTTTAGTGTAAGAGCATTGATAATAATTTGTTAAAGAAATTGTATGTGCATTCAAACTACTGTTCATGACTGAACTGTCTCAGTAGTTATGGTGAATAGTATGGACTGTTACTTGCACTTTTTCTACATGATTGGTGCCACAAGGACATGTTTAATTTCTGCTGATGAACTGTGTGATCAGTGATTGTAAAAAATTATGGACTGTTACTTGTACCTTCTCTACATGATTGGTGCCACAAGGACATGTTTAATTTCTGCTGATGAACAGTGTGATTCGTGATAGTGATAGTCCATAAAGACTGCGGTCAGCACCTGATCAACATTGCTGGTGCCACTAATGGACTGCTTCTACTGAAATGGTGTTACTTGTTGGTGTCTGCACCTGCTCAACATTGCTGGGTGCCACTGATGGACTGCTTCTACTGAGATGAGGTCACTTGTTGGTGTCTGCACCTATTCAACATTACTGGGTGCCACTGATGGACTGCTTCTATTGAAAAATGTTACTTGTTGGTATTTGCACCTGTTGACCATTGCTGGGTGCTACTGCTGGAACTGTCAACTGCTTATTCTTGAGCTATGGAAAGCGTTTATGTGAATATTTGTATAAACTGTTTTTTTGTGTATTACTGTTTGTGAAAAGTTATGAGACTCTTACCTGCACATATTCGTCATTGCTGACGCTATTGATTGAACTGTTTAACCACATAATACTTGTGTAAACTGTTATGTAAAGTCACATGTATGAAAAAATTTGTATTGCTTACTGTATTCTATATAATAGGTTATTGAAAGGTCAGTGCAAAGCCAAAATTTTATCTAGTTATATGATATTTACGTATTAATATTATCTTTTATTTTTGTCTATATTTTTTTGACGAATTTGGTGGTATTTTCACCACCAATGCTGGCAAAAATACCATCAAATTCTAGCCGTGGAGGAAGGGCATATGAAAGGTGGCTACACTGAGCCACAGCGCCAGAGATCGCTAGAGAGCATTGTTCCGCCGCCTCCACTGGCACAGTCATTATTGAGATGTGCTAGAAGGCAGTGCTTGTCCAGGACTCGTAGTAGTCAGTTCGTGTTCAGATGTGCTAGTAGAGAGTGCTTGCTGAGATGTGATACTGAAAGGTTCTTGTTGAGATGTGGTAATAGCGAGTCGGTGTGGAGATATATTGTAATTATGAGAGTGATTTTGGTCAATATATGAAGGTAACGAAACTTGATTTATTTTTCATTATTTCCATGTTTTAAATAATGCGTCATTACAGGTTCAGTCAACAAAGCATCTGGCTTGTGTTCTTGTATTAGAGTGTAATTCTGGTTTTCTTGAGTAATTATGGTATTCTTATTTTCTTTAATTAATTCAGTATAAATGATATTTATAAATTCTTGTGTTATTGAAGAAGAACCGTGCCAGATGCGTACGTTGAGTCATACTTCCACACACAGAACAGTTACACTTGTGCTTTGGTTTCGTAGGTTTTATAGTTGCTGGGGACTTAATTAATTAATTGTGTTAATGAAAATTTCCATTTCATTCTTTGTTATTGTTCTAAGCAGTCAGATTGCGTAATAATACTAGTCAGGGCCAACCGGTACGAGACTTCGTAATCGGACAAACAGCTACGAAAAATTAAAATTATTTACATTGCATTTAATTAAGCCCCCATGCAACGTGTCCACCTTCAAGTAAGAAATTTGTAGCAAAGGCGTTGGATACAGACCGTCCAGTTGCTTTACGTAACGGTGTGAACGAAACAAATTTTGAACTAAGTTCAACAGCGACTAAAACGTACGAAAATCCATTCGATGTTCTGACAAGGGGTCCCAAGAGATCAACAGCAGAAAATTCTTTTAATTTAGGAGGGATGATGGGAAACAACGGAGCTCGATGTGAGATAGTAGATGTTTTATCCTTTTGGCAAAGTTTACAAATAGACAAGACTCCTCGAATTCTGTTTTCCATATTGTTAAAATAACAAGTCGTCCGAAGAATATGATAACATTTTCGTGGACCAAAATGTGCGTACCTGAAATGAATGTACCAAATGAGCTTATTAACAAAATCGTCAGGAATGCAAAGTACCCATAGCTTGTCATCAACAGTGCAGCGTTTGAAGAGTGTGTTATTTCTAACCAGATAATAATGCCCAATCTGTGTGTGTGTCTTTTCATGCCATTTGCTTTTGATGTCTTTCCAAATCGGATCTTTATCTTGTTCATGAGCAATGTCCTTTAAAGATGTGGTGATGAAGTTTTCAAAGGCGACTTTCTGAAAGTAAAGAATACTGAAATTTTCTCGAGGTTGCCTTCTGTGTTACTTTGCTAAATCCCAGCCGGGAATGTAGACTACTGTGAAGTAGAATTCTTGCAGAAACAATGCCCAAAGCTTTAACGTCATGATTTAATTTTGAAGACATAAGAAATTGTAATGCACGATTATCACAGTATACTTTTACGTGTTTACCAGAGAGAAAGAAACGGAATTTGTTAAATGCCCAAAGCTTCTAATTCAGTAACGGAATTTTTTTTCAGGTTTTGTTAGCACGCAGCTAGCAAAAGCAATGGTTTTCTGAACAGTAGTGTCATTTGCTATGGCTTCTTGAAATAAGTGGGCACCAAGACCGACTTTAGAAGAATCCGTGCTAAGGCAGAAATCTTGTGACAGATCTGGGTGATCTAGTATTGGCGCGTTAAGTAGCGCTTCTTTCAAATAATTAAATTCCAACTGTGTCTGCTCGTCCCAGCTCCAGACAGTATTTTTTCCAGTGAGAAAACAAAGTTTTAGTGTAACTATAATTTGCATATTCAGAAAACGACGGTAAAAATTTACAAGAACTAGAAAACTGCGTAATTTTTTTTTTTTTTTTTTTTTTTTTTTTTTTGTGGATGGAACTGGAATGGCTCTGATTGCTTCTAACTTTTCAGGATCCGGCTGAATGCCTTCAGAAGAAATAATATGTCCCAAAAAACTTCACCTTTGACCTACCGAATTCATACTTTTCAAAGTTAACTGTAATTCCAGATTCTGAAAAAATATGTAACACACTGTTGAGGCCCGCATCTCGTGGTCGTGCGGTAGCGTTCTCGCTTCCCACGCCCGGGTTCGATTCCCGGCGGGGTCAGGGATTTTCTCTGCCTCGTGATGGCTGGGTGTTGTGTGCTGTCCTTAGGTTAGTTAGGTTTAAGTAGTTCTAAGTTCTAGGGGACTTATGACCACAGCAGTTAAGTCCCATAGTGCTCAGAGCCATTTGAACCATTTTTTTTAACACTGTTGAGGTTGCGCTTATGTTGTTTCCATGAGGCTTCTGCTATTACAATATCGTCCACATATAAGGTGATATGACGTTTTAAGAACTCAGGTAATATGGAATTTAGCCCACGAATGAATGCTGCCAGAAGAAATGTTCAAACCAAACGGAAGTTTCCGAAATTGATAGCAAACGCCGAAACAAAGAAAAGAAGTGTATTTTCTACATTGTATATGAAGTTCAATCTGATAAAAGCTGGATCTGAGATCAATAGAAGACAACACTTTTACACCATTAAGATTTTGAAGAAGTTCTTCCAACGTTTGCGGCCTGTCTGTTTCAGGAATGATGTTAGTATTGATTTGTCTGGAATCCAAGACAAGCCCGATCGATCCATTTTTCTTCTCAACTACATGTAATGGATTCTTGTATGAGCTTACTGCAGACTCAATAATGCCATCGTCAAGCACAGATTGAATTTCTGTTCTAACACGGTGCCTATAATGTGCCGGAATTACGTATGGTCAACACAAGATTTAGTATTCTCACGAACACGAAATTGGTATTGGAATCCCTTGATTGTTCCTGTTTTGTGAGTAAAAACTGTGGAATGTGCTTGTAAAATCTCAAAAAGGTCCTGCCTATCAGTGTCATTACACTTCTAAATTGTTTGAATTTTATTCTGAATTAGCTCATTAGTGTCAAATACGCTGTCGATATCATCCCTGTCAATGCTTGCAGAGTGATTGTTAGTGTCAAGTTCCGTCGAAAATTCCGAACTGCTTTCTAATAGGAGGTAAAGCCGATTAATTTCCTCGTCATGGTTTCAGAGCTAATCTTCAAATTTCAATGCTATTGACTTACCTTCTTTCTCTAAACTTATTTCAGCATCGTGAAAGTTTAAGATTGCTTTGTATTCATTCAAAAAGTCTACTCCCAATATAATTTCTGTTGACAATAATGGAACGGTAAGAAAGTTCATAGAGAAACTGTGGCTTTGACAAAAGAATTCCAAGTTGGTTTGTTGGCGTACATTTACACGTTTTCCGAAGATTGAACATTGTAATTTAATCTTACGTAACGGAAGTGTGGGGCAATCGTTCGATTTGTTGCATTTGCTAAAGGCTCTTTCAGTAATTACTGAAATGGGACTGCCAGAGTCAAGTGCTGCCGTAAATTTTACATCATTTACTGTAATGTGAATTACGGGATATACAATGTTGTTCTGTTTTACGTCGTGTTCCTGGAGTAAGATGTCCCTAATGTCTTCTATTTTTACGTAATTACTAGCCACGGCAGCTGCGTCGTCAGCTTCATAAGTACGTTTTGTGGCTGCCACCGGTGTGAGTCATTGCCTATTCTCTATTTGTTGTCGCGCGTTGTTATTGGGATTTGGAGATCTAACCTCTACAACTTCTGTTTGTCGAGAGGGCCCCGCCCTGTTTGAATACCACCTGTTCTGATTAAATTCTGGCCTGTTGTTGAGATTATACCGTCTGTCGTCACGTCAGCAGTTTCCGTAATGTCTTTCTTGTCGGTCATGTGGTGGAGAACTTCTCCCTGAGTCGTAACTCGCGCTGGGCTCTTGCGTATGAAATTGTACGGACTCCCTTGATAATATTGGTTCTGGTTCCCATATTGTCTGTTTCTATGATTGTACTTGAGGACAATACTATGGAAATGGAAGAGGATGTAGATGAAGATGAAATGGGAGATACGATAATGCGTGAAGAGTTTGACAGAGCACTGAAAGACCTGAGTCGAAACAAGGCCCCCGGAGTAGACAACATTCCATTGGAACTACTGACGGCCTTGGGAGAGCCAGTCCTGACAAAACTCTACCATCTGGTGAGCAAGATGTATGAAACAGGCGAAATACCCTCAGACTTCAAGAAGAATATAATAATTCCAATCCCAAAGAAAGCAGGTGTTGACAGATGTGAAAATTACCGAACCATCAGTTTAATAAATCACAGCTGCAAAATACTAACACGAATTCTTTACAGACGAATGGAAAAACTAATAGAAGCCAACCTCGGGGAAGATTAGTTCGGATTCCGTAGAAACACTGGAACACGTGAGGCAATACTGACCTTACGACTTATCTTAGAAGAAAGATTAAGGAAAGGCAAACCTACGTTTCTAGCATTTGTAGACTTAGAGAAAGCTTTTGACAATGTTGACTGGAATACTCTCTTTCAAATTCTAAAGGTGGCAGGGGTAAAATACAGGGAGCGAAAGGCTACTTACAATTTGTACAGAAGCCAGATGGCAGTTATAAGAGTCGAGGGACATGAAAGGGAAGCAGTGGTTGGGAAGGGAGTAAGACAGGGTTGTAGCCTCTCCCCGATGTTATTCAATCTGTATATTGAGCAAGCAGTAAAGGAAACAAAATAAAAATTCGGAGTAGGTATTAAAATCCATGGAGAAGAAATAAAAAGTTTGAGGTTCGCCGATGACATTGTAATTCTGTCAGAGACAGCAAAGGACTTGGAAGAGCAGTTGAATGGAATGGACAGTGTCTTGAAAGGAGGATATAAGATGAACATCAACAAAAGCAAAACGAGGATAATGGAATGTAGTCGAATTAAGTCGGGTGATGCTGAGGGAATTAGATTAGGAAATGAGACACTTAAAGTAGTAAAGGGGTTTTGCTATTTGGGGAGCAAAATAACTGATGATGGTCGAAGTAGAGAGGATATAAAATGTAGACTGGCAATGGCAAGGAAAGCGTTTCTGAAGAAGAGAAATTTGTTAACATCGAGAATAGATTTAAGTGTCAGGAAGTCATTTCTGAAAGTATTTGTATGGAGTGTAGCCATGTATGGAAGTGAAACATGGACGATAAATAGTTTGGACAAGAAGAGAATAGAAGCTTTCGAAATGTGGTGCTACAGAAGAATGCTGAAGATTAGATGGGTAGATCACATAACTAATGAGGAAGTACTGAATATGATTGGGGAGAAGAGAAGTTTGTGGCACAACTTGACCAGAAGACGGGATCGGTTGGTAGGACATGTTCTGAGGCATCAAGGGATCACCAATTTAGTATTGGAGGGCATCGTGGAGGGTAAAAATCGTAGAGGGAGACCAAGAGATGAATACACTAAGCAGATTCAGAAGGATGTAGGTTGCAGTAGGTACTGGGAGATGAAGAAGCTTGCACAGGATAGAGTAGCATGGAGAGCTGCATCAAACCAGTCTCAGGACTGAAGACCACAACAACAACAACATGGTTGTCGTAGTCATTACCGAGGAGAGGTGATCTTTCCCTGTAATTATATATAATATAATATGTCGTAAATGTTCAGGCAATTTGAATAAGCAAATGCGAATAGGTTCTGAGGGGCTGTATGGGTTTGACAGATACGGATTAGTATGCAACATGTCTTGAAAATATTTGACAAGACTTGAAAATTCAGATTGTTCGAAATGTTTCATCATTATGATGCTATGTTTTACGCGATCTTGAGTAGCTTGAGACCAATATGCTGAGAGGAGGGCATGATAAAATTCTCCTTCACTATGACAATCGTGAATGACCGATCGCATTCTTACAGCTGGTTCATTCTCTAAGTAGCCAAACATAAATTCTAATCTGTGCTCCAGTGAGCATTTGGGAGGAAAACAATGAGAGAATTGATGAAGCCGTGCTTGTGGATGAATGTCGTTGCACGAATTCTTAAATGTTTTGAATTTACGTGTAGTAATAAACATCTTATAGTCAAAATCATCATGTCGGCGAGTCGCATATCGGTCATTGTTACGTCGGTTCGGCGGTTCCATCTCAAAATTCGGTGTGCCTTGCCAATTTCTTTCATCGTTTCCGAAATGCCCTGTGTTATTATTTTGTGGCCCTTCCGTATTTCTATGTCCCTCTTCCCGTATTGGAGCGAGAGTGGCCTCTGAAAAATGTAATTCTTGTATTACTTGTGCCAACTGATCTTGTACTTCCCGGTTTTCCCTTTTGTGTTGCATATTAATTTGATTCCGATTTTGTTTCAATTTTCTAATTTGTTCACACTCTTCTGTGTCAGTAAAGGCTACTGGTGTTGTGTCATTCAGGTCATCATCTACCTTTGTAGATAAGTTAGTGAACTGATCCGAAAGTTCGGCTACTTTCTCCTATAATTAACTGATTTCCTCATTGTGTTTTTCTAAACCAAGTTACAGAGTATCCATTTGTGTTGAAAGCGTATCTACTATGTCCTTTAAGTTTTCTTGAGTTTTTGCAAGTTTCGTAACAGAATCGGTAGATGCCACTGCGTCATTTTTAGCTTGCAACGTGTCGTGATTTTCATGAACTACAGTTGGCAGTTCTTTCATGGCTGCTTCGTGATTCTGTAATGCATTTTCATGCCACGAAAAAATAGGTTGGAACTGCTCACAAATTTGTGTTTTTATGTCATTACAGACTTTTTGACATTTCTATTCGATTTTATGTAACTCAGCAGTTAAATCTTCATGTGTTTGTTCAAGAGTTTGCTCAACTGTGTTTAACTTTTGAAGATTTTGTTCCATTTTGTCTGACTTTAGTAGCTGTTGCTGCGTTCGTTCCTGATTTTGTTCCATTGTGTCTAACTTTTAAAGCTGTTGCTGTGTTTGTCTCTGATTTTGTTCCATTTGTTTTTGATTTTGTTTCATTTTTTTCATTAATTGCAATAATTATGTATTAGTGTCTGGAATCTGTTCCTCTATGCTTTTCGGCAGTGCATTTGCACCAGCAACATTCACATTTTGGAAAGCAGAAAATGTGTCTTCACTTAATTGAGAAAAATGTGGGGTCACAAAACCTGGATCCACGGTATTTGCAAGATTGTGTCCTGTCCTTTTGGGTTCCTGGGGCGAGCTATTGCTGACCGACCGATCGACAATACTACCCTGTTCACTGGCTGTTTCACTGTCTACACAATTATTTATTGTCTGGGCCATTCCCCTAGGCACAATTACCAAATTACTATGCTGAACATTAGTTAATTCATTACTCGGTGGTGCTAACACACTGCTCTCATCTTCACTGTCCTTTCTCAGTTTACTTTGGATCCTAGTATTACGTTTTTCACACGCCATAATTGTCACAGTATTTCACACAGATAACACAGAAAAGCACAATTTGAAGAACAAAAGAAGAAAACACATTAAAATACCACTGAAAATTATATCCAATGAAGTGGAAGCGCGTCTGCGAAATACTTAGTGCAAATATACATGCATGCCACAATTGTTTTACCGTACAACAATGAAAAACTACAACTGCAAATGAGGTTTTCTCTACAATTACGCGCTAGCAATAAACAATAGCAACACTAATTACACAAACTACAAGAAAAAATCAAAAGATTCCCGTGAGGTATCCTCGGCTAAGGATCGACATATGAAACGTCCCCTTAGAAAAATTATAAATTACTGTGTTGGTAAACTTCTACGTTATTTGATACAGAGACAGCTGAGTAAAACTAAACGTACTCAGACATTTCTCTCTTTACTTATTCTGATCATCAATAAACTGACACACAATATTTTTAGCGCAACTCAATCTGACTTTCAATAATCCCTACAAAAGAATGGCCCTGACTAACAATAACCTATACCTTTCATGAATCACTCACCTCACAAAAATCTTCGTTACTCGAACTTCTGAAATACTGCCAATACTGCCAGCTAAATAAAAGATTCTAACTACGGAAGGCTCTAACTACTGATAGGCATAGTTAGAAAATGAAAGATTTTGACACAGAACAAACATTGTATTTACCTTAATAATGTTCAAAAGTCAAATGCTCATGTGTGAAGTTAATGTTTCGAAAGCTCTTCTCAAATGGTTCAAATGGCTCTGAGCACTATGGGACTTAACATCTATGGTCATCAGTCCCCTAGAACTTAGAACTACTTAAACCTAACTAACCTAAGGACATCACACAACACCCAATCATCACGAGGCAGAGAAAATCCCTGACCCCGCCGGGAATCGAACCCGGGAAAGCTCTTCTCATTTTTTTTATTTATTTACTTATGTCATCATTCCTGTGACACTGAGGTATATGTTTATTTCTATTCTTTTGTAAAGCCTGTATTACTACAAATGTTATCTGTATTATTATGTTCTTTAATGATGTATTTTGTACCTTTGTAATAGTATTCTCATTTCACTGCACACCTTTTTGTTGGTCATATTATATGCACAATATGTGAGAAGAAAAAAGAGGGACTGTTAGTGCTCGCACGTGTGTTGATAATTCAGCAAGGGACCGGTTAACATCATTGCTGGTTTTAAGGACATTTCAAAAAAAAAATTTTTGTGATTGCACGAGTGGTGGATCATGGACTTGTTATATTATCCGCAAGACTTTTCGATGGTGATTGTGCAGCCGCTCAGTCGTAGCAGATGGCTGCTAACCATCTCTACAAGTACTACCGTGGGCCTGCTCCTTTGGTGGCCCACCAATACCATTATCTCTACAAGAAATACTGTGGGTCTGCTCTGTGATGACGCACCTACCAATATTCTTCAAAACTTCGACTGACTCTGCTCTGGGTTTGCCCTGTTGTGGCCCATTACCTGTCTGCATGTCAAGAGTCAGCATTATTTAATAAAATTGCAGTCAAATAGCCATATGCAGTTACTTTGCTTAACATTTTATATTTACATTTACATTTTACATTTTTGCATATTCATATATCGATTTCACTCTTTTACTGCACAGTTCTACGTGAAGTCGTTCAGAGGCTTCGTTATACAGCTCACATACACATGTTGTGGTTGGGTCGTGATACTTTTTGTTTTTGCAGATTAGGTGATGAAAGCCTTGAATAGAAAGTCTAGTTACGACATGTCGCTGTTCGAAGTTTGGTGCTGTCCATAAGCGGTTCGCCCTGCTTCGGTGCCATAGAACTCCGGCCATATTTTTTTTTCTTTTTTGTCCTCCATGATCTTCAGTTGCTTTCTGGAAGCCCTGGTGTGTGGCATCATATATCGAAGTTTGGTGTCTTCAGTTAGGAATGTCGCTCTCTTGCTAGCAGGTACACTAGTCTAGATCTTGTTGTCTTTGAGAGACCTAGTGCACTTTTTAGATAAGTAGATTTTACCTTTTCTAGTGTTTCTAGATTTTTTTGTCAGGTGGTCGCATATAACCTCCATCCCATAGGCCAGGATTGGCAAGATTTTTGTGTTGAATAATTTCATGGCTTTTTCTAGACTGAGTAGGCGGATGATTTTGATGTCCTGTATTGCTATTATTGCTTGGACTGCACGTTCTGTTGTATGTTTTGTGAAACATTTAGCTGTTGGTTGCAATGTCACCCCTAGGTATTTAAAGTCTGATGAGATTTTTATTTTTTGTGCTCTGATGCTGATTTCCGCATTCTTGGGTGTATTGCCTCCTTTTCTGAAAATTACCATTTCTGTTTTTGTTATGTTTATGTGTAGTTTGTGATCACTGCAACATTTGTCTATTTTCTCAATGACTCTCTGCAGCTTCTGTATATCTGTTGAACCTACGGCTATGTCGTCAGCGTATGCATATACATATACATCTTCTTCATTTTCTCCAATTCGAAGTACTTCTTCAGTGGCAAGAATGTACAGCAAAGGGCTCATTGGGTCACCCTGTAAGACTCCGTTCGATTGCAGAACGGGGTTCGAAAAGGAGAGGTTGTCTGATATTGTGATTAAGTTGTATTCGAGGAGTAACTTGATTATTCTTGCCCATACGCTATCTTCTCCCATTGTGTTTTTCAGTTTTCGGATTATGAGATCTCTTTCCAGTAGGTCAAAGGCTTTGGTAAAGTCTTTGAACACTGTGTAGAACATTTGTTTCTTTCGTTGCGCTTCATCAATGTTGTTTAGAAGAAGCCTGACTGCCGTAAGTGTTGATCTTCCAGATCTGAAACTCATTTGTCGTTCTGGGAGATGACTGTCCACAGAGGCTTGGTTTTTTTTGCGTAATTATCTTTGAAAACATCTTAAATTGAGTATTTTCCAGGGCTATGCCTCTGTACTTGTTTGGGTCCGTTGGGTCTCCTCTACCTTTGTAAAGAACTTTTATTGTCGAGTGTCTCCATTGTGTCGGAATTCTTCCAAGTTCCAGGCATTTGTTAAATAGTTTGGTCCATACGTGTTGGAGGGCCTCTTTCGCGTCTTTTATACGTTCATTATATATATTATCGGCTCCTGCTGGTTTCTTGTTCTTCAGTGCTTTTATTACTTCTTTTACATCTTCTTCATTTAGAGGTTCCCAGAGTCAGCATTGTCTTTCCGTTGGAAGGACAACACTACTTCTTCAAGACTGCATGGAAATCCACTACTTCCGTGTGCATTTTCTTTTACTCATCAGAATTTTTGCAATGTAATTACAACTGTGGTGAATGATCAGGACTGTCTTTACTGACAGTGGACAATATTTGCTTTTGACCTACGTTGTATCGAAAAGTGTGTGCATTTGATATTTTTACTAGCGTTAATATAAAAAAATTTAACAAATATGTAGTGCCCATTGCCCAAAACAAATTGTAAAATTTTTTGTGGGGAGCATGGGGGCTATGTAAGTAGGCTGTATAGGTTTTTATGTTGGTAACACCACGTAGCGCTCTGTATGAAAATCACTGACTGTGCTGTGTACAGTCTATGGCTGGTTGACATTGTTGGAATATTCGCTGTTCTAGTGTTGGGCAGTTGGATGTGAACAGCACGTAGCGTTGTGCAATTGGAGGTGAGCGGCCAGCAGTGGGGATGTGGAGAGAGAGATGCCACAGTTTTGAAACAGGCGATCTGGACGTGTGTCCGCCAGAAAAGGAAATTTGTAAAGATGGATGTCATGAATTGATAGACATAGATATGATGACTTTTGAACACTGTTAAAGGTAAATACATTGTTTGTTCTCTGTCAAAGTCTTTCATTTGCTAACTATGCCTATCAGTAGTTAGTGCCTTCAGTAGATAGAATCTTATATTTAAATGGCAGTATTGGCGCACGCTGTATTGAAGTAGTTTGAGTAACGAAGATTTTTGTGAGGTAAGTGATTCATGAAAGGTATAGGTTATTGTTAGTCAGGGCCATTCTTTTGTAGGGATTGTTGAAATTCAGATTGCCTTACGCTAAAAAAAAAAAAAAAAAATATTGTGTCAGTTTAGTGTTGATCAGAATAAGTAAAGAGAGAAATGTTTGAGTACGTTCAGTTTTGCTCAGCTGTTTGAAAATCAAATAACGTAGTGGTTTTCCAGCACTCTCATTTATAAATTTTTCTAACGGAATGTTTCATATGCTGTGTAAGTAGGCTGTTTAGATTTGTATGTTGGTAACGCCACATAGCGTTCTGTATGAAAATCACTGACTGTGCTGTGTTATGTAAGTAGGCTGTTTAGGTTTTTATGTTGGTAACGCCAAGTAGCGCTCTATTTGAAAATCACTGACTGTGCTGTGTGCAGTCTGTGACTGGTTGGCTTTGTTGGAATATTCACTATTGTAGTGTTAGGCAGTTGGATGTGAACAGCGTGTAGTGTTGTGCAGTTGGAGGTGAGCCGCCAGCAGTGGTGGACGTGGGGAGAGAAATAGCAGACTTTTCAGAGAGGACGATCTGGACGTGTGTCCGTCAGACAAAGGAAATTTGTAATACTGGATGTCAGGAACTGTTATGTATATATTATGACTTGTGAACACTATTAAGGTAAATACATTGTTTGTTCTCTATCAAAATCTTTCATTTGCTATCTATGCCTATTAGTAGTTAGTGCCTTCAGTAGTTAGAATCTTTTATTTAGCTGGCAGTATTGGCACTCGCTGTATTGAAGTAGTTTGAGTAACCAAGATTTTTGTGAGGTAAGTGATTCATGAAAGGTATAGATTATTGTTAGTCAGGGCCATACTTTTGTAGGGATTATTGAAAGTCAGATTGCGTTGCGCTAAAAAAAATATTGTTTGTCAGTTTAGTGTTGATCAGAATAAGTAAAGAGAGAAATATCTGAGTACGTTCCGTTTTGCTCAGCTGTTTGAAAGTCAAATAACGTAAGAGGTTTCAAATGTTCAAATGTGTTTGAAATCTTATGGGACTTAACTGCTAAGGTCATCAGCCCCTAAGCTTACAAACTACTTAACCTAAATTATCCTAAGGACAAACACACACACCCATGCCCGAGGGAGGACTCGAACCTCCGCCGGGACCAGCCGCACAGTCCACGACTGCAGCGCCAAAGACCGCTCGGCCAATCCCGCGCGGCTCCGTAATAGGTTTATCAGCACAGTCCTTTAATAGTTTTTTCCAAGGGGACGTTACAAATTTTCTATGTCTCCGATGCCAGTGGTAGTAGACTAGCCGCAGCCAACGTAGGAAATCATCAGTCCCTGTGTAAGATGCCATTGACACAATAGCATAAATGACTGTGTTTGTTGGAGTGATGCTGTGACCAGAGAGCATGGAACGCATAGTGTTCAGTGATAAACCGCGGTTCTGCACAATCCCAAACGACCGTTCCCGGTGATTATGGTAGAAACCTGTGCAGCGGTCCGATTCTTCCAATGAGTTGGTGAAGCGTAATGGTGTTCCTCCTGTCGTCACGAAATGGGGAGTCATCGCGTATGTCTTCAGGTCACGTCTGGTAGTGACTGAGGCAACTCTCACAGCACAATGGTGTGTCCACACATGTTAGCTCTCACGCAAGTTACGTGGGGCCATTTTTCAACAGGACAATGCTTGGGACGTGTATCGATGAGCTGTCTGTGGATGTTCATGTACTCCCATAGCCAAAAACGTCCTGTGATCTGCCCTCAATACAACATTTATAGTACCGGCTAGGACACAAAATCTGTCTCAGTGCCAGGATATCAAGGAACTGTTACAATAGTTGTGGGACAGCTTGCCTCGAGAAGATACAATCGAATCAGTGCATGTACCCAGGCAACAAGAGGGGGGGGGGGGGGGAATTGCAAAGTCACAATGAAAATGGGCTCATACTGCTAAGGTCATTTTAGATGTAACTTAATTTTGTAACGATCGAAATAGCATCAGTTACTGTCACAGTCTGCAACTTTCCATTTCGTTTCCTTTTTCTCTTTCTGTGTGCTTCACTTCTTTGTCGGACAGTGTACATCAGTGAACAATGAAGATTTTGTATTATTCCGACAGTATCCTGCAAGGGATGCATGGAGATCCATGTGAATTTCACGTTTAGTTTGATAACGTTGATTCGTCAGAGGAATGCCTCACTTCCCGGTTTAGCTTGACGGTGTATCGGAATATCATTCCGTCCACGTTAGGGCCATAAGAGATGCATAGCACAACACCTTAAAAAGGACAGGAGGCACAACAGTATTTTGTGGATGAAATCATCCCTGAACCCAACAGAAATGGTAAGGAAGCTGTAGCTATCTAAACCACGATCTCTGGACTTGAATCTCAATCACGCTGACTCACTCCCTTCTCTGGAGATCCGCGTCGTTCTTCAGTATGAGGGAAGTAGGGTAAGTTCGGCGACATAATATTATCCCTACTTCACTCAGGAATGCATCAAGATGGAAAGTGCTTTCCTACGAAAAGATAGATGAGATAGTATGTCTAAAGCTGCCTAGAGGGACTTACGAATACATCATAAGAGGACGAGTTGTAAAGGGACTACTTGATTGTTCGCTGAACTATAGTAAAAAAGGCGTTGTTTTCTTTGCAATTAAGTAATGTTTTCGGAGTAAAATAAATTATTGGGAGAAACAGCAGTGTAGTTTCTTATAACTTCGAAGACAATGAACAGTATAAAGATGAAATTTAGTGGAATAAAATTTGAAACGATAAAAGTCTAACAAACTTTCATAAATATCTCAAAGTTTTAAGTTTTACGTAGAACACATAGTTCAGCCTTAATAACAATATTCATAAAAGTCAAAAATTTAATGCTTCCGTGCTCAAATCACAATCGTATTGTAGTCGAGCATTTAAATTAGGCTGCACACAAAGTTTATGCACTTGTAATACTGTAATATTGTTTAGGCAAAGTACCGCTTGGACAACAGTATCACTCCACTCGTGGCATAAAGTTTATCGCTGGTCTTATTTACGCTCCTCCTCGATGCTTTAGTTTGCCCTTGGTTCACTCTGACTATGTATCCTATGTATGGTAGATCGTTCTTTCCACTCAACACGACTAACATTTGTTGCTCACTTTCACAGACGATTGCAGTATCCATTTCAAACATTGATATCCTCAAATCACGAATATTGATAAAATATACCATTCCAACATGAATTTCTGACGGGTCTTTCCATAATTATTGTAGTTTATGCCGTTGATCACTCACACTACTAAAACCGAATAAACCGTCAAGAGGAACGTCTACAAATCATTGAGCAGTACCCTTTCGTGTAGTCATCAGCCCCTGGAACGAATCTGGCTAGCTTCTCCCCTCCAGGCCGCTGCGCCTCGTCGGAGTCTTATTTCGGAGGTCTCTAATTAACTCCAGGGGCGATGCGGCAGCCGCCGGGCCACTCTCAGATTGGCGCCTGCTTCTTGATTCATCTTCCAGTTTCTTCTCTCCGATTACATTAATTACGTCTTGTTTTAGGATTTCATTTGACAGACGAGTATCTCATCTCATCGTACTCCAAACAATACAACCGTACAACGAAATGATGCGGAAAGAAAGAGAATTAATTAATGTTATTTGACACCGAGGTAGAACCTACTTATTACATTAGTCACTACTTAAGAGTTCTGTTTGCAATATCTCATAACAAAATTGGACACAACCAGATATTTGCTTCATAAATGCATGAAGAAATTCTATGTCGCACTTAGGTCTTCATTAGTCAGCTACTTATCACATGATACTTGATTGGCGCTTAGAAGGACTTTGCTACTTCCTGTTTTGCGACTAGTTTTGTAGAGCAACATGTCCCGTTTGTGTCTCGGGTTTACCTATTGGTGTAATATAGTTACATATATGAATTAACACTATCACTAAATCAAAAAACACTCTTACAACTGTGTTCCTTACGTTTATGTTCATCTCATACAAATTACAGCAGTTTCTGTGTACGCCTAATGTAACAGTATAAAACGGAACAATACCGAAATCCAGCTCTGTGGTAAAAAACAAAACCCTAAATGTGGTACACAGAAATATTTGGCAATAATAAATACGGGAATGCTAATAGAACGTAGTCAAATAATGCAGAAAACTGATAACCGTACTGGAATGGGTGTTACGGCAGGCACACCAAGATAATCGCCAACACGACAGTCAGAAGCGCTGTTTACCTACAGAGGAAATATTCCAAATGGCATCTAGTGCTCCAGGGAAGAGTCTCATAGGAGACCACTGAACAGGATCAGTGGTCAACTGCTGGCCGCAGTAAAGTGTCCCACGCACTAACAACCGCAGTGCTGTAATTAGGTTTACTGTCAAGCAGAAAAAAGCATGCACTCATCAGACTGGTTGAGGAACAATATGAAAATATAATTTCGTTAAGGATAAATTAAACTCAAAACACAGTACTTCAGTGATAACAGACTGCATGGATACTAGTTAATGGAGCTGATTTGTTTTGACTCAGATGAGAACGTTCCACGAAGCTGACAGGGACAAGCCCTCATTGGAGGAAGGAAAATAGTGAGTTGAATCCCTTCGAACTTCAGAGCAAATCCCCATGTTAAGTTGTTTAATGATAAACATCCACGTGACGCGCTCTCAGCATTTGACTGGTCTTGACTTATTACATGAAGCCATAAGGGATTGATGACCCTGTAGTTGTTCCCTTCCTCCCCAAGCCAACCAAGCCATCACCCTTTATAGCGGCGTATGTTTGCTCAGAAGAATCTAATACATCACCTCTGTAGACTTACGCAGCCACAGTTCCTTGTGAAAAAACACGGCTGTCAATTCATCAAGTAATAAGCTCATAATAATCACGAAATACGATGGTGTTTCTTAGGGAAGAAAAGATTGAGGTACGAATCACAGTATGGTTCCATGTTCATCATTCGGCAGATTTTACATATATTTTTTGTCTTTCTGTCGCTTAATTCACGCCTTAGTTGTTTTTCATCCATGGACATCAGTGAACCTTAGTAGATCCTACATTTCAGAATTTCATGATAAATCCACCAGCACATAAACATAAAGATACGATTTAGTAATTCAGGGATCAAAGGCAATGTGTATAATGTTCCAATATTTGTGCTAAGGTTTTCACGGCAGCCTCAGGTTTACATGGGGGGTAACAAAACTGTACTGAAAAACTTCGAGGGTTTGTAGTTTTATAGTTGTTGAGGAACAAATCAAGTATAGAAACAAATGTCTTAAAAGGTCATCCAAACGACATCACAGAGCGATGATATCATAGGCGACATTATTTGTCGCTACGTCATGGAAACCGTGGGTTGTTATGTTGAGGAACCACATACAGTCGTGGACGCGTGACTCCAAATAAATAATGAATGGTGTCAGGCCAATTGCGAGAAGTCCGCCCCCGGTAGCTGTATGATGCCGGCACGGTAGCTCAGCGTGTTCGGTCAGAAGGTTAGCTGCCCCTGTAAGTAGGCTATTTAGGTTCTTATATTGGTAACGCCACCGCCATCTAGCGCTCTGTATGAAAATTACTGGCCGTGCTGTGTGCAGTCTGTGGCTGAGTGGCATTGTTGGAATTTGCTATTGTAGTGTTTGGCAGTTGGCTGTTAACAGCGCGTAGCGTTGGGCAGTTGGAGGTGAGCCGCCAGCAGTGGTGGATGTGGGGATGTGAGATGGCGGATTTTTGAGAGCGGATGATCTGGGCGTGTGTCCATCAGAAACAGTACATTTGTAAGAATGGATGTCACGAACTGCTTTATATATTATGACTTTTGAACACTATTTAGGTAAATACATTGTTTGTTCTCTATCAAAATCTTTCATTTGCTAACTATGCCTATCAGTAGTTAGTGCCTTCACTAGTTTGACTCTTTTATTTAGCTGGCAGTAGTGGCGCTCGCCGTATTGCAGTAGTTCGAGTAACGAAGATTTTTGTGAGGTAAGTGATTTGTGAAAGGTATAGGTTAATGTTAGTCAGGGCCATTCTTTTGTAGGGATTGTTGAAATTCAGATTGCGTTGCGCTAAAAATATTGTGTGTCAGTTTAAGCACAGTCATGTATAATTTTTCTAAGGGGACGTTTCACCCTCTGTAATAAAAAAAAATGAGTTAACCGATCAACGACAAACTTAAACGGGTGTCTTACAACGTCCGACCCGAGTAGATGCAACGAACGAAATCCAACAAACTGAGATGTAAAAAAAAATTGTCAGCTCGACAATTGACCGTAATTACGCCCGACTACTCGAAATCGAAGATGGTTTGAAATACGAAGTGAAACTTGAATCAGAGGATGTCATTGGAATGCATCTTTCGATAGTGAGCAGCGTTGTATTTGTGAAATTGATGAATGCTAACTTATGTGACAAAATAGATGAGTCTTGCGGAGGATATATGAAGTTTATACATTGTGATGGAAACGTAGGTGAAGTCATCGTAACACATGCAGGGTTTGGAATACGAACGACCAGGATATTCGAATTGCCATTCGAAGTACCAGTGGAACAGATAAACGCAGTGATAGCGCCGTACGGGAAAGTTCTCATTAATGATGCCGAACGGTGGTCCCACGCACGCAAATTCCAAGTTCTCTACGGAGTGAGACAGTTGAAGGTCGATTTGCACAAGCAAGTACCGTCATACATCAGCGTGTGTGGACACTGAGGCATCATTATATACGACGGCCAGCCGAGGACGTGCGCGGCGTGCAACTCCCCCGGCCACGTCCGCGATGAGTGTTCACAGCGGCGAGTGGCGCAGCTGCCGGCCGGAGAGGCACCGAGACCGCCGGCTGTGACTGCGCTGCCAACGACATACGCTACGTCTGCCCGTGGCCAAGTCCTGACCCCAAGCTCTAATGTGAACACGGAGAACCATTCAACCCGAGCAGATTGCCACCACTGACACAACAGAAGCGAGACCACCCGAACCTAAGGAAATCGTGACAGCTGTAACGGTTTCCACACAGCCGACGCCGAAAGATATTAGGAACCACCGCAAATTCTCCGATTCCTCCGCTGTTGAGAATGACATGCAAGAACCATCCCTGAATGAGCAACCTCATAGTGAACCGATTTCTTTATTGACACCATCATCAACGGTCGATAATTTGGCTCGAAACACCACCCGCTTAGAAGATTTGAAGAATGCTGAGAAAGGCAACAGCAGACAGCAACCGGTGAAACCTAAACGGCAAACACGAAAACAGAGCCCTGAAGAGATTCAAGAACTAGAGCAAAAACTCTCAGATACCAAAAAAATTCTCAAAACAGATCGAAGCGGAAAGCAAGACGTGGTAGACGTCGGAAAAGCAGACATCCCAAACCCGAATGAGGACGTGCATATCAACCTCGCCCCTCCAACTGCAGAACCAATGGGAACGGTTGACCCCTGTGGATCTGATACGGGGACAGCATGGTCTGACGACACTGAATGCGCTTAGTAGGACTACCGAATGACGCATGCGTATAAAACTGCCACGCTCAATGTAAACAGAATAGTTTCGGGCGTAAAGTTACAATCTGTGAAGAACTACTTACATGTCGCCGACATTGACATAGCGATGATACAAGAGGTAGTTACGACCAAAATAGCGGATGTGTACGGATATGAGGCGATCTTAAACATAGGCAATGAATGTGGGACGGGAATATTGTTCAAACACGGCATACCATGTACAGCAAAAGTTATACTTGAATCTGGACGGGGCATAACTGCACAAATATATGATCTACTTCTTGTTAATGTATATACTCCCTCTTGATCCAGCGGAAAACGAGAAAGGGAAAACCTGTTCTGGGACGAAATTATCCCATTGATAACGGATCTTCGACTGCACATAATTTTGGGTGGAGATTTTAACTGCGTATTGCGTCTAGAAGATCAAGTCCCGAACTTCAACTTTTGTGACGAGCTGTTGTTGTTAACTAACGGACTAGATATGATAGATACATGGTGCCATCTTCGCCCTCGCACCCTAGGATATACATACGTATCCAGTACTTCGGTAAGCAGATTCGACAGGCTGTATGTAACGAAAGGTTTTATCCATAATGTAACTGACGGCGAAATTTGGCCTCTAACTTCTCGGAACACTGCACATTTCATATAACCGCGCAGCACTCTAAACAAAACACATTCCTGGGAAGGGACGCATGGCAGCTAAACGTGTCACTTTTGTAGGACGCAGAACTGAAATAAGAGATCCTTGATACATGGCAGCGTTGCCTTCGGACGCAATCCAGATATCCAACACGCATTTGTGGTGGCTACAATCTGCTAAACCGCAGATAAAACAATGCATCGCACGATATGGTCGCATGAAAGCGTACTGGCGAAAACGCACCTTGAAGAATCACTTTCTTTGCCTCCGCGAACTATATGATGACCCCATGGGATTAGTAGCAAACAGCTCCAGAATAAAACGCACTAAAGCAAGAATAACAGCATTGGTACGACAATCGCTAGAGGGGAAAAAAGTTCGATCGCGTCCTCCGATTGAACTGACGCAGGTGAATAAGTCCGTATACCACGTGATACGGGAAGCCAAGAGAGGTAAACAAAAGCTACTCCATACTCTCAGTGATGAGCAGGGGGACGAATACGATCAACAAGTCACAGTAAAAAACTACAAACTACGTGGTACAACCTTACACAGATTTTTACGCCGCGTCGGTGACATTCGACGGCAAGTGAGCCGCTTTTATCCTACATTCAACCCACGGTCCATCCGACTGACAACGCCGACCTTGCAGCCAACATAACTCAGGAAGAAGTATTTACCGTAATCAAAGATTCGCCTGCAAAGAAATCTGCTGGTTTAGATGGCCTACCCATAGAATTTTATGCTTGTTTTTGGCACATCATAGGACCGGAACTCACCAAAATATGCAATGAATTATTGGGAGGCGTGCAGATGCCATCTCAGTTTACGGAAGGACTGATTGTCCTGATCCCCAAAAAACCACATAGCACTACGCTGAAGGATTTTCGACCACTAACTATGCTTAATTCCGACTATAAAATCTTCACCCGACTCATAAATTGTAGACTGAAGACGGTACTACCGAAAGTACTTGGCCCTTATCAAATAAGTGCTGTCCTAGGGAGATCTATGTCGAATGCATTATGTGCATATAGGAATATTATATATTTGTCGTGGCTATGTAAATTCAATTTTGTTCTCATGTTTTTAGACTTTGATAAGGCTTTTGACCGCATCAACCACCACTTTCTATTAACTGTCATGCAACGGATGGGATTCAGTGCTCATTGTATTCAGATCATACGCAAATCTATAGTTGGAGATTCCTCTCGAATCAAAATTAATGGTCAGCTAAGTTCCCCAGTCCCGATCAAGCAATCAGTGAGACAAGGCAGCCCCCTTTCTATGGCCCTATACGCAATCGCCGTAGAACCGTTACTGTTAAATGGTTCAAATGGCTCTGAGCACCATGCGACTTAACGTCTGAGGTCATCAGTCGCCTAGAACTTAGAACTAATTAAACCTAACTAACCTAAGGACAGCACACACATCCATGCCCGAGGCAGGATTCGAACCTGCGACCGTAGCGGTCGCTCGGCTCCAGACTGTAGCGCCTAGAACCGCACGGAAACTACGGCTGTCTCGTTACTGTTAAACCTGCATCATAGGTTACAAGGTCTACAGGTGTTGGGTACAAAAACCATGTGTCACGCTTATGCTGATGACATCAGTGTAGTAGTTAACACGCACTCAGAAATTGAAGTCGTTCAACAAATAATCCACGCTTACGCCACTTCATCCGGAGCCAAACTCAATGAACAGAAATCGAAAAGTTTGAAACGTCCCCTTTTGAAAAATTATATACGTGACTGGGCTTAAACTGACACACAATGTTTTTAGCGCAACGCAATCTGACTTTCAATAATACCTACAAAAGAATGGACCTGACTAACATTAACCTATACCTTTCACAAATCACTTACCACACAAAAATCTTCATTACTCGAACTACTGCAACACAGCGAGCGCCACTACTGCCAGCTAAATAAAAGATTCAAACTACTGAAGGCACTAACTACTGATAGGCATAGATAGCAAATGAAAGATTTTGATAGAGAACAAACAATGTATTTACCTTAATAGTCATAATATATATATTAGTTCATGACATCCAGTCTTACAAATTTCAAAACTCCGCCATCTCTCTCCCCACATCCACCACTGCTGGCGGCTCACCACCAACTGCGCAATGCTACGCGCTGTTCACATCCAGCTGCCCAACACTATAATGGCAGACAACAATGCAAACTAGCCACAGACTGCACACAGCACAGCCAGTGATTTTCGTACAGAGCGCTACGTAACGTTGCCAATAAGAAAACATAAACAGCCTATTTACATGGCCCCCATGCTCCCCACAAAAAAATTTTACAAATGGTTTTGGGCAGTGGCCAATAATGATTTGAAGAAATTTTTCGTAACTACAATAACAAAGATATCAAATGCACACACTTATTGATACAATGTAGGTCAAAAGCTAAAATTTTCTCACAGTCCATAAAGACAGTCCTGATCATTCATCACAGTAAAATTGCAGTGTTTTTCTCAAAGTCTGAGCAGTAAAAGAAAATGCACATGGAAGTAGTGGATTTCCATGCAGTCTTGAAGAAGTAGTGTTGTCCTTCCAATGGTAAGACAGTGCTGACTCTTGACATGCAGACAGGTATTGGTCCACAACAGAGCAAACCCACAGCAGAGTCAGTCGAAGTTTTGAAGAGTATTGGTGGGTAGGTCAAAACAGAGCAGACCCACTGTAGTCCTGGTAGAGATTACGGTATTGGTGGGCCACCAGAGGTGCAGACCCACTGCAGTCCTTGTATAAATAATGGCACTGGTGAGTCAGCAAAAGTGTAGACCCACTGTAGTCCTTGTAGAAATAATGGTATTGGTGGGTCATCAAAGATGCAGACCCACTGTAGTCCTGGTAGAGACGGCCAGCAGCCATCTGTTGCGACTGTGCAGGTGCACAATTACCATAGAAGAGTCTTGCGGACTATATAGCAAGTCCATAAACCACCACTTGTGCCCTCACAAAGTTTTTGAAATGTCCTTAGAACCAGCAATGCTGTTAACCAGTCCCTTGCTGAATTATCAACACACGTCCAAACCTTAACAGTCCCTACTTCTCACATATTGTCCATATACTATGAGCAACAGAAACGCGTGCAGTAAAATGTAACTTACAAGTAACTTAATTTGATGTACTGGCGTCAATTACAATTTGATAACATAAGAATACAATAACAAAGGTACAAAATACATCATTAAAAACATAATAATACAGATATCATTTGTAGTAAAACAGGCTTTACAAAAGAATAGAAATAAACAGATACATCAGTGTTACAGGAATTATGACATAAGTAAATATATAAAATAATGAGAATAGTTTTCGAAACATTAATTTCACACTTGAGCACAGAAACAGAACAGAATTAATAATGTCTAAACATATTTACAAAGTGAATAACATATTATTAATGCAAATTATATTTGAGGATAACAGTATTCCTCATCATAGTGAATGTACCTTAGTACTAGAAAAATTCTACAACATAAATCGTATTAGCAAAAAACATAAAGACAGGAAAAACACAAATATACAAGAGTACACAAAAACATAGCTAAATAATGCAGGGGGAAAGGACTGGGTTTGTTTTCAGTGTAACATTTGGTACTGCAGTATTTTGCAAACAAAACCTTTTTTTCTTGGAGATCTCCCTTCGTTCATCATTATTCCCAAAAAGTCCTATCTATACCTGCTTTCTGTACTTTTTTCGTATAACTTCTCAATGCATTTCTTCCAATTCATCGCAACTCATTCTCTTATATAGTCTACCCCCTCTTAAGCTAACTTAAATCTACTGAGATCAGATATATATATACTAAGGGACGAGGCAATGCAGCAGCACAAAACAATTAATACAAACAGCAATGAAAAAAAATTCAAATTGGCAAAGCAAGCTACAGTAAATCTAAATTACCAAGCAATGCAACATTACAACTAATATGAGCCAATGTGCAGCAACAAGAAAAATAAATCAGTAGTAAAACTAGCTTAACAGAGTAATACAAAGTTAAATTGAGTAGCACTATGCCTGGCAAACAGCAGCAGCAAATGCAATAACTTATATCTGAACATGACATAGCTCAAGCAGAAAAAATATTACATTAAAGACGACAATGCAGACAAGGGAAATGTATATTCACATCTTAATGTCTATGTAATTAAAGTGGTGCACCACAAGAGGTTATTCTACCAAAAAAATTACCAAGTAGTTGAAAAGAAAATTCTGTATGCAATTCCTGTGAAGGGAAATGTCTTTTTATGCTCCTTCGTTTTTTTTAATAGATCATAAAATTATTTACTGGATCTGTAGGCATAAAATATTTATATTAGTACATATATTAAATTTTATTTTAACCAATGCTGCAGTGCAGCTAGAAACTAGATATTAAACAAAATGAGTAAATAAATACATAAAGCAAGCCATATGGCATTTCTCTCAACTAGCAAGACAATAGCCGTGAAATGTTTCTCATCATTTCATTAGGCATTTTAGTAAATACCATAAATTAAAAAATGGCTCTGAGCACTATGGGACTTAACATCTATGGTCATCAGTCCCCTAGAACTTAGAACTACTTAAACCTAACTAACCTAAGGACAGCACACAACACCCAGCCATCACGAGGCAGAGAAAATCCCTGACCCCGCCGGGAATCGAACCCGGGAACCTGGGCGTGGGAAGCAAGAACGCTACCGCACGACCACGAGATGCGGGCATCATAAATTAAGAGCTCCACAGTATAATCATATGTTTTCAAGTTTGAGAGTGTCGTATTTGCGATGCTTTCTACAAAGGAATGTCAATAACGAGGATAATGGCCTCTCTTTTTTTTTCTACCTGTGCCTCTGAAAATGCACACACTAATGGCTTTTTCTCCAGGCGTCTGACACAGCTGGGTGCCCACGACGCATTACGTGCAGGTGGTCACTTAACTTTCTTACGGAAATATTTACGACAGCAGTTTCCGCTACAGTGCCAGTCTCATATAAAAAAATTCCACAGGTTGAGAATTTGCGTTACAAATGTGTAGAAACAAAATCCTATTGATATAACAGTATCCAAAGATTTTCGTCGGTATTGTAATACATTCATGCATTTACATACATTTCATAACTCTTAAAATACGATTCTTGGTTTCCAATAACCTTTTTCAGAAACCAGAGTCCCTAACCACTACTCATTATTCCTTACCTTTTTACACATATACATATTCGTCGACACTTCTTCAATATTTCCTCATAACAGATACGTAGCATAATCAAATAACTCATACAGCATCAGCTTATTAATCATAAACATACCTCAGCAGCATAATACACATCGTCATCGTAATAATAACATCATAACACCTCAGTCAAATCTCAAAAACGTCGTAGCTTTCTGCAATAATTTCAAAACTTAAAGAAAATTCTCTGCTCATTTCAATAGTGTCATCTACCTCAAACGTACTTTAAAAATCATGATCTCATACCAAATACATCATTCAAAGCCCTCATAGTATCACAATGGTTCCGAAAAAATATGAACAGTTCACACAGTACAGACAAAATACAGTTTCATAAGTGTGAAGTTATCCAACTGTGTAATTGTGTAAACATGTGTCACTGATGTAGTAAAAAAAGCTTATCTCTCAGTTAAATGATCAGATAGCTGTGTAATTCTGTGTTGGAGAAATATGGTACCGATGTGTAAAGTTGTATAAGCAAATACCATATTAGCTGGGGCTCCTTGTGCTTGCCACACACATGGTACACAAAGTAAGCGTGTACCCCCCTGAGGATTAATGTAATTATACCCTCAGGTGTTACAGATTACAGCAATGGAATGAAATGTATCACGGAAACCTTTCTTTGTAATTCAAAAATTTTAAAAAATAAATGTTTTAAGTATAAAATTAATCACTCAAATGCGTGTCCTGTAGCGCTAAGTGTGCGTCTTGTTGTAAGATAATTCTGTGAAAGTGTCGTAGTTATCGTCCTCTGTAAGCAAAGTTCTGCTGAAGTCAATGTACTTACCTCATAATAAACGAAGTGAATTGCTTAGCGTATAGATATCTTAGTTATTACGCTTATTGCCGTGATGAATGAAGTACTGTGCTGTAACGTATTGTTGTGCTACGGAAAAGGCTGTCTCATTGTAGCTATACCACAAAAGTTACTACTAAAACATGTTTTACTTTCCAGAATAATACAGAAAAACTGTGCAGATATAAAACAGAAACGCCGCAAAAGCAACATTATATATTGTCACTCATTAGTAGCATCATGATAAAATCGTGTAGCTGTCACATAAACTAACCACTGTGTCATCTGGTATCTCACTGAAAGTACTTTAAATCCAGAATGTATTTTCAAGTAAACCAAAATGTTGCATTAAATCTCATTAGCAGTATATGTTCTAAGTATGTAAGCCTTATAGTCGTTACATAATCGTACAACTAACAAGCAAGAATGTACACACACAATAACACTGTGTCGTCTGTTCACTATAACAATGCACTCGTAAATACTGTCTAAAAATGTTCCCTAGGTTCTAGACTGGATAGTTAACTTCAAAACATTGTTGCATGTTAACAGTTTCTCAGTGTGACAAATTGTACTAGCAGCGTGAAGTGAAAAATTTTACGGCAAAGACTAAGTTAAAAAGCAGATTATCTCTCAATAAACGGTTTTACATCGAAATGTGGTGCAATCCTTTACTCTTCCTAGTACACAGAGTTTCAACTTGAACGCAGTTATCATACGGTATACGTCGGTAAAGAATACTGGAATTTTTCTCAGTGTTAGCGTCTATGTTATTTTTCACCGAGCCAGCCGGCGTACGTGGCTGCTTGAGGTGTGGGTCATTGTCTGTCTCTTTGTTGGCGCGTATCGTTAGGATTAGGGGACCTAACTTCTGCAAATTCTCCTTGTCGAGAGGGCCCTGCCCTGTTTAAATCCCGCCAGTTCTGATGCAATTCAGGTCTGTCGTTACGATCATATCGTCTGTCGTCATGTCGGTAGATTCCATAGTTTCTTTCTTGTCGGTCATGTGGTGGAGAATTTCTCCTGGAATCGTAACTGCGTGGTGGACCGTTGCGTCTGAACTTATTCTGTCTCCCTTGATAACAATTATTTTGGTTCCCATATTGTCTGTTTCTATGGTTGTCTCTGTCACATTCATTACTACGAAAATGCGCTCTTTCTCTGTAACTATTACTCTGCCAGTGGTTGTCATATGGGTGGTGTCTGTTTTGGTCACGATTTACGTTGTAAGAATAGCCTTGTCGTGTCCAGTTATTATTTCTGTCATCGCGGAATTGTGACGGATGTGACCTGTAATTGTTGTGCTCCTGTTTTCGCGTTCCGCGATTGTCAGTGTCAATTTCCAGTTCTTGTAAGAGCCCCTGAAAAGCTTCAATGTCGTCTTTGCAACGTCCTGCCAAAATAATATGTCGCAAATGTTCAGGTAATCTGATTAAGCAAATGCGGATGAGTTCTGAGGGGCTGTATGGGTTTGACAGGTACTGATTCTTGTGCAACATGTCTTCAAAATATTTGAGAAGACTGGAAAATTCAGATTGTTCAAAGTGTTTCATCATCATGATGCTATGTTTTACTCGGTCTTGTGTAGCTTGAGACCAATATGCTGAGAGGAACGCATGGTAAAATTCTCCTTCACTGTGACAATCGTGAATGACCGATCGCATTCTTTCAGCTGGTTCATTCTCTAAGTAGCCACACATAAATTCTAATCTGTGCTCCAGTGAGCATTTGGGAGGAAAACAATGAGAGAATTGATGGAGCCATGCTCGTGGATGAATATCGTTTGCCAGAATTCTTAAATATTTTCAATTTACGTGTAGTAATGAACAGCTTATAGTCAAAATGATCGTGTCGGCGAGTAGCATATCGGACATTGTTACGACGTGTCGGCGGTTCCATCTCAAAACTCGGTGCACCTTGCCAATTTCTTTCATAATTTCCGAAATGCCCTGTGTTATTATTTTGTGGCTTTTCCGTATTTCTAAGTCCCTCTTCCCGTGTTGGAGCGCGAGTGTCCTCTGAAATATGTAATTTTTGTATTACTTGTGCCAACTGGTCTTGTACTTCCCGGATTTCTCTTTTGTGTTGCGTATTAATTTGATTCTGATTTTGTTTGAATTTCTTAATTTGTTCATACTCTTCTGTGTCAGTGTTGGCTACAGGTCTTATGTCATTCAGATCATCATCTACCTTTGTAGATAAGTTAGTGAACTGATCTGAAAGTTCGCCTACTTTATCCGTTAGTGAAATTATTTCCTCTGTGTGTTTTTCTGAACCAAGTTTCAGAGTGTCCATTTGTGTTGGAATCGTATCTACTGTGTCCTTTAAGTTTTCCTGAGTTTTTGCAAGTTGCATAACCGAATCGGTAGATGCAACTGAGTCAATTTTAGCTTGCAAGGTATCGTGATTTACATTAACAATAGTTTGCAGTTCTTTTATGGCTGCTTCGTGATTCTGTAATGCATTTTCATGACGGGAAAAAATTGGCTGGAAATGCTCACAAATTTGTGTTTTTACGTCATGACAGACTTTTTGACATTTCTATTCGATTTTATGTAACTCAGTAGTTAAATCTTCACGTGTTTGTTCAAGTGTGGTGTCGAACTTTTGAAGATTTTGTTCCATTGCGTCTAACTGTTGCTGTGTTTGTCTCTGGTGTTGTTCCATTGTGTCTAACTTTTGAAGATTTTGTTCCATTGTGTGTAACTTTTGAAGCTTTTGCTGTGTTTGTCTCTGATTTTGTTCCATTTGTTGCATTAGCTGTAATAACAATGCATTAACTGTGCATTTGCTCCGGCAACATTTACATTTTGACAAGCAGAACATGTGTCTTGACTTATTTGAGAAAACGGTGAGGACGCAAAACCTGAATCTACAGTATTTGCAAAATTGTGTCCTGTCATTTCGGATTCCTGATGCGAGCTGTTGCCGAGCGATCGATCGATAATGCTTCCCTGTTCACTAATTGTTTCACTGCCTACGCCATTGTTTGCCACCCGCTCCATTTCCCTATGCACAATTACCAAATTACTATGTTGAACATTAGTTAATTCATTACGCGGTGGCGCTAACACACTGCTTTCGTCTTCACTGTCATTTCTCAGTTTACTTTGGAGCCCAGTATTACGTTTTTCGACGCCATTATTGTCACAATATTTCACACGACAACACAGAAAAACACAATTTGAAGAGCAAAAATAAGAGAACACATTAACATAGCACTGAAAATAATATCTAGTTAATTGCAAGCGCAGCTGCGAAATACTTGCTGCAAATCTACATGCATGCCACAACTGTTTTACTGTACAACAATGAAAAACTACAACTACAAAGGAAATTCTCTCTATAATTACGCGCTAGCAATAAACAAAAACTACACTAATTACACAAACTACAAGAAAAAATCAGTAGATTCCAGTGAGGTATCCTCGGCTAAGGGTCGACATATGAAACGTCCCCTTTTGAAAAATTATATATGTGACTGGGCTTAAACTGACACACAATGTTTTTAGCGGAACGCAATCTGACTTTCAATAATCCCTTTAAAAGAATGGCCCTGACTAACATTAACCTATACCTTTCACAAATCACTTACCACACAAAAATCTTCATTACTCGAACTACTGCAACACAGCGAGCGCCACTACTGCCAGCTAAATATAAGATTCAAACTACTGAAGGCACTAACTACTGATAGGCATAGTTAGCAAATGAAAGATTTTGATAGAGAACAAACAATGTATTTACCTTAATAGTCATAATATATATAGCAGTTCATGACATCCAGTCTTACAAATTTCAAAACTCCGCCATCTCTCTCCCCACATCCACCACTGCTGGCGGCTCACCTCCAACTACGCAATGCTATGCGCTGTTCACATCGAGCTGCCCAACACTACAATGGCAGACAACAATGCAAACTAGCCACAGACTGCACACAGCACAGCCAGTGATTTTCATACAGAGCGCTACTTAACGTTGCCAATAAGAAAACATAAACTGCCTATTTACAAGTTTACCTGTCGATCCCCATATGGGGAATATTCAAAGAACATGGCTACAAAGGACAGAGAAGACGAACCACTGAGGTATGATTTTAATGTCCAACCCACGAGAGATGACAGTTGCCAACTTGGACCATAAATTAAATATATTCAGGGCTACTCTCCGTGAACACAAAACTAGAACGCTCAGTCGGATACAGAGAGCTCTCTTGATTAACAGCTATACGCTAAGCAAAATATATCACATCGCAGCAGTGTTACCAGTACCCAAGAATGTAGCGCAAAAGCTTTTAGTTGCAGCGTATTGGTTCATATGGAGCGGAAACATCTTTAAAGTCACCATGCCAACCATAGTGTTAACCCGCCCCGCTGGTGGTTTGGGCGTCAAAGACATCAAGAACCAATGCACTGCCATATATATGGACGGAATTCGCAAAATACTGCAGACACCCCATCCGACAATTACGAAAACGTTATTCAACAGGTTAGCCCGAACAAGCAAAAAAAGCTCCAGTCGATTTTGGCCGCATCAGCGCTCAACTCGACTACGTCCGGACTTACTACCTGGAAATGAGCTATATTCAAGATACTCCATAGCTGCTTAACACCAGAAGGACCTATTACCACCACACGAGAAACCATAGGCAAAACCCAATGGAAGCGAAATATCCAGCGGTCGACTGGAGTAACGTCTGGAAAAAATATTAACACTCCCATCCTCCACTCCAAAGTAGTGTCCACATGGTATAACATTGTAAACGAGAAGGTGAAAAACTGCAAAATATCGAACTGAAGCAGAGTCCGTACTGTGATCATTGCCATACTGTAGATACCTTGGCACACATTCTCATCTGCCGAGACCAATAACACATATGGAACTGGACTAGAAAAAAATCGCAATAATTGCTAGACCTACAGACTCTGCTATAAAACTTAAAGATGTACTTCAACCAGACTGGCATATCTTTCCTGCAACAAAGAACAGTAGCTACACTTGGATTGTCGGTCAGTTAGCGTATTTTGCAGTTACGAATACACATGCGAGTATAGACGAGTACATACAGTATATAATGGAAGAGCACCACAACCTTAAAATGAGTCGGAAATACAAAGCTTTGTTTCAAAAATTCTTACTTCACACTTTGCCATATTTAAGGAGCAATTTTAGGTTATTGCACAAAACTACAGCGAGTCAGTACCAATTTTGCATCATTATAATTAAGCTGGCTTTTTTTTCTTTTTTTCTTTTTTATATTACGGCAAATCAAAGTGCCTCAGGAAAACTAATTTTGCCAGAAGTCGTAATGACAAATAAATAAATATACATAAAACAAATCAGAGGTGTTTGATTTCGTTTTATTCTATTTTACGGGTATTGGACAGTTTGATTTATACAGTTTCTTTATTTAAAACAATGGATAGAGCGTCTGCCATGTAAGCAGGAGATACCGGGTTCGAGTCCCGGTCGGGACACACATTTTCAATTGTCCCCGCCGATGTATATCAACGTCTATCAACAGCATAGGGTCTTGATTTAATTATCATTTCATACTAAGAGAGCTGTATGGTCACCGATGGTATCTGTTCTTTCGGACACGAACAGATACCCTCTTCATGCCTTCAATAATTTGACATCCACAGTTAGTAGAACGCTAAGAAAGTGAGGAAGGAAGGAACCAACGCTCAAAGTTTATAAGACTTTTGCGGTAGCAGCAGGTTTATTCGGGTCTGCGATATAAACCCTCAATAGCGGGGACAGAGGTAGTGTCGAAGGCTCCGAAACCCCATTCCCGGGCAGCTCTGTTACGCTGACCAACAACTGCAGGAAGAGAAACAGACACACGGCAGATACCATTTACAGCTTAAAAACGAAATCTTCGAATATAGTCAAAATCACATATACAGTACAATGAAAGAGCATGACGACTTGCCAGAATCAGTTTGCAAGTACAACTGACTGCTGCTCAGAGTGGGCGCACTACAGTGGAGTTAGGAAGATCAAATCGGAAATTTGTGAGATGATGAGGGTCTAGTGCACAATGGTGGACTATCTTTAGCTGCATTTCTGGTACTATGTTGGATACCGGTTCACACGCTTTGTCTGAACATTTACAAAAATCTATTCCGATAAATTCGAGTGCGGTGTGATACTCTTGCAATAGTTATCCCAAGCAAGGGAGCAAATATCTCAAGCAAAAAAGAGCGGTGATATAGGTGAATCTTTTACGTAGTTTCAAAGTATGTTAAGTCGTCTGCGAAGCTGTCGTGTGTATGTGTGTGTATGGCTTCTTAAAGTTATGCACGTTCGTTGAACTGGGAAAAGGGAATATGTTGGTAAGATACAATTCTTTATTTTGTATGATTCGCTGACAATGGGAGTTTAACGAATGTTTATCAGGAGACTGCAGAGTCTTTCAGCAGGTAATACCAGGACTACTAAATTCAAAGATAGCTATATATTAATTGAAGGCGACTGTAATGACACATTCCTATGCAGAGACATACAATATCTTAAAAGCTGCGCCAAAGATAAATTGAGAGGCATGTTATATTATAATCTTTGTAAAGTTCACATTGGATTCTCTTTTGTTTCATACTCCAAGGAGCTAAGGAACACTTTCGATTGTTTCCTCGTGGAGGATGGACGTAATTTTTGGTGTCTGCGGAAATGCAGCCATATTGTTAGTAATTATGGTTTGTGCGACGAGCAGAGCAAGTTTTATTGTCTTGTGAATAAAAAATAGTGAGAAGTATCGAAGTGTTACGAAAATTATTTAAAGCAACGTAGCATTGTATTCCTTGGTTTCCACCGTCTTCGTGAAGTGAACCGATGCCGACTTAGGAAGATACACACGGTCAACAAAGAGAAGAGCTTCGATGGCGACTGATGAATTAATATTGTGGCAGAAGGACTAATTCTACGTCTAAGGTGAGAACTCTGATTAAATCAACAATGACGTGGAATTTAAAAAATGTAAAATGTTTTTTATTTATTTCGCCACACTGGCGACTGTGACAGGACAGTGCTGGTGGAACAAAGAGTAAGTACTTAATTGTTGTACTACAAATGTACTTGTACTAATTACTGTTTCTCTGTTACATGACGCACATGGAAAATGACGAATAAGGTGAAACAATATTAACTGTATAAACGGATGACACAATAACCAGAAGGAACAAGGACAAGGATTTACAAACCTAACGTTATCGTGAGTGACGCAGCTCAGCCGTAATTAAGGTAGGAAAGCGCAAACGCATGCAGTGGCTGCACCTGGCTTAGCTCCACTTAAAGCAGAACCTTTTCCTTTCCATATTAAAATTCTGGTAGTGTTCGTGGCAACACACAATTACACTTTGATTATTACTTTTTTATGTACAACAATCGCAGAATTAGAAGACGTAGTGCGCCATCTTGTAAATTTCCAACGCGCTACAAATAACAATCGCGAGATATTTTTATTAATTCAACTGCGAGAGAGTTTAAAGATTTAGATTCAGTAAAGTACAGATAAAAACAATATCTTCACAATGGAATCGGAGAATTTTAATTTGACAAATGTTCATGGACACGTCACCGATTCTGACAATAGTGACGTAAATGATGACGCAATTAGTTTTTCAGCACAACATAATGTAGAAGTAAATACAATTCAATTGCACTCCACAGGGTTTAACAATAACGAACCACTTGCAAATGAATCCTTGTACACAGTCGATGAAGCATCGATTACCAGATCAGATGAAAATATTTCGCGTGAAATCAGTGAAACTAGCCCGGTTTCGATTCAATCAGACCGTGACAGAGAAACAATGGCAACAAATAATGTCATAAATACAAACACACAAGCTTCGTCAGTTACGCTTGAGGCACTATATAGTCTGATGTCAAACGTGAGCGAGCAATTATCTGATTTAAAGATCAGTCACAACACAACGAACACAAAACTGGCGAATTTAGAGATCAGTCACAACACAACAAACACAAAACTGGCGAATCTAGAGATCAGTCACAACACAACGAACACAAAACTGGCGAATCTAGAAATCAGCCACAACATGACAAACACAAAATTGTCAAACATGGAAATTGGGTTCCAACAGCAGTTTTCAAGTGTAAACACGCAATTTGAAAACATGCACAGACATTTCGATCAACGCTTAAATAAACTCACCAATGAAATCGATCAAAAGATCGAAGACAAAGTCATTAAAACAGTCAATAGTGTATACAATGTATTAGCAAATGATTTAGAAAAGAAATTCTCAGATCTTACAAACAAACATGAACAGGAACTGTCAGAAATAGTAGAAACACACAATCAAACACAAACCGTACAAAAAGAAATACATGAAAACGTACAAGCTATTCAATTAAATTTAACAAGAGTACAGTCCGCATGTGAAGAAATACCTGACCAAGTTAATAAAGTTAACGAAGAAGTCGGTTTTCTGAAACAGGAGACTCGACGTATCAACGCGGACATTATCAAAATAAATGAAACTTTAGAAAACGGTAATGTAAATGAATCAATAACTGACCGGGAAACAAAACTTTTTGAAAAATTAGGTAATGAAATCAAAGTAGCCGAGGACAGAATACGCAAGGAAATTGCTGGTAGACTGAATGTTTCAAATGACTTGCCTACGTCAAGCAACAGGCAGCGCGACACTTATTCGCCCGTGCCAGATTACGATGTCAATAACGCAGAAGATCACGCGCCCAGTCTGGCGTATGTGCACGCACCGGCACAGGCAAACAATGGCTATTCGCCAAACGCGGTGCTGCAACAGTCAGTAGGCGTGTTGCCTTGCATCTCGACGATTCTAGTCGATGAGAGCCTGTTGAAACATAGACAGTTTCCAGTTTTCTCCACAGAATCCAGAAAAACTCATCCAGTCGTATTTGTAAGAGCATTTAAAAATGTCTTACCAAGAAACTGGACTGAGGCACAGAAGATTAGATATGTAGTAGGCTTCACACAAGGCGACGCACTTTTGTGGGCCACAGACATGGCTGAACAGTGCGTCACCTACGAACAATTTGAACGGGCTTTCTTGGAGAAATATTGGTCTGCTGGGGTCCAAGAAAGACTGCGACGTGAGGTATTCAACCCACAACCGTTCAACCTCAAGAACGGCGGGTTGAGAAAGTATTTCGAAAAGTACTTGAATAAGACGCGCTATTGGAACAATCCAATACCGCACGTAGATGTTCTCAAAATTCTGAAAAACAGACTACCCGCGAACTTACGCGAAAAATTGGTAACCATACCGGAGAACGACCTTGAATACTTTCTTTCCGTGCTTGACTCAATTGATCTAATATACGAAGAAGAGCCGAGCACAAGTAATCGGAATGAATATTCCGGAACAAATCAAAACAACGGTAACGGATATCATTTTAATGGCAGTGGACAAAACCCACACAGTTGGCATCCGTATGCGACAAGGCCAAATAATGGAACCTGGAATTACGGAAATCGGAGGAATTCGGCGCCACAGAGACGTGAAGACCGAAGGTATAGTACAGATTACGGTCCACGCCGGTATGGAAATGATAGAAATCACGTGAATGATTGGTCAGGCCCGCGTGATGAAAGGCGGCACACAAATGAAAATTACAATAGTTACGGTAATAGGAATGACAGACCAAGGAGGAATAGCGACGGCCGGTCGCAAGAAAATGTTGCACGCAGCGGTCCGGAAACTAATTGGCGACAGAATAACCACTCAGTACACTTTGTAGAGGTAACGGACAGTACTGAAGCAACGCCGTTGTAAACAACAATCGGTCGTAATGAGCCCCCACCGGCCGACCGGTTTGACAACAGGGGGCACAAACAAGCACACATTACATCTTGAACAATTATTTTGAAGATATGATCAGGATGCTACCGTAGAAGATGATCTATGTGAAGAAGAGATGAAAGCACCGGACAAGGTAAGTGACCTCGTGCAGGCTGTAATAACAACAAAAAGATAAGAAAGGTTACAGAATTTAACATTGGACAGGAAGTACTATTATGTACCCACCCAAAATCCTCTAAAATTAAGGCATTAAACAAAAAGTGGCAGTTGTTGTATGATGGCCCTTTCATTATAATAGACAAACCTCACCCAGGGCGCAGTGGTAAGACACTGGACTCGCATTCGGGAGGACGACGGTTCAATCCCGCGTCCGGCCATCCTGATTTAGGTTTTCCGTGATTTCCCTCAATCACTCCAGGCAAATGCCGGGATGGTTCCTCTGAAAGGGCACGGCCGACTTCCTTCCCCATCCTTCCCTAATCCGATGAGACCGATGACCACGCTGTCTGGTCTCCTTCCCCAAAACCAACCAACCAACCTCACCCAGGATGTTATCTGTTAGGTAACACACGAACGGGCAAGGTGAAAGGGTTATACCCCCACAAGGATATCAAGGAATTTTTTCATTAAAGGTTATATGTTATTTTAGCAAAATTGAAATTACACAACCTTGGATCACACAGTAAAATTGCTGTAATTAACCTAAGAAACTTGCGAACAACTGGGGGCATATGCCAGCTTAAAAACGCATATTTAACCAAACCTAATGAAACATGTGTTACTGTGAGTCTTAACACTATAAAATAAACCATACGGTACTTTTGTAGTCTAACTCAGTTATTTTAGAGAGGGGAACAAAGACAAATTAGCGCGAAGGTCAGAGTTTGTTCGCTTGAGACGAGCAACAAACCACACGTCGAAGTTGCAATCCAACGCTCAGCAATGAGCACGGGATAGCTTCATGTCAAGACGAGGTCATTGGCCGCGCTGTAGGCAGCGAGCCGGGGAGAAATCTTCCCCCCTTCCCTGTCCGATCAGCTGAGCGTATACAAAGCGCGAAGGCGCATGCGCAGTCGAGTCCAGACGACACGTGACTCATATTACACGATGGCGGCTATCACGAATAATGTTCACCAACAATGCAGAGTTTTCCCCGCGCCTACAGTCCAGTCGTGGTACGTAAGCGCGCATGCGCGGAACGTTTAAAAGTTGTGAGACCATGCTTACTATGAGACACAGAGACGAAATCCATTCAAAAACAAGAAAGAAAACGGTACACAAGTCTTGTAAATAGAAGCTTAGAAAATTTAATTATAAGCTGGTATTACGTAATAAAAGTGAACATCCAAGTACATACTGGTCATGGACGGTATTGTAATATAATATTATACTGAGTAAAATCTTAGCTTGTACGGAAGGAGAAAGAAAATAGAAAAAAAATAAATAAATAAATAAAAAATGCAGATATATAACCGGAAGAAAGGCTATGTACACGAGAACAACACACAATTACATATAGGGAAAAAGCAGCAAAGAGGAAAGAAAAGAGATAACGCATACATTTACATTACACAGTAGCTAGCGATTTTCAGAATGAACAACAAGGTAAACGTGGGAATTTTTGTGACTAAGGAAAAGAATGACAAGCTTTAAAATAGGAAAATAATAAACAGATCTATGCAGCGTGAGTAATGAACTGAATCGCTCTCAAAACAAATACCTAGGATTTATAGAGAGAGAAACACATTAACGTTAGGAAACACCTAAAGCACTCAGCAAACAACTTTGTAGAATATATAAGCTGTACACGAGGTTACATGTACGAAAGCTAAAGTGTAAAGGAGGAAAATATGGAATGATTGCGCATTAATGGACCGTAAGGCAGTTATGTATGTAAGAAGAAATATTTAGTTGTAAGTATCATTAGTATAAGGGACGATGCTCAGCACACCCTGAATTATTTTGGAATATTGAGGGAATGGTGCAGGGTACCGAAAAAGGGCCCCACCAGCAAAGTGTATATTGTACTGGTAGATGTTTTTTGTGGGTATAAACGTATGTATGAATGTGTGAAAGGCGAAAGAAGCTCTGTACATGTACGGAACCTAAACAACATAGAAGTTTTAAGGAACATTAAACTCTAAGACAACCTCGTATAAACATGTATACCTAACGTCAAGAAATAACTTAATTAAAACCGTAAGACTCTACGAGTTTACGAGAAAATACGAAAAACCTGATACCCAGTGCAACATTAGCGATTCTTCACTCATATATGCAGAAGGAAGGTATGAATTACTTTACACACTTGAAATATGAAATGATAAATCATGTCAAAATTATGTCTTTCATACATATAAATATTAACAGTCACAAAGAATGAAAATGATATCGCCGCTATACGAGAAACAGGTAAGTAGCGTGATCGACGACCTGTAAGCAAAGGAATCGTCTATAAAATGAATTATGAACAGAAAACGTCATACAGAATATCATGCCGCACTGAAGCTATGAAAGTCTGATTATTCGTGTACATAGATTTTCATGACAACCGATGCATTAAAATGTCTGTATTTTTTCTCCCATGATAACACAAGACGCCTATAAGCGCACTTTAATTGAAGATGATCCACGCACACAAGGGCGGGCCGCTATTATGAAACACTGTACATATTAATAGTAGTTACACCCTGAACTTCAAAATCTTATGCTTATATGTCCATGTTAAGATAGGAAGTTTTATTAGGGGTAATGATTTACAAGCACACCAGAACGTGCTTAAGCACAAAACACTGTACATATTAGGTTATGCTGCATATAAATGATTATTTCGTGCATTTTCAGATTTTATAGGTAAAAACCGTAGCATACACGTAGTCGTTGCCATTACCCTAAGGTAGAAAATTCCCTTCCCGAGCTGTAGTGGGGCGGCTACAGGTGTATTCTCTGCATGCTGATGCATGTCGTTGCGTATGAAGAATACGTAACGAAGGTAAACCTTAACATATACTCGAGTTCAAGAAGGAAAACAAAAGACTTGTTCCTTCTAACTGATTAATGGAAAAATGTGTGTGTGTCAGTAAAATCCAAGACGAAGAAGCCACTTCGAGTGGTCAAAAATTTTTCAATTTTCGTCGATAGTTTTTTCCTGTAATTAATGTAACCAATGTATTGTATGTGTTATTTGTTATTCAATTGTATGTGATGTATTTTGTATTTCATGCCAAGTCCCGTGACTTACAATTTTGTGAATACTTATGTACATTGACCAGAAGTATTGAGGGAAATGAATCTCGGTACAATAGGTAAAAGGGGTTAATGCGAAGAAAAAAGTGAAGTGAAAAGAAAGTCTCGATCGCAATATTCGCGGTTAAAGTGGTGTGTGTAGAAATTAAAATTGTGCAAAGTAGTGCTACATTGCAAGTGTCAGCGAGCCTAAGCAAGTGACATCGAAAATTGAAGTTTGTATCGTCAAACGACCCATGGCGTCACAATAAGAAAGGAAAATGCCAAACAAGTTTGACATGGTACGTTTCTTACCAGGAGCTGCATCGACGGGATCGTCCTCCGCCTCGCACATAGTGTGGTGTGTTCTTCGGGGCACATATTCCAATGTACCTCATCGTATCCAGTCTAAGTACTGGAAGGAACTACAAAAAGCACACGCATACTGAGGTTCGGAAGTCTCGACGGTACCCGCACGTCGGTGTATATTCAGTGCACTGGCGCGCGCATTCAACCAACGTCGCCTGCTATCGGACGACCAAACAATCAGGCGCACGTATCACACGCCCATATTCAACCATATTCAACACTGCGGATAGCGAACAAAGCTCGTCGTCCCAGAATAAATACAGAAAGCAAGACAAGGACTTAATTTTCACCGCTGATGAGGAAGGAAACATTTGTATGTAACGTTGTATTAATCGTATATTTTATTGTACAAACTTTACTACATGATGTCATTTTCTCAGTATTAACCAGAACTTTGTATATTAGGATTAAGGTTTGTAAATATTAGCGTAAGTATACCAAAAAACTGACACACACTCAGAAATACCAAAGAATTCACAGTGCCATGAAAATGAGAAAAAAAAAGAAGTTTGTAAATAAACGACCCCCAAACCTATCAATTGCAAGGTCGACTACTGTATCCTGTCAATCAAATAAAATTTTCTAGTGACAGTATACAGTAGGGGGGCAGTTGTAATGACACATTCCTATGCAGAGACATACAATATCTTAAAAGCTGCGCCAAAGATAAATTGAGAGGCATGTTATATTATAATCTTTGTAAAGTTCACATTGGATTCTCTTTTGTTTCATACTCCAAGGAGCTAAGGAACACTTTCGATTGTTGCCTCGTGGAGGATGGACGTAATTTTTGGTGTCTGCGGAAATGCAGCCATATTGTTAGTAATTATGGTTTGTGCGACGAGCAGAGCAAGTTTTATTGTCTTGTGAATAAAAATAGTGAGAAGTATCGAAGTGTTACGAAAATTATTTAAAGCAACGTAGCATTGTATTCCTTGGTTTCCACCGTCTTCGTGAAGTGAACCGATGCCGACTTAGGAAGATACACACGGTCAACAAAGAGAAGAGCTTCGATGGCGACTGATGAATTAATATTGTGGCAGAAGGACTAATTCTACGTCTAAGGTGAGAACTCTGATTAAATCAACAATGACGTGGAATTCAAAAAATAAAATGTTTTTTATTTATTTCGCCACACAACCCATGTGAAAAAGTCCCATAGATGGAAACCCAGATGAAAATATCGAGAAATTTGATAATAAGACAATCGGTGATTTGTATAAAGAAGTCAGAAGACGATTTTCCTTAATACTGTTTGGCCTTCTGGTGTAATAGGAGAAACAAAAATGTAGGTTAATTTATTAGTTGGTAACTGGTGAGTTCTAGGCAAGTATACTAACTATAGCCTATGTGTAAACGTACAAATAACACACTGCAGTTACCTATGAAAGTGGGTTATAGAGATTTGAACAAATTGATGAGACATCAACTCTGCTCTAGAGAATTGTTGCATTCTGACGTTTGTGACTGGACTTAGAGCAGAATCTTACGTATACTCGTTGTAAAAATGATGATAGTATGCGATTATCTTATATGGGACCTCCTGAAACCAACTATTGAATTAATCAAAGAACAGCCTTTCACGTCTGACGTGGAAAGTTGCCTCGTTGTCGTCGTACGTTCAATGCTCGTGATTATTTTATCCATAGAAAGAGTTAAATTCTGTTACTTAAAAAAACTATGCCCCATTTAACCGTATTTGGCAGCGAATGAAAGCACTAGTATAATAATATAACATTGCTATCAAATATAGAACGGCTGAAAGAAAGGGGAAACTACAGCCGTAATTTTTCCCGAGGGCATGCAGATTTACTGTATGATTAAATGATGATGGCGTCCTCTTGGGTAAAATATTCCGGAGGTAAAACAGACCCCTATTCGGATCTCCGGGCGGGGATTACTCAAGAGGACGTTGTTATCAGGAGAAAGAAAACTGGCGTTCTACGGATCGGAGCGTGGAATGTCAGATCCCTTAATCGGGCAGGTAGGTTAGAAAATTTAAAAAGGGAAATGGGTAGGTTGAAGTTAGATATAGTGGGAATTAGTGCAGTTCGGTGGCAGGAGGAACAAGACTTTTCGTCAGGTGAATACAGGGTTATAAATACAAAATCAAATAGGGGTAATGAAGGAGCAGGTTTAATAATGAGTAAAAAAATAGGAGTACGTGTAAGCTACTTCAAACAGCATAGTGAACGCATTATTGTGGCCAAGATAGACACGAAGCCCACACCTACTACAGTAGTACAAATCTATATGCCAACTAGCTCTGCAGATGACGAAGAAATTGATGAAATGTATGATGAGATAAAGGAAATTATTCAGGTAGTGAAGGGAGACGAAAATTTAATAGTCATAGGTGACTGGAATTCAAGAGTAGGAAAAGGGAGAGAAGGAAACATAGTAGGTCAATATGGATTGGGGCTAAGAAATGAAAGAGGAAGCCGCCTGGTAGAATTTTGCGCAGAGCATAACTTAATCATAGCTAACACTTGGTTTAAGAATAATGAAAGAATGTTGTATACATGGAAGAACCCGGGAATACTAAAAGGTATCAGATAGATTATATAATGGTAAGACAGAGATTTAGGAACCAGGTTAAAAATTGTAAGACATTTCCAGGGGCAGATGTGGACTCTGACCACAATCTATTGGTTACGAACTTTAGATTAAAACTGAAGAGACTTCAAAAAAGTCGAAAATTGAGGAGATTGAACCTGGATAAACTGAAAGAACCAGAGGTTGTAGAGAGCTTCAGGGATAGCATTAGGGAACAATTGACAGGAATAGGAGAAAGAAATACAGTAGAAGAAGAATGGGTAGCTTTGAGGGATGAAATAGTGAAGGCAGCAGAGAATCAAATAGGTAAAAAGACGAGGGCTAGTAGAAACCCTTGGCTAACAGAAGAAATATTGAATTTAACTGATGAAAGGAGAAAATATAAAAATGCAGTAAATGAAGCTGGCAAAAAGGAATACAAACGTTTCAAAAATGATATCGACAGAAAGTGCAAAATGGCTAAGCAGGGATGGCTACAGGACAAATGTAAGGATGTAGAGGCCTATCTCCCTAGGGGTAAGATAGATACTGCCTACAGGAAAATTAAAGACACCTTTGGAGAAAGGAGAACCACTTGCATGAATATCAAGAGCTTTGATGGAAACCCAGTTCCAAGCAAAGAAGGGAAAGCAGAAAGGTAGAAGGAGTATATAGAGGGTCTATACAAGGGTGATGTACTTGAGGACAATATTATGGAAATGGAAGAGGATGTAGATGAAGATGAAATGGGAGATACGATAATGCGTGAAGAGTTTGACAGAGCACTGAAAGACCTGTGTCAAAGCAAGGCCCCGGGAGTAGACAACATTCCATTAGAGCTACTGACGGCCTTGGGAGAGCCAGTCCTGACAAAACTCTACCATCTGGTGAGCAAGATGTATGAGACAGGCGAAATACCCTCAGACTTCAAGAAGAATATAATAATCCCAATCCCACAGAAAGGAGGTGTTGACAGATGTGAAAATTACCGAACTATCAGTTTAATAAGTCACAGCTGCAAAATAGTAACGCGAATTCTTTACAGACGAATGGAAAAAATGATAGAAGCCGACCTCGGGGAAGATCAGTTTGGAATCCGTAGAAATGTTGGAACACGTGAGGCAGTACTGACCCTACGACTTATCTTAGAAAATAGATTAAGGAAAGGCAAACCTACATTTATAGCATTTGTAGACTTAGAGAAAGCTTTTGACAATGTTGACTGGAATACTCTCTTTCAAATTCTAAAGGTGGCAGGGGTAAAATACAGAGAGCGAAAGGCTATCTACAATTTGTACAGAAAGCAGGTGGCAGTTATAAGAGTCGAGGGGTATGAAAGGGAAGCAGTGGTTGGGAAGGCAGAGAGACAGGGTTGTAGCCTATCCCCGATGTTATTGAATTTGTACATTGAGCAAGCAATAAAGGAAACAAAAGAAAAGTTTGGAGTAGGTATTAAAATCCATGGAGAAGAAATAAAAACTCTGATTTTGGCCGACGACATTGTAATCCTGTCAGAGACAGCAAAGAACTTGTAAGAGCAGTTGAAAGGAATGGACAGTGTCTTGAAAGGAGGATATAAGATGAACATCAACAAAAGCAAAACGAGGATAATGGAATGTAGTCAAATTAAATCGGGTGATGCTGAGGGAATTAGATTAGGAAATCACTTAAAGTAGTAAAAGAGTTCTGCTATTTGGGGTGAAAAATAACTGGTGATGGTTGAAGTAGAGAGGACATAAGATGTAGACTGGCAATGGAAAGGAAAGCATTCCTGAAGAAGAGAAACTTGTTAACATCAAGTATAGATTTAAGTGTCAGGAAGTCGTTTCTGTAAGTATTTTTATGGAATGTAGCCATGTATGGAAGTGAAACATTGACGATAAATAGTTTAGACAAGAAGAGAATAGAAGCTTTCGAAACGTGGTGCTACATAAGAATGCTGAAGATTAGATGGGTAGATCGCATAACTAATGAGGAGGTATTGAATAGAATTGGGGAGAAGAGGAGTTTGTGGTACAACTTGACTAGAGGGAGGTATCGGTTGGTAGTACACGTTCTGAGACATCGAGGGATCACCAATTTAGTATTGGAGGGCAGCATGGAGGGTAAAAATCGTAGAGGGAGACCAAGAGATGAATACACTAAGCAGATTCAGAAGGATGTAGGCTGCAGTAGGTACTGGGAGATGAAGAAGCTTGCACAGATTAGAGTAGCATGGAGAGCTGCATCAAACCAGTCTCAGGACTGAAGACCACAACAACAACACAACAATCATATATAGTGATTTCCTTCACAATGGAAGTGGAAACCACATGCAAGCTTCATATTCTTGCCCGTTGCAATATTTAGGGAAACTTTAACCGGGCTGTCTACATAGATCGTCCCCCGCCCATTACAACAATAAGTGTCTCGGCGTCCCACATTCAAACTGCTAAATGCCTGCGCCCATTTGGTCGTAATAAGTAACCTTATTTCTACAGCTTCAATAGCTCTTGAAATATTTCTGTTTTAGAGAATCCCTCCGAAAATTGCAATAAGAAAGATCTTATAATTGCAGAAAGCCACAAATGCGTGGCGGCAAGACGGCCTTGTGAAAACTGATCAGTAACGATGGACACTATGTCTACCAGTGATCTGCAAACACTTACATCCACCGTTCCACGCGTAGGCCATATGTTATAACTCGGAATCCACAACAGCTGCAGAACGGCGCCCCCATCTGCCAGTATTTGTGTGCGAACGGGGCAGTGGCACACCTCTACATCATGGTAGGGAGCCGTGCGACCTCGTGCTACCGCAGTGTGACACGGTGCGGGGTGCGAGCATCCTTACCTTATTCATGAAGTGCCTCACATCTGAAAGGCATGTGGCTGCGCCCTTTTACAACGCTTTCAGTGCGACTTGCCAAGTCCCTCTGCTCCTCTCCCTTTACTATCACCATGTCACTCTGTTCGTATGCTCTCTCTTTCTCTCTCTCTCTCTCTCTCTATGTCTCTGTCTCTCTCTCTGTCTGTTCCCTATATTATGCACTGAAACACCAGCTGTCTTTCTCTTTTCATTCTCAAGCACGCACGTACTCTCTCTCTCTCTCTCTCTCTCTCTCTCTCTCTCTCTCTCACACACACACACACACACACACACACACACACGACATACCTAAATGCTTTTTAGAATACAAAATATGCATTAGTGTAGCTGCATATTAAGTGTTTTCTTATTATCTGCTTCCGGTATATTTCCAACATGTAGGGACCAAATACAGAGACAGGTGAATAGTAATACATTACATAAAAATGTGTAAAAAAATAAATACCGCACAGAATTACTAATTGGAATCGACAGGGTGATTGCAGAAGAAGTTTGTATCAGTGAGTGTTAAAGAAGAATGAGAAACAAATTACCAGCGACGTAATACACCTTTGGTGAAGGCAATAAAAACGACATAAAACCGAAACAGGCAAATGTGAGAGATAGACTGGTATTTGGATATAAATACGGTGTCCCATCCAACCTTGCCACGCGATGTATTTCCGAAGCGAAACAAGACGTGAAAAACGCAATTAGTTAGGAATGCATCTTTGTCAGAGGCTCACACATTTGCCGGCCGGTGTGGCCGAGCTTTTCTAGGCGCTTGAGTCTGGAACCGCGCACAGGTTCGAATCCTGCCTCGGGCATGGATGTGTGTGATGTCCTTAGGTTAGTTAGGTTTAAGTAGTTCCAAGTTCTAGGGGCCTGATGACCTCAGTTGTTAAGTCCCATAGTGCTCAGAGCCATTTGCTCACACAGCTGGTGGGAATGCACAAGCCCTTCAAGTAACCAAACATCACTTTCAATTCAAAGTTACATTCGTTTACATGGCAGATTTATGTTTTTGCTACCTAAATGGAAACTAGAAGTATAATTAGTGATGGCTGATCTTTTTTGATTGCTGGAGACCATATATGTTCTGAAATACTTAGACTTTCAAATAATGGAAACGGAGCTACAGTTTCTGCCCAATGCTTTAACGTCGTAATGCGCCTTGCCCTCACTGTCCTGAAGCCTGCTATAGGCAACCCCTGCTCTGCGCATTACGGCAGAAACTGTGGCCGTTAGCATCCTTTAAAGTCTGCGTATTCCAGAAGGTATGACGTTTAGAACAGTGAAAGTCTGTCGACACTAACTGTACCTGTAGCTTTCACTTCCGTAGAAAGAACATACATGTGCCACGTTAGAAAAAAAATTATCTTTCGTTTTTCTAACACTTTCTACAAGCACAGTTATTATACCTTGACCACATGTTAGAGGCTTTAGGATGCATTATGGTGAGTCACCGACAAAAGGTAAGTTGATATACATTACAGCATCTCACAGTGGCACTATGCAAGTACTGATTCTGGCTAGGGCCTTGAGAAGAGACACAAACTATGGGCGTGAAGAGGAAGTGAAAGAATCGTTCGGAGAATATATGAATAGGGTACAAACAGTAGCCCGGGCGTCGTATCTTTCAGATACAAAGGTAGAGATACTAGAGGACATCATTTAAAGAAACAATCCCACGTTTCGTGATTTCGAGGAATTAGCCTATGAAATCGATGGAATTGGATACGTTTACCAGAATAAGGGGCCAGAACGCGAGGAACCAATGTGCATATATAGGGAACGGTTTGAGGGTTGATGAGGTGACGCCAGTGATTGTTTCCTTCGTGCCGCCACAGAGCACTTTAGTGCGACGGTCCACAGAGAAGGGCGGATACCAGAATGAGTAAATGACAGTTTCATAATGGCGCGATTAGTACTGCTAGCTCAATCACTGCCGAAGGTGATACCATGGTCATGTTTCCATATACTTGAAACGTGACCCCCTTTCATTTTTTGCGAGATCAATAATGTGATTGTGTGTCTTGTTTGTAAGCGGTTGTTTTTGCTCCTTGTATAAATGAGTTACTTTTGCACGACTGATCTTACAGTGTCCTACTCCATGATGGGTGAAGGGGATGGTGAAGAATTTCAGCGTTCAAATTGATTGGGCGGTGGAACACGCGAGATGTAGGAAGGAGAGTGTGGTAAGTGCTTCGATTCCAACACCGGTCGACTACAGGCAGCCGCGATGAGGCACAGGTGTTGGAAATCGTCCAGTGAAACTGGGTTACCAGCTTGGAGGGCGAATACCGTCTCCTGGAGAGACGAAGCGCGAAACGTGTGACGGAGCCGTGAGGCAGCCTGGCGGACGGCCAGCTGAGGTTGATAGGCGTTTGCTGTCAACGTGGCTCACCGTTGTGACTGGAGCAGCGGAAGGTGCCCGACTTCGTGGATCCAAGGAATACAGCCAAGCTGGGAATGAAGAACTGGTTGTGTGCGGTGTGCTGTTGGACTTGAAGAGGAGTAAAGGCCTCTTGTGATAAGTGCAGGTTGTAGTGAAAACATGCGAGTCACGACTGGCCAGTTAAGTGATCTATTCAATAAACTTTTTCTGAGTTTGTGATGGCATTGCCAACATATATAAAACTACCAACGTTTCGGTCTCTTTCGCAAGTGGCCTTCTTCAGGGTGTTTTTGTTTACTAGTGCATGACGAAACTTTGTTTCTTATATACCTGCAACCATGTCTCGTATTAATTCTGATAGGCTATTGGGGATGAAGGGGAGGTATGTTAGAAGTCTTTATTGGTCTTTTTATTATTTATTTTCATTGGTGAAAACCCGAGTTTTTGATTGGTGTTTCCATTACTCCTTGTGATTAGTGGAAATCGGTGAATGGAAAATCAGGCGGCAGCTGTGACGTGGCGTTGTTTTCCTACTCTCTATTGATTAGTCAGTGAAATCTACTGGTTAGTCGACGCTAGTTCTAGTGTTCAGCTGAAGGTGAACCAGCTGAAAGAAGTCTGCCTGGTAAAAATCAAATTGTCATTTGTTGTTGCATTTCATTGCTTTATCGTTCTGACATGCTGTGTACAGCAGAGTGTACAGATAATGGGCTCCACTGTCAATTTTACCTCTCCTGTTTGTTTGTTTAGTGTTAAGCAAAGCGTCGGCTTTCCATAGGTGTATCTGGATTTTGATATTGGTGTGAGATCTGGTGTTGAGTGTCTGGTATTCTTTCACCTGTTCATTGTCGTTTGTGTATCTCAATTCATGACCCCGTATGTATGCTGAATGAATGCTGAATGAACTTGTGAAAATTCATAAGTCACTCTTTAGCAATTATTAATCCAGGAATCTTCTGACCTAAATCTGTAGCATGCGGATACAACATTCGTAAAATCTCTATGTCTCGTAAATCGAACACGTCCTTCTGTTCATTCAATAATAGCAAGTAATACGCCGTTTGCGAAAACGAATCGAAGAGAAACTCGTTACTTTCAAATACATAACACATGATGTGGCAAACTGGCATACTGTTTGTCTCACTGTCCATTCTCGTCTCTTGTACCACACCTAGATTCATTGTATTACCTGGCACTGCTTCAGCTGACAAAAATCGCTTAACATCGGTTACACTTGAGAAACCTGGACCTGCAATCCTTTTAAATACTCCATTGTTTACTCCTTCCTTACTGAAGAACTACAAATCACTCAGCTCAGTCTTTTTGTGAACTGAATACCGTAGCATGGAAAGTAGCATGGAACCTTTTAAACTCGGCATGGGGGGGGGGGGGGGGACTCTACTTCAGCGAGGGCTAACTGGGTGGTGGCAAACTAATTACTCAATTCGTGCTGTTCCATTAATGTCAACCACAGTGGATTCCTCATATCCTGGCGAAGTTGTTGGATTAATTTGGATACTGTATCCTCAGAAGTCTGTCTGTGAATCGCACCCTCATCACTTCTCAATCAGCCAGACCTGGAGTGTACCTAACTTCCTTTGCTGCAACACATAACAACAAATCATAAGGGCGCAAAACTAAAATACCATTACTGTAATACTACTCCTAAGGTCACTACAACAACAGCTGGAAACCGCCTTAACCGTCAGCTGCATTGCAGGACTTAATACGAGTGGCAAATGGCTGGGGTTTTGCTAGGCACACTTTCTTCAGCTAGTACACTTCTAGTTGAATACACTACACCCAACAGCAGTCTCTTGTGTTTCACCTACTAGTCAATGGGCCACTTAAGGGGCTCCGGAAAGGCTCAAAATCATGAAAAGTTCAATTTTTACTTTTTTGCGTTTTCTGAATCTGCAGACTATTACCTTTTAATAGATATATAATTTATTCAATTCCGAAGACTACAACTATTTTTAAATTTTTTTTGAAATGTGTTCTACATGGGCGTGACCCACTGTGGCGCTGTTAAACTGCTGTCAAATGGTGTTACAGGGTGTTTCAAAAATGACCGGTATATTTGACACGGCAATAAAAACTAAACGAGCAGCGATAGAAATACACCGTTTGTTGCAATATGCTTGGGACAACAGTACATTTTCAGGCGGACAAACTTTCGAAATTACAGTAGTTACAATTTTCAACAACAGATGGCGCTGCAAGTGATGTGAAAGATATAGAAGACAACGCAGTCTGTGGGTGCGCCATTCTGTACGTCGTCTTTCTGCTGTAAGCGTGTGCTGTTCACAACGTGCAAGTGTTCTGTAGACAACATGGTTTATTCCTTAGAACAGAGTATTTTCCTGGTGTTGGAATTCCACCGCCTAGAACACAGTGTTGTTGCAACAAGACGTAGTTTAATGTAACCAAAGGACCGAAAAGCGATACAATAAAGGATCTGTTTGAAAAATTTCAACGGACTGGGAACGTGACGGATGAACGTGCTGGAAAGGTAGGGCGACCGCGTACGGTAACCACAGAGGGCAACGCGCAGCTAGTGCAGCAGGTGATCCAACAGCGGCCTCGGGTTTCCGTTCGTCGTGTTGCAGCTGCGGTCCAAATGACGCCAACGTCCACGTATCGTCTCATGCGCCAGAGTTTACACCTCTATCCATACAAAATTCAAACGCGGCAACCCCTCAGCGCCGCTACCATTGCTGCACGAGAGACATTCGCTAACGATATAGTGCACAGGATTGATGACGGCGATATGCATGTGGGCAGCATTTGGTTTACTGACGAAGCTTATTTTTACCTGGACGGCTTCGTCAATAAAGAGAACTGGCGCATATGGGGAACCGAAAAGCCCCATGTTGCAGTCCCATCGTCCCTGCATCCTCAAAAAGTACTGGTCTGGGCCGCCATTTCTTCCAAAGGAATCATTGGCCCATTTTTCAGATCCGAAACGATTACTGCATCACGCTATCTGGACATTCTTCGTGAATTTGTGGCGGTACAAACTGCCTTAGACGACACTGCGAACACCTCGTGGTTTATGCAAGATGGTGCCCGGCCACATCGCACGGCCGACGTCTTTAATATCCTGAATGAATATTTCGATGATCGTGTGATTGCTTTGGGCTATCCGAAACATACAGGAGGCGGCGTGGATTGGCCTCCCTATTCGCCAGACATGAACCCCTGTGACTTCTTTCTGTGGGGACACTTGAAAGACCAGGTGTACCGCCAGAATCCAGAAACAATTGAACAGCTGAAGCAGTACATCTCATCTGCATGTGAAGCCATTCCGCCAGACACGTTGTCAAAGGTTTCGGGTAATTTCATTCAGAGACTACGCCATATTATTGCTACGCATGGTGGATATGTGGAAAATATCGTACTATAGAGTTTCCCAGACCGCAGCGCCATCTGTTGTTGAAAATTGTAACTACTGTAATTTAGAAAGTTTGTCTGCCTGAAAATGTACTGTTGTCCCAAGCATATTGCAACAAACGGTGTATTTCTATCGCTGCTCGTTTAGTTTTTATTGCCGTTTCAAATATACCGGTCATTTTTGAAACACCCTGTATTATTAACGTCCGTGTTCATCAGGTACATTTTAGTGATGTGAGATAAAGTATGTGTTGTGGCTAACCTGTGATGGTTCAATATATATCGCTGGTGTGATTGTCGATTGTTTCATGTTTATTTACTCTGTCGTTATCTCGAAAATATTCGTAATTAATTCTGTTTCTTGAGTCTCTGTTTTGTTGAAGTATAATAATGAGTAAAAGTAAAGTTATTAGAAATCCTCTGAAGGCTTTTAAGAAAAGGAGAAATGTTGGAAAGCCAAAGGTATGTTTTATTACTGTAAACAATAAATACGATGAAAATCCACAACATAGCTTGTGTCCCAAAGAAGAAGACAGTTGGTGTAAATATAACAAAGGATTGCTAACTGGTGAAGTGTACACTCATAAGCATAGTCTGCCTCATGCAATAATGGAGGTGATAAAACCTATTTTCAGAGACTTAGCAGCACCTGAACTGTTGAAAAAGTGTATTCACGGAAAAACTCAAAACCCCAATGAAAGTGTAAATAGTGTTATATGGTCGAGAATCCCCAAGACTGTATTTGTTGGAATAGAAACACTTCACTTTGGTGTGTATAATGCTGTTGCGACTTTCAATGATGGCAACATTGTAAGGTGCAAGGTATTTAGAAATATGGGAATGAAGATAGGTTCTAACATGGTACGAGCGATGCTTGCTTTAGACAAGGAACGCCTTCGGGCTGCAGACAGGGCTGTAAAGAGTCTAGAAATACAAGCAAGAGTAAACAGGAGGAGGAACAAGATGAAGCTGGAAGAGGAGTTTGCAGAGGATGAAGCTAATCCATCCTATGGACCTGGAATGCACTAAAAAGTTAATCCAATCTTTGTCGCTCGATTCCCAAAACTTTTATTTTCTCATACTACACTCCTGGAAATGGAAAAAAGAACACATTGACACCGGTGTGTCAGACCCACCATACTTGCTCCGGACACTGCGAGAGGTCTGTACAAGCAATGATCACACGCACGGCACAGCGGACACACCAGGAACCGCGGTGTTGGCCGTCGAATGGCGCTAGCTGCGCAGCATTTGTGCACCGCCGCCGTCAGTGTCAGCCAGTTTGCCGTTGCATACGGAGCTCCATCGCAGTCTTTAACACTGGTAGCATGCCGCGACAGCGTGGACGTGAACCGTATGTGCAGTTGACGGACTTTGAGCGAGGGTGTATAGTGGGCATGCGGGAGGCCGGGTGGACGTACCGCCGAATTGCTCAACACGTGGGGCGTGAGGTCTCCACAGTACATCGATGTTGTCGCCAGTGGTCGGCGGAAGGTGCACGTGCCCGTCGACCTGGGACCGGACCGCAGCGACGCACGGATGCACGCCAAGACCGTAGGATCCTACGCAGTGCCGTAGGGGACCGCACCGCCACTTCCCAGCAAATTAGGGACACTGTTGCTCCTGGGGTATCGGCGAGGACCATTCGCAACCGTCTCCATGAAGCTGGACTACGGTCCCGCACACCGTTAGGCCGTCTTCCGCTCACGCCCCAACATCGTGCAGCCCGCCTCCAGTGGTGTCGCGACAGGCGTGAATGGAGGGACGAATGGAGACGTGTCGTCTTCAGCGATGAGAGTCGCTTCTGCCTTGGTGCCAATGATGGTCGTATGCGTGTTTGGCGCCGTGCAGGTGAGCGCCACAATCAGGACTGCATACGACCGAGGCACACAGGGCCAACACCCGGCATCATGGTGTGGGGAGCGATCTCCTACACTGGCCGTACACCACTGGTGATCGTCGAGGGGACACTGAATAGTGCACGGTACATCCAAACCGTCATCGAACCCATCGTTCTACCATTCCTAGACCGGCAAGGGAACTTGCTGTTCCAACAGGACAATGCACGTCCGCATGTATCCCGTGCCACCCAACGTGCTCTAGAAGGTGTAAGTCAACTACCCTGGCCAGCAAGATCTCCGGATCTGTCCCCCATTGAGCATGTTTGGGACTGGATGAAGCGTCGCCTCACGCGGTCTGCACGTCCAGCACGAACGCTGGTCCAACTGAGGCGCCAGGTGGAAATGGCATGGCAAGCCGTTCCACAGGACTACATCCAGCATCTCTACGATCGTCTCCATGGGAGAATAGCAGCCTGCATTGCTGCGAAAGGTGGATATACACTGTACTAGTGCCGACATTGTGCATGCTCTGTTGCCTGTGTCTATGTGCCTGTGGTTCTGTCAGTGTGATCATGTGATGTATCTGACCCCAGGAATGTGTCAATAAAGTTTCCCCTTCCTGGGACAATGAATTCACGGTGTTCTTATTTCAATTTCCAGGAGTGTAATTACATGTTTTCTAAGGATCTTCCAAACATATTTGTTTCAAACTTTCATTAAATGTTACACAGTACCTTCTGCATAATTTAACACAGCCTTTTTCCAAAAAACTGTATATTTTTGAATATATAAATAAAAAATTGCAAAAAAATGTTGTGAATTTTCATTACAATTGAAAAAAAATCATCTTTAATAACTGAACTAAAATTTTGTAAAATCTCTGTGTTAAGTTGTAGCCCATATTCCAATAAATAATCTGCAAAAAGTTCAACTTCCTACCTCAAATACTTCGTGAGGAAAGATGTAATTTATAAGCGTTATTTTAACATTGCAAGTATAGGGCGTTCCGGAGCCCCTTAAGTAGGCTAGACATGCCACACAAGTTTGCGCTACAGTCAAACACTTATGGTACCACGAAAAAACTCCTCGGAAAAACACGCTACAGCCACCAGCTCTTCACTCCTGGCTATGTAGCATTCCTTAGACCTTTGAAGGCCAGCACTCTCCGCTGCTCTAGTCGGAAGGATGGGCCCTGTTGACATGAATCACTTATCAGCCGTGCCGTCTGTCAGTCAAGTTGCCTCACATGTTTCCTCCTTTGTCTCTCCAGGAAGGTGATTTCACCCCACTCACTGGCTGGTTCACAGCTCCTATGCTGCACCACAGCTGCCTGTCACTGACTGATGGTGGTCACGCTCCTTCCGTGACCTCTCATGTGTTCCACCTCCAGATCAGTTTGAACACACAGCGCCAGTGGCTGGAAGGAAAAGAGTGTCACAATTCTCGACACGTCATGCTTTCTTTCTAATAGTGTTTTCAGGTGTCATGAAACAGACAATTCTGTACTTTTTGCTGAGAGGTGGCACGCCACTCTCTCACTTCAACAACATTGTCAGTCAGATTAACACTCATATTTTAGGGCATCATCTCAGTGTTCCCCAGTACTACATTTAATATGCGTGGTTCATGGCTTTTTCTACATGAGGTAACTGTGTGGGCAGAATTTTCTTGTAACTTCATGTATAACCTGCAGAGAACTTGTATCTGGAGAGCCATAGGGCAGGCGACGAGGACAGGGAGAGAGATTAATTGGGAGCCATATTTGCTGAGTACAGCAATGCTGTGGGCAGCGACCTGCCTGTGCGAGTGATTGTGGGAAGCAGTATTCTGTGGTACTTACCTGCAGAGAGACTTCTGGCTGAAGCCCTCTCCTCCATCCACTTAGGGTCCGACAGAATGGCGCCAGTTCGCAAAATATTTTACCTGGGACAGCAGCCAGTCCATCATGGAAAATCGCCAGATGGCTGAAAGTTGGAGGACGAAGCCATTTAAGAGCCTGCTGAAAACTGAGGATTTCTGCTAATGGAGGAAAGGTCACAAACTGTGCATTCTTATGTTAGAAGGCAGCATGTTATGGACAGAGCAGCTGGTGTATGTGTCTAGTGGAGGTGGGACTCTAATCCCCCCCTTACACTAGGAAATCACTAGGTTCATTTAGTGAGCCGCAAAACCATATATTTCATGGGCACGGCTCTCTGGGAAGATTAACAGCCTTCTTTTAGAAATAGGTAATGGTTTGCCCAGAAAGGCTATAGTGACGAACAGTGGTCCCATATAGGTAGATGTTTTTTGCCAAAACATGGTCATGCTTACCGTGGGAGCGAGGCCTCCTAGTCTAAAATCTTTCCTCAGACAAGAGATATTTGAAATAGCTGATTGGCTCCTCTCAGGATATGCAAAGTAAAGGCTTGCTCTCCCAGCGTGGGAGCCCTGGTGCTGTGTCTGGACTGGCTGCCAGTCCAACATAACAGACAAGAGGGGAGACTCAATGAGCTATGGATAGATTGACCAGTTTGTGCAGTGTGGGGACGGTTTTGTTTTGAGAATTCAGGTCCCGCACCAAGGCTTGATGGAAAGTGGTTGTGATTCTTTGGCCTTCGTTTTCTGGTCCTCCTCTGGTGGAGAACTTCAGGTCTTTACGTAGCAGGTACGTATTTTGTGGTGGACTAAGAGCCTGTGGCAGTTTCCAGCTGTACCGACAATGGGACCGCTTATCTTCTCGGACATATTGTGTGTCATGGGGTTGAATTTATTCATCCTGAGTCCGCCGTATAACGTTTGACAATTCCAGCATGTGCCGTCATGTCGTAAGTCAAGTTGGTTCTGCGAGACCAGCGAACCCTGTGACCACACTGAAATCTAACGGGATTTGAGGGCTCTGATACGTATTTTCCTCAAATTCTGATAATAAGAACACCAGACCGCTTAGTTCGCATATTTTCGTGGCTGCGTCAGAACATTACAGCTACTGCTCCTCGGTCATAGCGCACCATTTTCTGGTGCCGTCTGAACCAAGGTGAAAGGGCAAAGTACTACTGCACTGGCGTAGGGTTGTTAAATGATATTCACACCTTCCTGTTCTCAGGTAAAGCAAGATTCTGGTGTAGCTGATAATACTTGATTCCATTTGAATAGAGTTGGGCCTCACAGTGGGCTCACGTAAACAAAGTCAGATTGCGTTGTAAAGGGGATTAATTCAGGGGAGAACTTGTATATCATCCACCACATATAGCTTTGCCTGTCAAATACAATTCCTTACCTGATTGGTTTTTGTCATTTTTGTGTAAGATTTATCAGCCAGTTGTAGTTACTACAGGCTTACTACAAAATTTGTCATTATTTTGTAAACTTAAATACGCCACTGTTCCAGTTCATACACCCTCTACGATTCACTGTTTTTATTTTTTTGTGGCGGTACATGAATAGCTGCACTCCGACATCTATTTACGTATAAAGCGAGTGACAGCTTGCATTGTAATGCAACGTATATGTACTTCCTTATTTTTGTTCAAGTAAGGGATCAAGGGCACCACAGAATAAGACATATAATTGTACTGTTTGCCTTCAGTGTAGACACATTTCAATAATGATTTATAGAACTCGCCGGCCGCTGGTGGCCGAGCGGTTCTGGCGCTACAGTCTGGAACCGTGCTACCGCTACGGTCGCAGGTTCGAATCCTGCCTCGGGCATGGATGTGTGTGTTGTCCTTAGGTTAGTTAGGTTTAAGTAGTTCTAAGTTCTAGGGGACTTATGACCTCAGCAGTTGAGTCCCATAGTGCTCAAAGCCCTTTGAACCATTTTTTTTATAGAACTCAACTGAAAAATTTTCTTAACAGTCCTGAAAATCACTAAGAATGACACTAATATAATGTATAATGAAAATGCTGAAAGTAGAAAGGTGCAAGTTAATATGAAATCATAGACTTAGTAGATGGGATTTTCTTTTTAGGCCAGTTGGAGAGAATGACTGACTGGACAGCGAAAGAAATAACAATAGACTGAAAACTATATTAAGCACTTTTAGGAAGCTAAATAGTGTTTTCAAAATGAGAAATCAGATTTATCAAAGAAAGAAAGTTTCCTATCCATGTTTATTTTGAGTTTTGACTTATTGCGGCTAAGCACGGATCTTAAAATAAGGAATCACTCAATAACTGAGAGGTGCTCGGCAAGAAACAGAAATTCCGGTGAAATGGGGTTCAGTCTGTAGGTTACACAAGTTTGGGCTCACTTATACAAAGTTTTATTAAATATAAGACATTCCTCTTCACAATAGAGAAATGATGAAAGACAATACTTTATTTACAACCCTGTACAATTCTTGAAGGCAGGGCTCCACTGAGGCATATCGAGATTAAATAATATTAGTTGATTCCACTTGTATACAGTTAGGCATCACAGGAGATTCGCGTAAAGAAAGTCACATTGCGTTGTAAAAGGGGAGAATTCAGGGAAGAACATGTATAGCTTCAACAATGAATACGAAAATCAGAAGACTTTGGCTTATCACATAGAATACGCCCAAAGACAATAACTGTTTACAATACCCGGCCGCTGGCCATTACCAAAAAGTGATAATAAAATCAGCTTCTCCAGTTGACTGCAATAGAGCACACTAGAAGACAAATCTCTGTCTTAACTGAGGCCACTTACATCAGCACTCATCTAAATATAGATGTACGACCGCTTCCCTCTACAACTAGTCACTGAAACAATGATACTATCAACTATCCATAGCAATACATTCACAAACTTCTCAATAAAAAGTCCTGTGCAATATGACATGCAGAATATAGAGGGCTCTCACATGGTAAAATAACATGATAGTAATTGGAATTAAGTCCACGCCCACTGCCGCTCACAGACTAAGACCTGACTGCTCTGTCTGACTCATCCACTGGTCAATCCTAGACTCTAGCTTGAATGCTGGTCAGCTCAAGACTCTCTTTTCACATCTCGCACTGTCCCATCCGGGCTAGGAGCAGGGAAGGTGACTCATCTTCCAGGAACAGAAAAACTAGCTCACACTCAAAGAAGTCCAACCAGACAATATTAATCTCACTAATCACATTCTTGCGTTCTTCCACCATTAACTGCACGAGCTCACTCATGACCTACCTAAGCTGCTGGGATAGCTCCGTCGTGTTAGCAGCACCATACCCTTGTGTCGCAGCCTCATTCGTGAGCTCCTCCATGAGCAGCCACGCTACACTCACCACATCTCTAGAAGCCATAGCCATAACAGCATACGGGAAGGCTAGACACAATCGTTTATTTATATTCTACTGTTACCTTTCAACAGGTCTCCCACCACTACAGTGTATGACGGTGCAGTGCTGCCAATTAGAGGGTAGTAATGGGCAGTGTGTAGTCTGGGCTCAGATTGTGTAGGCATGGACTCAGTTGTTCAAACGACCTTAAATATTCTTCTTGACGGTAGGGAAGTGATAACAAAACAGAACGTAATGTACAGCTCAATACAGTTCTTCTTGACAATATGGAAGTGATAACAAAACAGAAAGTAATGTACAGCTCAATACAGTTCCTGATGGCATACCTCAATGAGAGAACACAATAAATTGTTACCACAATTAAAAACAAAGAAAATCCTCAAAAGACTTCGCCTCAGTAGACAGAAATGGGTCAAGAAGAATAATAGTTTACAATATCGAACCTTTGACCATAGGCAGAAAAAGACAATAAAATTAGGTTCTGAAGCTAATTGTAGAACAACACTCTTTAAGACAGATCTCTGACCTCATTATAGCCACTAACATTGGCATTCAGCCAAACATGGATCTACTACAACTCCTATTAGCAACTAGTCACTGCAACATTGCTACTGTCAACTATTCAGGACTACCTACACATTTATTCCAGCTCAGTTTCCTGTCTACTACGACATGCAAAGTAGATTACTCTCACAAGTTAAATTAAAAAGAAAATTTTTGGGAAAATTTCATAACAAAATCGGTCACACTAACAGTGAAATAAATAAAAGATCACCTCCATATAATGTCACATATGACATCACACTCACGGCATATAAATAGCAAATAAGTACCTCTCTCACTCTTAGAGAAACTACCTGCAGCTCAACGTGTCGCCATGGTCTTTTTCTTTCTTTCGAGTCATCAGTCTCCCGACAGGTTTGATGCAGCCCGCCACAAATGCCTTACCTGTGATGTCTTAACAAGTGTCGTACCATCCTATCCCTTCTTCTTGTCACTGTTTTCCATATATTTGTTTCCTCACCTATTCTCTGGAGAACCTCCTCGTTCCTTACCGTATCACTCCAATTAATTTTCAGCATTCCTCTACATCTACATCTACATGACTACTCTGCAATTCACATTTAAGTGCTTGGCAGAGGGTTCGTGGAACGACAATCATACTATCTCTCTACCATTCCACTCCCGAACAGCACGCGGGAAAAACGAACACCTAAACCTTTCTGTTCGAGCTCTGATTTCTCTTATTCCATTTTGATGATCGTTCCTACATATGTAGGTTGGGCTCAACAAAATATTTTCGCATTAGGAAGAGAAAGTTGGTGACTGAAATTTCGTAAATAGATCTCGCCGCGACGAAAAACGTCTTTGCTGTAATGACTTCCATCCCAATTCGCGTATCATATCTGCCACACTCTCTCCCCTACTACGTGATAATACAAAACGAGCTGCCCTTTTTTGCACACTTTCGATGTCCTCCGTCAATCCCACCTGGTAAGGATCCCACACCGCGCAGCAATATTCTAACAGAGGACGAACGAGTGTAGCGTAAGCTGTCTCTTTAGTGGACTTGTTGCATCTTCTAAGTGTCCTGCCAATGAAACGCAACCTTTGGCTCGCCTTCCCCACAATATTATCTATGTGGTCTTTCCAACTGAAGTTGTTCGTAATTTTAACACCCAGGTACTTAGTTGAATTGACAGCCTTGAGAATTGTACTATTTATCGAGTAATCGAATTCCAACGGGCTTCTTTTGGAACTCATGTGGATCACCTCACACTTTTCGTTATTTAGCGTCATCTTCCACCTGCCACACCATACAGCAATCTTTTCTAAATCGCTTTGCAACTGATACTTGTCTTCGGATGACCTTACTAGACGGTAAATTACAGCATCATCTGCGAACAACCTAAGAGAACTCCTCAGATTGTCATCCAGGTCATTTATATAGATCAGGAACAGCAGAGGTCCCAGGACGCTTCCCTGGGAACACCTGATATCACTTCAGTTTTACTCGATAATTTGCCGTCTATTACTACGAACTGCGACCTTCCTGACAGGAAATCACGAATCCAGTCGCACAACTGACACGATACCCCATAGGCCCGCAGCCTGATTAGAAGTCGCTTGTGAGGAACGGTATCAAAAGCTTTCCGGAAATCTAGAAATACGGAATCAACTTGAGATGCCCTGTCGATAGCGGCCATTACTTCGTGCGAATAAAGAGCTAGCTGCGTTGCACAAGAACGATGTTTTCTGAAACCATGCTGATTACGTATCAATAGATCGTTCCCTTCGAGGTGATTCATAATGTTTGAATACAGTATATGCTCCAAAACCCTACTGCAAACCGACGTCAATGATATAGGTCTGTAGTTAGATGGATTACTCCTACTACCCTTCTTAAACACTGGTGCGACCTGCGCAATTTTCCAATCTGTAGGTACAGATCTATCGGTGAGCGAGCGGTTGTATATGAGTGCTAAGTAGGGAGCTATTGTATCAGCGTAATCTGAAAGGAACGTAATCGGTATACAATCTGGACCTGAAGACTTGCCCGTATCAAGCGATTTGAGTTGCTTCGCAACCCCTAAGGTATCTACTTCTAAGAAACTCATGCTAGCAGCTGTTCGTGTTTCAAATTCTGGAATACTCCATTCATCTTCCCTGGTGAAGGAATTTCGGAAAACTGCGTTCAATAACTCCGCTTTAGCGGCACAGTCGTCGGTAACAGTACCATCGGCACTGCGCAGCGAAGATATTGACTGCGTCTTTCCGCTTGTGTACTTTACATACGACCAGAATTTCTTCGGATTTTCTACCAAATTTCGAGACAATGTTTTGTTATGGAACCTATTAAAGGCATCTCGCATTGAATTCCGTGCCAAATTTCGCGCGTCTGTAAATTTTAGCCAATCGTCGGGATTTCGCTTTCTTCTGAACTTCGCATGCTTTTTCCGTTGCCTCTGCAACAGAGTTCGGACCTGATTTATATACCACGGGGGATCAGTACCATCTCTTACCAATTTATGAGGTATGAATCTCTCAATTGCTGTTGCTACTGTATATTTGAATTTGAGCCACATCTCGTCTACATTTGCATAGTCAGTTCGGAAGGAATGGAGATTGTCTCTTAGGAAGGCTTGTAGTGACACTTTATCCGCTTTTTTAAATAAAATTATTGTGCGCTGATTTCTGGTGGATTTGGAAGAAACGGTGTTGAGCCTAGCTACAACGACCTTGTGATCACTAATCCCTGTGTCAGTCATGATGCTCTCTATCAGCTCTGGATTGTTTGTGGCTAAGAGGTCAAGTGTGTTTTCGCAACCATTTACAATTCGCGTGGGTTCGTGGACTAACTGCTCGAAATAATTTTCGGAGAAAGCATTTAGGACAATCTCGGAAGATGTTTTCTGCCTACCACCGGTTTTGAACAAGTATTTTTGCCAACATATCGAGGGAAGGTTGAAGTCCCCACCAACTATAACCGTATGAGTGGGTTATTTATTTGTTACTAGACTCAAATTTTCTCTGAACTGTTCCGCAACTATATCATCGGAGTCTGGGGGTCGGTAGAAGGAGCCAATTATTAACTTAGTTCGGCTGTTAAGTATAACCTCCACCCATACCAATTCGCACGGAGTACGTACTTCGACTTCACTACAAGATAAACCAATACTGACAGACACAAACACCCCACCACCAATTCTGCCTACTCTATCTCTCCAGAACACCGTCTGAGACTTCGTAAAAATTTTTGCAGAACTTATTTCAGGCTTTAGCCAGCTTTCTGTGGTACCACATCTCAAATACTTCGACTCCCAGTCTTCCAAGAGTCCATGTTCCCCTACAATACAATGCTGTGCTCCAAACGTACATCTTAGAAATTTCTTCCTCAAGCTGAGGCCTATGTCTGATAGTAATGGTTTTCTCTTGGCCAGGAATGCCCTTTTTACCAGTGCTAATCTGCTTTTTATGTTCTCTCTGCTCCGTTCGTCATGGTTTATTTTGATGCCAGTGTAGTCTTCTGCCTTATTTGACCTTAAGTCTTACAAAGATCTAAATTCTGATCCTAATACCGGTTCCCTTCTATATCTACTTCTGTTTCCGTTTCTGTCACGTCATCAGACAAGTCTTCGCCCTCATAGAGGCCTTCGATGTACTCCTTCCATTTATCTGCTCCCTGCATTTAACAGTGGAATGTCCATTACACACTTATTATTACCTTCCTTGCATTTAATTTCTCCGGTGGGTGTTTTTTCTACGTTGCTGACTCGGTCCTTGCGACAATCATTGCTTTTCGATTTCTTCACACATTTCATGTAGTCGGTTCGCCTTAGCTTCCCTGTACTTCCTGTTTATTTTATTCCTAAGTGACTTTTATTTCTGTATTCAAAATTTCCCTGAACATTTTTGTACTTCCTTCTTTCAACAACCAATTTAAGTATTTCTTCTGTTAGCCACGGTTTCTTCGCAGTTAGCTTCTTTGTAGCTATCTTTTTCTTTCCAACTTCTGTGACTGCCATTTTTATGGATGCCAATTCCTCTTCAGTCGATCTATGTACTGAGTTATTCATTATCGCAGTATCTACAGCCTCAGAGAACTTCAAGCGTACCTCTTCATTCCTTAGTAATTCCGTACCCACTTCTTTGTGTATTAATTCTTCCTCACTAGCCTCTTGAACTTCAGGCTACTCTTCAACACTACTAAATCGAAATCTGAGTCTACGCCTTACAATCCAGTATCTGATTGCCCATTATGTAATTTAACTGAAATCTTCACGTATCAATCGGCCTCTTCAAAGTACACCTCCTCTTGTGATTCTTGAACAGAGTATTCGCTATTACTAGCTAAAATCTGTTCCAGAACGCAATTACTCTTTTTTCTCTCATTCCCAGTACCGAGCTCATATTCTCCCATACACATTTCTTCTACTCCTTCCCCTAAAACAACATTTCAGTCCCCTGTGATTACTAGACTTTCATCTTCCTTAACGTACTGAGTTATCCGTTTAATATCCTCATATACAATCTCGAACTTTTCATCTTCAGCTTTCCACGCCAGCATGCATACCTGAACTATCGTTGTCAGAGCTGGTTTGCTGTAGATTCTGATGAGAACAACCCTGTCACTGAATTCCCATACTAACTCACTCTCTGCCCTACCTTTCTGTTCATAACGAATCCTACGCCCATTATTCCATTTTATAGTGCTGTTGATATTGCCCTGCACTCGTCTGACCAGAAATCCTTGTCTTCTTTCCATTTAACTACACTGATATCCATTATATGTAGATTTAGCTTTAGCATTTCCCTTTTCAAATTTTCTTGATTTCCTACCATGTTAGAACTTCTGAAATTTCATACCCCGACTCATAACTACCTTTCCTTAGTTGCTCAGTCTGTTTCCCATGGTCACCTCCGCCTTTGTAGACCCCTCCCCGAGATCCGAATAGGGGACTATTCCAGAATCTTTTTCCAATGGAGAAATAATCGTGACACTTTTCAAATACAGGCCACATGTCCTGTGGATACATATTATGTGTTTTTAATGCAGTGTTTTCCATTGCCTTCTGCATCCTTATGCTGTTGATCATTACTAATACCTCCCCCTTTAGGGCAGTTTCCGACCATAAGGGCAAAAGAGTGCCCTGAAACTCTTTCCGTTCTTCCGCCGCTTTGACAATACCGTTGGCACATTGAGGGTGACTTCTTACACTACAAGTCTTCGGCTGCCAATGCTGATGATTTTTATTCAAAATTTAAATCGTGGAGGGGACGTTTTGATTACTAATGAAGGACGCTAACCCTAGACAACAGGTGTATGATGCTGTACAGAAGGCAGTTCGTTACAATTTCACTGTGCAATTTTATCGCATTTAGTTATGTCGGAGAAATTTATTACAGTTTCGAGTTTAATTTGTACATTTTGAGAGGCAATTTCGTATGGTTTTTGGGCCAATTTGTTACACGCTCAGGGCGAAATGTGGCAATTTATGGTAATTTGTTACATTTTTGGGGCAAGTTGATACATTCCGGGGGTAAAATGATACAATTTAGGAGTACAAGTTGATACAGCTCTGGGGAAAGTTGATATAGATTGGGAGCAAATTGATAAAATTTTCCTGGAATATGTGAAACCTACAATTATGGATAAAGAGATGTAAGGTGAAGGGTTGGGGCCCATGTACAATCATGTGTGAATTTCTGGTACTACCTGACTGATATAAATACCTCTGAAACAAGTCACTCCTCGATAATGACAATTTCAGTTAATAACAGCATAAATTGAGTAAGATATCAGATCTCAATAATAGGGCAACAAAAACCGATGGACTTTGCCTTTGACTAACAACAGTTCCAGCTAACTCATGTTATGAAACGGCTCTTAATTTAATTAAAAAGGCAAGAGGCAGGCTTTCAGTAGTCGAAAGATTAATCATGTGATTACAAATACGCAATTTACCAGAGATTGAAAATACCGTTACAATTGTAAGGTTCTTTTGATAACACACGACCAGTTTCGGGCTCTTATGCGCCCATCTTCAGGTGTGCGACCAATCGTAGCACACCGCGTCTTGTACACGTCCACCTTGGCATTCTGGGTCGCAGCACCAAGTTCGACACCTGAAGATCGGCTTATAAGAGCCCGTAACCAGTCGTCTGCTAATAAAAGAACCTTACAAATGTAGCTGTATTTTCAACCTCTGGTATAACGCTCCGTTGCGGATGTTCCGCTGACAGGATTGTTTGATATGCTATTTAATAAATAATATTCGAGCTTGGGTTTCGTTTTCACAGGTTTCCACCTTAAAACTCTCAAGGACAAGTGAATTCCATTGTCAATCTGTTCATTCTCGTCGACGAGAATTACCCACAGTATCAATTTACACCACATCTAACAGCTAATGGGCCTCTGGTCACTAATCACTACAGGACAACATAACACATAACAAGCGCCCCATGCACCACTACACGCTATACTCTCTATAAGCCAAATCATCCCCCAAAACTAGTTATTTATCTCGCAGCAGAGCTTAAATAGCTTATCACGCCTTGAGAAAGATACATTCTGAAGTAACCCAGCTTATCAGCGCTAAATCTGCATAGACACCACTTATGCTAACTGACTAATCAGTACACTATCCTAAGGGAGTGTGGTGCACTCACATCTAACTTAGAACAAGGAGGCAGTCCTACTGGGCACAAGAAAATTTCTTACACTCGTGCTTTTATTGTAATTAAACACAACACTGGCAAACAGTATCAAAAGGTCAGGCCACTTAAGTTTTATCAAATTAAAAAATTATCAGTTCTTTGCTCACACTGAATGTTTCAAACACACTTACTGGTATATTTCACGAGGATACTTACGACGTATAATTCTTTCACGGGCACTGTGTACTGCTCCTCCGTGGTGGTGTGTCTGCTAGATTATATTTACTGCACTAGCCAACAGCACGTGCTAAAGCGACAGTGTGTCATACCTGGGTGGGATGGCACTGATACACAGAGATGACAAGCGTATTCAAACGCGTAGCGACACCATAGAGTTCCGCAACGCCGTGTACTATATCAGATATCTGCAAGTAGTTGTGAGGATGGAAAGTTTAACCAAGTGCTTACCATTCGCACAATAGCTACCGCCGAAGATGCAACTGACCCACCACTAGTACAAATGGGTTCTGGTTTTATCGGCCAGTGTTAGCTCCCGACTGAAAATTTTAGTTAACGCATCTATCACAAGATTTTACAGGTTCGACCAGCAAGCTAACAGCAAAAGTAATCTACTAGTCGATAGAATCAAGCAGAAACTATAAGTCTGATTAGGATGTGCCAAACTTCACAGCAACGTGATCGGAAACCTCGCTTACGTAACCCAACACTCCAACGCTGATACCTTGGATTTATCTTATCTTCTTCCCAGCTTGAAAACTATCCAACGTGGAGTTTAAGCGTTCCTTTTAATAGAACACCAATGAAACAATCAATCTAGACTGAACTTTCTTAGCTACCAGTTTCAGTTAGTTAATTTTCGTAAGAGCACGCCAGCGAAATAATTTTACGTATTGACTGAGCGATGCTAGTCACAGGTTATTAACCCTATACAGTCACTGCACTGCAGCTCTATCCTCGCTTATTTCTTTTTACGAACACACACAATGGATAATGCTATTTGCACTCTATCAATGATAATGGTTTATGCTACAACCTTCATAGTTTATTAATTCCCCATAACTTAACTTTTCCACTTTTTATCACTTAAATAATCAGACAAAAACCTCTTTCATATACTTTAAACCGAACTTTATGTAATTATCGTAACAAACTCTCAATGTGACTTTTCTTTCACTTTAATATTCTTTGTCCTGCTTGTAGTTTACCGTCTTGATTCACTGCGTAATCTTTAACCTTTTTGTTTTCTGAGATTCAAAGATTCTGTTATCGCATTTTCAAGTTATGTTATATGGCGATAAATGATAACACGAGACACCAATTTTTCCTTTATCATGCACAGGACCTGAGCATCATTTTATGTAGCCATTTTCTTAATTTTCAATGTCTCCAGAAAGTTTTGTCAGGTGTGAGTCCTGGTAATAAACTACTTCCTCACTATGCGGAAGCTAGTAAAAAAAAGGAACAAAAAACTTAAGCGTCACCGTCACTTTAAAGTATTATTAATATTCACTCAAATCAAAGCAAATCTCTTCCTCTTCAGGCGTTGACATACGCGGACCCTCAATACCAAATTTAAAACACTCAGCACTCACAATTTCAAAGAGACAATTATCGTGCTCTACTAAGTTAATAGGTCTTGGTTCTGTCAGTTTCGTCGGATGGAAAATTACTATTACACCAATTCGTGTGTGCCACAATGTGTCTGAATCAGATTGGTTCTCCTGTTCGGACGTCCGTTCTCACAAAAATTTCACGACAATCACAGGGCGCACTTCAATTTGAGAGTTCTTTCAGCCGGGGATTCTATTACCTTAGGACTTGCCCACAATTACAACCAATACAGTCGCACACTCACGCCAAAGCTTTAGCAAATCCTAATTACAGAAGCGGCAACGGTACATGTACGTTTGTGCTTACCCTTATTAAACCAATCACTCACAAAGTCTTCGAGTGAAGGCGATACCAAATACACACAATCAAGACTGAAAAGAACCTCCCCTTAGCACGAGATACGGAACGCCTGATTGCGAGTAACCCCAAGGTTAGGTAAATCAACCTTTACACTATCACTAATCACATGAACACGCGAGAAAAACCAATCTCTTTGTGTGTCTCACAACGACTTACTCTTTTAAAGCAAACTCCGAATATCATCGCACATCCCACTACCGATTGCGGACAATACACCTCGCGCAATAATTACATATAACTTCCCATATAGGCCATAACCCCATCACGGGTTCAACCAATAACTTTAGAAGCCCAAATCCGACATTAAATCACTCGAGCGCCAACTCCAAATAGGCTTACACTTCCCGAGTGTCATGAACTGACCGACGTTACCCCGTGACCTCAATGGTGACTAACTCCCCGATCTCGCAAATGTAACGCTCTACACGAGATCTCAACAGTAACTCTTCTTGAAACAAGGGACAAAACCAAGAACCAGAATTTTTGAACAAACAAACATGTCACGTTAATATTCTCCCTTTCATACCTTTCATTATTAGATCCTTTCGTTCCTCTTCAATAGCAGCCAGCTGCGCATCAGTCGATATCTTTGCCGCGCTCCACGCTGCTGCTATCGTCGCGGTTGTGTGACACCTCTGGCCGTGGCAGGCTCCGATGCATATGCTCTTTCTACAACATAGTTTTGACAACATTTTCAGAAGCAAATACAAATAAAATTAACAACCCCTTTTTTATATCGAAATTGACACTCTGATAATACTTTGAGGCGACTTACGTACATAATGCCACATACGTATACCACTCAGACTACTTCTCAATTTTGGGGCATTACAACTGCCACTAATGGCGCAGCCCTCCGCTTTTATCGCCGCGGCGCCAAAAAGCAAGTCTGTACAAGGATACCTAATACAATCTTCCACGACCAGCACATATGCGTAAAATCAGTTATCACGTTCCGCCACAGAAGTGAAAAACGTCACTGTCGGACACTGGTAGCAATGAATACAAATGGAAATGAGCGTTTGGCATCATTGGCCGGGAGGCCCCTTACGGGGCAGGTCCGGCCGCCTTGGTGCAGGTCTTATTCGACACCTCATTGGGCGACCTGCGCGCCGGATGGGGAGGAAATGATGATGAAGACAATACAACACCCAGTCCCTGAGCGGAGAAAAGCCCCAACCCAACCGGGAATCGAACCCGGGCCGCTTAGGACGGCAGTCCGTCATGCTGACCATTCAGCTATCAGGGCGGACGGCAATGAACACAAAGGAGAGAGAAAGACTGAACACGGGTTGCTATTAGCCTCAAGCCAGACAGATAGTAATAGCAATACCATGGGACAACGCCGGAACAATAACGTGAGCTACACTCTGTTTAGGACGTGGCATCAGATACAGACAACACTGATCCTGTTCCGCTCCTGTTGATGGTGCACACGAAGTCCGTAGTTAATTTGTAGCGTCTCCCGCCCAGGTGCTTCCACAGAATTCGCCTTTATCGCTTTTCGCTTTAAGTCGATTTCTCTGATCAACAGTGAACACTCGCCAAAACAGCAAGGCTAAGGTGCTTGCAGTAACAGAAACGATGCGACAAAATGCAACCTGCACGCCACCTACAATTTCGCCGACCGGAGCGTGTCTACGGAAAACTGCCACGAATTTTGGTGAAGACACTGCAGTAAAACACTTAATAGCAGACCTGTGGTGCGATACCACACAAATCATGTCAACAATAAGTGGGTACATGTCTTTGCATCAACGACACCGCACACTATTTTAATACCCTCCGATCAAACTGACAATTCAACAAATCGTGCGGAATCCACAGGGCAAAATCTGCAAAACAACGATGTCGCCACGGACACCAGTTATCAACACCTGCTTGGCTAGGCTACGCACGAAAACGGCACTCGAATTCAGCCACGGATTCAAAACGGCCCACAAATAGGCCCAACAACCACTCGCTGGACTCCGTGCCCAAGACGCTTGCCTAAGTGCTCGCCTTACTCATCGGGCGGACCTCTCACACCGTCCTCCCCGCTCCGTTACCACTCACCAACTCGCCACGCCACGACAGGCCCCTCTCCCCATCAACAACCACGAGATAAGATCTTAGTGGCTTCAAACCAGAGGGATATCACAGAAGACATCGAGCTAGTGTCGCCAGGAATTCGAAAGGCGAAGCCAGCAACCCCGCCACGGCTCAGTGGAAGGTAACTTTACTGATGCATTCCATTTCCTCAAACAGTGACCGCTTCTACTGTATATTCTTAAATGGTGACCTGCTTTCTTTCTTTAAATGGTGACCCATTCTGTGCTCATTAAATTGACACACATTCTATTTTGCTTAATGGTGCTCTATTCCGGTTTATTTGACAATCACCCATTCCATTTTCATTTAACCGTGTTCCATGCTATTTTTTTAAATGGCAACCCATTCTGTTTTTTTAAACAATGACCTGTCCCTTGATTTTAAATACTGATCCATTCCACTTTCATAACGAGTGATCCGATCTATTTTAAATGTGTTACACATCCCATTTTTTAAAATACAGACCCATCCGGTTTTCTTTAAACAGTGAGGCAGTCTATCTCATTAAATTGTTTCTCATTCTGTTTCTGGAATGGTTCTTTGTTAATGGTGACTAATCTGTTTTTTTATACACTAACAAGTTCCAATTTTGTAAATGGTGACCCATTGTGTTTTTATGAATTACGACACAGTCTCCGCGCGGGATTAGCCGAGCGGTCTGGGCGCTGCAGCCATGGACTGTGTGGTTGGTCCCGGCGGAGGTTCGAGTCCTCCCTCGGGCATGGGTGTGTGCGTTTGTCCTTAGGATAATTTAGGTTAAGCAGTGTGTAAGCTTAGGGACTGATGACCTTAGCTGTTAAGTCCCATAAGATATCACACACATTTTTTGACACAGTCCACTTTTTAAATGGTGAACCGTTACATCTTTTAAAATGGTGACCTGTTCCTAATTTTAATAGCAGCCCATACTATTTTTTAAACTGTTGTGCACGTGTAAACAGTTCAGAGGAAGATAACTTTCGCTATTGTGTGCAAATAGATTAACTGCGTAATGTTTAATATTTTGCCGACCTAATGTAGAGTTGTGTATCAGTATGCTAATATCATGGAAATAAAACATGTCTTTAACCCTGGCACGAGAAGTTCATGCAATTTCTTACTGCAGTCTGGCGTCGATTTCCACTCTTTTTCAATACTATGCTGTGTTTTGCTAGAGAGGAAAGCAGGGGAGGAGACGGGGCCATGGCTTGATATCACTGATGATGATGATAACTGACCAGATTGCCCCTGTACAATAACACCTCGACTCTTGAAGGTCAAGTGGCTGCCGTCTTGGGCTCTAATGTCAATGGTGCACTGGAGCCACTATAGCTATTCTACCCTTTTGTAACACTTCTTATTTTTCCAAAGGTTGAGAGAGTGGCAAAGGTAGATGATTTGTAGTATTATCACTAGAATTTTGAGGACTCTTCGGTTCATTAACAATCGAAGTATTAGGACGCAATCACATAGAAGTACCACAAAAAGAGAAAAGGAAGGAAGTGTTTATGTGGTAGATGTAATCACAGTCAACAGCAGATAGCGAAACAAACATCAGTCGTTAAATATTATGATCAGTCCAGTCAGTAGATATTAAATTTCAAATACTTTCATTAGTAAGGGTGTTCTTATTCATCAGTCACTTTTATTGGCTACCTGATGCTCCAGGACCTGTAATTCGTTAAAATGAACCAAAGTTAACATTGAGAGGTAATTATGCGGTGATATATTATGACTACAAGATTTTATCCCAGGTGATAGAATAGTTATCTTCTTAAGTTCTCTTCTTTAAATTCTCACTTCACCTTATGAAAAAATAAAAAACAGAGTAATTGCTAATTAAGCAACTAACTACGAAGAAATAGAAAAACGGAAAAAGTTCCATTGGTGAAATCATTTGAAAAAAAGGTAAATTCAGTTTATTACAGTAACATATTAAAATTATAACCGAAGACATCAACTAATTTTAATAATAACTTAGTCAATTACTCCTCTGTTGAATATGTTAGGAGAAGAGAAGAAAGAAATGTAGCAAACAGTCTATGTTTCAGAGTATAACCTGTGGTGCTGTGCTTCAGATCATTTGCTATACTTTGAAGATGGCTAACATGGTCAACCCATATTATTTGCTGAGTGCTACAGTAGTTCTTAAATACTGTTCAGTTTCATGCAGTACCGTTCCTTCTTGGTATAGTTTCTGGTAGTACTTTGATACGATGATAACATTTGTGTTGTATTTTTTGGACGTTCACTACCGTGCAATAGAACTCAACAGCCACCAATTATCAGAAATATTGCTCTGTATCTCTGGATATTCTGAAATAATCTTCATATTCACTGTCATGAAAACAGATTTTCTCAGCGCTGATTTTGATGGCAATAATTAGATTTATTTTCACACCTGTTCTGTAACTACCAAAATATATTTAAAGCTTCTTGCTGATGTCAGTGAGAAACTAAAAACACCCATTGCTAACATGTGGAGCATTTCATCAGGGAGAATTGGCCTCTGAGAAACATCAATACGAACTGTTAGAAGTTTGTTTATTTCACATCCTTAACATGATTTCATCGTATCAAAGGTTTTTGTTTTGATACTCAGGAACCAACAAGGCGTTACTAATGTTACGTAGCATTTTCTAGCACCAAGGTGCCCATTACCATAATTTGTGTACTATGTGAACGATTCTTCTAGTCTGTATGTTGTAGAAACTTTCCACTCAGAGTCCTGAATTTGTTTCCCAAGAAACAAAATTTCATTGTGCTCTACATAACCATTTTACCAATGTATCACTGCACTGTCCATTACTGATTTCGTCTAGACTAGTTTCGAATTTAGGATCACTAGTCTGTAACTGTTCAATGTTTTCTAAGGAATGTAAAAGTGTTTTTGAAAGGAATCTGTTTATAGTTCATTTTGGCATCTTGTTCCAGTTTTGTCATCCCAACATGTATTCACAGACGGCAGTCAGTGACAGTGTTGGTACATCTGATAATTAGATGTATAATACACACATAAAAAAAGTTTTGCATTACCTCGGTTCCGAAAGTTCCGGAACCTGTACAGAAAATTGGAATAGAGATCAACATAAACATCATTTCCGCCCTTTTTATTGATCATGAACACCACACATGGCATGTTGGTCCACCATACAGCGAGATCTTCAGATGTGGTGTTCCAGATTCCTGTACACACTGGTACCTCTAATACCCAGTATCACGTCCTTTTGCATTGATGCATGCATGTATTCGTCGTGGCATGCTATTCACAAGCTCATCAAGGCACTGTTGGCCCAGACTGTCCCGCTCCTCAACGGCGATTCGGAGTAGATCCCTCAGAGTGGTTGGTGGGTCACGTTGTCCATAAACAGCCATTTACAATCCATCCCAGGCACGTTCGATAGTGTTTATGTGTGGAGAATATGTTGTCACTCTAGTCAAAAATGGTTCAGATGGCTCTGAGCACTATGGGACTTAACATCTGAGGTCACCAGTCCCCTAGAACGTGGAACTACTTAAACCTAACTAACCTAAGGAAATCACACAATTCCATGCCCGAGGCAAGATTCGAACCTGCGACCGTAGCAGTCGTGCAGTAGCGGGCTGAAGCGCCTACAACCGCTTGGCCACAACGACTGGCCCACTCTAGTCGAGCGACGTCGTCATTCTGAAGGAAGTCGTTCACAAGATGCCCACGATGGGGACGCGAATTGTCGTCCATGAAGACGAATGCCTCGTCAATATGTTGCCGATGTGGTTGCACTATCGGTCGGAGGATGGTATTCACGTATCGTAGAGCCGTTACGGCACCTGCCATCAGCGGCGTACGTCGGCCCCATATAATGCCACCCTAAAACAGCAGGGAACCTCCACCTTGCTGCATTCGCTGGACAGTGTGTCTAAGGCGGTCAACCTGACCGATGCCACCCCAAGACAGCAGGGAACCTCCACCTTGCTGCATTCGCTGGACATGTGTCTAAGGCGGTCAGCCTCACCGGGTTGCCTCCAAACATGTCTCCGACGATTGTCTGGCTGAAGGCATATCCGACACTCGTCGGTGAAGAGAACATGATGCCAGTTTTGAGCGGTCCATTCGGCATGTTGTTGGGCTCGTCTGTACCGCGCTACATGGTGTCGTGGTTACAAAGATGGACCTCGCTATGGACGTCCGTAGTGAAGTTGCACATCATGCATCCTATTGTGCACAGTTTGAGTCGTAACACGACGTTCTGTGGCTGCACGAGAAGCATTATTCAATATGGTGGAGTTGCTGTCAGGGTTCCATCGAGCCATAATCCGTAGGTAGCAGACATCCACTGCAGTAGTAGCCCTTGGGTGGCCCCAGCGATGGAGGTCACCTACAGTTCTAGTCTCTCTGTTTCTCCTCCATGTCCGAACAACATCGCTTTGGGTCACTCCAAGACGGATGGACACTTGCCTTACTGAGAGCCCTTCCTGGCACAAAGTAGCGATGCGGACGTGATCGAACCGCGGTTTTGACCGTCTAGGGATGGTTCAACTACAGACATCACAAGCCGTATATCTCCATCCTGGTGGAATAACTGAAATGATTGGCTGTCTGATCCCCTACGTCTAATAGACGCTGCTGATGCACGGTTGTTTACATCTTTGGGTGGATTTAATGACATCTCTGAACAGTCAAAGGGACTGTGTCTGTGATACAATATCCGCAGTAAACGTCAATCTTCAGGAGTTCTGGGAACAGGGGTAATGCGAAACTTTTTTGATGTGTGTAATCTCAAACTGTTGTAAGAGCAATACCAATCACAATCTGATGTGATACAGTTTTGATGACATTAAGTACTTCGGAGCATTATTATCGGAATAAGTGTGCACTTTCCTTCCAAAAACATAAGTGTAAAACTTATGGCACGACCACACTATCAGCAAGGCCTCCAGTTCAGATACCAAGTATTTTCTTTCGTAGGACGAGACTACCCTACTGGCAAAAGCAATTGCATTGCGTTCCAGTAATCTATTAATATATTAAATTTAGAAAAGTTCTGAACAGGTCCTGTAAAATTATCTGTCAGGTAACATACAGAAAACGACTTCTAAGGTAGGGTGTTGCAACACTGGTGTCATTCAAAATTTGGTCTCAGCCACTTTGACAATCAGTGGACCAAAGCCAAGGGGTATTCCTTTTCAGTAAGCTACCAAGGTTTTCTAATAGTAAGGATTTGTCAGGAATAAATTTTCAATAGACGCTGACTAGGTCAAAAACGGATTTGACTGTTTCTTGTTTCTATGTGTCAGAAATAGCTGTAACACGGTAATTTTATCCAGATGTGTGTCAATACCATTGTAAGTAACAATATGGCCAAGGAAATGTACGCCTGTTGGATAGAAGATTGATTTGCCTACATTGACTGTCACTCGCAACAGTCTAGAATCAAGTGGCTAATATTCTTATGTAATGAACCTCTTGGTGTCACAACAATAACATCAGCATAAACAGTCGTATACTCGAGCAATTTAGGTTGTACAATGGTACCTGCGACATGATCTATCATGTGATAGAATCTTCTGCCAGTATTTGCCATTCCAAATGGTAATCTCTTACTTACTTTACTTACTTTTTCGTGTCCGGGGTAATCTCTTAAATTGGTGTGCTTTACCCCTTGCAAGAAAGGCATTACAGTTTCTAAACGCAGCACGTAACGTGATCTGCCAATAGGCTGTATTAAGATCCAGATTACTTAAAACTTTAGCATTATGGAATTTGGCCAGTAATTCATCAGTCGACTCTGACCTCTCTCTTTCAGGCACTGTAAGCTTAATTAAGGACCTGGCCACTAATTCCAGTCTAATGCTTACATTTTTTCTGAACCACCGGATGTACAGAGTTATTATATGGACTAGAGCTGCCATCTATAATGTCTTCATCTAACATGTATTTTACCCTCAAAGGCCCCTTTTCGAGCGAGATGTCAGGTGATCCTTCTTAAATATTATGTGCCCTTTTATCTTCCCTACTTGACGAGAGAATACTGTCTTATATTTGAGCAGTAATCTATGAAAGTCATTATGGTCATGGTTACTTAGTTGACCGCAGATAACAATCTTGTTTTTAGTAAGATGAGATTCTCTCTTCTCTGTTGTCGATTTAGTGATATTATCAACCACTAATATTTCATCAACGGACTTCTCCCCGTATTTGTGGATGGGGCTTCTTTAATGGAAATGATACACCTAACATTGGAGCACAAAATGGGTGGCCAGCATCAGCATAAGATGTTATGGTCTGGCTCTCACATAGCCAGTCGATCGCTACAGCTGATTTCACAGCCAGCTTTGGGATCATGTAAAAAGCATATTCATGTCAGGCATCACCTAACATATACTTTAAATAAATCTGTTTGTTCACTGGGCATATCTACCCTTCAGAGAACATCCGATCCTCAGACTGAAGACTGGACAACTGTCCACGTTTTAAGGATACAGGGTACTTATAAACAGTGGAAAAATCGAAATTTTTTATGACTATACTAAATTTTATAGTCTTTCCTGATTACATTGATATATACATAATACGGTTTAAAATGAAAAATGATCTATATACACCATATTTTTAAGTTACGGTCATGTATGCCGCGATGACCCGTTTATTTCTGTTACAGAAAAGAACTGTGAACTTTCTGTTTCCAGTGATTATAGGTATGATACATTATATATGCTGATAACAGTGCAGGTTTCTAGTGTCTGTAAATAATTATCTTTGCTAGAATTTACTTTTGTTTCGCCGAAGCAGTTTGTTCACGTGTTACTGAATGTCTGTTGCCCTAGTGTTACATATATTTGTGGAAATACATATCCTTTAGTGTGCAACAAATACGAACTATGCCACGCATCAAGAAATTCAATAAAAGGAAATTCCGTGATAACAAGTTCACCAACAAAGCAAGCCACACTGTTGACAGTAACCTATGTATCAGCTGTTCAGGGAAGGAAATCCCACATGGCACGTCTCCTGGTGGTTCAAATTTTTGTGTTAACAATGACGCTGTTTGTAGTGGATTTGTTGTTGTTGATGTGGGCATCTTAACTTCTTTGATAAAGAAAGTGGCGAAATGTAAACAATGTGACGGTGTAGATCATCTGGAAATAACTGAACATTAAAGTGACAGGAAGGGTTTAGCGTCCTCCAATAAATCTACCTCGAAAATGATTTGGAACATTGTGCATAATTCATATGGTGTGAATTTTTAGTGAATGTTTGCAATGCGTGCAACGAGAAAAGGAAAAAAGAGGCTGCTCAAGCGTTTTGTCGTTTGATGGACCGTCCTCCTCTTCCCAGTAGCGTCAGCAAGTACAAAATTCTTTTAGGTGCCTTGACGGTAGTATCTAAAGCATCTATGAAACGTTCAGTAGAAGAAACTGTAAATTTTAGTGGAACCAGGGACATTGCTGTGGCACTTGATGGGACACAGCAACGTCGAGGACATCGTTTCTTGAATTGTGTTAGTGCTACTTGTCTGGAGAATGGAAAAGCTGTCGATGTTGAGTTCTTATCTAAGTAATGCAACACCTCCCATGGTAACACTGAAGGATACATTGAAAATCAGTGTTCTAAGAATTATGATGGTTATAGTGGAGGTATGGAGTGTGGTGGAGCTCTAAAAATATTTCAGAGATCGGTGCCCATTTATAACGTTAGATACACGAAGTACATAGGCGATGGGGGTTCTAAAGCTTTCAATAAAATTTATGAGTTCAATGTTTATGGTGATACCTTAGTAACAAAACTGGAGTGTTATGAACATGTGCAAAAGAGGATGGGTGCTAGATTGAGGAAGGCACAAAGAGAAATTAAAGGAAAATTGCTATCTGATGGAAAATTTCTGTCTGGCCGAGGCAAATTGCAGAAACTGACATAGACCTTCTTCACAGTTATTATGGACTGGCCATTAGACGAACTGCACTTCTGAATGTTGTTACAGGAATGAGAAAAGCTATGTGGGCCACCTACTTTCATAAGTCGTCCACAGACGACCAACCCGTTCATGGACTTTGCCCTAAAGGAGCTGATTTTTGGTGTGGTTTCCAAAAAGCAAACGAAATTGGTCAAATATACCATCACAAGCATTCTCTTCTTGAGCCTGTTATGAATTAAATAAAACCAATTTTTAGAAACCTAATTGAACCTGTTTTGCTTAGTAAATGTCTTTATGGGGGCACTCAGAACAGAATGAGGGTTTCAACCATTGCATATGGGAAAGAGCACGCAAGAATGTTTTTATAGGTCTAAATACATTAAAAATTGATGTACTAGATGAAGTGATATGTTTCAATGGTAGCGTGTTAGGAAGGTTGGAAGTCCTGAGAAATTTAGGCATAAAATGTGGCTCTAACATGGAGGATCAATTGCTTGTGTGTGACATACAACGGACGCATGAAGCTGAAAAATTCACTCTTCAAGTTACCAAAGAAGCAAGACGTGCTAAAAGGAATGCCAAGAGGAAGCTTGAAGATGTAGAAATGTTGCAGGATGAAGACTATGCTTCAGGAATGTTCTGAGGCACAGTTTAACATATCTTCATTCGCAATATCCCTCAAGTTGTATGTTTTAGAATATGGGTACAGATATTTCCTAAAGTTCATAAGGCATTGCTCTAATTTTTTTTCTGTAACTTGCAATAGTCCATACTTATGTAGTAGACCTAAGCTTTATTCCAGGATCAACTAAATTATACAGAAAATGACATTTTTGTTAGGAAAAAAATATAAAAATTTAAATGTAAGATGTGATATTTTTTATCCTTGTAATATACATAATAGGTCGAATTAAATAGGTCTATTAACTCAGCCACCATGTCATGCATATCTGGCAAGAATTTCGTCTCATTCAAATGTATGGTACCTCAATTTGAGGATGTATTTTGGAAAGAAACTGCATCAATTTCTTTGTAATATTTTTAATAACTCTAATCAGGTTCAAAAATATTCAAAATACTTCTAATTTGTTTAGAAAGTGTGCTGTATTACCTGATATCAACAAAAATTTTGTACAACATATACATTATAAAGAATGCCTGCAAGATATAGGTGTTGATTTTTACATAATATAGTACCATGTATCCTTAAGTCTTAATTAGTGATTAATAAAATACATTACTAACCGCTGACAAATCACTACTTCTTTCAATGAGAAATGACATTTGGTGTTATATATCTTCCTTGTTACTATGGAAACCTATTCCTTAATTTAATTCCCAATATTTTATTTTAGTATACCTACTGTCTTGTCACCGTTAAATTGTTTTATTTTTACCTGTTTATTTAGATATTGTTACTATTCGATATAAATACGGCACGGGCTAAGGATTGTGCCCTACTGGAATTACTGGGAGAATTATTATCTAAGTATGATGTTCGTACATTGGAAACAGGTAGTTTCTTAAATCATCATCCCTGAATTTGTTCCTCCATATCGCTATGAACTGCTTTTATCAGAAAGTTCGAATACACATGAACGTTTTGTTACATAGCGAAACCTCGCCACAATTATTTAGCGCTTATTTTCCTCCTAGGAGACGAGTGAATTGCATTTCAGTGTTATTCGCACGTATATTGGTACACCGACACTGGTCCTCACAAAAGGCTTTCATACTAGAACAAATAAAGTGAAATAGGATTGAATCAAGTTAGCGTTCTGAATACGTTGCCAGTTGTTGGTATTGGGGCTACCGCCTGTAGAATTTGTGTTTGAGGTATTTTGAGCATCGCAATTTTGTACTGGTGATGGTAAAACGGACTTTGTTGTTTATTTTAATGTCTGCACTTTTTGCCATGGTTCTTAAAATTCACTGGTTGATTCTGCTGTGATTTTATGGTTGGATGCATTGCGGGTGTGCAAATTATTTTTAAAATTATTAGAATTGTATTTCTGACAGTTTGCAGAGCGCAGTCTCTCAGTTGATCCTAGTGTTTCCAAAATTCTTTATCCACAATCTCTAGGGATGCCAAGCAACTTTAGATGAACAGTTCTTGGCTGCTTAGCTACGATTAATTACGATACAATCCTGTTGTTGAGTTGGTGTCGCTAAACGTTTGTTCTCATTCCACAAAACTGTAAAACAATAGTTATGACTTATATTTACAGACTCGGTAAACTGTTATGCTACATAAATTGCCGAATATGTACCTGAGTGTCAAGCGACCACTATTTATGCGAAAATATCAGCTGAGACTACCGAAAAGTTCTCACTGTTCTGGCATGAATTACATATAGCCAATATATAACTCTACGTCTATGAAGCTCGTCTCATGGTCCTTGTGGTGTCGTTCTTCCCAATGGAGAGAAAAGACAGCTGAACTGAGCAAGAAATGACTGCGACAAAATCTTCCTATTCTGCTTAAAAGTGTGAAATATTTCTGGCTTCAAATAAACCTCTGGGTGAGCGTTATCACAAGGTGGTACACAGGCTGAATTTACACTAGGTACTGGCGAGATCGGTATATGTATTACGTTTGACGCCTCCTGGTTATTACTTACATTAGTAGGATTTGGCGGTCGCGGAAAAAGGCTATTCGCTACATTTGCTCGTTAAATAGTTGTAGCATGTGTGCAACTGACCTGCGGACGTAACTAAATCACTCCTAATTGTTATAACTTTCTCCCCAGAGGATTTACCTACAGCTGTGATTTGTGGTAATAATTCATTCTTCACGTGTGTGCTTCTTGCAGAACAGCTCTTGGATAATTTTTTAAGTTGTTTTGGGTGCTGTTGTAACGAAGTTCCGTGAACTTCGATTTTCCCGATAATTGTTTCTTGCAGTCTTATATTCTTTAATTGATACAGATTTCAAATGTTTTATTTGCAGAAGTGGTGTTCTCAGATAATTTATTTCCCAATGACTGACTGGACTGTTCCCTATTTTTCGGACCATGTGATATTACTAGTACAGTCATAGCCTTTCCCAACGCTTATGCGTTAAGTCATTTCTGATTTTATATTTTTAGTCTCTCGGTGAGTGTTTCCTGACGGTTTTTATTAGAAGATGCAATTTTGCTTTTGATTTTGACATCGACTCTCCACTCAATCGCGTCTAATTAAGACGCCAGGAATTCTATTAACAAATTTTATTTATATCCGAATTGCTGAGATTTGTCTTGTTCTTCCCCAGTTATAAAAAAATTCTCCAGTCTGTCATTGTCATAAGCAGGTACATTGACGCCTAAGTTTTCCAAATTTGGGTTGTCTATGCCGGAACTCTCGTTTGAATCCGACTCGGGCAGTGTTTTTCGTGTAAGACTAGTCATGATTAGTAACGTAATTATGTAACAAAATGTTATGTAACACAAAACAAAATTACATGCACAGAGTAAAGTGCCAATGTAAACTTGAATAACACAAATATCGATACATCTAAAATGCTGGAAAATTAAATGTATTTAAATTTATACACACATTGACCGAAACTGCCGTCGACTGCTAAAATAAAACAAGTGCGTTAATGTCTAAAGACCCAACTGGGTACCACAGAACGTTGGGCGCCAGATGTATTGCGCCCTGATTGTCAGCTACATTCCAGAGAAAAGGTAAGATTCACAACAGTAAGAATAAAATATATATATCGCCCGTGATTACGAGAGTGATGATTGTATTTCGACTAACGAATACAGTTCCGAATCGTTGAAATATCTCCAGGCAGAGGTGCGCTGTTGGGAATTTCATTAATTATGAAACTTGATTCACTATTAACTCTTTATTTGGCACACACATAAATGTTGTAAAGAAAGGTATTTACTTACTTACCTTAGATGTATATAGTCATGTGAACAACTTTCTTTACATTGTTTCAAAATACTGTGTACTACCCGTATCGCTGTTCACCACTGGCACATGAGTGCTGCAGTGAAAGTAGTTCAATGTTGTTCCTGTGGTTGAAAAAATTGTAGCGTTTTGGATTATTGCAAGTGAAACCTCTTAAAACAATTTCACTTTGCTACACAGCATAGAATAATCCCAATTTTCCGCATTTTCATTCGACTACCTCTGATAGCAAAGTCTACATTTTCGCTTTTGTCCCATACTCACGTCAGTGACCTAACGACCATATCGTGTATGATTCACTGGCACAGGAGCTGCGGTTTTGCTCTTCGTCTGGTCTTGTTGTCCAGCCAATACTCAGAGACAGGTTTCGTCTTCAAAAAAGAGTCCATTTGCAACGTCCCAGCAGAAATTTGACAACACATCTGTGTAATAACTAACCTTCAAAAATATCCTCTCTTCGTTTACATGCAGTTTCCGTTACACAATAAAAACACAATCTCAAAATAGAAGGAAATTGCTACACCTGTACCTGATGCTCATATAACTTTGCATAATGCCTGGTAATGATACACACAGACAATTTTCTTCACAGGCCACAGAATATCGTTTAATGAGTTCTTAAACGTTGCTTACAAGGACCATTACCCATCGGAGGGCGAAATCTGAAACACGTTGCAGCAAACAGGGTGCAATTTTGGTGTTAATTGAGAACAGCATTGCCAAATAAAGGCTTAAATTGATAAGACCAGTGAATAAAGTTACTACATTATCGTTTTTCTTGTCTACATCTTTTCTGTAACCGTTCATTTTCTTGTAATAAACGTCATTTCTACCTTTTCGTAAGTATTCAATAGACGAATAATTGAATGAATTTCAATTAAAGTTAGTTAATCTTCCCAATTTTAAAATTAATTTGCTAACGTAGTAAATCCAAACAATTTTTTTTTTGCTCTAATAAATTGTCAAACAGAATGTTTCTCTGCCATTACATTACTTTTTATTAATCTGAGATAAAATCTCGAAGTCATATCAACGCAGGATTTCTTCTCAATATTGTCCTTGAATCATTTTGCTGCCATATAAGCCCCTGACCTCCAGGTATCGAATGTAAGTGACAAGTGTTATCAACCCACTTACCAGACAAACCAAAGCAGCGACAATGTAATACCTGCTAACTGACCCTATCGTAGTATGTAACAATTATTGTTAGTTACGTTGGTTTTGGCATCTTCCGTCGACCGTGATTAGATCTACTACAAAATCGATTCCCTTCTTTCATTCTGTTTTCGGAACTTCCACAGTCTAATAATGATTTGTCACACAATTCCGTTTCAGGAGCCAGTAAACCATTGCTTAAGAGAAATATAAGTTTTTTATGCGTATTGGAAAGAGGGACGCCACAGGGGGTGATTCAAACACTGCAAAACAAGAGCGTGCTTGGCCAAGACAGCAATCGGCGGAACTTCACACGACAAACTATGAGAGAAGTGACGACATGTCGCACCAGCCTATTCCCGTATTTTTGACACAGAAAAAGTTACTTCCTACGTCATTGATACAAACAAATATGCTCTCTTGTGACGGAGATTGAGCTACAAAAAATAGTTCAAATGGCTCCCCTAGAACTTAGAACTACTTAAACCTAACTAACCTAAGGACATTACACACATTAATGCCCGAGGCAGAATTCGAACCTGCGACCATAGCGGTCGCGCGGTTCCAGGCTGTAGGGTGTGGAACCGCTCGGCCATTCCCGCCGGCAAATTTAGCTACACATCTTACATATACTGTTCCCTTTTTCTTGATAATCATTGCTAATTATCAAATAGTGTCAAAAAGCAACTCTATTTTTCTCCTTCAACATAGACGACTTTCACACTGTAAGAATATTGTTTAACGAAAAATTGTATCATACATTTATGTTATTTACGGACAATGTAAGATTTTTCATTGTCTGGGTTGAACAACAATCATTGGATATACAATTAAATGTTCGTGGTATGTTTAGACTGTGTCACAGGAACTTAGCAGACATATAAGAAAGGCTAAGAAGGCACAAAACACAAAATCCGCAAACACGGCGTGAGGAACCCATCACCATTATCAGCAAATACACGAATAATTTTCTAAAAGGAATGGAAAGGAAACAGAATGGGAAAGAGTGAGGAAGGAAATAACGTCTTCCAGCAGCACAGGGCAATGCGCCAGTTGAATGGTGAGTGTTGAAAACGCGTGTGGGACCGCGACTTGATCCCGGATGCGCTGAGAGGAGTAGCCGAGCGGTTCTAGGCGCTACAGTCTGGAACCGCGCGACCGCTACGGCCGCAGGTTCGAATCCTCCCTCGGGAATGGATGTGTGTGATGGGCTTAGGTTAGTTAGGTTTAAGTAGTTCTAAGTTCTAGGGGACGGATGACCTCAGAAGTTAAGTCCCATAGCGCTCAGAGCCATTTGAACCATTTTGAACCGGATGCCCCACTTCTGTAGAACGGTTACCATAACGGCCTCGGCCAACCGGAGACACTTTCTGTCAGCGCCAGATCCCAACTTCCCCCTCGTCACACCGCAGCCACCCTCGCCCGTTAACACCACTACTCGCCGGTTTCTGATTGCCGTGGAAGTTCATTGGACGTACATCCGCATTGAACCTTTTTCGTCAAATAACAGTTGGTACTATAGAATTACCGATATAAGTGGTGTCTCTTGGACATCTTGGACATCCCAGTCTGGGACAAATTTCAATTCTCTCCGTTGCGCTGTGCGGCTGGAAGTCTTCCTTCCTATCTCTTTCCCATTCAGTTTCCTTTGCATTCCTTCTCCATAGTTATTCATATGTGTGACACCGCTGTTTCATTGCAACATTCATGTCTATTACCGACAAACTGAAATTTATCGATGTTTAATGGAAAATATTGTGCAGTACATGCTCTACGTATGTCAAACATGGAGGTTCAATGAACACACAATTAGTAAGATACTAAATGGGCAGCAACCACGCACATAAAGAACACTGGTCATTCATTCCATGGACACCAAATGAACTTGTATGAGGAAATAGAAATTTTCATTCATGGCTCTGTACATGTAGCACGTTTCTGAATGATAAGCTAGAAAGCAACAGTATTAATTTCTTTAAACATTTTTTCTGTATAAAACGCTTATTTTATTTAAAAAAGGTTTAAGCAAATAATCATATCACTTAATACGTGGCATTCCACAAATATATCTGTGTAGAAAAAGTTTTCACTTTCGTTGTTTGTACTATCTTCGCAGTGAAAGTAGTTTCTGTTAGCTGTTAAGAGTCTCTGAATATGAAACTATCAAGCTGTGTTCGTTACTGTGCTTTTGTGCGAGAAATCTAAATTTCTAGCAAAAAATGTAGGTAAGTACAGTAATATCATGGTTTAAAAGATGCAGTTGTATTTGTACCAGGCTATATTTCGATACATAACCTCGCTGTCACACTCAAGAAACGTACGTCACCACAATTCTGATTAATGCAATGTACGCTCTAAGACAAAAGAAAGACGACAAACCACGTAAGAATAACCCGAACGGGACGGAAATCGCTAGATGTGCTGTAGATGTAGAGACAAACAAACGATCCAATGTCAGAAAAATTGAAAGTTTTTTTTTTTTTTTTTTTTCCAAGAGTAAGGGCTTCATAAGTTGAGCAAGTCAATAACGTCCACATGTAGGTCTAAAGCGAACAGTAATGTGGATTGGCACTGATTGTTGGAGTTGCTGGATGCCCTCCTGAGGGATATCACGCCATATTCTGTCCAACTGGTGCTTTAGAACCACAAAATCTCTAGCTGGCTGGAGGGTCCTGCCCATAATGCTCCAAACATTCCTAGTTGGGAAGAAATCCGATGACCTTGCTGACCAAGGTGGAGTTTAGGGGGGACGAAGACAAGCAGTAAAAACTCTCGCCATGTGTGAGCGGGCATTATCTTGCAGAAATATAAGTCTAGAATGTCTTGACATGAAGGGCAAGGAAACAGAGGTAGAATATCGTTGACGTACCGCTGTGCTACAAGGGTGTCGCGCATGGCAACCACAGGGATCCTGGTATGAAATGAAATGGCGAACGTGACCATCGCTCCTGACTGTCGCGCTGTAAGAGTCCGAGAGCCGTTTTCCTTATCAGAGAGTGTGTACGTAAATGTAACACACCTAATGCACTATGTGATCAAAAGTATCCCGACACCCGGCTGAAAATGACTTAAAAGTTCGTGGCGCACTCCATTGGTAATGCCGGAATTCAATAATGTGTTGATTCACCCTGAGCCTTGACAGCTTCCACTCTCGCAGGCATACGTTCAATCAGGTGCTGAAGATTTCTTGGGGAATGGCAGCCCATTCTTCACGGAGTGCCGCAGTGAGGAGAGGTATCGATTTCGGTCGTGAGGCCTGGCACGAAGTCGGCGTTCCAGAACATCCCAAGGTGCTGTGTAGGGTTCAGGTAAGAACTCAGTGCAGGCCAGTCCATTACATGGATGTTACTGTTGTGTAACCACTCCACTACAGGCCTTGCATTATGAACAGGTGCTAGAACGTGTTGAAAGATGCAGTCGCCATCTCCGAATTGCTCTTTAGCAGTGGGAAGAAAGAAGGTGCTTAAAACATTAATTTAGGCCTGTGCTGTGATAGTGCCACGCACAACAACAAGGAGTGTAAGCCACCTCCATGAAAAACACAACCACACCATAACACCACCGCCACCGAATTTTACTGTTGGCACTACACATGCTGGCAGATGACTTTCAACGGGCATTCGCCGTACCCACACCCTGCCATCGGATCGCCACATTGTGTACCGTGATTCGTCACTCCACACAACGTTTTTCCACTGATCAGTCGTCCAATGTTTACGCTCCTTACACTTGTGGGAAGCCGCTCATCCATCAAATCCAAGTTTTTTCACCATCTGCCTAACTGTCATAGTACTTGCAGAAGACCCTGACGCAGTTTGGAATTCCTGAGTGATGGTCTGGATAGATGTCTGCCTGTTACGCATTACGGCCCTCTTCAACTGTCGGCGGTCTCTGTCAGTGAACAGACGAGGTCGGCCTGTACGAATTTGTGCTGTACGTGCCCCTTCACGTTTCCAGTTCACTATCACGTCGGAAACAGTGGACCTAGGGATGTTTAGGAGTGTGGAAATCTCGCGTACAGACGTATGACACACGTGACACCCATCATCTGACCACGTTCGAAGTCCGTGAGTTATGCGGAGCGCCCCATTCTGCCCTCTCACGATGTCTAATGACTACTGAGGTGGCTGATATGGAGTACCTGGCAGTAGGTGGCAGCACAATGCACCTAATAAGAAAAACGTATGTTTCTGGGGCGTCCGAATTCTCTTGATCACATAGTGTAACTGTAGCGTGCTGCCTAAAAGTTTCGTGGTAACTGAAGGTTACTAAAGAGGGAATGAAGCAGTAGAAATTATTTCACAAATTGCCGCCCACGGTAGCTGAGTGGCAGCCGGCAAGGTAGCTCAGCGTGCTCGGTCACAGGGTTAGCTACCCTCTGTAATAAAAAAACTGAGCGAACGGATCAACAAAGAACCTGAACGGGCGTCATCAGACGTCCTCCTCGAACAAATTCAACGAACAGTATAGAACAAAAAAAAGGAAAGAAAAGAAAGTGGTCAGCATGACAGAATGCTAATCCTAGGGGCCGGGTTCGATTCCAGGCTGGGTCGGAGATTTTCTCCGTTCAGGGACTGTGTGTTGTGTTGTCCTAATCATCATCATTTCATCCTCATCGACGCGCAAGTCGCCGAAGTGGCATCAAATCGAAAGACTTGCACCCGGCGAACGGTCTACCCGACGGTAGGCCCTAGTTACACTACATTTACATTTACGTGCATTAAAATTGCTACACCAAGAAGAAATGAAGATGATAAACGGGTATTCATTGGACAAATATATTACATTAGAACTGACATGTGATTACATTTTTCACACAATTTGGGTGCAAAGATCCTGAAAGTCAGTACCCAGAACAACCACCTCTGGCCGTAATAACGGCCTTGATACGCCTGGCCATTGAGTGAAACAGAACTGGGATGGCGTGTGTAGGTACAGATACCCATGCAGATTCAACACGTTACCACAGTTCATCAAGAGTAGTGACTGGCGTATTTGTGACGAGCCAGTTGCTCGGCCACCATTGAGCAGACGTTTTCAATTGGTGAAAGATCTGGAGAATGTCCTGCCAGGGCAGCAGTCGAACATTTTCTGTATTCAGAAAGGCCCGTACAGGACCTGCAACATGCGGTCGTGCATTATCCTGCAGAAATGTAGGGTTTCGCAGCGATAAGATGAAGGGTAGAGCCACGGGTCGTTAAACATCTGAAATGTAACGTCCACTGTTCAAAGTGCCGTCAATGCGAACAAGAGGTAACCGAGACGTGCAACCAATGGCACCCCATACCATCACGCCGGCTGATACGCCAGTGTGGCGATGACGAATACACGCTTGCAATGTGCGTTCACCGCGATGTCGCCAGACACGGATGTGACCATCATGATGCTGTAAACAGAACCTGGATTCATCCGAAGAAATGACGTTTTGCCATTCGTGCACCCAGGTTCGTCGTTGAGTACACTATCGCAGGCGCTCCTGTCTATGATGCAGCGTCTAGGGTAACCGCAGCCATGGTCTCCGAGCTGATAGTCCATGCTGCTGCAAACGTCGTCGAAATGTTCGTGCAGATGCTTGTTGTCTTGCAAACGTCCCCATCTGTTGACTCAGGGATCGAGATGTGGCTGCACGATCCGTTACAACCATGCGGATAAGATGCCTGTCATCTCGACAGCTAGTGATACGAGGCCGTTGGGATCTCGCAAGGCGTTCCGTATTACCCTCCTGAACCCACCGATTCCATATTGTGCTAACAGTCATTGGATCTCGACCAAGGCAAGCAGCAATGTCGCGATACGATACACCGCAATCACGATAGGCTACAATCTGACCTTTATCAAAGTGGAAAACGTGATGGTACGCATTTCTGCTCCTTACACGAGGCATCACAACAACGTTTCACCAGGCAACGCCGGTCAACTGCTGTTTGTGAATGAGAAATCGGTTCGAATATTTCCTCATGTCAGAACGTTGTAGGTGGCGCCACCGTCGCCAACGAGTGTAGCACGTCATCTTCGCGGTGTAGTAATTTTAATGGCCAGTAGTGTACATTTCGTAAATTGTTGACGGCCAGCTCCATTCCTTTCCGTTGTCGACTTCTCTTAAGGTTGCCATTTCTTATGCACTGTGGAATTTTTTGACGTTCCGTTACGTTCAGCCACTTCTGAACCGATCATAGAGGTATTACGTTTTTATCAATTCGTTTTTCTTTTATTCTAGATACCAATTTTAGAATCGCCTCGTACTATGATTCGTAAATGCGACGAACTTTAGACGTATCGATGAGGGGTAGGGACAATGATTCCGCCACCTAGCGCCGCTGTTCCCGACGCACGGTGGCGAGGCCCTACGGCGGGAATACGTCCGGCTGCGGCTGAGGGTCGGCGCCGGACCGCAGGTGTCCGCACGTGCAGCGGCGGCGGCGGCGGCGGCGGCGAATATTCGGCGCCCCCTGGCCTGCTGCCCGCCGCCCGCCGCCCGCCGCCCGCCGCCTGCTGCATAATTCATGCGGCGCGGTGTCGCGGCGGACGTCCGGCGTCGCGCAGCGCAGCTCGGCGTGCGCTGCCTCGGCTCAGCTGAGCCCCGCGTGAGCGCAGCGCAGCTCAGCCGCGGCCGCACGGCCGCACCTCTGCCAGCGGCGGACACGCGCGGCGCGGGCCGGCGCCAGGCCCTGCCGGCGCGCTCTTTGCGGATTCCGAACGTGTGCTCGCCTTAATGTAAAGTATATGCAGAAATATGAGCGGCAGTAAAATTCTCGCGCTCCGAAATGGACGCTTCATTCATGAGGCGATTTCTCCCTCTGGTCTCGACCGGGCCCTTTCCACCGCGGCTCTGCAGATGGAGTGGCACACGCTGTCGACCTGCGGGGCTGCCTTTTGCTGATAGCGGCAGCGCGGGCCACCGCGAGGCCCCTCACACATGTAAATAAAGTACCCTCTTGCAAATGTATTTCATATAAATCGACACGCAACTGAGATACTCCCGTATTTGCTGAAAATCATACATCACTGCTTAGGTGATGCTTCTCACTTAACTATAACAGTACCAACCCTTTTTACATAACGCCCATTACCAAGCAGGGCGGGGGTACTCTATGCCCAACCTATAAAAATAAAAGAAACTAAATTTCTTACTACAGTTTTACATGTGACAATTTCCCAGCAACCGTATATTAGTTTCTACATAAAATTATACAGCCAACCCGATGCAAATAACAGTTTAGTACATTCACCTAGCTTTCGACACCTCTACGGATGTCTTCATCACATCCGGTGGCCGAGTGGTTCTAGGCGCTTCAGTCCAGAACTACGTGGCTGCTACGGTCGCAGGTTCGAATCCTGCCTCGGGCATGGATGTGTGTGATGTGCATAGGTTAGTTGCGTTTAAGTACTTCTACGTCTAGTGGACTGATGACCTCAGATGTTAAGTCCCATAGTGCTTAGAGCCATTTTAAACATTTGTCTTCATCACTATGAAGTTTTGAAAAATCGGAAAATTACATTGCGAGGAAGAAATGGTTTTCATTAAGAGCAGATACTCACAAGTGAAAAACTAAAATAAATTACGTTTGAACCTTTGGCACGTGTGCTGAAGACTGTAAGGCGTTTTATTTTATTTTTTGACTTGAGCATAGCTGCTCTTAATTCTGGCCATTGCTTTCTCGCAGTTTTACGGTTTCTCAAAACCTCATTGTGATAAAGACATCCGTAGAGGTGCCGAAACCTACGTCAGTGTATCAAACAGGTATCAGCAAACGGTTGTCTGCATAATCCTATTTTGCATGTAAATTCGTAAATTTTTACTGGCTTATATTAAACTACCTACTATTTAAAGAGGTACTTATGTGGTGGTAGTGTCCACAAAACTCTTAACAATGTCAACACACTTTCACTTACGTGCACTATTAAGGTCAGGTGCTTTACGGCCGCCCTATTTTTTTTTAACCGCAAACGTCGTTAACTGTTGTTGACTTTTACTCAAAAAATGCTTTTTAAACAGTGACTGATGTGTAAATAAGGTCATGAAGCTCAAACTACTGAATAAGATTAATTGGAAAAGTAATGTCTTCCATGATATCTGAATGGTGCGAAAATTGGCACTTAACCATAAATAATGAAAAGTGAGGTCATCCACATGAGTGCTAAAAGGAATTCGTTAAACTTCGGTTACGTGATAAATCAGTCAAACCTAAGGCCTTAAATGCAACTAAATACGTAGGAATTACAATTATGAACAACTTAAATTGGAAGGAACACATAGAAAATGTTATGGGGAAGGTTAACCAAAGACTGCGCTTTATTGGCAGGGCATTTAGAAAATGTACCAGACCTACTAAGGAGACTGCCTACACTACGCTTGTCCGTCCTCTTTTATAACACTACTGCGCGGTGTGGGATCCTTACCAGATAGGACTGACGGGGTGCATGGAAGTAGTTCAAAGAAGGGCACCACGTTTTGTATTATCGTGAAATACGGAACAGAGTTTCACTGAAATGATACAGGATTTGGTCTCGACATCATTAAAACAAAGGTGTTTCTCGTTGCGACGGAATCGTCTCATGAAATTCCAATGACCAACTTTCTCCTCCGAATTTTGTTCACACCGACCTACATAGTGAGAAACAATCACCCCACTGAAATAAGGGAAATCAGAGCTCGTACGGAAAGATATAGGTATTCGTTCTTTCCGCACACTATACGAGATTGTAATAATAGCGAATTGTGAAGGTGGTTCGACGAACCCTCTGTGATTTGAAGAGTATCTGTTTGGATTTAGATGTAGATGTTCTTCCGTGTTGCTTTCTTATTCTTCTCTCTGAATCATCGCGTCCTCTCGTCCGCTAATGCATGTCGACAACCTCTTGCTCTTTTTTTTTTGTCCTTTCGTTAGGCTGTTTAACAGACCTCTGTTCCGGCGCTTTATGATTTCTTGCGATTTCTTAAACTACAGCAACTCCCGTATTTCTGTACGTTCACTGACGTCGACCGATAACGTCCGATTAGAGGCGATTTCCTCACGATGAGGTAACTAACGGTTATGGTTATTACTTCTGTTAGTTCTCCTATCGTTCATATGGTCCCTGTCTATTCTTTCCTACATGATTTCATTGTTTCAGTGTGCTTGGTATTGCTGTCTGTCTCCTTTGCCTGAAAATCAGTATCTTTCCTGTTGATGTTTTATAAATTGGTTCAAATGGCTCTGAGCACTATGGGACTCAACATCTTAGGTCATAAGTCCCCTAGAACTTAGAACTACTTAAACCTAACTAACCTAAGGACATCACACACACCCATGCCCGAGGCAGGATTCGAACCTGCGACCGTAGCAGTCCCGCAGTTCCGGACTGCAGCGCCAGAACCGCTAGACCACCGCGGCCGGCTTTTATAAATTCGAGCCGGCCGAAGTGGCCGAGCGGTTCTAAGCGCTACAGTTTGGAACCGCGCGACCGCTACGGTCGCAGGTTCGAATCCTGCCTCGGGCATGGATGTGTGTGATGTGCTTAGGTTAGTTAGGTTTAAGTAGTTCTAAGTTCTAGGGGACTGATGACCTCAGCAGTTAAGTCCCATAGTGCTCAGAGCCATTTGAACCATTTTTTTATAAATTCGACAGTCGTCTTTTTTATACCCTGTGTTGTAATGTTTACATTCTTGAATTTACTTCTTTCGCCTTGTCGTCGATCTTCTCAGTTAAAGTTTTCCCTCGTTCATCGCATTTTTCATGTGACAATTTGTGGTTTATGGCTCCAGTCAGGTATTTTTTTTTTTTTTTCAAGTCGTTCCCTTAGTAGTCTGAATCGTACATCTTTCTTAGCTGGTGATTACTGTTTGTTGTGGCCTACCAACACAAGTACAAGGATGTACAAGGATAGCGCACCAATAGCGACAAGAAAGGAGGCATGAAGGGCACCAAAAACAGAAATAACAATCATCCATTTATTGCACCATTACAAGCACACACATCATGATATATGAGACATTATAATTGCCATACTCAAATCTATTATGACAAACAATATGTATCACGAAGGGCACACACAATGGAGTTTAAGAAATTACAATGGCACATCAACTCCGCTATGACAAACAGTGCGCATAATGAAGGCCGCACAATTTTACCAATGTAAGAAATTAAAATAATACTAGCATACAATTAACTAAAATGCCTTGAAGGAAATGTTTATGAGAAGAACACGACGGGGCCGTAAGGGAGGAGGCAACACAATACTTAACTCAGGTGCATCAAAACAAACAACGGACACCAGGCCGCGCCAACAACGAACACGTAATGCACGCAACTACTCTCTCCGTTGCGGTTCCGCGCGTTCCACCCAAGTAATAGCTACCTGAAACATTTTAATACTTGGATCAGTACACCAGTGATCAGCAAATTAAAAAAAAAACAATAACATGATATAAAAATACAATAATTTATGAAAATCACATCATATGACTATGAGCTTAAGGTCTTTGTAATTAACAGATTACGAAACAGGTAAAGCGGCATGTGCCACTATTAAATCTTCCGTAATTACACTACTAAATTTCTCAGTACCCAAATTGCAATTAACGCAACAAGAATTAAATCATTTAAGTGATAATGTTACTTTAAAATAATAATAAAATCATTTCATACAGCAGAGGACCAAGAATGGCCGATCAATACTCCCCAGTGAAGCAGTTCACACAAATGGTACTCCACGGCTCCGAGTACACAGCCCCATACAAAATGCAACACAACGACAGCGACCCGGCGTACTACCAGAACCACCAGGCAGTAAACCAAAATCGTATTAAGCCAAATCAAGGACCGACTTTTAAAATAACGAGACCTACCCCGGGCCGGACAACAGACCAAATGCCGGGAAATCCGTAAGAAACCTCAGCCAACTTAATACCAAAACAACAATTTATGAACAATATGCAAAACAAAAGAACTCTCAGTCCATAGGCTTCCGTTTAGTCGCGAAGGTGGCTCCGACCCGCCTGCTGAGGTGCCAAGCGTCGTACCGAATCAAGCTTAACCTTCGTTAACGGAAAGCGGAAGCACCCCTAGACAAAATAAACTCCAATCTAACTGCGCAAGGCAAACTCGAAGGCAGGGCCGGCCAGAAATTCTGCACGCGTGCGGTGCTCCTACACATGTGCAACTTCCGGGTCACAGCGTGCACGCCGCAGCGTCAGTGTTCATGTAGTGCATGTTTCTACGCACAGATGTCGCATTATGCACTTGCTGAGATACTCTGTACCGGCGGATTCTAGTGCTTTTTCCACAGCTTGCAAGCCAACCATGGGAAGGTATTTCGCGTATTAAACATTTAAAATACTGTCACAGTCTACTCATTGAGACGTCTACTTTTATGTTAACAGTTTAACCCAGTAAGACAAGTAACACAGTTAACAACCGTGGGTTTTTATTAAGGCACGTAAATACGCGTAATGTTTTTGATCTAGTATTTAAGAAAGAGAGCACTTAGCGACTTCCAACGAACCTTGGTCAACATTTCAAATAACATTAAACCAATGCAAGGTTTCCTGTAACTAATTCTCGGTGCCCTCAGTTACACCCACATAATTTCTGTCTCCCTGACCTCTCGATGATCACCTGTACCATTATTGCTATATCTTTCATCAGTTCTGTCTGAAATCTGCGTAATAACCGACAATTAAATGAATGTTATGTTTTATCGACTTCAACTGAGCGTAGACCTTCACACATTTAAAAAAAAAAACCCTAAATGTAAATATACAACAATCGGTTTAATGACCAATTTTCCTGATAATAATGTAACATGGAGCAGAATGAGGCAATAATGCACAGTTAGTAAACAATAATTTTTAATTATTAAAGGAATAAATCCAAACACGTTTATCACAGGTCATGAGAAATTATGTAGATAATATCGGGCACAAAAGCACGGTTCATTGACAAACGCAAGCAATTGCGGGAGATTTTCATCACTGATGCTTGATCGAAACGACCGAGAACATGGATCTGCCGTCCTTTGCTTGTTCACAGTACCTGCCATTTCTCGGTACTTCTCTGTTAAGGTTACGGTTACCAGGGGTAAACGAGACTGGGTATGTTGCGCTATTGCTTGTACCACATAAACAGGGAAGAGGAGCCGCCGCCGTTCATTTAGGACACATGTCTAATAACAGATGTCGCTGTCGCTCGCTGTCGCACACGTGCGCACATGTGCAGCACTTCCGCACGTCTGCACACTGTGCAGCGTTTGGCCGGCCCTGCTCTAAGGAGTGCCACTCGTGACTTTGCACTTGAAGATCAAACATAAAGCACCCAGACTAACGTGCCGCTGAACGACGCACTTCCATCACCAGCGTCTAGTAGAGTATGGATAGCAGCGTACCCCATCGATATACATCCATGGGACGGTAACGAGGATAGCAATCCCAGCGACGGAGAGACAGGAGGACGAAATGACATCCCGCCGCACATAGAAGGTATTTCAAACGCAGGCTCGACAAACTACAACAGGCGAGATTTTGCTCCCCTTGCGAATCAAGTTAAGCGGCACACCACGCAGCTGTCCACACTATTAACCGTAAAATCACGGTCCGGTCTTCCCATCGGGCCTCACTCGGCGTCCAGACGCAAACAACTCCAACCGAGCCGAACTGTCTCCACGCCAAGGCAACCACCTCTTTACTCCTCACAAGCCTCCAGCTAAGCTGCGGCCAGCGATCACACACGGAAACATCCACCTAACGCCATAGCGCCGTCCGAGTGAAAACTCAGCACTAAAATCGATACGGACTTGGAAATAAGCGAGCACCGTAACACTGTAATTAAACTGTTAAATCAGAAAACTCAGCAGATCGAATGCCACAGGCGGTAGCGGCGTTGGCTCGCAACAGGCGTCAATCACTTCGTTTCTTTTGTGTCTCGTAAGTTCTGAACTTTTTTTACCGCAAATAAGATTTTTCGCTCCTCTATGCCTCTAATTCCTGCCCGACATATCATCATTACTTTGTTTCTGATCTCGTGTATCAATCATGATACACGTACACTAAACTTCGTTCCCCTCCTAACTTATAACACACATATACAAAACGAATAACATCCTCGCCGAAATTTCAATGAGGGCTTTGATCACGACAATGCTGGACAATTCAAACCAGTGAAATTCAATTACAAAATGTGTAAATGGTTTCGCGCCAGTACTTAAAATTACATTTTACTTTGTGAATTTACTTATTTCTTAGATAGTAACACATAATCTGATAATTTTACATTTAGTATTGGAACTGCTGCAACAGGAGATCAAAGAAACCTAGACAGGCGTAGTCAGAACTGGTGGCAGGGGACATTTTGGTTGTTATTCAAATTGTAGGCAAACGCTCCGGGTTAGTGAACTGAATTCTGGCAGATGTCCATTAAATATGCAAGGGTACCTTCCAAAATAATGAACAGGGAACTTAGGGCTATTAAATGAGACACGAATTTACTTTGATTCCTTTGAATTATTACAACAAAATGATCACTGAACAAGTGGAAACGCGTGGCAGTATCAATCCAATAAAAAGCTTGGAATATCTGACGTTGGTGGCTAGGAGGAAAGAAACTAATAACCACACAAGTATTTTAATTACAATGATGAAGTGCCCAGTCCTTGTCGTAATGTCAATTCAAAATAGATGATACTACAAAAAGAAACACGTCACACCTGTGGCCGGAGTTTAAACCAGCTGTTCAAGGCATTAAAATGATGCAAGTCTTCAGAGTGAAGCTTGAAGTAATCAGATTACTTTACAACGATTTCAATGGCACTACACATCGCCTCGCGGTTGCGGCCCAACCTCTCCATAACACTCCAAGTGGAGGCTGCAGAGTTGACTGGCAGATCCAATGAGCTCCTTCAACAGATGATATCAGTCCCAAAAATTCTTAAGTAGCCAGTACATCATCTCAGGTGACTTGGCCACCAATACTGGTTAGTTTTACATTATAGAACGATTTGATTTTTGCAGAGTTAAAGCGATTGGCAGTATCTCACATATTAAAAGACCCAGGACTACTGGTCTGCTATCTGTCTTCGAGACGTTTATCTCTGGCTTTCAGTGCCTCCTGGGGGAACACTCAGCTTCCTACATTTAGAGTACAATGGCACCTTCTGCTATAAAGGATGATCCAGGTTGTGAATGTGTTTGATAGTTCACTCTACAGGAGATGTTATCTGTGTTCCTATAGAAAAACATGACACCCTGCAGCCGTGCTCCAGTGCAACAGCTGTTGTCTGGCGTTCCCCCTGCGGCCTACCAGGAACTGGTGCTGAAGGGCAACTGACTTCGCTGCTTCTGGTAATCCACATGCCATTTCACAGTTCAGTTGCTTCCATCGTTTTTCCACTTCTACAGGGCATGTAGATACTATTTAAGATTTAAAGACTAGTACTGCTGTATTAGTTATTTACTGTCAATTAGCAATATGATTTTTCACCTTGTTCAGTGTCAAATACGCCGATGAACTGCGATTACGAGACTGTTTCTGGAAAAAAGGTCCATAACAACAGGATTTTATGGTAGTGAATCATGGGCTGTGGGAAACCCAGAACACAACAGAAATGAAGCGTCTGAGATGTGGTGCTAGAGAAGAATGTCGAAATTTAAGTAGTCCGATAAGGAGATGCAAACATATGGGTAATACTGACAACACTGACATGTATGCCATTTGCTAAGAAATCAGGGAGTAGCTTCCACGTTGCTAGATGGCGTTGTAAAGGGTGAAAACTATAGCGGAAGACCCGTATCGGAATACATCCAGCAAATGACTGAGACCTGTGGGTGCAAGGACTATTCTGGCATGAAGAGCTTTGCACAGGAGAGGACATCGTGTCGGGCTGCATAAAAGCAACCAGAAGAATGACGACTGAAAGGAAATCGTCTGCAAAAAATACCAATTTCTCCTGAGGAATGAAAAGTGAGGTCTTTCACAAACACTTTAAGACAATCACTCCTTGGTGTCTGCCTGTATGGCAGGCCACAGTCAAGCTGGTATTCCATCGCTGTTCGGAGTGTCTCCAGTCACGTATTCGCAGATAATCGGCGCTGAGTTCCAAGCCGGACTAATCACTGAACTCTTCTACTCCAGCCAATGAGATTACAGGCCAAAGATATGTTTGGAGACGCCCTGGACAGGAGTGGTATATGAGCCTGACTTCCGTTCACCGCGAGTGAAACCCGGAGGTGCCATTTCATAGCAGGACCTCTTTGGTTGTCATCGTGGTACCCTTACAACACAGCCATACGTCGATAATATTCTACACCCGGTTTTGTTGCCGTTTATGAGAATCTATACTGGGCTTACATTTCAGCAGGATAATGCCCGCCCGCACACAAGAGTTTCTAGTGCTTGTCTTCATCTTGCCAAACCGTATCTTGGTCAGCAAGGTCGTTGGATCTCTCACCAATAGAGGAAGTGTGGAACATTATAGGCAGGACCCTCTAACCATACTGGGATTCTAGGGATCTAACTCGCCAAATCGACAGATTTGGCTACAATTGTATCAATGCCAAGCCGAATAACTATTTGCAGAAGGACCACAGATGGACCAACATATTACTGACTTGCAATTGTGAGGCTCGTTCTCTTCAATAAATTACGCATTTTATCTAAAACTAAAATTTTCTCTCCTTTCAGTATTGTTTGAATTATTCAACACAGCTTTTAGCATTCTGCTTGTTAAGTGTGAACAAAGTTAAAATTTTCCGCGAGCGTTACGTGGCCTATGCAAACAAACGCTTTGGAAAGATCATATAAAATCCCTGTATAGAATGCCCATACACACTGTTTTCCTAAGATGATGCTGTAAGCAGAAAGAGGATTGCAGTGAACGTAAACATATTTATGTTCAAAGTTTACGAAAGAGTTAACATGCTGTACGAGATAGCACATAATGACGTAATATCTTTCATTGTATAAAGAGTAACATTTTTCCAGCAACGTAAAGATTATATTCTAGACGATCTTGAAGCTGAAATCCATTGTTTTCCACTGGTAGTGTGCTATTCTTTATTTCGAGCATACGGAAGACACAAATTACAGTCTGAAAGTTTGAGTCTTCCTCTGGCACACTGTCCCATGTCCTGCAAGTATTAACACACATCTTATTTTAACAAATTTGCTTCTTATTTTATCTGATCACTTTTGTAGGAGGAATGTCTTCAGATGCGGCGTACGTGATGACATAAAACACGAATATTAAAACTTGCAGTAAATCAGAACACCGTTTGCAGCCTTATTCATTTTTCTTTAAGTGTTTAGTCTGTTAGGTTTCTGTCCGTTAGAGCCATTTCTTTCATGCCTCTATTGCAAATCGTTGACGTTCTGATTTCTCAGGCTCTTTCTTAGTCTGGCTACTAATCTTCTACCTATTAATCGATAGTTCTGTGTTACTTTGGGCACAATATTTTATTACATTCTGTTGACATTATCTTCCCAATTATTTTTGTTCGTTAACTCTTTCACGTCCAGATTAGTTCATAATTGCTATGCTTTTTAATCTGTCTGATATCCTGTAACCTGCTGCTTTGTTCGGACATCTTCTCCGCATCTTGCATTCGTTGTTTGTCTTCAGTTGTTACTGCACTTTGCGCAGCCAGTTTTAATATTTTTTTTATATTATGAAACAGCCTAAGAATACAGTATATAGTAGTTTTAATAGTTTTCAATTGATAGAACGATTGTATTAGGACGTGAAACATCTCTTTTTATGCTTATTAGGAATATGAGGCAGAAAGAGCAGGAGAGAGACAGAAAGAGCAGGAGAGAGACAGAGAGAGCAGCAGAGAGACAGAGAGAGCAGGAGAGAGACAGAAAGAGCAGGAGAGAAACAGAAAGAGCAGGAGAGAGACAGAAAGAGCAGGAGAAAGACAGAAAGAGCAGGACAGAGACAGAAAGAGCAGAACAGAGACAGAGAGAGCAGGAGAGAGACAGAAAGAGCAGGAGAGAGAGAGAGAGCAGGAGAGAGACAGAGAGAGCAGGAGAGAGACAGAAAGAGCAGGAGGGAGACAGGAAGAGCAGAAGAGAGACAGAAAGAGCAGGAGAGTGACAGAGAGAGCAGGAGAGAGACAGAGAGAGCAGGAGAGAGACAGAGAGAGCAGGAGAGAAACAGGGAGAGCAGGAGAGAGACAGAGAGAGCAGGCGAGAGACGGAGAGAGCAGGAGAGAGACAGAAAGTGCAGGAGAGAGACAGAGAGAGCAGGAGAGAAACAGGGAGAGCAGGAGAGAGACAGAGAGAGGAGGAGAGAGACAGAAAGAGCAGGAGAGAAATAGAAAGAGCAGGAGAGAGACAGAAAGAGCACGAGAGAGACAGAAAGAGCAGGACAGAGACAGAAAGAGCAGGACAGAGACAGAAAGAGCAGGAGAGGGACAGAAAGAGCAGGAGAGAGAGAGAGAGCAGGAGAGAGACAGAGAGAGCAGAAGAGAGACAGAAAGAGCAGGAGAGAGACAGAAAGAGCAGGAGAGAGACAGAAAGAGCAGGAGAGAGACAGAAAGAGCAGAAGAGAGACAGAAAGAGCAGGAGAGAGGCAGAAAGAGCAGGAGAGAGGCAGAAAGAGCAGGAGAGAGACAGAAAGAGCAGGAGAGAGACAGAGAGAGAGCAGGAGAGAGACAGAAAGAGAAGGAGAGAGGCAGAAAGAGCAGGAGAGAGGCAGAAAGAGCAGGAGAGAGACAGAAAGAGCAGGAGAGAGACAGAAAGAGCAGGAGAGAGACAGAAAGAGCAGGAGAGAGACAGAGAGAGAGCAGGAGAGAGACAGAAAGAGCAGGAGAGAGACAGAAAGAGCAGGTGAGAGACAGAAAGAGCAGGAGAGAGAATAATTAGCAGGAGAGAGACAGAAAGAGCAGGAGAGAGACAGAAAGAGCAGGAGAGAGACAGAAAGAGCAGGAGAGAAACAGAAAGAGCAGGAGAGAGACAGAAAGAGCAGGAGAGAGACAGAAAGAGCAGGAGAGAGACAGAGAGAGAGCAGGAGAGAGACAGAAAGAGCAGGAGAGAGACAGAAAGAGCAGGTGAGAGACAGAAAGAGCAGGAGAGAGAATAATTAGCAGGAGAGAGACAGAAAGAGCAGGAGAGAGACAGAAAGAGCAGGAGAGAGACAGAAAGAGCAGGAGAGAAACAGAAAGAGCAGGAGAGAGACAGAGAGAGAGCAGGAGAGAGACAGAAAGAGAAGGAGTGAGGCAGAAAGAGCAGGAGAGAGGCAGAAAGAGCAGGAGAGAGACAGAAAGAGCAGGAGAGAGACAGAAAGAGCAGGAGAGAGACAGAAAGAGCAGGAGAGAGACAGAGAGAGAGCAGGAGAGAGACAGAAAGAGCAGGAGAGAGACAGAAAGAGCAGGTGAGAGACAGAAAGAGCAGGAGAGAGAATAATTAGCAGGAGAGAGACAGAAAGAGCAGGAGAGAGACAGAAAGAGCAGGAGAGAGACAGAAAGAGCAGGAGAGAGACAGAGAGAGAGCAGGAGAGAGACAGAAAGAGCAGGAGAGAGACAGAAAGAGCAGGTGAGAGACAGAAAGAGCAGGAGAGAGAATAATTAGCAGGAGAGAGACAGAAAGAGCAGGAGAGAGACAGAAAGAGCAGGAGAGAGACAGAAAGAGCAGGAGAGAAACAGAAAGAGCAGGAGAGAGACAGAAAGAGCAGGAGAGAGACAGAAAGAGCAGGAGAGAGACAGAGAGAGAGCAGGAGAGAGACAGAAAGAGCGGGAGAGAGACAGAAAGAGCAGGTGAGAGACAGAAAGAGCAGGAGAGAGAATAATTAGCAGGAGAGAGACAGAAAGAGCAGGAGAGAGACAGAAAGAGCAGGAGAGAGACAGAAAGAGCAGGAGAGAAACAGAAAGAGCAGGAGAGAGACAGAGAGAGAGCAGGAGAGAGACAGAAAGAGAAGGAGAGAGGCAGAAAGAGCAGGAGAGAGGCAGAAAGAGCAGGAGAGAGACAGAAAGAGCAGGAGAGAGACAGAAAGAGCAGGAGAGAGACAGAAAGAGCAGGAGAGAGACAGAGAGAGAGCAGGAGAGAGACAGAAAGAGCAGGAGAGAGACAGAAAGAGCAGGTGAGAGACAGAAAGAGCAGGAGAGAGAATAATTAGCAGTAGAGAGACAGAAAGAGCAGGAGAGAGACAGAAAGAGCAGGAGAGAGACAGAAAGAGCAGGAGAGAAACAGAAAGAGCAGGAGAGAGACAGGAAGAGCAGGAGAGAGACAGAAAGAGCAGGAGACAGACAGAAAGAGCAGGAGAGAGACAGAAAGAGCAGGAGAGAGACAGAAAGGAAAGTGAAGGGGAGGTCTCTCGTGATCTTTTTTGGTGTCAGTTTATTTGTCGAATTGTATTGACAAGCCACGTTACGCTGCAGTTACATCATTTCTTCAGCTGCATTAGTGTGAGGATGTAATGCCGTTGCCATCTTGTTTGTAAGTTTTTAGCTGGGGTAGTCATTCCTTGTGTGCTGCAATTAATTTCCTCATAAATCCACCGTATAACCTTACTTCATCTTTTTGCCAGATATATCACGTGGATAATGTTAAGGGTTTAATTTTGCATGGAATGAATCATTGTTAGTTCTTACAACCTGATCTAACAGCTAGAAATCCCAAAACCTTTATTTCATCCTTAGTAACTGTATAATATGCTCCTTTGAATGATCATATTACAAGTTTCCTACGTCCACAGATTCAGTCTTAAAACACCTAACATACGCCCTCGGGGTGGTGCTAATGATGCAACAACGATAGAGCTTCCATAGTCATTCTCAATACTCACAATATATTACTTTCAGAGGGAGCTATCTATTAACAGTTTCCCAGTTTAAAATTGAAGGCTTAAGTTTCCAAATCCGTATTACTGTAATCAGAGATAATCATAAACCTGTCCGCCCCCGGCAGCTGAGTGGTCAGCGCGACAGAATGTCAATCTTAAGGGCCCGGGTTCGTTTCCCGGCTGGGTCGGAGATTTTCTCCGCTCTGGGACTGGGTGTTGTGTTGTCCTAATCATCATCATTTCATCCCCATCGACGCGCAAGTCGCCGAAGTGGCGGCAGATCGAAAGACTTGCACCCAGCGGACGGTCTACCCGACAGGACGCCCTATTCACACGACATTTACATTTATTTATAAGCCTAAAAAATTATCTGGTCATATTCATTCTCACTAATACCTATCCGCAAGCATTCAGTTCTTGGAGACTTCAACAGCTATCGTACGTTCTAGGAAGGAAATGAAACTGATAAAGATGAAGTTCTACAAATGGGCCGATATCATCTGAGTCTAACAAGAAATGAATTAAAACAGTGACACAGAACTGGGAAGGGTATCTCGTGTCATTAAATCAGCAGCAACAACGAGCATTCCAATAATGAAAGTTCACAGGTACATAAGAATGTAATCAGGCGTTATGCAGATTTGTTCCAAAACTTGAAGAAACCAATTCCCATTAAACATCATCTGAAATTCTAAAATGGCTGAGATGATAAATCGATGAAAACTTTCAAAGTTATAAATTTCCACATAACCCAGTACCCAGTCATAAACTGGTGTATTCGTCAATATGTTTAATGAATCATGAAACAGTTAATACAGAACCCTTAGAAAACGGACAACTTCCAGAATAAAAGAAAATAAGAAATACATTTGATGGATCAAAACTAACACGTGGCGCGAAACTAACGACAGCGATATGATCTGTATTCGCGACGATTTCCTTCGTAAGAAGTAAAAGAAGGCTTAAACAAAATGTGGAAAGGTTTCATTCGGATGTTCCCTGAACTACTCAAATATAATGTACCTGACGCTGATGACTTTTCTTTTTCAGCTACGTATTAGAATCAAATTTCTTAGCACCAGTTTTCAAAAAGACTGAAATTATTCCATTGCTAAGACCAGGAATAGGTAAAGTCCTTCCACGAAGATGAGAGTCCAGTTGCACTGCTCTCTGTCGAATACAAGTTACTAGAATGATCTTTAAGATAATTAAAGAAGTAATCCTAGGGAAACAAACCGGATACAGCGCCTAACTCTGCTCACCCATTTGGAAACAAGCTTTGAGAAGAAAAAATATTCTTCAAACAGGACGTAAGTCAGCAGTCTGTCGCGATTCAGTCGGTGCGGTGTTATAGATTTAGATTTCCACTAAGTATAGCTATCATCAGTGCGTATGGAGTGAATCACATTAACTCAACATGTAAATGTATAAGCTATTAAACGAACATAGCGTGTACATAGTTCATTAAAGTTTTGAGATTGAATTAAGTTATGGTTCAGATGGCTCGGAGCACTATGGGACTTATGATCTGAGGTCATCAGTCCCTTAGAACTACTTAAACCTACCTAACTAACCTAAGGATATCACACACATCCATGCCCGAGGCAGGATTCGAACCTGCGACCGTAGCGGTCGCGCGGTTCCAGACTGAAGCGCCTAGAACCGCTCGGCCACAACGGTCGGCAATTAAGTTATGTATACGCTAAAATCGTCTAACAACATGTACATTTACAAGTCTGTTGAGTTTATACGACTCACTGTAAACGTACTGATGACAGCTGTACTGTAGCTAAAACCTAGATCTGTAACAAAGTACACTTTAAATACTGAATGACTGATGTCTTCCTCTCTACTAGAATTACATCACAGTCGCTATTCACGATGGTTCCCATGGAATTCAAAGTGATGAAAATATTGTTGTCTTCGTAAACCAATCCGCAGCGTACGACACAGTTTTGGGGGAGGCTCAGTTCCATCTATATTGAACAATATGCGTCTATTCCAAGTTCACTGCAATCATATGCAGGATATATTCTACAAAGGGAAAAATGGCCAGCCTCAGTGTACAGATTCCTATTCTACACTATACACCCACGACTTGATAAGCAGTGTTTATATTATCATCCTCTGATATCTGCCTAGTTATCCAGGTGGCCAACCCAGAGGCAGAAAGGATTGACAGGGGGCCTTTGTGTGCTGGGTAGTATTTGCAGTGGTTGGAGCTCAAACGAAGTCCAATAATGACGAAAGCTGAGGAATAACCAAATTTCCCTCCGCACCCCCCCCCCCTCCCCCCCCCACCACAACTCCCTGATACGCAGTATAAGCCAGCAGCCTCATATAATGTAACTGAAGTCTCCACCAGCCTACCGAACTGCTGTAGACTGATCAGCTCCCTCGATCTCGAGGCCCCTAGCAATCGGATTATCTGCATAGCAGCAAAGCTTCTTGCGCGTCGAAAATCCGAGTGTCAAACTTGCAGGTGCCAGCCTACCTCGCAGCAACTGGCGCTAACTCGACCGCAGCAGATGTGGTGAGGCGACAAGAACTGCTCCACAGTAGGGGATGGCGAGACCCTCCGAATAAGGGGGAGGCTGCGGCCAGCTGCTGCCACGCGTCACACAGGACTGTTCTCGGCGTACTTTGGCATAGCTTCTACGAGAACGACGTCTAGCTGTCTTCGAAGCAATCGAGCGGTTGGAAAGCTTGAACACTAAACTTTAATTTTTCTTTGTTGATTTTATTGGTTGTCTATTATTTTGGTCGTATTTGTTACTGCGCCACAAACGTATACAGAGTGAATCAACTGATTCTTGCACCGCAGGTAATTCTGACATGGAAGGCACTACTGATACGCAGTTTTCACATAACTTAATTTTAGGCAAGGGCGCATATTTGCAACCAATACAAAGATTGTGAAACATTGCCGAAAGTACACTTTTTTATAACAGTCAAAAATTTTAAATGGGACAGTAAAATCCTAAACGTAGCGTAAAAGAGAACGTCAGTGGCTCTTGTCGCAGGAAGCTAGAGCAAGCAGTGTACGAGCTGAAGTAAGGCGAGCCTTGTAAACACCGATATCTGTTTGTTCTATCCTATTGCTCAGATGCTAGGCGGTGACTTAGGTTTACATACATTGTGTTATGTGTATACTGTGATTGCAGTGCGACGGTTCTGTCACTTATTGTGTGATAGCAGACATAGTAGGACGTGCTTGGAAGATGGTATTTCCCAGGACGACAAAAGTGGAAATATTTATGGTGAACGCAGGAAGTTTCCGTTCGTGCGTGTACCGTTTACGCTGATACCCCAGTAGGCGTCAGTTCTAAACCTCTTCAATGACAGATTCCACAGAGTTACTGGATTCCTTTGTCTGTCTTTCGTTTGTTCCAGGAGATGTCCCATTTAACTATACGAGACTTACTAACATGTGTGTAGGGCTACACATACGAATCAAAAATGGTTCAAATGGCTCTGAGCACTATGGGACTCAACATCTTAGGTCATAAGTCCCCTAGAACTTAGAACTACTTAAACCTAACTAACCTAAGGACATCACACACACCCATGCCCGAGGCAGGATTCGAACCTGCGACCGCAGCAGTCCCGCGGTTCCGGACTGCAGCGCCACACATACGTATCCTTATGAAGTTCACATTCGTTTGTACCATAACTTGGAACAAAGAACTATCTGTGGTTACAATGTTCAGACTGCCATATCGCATAAACTACTTGCTCTAGACTACTGCAGCAAACACGTTTGACTTATTAATTCAGTCTACTTTCATTACAATACTATCAGCAGCCATTTTTCCATTGAAAATTTAAATAAATATACCTTTGAAACTCGTCACACTCCGTGTAAGGTCTCCATAGGCACGTCCCTACCTACCATTCCAATCTGCGAAATCAGCATATCAATTGAACCTTCCATTATCGAAATATTTCTAGTGCAAGTTTTGAGTGATTCACCCTGCATTTACATGCAATTGTGCTAAAGCCTCAGACGCCAAATAAATAAAAACATTTCCGCAAACACACATCCCAGGTACAACTAAGACTCGATTGTTTCCTCCATAGACTGCTCAACATCACCAGCTGCAGTCTCGTCCATCTGACCTCCGCTGCTGGACAAAAGTTTCCTCAAGACATGTTCGTGCATTTCGATCTTTTGCTATACGCTGCTCCTACATTTTTGTACTACGATCCATCCTCATTCTAAAAGTTTTTCTTCTCGGTCTATTCTTACCTCTTTGCAATTTAGCAAAGAATATTTTTGATAAAAATTTTAGTTTATTCATCGATTTTTAATTTCTGTCATCCTCAGTTTTCGTTCAGACAATAATTACTTAGTTTCCTTCTCCTTCTGAGTAACATCCGGTTTGCGTCTTCCCGCATACATCGCCGCAGACCTCAATCTTTGTATTGTTTCGGCACTGAAAATGTATGTCATACTACTAGGGCAGGAGTGGCGATACTAATAGATGGTAAACATTGGATTCTAGATACGTCGGAAGCTTATTTTTGACAACTCTATTGAATGTACTGTAAGCATTTCCTTTTCTATCCATCAAGCCAATGCCTTTAATTACGTGTAAAAGGCAGGTACTTTAGTTATAATTCCGTTGTTAAGTTGTATATTTTATCGTAATTTCTCTTTCCGTTGGCTGACGGGACGCTTTGGCACTCTGTGCAACTATTTGTCACATATTACTTGCGTGCTGCCTTGCAACGTCGGCGCTGTGTACACATATGCATTTAATGGATTTGGCGTTCCTCTCCGTGTCCTCTCGCCAGCAACTTCAGGATAAGGGTGACTTGTAAGTTACAGCTGTACGATGCTTCCTGCGTGTGCACATTTGGATATTATGATGAGCCATTTACGGTCGACGTGTTGTCATGGAAGCTAGTTTGGATATGGACGCTACGTTCTAGTACTTGTAGCTACACTTGAAGATGGGGCTGAATCCCTAAAATCTGGCAGTCTTAAGATTTCAGTCAATAAATAAATGTGATGGAAACTAATGCCGACGATTTTCTATATGAAAACTGTAAGAGTTTTCCAAATAAAACGAACGTAATAAATATTCAACATTTTCATTCTTTATGTCTACATATTTTCAGCTCTCTGCCGATAGAGGGATCCGATTTGCAGCGTCTAGAATAGCGCTTTATAATGCAACCACGCCAATACGTGAGAAACAGCGTGCTACAACAGAGGTCAGAATTCGAAGGGTTCGTCCTCACATGGAGAACCCTGTCCTTAAGCATGTCAGTGCCAGACCCCACACGAGCGCTGCGAGGTCTGCTGCAATCTGACACCTTGGACTCACTGTCATGCATCATCCTACTCACAATCGCGCCTTGGCCACTTCCGATTTTCCTGTTTCCAAAACTTTAAAAACACCTTCGAGGACTCCACTTCGATAGTGATGAAGCGGTGCAACCAGAGGTGAGTTGTGGATCCGTCAACAGTCAAACATTCTACATCAACACATTCGTTTATCATTGGGAGGTGTGTTGGTCCCCAGAGTGACGAAATAAATATGTAGACACGAAGAATAAAAATACAGGGTTTATTTTAAAAGTTTTTAAATTTTCCACATAAAACAATACGGAGGCATTACATTTCAGCGCGCTCTCGTACTACTTTAACGGATGCTTTAAGCATGAAATTTTTTTCTAACTGTGTTGATTATTCGTCACTTAAGTCGTAAAAAAATTGAGTTTGAGACCCATTATGTGCTTCCACTCAGGCTCAATTTATTTTCAGTGACAAATAGCAGCATTCCATCAGAAAATACATTTCTGATGGTTATCAGTAGTGGTGGTTCATATCTGACCTACGTGCAGATCAGGGCAAGACATCGATATCTATATCTTACAAACCACTTTTTGGTTGTAACAAAAACATACGCAGTAGCATTATCTTATTGAAACATTAGACTTTCATTCCCTAGGTCCTCCTATATTCCTATCAATTCGGTCTCTGTTATCTCAGTGAGCATGTTAGAGTTCATTGTAATCTTCAGCCAAGATACGCGTATTTACTTTTAATGCAGAGGGCTGCACAAATGATAACACTTTCACAATAAAGATTTCTGCTCATTCTTATCTGCTACTCTGTTCTCATGTCACGCCAATAATATCGAGCCCATCTAAATTAAACTTATTCTCTGCACTGAAGATTACTTTATCACATTCTTAAGTCCATGGCATATATTGGTCGCTAATAACATCATAGGCTGTTCGTTTGAAGATTAGAGTGAGTTCTTGCAGTCTTTTCTTGAATTAAAGATGTCTGTCTTGACAAAATTTGTCGTCCTCGTCTGGCAGTTACTGACAACTGTAAATCAGCAACAAGATGAAAAGAATATTCGTTTGTGGACTTTTCTTTGTATAAAACGAACCGTTTCGATGCCTCAAATAATTTTCTATTGATCCCACAATCTACATTGTGTCCATACTGTACGCCTAATCTAACGAAATTATCAATCAATGCATTTGACAGTTCACCTTCTTGGCGATTTGATGATTAGTGTCCTATTTCCTCGTGAGCAATCAATCTTGGTTTTTGTCTCATAACTGTTTTCCGCTGACATTGTCACAATCGTGGTTCATATGAACAACTCACACTGTTACTAATGGTGTCTGTCTCCTATCTGCAGTAAAGGCACAAACGCACGCACTAATGCCACACAGAGCCAACTGTCTTTATACTGAGTTCCACCCTCTACCACCAGAATGGTTGATGTCTTATTATATACTGTACTAATGACATCAAATGAGGTACCATTTGATTGCATTTGTCAGTATATTGAATCTAATAGCATTGCATATACACTTTCCACAACTATTCCAGCCGGTAATGTTAATTTTCCTACAAATATCGCTGCCTTTATACAAATTTCCGCTACTGTATTAACACACATTCCTTCTTCGTTACCGACGTTGACAGATCTGTATCCTAGCTCTATCGCTAGTGAGAGTAGCTAGGCTGAACAAGAATCTCTTAGGGATTTATCTTTCGCATCTGATTTTCCCGTATCTAGGTGAAGTCGAACGATAGCAGTCGTATTTGTTTCATACTTCAGTATTTTAATGTGGTTTTCCAAACAACTGTTATTACATCTTTTGTCGAGGCTGAATCAGAAATTGACACAGAATTCATGAATTCCGATAACAATAATGCCCTAGAATTAATATTAACAGGAAACAAAAAATAAAAAAAACGAAACTCGAGACTCAGTCCCCCAAAATAAGAGTGAGTAAAATGAGCAGTTTAACTGATAGTAAAACAATCTCCCAACTTAAAATGCTCTAACAGATAAATAAGTTTTGTTAGTCATGACATCAACTTTTCTTCTCAAAATTTCATTAAATGCGTCACATTCGGCCCATATCAGTTCACGTAGCAGGGAAAGTGAAGTCTGAGATCACCATCTAACATTCTGGAACAAGAAAGTAGCGAGATCAGCATCTACATCTACATCGATACTCTGCAAATCACATATAAGTGCCTGGCAACGGGTTCATCGAACCACCTTCACCATTCTCTGTTTTTCCAATCTCGTATAGTGCGCGGAAAGAACGAGCACATATATATTTCCGTATGAGCTCTGATTTACGCTATTTTACCGTGGTGGTCGTTTCTCTCTATGAAGGTCGGTGTCAAAAGAATTCGGAGGAGAAAGATGGTGAATGGATTTTCATGAGAAGATTCCGTCGCAACGAGAGACGCCTTTGTTTTAATGATGTCCAGACCAAATCCTGTATCATTTCTGTGACACTCTCTCCCATATTTCGCAATAATAAATAACATGCTGCCCATTTTTGAACTTTTTCGATGTACTCCGTCAGTCCTATCTGGTAAGGATCCCACACCGCGCAACAGTATCCTAAAAGAGGACGGACAAGCGTAGTGCAGGCAGTCTTCTTAGTAGATCTGTTGCATTTTCTAAGTGGCCTGCCAATAAAGCGCAGTCTTCTGTTAGCCTTCCCCACAACATTTTCAGGATGTTCCTTCCAATTTAAGTTGTTCGTAATTGTAATACCTAGGTATTTAGTTGAATTTACGGCTCTCAGATTAGACTGATTTATCGTGTAACCGAAGTTTAACGAATTCCTTTTAGCAATCATCTGGATTACCTCACACTTTTCGTTATTTAGGGTCAACTGCCAATTTTGGCACCATTCAGATATCTTTTCTAAACCGTTTTGCTGATGACTATATTAGTCGATAAACGACAGCTTCATCTGGAACCAACCTAAGACGGCTGCTCAGATTGTCTCCCAAATCGTTTATATAGGTAAGGAACAGCAAAGGGCCTATGACACTACCTTGGGGAACGCCAGAAATCACTTCTGATTTACTCTATGAGTTTCCGTCAATTACTACGAACTGTGACCTCTCTGACAGGAAGCCACAAATCCAGTCACGTAACTCAGACGACATTCCATAAGCACACAATTTCACTACAGGCCGCTTCTGTGGTACAGTGTCAAAAGCCTTCCAGGAATCCAGAAACACAGAATCGATCTGAAATCCCTTGTCGACACTTCATGTGAATAAAGAGCTAATTGTGTTTCACAGAAACGATGTTTTCTAAACCCATGTTGACCGTGTGTCAAGAGACAGTTTTCTTCAAGGTAATTCATAATGTTTGAACACAATATATCTTCCAAAATCCTACTGCATATCGACGTTAACGACATGGGCCTGTAATTTAGTGGATTATTCTTAGTACCTTTCTTGAATATTGGTGTGACCTGTGCAACTTTCCAGTCTTTTGTTACGGACCTTTCGTCGAGCGAATGGTTGCATATCATTGTTAAGTATGGAGCTAATGCATCAGCATACTCCGAAAGGAACCTAATTGGTAAACAGTCTGGACCAGAAGACTTGCTTTTATTAAGTGATTTAAGTTGCTTCACTACCCCGAGGATATTTACTTCTACGTTACTCATGTTGGCAGCTGTTCTCGATACGAATTCTGGAATATTTTCTTCGTCTTCTTTTGTGAAGGCATTTCGGAAGGCTGTGTTTAGTAACTCTGCTTTGGCAGCACTGTCTTTGATAGTATCTCCATTGCTATCGCGTAGAGAAGGCATTGACTGTTTATTGCGCTAACATACTTCACATACGACCAGAATCTCTTTGCACTTTCTGCCAGGTTTCGAGACAAAGTTTCGTTGTGGAAACTGTTATAAGCATCCCGCATTGAAGTCCGCGCTAAGTTTCGAGCTCCTGTAAGAGATTGCCAATCTTGTGGATGTAGCGTCTGTTTAAATTTGGCATGTTTGTTTCGTTGTTTCTGCAACAGTGTCCTAACCCGTTTTGTGTACCAAGGAGGATCAGCTCCGTCGTTTGTTAATTTATTTGCTATAATTAATTACTATTAAAAACAGTCTTGATCACGATTTATTTAACAAGGTGACCGGTTTCGACCACTACTGTGGTCATCTTCAGACCTACAAGTTGTATACAAAGCTCTAATTAGAGGGCTACATACATTAAAGAAAATACATAAAGTTATAAAGCTATAAAACGTTGAATTACCATTGAGTAGGAACCTCTTTCTGGTGGAGAATCACTATTGGAGAAACCAGTGCACGTCTTACTATATATATAATGGAGGCTTTGTATACAACTTGTAGGTCTGAAGATGACCATAGTAGTGGTCGAAACCGGTCACCTTATCAAATAAATCGTGATCAAGACTGTTTTTAATAGTAATTATTTATAAGACATTGATCACTGCTGTTCCCATAATGCATTCAAAAGTAATATATTTGCTATAAATCTCTCAATTGCTGCCGATACTATTTCTCTGCATTCCAGCCACATCTGGTCCACACATCTGGTCCACACTTATATTATTAATTTGAAGTAAGTGGAGATTGTCTCTCAGGAAGGCGTCAAGTCAATTTTTATCTGCTTTTGTGAATAGGTATATTTTTCGCTTATTTTAGGAGGATTTGGGGATTACAATATTCAGTCTCGCTAACACAACCCCGTGTTCACTAATCCCTGTATCGGTTTTGATGCTCGTTATTAACTCAGGATTATTTGTTGCTAAGAGGTCAAGTGTGTTTTCACAACCGTTTGCTACTAGCGTGGTCTGATGAACTCATGAAGATAGATGCAATATTGTTTGCAATTGGCACAATATTGTCATCCTCACGCTTGTCAGAAAATATCCGCTTTCTAACACATTCATGCAGTATTACCTAAGACGGCTATCAAGAAAACCTGAAGGCAAAATAATAACCAGCTCCGATACCTGTTGATCGTTTTGCTATAAGTTTAAACCCACGGTGATTAGATATCTCAGCATGTTTGTCACTGCGGAAAACATAGGTAGAAAACAAGTCCGATTGTGGAAAAGTAATTCGCTTGCAGAAAGCAGAATTTGAGGTAACTCTGTTACTTATCATATAGAACAGTGATACTAATTTACAAGCATGCATCCTGGAACAGTTCACGAACGTCATACAGCAGTTTTTCCAGGACGCGGAAGGGGAAACTTTGATGGGCTACAGCGGGCTTTGGTGGGCTACTAGTGCTTGCTCTGTGTAAAGAGTGATAGTTCGATCCGATATTTGATGTACTTCGATACATGCCACCTTGTTAAAACTTTCACTACGCTGCAATCACCATCGTCGGCGACGGCGACTACAGTACCCGTCTACACAAACTTTGTAAATCAGCCGCACAGTGTCGCACAGCGATGAACTTCATGCACCCATCAGTGAAATGCTTAGCGATGCAATCATCGTGTCCCACAACACACACACACGCCAACGTTCCACCTGCCGACGCACCTCCAAAAACATACCTGCAGTCTTCACAGAAACAAGGGACCACGTGGAGAAGAACATAACGATAAAAAGAGACAACGTTGAGAAAGTATTAGGTGTAGACGCCACCCAAGGAGGGACCACCACCCACCAGCATGTATGGTGGACTGCTAATTTATAAGCAGCTACCAACAAAGAACCTGTCATTTTATTTGTTGAAACTAGAGACAAATATCAGCTTACCCCACTCTACAGCGCAAGGCAAACTTATTAGACGGGAATGTGAGTCGTTATTCAAGCCCATAATCACTATTAGGGAGGCAGGGCAAAACCATGTTATAATTGAGGCAATGTCGGGAGCAACAAATGACTTTCTTAGACGTAGCAAACGTGGAGGCCTATATTCCTAAATTCTTCACTACTAAACGAGACATCAACAACAGTGTTGAAATCTCTCTTAAGGAGGGAGAATTGCACCACAAGATGTAGATATTGCGTAGGTGATGCCTGTGGGAGGGCGGATCAACCAACCTGTATATATAGGTCCGGTGGTCACAGTGCCATCTACTGTACAAGCCCGATGTATACTAAACAAAAGGAAACCAATAAACTCATACCTCTCTGTAACATTACCTTAAGAGGTGCAGCAGTTGTGTTTGAAAGGACTCGTTATGCGAATGTAGTTATATCTCTCCCTAACTTTCCGAGACAAGGTACAGAATTCCTGCCCCTTCCGACTCAATAGCACTCTTAAGCAAATATCAATACCACCACATACCATCCGCAGCAACTGACAACTGTGCCGCACAAGTCGGGAACGATGACTCCAGTGGATTCACCGCCGGTACCACTATGCCGTCCTCTAACACAGCAAGTCCCAACAGCAACGCGTAAATCCTATGGAACATATGGGGTCCCCACGAAAGTCCGCAGCATCTACGTACCAACCAGAACTCTGCCCCCGCTTCCGCGGGTCCCAACCTCTACTACCACAATATCAGAGACTCAGCCACAGACTGGTGCTGCAAACTACCTCGTTAATAACATTCTAAGTGTAATTACAGTTGTGACGAATGATATAACGTACCAAATTCGGTACTCCAATATTACCAACAGATTCCTTACAGCTCAAAATGGCCTATAAAGTCATACAATGGAACGCAAGATTTCTCAAGACACACAAAGACAACCGTCCACATTTTCTGCTCAAATTAACGTAGATATTTGTTGCATCACAGAAACATGAGTAAAGCCGAGAGAGGCATTCAAATTACAGTGCTAGTATGTCATTAGAGAAGACAGATATGATGCCTAGGAAGTGCAGTGTCGTTGTTAAAACAGGAAATCTACTTTTCCGTGTCAATACTGGCACCTGGCATATTGCAACGCATATGGTGGATAATCGCCGGCGAGTCAAGGACCTTCAACTGAATGTAATCGCAGTGGGCAAAGGACCTAACGATAGACTTTCAAAACTACAGTTCAGAACAATAAAAGACTCCATTGGGAAGCCTTCTCTGATACTTTGACGGCCACGATATACTGTGGGACTACAGAACTGCAATGAGAAAAATAGTAGTGGAAGCACTAGACTTGGAAAACGTTATAGTGGTAAATGATGGCTCACCAACACGAATAGTCCGACCAAATGAAAGCCCGCATTCCCTGCACTGTCTGCCAGAACAGTAAGGGAAGTGATGCCGGATACATTAGCTTCTGACTACTGGCTGATTCAAATCATAATAAACGCACAACCTAGGGATACTGTCAGACACGTAATCATCCGGAAATGGAACAAAAAATGGTTCAAATGGCTCTGAGCACTATGGGACTTAACTGCTGAGGTCATCAGTCCCCTAGAACATAGAACTACTTAAACCTAACTAACCTAAGGACTTCACACACATCCATGCCCGAGGCAAGGAAATGGAACACAAACCAATCCATTAGGAACTCATACGAAACGCTACTCGAAGAAAATCTGGACTCGATCATCGAAACCGATGAACCCGAAAGAATCTGTGAAGTCTCGGTATGGCTTATCAGAGGAGCAGCGGAAGTCTCAATACGTCATATACATAAGCGGCTTATTCATAGGCCAACAACCTGTTAGTGAGATTCAGAATGTGAGGCAGTCGTCAAGGAACGAAGGGAAGCATTCAGGAAATACAAAACTCTTCCTAACGATACAAATTTCATTGCTCATAAGAAAGCAGAAGCCAATAAAATATTCACGTAGAAGAAAAAAATTAACCAGGATATGAAATGGAATAAGAACCATAAAAAATTGACAATGGACATCGACACACATTCAGCAGCCGATGACTTCTGGAACCATTCCTCTGCATCATAACTGCTCCTGAAGTGATAGACATGAGAAACGAGACAGAATGTGGAAAGGACAACAGTGTAGTTACACAGCCCTTTGCGTTGGGAGCAATCCAGACTGCCCTGTCCTAACGGAAGAGTACTTCACCTAGCCTGGATTGTACTGACAACACAATGCTAAAACACATCCCACACGATGCTGTTCAAAATGTACAATAGCGTATGGGCTCAAATGGTCAAAATCGACTCGCTGAGAACATCAGCATCAGCATGCATATGGGTCCAAATCTAGTGACGGCGCTTGTAGTGCCTGTTGGGTATCCCGAAGCAAACGACAAAGCCTGCAAGATGCCACCTACACTCCACTATTATGACAGCCAATGTGATTGCCATATTTGAAGCCATGTTATTCGCACAGGCAGACGCTGTACTCATAATCTCTAATAGTTCGTTAGCCCTAAAATTGGTTATAAATCACCATAACACTTGTACAATTCGGAAGTTGCAGCAATTATCGACGTTGTGTTTCGGGTACAGTAGCCCTATAGTAAAATCGCAATGGTATGGACGAAAGACCACTCAGGGATACCTGGAAATGACGATGTAGACATTCTGTAAAGCAAGAATCTCTACATGGAGCTATTAAACACAACCGTCACAGGTATGATATTCGTGCCTAGAAAGCTGTTATCATCCGACTGGCAAGAAGAATTGACGAGGACGTCTAACATCAAAGACAGTTACTAAGCACTAATTTATCCCGCGGTTCCAAGACTACGGTGGTATAATAAGACTGCAGAGAAGATTCAAATCATATATTTCTACAATATCTTCGGAACGCATATCACATAACTTGCCGGTAATCTTCGGGCTCTTGGTAATCATTTCGTAAGTAACCTGCAGAACTTGTTAACATCCAGCTATATAGCAGCATATAAAATATCTTACATTTCTTCAACAGCGTAAGCATTCTGACATAGCTGCCTGCGTTGTTAATCTAATGTACTTGGTCATTACAATGAAGACCAAAGCACAATTAAATGACTATGTACCCCACGTGCTACTCAGCAGGATATGCTACAGTCAGGTATTGATTACCACATTAGATTAACAACACTTGGTTGAGATCGAGAGAGCCTTAGTGGAACACTGGACATCTGCTATTTGTCACTAAGTGCGTGGGATTAAATGTAGAGGTCATCACCTTCAGATAATTGTTTGGAAGCGTTCCTCAATGCTGCATAATTGTCCAATTTCCAAATGCTGCGATGCCCTACACAATTTTTTTTCACCAATAAGATAACAGTAGTTTTTTAATTTCTACTACCTCAAGATTATTGTGAACTTCACCTTCCAGCGATGGTCAACACTGGCTGAGTAACCATGTACATGGATGAAAAATGAGGAAACAATGCTCTTGAAAAAAGAACACCAAGACACCTGCTACCCCATCACTGTGGAAGATGGGATTAACTGTATAGTTCATCAGCTTTGGATATCTGTTGGAAACGCTCTAGGATGTCGTAAACTCTTCCAGTTCATGTATTTTGTGATGTATTCCACGTTTTTGTCAACGAGAAACATCGTCTCTGTTTTATTTCTACCGACCTGTGTGTTGTGGGAGCTGCATAGTTTACAGCATGCGATATTCCGCTTTCTTTGAGAGTTAATGTTTCGAAACGTGTTAATGTCAGATTAGCATCTGACACAGACCTCGAAGTCATTGTAGACGAGCAAAGAGTATGGCGGTGTACAAAGTTATACTCAAGCAGTGCTTAGATTTGTTACAGCCTAAAAAATCAATGTATTAAACTGCTTATGAATGAGCAATACAGGAACCCGCTCTTGCGACTGATAGTCTGCTGGATACGGTCTTCCTCCAGTACAGTCGAAAAAACTTCATGCAGGTCTATGTAGGCGACTTTGACCACTGGCAACCTGTGCCGGCCGCTGTGTCCGATCGGTTCTAGGCACTTCAGTCCGGAAACCCGTTGCTGCTACGGTCGCAGGTTCGAATCCTGCCTCGGGCATGGATGTGTGTGATATCCTTAGGTTAGTTAGGTTTACGTAATTCTACGTCTAGGGGACCCATAGTGCTTAAAGCCATTTGAACAATTTGATCTGACCACCTGTTCCAATGAAGTGAAAAATACATCCGTAATACACTCGATGTCAATATGAGGATGGTATTTGTTTTTCGATATATCGGAAGAGAGAGATGCAGTAAAATCTTATGAGGTTCTATTACAAGGAGTGGTATAACTGGTTAAAGTTTGGATGCATATAGTTCTCTCAAAACTACACCAATTTTGATCATAAAACTTGTAGAAATTATCTGTATCGATTCTCGTAGAATCATAACTGCTTTTATTATTATCGTTCGATTGCGTGTTCAAAACTAGGTGTTACCACAATTCCTATGTTATTTCATACTTCATAAAGTATAGTTATAAAGTAAACGCCACTTGAATTGGTTTTGATATAGCGGGAGAGAGATTCGGGGAAACCTTACTGGAGGTTCTATTACAAGACAGGCTTTCACGAATTGCTTCATGAACGCCATTGTGATAAAGCATCGCATTTGTGAAACAATACCTGCCATATTGTACAAAACGACAACGTCCACTTGAATCACAGCTTGTTATTGTCGAAAGTAAAATGTTACCCACTGCGGGATGAGGAATACACATGACATATCTGGAGGGAGTGTGGTGGGGAATAAGCATTTGATCAATTTAATTAATTTGCATATCAATTTGATAGCAAAATTGCGCATGTGCCCCCATTAAACTACTACTGAAGAGTTACAATGAGCTGTTCAGCATTTCCTGCAATAATTTGTAAATTGTGCATTATGCTTCGAATTTACACCAAGCAGTTACCCTCCATAACCAACATTCTTAACGCTTACACCGCTTAGTAGGATGATGTTGTTTTCACAGTTTTAGGGCGTTAATCTGGAAACAAAGGCGTTTGAAAAACTCCAAAAGAAAATGGTTGTCGAGTAAAACACGCACTAAAAGTATAAAACAGATAATTCCAGGCTTGATCCAAACCATAAATACAAGAAAAACTTTCAAAATTTCAAATAAAAATTTATAAATTAATTGAAAATCATAATATTGTGTAAAAGAATTACACCGCAAGATCGCAGGTTAATGTAAGTGCTAGATGAGCCACTGCAAATGTGAAATTCTGGTACATTAATAACAGGTGGAAAGGCCAGAATATTGCAAACCTGGATGCGTTGTGTTATAGAGGCATCGGATGTCAGTTTTTGGGATGGATTTCCACGCCTGTAGCAGTTGGACAGCCAATACAGGGACGGTTAACGCTGTTTGTGGAACACACGGGTGTTGTCGTCCGATGATGTCCCATATGTGTTCGATTCAAGATGGATTTGGTGATCGAACAGGCCGAAGCAACATGTCGTGGCTCTGTAGTGCATGTTCCGTAACAACAGTGGTAAGTGAGCGATAGTTGTCGTGTTGAAAACCCTCTGGGATGCTTTTTATGAATGGCTGCACAACAAGTCGTATCGCTAGACTGACGTACAAATTTCCAGTCAGGGTGCGTTGGATAACTACGAGTGTGTTCCTGCTATCATATGAAATAGCGCACCAGACCAATACTCCAGGTGTATGTCTGGTGTGTTTAGCACGCAGACAGCTTCACTGCAGACCCTCAACTGGCATCGTCCGAACCAGAACAGAAGCAACAAGGCAGAACCGGCTTTCATTAGTAAACACAGAAGACCTCCACCCTCCCCTCCAATGAGTTGTCGGTTGACACCACTGAAGTAGCAAGTGGTGAGGGCCTGTGGTCAGTGGATTGCACGCTGCAGGGGTCTGGCAGTGACCAATTTGTAACAGATTTGTCGCTGTGATGCCAACTGCAGATCACATTGCTGCAACAGTTGCATTATGATGCGGCAGAGCCATATACCGAACACGATGGTCTCCCGTCTCGGTAGTGCCATGTTGCCGTCGGAACCACGTCTTCTTGTGATTGCACTTTCTCGTGAACACCGCTGACAGAAATCAAGTACAGTGCCTACATTCCTGCCAATTCTTTCTGCAGTATCGCAGAAGAAACACTCAGCTTCACGTAGCACTGTTATGTGATCTCAGACTCAGTGAGGTGTTGATAACGGCGTCCTTGTCGCCTTAAAGGCATTCTTGCCTAACATCAACTTAAGACGTCCAATTTCAAAGGTAACAGACGCCCACGACCTTTACAGTACGTATTTACAGCAAACCTGATTTGTATCATCAAAGTGGTGGTATTAGCCCCACTCGTACGAGACTAGTGCGCAATATTCCACACACTGCAGTTGACTTCCTGAAAAACAAACAATATCTCCAGTATCCACAGTAGGCTATTTCCCGTGACACAGCACAGCCACAGACGTACAGAAGACAGAGCAAATGCATTGCAACCGTAGACCATGTTATTGGATGTGACTGAATACATCAGTGTACAGTGGTATACTACACAGTTCAACCAGGAAAATAGTGCAATTGTGCTAGGCGTTGACAATTGTGCTAATTTAGAAGCAATATCAAAATATTTTGCGAGAAATGTCATGATCGCATAGGCAGAAGTGATACAAAATCGATAAAATTACGAAATTTTACGGAAAATACTTATAAACTGAGGGAAATACGCCGAAATGCGGGGAAATTGAGGGGAATGAGGGAGTACTTGCACGTTCTCTGCTTGGTGCATGAAAATTCTTGTACTTGGATATGAGTATGTGGCAGCAAGAGGATACGAGAGAAAGTTGACATGAAAGCATCTGGATCCAAAGAAACAATCATTTTTCATCGACAGGGATGAGACGGTGGAACATTATGTTTAGTGTGCATGACCACCAAATGCAGAGTAATAAATTTATATGTGCCTGATCACAAGCCCAGGTGTGACCCCAGAGCTATTGGCAACCACCTTCTACATTTTCTTAAGTGTCTTTAGCCAAAGAGCGTTGTTTTCCTAGGTGTGGGACTGCAATATAAAACTACAGAATGTATCGCTTGTTTGATCCTGTGCAGGACCGTTCAGGTGTTTTAAACCCTAGCAAACAATATTCACAACCTGATTTTCTGTACCCTTGGCCAATCACATCCATGTAGTGTCAGCTAACAAATACCTTTCAGAATGATTGCTGTACGATTCTTTTATTAACAGCATTCTACTGTATGTCTATTGAGGCAGTAGTGATAAAGGCAAGTTGATTGCTGTCCTTGATGCTTTCCTGAAAAAGAGACCCATCTGCCTCTAGATTGACTTGAATCTGCACTAAAGGACGATAGCAAGTGGATGGAGTGATTGCTTGAGATGGGGTTGTAACTAGGTACGATTTAATGGTAGAGAGATGATGCATTCTACAGAGGGAGATGTTGCTGCAGGTCATTAATCGCGCATTTAACCATTTTGTCCATTGTTCTCTTGGAACATCTCAGTTGCGTGGTATAACCTGCATTCTACTTGTATAAAACTACATGTTCTGTGTGTGACTTCTACCTGCTGTAATTAACAGAAAACCTCTTCATACCACAGACAGCATCAGCCTTCCAGTGCATGTGTGATGAAACATGCCAGGAATGGAAAATCTGCTTCGGCACCCTCCTCTGGATGAACGAAGATTTATCCAACATATTACATTTCCCTGTCACGTCCTGGACATAAATCGAGTCTTCAGTTTCATAACTGCGCTGATCCCAAGTTAGTGAAAGGTACAAAATTGTTAAGGCTTTCGTGGCCACTTGTTGACAAACTGCCTATTGGCTTCTGTCTCGGGTTCTTCGGCCGACGTTCATCTAATGATTTTTCTGACGTTTCGCCAGCACGAGTGGCTGGCATTGTCAAAGCTTCACCCTCCATTGCCAGTGGTGAACTGGAGGCGAGCTCGCGGCCGCAAACTATATGTACCTGGCGCGCCAACGTCCGAGGGCTTCTCTGCGGTCATTTCCGGTGCGGTTCTCCTCTTGCTACCTGCGACGGTCGTTCGCTGCAGTACGGGAAGCCAGGATCCGTTTACCTTAAGGCTTTCCTCTTTCTTGTTTAAACTGTTCGCGTGTTTTTGGATTTCTACAGCTTCTCTGAACAAGCGCGTGTGATAGTGCTTCTCTACAGCCAGAACTTCCGTGTCGGCGAATTTTATTACGTGGTCAGTCTCATTCAGTGCGTGCTCTGCCACGGCCGATTTCTCCACCTGCCCCAACCTGCAATGTCGCTTATGCTCTTTGATCCTGGTGTTAATGGATCGTCCAGTCATTCCGACATAAACTTTTCCGCATGTGCAAGGTATACGGTATATTCCCGACATTGCAAAAAAAAAAAAAAAAAAGAGACCCACTTGCAATGTCGGGAATATACAGTATACCTTGCACATGCGGAAAAGTTTATGTCGGAATGACTGGACGATCCATTAACACCAGGATCAAAGAGCATAAGCGACATTGCAGGTTGGGGCAGGTGGAGAAATCGGCCGTGGCAGAGCACGCACTGAATGAGACTGACCACGTAATAAAATTCGCCGACACGGAAGTTCTGGCTGTAGAGAAGCACTATCACACGCGCTTGTTCAGAGAAGCTGTAGAAATCCAAAAACACGCGAACAGTTTAAACAAGAAAGAGGAAAGCCTTAAGGTAAACGGATCCTGGCTTCCCGTACTGCAGCGAACGACCGTCGCAGGTAGCAAGAGGAGAACTGCACCGGAAATGACCGCGGAGAAGCCCTCGGACTTTGGCGCGCCAGGTACATATAGTTTGCGGCCGCGAGCTCGCCTCCAGTTCACCACCGGCAATGGAGGGTGAAGCTTTGACAATGCCAGCCACTCGTGCTGGGGAAACGTCAGAAAAATCATTAGATGAACGTCGGCCGAAGAACCCGAGACAGAAGCCAATAGGCAGTTTGTTAGTGAAAGGTGTTTGTGAAGTACTGATACTCCAAACCTTGTGTATACTTTTGCTCGACGGATGTTGTGTGGAAGAGACTTTACTCTGTTCTCGGAGTCAAGCATCATGGTATGTAATTTCACATAACAAACACCACCTCTATTCATTTGTCTATTTTCTCGTAAGAGACATGACCCATTGCTGACAACTACTTTATAGGACTGTTGCGCTCATACTAATATCTTAACTGTAATCGGAAGTAAACAGTGGGTATTATTCCCCTCCAGAAAGCTATATTGTGCCTGAATCACAAAGACTCTACATTTTTTGCTGCAGAAAGAAGAGTTTTATCATCTTAAAGTTCGTCACCATAGTGAGTGGGATAGAAAATTAGCAGGGTGAATGTGTATCATATGTTGGACATATATATGTCCTGCATGAGAGTACTAACAGAAACCACATGGCTTCAACATTATAGTCGAGTTTATTTGTAGAACCATGTAGCCTTAGGAGTGCATGTGTTTATGTTCTATAGTCATTTCTCTCCTGCCAATACCTTCTTGGTAATGATACCACACAGTAGAACAGTACTTTAGAATTGATAGTGCAGTTGATTGATGTACCATGTTTCAAACTCCGGTCATCTGGAGCTCCATCATGCATAAGCCACACATTTCTTCTTAACCCTCGTCACAACACGCTCATATCCACTATACGCTGATAAGGTGTCCTAACCTCCTCGGCATGCATCCATCTGGAGAAATCTTGTGCACTTGTATGGGTAAGAATGGTACAGAAATGAAAAGCAATTATGGACTCAGATCACTCTCTTCCTTCATGAAACATGGAATGTAGCTTCTCTATCCCTCCTACTTCTGGTCAGCTGCAAATTAAATCAGTGAGAGTATTGCAGGGAGAGTTGGTGAAAGAAATCTTCCAATCTCCAACTTTTTCCTAAGAATGCAAGAATGTTCTGTGACTCCCATCCACATTGGTAATGTGGGCAATCGTAATCGTAAATTCCGCAATGTGATCAAAGTGCTAGAAATATGTAGATAAGTTAACTGCTTGAGTAAGGGCGCTGTCTGGTATACATTGGAGAATATGTTCGAGAATTAACCATGAATGGACGTCCTGCACAGTCATCTCTTTACATTAGGAATCTAGTATTGGTACTCGTAAAGTAGTGTGGGGTGGGGGATGTCTAAGAAGTTATACATAAATTGGGAAGCATGCTATTGTCACTGGTTGGCGTTGATGTTACGGAAAATCGGGTAAAATTGCTAAACTTCATCGCACTATCAATTTTGGTGCTTCTTACAATACATTGCCCCAATGAACAGTGTCTTTTCACTGCATCCGAGCACTGGTACGCTGTTGATTAGCACATCATGTTTGACTGACCCCACTTGTCTGAGTTGAAGAGAGTCATGTTGAGAGCAAAACCTGGGGTTCGCCAGCACCGAAACAGTAATCGCGTACACACACTATGTGGTCAAAAGTAACTTGACACTCCCCAAAACATATGTTTTTCATATTAGGTGCAATGTGCTGCCACTTACTGCCAGGTACTCCATATGAGCGATCTCAGTAGTCAAATGGCATCGTGAGAGAGAGTAGAATGGGCCGCTCCGTGGAAATCACGGACTTCGAGCGTGGTTAGGTAATTGGGTGTCACTTGTGTCATACATCTGCAAGAGAGATTTCCACGCTCCTAGACATCTCTAGGTCCACTGTTTCCGATGTGAGAGTGAAGTGGAAACGTGAAGGGACACGTACAGCACAAACGTGTACAGGCCAATATCGTCTGTTGACTAATAGAAATCGCCAACAATTGAAGAGAGTCATAGTGTATAATAAGCAGACATCTATCCACACCGTCACACAGGAATTCCAAACTGCATCGTGATCCACTGCAAATACAATGACAGTTAGGAAGAGGGTGAGAAAACTTGGAATTCACGGTCTATCGGCTGCTCATAAGCGACTCACCATGTCGGTAAGTACCAAACGACGCCTCGCTTGGTGTAAGGAGCGTAAATATTGGACGACTGAACAATTGGAAAACGTTGTGTGAGGTTACGAATCACGGTACACAATGTGGCGACCATATGGCAGGATGATGGTATGGCGAATGCCTTGTGAATGTCATCTGCTAGCATGTGTAGTGCCTACAGTAAAATTTGGAGGTGGTGGTGGTATGGTGTGGTTATATTTTTCATGGAGGGGTTTTGCACCCATTGTTGTTTTGCATGGCACTATCACAGCACAGGCCTACTTGATGTTTTAAATACGTTCTTGCTTCCCACTGTTGAAGAGCAATTCGAGGATGACGACTGCATATTTCAACATGATCAAGTACCAGTTCATTGTGCATGGCCTGTGGCGAAATGGTTACACGACAATAACATCCCTGTAGCGGACTAGCCTGCACAGAGTCCTGACGTGAATCCTGTAGAGCATCTTTGGGATGCCGACTTCATGCCAGGCCTCACCAACTGACATCGATACCTGTGCTCAGTGCAGCACTCTGTGAAGAATGGGCTGCCCAAGAAACCTTCCAGCACCTGATAGAATATATTCCTACGAGAGTGGAAGCTGTCATCAAGGCTAAGGGTGGGCCAATACCGTAGTGAATTCCAGCATTATTGATAGAGGGCACCACGAACTTATGTCATTTTCAGCTAGGTTTCCACATACTTTTGATCACATAGTGTAACTACAATAGAAGCAGTCAATAAGAACAAAACACCAAGACATCTCCTACCCCATCACTCTGGAAGATGTGGCTAAATGTACATGTCATCACCTTTGGATAGCTGATTCTCAAATGCTTCAAAATGCCACAAACTCTTCCAGTTTTTATCTGTTGCAATGTCTTTCACATTTTTTGTCAATAAGAAACACTGCCTCTTCCTTTTATTTCTACCATCCTGCGTGTTGGTGGAGCATCATAGTTTATACCACATGATGTCCAGCTTTCTGTGAGAATCAATGGATCGAAATGCGTTAATGAAGGTTCAGCACCTGACACAGACCTCGACATCTTGGTGGAAAAACGAAATATGTGGCGGTGTAGAAGGCTGTAGTCGCTCAGTGCTTGGATGTGGTACATCAGAAAAAAACTATGTCTCAGAATGCTTATGAAAGAACAATACAGGGACTCTCTCTTGTGACCGATAGTTTGTGCATTATGGTCCTCCTACAGTACTGGAGACAAAACTTTACATTGGTCTGTGCAAGCGCCTTTGGTAACTGGTCACCTGCACCAAAGGACCGATACCCATCAGCATCATACAGTATTAGTTTTAGATATATCACAAGAGAGGGTGTGGTAATATCAAGCTCTCTGCCAGGCGCTGCGTGGGGTAGCCTTACGGTCTGAGGTACGTTGCCACAGTCCGCGTGGCTTCCCTCGTCAGAGGTTCTAGTCCTCCCTTGGGCATATGTGTGTTGTCCTTAGCGTAAGTTAGTTTAAGTTAGATTAAGTAGTGTGTAAGCCTAGGGACCGATGACCTCAACAGTTTGGTCCTATAAGAACCTATCACAGATTTCCAAATTTCTCTGCCAGGTGATACGAGTGGAATTTTTATAATTCATAGTTTCTCTCTGCTGGATGGTGCAAAATAACGAGGATAGTGAGAATGTTTGAGTGACAGAGATGAATGCCCCTGGAGATTCACAGACCTCCTTCAGACTTTAGTACCTGTCCACAGTTTGGAGACAAACCACTCTGCAGTACCAAAGTACTCATCCTTCTTCCTGTTCTGTATGATGTTGATTCATCATAATTTTCCCAACAATAAATACCACTATAACTGCTGGTACTGTCTTTTATACTATGTCGTGTTGCAGGAGAAAGCCTTGTTTCGCACTGACCTAACACACTGTACATGACTGGCAGGGCTACTACGTGTTCCCATTTCCACAGAGGGATCAAAACGTGGTCCTGTCGCATTAGGTAAGCTCACCCTATTTCGCCATTGGATGCAGGAGTTGGTCAGTACAGAGCACTCTGACTTCTGCTCAGTTCCAACTTACACTAGAACAGTCACATTGACAAAGCTGCAGGGAAGGCGGGGCAGAGACTGAGGAACACTTACAAGATGTAGAGAGAGTGTCTAAAACCATGCTGCAGTTTTTCTGTATGGGATCTGTAGCAGATAAGTTCGAGCAAGGTGGCTCATTTCGATATATGAAACTGCCACGAATACTGTATGATTCACTAGTGGTCATAATCATTAATAGGCATCTGCTTAGTATCCTATGTAAGTATGTGATTGGATGAATGGAGATACATGATTTCAAATCGCAGACAGCATTTCTACAAGAAAGTGTAACACTATAGATCTAAAAAGCTGATGTATTGTTCATAGGATTTTGTACGTTTAATAGTTTATACGACCTTTCTGTCTTAGAGAAAGGTTTTAACAATATTGACTGGAATACTCTTTCAAGTTCTGAAGATAGCAGGAGAGAAATAAAGGGAGTAAAAGGCTATTTACACTTTGGACAGAAACCAAGTGGTAGTTATAAGGGTAGAGGGGCACAAAGGGAAGCAGTGGTTGAGAATGCAGTCAGACAGGGTTGTAGCATATCCCTGAAGTTATTCAATCTGTATAGTCAGCAAGCAATAAACGAAAAAAAAGAAAAATTTGGGTGGAAATTAAAATCAAGAGAGAAGAAATAAAAACCTCGAGGTTTACCGATAATATTGCAATTCTGTCAGCAACAGGAAAAGACTTGGAAGAGCAGCTGAACGGAATGGGCAGTGTCTTGAAATAAGGATATAAGACAAACAACCACAAAAGCAAAACCAATGCAATAGAATCTAATCTAATTAAATCAGATGATGCTGACGGAATTAGATTAAGAAAGGAGACACTTAAAGTAGTACATGAGTTTTGTCATTTGGGAAGCAAAATAACTGATGATGATCGAAGTAGAGAGGATATAAATTGTACACTAGCGATGGCAAGGAAAGCGTTTCTGAAGAAGAGAAATTCTTAATATCCTGTATAGATCTGAGTGCAAGGAAGTCTTTTCTGAAATTTTTGTATGGAGTGTAGCCATGTATGGAAGTGAAACATGGACGATATACAGTTAATACGAGAAGAGAATAGAAGCTTTTGAATGTCATGCTACAGAAGAATGCTGAGGATTAGATAGGTAGATCACATAACTAATGAGAAGGTACTGAGTAGAATTGGGGAGAAGAGAAATTTGTGGCACGACTTGACTAGAAGAAGGAATTGATTGGTAGGACTCGTTCTGCGGTGTCAAGGGATCACCAATTTAGTATAGGAGGGAACCGTGGAGGGTAAAAATCCTAGAGTGAGACCAACAGATGAATATACTAAGCAGATTCAGAAGGATGTAAGCTGCAGTAGTTATCGGAGATTAAGAGGCTTGCACAGGATAGAGAAGCATGGAGAACTGCATCAAACCAGACTTTGGACTGAAGACTACAACAACAACAACAACAACATGATCTTTCTCCAGGACATGTAACAAAACTTTACGCAGATCAGTGGAAGTGAGATCGAACACTGGTTGCCGGCTCCAGAGGACCAATACATGGGGATCACTCCAAATATCTTATCCCAACACGCTGATGGTATTTGTTTCCCGATATATCGGGAAAGGGAAACGCTGTAAAATGTAATTGAGTTCTCTGCCAGGTGTCATTAGCGAAGTTTTTATAGTTAGTAGTTTTACTGAGTTGCGTGTTGCAAAAATAACGAGAGACATGTGCTATCAACAAATATTCGGACACCATTACACTGTCGTATTTCTAGTGTGGTAAACAAAGGAATACGATACATGACATTAGTTCATGTACAAGAGGGATATTTATAGTCAGTCATTCGACATCAGTGAATTATAGCTTTTATACTTCTGAATTTATTTGTGTAGTCCATTGCATATACTTCGATATTTTTCTCGTTGTGATAGCTCTCAACCTGTCGCCTTCTAATTAACTAAACAGTGCTGCCCGATCGTGTTGGGATTTCGAGAGAATTAGCAGGGGTTTGTAACTTGGCTGGGGGTCATCGCTTATTCGTTAAAATCAGGTGGACTCAAATGCTATATCTTGAAGACTGGAAGATTCGTGTTAGTACGGCAGGTACGCGATACTGCGATTTGGGGGACATGACAGGTGAGCTCTAGACCGTTTCTTCTAAGTACTGCGGACAAACATATTACAACCTCTCAAATATTTCTCTCGTAGGAACTGCAATGAGGAAAATAGGGGCTAATACGAAGGTTTCTACACAGAGAAAATTAGCATAAGAAGTTCCCGTTTGGTTCTATCGATAAATGAAAAACAGCATACTTCCCTGAATTTTGTGCATCTATAAGTGGATGGATTGACATCTTAATGGGTAGACTAAATTTATATCCACATACTTATTTCGCAAACCATCGTACGCTTTGTGGCAGAGGATATCCTGTAGCACTATTAGTTTTCCCCTTCCCTACTCCACCCCCAGATACAGTGAGGGCAAGAGACTGCCTATGCGTCTCCCTATGAGTGCTAATTTCCCTTAGCCTATATTTGTGATCCTCATGGGAAAGGTACATTGGCAGCAATAGAATCCTTCTGCAGTCAGCGTCAAATTCCAGTTCTCGATAGTATTCCTCAAAACGAACAGCGTCTTGCCTCCAGGGACTCCCATTAGAGTCCTCGAATCATCTGCCCCCTAATTTGCTACGAACCAATAAGAACGTTTCTATGGAGCTGTATTTTGAGGGAAAGCTGGGTCTGCACAATCGCACACATCTAGGAAGTGGCGCTCAGTATACTGATATTTTGTTATTGCTCACTGTGTCAGGCATTCCGGGATACATCTAAAACACATGCCTCCCTCTAAAACGTGAAGGAGGGATGAGGGAGACATATTGTTCAACACACCGTTATTTACACCAGCGGCGTTCAAGCACCCAGTGCTTCTGGAAAGACTAAGACAACTTTTGAGAGTCTGGAATCATTAACAGCTGTCCAGCACGGGGTGCGGTAAAGCCCTGAGGCCCAGGAGGGGGATCACGCCGTTGAGAAATAGAGCATTAATCAGGCCTTTTTTCGTTGCGGCTGGATCTTTTAACGGAACCTACATGGAGCGAGATGATCATCGTAATAAAAGCAGCTATATTATCGAATTTATATGTGATAAGTGGTATAAACCTAATAATTACAACTTCTCTGTGTTGTTACGTTAAGAGGTTTGGTTAGTTTAAGAGAGAGTTCGAAAGCAAGGAGGCACCCTGTGACAGAGGTAGGGCTTACTCCTAGCACTTCGTCACGTGCCAAAAATGAGTTGAATATTCTAGTCCTATGATGCAGGACATGGCAGATAAGAAAAGATATTTTTCTATGTGATGAGAGAAATATAGCCTAGGCAGTAGAGTTGCATAGGATTTCCACAACAAGTAACGATACTTTTAGCAATGTGAAAACGGTCGTATGGTCCAATTTCCTCTTTCTTCGAAATAAACTCATGTAAACAACAGGTGTCTACATTCACATGAGATACTCTAGGTTTATTGAGAAAACAACATCGTTATCTCCCATTTTTTTAAACTGAGGTGCCTATGTCGGGGATGCAACAAATGTAAACACTGCTGGACAGTGCATGGAGGTTGACAGTGGGCAGTGACAGGAATGAGGCTCAGGTGGGCCTCCGGCGACTGGGGGTTTCTCGACTAGCCGGCTCTTCTGGTACATACTCGTAATATGTTCGGTAGATGGTGCTGGCCTAGACTGGAGGTGAATGGTCAGTTTTCTTTTTTCTTTTGAGGCATCGTGTTCAGTCAAGACAATGAGCACCGCATCAGAAAAATAATATCAGACAATATTATTGCCCATGTTCCTGTTGGCTAAGATGTGTACCGGCACCACCCGTTTAAGTAGGAAAAGGTTAGATTCGGTGCAATATTTCGGACCGCACAAGCTATAGCCAGGTTACACTACCAACGGCTGATACGTAGAATGGAGGCCACAGGGCCGTAGACCCGCTGAAAAGAGCAAATTCAGAGGTTTGCGTGGCGCAAGTTACAGGCAGAAGTGGCCCACCGGCGCAACCCAGGTGTTATGAGCACATGACCTGGAGCGGCGTCTTAGCAAAACAGAGGTGCAAATCCCTGCATAAATAGGTGCTGGTTCAGTAAAAAGGGATTCCAATGTGGTAGCTCTCCTGGATGGGAGGGCATGTCACACCACACAGCAGCAGATGTGGCGCCAGCATCCCAGCCAATGGCAGGTCGCTGGTTCGACCCTCTGAGGCCAGCATGGTGTCCACAGCCAGCCAGCGGTGGTCCACACCACAGCTCGCTACTGCGGGCAGTCTTGTTGGCACCCAACAGACACCGAATGCATCCTGAGGCTAGGGCCACAGATTCGCACACTGGATCACAGATGCTTGTCGTTGCCGCGATCTTAGCCATGCGAGCAAGGAAGGACGCCGTAGGCCACCTTGCAGCTCCCAACGGGTCACTCAGGCGGCAGGGGCAAAGACTGCTGAGTAGACTGCCGGCGCATCCCGACGTCTTCACAATTCTGCGGCCATACAAGGCCAACACATAGCAGGGCATTGCCTGGGTCGCTGAGGCAGCCATTCTGCGCCAAGTCATTTCACAGCGAAGTGGCGTCCCCAGCATTGGGGGACCCAGTGACGCAGACTGAGAGGAACAGGAGCACTGTAGCTGGAAATAATAAATCACTTGCGAAACTTGGGCGAGTTTTAATACGGCGCATCCTGACAGCCCATCTTCGTCCAACATTCCTCTACAGTTGTTACTTGCGAATGGTAAATAAGAGTAAGTGTGTTTTGTTCTCAGATGATGTTGGCCCGGAAGTTCTGTATATAGTGCACCCTGTTAGGGTTGCAGTGGATGGCCGACTTATAACTTGTTTGGCCTCCAGTGTTGTTTAAGTGCGCTTCAAATCGCCAGCTGTGTTCTTTTAACTTTATGTCGACTTTTTAATTGTTCCCCCAGTGCTTATTCTCATATTAGTGTCTATTCCAACTCCTATCATCACCATTTCCAGTGTTTTATATGTCTCCCCTTCCATATTTTTAAAGCCATTTGGCTGAAGTGCGGTACTGTGTCGCTGCCTGCCCTCCCCTGCCTGTTTGGGGCAGCGGAATGAAATTACAATCAAGAAAAGAAAGGTGCAGTGGACTCTCTCTCCAGATTATCTAGCATCGCTCTACCATTTTTGTTTTCCTCGACCCACAAAATGACTACAACCATGTAAGGCTTCCCAGTCTCCTCTTTACACTCCAAACTTACACCCTGTCTATCAGCTTTGCCCTTCTAGTCACTTCCTTCCTCTCAAGCCGTTCTTCCTGTGACACCCTCCAAGACACCAATTCCTGTATCTTTTATCCCGATGCTGACATCCCCCAAGGCTCCGTCCTCTCCCCTCTCCTCAATCTCCTGTACGCTGCCAATATGCCCGAACCAACCCCTCCTGTCCACCTCCTCCAATTTGCTGATGAGACAGCCTTCTTGGCTCTCTATCTGACCCTTAACTGGTCCCAACACACCCTCCAAACCCACCTTGACAAGTTCACCACCTGCTGTAACCAGTGGTTCCTTCACATCAACCCATCCAAAACCCAGGCAATCATCATAGGCTGCACCACCCACTCCTTTGGCCTCCACGATTTCTACTGCACCATTTATGAACGTCCCATCCAGCTCACCCCCACCCTGAGAAACCTTGGCCTCACCCTCAACCGTCACCTCACGTGGACCCCTTATCTCCTTCAGCTGAAACCCCATTCCTGCCTCTGCCTCCTGAAACTCCTGTCTGGTTGAACATAGGGATTGCATCCTTCCACCATCCTCTGCTCCTACAAATCCATCATCAATCCTATCCTCTGTTATGTCAGCATTGCCCATATCTCCTACCCCTCCCCCCCCCCGCTTTTATAAGGCCCTCCTAATCCTAGAATGCCACACACTCTGCCTTGCCTTCCCTATCCGCCTTCCTACCACCACACACCTCTGGTGTGACCTCATCCCCTTCCCCCACCTCCTACTTTCCCTCCAATATCTCCATCTGAACCCCCAACCCCTGGTTTCCTCCTTCCTCTCCACCCCCCACATATCTATCGCTGTATCTCTCCCTCTCTCCACCTCCACACCCACCATCTCATTCATCATGGCAATTTTCATCATCTCCTTTTCATCACCTCCCCCTCCCAGATGTTGAACTTCAATGTGACTTCTACCCTTCCTTCCAATTTTAACCTGGCCTTGTCCCCCTCCCCCCTCCTAGGGCCTGCCTTGTCCTCTACCCTCCTTCTCTCAGAGCGGATTTCCCTCCTACCTGCCGGCTGCTGTGGCCGAGCAGTTCTAGGTGCTTCAGTCCAGAACTGCACTGCTGCTACAGTCGCAGGTTCAAATCCTGCCTCGGGCATGGATGTTGTGATGACCTTAGGTTCGTTAGGTTTAAGTAGTTCTAAGTCTAGGGGACTCATGACCTCAGATGTTCAGTCCCATTGTGCTCAGAGCCATTCTTGAACCCTCCTTACCCCTGAGTTCCTGCACCCCCCTCCTTGACTGTTTTCCTCTCCCGTACCTTCCGTCCCCGGCCCTCCTTCAGCGCGGCCCCCACCTCATCCCGCTTTCTCCCCCTCCTTCTCGCCTCCTTTCCCCTTCTCCCTTGTCTCACCCACCTGGGAGATCCTCCCAGTTTTTTATTCATTATCAAGTGTGCTGCATTAGTGTTGAGTTTTGGTGTCGTTATACAGTGTGATGTAGTGATGTGCTTTTAATTCTGTGCTCAATCTGTTTATCATCCATGAGTGTTCCATGCTACGCCATGTGTCGTGGCTGTTTTAATTGTTCTGCGACTTTTTATGATCCAGCTGTACTTTGTCTGCTGCGTTTAATTCAGTGTTTTTTTTTTCCTGTGTAAAAAACTTTTTCAGATTTTTTCCTCCGTTTTATAGTCACCGCTTTGTATGCTTTCTTTCCTTAGGTTTCGCCTTTTATGTTTCTATATTCCGCCATGTTTTCTTCTTCATATTGTTTTAAATGTATTCCTGTGTACTTGTTACATCTCTTGGCTGAAGAGCAGTGCTTATGCTGCTGCCAACAGGCCCCTGATGGGGAATGGAAAATACAATAAAAGAAAAAAAAAAAAGAAGTTGCCTTGGAATTCGAAGTCGACGGATTATATTGCCTGGACTAACTTCAGGGTGTAATCTACAGTAATCCACTGTCCGCCGCCTGTCTGTCGGCCGCTACCTCTCCGTGCTCACCGCTGCTTACCGCTGTTGTATGTCTGGCCATCTGCCTGCCAGCCTGCCTGCATGTTAGCCACCAACCGGAGCTCGCCGCCACCGCCGCCGCCGCCGCCACCGCCCGGTGCTCGCCGCCACCTGCTGTCCATTCGTTGTCAACCATCATTGCAGCTGCCTACTGTCTGTCTGCCACTGTCCATTGTCGCCGCCTGACCGTCGTCGCCAGCTGTCCGTCATGAGCTTTCCCACCTCCATTGTCATCTACACCTCCCCCTCCTCCACTCTACTGTAACTTCATGGAGTGGCCCCCTGGCACCCCTCAGATAGTTGTCTTCCCCTCTCTCGCCTTTCCCCCACTGCATCATCTGCATTTCTCGCCCACATAACATTATGCCAGGCCACCATCGCCACCACTGAACCAGCCACATTTCCCAGCACCTCTACCATGCCTCTGGGATCTGCCGCTCACCACCTCCATCTCCTCACCCTTCCTCCCAGCCTACACTCTCCAAAAAACCCCAGAAGTGTGTCATTGCCAACTCTGCTTCCGCCACTTTCCATAAAATGTCACCACCTCCTCCCTCTCCTGCCATCGTCTGCATGGACACCACCCCTCCTCTTGACACCATTCCCTAGCCCCAACCTCCAAACCACTGTCCTGTCAACCCCAGACCCCAAGTTCCCTGATGCCCGTACCCTCACCATAGAGATACGTAAGTATCTACCTGGTGCTTCCATCTCCCAACTGAATCCCCACACAGACTCAGTCCTCATCAAGTTCCCCACCCCCTCTTTTCATATGGACCCCCTCCATGACCTCCTGTGCATTATGTTTGGCCCCTACACGTCCCTTACTCTCCTCTTCCTGTCCTCATCAGCCCAAGCCTGCCAGTCAGCCCCAATCTGCAGCACCATTATCACCAAGCTCAGCCCAGTGATCACAGAGGACGAGGTGTTGTTGGAACTGAGCTCACTATTGGACCTGGGAATTCACTCTGCCCACCATATCCAAAATGCCTCCTGTCCCACCTACCACATATGGGTCTTTTCAGAGTCCACCTCCTCCATTGACCATCTCCTTACCCAGGGTGCCCTGATTTTCCACTGCAGCCACCATGTTGAATCCTCCCAATCCCCTCCCCAGTCCTACCACTGCCAGCATAGCCTTATGCACTATGATCATCTGACCCCCACTTGCTACACCCCCCCTCCCCTCCACCTGTCCCTATTGCAAGGTCTCCCACTTTCTCAAAAACTGCCTAGACCTCGCCACCCCTCCTTCCTGTAACACCTTCAATGGACCCCATCTCACCTACTCCCATAAGTGTAAAGCTAAATCCTCTCCTGCCAACGCAACTTACTGTCCTTTTGCGTCCTATCGATCCACCCATCCACGCCAACAATTCCCTCTGTCGACCCCCCGTAAAGCTGAACACATCATTTGGTTCATCACGTTAGCCCTCCAAAACATTCACCTTTTCTAACGCCCCACATCCTCCAACAGATCTCCCTTGCTGCCCACTCTGTCTTTCACCTGAACATCTTCGCCACTTACTCCCACAACCAAGCCCACTTCACTTTCACCTGTCTTGACGCCCTAGTTTAAGCCTCTTCACTCCCCTTTATTCACCCCTCTCTCCTCCTGTCTTGACATGGCACGAGTGTTGCATCCAATTCCAGAAAATCCGCTCCTTCCACACCAACAAATACCTACTCATGAATATCTTCCTCCTGAACGAAACGTTTCTCCACCCACACCCTACTATCTGCACCTCTCCCTATGTCCTCCACTGAACTGATGCTCCTGGTCCTATAGTGCTGGGTGGAGCCACCATCTGTCACCTTAAGCACATCCCCATTAAGACACAACACCTCCTCAGTGACCCCACTGCACATCTTATCCTCAGCGTCTTCCTCCCCTCCATCACCATTACCTGCTCCACCATTGATGTCCACTCCACTGTTCTTCTTCCCTATGACTTCACTCCCACATTGACCACATGTCCTCCACCTATGTGATTGCCATCGACATCAACATCCATAGCTGCTCCCCTGTCACCCTTAGGCAGTGGAATTAGTTGCTCCCCATGATCCAAGGTGACCTTGTTCCTCTTCCCCAGCACACCTGTTCCAAAAGCGACAACACCCCCAATGTTGTCATTGCCTCTGCCAACTGCATTGGGCGTATCATCATCGACCCTTGACCCCACAGGTAGCGACCACCTCCCCATCCCTCTTACCAGAACGTCTGCTCACCACATGCCTGTGGCTCCCGACCCTGCACCCCGAGGTATCCATGACTATCATCACCACCCAGGTCGAAAGCCACCCTCTTACCTATCACCATCCTGACGACGTCATCTATACCTTGTCCTTCTTTCAAAAGGACATTAATAACGCCGAGGAGGCCTATGTTCCTATTAAAACCATCCACACCCGCTGTCCCACTCTGCCTCCATGGGCTGTCCTTTTCCATGTATCCTGCTGATCTATTGCTCCTTCCTGCATGCTCGTGACAGAGATAAACTCCAGTGCAACCGGTAAGTACAGTGACAAGTATGGAGCCTCATTACAGCAAAGAAACGCCGGAACTGGCACCAGACCTGTACATGACTCAACGCCACCCTCCCTATCAACCCATCCAAATACTGGTCCACCTTCGATCACCTTACTGGTTCTCATTCCACAACCCATTACCCCTCTTTCCATATCGACCACCCTCTACCCAACAGCCTCAGTGAGGCCAACAAGTTCGCTTCCCATCTTTCTAAGGTCTTCTCCAACCCTGATGATACTCTAATTATTCTCTTTTCCCCAGCATAATGGAATATGTAGATACCGCAGTCGCTCCACTTGCTCCCAGTCTCCAGTACTTGGGGCAGTTGCCCCCCTCCAGCACCAACACTCCAATCACTGCACACTACATTAAACTTATTCTCCAGTCAAAACATAACATGGACCCTGTTCTAGACTGTGTCACCTAGTGCCACCTGAGAGAACGCCCCTTTTCCTTCCTGACTGTCCCTGCGAATTTATACATCATCCTTCCTGCCAGCTTTACCCCAACTTGTGGAAGACTTCCCACGTCCTCTTAGTCCTCAAACCCAACAAACCCCCTTCCATCACCTCCTCTTATCGTCCCAACGTCCTCACTTCCATCTTCAGTAAGGTCTTAGAATAGATCCTCTACTGTCATATCCATCACCACCTCAATCAGCACCACTTCCTTCCCCTTACCCAGTGTGGCTTCCGATCCATCAACTCCTTAACCTCATCCACCTTCTCTCCCTCCAACTCCCATCACTCCATTTTTGTTTCTCTCGACCTCCAAAATGCCTATGACAGCATATAGCATCCCTGTCTCCTCTTTAAACTCAAAACCTACGCCCTGCCTATCAATTTTGCCCATCTGGTCGCTTTCTTCCTCTCATGCCAACCTTTCATGTCACCCTCCACAATGCCAACTCCTGTATCTTTTATCCCATTGCTGGCAATCCCTCAGGGCTCCATCCTCTCCTCTCTCCTGTATTTCCTGTACACCACAGATATGCCCAAGCCTCCCCCACCTGTCTACCTCCTCCAATATGCTGATGCCACCGCCTTCCTGGCCGACCTATTCTACCCTTCAACAGTCCCTACACACCCTCCAAACCCACCTTGAGCAGTTCATCACTTGGTGTAACCAGGGGTTCCTTCGTATCAACCCCTCCAAAAGCCAGGCAATCATCATAGGCCACAGCACCTGCTCCTTCCATTTCCATTATTTCTACTTAACTATTTATGGTCAATACATCCAGCTCACCCCCACCCTGAGATACCTTGGCCTCACCCTTGACCATTACCTCACCTGGACCCCTCATCTCCTGACCATATAGCAGAAAGCCCATTCCCACCTCACCCTCCTGAAACTCCTGTCTGGCCGGACATGAGGATTGCATCCTTCCACCATCCCCCACACCTACTAGTCCCTCATCTGTCACATTCCCTGTTATGCCAGCATTGCCTGGATCTCCATCCCCCAATCCCCCAACAACCCGCTTCTATAAGGCCCTCCAAATCCCAGAACGCCACATGCTCCGCCTTGCCTTCGATATCCGCCTTCTTTCCCCCACAGAACTCCTGTATGGCCTCATCCCCGTCCTACCACATCTCCACATTCGTTACACTGCCTGCAGGCTTGATCCCCCCACCCCTGGTTTCCTCTTTCCTCTCTACCTACCGCCATTGCCACACCTCTGTCGCTTTAACCTCCCTCTCTCCACCTTCACACCCTCCATCTCCTTCATCAGGGCAATTCCCAGCACCTCTCCCTCCAAGATGCTAAACTTCGCCATGACATCTACCCTTCCTACCAACTGTAGCCTGGCGTTGTTCCCCCCCCCCCCGCCCCCCTATTCCTCTCCCTCCTTCTCCCAGAGTGGATTTTCCTCCTTCACCCCTGATTCTCTGCACCCCCTTCGTGATTGTTTTCCTCCCACATCCTTCCCTCCCCAGTCCCCTTCTATGCGGCCCCACGCGTCTCTCCCTCTCCCTCCCTCTCCACACCACCCCTTCTTCCCTTCTCCCTCGTCTCCATCCCCATGGCAGATCCTCTCTGCTTGTTCGTCATCGTCATTGTGCTATGTCAGTGTTGTGTTTGGTGCCATTCCCCGTGCCATCAAGAGCTGTGATTTTAATTGTGTGCGGGACTTGTACATAGTGTTACTGTCAGTGATTGTTACGTGATACGCCATCCATCGCTACTTTTATGCTCTGGCCATACTTTCCCTTGTGTTTCTTATAATCGTCACAGTGTGTGGTTTTTTGTGTACAGTATTTAGCTTTTTATCACAATTTTACAGTCAACCCCTTTTTTACGCTGTCTTCCCTTATGTTCCAACTTTTATGTGTCTGTTTCATCGCATTTCCTCCTTTCTGTTGTTTTTTTAAATGTCTCTGTGTTCTGTACTCTATGTCTGTCTCTCGGCTGAAGAGGAGTGCCTATGCTGCTGCCAGCCCGCCCTGTATGGGGCACAGAAACACAATAAAGAAAAAAAGAAAAGGTGCAGTGGGACATTGGGTAGCTGTTGTAATATTATTGCGACATCTTCATGTTCCTCCCAGCAGCAGCTCTTTCCCTGTAACTTAGTGACTGTTGGCTGTTCTGTCATTATTTCCATATTGGGGTACTGGTTGGACTTGCTTCAGTAACTCTCCATTGCTAGGCTAATAAAGAAAACACCCACTGCCCATCTAGCACATATTGACGGAACTCGATGGAGTTACTGTCTAGCGATCGATCGATTTCAACTAAAACTGTCTAAATAAACAATATACCACCTTATGTACAAAACAGAACTTACGTCTTTGCTACCTAGCAGCATAACAGGCCCTTTCCCACCAACTCCCTGATGGAGGGAGGGAGGGTAATAGTGTCCACTCGTGGTAATGTTGTGAACTACGTCAGTTGGTTTCCGAACCCCAAAGTGAATACACATAAAATTTGATACTCCCTGATACGGCGCGCGTCGCTATCCTGTGGTCTTGTTTAGAGCACGAGCTATAATCGATTATAGTTCGTTGTTCTGGTGCGGGTGGAGCTCCGGTGGTAATTTGCTATTACGTCGCTGACGTGTGTTTGCGGTGGCCGGCGGTTTCCGGGTATTGCACGGAACGTGAAGTTCGCTCTGCCTGACCTGCTGGTGACCAGCGCTAAGGTTGTTGCGCCTCGCAATATGAGCAGAGTGGTCGGGGGGGGGGGGGGGGGGGGAGGCGACACGCCGCCGTGCTGGCCATGCGGTGGTGTTTAATTGGAGTCGGCGTACTTGTTCTGCCTGCCTGTCTGATGTGGAGGTCCAGTGGGGTCCTGTGATACTCTGGCCTGGAGACAATTAGTTGCTGAATTTTGGAGTCGTCTGCCAGGTTAAGGTGTGGGTTCGGTTGGCTCGTCAGATTTTCCGCTGGAATCTCCAGCAGCGGTTTCTGAACTTCATTCTGATGTGGGACGGCGTTGTTGAAAGTTTTTGCTGTGTGTGTGTGTGGCACGTTACGATATTTGTTGCTACTAATTCATTTGCTCAACTGGAGTATCTTTTGGTTATCCAGCTGAGTGGGTAGTTGCCCACCCGGTCTGCTCAGTGTTACCTTTGGTGGTGCCTGTTTGTTTCTTTTTGAAGGAATTCACGTAGGTGATTCCTGTCACCTGCCCGGAGTTGCGTTTATGTATGGTATGTATGGCATTTGATGTGTTAGATAAAGTCTGCCTAAGAAAGGCGGTTTTGGACAGTATATGCACAGTTAATTACTTCTGCATGGTATATGCGGTCTTTTGGGACATGAACAACATGATCTCGTCAATTTGGCTTGTGTAACAGCAATTAGTGGTATGTTCTGTATTTTCATCTCACTGTGTTACTATTAACTTGGTGGAATAGTCGCGTTTGGTGTCGTTAAGGCAGTTCTAAGACTGTGGTTTGACTATTCATGTGCGCTTGGCTTTTATTGTTTTGTTTTAAGAACGGAGAATTGTTTATTAAGATTTGTGTGTGTTGGCTTCCGGCACTTGTTAGGAGTGCCCAAGTTAACGGCGCCGTGCTTATCACGTGTTGTCGGGATGTTATATTGTTATTTGATTTTTGAATTTTATCTTATGTTGATATTATCTGTCGTGTGCTACGGAACATAACCAAGGTGTGTAAGTGATGGGCAGTTGTGGGAGGCATGCCGGGGAGCTCTCAGCGGTTTATTTCGGAGACCGTTTCTAGTGGGAAGGTTCCGAAGTGTTGAGAACTCACTTGTCGGTGATAGCGTTTGGAGTGTCCCTTGCCCTTTGGTTGTATCAAACTATTATTTTTTCTATTATATTTATTGGTTGCGTGTTGCGCTTCTTTGATTTCATGGTGCCAAGTGCCATTATCTTTCTCAAGGTTTTTTTATATAAATTATTTTAAATTGTAATGCCAAGTTAACTTATTATAGGATCTTGGTCTGTGGAGTAAAATCTTTTAATGCACCATTGTAATTTGTTCTTGCAGAAGAACTTTCTCTTATCTTATGGTGCCAAGTTGCCATTTTTTTTTTATTACTGCTCTTAATGTTTTACGATTTTATGGTGCCAAGCGTCATTTTCATTCTTAAAGGTTTTGGTAATGATCTTAAGTTGTATTGTCAAGTTAAATTATTATTGAATTTTGTCTCTTTGGTAAACTCTAAAAGCACTATTGTAAAAGGTTCTTTGATTTTATGGTGACAAGCTACCGTTATTGTTTTCTTAAAGCTCATTCTTTTAACCATTTGTTAAGTTCTGTAAGTTATATGAATTTGCTGTTATTTAAAAGAGTTTAGTATGGGCAATTTAATAAATTGTGTACAGAATCTTCTGTTTGGACATTACTGGGGGAAATTCTTGGATAGTTGTCCTATAAGAACACACATTCCACTCCCCACCAATAAATTGGAGTTTCCCGCCATTTTTATCTGGCAGGGAAGAGGGCTAGGAGTTTCCTGAGGGGTCCCACATGCCAGCTGGGAGAAACTCACGATATCATCAGGGTTAGGGGTATTTAATTGATCTTTTAATTAATTTGAATAATTAATTTGATGTAAAAATTCCACGAGGATATCCATTGCCCCGCTGCTATCAGGGACACCACTATTTTTCACTCTAATATTGAAGAGGCAATGATGGAAATTGCAGACAAGTGAGCCAGCATGCTGCCTTCGAAATTGCACTGGTAGGGTCGCGATACCGCTTTGGTAACATGATGTAAGCAACCAGTCCACCGCAGTGGGGCACTGTTTCCTCGTGCAGCGCTGCCTGCACCTCTGCAGGCGTCTGGAAGCGGAGTCTGTACATAATGAACCAAGCCAAGGAAGAATAAACATTAATCACCCAATCTCAGCCATCGCTGCCTACACTGTAAACTACTCCACGCCAGACATCGACCCAATGTGGATCATCCATAGTCATCTACAATTAACTACTGCTGCAGCCTAAGCCTGAGGGCTGCACCTAGAACTGATGATCCTGGGGCCCGAATGGGGCCTTCCGAATGGGGCCCTCACCAATCTGACGTCAGCTGACTGCTGGGCATCACTGAGGTTACCGTGTTTCACAGCCCGTGCCTCAGTGGTGCATAAGGCTGGACTCCTACTCACGTTGCGTACACTGCCAGACGTTTGTGTGCGCGGGCCACTGACGCTCAGGTCCGGAGCACAATGCTCCTCTCTTCTATGCTGCTGCCTGGCACTGTGAACGTCACCCGCCGCTGCTTGTCGCTGCCGGCGACCATATGCATTGCTAAGCCTGCCATGGTGCACAAGCACCTGACACAGAATTTCTGGCCCTTGTTTACAGCATAAATCCACTGCATCGCTGCGCTTTGCTCAGCAGAACGATTATTGGTGTCGCCATATGCTTCCACGTATTTTGCTGGTGCAGGTACTACCGCCTGGGGTCAACAACATGCTTAAGACGCCATCCATAGTCGCTGTATGCATTCTCAAGATTGTTGACATTGTCAGCCTGGAGATACACGATCTGTTGTATTTTTGTTTACGTATTTATTTATGTTATGGATTGAAAACCCATGAAGTCATGATCGCACAAGAAATATTCTCAATTTTTTGCTTTTTCAAGAAGTAATCTACTCCATTTTCAGATCATGAAGCATTCTTGATTTATTGTTGGTACCATTACAGCTTCACACATCGTTAAAATCTTTCTTAAAATGACACGTCCATACATGACACAGTTAAAAACAGCTTTTCATCGTTAATGGCCATTTTAATTCATCGACTGTAGTAAAACAAAGTTGCTATGCCATTAAAACTTAATATCTGACACAACCAGTATTTACATCACCTCGTAACTGAAATCATCATATACATGGTGAATTACCTGAAATTTTCACCGCAAATATTGCAGAAATGGAATGTACTATCGACTTGTGGTTTTCACATAATGGATTGATAGTCAGGAGCTCGTATTGTTAGTCAATAAACAAACTGTAATAATACTTAGAAGGTGTTTTTTTTTGTGCAAACATACGCTTTTTAGCTGCAACAATGCCTATTGATCCTAACATACTAAAAGCAGGGTAAATTGGAGTATCAGTGGTGTTTGAAGCAGGAGTCTAGTGCACGTCGTTTGCCAGATATCGTATTGTGAAAAGTTTCCACCCTGACACTTGTTTGTGCCTTCAGCCTGCGTGGTTGCTAGGTGCGATGCTGTTATATTTGCTCACAATGTGCTCTCCGTTCCTTGTTTTTTTTACCATATTGTTATTATTCCTGAAAAACAGTGAACAAAATGACTAGCTTACAGTGAAATGACATAAATAAGGTGACAGATAATTGCATTCGTAAATCACAGCAATCAAAGAATGACGAATGATATTCAGTCTTCAGCAGTAGCACTCATTTAGCATCTTCACTGTCACCTTCAACTGGTGGCAGCTCAGCATGCACATTTTCTTCTTCTGCAGCCTGAGATTCCTCTTCATCACTTCCCAGACTCCACTTAATCACTCAGTAAATTCTTTATCTGTGTTCCTAACTCTCCTCCAGGGTATATTATGTTACAGATCAGCAGTCCTGATGTGAAAAATCGTAAAATCTTCTACTGCCTTTCGTGAAATCTTCTCGGGTGATCAGCCGAGTAAAGGCGTCATCTTCTCGCAACGTTTCGAAGGGTTTCGTACCCATCATCTTCAAGCGAAGATGATGGGTACGAAACCCTTCGAAACGTTGCGAGAAGATGACGCCTTTACTCGGCTGATCACCCGAGAAGATTTCACGAATGGAATACGCCGAGAAAGTCTCAAATCCCATTCTACTGCCTTGTTTTTTTTTTCTTTTTTGTCAGTTTCAGCCTTCTAATCGCATCCATAGGGAGTTCAAGATCTTCCTTTATAACAGGCACCAGTGGTTTGCTGTCTTATTCTTGTATTTGCTGTACTACTGCTTTATATTTCATTTATGAATTCCAGGGTAGGTTAGGGTTGGGAACGTGCCGTAGAAGAAGTGTGACCTCTCCGCAGCACAGCTAGTGTTTCGTGGCCCAATCCATCCCCTATCCACGAGGTATCCACGTGTCCCCAACCTATACCTATTCTGTTGACGACGATTCGGAGCATGTCACCATATTTCTCATTGTGATTCGGATACTTAAGTGTTTTCTCGAATTCATTTTCCTTATACATGTTTTATTCTATATGTTGATCACGCCAAATATTGTTACAATAAAAATGCAATCTATATATTTGGCCATTAATCAAATCACTGCGTTAGGGTAGTAACTTTCTTCTGGTCTGAAGAAAATATTAGTCTGTACATTATTCGCTGAAGTTCTTGTTATTTGAGCCATTTTCTCCCTGGTACAACTCCAGTTGATAATCCGATTTCAACATGTATACTGATAAGGCACAGTATCAACAAGGTTGCATTTACTGCAGAGGTTAGTGTCACTTAAACTGATGGCATAGAGAAGCTCATAAGTGCTGATGATGTTACTGCTTACCTTGCACCACGCTGTTCTCACGTCAGACTAAAGAAAATCACTACTGATGTTTTCCAGACTACATTGCATGCTATTCAAGCATCTTTAATGTCTGTGTTATTTTTTCTTTCGTGTTTCCTTCTTTCAGCTAAAATCGCCTTCCCTGTAATGTTTTTTGGATTTTAAAAGCTTTTGCAGGGGTAGCTTTGTTCACGATAAAACTCCCTAATATGTTTTAGGTTAAAACTTTTTTTGTATTTTTATGGGCGGCTCTACACTTTCTGGCCTGACAATGTGGTATAGTTTTGCTGTAATGCATCCGGGATTGTTACACGTAATACTCCATGTTCGTCAGACATACAAAGCCATCGCTTTAGACTTGAAGTCGGTTAGTCCCATTCCTTCATTGCTTGGATCCAACACTGCTTTTTTTCAGTGGCACTCGAAACAATTCCCCTTCCACAAAAACTTTTCTAAGCTGTACATGATCTTCTTCGCCAACAATGATGGGCTGGGTACAACCTGTGCTAGGTAGTAGGCCTTGGATAAAATATATACGTTGTTAAACAGCATTATCTGGAACTGATCTATTCTACGTTGACAGTTTTAAATCAAAGCTTCCTTGTTTTTTCTAGCCACCTGCAGCCAGTAAAAGGGAAGTTGTCAACGCTATTCCAAGAGTCGTTTGCTCACTAACATGGTTCTCCCACTCAATGAGCAAGTTAACAAGCCCCTTTATATTTGTAAATATACTTTTATTTTCGTTTACCCTTGTACCTGATGCGAAACAGTATTTTGCAAGTACACATATGCTTGGTCTCTGATGATTACACCTTCATCGTCCGAGTAGGCACCTACCACGATCTTTGTTCCTTGAACGGTAATGCCTGTTAGTCTGTGCTGTAGATGTCTCAGTAAAGTTTCCAGCGATATAACGAAGCATGGGTAAGGATCTTCCTTGAGTAACACATATTTTGATTTCAATTTGTTTTGTCAGTTGACAGTTTACGCATATTTATGAAGTGACATCCATAGCCACGTTCTTGGTGATGTCGATGGTTTTGGCAGGAAGTTCATTCGGCGCATTCTGTGTGTGAAATCTTACGGAACTTAACTGCTAAGGTCATCAGTCCCTAAGCTTACACACTACTTAACCTAAATTATCCTACGGACAAACACAAACATCCATGCCCGAGAGAGGACTCGAACCTCCGTCCGGGACCAGCCGCACAGTCTATGACTGCAGCGCCTAAGACCGCTCGGCTAATCGCGCGCGGCGGCGCATTCTCTGTGTCAGGTATTTGTGTTTAATTTGATCAAATACCTTATGGAAGTCCATGAAAGCAGGCCACATTTTATGTTACTTGTCTGTGTTAGCGCAATGACATAGTGATACAATGCCGCAGTTTGTAAAATCGTCCTTCTAAAGGCACAAGTCTGCTGTTGGCCTATGATGTCAGAAGCGCATGATATAAAACGCATATTAATTACTCGAGCTATAATTTTTGTAATCCGAATTTAAAGGCAAAATCGGTCGTAGGTTATTTGTTTATTTCATTTTAATTTTTTTCTTTTTTTTCAGCCTCTTTTCTTCGGAATCAACACGATTTTGGATTGTTTTGAACTCTGCAGGTGCTGGCATTTCCCGTAAGACTTCATTGACAATGTCGGTGAACTTTTCTCTTTTTAGAGTCCAAAATGAGCAGTCCGTCAGGTCCTGCAGATTTCTTAGCGGAGCAGCTGCACACGATTTCCAATTCATCTTCCTTGGTGATGTCCGAAGAAATGTTATCATCATCATCTCACGATATACGTGGATGATATGTATCAAAGAGCTCATCATATTCTTCTTCGTTTGTTTCCCTTGATGCCTACAAGTGTTAATAGTACGTTGAGATTTCTTTAATTATTCCCTTCTGGGCGGTGATTATGGTACCATCATCGATTCGAAGTTCATCCAAGAAAATTTTTCTTCTATTCTTGGTGTGTCTGACAAGATGGTACAATTCAGCACTCTCATTTTCAATGACTGACTTTGCTTTGGGTTTATCCTTAGTCCCTCCAGTTTCTTACGTTTTAGACTTATTAATTTTGCTTTTATTTGCCTCAAATCTTTTAATCTTGTAGAAACTGCATCTGTCTGATCATAGAGTTCCCTTAGCGTAGTATAGTAGAATTCTACAGTTTGTTTCCTTTCTTTGGCCTTATCTACACTAAAAGATATTAAAACTTTCCTTAGCTTCAGTTTCCCCCGTCGGGTTCAGCATTCTGGCGCACTTGGAAAAATGTTCAGTGAACGGAGACACATTGCCCAAGCTCTAGTTAGGGCATCTTCTAAGTCTTCTTCTGATAATAACGATATATTTACATTCTACTGGCTTATTACTCTTCGGGCAGGTTGTGGTGTGTTTCAACATCAGACAGTATCCTATTAATGGTGAACGTATATGACTGTAACATAGCAGAGTGACCTTTTCTTTCTTCTTTCTCTAGTCTATCAGTTTATGCCATTCCATTCCGGATCCTTCCCGAGAATTTCATGGGAGTGGGCTGCTGTACTGCTTGCCTACTAGAGCAGACACTTGTGTGATAAACTTTCGTGAAAGTGGACTTTGTTCACAACGAAATACTTCGTTAGAGTTACAAAATATCAAAAACTAATAATGACAAACTTTCTTTACGAAAATATTACGAAAAATATTAATTATGTATATTATGACATACAAAGCACTGTTATGTGGTAAACTAATATCTATGACCATTGCCATTCTTATAAAAAATGTTCTGATGATTCTTTTGTTCTCACTTCTTCATCTTCGATTTCTGATGTTCTATCTTGGGCGTGCTGGAGGCCAGACGTGATTGCTGTAAGTATAATTCGGTAAATTCAAGCAGTAGATGAAATTTTACCTAATTTTGTACTCTCTAATTGTAGTATTTGCTAACCACACCAGCCCACGCTTTAAGAAGTATCTGTGAATATTTTAAATAACTCGAGAGAGGCGCTGACACTATTTATATTGCGGTCGGACATCTTAAGACCAATAACTTTATTTCACTATATTTCTCAACTGACTTGTTTTTCTTTAAAAAATACTAATACACTCCTTTAGAATGGATAGGTATTTTGCTTAATTTCAACGAATGTTACGTAAAAACATCGTGCTTGCGTGTGCCCATAGAATCTATATCAAAGACGATGTTTTATCAACACTTAAAAAAAGCAAATCTTTATCGAGATAAGTTTCAAATATTGAGAGATCGTACATACAGTTGTTCATGTTAGGACGTAACTCATGATAACTGGATATTTTATTATAGAACTATATTTTGTATTAAATAAAAAAATATACCTGCGAGCTTACTAGCTAGAACTTATAGCTCTACCTACCAAAAACAGTTTAATACCATGTGGTTGTAGTTTGTGAGTGTAGGTGAGATGTATTTTCTGACAAAGCAAATGCACAATCAATATAGTCTTACCACCGAAGAGAATTGCATATGTTCATGCTGCTTAATTTAAAGGAAGTTTCAGAGGTAAAGCTACCTGCTTTTTAATACAGTCAAGATCCTCGCATATTGTTTTCAGTGCATATTTTGAAAGTTTCACGTAACATATTACGCAAACAGTATTAAAATAGGCCCACGTCGAAAGATTTACTGTACACAAACAAGCTTTATCAGATTCGTACGATACAATTTACAGCATGTGCATGTCTTGACAATACATTAATACAATTACACGATTCATACAGAGAGATATTCTACACGCCACGGCACGGTACACAACACACTTCCACTTGTGTTGCTGTGTGAGTAGCAGTAGGTCGTGAGTGGACGATGGGATTTACGAATGCGTAGAAAGCTGACATACTCATGACGTATGGAGAGTGTAGGAAGAACGCAGTTCGTTCTTGTATGGTGTATCCTGCAAGATATCCCAAAAGACTTCAAACATCTTGGCAATTATTACCAGTCTCTTCAACCAGTTGTGTGAAAGTAAGAAGACAACAGAAGGAAACAATGAGGACAGAAGACAGGGATTTTAATGTTCTTGCTGCTGTTGCAGTTGATCCGCACGTTAGCTCCCGCGCAACAGCATCAGGAAGTGGCAAGCATCAGGCAAGTGTCCCACACATTCACCATCGACGTCAGTTCCATCCCTATCAAATCTCTCTCCATCAAGAGGTGGGTGGAAGTGGTTATAAGAATTGTGTTAACACCTGTATTTGATCATGAACACAGGATACTCCAGAAGTATCTTTTTTAGTGATGAAGCCACATTTACCAATCACAGCCACGTAAATGGCCGAAACGGACTATTAGTCTGAAGACAGCCCATGTTGGCTTCGTCAGGTGGAACATCAGCATCCATTCAGTGTAAACGCGCAGGGTCGAGAACTATCAGCTCATAGGCCCAGTTTTCATAGGCAGAACGCTCTACGAGCACAATTATCGCAGCCTCTTAACAGATCATCTTTCACGGATGCTAGAAGAAGTTCCTCTGCAGAGTGTGGTACCAGCAGGTGATGGCTATCCAGACTGTAGTGCACGAAATACTACAGCATTTCTTCACAAATGGCTTCCAAATCGTTAGATTGGATGTATATGTTGCTATCATGTGGTACATGTGAATAGTATGGCAGGTGATGCCCTTCATCCATAGTTTGCAGTGAACAGCCGGGGATGGTAGCCAGACGACGAGTGGGCGATTCAGCGCCTGTTGACTGTTATTGCTGTCAGTCATGTATAAAATTGATGGCTTGACAGTAATACCTACAGAACAGCATTTCGACGATTCATTAGTCTCACTGTATCCACGTGTTACCCAACTACATTCTTTAACGGTGTTTCATGTACTATTTGTGCTATAAGATTACTAACAGTACTACATTTAATTCAGGAAATTTAGATTTTTCCTTTTTCGTAAGGTTTTATATTTTTTTGTTTCAGACGAATTCTTCTAACTTTCTTCATTTAGGGGTATACCAACTGACAAAGGTGAATCTTTCTTTTATCTACTTGTGATAATATACGAGTGTTGTCCAGAAAGTAAGTTCCAATCGTTCGCGCAATGGACACCACAGTGAAAACCCGAAGAAGCTTTGCACAGATGTGTTGGGTAGTGTCTCTAGAATGACCGTCGATCGCATCAAGACGCTCTTTGCAGTTGTGGGCCACTGTGAGCGAGTAAATGTGCCTAGAACAACGACGTCTCCCACCAAGTAAGAGGGTCCGCTGAGAGGCTTCGCCTTAACACAACTGTCACGCACTTCCTTCTTCATGGCACTTCTTAGCTGCACTCTGCAGGGGCAGTGAAGACGCTCCTGCAGCCTTTTCGATGGGAAGTGTTCGATCATCCACAACACAGCCCTAATTGGCTCGTCCAGAGTATCATCTCTGTTCACATGAAATGCTGGATACGAAGACAATATTTGGGCGCAGGCTACGTACGCACTATAGACCAGCGTAGGGAATTATTGGAAAGCACAGGCGGCTGCCTTCTATGACGATGGTGTTGGAAATTTGGTATAACGCTCCGACAAATGTCTAAGTCGGAGCGGCGGCTATGTAGTGAAGTATCTGAAAAGTGTAGCTAACTCTTGTAAATAAAATGTTTCTGATTTTCACTGTGGTCTCCATTTAGCGACCGATCGGAACTTACTTTCTGGACAACCCTCGTGTATACTTCCTGAACTATATCTGAACCACTTTATGCTGTAGCGATACTTACAAGGGAACCTCCCCATCGCACCCCCCTCAGATTTTGTTATAAGTTGGCACAGTGGATAGGCCTTGAAAGACTGAACACAGATCAATCGAGAAAACCGGAAGAAGTTGTGTGGAACTATGAAAAAAACTAGTAAAATATACAAACTGAGTAGTCCATGCGAAGATACGCAACATCAAGGACAATGGGTGTCACGGAGCGCCGTGGTCCTGTGGTTAGTGAGAGCAGCTACCAAACGAGAGGTCATAGGTTCAAGTCTTCCCTCGAGTGAAAAGTTTAAATTTTTATTTTCAGTTTATGTGACAAACTCTTATGTTTTCATCACTTTTTTCGGAGTGATTATCACATCCACAAGAAAACCTAAATCGGGCAAGGTAGAAGAATCTTTTTACCCATTCGCTAAGTGTACAAGTTAGGTGGGTCGACAACATATTCCTGTCATGTGACGCACACGCCGTCACCAGTGTCGTATAGAATATATCAGATGTTTTCCTGTGGAGGAATCGGTTGAACTATGACCTTGCGATCAAATGTTTTCGGTTCCCATTGGAGAGGCACGTCCTTTCGTCTACTAATCGCACGGTTTTGCGGTGCGATCGCAAAACACAGACACTAAACTTCTTACAGTGAACAGAGACGTCAATGAACGAACGGACAGATCATAACTTTGCGAAAATAAAGAAAGTAAAATTTTCAGTCGAGGCAAGATTTGAACCAAAGACCTCTCGTTCCGCAGTTACTCACGCTAACCACGTGACCACGGCGCTACTTTTGCTACAAGCTCCTTGATGTTGCGTATGTTGCGCATGGACTACTCAGTTTGTATATTTTACAAATTTTTTTCATAGTTCCACACAACTTCTTCCTGTTTTCTCGATTGATCTGTGCCCAGTTTTTCAAGGCCTATCCACTGTGCCAACTTATAACTAAATCTGAGGGGGGTGCGATGGGGAGGTTCCCTTGTTAGTAGCATTTTCATTATGTTAATTAATAAGTATTTAATGATTTTTATAGTTTCCTGTTTCTGGAAATTATGGTGAACATTGTGTTATCATTACCCTAATTTAGTATCAAGCTCCCCTTTGGTTGGTATCAATGGCGATGTCTTCTCTAGATTGTGAAAGTAACACTGCAGGGTGGTTAGGACTTTGGTTAAAAGCCTTGGTTCATCGTGTAGGCTGAAGGAGAGATTATCAAATCTACACTCAGTTGTCTTCTATGCTGCCATAAATCACTTCAGAGGAACCCAGATTCTTTCGTTAGTTATGTGCATGCCACAGTTGATTCGAGGGGAAGCCCCCGACATTGTGAATGGTAACAATATTTTCATTCACCTCTCCTTCCTTTCTTAGTACGAACCAGCACTACTAATACATTATTTTTTCCTTTGTTTTGATAGTGTTCTACCAGAAAAGTTACAAAACTCGGCGTAAAATAAGTAGCTGAGTATGTTTAACGAATTCAGATTGGCTTTTGTGACCATTGTGAATAGAGAGACTATACAATGTGGATAGAAAGATACACTTGTGATCAAAAGTATCTGGACACCCCCAAAAAGATACGTTTTTCATATTAGGTGCATTGTGCTGCCACCTACTGCAAGGTACTCCACATCAGTGACCTCAGTAATCATTAGACATCGTGAGAGAGCAGAATGGGGAGCTCCACGGAACTCACAGACTTCGAACTCGGTCAGGTGATTGGGTATCATTTGTGTCATACGACTGCATGCGAGTTTTCCAGACCCCTAAACGTCCCTAGGTCCACTGTATCCGTCCGATGTGACAGTAAGTGGAAACGTGAAGGGACATGTACAGCACAGAAACGTACAGGCTGACCTCGTCTGCTGATTGACAGAGAGCGCCAACAGTTGAAGAGGGTCGTAATGTGTAATAGGCAGACATCTCTCCAGACCATCACATACGAACTCCAAACTGCATCAGGAGCCACTAAAAGTACTATGACTGTTAGGCGGGAGGTGAGAAAACTTGGATTTCACGGTCGAGCGGCTGCTCATAAGCCACACATCACGCCGGTAAATGCCAAACGACGCTTCACTTGGTGAAAGGATTGGACGATTGAACATTGGAAAAACGTTGTGTGGAGTGACGAACCGCGGTACACAATGCGGCGATCCGATGGCAGGATGTGGGTATGGCGAATGCCCGGTGAACGTCATCTGCCAGCGTGTGTAGTGCCAATAGCAAAATTCGGAGGTGGTGGTGTTATGGCATGGTCGTGTTTTTCATGGAGGGGACTTACACCCCTTGTTGTTTCGCGTGGCACTATCACAGCACAGGCCTACATTGATGTTTTAAGCACCCTCTGGCTTCCCACTGTCGAAGACCAATTTGGGGATGATGATTTCATCTTTCAACACGATCAAGCACCTGTTCGTAATGCACGGCCTTTGGCGGAGTGGTTACACGACAATAACACCCCTGTAATGGATTGGCCTACACAGAGTCCTCACTTGAATCCTATAGAACACCTTTGGGATGGAACGCCGACTTCGTGCCACGCCTCACGGACCGACATCGATACGTCTCCTCGGTGCAGCACTCCGTGAAGAATGGGCTGCCATTCCCCAAGAAACTTTCCAGCACCTAATTAAATGTATGCCCGCGAGAGTGGAAGCTGTCATCGAGGCTAAGGGTGGGCCAACACCATATTGAATTGCAGCATTAACGATGGAGGGCGCCACCAACTTGTAAGTCATTTTCAGGCAGGTGCTAGATACTTTTTATGACATAGTGTAACAGTCCCTGACAAGCGAACAGAGACTGGCGTGATCCAAGTCGGTATACGGCTTGCTACTACATGAGTTGCCGGCATTACCAAAGCCTGGCTGAAGGCATTTCTGCTCCTGGAAGTAATTGTTCCAGTTTTGCAACATTCCATTGGTACTTTTAAGATACTGTAATTTTCTTCCTCCCTGCCCACTCAACGTAGCCTTGCTGAGACCCCCATGACGTACCATTCCTGTATTCCAGTGAACTGATGCGTTCCTCGGCGCAGCTCACAATGAGTATCGGCCGTCACACGTCTGGACGCCGCCCGCGCCGACCGCCACTGGCTCGCGTTTCCCGTCCCATGTGACGCGGCCCGCGGAAATCATGGCACCGCATCGCGCTGCGCCGTCGCCTGCCGGCGATTGTCCGGCGAACAATGGCCGTCATCGGGCGCTGAATCGCCCACTCGTCGCCGGCCGTGCACCGCTGGCCGTTCTCGCCCGCCGCTCTCTGAGCAACACTCTCGGATATTTCGTCTGCACTACGAGGGACGCCCGTCATCCAAACTCCACGTAATGCGAGTCCTGTCACGGAGGCTCATACGGCCGCGGCTCCACTCGTATTTAATTTCTCCTCACCTACCACGACGTAATCGTGCGTAAGTGAATTCCTATGGTCTACTGTCAATCCATTCACCATTTCTCCTCATATTTTTAACTGTTCGTTCAAATTGCTTTATTCATTAGTTCATTCGATTTATACCTTTATCCTTACAAATATTGGTTAGTCCATAAGTTTATATCGTATTCCATAAGCTCAATAAAGACAACAGATACACATAAGAGAGACTTTATTCATCAACGTTATATTCTCCTTCGCTATTTAGCCAGCCGCAATGGCCGAGTGGTTCTAGGCGCTTCATTCTGGAGCCGCGCGACCTCTACAGACGCAGGTTCGAATCCTGCCTCGGGCATTTATGTGTGTGATGTACTTAGGTTAGTTAGGTTTAAGTAGTTCTAAGTTCTAGGGGACTGATGACAGATGGTAAGTCCCATAGTGCCCAGAGCCATTTGAACCATTTGAACCTTCGCTATTTACAACAGTGAGCCAAATTTATGGTAACTTTTCACTCTGTAATTGTAAAAATCTCCCGGTTTTGAATAGAAGAACTTGTCGAGCCATGTTCGAAGCGCAGGTTTAGCTGGAGAGGAAGTACCTTGGAGGCTTTTCGATACAGAGCGAAAAGGGCGAAAATCTGAGGCTGCAATATCAAAAGAATCCGTCATTCTCGCCACAGTTCTTTGATTGCGTCTGCAATGCGTTTCAGATGTTGACAAATGTCAGCAGTGGTGGTTATACCTTGGGGAAGCACCAGGTGCATACCACACCAGATAGATAACATTACCTTTTATGGATGCGCACAGGACTTTTGTTTGGACGCATCGTTCCTTTTTTTTCTTCCTTATGTTATGTAAGGAGTGTGTCAGAGCTCTCCATTATATTGAAAACAATATAGACAACTTGACGCTATTCTTTGCCTTGTGTAAGCACTCAGATATGGATAATAACAATCTGAGGGCGAAACATGGGAGCGCGATTCGAAGCATTGTTGTGAGATGAGATCTGTCTGCGAGAGTGGAAGTAGTAATATCGGTCGAGAGCTCGGAGACGGAAGACGTGTCACGCTGCCCTCACTCGGTGACGGTACATCTTACCACACTCAAGGCCTGATTTAATTTCTATAGCCAGGAGAGATTTAGATGGCTTAGCTACGCTTGAAGATGGAATTCAAGATAAAATTCGCGAACATAGCGCAAAAGCAATTGCAGGGTTAGGCTCGTGATTGTTAGTCCGAGTGGCAATAATCCCATGTTTTGCTTGTCAGTTAAATAATAATAATTATTATTCTCCACAACTAACTAATATGCTGAGGTTATTAAATGTTAATGTAACTTTGCAATTGAAATAACCTGTTAACCCAGCACTCAGCCATTACTGACACCTATGTCACTGTCATGATGATTCTGAAGTTTTAAATAAACTTAATTTATGAAATCCCTTCTCACAAGTTATTTAGAAGTTAACAGGACCCAAACAAACTTCTTTTTATTAAGTTCATTCTTAGCAACAATAAGCTTTAGCCACTGCTGCTGTGTGCTGCTGCAAATTGTTGTAAACCACATGCAGAAAGGCAGTCATCTAAGGAGATGAGTGCAAAACGTAGGGCCAAAACAGAGACACTGACACACCACAACACGTCATGTACTCTAATCCAGTAAATTCCGTTGCACACGTCAGATTCTGAATCACTTGAAAATTCATTGTTACAGGTCCATTTGTTCCTGTAGTTTTTCATATTCAAATACGCAGTCAGATAGCTTATTCAAATGTTAGTTTTAAGTTTTCATGTGACGATCTGTTGAGGGCTTAAGTGACAGTGAAACTGACTCTCATATAACACGCACACTATGCTATGCAGGCTAGATTCCTTTGACTGATAACTCAGATTGCTTATCGAGTCCATTTTCACTGACAAGCGTAGGTATTTTGGCAGTAGCTACGTTACATATTTGTCGCATATATGTTAGCATAAAGACAGCGTTTCTCGTCACCAGTGTCGATAAAGGATAGCAATAGTCGGTGTTGTTTACGAGCCAACTGATGCCTAGCAAGCAGAGATGCACATATGACAACCCGCTGAATTTTGTGGTTTTGACTTAGAGCCTGCGGTACCCACACACTCGATTCTTCAACCTTCCCCAACTGCATGTAAATATCGCACGATGTTGGAATGATCACAGTTCATCACATCTGTCAGTTTTTGAGTACACTTACAAGGATCATTGTGGATAAATACATTTAAACGATCTTCAACAAACTCCGAAAGTCTTCCTGAACCCGAAGAGCAACTAATGTCAAAACGATCTTCCTCAATATCAGAAAACCATTTCCTTACTGTGCTCTGTCAAATGGTTTTATCCCCATAACGGCGCAAATCTTTCTGCCTGTCTCTGCCCGTATCAAGCCTCTATTGAACTCAAACGAAGGGTATTTCGGAATTCTTCCAATTTGTCCACTTGGCACTCCATTTTTTAGCGTCCATAGCTCCACTCACCATTTCAAATAACAAAATGACAATATTTAACGTCAAGTAGCAACAGTGTGCTACAAATAATCAATAAAGAAACGCGTAGCAACCGGATTACCAACATAAAAAACAAAAATGTTTTAAACTTATGTACCATCTGAATATTCACTGACACAGTTGTCTTGTGGTAGCTCCTTTGGCTAGTATCATAACGTACCTGGACGCCGGTTCGAGCTCAACTATTCCTTAAATTTTGATAAGAAAATCAGCAGCAATGGCGGACGAACTTATTCGGTATAAAGATTCACACTCTTTGTGCTCAAAGCATGGTCGAAGAGGCCAGAAGAGTAGACAGTTTCAGAACAACATCTGGCCCATGGGGCTCAGAAACTGCCCCTAAAAGAAGCAACAATGCTCAGTGGCCTTAGGTTATGAAAGGTAATGGAAACATCTGTATCAAGAAGATGTAAAGTGTATCCATAGGAGATAGGGACAGTAATATGATGAACTCTCCATTGGAAAAAGATTTCGGAATGGCACTACATTCAGATCATCAGGAAAACAATGTCAGAGAGGAGGTAAACATCACAAAAAGACTGAATAAGTGTGACTTTCTACGAATCGCAGAGTGAATTTCCAGATATTGAAACGAGGTGAAGAGGACAGAAACTTTGAAAAAGGAAATGCAACGCCTCGAAATACATATGGTGGTGATTAGTGAAGTGAAATGGATAGAAGAGAAGGATTTCTGATCAGATGAATATAGGGTATTACCAACGCCAGCAGATAATGGTATTATGGAGTATAAATCGTTATGGTTAGAAAAGTACGCCACAGATTGTGTGAAGGGTTCCGTGATGGGGTTATTATCATCATAATCGGCAACAGTACAATATAAACAATAGTCCAGGATTATATATGTCATGATTTCAAGAACAAGGTGAAGAGTTAGTGAAATTATATGAAGATACTAAACGGGTAAATCTGTTGGTAAAGGGAGATGAAAATGTGGGGGATTGCAACGTGGTAGCAGAGGTAGTAAGTGAAGATAGTTAACGGAGAATACGGGATTGGTACTTGAAAATGCACAAGAGAGAGTGTAACTGAATTCTGAAATAAATTTCTACAACTAATAGGTAATATACTGTTCAAAAGTCACAAGAGGGGGAGGTATACTTCTGAAAGACCTGGAGACGTGGGAAGACACAAGGTGGATTACATCATGGTAAGACAGACCTGAAATCAGATATTTGATTGTAAGGCGTTTTCGCGAGCAGATATACATTCGTCTCACAATTTCGTAATGATGGAAGGTACACTGAAGTTTAAGAAAATTTGGAAATTTGTGGAAAGTTCCTATGGGAAGAAACTGCTGAGGTCATCGGTCCCTAGGCTTACTACTAAATCTAACTTCAGCTAACTTACACTAAGGACAACACACACACCCATGCCCGAGGGTGGAGTCGAACCTTCAACGGAGAGGGCCGCGCGAACCGTGCAAGGCGCCCTAGACCGCTCAGCTACCCCGGGCGGCTGAAGTTTAAGAAAATCGTCTGAAACAATCAATGTGGGAAGGTGACAGACACTGAGGTTCTGCAGAATGATGGAATGCATTTGAAGTTCTCTACCTCTGTAAACAGGTGAGGAATACCAAAGTAAGCATTTGAGATGGACAGCGATACACATCTCTGAAAACGGTAAATACAGAAGTTGTAATGATAAACACAGGTACCTATAAGGAAGATAACGACAAGGAATCTAGAGTAACGAAATAAATACTTCAATATGCCTATGAAGTACGAACATGTTCATGGAACAGTATGAAAGCAGCAATACGGTTTCAAGAAAAAATGGTGCATTTGGCGGTCAGCATACGGTTCCTCATGCCAGTTCAAAACAAAGGTGTATCTAGAGAAACCTAGTCCCACCATTAGGTTTAACAGAAATATGATTTTTAAAAAAGGAAAAAAAAACGCAGCTCTGGCAGCGCTGCAGCTGCTGCACAGCGTGGACAAGAACAGGTAACATGAACTCCGTGCTGAGCCGCAGCGGTCCCAGTATATGAGTAAGATGAGGCAATGCCGTAGGCTATGTTTCGTGCAGACTCGCCGATGTTCGAGTCATGTTCCCACCAAACACATTTTTCAGTTACAGAATCAAACTGTATGCAGTTTACATCCCCACAGTGCAGCATCTTGGATATTTCTTCCTGTTACTAGTTACTTCTATCAGGCCCAGATCTAGCGCGGATGTGGAGGGCGGGGTGGGGAACGGGGGGGGGGGGGGGGGGAGCAAACCGGGGTACTTGACTCCGGCGGCAATTTAAGTGGGCGCCAAATTCATATTTTTTTAAGAAAAATAAACCTTGTTTCACAAAGTGTCTAGCATCCAGTGCGCCTTGATCTATCGATTAGTCATATGGTTTTGAAACGAATCCCTGTTGGATTTGAACATTCTTCGACACACTTTCAGTTGATGTCGAAACGAATCTGAGGTCGATTTTAGAATGCGTGTATAATGCACGTAATATCACTACTAGGGAATCCCTGTCGCATCTAGAGATAAAAAACTCTCCCGCAGAAAGGGGACTGGGCTGTACGAGCTGAGCCGAATAAACTGCGAACAGTTGAATGACAATCGGTGTTTATGTGATTGATTGGGTATGCGAATGACCAGCGTTGTTACAGTTACTAGCAGAATCCATTGATTCAAACTAGCAGAGTGGAAATAAACAGGAATAACAGGTGGATTTAAAAAAAATTGTGGGTAGGTCTTAAGGGACCAAACTGCTGAGGCCATCGGTCCCTAAGTCTACACACTACTTAATCTATCTTAGATTAACTTATTCTATGGATGACACGCACACCCATCGCCGAGGGAGGACTCGAACATCCAATGGAAGGGGCCGCACAGGCCGTGATAAGGCGCCCTAGACTGCGCGGCTACCCGGCGCGGCAATAACAGGTGAGTAAGACTAATATATAATCTCCTCAGTTTATTCAAGAAAATGAAATTTTCACAGAAAGTTTTTGCCAGACCGCTAAACTACTAAGGGCTAGTTGTACAGTCCCCGGTTAGTAGCCGCATAACCTCTAATCTCAGAATAGCGCGGAAAACGCGTTGTACTAACACGTAGTGACGCCAAACCGAAGAATGAACGTGGAATTCTGGCAGAGTTAGGGAAGTTAACTGGAGAATAAGGTTTGACAATGGCAGGAATAGTTATAAAATTACTAATGATAAGATTGTTAGAACGGAGGAGGAGAAATGGGAGCAACACACAAATTATATGGAAGAACATGACGATTCCACATTTATATAAAAATTTCGTACTACTAGTTTACGATCTCATGCTTGAAAAGCTGGAGCTGTGGATGAAATATGAAACTACTTCATAAGATGAAACTTCTTGCTTGTAGTAGGCCTAATAGGCATTTGATGTTGGTACTTCGTGAATTATATTCTGTCGTGTTATTTACGTAAATGAGGTAGATAAAAATAACTGCTTGGGACATAACAGCCTCGCTTATTTGGCGTGCATTACAATTGCTCCAATATTAGAAGTGTCTATTTCGTCGTATGTAGCAAACAGTGACAAAAAAGACGTAATCAAATAGAGAAACCACATCAGTCTTGGGTACGATATGTATTATCAGCTTTTCTAATATTAGACACCAACATTTTGGTTTTTCGCATAGCAAAACGTTTCACGAACTCCTACGGGCTAACAGATTCTGTCGCAGAAAGGAAATCACTCCGTGTAAACCTGTAGTAATATTAGACAGAAAAAAATGCTTGGGGCTAAGGATTGAATAAATGTGTACCGTCTTGCTTGTCTCTAGTCTTTACTGGTTTTATGTTTCCTATATTTTATTTTATTTCACACAAAAGAGGCAATAAAGGGTGCCAATTTTCTGAGGAGTTCTTATTCCGCTGGTTACAAATAATCCCACCCAATATTAATTGTGAGTTCTTTTAAGGGTGGCAGGATGTCAAACCGGCCAGCTGTGGGCAGAAGAGGCACAACAGGACTTTTTAATTTCGGTTGTCCTGAATAGAGGTTAGATGGCTTCCATTACAAAACATATATGTTTGAATTCCACAGAGTGGAATACAGTGATGTGAGGCAGAAGAATGCTGTGTGAAGAGGTGTGGCGCACTTTGACACACTTAAGACCAAATAACATGCCTTACAGTTCCTCGAACATATGTTTTATACATCAAACTCTTCAGGAAGTTGTGTGCTACAAAACTAACATACTTTTGAAAAATCGCTTTTAAAATTTTTGACGTCCTATCTCAAATCCTCCAGGGAAAGGGGGCAGGGTACGTTGGAGGACGCCACTATTAAGTTTTTCTCCCGGTTCGGAAATATCGTACATCAGGGGCTGACATTTATTCAAACATGCAGACCCAAATAAAGCCATAGAAAATAACTGTGTATCCAAAGATGTACAAAAAAACACAACAGTTAAACTACATCCGCCTGCTTAGCTGAGTGGTAATGTGCTTCCCTACCATGCAGCTGGCCCGGGTTCGATTCCCGGCCGGATTGGAGATTTTCTCCGCTCGTGGACTGGCTGTTGTGTTGTCCTCATCATCATTGCAGCCTCATCACCGGCACGCATGGCGCCCAATGTGGTGTCGACTCAAATCAGACTTGCACTCTGCGGCCAAACTTCCTTCCCCAGATGGGGCCTCCTGGCCAACAATAGACTGGGCATTACACTATGCACAATAATTCCATTCTCTACATCTAAAGTCCAAGTTTATTTTCTCAGTGACAGTACGTATTCACACCAGCAACGTTCACTTCAGAGATGATGTTCAAACCGACCACCTTGCATCTGCAGACACCTCGTCACTCGCTGGATCATACTTTGCTGAATCCCATGCAACATACCTTCATCCTCCATTGCGGAAGCAGCATACATGCAAGTTATTACTCGTGTACATCCATGGTAGGGATAGAAAAAAAAAACAACTTTTTATTTTAGTTACGAATAACCTGTATTTTTCGGTTCTTGTTTGATCTCGGTTTTAGCAAGTGTTTCAATTTCTTACTAATAACCGAGTACAAAATCCGAAATATGACCTACCCATAGGAGCAGAGCCAAAAGTTTTCGTTTTTAAATCAATATTTTTTCAAAAAGGAATAATTTTTATTCTAAAATACGCGTTGGTATGATATATTGCGTTATTGCAGAAAATGGGACAGGCAATCAGTGCCCTTTTAATAACAATACCGACAGAACCGAACAACTAACAAATGGCAAAAGAATTGATTCAGCATTGTCGAGACAACAATATAGCCGTTGGCGCATGTTGCGGCTTAAGGTATGCGTGCAGGTGCAGTGTGCTGGACCTGCCCCCACCTGGTCTAGTTTCTCGCTGACATCGTCGAACATTCGTCGTATTTCATAATGGCACCGGCTTAGTCTGGAAATACTTTTGGGGATTGATATAGCAATGAAATATAATTCTTCCTTTGCTTTAAAGGTTACAGACCTGTCTGTCATTTCTATGAAATAATTAAGGAGGAAGGAAATTATGTCAGCTATATTTAACTTAAACCCCAACAATCGATCGGTGGAGAGACTAAGTTTTCCTTTATTTCCCTATTTAATTTAATATTTTATTTCTTTGTATCTCGAAACTGATTAAGTTACAATTTTTCAATCTTTGTCAGAATTGTGCGGATATTACAGAAAATAAAAGGAATATGAGACCGAAAATCCGTTATGTCAGAAAGCGGTTGTTTTAAGTAGTTTTAACAATCAGGCTAAAGTGGCGTGAAAAGAAAATGCAACCGAAAACCGGTTGTTTCAGTGACAACCGCCATCACTAATTCATTGGTGGACTATTGTAAACTTGTTCTTTTAAGTGTCTCCATAGAACATTCGACCTCCACGACCAATCCATTTCCCTAGGAAAGCTTCATTGAAATAGCAGTTACATTCATTCCGAAGTGGGGATGTGCATCATCATACTGAAACCGTAGCTCTCGCCGAACGCAAGGTGTAGCATTTTCTAATGCGTCACATAATGTACTTCTAAGAAACATACGATACAGGGGGCATTGAACTTGGCTGGCAATAGATGAGGGCCCATAAGCACTCCTCCCTCGATTCTAGCCCGGAGACGTGCGCAAAAGCGTGCCGGAGAGTCACGTTCATGGGAGATCTGCGGCTGGTGTTCCGACCAATAATGGTTGTTGTGGAGACTGGAAACACCTTCAGGAGTGGAGTTACTTTGGTCACTCCATATCACGTTATTTAGAAAATGTTCATCTTCCACTTGGTGCAAACTGCATCGAATACGGTCTCCTGCGTGCTGGTGTTGAGTTAACGAGTAGTAACATGGATGCAGTTTTTCACTGTGCAACACTTCAGCAACCATCCTTTTATACACTCCTGGAAATTGAAATAAGAACACCGTGAATTCATTGTCCCAGGAAGGGGAAACTTTATTGACACATTCCTGGGGTCAGATACATCACATGACCACACTGACAGAACCACAGGCACATAGACACAGGCAACAGAGCATGCACAATGTCGGCACTAGTACAGTGTATATCCACCTTTCGCAGCAATGCAGGCTGCTATTCTCCCATGGAGACGATCGTAGAGATGCTGGATGTAGTCCTGTGGAACGGCTTGCCATGCCATTTCCACCTGGCGCCTCAGTTGGACCAGCGTTCGTGCTGGACGTGCAGACCGCGTGAGACGACGCTTCATCCAGTCCCAAACATGCTCAATGGGGGACAGATCCGGAGATCTTGCTGGCCAGGGTAGTTGACTTACACCTTCTAGAGCACGTTGGGTGGCACGGGATACATGCGGACGTGCATTGTCCTGTTGGAACAGCAAGTTCGCTTGCCGGTCTAGGAATGGTAGAACGATGGTTTCGATGACGGTTTGGATGTACCGTGCACTATTCAGTGTCACCTCGACGATCACCAGTGGTGTACGGCCAGTGTAGGAGATCGCTCCCCACACCATGATGCCGGGTGTTGGCCCTGTGTGCCTCGGTCGTATGCAGTTCTGATTGTGGCGCTCACCTGCACGGCGCCAAACACGCATACGACCACCATTGGCACCAAGGCAGAAGCGACTCTCATCGCTGAAGACGACACGTCTCCATTCGTCCCTCCATTCACACCTGTCGCGACACCACTGGAGGCGGGCTGCACAATGTTGGGGCGTGAGCGGAGGACGGCCTAACGGTGTGCGGGACCGTAGCCCAGATTCATGGAGACGGTTGCGAATGGTCCTCGCCGATACCCCAGGAGCAACAGTGTCCCTAATTTGCTGGGAAGTGGCGGTGCGGTCCCCTACGGCACTGCGTAGGATCCTACGGTCTTGGCGTGCATCCGTGCGTCGCTGCGGTCCGGTCCCAGGTCGACGGGCACGTGCACCTTCCGCCGACCACTGGCGACAACATCGATGTACTGTGGAGACCTCACGCCCCACGTGTTGAGCAATTCGGCGGTACGTCCACCCGGCCTCCCGCATGCCCACTATACGCCCTCGCTCAAAGTCCGTCAGCTGCACATACGGTTCACGTCCACGCTGTCGCGGCATGCTACCAGTGTTAAAGACTGCGATGGAGCTCCGTATGCCACGGCAAACTGGCTGACACTGACGGCGGCGGTGCACAAATGCTGCGCAGCTAGCGCCATTCGACGGCCAACACCGCGGTTCCTGGTGTGTCCGCTGTGCCGTGCGTGTGATCATTGCTTGTACAGCCCTCTCGCAGTGTCCGGAGCAAGTATGGTGGGTCTGACACACCGGTGTCAATGTGTTCTTTTTTCCATTTCCAGGAGTGTAGTATTCAGCAATTTTATCACCTTCTGAGAACAATGGACGGACTAGGTGCTTTATGGAACCCCTTAGGCAGATAGCTTTCAGGGCTGAAAAGAAAGCCAAACTCGGTATTTTTGCCAGGGGTCCTCATCCGAGATGTAGAGGCGGCCTTGGCTGCTGCTATTGATTGTGCAGTCGGCCACAAACTGGTGCCTCGCGTCCACACTAACAAAGCCTGTTGCATGGATTCTGAGGAGATTATCATTTCGTACAGATGGTTAGCGGAGGTGGTTAAGACTTCTGGCCGAGCGCGCGGTGTGCAAGCAGAGCTCACAATGTGCAGCTTTGTTCCCACAGTTGATCGTGATTCTTTGGTTTGACGCCGAGTGGAGGGTCTCCACCAAAGGCTTCGTCGATTCTGTAAAGATCTTGGCTGCAGATTTCTAGACCTTGTCCCCTTGATAGGCCAGGATTGTGCTATACAAAGGAAGCAGCTACTAGGGTAGCAGCACATGACGGATTTTTTAGGCTAGTCATTAGTCTGAGGTGCTACGATGAACACTCGCCAGTCGATATGCAGCAAGGGAAGTCAAACGGCGTTCAGGATAAAGACACTTCGACTGGCATAATTTTATCAGTAAACTGTAAAAGTATTCGTAACAAAGTTCCCGAATTTACTGCCCTCCACGACAGTTATCGCGCCAAAACTGTTCTTGGACCGAAGTTGTGAGAGACAGTGAAGTTATCTGGTTGCGAATAACAGGTGCAGGTGATACCAAGTTAATTGCTGGATGATTTTACCGGCTACCCGATTATGCTGTGACAGTTCTAATCATTCAAAGAAAGTCTACTGTCAGTAGCTCTTAAATACCCAGGCCATGTAGTACTAGTAGGAGGCGACATTAACCTACCGAGTATTAACTGGGATGTCTATGGATTCATTGCGGGGCGTGCAGACACACAGAAATGCAAAATACTCCTTAACACATTTTATGAAAACCGTCTCGAGCAGCTAGCTTGGCAGCCCACACGTAATGGAAATATCTTAGACCTTTGCAGCTACAAATAAGTCGGACCTTACCAACAATGTCAGTATGGAAACGGGGATTAGCGTTGATTACGAAAGGTAATAAATCAGTCGGGAACGCAGGGAGAGTATTTCTACTACGTAGAGCAGATAAGCAGTTATCAGCATCTCACTTAGTTCTTGTTACAAGAATGTAGAGGAATTAGGCAAAATTTAAGCAGATAGCAAATCATTGTCTGGAGAGTTACGTGCTTAATAAGTGGAAAAGGGTTGGAAATACCGACCACGGTTTAGTAACGAAATTCGAAGGATTTTGAGGAAGCAGACTATATTGAACTCTTGGTTCAAAAGGGAACACAAAAATAACGAAAAGCGAATGTTACTAGACTTTCGTTGAAAATAGCTATGCGCGAAGCATATATCTACTACCACCGTCACACCTTAGCAAAAGATCTAGTAGAGAATCTGAGGAATTTCTGGTCTTATGTAAAATAATAATTTGGTTTAAGGCTTCAATTCACTCCTTGTTGAATAGTCAGGTGGCAGCTGGAGATATCAAAACGAAAGTCGAAGTTTTAAACTGAACTTTCAAGAAATAGTTCACACAGGAGAATCGAACAGACATACCGTCATTTGACCAACAGACAGACTCCGTATAGACAACATAGTAGCAAGCATCCCTGTCGTAGAGAGACAACTGAAGGATTTGAGAAAAAAAATGAATCACCAGGTCCGGATGGAATCCCAGTTCGATTTTATACAGAGTACTCTTCGGCATTGGCCCCTTACCTAGCTTGCATTTATAGCGAATCTCTCACTCGGTACAAAGTCCCACGCGACTGGAGAAAAGCGCAGATAACTCCTGTGTGTAAGAAAGGTAAAGCTATGGATCCGAAAAATTACAGACCAATATCCCTAACATCTATTTCCTGTTGAATTCTTGAACATATTCTCTGTTCGAATACAATAAACTTTCTTGAGTCTGAGAAGCTTACGTCCACGAATCAGCGTGGTTTCAGAAGGCATGGCTCGTGCGAAACTCAGCTTGGCCTTTTCTCACACGATACACGGCGACCTACGGGTGAAGGACAATCTGCAGATTCCATATTTCTAGATTTCCAGAAGACATTTGATACGATGCTAACGAAGATAGGAGTGTATGGAATAGTTCAGATATGTGAGTGGCTGGAAGACTTCTTAAGTAATAGAATTCAGCATGTTGTCCTCGACAGCGAGTGTTCATCGGACACAAGGGCATCGTCAGAAGCGCTGATGTGATAGGAGCGCTGTTGTTTTCTGTATCAAGACCGCACGGAAACAAGTTGTTAAGTGCATTTCATAGATTTTTCAGGAGAGTAATTTTAAAGTTTAAAACATTACAGTTTCATTGGTTATTTAAATATGCTTTTGTAATTTATACAGTACATTCAACGACCTTTGCTTTAGGTTTCCTTAAAAGCGGAAAAAAGTATTATTAAATTTTGGCCCTGTATTCTTTTTATCTGACGTCTATTTTTTATTTATTTGTATAATGCACTAATTAGATTGTAAAAGTCAGAATTTAATGTAATATTGGGATGATACTTCATTATAAAACTTCCCTGAAACCACCTTCACAAAGATCTATTCATCTTTGGGTATAGTCATTATTGTACAGGATGTTCATGACTAATCAGGTTTTAGGGACGATATTGTTTATCAATATTCTGTTTTTATTTTCATTGAACTCATGTAAATTATAATGATTAATAAGCCCATGGCTCAACTTTTGTTTCCTTAAATCACCTGGTATACAACTACCAACAATTACTCAATAAATGGTTACAACACACACATTAAAAGTATTGTTAATAGGACGTAATTTCAGTTATCAGAATAAATCACCGTTTTTATAACCCACGGTCTTCATTTCTCACTTTTTACTTATCACAAATAAATAACTCAAAACGTGTTTGTAAATTAACTGCCAGAAAGGAATATTTGTATAGTGCTCTTGGGCCCCTGTGTCACAGAACACATTCAGTTCTTGCAGATCACGATGCTTTTCCTTGGTGATAGGTAGTAGTCCTGAAACATTGGACATGCGACCTCTTATTAGCGTGGTATGTGAATAGGTTTGTTATAATAAAGCATGACCTGCTAGTTCGCCCACTGATATAATCCAGTTTCATTTAATTACTGTGAGTAAAGTCTTTACCAGCCTACCTTCGTAACAGGGTGAAGGGACAAAAACCTTCTGCAAGGTTTGGTTGCTCGTCCATTCTTTCAGCAGGAGCAGTAACAACTGATGTGATCCAAGATCCGTTGTAAATGTGGACACGATAATGGATGAACCTCAAAATGGTGTAGTTTTTGTTTTGACCACCATATGAGTCACAGAAAATTTCCAAATTTGGAACCTCAAGGTCCAGAAACGAAGTAACATAATGATGCAGGAAAGCAACTACTTCATTTGAACCTTTATTCCCTATAGTTTCAGGATAAACATAAAACACTGCGTTACTGTCTGATCGTCGATGTCTGTTGAGTAGATATAGAGAAAGCTGTCGCTTATAATAGGCAATGTCGGTGCTGTCGTTTGGATATGGAAGATTTCGTTGGAAATCCAAACACATCGATTCTGTGTTTCTACACTTTCTGCTTCTCTGTCGAGATTGTCTTTTCCGCTGGTAGAATGCATCAGCTTTACGGCTGTGCAGTTCATATTCAGTCTTCTCTCTCTCTCTTAATATTACTTTGAACGTCTGATATTTCCTTTCCGTCTGTTGCATGTATCGGTTGTGACTCTAGAGCTTTGAAAGTTTCAGAAAACTCATCACAAGTACTGCATGTATCACTTCGAGGGAAAATGAATAAGATATTATGTTTTATATTAAATATTTTACGGTAAGTTTCATATAATAAAGAACAAGTAGAATGTGTCTCTTGAAACATCTTCTTGATTGTGCGTTCTTCAGGCAAATAGAGTTTCTGTGTTTTATTTATGCTGTAATGACTGGACCATCCTTTAAATGACTTGATGTGAGCGCAGCTGTTTTGCTCTGTTTCTGTTGAAAATTTATGAACTTGGATTTCGTGTTTCCCTCGTTTATCAATTGGCGCCATGCCTTAATTTTTTAAGGAATTACTGATAGTTTCTAATATTTAATTTGAAATACCATGCAGTGATATAAAGGCCTTTTCACAAACAGACAATTCTGTCACAGTAGGCTATTTTCTCTCATTATTCTGATCTTATAATGGAATGTATAATCACGCAAAGTAGCTATTGTCTCATCTCGGCGAGGCCTTCGGCGTTGTACAATGTCAATAGAAATCAGTCTTGTCAGGTGACAACTTTGCACATTCCAGCCCTTCAGCAAATTGAAATTAGACATTAACGTAGACTTCTCTGCATCAGTTAGTAAATCAGTACAGTTCTTCTTGCAGTTTCAGTGCTCTCCTATTTCATGTGACATTGTTCTTAGCATTTTAGGTACTTCAGACTGTCTACCATAGCTCTGCCTTTTTCTAGACTTACCACTGCAGCTTGACTCTGGATATTCCATCACCGGTTGAAACATCGACCTCAGTCGAGGTGGTGCCGCTACCTGGTGGACACATGTGGTCCGCTCGTCTGCAATCGCTAGTCGTAGATAACTTTAGCCCTCCTCCCTGTTCATGCAGTTGGGTCGTTTATTTCGATAGCGTCTCATATTTTTCGCTGCTGCGTTCACAGCTGACGAGCAGGCATGCGATCTTCTTCATAGCTGGCAGGACTCCCGTATTCGTAATTCCACCACACTATAGACGTCTATGAACTTGAATGTGAATGCAGTGAATGTTGGTGAAACTGTGAGATCCACTAGCATTCGCGTGTCGGAGCGTGCGCGTTACGTGAAACGTCCCCTTTGAACAGTTTTACACAACTGTGCTTAAACTGACGCACAATATTTTTTAGCGCAACGCAATCTGACTTTCAACACACAATGTTTTGTTAGCGCAACGCAATCTGACTTTCAAAATTCTCTACAAGAGAATGGCCCTGACTAACATTAAACTATACGTCTCACAAATCACTTACCTCACAAAAATCTTCGCTCTCAAGCTACTGCAATACAGCGAGCGCCACTACTGCCAGCTAAATAAAAGATTCAAACTATGGAAGGCACTAACTACTGATAGGGATAGTTAGCAAATGAAAGGTATTAATAGAGAACAAACAATGTATTTACCTTGATATCATGACAAATTACAAAACTTCGCCATCTCTCTCCCCACATCCACCACTGCTGGCGGCTCACCTCCAACTGCGCAACGTTACGCGCTGTTCACAGCCAGCTGCCTAACACTACAATGGTTGAGTATTACAACAATGCAAAGCAGCCACAGACTGCACACAGCACAGCCAGTGATTTTCATACAGAGGTGGCGTTACTAATAAAAAAACCTAAACAGCCTACTTACATAGCCCCCATGCTCCCCACAAAAAATTTTACAAATTGTTTTGGGCACTGACCAATACATATTTGTTAAAATTTTTTCCAAATTACAATAACAAAGAAATCAAATGCACACACTTATTGATACAATGTTGGTCAAAAGCTAAAATTTTCTCACAGTCCATAAAGACAATCCTAATCGTTCATCACAGTAAAATATCAGTGTTTTTCTCAAAGTCTGAGCAGTAAAAGACAATGCTCATAGACGTAGTGGATTTCCATGCAGTCTTGAAGAAGTAGTGTTGCCCTTCCAACGGAAAGACAGTGCTGACTCTTGACATGCTGACAGGTAATGGGCGACAACACAGCAAACCCACAGCCGAGTCATTCGACGTTTTGAAGAGTATCGTTTGGTAGGTCATCACAGAGCAGACCCACTGTAGTCCTGGTAGAGATTATGGTATTGGTGGGCCACCAGAGGTGCAGACCCACTGCAGTCCTTGTAGAAATAATGGTACTGGTGAGTCATCAAAGGTGTAGACCCACTGTAGTCCTTGTAGAAATAATGGTATTGGTGGGCCACCAGAGGTGCAGACCCACTGTAGTCCTTGTAGAAATGACGGTACTGGTGGGCCACCAGAGGTGCAGACCCACTGTAGTCCTTGTAGAGATGGCCAGCAACCATCTGTTGTGACTGTGCAGGTGCACAATCACCATCGAAGAGTCTTGCAGATAATGTAGCAAGTCCATAACCACCACTTGTGCACTCACAAAGTTTTTGGAATTGTCCTCAGAACCAGCAATGCTGTTATCCAGTCCCTTGCTGAATCATTAAATCACATGCAAACACTATCACTCCCTACTTCTCACATATTGTCCATATACTATGACCAACAGAAACGTGTGCAGTGAAATGTAACTTACAAGTTGCTTAATTTGATGAACTGCTGTCAATTACAATTTTATAACATAAGAACACAATAACAAAGATACAGAAAACATCATTAAAAACATAATAGTAGAGATAACATTCGTAGTAATAGGGGCTTTACAAAAGAATAGAAATAAACATATACATCAGTGTTACAAAAATAATGACATAAGTACATACATAAAGATCAGAATAACTTTTGGAATATCAACTTCCACATGAGCATTAAAACAAAACAGAACAAATACTGTATAAACATCTTTACAAAGTAAATAACATGGTATTAGAAAAATTCTACAACATAGGTCTTATCAGATAAACAACTAAAGACAGGAAGTACACAAATACACAAGGGAACACAAACACATAGTGGGATAACACAAGGAAAGGACAGGGTTTCTTTTACTGCAGTATGTTGCAAACAAAAACTTTCTTTACTTTTCGGAGATCTCCCTTCGTTCTTCATTATTTCCAAAAGTCCTATCTATACCTACTTTCTGTACTTTTCTCGTATAGCCTCTCAGTGCATTTCTTCAAATTCATCGCAACTCATTGTCTTATAGTCTACCCCCTCTTAAGCTAACTTATATCTACTGAGCTCAGATGCTAAACTAAGGGACGAGGCAATGCAGCAGAACATAAAACAATAAACGCAAACAGCAATGACAAAAAGGTGCAGATTTGCAAAGGAAGCAGCATTTTAGAAATTAGCAAAGCAATTGCAATATTACAACTAATATAAGGCAATGTGCAACAAATAATAACAAGAAATCATTAATAAAACTGGCTTAACAGAATAATACAAAGTCAAATTCAATAACACTATGCCTGGCAAACAGCAGCAACTTATACCTAAACATGACATAGCTCAAGCAGAAAAAATAGTAGACTAAAGATAACAATGCAGATAAGGGAAATGTATAATCACATCTTAATGTCTAAGTAATTAAAGTGGTGCACCACAACAACTTATTGTAAAAAAAAAATATTACCATGTACTTGAAAAGAAAATTGTGTGTGCAGTTACTGTTACTAGTCCCTTCTTATTGTTCTTTCCTTTCCAAGTGCTCCTTTTTTTTTTTTAAGAATGTGGATTACAAAATTATTATTTAATAGATCTGTAGACAGAAAATATTTAAATTAGTACATCTATAAAATTTTATTTTAACCAGTGCTGCAGTGCAGCTAGAAACTAGATATTAAACAAAATGGGCAAAGCAAGGCGTGAAACGTCATTCACTAGCCATATGGCATTTCTCTCAATTAGCACGACAATAGCCGTGAAATGTTTCTCATCGTTTTCAAGTTCGACCGTGTCGTTTTTGCGATGCTTTCTACAAAGGAACGTCAATAGCGATTATAATGGCTTCCCCTAATGGCTTTTTCTTCTACCTGTGCCGCTGGAAGGCTGATGGCTTTTTTTTTTGTTCGGGCGGCTGTCGCCCAGGTGGGTGCCCGCGACGCATTACGTGCAGGTGGTCACTTAACTTTCGTACGGAAATATTAACGACAGCAGTTTGCGCTAAAATGGCAGTCTCATATAAAAATATTTCACAGGTCAAGAATTTGCGTTGCAAATCTGTAGAAACAAAATCCTATAAATATAAGTGTCCAAAAAAAATATTCGTCAGCATTGTGATACATTCATGCATTTACACACATTTCATAATTCTAAAAGTACGATTCTCGGTTTCCAACATACGTCTTCACAAGGCAGAGTTCCTAACCGCTACTCATTACTCCTTACCTTATTACACATATACAAATTCGTCGACGCTTCTTCAATACTTCATCATTAGATACATAGCATAATCAAATTCTTCATATAACATTAGCTTATTAATCATAAACATACCTCAACAACATAATACACATCGTCGTCGTAAATATAACATCATAACACCTCAGTCAACTCTCAAAAACGTCTTTCTGCAATAATTTCAAATCCTAAAAAAAATTCTCTGCTCATTTCAATAGTGTCATCTACCTCAAACGTACCTTAAAAATCACGCTCCCTTACCAAATACATCATTCAAAGCTCTCATAGTATCACAATGGTTCCAGAAAAATATGAGCATTTCACAAAGTACAGACAAAATACAATTTCGTAAGTGTGAAGTTATCCAACGGTATAATTACGTAAACATCTGTCACTGAGGTAGTAAAAAAAAAATGTTTGTCTCTCTCAGGTAAATAATCAGATAGCTGTGTAATTCTGTGTTAGAGAAATATGGTACCGATGTGTAAAGTTGTATAAGCAAATACCATATTAGCTAGGGTTCCTTGTGGTTGCCACACACATGGTACACAAAGTAAGCGTGTACCCCCCTGAGGATAAATGTAATTATACCCTCAGGTGTTACAAATTACAGCAATGGAATGAAATGTATCTCGGAAAACTTTCTTTGTAATTCAAAAATCTTTAAAAATAAATGTTTTAAGTACAAAATTAATCACTGAAATACATGTCCTGTAGCGCTAAACTGTGCGTCATGTTGTAAGATAATCTCTGTGGAAGTCTTGTAGTTATCGTCCTCCGAAAGCTAAGTTCTGCAGAAGTCAATGTACTTACCTGATGATACACAAAAGTGAAATGCTTTGCGTATAGATATCTTAGTTATTACGCTTATTGTTGTGATGAAGAAAGTACTGTGCTGTAACGTATTGTTGTGCTACGGAAAAGGCTGCCTCATTGTTGCTATACCACAAAAGTTACTACTAAAACATGTTTTACTTTCCAGAAGAATTCAGAAAAACTGTGCAGATATAAAACAGATACACCGCAAAAGCAACAAGGTGAATTGTGTCACACATTAGTAGCGTCGTGATATAGTCGTGTAGCTGTCAAATAGACTAACCACTGTGTCACCTGGTATCTCTCAGAAAGCACCTTGAATCCATAATGTATTTGCAAGTAAACCAAAATGTTGCATTAAAAAAAAAGCAGATTATCTTTCAATAAACGGTTTTACATGTGAAATGTGGTGTAAACCTTTACTCTTCCTAGTACTCAGAGTTTCAACTTGAACGTAATTATCATGCGGTATACGTCGGTAAAGAATGCTAAATCTTTTCTCAAGGTTAGCGTCTGTGTTATTTTTCTCGGAGCCAGCGGGCGCACGCGGCTGCCTGCTGTGCGAGTCATTGTCTGTTTCTTTGCTGGCGCGCGTCGTTATTCGGATTAGGAGACCGAACTTCTACAAATTCGCCTTGCCGAGAGGGCCCAGCTCTGTTAGAATCCCGCCAGTTCTGATGCAATTCAGGTCTGTCGTTACGATCATATCGTCTGTCGTCATGTCGGTAGATGCCATGGTTTCTTTCTTGTCGGTCACGAGGTGGAGAATTTCTCCCTGAATCGTAACTGCGCGCTGGACCGTTACGTCTAAAGTTATTCTGTCTCCCGTGATAATAATAGTTCTGGTTGCCAAATTGTCTGTTTCTATGATTGTCTCTGTCATATTCATTACCGCGGAGAGGTGATCTTTCCCTGTAATTATTACTCTGCCAGTGGTTGTCATATGGGTGGTGTCTGTTTTGGTCACGATTTGCTTTGTAAGAATAGCCTTGTCGTGTCCAGTTATTGTTTCTGTCGTCACAGAATTGTGACGTATGTGACCTGTAGTGATTGTTTTCCTGTTTTCGCATTCCGCTATTGTGAGTGTCAATTTCTAATTCTTGTAAGAGTCCCTGAAATGCTTCAATGTCATCTTTGCAACGTCCTGCTAAAATAATATGTCTTAAATGTTCAGGCAGTTTGATTAAGCAAATTCGGATGAGTTCTGAGGGGCTGTATGGGTTTGACAGGTACTGATTCTTGTGCAACATGTCTTCAAAATATTTCACAAGACTGGAGAATTCAGATTGTTTGAAATGTTTCATCATTATGATGCCATGTTTTACTCGGTCTTGTGTGGCTTGAGACCAATATGCTGAGAGGAAGGCATGGTAAAATTCTCCTTCACTATGACAATCGTGAATGACCGAACGCATTCTTACAGCTGGTTCATTCTCCAAGTAGCCACACATAAATTCTAATCTGTGCTCTAATGACCAGTTAGGGGGAAAACAATGAGAGAATTGATGGACCCACGCTTGTGGATGAATGTCGTTGGCAGAATTTTTAAACGTTTTGAATTTACGTGTAGTAATGAACAGCTTATAGTCAAAGTCATCATGTCGGCGAGTCGCATATCGGTCATTGTTACGTCGTGTCGGCGGTTCCATCTCAAAATTCGGTGTGCCTTGCCAATTTCTTTCATAATTTCCGAAGTGTCCTGTGTTATTATTTTGTGGGTGTTCCGTATTTCTAAGTCCCTCTTCCCGTATTGGGGCGCGAGTGTCCTCCGAAATACGTAATTCTTGTACTACCTGTGCCAACTGATCTTGCACTTCCCGGATTTCTCTTTTGTACTGTGTATTGATCTGATTTTGATTTTGTTTGAATTTTCTAATTTGTTCATACTCTTCTGTGTCAGTGAAGGCTACAGGTCTTGTGTCCTTCAGATCATCATCTACCTTTGTAGATAAGTTAGTGACCTGATCCGAAAGTTCGGCTACTTTCTCCGACAGTGAACACATTTCCTCAGTGTGTTTTTCTGATCCAAGTTTCAGAGTGTCCATTTGTGTTGAAATCGAATCTACTGTGTCCTTCAAGTTTTCCTGAGTTTTTGCAAGTTGCGTAACCGAATTGGTAGATGCAACTGAGTCAAATTTAGCCGACAAGGTCTCATGATTTTCATGAACAATGGTTTGCAGTTCTTTTATGGCTGCTTCGTGATTCTGTAATGCATTTTCATGCCGCGAAAAAATAGGTTGAAAATGCTCACAAATTTGTGTTTTTACATCATTACAGACTTTTTGACATTTCGATTCAATATTATGTAACTCGGTAGTTAAATCTTCACGTGTTTGTTCAAGCTTATTTTCCACTGAGTCTAACTTTTGAAGCTTTTGTTCCATTGCGTCTAACTGTTGCTGTGTTTGACTCTGATTTTGTTCCATTTGTTTCTGATTTTGTTCAATTGTGTCTAATTTTTCAAACTTTTGCTGTGTTTGTCCCATTTGTTGTATTAATTGTAATAACAATGCATTGGTGTCTGAAACATGTTCCTCAGTGGTTTTCGGCAGTGAATTTGCACCGGAAACATTCACATTTTGACAAGCAGAAAATGTGTCTTGACTTATTTGAGAAAACGGTGAGGACCCAAATCCTGAATCTACAGTATTTGCGAGATCGTGTCCTGTCATTTCGGATTCCTGAGGCGAGCTGTTGCCGACCGACCGATCGATAATGCTTCCCTGTTCTCTAATTGTTTCGCTGTCTACACCATTGTTTGCCGCCCGCTCCATTTCCCTATGCACAGTTACCAAATTACTACTTTTAACATTAGTTAATTCATTACTCTGCGGCGCTAACATACTGCTTTCGTCTTCGCTGTCATTTCTCAATTTACTTTGGAGCCTAGTGTTACGTTTTTCACACGCCATTATTGTCACAGTATTTCACACGACAACACAGAAAAACACAATTTCAAGAGCAAAAATAAGAGGAAAATAATATCTAGTTAATTGCAGCTGCGAAATACTTGGTGCAAATCTACATGCATGCCACAACTGTTTTACTGTACAACAATGAAAGACTGCAACTACAATGGAAATTCTCTCTATAATTACGTGCTAGCAATAAACAAAATCTACACTAATTACACAAACTACAAGAAAAAATCAGAAGATTCCAGTGAGGTATCCTCGGCTAAGGGTCGCCATATGAAACGTCCCCTTTGAACAATTATACACAGGACTGTGCTTAACCTGACACACAATATTTTTTAGCGCAACGCAATCTGACTTTCAACACACAATGTTTTGTTAGCGCAACGCAATCTGACTTTCAAAATTCTCTACAAGAGAATGGCCCTGACTAACATTAAACTATACGTCTCACAAATCACTTACCTCACAAAAATCTTCGCTCTCAAGCTACTGCAATACAGCGAGCGCCACTACTGCCAGCTAAATAAAAGATTCAAACTATGGAAGGCACTAACTACTGATAGGGATAGTTAGCAAATGAAAGATATTAATAGAGAACAAACAATGTATTTACCTTGATATCATGACAAATTACAAAACTCCGCCATCTCTCTCCCCACATCCACCACTGCTGGCGGCTCACCTCCAACTGCGCAACGTTACGCGCTGTTCACAGCCAGCTGCCTAACACTACAATGGTTGAGTATTACAACAATGCAAAGCAGCCACTGACTGCACACAGCACAGCCAGTGATTTTCATACAGAGGTGGCGTTACTAATAAAAAAACCTAAACAGCCTACTTACATACGTACGTCTGGGGAGAACGACAAGTCAGCTGTTGCTGAGCACCATCAGGACTGTGGCCGTTCTATCAGTTTCCAAGAAGCTCACGTATCTTCTCAGCAGCAGTGAATACAGCAGCGAAAATAAGAAAAGCTATGGAAATAATTCAACGCCGTAACGGCATGAGGAGGGAAGATGGCTACAAGTTACCTACGGCCTGGTTGCTAGAGATTCCAGCCCGGCGGAAAGCGTAACAGCACAAACCGCGGCCACCTCAGAACTACCGCTTGGTTTCAACGCTTCACTCGACGAAAAGACTACTTCTTGGTACAAGCTGCCGAATTGCTATTACCTACCAAACACCTACTGGTGTTACCCTGAGGTAGTACGAGGAACAGCGTACCGTACAGCCATCCCTCTCCACAGTAGCCTCTGCTGAAATTGTCCAATGAAATCCCAAATACTCGACTTTACCAGGTAACCGAAATAGACAGTATATAGGGAAAAACATTCAGCAGTATGGAGCAGTTAACGGAAGTGAGAAGTACCGTTGCAAATTCAGTCGTTACTTCGGCAGTTTAGTTGTTTTAGTATTTTATAATGACGCGGCCCAAGCCCCAAAAGTACTTTAATGACACTGGCAATGGAAGCCTATGAACTTACGTTGCGATGACGTCTTCGGTAGAGGAACATATTGCTAAAAGCCCAAATACATTAAAATTAAAGCTATACTAGAACTCGGTCGCAAAAAGGAAGTCTTTTGGTCAAGGTTTCGGCACTATTATGAGTGTCTTCATCAGAGGTAAAACACTCAGAACTGCTTGTCACGTATAAAATAAATATCAAGCGATAAAGCTTTAGTTGCAAAATTTGAAAAAAGAATACTTGGAAGGCAAGCCACTATGGGCTGCTCACACATGTGGCGCTATAGGCAGCATCAGAATATATTATTCAGTCTGCCACAGAATGTGCGCTTCTTATGGGACTCTCTGACGTGTTAAGAAACTTTTTCGGATCAAGTATCAAACACGGAACCTTGCGGCAGGGGCTGTTGAGGTAGTGCACTTAAGCTGCACAAGAGCATGGAAATTGCGTCGCATCATCGAGGAGGTAGGGCGAAAGAGGAAGCCGAACAAAATCACTTACGTCAGTTACACAGGGCAAGAGAAAGAAGTTCTATGCTCAATACTTATGACGTTCTTGGAAAAAGAACGTCTCCTATGTAAAAATCAATATGGAATCCGCAAACAGAGATCCAGCGAAACTCAGCTCGCTCTGTTTCTCCATTAAATCCACAGCGCAGTGGACAACGGCGCTCAGGTTGATGCCGTGTTGCTTGATTTCTGTAAGGCATGTGACACCGTCCCGCATTGCCGTTTAGTGAAAAAAATACGAGCACACGGAGTATCGCAGCGCAATTGCGATAGGATTCGAGACTTTCTTGCAGATAGAACTCAACACGTCGCTCTTTATGAAACTAAATCTACAGATGTAAAGGTAATATCCGGAGTACCACAGGGATGGGTGATAGGACCGTTGCTGTTAATAATGTATGTATAAATGATTTAGTAGAAAGCGTCGGCCGCTCTTTAATGCTATTCTCAGATGATGCAGCTGTTTATACCAAAGTAGCAAATTCAGAAGATAGTAAGAACTTGCAGAACGACCTGCACAGAATTTATGAATGGTGCAGATTCTGGCAGTTGACCCTGACCGTAAATAAATGTAACATATTGCGCATACATGGGAAAAGAAATCCACTAATGTACTGCTACACTATTGATGACAAACAGCTGGAGACAGCGTCTGCCGTAAAATATCTAGGAGTAACTAACCAGAGCGACCTTAAGTGGAATTACCATATAAAACAGACAGTGGGCAAAGCAGGGAGCAGACTCTCATTCATCGGAAGAATCTTAAGGAAATGTAACTCATCCACGAAAGAAGTGGCATATAAGGCGCTTGTTCGCCAGATTCTTGAGTATTGTTCATCTATCTGCGATCCCTTTCTGATAGGACTGATAGAGGAGATAGAGAAGATTCAACGAAGACCTGCGCGTTTAGTCACGGAATCGTTTAGCTGGCGAAAGAGCGTTACGGAGATGCTAAACAAACTCCACCGGCAGACGTTACAAGAGAGGAGTTGTGCATCACGGAGAGATTTGCTATTGAAATTTCGAAATAGCACTTTTCAGGAGAAGTCAGGCAACATATTACTTCCCCCCACACACATGAGGAGAAAATTGCAGCCAGTACAGATGCTTATCAACAATCATTCTTCGCAACCACTATTCGCGAATGGAACAGGGTTGGAGGGATCAGATAGTGGTACCGAAAGTACCCTCCGCCACACACCATTACATGGCGTGCGGAGTTGACGTAGACAGAAGGCGCATTTGGCACAGGTCTCTGGGTAGAGAGCTGTGTGCAGCAGCGATGATAGACCCTGCATCGGGAGCGGGCGAAGTGTCGAATCCCGTGGTGGCGCTGTCAGCGGGTGCAGTCGCAAGCGCAGCAGGCGGGACTAGTTAGACCGCTCATCCTCAACTCTTTCCGTCTCGTTTCATCTAGAATACCTTCCCTCACCATTTCTGAAATTCAATCTGCACGCGCTCTCCGGCTGGGGAGGAGCTGAGCAGTATTTATAGAAACGAAATTCGAGCGGCAGGAGTCAAGTCTCGGCGCCACATCCGCTGGCGGCGCCGCGCTGGGATCCCGCCGGCTGCGGCACCGGCGGGGGCGGCGGGAGGAACGGAGAGCAGGCCAGGCGAGGGCGGCGCGGCGCGGAGCAGGCCCCGGGGATTTGCGGCTGGAGGCGGCCGCCAGGCGCTGAGAAGCCAGCGCCCCTTCTCACCCCTCGAGGACCCTGGACTCCTGTCCAATTTCATCACGCCTCGCTGGCTCGTGTATACCCTATTTTCCGAGTCGAGCTATCCTTTCCCCGCGCGAGAAATTGGTTTCCTTCTTACTGGCGAAAACAAGAAAAGGGACACAAATCTTTGAAGTACTTCCCACAAACGTAATGCTTTACTGCTTTTCGGACAGGATCCCTCTAGTAGCTTTCAGTGTTTTTTGCAGACCCAGTGCGAAATACGGATACGATTTTTCCCATCCCATTCTGAAACCGAAGCATGCAACCAAAACTCACAAGTGTCTCGTAATCCTGGAAACATGTAAGGGCTCATTTACAAGGAAGGAAAAACAGTGAGAATAGTAATTTTTGCCCCAGATGTGTTTAATTACCACACTGAACACGTTTATAACGTTATAGTAATAGTAAGAATCATAAATGATGACCGGATTACAACCTTCGATGATTATGGTGAACGGAATGTAACAAGTAAGTCTAGGCTTGGCAACTAACGAGATAGGGGAATGATTAACAGTGTTCCTAACTGGGCTCAAGTTTGTAGTTGAGAGCTCCATCCAAGATACAAATGTAATCAAGGAATGTATTCCAAGAAAATGTTCAAATGTGTGTGAAATCTTATGGGACTTAACTGCTAAGGTCATCAGTCCGTAACCTTACACACTACTTAACCTAAATTATCCGAAGGACAAACACACACACCAATGCCCGAGGGGAGGACTCGAACCTGCCGGCCGGAGTGACCGTTCGGTTCTAGGCGCTACAGTCTGGAACCGAGCGACCGCTCCGGTCGCAGGTTCGAATACTGCCTCGGGCATGGATGTGTGTGATGTCCTTAGGTTAGTTAGGTTTAATTAGTTCTAAGTTCTAGGCAACCGATGACCTCAGAAGTTAAGCCGCATAGTGCTCAGAGCCATTTTAACCATTTGAACCAGGACTCGAACCTCCGCCGGCACCAGCCGCACATTCTATGACTGCAGCGCCTTAGACCGCTCTGCTAATCCCGCCCGGCCGAATGTATTCCACTAACTATGTTTTGGTAATATTGGAATGGATCTACAGTATGCAAGATCAACATCTACATCTACATAGTTACTCTACAAAATGGTTCAAATGGTTCTGAGTAGTATGGGACTTAACATCTGTGGTCATCAGTCCCCTACAACTTAGAACTACTTAAACCTAACTAACCTAGGGACATCACACACATCCATGCCCGAGTCAGGATTCGAACCTGCGACCGTAGCGGTCACGCGGTTCCAGACTGAAGCGCCTTGAACCGCACCGCCACACCGACTGGCCACACTTAAGTGTCTGACAGAGGGTTCATCGAACCATTTTCATACTACTTCTCCACCATTCCACTCTCGAACGGCGCGTGGGAAAAAGGAACACCTAAATCTTTTCGTTCGACCTCTGATTTCTCCTATTTTATTATGATGATCATTTCTCCCTACGTAGGTGGGTTTCAACAAAATATTTTCGCATTCCGAAGAGAAAGTTGGTCATTGAAATTTCGTAAATAGATCTCGCCGCAAAGAGAACCGCCTTTGTTTCAGTGACTGGCACCTCAGCTCGCGTATCATATCAGTGACACTCTCACCACTATTGCGCGATAACACGAAACGAGCTGCCCTTCTTTGCATTTTTTCGATGTCCTCCGTCAATCCTATCTGGTAAGGATCCTAAACCGCGCAGCAGTATTCCAGCAGAGGACGGACAAGTGTAATGTAGGCTGTCTCTTTAGTGGGTTTGTCGTATCTTCTAGGTGTTCTGTAAACAAAGCGAAATCTTTGTTTCGCCTTCCCCACAATATTATGTATGTGGTCTTTCGAATTTAAGTTGCTCGTAATTGTAATTCCTAAGTATTTTGTCGAATTGACAGCCCTTAGATTTGTGCGATTTATAGTATACCCTAAATTTATCGGATTTCTTCTGGTACTCACGTGGATGACCTCGCACTTTTCTTTGTTCAGTGCCAATTGCCACTTTTCGCACCGTACAGAAATTCTCTCTAGATCCTTTTGTAATTGGAATTGATCGTCTGATGATTTTAATAGACGGTAAATTACAGCGTCAGCTGCAAACAATCTAAGGGGGCTGCTCAGATTATCACCTAGATCATTTATGTAAATCAGGAACAGCAGAGGGCCTATCACACTACCTTGCGGAACGTCAGATATTACTCCTTTCTACTCGGTGATTTGCCGTCTATCACTACGAACTGTGACCTCTCTGAGAGGAAATCACGAATCCAGTCACACAACTGAGACGATACTTCATATCCAAGCTATTTGATTAATAGTCACTTGTGAGGAGCGGTATCAAAAGCCTTCTGGAAATCTAGGTATATGGAATCGATCTGAGATCCTTTGTCGTCAGCACTCATTACTTCATGGGAATAAAGAGTTAGCTGCGTTGCACAATAACGATATTTTCGGAATCCGTGTGGGTTATATATCAATAAGTCATTTTCTTAAAAGTGATTCATAATGTTCAAGTACAGGATATGCTCCAAAATCCTACAGCAAATTGAGGTCAATGACATGGGTCTGTAATTCAATGGGTTACTCATATTTCCTTTCTTGAATATTAGTGTGACCTGTGCTACTTTCCAGTCTTTAGAAATATACTTTTCGTTGTATATGATTGCTAAGAATGACACTATTGTTCCTTCATACTCTGAAAGGAGTGTACATACTCTGGACCGGAAGACTTGCCTTTCTTATGGAGGTGCTGGCCTAAATAGTGATTTATAGCTAATAAAAATAAGATACCAATTGAAGGTCAAGCAGTTAAAGAACCTGGGGCTGAAGAAATAGACCCGACAGAACCGTTTCTAGCAGAAGGAACCATGAACTCAGATTGCTTAGAGAGAACAATTTGACTAAATAAATAATCACGCTTCATGCACCCCAAGTTAGGAAAAAATAATGAAATGTTCTTAAAAGAGTAAATGTATCTGAAAGGCACTAGGATACAAAGAAAGCAAAAATAGAGGCAGCCATGGATAACATACGACGTGTTAGAATTAATATACAATCGATGAAAATATGAAAACATTCAAAGAGGACACCAATAAGAACGGTTATCAGAGATAAAATTGAGTGAAATGTAGATAGCTGGGAGAAAAGAATAGGTGGAGGATAGACATACTGAAATACATACAGAAGTGCTACACACAAATTAAGTCACCATAAGAACCACAGAACTGCAAGAACAATAATTAGTGATGAAGAAGGTAATTGGGTAATGGAATCACGAAATAAGGCGTGAAGGTGGAAACAATAATTGAAGAAACTTTGAAGTTGTGTACCGTAACCTAGACCTATTAAAACTGAAAATATAATAAAAGAATATGTTTGCACTTAAATTTCAAAAAACCTTAGCACCCACTCCAGGCAAATTTTGAAGTACTGAGAAATGGGCAGCAGAACTCTTACTATTAGCAAGCGAAATGGCGGAGAAGTAGTATACAAGCTCATGAAAGAATTTTTTTATGTGGAAGTTCCATCATTTTGTCCAAGGAATGTAATGCATCTATGGCTTAATTTGAAAACAGCCACAAAATCGGTCTGTGTATCACATGCGTCTAAATACTCATTTCAGTTAGGTGCCTACCATTTGGAATTCAAGTTATTTAGCGGCACTGGAGAAGTAATTTTAGTACTCAGTCTAATAGCGGCAGATTTAGAATACCGTACCATCGAAACCACTACTGCATTAGCGAGTATAGAGAAGGTATTTTACAATGTAAATCAAAATTAAATGTTTGTCATGTAGGCAGTATGGGGCAATGTGATCAGGGCTGGGGTGCTACACGACCAAGAGTGAGGGCCACCAGCTAACAATGACAGGCTCATATACAAAAACAAAACTAATTAATAATGTAGCACGAGTGTAACTTACTGGGTGGCTAAACGGACAGCACTCTCTTAAAGAGGTAGACGAATTTTGTCAGTTCGGTAACATAATAAATATAAACGGAAAACGCAAGGAAGATGTAGAAGTGACTGCATAATACGAGAGGGATTTCCTCTGTGAAGAGAAAATAAAAAATGAAATTTCTGTTCAGTGCTGATCTTGGTCAAGGAGGAAGATATAAATTAAACGATTACAATGCTCTAATTCGCTATTTGAACACTCAACGAAATTGTTATTTGCGCCCAAATAATATTCCTTTCGGATGAGTGTTTGCAGTACTTGCAATATCATTAACTCAATATATTAAAATGGCAGTAGTAGTCATCAGACGATATACTCTTAACTAATGATGCTATAAACTATGAAAGTACGATTGCTTTGTAATACTCCCGCTCGACAAGTTATAAATTCTGTTGCTTTTATTACTATACAGGTACATTCCAGTCAATATGTACTGAAACATGGGGGTCTAGATGATAAGTACTAAAAATTGTAACCTAAATGACGAAAACGACTCTAGTGTAGGGACACTACTAGCTAAGGCATAGCCACCTATGGTAAACTAACATACACTAGCAAGTGACAAACGTCGGCAAGCCCCTACAAATCAGCAACACTGACTGGTAATTACCAGCTGCTATTAGAGCCGGCGAACAGGCCACAGCAGGGATACCGACGAGCTCGCCCACTGACGCACAAACAATTCGCCAACATCACCCTACACTGTGCATCCGCACATGATCTATCGGACACAAAAACGATAATAAACCTAACTGTTGCAGGTTTCTGACGCTGGACGAGAGCTCAACACCGGCACCCAGGGGCCGCCGCCGAGGAACACCACCGCACAACGTCAAAGGTGTCGACATGCATGTTACCCACTACTAACAAAGCCTACCCTTGCACGACCTATCGCAGGCAGCAAGACATCCGCTACTGCTCTTACCACCCGACCTAACTATCACAGAGGTTTTTCCCCTTGGCTCTTGCCTTGGTACTTTTTTTCCTCTGCCCTTCAAACCGCTACCTTTCGTTCGACTTCGACGCAATCTATCTCCAGATGAGCGCGTATTAATGGTTAACCTTAACCAGACGTACGCAAACATCGCAGTACCCACATCCTGCGACACCTTACTTTAGTGAAAACTAACCCTTATGCAGAGATGGCAGTAAACCTTTTGAGTTGGCCATCATGCCGGTGTGGGCGTGGAGGGGCCCCACCTATATTTAAAAAAAATATATCGTAGACATATCGATTTAATAGGCTGCGAAATTCAATACAAGTCAGAACAGAAAAAAAATATTCTGTCGCGCAAAACCAGCGTTGTTAAATGTTCGTTACGGATTTTGCCGGTGAGCTGCTGTTCTATGGTAAAATGCTTACACAACATTAACAGCAGTAATTTAGATTAGAAATATATAACTTAATGATTAAAGGATGATTTGTTTTAGCACCATTTACTTTTTACTAAGAATGTAACAACAGTAAAGAGAATAGTTCATCACCCGTAACGGAGGACCATAAAAATAAGCAGCACTCGTCTGCGAGCACGACGAATGGTTCATTACGATACATTTAAAAGAATAGGATTGGCTTCTGTCACATTTAAAGGACATGTAAGGGATGATCAAAAAGTTTCCGATCGGGGTTGTTGAAAAGTATACACAAAGTAGCGTGACTCCGATGCGAGTATACATGCACCCACATGTAGGCAAGGGGTTGGGGTGGTATTTCTTTCTGATGGGCATGCGATAAACGTGGAATCGTGAACTATGGCGACATTATTACCACGTGCATCCAAGCAGGACCAGTGTGCTGTAATTCTTTTCTTGGTTGCCGAAAAACAAACACTGATAGACATGCGTCGAAGAATGCAGAATGTGTATGGGGTAGCATACCTGTCGAAAACGACCGTTGTGGGATGTTGCGTCTAGTTCCATTCTGCTATTTAATGATAATGCACGTCACCGTATCGTAAATGTCATAAGGCAGAAATTACACCAAAGCCAAGTGGGAGACACTCGAGCACCTGCCTTGTAGTCCTGATCTATCTCCTCCCTTGCGATCACACCTTCGGTCCCTTAGAAAAAGCGATGAGGGGTCGACGATTTCTTGTCGTTCGAGGACGCGCAGCAGGCAGTGACGGACTTCTTCCCAGAGCACGACACTATGTCTTACTTAACGGGTGTCTTCGGCCTGGTATGGAAATGAAACGAGCGTTTGGAGTCATTGGCCGGGAGGCCCCTTACGGGGCAGGTCCGGCCGCCTTGGTGCAGGTCTTCTTACATTCGACGCCACAGTGGGCGACCTGCGTGCCGGATGGGGACGATATGATGATGAAGACAACACAACACCCAGTCCCTGAACGGAGAAAATCCCCGACCCAGCCGGGAATCGAACCCGGGCCACTTAGGACGGTAGCTGACCATTCAGCTATCGGTGCGGACTTCAGTCTGGTGATTTTGCCTAATTGATACAACGATTCTGGACTCCACGGCGTTCGAACGGAAACTCTTTGATCGCCCTTTAAAGAGGTATTTCGTACTTTCAGAGATAAGGGCGTCAACTTCTTTAACGTAGTCATACAAATATCCAATGGGCATTTCTGAGGCTACTTTAGGGATGTTCTTGTGAAAAGCAACAACATCAGCAGTAATCTAGTGTTTCTGTTTCTAGTTTGTATTTTCTAATGTATGTAGTGAACACATTTAGCTACGTGGATCATAAGCTATCATGAAGACTCGATTGCTTGGCTAAGGTTGCATATGCAGGATGTTACATCTGTCCTGTCAATTCTATGTAGATGTAGAGATTGTAACATAAGTGTAATATTCTTTTTAGGTTTTGGTATGATGCCCTTTGAGTCGACACCACTAACGATTGTGCCACCGACATTACAATCTTTGTTAAGTGGCAGCTAACTTTCGTTAATCAATAAACTGACACCTGTCAGAGCGGCGTTTAACAGGACCAGTTGTAAGCGAATGTAGCTTCGGTTGGCGATATATAAAATGTTAAACGACCGTAGGTTTAGTTAATTCCCACTCACCTTGCACTGTTCAGACCACGTCCGCTTCTGTCGCTTCTTCGCTCGTAATACTGCAATGCAACGATGTTGGAATGTCCCTGCAATGTTCAAATAAGTACACAGAGGTATAGGAGGGTGTTTCACTACCGAGTGATGTCACAGACTCTGGTAGAACTTTCATTATTATTAAAATTTGTGCACATTACGCGGCTGTACTGTTCACTCTAAACATGTCATTCTTGAGGTCACATTCACATTCATTCACTGCAATCCACCAAGGCGAAGGCGACGTTCGTGGCAATATAATTAATCCAATTCGGACGTGGCGTGGCGCGGGAGATGCGCAGGAACATCAAATCGTATTTCTCGCGGTTGATTCAGTTCACTCATTTCGCGAACAATCGTTACCTTCGCGTGATGCGTACTGACGATTGCGCATCGATGATTATACTTTTGTCACAAATCTTACAAAATTTTTGCGACCCAAGATTTCCGCGATTTCCGCGATATTCAGTCAGTTTATCAAAAACACAACACACTTGAATCATTCAATATATCAAAATACATTCAGTGGATAAATAAATCTAAGTCTCAACTCCGCCACAAACAGTCTTAGTGATCACTGAAACAGAAACAACACTTAGAGCTTATCATTCATCAATTATCGGCACACTCCAACTTTCACTGGCGCGTGAGAGCTCGCTGAAGAGAGAAGGAGGTGGGGTTGACTGACCCCAAAATGCAGTCTGGGCGGAATGCTGTTCTTAGTGGTAGGTGTGTCGGCCGCTGCTGCAGAGAACAAGCCAACACGCAGCTGCGTATTGCAGCCGTCGGTTCCCGCAGGGTGTAAAACACAGTAAGCGTCCCTTTACAATACTACTTACATACAGCCTAGTACACAAAACAGTTGTTTTTAAGATTCCTGAAATTTAACATAATTAATCCTCACTTCAGCCAAAATTACGTGACACTCAATTATGCTCAAATCTTCAAACCGAAGTTAAAATTGGCTTATTGTAATGAAGGGCAACAATACAGGAATATGACACACACACAGAATGTCAACAGTAAACATACTACAACATAATACGTGACTTAACAGTTAATACACCACCAGAAACATCATTGCTACTGTACAATAAATTTCATCCTCTTAACATTAATTCCAGCACAATCACACAGTGCTAATTGATCGAGTAGACTTGTCCTTGTTATGTACGTAAGTGTCCTTACATCAGTCATCTTTATGATAGGGTTTCATTTCAACATGATACATTCCTTCATATTTCCCGACTTTACAGCCTCAAATTCGACTGTATTACGACACTCCAAATTAGATTTCCTTTACTCAGTCGCTCTCCTAGGTGGTTTTGTATGAGCGTCTCTTATGACTTCAGAAAAAAATGGTTTCAGGCTCCTGTTAGTAAGAATTCACAGGGTGCAAAACCAGTGGATATAAGTGGCAGGTTGTTTAGCACACCCTCCAAATCGTGAAGGTACTCCTCCCCATGAGTATGCTTGTGATGACAATAAGTCCTACGCATGCAGTTGATTTCCTTCATTACACGTACTGCTGGTTTCGAAGAAGGTCTATATGTGACACTTAGTACTTGCTTGACATTATCCTGATGCAACACATTTTCTCATTCCTTCAAAACAAATTGGAGACCATTATCTGTGAGGATCCTCTTTGACTTATAAATATTTACAAAGTAATGACTGACTGTCTTTGCACCATTATTTTACTGACAGTTCTTATAGAGAGCAAAAATTCACGCATTTGAACCCTACTTCCAACAATCGTAACGTGTGTAAAATTCCCTTGTGACCTTGGCAAGATCAGTTGCAATGGCGTCCTTAATGGCATCTTGTATAACTGGATGCATTGGCCCTTGATGTCTCACTGCCGTAGTCTTTGCCTTGTGGCAGGCATCGCATGTCTACAGCACCTTCCTCATCGTTTTGCTCATACACACTCCCTTTTCAGTTTTCTATGCGTTCATAAGCACCAAAGTGAGCATTGCACAAATGGGAGTATCAAATCTACTTTTCAATAGCATGTTCTGGAATACATACACGCCATTCTTCCTTAGATTCATCCGTACGCCTACACAAGACGTTATGTATCAGCTAGTATTTGCACTTGACCTGCACAGCTATATTTTCTCTTTACAAACTTCAATGCTGCGTCCAAGTTCTGTTCACGCCGGATATTCTGTACAAGCTTTTTCATATAAGCTTTATGTGCAACTCTTTCATTACATTGACCCTCAATTCTTTCCCTTGAGGACCATTCCAAAAAATATCTTCAATGCCTGGTGGAATTCTGCATAATGTATCTGGTGTGACGCTTTGATTACCTGTCTTGTATATGATCTCATCTGATATTCCTGATGCGCAAGAGCCAATCTAGTTAACCTCTTATTATGTAATTTACTCTCTAGTAGCATGGAGAGCGCCTTATGGTCTGTCACTACTTTCGATGCTCTACGAACCAGATAATATTAGAAGTTATCAAATCCCCAAAGGACTGCTAGCACTTCCCTCTCGGTAATTGTATGTTGGCGTTCCCACTTCGTCAGTGCTCGACTTACAAAGGGAATGATCTCCATTTCTCCCCCATTTTCGTCATCTGATTGACAGAGATGGACATCAAGCCAACAATATGATGAGTCCCAAGCCATATAGAAGGCTTTATTTAAGTCCAGGTATGACAGAAATTTCGGATTTCGTAGCTGACTTTTAATATCGTAAAAGCCACATTGACACTCTTCTGTCCATTGTTATGGCGCTTTATTCTTCAGGAGATTCAGTAGGTGAGGATTATTTAGCGACTGACCCTGTGCTAATTTTTTATAGAATCCATCTACACCAAGAAACCCCTTAACTGCTTTTTGCAGCGTGGTGCCGGAATGTCTCTAATAGACTGTAGTTTTGCCTCATCTGGTTCAATCCCTTGTTCACTGTGATCTAAGACGTGAATTTTATCTTTCCCAAATTTCAGATGTTCACGGTCATCCAGCCTGTTTGAGAGCAGTTAAGACACCATCCAAGATTTCTCCATGTCCTTCTCAGGTTGCAGCAGCTATAAGAATGTCATGCACATAAAAAGTAATCGTTTCCAGAAATTGCTCTCCCAGTGCACTATGTAATGATCTAATGAAGACTGAAGTTGAAATATTTAGATCTTACAGAAAAGCTGTATACTGTCTTGAGTCTTTATGCAGCGGAATCTGTGAGCAGGAAGATATGAAATCGATACTACTAAATCCCTTTGGGCCTTGGAACTTTTTAAGTAGTCCTCTAGGTTTTTAGGTCCATCTCTCTGTGGTAAAATGACCTTCTTCAAAGGTCTGTCATCCAACACAATTCTATCACCATTCCATTTCTTCACGACAAACAGTGGGCTATTGCATTCACTGCTTGATCTCTCTATGACTCCCATCTTCAACATCTTTGTTATTTCTTCGCTCTCAGCCTTTCATTTCGCCTGTGTAATAGCAAATGGTTTTGCGAAGAAGGGTTCTTGTTCCCTGACAACTTGTGTTCTGCTGTTTTGATCATACCCAGTTCGTTTACAAAAACTTGACTGTGCTTCCTCAATATGTAACGTAGAGAAATTATTAGGGGATAACATTCATTGCAGTAAGATACGCAGACGCGAAAACGGTGGTTGAAAGGAGGCTGCAGAATTCTGTCTTAGCGATGTCTCATAGCACAACTGTCGCTACGAGCCAGCGTGAGAACGGACTACCGTGTCATCTAGTACGAACGCATGTTCATACCCCCTACGGATCTAAATAAACTATATTAAATACACTCCAATTGGTTTCAAACTTGGTATACCACTATTTGTTATTCAGTAGAAGATCTCATCAAAATTTCAGCTTTTTATCTGTTATTGTTTCGGAGATTGAAAAAATTACTTAAAAGTCATAAAACTGACACTCAGTTTACAAAACTTTTTTTAGAAATAATAACAGTTGGCCTTTTGTAATCATTTGTAATCTATACCAGAATTTTCAGGATATAAAATAATTTAATGCGGTTTTTTCTTTTCAAGAACTTCAATTAATTTGCATTTTGTAGTATAAAATTCATGAAAAATTAATATTTGGTTATTATGTTGTTGTGTGAATAAATGGGAATGAGTGAGAGTGTGTATGTGGGACATACATTAAAATTCAATATTATTTTCTGTAAAACTTGTCGAAATTGGACAGTGGGAAAGATGTATTGTACCCACATTGCTGATGACGTATGTCGAGGAGTGAGTGCTTTTGTAAAAGGGCAGCCAGAATATCAGTTGGAAGTGTAATTGGTTTCTAGATTAATTTCAAAATTATTTTTCATTTCGATCTTTTTTATTAAACATTTGCATTTTGGAATGGCGTAAATAACTTTCTGAAGAGTGATTGACTTAGGCAAGTTTCGCCGCGAGAATGATCTGGAAGGATCATTCTGATTGGTGAGTCAGACTGAACAGCCAATCAGAATTAAGAGGTTCCCTCCTACATATTGAAAGTAGATAGGCAGAGAGTGGGGTAGCATCGAAATAGTTGCTCGCTAGCTATCAGATGTACTAGTATAAGGTCATGTTAGATGTCACGGTAAGCATTATGTGTAAAATGAAGAAATATTGAGTTCTCGCATTTAGTACGAGTCGCGACTAAATCTGTCGCAGTTACGAACATTTTGATGAAAGTTTGAAGTTTCTGGATTGTTTTGTTGCAAAGTTACTAGTGTGTGACCTTTCGGCCTTAGTGAAAATTTCACGTAGCATATTCTGTATTCATTTATGGAGTCTGTGGCGAGCACGTCTTTTATGTAAGACCACTGAATGAGACCGAATGTAGAACTCGCAAATAGTGGTGGATCAGAAACTGTGAGATCGCAAACATGAACACGTTGGACTTGTGTAGATTTCTGGCTGCTTTGCGTGTAAAATTTGTTGTTTGACTGGGAACAGAGAATAATCGAGTAGTACCTCACTAAATGTGGACTTGATAGCCATAAATATGTGTTATTAAGCAATAAATATTACTGGTCTTGAAATTTTAGGACGTTTATTTCAGTGAAAAATATACCATATTACCAACCAAAATCTTGATAAATAGGAACTTTCAGGAACTGTTACCACCACTAGAGGTATGCGGACTCTGTTGCGTAGGTATTAGGCGACGTTATCTTCAACGCTGCTTTTTCGCCGTCTAATAAGTACCTACGATTGCAGAGTGAAGGGTCGTCGAGCGGAAGCCGTACTGAGGTAGGTGGACATTTAGTAAGAGCAGTACAAGGTACGAACCGACCCCACCCGTCGCAATTGGTGCATTAGCGTCCGGGAAATATAATAGGCAAGTTCGGGTGTGTACGAAGTTTAAAAAAGCAGTGGTGTAAAATAAACCCGATAAGTGAAAGACTCACACGCAAGGAACTTTAGTAGGACATTGGTAGTGAGGTGATATAATGAGCAGCGAGAACGACTGGTGGAGCTTCGGGAGGCGGCGTGCAACAGCAGCTGGGAGTCTGTGGCAGTCGGCAGCTGTGGCCACAGCGGGGTCCCGGAAACTTCACCTACGGGGACAGAGCCCTGTGAACGGACTCGCTCTGCCATCTCACCTTGCAGACAACGTAAAAGAAAAGATAAATAGTGTTCTACTTCAAGTTTTACGTGTGTGCAAGGAAACTGTGATATATGGCAAAAATAGTCAACAAGGGATAGTAGACGAGAATGTGGGAATGGATTTAGGTAATGTAAAGTATGAAAATGATTCCATGTTTGGTAATTTTAGTTTCGATGTATCAGAAGCAGGTGATCGTGGCTTACCTGATGCAATGTGTGATAATTATGGGGTAGAAAATGAACAAGCCCAGTGCAAGCCGAAGTTAAATATATACCTGTAACTGTTACTAAGATGAAACAGGAACCAATGTCAATTTCTTGTGAACAAATGGACAGTGTGACAGATATGTTAGCAAATATTTTCAAGCATATGGGTCAGATGAATCTAAATACGAAGGAAATGTGGTCAGATATGAACGCTAAAATGAAGGAAATCGATTCTTATATTAACACTAAAATGAATAACATGGGTTCGGATATTGACAGTAAAATGAGTAAATTGGGTTCTGCTCTAAATGAGTTGCATAATCAAGTTGATGGATTGATGTCTGAAGTTAGTCAAGGGTTTACAAATTTGTCCGTAGAAATGGAATCTAGTGTGGAAGAAAAAATTTCTAAATTAAAGATTTCTTGGAAAAATTATATGACTTTGTTTAGTGACAGTATTAAAAGTGAAGTAAATCAGGTAAAACTAGAATGTAACCAAGCAGTTGTAGAAGTGTTGCTGAGGATAGCAATCAACAAGTGAATTCAGAATTAAATAAAACTCATAAACAAGTCCATAATGTAGAAAAACACTGTGAAGATAGTCACCTTGCGTTCGAAAATCAAATTTAAGAAGGGGAAGAACTATCAAATTTGACTAAAGAATGATTTAAGACAAATATTGACACAAATCATGAGGTATTTTCGAACCAAGCAGGATTAGTTCGAAATTATGAATGCTATTTAACTATAAAAGAGGACGCCCATTGTTTCCGAAAGCCATTCACAGTTGCGTAAGTGTATAAAGAAGCAGTCCGTGATATGATCCAAAAAATGCTCGAGAAATTATAGAAAGGGCAGTTAGCGTATATAACAACCCATTGGTTGTTGTACCTAAACAGGATTGTTCCATTAGGCTTGTTTTGGACCCCAGTGTGTTAAATAAAATTATATTGCCAGAGAGTGATACACCTGAGAATACAGAAGAATTGTTAAAAAATTTAAAAGTGCAAAATTTTTCAGGTCCATGGTTGTAACGTGTGGTTACTGGAACCTACCTTCGGCAAAAGAATCTCGAAAGTACATAGCTTTCCTGTTTGATGGAAGAATTTATCAGTATAAGGTTGCACCTTTTGGATTGAATATTAGTGTTTGTGCATTTGTTAGGACAATGTCCCAGGTGTTAGGTGACCAGTTAGTAAGGAGAATTACTGTTTGTGTGGACGATGTGTTGATCGCGACTCCCACTTGGGAAGAACACATATTATTAGATAAGGTATTAGAGGCCATCACAAAGGGTGGAATGAAACTAAAACTGGACAAAACTGAATTTGTAAAGAAAGAAATAAAATTCCTGGGTCATATTGTTAGTGGTAATGGAATTATTCCCGATCCAGAGAAAATAAAAGCCATTAGGGATTATGCAGCAACCACTACACGAAAAGAGTTAAAAGGGATGTTTCATCTTTTCGGATTTTACCGAAAATTTGTGCTTGGTTAATTATTTAATGCACCTTGTTTGAGGGAGTTGCTAAACAAAAATGTACCACGTAAATGGACAAATGAGTGTCAGAGGGAATTTGGAGAACATATAGAGGCACTATTAAATAGTCATATTTTGAACCATCCTGATTTTACCAAGCCCTTTTGCCTTGGGTCTGATGCTTGCGGTTATGGTCTGGGGTTGGAATTGTTCCAGGTTGAGACAATAGGAGAAAACCAGGTGCACAAAACGATCGCAGTTACTATTCGGTCGTTGCAACAAGCAGAAAAGAAATACAGCATTTCAGAATTGGAAGCATTAGCTATCATTTTAGGGTTAAAAAAATTTGAACAATATTTGTTAGGTCGTAAAGTAATAGTTGTCAGTGACCATCGGGCTTTAATTTATTTACAGACATGCCAACTTAAGCATGGCAGACTGAGGAGATGATCCATGTATCTCCAGCAGTTCGATATAGAAATAAAATACATAAAGGGTTCCGAGAACATGGTGGCCGATGCATTATCAAGAAATATAAGGGAAAAAGAGCAGGAATTAGATCCCTTAGGACCACGAGGATGTAATAATGTGCTGCTTGCAATCATTCAATTACAGGAAGAGGGACCACTAAAACGGATTTGTAAAAACCTTAGGCGTGAAAAAAGCGGAATATTATAAGATTCATCAGGATGTTCTAATTAGGTGAAGGAAGAATAATGAGGAAAATTGGCGCATTTTCTGCCTCCATATGGCGTAGTTTGCATTCTTGACCTCGCTGATTAATAACTGACTGTACTACATCCATCTCCTTTTTGTCGTCTTCTTCCACCTTCTGGATCTCTTCCTTAAGTTCCTCTGTCACGTCATCCACCTTTTCTTAAAGCCTATGATCAAACTGTTTCATGAGAGCTTCTTGAACCTTTTACTTTGTTTTATCTCATCCCTAATCTCCTTCTTCATTTATGTAATATCTGTTTTTATATTTTCTTCAGATATATTCAGATTCGCTTCTAATTTTTTTCTGGTTCTGGTCAGTGTTGTCTTCTAAAAGCTGCTTTACCATAGCACGAATTCTAGGTTCTGTTTCCTTTCTTCTTGTTTAACAAAAGCGCAAGCTAAGGAAAACTCATACCCAAACTTCCTATACGCTGAGCTGAGTCAACCATTTCTGTCTTTACTCTCCTTAGATCTACCTCCTCAGTTTCGCAGTTAAGTAACCTTGCTACGCTGTCCATATTTGTATTCACATCGGTAGTTGCCATTACAGGATTATTTATTTTTATACTTCACACCTATTACATTTACGAAACCTATCCCACACGTGCGAACAATAATATAAATCAACAGCACTTCACACTGACAACGCCGGAACTCAACTCCAAAATACACTAATTCATTAATTCACAGGAGTGAGCGCTAGCAGCAACCTTTAATATTCGTTAGTTGCTCAGACGTACTTGACATGAGCAAAATTAGGTTTGTTTTGGAAGAGCAACAATTAATATGTTTCGTTATACAATATGATACAACGTTAATACAACACAGGATGTGCTACTGTTGTTAATTTTGTTACCCGAGTTACGCGAGACTTAACGTCTGCTAAAACGTAGAATATGCCGGACGCGTATTGATGTCTGACGTCAACTTTGCTGCCATTCTGTGGGGTGGGGACTAGATGGAGACGGATATTGCTCGCGATATCCGTTGTCTAGATGTCAGCTCTACTGCTGGGCCGCAGCGTGGACCGAAGTTGAGCTGATACGATCTTCAAATGTCATACTCTAGCTTCCGTCAGTGAAGGGGAGATGATATGGCTCACAATTCTCTACTGACTTCAGGTCAGCTCTTCGGTGGCGCCACAATATCAATCATTGCCAATGGCTCCTATCGTCACGACTGGTATGGCGGGAAGATGTTACAGTCCTATTTCCACTTCTTTAATCACAAGCTCTTTGCATGCACTCACCCAGCTATTGTTTCAACTGGAATCACTGGAGACGTCAAGTACTTTGTCTATCACACACACATACACACACACACTATTTGTGACGTCACACGACCTCGAGTCTACTTTCACAATCGCTGCATCGGCACCTCTGACCCGAAAATTACAAGCCCTAAAACGTGGTCGCTATGTAAGCGAGAGTACTTGTGGTTGGAATGAGGGGATATACAGTCGAACCTCTCTTAACACGCACCTCCCACAATGTACAATTGACATAACGAGCAAAACAAATTGTTAAAAAATGACTCACTTAACGAATGATATATCGCATGACGAGTGATAATTATTTAGTGTGACGTCACGAGCCGTTGGCGGGCGGCGGGGGAACGTTCAGCGCTCTAGACACGTTTCATTGTCGGCACTGGAATATGAACAATGTCTTTAGTATTATACGTACTGCACTCTGCGTTTAGCGCTCTTCCTGTTACCAACATGATGCAGCTTGTGATCACACATTTTTCTAAACTTGGGTTAACATGGTGGTTTGTGTGTGAATATTGCAATAGCTTTTGTAGAAATGTTCCCGAAGAGAAAGCCACAAGAAGAAGACCCTAAGACAGAAAAAGAAAGACAGAAAAAGAAAGACCTTAGAAATGAAACATAAAAACCATTGAAAAACGCGAATGTGAGCTGAGCGTTGCTGATTTAGGACGCACATACAACTGCCTATGTCAACTACTTACACTATCGCCAATAACAAGGACAAGATAGGAGATAGATGCTTCAAACTGAGTGACAAAGAGTATCGAAACAACGATTTCGTACTCTGGACGATGATGAAAGGTTGCTTCTTATATGGATAAATGAGAAGCAACTGCAAGGCGACACTATTAACGAGAACATCATTTATGAGAAGGCAAGATTTCGTTAAGAAGCCCCCAGGATCATCAGAGTCCAATGAAGTGTTTAAGGGAAGTCGTAGGTGGCTCGAGCAGTTTAAGAGAAGAACCGCCATCCACAGCGTTGTGAGGCATGGCAAAGCAGCCAGCTCTGACATAAAGGCTGAAGGGAATTTCATCAGAAACTTCAAGATGCTCGTAGAATCTGAGGGTTATCTGCCGCAGCAGGTTTCTGGCGAGACGGGTCTATTCTGGAAGAAGATGCCGAAGCGCACCTTTATAATGGCAGAGAAGAATGCATTGCTCTGTCACAAACCAATGAAAGACGGTCTCACAGTGCCGTTCTGTGCCAATGCAAGAGGCGAAAATTAAACCGGTGCTTGTATACCATTCAGAAACTCCACGAGCGTTCAAGAAGTGTGAAGTACAAAAAGCAGATTAAATCTGATGTGGGAGCTCTACACTAAAGCACTCGTCGAGCATTGCTCTGAGTTGAATCTACCAATCTCACTCTAAGTATGTTTCCTCCGTCAAAATGATCGATAACGCGTGGGAAGTAGTTACCAAGGAAATTCTCACTTCTGCTTGGAAGAAGCTTTGGCCGAATGCGTTGTCGAAAGTGACTCCCAGGCATTTGAGTCGGTACAAGTGGAGCTTGTAGTCAACGAGATTGTGTTTTCTGCCATTAGAATGGGTCTAGAAGTGGATTAAAATGTTATCAATGATCTTGTGGAAGATCACAGTCAATAAATGACCACCGAAGAGCTTATGGAGTTGCAGTGTGTTTCACAGCAGGGAACTGTGGACAGGAGTTCAGAGGAGGAGGAGAAGGCGGTAACACTAAAATATCAATCTTTTGGCACAGTAAGAGAAGAACGCTGTCTCGCATTTTGTCCAAGTGTTGAAGCGTTATCAGAAACAAATGACTAAGGATAGCTTCCTAGCAAAAAAGAATTAGTTACGTATCGTGAATGGTAAATCACATAATAATGTATGTACAACTTTCTTTGAATAAATGGCAAGAATAAAATAAAAATTTTAGTACTTTTCATGTATGGAGCGCTTTATCGTATTTTACATTAACCTAACTTTGATAAATTATTTCGCTTAACGAGTGTTCCCCACTGCTCATAAGATTCTGGAACGAATTATGCTCGCCATGTGAGGTTCGAATGCTTATGATGTTTAACGACCGTCTGTTTATTTAATTCCCATGCACTTTACACTATTCCGACCACATTTGCTTCTTTCCTCGTAGCAGTGCAATGCAATCATGAGGAACGTCCGGGCAATGTTCCAATAAGTACAGAGAGGTATTGCTGGGAAAGGGGGGGGGGGGGGAGAGGAGGTGGGGTGCTTCATTATCGGGTGACGTCTTACGTCTGGTAGAATTCTCATCGTTTTTAATATTTGTGCACATTACAGGGCTGCACTGCTCACACTCTAAACATGTCATTCTTCACGTCTCATTCACGCCATTCACTGCAATCCACCAAGGTGACGTTCGTGGCAATGTAATTAATCAAGTTCTGACGTCGCACGGCATGGGAGATGCACGGAACTTAAAATTGTATTTCTTGTGTTTTTACTCATTTCACGAACTACTGCTGCCTTTTGTGACCGAAAATTTCCGCGTATCCGGCGAGTTAGACAGCCAACTGCACACTACTGATCACTTGGCGCCAAAGGTTAGCAAAACGCGCCGAACAAATGCAGCAATAGCAGCGATGCTAGTGGATATAAGATTACACGTTGCCAACGAACGCTATAGAATGGTATGAACGAGAGGCTTTCAGTGACTAGTGGAACACATTGTTTTTCTGAAAGAAGCTTGGTTTTATTCACGGTACCAATACAGTATATTATTCCCCCCTCTTTCCGCTACAAAATCTCAATTTCCAACATAGTCTCCATTCAATGAGACGGCGTTACACCACCTTACTGAAAGGGCCTGTATACCCGCATGGCACCACTCCTCAGGTCGACGTCGGACCAAAGTCTCGGTGCATAAGTCACTTCTCTGTCATCCAAGTGCTACCTTCCAAGGATTGCATCCGTTATTGGGCCAGACATATGGGAGTCTGAAGGTGCGAGATCCGGGCTGTAGTTTGGGTAGGGAAGAGCAGTTTTCTGAGCTCCACTCGTATGCTGAGACTTGTGCGAGGCCTTGCGTTGTCATCGGAAAGGAGAAGTTCGTTTAATTGTTTCTTCAGTATCCTGAGCGCAGAGTAGTACTCTTCAGAATTGATCGTAGCAGCATGAGGGAGGACGTCGAACACAATAGCCCCTTCTGAATCCCAGAGGGCCGTCGTCCTGAATTTCTCAGCTGATATTGAGGCTTTGAAGTTTTTCTGTGGAGGATAAGTGGTGTGGCGCCACTCCATGTATGGCCGTTTTGTGTGCGGTTCGAGGTGATCAGCCCACGTTTCATGGCCTGTGATGAAATTCGCCAGAAAAGTTTCACGATCGGCCACGTAAGGCGCAAGCAATTCAGTACAGATGGTGCTTCGTTGCTCTTTAGGGTCTTCCGTTAGGCGGCAAGGAACACAATAAGACAGTGGACTTATCCCTTGCACGCTTCCCGTGAGACTCACATTCCCAACTGTCCACAATTCTACATACGTAATGTACCTTATTTGCCCATCCACTCATTACTCGCGCACGCTTTGGCGATTCCCGTAAGAGTTTGGGCAACCTGTGCGTATTCGCACAGACGAAGGTCAATGGCTGGGTAGCCTTTAACTATATACACTCCTGGAAATTGAAATAAGAACACGGTGAATTCATTGTCCCAGGAAGGGGAAACTTTATTGACACATTCCTGGGGTCAGATACATCACATGATCACACTGACAGAACCACAGGCACATAGACACAGGCAACAGAGCATGCACAATGTCGGCACTAGTACAGTGTATATCCACCTTTCGCAGCAATGCAGGCTGCTATTCTCCCATGGAGACGATCGTAGAGATGCTGGATGTAGTCCTGTGGAACGGCTTGCCATGCCATTTCCACATGGCGCCTCAGTTGGACCAGCGTTCGTGCTGGACGTGCAGACCGCGTGAGACGACGCTTTATCCAGTCCCAAACATGCTCAATGGGGGACAGATCCGGAGATCTTGCTGGCCAGGGTAGTTGACTTACACCTTCTAGAGCACGTTGGGTGGCACGGGATACATGCGGACGTGCATTGTCCTGTTGGAACAGCAAGTTCCCTTGCCGGTCTAGGAATGGTAGAACGATGGGTTCGATGACGGTTTGGATGTACCGTGCACTATTCAGTGTCCCCTCGACGATCACCAGTGGTGTACGGCCAGTGTGGGCGATCGCTCGCCACACCATGATGCCGGGTGTTGGCCCTGTGTGCCTCGGTCGTATGCAGTCCTGATTGTGGCGCTCACCTGCACGGCGCCAAACACGCATACGACCATCATTGGCACCAAGGCAGAAGCGACTCTCATCGCTGAAGACGACACGTCTCCATTCGTCCCTCCATTCACGCCTGTCGCGACACCACTGGAGGCGGGCTGCACGATGTTGGGGCGTGAGCGGAAGACGGCCTAACGGTGTGCGGGACCGTAGCCCAGCTTCATGGAGACGGTTGCGAATGGTCCTCGCCGATACCCCAGGAGCAACAGTGTCCCTAATTTGCTGGGAAGTGGCGGTGCGGTCCCCTACGGCACTGCGTCGGATCCTACGGTCTTGGCGTGCATCCGTGCGTCGCTGCGGTCCGGTCCCAGGTCGACGGGCACGTGCACCTTCCGCCGACCACTGGCGACAACATCGATGTACTGTGGAGACCTCACGCCCCACGTGTTGAGCAATTCGGCGGTACGTCCACCCGGCCTCCCGCATGCCCACTATACGCCCTCGCTCAAAGTCCGTCAGCTGCACATACGGTTCACGTCGCGGCATGCTACCAGTGTTAAAGACTGCGATGGAGCTCCGTATGCCACGGCAAACTGGCTGACACTGACGGCGGCGGTGCACAAATGCTGCGCAGCTAGCGCCATTCGACGGCCAACACCGCGGTTCCTGGTGTGTCCGCTGTGCCGTGCGTGTGATCATTGCTTGTACAGCCCTCTCGCAGTGTCCGGAGCAAGTATGGTGGGTCTGACACACCGGTGTCAATGTGTTCTTTTTTCCATTTCCAGGAGTGTATATGAAGACAGTAACTGTTCTCGAAAGAACAGAATGAGTGGATGGGCAAATGTCTATAAGGTACATTACATATGTAGAATTGTGGACAGTTGGGAATGTGTGTCTCACGGGAAGCGTGCAAGGGATAAGTCCCTGCAGTCGCGCTATTCATCTGTGTCCTCCATGGCTCAGATGGACAGAGCGTCTGCCATGTAAGCAGGAGATCCCGGGTTCGAGTCCCGGTCGGGGCACTCATATTCAGCTGTCCACATCGAGGTATATCAACAACACCTGTCGGCAGCTGAGGGTTTCAGTTAGTCATGATTTAATCCAGAGAAAAGCTGCACGGTCATCAACAGTATTCTGTTCTTTCGAGAACAGTTACTGTCTTCATATATATGGAGATCGGATAGTTTTGCGCGACCTTGTTGCGATGATGAAAGACTTCTGGCGCAACGACTCATCGTGCTTTTGTTCACTGCTAGATCTCCGTAGTCATTCCCCAACTGCCTATGAATGTCTGCGATGCTCTGGTTTTCCGCCAAAAAACAAAAAACTCAATGGCACCTTTCTGCTTGGAATGCGGTTCCGTTGCGGCCGCCTTTTTGAATGTTACGCATTTCGCCGCCACCTACTGGAGCTTCACGAAATATGGGAATTGAAACTGGAACAGTTCATGATGTCCCACAACAAAATTAGCATTTTTCAAGCGAAATAGGCCCAGAAAAAAAATGTGTTGCGTTACTTACTGAGTACCCCTGGTATGACGGGGAGACTTGCAGCTGCGTCCACAGCGCAGATCCGGGCCGCGCACGAACACAGTGCAGAGCAGGCCAGAGCGGCGCAGAGCAACGCGGAATGGAGCAGAGTATTCACTGGTGGGTAGGAACGTTCCAGTGCGCGCACTTGCGTGTCGGTAACAATGGAGAGCGAGAAACGCCTTGGAAACAGAGCCGCGCATGGGCGAACCATTTCCTTTTATGTACCGCCACTCCGCAAACTTGTTCGTTGTTGCGCAGAGCGGCCCGGTTTGAAGTCCACACCGGACGCGTTGCGCTGTACCGAACCTGTTCTTGTTGGTTTTGCGCTCCGCGGCCTCTGTGGATGCGGTTTGATATGCTAGGCCAAGGCAACCAGAAACTATCAGGTAGGCCATTCCGAGAGGTGGCTAACGCGCATGACGTCAGCGGAAATACTGCTCTACCGCGGTACGCGATAGTTTTAACACTAGCGTCATAAACTGTGTACTTTTAGGTGCTGATGCACGTCATCAAGCATCGCTTAAATAAAAAATTGTAATAAACATTCCTTTGCCATCTTCAAAGACTTTATAAAGTACTAGAACATGTTACTGCGTTCACAAATACTCACCTTTTGTTGCGAAAATCACGACGCAGCCCACTGAAGATATTTCTTCGGGGCTAGTTTTTTATGTTTCCTGTTTTAGTTCGTGTGTTCATATGACTTATTCTAATGAAGGTTCTTGCCCCGAGTAGAGAGAAACCACTTTTTGATGCATTTCAGGAAATTTGAAGTTATTGTAACAATTAGCGACATGCGACCCATGGAAACTGCAAAATATTACTTAAAATTCCTTTATTTAATTGAAACAGTCAACTAAAGGAGTAGTGAGCCACCCCTGGATATTATGGAGATCTAGTCATTACCGGTCGTGTAATCTGAATCCGGGAGAAGTTTCTCTGAGAGTGGGCAACTGTCAATATAAGATCAAATCCGGCCTGCTGTAAAACATTTTCTAATTTGTTGTTTTATTGCAGAATGAAACTGGCAACTGACTCTAAATAATGAAAAGAGTGAGGTGATCAACATGAGTACTAAAAGGAATTCGCTAAATTTGGGTTCAAAATGGTTCAAATGGCTCTGAGCACTATGGGACTCAACTGCTGAGGTCATTAGTCCCCTAGAACTTAGAACTAGGTAAACCTAACTAACCTAAGGACATCACAAACATCCATGCCCGAGGCAGGATTCGAACCTGCGACCGTAGCGGTCTTGCGGTTCCAGACTGCAGCGCCTTTAACCGCACGGCCACTTCGGCCGGCTAAATTTCGGTTACACAATAAATCACACAAGTCTAAAGGCTGTAAATTCAGCTAAAGACTCTGGGATTACAATTACCATAGCTTAAATTGGAATAATCAGATACTTAACGTTGGGAGGAAACGATTTACTATCAGAAAGCTTAGAAAACGTCACTGGTCTATTAAAGGAACGGCTTACACTACGCTTGTTCGTTCTGTTCTGGAGTATTGCTGTGCGGTGTACGATCTGCATCAGGTAGGATTGAATGAAGACATCGAAAAAGTTCAAACATAGCAGCTCATTTTGTATTATGGGGGAGAAAGTGTCAGAGACATGATATACGAATTGTGAAGAATCTACTCATCTAATTTCAATCACCAACTTTCTCCTCCGAATGCGAAAACATTTTTTGGCGTCCACCTCCATAGGGAGAAACGATCATTGTAATAAAATAAAAGAAATCAGAGCTCGCATGCAAAGACTGAAGTGTTCACTTTCCTACCCAGCTGCTTGAGAGTAGAATGGTAGAGAACTAGCTTGAAAATGGTTCAATGAACCACCCACTCAACTGCGAAATGCCGAGTATCATGTACATGCGGAAGAACAGGATCAGGACTTATACAGCGTGAGACCTATTTGCGCTAGTTATCTTTCCGAAATCGACGTCTGCAGTTTTATATGGAGCATTTTTGCATTCAGCAATAGCGCAGTGAATTCTAATTTTGGTCATTGTACTACAAAACGATCATATGATTTGGCAGTTTTCTTACATTAACAATATACATGTAGCGTTCTCGCTTCCAGTATTCCTGATGAAGTCAGCAATCTGTGGGGGAAGCCAAAAAAATGGCTCTGAGCACTATGGGACTTAACATCTGTGGTCATCAGTCCCCTAGAACTTAGAACTACTTAAACCTAACTAACCTAAGGACATCACACACATCCATGCCCGAGGCAGGATTCGAACCTGCGACCGTAGCGGTCACACGGTTCCAGACTGAAGCGCCTAGAACCGCAAGGCCACACCGGCCGGGGGGAAGCCAATGTGGCCTACCCTGATGTTAGGCAATGTTTGTTTTTTGCTTCCTTATTTTTGAATTTGCCTCATAGAATACTACAGGATCAGTCACATTACTGTGACAATCGCGAATGTTCGATAACATCGTGCAACAGCCACTCACAGAGGGCAGGTGACGCAGTAACAGTGGAGGGAATATAGCCGGCCGAAGTGGCCGTGCGGTTAAAGGCGCTGCAGTCTGGAACCGCAAGACCGCTACGGTCGAAGGTTCGAATCCTGCCTCGGGCATGGATGTTTGTGATGTCCTTAGGTTAGTTAGGTTTAACTAGTTCTAAGTTCTACGGGACTAATGACCTCAGAAGTTGGGTCCCATAGTGCTCAGAGCCATTTGAACCATTTTTGAAGTGGAGGGAATATAAGTCGTTGGAGAGACACCAAATACAGTGCAGGCGTTGACGTAATGCTAAAACGGAGTGATTTATCTCACGTCCAGAAGCGATGTCTTACGGGCCAAGGGTGGAAGCATCTCCGAAGTGCCTAAGTTTGTAATGTAATAGAGCGTTATGAAAAAGAATATACAGACACTCAATATCTGAGATGATATAGAAATTATAGTCTCTATGTAATATCTTTGTTTGTTTTTGTTTCTTAAAAGCAAGTGAAAACGCTTACTCACTTGTTTCTCGGCGCCTTTCGTGTCGGCACAGAAAGCAGAATGTGATATTGTACAAGTTACATTAATAACACACGATTAAAAGGTATATTACGTTCGTTTTAATATTACTAATATTTAGAATGAAATTTTCACTCTACAGCGGAGTGTGCGCTGATATGAAACTTCCTAGCAGATTAAAACCGTGTGCCGGACCGAAACTCGAACTCGGGACCTTTGCCTTTCGCGGGCAAGTTCCCTTCCAACTGATCTATCCAAGTACGACTCACGTTCCGTCCTCACAGCTTCAATTCCGCCAGTACCTCGTCTCCTACCTTCCAAACTTCACAGAAGCTCTCCTGCGAATTGGTAGAGCATGCCCGCGAACCTTCGTTTATTCAAAATTCGTTTCATGAAATCTGATACTCTTAAAAGCGTTGAAATTTTCATACAATTAAATCTCTAATAGAGAGCATAATTTGTTCCAGAATCTTATTCATGGTGCAAAATACCAGTTAAGAGAAAAAATTGATCCCTTATAAATTATTGTAAAATACGATAATGCGTTCCATGATGAAAAAGTACTAAAAGTTTTCTCTTCTTCATGTCATTTATTCGAGGAAAATTAGCACACAATATGATGTTCTTTATTATTCACGATTCATAAATAATTCTTTTATATTAGGAAGCTATCTAAAGTCATTGTTTCTGTCAACGCTTCAACTCTTGACGAAAGTGCGACACAGCATTGTCGTCAAATAAATTTGTATTGGGCGTAGCCAGTGCTTTCTTGGGATGATGATTTTCAATTCTACAATGCAACTGATTCTCATGCTTTCAGAATTTCTCTTACTGCGTCAGAAGGTTGCTGCTTTGTTGTTACCGCCTCCTCCAACTCTGAAGAACTCCTCACCACAACTTCCTGCTGTGAAACACACTGCAACTTCATAAGCTCTTCGGTGGTCATTTCTTGACTACAGTCTGGCACAAGCTAAGCGGTATAATTGTTATCCTCTTCTATTCCCACGCACTTGGCCAAAGATGCAATCGCGTTGACTATAGGCTCCACAGGTCCTGACTCAAATGCCACAGAGTCACATTTGGCACCACATTCCGGCCAAAGCTTCCTCCAAGCAGAAGTAAGAGTTCTCTTGGTAACCCCTCCCCACCCCTTTTCGATCATCTTGATGGAGACAATGATCTTGAAGTGATATTTCCAAAACTCTCTGAGAGTAAGATTGGTAGCTTCAATTAACTCAAGCCAATGCTCCAAGACTGCTTTAGTGTAGAGCTTCCACATCACAGTTAACCTTCTTTCTGGATTTTACACTTCTAGAAGACTCGTGAGTTTCTGTATGGTAAAGAAGCAGTGGTTTAATTTTCAAATCTCCTCTTGCGTTGGCACAGAATAGCACTGTGAGACCGTATTTCATTGGCTTGTGACCGGGCAATGCATTCTGTTCTGGTATTATAAAGGTACGCTTTGGCATCTTTTTCCAGAATTGACCCGTCTCGTCATAATTAGAAACCTGCTGCGGCAAATAACCCTCAGATTCTACAAGTATCTTGATGTTTGTGATGAAATTCCCTTCTGCCTTTATGTCAGTGCTGGCTGCTTCGCTATTCTTCACAACCCTGTGGATGCCGGTTCTTCTCTTAAGCTTCTCGAACCACCCACAACTGCCCTTAAACACTTCAGATGGTTACTCTGAGCACTATGGGACCTAACATCTGAGGTAATCAGTCCCCTAGAAAGTAGAACAACTTAAACCTAAATAACCTAAGGATATCACACACAGCCATGCCCGAGATAGGATTCGAACCTGCGACCGCAGCGGTCGCGCGGTTCCAGGCTGAAGTGCCTAGAACCGCTCGGCCACACCGGCCGGCTTGAACACGTCTTTGGGCGTTGATCATCCTGGCAGCTTCTTAACGAAATCGGCGAGAATCATTCCTTCATTCTCACAAATGATGTCCTCGTTAATAGTGTCGCCTTGCAGTTGCTTTTCTTTTTTCCATGTAAGGAGCAACTTACAACATAGTCCAGAATACGAAACCGTTGTTTAGACAACCTTGTCGCATTCTTTGAAGCATCTATCTCGTCAATCTTGTCCTTTTTCTTGAGGACAGTGCAAACAGACGATGTAGATCGACAGTATATGCTTACTAAATGAGCAAACCTCGCACAATGTCCACGTTATTCAGTGATTTTACGTTTCATTTCTGGGGTCATTTTCTTTCTCTAGCATTCGACTTCTTTTGGTTTCATCGTCGAAAACATTTCTACCAACATTACTAAAATTAGCACACAAAAACCACTGTGTGCACACAAGTTTAGAAAAATGTGTGATCAAAAGCTACACTAAGATGTAGCAGGAAGAACGCTAAACCCGGACTGCAGTACGTTCTAACGACACTGTTCCTACGCTGCTACCGACTTTTAAAGCTCTCGATGTTGCTGAACGTTTCCCCCGCCGTGAGCGAACGGCTGGGGACGTCACACTACATCGTCTTCGCTCGTTATGCGAAAGATCGCTCGCTAAGCGAGTCATTTGTTTATAACTTCTTTTGCTCGTTATGTGAATTACGCGTTATGTGAGGTGCTCGTTAAGCGAGGTTCCACTGTATTTCTTTCCGGGTCACGCGTCACTCCATTAGTAACAAGCCAACAATCATTAAGGGTGCCGATCTTACCGTTGCTCATGTCATTAAGTTAACTTCGCTTTCTCTTCTTGTTAATTATAAGACAAATAGCATCTGATTATTCAACAAAATGGAGGAGAAATTATCAACAGAACACACACCAAACTCTTATGATTCAGCGGTCGTGAGAATAACAATATTCAGGGAAATATTTTTACGGCGACCGCTGTAGGGCGTTGAAAGTAGTTAATGATGCTGGTCAAAAATTTGTGCTGTATCGTTGCTCGAACTCTCAATTTTCTAACGTGTTTGATGCACCTCGCCATGAATTCCTCTTCTGTGCCACCCTTTTCATCTCGTAGCCCTTGCAACCTACGTCCTCGATTATTTGCTGGATGCCTCCAAGCTCTGTCATACTCTACAGTTTTTACCGTCTACACCTCCCTATAGTGCCATGGTAGTTACTCCGGGATTTTTGTAACAGATGTCCTACGATCCTGTGCCTTCTTCTTGTCAATTTTTCCATATATTCCTTTCCTTGCCAGTTCTCCAGACAACATTCTCATTCTCTACTTTATCAGTCCACCTCATTTTCAACATTTTTCTGTAGCACCCCATCTCAAATGTTTCAATTCTCTTGTGTTCCTCTTAGTCTCAGCAAGTTCAAACTCATTTGTCGACGAGTACAGGTTCAACTCAGAGGTCGATTAAAGGAACTGCAAGTTCTGCATTCTTTCATCTATCTTGGGTCAATCGTCTGTGACACGGGAAGCTGTGAAGATATAAGAAAATGGGTCGCACTAGGGCGAGTGGCTGTGAAGAAGCTCACCAAGATCTGGCAGAACAGAGCAATGACAAATACCACAATGGTCTGGCCTTTTGAATCATGTTTCCTATCTTTTATGGTGGAGAGGCATGGACCATTAAAGCAAGCAGTACATAGATGCCATTGCACTTTTGTGCTGGAGCAGGATTCTGTGCATAAAATGGACTGAAAGAAGAACAGATTTGTCCATTATTTATCAACTGAATATCTCCACGTGCCTTCCTTCTTGTGCCAACCAAAAAATTCTTCAGTCCCTGGTCCAATGTTGTGTTTGCCCTTTTAGAAGAAATGTTGTGTTTGCCCGTTTAGAAGAAACAAAACGATCATTTGTGTCACCAAACGCCACACTTCTGCCGAGAGGCAGCATATAAGACGATATTCATCGTTGTACAAGGTTTGTAATAGACGCTGTCGTATGGAATCTGTATCACATGCTATTTCAAGAATAGAACGTCTTTCGAATGATTTTACTTATATTAAAGACTGACTCATATTCAAGAATTTTCACTATCCCTCTTCAGAGAATTACATCTACATATAAATATGAATAAAAAATAAAGAAACTGCTTTTATGTTGCAGTGTAAAGAATAAGATTAACAGTTAATTTCTCTGAAAGTCTTAGGAGGTGTTGTTCCACTATGTCTATAAATTAGAATCTTAACAATTTTACCATTTTATAATAAAACACCATTCTGAGGTAATCAGTTCCACCCTTTAAATCAAATTCTATTTTGAATCACAGTAGGAGTTGTATGTTTCCTAACATGAATTGGTAACCGACCAGCTGAATAACCATACATTATAACAGGACAAATATTAACAATTATCTACTTCACATACTTCTTAATTGATGTATATGATGCAAACACATGAGACAACCATTAAGGAATAAAATAAAGAAGTTAAGTAGCTTTGAAAACATGAAACTGGAAGTTTAATTCATATATTAACATTTCTCAAAAAATTACACTAAATAAATGAAATAAATAAAATATTTAAACCAACAACGAAAATAACAAATTCAAAGACTAGGATAAAAAATTGTTTCAAGCTAAATATATTAATTAATCATAACGAAATCGGGGTACAGTACTTTGCACTCAAATAAACCGAAAAGATATAACTGCAAGCTTAATAAAAAATATAAAAGAATAAAAAACACAGCCCAAAAATTAAAGTTAAGAACAGTCTCATAAAAACAATTCTAGTATACTCAGCCAAAAAAAAAGTAAAACAACCTGCAATGTATTCAATATTTTATTAAAAGGAGTTTGATTAGTTTTAGCTAAACAAGAGGCAAAACAAGCTAAAGCTAAAGGAAAAGAAATAATGATGAACCAACAATAAAGTTCATAGCTTATAAAATCAAATATATTAAAACTATCAATTAGGATAATTAAAGACAATTAAATTAAAGCTAATCTAACTGCATATGAAATTTTTTGAGCAAGAGAACATAAATAACCTAACAAAGAATAAAGTGAAGTAGAAGATCAACCAGCAATTATTACAGCATAAACACCTAATCTAGTACAACATTAAAAAACGAAATACCGGAAGAAAAGGAACACATGTAAGTTAAATAATGAAACATCACTCAGACAGCCAAAGAAATTATTAAATTAAAAACAGGAGAAAAATAATAAAGTAAATAATTAGATATAATAGGAATAGGTTGCTCCTTACAAATCAGTTTACTAGTTGGACCTTTACAAATCTCACTATCACCTAAAACGTTTTGCTCTAGTAAAGTTAAAAAAGCCACACTAATTAAAACACAAGTAGCTGCTAAAAGAGAAATTGAAAACAAATATAAACCAATCACAAAGTATGAATACTACTTGTAGAAAAAATTTACACAAATTAATTCTAAATTCAACAGATTAATCTGTCACAACAGTAAGTAATTAATATCAATCAATAACATATAAATATTTTAACCATATGGTCCTTTCATACTAATATGGGTAAATAATTTTAGGATGGATATAGAACTATCCTGATTAAATAATATAAGTTTTTGATTTTTATCTCCTTCATTAATCCTTCTTCTCACATCTTCTGTAGTAGATAATGGTGCTCGTACAGGCTGGACAGTTTACCCTCTACTAGCAGGAGCTATTACACATGGGGGTGCATCAGTAGATCCAGCTATTATTTCATTACACTTAGCATGTGCTCTCACAGTCTTGGTGCAATGAACTTTATTACAACAGCAATTAATATACATTCAGAAAGTATAACTTTAGATCAAACACATTTATTTGTTTGGTCTGTTGTCATTACATCTCTTCTTCTTCTTCTTTCACTCCCCATTTTAGCAGGAGCTATTACCATATTCTTAACAGACCCAAACCTAAACACATCATTCTTTGACCCTGAAGGAGGGGAGACCAATTCTATATCAACATTTATTTTGACTCTTTGGACACCCAGAGGTTGACATGTTAATTTTACCAGGATTTGGTATTATTTCACACATTGTATGTCAAGAAAGAGGGAGAATTGAATCATTTGGAACACTAGGTATGATTTATACCATACTATCAATTGAATTAGTAGGATTTATTGCATGTGCGCATCATATATTCACAGTAGTAATGGACGTTGACACACGAGCATACTTCACATCAGCATCAATAGTTATTGCCTTACCTACAGGAATTAAGGTATTCAGATGATAGCTACATTATGTGGAACTAAATTTATAAATCCAACCCACCTTTATTATAAGGTCTAGGATTTATTTTTTATTCACGATTGGTGGATTATCTGGCCTAGTACTAGCAAATTCATCCCTTGATATTTTAATACATGATACATACTATGTAAGAACCCACTTCCATTATGTATTATCTATAGGAGCAGTATTTGCAGTTATAGGAGGTGTTATTGAATGAGACCCATTATTTACAGAGCTAACCATGAATAATACATGATTAAAAATTCAGTTCAGTATTATGTTTATTGGGATAAACCTGACCTTTTCCCCTCAACACTTCCTAGGGCTAGCAGGAATACCATACTCAGACTACCCAGATGCATACACATCATGAAATCTGGTTTCGAGAGCTGGGCCAACAATTTGGACTGTAGGAATGAAATTTATTGTAATTATATGAGAAAGAGTGGTTAGAAACCGAGCAATTATATTTAGAGCTAATATAATTAAATCAACAGATTACAAAATAATCCCCCTGCAGAACATGCTTACTCAGAATTACCACTAATTCCTAGATTCTAATATGGCAAATTAGTCCAGTAGATTTAACCTCTACAAATAAAGGTATGGCATTTTATTAGAAATTTATAATGGCAATACGATCAAATTTGTCACTTCAATATGGAGCTTCACCATTAATGGAGCAATTATAATTCTACCATGACCATACTATAGTTCTATGATTACTAATCACAGTAATTGTAGACTACACAGGCAAGTAAGGGAAACTATCTTAACAGCAGTACTATCCACTACTGCAATGCTCGGACAGTCCACGGATGTACTGCCGGTCCATAGTGTCCAACAGGCACAATATTTCGACGATCAGACATGTCGCCATCATTAGGTGCGCTGATAAACTGAGCTCCTGAGGGCAGGCGGCCGTCCTAAATCCCCTTCCCCCGCGAGGCGTTCTCTCCGCAATCCGCGGCCGCAACCGCGCGTCATTGAGATACAGGACTTCTGCAAGATAAGTAGGGCTTCCTCTATCGAAAGCTTGACCAAAATCCATTGATGATACCGCTCCAAGGACGCGGCACGTCTTTGCTAGAGCGATCAAACAGCGGTATTCATCAAGCGCCTTCTCAAAGTTGATATCTCCGCTGAGTGAAGTTTGTAACGTTTAATACAAAAAATACAGAAGATACAAATAAATACTGATTATTTAAAAAGGGGACAATTAAACTGTAGCCAGTCCATTAGGGCAATGAATCTCCAGAATCTTAAGAAAGGTTGTTGCTGTTGTGGTCTTCAGTCCTGAGACTGGTTTGATGCAGCTCTCCATGCTACTCTATCCTGTGCGAGCTTCTTCATCTCCCAGTACCTACTGCAACCTACATCCTTCTGTATCTGTTTAGTTTATTCATCTCTTGGTCTTCCTCTACGATTTTTCCCCTCCACGCTGCCCTCCAGTAAAAAATTGGTGATCCCTTGATGCCTCAGAGCATGTCCTACCAATCGATCCCTTCTTCTAGTCATTAGTCGTCGTAACTGCCATCTGCTTCACGTCTGCTGTGCAGCGAGCTACCTTAATTTAAGTATTAATTGTACTTTTCTTACTTGTCACTTCTTCTTCCGTGTGTTTTTGTTTTTAGGAAGCTTTAATTGTCGAGTGCTAGTAACAGTGTTCCATAGATTTCGTGTTTGTTTTGAATACAGTCAGAGAGAGTCCCTTTAGTCAACCACTGTGCCAGTAGTGCTAGTGTTTGTTTTGAATACAGTCCAGAGACAGGTAGTACTATTTTCATTGTTTTCTACAAGAAGTGGCTAGCAATCACAGTTTAGTCAACAATCAGCCGCCTTTAGTGAATTAGCAGTCGAGTTAAAAGTTGATTAACTCTCTACAGTAAATTGATTCCTTAGGATGGATAGGATGTGTGACTGCTGTGTAGGACGCAGGAGGAGCTGGCCACTGTTCGCGAACAGCTGAGCGTGTTGATGGCCGCGGTCAGCCGTCTTCAGGCTGCTGCCTCGGAGTGTAGCGGCAGTGGGGAGTCTGGTGCGTCGCATGGTACACCCCAGGTGTTACATGCTTCACCCACTGTCCCTGCTGTCGAGACATCTTCGCGGGTACCGGGCGCGGTTGGACCACCCTCTCCCCAAGGGGAGGGGCGGGTTCAGCGGCGTTCGCGGCGCACGAGGCGGAGGGTAAATGTGGAGACTGGCCGTGTGGCAACGCCCGCTCTGCCTGTGAGTGGACATGTGGCTGCTCCTTCAGCAAGGTCCAAACAGGCACACGGGGGGAGGGGCTTATTAGTTATTGGGAGCTCCAACGTTAGGCGGGTGATGGAGCCCCTTAGGGAAATAGCGGAAAGGTCGGGGAAGAAGGCCAGTGTTCACTCTGTCTGCTTACCGGGGGGTCTCATCCGAGATGTGGAAGAGGCCCTGCCGGCGGCGATAGAGAGCACTGGGTGCACCGGACTGCAAATTGTTGCTCATGTCGGCACCAATGACTCCTGCCGTCTGGGTTCAGAGGTCATCCTCAGTTCGTACAGGCGGTTGGCGGAATTGGTGAAGGCGGAAAGCCTCGCTCACGCGGTGGAATCAGAACTAACTATTTGTAGTATCGTTCCCAGAACAGATCGCGGTCCTCTGGTTTGGAGCCGAGTGGAAGGCTTAAACCAGAGGCTCAGACGATTCTGCGGGGATCTGGGGTGCAAATTTCTCGACTTCCGCTATCGGGTGGAGAAATGTAGGGTCCCCCTGAATAGGTCAGGCGTGCACTACACGCCGGAAGCGGCTACAAGGGTAGCGGAGTACGTGTGGAGTGCACATGGGGGTGTTTTAGGTTAGAGAATTCCCTCCCTAGGCCCGACAAGACGCCTCCTGAGGCGCGGCAAGGTAGGAGAAGGCAAAGTGCAACAGGGAATAACAATATTAATGTGCTAATAGTAAACTGCAGGGGCGTCTATAGAAAGGTCCCAGAACTGCTTTCATTAATAAACGATCACAACGCCCATATAGTACTAGGGACAGAAAGTTGGCTGAAACCAAACGTATACAGTAATGAAATCCTAAACTCAGATTGGAATGTATACCGCAGAGACAGGCTGGACAGTGAAGGGGGAGGCGTGTTTATAGCGATAAGAAGTGCAATAGTATCGAAGGAAATTGACGGAGATCCGAAATGTGAAATGATTTGGGTGAAGGTCACGGTTAAAGCAGGCTCAGACATGGTAATTGGATGTCTCTATAGGCCCCCCGGCTCAGCAGCTGTTGTGGCTGAGCACCTGAAGGATAATTTGGAAAATATTTCGAGTAGATTTCCCCACCATGTTATAGTTCTGGGTGGAGATTTTAATTTGCCGGATATAGACTGGGAGACTCAAACGTTCATAACGGGTGGCAGGGACAAAGATTCCAGTGAAATTTTTTTAAGTGCTTTATCTGAAAACTACCTTGATCAGTTAAACACAGAACTGACTCGTGGCGATAACATATTAGACCTTCTGGTGACAAACAGGCCCGAACTATTTCAAACAATTAACGCAGAACAGGGAATCAGCGATCATAAAGCGGTTACGGCATCGATGATTTCAGCCGTAAATAGAAATATCAAAAAAGGTAGGAAGATTTTTCTGTTTAGCAAAAGTGACAAAAAGCAGATTACAGAGTACCTGACGGCTCAACACGAAAGTTTTGTCTCAAGTACAGATAGTGTTGAGGATCAGTGGACAAAGTTCAAAACCATCGTACAATATGCGTTAGATGAGTATGTGCCAAGCAAGATCGTAAGAGATGGAAAAGAGCCACCATGGTACAACAACCGAGTTAGAAAACTGCTGCGGAAGCAAAGGGAACTTCACAGCAAACATAAACATAGCCAAAGCCTTGCAGACAAACAAAAATTACGCCAAGCGAAATGTAGTGTGAGGAGAGCTATGCGAGAGGCGTTCAATGAATTCGAAAGCAAAGTTCTATGTACTGACTTGGCAGAAAATCCTAAGAAATTTTTAGTCTTACGTCAAAGCAGTAGGTGGATCAAAACAAAATTTCCAGACACTCTGTCACCAAAATGGTACTGAAACAGAGGATGACAGACTAAAGGCCGAAATACTAAATGTCTTTTTCCAAAGCTGTTTCACAGAGGAAGACTGCACTGTAGTTCCTTCTCTAGATTGTCGTACAGATGACAAAATGGTAGATATAGAAATAGACGACAGAGGGATAGAGAAACAATTAAAATCGCTCAAAAGAGGAAAGGCCGCTGGACCTGATGGGATACAAGTTCGATTTTACACAGAGTACGCGAAGGAACTTGCCCCCCCTTCTTGCAGCGGTGTACCGTAGGTCTCTAGAAGGGCGTAGGGTTCCAAAGGATTGGAAAAGGGCACAGGTCACCCCCGTTTTCAAGAAGGGACGTCGAACAGATGTGCAGAACTATAGACCTATATCTCTAACGTCGATCAGTTGTACAATTTTGGAACACGTATTATGTTCGAGTATAATGACTTTTCTGGAGACTAGAAATCTATTCTGTAGGAATCAGCATGGGTTTCGAAAAAGACTGTCGTGTGAAACCCAGCTCGCGCTATTCCTCCACAGGACTCAGAGGGCCATAGACACGGGTTCACAGGTAGATGCCGTGTTTCTTGACTTCCGCAAGGCGTTCGATACAGTTCCCCACAGTCGTTTAATGAACAAGATAAGAGCATATGGACTATCAGACCAATTGTGTGATTGGATTCAAGAGTTCCTACACAACAGAACGCAGCATGTCATTCTCAATGGAGAGAAGTCTTCCGAAGTGAGAGTGATTTCAGGTGTGCCGCAGGGGAGTGTCATAGGACCGTTGCTATTCACAATATACACAAATGACCTTGTGGATGACATCGGAAGTTCATTGAGGCTTTTTGCAGATGATGCTGTGGTGTATCGAGAGGTTGTAACAATGGAAAATTGTACTGAAATACAGGAGGATCTGCAGCGAATTGACACATGGTGCAGGGAATGGCAATTGAATCTCAATGTAGACAAGTGTAATGTGCTGCGAATACATAGAAAGATAGATCCCTTATCATTTAGCTACAAAATAGCAAGTCAGCAACTGGAAGCAGTTAATTGCATACATTATCTGGGAGTACGCATTAGGAGTGATTTAAAATGGAACGATCATGTAAAGTTGATCGTCGGTAAAGCAGATGCCAGACTGAGATTCATTGGAAGAATCCTAAGTAAATGCAATCCGAAAACAAAGGAAGTAGATTACAGTACGATTGTTCGCCCACTACTTAAATATTGCTCAGCGGTGTGGGATCCGTACCAGATAGGGTTGATAGAAGAGATAGAGAAGATCCAACGGAGAGCAGCGCGCTTCGTTACAGGATCATTTAGTAATCGCGTTATGGAGATGATAGATAAACTCCAGTGGAAGACTCTGCAGGAGAGACGCTCGGTAGCTCGGCACGGGCTTTTGTTAAAGTTTCGAGAGCATACCTTCACCGAAGAGTCAAGCAGTATATTGCTCCCTCCTACGTATATCTCGCGAAGAGACCATGAGGATAAAATCAGAGAGATTAAAGCCCACACCGAAGCATACCGACAATCCTTCTTTCCACGAACAATACGAGACTGGAATAGAAGGGCGAACCGATAGAGGTACTCAGGGTAGCCCCCCACACACCGTCATGTGGCTTGCGGAATATGGCTGTAGATGTAGTTATATGATCTACCCATCTAATAATCAGCATTCTTCTGTAGCACCACATTTCGAAAGCTTCTATTCTGTTCTTGCCCAAAAGAATTATAGTCCATGTTTCACTTCCTTAGATGGCTACACTCCATACAAATATGTTCAGAAACGACTTCCTGACTCTATACTCGATGTTAACAAATTTCTCTTCTTCAGAAACGCTTTCCTTGCCATTGCCAGTCTACATTTTATATCCTCTGCACTTCTACCATCATCAATTATTTTGCTCCCCAAATAGCAAAACTCCTTTGCTACTTTAAGTGTCTCATTTCCTAATCTAATTCCCTCAGCATCACTCGACTACATTCCATTATCCTCGTTATGTTTTCGTTGATATTCATCTTATATCCGCCTCTCAAGACACTATCCATTCCATTCAACTGCTCTTCCAAGTCCTTTGCTGTATCTGACCGAATTACAATGTCATCGGCGAACCTCAAAGTTTTTATTTCTTCTCCATGGATTTTAATACCTACTCCGAATTTTTCTTTTGTTTCCTTCACTGCTTGCTCAATATACAGATAGAATAACATCGGGGAGAGGCTACAACCCTGTCTCACTCCCTTCCCAACCACTGCTTCCCTTTCATGTCCCTCGACTCTTATAACTGCCATCTGGTTTCTGTACAAATTGTAAATAACTTTTCGTTCCCTGAATTTTACCCATGCCACCATCAGAATTTGAAAGAGAGTATTCCATTCATCATTGTCAAAAGCTTTTTCTACGTCTACAAATGCTAGAAACGTACGTTTGCCTTTCCTTAATCTAGCTTCTAAGATAAGTCGTAGGGTCAGTATTGCCTCACATGTTCCAATATTTCTACGGAATCCAAACTGATCTTCCCCGAGGTCGGCTTCTACTAGTTTTTCCATTCGTCTATAAAGAATTCGCGTTAGTATTTTGCATCCATGACTTATTAAACTGATAGTTCGGTAATTTTCACATGTCAACACCTGCTTTCTTTGGGATTTGAATTATTATATTCTTCATGAAGTCGGAGGGTATTTCGCCTGTCTCATACATCTTGCTCACCAGACGGAAGGGTTTTGTCAGGACTGGCTCTCCCAAAGCTGTCAGTAGTTGTAATGGAATGTTCTCTACTCCCGGGGCTTTGTTTCGACTCAGGTCTTTCAGTGCTCTGTTAAACTCTTCCCACAGTATCGTATCTCCCATTTCATCTTATTCTAAATTTTCTTCCATTTCCATAATATTGTCCTCAAGTACATCGTCCTTGTATAGACCCCCTATATACTCCTTCCACCTTTCTGCTTTCCCTTCTTTGCTAAGAACTGGGTTTCCATCTGAGCTCTTGATATTCATACAAGTGGTTCTCTTTTCTCCAAAGCTCTCTTTAATTTTCCTGTAGGCAGTATCTATCTTACCCCTAGTGAGACAAGCCTCTACATCCTTACATTTGTCCTCTAGCCATGCCTGCTCAGCCATTTTGCACTTCCTGTCGATCTCATTTTTGAGACTTTTGTATTCCTTTTTGCCTGCTTCATTCACTGCATTTTTGTATTTTCTCTTTTCATCAATTAAATTCAATATTTCTTCTGTTACCCAAGGATTTCTACTAACCCTCGTCTTTTTACCTACTTGAACCTCTGCTGCCTTCACTACTTCATCTCTCAAAGCTACCTATTCTTCTTCTACTGTATTTCTTTCCCCCATTCCTGTCAATTTTTCCCTTATGCTCTCCCTGAAACTCTGTACAACCTCTGGTTTAGTCAGTTTATCCAGGTCCCATCTCCTTAAATTCCCACATTTTGGCAGTTTCTTCAGTTTTAATCTACAGTTGATTACCAATAGATTGTGGTCAGAGTCCACATCTGCCCCTGGAAATGTCTTACAGTTTAAAAATCTGGTTCCTAAATCTCTGTCTTACCATTATATAATCTATCTGAAACCTGTCAGTATCTCCAGGCTTCTTCCATGTATACAACCTTCTTTTATTATTCTTGAACCAAGTGTTAGCTATGATTAAGTTGTGCTCTGTGCAAAATTCTACCAGGCGGCTTCCCCTTTCATTTCTTAGCCCCAATCCATATTCACCTACTACGTTTCCTTCTCTCCCTTTTCCTACTACCGAATTCCAGTCACCCATGACTATTAAATTTTCGTCTCCCATCACTATCTGAATAATTTCTTTTATTTCATCATACATTTCTTCAATTTCTTCGTCATCTGCAGAGCTAGTTGGCAATTAAACTTGTACTACTGTAGTAGGCGTGGGCTTCGTATCTATATTGGCCACAATAATGCGTTCACTATGCTGTTTATAGTAGCTTACCCGCATTCCTATTTTTTATTCATTATTAAACCTGCTCCTGCATTACCCCTATTTGATTTTGTATTTATAACCCTGTATTCGCCTGACCAAAAGTCTTGTTCCTCCTGACACCATTCCCACTACATCTAACTTTAACCTATCCATTTCCCTTTTTAAATTTTCTAACCTACCTGCTCGATTAAGGGATCTGACATTACACACTCCGATCCGTAGAACGCTAGTTTTCTTTGTCCTGATAACAACGACCTCCTGAGTAGTCCCCACCCGGAGTTCCGAATGGGGGACTATTTTACCTCTGGAATATTTTAACCAAGATGGCGCCATCATCATTTAACCATACAGTAAAGCTGCATGCTGTAGTTTCCCCTTGCTTTCAGCCGTTCGCAGTACCAGCACAGCAAGGCCGTTTTGGCTAGTGTTACAAGGCCAGTTCAGTCAATCATCCTGACTGTTGCCACTGCAACTAATGAAAAGGCTTCTGCCCCTCTTCAGGAACCACACGTTTGTCTGGTCTCTCAACAGATACTCCTCCATTGTGGTTGCACCTACGGTACGGCCATCTGTATCGCTGAGGCACGCAAGCCTCCCCACCAACGGCAATGTCCATGGTTCTTGGGGGGGTTAAGAAAGGTAATGGGATTATTTGCTTATTTGCTTTAATTTCATTCCCATTCAGAAAGGTAATGGGAAAGAAATTTAAGCAAATAATCACTGGAATGGCAAAAGAAGGTTGTCACGCATTTTCCACAACACTTCACCAGAAAATAATGGATCAGAAATGGTAAGCTTACTGTTACTTATTCTGAAGTACTAAATTTTGAAATTAAAGTTATACGTCGTTACTGGTTAAAGAATCATAAAAGAAGGTTGTATACCTGGAAGAATCCTGGAGATACTAAAAGGTATCTGATAGATTATATAATGGTAAGACAGAGATTTAGGAACCAGGTTTTAAATTGTAAGACGTTTCCAGGGGCAGATGTGGATTCTGACCACAATCTATTGGTTATGATCTGCAGATTGAAACTGAAGAAACTGCAGAAGGTGGGAATTTAAGGAGATGGGACCTGGATAAACTAACTAAACCAGAGGTTGTAGAGAGTTTCAGGGAGAGCATAAGGGAACAATTGACAGGAATGGCGGAAAGAAATACAGTAGAAGAGGAATGGGTAGCTCTGAGGGATGAAGTAGTGAAGGCAGCAGAGGATCAAGTAGGTAAAAAGACGAGGGCTAATAAAAATCCTTGGGTAACAGAAGAAATATTGAATTTAAATGATGAAAGGCGAAAATATAAAAATGCAGTAAATGAAGCAGGCAAAAAGGAATACAAACGTCTCAAAAATGAGATCGACAGGAAGTGCAAAATGGCTAAGCAGGGATGGCTAGAGGACAAATATAAGGATGTAGAGGCTTGTCTCACTAGGGGTAAGATAGATACTGCCTACAGGAAAATTAAAGAGACGTTTGGAGAGAAGAGATACATTTGTATGAATATCAAGAACTCAGTTCTAAGCAAAGAAGGGAAGGCAGAAAGGTGGAAGGAGTATATAGATGGTTTATACAAGGGCGATGTGCTTGAGGACAATATTATGGAAATGGTAGAGGATGTAGATGAAGACGAAATGGGAGATAAGATACTACGTGAACAGTTTGACAGAGCACTGAAAGACCTGAGTCGAAACAAGGCTCCGGGAGTAGACAACATTCCATTAGAACTACTGATGGCCTTGGGAGAGCCAGTGATGACAAAACTCTACCATCTGGTGAGCAAGATGTATGAGACAGGAGAAATACCCTCAGACTTCAAGAAGAATATAATAATTCCAATCCCAAAGAAAGCAGGTGTTGACAGATGTGAAAATTACCGAAATATCAGTTTAATAAGTCACAGCTGCAAAATACTAACGCGAATTCTTTACAGACGAATGGAAAAACTGGTAGAAGCGGACCTCGGGGAAGATCAGTTTGGATTCCGCAGAAATGTTGGAACACGTGAGGCAATACTAACCTTACGACTTATCTCAGAAGAAAGGTTAAGGAAAGGCAAACCTACGTTCCTAGCATTTGTAGACTTAGAGAAAGCTTTTGGCAATGTTAACTGGAATACTCTCTTTCAAATTCTGAAGGTGGTAGGGGTAAAATACAGGGAGCGAAAGGCTATTTACAATTTGTACAGAAACCAGATGGCAGTTATAAGAGCCGAGGGGCATTAAAGGGAAGCAGTGGTTGGGAAAGGAGTGAGACAGGGTTGTAGCCTCTCCCCGATGTTATTCAATCGGTATATTGAGCAAGCAGTAAAGGAAGCAAAAGAAAAATTCGGAGTAGGTATTAAAATTCATGGAGAATAAGTAAAAACTTTGAGGTTCGCCGATGACATTGTAATTCTGTCAGAGACAGCAAAGGACTTGGAAGAGCAGTTGAACGGAATGGACAATGTCTTTAAAGGAGGATATAAGATGAACATCAACAAAAGCAAAACGAGGATAATGGAATTTAGTCAGATTGAATCGGGTGATGCTGAGGGAATTAGATTAGGAAATGAGACACTTAAAGTAGTAAAGGAGTTTTGCTATTTAGGGAGTAAAACAACTGATGATGGTCGAAGTAGAGAGGATATAAAATGTAGACTGGCAATGGCAAGGAAATCGTTTCTGAAGAAGAGAAATTTGTTAATATCGAGTATAGATTTAAGTGTCAGGAAGTCGTTTCTGAAAGTATTTGTATGGAGCGTAGCCATGTATGGAAGCGAAAGTATAACTGTTATTGTATAGTTACTATTCAGTGGAATTTCTTTCACAGTTTTCGACTAACTTTAATAAATAGTAAACTGCAATAGTTACAACTTGTGGGTTACCTGTGTTGTCATTGTCCTCAGACATTATTACCAGGGAGGGGCTCTTTTCTTTCCATGCAATCACCGAGTGTCGTAAAAATATGAAAACTGATTAACTGGGCTGATTTGGTGGAAGAGACCAAACAACGAAGTCATCGGTCTCACTGGATTAGGGAAGGATGGGGAAGAAAGTCGCCTGTGCCCCTTCAAAGGAACCATCCCGACATTTGCCGGAAACCTAAATCAAGATGGCTGGACGCGGGATTGAACCGTCGTCCTCCCGAATGCGAGTCTAGTGAAAACTGATTAACTATTTATTGCCAGTTTTGTTTGTTTGCTGACGACCAGTTTCAATCTAAATTTTTCTGCTTCCGTAACTTTTCATTCTTGTATTACATAACAGAGGCTTAACTAATTACAGTTTTGAGTATTAACATCATTTACTTAAAAAATACAAAATTTGACTGGCAAAAACTAATAACTAACTTCTGTGTGACACTTTATGATTGCCGGCCGCGGTGGTCTCGCGGTTCTAGGCGCGCAGTCCGGAACCGTGCGACCGTTACGGTCGCAGGTTCGAATCCTGCCTCGGGCATGGATGTGTGTGATGTCCTTAGGTTAGTTAGGTTTAAGTAGTTCTAAGTTCTAGGGGACTTATGACCACAGCAGTTGAGTCCCATAGTGCTCAGAGCCATTTGAACACTTTATGATTTGTTAACGGATGCAGTTATGTATCTCCCCCTACTGCTACATTTGTAACTTTTGTGGGAGTCCTTCGCATAAAGCTACGCACTATGACGCTGGACTGAGTACAAACAGTGCGTGTTTCCATGATAACTCGTGACAACTTAGGATGCACTGTTTTATTAAAAAGTACTTTTTTCGTGAAATTATCATGAGAAGCTGCAGTTCATGTGTATTAATGCACTACATGCTAAATAGCGTTTATTGAACACAATACGTATTCAAAATTAATAACTACCAATATAGTCTCCCACATTATCTAAAACAATCTCACAATATTCAAGACAGTTTTTCGACTTCATGCCTGTAGACAACGTGTCCATGGTATTTTGTCTCCTTGAATGTTGTGCTCTGTAAGAGACAATAAAGCTGTGCTGTTGAGCATAACACTAAGGTGAGGTGTCTGACGAATTCTGCCAGCGACAGTACATGATTCAGTAAAACTATATGTAACCGTATCGCTGCTGGATTCGCCAACACTGAAACAGGTACATGATTTATGGAGATGGATAGTATGTTAGTCTTTTACCGTGGTTCACTTGTTCTTGTCGTGTAGCGACAGAACACAGGAAAATGTGTTGCAGAGAATACAGCAGTTGCTTTGTTGACATTTTTCCTCTGGCACCTTTCCTCCCCGTGAGCTTTACAGTACACTGTGAACCTATTTCACCGCTATACCAGCGCTAGGTACTGTTCCCCATCCGTGCTGTCGATTTGTACAGATGAACGAAGACACATTGTAGTGTAACGCCTCAGTTGTTTGAATCACTTAAACGTCCTCCCTTACACATTACTCGTTATTCACTGAGTAAAGACGACTAGTACAGGATCATCACTCTGACGACGACTGTCATCGGAAGATAGAGCAGGCGAGACTAATAGTGTAAGTTTTGCGGTATTCTTTTCTCTGGAATTATTTCCATCATTTTAGAGCCATTTTCTCCCTTTTCCGGGAACAATAAATGCTGTTTTCAAAAGAACTCGATATTTACCCAAGTAAAAGCAGCGAATACTAAATCCTCTCTCTTCATTGTGTGGCATGTTGGTCTTCAACAAGATCTAACGCAGCGATTAAATCTGATACATATAAGTTAACGCTCAAAGTTGTAACCTTCAGTTGGTAGCAAACGTTCTCATACAGATAATAAGGAAGTTTTTTTATCTCTGCCGGTTAAAGGCTCTACTTTAGACTAGTCACCTTTTTCAGAGAGTATAAATACACACATCAAGAAAAGTTTAGCATTACCCCGGTCCCGGTTCCTAGAATTCCTGAAGACAGACGTTGACTGTGGATATTGTATCACAGACACAGTCCCTTTGACTGTTCAGAGATTTCTCTAAACCCGCCGAAAGACGTAAAAACCATGAGTGAGCAGCGCCTATTAGACCGAGGGGGCCAGATCAGCCGATCAGTTCCTGTCATTAGTCTAGGAAGGATGTACACGGCTCCTGTTGTCTGTAGTTCGACCATGCCTAGACGGACAATAACGTGGTTCGATCGCGTCCGCATTGATACGGCCAGGAAGCACTCTCAACAAGGGAAGTGTCCAGGCGTCCCAGAGTGAACAAAAGCGATGTTGTTCGGACATGGAGGAGACACAAAGAGACAGGAACTGTCGATGATATGCCTCGCTCAGGCCGCCCAAGGGCTACTACTGCAATGGATGACCGCTAACTAAGGATTATGACCCTGACAGCAACACCACCATGTAGAATAATACTTTTCGTGCAGCCGCAGGACGTCGTGTTACGACTCAAACTGTGCGCAATAGGCTGCATGATGCGCAAATTCACTCCTGACGTCCATGGCGAGATCCATCTTTGCAACCACGACACCATGCAGCACGGTACAGATGGGCCCAACAACATGTCGAATGGACCGCTCAGGATTGGCATCACGTTCTCTTCACCGATGAGTGTCGCATATGCGTTCAACCAGGTAATCGTCGGAGACGTGTTTGGAGGAACCCGGTCAGGCTGACCACCTTAGACACGTTGTCCGGCGAGTGCAGCAAGGTCGGGGTTCCCTGCTGTTTTGCGGTGGCATCGTGTGGGGCCGACGTACGCCACTGGTGCTCACGCAAGGCGCCGTAACGGTTTTACGATATGTGAATGCCATCCTCCGACCGATAGTGCAACCGTGTCGGCAGCATATTGGAATCTCCGTTGAGGAGTGCGACAATCTGGACCAACAGTGCCTTGATGAACTTGTGGATAGTATGCCACGACGATTACAGGAATGCATCAATGTAAGAGGACATGCTACTGGGTATTAGAGGTACCGGTATGTACAGCAATTTGAAGCACCACTTCTGAAGGTCTCGCTGTATGATGGTACAACATGCAATGTGTGGTTTTCATTAGCAGTAAAATGGGTGGAAATGATGTTTATGCTGATCTCGATTACAATTTTCTGTAGAGGTTCCGGAACTCTCGGAACCTAGGTGATGTAAAACTTTTTTTGATCTGTGTATAATTATTGCGTGATGATGTCCGTATCCTCTTTTTGCGCGGCTGTGTCTCAGCGCCTGCTATATCACCATTCATTCCTCTAACTGTTACTAGCTGGTGTTGTATTCCATTATTCTTCCTTTTATGACTTACACTTAATCGTTTTCTCCCTTCCGCTCTTAGAATCATGAATATGGTACGGTTTAATTTGGGTTAATATTCAACAAACGTGTATACTATATATTTTTTGCTGATATACGAGGCTAACCCCAATTGTATTTTTTTAATATAAAGAAACATTTATTTGCAATAAATTGTACATACTTTTAAAGCTTGAACGCTTTTCCATTTTTCCACATAATTGCCATATAGTTCAATGCAGTTTTGTAAAAGCTGTAGCAATTTTAGTATGGCCATGTCATGAAATCCCGCTGCCGTACTATTGAAGAAGCGTCGGACCTCGTCTTTCACCTCGTCGTCGCCACTGAAGCTCCTCCCAGTTATGCGTTCCTTCAGCTTCGGAAACATGTGGTACTCTCTAGGCGCTAAGTCCGGTCTTAAGGGTGGATGGGTGATGACGTTGATCCATACTATTGCAAACGGTCCACAGTTTGAGGGACCATTTGGCGGCGAGCATCGCCAAGGAGAACGCTTATGTCCTGTGCTCAACATTCGTTTTCTTCGGTTCTGTTTTTTTTTTTTATGTCTGACTAATCTGTTGGAATTTGTTGTAGTTTCAGGAACCGCGAAGTCGATCAACAGTATCCTCGTTCGATCCTAAAACACAGCTGGCATGACTGTACCGGCAGGCAGCGATCTTTTGAATTTTCGCTGCTTTGGTGAATCGTAATGCCGCCAGTCACTCTAATGCTGTTTGGTTACCAGCCGTGACCATTGAATCTAAAAGGTTGTCATTTTCATTTGCATAGCGTTGAAGAAATTGGCGAGAGGTTTCAAAGCGTTGCCGTCTGTGGTCTTCTGGCAGCATTCTTGGCACCTATCTTGCGCACAACTTCCGAAATTAAACACTACAGTCAACGTCTGGCGAAAGGTGGTTCTACAAAGCTCGTGAACAACATTGCACAGCTCATCAAGAGTGGTGCTCCGATCTTGAAGCACGATTTCTTCAACCTTTGATATTTCTCTTCGGGAACTGGCAGTCACCCGCTTCTTTCTTTGTCATGAATTTCAGTTTGAGCCGCTGCAGACTCTACATCACTTGCGGACATTTTTGACATCCATACGCGACTCTCCATACAGTTCCGCCAACTGTTGATGAAGGTCGATTGCACTGAAAAACTGGATAACAGGCCGAACTCTACATCTGGCGGTGGTCGCTAACGGGAGCTCCATTACAACTAGCTGCCACGCCCAGACTGACAAATCTGTCTGTAGTAAGTGCTAGTGCTCGGAACCGCTTTGTGATACCGAGAGCAAGTCGTCCGCAGCTGCATAGATTACGCAGATTTCCGAAACAACAATTAATGGGTGCACTGACATTGTTTCGAAGGCATCAGTGAATCCTGTGAGTACATCCCAGTGCAGCCAGCTTTGTGGCTCCTGTAGCATAGTCGAAGCACTGACGTATAGTGGAAAAACAGGAAACCAATGTGAAGACTTCGCTAGAATTTCTTCTGCCTACTTATGTGTGTCGTGAAATTAGCTGTAGTTTATGTATTAACTTGCACCACAGAGTTAATGAGTCCAATGAAATCCATTTCTAACCCCAGTATATTTTTCGATGTCTACGGAAGATACCTCGTTGCACTGTATAAATACCCTATTATTTCCTTCTACAATGGCAGTAACAATAAAACGCGTGTTTACAAATTTTATCATCGAAATTGAAAAGAGAATCTAGAACAATTTAATAGTGATATAATGCTTATCTGGTTTCATGTGATGTATTCTTAAAGTAAACGTAGTAATTTATACGTTACCGTCCAGTGAAAATTTAGGAAACGTACAAAATCTAAAAAAAAGCCTTCATCCTCGACTTGTAAACAAAATACAGGTTTCATTTTCCTTCTCGAATTTTGTTCTGATGAACGATGTAATTTTAATTGCAAACATCTTTCTTATACAGTTTAATTTAGGTAAAAAAATTACAAAATTTCTAAATTAATAATTTCGAGTTACACAAACCTATCCGTTAACAAATATTGAAAACGATAATATTTCTGATTAACCTCACAGTATAAAACTGAACTACGAGAATGATTATAATTAAAGTTCTAATTTGGGAACATCATAAAAAAGGAACTGCTGTTCAGAATGACTTCAAATTTGAAAGGAATATTACCGAAGAAGGGACAAACGTTATGAAAACAAAAGAAGTTAACGAAAATTTTACCACTAGATGGCTTCGCATACAAACGACAGATGAATCGAAATAGGAAGGTTGTTGTGTGAACTGCACATTAAACCAACCGCAGTTTGTAGTGATCATGACCACACAGGATTAACATTCAACATTTGTGGCTCTTTTAATTAGGTAAGCCCATCCATCATGGCAATAAAGTACCACCACGTACGCAAAAGACAGGTTGTTAGCCATCCTGTGACCTAAAACAGCATACGCAAACGGCGTCGGTTTCTTATTGTCCTGAAGCCGAAAACATTATTAATAGCAACGGTGAAATCGGCTTTCAATATTGTGCTGAGGCAAAACACTGGAGAAAAACCACAATGTATTCGGTTATGAGCTGTCGTAAGATCGGCGCAAGACATGTTCAATATGCTACTTACCGTTTTCTACCAGAAATTTAAAGCGAGAAACACCGTTTTCGGCAGTAGATCTCAGGCGTCACGTTCAGAAAGTGATGTGCAGTGCGTGCCTTCAGTTCAGCTATGTTTGTAATCAGAGCACTAAACACAGCAGCTTTCAGGTAACCCCACAGGCAGAAGTCACGGATTAAGATCAGATGATCTCGATGGCAAGGCTTTGGCGAAATGGTGGCTGATAGTTCTAGCATGTCATTCCAATCCTTCGTCATTGTGGCTGCATGGGTAGGATCATTTCTATGCATGACAGCGCCCCTCTGCACATTGCACAGGCAGTGAAGCGGCTGCTAGAATTATCAGCATTTGCAAAATGCTTCTGTAGTAGCCGCTTCATTGCCTGTGCAATGAGCGGAGGGGCGTTGTCATGCATAAAAATGAACGCAGCCACGACGATGAAGGGTTGGAATGACATTGGTGGGCTAACGACTCTGAAAGCATTTACCAGTGACGGTACAGGTAAAAGGACCCGCAGGTCTGAACTCCTCGAAAAATAAATGCACTACTATAATCGATCCCGTTAGCCCGCATGAAATATATGTGTAGAGTGAAGCATTACCGGCTGATGTGCGAGCGTACTTTCCGTTGCCCACATTCTGTAACTCCGTGTATTGACATGTCCTTAGAGATGGAAATGGGATTCGTCTGTCTACAGGATGTTCCATGGCCGTTCATTGTGCACTTCCATGCGAGAAAGAGTTTCTAGAGCAAACGTTTGTCTTTCTGGCGGGTCAGCGTGAAGCATCTGGTGAAACTGAGTAATTTTGCATGGATAGCTACGCAGGATGTTTCGTATCATTTCATGAATCGTGTTTACAGATACGTCCAACGGTCGGACAGGTCTCCGTGCACAACGTTTATGCTGCTTGCTCACCACCTCTCAATTCCTCCAGCACTGTTGTGGTCACATTTTCTACTGACGTCTACCACACTGGACTTCAAAAGAAAATGTTTTTTCGAATTTTGTTATCATTTTCTCCAGACCCTCGACAGACATCGGACCAACCCCTTTTTTTAAGACCCTTGCCTGCCCAGAACGTCTACGAAGCTAGTGCAGCTTGCGACACTGCATCGAGACAGTAAAATCTGGATTACAGGATGAGAAATGGTTTTCTGCATTTGGTGCCTCTCCTGTAACAACTTGACTCCTTATGTCTTCATATATTATTACGTTTTCATCAATTTTATGAAGAGGTTGTGAGTTGTGTCCCACGTTGCAGGAAGGCGCAACAGGTGTATTTTCTAGTCATGTTCTGTTTGGTTGTAAATTACATTTGGGATCCTGTTGCGGCAGGTCAACTATCTGTAATGTTCTGTAATTTTGATCGGTGCAGTCTTGTTGCGGATGAAGGCGAACAGCGGGTTCATTTAAAGCAAATAGCTGTTGCAGAGGTTGATTTTTGTTTTGAAAGAAATTACTGTTTCCATTAGTGCGCTGAAAATTCTGATTATGATTTTTGCGTTTATTATTAATAGAGTTGTTGCAATACAGAGCATCGCGGTGCAAGTGCAACGAGTGGTTTCTCTGCTCAAAGTCAGTGCTTTGCATTGGCGTATAATTGTCGTGTTGTGGTAAGGCCAAAAAATTCAGCAGTGGAACGGTCAAGTCAGGTTGACCTTGGATGCCGTATTGTTGATACATGTGTCCAAATGCTTGCTTTTTTTGCTGGACAGGTTGCAAACCTTTGTTGTTGTTACTATGTTGGTAATATTGCTGTTATGGCTGGAAATGATTGTCGTAATGACGCTGTTCGTGGAAATTTCCTTGATAGTTACTGTCATTACGAAGACGCTTAATACCTCTGTTATTAAAGTGGTCTCGTTGGTTATTACTTCCGTTCATATTACTATTCTGAGTACCCTGAGAATAGTTCTTATTAACGAATGAATAATTAGAATGCTCAATATCAAGTAGCGGTAGCAAATCGTGAAACGCGGAAATGCTTTGCTTTTGTTGGCTAGTTAAAGTGATATTCTGAGAGATCGTGCCAACTTACAGATGCAAAGTTGTATTAATGCAGATTGCCCGTAAGGTTCTGTAAGGTGCTGATTTTGTTCAAAGAATTGCGTTATTATCGAAAATTGGAATTTTCAAAATTCGGTAGACTAATTAATTGGTCTTTTATTCCTCTTTGCGTTGTCTCAGACCAGTAGTCGGATACAAATGCATTCTGCAGCTCTTCTACTGAATAACGTCGTCTAGTGATCGGTCTCATACGACACAGGAGACAGTCTGAATAGCTCTCTTAGATTGCAGACGATGCTGTCATTTACCGTCTTGTAAAGTTATCAGATAGCCAAAACGAATTTCAAAATGATTTAGATAAGATATCTGTGCGGTGCGAAAAGTAGTATTTGACCGAGAATAAAGAAAAGTATGAAGTTACTCACACGAATATAAAAAAAAAAAATCCGCTAAATTTAGATTACGCGATAAGTCACACAAATCTGAAGGCTGTAAATTCAACTAAATACTTATGGATTACAATTGTAAGAAACCTAAATTGGAATGATCACACAGATAATGTTGTGGGTAGAGCAAATCAAAGACTGCGATTCATTGGCAGAACACTTAGAAGGTGCAATAGATACACTAAAGAGACTGCTTACACCACACTTGTCCGCCCTTTCTGGAGTACTGCTGTGCGGTGTGGGACCCGCATCCGGTGGGACTGGCGGATGACATCGAAAAAGTTCAAAGAAGGGCGGCTCGTTTTGTATTATCGCGAAATAGGGGAGATAGTGCCACAAACATGATACGTGGAGTGGCAATCATCAAAACAAAGGCGTTTTTCTTTGCGACGGTATCTTCTCATAAAATTTCAATCACCAGTTTTCTCCTCCGATTGCGAAAAGATTCTGTTGGCACCTACGTACATAGGGAGAAATGATCATCACGATAAAATAAGAGAAATCAGGACTCGCACAGTAAAATTTAAGTGCTCGTTTTTCCCGCGCGCCGTTCGAGAGTGGAACGGTAGAGACAGCTTGAAGGTGGTTCAATAAACCCTCTGCCAGACACTTAATTGTGAATAGCAGAGTAATCACATAGATGTATAGATGTGGCCGGTTCGCTTTCCAAGAAACTGCAGATACATTATAATTTATGGGTTACAGGCCAATTAGATGGTAACGAAAATGGGAGCTGCTGTATCCAGTCGAAGGGATGTGTTTCTGATTTATTGTTTCTAAAGACTTTAAATTTGCGGACTAAGAGAAAATGCTTACGGTCAAAACCATCTTGTCTTACAAGCTGTACAGGTCTGCTCTTCCAAAGTGCGTACTTGTTGATGTTTGTTCAGTGTCTCATTCTCTGACAGGCTGTAATCTAACAATATTATGTGCCAAAGGGGACTTGACAAAATGTTTTATCTGTTCTTGTGTGTTACTGTTCTTTTGACTGAACGTCGCGAAATTCTTAATCGAATCAAATTTCTAATGAAAACTGTACATTTTCTTCGAAATGTGTGTCAAGCTGACTAATGGCGTGTTGTATCGATTGATATCCTTGTGAACGGTTAAATGGTATAGGTGACGTGTCATCAGATTTAGCATAATTGTGATTTTCCATAGGTTTCCACTCTGGTAGCCAGGTCACCGTATTTCTCAGCGAGCGATTGAACCCGAGCTGTACTATTGGAATCAACAGCGTCAATATATTACTGAGGCTTACGTGTGCTCTTTGTAAGTTTTTTAATGTCGAATGTAAATGTGGCGGAATCATATTCGAGTTCTAGCTACTCGATTCTATTTGTGATGGTCTCTAAATGTTTTGTGTGTTTGTCTTCGCTTAGCTGGGTGGTAACGTGCGCGCCTCCCATGCAAGACGGCCCGGGTTCGATTCCCGGACGAGTTGGAGATTTTTCTCTTTACGAGGACTGGGTATTGTGTCGTCATCATCATTTCATCCTCATCACCGGCGCCAAAGTCGCCCAATGTGACGTTGACTGAAATAAGACATGCACTTGGCGGCCGAACTTCGCGCCTCCCGGCCAACGATGCCATACGCTCATTTCATTTCATTTCTTGTTCTGTGAAACGTTCGTTCTTTTGTCGTGAGACGGATTGAATATCGTCACGTAAATGATTGGTGGTGTCACTGCCTTACTGAGCGACTGAACTAACCTCGTTACTTAACTGCTTTGTTATGTTGTCTTGTTTCTCAGTTAACTGTTTTACTGTGGGGTCTAGTTTCTCAGATATTTCATTGAAACGTTCATTCATACTATTATTCAGTTGTTGAAGAATTATGATGAAAGTATGTTTTCCTGTCTGAACTTCAGTGTGTGACGCACTTCGAATATTTTGTTGCACGAGAGATGATTCATTCATAGTCATAGACATATCATTATTAAACATTGCATTAGAATTGGCTGTAATATGTCTTGAACCTACTGTATTTAAACTCGTATCTCGTGTTGTGTGCGCACATGTGTCGTCTGTGGACAGCTCTGTTGCAGTTTCATTCGCATTTCAATTGAGGACGTCTGTGCGTTTTTGTTCAGAATCTAGGTTTTAACACTTAAAGTGCGTGTTTCAGCGGTTTCCGCTTCAGCGGAATGTGCCATCTTATCGTTCGCATTACTAGGCAATGACACATTTGAGAAAATCTTCTCATTACGCACTAATGATGTGCGTTTATTGTCTGTTGTACGCTGCACAATGGGCAATGAAGCATTATCAATATCAGTTTCCATGGCAGTAAAGTTATTCTGTGCATTCGACGTATTATTAGTTTTTGTTACATTTGCACGCGAAAGATTATTCACTTTTTGCTCATCATACTCAGTTAACAAATTCAGTGGACAAACAATCACCAAGCAAAGACCGTGAATGGCATACAACAGAGCAAAAAATTTGCCGTTTACCTGTTGAAAAAAAGTTAGTACAAATCAGTAAATGCGTAGCTCCAAAATTTGTAAGTACATTTTTTACTATGCAAGTGAGAGCGGAACCTAGGTCTGACTATGTTATAACCAAAAGATTCTAAGACAGTTACGATCTTGGCAGGGTCGGCAAGTCCGTTTGTGTCTAAATTAAGGCGTGATGCATAAGTCTAACAAAGAACAATTGTATCAGGTGGTGCGCTGACTGCGTATCTGATTACGTGTATCTCTATATTTACCTGACTCTATTTTAAACAATCTCTCTACTAGCAAGGAACAATACCATTAAATCCAAACTAATCAAAACCTGTGCGCGATAATGACAAATTAGACGTAAATACATTCAGATCTACTCGATCTTACTACAACTCTATAAATCTGAATAAGTACAGAACGGGTCTCTGTGCGAACACCCATAAAATGTGTGTAATAAATTTCTTACATAATATTGGCGTTACCCTGGATAACACGTTGTTCTGCTCTCAGCACTACTACAGTTGCAAAAGCCAAATTGCAAGATATTTGACTGAGATACATTTAGAATTTGTTTGAATGAAGACGATGTGGAACTGAGAGGCGGAACATGACTGAGGAGAATCACTGTAATATTTTACTTGAAAATCTTACTATATTGTAAAACTGGCTTGCAATTATTAAGCCGTATCATAAAAAGTACTTTTAGGCGAAAAAATTATCTTTACAAAAAAACACAGTGAAAACTAGAGGTTATATACAAAGCTGGTCTCAGTCAAATTATTTCTACAGCAAAAGCTCATAAATACATGAATATTGATCACCTTACTGTAGATCGATGTAACAATACGTAGAAAGATTTTTCTTGAAAATTTCATAATAATATTTGTAGCATTTCCTTGATTGATGTTACTTCAAATCTTATTCCTCCCATAAATCTTTAATACGCAACACAGAAATTATTACACTGAGTATTTAATACTAAGCGACTGCCCACTCCAGAGCCTTGTAACAGACACTGTGAGCCTCTGGCGCGCTATTCCTGAGCAGTCAATGCCCATTACTGCCCGACCTAACATAAGCTATTTGTTACAGGTACTCTGCCTCAGTGATAGCTGCCTCGCAGTATTCTTTCACATCTTTGTAAACGATATATCGCTTATGCTCTTGGATAATACGTTAAAAATTACAATTTTCAGTATATGAACATATTTCTAAGTTCTTCTTAAAAAAATGGCTCTGAGCACTATGGGACTCAACTGCTGTGGTCATCAGTCCCCTAGAACTTAGAACTACTTAAACGTAACTAACCTAAGGACATCACACACATCCATGCCCGAGGCAGGATTCGAACCTGCGACCGTAGCAGTCGCACGGTTCCGGACTGCGCGCCTAGAACCGTGAGACCACCGCGGCCGGCTAAGTTCTTCTTAAATAACACGAAAGCTACCACCTCTAGTGAGATCGTATCCCAGTACAAAGTTTAGCTACTTCAAATTTCTTAAAGAAGGTCCTCCATTTTTTTTTTTTTTTTTTTCTCCAGGAGTAATAGTTTCCATGTAGCAGGCGAGATAATACGAAAGTCTCGTGGGTCGTTTTTGAAGGTCAGACATTACATTGCGGACTGCATAAAACTACATCACTAAGGGCAACTGGATGAGCCTGTATGTATATTTTGTAACTAAATTCTACTGTTAAACTTAGTACTGTATTTGTTTTCTTTGTTCTTGCGCGAACACTGCCGAGGTGAATGTCTGACCAAATCAGTTGCGAGCGGTGGCTCATTGAGAGCAGTTGGTGTTGAACTCCTAGCGAGAATTTCTGAGACAGATCTCACGATGAAAGTACAGTCTCTAGAGATATGGAGCTTATGGTAAAAGCAGTCTGAATTGAACGTATGCAATTTGTCAGTAGTAAGATTCCGTAAATATATTTGAAGGAAACATTGTCCACAAATGTGCTAAACAGTATGAACAGAAGAGTTTTCATACATGCGTTTTGATTTACGGGACAAGAACTAAAACATCTTTTTCGATTATACATGTTTTCTAGGACCTCTCTGCCCCGTAGAGAATAAATGAGTACTTTTATTTCAAGAACACCTGAGCCGTAACATGATAAGCATTCTATTACAATTAAATTTTCTCTAGACTTTCTTTTCAATGTATGTTATGGGCGGCGGGTAAATAATCAACAGGATCAACACCTTATTATGTCGTTACGAAAACACACATTATCTGCGTGCGCTTCATACCTACCTTCGCCGTTTACAAGACCCTGAGAACTGTCCCCGCGGTCGGCCAGAAAGTGATGGAGCATATACTGGTCATTATTTCCCGTCTGAAAGTCCACTTTACTCTTTGTACTCACTGAATGAAAATCTTCCCACGTGTTATATACTTAGCGGGATCAGGAACAATGACCACAAATAAAAGTTTTCACTGTGATCTATTCAGTAAAGGTTCACACTCGCAAAATGTAATTACATTCCTAATAATAATAATATCCCTATTGGAAAGAGTTCTGTTAACCGTTCTGGTGCGACCTCTACGGAGAGTTCCGTATAAAATGCTGTTTCACCCTGACTTATAATCACCAAAGTGAATTGCTCGTCTTAAAAGCGGAAAATAATCTTGAAACTTGCCACGCGGTTTTTGTTAACGTTACGGGCGGTGCACAAACAGTTACTTCCGGGAAGTCTAAGCGATCCGGGACAGTGCAAATGGTTCAAATGGCTCTGAGCACTATGGGACTCAACTGCTGTGGTCATCAGTCCCCTAGAACTTAGAACTAGTTAAACCTAACTAACCTAAGGACATCACAAACATCCATGCCCGAGGCAGGATTCGAACCTGCGACCGTAGCGGTCTTGCGGTTCCAGACTGCAGCGCCTTTAACCGCACGGCCACTTCGGCCGGCCGGGACAGTGCACAATCCTTGCGAGTTCACTGCTTATTTTGAGGCCGGCCGCTGTGGTTGAGCAGTTCTAGGCGCTTCAATTCGGAACCAAGCGGCTGCTACGGTCGCAGGTTCGAATCCTGCCTCGGGCATGGATGTGTGTGATGCCTTAAGGTTAGTTAGGTTTAAGTAGTTCTAAGTCTAGGGGACTGATGACCTCAGATGTTAAGTCCCATAGTGTTTAGAATCATATGAACCATTTTGACCCTACTTTCACCGAAAACGCATTCAAGTCAGACCAGCTCTCACGTCATCCGAGGCACAACGCACGAGGGCTTTTGACTGGCGCGGACAGTCTGATAACTCGGTGCGAAGTGTCTCTTCCTACTGCCTCTCTGCCTGTACTTATATAGGGGCGCAGCAGACCGTCAAACGGAACATCTGCTGTCTACCTTCCTAGGCACGGGTAGCAGTATTTAAATATCCCCTTTCTTGGACAATTATTAATTAATAGCTCTGTCGTTTCCTTCTGAATCTGCTTAGTGTATTCATCTCTTGGTCTCCCTCTACAATTTTTACCCTCCACGCTGCCCTCCAGTACTAAATTGGTGATCCCTTGATGCCTCAGAACATGTCCTACCAACCGATCCCTTCTTCTAGTCAAGTTGTGCCACAAACTCCTCTTCTTCCCAGTTCTGTTCAATACCTCCTCATCAGTTAGTTGACCTACTCATCTAATCATAAGCATTCTTCTGTAGCACCACATTTCGAAAGCTTCTATTCTCTTCTTGTCTAAACTATTTATCGTCCATTTCACTTACGTACATGGCTACACTCCATACAAATACTTTCAGAAACGACTTCCTGACACTTAATGGGTTAATACTCCGATACCCAGTAATTTATCTTCGTTACATGGAACAATAATGTAACAGTTGCTGTTTCTCGAACGTGATACTCATATGCAGTGCCTGAACTTCAACACAAACGGTTCTGGAAGAGATGAGAACTGACAGGTCAGTGTAAGACTCGGCGATCATTGCGAGGCCATTGTAAATAGGTGAGGAAAATTACGTTTATTGCTCAAGACTTAATTTACTTTCTTTTCTTTTTTCTTTGTTTCATTTTATACTTTTTTTCTAGTTTTAAGTATAAGTTGTTTTCAGGCCTAATAAAATATCGGATTTTGAATTACTGAAATAAGTAATTTGTTACGTCTGAACGCTATATGTAAGTGCTGAGTTTAATAACCTGCGATATTACAGAATATCAAATTTCTATAAAAAAAAAGAAGAAGAAAAACTTACTTTATAACAGGCGCTTGCTCACTTGTGCGCCAAATTGAGGATTTTCTATTACGCAATGACGACCTGAGCAACCTCTCGCAAAGCAATGAAAATGAAAAAAAAAGAAAAGAAATGAAAAGAAAAATGCAAGTCGCTTCGTTGAGTTATAGCTAAAAAAACATTTAAATGCAATCTTAACATTATTATTATTATTTTCCTTCCATGGCCAAGTGACAGACAATAGAAGAATATTCGAAGCAGCATTTTGAGGTGACTCGTTACTGCCAAGTACTGCAGATGTTAAATCAGGGTATTAAAAGAGCTGGCATATTAATGAAATACGCCACTCGGATTGATTTGAGATGGAGGTTTAGAGATCTCAGTCTTGTCCCGTGTTTTCTTCATTTCCATACATCAGGCAGGCTGATTACTAGAATGGATCTGGCGACGGTTAGATACTCATTTCCCTCCAAGTTGTGCGCAACTGCGACGACCTCTGACGATCTCATTACTGATAAGACGTTAAATCCTGCCAAGTCACAAAACCTACCAAATAGTGACAGCTCAGTTTTATAAAACGTATCACCTCTTCCATCTCTGCTCAGAGATAGGATTTAAAAGAATACACAATTCCTCGTAAATCAGAGGAGTGAGTGACATTTGCCTCAGTAAATAAACATTATTCACGGCAAGCCCTTATCAGACGACTCAATTAATACTCTTTCAACGACTGCTACCGTCATGTATGCGGTTACAGTGGAAACCATCTTGCGATCGAAAGGCCAAAATCTTGCATAACATGGAGATTATATACAGGGTGAGTCACCTAACATTACCGCTGGATATATTTTGTAAACCACATCAAATACTGACGAACCGATTCCACAGACCGAACGTGAGGAGAGGGGCTACTGTAATTGGTTAATACAAACCATAAAAAAATGCACGGAAGTATGCTTTTTAACACAAACCTACGTTTTTTTAAATGGAACCCCGTTAGTTTTGTTAGCACATCTGAACATATAAACAAATACGTAATCAGTGCCGTTTGTTGCATTGTAAAATGTTAATTACATCCGGAGATATTGGCCGGCCGAAGTGGCCGTGCGGTTAAAGGCGCTGCAGTCTGGAACCGCAGGACCGCTACGGTCGCAGGTTCGAATCCTGCCTCGGGCATGGATGTTTGTGATGTCCTTAGGTTAGTTAGGTTTAACTAGTTCTAAGTTCTAGGGGACTAATGACCTCAGCAGTTGAGTCCCATAGTGCTCAGAGCCATTTGAACCATTTTGAACCGGAGATATTGTAACCTAAAGTTGACGCTTGAGTACCACTCCTCCGCTGTTCGATCGTGTGTATCGGAGAGCACCGAATTACGTGGGGATCCAAAGGGAACGGTGATGGACCTTAGGTACAGAAGAGACTGGAACAGCACATTACGTCCACATGCTAACACCTTTTTATTGGTCTTTTTCACTGACGCACATGTACATTACCATGAGGGGTGAGGTACACGTACACACGTGGTTTCCGTTTTCAATTACGGAGTGGAATAGAGTGTGTCCCGACATGTCAGGCCAATAGATGTTCAATGTGGTGGCCATCATTTGCTGCACACAATTGCAATCTCTGGCGTAATGAATGTCGTACACGCCGCAGTACATCTGGTGTAACGTCGCCGCAGGCTGCCACAATATGTTGTTTCATATCCTCTGGGGTTGTAGGCACATCACGGTACACATTCTCCTTTAACAGAAAGAAGTTCAGAGGAGTACGATCAGGAGAACGGGCTGTCCAATTTATGCGTCCTCCACGTCCTATGAAACGCCCGTCGAACATCCTGTCAAGGGTCAGCCTAGTTTTAATTGCGGAATGTGCAGGTGCACCATCATGCTGATACCACAGACGTCGACGCGTTTCCAGTGGGACATTTTCGAGCAACGTTGGCAGATCATTCTGTAGAAACGCGATGTATGTTGCAGCTGTTTGGGCCCCTGAAATGAAGTGAGGACCAATGAGGTGGTCGCCAATGATTCCGCACCATACATTTACAGTACACGGTCGCTGTCGCTCTACCTGTCTGAGCCAGCGAGGATTGTCCATGGACCAGTAATGCATGTTCCGTAGATTCACTGCCCCGTTGTTTGTGAAACCCGCTTCATCGGTAAACAGGTAGAACTGCAACGCATTCTCTGTTAATGCCCATTGACAGAATTGCACTCGATGATTAAAGTCATCACCATGTAATAGCTGATGTAGCGACACATGAAACTGGTGAAAGCGGTGACGATGCAGTATGCGCATGACACTACTTTGACTCAGTCCACCGGCTCTCGCAATGTCCCTTGTACTCATGTGTGGGTTCATGGCAACAGCAGCTAACACACCAACTGCACCCGCTTCTCCTGTGACGGGCCTGTTACGGACCCGTTTGCGTGCTACGACCATACCTGTTGCATACAGTTGGCGGTAGATGTTTTGCAATGTGCGGCACGTTGGATGCTCTCTGTCCGGGTACCGTTCTGCATACACCTTGCAGGCTTCAGCTGCATTTCGTCGACACTCGCCATAGATGAGTATCATCTCCGCCTTTTCAGAGTTCGAATACACCATGGTCACAGTTCCTACAACACTACACTATCACAGACGTCTGGCTGGTAACACGGTGTACTACAGTTGGTCTGCGTGCGGAGACGAATGCAGAATAACAATCGCAGCAAGCGCTACATGCGGACACTGCGACAGTTAGACCAAACCACAACAGTGCACTACAGCCACACTCGTAAACACGGTCGTCATCGTAAACATGTCCCTGCAGTTGCTGCTCCCCGACCGTGGTTGGTTGGTTGGTTTGGGGAAGGAGATCAAACAGCGAGGTCATCGGTCTCATCGGATTAGGGAAGGACGGGGAAGGAAGTCGGCCGTGCCCTTTGAAAGGAACCATCCCGGCATTTGCCTGGAGCGATTTAGGGAAATCGCGGAAAACCTAAATCGGGATGGCCGGACGCGGGATTGAACCGTCGTTCTCCCGAATGCGAGTCCAGTGTCTAACCACTGCGCCACCTCGCTCGGTCCCCGACCGTGGCCCGTGTTTGTTACAACACGCAACTGAATGTCGGACGTTTCAAGCGTCAACTTTAGGTTACAATATCTCCGGATGTAATTAACATTTTACAATGCAACAAACGGCACTGATTACGTATTTGTTTATATGTTCAGATGTGCTAACAAAACTAACGCGGATTCATTTCAAAAACGTAGGTTTGAGTTAAAAAACATACTTCCGTGCATTTTCGTACGGTTTGTATTAAACAGTTACACTAGCCCCTCTCCTCACGTTCGGTCTGTGGAATCGGTTCGTCAGTATTTGATGTGGTTTACGAAATATATCCAGTGGTAACGTTAGGTGACTCACCCTGTATATACTAAGATAGTATCTGTTTTTTCGGACATGTCCGAAAGAGCAGATACCATCGGTGACCATGCAGCTCGTTAGAATGAAATTACAATGAAATGCGGGGACAGATGAAAATGTGTGCCCTGACCGGGATTCGAACCCGGGATCTCCTGCTTACATGGCAGACGCTCTATCCATTTTTTTTTAAATTTCATTTTGTTCGTTTTCGTTCGTTGTATCTGATCGGGGCGGACGTCGTTCTACACCCTTTTAAGTCCTTTGTTGATCTATTAACAGTTTTTTTTATTACAGAGGGCGGCTAACCCTCTGACCGAGCACGCTGAGCTACCGTGCAGGCTGCAGCTAAGGGTGTTCATTTCATTTTTAATGAAATGAACACCCTTAACTGCTTGCAGGCTTTGACATACGTCAACGCGCCGCGAGTAATGAGTATAATGGGCGGGGGCACTACGAATGTAGTGCGGGACATTACGTTGAGACTGTGGGTTTCGCAGGAGGCGTACTAGAGATAAATCCCTGCAGTCGCGCTATCCTCTGTGTCCTCAATGGCTCAGATGGATAGAGCGTCTGCCACGTAAGCAGGAGATCCCGGGTTCGAATCCCGGTCAGGGCACACATTTCCATCTGTCCCCGTTGACGTATGTCAACGCCTGTAAGCAGCTAAGGGCGTTCATTTCATTATAATTACATGGAGATTAGTCCAGAGCTGGAGGGGTAAGGTGAAGCTTATATATGACAGTTTCTGAAACCTCGAGTTTCAAAACTGAAAAAATTTTATAGGGTAATTTAAGTAATCGTCTTTAAAAAAATGTTCGTTCTAATACCTCACATCAGGACAATTTCCACTAACGCATGAATAATCGTAAGGTACAATGGTTTTGCTTCATGCACAAACAGCATTTTTAGATTTGTAGTTGCTGGTTATCTGTTCTGAACGCAATGCACATACGGAAGGGGGACTTAAACATGGAAACACACAAAAAAAAGTGTAAGAAAAGCTTTGGCATTCATATATTCCTTCCAGTCGTCTCGGAATGGATAAACAAATGCCTTTACTGGTTTCCACGGGTATGTTATACTATCCTTCCTGCAAAACTGTGCCAAGTTCCTGTAACAATGATGAAGGTGTATAGTGATCACGCAGTCTTCTCTCCAAAGCAGATCACGAACGCTCAGTAATATTGAGATCTGGTGACTACCGTCGTACTCGCAGAGCAAGTCGTGGGCAATGCGAGCTGTGTGAAAAGGGGATCTGTCGGTTCAGCACACAGCATCACCATTTGGGAACAAAAATAGTACTCTGGGATGGACCTGTTCAACGAAAAGGATCACATAATTTATGGCAGTAGGTACCTTACGGACTACTCATGGACTCTATGGAATACCGATATCGCTGCGGAAATCGTCACTGAACCAACACCATATTTCACTCGTGGGACGCTCACTCCACGAGAAGCTGGGAACAGCATGAAACAAGACTCTACCGGACAAACGACTTTCTTCCATTGCTCCATAGTCCAGGCTTCATGGCTTCGTCACCGCATTTCCCTGTTACGCGTATTTTCATCACTGATGAGTGTTTTTGGAATTCCTACTCGCCACACAGTTCACTCTTTTAGAACTACTTTCGTACTGTTTTAGTGCTGACATCGTGCGCCTCCGTATCGTAGCGTTACCGCCTACCACGCTGGGGGCCCGGGTTCGATTCCAGGCAGGGGACTGGGAGTTGTGTGTCCTTCATTATCGTTTCATCATCATTCACTCGTAAGTCGCCGATGTGGCATCACCTAAAAAGGACTTACAATACGGCGGCCGAACTTCCCCGAAAGGGGCCTCCCGGCCAACAATGCCATACGATCGTTTCATTTCATTTCAGTGCTGACATCAGTTCTACACTGACTTTAGCGGCTGCCGACATCTTTTTTCGTCACAGCGATCTTCAATGACCGTCCATCACGATGACTGAGCATATATTTTTGACCAGTTGTGAATTAGTAAATGATGTTTTCCGATTTCCCTGTATACGGTACAAATCTTCCATACGATGTCACTTAGGCTATCTTGGTTATGGAAGTGCTAATCATATGGCAACCAATAATTTGACCATGTTCCAATTCGCCTAGCTCCGACATAATACACTCACAACTACCAAGAACAATGTTTAGGTCACCACCGACACTTGCTACGTACGTGTTGTGGACAATTTGCACAGGTGTCGTTCGTGGTCAAAGACAACAGCGCAAACTGTAGACTTAGTTTGCATCTGCATTTATGTTCAAGCATGTATTTCTGACGGTGTTTCCATATTTTTGTCCAACTCCTGTAAACCTGAAATGAGCGAACTAAAACAAAAATAATAAGCCAATTGACATTTCTGAGCATGATATGGAACACAACAAATCAGTTAAATTTATGGTCAGCTCCCTTAACTAACAAAGCTGATCAAGCAAAAAATGATGACATTGAACCCAATATTTCTATCAGGAGAATATTATTGAAATATTTGTAGAATAAGGACCGGTACCAATGAAACATATTCCCTATCTGTAGAAAATTACAGTGTAAAACAGGGCTCAAAAGCCATAGAGTCGATACAGATATTGAAAGTGATTTACACTGTACCAACACTGTCTAGTAAGCTTGTGGAGTAAAAACGTAACGTAATAGACGCAAAATAATACAGATATAAGAGGCGTTTTCGTGACACTTTTTTCAGGTACGAAGGAAGAGCCGCTCGGGGTAGCCGCGCGGTCTATGGCGTCTTGTCACGGTCCACGCGACAGCCCCCGTCGGAGGTTCGAGTCCTCCCTCCGGCATGGGTGTGTGTTTGTGTGTGTGTGTGTGTGTGTGTGTGTGTGTGTGTGTTGTCCTTAGCGTAAGTTACTTTAAGTTAGATTAAGTAGTGCGTATTCTTAGGGACCGATGACCTCCGCAGTTTAGTCCCATAAGAACTTATCACAAATATCCAGTTTTTTCACGAAGAAAACAAGAGAATATTATTGAAATATTTTGTGCCTTAGTCCAAATATTCCGTGGTAGAAGATTAAAGCAGGTGCATTTCAGATAACTAGTATGACGCCGTAGTAAGTTTTGCATATTCTGTGCTGTAGGAAATTCCAGTTGCAACTGGATTGGCGTGCAATATCAGTTATGTGAAGGATGCTTCAGTGTCGACTGCTCTAAAGAGAATCTTCGATCCTGTATCAAATAACTGACATTCAATAAAGACAATGCTACAGATGTAATTTATCTTACGTATAGTGTTATTCACAAATAACAAAAGGCTCCATGCATCATCCATAATAGGCGCTGACGAAACGACACAAGAATTCTTTGTTCGTATATTCGTCGTTTTATATTTGAATAAGTAGTTGATCTCTGAGTCAGTAGCACAGTCGCCTCGTTATCACTTTCGTTATTCTATAACGGACACCCTATTTTTGACCGAGTGTGCTAACGTACCATTCATCCCACTGAGTTAAGGTTACGAATCGCTCTTCCTCTGAACTTCCCATCCCATTATGATTTAGCTCTATCAGTACAGCGACCTGTTTTATGAGTTGGTGTTACCAATATTTGAAACGTTTACATCTGATTGAAGTTGTATTGGGAGCCTACTATAGCTCCGTATGGTCAGAGTTTGTTGCACACATCACTACGTTCCTAAGCATGAGTATACCTCGAAAAGAACACGATGTGCTTAAGGATCCAAAGTCAATGACAACAGACCACTATACGAAAACTGATACCACATGTGTCATCGGTATAGTCGATATATTTGCATAGGTAATTGAAGATGACATTTACTGTAGATTACTGTCGGAGTTACGGGAAACCAGTAACCAGTAAAATTACTGTCAGAGTTCAGAGTTAGTATTCAACAGGTGAATTGTCAATTATCGACTTACAGAATGTCAGCGGCCTCGCCGCAGTGGTAAGACCGGTTCCATACTGATCACCGAAATTAAACACTGTCGAGCTTGGCTAGCGCTTGGATGGGTGTCCGTTCGGATCTGCCGGCGCTGTTGACAAGCTGGGTGCCTTGTGAGGCCAATTGAGGAGCTGCTTGATTACCCTCCGTATCTGTATGCACTGACGCCTATAGGCTGAGAATGACACGTCGGTCAGCCAGTACAAAAAAAAAAAAAAAAAAAAAAAAAAAAAAAAAAAAAAAAAAAAAAAAAAGTTCAAATGGTTCTGAGCACTATGGGACTTAACATCTGAGGTCATCAGTCCCTTAGAACTACTTAAACCTAACTAACGTAAGGACATTACACACATCCATGCCAGAGGCAGGATTCGAACCTGCGACCGTAGAGGTCGCGCGGTTCCAGACTGAAGCGTCTAGAACCGCTCGGCCACTCCTGCCGGCGGGCCAGTACCGCTGGGCCTTCCGAGATAGATAGATAGATAGAAAGAGAGAGAGAGAGAGAGAGTAGAGAATAAACAATTTAACTAAACAAAATTTCTCACAATCAAATATTTGAGACCACTTATTGGATGCATATTCTAGGTAAGTATTCTAATGAAGCTTGTTCATTTACTGAACGCTGCGTACATCTGAACTCAAGCCCTGAGTGTGATACATCGTTTCCTCCTTAGTTTTTACACGACTGCATCAAAACATATTATCATTTTGCAGGAATTAAAACTAAGAGTCTTACCTTTACTATTACATAAACAATTTACTAGAGGACAATGATAAACAACAGAATTCTAATGTGAAAATGTAAACCAGAATTTTTTGAAGTGCCACGAATAAAAAGATTTATTTAAGTGACTATCTCGAATCGCTTTTCCCACTCTCTGTCCGTACTTGCATACTGCACAAGTGAGATCACACATCAATGTTACATGAATTTCCTTCCACGAAGTTCAAAGATATAAGCACTGCCTATTAGTTGTACACAACGCCATTTCATATTTGGGCATCACAAAGTTCATGCGAGCAGTTCCAGCTCATACTTAGTTTTTATGCTTGGAACTCTGAACATTCTCTGACACTCTCAATCTATCAATCACTGACAGCAACAACGTCTCCAACATTTCCAGCTGTTACTGCTTAATGGTTTCCTATTGGCTGATTCATTCTTTGGCTCATTCGAATCTTACAGTTCTGATTAATTCCTGGCGAGTTTATGACAGTACTGAACTTCAGAACACCAGTAGCCCTCTAAAATTTTTAAATATGCATTTAATGAGTTGAGTAGTTTTACTGTGTTTAAAGTTATTCGGATTTGGAAACATGTTACACCTGCCTCGGTTTTTCCCAAAAGTGTGATTACCCATTAGTCCCAAAGGTGTCGAGACTAGATTAGTTAAAAACAGAAAAATGTTAAGATGGCGGTTTTAATGTTTCAGATGCTCCACATAGCCCCCACTCCCACTTGAGTGCAATCCACAGGACATTCATAAAACCACCTGAAACTATCAGAAAAGTTCTTTTTTGGAAAGTCGTTAAACTCATTGCGTCATATTGGTTTGAATGTCGGTTGTTCAAAGTGTTGCCCTCCAATGTGAGTTTCTGCTTTTTGACGTTTTTAATAAGTTCGTATTTATAACATCAAGTCTAGTAACGCTTGATGATTTTTTTCAAAAAAGAAATTTCCACGTTTTTCCATTTCAGGCCAGTATCTTCGGGCGTCTACTGTTCGCTGTTCTTGTTCAGGAGTCATTGTGTACGGGACAAACTTTGCACACATTTTTCTCTTCTTCAAGAGATTCAGGAGAATGGCTTGAACACTTGAATTAGAGATCCCGCTTATACGTCGGGTATAAAATAAGTAACCGTAGGTTTTGGGCGGATGGCGTAAGCTGATACATTTTGAAGGTCAGTTATGACAAGGAATCCTTTAATGAGGAAAGTCAAAACTTAATTATATAGACTGCCGAAAATTTTACGAAGTATCATGTTATTGTTGAATGTGGAAAATGGATAAACAATAGAAGGACCCTGTTCCTTCATAGTGAGTCTATACTTTCTAACTTCGTACATCTTTATGATATTGTTAACTAACCTCTCGTACTGGAAAAACTCTTAATTAAGCACACTGTTTTTAAATGTAGAAATACTCCTCGTGCTACTCACTTCAGCTTCGGAAACTTATAAGCTTGTAGGGGAAATATATTTGGACACCTCGGAGCGTTTCGACAGCCTAAAATAACTGGCGGAAACACAATAGCTTGTCAGGTAAGGGAGTGGTGGCGTGAAGTAATTTAGTGTGTTGTGATAAAAATGTGCTTCACAGGAGCGATGATAACAATGACGTTTCAATTTAAAAACTCGAGATATTCGTGGAGCTGGGTTAGTAAATCACAGTCACGCATGAACGATGAACCTCAAATATGTACTTGGTCTCTCGCGAAAGTCCAACCATGCACATCGCTTTTCCACACAACTGCCTTCAGATATCGAAGAACTATTTTGACAGAGGAACTGGTTTCCTCCTTTGTGTTTTACAGACATTAATTTGAAATTTACAGACATAAATCTGAAACAATACTGGTGTAATGGTTGCTAGTAATCTGAAGATTATTGCAAAACAGGTAGGTAAAATTAAGTGCATGTAAGAGAAGAAATACATATTTTGTTCGGTGAAAGAAGAAAGTACAAAAATGTTCAGCGAAATACACCAGCACAGAGATAGAAGTCATTAGAATTCCACGGAAGCTACGGCGAAACGAATACATGAAAAATGTGAAGAAATTGAAACAGAGCTGATAATAGGAAGGGCTTATTATCTAATTTTGCTATCTATGCAGCAAAATTACCCATTATGGTCGGAGCAAGGCAGACATAAAAAGCAGACTAGAACTGGAAAAACAGTTACTCCTGACCAAGCTTACTAGGATCAGTTATGGGCATTAATTTGAGGAAGCAATTTCTGGGAATGTACGTTCGGGGCGCAGTATTGTATGGTAGTGAAACATGGACTTGTAAAAACCAGAAAAGAAGAGAATCGAAGCAGTTGAGGTATGAAGAATGCTGAAAATTAGGTGGACTGATAAGGTAAGGAATGAGGAAGTTCTCCGGAGATCCGATGAGGAAATGAATATATGCTAGACACTGAAAAGAAGAAAAGACAATATGGTAGGATATCTGTTAAGATTTCGCGGAATAACTTCCATGGTACTAGAGGGAGCTGTAGAGTGTCAAAACTGAAGAGGAAGACAAAGATTGGCATACACTAGCAAATAATTGTAGACAAAGGTTGCAAGTGATACTCTGAGATGGAAAGGTTGGCACTGGAAAGGAATTTGTTGCAGGCCGCATCAAACCAGTCACAAGAGTGATGACAAAAAAAGAAAGGTAAAGAGAGAGAGTATGTAAATGGAGCACGAAAAGGTAAACCAGTCAAGTGGCACTCATGGTGAAGCGTGCCATTGAAACACTCAGCGTGAATCGAATAGTAGATACAATAAGAACTGACACAACAAATCATATTGAATAACTTGAGTTAATAGTCATAAGTCCTCATACCCAGGTACATGATTATCAAGGTTAAGTTTCACGCTATCTATTTACCTTGACGTCCAAGTTACGTAAATTCTAATTACCATTAGAACTAAAAACAATGCGCAGACCATTCCACATGTTACGCTACAGTACAGTTTTATGTACTGACACGAGGCAAAAACTGCAGAAATGAAGTTGCAAGTAATGATTCTTTTTCATGTATCAGATTATGAACAGAACTTTTTTCGTGCTTAGTGGAACTCGGAGAAATACACTTTTATTTTATAGTTCCATTCCATCTGCATTCACTTGCCGAGTGTCACTGAGACTTGTCATGTGTTTGCATGTAGAGATCTGTGCGAAATACTAATTTTCTGTTTCAGAATTTGAAAAGATCTATTAAAAACTAAATATATTACGGATTGTAATTTCCAAAAGCACGGGATCCACTATCATAAAATTACACACAATCGAAATGGATTGCTCGGATGCTAAATTTCTTATTGACAGAGATTTTTGCAGCAGTGTAAGCATAGGCTTCCGCGGCCGTTTTCACTGTCAATAAAATTCTTCTGGGCTGTTGGCCGCATTGTCAATATATAAAATTGTCCGACTTCTGGGCCACTATTGCAAGTGGCCTTCCTCAGGACTGTGTTGAGAAAATATTGATAGTGCAGTGAGGAATTTTATTGATTTTTGCAGCAATGTTCACTCCACTTAACAAATAATACAAAATATATTTTGATAATTAAAATAGGAACATTTAACTAATCAGCGTGTATTGTATCATAGTGTATGCATATGTTTGTGTGAAGTACTAAACCTAATGCTGAGACACATAAAATGTAAATATTTTAAAAATGTCTAGGTGTACAGTAAACTGTTCATTTGAATGCACACAAAAATTTACAGTGGCTCTAATACTACTTTCTTTTACTTTCTTCGAAGAAGAATTAATGTGTTATAAAAATTAAGCATTTTTGTGTTTAGTATACCATTACCTTCCCCCATGAACCATGGACCTTGCCGTTGGTGGGGAGGCTTGCGTGCCTCAGCGATACAGATGGCCGTACCGTAGGTGCAACCACAACGGAGGGGTATCTGTTGAGAGGCCAGACAAACATGTGGTTCCTGAAGAGGGGCAGCAGCCGTTTCAGTAGTTGCAGGGGCAACAGTCTGGATGATTGACTGATCTGGCCTTGTAACATTAACCAAAACGGCCTTGCTGTGCTGGTACTGCGAACGGCTGAAAGCAAGGGGAAACTACAGCCGTAATTTTTCCCGAGGACATGCAGCTTTACTGTATGATTAAATGATGATGGCGTCCTCTTGGGTAAAATATTCCGGAGGTAAAATAGTCCCCCATTCGGATCTCCGGGCGGGGACTACTCAAGAGGACGTCGTTATCAGGAGAAAGAAAACTGGCATTCTACGGATCGGAGCGTGGAATGTCAGGTCCCTTAATCGGGCAGGTAGGTTAGAAAATTTAAAAAGGGAAATGGATAGGTTAAAGTTAGATATAGTGGGAATTAGTGAAGTTCGGTGGCAGGAGGAACAAGACTTTTGGTCAGGTGATTACAGGGTTATAAATACAAAATCAAATAGGGGTAATGCAGGAGTAGGTTTAATAATGAATAAAAAAATAGGAGTGCGGGTTAGCTACTACAAACAGCATAGTGAACGCATTATTGTGGCAAAGATAGACACAAAGCCCATGCCTACTACAGTAGTACAAGTTTATATGTCAACTAGCTCTGCAGATGATGAGGAAATTGATGAAATGTATGACGAGATAAAAGAAATTATTCAGATAGTGAAGGGAGACGAAAACTTAATAGTCATGGGTGACTGGAATTCGTCAGTAGGAAAAGGGAGAGAAGGAAACATAGTAGGTGAATATGGATTGGGGGGAAGAAATGAAAGGGCAAGCCGCCTTTAGAATTTTGCACAGAGCATAACTTAATCATAGCTAACACTTGGTTCAAGAATCATAAAAGAAGGTTGTATACCTGGAAGAATCCTGGAGATACTAATAGGTATCAGACAGATTATATAATGGTAAGACAGAGATTTAGGAACCAGGTTTTAAATTGTAAGACATTTCCAGGGGCAGATGTGGATTCTGACCACAATCTATTGGTTATGAACTGCAGATTGAAACTGAAGAAACTGCAAAAAGGTGGGAATTTAAGGAGATGGGACCTGGATAAACTGAAAGAACCAGAGGTTCTAGAGAGTTTCAGGGAGAGCATAAGGGAACAATTGACGGGAATGGGGGAAAGAAATAAGTTGAAGAAGAATGGGTAGCTCGGAGGGATGAAGTAGTGAAGGCAGCAGAGGATCAAGTAGGTAAAAAGACGAGGGCTAATAAAAATCCTTGGGTAACAGAAGAAATATTGAATTTAAATGATGAAAGGCGAAAATATAAAAATGCAGTAAATGAAGCAGGCAAAAAGGAATACAAACGTCTCAAAAATGAGATCGACAGGAAGTGCAAAATGGCTAAGCAGGGATGGCTAGAGGACAAATATAAGGATGTAGAGGCTTGTCTCACTAGGGGTAAGATAGATACTGCCTACAGGAAAATTAAAGAGACGTTTGGAGAGAAGAGATACATTTGTATGAATATCAAGAACTCAGTTCTAAGCAAAGAAGGGAAGGCAGAAAGGTGGAAGGAGTATATAGATGGTTTATACAAGGGCGATGTGCTTGAGGACAATATTATGGAAATGGAAGAGGATGTAGATGAAGATGAAATGGGAGATAAGATACTGCGTGAAGAGTTAGACACAGCACTGAAAGACCTGAGTCGAAACAAGGCCCCGGTAGTAGACAACATTCCATTAGAACTACTGATGGCCTTGGGAGAGCCAGTCATGACAAAACTCTACCATCTGGTGAGCAAGATGTATGAGACAGGCGAAATACCCACAGACTTCAAGAAGAATATAATAATTTTAATACCAAAGAAAGCAGGTGTTGACAGATGTGAAAATTACCGAACTATCAGTTTAATAAGTCACAGCTGCAAAATACTAACGCGAATTCTTTACAGACGAATGGAAAAACTGGTAGAAGCGGACCTCGGGGAAGATCAGTTTGGATTCCGTAGAAATGTTGGAACACGTGAGGCAATACTAACCTTACGACTTATCTTAGAAGAAAGATTAAGAAAAGGCAAACGTACGTTCCTAGCATTTGTAGACTTAGAGAAAGCTTTTGACAACGTTAATTGGAATACTCTCTTTCAAATTCTTAAGGTGGCAGGGGTAAAATACAGGGAGCGAAAGGCTATTTACAATTTGTACAGAAACCAGATGGCAAGGTATAAGAGTCGAGGGGCATGAAAGGGAAGCAGTGGTTCGGAAAGGAGTGAGACAGGGTTGTATCCTCTCCCCGATGTTATTCAATCTGTATATTGAGCAAGCAGTAAAGGAAACAAAAGAAAAATTCGGAGTAGTTATTAAAATTCATGGAGAAGAAGTAAAAACTTTCAGGTTCGCCGATGACATTGTAATTCTGTCAGAGACAGCAAAGGACTTGGAAGAGCAGTTGAACGGAATGGACAGTGTCTTGAAAGGAGGATATAAGATGAACATCAACAAAAGCAAAACGAGGATAATGGAATGTAGTCAAATTAATTCGGGTGATGCTGAGGGGATTAGATTGGAAATGAGACACTTAAAGTAGTAAAGGAGTTTTGCTATTTAGGGAGTAAAATAACTGATGATGGTCGAAGTAGAGAGGATATAAAATGTAGACTGGCAATGGCAAGGAAATCGTTTCTGAAGAAGAGAAATTTGTTAACATCGAGTATAGATTTAAGTGTCAGGAAGTCGTTTCTGAAAGTATTTGTATGGAGTGTAGCCATGTATGGAAGTGAAACATGGACGATAACCAGTTTGGACAAGAAGAGAATAGAAGCTTTCGAAATGTGGTGCTACAGAAGAATGCTGAAAATAAGGTGGGTAGATCACGTAACTAATGAGGAGGTATTGAATAGGATTGGGGAGAAGAAAAGTTTGTGGCACAACTTGACTAGAAGAAGGGATCGGTTAGTAGGACATGTTTTGAGGCATCAAGGGATCACAAATTTAGCATTGGACGGCAGCGTGGAGGGTAAAAATCGTAGAGGGAGACCAAGAGATCAATACACTAAGCAGATTCAGAAGGATGTAGGTTGCAGTAGGTACTGGGAGATGAAGAAGCTTGCACAGGATAGAGTAGCATGGAGAGCTGCATCAAACCAGTCTCAGGACTGAAGACCACAACAACAACATATACCATTACAGATACATGAGTAGATTGGAAACCAATTTCTTCTTTCAATTTTCTGTCACCCTCGGCTTATGTGTACATTTAATCATTTTGTAACATTTTTAAGATTTTCTTCAGATTTAAACTTACTCAACAGGGATTAAGGTTGTATTATCAACACTATATAGTTTTTCGTTCTGTGTCATAGAATTTGTCAAAAGATTCTTACTCTTTCCATTTTTCTTCCGACTGCACTTCTTGAAAAATTCTAAACAGATTACAGTTCAGTTTAGCTATTATATCTAGTACATATAAAAGAAAAGTGCTCAATCGTAAACTCGTTCTGCACAAACAGTGCAAAGGAGCACTTTATTTTCTAAGAAATTGGAGTAAATAAGAGACTGGAACTCACCAAATGATCAAAAAGTAATCAGTGATGTCGAGGAAGAGAAATGATTTTTAGTTCACAAAGGATTTAGATCATGTAGGAAGGCTACGGGTTAAACATACTGATGTTTCTGAGATCATGTAACATGAAGACATTGCGCCAACAATAACCCTAGCAGGCTTCACAAACCATAGCCGGGCAGACCAACAAGCTGCTTGGGAAATACTGCTGCCAGGGCCAAAATGCTGCTGAGTCGGTTTAGTGCGTGGCATCGCTCCAGCACTGAAGCGAGCCGGCTTACCACATGCCGGGCCCTACGTTGCCTCACCCTACGTGACCAGATTGCCTCCACAACGCTGGCGTCCATCAAGTGACATGTAGCTGCAGCAAACTGTATACAGGCGAAAGTGAAAGAACTGCTAAAGTACGCATTAAGCAACACGAACGGCACACGAGGCTAAAACAAAATGTAAAATCGGCAGTATCGGAACATCATGAGAACTGTGGCTCTGGCATCTATTTTAATAATGTACTTGTGCTGGCTAAGGAAAGGAACATTTATGGAAGAAAGGTCCGAGAAGCGGTTGAAATTTACAAGAACGCATGTAATTTCAATAGAGGTGACTGCTAAAGGCTTCCGCCATCGGAGTTTCCCGCCATCAAAGAAGTGAATATGCGGCCGCGGTGTGCGAGCAACGTAAACGATGCGCTGCAAGTCACCTGCGCAGACAATAATAATTTTGGTAAACATTCTCCCTCTCTTGTTCTGTCTGTTTCAGATGTAGCCAGCGATGGCCAGCAAATAGCAGTAGGAGGAATTTCAACCAATAACCCTTCTCCAGCGTAAGTGTGGAATAGCGCCTATCTATCCAATGACATATTTAGTCAATAACGCCCCTTCTTCTGCATCAGCGCGGGAGTATTAGCCTATGACAATGGCCCACCAATGGTAGCCACAAGAATTTTAACCAATACTCAAATTTCTCCAGCACAAACGCGGGAAAACTCTCCTTTATAAGGGAAAGCTACACTGGTCTCTGGCAGTGTTCCAGCAGTATTGGAAAGTGAAAGATCCTGAAAACTATCCCAGCAGAGGGATAGAAACGTCGATTATTTTAGAGTAAATATGACATGGCCAAAAACCCAGAAGATTTTAACTTTATTGACAACGGTCACGAAAGCATAGTGTGATCCAATATGATATACGACTGATTTATGATGTTCCTGTTCAGCAGTCTCCTTACCGATTTTCCTCCTTGATATGAACATCTCGAGGCAGAAACTGGCTAATGTGCTGCAGGATGGGATGGCCTTCTACTTCTCCTTACGCCTCGCAGATATTTTTTTGTCTACAAGACTCAGGGTGAGGAATATGGGCTCTTCGTTGCTTACAGGCTGCTGAATAAAAAGGTGGTTTTAGAGTCGGTATTCTTGACCGATCTCCACACGTTGTACATGATTCTGCGGGATTAAGTGGTTCACTGCGCTTCACTTGAGTCAAGACCTCTCACAGGGTAGTCTAAGCACGCACGGCCTTTTGCACCGATTGGAATCTCTACGAGTTCAATAGGGTGCCATTTTGGTTGGTCACCAGGCCCACTGTCCTCTTTCGTTTGTTGGATCACATCTTAGAGGACTTAAAATTCGTCTGTGCATTTAACTACCTGGATGACGTGGTCATTTATAGTGCTAAGTTTGATGAATACCGTTCCACTCTTAGACAGGTGTTGTCCAGTTTCGTGATGCTGGGTTAACCGTCAAGCCGTCTAAGACTCCTCTCGCCAGGAGTCAGGTTTCATTTTTGGGTCATCTGGTTTCTGAGAATGGTATTAGTATCGACCAAGAACAAACAAAAAACTTCAAGAGGTTCCCCCCAACCTAGAACTAGGAGAACATAGCTAGGTTTATTGGAATGGCCAACTATTTCCGTAGGTTCGCTGCCCGTTTTGCTGAGCTTGCCGCCCCTCTCAAAAATCTGCGCAGGAAGGGATAAAATTTTGTAAGGGATGAAAACCAACAGTGTGCCTTTGAAACTCTTAATATGGCCATCGAGAACCTCCTTCAACCCCCCTCCCCCACCCCCAGTGCTCACTGTGCCCAACTTCGACAAGAGATTTGCTGTACATACGCTCCTAATGCAGAAATTTCTGCAGCTCATCTCCAGGAGCTTTTGTGCTTGAGCCGGCGGGGTGGCCGAGCGGTTCTAGGCGCTTCAGTCTGGAACCGCGTGACCGCTGCGGTCGCAGGTTAGAATCCTGCCACGCGCATGGATGTGTGTGATGTCCTTAGGTTAGTTAGATTTAAGTAGTTCTAAGTTCTAGGGGACTGATGACCGCCGCAGTTAAGTGCCATAGTGCTCAGAACCATTTTTTTGTGCTTGATGGAGGCTGTCCGGTCCCGAGTTCAATTGTTCTGTGTTTGAATGTGAGCCACTGGCTATCCCATTCGCCCTAGAAAAATTCCAGTTGTATTTGGAACATAGGGAGTTCGATTTAGAGACCAATAATCAGGAGTTAAGTTGGGTACAGGTCAGACCCAGGAAGACCGGTAGAATCGTGAGGTGAGCGATACGGATTCCAGCTTTTCCTTGTAAGGTGCATCATATTAAAGAATCCAACAATCAGGTAGCCGATGCTCTCAGCCGCATGTTTGAGCAGGAAGGTACCACTGACGGAGATCGAGCCGTGTCCCCGATGTTCTTGCTTGCACCATTCTGTGAGAAATGCCCCAATTATTTGCCGATCTAAAAATTAGGCAGGACCAGGACCCATTGTGGGAACCGATTAGGAGGCAAGTGTTGTCAGAGAAGGAGGTGACAAGGTTTTCATTGAAGAATGGTATATTATGTAAGCAAGTGGGCCAACGCGGGGAATTCAGGATTTCCTTGTCTCTTAAGTAAGTGCCTTCCATCTTTCATTACTTCCACAATTTGTTCGTGGGTGGGCGTTTAGGCCTGTGCAAGACCTTGGCGAAAATTAGCAAGCCAGCCTGTCAGGCCCCAGCTTCGGCTGTGATTCCGGTGCATCTACAGAGTGGCAAGTAAAATATTTATCCTTCTTTGTGTTTTCCACGTAGTATATTAATTAAATATTGTGCGCGTTACTTTGTTTAACAGGGTTAATCTCGCGTTTTTGTATGTGTAAATTCGTTCAGTCTTTTAGTTGCTCACTGAACAGCCAGCTATGTAGCCCTTTAACGTATTAGCATCCATTGTTGAGGGACCGAGCGAGGTGGCGCAGTGGTTAGACACTGGACTCGCATTCGGGAGGACGACGGTTCAATCCCGCGTCCGGCCATCCTGATTTAGGTTTTCCGTGATTTCCCTAAATCGCTCCAGGCAAATGCCGGGATGGTTCCTTTCAAAGGGCACGGCCGACTTCCTTCCCCGTCCTTCCCTAATCCGATGAGACCGATGACCTCGCTGTCTGGTCTCCTTCCCCGGAACAACCAACCAATCCATTGTTGAGGCATCAGGAGGGTAGCAAGTCGCATATCTCGGATTGTCTGCTTTTACTGATTATTGGGAGCTCCAATGTTCGGCGCGCTATGGAGCCCCTTAGACAGATAAAGCATTCAGGTGTGGAAAGAAAGCCAATGTGCACTCGGTATATCTGCGGAGGGGCTCATCCGAGTTATCGGGGCGGCCTTGCTTGTGGCTATCGCGTGTGCAGAATGCAGTCGTCTGCAAGTTGTGGCCCACATCGGTACCAACGACGCCTGTCACATGGGTTCTGAGGCGATCCTCAGTACGTGCAGGCGGCTGGCAGAGGTGGTGAAGACCGCTGGCCTAGCGCGCAGGGTGCAAGCATAGCTTGCAAGTTGCAGCATCTTTCCTGGAGCTGATAAGGATCCTTTGGTTTGCCACCGAGTGGAGAGTCTCTGCTTCGTGGACTCTGTGACAGTCTTGGTTGCAGATTTCTAGACCTGCGTTATAGTGTGTGGATTTGTAGGACTATCCTTGATAAGTCAGGGATGCTCTACACAAGGAAGCAGCTTCTCTGGTCGTAGAGTACTTGTGGAGTCCACATGAGGATTTTTTTAGCTAGGTGGTAGTTTGAGGTGCTCTACTGAACACTCGCCAGTCGATACATAGCAAAGGAAGTCAAACGGCGTTCAGAATAAAAACACTTCGATTATCAGAATTTTATCACTAAACTGTCGAAGTATTCGTAATAAAGTTCCCGAATTGAAGACCCTCCACGAAAGTTCTCCCACTCAAATTATTCTTGCTGAGCTGGCTGAAACCTGAAGTGGAAAGGTCTGAGATATTTAGAAGTCGTGGGGGGGGGGGGGGGGGGCGTATATCGGAAAGACAGATTAGTGGCCTTAGGAGGGGGAATTTTCATTGCAGTAGACGAAAATATTGTCTCTATTGAGGTCGAAATGGAGTGTGACAGTGAAGTCATCTGGTCACGTATAACAGGTGTAGATGGAACTAAGTTAATTGTTGGATGTTCTAACCTGCCACCCGATTCCGCTGTGACAGTTCTAAGCCGGCAGATGTGGCCGAGCGGTTCCAGGCGCTACAGTCTGGAACCGTGAGACCGCTACGGTCGTAGGTTCGAATTCTGCCTCGGGCATGGATGTGTGTGATGTCCTTACGTTAGTTAGGTTTAAGTAGTTCTACGTTCTAGGGGACTGATGATCTCAGAAGTTAAGTCCCATAGTGCTCAGGGCCATTTGAACCATTTTGGCAGTTCTAGAGTCATTCAAAGGAAGTCTACGCTCAACAGCACGTAAATACCCAGATCATGCAATTCTAGTTGGAGGCGACCTTAACCTGCCGAGTATAGACTGGGGTGTCTATGGACTCATTGCAGGGGGTACAGACAGACAATCATGCGAAGTACTTTTGAACTGTTTTCATAAAATTGTCTTGAGCAGCAATGGAAATAGTGTAGCCAGAAGCAGACCGGACCTTATCGACAATGTCTGTATAGAAACTGGGATTTGTGATCGTGATTATGAAAGTATATAAATTAGTCAAGGAGGCTAGGATAGTGTTTCTGCTAGATAGAGAAGATGAGCAGTAATTAACATCTCCCTTAGACAGTAAAATGGCATCACTTAGTTCTAGTAAGATGGATACACAGGAATTATAGGCAAAGTTTAAGCAGATGGTAAATCGTGGTCTGAAGAGTAACATGTCTAGCAAGTGGATAAAGGATGAAAAATAAAACCACCAGGATTAATAATGAAATTCGGTGGATGCTGAGAAAGTAGAGGCTGTTGCACCGTAGGTTCAAAAGGGGACGCAGAAATGATGGCAAGCGAAGGTTAGTAGAGAGAGATTCTTGCGACTGTGAAAATATCTGTGCGCGAAGCATACAGCTACCAAAGCTACACCTTAGTAGAACATCTAGCAGAGAACCCGAGATAATTCTGGTTGGGTCTAAGCCTTCCATTCAGTCCCTTGCCGCCCAGTCTGGTGTGGCAGTAGAAGATAGCAAAACGAAAGCCGAAGTTTTAAATTTCACGTTCAAGGAATCGTACACACAGGAGAACGGTACAAGCATACCATCATTTGACCATCGGGCAGACTCCCGTGTGAGCGACATAGAAATAAGTATACCTGGCAAAGAAAAACAACTGAAAGATTTGGAAACAAATAAATCACTAGGCCCGGATGGAATCGCAGTTCGATTTTACAAAGAGTAGTCAACGGCATTGGCCCCTTACCTATCCTGCATTTCTTGTGAATCTCTCGACCGGCAGGAAGTCATAAGCGACTGGAAAAAACAGCAGGGGACTCCAGTATACAAGAAGGGTAAAAGAACGGACTCTCAAAATTACAGACCAGTATCCGTAACTTCTGTTTGCTGCGGAACCCTTGAACATGTTCTCAGTTCGAATATAATAAACTTTTTTGAGACTAAGAAACTTATGTCAGAATCAACATAGTTTTGGAAAGCATCGCTCGTGCGATCTTGCCCTTTTCTCATATGATATACTGAAAACTATGGAAGATGGCCAACAGGCAGACTCCGCTCTCAAAGCTCTGGCATCTCTGTCCCCACATGCGCCACTGCTGACGGCTCACCTCCAACTGCCCAACGCTACGCGCTGTTAACATCCAACTGCCCAGCACTACAATAGCGAATATTCCAACAATGAGTCCAACCAGCCACAGACTGCACACAGCACAGTCAGTGATTTTCATACGGAGCTTTATGTGGCGTTACCAACATAGAAACCTAAACAGCCTACTTACAGACTTAGACAAAATTTCCAGCTGGTACGATGAATGACAGCTAGCCCTAAATGTGGAATAATATAAGTTAACGCAGATGAGCATGAAGAACAAACCTGTAATGTTCGGATACATTATTGCTAGTACCCTGCTTGACATAGTCACGTCGTTTAAATATCTGGGCGTAATGTTGCAAAGCGATATGAGTTGGAAGTAGAAGGTGAAAACTGTGGTAGGGAAGGGAAATGATCGACTTCGGTTTATTGGGGCAATTTTAGGAAAGAATGGTTCACCAATTCTTTGGTACTGCTCGAGTGTCCCACTTCAGGTTGAAGGAAGACATCGAAGCAATTCAGAGGCGTGTCCCCTCAATTCTCCTCAATCTAACTTGTGGAATATTGGTGATCTTCTGCCCCCACCCATCATTGCTGATACCCTCAAAGAAAATTGGCAATAACATCGAATCGGTCTGTCGTCGACACGCAAAGCACTATAACGAGGGTAGACGTCCCTTTCAGGAAAAGTTAGGGGTAAGATCTTTGTTGAAAAATACGCTTGACGGGGGTAGGGTGAAATTATACTTGGGAACTTCATTCCAAACTTTATCGGTCCGTGTTCCATTGTTAGGGTTCTGGGGCCTGTTAACTTGCTGGTCAAGGTCTTAGCAAGACCCTCAGAGTCCACCTTAGTCAAGTACAGCCAATGTGTTGACCTCTACGCCTTTCTCGGGGATTGGGAGGAATAATGGGTTTAAGAGGGGAAGGTGTCTCTAATTTTGGCAGGGATGGCCCTCCGCTGGCGCCGCTAACTACTTGGGCTGTCGTTATCGATCCTGCTCGTCTTTGGTCGAGGTGTGTGTTGTTGGTTTCGGCGGGCCCTGACAGTTACCTGGAGGGTACAAGGCTGGCAAGCTGCTGTCCGGTACCGGCGTCGAGAGGCCGCGAGTGGTTAAATCGGTCGGAGGGAAGCCTTGCCGGCTCACGTAAGGACTGGTAGCGGCGAGTCGCGGGAAGAGCAGCGGATGTCGCGTGCAACATGGTCGGCAACTTCCCGGCTTACTCTCCAAGCTAAAATTTTATGGCGCCTCGGAGACCGCCTGTACAGACTGGAGGCAATAGCACCCTGGCCTGGAATCGTGGAAGACACGGGTCCTTCACACCTGAATGGAGTTAAGCAGTTCTTTTATTTTGTACTTGTCATCGTAATCCCACGTCTATGTTAATGTGGTGTTGGCCCTATTACATTAACGCGCTTCTGAGTGATTGCGCGTATGGTGACAGTGTAACTGATGGTAATAATGTCGTTCCAGGTGATATTTTGTGTAAGTGTACAAGTAGTCTCTGTTATAAATTGAGTTGATGAAACTGAAACTGTAACATAGTCTGTGTCGAAAGCAAGGCACCCTTTGTGGATGAGTTTGCCCTACTCATTGCATTAGCAGGCGCTGATGTTTCACCCTTTTAATTTTTAAGTAATTTTAAGGAGTGTGATGCTTGTAACTTGTACGTGTTGTCGCTTCCGCAATTAGTTAATATTGGCTACAGTCCATGCATTCTCGTCTGTAGCCTTATTTGAGCAGATTACTGTTTCCTTCTGATGTGTGTTGGCAGGGTAGTTCTGACAGCGGATGACGCATTCCTGTTTCGTTGGCCCCAGAGCAGAGACGTGTTTCCTTTTTGCTTCGGTGAAACTGCCGTCGTCACGCGACGTCTAGGATGGCCCGCAGTCTGGTGCCTCTGCCAGTCGCTTCGTGCTGAATCAACTGAACCTGATCGATTGGTTCTTGCCATTGCGGAATTTCGCCAGCTAATTGGGAACACTTGAGCTATCAAATTTTGAAACGTGTTCTGCAAACTCGAAGTTTCACGTCACTATACTTGCTTTTTAACTGCTTCTGGAGGGTTTAAGGCCTTTTACTTATGAATATGAACTGTTTAGTTTCTCCTTTTTATCCAGTCATCGCCTAACTCCAAAAAATGGTTCAAATGGTTCTGAGCACTATGGGACTTAACATCTGTGGTCATCAGTCCCCTAGAACTTAGAACTACTTAAACATAACGAACCTAAGGACATCACACAAGTCCATGCCCGAGGCAGGATTCGAACCTGCGACCGTAGCAGTCACGCGGTTCCGGACAGAGCGCCTAGAACCGCTAGACCACTGCGGCCGGCATCCTAACTCCACTCACTGTAAAACTTGCTTGCGATTTTCCTGTTGGCTGTGATAGCCGCCTGCTGCATTTTCCAGCTTATCTTGTATTTTGGGGATTGTATATTTACTTAAGGATCATTGTCGATGTTTCTGCTGTGGTGAACCAGCTGGCAGTCACATATAAATTGCTTGTCTTCCCAGCTTCTCTTGTACTTTAGAGGATCGTATACTTATTCAAGAGTCATTGGCGATGTTTCTGCCGCTGTATACCAGCTGGGAGTCACATTTTAAATTGTATTCCTTCCCAGCTTTGCTTATATTTTGGGGGATTGTGTATTTTACTGCTTATGGAATTTTATTAAGGCTTATAGATCGTTAAGGCCAGTGGTAAAACACCGGTTACCGTTAGATCACCGAAAATAAAGCGCTGTCTGGCTGGGCTGGTTCTTGGACAGGTGACCAGCCGGTCTGCCGAGCGCTGTTGGCATGCAGGGTGCACTCAGCCCTTGTGAGGCAAACTGAGGAGCTGCTTGATTGAGCGACTGCGGCCTCGTAAACTGACATACGGCCGGGAGAGCAGTGTGCTAACCACTTGCCCCTTCATATCTTGTGGCTCCTGTTACCTGTGGATGACACGACGGCCGGTCTATTGGACCCTCATGGCTTGTTGGGGCGGAGTTTTGTTTGTTTTTATAGATTGTTAAGGGCTTTGCAACAGCCGGAACCAGTGGCGTCACTTGTTGTCCTTTCTTTATTTTGAATGGACGTTGTCAGTTTCTTTAACATGTTATCCATGCTTGGGAATTATTATTGCAATTAATGGCAGTCGTCTGTAATTCATTTTACTGATAAAACTCAGTTTGTTTAACCCACTTGCAGCCACACATAGTTGGTTCAAAAATGTGTGTGAAATCTTAGGGAAATTAACTGCTAAGGTTATCAGTCCATAAGCTTACACACCTCTTAACCTAAATTATCCTAAGGACGAACGCACACACCCATGCCGGAGGGAGGACTCGAACCTCCGCCGGGACCAGCCGCACAGTCCATGACTGCAGCGCCGTAGACCGCTCGGCTAATCCCGCGCGGCCACCTAATTGGTGTGACTTCTTACTTGTTTTTGACGATTGTATATTCTTCGTTTCAAGCCCTGTCCTTAATGCTATAAATTGTTAAAGCTTGTTATTAATAAACCTATCTTGTTCAAGTTCTTTAAATTATTGTGATCGTTGTTATTATTTTAACAGGTTTTTAAATTGTAATTACAATAATTGTGCTTAAGTAATAAAGTGTATTGCACGAAACGACAAATGACGAAATATGTGGGTCCACCTTACATGTGTTTCTCCTTAAAATTATCCCAACCCTTATTGTGAGAATTCGATGGTGTATTAATTTATATGTGTGGCTGATTTCTGTTGGCAACGGCCTTGCCGCAGTGGCTACACCGGTTCCCGTGAGATCATCGAAGTTAAGTGCTGTCGGGCGTGGTCGGCACTTGGATGGGTGGCCATCCGGGCCGCCATGCGCTGTTGCCATTTTTCGGGGTGCACTCAGCCTCGTGATGCCAATTGAGGAGCTACTCGACCGAATAGTAGCGGCTTCGGTCAAGAATACCATCATAACGACCGGGAGAGCGGTGTGCTGACCCCAGGCCCCTCCTATCCGCATCCTCCCCTGCGGTCGGATGGTCCCGGTAGGCCACTCGTGGCTTGAAGACGGAGTGGGCTGATTTCTGTTGGCAGCCACAGGGCACACATAATGTAAAAAGTGTAGTACATAATAACCTAATCTGAACAAGAACAAAATCTGATTTCAGCATATTCCTAAGCTTGTAGCCTTCACGCAAAATGTAAAAAGACTATATTTTAATGTTAATCGAAATAGAGCCAAATGTTGTTGACCTCCCTCAAAACATCGTTAAATTGAAATAAAAGCGACTGTACCTTCGCTACAAAATATTGAAAAATAATGGCCCAATGTAAACTCGACACAAAAATTGAGAAATGAACATTAATCATTAAACCCACAATAATAGGGCAGCATCGCTGACCTTAGGCCCTGTGCAATAATTAATCTGATAAATTGATTCTGGGAGGAAAAGCATAGGAAATATTGTTTCAATTGGAATGATTCTTTTCTTAAAAACGATTGCTTTGAAAACAAAATTATTATTGGGGCAATTCTTGAACAACTTAATTACAATTAACATATGTTACATTATCAGATGTGCGCAATGCTGCTTCATTACCTTATTTAACAATATACCTCGTCCCGAACCTTGACCAGAGACCCATGTCGACGCCCGCCGACTCCTCACACACTACTTCGACTGAGTACAACTCGCAACTGTTCCTCGCGACTCCCTACACGCAACTGAACTCTCGCGCGGTCAAGCGCAGACTAGTAACGATAAATAACTCTCTGGTCAGAGATTCTGTCATGACTCGCCATCGCTTGTAATGAAAACATACACATTTCATAACCCTCCACTGGGGAGGCAAAAATTTGGCAGCGATGGTGAGTCATTTGGACTTGCCATGAGCAACAAATTTTTTCTTGACTAATTAACTTTACAATTACAGAATATACAGATGTAGAACAAGAAGTAAATGTGGTGCACATGCACCGAGTACAAAACATATTAGACAATAATAAAATGTGAGTACAAAACATATTAACAAATGACATAAGTGCACATGCACTGAAAAATTCTTCAACGTTTTCACAACAAATAAACATAATGAGTACAAATCTCATTGACAAATGACATAAGTGCACATGTACTGTAGTTCAGAACATATCAGCAAATCAAAATGCACATACAATGAGTAGAAATCATGTTAGAAAAATGACAAAAGTGCACACGCGCTGATAAACTCTTTAGCATTTTCACAACAAATAAACGTAATGGCAAAAATCATGTTGACAAGTGACATAAGTGCACATGCACTGTAGTTCAGAATATATCAGCAAATCACAAAATGTATATACAATAAGTAGAAATCATGTTAGAAAAATGATAAAAGTGCGCTCGCACTGTAGTTCAGAATATATCGAAAACAATGTATAGGCCATGAATATAAATCATGTTAGCAAAATTGATTTTCACTATGTTACAAGAATTAGGATAGGAAAGGGAAGGATTGCATCATGGTTTTAGCACTTTAGGTTGCACGCAGCTGCACTGAAAGTCCATATCTTTCCACAGAAGTACAACACCAAGTGAGACAATCTGAAGTTCTTTTCCCAGAAATGTTTATCAGCGTAGCCAAGACACTGAAATGTCGTAGCAATATTCTATGTTATCATTTTGGCAGTACATCAGGTACACCAAACAGTGGGACCATAATAACATCCCCATCGCTCACGGCGGTGGACAGCATGTCGTGTCAACACCACGCTCTTACAAGGCACACCAACGTAGAATTAGTGCAAAAACCAAATATAGTGCTCCATGATCAAGAGGATATACAGGACAAATGGATATTTCAGTAATTCAGGGTAGTTAGGTCAGAAGGTGAATGACATTAAGTCACATACTAGTCTTCATTAGGAATTACATTAGTAGTTTGCGGCAGTCATAGCCCAGTTATTGAACATTTCTGTACCATGTATGTAGTATTACAGAAAAATGTTCATAAATTGTTTTACAGAGAACATTGGCATTCATTGCCTAATTACAAATCATCAGAAGTCATTACTTAAAACAGGAGGTAGTCAATAACATAGTATTACAGAATAATGTTGATAATTAATCATTGGTCATCCCAATACAGTAATCAGTAGCATTCATTTCCCAGTTACAAAGCATTATTAATTAATGATTGGTCATCTCAATACAGTAATCAGTAGCATTAGCATTCATTTCTCAGTTACAAAGCATTATTAATTAATCATTGGTCATCCCAATACAGTAATCAGTAGCATTCATTTCCCAGTTACAAACCATTATTAATTAATCATTGGTCATCCCAATACAGTAATCAATAGCATTAGCATTCATTTCTCAGTTACAAAGCATTATTCATTAAACATTCATTTCCCAGTTACAAACCATTATTAATTAATCATTGGTGATCCCAATACAGTAATCAGTAGCATTCATTACCCAGTTACAAAGCATTATTAATTAATCATTGGTCATCTGAATACAGTAATCAGTAGCATTCATTATTCAGTTACAAAGCATTATTAATTAATCATTGGTCATCTCAATACAGTAATCAGTAGCATTAGCATTCATTTGTGAGTTACAAAGCATTATTAATTAATCATTGGTCATCTCAATACAGTAATCAGTAGCATTCATTTCCCAGTTACAAAGCATTATTAATTAACCAGTAGCATTCATTTCCCAGTTACAAAGCATTACTAATTAATCATTGGTCATCTCAATACAGTAATTAGTAGCATTCATTTCCCAGTTACAAAGCATTATTAATTAATCATTGGTCATCTCAATACAGTAATCAGTAGCATTCATTTAAGCATTCATTATTCAAGTGACATACTATTCAGAGCTAATCAGAATTACTCAGAACTCTCTTAAACTGGTATCATTATTTGGGACTGGTAATACATTTTTTTGTTAGCAATGCATTGCTTTGGGTAATTATAGGGGAAAGCAAGAAGAGAAAAAAAAATTGCTTCTGGGTTGTTCCTGTAAATGAAAATGTGTAACGTCATTCGTCATGAGTCAGCTGTAGCAAGGTTATGAAACAAGTAGAGTATGTGTAATCACATTCATAAATGACATAGATTTAATGAACAACTGCTTATAGCACATTAATTTCATAAATAATTTCTCCTGCAAAAATATATAAAAAATGGATTATTAAGCTGAAAGAAGAAACGCATTTTATGCTGAAAAGTAGTGAACTTCGAATTAACAGGCAGTAAAATGTGTATAAAAATGTGTTCCATAGCTGTCCTTTCTAAAACCTTCAGTCATTATAGTATGCAATATAACACCTGCTGTCAAAGCGAACTGCAACAAATACTTAAATAACTACATAGCTTGAATACATAACTTCTACATTATCCTCATCTGTAAAGAAAAAAACTTCATTATCCATCACTTCATTATCTATATTATCATAACTTCATTATTATCATCACCTGTAATGACAAACTTCATTATCCATAGTAACATATTCTTCATCATTATTCATCAGCATTCATTATCATCTGCAAAAAAAAAATCACTTCATTACTCATTACATAACTATTCCTTATCTCTAGCATATTCTCCATCACTAAAACTAAGATGTGTAGTTCTGTCTGACAGCCAAGCATCAATCGCCTTGTATTCTGAAAGAAAAAATTAGTTAAGACTGCTATTCTACGATGTGTATAGTATATTCTTGTTAATGATTGTTAATCCTGATCCATTTACTCTTCCTCACGAGGTTTGCATCTTCTTTCGATCATTCCGAAGGTGAAATTCCTATTTCTGATTAATTTATTTCTTTCACGCATCATTTCTTTCTGAAATTGATGAACAGAGATTAATGTCTTGCATTTAAATCATATACTCATTAAATAATGACTGGTTTATGGTAACATAATTAAGCATACAGCATAACATGACAGAAAACGTAATATGTGAAAAACTTATATAGTGTTCAGAGGCAAAAATGTGCTCAGTGTATCACAATGTAACAGTAAAGTAGTCACGATGTTGAGATATCATAAGGCAAAATGTCAAAGTCAACTGGTGTTTGCTATATCTTAACTATTTCATAGTGCAAACAAACAAAACATGAAACAATCGTATATACCTAAGAAAGACAAAAAATGTGATGTTCGTTGTGTTCAGCTTGTATGTTGTGTAGTTAATAGAGGCGAGAATTAAAGACTTTAATGGAGAGAAAATTTGATAAAATTAATATATCACTAGATATAATTGCATAATTATTCGTAACATACGTAATTTTTATCTGGAAAATGTGCACTGTCTAATGTGTAACGACAAGAAAAGCCACCTGCTAACCTTGCCTTGCCGGGCACTTGCCAAGAAAAAATACGACAGTCATCAGTAAGTAGTCACATAAATATAATTGCATAAGTGGTCATAAAATGTGTATATTCATCTGGAAAAATATGCACGGTCTGATGTGTAACGACAAGAAGAGCGACCTGCTAACCTTACCTTGCCGGGCACTTGCCAAGAAAAAATACGATAATCATCAATATGTAGTCATGTGAATATAATTGCATAAGTGATCATAAAAGTAGCAAAATGGCATTATAGCATGTTAAATCATAAAGTGTCTTCATTCAATAAAAGGTTTGATGTTTGACCAATGGTGGTTGCCTTTGGAATTTCTGGTTCTCGAAGTTTCGACGTGTACAACATTGGGGTGAGGAATCCGATATGGACCTGCGTATAGAAGTTCAAATTTACTGCACCTACCTTTTCCTTTGTTGGATAAATAGTGTGTACGTACTAATATTTTCTATCCAATGTGAAAGTCACGGCGTGTACAAACCTGTTTTTGCTGTCTTCTCCGGCGCTCTGCGGCACGTTTGATGTTGTTCAGCGCAATGTCAATTATTTCATGGTGTCGTAGTCGACGAGATGTAGGAAAGTTTACTAATTCTTTAATTTTGTTAGGTGGTTCAGCATTTTTCAGTATAACAAACGGAGATAGCATAGTAGATTCATTTGGTATGGAATTAATTACATCCTGGAATGAGTGTATGTGTGTGTCCCAATCAATATGTTTTTTATGGCAGTATATTCTACACAGTTTACCAATTTCTGTCATTAATCGTTCACAAGGGTTCGAAGAAGCATGGTACTTTGATATATAGATCGGAGAAATGTTTCTAGCTCGTAACATGCGTGTCCATATAGCAGAACGAAACTGTGGTCCATTGTCGGAAATTACTTTCAACACATGCCCTGCATGAAATAGAAAATGTTTTACAAATGCTTCCGAAACAGTTTTAGCAGTAGCTTTGCGTAACGGAGTGAAAGTAACAAATTTTGAAGTGAGTTCAACAGCGACAAAGATGTAGCAAAAACCTCTATTAGTTCTGGGAATTGGACCAAAAATGTCTACAGCGGCCATATGTCTCAATTTAACAGGTACAATGGGATATAATGGAGGAATATGTGAAGTTGTGTCTGACTTAGCTTTCTGGCAGATTTTACATGACGCTAAAACTCGTCGTATACGTTTTTCCATGTTGGAAAAATAACAGTTCTGTCTCAGTATAAGAAAAAATTTTCTAGCTCCGTAATGTGCGTAACTTAAATGAGTATACCATATTAATTTGTTAACAAGCTCATCAGGAATGCATAATAACCAATTGTTGCTGTCAGGATGAGAGCGGCGAAACAGAATGTCATTGCGTACAGTGTAATGGTTTCTAATGGTAACATTATTCCTATCTTGCCAGAGGTGTTTAATCTCTTTCCACACGTTGTCTTTATTTTGCTCTTTTGCTATGTCCTGTAATGACGACGAAATAAAATTTTCAAATGCAACTTGTTAAATGTACATAACGCTGAAATTTGCTTTGCAGAAGTTGGTTGCGATGTCTTGCTGATTGTTGCTGAGAGAACGAGATAGTGCGTCTGCTATGACATTTTGTGTGCCGGGAATGTGAACTATTGTAAAATTAAATTCTTGTAAATAAAGCTTCCATCTACTTAATCTGTCGTGTGTGAATTTAGCCGAAAGTAAAAATTGTATCGCTCTGTGGTCTGTGTAAACGGTAGTATGTCTGCCATAAAGAAAGTGCCGAAATCTCGTAAAAGCCCAAACAACACATAACGTTTCAAGTTCTGTAACGGAATAATTTCGTTCAGCAGGTGACAAAATGCGACTTGCAAATGCGATGTTTTTAATTACTGTTGAGCCATCTTCTTCAATTTCCTGAAAAATATGTACGCCTATAGCGGTGTTGGAACTGTCGGTGGCAATGGAAAAATTTCTGGTAAGATCTGGGTGCGATAAAAGTGGTGCATTCAACAAAGCATGTTTCAGGTTCATAAATTCAGAATGTGCTTGCTTATCCCAGGAGCAAATAGTGTTTTTACCTGTCAATTGGCATAATCTAGGTGTGTCTAAAGCAGAGTGATGAATAAATTTACGAAAAAAGTTAATTAAACCCAAAAAGCTGCGTAATTGTTTTTTCGTCGTAGGAACAGTAATGTCACGTAAAGCTTGAAGTTTTTCCGGATCAGGCGCAATGCCTTCTGCTGAAATTACATGTCCAAGAAATTTTATAGAAGTTTTGCCAAAATGCGATTTACTGAGGTTAACTGTGAGTCCTTGTGCATGAAAAGTTTGCAACAGTCGTTCTAAAATCACATTGTGTTCAGACCAGTTAGCTTCAGCAATAAGAATATCGTCTACGTACGTCATGATTCTGTCTTTAAGTTCTGTCGGAAGTATTGTGTTCAAACCGCGAATAAAAGCTGCAGAATACATAGTTAAACCGAAGGTAATTTGCAAAATTGATAACAGTCGCTAAAACAGAGAAACGCTGTGTACTTTCTGCAGTTCGGATGGAGCTGAATTTGCCAAAATCCCGATTTCAAATCTAGTGTGGAATAAATAGCCGTACCATGAAATTTCTGTAATAGTTCTTCTAGTGTCTGTGGTCGATCTGTTTCATTAATAATAATGTCATTAACGTGACGCGAATCAAGTACAGGGCGAAGTGAGCCATCCTTTTTCTTGACAATATGTAGCGGTTTTAAGTACGGACTAACTGCCGGTTCAATAATTCCTTGGTCAAGCATAGCTTGCAATTCTTTCTTGACCTGTTCTCTATGGATATATGGAATGGGATAATGCTTGGCTTTAAATGTGTCTTGCTGTTTGACTAGAAATTCATACATAAAACCGGACATAGTACCAGGAATGTTGTCAAAAACTGGAGCTTACTGTAAAAGAATTTTGTGTAGTTGCGTGCGTTCGTCGTCTGTATTTGCACTGCTCTGTTTAACCTTATCAGAAATCATCTGCATTACATCATAGCCAGCTTCGTCTCGAGTATTATAGTTATGTACGTACATATCTGTGAACAATGTGGAATTACAGTCTATGCTACGTGATACGGAAATGACCTCTGTGCGATTAATTGTTTGTTCTTCCGCAGATACTGAGTGCTGAAATTCTAAAGCCAATTGTACATTTTCATCCTTTAGCATTAAATAGGAATTTTGAAAATCAATAACTGCGTCGTGTTGTACCAGAAAATTAGTACCTAAAATAACGTCGGATGTCAGTAAAGGAACAATCCAAAAATTTGAGTGAAATGTGTGACCTGCAATACAAAATGATAAATGCGTCTGTAATTTAACATCTACTCCTTTACTCGATACTGCTCCTTTCACTTTCGTTTTGCCTAATGGTAATGTAGGATAGGTATTATTTTTGTTACACTCGTTGAAAGTTTCTTCATTTATTACTGACATAGGTGATCCGGAATCGATTACTGCTGAAAATTTCGATGAACCAATTTTAATTTCGATGACAGGGTGTGAAATAGTTTTTTGAACAACTGGTCTTTCCTGTAAAAGAGTGTCTCTGATGTCGTCAAAAGTAATAACATTTTCGTGAACAACATTCTGTGTGTCTAAAGTAGTGCTTGTGTTACTGGAAGATGCGATCTGTACAGTATCTAGTCAAATTCTATCTGACGTGTTATTATTGTCAGGACGATTCTGTGGCATTTCGACTATTTGAACTGTTCTATTATTTCTTCCAGACGTATTACGCTCTGGATGATACCTACTGTCTGGTTCATTCATCAGAATATGTTGTTGCTGATCATTTTGCTGTTGGTAGGACCGACTGTTATTAAACGTACGCTGAAAATTGTCCTCATTATTTTTACGTCTGTCGTAATAGTCATTCCTATACGGTGCATTGCGATAGGAATTGAAATACTGTGTTTTCTGTATGTAGTTGTTCCTTTGCTGCCGTGCGTTACTATTTGTAGAACCAGGGACTATATGTCCACGCGGCGAAACATTAAAGTTAGGTTGACCTTGTGCATTACATTGTTGGTTAGGTATGCTAACCGGCTGGTTTTGTTGCTGTTGTTGTGAAAAACCTCTATTGTTACTAAAATGTGGTTCCTGTTCCTGCTGATAATTTTGACGATATTGATAATTACAATTTTGTCTGTTATTAAAGTTCTGGTGGTTGTCATTCCTGGAGCGTCTAATACCTTTACTATTGAAATTACGTGGCAGATCGTAATTACTGTAAGTTTGCTGGCCTTGGTTATTATATGAAAAATTTTTGTTTATAAAGGAATAATCCGATTACTGTACTTCCAGAAGCTGTAACAGATCTCTGAATGCCGAAATGTTTTCCTTTTGCTGACCCGTTAGAAGTGACACTCTTAATGATCGTGGCAATTTAGAGATACATAATTGAATAAGTGCAGATTCACTATAAGGTTCACTTAAATACTGATTTTGTTGGACCATGTGCTCAAAAAATTGCGTGACAGTGGAAAAATTTAAGTTCTCATAATTTGGTAAACTAATTAATTGATCCTTAATTCCGCGCTGTGTCGTCTTCGACCAATACGCTGACAGAAAAGCATTCTGAAACTCTTCTACTGAATAGCATTGTCTCGCGATCGGTCTCATACGAGTTGCCGGTTCGCCTTCCAAAAAACTGCAAACAAATTCAAGTTTGTGTGTTATGGGCCAAGTCGGTGGAAAAGCAAAACTAAATTGTTGTATCCAATCCAGTGGGTGAATCTGTGTTCTGTCATTTTTAAATACTTTAAATTTTCTCACTGATAGAAAATGTTTGTAATCAAAATTATCGTCTCTGTATGACGGAACGGGTTCAGGATTGTATGGGAATCTGTTTGACTGTGACTGTTCTGAATCTAACTCACGTACTCTCTGTAGATTACCTAAATTATACGCGCTCCGTGAGTCTGACAAATGTTCGCAAAGTGGCGTCTGCTGTGATGTGTTATTAACTGAAATATTTTTTATCTCTGTTACCTCTTGCTGTAAACTTGACAATTTTCTACGCAATGTGTTATTAGACGAATCGATCTCATTGATTGTCTGCTGTAAATTTTGGAATTCAGGTGTTTGGTTAAACAAAATCGGTGCAGTATCGTCTGATTTGCTGTCATTATTACTTTCTATAACGTCAATACGACTGGCCAAATCATCATATTTTTCAGTCAGTAATTTTACCTGATCATCGGTTTTAGTGTCAGAGGCATTAATCTGTTTTTGCATTTTACGTGTGGTTTCGTTCAGTTTTTTAACGTCAGCTTTGATGTCATCGGAATCCTGTGTTAGTTCTAATTGTTCGAGTCTGTCTGTCACTGTCTAAAAGTCTGTTGTGTATGAGTCTGTTTTCGATTTAAGATCGGAAATTTCGTCAACTGTTTGATGGTATTAATATCGTCGGACACCGTATCAATATTGTTGTCTACGTATGTTTTAGCTTTCGCGAACAATTTACGTTTGTCTTCCTGTCTCTGTGCAGTGATTGTTTCCATGACTTGACGTTTTACTTTATTTTGATCCTGTATAAATTTGCGGAAACGCGTATCACTGTTTTGTATGTGATGATTAAAGCGCTCGTCAATTTGAGTGTTCTGCTGTTCGAATTTCGCGTCTATCTTTGCGTCCATTGTGCGCGAAAGTTCTGCTGTCATTAGTTTAAACTCGTCGCGTAACTGTGTAGCCTTTTCAGAGCATTGTTTACCGACTGTACTAATTTCGTCTCTGAGTGATTCTGTTGCAGCTGTTTGCATGTCCCTTAATTCTTGCGCAACAGATCTAATTTCTTCGCTGCTTTTCCTAGCACAAGCCTCAATTTCCTCGCGTAACTGTTCTTTAGTATCATGACATTGTGCGGTAACGGCTCTAATCTGTTCACTAAGCTGTCCGGAATTGTTGTCTAATTTTTCATTTAACTGTCTGTTCTGTTCACTAAGTTGTTTGAAATCTTCACTAAATTGTTGTTTGAGATCTTCTTTAAATTGTTTGTTATCTTCACTCTGTTGTTTAAGATTGTTCTCGTTAAGTTGTATCATTACTGCTATGATTCGATCCATGTCAAAATTCACTACTGTATTCTTTGTGCTGTTTAATGGCGTACCTGCAATTGTCACGTTTTCTGTAACCATTTGGTTATTTTGTGATTCTTGAAAATGTGTGCTAATCAGATGTGCATTGTTAGTCACTGCATCGGAATTAAATAAATCTGCCGTACTCTGATTACACTGTTCATTTTCATTAGACAAATTTGTCTGTTCATTACTTAAATTTTGCAAACCGGTTGCGTTAAGCTGGGCAGCGCTCATTGCAACTGAACGCCCCGCGTCTTTAATTGTCGTCAAATTAACAGAGGACACAATTGAATTCGTCTGTTCATCACTAAGATCAAAATCATTATTAGTGGTCGGTACGTACTGATTGTCACTAAATGGAGGATTGTCATCATTACATTGCGTGTCACAATTACTATCGGTCAAGTTGTTTAATTCGGTTATTTCACTCATTACACCTCGCGATGTACTATTAATAGTTTTTCGCGGCATTTTAACACAAATCACAATTATTCACAAATGAAACAAAGACAATGCAAAATTCAACAAATACAAGTACAACAAAGAGCAACGAATTGCCGATGATCTGAGGAAAGAAAGTCACAAAATTAGTAAAAACGTTGCGCCAAATGCTAATTATATTTTAGTAAATAAGAGCAGATATCTGACTATTTTTCAGAAGATTCTCAACGAAATACGATCCTGGTCCGGATGTCGCCAAGTGTAACCTCCCCGCAAAATGTAAAAAGATTATATTTTAATGTTAATCGAAATAGAGCCAAATGCTGTTGAGCTCCCTCAAAACATCGTTAAATTTAAATAAAAGCGACTGTACCTTCGCTACAAAATATTGAAAAATAATGGCCCAATGTAAACTCGACACAAAAATTGAGAAATGAACATTAATCATTAAACCCACAATAATAGGGCAGCATCGCTGACCTTAGGCCCTGTGCAATAATTAATCTGATAAATTGATTCTGGGAGGAAAAGCATAGGAAATATTGTTTCAATTGGAATGATTCTTTTCTTAAAAACGATTGCTTTGAAAACAAAATTATTATTGGAGCAATTCTTGAACAACTTAATTACAATTAACATATGTTACATTATCAGATGTGCGCAATGCTGCTTCATTACCTTATTTAACAATATACCTCGTCCCGAACCTTGACCAGAGACCCATGTCGACGCCCGCCGACTTCTCACACACTACTTCGACTGAGTACAACTCGCAACTGTTCCTCGCGACTCCCTACACGCAACTGAACTCTCGCGCGGTCAAGCGCAGACTAGTAACGATAAATAACTCTCTGGTCAGAGATTCTGTCATGACTCGCCATCGCTTGTAATGAAAACATACGCATTTCAAGCTGCATAAATTATTATACTTCTGAAACAATAAAAAGAATAAAAACAGCCATAACTGTGGTCAAATATGTTTGCGGACTAAACAAAACAAAAGCTATGATCTCACTAGAAGGCAGATCCTCTTTAATTCATTATTATTCCTGATTAAACAGAGGGTCTACTGAGAATTCGCGAACTGTAGTCTTACGGAACCAGTTGCGGTAGGCTACTTCGACCAGTAACCTGCAGGAAGACGCTTAAAAGGACGGCAAGGCCAAAGGGAAGCACCTGCAGCTGCAGACAGAGCAGCCGCCTTTGTGACAGACACCGCCAGACGCCAGCGCCGCCTTCCTCGAAGGCCGACTGTAGTGGGGCGGCTGCGGGCCGCGCTGTGTGTGCCGGCCAGTCTGCCGCAGCGGGACAGGAATGTCATATCGGGTAATTGTGCACGCGGCCAGCGGCGGCCGAGATTAGCATTCCGGGCATTCTTCCGGCGCGGCGGCCGCGCGAGGTCTTTGAAGGCGCCCGCAGCCGGCCCCGCGCTGCACCGCCGCAAGACGCACAGTACGAGTCGCGGAGCGCCGCGGTGCTCCCAGCCTGCGCAGATATGTAAATTAAGGTCGCCGCTCGCCGCTGCTTCTGGAGCCTCTCCAAGCGAATTTTCTCCCTCAGATTCTGGCGGCAAACGACTGCAGTCTGAACTGAGCACCTGTTTTTAAAAGATTTCCTCCTCTCTGTTCCAGTCTCTCTCTCTCTCTTCAGTTACTCGATTCCTTAGCTTTCCAGTACCTTTCTCCTTATTTTCCTCCTGCAATATTTTCTTGAATCATTTTCACCTTTCCCACTGCCGAATGCCTTACCTTACTTTCACGGTTGTCTCGGCAGGGCAACATTTTCCACAGCTCTTTTGTTATATACTCTAAAATGTTACAGTCTGGAAAAATTCTCAACTTGCTGTTAACTACATATATTTTAACTTTATTTAGCCATATTCATACCCGAATGAATAAATGCTCCTATCGTGGCACAAAAAAAAAAAAAAAAAAAAAACAGACAAAATATCATGGGCAGAATCAGGGATATGAAAGAAGGGAACTTGCTTTCGTACTTATCTGTCATTTTGAAAGACGTTGAAATCAAAACATTTTGATATATTCGCGTTTTTTGCTTGTTATTATTACTACCCAAGACATTTAATATAACGCCGTGTGTCGAGTAAGCTAACATGGTTCATGATGTCATAACGGAACATATGCCATCAAGTCATCCAGCATGACATTTGTCATGCTGCGCTGTATAACACAACGTGTCATTAAATTTTAGTATGCATACGTCCCCACTCTGTTTTGCTTCCTATTATAGATGCACCCCCACTGTCGAACATTTCCTGCTGAAGATGCATCCCGCTCTCCAGCGGAATATAAATATGTTCTCACACCATACATGTAACCGGGTTTGGATATAAAAGAGCTCACTGCGGTCTGCAAGTAGGATTAACTCGTTAAAAAAGTGAGGATAAGTGGAAATGTTTTGATTTAAATGTCTCTGAAGCTGCCAGAGAAAAGCTAGTTCCCTTCTTTTTCATCCCTATCTCTGCCCAGGAAATATTTGGTATTTTTGTGCAACGATAGGAGCATTTTTCATTCTGGTTTCCAACTTCTGCTCTACCATAACTTTGATATTAAAGCGCCACAGTTCGGTAAATCAGGTAGATTTCAGTTGAGGCAGGCAACGACTGGTCCTGTATACGTTTTCCTATTGTCTTTCGAGCCACGTTGCTTATATCGTACATTCCTAAACAACAGGACGACGGTTAATTACATGTATTTGTCTACTTACTTGTCTACTCTCTTTCAAAATCTGAACGGATTCACACAAGTTTGAAGCATAGATGTGACATGCGTGAAAAGAATTCATTAAAATGTGTTTTTTCCACGTAAAATCCGAATGAAGCTAGATTTTTTAATGCGAGATTCCAATTTTCTCGTAGTAATGAATTTTTTTATTTGTCTTATTCACTTTAGACAGATTCTGCGCGTTCAGTTTAAGAACGAATTTTACATGCTGCATTTAGCTCGAGTTTAAATCATCCTATATCAACAACGGATAGAGATAACTGGTGAAACAATTTTTGACCTAATCGCTTTATCTACCTTCGTGCAAAGTTTGAACGGATTTGTGCAAGTTTAAATTATGGAATGATGCCCTTGCCGGCCGGAGTGGCCGTGCGGTTCCAGGCGCTACAGTCTGGAACCAGCAGGTTCGAATCCTGCCTCGGGCATTGATGTGTGTGATGTCCTTAGGTTAGTTAGGTTTAATTAGTTCTAAGTTCTAGGCGACTGATGAGCTCAGAAGTTAAGTCGCACAGTGCTCAGAGCCTTTTGACCATTTGAATGATGCCCTTCAAAAACATCGCAGAAAAACGTTAAACCACTGTTTCTCCACAACGGATAAAGATTATTGAATAAAAATAACTATTTTCACTTCATACATTTATTTCCCTTCATGTAATGTTTGAACCGACTGCTGCAAATTTAAAGTGTAGAAGTGACGCGGTTCAAATATTTCCCAGAACAACGTGTTTTTGCGGCAATATGCAAACGGAGCAAGGTTCCTTCAAACGGTTAAAACTGTCTTAGATCAAGGTCCGACACACCAGTGGACCAGATTTGAAATATCAGTCTCGCTCTGGACCAGAGTTATTTGAGGCTGACTGGTTTTGCAAGTAAAATGCGAACGAGAGTCCTATTTTTGCACATTTGCATTTACTTCAGTCCTATTAATATCTGTTTCAAAAGAAATTAATCAAATCACTATTTGACTGGGCGCCATCTACGGTTTCTAGTTTTCATGATCAGTATACTGCAGCATAGCTACAGTAAGACAGATGTTCGAATGGCTATACAAATAGCCTGTGGTCCGAGCTAAACGTATCCCCCGCAACGGCGATTCTGCGTGCGACCTTTTCAGTCATATTTTTTACAGCGCTTTTGCCCTGTAACGATTAAATGACTTTGCGTTCTCAGGTTCATAACCGTAATGTATTGCTGCTCGTGAGTTGCTGTTGTGTCATAATTTTGTAATTTCTTATTCTTATTTTGAATACTTATTTCTTCAACCTTTCCTAGAGGATATCAATAAAGCAAGCTCCCATTTCTTTAATACAAAAGAAAGATATAGTTATTAATCATTAGATTACGTCATGTTTCGTAATTTGGCGAACAGACATCTTTGAAAAAAAAAAAAGAGCTCGCAAAATATTCCAAGATACTTCTGTAGTTTCATTGAATCTTATTTGTTACACATGTCGGTTAGTTTCCTCGTAATATTCCATTGTAGGCTACTAAAAATATTTTACTAAGCTTTTAAGAAATATACAGTAAAATTATTCTTTATGGTTTGTATCCACTATCCAAGCCAGGACATAGTTACTTTGACAGGGCTTTTAATATCCTTTAGAAACTGAGATGTATTAGGTGATTAGTTTCCTGCTTGTACATTGCTATGATTTACGTTCGTGTGTCAAGTGCCGTAAATAAAATATATTTCCAGCAGAGGCACATCGTCGCAACTCACGCATACTAAAATGTAATGTCATTTTACACTAGTGCCTTTTATATTTATTTCATTCACATTACAAGACACTGCCATTATTATCAGTGTGTAGTGGTAGGCAATGCAAATATCTTTCTGTGTCAGTCAAAGATTAATATTGCAGCCGATTACAGTATCACGATTCGCTGCACATGTACTGTATCCAACATGATTTATTTTCTCAGACATAGTTCATCACGACTTTACAAGTGATTGTAATCTTATTTGGTTGTTTTGGATACACATTAGGCGTGGTTCCAAGGGAAGAGGGTGGGAGGACGGTGAAAATTATGACCCTTCCTCAACAAAGAACAACATTTTAGTAAAAAATTCTAGGTTATAAATTCCTACATGAAATTACAAAATTCTCGGCTAACTTTAGAAGAATAGGACAGAAAGAAAAATATAAAAGTCTCGAAAAGGGCAAGGAATTTTAACATTTACAAACTGTGCTTCAGGAAGAATAATACCAGCTGCTTGCATGAGGGCATGACCTCCAGCAGAGAGCATGCCACCCATGTGGTGACACACACACACACATACACACAAACCTGCTGAGCGTATCTATTGTCAACAATAAATCCGTCGCGACACCGGTAGCAGCACTGGCAAATCACAGGACAATCAGTAAGGGCAAGACAGAGAGCGAAAGATTCTTCACTAAGGAGAAGAGAGACGGAAGGAACGACTTCCTAAACGTGGATGGTGATTGCGAGAAACATCATTCCCCTCATTTACACGTTCGCATACCCATATTCTGCAGACATATTGTTCTCAGTGAAATATTGATGACGGTGGGTATACAGTGTGATTATGTAATCTGTGACATTGTCAATGACTTTGTCAATGTTCCGAGAGTTTGTTGCTACCATAATCCTCAGATCATTGATATGACTCATAAAGTTCTAAAATCTTCGGAAGAATAGATAGTTCCAAATGCTAAATTCCTCTGTACTGAAATTTCTTCGAAGTTAACACTACACACTATTATAAGCACTGATGTAAACCAATTGATATAATAAAACGGTTTATACATCTTGTCGAGACTAAACAATTTATTATTACTGTATATTAGCATTTTAAAACTTTTTATTGCTGTTATAAAATTGTAGCACTCTTTCTATAGAGCTAGTAACATTGAGTGACGCCATACCCCTCTTTCCTCTACCCTGCTCAGACTCCAATCCTGCACCCGAATCTTACCATACATCCGTGAACATATTTTCTGTGCTGCCACAATTTTGACGTCTTTACCCTTGCTAATGGTCCCTGTTTTAGAATCATACAGCCTTGCTAAAACTACTACAGATTTGTTGAAACTACTGTTGGAGTGTAATGCATAGTTTTCTTGTGACACCTATGTATCTTTTATTGCTTATATCACGCTTCAGACACTTTTCAAGTGGCTATCTAAATTTTTGATCTCACTTGATGTTCCCATCTTTGCCATTATCACTCTTGTGAGACTTTTGCCTTTACGTGGAGTCCAGACGTACTAGTTGATTAGCGAACTACGCACTGTTTAGTGAGGCTAGTCATTTGCTTTCTAGCCCAGGTTAAGCTTCAATTTATGTTATTTATATGTTTTTCATAACCTCGATTAGATTTAAGCGTTTTTAGAAAGGTAGTACTCAAAGTTCGGAGATGAGAAAATGTAGTCCAATCTTGTTTCCTGAATTATTTTTCGTTAAGTTAGAATGACTACGTGTCCTACTGACTTCGAAAACTAAGGAACCATTTAATTGAAATCGAAACGTGGAACACGTACCAACTGATGCTGTTTAATACTGAGTTAGTAAACATGCGATACTACGTACCGTAACTATCCTGGCAGCACCAAGAGAAGTTGCCAATCGTAATTTCATGTCAGTGTAATCATAATTATTACATTCACATATATGTAAACGATCCGTTACGTACTGACAATGATTCAGCTATGATTTACAGCGCTCAAATGGGCATTGAAGATTATCATTCGCATAATAATATTGCGTCACCAGGGGCGCAGGTGTGTGTGGTTCGAGTTTCAGAGCACCGTCTGCTGAGCGAGCAGTCACGCCTCCTTTCCCCTTAGTTGTTTGTTGTTATGAAAGTGCACAACGTTAAGGTACTGTATTATGAAAAAGAGTCTCATCGGTAGGCTCTTTAAAATATCTGGCCACCGCCTTATTTTACGCCACATCCTCAAAATCTGTCTCTGGTATGCCGGCCGCGGTGGTCTCGCGGTTCTAGGCGCGCAGTCCGGAACCGCGCGACTTCTACGGTCGCAGGTTCGAATCCTGCCTCGGGCATGGACGTGTGTGATGTCCTTAGGTTAGTTGGGTTTAAGTAGTTCTAAGTTCTAGGGGACTGATGACCACAGCTGTTAAGTCCCATAGTGCTCAGAACCATTCGAACCATTGTCTCTGGTACACAGCTTCAAGTAACTTGTCGGAACTAACTTGCCATTAACGGTGAACGTGTGTTAGGGGGGGAGGGGCAGGGGAAGGGGGCTGTGTGTGTGTGTCTGGGGTGGGGGGGGGTTGAATGCGTGAGTGTGTGCGAGCATAAGTTACAACACAGACATATTCAAAAGTTTGCATAGTGAAACGGAAGAAAGATATAAGTTAGGGAATAAAAACGTCATTGTGGAGACGAAGAACAGATGATGCAAGACAAGGTGTCATGACTCGTTATATTGTGACTAAATACCGAGTTTTAATTGGAAGGACTAGAAATTGACTTAAAAAGTTAGCTTTATTTCGTCATATCCTTGTAGCAGGAGGTTCTCTACTTGGCTGTTATTGTGTCGTAACAAATGGTTCAAATGGCTCTGAGCACTATGCGACGTAACTTCTGAGGTCATCAGTCGCCTAGAACTTAGAACTAATTAAACCTAACTTAGCTAAGGACATCACACACATCCATGCCCGGGGCAGGATTCGAACCTGCGACTTTAGCGGTCGCTCGGATCCAGACTGTAGCGTCTAGAACCGCACGGCCACTCCGGCCGGCTGTCATAACAGACAACTTCTTACATTGAGTCACAGGACTCTCGACCGTCTTAGTTTCGTAGTTAAAAATAATGTCCAAAGTTTAAGATCAAAGATCAGCGTTAGAGTGGTCGTGTGTAGGCAACCAGTTCCACAAGGACCAAATCTGGTCAAAAGATGATACAAGGACCAAATCTGGTCAAAAGATGATAGTGCTCTCGTGCTTCCAAGTATATTGTGCCCTACACGATTACTCGTATTCTTTTGTAACATGGAAATGTCCGAAGAACTGATCATATATTTGAGTGGCAGTAGCAACCTATTAACTTCATTAAATGGAAATTGATTTCCGAAAATATCTTTCCACGTGTATGCAAAACATAACATTACTATTCATACACTACCTACATCAATGTAAAATACAAGTGTGACCTCGTTAACATTTCTTCTGGATGTTTATTTCCACTAATGTATCAACTGAAATATAATAAAGAATGTGACAGCTGTTTCGATAGAGAATATGCCGAAAGTTCTCATATGATATATAGCTAGGGTCGTGCACAAATATTAGGCAGTCGGCATCTGTGGGTCACTTATCTATCAAAACACTGTAAACCATCGTTGTAGTACAGTCTACCATCCTGCTTACCGAGAACGATAAAGTTAACCGAAATTTGTTTCTAATCGTCATTGCTGAAGTATTGAGCAGTGGCGATTCGGTTATAACTTCATGTACTTTCCTCGCTTTTGCATTATTCTTCGGAATAGATGCCTTTTCCCCTCAGATTAGGGACTTTAGCTACACGGTCGTATAGAAAAGCCTAATTAGCCGGAGAGAGTTCTAAAGTGTTGCTCTGAGATGAAGAGGTTGGTACAGGAAAGGAATTTGTGGCGTGCCGCATCAGACCATTCAGAAGACTGATGACTAGAAAAAGCTTTAATCTTCGGCAACGCTAATTTGATAATGAAATTCTTCGAAGTAAACTACTCTATAATATGAAATACATTATACAAATATTCAGAATTTTTCGTATTACAACAGACAACAAAAATGAAACGATTATTTTATGCGTGGAATATGTATAGTGTTACGTGAAGTTATGTTACAACCTTCAATTCAACAAGAGCGACTAGATGTTGGCAGTGGATTTCTGAATGGTGCCCCATCCCTGATACACTTGCCAGGTGAAGTGTGGCACGTCAGCAGAAACAATGCGTATCAGTTTCGGTACCATTACGCCGTTAGAATCGACAACTCAGAGCAGCGGATGTATCTGTAAGCCATCCACATTCAGACCGGTTATGGATCGTTGCTGTTGCGACCTACAAATACGATGAAAGCCTCACAAGCGGTAAACTCCCTTTGAAAATGACGCCTCTGACAACTGCCATTATCGGAGCTCCTCTGTTCAAACCACGTCCACTGCAGCCAAAAATATGACATATGTGACATGCGAGCTGAGCGGGATGTATGCGTTGCTACACACAGTGCAATCTGCACAAACAATAAGGCAGCGCCAGCAATACAGCCCCAGAGACTGTACTGGTGTACGTCAGATGTAATCTGTTCTCATAGAAAAAATGGCTCTGAGCACTATGGGACTCAACTGCTGTGGTCATTAGTCCCCTAGAACTTAGAACTACTTAAACCTAACTAACCTAAGGACATCACACACATCCATGCCCGAGGCAGGATTCGAACCTGCGACCGTAGCAGTCGCACGGTTCCGGACTGCGCGCCTAGAACCGCGAGACCACCGCGGCCGGCGTTCTCATAGAAATTCATAAGATGTTATGCTGGTGTCAGACCATATTTCTTTACTTTTATCAGTGTTTATTGTTCTTTGAGTGATTATAATTTGATTATGTATGTGAACAATCTGTTAAGAGTGTGCATACACATCTGCACGTTGCGTAACTCTCTTTTTCACTTGCAGTGACCCCATTTTAGTTTATACTTTTTTCAAACTACTAGTGATGTGCTTCTGACCCACTATCTTAATTCTGCTACCAAGGTAGTGAAAATTTATGTGCAGACATGTTATATTCTTCACGGAACTGTCAATGGATGATGAAACTGATGTAACACGTTACTAATAGCTATATAACTAAATGATTAAACTTCCATATGACTAACAAAGCAATTCAGCGTTGCTTCCAGCGAGATGATACAGATGATAACGAGTTATTGATTTAGTCTGGTCCTAGGCTTTGTTTAATTCTCTCTAGTTGACTCAGCACAGATGTTTTGTGTGCTAGGGGCTTACCTCTAACTATTTGATGTAGTTGTATGTGATGGGTGTTTGTGCTGCTGTCTAGTATGTCGTTTCTGTTTTCGGTGATATTCTTCTAGAACAGCACCAAGTTAACTTCTTTGTCCACAATCATTTCAAGTATGCCCAGTTCTTGAGAGAATGTGAATTGATTAGTAATTTAACCAAAGGCTTCGACGCAAATTATGGTGATGAGGAGCTGTGGCCCATCACATTTTATTCCCAATTCTGGCTAATACTGGTCTTGGCAGAGGTTACCCACCACCCCTATTCGAACCAACTAACACAGGCGTCACAGCACAGGCATACGTTACTGACCTTGGCTATGTAGAGCGAACAGTATGACTAGACAATTTAAATACCGCACAACAGACCGTTTGCCTATAATGCTGTAGCTGAGCTACAATATTCAAAGAAAGACAAAAGCTTCCACTCAGAGATTCCATTTGGAATGATGCTTTGGACGTTGTTAGCCTTACGTACGTTCCTGTGAACATCTACCGTAAAAAGTGCTTCAGATTTAATTAATGAAGCATACTTTGGAACAATCCCTCACCCTACCCATCTCTTACGTCATCAGTCTTCTTCAATTACTGAATGTCACCTTCCATCTCCTTCAATCTCGTGTTGATATATTAGCTCTAAGTACCTATTACGTGCCGGCCGAAGTGGCCGTGCGGTTAAAGGCGCTGCAGTCTGGAACCGCAAGACCGCTACGGTCGCAGGTTCGAATCCTGCCTCGGGCATGGATGTTTGTGATGTCCTTAGGTTAGTTAGGTTTAACTAGTTCTAAGTTCTAGGGGACTAGTGACCTCAGCAGTTGAGTCCCATAGTGCTCAGAGCCATTTGAACCATTTTGAACCTATTACGTACATCATCCCTGTTTCACATACTACGTAATTGTAAGTTTCTACCATTTTTCGCCTGTACAGCACCATCCAGTGCTAAGCAAACTGTTTCGATACGTGTCGGGACATACCATATTAATCAGGTCTCCCCTTACGTGGACTGCTTTTTTAAATTCACGCCTTTCCAATATCTACATTAAAGGATGTCATGTTCTTACACAACAGTATGATCAGGCAACAGAAAGTGATGAAGACATGATTGAAATTTTCATCAAATAATAACTCTTAAGAATAAATATCATTACTCTGCAATTCACAATCAACTGCCTGCGGACAGTTTATCGAATCACCTTCACGCTATTTCAGTAACGCCACAGCCTCCAACAGCGTCCACTCTTATTATTCCCTCTTGGTTGTTGTACATGTTGTATATGACCCGTCTCTCCCTATAGCTTACCGCTACTTTTTTCAGAATTGCGAACATCTTGCAACATTTCGTACTGTCGGACGCTTGTACGAGGTCGACAGATCCTATGAACTGTCTTGCTTTTCCTTTAATCTTGCTTCTGTTATTAATCGCAACGTCAGAATTGCCTGTCTCGTGTCTTTACTTTTCCTAAAGCCAAACTGATCGTCATCTAGCGCATTCCAAATTTTCTTTTCATTCTTCTGTGTATTATTCTTGTAAGCAAATTGGATGCATGAGCTCTTAATCTGATTTTGCGGTAATGCTCGCACTTGTCAGCTCTTGCCGTCTTCGGAATTGTGTGGACGATGCTTTTCCGAAAGTCAGATGGTATGTCGCCGGTCTCATATATTCTACACACCGACGTCAATAGTCGTTTTGTTGTTACTTCCCCCAATGATTTTAGAAATTCTGATGGAATGTTATCTACCCCTTCTGCCTTATTTGATCCTCCAAAGCTCATTTGAATTCTGATTCTAACACTGGATCCCCTATCTCTTCTAAATCGACTCCTGTTTTTTCTTCTAACACATCAGACAAATCTTCCCCGTCATAGAGGCTTTCAATGTATTCTTTCCACCTATCCGCCGTCTCCTCTGCATTTAACAGTGGAATTCCCGGAGCACTCTTAATGTTACCACACTTACTTTTAATGTCATCGAAGGTTGTTTTGACTTTCCTGTACGGCGTGGCCGTCCTTTCGACAATCATTTGTTTTTCGACGTCTTCACATTTTTCCTGCAACCATTGCGTCTTAGCTTCCCTGCAATTCCTATTTATTTCATTCCTCAGCGACTTGTATTTCTATATTCCTGAGTTTCCCGGAACATTTTTGTACTTTCTCCTTTCTCAATCAACTGAAGTATTTCTTCTGTTACCCATGATTTCTTCGCAGTTACCTTCTTTGTATCTATGTTTCCTTTCCCAACTTCTGTTATGGTCCTTTTCAGAGATGTCCATTCCTCTTCAACTGTGCTGCCTACTGAGCTATTCCTTATTGCTGTATCTATAGCCTTAGAGAACTTCAAGCGTATCTCGTCATTCCTTAGTGCTTCCGTATCCCACTTCTTTGCATATTGATTTCTTCCTGTCTATTGTCTTAAAGTCTGGGATTACTGTTCGCGAACTGCAACTTGGCACGTTGTGAGAGAGATTGTGGTGATAGGGGAGAGCACTCAGGGCATGCGCAGTAGCCAACACAAACCTCTGTTTGCAAGCTTCCACGAAACAATGAAGTGCGCGGCGAGGTAATGATTAGTTAAATACTTTGTGTTAACGCAACTGAGATTGCTGTTTGAATTGACATGTCAAATAACTGCTTCATCATTAATTTTCGAAACAATCGCGATCAAAATAGCGCAGCACTACACAGCACAGCGACAGCACAGCTCAGCGACAGTTACATAATAGTGGGTGGTTGATGTCAATGACCTGTTAGCTATTTTCAATATGTTTTTGAGACTTGTAATGTGGAATATGCCAGCTAATTTAATAGAATTGTGATCTGATTAGATCTCTGTGCTAGCAAGGGAACCTCCCCATCGCACCCCCCTCAGATTTAGTTATAAGTTGTCACAGTGGATAGGCCTTGAAAAACTGAACACAGATCAATCGAGAAAACAGGAAGAAGTTGTGTGGAACTATGAAAAAAATAAGCAAAATATACAAACTGAGTAGTCTATGCGCAAGATAGGCAACATCAAGGATAATATGAGCTCAGGAGCGCCGTGATGCCGAGGTTAGCGTGAGAAGCTGCGGAATGAGAGGTCCTTGGTTCAAGTCTTCCCTCGAGTGAAAAGTTTAATTTTTTATTTTCCGACAATTATTATCTGTCCGTCCGATGCGATCACTTTTTTTGGAGTGATTATCACACCCACAAGAAAACCTAAATCGGGCAAGGTAGAAGAATCTTTTTACCCATTCGCCAAGTGTACAGGTTAGGTGGGTCGACAACATATTCCTGTCATGGGACGCACATGTCGTCACCAGTGTCGTATAGAATATATCAGACGTGTTTTCCTGTGGAGGAATCAGTTGACCTATGACCTTGCGATCAAATGTTTTCGGTTCCCATTGGAGAGGCACGTCCTTTCGTCTACTAATCGCACAGTTTTGCGGCGCTGTCGCAAAACACAGACACTAAACTTATTACAGTGAACAGAGACGTCAATGAACGAACGGACAGATCATAACTTTGCGAAAATAAAGAAAGTAAACTTTTCACTCAAGGGAAGACTTGAACCAAGGACCTCTCGTTCCGCAGCTGCTCACGTTAACCACGGGACCACGGCGCTCCTGAGCTCATACTATCCTTGATGTTGCCTATGTTGCGCATGGACTACTCAGTTTGTATATTTTGCTTATTTTTTCGTAGTTCCACACAACTTCTTCCTGTTTTCTCGATTGATCTGTGTTCAGTTTTTCAAGGCCTAACCACTGTGACAACTTATAACTCAATCTGAGGGGGTTTCGATGGAGAGGTTCCTTGTAAGTACCAATCAATTTCCTTAACTCAATGTTCATTTTTGAAAGTAATGTAATACCTACCAATAGTTGTGTAAGTAGGCTGTTTATGTTTTCTTATTGGCAACGTTACGTAGCGCTCTGTATGAAAACCACTGGCTGTGCTGTGTGCAGTCTGTGGCTAGTTTGCATTGTTGTCTGCCATTGTAGTGTTGGGCAGCTGGATGTGAACAGCGCGTAGCGTTGCGCAGTTGGAGGTAAGCCGCCAGCAGTGGTGGATGTGGGGAAATAAATGGCGGAGTTTCGAAATTTGTAAGACTGGATGTTATGAACTGCTATATATATAATGACTTTTGGTGATATTAAGTGTTGGGCAGCTGGATGTGAACAGCGCGTAGCGTTGCGCAGTTGGAGGTGAGCCGCCAGCAGTGGTGGATGTGGGGAGAGAGATGGCGGAGTTTTGAAATTTGTAATACTGGATATCATGAAGTGCTATATATATTATGACTATTAAGGTAAATACATTCTTTGTTCTCTATCAAAATCTTTCATTTGCTAACTATGCCTATCAGTAGTTAGTGCCTTCAGTAGTTTGAATCTTTTATTTAGCTGGCAGTAGTGGCGCTCGCTGTATTGCAGTAGTTCGAGTAACGAAGATTTTTGGTGAGGTAAGTGATTTGTGAGAGGTATAGGTTAATGTTAGTCAGGGCCATTCTTTTGTAGGGATTTTTGGAAGTCGCGTTGCGCTAAAAACATTGTGTGTCAGGATAAGCACAGTCATGTATAATTTTTCAAAGGGGACGTTTCATAGTTGTGTCGTTGCAAACTAATTAATTCCGGGGATAGCTTCTCAGAGAGTCTTGTATCATTTTCTGTGTTTTAATAAATCGTTTTCTGTTTTTAATAAATATGTTAATAAATTTCTGGCCTATTATCCTTCCACTCAACACCAGCTTCTTGCCACATTGCATATACTTCAATGGTTGGTCGTCCGTGTGAAGCATGCCACGTCTTTGACACATGGGTGAATCCACCAAATGAATAGCGTACTTTTTGCCATTCGTCTGGTACTTCCAGTTCACCACAATGAATCATGTCAGCCTGAGTGATGTAGGTAGGCGGGGGTGCTGAACTATACGCCGCATCATTCTCGAATTAACGGCAGGATGTTTCTGTTCTTCTTTATTCCGGGTGATTTGCCGAAGAAGTTGACTGTACATGCTCTTCGATGTCGGATGTAGGGACGTCGGTAAATTCGCCTGAACGTAACCGTGTTCTACGATGTGTGTCCGCACGTACGTTAACGTCAGCGACACATGTCCGACACTGACGGTAGGTTGATGCACTGTCGGTAGTAGTTCTTTGATGAGCAACCCCGTGAGGGAGGGGTGTCTGTTGCGCCACTGTTTGTGCATGCCATTAATGTATATGACCCGCGCCTCTTCTTGGACGTTGAATAAGCTAACACTCCCTTCTGGCACTGGAGGGTAAGGTTGTCGTACTGTACTTTAAAGAGCTGTTCCAGGCTTACGTAATACCCAAAAGCCGCTTGAATCCTCTTAGACATCGCACGCGTCATATGGAGAAAGCGTGTCAGGTGACCCATTATGGGAGCGCGATAAAGGCTAACGAGTGTCACTCGCTGCGGCACAACCTTCAACCGTAAGGTGTTTAATTGCAGAGTCGTGAGAACTCTGCTCAACAACAGGTGGTAATTGAACGCAGCCGTCTCCGCCGTCTCCTGACGAATGGTGACATCCAAACATCGTAGGGTTTACACCATAATTAATAGTAATTCGGTTCCTGGTTCTAGTCCACGCCCCACGTGAATGTATTGTGATTTTCGGAAGCTGACCTCGCTGACAGCTGCCATTCTATTATGAAGTCCAGTGCTGAACGACTTTTCCCCTCAGGCCAGACGAGAAACACAATATCATCTGCGTATTCTCTACATTTCAATGATAAACGCCATATAAATATCCCAGCTAATCGATGACGAAGGCTTGCGAGGCACCGTTCTAAGGCGATCGCATCATGGAGGATGTAGAAGTGACAACCGTGTCTGACTGATCGTTGGATTTTTAAGTACGAGAAAAAACTGGAATTGTTTTTTAAAAGTTATGTTTTCAAATTGTTTATAAAACTACCTCATCTCTTCAAAATACTCTCCATTAAAACTAATAGTCCGCAGCTCGTGGTCGTGCGGTAGCGTTCTCGCTTCCCACGCCCGGGTTCCCGGGTTCGATTCCCGGCGGGGTCAGGGATTTTCTCTGCCTCGTGATGACTGGGTGTTGTGTGATGTCCTTAGGTTGGTTAGGTTTAAGTAGTTCTAAGTTCTAGGGGACTGATGACCATAGATGTTAAGTCCCATAGTGCTCAGAGCCATTTTTTTGAAACTAATACATTTGTCCCACCGGTGCTTCCACTGTTCGAAAAATTTGTGTCGTCGTCTTTAGAAATAGCTAACAGCTCGTCCCTAGTTTTTATCTTGGCTTGTTCAGCGTCGTGGGTCCTCTCATGTCCCTTTTCACGCATGAAAATAAAAATAAAAAATCGCTCGGAGCTGGGACAGGCGAGTAAGGTGCGTGGGACAGCGCAACTACGCCATTTTTAAACAAAAACTGTTTAATAGAGATTAGTGTGTGTGCAAGTGCGTTGCCCTCTCCTGTCTACTACAAATCGGGTCTTTTTTTATGACCACTGTTGCGCAATCTACTTATTATTTCCAAATTAAAGGCTTGATTGACGGACTGACTTGAGGGAACAAACTCTGAATGGACTACACCATTGGCATCTAAAAAGGAAATCAGCATTGTATTGAGGTTTCATTTGACTTGATGACTTTTTTTTGGACGGAGTGATGATGGCGTCTTCCATCGGCTTGAGTGTTTCTTTGTTTCTAGGTCGTAACCATAGCACCAGTAATGATCTTTGCAGATAATCTGAATCAATTTCAAGCTGATGTTTCAAAGCGCGACGTGTTTCAACTCGACGTTCTTTTTGATTGTCAGTCAGAACCCGAGGAACAAACTTGGCAGCAACAGTTTTCATTCCCAGATCTTCAGTTAAAATTCGCTGAACGCAGCTCCAGGACGACCCGTTAACCTCTGACATTGATCAACTGTCCGTCGACGGTCTGTGAGCACATGTACTTGAATTTTTACAATATTTTTGACGATTCGGGCAGTTGATGGACGTCCAGAACTAGATTTGTCATCAATCGACATGCCACCGTTTTTAAATCGAGCAAACCTTTCGCACATTGTCCCCGTAGTATCACCTTAGTAAGCTGTTTTCAACATTAAAACAGTTTCAGCAGCATTTTTACCGAGAGTAGAAAACAAAATTTCACAACTGCGCGTTGCTCACCATAAAAAACTAAACAAGAGCATAATAGCGCAAGGAAAAACAATCACTGCAGGTGAACAGAACAAGCACGTTCGAAAACATAGGCGACACTGAACTGGCTATGAAGTTGCGCTATAATCGCCTAGTGGCTCCGCCCACGGCAATGTTATTTCGGTTTTTTTTTTTCATATACCTTTGAGTACTCCGTTCTCCCACAGTTGATCACAATTGCTGATATGGCAGCATGGAACTGCCGCATCGCTGCAGTAAAGGCGACACGCCCATCCTGTCCATCACCGCCGCAAGGTGTGTATGATCCATCCGATCAAAGTCATTATCGAGATCTATGGCGGCATGTGCCATGTCACTGCGAGAGCGACGAATCTACGATAGTCCCCGAAGGCTATATGGATAAGCTTGTGCTGCCAAGACACGTCTGATCTGCATGTATGCGATCCGCTCAAAATGGTTCAAATGGCTTTGAGCACTGTGGGACTTGACATCTGAGGTCATCAGTCACCTAGAAATTAGAACTACTTAAACCTAACTAACCTACAGACATCACACACATCCATGTCCGAAGCAGGATTCGAACCTGCAACCGTAGCAGCAGCGCGGTTCCGGACTGAAGCGCCTAGAACCGCTCGGTCACAGCAGCCGGCTATGCGATTCGCCAACGACGTTTTAAAATTTACCTGGTTGAATAACATTTCTAATTGTTTCAATTAGTACTGTAAATTATATTAATGCAGGTTTTGACATGACGGCCGAGTATGCGCATAAAGATCTTGTAATCACTATTAAGTAAGGTCGAGGGGTAATAATAATATGGTAGTTTTCCACCACGCAGCCTGCGTATCGGAACCATGAGCCCTTCCACGAATTCAACGGGAACCGGAAGTTCCTGCTTCAGAAGCTCGTTAAATATGCATTACTACATCGGTGTCAGGTTGGTCACAAAGTTACAGTAAAATTCCAATGGGAACCCGTCGTGGCCTGGAGGCCTCTCGTGTAATCGCTTCCTCCAGTCCCTCACTCGTACTTTCAGATAAGTCGTCTGCTTCCCAGTTTTCACGTGTCGCGTGTGGGGTCTCGTCCAGGGCGGTCCCCAGCTCCCTCTGGCTCTCCTCACCGTTTCCACAGAATCTGCTAAAATGATCCGTGGGCGTCTGTGCTATGCCCCTTTGCTTTCTAAAACAAAGGCCTTCGCCGAGATCGATCTCAAGAATTAACGTCCTTCGCCTGCGTCGTCTTTCCCGCATCACACGAAGCATTGAGGGTAGTGCCTTGGGTAGGTCGTCCTGCAATCTCGCGCGTACCGCTGTACCTGGCGCTCGTTGCGTCGCAAGCTGTGTGAGCTTCGCTTTGACTCGGTGGACGACTATCTGACGTACCGGTGAGGGCAGTTGAGGAAGAGTTCCCGAAGGACCGTAAAATAGAAGTCAGAAGTCGTGCACGGCCATCGAGAAGCGTCCTTCCCCCAACCTATTAGCGTCCTCCATAAAGCTGACGCCGTGCAATCGATCCACCACTGCTGGACGGTGTCGTAAGCATTTCTTCGACGGAGACTGCCTGTCACGATTACTCCACCACATGGTGGCAATCCGCGTCACACTGAGAGGAGTATTTCATCTTCCAATTATCTCTCCGTCTCCATATCTGTTGTCCGGCCACAAATATACGCCTCGTGGCCTCTAAATGCCACAGGCCAAATTTATGCTTCGACTATAGACGTCATTACCTCCTTTGAAACATAAATTCGATTCAAACGGCTAGCTGAGTGGCTCGTAAAATGCGTACCCCCGTTGGTTGCGACGCTTCAAGTCTCATGTATCGACTGTTGACCAGTTCGCGAAGTTCCTGGTCCTTCCGCTTGACACATAATCAAAACTTCTTCCAATTATAGCCGGCCGCGGTGGTCTCGCGGTTCTAGGCGCGCAGTCCGGAACCGTGCGACTGCTACGGTCGCAGGTTCGAATCCTGCCTCGGGCATGGATGTGTGTGATGACCTTAGGTTAGTTAGGTTTAAGTAGTTCTAAGTTCTAGGGGACTAATGACCACAGCAGTTGAGTCCCATAGTGCTCAGAGCCATTGTTTTCTTCCAATTATATAAGCATCGTATAGTCCTCCGAATAGCGGTGCAGCCTCATGGCATAAAATTCTGCACGTTCTTTCTCTTATCAGAACCTGATGGTACGTAAATATTGATCAAACGCACACCGTACTGCGGGCTGAAGGTAAATACCTTACCCCATCTGCACGTATGCTTTCCTTCAGTAGTAGTATAGCTGTGCCACTGCGTCTGCCGTCACACGGGGAATACTAAATATTACGACCGTAAGAAACCGAGGGGGTGGAGCACCCGAACCCCCCGTAATAGCGCCGTGTCTACGTCTCCAGCCGTGAACATGTCACCGAGCATCTTGATCTTCATACGCATCCCAGTGCTACTGACGCTAGCAGATGGTACCTGCCATGCTGGTTGCATGGCTGTCATCTTGGATAGAGCACGGTGGTTAATAGCGTCGTACACAGGCTGCGCTCTTTTTAATGTCCCCCTCCGTCCCCTCATTTGGTCTGCCGTTACTCCATTCACCCTTCTGGTCTTACAGCAGGAGAGAGTGTGAGTGCAGCCCCTCCAGCTTCATCTGGTCCCCACTGGCGTGGAACCCGTGACCAGTCTCCCACTATCCCATCGTTGTCGTGCGTTGCAGAAGCCTTAACCCCCTTGGTATCCTGGTGTGGTCGGCCCTACATCTTCGCTGCCTCCTGGGCGTCGTCCCGGCAAACACCCGCCGCCCGGCCCTCCCAGTATCCACGCTAGGCAATTCTTCTGTATCTATGGTCGGCTGATCTGTACACGGAAAAGCCTCAGCATTCCATTCTGTATCTTGTTGACCGTTCTCCACCGTGAGGCGGCGCTTCTTCCGGCGTTTCGGTGAGCGCTGTTTCCGTTGCCGAGTCGCCGAATCAGAGGTAAGTATCGCCTCTTGATTGACGTGGGGGACTTTGGAAGTGTGCTCCGTTGAATTGCCTACGTCCGTAACTGCCATATCCGAGAGGGTCGCGAGCGACACCGATGACAGGGCGTCCTGCAGCCGCTCAGGGCGGTCCGGTGTGACCTCATCCTTACCTGTTTCGCCGTGAGCTGCCACTGTCCGTTCGTTCCTGTATATTTCTCTAGCATGTCCAACTTCATCGCGTAATACCGCGGCCTGGGTCACCGGGAGAACCGTCGCTTGCTGTAGTACGCTGCTCTGGGTACCTTCGGAGTATACGTTTCCCCCCTTCCCAAACCCAGAGCACGTTCGTGATGGACTGTCATGGAACATAATCGTCCTACAGCCAGCGATGTACAGGTACGACGAGACATGTTTTCGTACAAATAACTTACGGGTTTGCTGCCGGGTGACGTCGTCGAACACCGCCGATATTTCGACAGGAGCACACCCTGCCATTCTCAAGGCACAAATGCAAGGAAGAAAAAATGTGCAAGCAAATTTAATACCTCGGTTCATAGAGGATAAACAAGGAAGACACCACACACAGAACAAGTGTCAACACAGCCAAAGATAACCAACATCAGAAATATCGATGGTTACTATTAATTCCATAGGATGACCGGTGTCAAGGTAATGTTCTGCAATAACGGATTTGCTCTGCTGTTGTAAGCGTGTGTGTCGCTTATGTTCAATACACCGGTCTTCCACAGTCCTGCTTGTCTGACCAATATATGACATGCCACAACTGCAAGGAATACGATAGACCCCAGCCTTACGCAAACCAAGATCATCTTTTACGGACGCCAACAGGGCCTTAATCTTAGAAGGTGGTCGAAAAACACATTTCACATCATATTTCCGCAAAACACGGCCAATCCTGTTGGAAATGCTTCCTGCGTAAGGTAAAAAGGCCGTACACTTAGGTGCCACTTCGTTGCTATCGTCACTCACCCTTTGCACAGAAGGCTGATGGCGCAACGCACGTTTGATCTGCCTCTCACTATAACCATTCTGACGAAAGGTGACTTCGAGATGTGCTAGCTCAGCTGCCAAACTTTCAGGGTCTGAGATAACGTGGGCCCTGTGAACCAAGGTGCGAAGTACTCCTTCACGCTGAGCTGGATGGTGACAACTATCAGCTCGCAGATACAAGTCAGTGTGGGTGGGCTTCCTATAAACAGAATGTCCCAACGTACCATCAGTCTTCCTTTTGACCAACACATCAAGGAAGGGAAGGCATCCATTCTTTACCACCTCCTTTAGGAGGGAAGCTTGTCGTGTGTTGACTGGGGCCCGTCCACCCAAGAGTAACATTACAGCAGCTGAGGCGGCTGCTTTACGTTCACTTAGAATGGATCCTGATATTGTTATTTTACCTGCGGACAGGGTTAACCCCACGTTTTGTTGAACAAGCTCGACTACATTCTAAAGATGCAGTGTCTACTTTCTGATTCGGCGTATCGCAAAATCGGTGCTGACCCTACTAAGAGTGTTGAGAGAAAGACAAATAACCTCCTGAAGAAAAGTTCTTTACCACAGGAGACTATCAAGAATCATAATTCTTACTGTGCTGTACCACCTAGATTATATGGCCTCCCTAAGGTCCATAAAGAGGCTGTCCGTTGAGGCCTAGTGTTTCTAATATTGGTGCTCCGACATATCGTGTAGCTAAACATCTTGCTAGTTTGTTGAGCCCACTAGTAGGTAGGTGTGAACACCACATTAAGATCTCTGCAGATTTCTTACGTCGATTGCAGGGATTGCGTTTGAATGACACTGATATTTTAGTCAGATTTGATGTGGTTTCTCTTTTCACTCGCGTTCCTCTCTCTGATTCGTTGCAGCTAATTGAGGATAAGTTTGGTGTCGAGTTAACAAATTTGTTTCGACATGTGCTGACTTCCACTTACTTTTTATTCAATGGTCAGTACTACGAACAGACTGATGGAATTGAAATGGGAAGCCCGTTGTCACCTATTGTGGCCAATTTGTTTATGGAGGACTTTGAGGAACGTGCATTGGAGTCAGCTACCCTGAAACCCGCGTGTTTTTTCAGATATGTAGACGATACTTTTGTTGTGTGGCCTAATGGTAGTAAGAATTTAAACCGGTTTTTGGAACATCTGAATTCAGTCCACCCGAATATTCAGTTCACTATGGAGGTGGTAAAGAATGGATGCCTTCCCTTCCTTGATGTGTTGGTCAAAAGGAAGACTGATGGTACGTTGGGACATTCCGTTTATAGGAAGCCCACCCACACTGACTTGTATCTGCGAGCTGACAGTTGTCACCATCCAGCTCAGCGTGAAGGAGTACTTCGCACCTTGGTTCACAGGGCCCACGTTATCTCAGACCCTGAAAGTTTGGCAGCTGAGCTAGCACATCTCGAAGTCACCTTTCGTCAGAATGGTTATAGTGAGAGGCAGATCAAACGTGCGTTGCGCCATCAGCCTTCTGTGCAACGGGTGAGTGACGATAGCAACGAAGTGGCACCTAAGTGTACGGCCTTTTTACCTTACGCAGGAAGCATTTCCAACAGGATTGGCCGTGTTTTGCGGAAATATGATGTGAAATGTGTTTTTCGACCACCTTCTAAGATTAAGGCCCTGTTGGCGTCCGTAAAAGATGATCTTGGTTTGCGTAAGGCTGGGGTCTATCGTATTCCTTGCAGTTGTAGCATGTCATATATTGGTCAGACAATCAGGACTGTGGAAGACCGGTGTATTGAACATAAGCGTCACACACGCTTACAACAGCCGAGCAAATCCGCTATTGCAGAACATTGCCTTGACACCGGTCATCCTATGGAATAAAACAACACGGAGATTCTGGCTTTCACGTCAAATATAGGGATAGTGTTACTAAGGAAGCTGTTGATATCAGACTATCAAGCAACCTTATTAACAGAGATGGTGGATTTTGTTTAAATGCTGCTTGGAATCCGGCTCTGTCTCTCATCATAAAACAGAGGGACAGAAGTAGGGCTACCTCGCCTGTTGATTAATAGTAACCATCGATATTTCTGATGTTGGTTATCTTTGGCTGTGTTGACACTTGTTCTGTGTGTGGTGTCTTCCTTGTTTATCCTCTATGAACCGAGGTATTAAATTTGCTTGCACATTTTTTCTTCCTTGCATTTGTGCCTTGAGAATGGTAGGGTGTGCTCCTGTCGAAATATCGGCGGTGTTCGACGACGTCACCTGGCAGCAAACCCGTAAGTTGTTTTGAACATTCGATTCGCCGGGAAAAGTTAAGGTCTCACATGTTTTCGTAGTTCGATCCGTATTTGTCTGAGGCCTTTGGAGAAATGATATGTTTTGAAACTCGCCAGTTTTTCAGCAACATGAGTAAGAATCGTTTCATAAGAGTGCAATGCGTCGATCACCAACTCTTCGGGCACCTCGAACGAGAGTTGAAATATGTGGATCGTCTGTGGCCTCGTGCAGGCGTGTTCAACTGTAACCGCTCCAACATTCTCGGCTGAATGAAAGAAATGAAATCCTTAACAGTCGGGAAAAGTTAAAGTCTCACATGTTTTCGTAGTTCGATCCGTATTTGTCTGAGGCCTTTGGAGAAATGATATGTTTTGAAACTCGCCAGTTTTTCAGCCACATGAGTAAGAACCGCTATCGACTACGGAGAAGTGTTTTCCACTAGAACGTCAGGTTCGATTTTAAACTCACCCCGTCAGTAACGTTCGATCTCTTAAGCTTTCGGTCAAGCATATTCGTTAACAAAACTAAATTTCCTTGTCGATTTGTGGAACAAGGCCATTATTCGTTCTATCCGCTATCGCGGTACACATACATAGATAAACTCCTCGCGCTCAATACGTGGGTCAGGGAAGTAAACACCGAACCGCTCCGCAGCCGAAGGCACACTGACTGAGCTACCGAAGCACGACTCACGATCCGTCCTCACAGTTTTACTTCCACCAGTACCTCGTCTCCTACCTTCCACACTTCACAGAAGTTCTCCTGCGAAACCTGCAAGACTAGCACTTCTGGAAGAAGGGATACTGCAGAGACGGCTTAGTCAAGGCCTTGGCGGATGTTTCCAGAACGAATTTTTCTTTCTGCAGCCTGCTGTGCGCTGATATGAAACTTCCTGGCAGATTAAAACTAGGTGTCGGACTGAGACTCGCACTCCGGATCTTTGCCTATCGCAGGCTAGTGCATAGATCACTCGTCGACAGACGACCTAAATCCCGAGTTCGAGTCTCGTTCCACCACATAGTTTTAATCTGCCGGATATTTCAAGAGTGTAATTAATGGCGAAAAATATAAATCTTCAACTAATAACACATTCGCAATCCTGTTAGTGTTTCTCCTGGCAGTTAGACGAGTCAGTAGATCGAGTAGATTCAACTCAAGTTATGACTTTTTTAAGATTTATATTTTCGTATTGCAATGTAAAAGAAGTCTTGCTGACAATTTTGGCACTGGAAGACACTAAATGAGAAGAATATTTTTACAATGCATTCTAATCCTGCATTTCTGAATAAGATTTGCCAGTTCCGGAAGTTACGTCTCTTACTAATGGTGGAGGGTCTTGCATGGCAGGAATTGTTACCTTGTGTGCGAACGACGAATCTTTCCTACATTTGTTTAAGTATTAGTCTATCGCGCATCAGCAAGTGCTTTGTGGACATATTTAGAAAATGGCACGTGTGATGAGCATTGTAACAAAACTTGTGAATTCAGTTCGCGTATTTCAACACAGAGAAGAAAGTTTAGAGTGCTATTGGTACAATTGGATAGTCAGTATGGAGACCGGTTAAAGCACACCCGATGTTCGATGGCTGGATAGAAGTACGGTTCTAAACAGATTTAGAGAACTTCTGCCTGCGATATCATCTTTTGTGTCTGAAAGAGAGGAACATTACTCACGACTATAAGATTTGAACTGGTTGATGGATATGGCTTTTGTAACTGATATGGCAGTTAACCATATGAGTTAACAAAGAACTTTAAGGAAAAACCAAACCGTCATAACTAATCTGTTTTCAGTAAAGTGTTTCATGTTAAGACTTGCCGTTTTGATAGCGCAGTTACAGAAGTAAAAATTAAACACTTTCTACAAATACAGTCAGAACTGTCGGATAAACAAACATCATTCCACTACGAAGCTGCAAAGAAGTATACGGCCAACCTGACATCACTAAAGACAGAGTTTCAAAACCGGGTTTCATATTTAAAGACAATGGAAACTGTTCAAAATTTCATAGCTCAATCTGTACCTATAGCTATGGGGAAAGACTGATAATATACAATAAGAACAGGAGGAAAGAGGGACCAATAGCATTCGCCTCGGATTAAAAAGAGTATCAGACAGGAATGCAGTCCTCGGCTCTGCTGCCCAGTTTTTACACTGAAGAAGCACTGAATGAAATAAAAGAAGGGTTCAAGTGTGCGATGAAAATTCAGATTGAAAGGATACCAAGATTCGCTGATGACGTTGTGTCCTCCATGAATGTAAAGAAGAACTACAGGTTCTGTTGGGTGGAATGAACTATCTAATGGGTACAGATTATGGGTTGAGAGTAAACTGGAAAAAGACAAAGGTAATGATATGTAGCAGAAATTAGAATAGCGAGAAACTTAATACAGAAACTGGGGTCATAAAGCAGACGAAGTGAAGGAATGGCCCCACGTTGTGAGCTTATCCACGATGGACGAAATAAGCAGGAGATAAGAAGCAAGCTAGCACAGTCAAAAAGAGCGTTCCTGGCCCAGAGAAGGCTACAGGCAGTTGTGGAGTACCAATTTATACCACATTGATATCAAATTAATTAAGAAAATTAATCATAATGACGAATTAATTACCCACAATCACGTCGTGGGTTTCCCGAAAGTAGCATGTGGTTCCCTTCCCTCACCGCTCTGGGAAATCCCGACCTCTCACCCATTCCTTCCCCCTCCCCTCTCCCCCACTCACCACCCACCCTCCTGCAAAAAAATGCCCGAGTGGGAGGATGAATATACTCGTAGTATTTATTTAAACATTTTCATCTGGTTTATTTATTTATTTAAACAGTTAGGAATATTTCACACAGTTTATTTATTTAAGCAATTTGACGGAAGGACTACACATCCAGCACCAAGTATCGCTGGAATGTCTTTGTGTGCTCATAATACCGATGTTTATTTAAGCTATTTGCGGGAATATTTTCTGTTTAATCAGTTTGTGGGAGACAGAGCTGTTCACGTGGTTAGAGCTCATATCAGCCTCCAGTTTCCATGATGTAATAACTGTAAGCACAGAGGAATGAAATGAAATGTTCTACAGCAGCTGGCGCAATTTCACTATCCAAAATAGAAATAGTCCATTTGCTCTACCCTATGAAAATAATTGTTTAACAATTTAGAAGATTCAAATAGATCACCTCAAACACTCACCACCACCTTACGATTATCCTTCTTAAAAATAAAACATATTTTCAATGTTTGAGTATCAGACACAAAAACATTATGCACATCAATTAATTAAGTTTCCACCACAAATAGACCGTAGCGCTGATTTATCTGAGGTCTTGTATGCATCAAGGTTTTAGAACACAAGCACCCTCCTCAACGGCATCGTTTCCGTTAATCTGGCGAAAACAAAATTCCAGCCGCAATCACGGTCATGAAGCCGTGCAGCACCACACGCCATCCGAGTTGGGAATAATTGTCCAGCGTTGTCCGGCGCAGACATATTTAATCTTCTTAAGCAACACACACGTCTGTTTCTGTGACAGGTGGAGGACTAGACAACATTCTAATTTATGAAACAGCGCTGTCAGAAAGTGATGCGATTTTGAGAGAATTTTCAGAGGTCTGTGACCTGACGGGGGACGTCTCTTACTCATGGAAATCGTGTGGATTCAAATGCTACATTCGGAAGATACGTAAGGTAACGGCAGGTAAGCGATACTCTGAGGAAAGGGGAGCTCTATACTATGTCGTTGGCAAACATATTACCTTGACATGTATCTCCCAAAATGACTGCAATGAGGTATTTAGGAGCCAATGCGAAGATTTTTTATCGAGAGACAAACAGCAACAGAGCTACCGTCTTTTGTTTCCTCGATAAATAAGAGACAAGATTCTTTCATGATATATGTGCGCCTATAAATGGATGGAGTGACATCTAACAGGTAGATGTCTCTCCATCCATTTATAGGCACACAAACCTCACGTTTAAAATTGATTAATCTATATTTCGACTGTGAAATGGTTCAAATGGCTCTGAGCACTATGGGACTTAACATCTGAGGTCATCAGTCCCCAAGACTTAGAACTACTTAAACCTAACTAATCTAAGGGCATCACATACATATATACATGCCCGAAGCAGGATTCGAACCTGCGACCGTAGCAGTAGAGCGGTCCGGACTGAAGCGCCTAGAACCGATCGGTCACAGCGGCCGGCGAATGGGAAATTCGAGGTGTATTGTCAACTATGTTCGTATCTCGGACTGGGTAACCGGATTTTTTAAACTGAAGGGGGGGGGGGGGGGGAATCTATGTTGAGGTGGAATCAGATAGAACTACTGTACACATCCAACCCGCTGGTGCTTGTCTCGCAATGTCTGCGACCAGTGGAAGTGTCAACTTAGGCTCCGGCGACCAGCGAGTATAAAAAAAGAATCTGCGTACCGGCTAGTCGGGTCTTTCAAGCGGCCGCAGAGACAAGTCCCGGCTGCAGTCCTCGCAGCGTCCTCTGGACAACTGTGAACAATGAACCACCAGTACGCTGTTTGAGTGGCGACAGAAGCGGACGTGTGTGTTGCGTGAGAAAATTCAATGTGGCGAGTGTTTTCGCTGGACAGTTATCTCCCATCATGTAAATAGATTGGTTGATGGCTGGGCGGCCGCAGTGATACTCTCTCTCGCCCCTAGGCGTCTGGTGTGGCAGGCATGCGAATACCGGGAGACTGAAGCTTAACTATCCATGCGATGGACGTGTGCAGCACAGCTCTTCCCGCGCAGTGCGGTTCCGTCGCAAGCCTGGAGGCGGGCGGTGCGTAGTGTGGTCCGGCGGATGGCGAACGGCGTGCGCTTCGTGGTCGTGATCGCGACTAGAACGCTTTATCGCCAGATTAGTGGCAACATTACGGTGAAGAAGGGTGCTTGTGTTCTCAAACGTTGGTGCGTACAAGATCTCAGATATATTTAGCACTACGATCTATTTGTGGCTGAAACTTAATTAACAGATGCACATAAAGTTTTTGTGTCTGATACTCAAACATTGAAAATATGTTTTATTACGAAGAAGGATCATCGGAAGATGGTGATGAGTGTCTGAAGTGATCTATTTGAATCTTCTAAGTTGTTAAACAATTAATTTGATAGGTTAGTGGACTATTTCCCTGTATTTTGAAGATCGAAATTGCGCCAGCTCTGCATTTGTCCCCAGCATTAGCCAATCCGAGCACAGTATTCTCAGCAAAGATGAAAACCTCCATTTGCGTGCTTCGAGAAGTTGGTTCACACGCAAACAGGAAGCAGGCACTCGAGAGAGGCAGAGACAGGAAGCAAGTCGGAATTTCCTGATCAACAGAATGCCACCACCTGATACTCTGTTAAGGGTAACGATATCAAAGGAGTCCCACATCCGGTCCGTGGTCGCCGTATTTAGTGTTGAGACCTGCAAATAGGACATTGGATGGTTTCCGTTACCCGTGGCGGAGCTTAAACGACAGACACATGTGTGATGGACCCAAAACGGCAGTTGCTATAGCACATTTCATTTCATTCCTCTGTGCTTACAGTTATTACATCATGGGAACTGGGAGCAGATATGAGCTGTATCGACGTGGTGACAGCCCTGTCTCCCACAAACTGATTAGGTAGAAAATATTCCCGCAAATTGCTTAAATAAACATCGTTATTATCAGCACACAAAGACATTGCAACATCACTTGATACTTAATGTGAAATTCAACTCTCTAATTGTTTAAATAAATAAATAAACATTGTGAATTTCTTCATAACTGGTAAATAAATAAATAAACCAGGTGAAATTGTTTAAATAAATTCTGCGTTAATCCTGGTAGTCCAGTAGTTATATACAGACTGACTATCCCAGCATTTTTTCCAGGCAGACAGGTAGGGGAGATGGAAGGAGAAAGGGAAGGGATGGGTGAGCAGTCGCCATTTCCCAGAGGGGTGGAGAAAGGGACCCATGTACCCATGGTGAAAACCCATGATGTCACTGGGGTGAGGTTAATGATATAATTAATTTCTTTGATATCAGTTTTATATAAATTTTCCAGGTGCCCGTAACCACAAGAGCCGGAAAGAAGATGAAGTACGCAAGAGAAGAGAAGGCGGTGAAACGACGTCGGCCAGTGGTGCGAGGATTAGGACTGCGCCGCGACAGGAGCGACACCTGCAAGAAGTGAACATAAGTGCCGATCCTGTCGGCCACGGCAGCTCAGATCGGCTCCATGTATGGACATTAGTCGATGGCTGTAGACTGGCACTCACAGAACAGATTGTAGTGATCTTTATCAACTGCTCTCTTGGATTTTGTAGCGAAGAATATAATTGTTTGCATGTCGCCCATCGTTTGCGACTACTCCTTGTAAATCTCCAAATTAAGTATCGTTAATCTGATTTATAGAAATAAAGCTGCATCCCTTACGAGACGAGTGGGCGAAACTCAACACCATCATTATTCCACTGCTGCTGGAATCAAACATTGGCCCTAACTTAAGAAAGAAATTTCTAAGAACGTACATTTGGAGCACAGCATTATATGGTAGTGAATCATGGACAGTGCTAATATCGGAATAGAGGATATTCGAAGCATTTGAGATGTGATGGTGCAGAAGAATGTCGAAAATCAGGTGTACTGATGAGATAATCCATGAGGAGGCTAGTTCGGAGAAGGAAAGAACATATAGAACTCATTGATAAGAAGAAGGACCTGGATGATGGAACATATGTTAAGGTATCAAGGAATAACCTGCACGGTACTAGAAGGAATTTTAGATGCTAAAATCTCTATGGGAAGACAGACATTCGAATACATTCAACTAATCATTGAAGAGGTAGTGTGAGATGAAGAAGTTGGCGCAGGAAAGGAATTCGTGGCGAGCTGCATCAAACCAGTCATAAGACTGCGGATGTGGAAGTTATTTCAAGTAAAGCGAGTACTCTTTTCTCTTGTAGTGATACTGAACTTGAAAAGGAAATAATGCATTTCCAAGGTGACGTTTACTTAAAGTCAAAATACAGTGAAAGCAGGTAGCATTTTAAAAAGTAGGGTAGTATGTTATGTGGTCTTTTGGATCACCTTATTTATGTGCGGCAACGTTTTCAGCGTTGGAAATAGCGGCGATCTAACTGTAGAAATAAACCGACTGATCGTAATCATGTTCATTTGGCTCTGAGTAATAATTCGCCAGATTACAATAAAGTTGCCAATCATACACAAACCAAGTATCTCTCTAAACCTTTTTCAACATTTATGATATTGTGTATTGTACTTTTATGACATGTGTAATATCGTAAAAACTAAGTAGTTCGCCCACAGCTTTTGATGGAGAAAGAATTACCTTTTGTGAACCTTGCGCAGATAAAATGGTTCATTTTGGCTATGGTGCCGTTTTTTGCTTAAAAGTTTAAGAATCTTTAAATCAGCATCTTTCTACTGGTCTAAATTGCATGTAGCAGATCTCAAACTTAACAGTTGAGCACCTCTGCACCATGGTAAAACTTTTGTTTAGACCACGGTGTCTATTGACTTTGTTACACCTTACACATTTCGACTTACATCATTTCAAAAGATAAAATATATAACACACATATCTGGTGAATTATCAAGTAGCAGAAATTTATCTGTCCAACATTTACAAATACACAATATCTCGCCGGTTCAAAGTCATGAGATGTAGGTGGGAACTCGAATTAAACTACAAAAGTGTTTATAGTATCTCTTTTAGTTGCAGAGCAGCTTGTTATGTATATGTGCTGCGATCTGTCTCAGTAAGCCACAAGTACATATGTGCATATTGTAAAAATCCAGGAATTAACTACAAATGTGAGCTAGTGTGTTAGGAAGTGTCACTCTTTACGTGTGGTGCATCAAAATGATGAAGTCAGTATGTGAAGACAGAACTGTTATGAAAATAAAATAAAATTATGGTCAGTATATAAAACGAAAACCAGCCTGGATAAGAATCTTGTAGTTCACTGCTTGAACACACTTCCTTCAGTCTTGCATATTAGTGCGCTGCTTCTGCTAGTAATCCATCAGAAAGAGTTATTTCCCTAGGCTCGGAAACAAATTTACTGAATACGCATGTAGGCCCCAATAATAAAACTGTGTTCGGTACACACATCCATCGTGACAATGAGACCAGCTCAATAGCGAATTTGGACTGTGTGCTGTACTCAGTGTGTTCCCCAGACGCGAAAAACAACTCCATCTGGAGAAATACTCGGAGAAGGAGCATACTAATTTGCAGAGCTACAATTGTGTTCGAGGGATGAACTACGAGATCCTGATCCAGGTTAGTTTTGTTTTATACGCTGACCAGTATTTCATTTTTATTCATAGTTTTTTAGTAATTGTTCTGTTTCCATACTTCTTTATGCATCCCATATTATTGGTGACACTCCTTTATGATTCTGATTTCGTAACGCATATATTGGTGACTCTGAGGACTGAACGCAGCACATTCAGGTGATAGGTTGCTCCGTATCTATAACAGATATCGCATATACATACTAATATCACAAATGTGAAAGTAACTCTGTCTGTTACGCTTTAACGATTAAACTGCCGAACCGATTTCGATTAGATATCATATGGAGATAGCTTGAACACTAAGGAAGAACACAGGCTACGTGAGGAATTGTGTAGAACAAGATATTTGTTAATTTGAAGAATGCAAACAGGAATTGGGGAATAATATTTACTCTTTGGAAAAGCTGCTTTATCTCTGACTTTTCAACTTCACCACATTTGTAAATATGCTTTTATTGGTCGATATGTTCCACGTAATACGATTCAACGTAATGTATACAATGCTTACGCAACCCTCAATGTGTCCAAACCATACTCCGATATTAATATTATAAATGCGATATTAAGTCAGTCTGTTACGTTTTCATGACTAAACCTGTAAACCGATTAAATCAATTTCGATAGAACATGGTATGGAGAGAGAATCTAGAGGAACAAGTAGCCTACACTAGAAATTAGAAGAGAGGGAAAGAAAGAAAATAAATCAACTCCTAAGAGGGTCAATTAGGGCATGGACCATCTTTTATATCAGTGAACATAAACCATTCGGGGAAGGGGGGATGGGTGCACATTACTAGCATGCTTACCAAAACAGGCAGACATGTGAGGATAGCTGACTTGATTGCAAGTACAATACCTTACTACTGCACCATCACTTACCACAACAAAACTGCTCATATGCGAGAGTAGCTGTGGGTAACACCTGGTACTTTTGGATATGTATTTCATATTAGTTATAAAGATGAACATAGCACGTTTTTATTTTGTTATGACAGAGCCCCAGCTGTTTTAAAATGGAATGACACCGATAGCCATTATAAACACAAATACATGTATAGACATTAATAAATATAATAAATCATTATGGTTTAAGTCAATCTTTCAGTAAAAAATTTGATAAATATTACAAATTATTTATATATTTTTGAGGGGGTGGGGGAAGCATGAGGTGAAAACCTAATAGGGAGTCATATATTACCTATATCATTAGTTTTTGTTGATACACTTTCCATCTGCTAACGTAAATCATAATTTCTTTCCGCTATACCAACTTCCTTGAGGGAGGTATTTTTCGATCCTTACGTATTTTCAAGAAGTTCGCACTACGTGTTGCGTCTTTCTATGCAGAATGATTTGCACGCATAATTATTTTCAGAGCGCTCATCCATACAGTTTACGAGTGAGTAGAAGGCTAACACAATTATGAGTAGTGCTCTACAGCTCCACACTAATGTACGAGCTCTGCTGTGCTTTAATGCCTTGAATATTTCATTACAGAAGAGCACAATAATGGAATACGCTAGTGAGCTAGCAGGCCAAGTCCCGAACGACATCATAACCGTTCACCGCGTTCACTTTCGTGTCGGCGGGCAGGAATTGCCGCATAAAAAATTCATCTCCAGTCCTGCTACTCATATAGCTGCTTCTCTGAGGCAGTCCAGAAAACTCAATCGGTGCAGATTGTAGGGAACTGAGCACCAACCGGCTTATGCCATAATTGCGTTTCCTCCAACTCCTTTTTGCTAGGTGATACCTGTTTCTCCCCTTTGAAACCGCTCCCTATTGAGAAACAATACGCAGCTACTTTAATGGTTTTGGGCCCATTATGAAAAATGTCGGCAAAAATAGTACTGTTTATGATTTTTCTACTGTCCATAAACATTTCTTCAACTATCACATTTAAGGGAACACGTTTTGTGCTTCAGTGGCTGACAGGAGTCTAATTCGTAACCTTGTTTATATGGTTCATTTAAAAGTCGGAAATAGTTGCCGTTATCAGTGTGTACTGGTTTTTATGGGTCAAACCACAAGCTGTATATTCTACATTCCACATTTTATGTCATATTATGTGAATTCATCCAAATTATTCCCCTTATAAACAAAATCACAGCTCTGTTTGCTTCATGTCTGAAACAGATATTTTTACGAGCATCAGAATGCGCAGTTTTGCTGACATTCTCACCTAACTTGGTAAGTTTTGCTGTTACTATGTGATATTTGACTTTCTTAAGGTGTTATGTGGTCTCAGTCTGAAAGGAATTTCTCTTTTTGATTGAAGTCACCGCCAAAATTTTGTAATCGCAGTTCTTATATGACAGTTTCTATATAATGTTAAAAATCTGCTACTATTAGAATATTTATTACGGTTTGACATAAATTATTAAGAGGGTGGAAAGAAAGTTTTTTATTCCCAGTACTGATCGGTTACCCGACGATATTTCACATCATGAAATATAGTACGAGTTCAGAAATTTCTATGTTCTACTGACACAAGTTGATATGTCGTTCAATACCCTAGTAATGTGATGACTAATACATTGAAACCAAAATGTTACACTCATTTGGTGGCCTTCATCGTCTACGCCTCCACTCACCTTCAGGAAAGAACCACTTCCTCAATCCGTTATTCGCAACTGAAGCGCCATTCAGCTTAGCGTTCAGCCTGGTAGCCTACATTGTAGGCGAGTCCCTTCGCAATTTCACTCTCCGCATTTATAAGACGCTGATTCCACACCTCCTGTCGTTGGAAACTGATGCGCCGGCTGCTGACACATTTTAAGGAATTCTCTAAGATCGCCACTTTAATTCTACGTATGTTAATTAATTTAAAATCTGACCAATTACTTTACGAAATAATTGCACAGTTCCTGATGACGACTGCATAGTAAACTGACGGATTTTGTTGTATACATATTCAGCAGTTCCATCGAACTGAAAAGGTAGGAAGGATGTGAATAATTTATTTCTTATGGTTGTATGGTGACAGCATAATTTTTCTGTCACGTAATTTTATTATAGAGAAAGGTTCTTTGATACATGAACCATAATCTTTGTTTTTTAAGTTAATATGAATCATAGAGAAATGACTGTCATTAACCTTCATAACAGAAGCTTTAATTTTTAAGGTGTACTACTACTGCTATCTTTAAGCTTGACTTATGGGTAATGGAAGCCAAACTCCTGCCACTGTGGGTTCATTGCCTGCATTCCAATGTTTAAGTTTCGTAAGTTAACATTTCTGCAAGTTTGATTCGTTACTTCGATGAATTTTAATAATTTTCCTTATTTCTCATTACCATTTATACAACATCAAATATAAAAATCAGTCCATTTAACTTTTAAACTGGATATACGCAATATTAATAGTTAAGGTTGTTTATATCAGTGGAGCATACTTAAATTATCTATAGTCTTTTCTTATGTTGCGCGTTCTTCTCATAAAGAATACGTAGCTAAAGCGAACTTATCTTTTCTTACGTTGCGCGTTCTTCTCATAAAGAATACGTAGCTAAACCGAACTTATTTGTGTTCTTTACATCATATGCTACTACAAAATTTACTGATACACCGTTTACAGAATGAAAAATATACAAAAAGTATATCAGTTTCTTATTTAATTTGCTATTTACCAGACCTTTCAGAAAAATAGTGTAACCTAATTGCGAAATCAATGGTTATTGTACATCTAGATCACATATCTGTTTTGTGGAAATGCTCACAAATACAGACGAATGTTAATTAATGTAATAAGAATTGTACTGATTATTCCAATAACGAGAATGCACGACAATGTCAGGGAGCGTGATAATGCGTCCTAGAGTGTTCATTGGGAATTCAAGCAGCTTGAGGGGAAAATCGTTCTACAGTATGGATAAGATAGATTCTAGAAAAATGAACGAAATTTTTGGTAACATCTTGTCACAAAAGATAAAAATTTTATAAAAGATGCAAAAATCTATTGATTTAAGTAAAACGTTTCTCGGAGGACAAGGTTTTTTTTTTTTTTCTAGTGTCAATGGCGCAAAGGGTGTGTGAGTATTGAATCAGGGACCTAGAAACGACAAAGAGAACTCTTCCCACCGTAGCCCTGAGGGGTTCACAACCCCACAACAGGCCACAGCAGTCCACCCACCCCACCACCACCCCACACCGAACCCAGGGTTACTGTGCAGTTCGGCCCCCAATGCCTTCACCCCCTCCCCCCTGGGAACGTCTCATACCAGACGAGAGTAACCCCAAATGTTTGCGTGATAGAGTAATTGTGGTGTACGCGTACGTGGAGACAGTGCTTGCGTAGCAATCGCCGGCATAGTGTAACTGAAGCGGAATAAGGGGAACCAGCCCTGCGTTAAAAATCGTCCACTGGCTGGCTGGCACGCCGGACCTCGACACTAGTCCGCCGGGCGGAATCGTGGAGGGGACCGGCACGCCTTCCCGCACGGGAAGCAGCGTGTTAGACCGGCGCAAAGGGTGCTTTCATGTATATCATCTTCCCAAAATAAAATCTCATAGAATTCAGTTTCTCGTCTCCATAGAATCCATCAATTGATCTTATTTCTCCTAAATTCTTATGGCCATTTATTACATTTACAGTCCCAAGCATGCAGATGTTATTTCAGCAGCGTCTCCCTTTGGAAAATGGACGGCGTAAGCACATACGAAATAAGTTTTTTCCTGGTGTGCTGTAATGTAATCTTTATGAAAGAACACGTGTCTCGTTTCATATGTGGAGGGACTGTTTTGAGCACAAACACAGCATCCGTTGGGGTTGTTTTTGGGGAAGGAGAACAGAAAGTGAGGTCGTCGGTCTCATCGGATTAGGGAAGGACGGGGAAGGAAGTCGGCCGTGCCCTTTCAAAGGAACCATCCCCGCATTTGGCTGGAGTGATTCAGGGAAATCACGGAAAACCTAAATCAGGATGGCTGGACGCGGGAAAAGCATCCGTTAAGCACCAATTTGCGTAGAACTACGTCCTTGTGAGTTTTATTTTGAAACAGGGGCCTCAAAATAGATTGGAGTCCAGGAGAACTGCAGTTTAAATCTCGGACTGGCCATTCAGTGAACACTCAACTTGACGTGAGGGGCAAGGGAAGGAAACAGTAACTGCATTTCTGACGCACTGAGAGTATGAAAATAGTACAGTAATTCCTAATGTTCCACGTTCCACAACATGCACTGGGCACCATAATAACAAATCGTTAGGTGCCTCGGCGTCGTTGCTTTTCTGAGACCTAAACCGATTAGCTGTCCAAACAAATTAGAATGTAACTAAGATTGTGTGGATGTCAAGGTCCCAGGTTTTTATCAAAAGTCAAAGCAACACTATTTCATATAACTCTGTTGTTCACGTCTCGAATTTTGCAAATCCATCGTCATCATGCATAACAAAAGATAACTTCCTAAAGCGTGACACATGTTGTCTCCGAATCGGCGACCCTGAAGATATCGGACAAGTGCAAATCGCCGGCCGCTGTGGCCGTGCGGTTCTAGGCGCTTCAGTCTGGAACCGCGTGACCGCTACGGTCGCAGGTTCGAATCCTGCCTTGGGCATGGATGTGTGTGATGTCCTTAGGTTAGTTAGGTTTAAGTAGTTCTAAGTTCTAGGGGACGGATGACCACAGATGTTAAGTCCCATAGTCCTCAGAGGCATTTGAACCAAGTGCAAATCGGAAAGTAAAGAATTAACCTTATCATTCGAAAGTAAGAGTCGTACGATATGATTGGCTATAGACCCCCATGGGCTGTGCAGCCACTTAATCGAAAAGGCTTTCATCAGACTGAATGGTTGCCTCCCACAGAGTATATGATAGGTGTGTTAAGTATACCAGTTTCATGTACAGAGCTGTTATGAGTGTGTCTAGCGTTGATGTCATTTTTGTTTTGCGTGACGAAAGAAGAAACTGGGTGAAACACCTATCAGCACAAATTCTACTCCTGCTGAATGCCCGAAGTGGATAGTCTCTCACCATCCAAACGTTGAAACCGCGTCTCAGTGTTCTTAATGTATAAACATTACCACACGCTAGCGACCTCTACGTTGCCCTCATACAAGGGACGAACCATCATCACCAGTGATAAATATGCTCATGGGACACTGCTTGAATATGTAATCCAGGACACCGACGTAAATTTTTATGATTAGGAACCTCGCGCCTCAAGCTCTCCTTCTGTTTCCAGGCAAATATTGGTGGTGAAAATGTCTTCTATTACCGGGATTAGAAAAGACTTCCTCCAAGTCGAGCGTCATTACACAGGCAGGGCTATCACTGGAAGACTGAAGTCTATTCACGAGCTGCCCGCGGTGACCGAGCGGTTCAGTCCGGAACCGCGCGACTGCTACAGTCGCAAGTTCGAATCCTGCCTCGGGCAGGGATGTGTATGGTGTCCTTATGTTAGTAATATTTAGGTAGTTCTAAGTTCTAGGGGATTGATGACTGCAGATGTTAAGTCCCATAGTGCTCAGAGCCATCTATTCGCGATCTGCACAGAGAAAAACAAGCAAGAGCAGAAAGCAAGAAGACTGGAAACTACTGGAGATTTCGGAGATATGCGCTTCCTACATCCATCATTCTTACAAGCGTAGGATATTGAGTCAGAGTACAGTAGACAACGATTACGGTCACATTTCTCAACTTCATATGATGACATCATGCTCCTATCGTTTGTAAAAGAAGCAATCAGTGCCAGGTTCCAGAGGCTCTATATAACCCACCTATTGTAAGGGTTATAGGAAGTGGAAAACATTGCCATATTCTCGCTTTGTCTTTGTTTACGTCAACACATCAACAGACGAACTGCGCACTCTTGTATGTATGTTTCTACATATGCATGTTCCACATATCCTCCTAAAACACTGGATCTATTTCAACCAAACTTGGTGCTGTCTGTAAAAGACCATTGTGGGGGTAAGTACAGCCACCCTCTCAAAGGGATGGAAGTAAAGAATTATTGTTGTTTAGGACGCACAAATATCCAGAATATATCCATTCCAGTATCTGAAAATGAGAGCACATAGTGAGTTCCGAAAAACTTTCTCATTGACAACCCACACAAAATGATGAAAGAAAAAAATTTATCTTTAACTCATTTCCGCTGTTTATGCAGTAAAACTGCCGTATGAGCCATGGTATTTTAATTTATTCTTTCTGTACTGCTAAACCTTTTATACGTACATTTTGGAGACAGCATCCACATATACCAGCTGATGTACTTGGAAAATTGTATCATCGTACGAGTCATGAGCTACATGGAAAGGAAACTGCAAGACGAAATTCACTAGAGATATAGGTAAACTATGTTTACAAATGTCAGTGAAATATGCTACGTACGTTTGAAATACAAGGGTTGGAAATTTAATAGTGGCAACTATTTATTTACAGCTCGTACAACATAGATACGTGTTTCAAAGTCTTACTGACTTTCAAAGTAGTCACTAGCATTCTGTATAAACCGTTGCCAGCGATGTGAAAGTCGTAGGATATTCTTAGCAGTGCCAATTGTGTTGACAGTTCGAGTGCCGCGTTCTATTGCCCTATGAATTTGTAGCAGTTCTGATGCGAATACCGTCAAGTGTTTCCTTGAGTTTAGAAATCGAGTTGAACTCACGATTGCTTAAGTCAGGGGAGTGCAGTAGGTGGTATATGAGCCGAGCGCGGCTCGTGTACATGCCGTTTATTGCTTGGTATCTTGTTACTGCGGTTATGGCATCTCGTTTCTTATTCGATTTAATGGCGTCACTAAGTAGCTGGCTTGCCTGACCGTGAGTGGCAGCAGTAGCACTAATCAAAATGGCTCTGAGCACTATGGGACTTAACTGCTGAGGTCATATGTCCCCTAGAACTCAGAACTACTTAAACCTAACTAACCTAAGGACATTACACACATCCATGCCTGAGGCAGGATTCGAACCTGCGACCGTAGTAGTCGCGCGGTTCCAGACTGTAGCGCCTAGAGCCGCTCGGCAGGCCAGCACTTATCGATACGAGTACTGTGGTACTACCTTCGGAGCGACCGCGAGTATTTCCGGGTCGCGTTGTGTGAAGTGGCGAGTTGCGAACGGACATCAGGTCGGTTGGGGGCGCAGGAGCGAGTAGGTCCGTTCAGCGCGCGGGAAAGCCAGGGCCACTTGCGGCGTGCTGCCACTGCCGGATCGAGGAGGGGTAGCTGCGAGAGCGACGACTTCGTTGCACGCCGTACCCTGGACGTTTGAGTGAAGAGTTAACTGCTAATGAAACCTCGACTAGTCTGAGATATCTCTTTTGGTCGGCGGGTTGTTGCTCCCAGGGCCGCTGAGCCTGGCGGCAACGAATGAAGAGTTTCGAGGCGGTGAATTATTGCAGCCGTCTTTCTTTACTGGTTATTCATCATTTAATTTAGTATTATTCTTATTAGTGAAGGCACCTAGCGGTATTTTCTGCCTTGTGGCCGCTAACGCCCCAGTTACCTGTCCTGGAGGTTAGCATGCTTTTCCGGCAGTGTACCTTTCCTCGTCGTGTTGATGCTGTCCGACACGGCGTAGTTCGACAGCCTCTTGTATTGTACTGTGCATATTTTTTTGGGTGATTTATTTTGGTTCTAATGTTTCCTTCGGCCTTGGGTGTTTTCTGAAGACGTAGTGCTGTCTGTCTCTTCGCCCTTGCCTAAAAATATTCCATCGTTGTACCGGTGATCGGACTTCAGGCGGATTGGTTAGTCGGTCGGTCGGAACTTAAGCTGCCCCTAGTTTGAGTTTCCATCCTATTACGTGAGTACAACTCTTGGCTGCCTGTCTCACATTACCTTATTTTTGAGTTACCTACACAGGCCGACCCTTGGAACACTTGCTGAGAACCGCTTGTCCTGATTCCTTAGATTATGATGCTTGTTTAAAGGATATATGTAATTTTCTAATTATTGTTGGTGTGGCCTTCAGCCGAGCAATAATTTCACTTCTTTAATAATAAGGCCTTCAGCCTGTTACAGTTTATTTTAAAACGAAGTATTTATCTTAATATGTGCTATTTGGAACTGTTCTTCTGACTTCTAATTAAGGCCTTCAGCGGTTTGTGATTTGAAGTTGTGTGTGGCCTTCAGCCGAGCAATAATTTCACCTCTTTCATAATAACGCCTTCAGACGTGTTACATTAAGTTTTTTTTTTAAGGAAACTTTTTTTAAAGGCAAACTATTTCTTGAAATGTGTACTGTTTGGCTTGAGCACTATGCGACAGAACTTCTGAGGTCATCAGTCGAGCCGGCCGCGGTGGTCATGCGGTTCTAGGCGCTCAGTCAGGAACTGCGCGACTGCGACGGTCGCAGGTTCGAATCCTGCCTCGGGCATGGATGTGTGTGATGTCCTTAGATTAGTTAGGTTTCTTTAGTTCCAAGTTCTAGGGGACTGATGACCTCAGATGTTAAGTCCCATAGTGCTCAGAGCCATTTGAGCCATTTTTTTCATCAGTCGCCTAGAACTTAGAACTAATTAAACCTAACTAACCTAGGGACATCACACACATCCATGCCCGAGGCAGGATTCGAACCTGCGACCGGAGCGGTCGTTAGGCTACAGACTGTAGCGCCTAGAACCGCACGGCCGGCTGTACTGTTTGGAATTGTTCTTCTGTAATTCAGGCCTTCAGTCGTTTGTTGTTGAGGTTATTGTTGGTGGCCTTCGGCCCTAAAATTGTGGATTTTTTTTCTGTAATAAGGCCTTCAGCCGTCATGCCGTCAATTGCGTTTTTTTAAGAGTTTGTTACAAAATTTTAATTTCTTTAAATAAAGTTTACCAATTTGTTGTGCAACCAGGAGTAATTGATTACGGCTCCATCCACAATCGTAAACATATCCTGCCCCATCCTGAGAAACCAGCCCCATCAGTCTAACAAATCAGTAACAGCTTGCACTGTACGTGCTTGAGCATTGTGCTGCAAAATGAAGGTCAGGCCCTGCAGGAAGTGTCATCACTCCTGTCTCTAAGCTGGTCGTAGGTAGGTTGTGTTCCAAGAATGATGAGCATAGAGCAGTGTTGACACTTTCAGCGGGACCTGTCCATCATTTTGCAGGACAATGCTCAAGCACGTACAGTGCAAGCTGTTACTGATCTGTTTGACTGATGGGGCTGCTAAGTGCTATGCAACCTACTGCACACCCCTGACTTAAGCCCTCGTGAGTTCAACTCGATTTCTCAATTGAAGGAAACACTTCAAGGCATTCGCTTCAGAACTGCTACAAATTCGTCGGGCAACAGACCACGCCGCTCGAATTGTCAACAGAACTGACACTGCTAAGAGTATCCTACGACTTCCACATCGCTGGAAACGGGTTATACACAATGCTGGTGGCTACTCTGAAGGTCAGTAAAGCTTTGAAACACGTATTTATTTTGTACGAGCTGTAAATAAATAGTTTCCACTATTAATGTTCCAACCCTCGTATATGTGACAAATGCATAAGCAGTCAAAGCCATGCGTAAAAACCTCATCCTAAAGCCCTGGACCGATTTCAGACAAACTTGGTAAACATATTTTTTGCCACATGGAATGAACAACTGAGGTAGTAAGAACCAGCAGCCTCCTACTGAGGTGGAGTGAAGTAGTGGAGAGAGCACTGGGAGGAGGAGATGGATGGACAGAGAGTTGGAAGGAGAAAATGGACACCGATAGGGGGAGGAGGACATTGAGAGGGAAAAGGGGAGGGGACAATGGACTGAGAAACTGAAAGATGAGATGGACATAGAGAGGCAGGAGAATGAAATTAGTAGAGAGATGCGAGAGGAGGAGATGACTTAGACAGGGTGGGTAGGAGACAGAGACGAGAAGGAGGTGATAGAGGAGGAAGATGAGATCGACGGAAGAAGCAAATAGACGGGGGAGGAGCAGATGGTGTAAGAGACGACCGTAGATAGATAGAGAGACGACAAAGGAACAGGTGGACGGAGAGGGACAGGAGGAGATTGGACAGAGAGTGGGGGGAGTTGGGTGTAGGAGGTGGACAGAGATATGGGAGGTGGAGATGTGGAGAGAGAGAGAGAGAGGGACGAAAGAGAGGGACTAACAGGACTGGAATAAAAATGTGCCCAGGCAATGCTGGGTACTCAGCTAGTAAGTAAATACTATAGACAAACAGTAGTATGGCTACATATTACTGCTTATTTCAGCGTGTATCAAGCAAGTGAAATCTAAGTGAAGCATCCCCGCTAGCTTGTAGAATCTTTGAGTGGCAAATGACATTTATATGTCAGACACCTTTTTTTTCTTTCTTTTTATATTGTGATGATCTCCGCAAATACAGCGTACACCGATATGTTAAGTAAGAGTATATTATGCTGCATTTTACTTACTCAGACATGGACTGTGCGGCTGCTCCCAGCGGAAGTTCGAATCCTCCCTCGGGGATGGGCGTGTGTGTTTGTCCTTAGGATAATTTAGGTTAAGTAGTGTGTGAGCTTAGGGACTGGTGACCTTAGCAGTTAATTCCCATAAGATTTGACACACTTTTGAACATTTTTGAACTTACTCAGGAAAACATTGTGGAAAGTAAGTAAATCATAGGTGAAAAGTGCAACACAAACGAAGACATATGCTCGACCACCACAGCAGTCCGTGGACGTACGAGCATTATGACACCAGCATTGCATCGCCAGAAAACATTAACACAACAGCACGTTTTTTGTTAATAAATACAGCAAACGAGTTTTTCATTTATATGTACGAGTAAGAAAGCCTTTATTTTAGGCCTAATGAAGAACCTGGCAGCTCAAGAAATAATGCTTTAGTGATTTGTATGCTTTGATGCCTGATAATCAGCAAAAGCGTCTGGAAACGCGACGCTAATAAATTAATGCTATAATATGAATAATACTACATATTGTTATTAGTTGTCGTAAATACATACGTCCTTCATTACAACGCAGTCACAGAAAACTAACTTGCTATTTTGGCTGGTGATTATTAGATTTACAACGTTGGCAACAGTGTACTGTCGATGAATGAATGTTTCTTGGACGACATTTACAGGTATTTTATTTGTATAAATGTCCTGTTCTCTTTGTTTTGTGGTACCTTAACGTAACTAGACGTATTTGGTCGCGGCTCGTGTTGTCACCGCCACCGGTTCTGATGGCATGTTGGACAGCTGCCTTACGATTTTCCGCAGCCACCTGCTTGCAAGTTGGCCGCCTCTTCTCGCCCCGCCCCTTCTCGCAGCCCGCCCGCCGCCAGAAGCCCCGCGCCTCGTGGCCGGGCGGGCCGTTGTTTGCCGTCGCAATCCTGCGGCGCGCCGCGGCCGGCACGTCCCCAGACCTGTTGAATATGCAAACACGCCGCCCCGCCGCCTCCGCGCTGCCTCTGCTCGGCTGTCAGTCCCGCGTTCCACCGCCGCCGCCTGCCTGCCAGGCGTCGGGGCCGCGTCGAGCGTCGTCCGCAAATTATGATTCTCCCCGCAACAGGCGTACTCGCTGCCAAGACAGCTGTCGCCTTGTGCGCGCGAGCGGAGAGAATCCCTCATCAGTGGTGCTGTCGCAGACGTTAAAAGTATCTCGCAGCGTTGTTAATTTGCGCACTGCTGTCCTTTAAAACGGCAACTCCAGACAGTATAGCAAAAGATAAAGATTTATAAATTGTGCATTACACTTGTTATAGCCAAAGACTCTGACAGGGGTCTATGTATTCGCTTCCGTAACTGGCAGAGCTACATACTCACAGCAGGCAGCGAATACACAGCAATGGGCCACTTCATGTCACGTGGTGTCACCCGTGGTCTCTGGTGTGCAATAGAACTGCCTGCACAGCGATAACTAAGTCTAGTATTCATCCTCACATGCATACCACACACGCAGTCCGCCACCGGTAGCTGAGTAAGAGAATCGACGATCAACTTGAACGGAAGTCATGTGACGTCCGCCCAGAAAAACGAACGTAAGAATAACTAACAAAATACAACCAAATAAAAAAAGTGGTCAGCGCGACAGAATGTCAATCCTAAGGGCCCGGGTTCGATTCCCGGCTGGGTCGGAGATTTTCTCCGCGTAGGGACAGGGTGCTGTGTTGTCCTAATCATCATCATTTCATCCCCATCGACGCGCATGTCGCCGAAGTGGCGTCAAATCGAAAGACTTGCACCCGGCGAATGGTCAACCCAACGGGGGGCCCAGTCACATGTCATTTATTTTACCAGATACGCAATGGATATCAGACTGTTGACGACCTAAACTGCGAACTTACTCTTCGGTGTTTGTCTCTGCTAGTTGGTTCAAATGGCTGTGAGCACTATGGGACTTAACTTCTGAGGTCATCAGTCCCCTAGAATATAGAACTACTTAAACCGAACTAACCTAAGGACATCACACACATCCATGCCCGAGGCAGGATTCGAACCTGCCACCGTAGTGGTCATGCGGTTCAAGACTGAAGCGCCTAGAACCGCTTGGCCACTCCGGCCGGCCTGTCTGCTGGATTTATCGTCAAATGTGTGTGAAAACGTTTGGGACTTAACTGCTAAGGTCATCAGTCCCTAAGCTTACACACTACTTAACCTAAATTATCCTAAGGACAAACACGCACACCCATGCCCGAGGGAGAACTCGAACCTCCGGCTGGACTAGCCGCTCAGTCCCTGACTGCAGCGCCGTAGACCGCTCGGTTAATCCCGCGCGGCAGATTTATCGTAGCATTACGATGGACTTCGGACTTACACAAGGACCGCAGACAGCCAGAGGCTTTCGTCGTCCATCTGACTCTTAATCTGTGCAGAAACTGTAAGCAGGTCTTCAAACATGGGGAACAGAAATACTGTTTTATCAGTACTGTAGTAGGAAGAATACTAATTTGAGGGTGCCAAAATGCGAAAGCTTGTTTACAGAGCTCCCACTTGTTGCAGCAAAAATCGCTATAAAACAGCAGGGCATCGAATCGAAATGAGATATTGACAGTTACGAGTATGTCTCTCCATGATGCTTCAACTCAATGTCAGGGTTTCTTGCGAGCGTACCAGTTTGTTAGCACCCCATCATCTCTCCGTGTGCGAGAGATCCTGAGAAAGTGCGTCATCGCGCTACTGTCTTCAAGTTGATTAAGGGTCTTGATTTGAAGCCGGGTTCTATGGGAATAAATAATAAATCCGTCAAAGGAACTGCCCGAATCTCACTTCTAGTTGGTCCTTGTGTTTTTGTAGGTTCTAAGCTATGTTTTAGTATTTATCATACTGGTGCTGTTAGAATGGCTTACTATTGGGACCGAGCGAGGTGGCGCAGTGGTTAGACACTGGACTCGCAATCGTGAGGACGACGGTTCAACCCCGCGTCCGGCCATCCTGATTTAGGTTTTCCGTGATTTCCCTAAACCGCTCCAGGCAAATGCCAGGATGGTTCCTTTCAAAGGGCACGGCCGACTTCCTTCCCCGTCCTTCCCTAATCCGATGAGACCGATGACCTCGCTGTCGGGTCTCCTTCCCCGAAACAACCAACCAACTTACTATTGGTGTGGTACGATGTTTATCTGTGTCATTGGCTGACCATGAGAGTTTCAATGAGAGATGTTTGATTATGTACAAGATTTTTGACATTTCAGAGTTCGCCAACAAGGACTACATTTTAACCTGATGCTCCTCTCATGATTTTTAGGGAACCGGAGAAAACTTGGTCCAGCAGAATCAGTGTCTATCTGGATGAAGGGACATGGGACGACAGAACAATTTACACTAACTGGAGATGTAAAATTGTATTACCACTTTTAACAAATATTCAGTTTGAATCCATGTTCAGATGTTCTCAGTGTGTGACATATCCAAAGAAAGTGCTGCGGAGATTAACAGCCGAACACACTAAGCATTAGGATACGCGAAGTCAGCGAGGGCAACATGCAAGTCTTGCGTTATCTTATTGAAATTAGAGCCTAATATCCGGCATTAACATTTCACAAATGTAATGACTGCATTCTAAAATATCTGCTGTGCAAAGCAGACAAAGGTCATCGTATTGCGCGCCCAATGCTATCCGATACTGTCACGCTGGATGCTGATCCCATTTGGCCCTGACGATTTCAATTTGCTAACTTTCGTTCTTCTCTGCACGTACACGCACGGATACGTTCATTGTGATTCCATATACACAACGAGTCTGAAAAAAAAAGTGGCTCCACTCACACAGGAGCGTCCATTGTTATCGAAGGGTGTAACACCGTCGGCGCGCCTCTGTCTGCTGCAGTGCCATGTACATGTGCAACAACAGCTCGAAACGACAAAAAGCATTTTCGATAGGCCACGATCGAGCGCTGTCTAATTAAGACTCTTGCAGGTACGTGTTTCTCCTTGCATAACACGTTCACACCAATAACCAATATTCAACTCCAATGTCACAATGAAAATCATGCTTAATAAACTGCGTTTACATACAAAATGTTTATATGTTAAGTTCCCTCTACTTTGATCATTACCCAGAAACGATAATCGTTACACTGCAGGAAAGCTGTAACAAATGGATGTGAAAAGGCACAGCGCAGAATCGCGGCTTGAGGAAGGGTGGAGGGGTGCCCTTGGTGCCCGGTTTCTATTTCATCTAGGAACAAATATTTACTAGTTGTTTGTTTAGCCCGGACCAGGGCCCACTTCCGTAGCCATTCGAACACCTATCGTATTGCAGCTATGTCACAGTATATTACGCGAAGTTCGAAGGACGAACTGGAGCCGCCACCCAGGCAAATTAATCCACTTTGAAAAACACTGTAATTGGCTGAAATTAGTGCTCAGCTAACGGCACCATTTGTACGTGCACCGTTCGGATTTTAAGTGTGTAAACGGTCGCCCTTAAATAACTCCGGACTGGAGCGAGACTGCTCAATTGGGTCCACCGGCGTATTGGTCCTTGGTCTAAATAAAGGTTTCTGAACTTTAAACTTCTACGAATCGATACAAACTTTGCACGAAGGTAGACAAAAAGTTAGAGCTCAAACAAATTTTTTCTTAGCCAGTAACCTTTATCCGTTGTCGAGATTATACGGTCTAGAGTCGAGCTAACTCTAGCACGTAAAATTCGTTCTTATGTGAACTCAGTGAGTGAAAAACATTTAAAGTGAATCAAGTAAAAAATATGCGTTCTTACAATAAAATTGAAAAATTGCTTTCAAAAATCTTAATTCATTCGGATTTTGAGTGCAAAACACTCGTTTTCTGAGGTTTCTTACGCGCGCCCTAATACGTTGCAAACTTGAGGGAGTATGTTCCCATTTTGTAAGAAAGTAGACAAAAGTGTGTAATTAACGGTCGTCTTGTTGTTTTTGAAAGCTATATCATTTGCTACGGTATAGTGGACTGGCAGCAGATAAAATGCCGTGAAGTCCAATTTCACGCGAATGGCACGTGCTGCGATAATAACATATAACAACGAAAAATATGTTACGGTAATCATACGAAGAATTTACAAAAAGTTTTCATCATTCTAGTTTTGTTGTTGTTGTTGTGGTCTTCAGTCCTGAGACTGGTTTGATGCAGCTCTCCGTGCTACTCTATCCTGTGCAAGCTTCTTCATCTCCCAGTACCTACTGCAACCTACATCCTTCTGAATCTGCTTAGTGTATTCATCTCTTGGTCTCCCTCTACGATTTTTACCCTCCACGCTGCCCTCCAATGCTAAATTTGTGATCCCTTGATGTCTCAAAACATGTCCTACCAACCGATCCCTTCTTCTAGTCAAGTTGTGCCACAAATTTCTCTTCTCCCCAATCCTATTCAATACCTCCTCTTTAGTTACGTGATCTACCCACCTTAGCTTCTATTCTCTTCTTGTCCAAACTGGTTATCGTCCATGTTTCACTTCCATACATGGCTACACTCCATACAAATACTTTCAGAAACGACTTCCTGACACTTAAATCTATACTCGATGTTGACAAATTTCTCTTCTTCAGAAACGATTTCCTTGCCATTGCCAGTCTACATTTTATATCCTCTCTACTTCGACCATCATCAGTTATTTTACTCCCTAAATAGCAAAACTCCTTTACTACTTTAAGTGTCTCATTTCCTAATCTAATCCCCTCAGCATCACCCGATTTAATTTGACTACATTCCATTATCCTCGTTTTGATTTTGTTGATGTTCATCTTATATCCTCCTTTCAAGACACTGTCCATTCCGTTCAACTGCTCTTCCAAGTCCTTTGCTGTCTCTGACAGAATTACAATGTCATCGGCGAACCTCAAAGTTTTTACTTCTTCTCCATGAATTTTAATACCTACTCCGAATTTTTCTTTTGTTTCCTTTACTGCTTGCTCAATATACAGATTTAATAACATCGGGGAGAGGCTACAACCCTGTCTCACTCCTTTCCGAACCACTGCTTCCCTTTCATGCCCCTCGACTCTTATAACTGTCATCTGGTTTCCGTACAAATTGTAAATAGCCTTTCGCTCCCTGTATTTTACCCCTGCCACCTTCAGAATTTGAAAGAGAGTATTCCAGTTAACGTTGTCAAAAGCTTTCTCTAAGTCTACAAATGCTAGAAACGTAGGTTTGCCTTTTCTTAATCTTTCTTCTAAGATAAGTCGTAAGGTTACTATTGCCTCACGTGTTCTAGTTTTACGTGCGAAAAATAACGTGTTGCTCATGAAATTGTTTCCCAGAATTGCGTTTCATTTCAAGCACTGCATTCGGATATACATACATCAAAAAAAGTTTTTCATCACCTCGGTCCCGAGAGTTCCCGAACCTGTACAGAAAATTGGAGTAGAGATCAACATAAACATTATTTCCGCCCTTTTTATTTCTCATAAAAAGCCACACACTGCACGTTGTGCCACCATACAACGAGATCTTCAGAGGTGGTGGTCCAGATAGCGGTACACACCGGTACCTCTAATACCCTGTAACACGTCTTCTTGCACTGATGGATACCTGTATTCGTCGTGGCATACTATCCACAAGTTTATCAAGGCAATATGCTGCTGATATGGTTGCACTATCGGTCGGAGGATGGCATTCACGTATCGTTCAGCCGTTACGACTTCCTCCATGACCACCAGCGGCGTACGTCGGCCCCACATAATGCCCCCACAAAACAGCAGGGAACCTCCACCCTGCTGCACTCGCTGGACATTGTGTCTAAGGCCTCCAACCTGACCAGGTTACCTCCAAACACGACTCAGACGATTGTCTGGCTGAAGGCATATGCGACAGTCATCGGTGAACAGAATGTGATGCCAGTCCTGAGCGGTCCATTCGACATGTTGTTGGGCCTGCCTGTACCACGCCGCATGGGGTCGTGGATGCAAAGATTGACCTCGCCATGCACGTCGGGAGCGATCATGCAGCCTATTGCGCACAATTTGAGTAGTAACACGACGTCCTGTGTCTGCACGAAAAGCATTATTCAACATGGTGGTGTTGATGTCAGGATTCTTCCGAGCTATAATCCGTAGATAGCGGTCATCCACTGCAGTAGTAGCCCTTAGGCGGCCTGAACGAGGCATGTCATCGACAGTTCCTGTCTCTCTGTATCTCCTCCATATCCGAACAACATCGCTTTGGTTCACTCCGAGACGTCTGGACACTTCCCTTGTTGAGAGCCCTTCCTGGCACAAAGTAACAATGCGGACGAGATCGAACCGCTGTACTGACCGCCTAGGCAAGGTTGAACTACAGACAACGCGAGCTGTGTACCTACTTTCTGCTGGAAAGACTGGAACTGATCGGCTATCGGACTACCTCCGTCTAAGAAGCGCTGCTCATGCATGGTTGTTTACATCCTTGCGCGGGTTTAGTGACATCTCTGAATAGTCAAAGGGACTGTGTCTGTGATACAATATCTACAGTCAACGTCTATCTTCAGGAGTTCTGGGAACAAGGGCGATGCAAAACTTTTTTTGATGTAACTAAAAAAAACTGGTTAATCCGCCAGATCTTCTTTTAGTTCTTATGCTTTAAAGATTTCGTTCACCAGTAGATTAAAATCATTTGCGACATCTTCGGACGTGCAAAACAATCCACGTGCCAAACCAAAGTACAAAATAATATACTGTGCGATCGAGCATTTAAAGCTTTGTCGATGAATCAAATAGGGGTAATGCAGGAGTAGGTTTAATAATGAATAAAAAATAGGAGTACGGGTAAGCTACTACAAACAGCATAGTGAACGCATTATTATGGACAAGATAGACACGAAGCCCACGCCTTCTACAGTAGAACACGATTATATGCCAACCAGCTCTGCAGATGACGAAGAAATTGATGAAACGTATCATGAGGTAAAAGAAATTATTCAGGTAGTGAAGGGAGACGAAAATTTAATAGTCATGGGTGACTGGAATTCAAGAGTAGGAATAGGGAGAGAAGGAAACATAGGAATATAGATTGGGGCTAAGAAGTGAAAGAGGAAGCCGCCTGGTAGAATTTTGCTCAGAGCATAACTTAATCATAGCTAACACTTGGTTCAAGAATCATGAAAGAAGGTTGCATACATAGAAGAACCCTGGAGATACTAAAAGGCATCAGATAGATTATATAATGGCAAGACAGAGATTTAGGAACCAGGTTTTAAATTGTAAGACATTTCCAGGGGTAGATGTGGACTCTGACCGCAATCTATTGGTTATGCACTGTAGATTAAAACTGAAGAAACTGCAAAAAGGTGGGAATTTAAGGAGATGGGACCTGGATGAACTGAAAGAACCAGAGGTTGTAGAGAGTTTCAGGGAGAGCATAAGGGAACAATTAACAGGAATGGGGGAAAGAAATACAGTAGAAGAAGAATGGGTAGCTCTGAGGGATGAAATAGTGAAGGCAGCAGAGGATCAAATAGGTAAAATGACGAAGGCTAGTAGAAACCCTTGGGTAACAGGCGAAATATTCAATTTAATTGATGAAAGGAGAAAATATAAAAAAACAGGAAATGAAGCAGGCTAATAGGAATACAAACGTCTCAAAAATGATATTGATAGGAAGTGCAAAATGGCTAAGTAGGCATGGCTAGAGGACAAATGTAAGGATGTAGAGGCTTATCTCACTGGGGGTAAGATAGATACAGCCTACAGGAAAATTAAAGAGATCTTTGGAGAAAGGAGAACCACTTGCATGAATATCAAGAGCTTTCATGGAAACTCAGTTCTAAGCAAAGAAGGGAAAGCAGAAAGGTGGAAGGAGTATATAGAGGGTCTATACAAGGGCGATGTACTTGAGGACAATATTATGGAAATGGAAGAGGATGTATATTAAGATGAAATGGGAGATATGATACTGCGTGAAGAACTTGACAGAGCACTGAAAGACCTGAGTCGAAACAAGGCCCCCGGAGTAGACAACATTCCTTTAGAACTACTGACAGCCTTGGGACAGCCAGTCCTGTCAAAACTGTACCATCTGGTGAGCAAGACGTATGAGACAGGCGAAATACCCTCACACTTCAAGAAGAATATAATAATTCCAATCCCAAAGAAAGCAGGCGTTGACAGATGTGAAAATTACCGAACTATCAGTTTAATAAGTCACAGCTGCAAAATACTAACGCGAATTCTTTACAGACGAATGAAAAAACTGATAGAAGCCGACCTCGGGGAAGATCAGTTGGATTCCGTAGAAATGTTGGGACACGTGAGGTAATACTGACCCTACGACTTATCTTAGAAGAAAGATTAAGGAAAGGCAAATCTACGTTTCTAGCAATTGTAGATTTAGAGAAAGCTTTTCACATTGTTGATAGGAATACTCTCTTTCAAATTCTGAAGGTGGCAAGGGTAAAATACAGGGAGTGAAAGGCTATTTACAATATGTACCGAACGCAGAAGCAGTTACAAGAGTCGAGGAGTATGAAAGGGAAGCAGTGGTTGGGAAGGGAGTGAGACAAGGTTGTAGCCTATCCCCGATGTAATTCAATCTGTATATTGAGCAAGAATAAAGGAAACAAAAGAAAAGTTCGGAGTGGGTATCAAAATCCATGGAGAAGAAATAAAAACTTTGAGGTTCGCCGATGACATTGTAATTCTGTCAGAGACAGCAAAGGACTTGGAAGAGCAGTTGAACGGAATGGATAGTGTCTTGAAAGGAGGGTCTTGAAAGGAGGGTATAAGATGAACATGAACAAAAGCAGAACGAATTAAGTCGGGAGATTCTGAGGGTATTAGATTAGGAAATGACACACTTAAAGTAGTAAAGGAGTGTTGCTATTTGGGGAGCAAAATAACTGATGATGGTCGAAGTGGAGAGGATATAAAATATAGACTGGCAATGGCAAGGAAAGTGTTTCTGAAGAAGAAAAATGTGTTAACATCGAATATAGATTTAAATTTCAGGAAGTCGTTTCTCAGATTATTTGTATGGAGTGTAGCCATGTATGGAAGTGAAACGTGGACGATAAATAGTTTAGACAAGAAGAGAATAGAAGCTTTCGAAATGTGATGCTACAGAAGAATACTGAAGATTAGATGGGTAGATCACATGACTAATGAGGGGGTATTGAATAGAATTGGGGAGAAGAGGAGCTTGTGGCACAACTTGACTAGAAGAAGGGATCGGTTGGTAGGACATGTTCTGAGACATCGAGGGATCACCATTTTAGTATTGGAGGGCAGCGTGGAGGGTAAAAATCGTAGAGGGAGACCAAGAGATGAATACACTAAGCAGATTCAGTAGGATGTAGGCTGCAGTAGGTACTGGGAGATGAATAAGCTTGCACAGGATAAAGTAGCATGGAGAGCTGCATCAAACCAGTCTCAGGACTGAAGACCACAACAACAACAACATATTAATAACCAACAGAAAATGTTTACTGCCTTTTTCTACGAAAACTGCCAGGTATTTCATATTGTAGAAAAATAATTTTCCGTCTAAACAAGGTTAAGTTCGTCAGTTTTCGTATAGGACATAAACGTTTACAGTATTTTGTTGTGCACACAATTTTTCGCAGTTCTTTTTACTTCAGTCATACTCATACTTAATTCAGATTGGTTGCTGGAACATTTCACGCTGAGATTATTCACGTTAGTTGTTCTATTTTCGGTTTTTTAACTTTCTCGTTTTCTTATTGCGTATTTTAAATAAACAATGACAAGTATTTTAAGGTAAGCAGTAATAAGAAGATGGACATTTTCAGTAGCTTATTATTTGTTGAACGAATCGTTTATTTTGCCTTATAGTAAGCTTGTAAGCAATTTCTTGTGTTGTGGCCCTAACTTTAACAATACCTACGTAATATAAACTATTTATTCACATTACTGTCATAAACTTGGAACAGTATTAAATACTCCGTTTATTATCGTATTTATTTTTGCTGTTATTTTGTTTACTGTATTAAATCTTCATGGTTATTTTCAAAACGTTTACGTGTACAGTGTCACTATTATACGAATAAAGTGTACGAACTGTAAAACAACAAGTTTATACTCTCCACGTGTATGGAATCACATATAAAACCACAAATTTGAAAACAACAATAAGAATCAAACAAAATTATAAAATGTAAAACAAAAAAATAAAAATAAAAATATGAAAAAAATAAAAAATAGAACAAAAAACATGCGGGCATGTGACCCTGACGTTCTGGTGAGGCTTGTTTGCTCTGAGGACAAGGTAGGTTATGTTGGACAGGTTCAGTCACAACAGGCGGGTAACCATAGAGGAGCCATATTAACAACGCCAAACTCAAGTGGCATGGTTTGAATGACAATAAAACCTATACCGGATCAGTCGTCGCCCTAGTCAACAAAAATCTGCATCGATTTCCAAGCTATGGCGGTCTAATGTCAAAATTATGGTAAAGTAAATGTTGGGAACCAAAGTAAAAAGCTTTCCTATCGTATCACAAAAAAAGGCGAGTAGGTCCTTGGCAGAGTAAGGGATATAAAAGAACGGAACACGTTTTTCGACTTATCTGACAGGTTCAGAGACATTTACATCAAAACACCTAGTCATATTTGCTCTTTTCACGAGTTTACTTCCCCAACGCTGTGTGCCCTTTTAACTGCAAAGCGTTGGCACTCTTTTATTTATAAAATTCACCTTCTCAGTCCCTGATCCTGTACCCAAAGCCCAGAAGATTCGCCAACCATAGTAAACTGTATATACCATAAGGCTGAAGAGCATTCACGTAATAGCTAAAAGTGTTTTTCTGAGTGGATAACATTTCTTGGGATGGATTTGTTCCTCGGGGGACACTACAACAATTTTTTGACTTCTGGTTGGGGAGGGCATTGATTTTTTTCACCATGTGGACCATTTCTCTCCCAAACCACCATTTTTTACGTGTAAAGTGAGGGATGTACGAATAAGTAGACACAAATTTATATGCTTCAAGAGAGTGGATTGTGTCTACAATAGGAAGTTTCCGAGAGTGGAGGCTCATCTATAATAGGAAGTATCCAAGAGTGGGGATGGCATGGATCCTAAACTTTAACGACACTTTGTGTCACTGCTCAAACGCCATGCTGGATACATGTTATACGAAATCACGTCTTGTAACGTGTCACTTTATTTGACACGATGCACTATGTTACGTGATATGGGTTCTAATACTATGAAGTCAAAAAAAAAATGCGAATATGTCAAGATGGTTTTATTTAAGAATCTTCAAAACTGCCAGATAAGCCGAATAGTTTTCTTCTCTTATATCATTAAATCTAGCCAGGCCATATTCGCCTTTTTTGTATTATGATAGCAGTATTTTTCATTCTGGTCGTGTTATATCGAGTCAAACTTTATACTGCATGCCAATTTCACGTTTATTGCATGCCGTCTTCATGATGTTGCAATTTTAATGGCCAGAGGTGTATTTCTATTAATTTACAGAGGCCATCGTCACAGAATAAGTGAAACAGTGGAAAGTCACGTGAAATGCCTTTTCAAGCACGACTACTAATATCTATACACACTATGAATGTTCTTCTCAGAAGTAGTTTGTAGGAAAAGTGACATCTTTATTTAGTCGTTTCATTATATGGACCTCTTTACCAGACGTTATATTTCACGTTATAAAAATCTATGAATATTTAAAAGGAAGAAAATTATGTAATATAGTACTCAAATATAAATAACAAAATTGAAATGGCGATGAAATCCGTGACATTAGTAGTGATACTACATAACGAGAAATATTCTGTTTTACATACGTTAATTGTAGGTATGAAAGTGAGTCGTTCACATATAATGTATAGACCATACTGGCGTGCAGTAGTAAGAATCTTAGAAAATTATAGACTGTCAAATTCAAAATGTTAGCATCAGGAAACAAACATTGTCGTCTTTGTATGAATACTGCCTCCACTTTTTTCTCTCGTTTCACTGTACAGGGTCACAGTTGCCACAACACAGAAAACCTGACCTAAAGCACCCCTGCATAACCAGTTTTGTTTATTAGTTTATGTATTTCACCAAATTACAGTCCGAAACGCCGAATTAAACAGATCTAGATTTTATTCCCTAACGAAAACGGAAGTTCAGCGTTGTCAAAGTCTAAGTGTTCTGAACGCCGACTGAAGATGTTTGTTGAAAATTGTCACTCCCTTCTCGTAGCTACTCCATCATGTCTACTGACAGCTTTCTATTGCCCATTCGAAAAAGATTTTGTCAACCGCACCTCTCGTTAACGAGTGGATGAAGTTATCAATAAAGGCAATACAATCCTTAAATGAGTTCCCATTCATTTTGTATTTTTGAGAATTGACACTCCACCCGGAAACACGATTAGTAGAAAATGACACTGGACTTTGTTCCAGAATTTCCGCTTTGATCTGTCGTCAAGACATTGCAATAAGTTAAAATATATAAACAGATCTAGATGGCATTATTTGAGGGAAAAGTCAAAAGGCCAGGGTGTTAGTGGCTTCCGTTGCAGCTTACAATGTGTCCGCTGACCTGATGCCAGGTGCTGTTAATTCCTTAACCATGCCACAGTTTTAATTTTATCAATTGAGGATGGTCGTATCACTGTAGTCCGAGAACTGCATCTCTCCAGAGTTCCATAGTATATATTAATCAGATCAAGAACTAAGTAATAATCAATTAGTTTTGCGTGAGCCATAACAAAACCAGCTTTGAAGTAATCAGCCACAGTAAAAGACAGCTCGTTAATAAACATAAAGTTTCTACCTAAAATACTTGGACACCCTTTGAGTATGTACTACATCCCACAAAAAGTATAATTCATATGATCTGGAGCCCAAAGTGCGTTTTTACCTACTATACAGGGTCTCCTAGAAATGTTGCGACAAACTTCGACGGGTTGAAGATAGTGCCTTCAGGATCAAAAAGAGAATAGGAGCGCGTGTCCTGGACGTCATCCAACAAAGAAAGAATAGGAACTCGTGTCCAGGAACGTAACACAACGACGCTACAGAGTGTAGAAGTTATAGATGCCAGCATTAGGCCACCTCTTCGGCAGAAAAAGTGCCTTCGTATGCTGGCGGACCACATGCGGAATGCCTCGCAATGTTGTTTGTTGTTCAGTGATGGTAACTGATTGCCACGATCGGCAGTCGCGAATATGAGCTAGCTGTTGGCTTGTCCCCTATGAAGGCGATGCTCTGTTACCTTTGGTGGATGACAGTTTAGGACACCGATTACCATCTGCGGTTTCTTTTTCACTGGAAACCGCTAAAATGTTTTTCGGTATGCTCATACGGGAGAAAAATGAACTGCTGTTGGAAACGAGTGCCCGGAAGCTCAATCAATCAAAGCGACAGTGCATAGTGTTCATAGGAGACAAGATGTATCTAACAGCAGCTAACAACCGTCTACTCCAATGGCCAATGTGGCATTCGGTCGTGATCACTGAATAACAGAGAACATTGCGAGACGTTCCACCTACGGTGTGCCAACGTATTATCAGGTCTGCTGCCGATGAGGTGGCCTAGCAAGAAGCGCCAGCGCCATTGGCATCGACGCTCTATGGTGTCACTGGACGACGTTTCCGGACTAAGAGTCCTGCCCTTAAACTGTTCTAACAGAGAGCACTAGTGTTGTTCGTGATTAGTGTTGTGACCAGGTCTGGTGGTGTATGTAAGGGACGTGAATACCGTTAGACGTTGAGTAACCACTGTGAGAGACAAGGACCTGTGAAGCACACGTGTGAAACTGCATTATCAGCACCTTACTGAGTTCGAAAAGATCCACGCTGTGGATCTCATTTTTGATGGTTTTTCGAATTATACGTTATCCAGATTTGTGGTGCATTCGGACGTGACAGGGCTACGTGGAAACTTGGGGACAGGCACATTCGTCTACGACGACAGACCACTGCTGAGGAGGACCGCCCTATAGTGCGCCTAGCATATCGTAATCGCTTCCCAACTGCGCCTTGCATCCGAGAACAAGTAACTGACTCCCTAAAACGTTCTGTGGCATTCCGCGCCATATGGTAGAGACCAGAAGTAGCTAGTGTGGGCTGTTGTTAACACCACAACACAAACGTTTGGAGTGGTGCTATTATCAGGGTACATGGACTGCTGATGTATGGGGTCGCATTGTGTTCAGCAATTAATTGGGTTCTCCACTAACCCTGACGAGCATCGTCATTGGGTATGGCGGTGACCTGCGGATGAATCCCTTTCTTCCAATGTTTTGGGGAGGCACAGTGTTGTTGACCTGGCGTCATGGTGTGAGGTCTCATTGGGTCATTGCTGGTAGGGAGTGTGGTACCTCTTATGAGAGACTATCGTGGTATTATTTCTCAACAGAACAGTTCTGGTCAACGCATGGCATGTAAGTATAGGCACTCTCTGCGTGTTGCTGAGTTACTTCCAAGGTCAGAGAGATACCCAGATATGTCCCTAAAAGGATACGTGTGGGACCAGCTAGGACGTCAAGGCACAGTTACTACAATTGTAGCCTCTTTTCCTCATGAGATGATACGACACAGTTACTACAGTAGAATGCCAATTTGCCTCAGGAGATGGTACGATACCATTATTGTATAAAAGTACTCGGACTTCTTGCCGCCCCAATCTAGGGCAAAACTTTCGGCGACTACATCTCTCTTCTTCGTCAGGAGCAATTGACTGTCTGAACTGCTGCTGTGGTGACGCTTTGTGGTCCATAGGTGGCTTAAGATTGTTCGCTAACTGCGTAATGCTGTCGCAGATGGTGTCAACGTCTGCGCTGGTTGTGCCACCGCTCCCGTAGTATCATAAACATTGGACAAATATCTCTGCAGCATATCAGCATCGAAAGCTCGTTTCCATTCACTGCTAAGATCACATCCGTTGAAGTTATTCTTACACATTCGTATTTCTTCGGCCTCTTTAATTCGGAATCCCAGTATACAGGAGTCTGGCACAAAATTTTTGTTTCGTCAAATAATATATTGTGTTTCTAAAACTGTCCTCAGCAAATACAGATTTTTCCATTTCTCGATTTTTAATATGCCGTTTATGCTTCCGCACTCACAAGTTACGTTTCAAATACCAGAGATCCTGTTGCCGAAACTATCCATAAAAGAGCGTAACATCCCCTTTATCTTCTTAGGGTCCGCAGCTCGTGGTCGTGCGGTAGCGTTCTCGCTTCCCACACCCGGGTTCCCGGGTTCGATTCCAGGCGGGGTTAGGGATTTTCTCTGCCTCGTGATGACTAGGTGTTGTGTGATGTCCTTAGGTTAGTTAGGTTTAAGTAGTTCTAAGTTCTAGGGGACTGATGACCATAGATGTTAAGTCCCATAGTGCTCAGAGCCATTTGAACCATTTTATCTTCTTAGGAGGTTGAAAAATAAGTCTTATACTTTGTCTGCCCAATACTCTGCCTATTGAATAGAATTGGGGAACAAAGAAATTTGTGGTACAACGTGACTAGAAGAAGCTATCGTTTGGCAGTACACATTCTGAGACATCCAGGGATCACCAATTTTGTTCAAATGGGTCAAATGTCTCTGAGCACTATGGGACTTAACTTCTGAGGTCATCAGTCCCCTAGAACTTAAAACTACTTAAACCTAACTAACCTAAGGACATCACACACATCCATGCCCGAGGCAGAATTCGAACCTGCGACAGTAGCGGTCGCGTGGTTCCAGACTGTAGCGCCTAGAACCGCTCGGCCACGCCGGCCGGCACCAATTTACTGCTGGGGGTAAAAACCTTAAAGGGAGACCAAGAGATGAATACAAGACCCAGATGCAGAAGAATATCAGTTGCAGTAGGTACTCGGAGATGAAGAGACTTGCACAGGATAGAGTTGCAGGGAGAGCTGTGTCAAAAAATTCTTCAGACTGATTACCACAAAAGTACCAATATATCCCAGATAAAACAGGTAGTATGTATGTATGTATATGGCTTTGAGCTGGAGTGCTGTATCTGCTGTCCACAGCCAATGGTTTTGAACACTACACGCGACGAGAACGGCACCATCTGGTGTCCTGCTCTGGTGGCGTCCTTGGTAATGTAACTGTAGCTGAGAGTTCCATATCGCTGTCTCCCGGAGCTATTATTTCTCATCACTCACGAAATGGTGTTCAATATACTATAATCTATTCATCGTAAGAACGATCCTGATGTCAACAAGAAACTATGCGATGCTCTAAAGCACTGTTTCCACGAATAAGTACAGGCGTAGATTTAAGGAATTCTTGTAAATCTCGCACAGCTATGGCTGGAAGGCAATAGCTAGGGGCCGACTGGCACATGGGATGGCAGGTACGGGCGATGTTGATATTTTGAAAATTATGCTGCAAGACAGGTTTACGAATCGCTCGTAGACTAGAAGGCACGGTCCGAGGGCACTGTTTACAAATGCGAAGTAATCAGGGCAGCACAGGGCACGAACGTGCTGTGAAGATCCAATCCGTTCCAGTTACAGAAGCGCCCCGTAGCCTGTGTGTAGGTGCCAAGGCAGGCTGGGTAAAGCCGACCTAATTATCAATGAGCACTCCCATTGTCCTCTCCAGAGAAACTGCGTTGTAGGAGTAGGGAAAGGATGTATAAATAAGAGAGCTCGGAGGCTCGAGGCGGGCAGTAGCGTCACCACTTTGTCCGCGTCTAGAGCTGGAAAGAATGACGAATGTTTAAGTTGCCGGCTAACCACGACGACCTTATGGTGATGGATACCGGCGTCCAATCGGCTCGCTGAAGCTACCTCCATCCTTCGCTGCATGGACGCGTCTGAGCTGTAGCGATGCACTTCGCACCATGGATCAACACTGGCGCCTCCGCTCTCTCGGTGGCATCGTCCGGCGGAATGCAAGGTGCCATCTCCAGGGGCGGGACCGGGGCTCCAACTCGTGGCTTCCCGAGTGCAGAGCTGTCTGCGGGTGCTGAATAAGCTGTTCTGAGCGGACGGCCGGAGCTGCTAAGGCTCACTACAATAACGCCGTCGGTCGGCTGCTTCCCTTCGGCGTTCTTTATGGGGTCCACGAGTCGCGCTTTAGGGAGCTGTCAGCCGCGGTCCGGACTATCGTGCGCAGTTAACTCACGCAGCAGCCGCTTAGCCGTGGCATGAATAGGAGCGCTATGTCAGCCAGTCTGGGCGACCGGATACTGACGCTGCAGATTCCGGCATTCATGAATGGCCCTGACTCGTGCACGCAGCGCAAGACCCGCTGTGTACCTTCGATGTGTCTGTGACACAGTTATCTGTGTTTCTCTCCACGCTTTGGTATGAGTCATCCCTCTCTGCCAAATCACATCTCTCGGGCGTTCTGACGTATGACAACCCCTGAACTCGAGGGATTACCGTAATTAGGTCTCAGGAAGTGGTTGTTTCGCTTTCCACACAATACGTTGCGTTGGAAGTTTCCGTCACCATCCAACGCTACGTTTTGATGTGTTAATTGGTTTTGGTGAGTGGTGAGTGAGGCAGTGGTACTTGACATCGCTCAGCAGAATATGTTGCGGTGAGTCTTAAGTTCATTTATATTATTTTTTATGTTTGCTCTCGTCGTCAGAGGTTACTTGTGTGAGCTAGGGTACAAGATATTTAGAGTTACTTTTGCGAACTCACAGGAACCCGTGGTTTGATCTTTGTTTAGAGGTAATAGTGGACGGGATAATTTAGTGCCAGTGAGTGTTAATTTTGCAATTTGTCTGGGCGAGAGTTGCCGTGCACCAGAGCTGTAGCAGCTGTGTGTTTTTTATGTAGGCGTAGTGGTTATCTGTCGAGTAGTTGTACTGAGTGTAGATGGGCGATGATTCGCCAGAGAAATTAATTTCTGTTTAAATTTTTGTTTAGAATTGCATGATAATTTGTGTTTTGTCTTGGTTTTTTTTTAAATAAAAAGTAATCGACTGCATTAAAGTGCAAGTAGAGTACGCAAGATGGTGGAATAACGTGCAACTAGTGCAACTGCAGTTACAGCTTCAACTCACCAAGTACGAGTGCCACCACAGGAGTTTGAGAGTGTAAAGCAGAGAATTTTCGAATTAAATACTGAGTTTGATGCTCGTAAGGAGAGTCACAATCAGTCGCACTCAGAGTCTCGGGAAAGTAAGTCTGGATTGAGAGTGCCTTCAGCTCCGTATGACCCGGTAGTGGTCGCACTGATTAATTCCTTCTTGGGCAAGGCAACGGAGGACACGACAGTTTTCATTAAGGATGTTAGGGAGGCTGCAGAAGCACAGGGACGGTCAGAAGAAATTACCTTGTATGTTGAATATGCGTTTGGTGGGGGACGCCAAAACTTGTGTTGTCTACCACGAGACATTGAGCAACGCGAATACGTTCCAGTAGTGGGACACGGGATCGTGCCAGCGGCACAAAAAGCAGAACAGTGTGTGATTGTTGCGAGAGAAATTAAGTACCATGTCGATGCAGTGCAACTGATCTGTGTTCTCGGATAGAATCCGTAAGCTAATCGCAAAGGCATATATATAGACTCAGACTGCAGAAGCTAATAGGCTACTCTTACAGGAGGCAGAGAATTGAGAGGTGGATGCTTTTTTTGCGTGGCATACCCACTGAAATGTAATCCAGGGTGCGGATGGAGAACCCAGAGGACCAGGAGTCAGCTCTTATGGTCGCAAAACTTATAGAGGAGGTGAATAAGGCCACAAAGCATGTCGCGTGTTGGTTTTGAAGGCAGGTGTTATAGATGTGGTCAGGAGGTGAACGTAAGTTAACAGTGTAAGCAACCATAGTGGTATGCGTGTAGCATAGTGCGCCACGAGGCATTTGAGTGTAGAGGTAGTAAGGGTGGCAAGCGCCGGTAAGGGAAGCAGCCGTTAAACGCAAATGGGATTGCTTCGATCGTCGGAAGGCAGTCCTGATAGATCATAACACGGTAAAGGTTAGTGCACAGACGGAGTGTAGTTTAGTGACCTTAGTGGGTGACAGGAAATAGAGATTTTAGGCAGTCACAGGTGCAAATGTGTCCGTTATCAGTCTGGACCTCGTAGAAAAGTGGAAACTGGGGCCACGGCGGTATAGGTTACGTGGTGTTGGTGGTAACAGGGTGGATTACTGGGTACGGCAGTACTGGAACGTTCATTCGAGAAAACTAATTTCATCGAAGGCATGGGGGTACTAGCATGCGTACGCGAAGTTTATTCAGTGATTCTGGGGCTAGACGGTCTCGAAAAACATCACGCAAAGACTGATCTTTTGCTATGCACAGTGGTACTCAGTGGGACTTTGTTTCAACTGAGGGAAACAGTTGCAAATGAGACAATGGTGCATGGTTCACCTACCATGGGAGTGAGACCAACTAAACTGCATATGTTTTCAGTAAAGATCGATCAGCAGAATAAAATTCTAGCAGATACCGGAAAGATAATGTGGGTTTCAATGGATACCAGTTTGCCGAGGGAAACATTAAATGTTGTAGAATCGCACTTGAGCAATGGAGAGTTTGATAGTTCGCATTGTTTTATCCGCAGTAGTTTAGCATATTTGAGTGACATTAATGGGGAACAGATGTTTCCGGTTAGTGTGGATTACTTTGGCGGAGGGGAGGTGAGTCTCTCAAACGGTGCAACAATAGCAGGTCTTGGAAGATGAGGACTTCTATAGGTCGTGCTTACAGGAAAGCCACAACACAACCGTCGATAATGAAGAGTTGCGAGGAAAAGTAGATCGTTTGAAGGGCAGTGATCGAATGGCCATGGAGAACTTGATGAGGTTTAGTGATTTCTTTTGTGTGAAGAGAATGTTAACAGCAACCCACTGGTTCAACATCACATATTGACATGGGTTAGTGCACCAATTTATAGGAAGCCATAGCATATAGAAAAGTAGCTGCAACCACTGGTAGATGAATTTATTGAACAACTACTACGGGATGGGAGCATAGAACTGAGTGATATTCCCTGGAATACCAATATAGTAATCGAGCCAAGAAAGTCGGCGGACGGGACACTAAAATAAAGATTTTCCTTTGACTACAGATATCTAAGCGCACGAAACATTTATCCAAGTACAAACATCGCGGAAATCTTTTATAACGTGGGTGAGTGTCAAAAAATGGCTCTGAGCACTATGGTACTTAACATCTCAGGTCATCAGTCCCCTAGACTTAGAACTACTTAAACCTAAGGAACCTGAGCACATCACACACATCCATGCCCGAGGCAGGATTCGAACCTGCGACCGTAGCAGCAGCGCGGTTATTGACTGAAGCGCCTAGAACCGCTAGGCCACAGCGGCCGGCTGGGTGAGTGTCGGTTCTTTACAGCTGTGGAGCCCAGGAGTGGACACCATCAATTGGAGGTGGTGCCTGAAAATAGGGCGAAAACAGCAGGACATTTTCATTACAAACACATCCCGTTTGGACTAAAGAACGCACCGGCAAACTTTCGGCGGTTGTTGGATCGGGTACAGAGAGGATTAAACCCAAAAATGTGTTTAGTCTATCTCGTTGACATAGCTGTCTGTTCAAAGGATTTACCAGAGCATGTGAGACGTTTGGGGGGATGTCTAAAGCCAAAAATGTGTTTAGTCTATCTCGTTGACATAGCTGTCTGTTCAAAGGATTTACCAGAGCATGTGAGACGTTTGGGGGGATGTCTTCAGTTGGTCAAGTGCCATTTTGCGCAAACTTTAAGTAAACTAACTGGGGCACATGATTAGTGAGCGTGGGGTACAGACCGATCCTCCTCTTACGGAATACGTTCAAAATTATCCAACACCACAAACATCTAAGCAAGTAAAGTCATTCATTGGCCTTTGCAATTATTATAGATAGTTAGTGAAAGACACTGCAGAAATAGCCAGCCCCTTGAACAAGCTACTGAGGATTGGGAAGAAATTCCATTGGTCACAGGAATGTCAGGCAGAATTTCAAAAAATTAAAAGAAATATTAGTTTCAGATCCAGTATTAGCTTTTTCGGATTTCGAGAAAGAATTTATCCTTTCGTGTGATGCTTCAAATGAGGCAGTCGGCTGTGTTTTGAGATACATGGTAGATGGTGAAGAACATCCCCTAGCTAACGCTTCAAGGCAGTTAAACATGGCGGAGCGTAACTAATCAACAATGGAGAAAGAGATGTTGACTGTCATACATGATATTACATACTTTCGGTGTTATCTATATGGTAAGAAGTTTAAGGTCGTGACAGACCATGCCTCATCGGAATTGTTGTTTGGTTTGAAAGATGCATCTAAAACTCGGCGGGCCCTTAGGCTTAGTGAATTCGAGTACAAGTGAAAGAAGACTGTTTAGTTTTTTTATTGGTAACGCCACGTAGCGCTCTTTATGAAAATCACTGGCTCTACTGTGTGCAGTCTGTGGCTGGTTTGCATTGTTGTAATATTCGGCATTGTAGTGTTGGGCTGATGGATGTGAACAGCGCGTAGCGTTGCGCAGTTGGAGGTGAGCCGCCAGCAGTGGTGGATGTGGGGAGAGAGATGGCGGAGTTTTGAAATTTGTAATACTAGATATCATGAAGTGCTATATATATTATGACTATTAAGGTAAATACATTGTTTGCTCTCTATCAAAATCTTTCATTTGCTAACTATGCCTATCAGTAGTTAGTGCCTTCCGTAGTTTGAATCTTTTATTTAGCTGGCAGTAGTGGCGCTCGCTGTATTGGAGTAGTTCGAGTAACGAAGATTTTTGGTGAGGTAAGTGATTTGTGAAACGTATAGGTTAATGTTAGTCAGGGCCATTCTTTTGTAGGGATTTTTGAAAGTCAGACTGCGTTGCGCTAAAAATATTGTGTGTCAGTTTAAGCATAGTCCTGTATAATTGTTCAAAGGGGACGTTTCATACAAAGTAATCCATAAGCCAGGGAGATCAGACGCAAATGCAAATTCCTGAAGCTGCACGGTAGCAATGTTAAGTAGACTAGGGAAGAGCGATGAAGAGTGGCAGCTGGCACAGGCAAGGGATAAGGAATGCCAGGAATTTAAGTCACAAACAAATTTTGTCATGCACGAGGGTTTGTTGTGGGAACGATGTTTTGCAGCAAACTCACGATCAAGTGTTGTCAGGTCATGGTGGTCGATGTGCGACGAATGGACGTGTAGCATAGCTGTTTTGGTGGAGGAACAGGAAGCGTGACATGGAACAGCATGTCAAGGACTGTGTGCCATGCGCGCAGGGAGCCGACATTACGTATCAGAATATGCCGTTGCAAAGGTTACCAGAGGCGTGCAATCCATTACCTTGTTGGTGTTGGATGTCCTCGGGCCATTTAATAAAACAGCTGCAGCCAATAGCTATGTTGTCACAATTATCGATCATTTTTCTAGATTTTTGGCAATGGTACCAATGGCAGACCAACGGACTAGTACCTACTGTAGCGCAGACGTTAGTAAACAACTGTACATTGAAGTTTGATGTACGAATTTTGTCTCGGATTTAATGAAGCAGTTACGCCGCGAGTTGTGTATACGGAAGTTAACGAGGAGTCCACTTCATTCACAGATTAATGGGAGAAGGAACGCATGCACAAGACAACTGCAAAGACGTTGAGCTATTACGTAAGTTGCAGACACAAGGTCTGGGACGCCCATTTACTGTATGTAATGTGTGCATATAATTCGGATGTTCATAATACAACGGACTTGCCGGCCGCGGTGGCCGAGGGGTTCTAGGCGGTCAGTCCGGAACCGCGCGACTGATACGGTCGCAGGTTCGAATCCTGCCTCGGGCATGGATGTGTGTGATGTCCTTAGGTTAGTTAGGTTTATGTAGTTCTAAGTTCTAGGGGACTGATGACCACAGATGTTAAGTCCCATAGTGCTCAGAACCATTTGAACCATACAACGGACTTGTCGCCATTTAAGGTGGTGTACGGCACGAGAATGCCATCTTAATGCCATTTTCCTTTGACGTTTTGATTCCTAAATTAGGACGAATGGTGAGTCGATGAAGAAGTTTGCCAGAAGAATTGGGGAAGTTTAGAGGAATGTGCATAAGACAGACATGAAGGCGCTAGAACTCCAGGAAGAACGAAACAGGTATACGGGCAAATTGCCTCAACACTGCGTTGGGCAATGGGTAACGGTAACTAGTCCCTATACGTCAAAGGGAGAAACGAAGAAATTCGTAACAAAATACCAGGGACCATACCAGATCGTGGAAATGACCTCACCGTCCAACATGAAGATATAGTTCCCCCACAAAAACGTCTCTTATGGACAGTAGTCGCATAAAACCGATTAAAAGAATGGTAGAGGGGATACCACAAATATCGGAAGCCGATCCGGTGGTGAAAGTTATTAAGAGTAAAAGGAGGGGATCTGGAATTGGTGAGCAACATAAAGTGCATGACGTGCCGTATAGGTTAAGGTTATGTAAGTAAGTTGTATAATCGTAATTTGTTGTTTTTTTTTATTTTGGTTTAGTATATCAGGGAGTATGTATTTTTTTGTTTCGCATAGGGATATTCGTGTTTTTTTTTCTTTTATTGCGGAGCTGTTAGTTCTACATGTTATACATGTCATTATAACAGATTTTTTTTTTTTTTTTTTTTTTTTTTTTTTTTTTTTTTTTTTTTTTTTTGGGCTGTGCTTTCTCGGAAAGAGGGAAGGGGTGAAAATATAATTTATGATCTGTTTGGGTGGCCAAATTCGGACTGATATGGGGATATGTGAAGCGAGTTTGTTTCTGGGGGAAGTAAATGGAACTAGTTGTGGGAAGTAGATTCTGCCAGCCCGAACCTATTTCCAGAGGGTGGGTACTCTTTCATTATTCTCCGTTTTTACTCGGGAAACTGTATGGTTGAATTCCTTCGAAGGAGGCACACCGGTAGGGTTGAAAAAACTCGAGCTTCGGGAAAGCAGAATGAACATTAATGGCACGGCTTGTGAGGTAGTCGGAACGGATTTTCGTCTTCCAGCTCCGCTCACAGGCTGGACTGTAATGACATTGTCGCGGAATACTTTGAATTGGGTAGAAGCATCTCTGAGGATATTACGCGTTCAAAATTTAACGTATTTAATTGACACGCTCAACCGAGAGTTTTTGCAGTCTTTGGGAGAGTAATAGAATCGCAGCAAGGCGGAATATCGTTGGAACAAAGGTGGCAGCATGTACACCATTTCCAGAAAAAGCAGGAGCACAAAGTATTTAAACAAAATATTATTTTTAAACAATTAACACAATCAGACCAAATTAAGAAGGGAGTGATCCACAGACAGTGCTCAAAGGATGGACCTGAGAAGAGGTCTCTACAGCTGCTTAAGCGGTGAGAGAGGCAGATAAGAGTTATGCTCACTTAACAGGATGGCAACTCAAACTAGGGACAGCTTAAACGCCGACCAACACACTCGCAAAGTCCACCTAAAATGCGATAACCAATACCACGATAAAATAACAGATTTGTCAAATGACAAGCATTTAATTACACAAGTTGGCTCCACCAAATCCTAGTACGAAGACAGGGTTAAGACCAAACTGCCTATTCAAAATCTGACTAGATGCACATGGAACCGCAAAAGAAAATTCCACAAAAAATTCAAACAATGCTAAAACAGTCACCATACAGCAACAAGACAAATTTCACGTAGACATGAACGCTAAGAACACAGAAACGGTCTAAAGAGCAGATACGCGTCGTCCACTGAGACTACCGACCAACCATCGGTCGTTGCCAATCAAGTGAGGCGGAGTATAAAATCACCAACTAACAGCTTGATGGCATGAGGTCACTTCGACGGACGGGCACACACACAAGTGAAAGTTGCACTACTGGAATATAACGATCCATTCAACTCAAACTCGCTGAATCCGGACCTCGACGTGCTCGCGCACTCTCGCGACCACATCCTTCCATTGGGCAGTGCATATATCGCCAGCTCCCTCGGCGAGCACTGGCGCTGTCGGACCTCACTGCTGCTCTCCCCACTCCGACACACGACGACCTGGAAAAACTAGAGGCCACTTCAGAGGTAGTACCACAGTACTCACTATCGATAAACGCCGCTGCTGCCACTCACGAACAGACAAAACGAGCAAACGTAGTGGCGCCAGTGAACACACTAAGAAAAGGAGAGGTCACAATCCGAATACACAACGCCAACCTGTAAACGGCACAAACACGAACCGGAGCACGACTCAGCTATGGCTGGAAGGCAGTAGTTAAGCGACCGATTGACACATCGGATGGCAGGCGCAGGCGACGTTGATATTTTGCAAATGATGCTGCGAGGCAGGTTTACGACACCACTTGCAGACGGGCATTGCATACAAATGTGAATCAGGACAGCAGAGGGCACCTATGTGCTGTGAAGAAACCATACGTTGCATTTATAGCAGCGCCTAGTGACCTGTGTGTAGCGGCCGAGGTGGGCTGAGGAGAGCTGACGTTGTAATTATCAAAGAGCACTCCACTTGTCCCCTCCAGAGGAACTTATGTCAGAGGCATAGGGAAAGGACGTATAAATAAGCGAGGTCGGAGGCTCAAGGCAGGCAGTCGTGTCGCCGTTTTGTTCGCGTCTAGAACTGGAAAGAATGACAACTATATAAGTTGCACGCCACCCACGATGACCTTTTGCTGATGGATATCGGTGGCGAACCGGTCCGCTGAACCTACCTCCGAACTCGACTGCTTGGACGCGTCTTTGGTTCAAATGGCTCTGAGCACTATGGGACTTAACGTCTGAGGTCATCAGTCCCCTAGCACTTAGAACTACTTAAACCTAACCAACCAAAGGATGTCACACACATCCATGCTCGAGGCAGGATTCGAACCTGCGACCGTAGTGGTCGCGCGGTTCCAGACTGTAGCGCCTAGTACCGCTTGGCCATTCTGGGACGCGTCTTTGCTGTGGCGGAGCGCGTCGCACCTTGGAGCTACAACTGCGTGAGGAACGAGAGGGCTGCAATAGAGGCGCTGTGCGTCGCAGTGTAGCTTGCTCGCCAGGTTTCGAGAGGGTGCGTTTCTGGATGAGGTATCGAATATATTGCTTCCCCCTACTTATACCTCCCGAGGAGATCACGAATGTAAAATTAGAGAGATTCGAGCGCGCACGGAGGCTTTCAGACAGTCGTTCTTCCCGCGAACTATACGCGACTGGAACAGAAAAGGGAGGTAATGACAGTGGCACGTAAAGTGCCCTCCGCCACACACCTTTGGGTGGCTTGCGGAGTATAAATGTAGATGTAGATGTAGATGTAACCTCCGCTCTCTGGGTGGCATCGTACGGCGGACTGCAAGCTGCCGTCTCCAGAGGCGGGGCCGGGGCTCCTGGATGCAGAGCCTTCTACGGGCACTGAGAGAGTTGTCCTGGGCCGACAGCTGTTCACAGCTATAACGGCGTCGGTCGGCTGCTTCCCTTCGGCGCTCTTCATGCGGTCCACGAGCCGCGCTTGAGGGAGCAGTCAGCCGTGTTCCGGACTATGGGCGCAGTTAACATACACGGCGGCCACTTAGCCGTGGCGTGAATAGGAGCACTACCCCGTAACGCTGGACAATCGGACGCCGGCGCTGCAGATTCCGGCATTCACCATCGGCGCTGACCCACGCACGCTGCGAGGATCCGTCGCCGAATTCAGCGCGATGCCTGCTGTGTACGCTCGATCTAGTAAAGTCAACGACACACTTGCCTTTATATATACGAAGACAGTAACTTGTTCTCGAAAGAACAGTTCCTGATGACGACCGTGCAGCTTTTCCCTGGATTAAATGATGACTAACTGAAAACCTCAGCTGCCGACAGGTGTTGTTGATATACCTCGATGTGGACAGCTGAAAATGTGTGCCCCGACCGGGACTCGAACCCGGGATCTCCAGCTTACATGGCAGACGCTCTATCCATCTGAGCCAATGACCTTCGTCTGTGCGAATGCGCACAGGTTGCCCAAAGTCTTACGGGAATCGCCAAAGCGTGCGCGAGTAATGAGTGGGTGGGCAAATGTCTATAAGGTACAATACATATGTAGAATTGTGGACAGTTGGGAATGTGAGTCTCACGGGAAGCGTGCAAGGGATAAGTCCCTGCAGTCGCGCTATTCATCTGTGTCCTCGGTGGCTCAGATGGATAGAGCGTCTGCCATGTAAGCAGGAGATCCAGTGTTCGAGTCCCGGTCGGGGCACACATTTTCAGCTGGCCACATCGAGGTATATCAACAACACCTGTCGCCATCTGAGGTTTTCAGTTAGTCATCATTTAACACTTGCCTTTGTTCCTCTGCACTCTTTGGTGTGAGTCATCCCTCTCTGCCAAACCATACCTCTCGGGCGTCCTGTCATATTACAACCCCTGAGCTCGAGGGTTTGCAACAGCACTAACAGACAATAGCGGCTTTGCTCATCATTATGCTGAACGACTATTTATTATTTCAAATCTCAGTGTACAGTCCCTTTTTCTGAACAATTCCGTGCATTACGTTATAGCTCATTTCTATTGGCACAAATCGGTTTGGTTCGTAATTACTCTCTCAATCTCTCCTTTGAACCTGAAATTGCTGAAACGCGTTAGTTTTCACCTTCTTTTTAATAAAATTTTGAGAAACACGACATGGTAGCGGTTGTGGTGGCGTAGTCAATGTTGTAACTGACGTAACGGTTAAGGCTCGATTCCAGTCTAACTCTCTTTTAAGGTGTACGGAAATTACATCCTGCGTTGTACACTTGAGAGTAAAAGGAGTACAATCACGCGGGGAGTCATTGTGGTGGTTCTCACTGGTTCTTGTTTCCCACGCGCACAGTGAAAATGGATGAGACTGCGTAATGTTCTGTTGTGCAACATATAAGAGGAACACCGTTAAGAAGCGTTGATAAATTGATGTTTCTCAATCTTTTTGAGAACTTATCGGGAAAACATCCGTCACTACCAGTAAAGAAACCTGGAGGAATGACATCTGAGTTTACTGGAGTTTCTGTAACGTGTGCGCGTAAAGAAACATGCAATATGGCTAAGCAGTCAGCTCCGGGGAAGACAAAGAAACGTCAGTCGTTTGTCTTAGGAAAATGTGACGCTTTCGTTAAAAATACCGTGCAGTCAAAGGCACACGCATTTTTCTTTAGGAACAAAGCATCCAAAATAAACAAGGTACTTCCAGTGATTAATAAAGACGATGCCTATTTTTAAAAGAATTACAACTCATAAAACGATAGAAGACAACAGTTTATAAACTGATAAAAGATATTGGTTTTTAATTAGAAAGTGGGAAACGGAATTACAGATAAAACGGGTATTGATTTGTGGAGGAGGCGTTATCTCCTGCAGACTCAACAGTTTAGACCCGAGAAACGGAAGATTTACTAGGTTGTCAAACATGGGTTACCCCAGGATATCCGACACAAAAAATGTGGACTGACAAAATACTAACTAATAAGAGACAAGCTTTTGCTGCAGTTATCACAGAGGTTAAAAAGTCTGATAAGAAATGGAAAAAGGCTAATTATAGTGCATATAGGAAGCAACCATGGTTTTTGGAAGTTGCTGAATTGATTTTTAAATCAAAAAGACTGGAGATTTTCATGAAGACATGAATGTTGAAGTGTTTCTGAAATGGTTGAATGATATTCTACCGAAATTAGGGCCAACAGCGTAATAAGTATGGACAATGCTTCATATCATAGTGCCAAGTTTGAGCGTAGGCCTCAAAAATCTTGGAGGGAAGAAGACACTGTAAGTTGTCTGCTGGGAAAGGGAGAACATGCCGATGCTCCAGCGATTAAGCTTCAATTTCTGAAAAAGGCCGAGGCTTACACTATAGATCAGTACATTACTGATGAAACGGAGCAGTCTGCGGACCACATTGTCGTTAGGTTACCGCCGTAACACCGCGGTTTCAAACCCGTAGAACTTATTTAGAGCCAAGTTAAACAATATGTCGCAAAAAATAATGCGACTGTTAAGCTTCTAGGTATATTTAAATTAATGCGCGAGGCATGTCACAGCTGAACGCTTGTGGGACGCAGAACAAAACGTAATACAAGTAGAAGACAAATTGTGGCACTTGGATGCTTTGGTATCGGTTGCTCATAAATGTTGAAAATCACATTTCCATTGACGTCTTCTTCAGTTCATACTCAGAGACGACAAGATTTCAGAGATTACCGCACGACTGAGGTGAGTAACCGTTAGTTAAAATCACATACAGATCTCATAAATAAATTATATAATCATTACTCAAGTACATTTTTGATGCTCTTTTTCTACGCTAAAATGTGGTTCTCGTCTGGTCTCTTAAGAAACATATTTATTGTCTGTTGTCATCGATTTTCTTAATTTTCTGTAGCATTTTCAAATACCTTTCTGTGACATCTATCCATGTTAAATAGAGCAATTGAAAACATATAATACGAAACGCTATTAATCTTCAGTTGTGGATTGTCTAAGAGGATCAAATAAGCTTTCACACGATTATCTGCAGCTCTTTACATCACAGCGGGCTTGATGGACTGTTTTCCCTATTCAAATACGCCGGTAAAGCGTTGTGCGTTGCGATATCTTAGTTGAGTAGTACGGGCGAGTTAGGCTACCGCGTAAATCGTAATGTTTTTTATCCCCACGGAAGAATGTGCAGCGAAATATTTACATTAGATTGTCCTTACAATGAACAGACTATAGATAGAAAGTGCATGTAGTAAACCTGAAGGTGCCTGTAGTATATATATGCCACTCACAAAAACTTAAGAGGAAAGTACCCTACCCGTTTCACTTCAGCCAATAACTCTCTCCTACCTTCCAGACATCACAGAAACTGTCCTGCATAACTTGCTGGTCTAGGTCTCCTGGAAGAATGGATATTGCAGAGAAATGGCTGTGCCACATCGACAGCCAAGGACAATGTTTTAAGAATAAACTTTTCTCTCTGCAGTTCATTGTACGCTGTTTAGAAACTTCCTGGCAGATTAAAACAGTGCCGGTGCGATCACATAAATTGGAAATTTTGGAAATGACTCTTAGCAAAAGTGGAACAATACAGTAATCTCGAAGCATAGTTTAATTTTTAGATCTTTCACAAAAGTGATAATTTTGGGAAAAAGTCACTAATTTGTTCGGACCCGTATGATATGGTGGGCAACAGTTTGACGAAATACGTCGTATTTTGGAAAATAAGACAGGCAATCTTGAGTGTTCGAGGCGTATTTGGGAAAAATAATACAGAAGATGGTATTTGAGGATAGTAGGATCTAGGAGTGTTATAAAATTGAAAGAGTCCAAAAAAGTTGCCAAAACTACAATCTTATTACTTAATAAGGGACAAAGAAAGTAGAACAGCCAGTGGGGATTGAAACCACTGATAAGAAATTTTTAAACAGAAAATATAGCTATTCAAATTTAAAGAAAGGGACCAGTCAGTTACAAGGATCCGTAATTTATTGCAGATGTACATTTCGACTGTAATATAGTCACCATCGGTGCATTAACTGACGAATCATACTGGTATCAAAGAGCACAAACTTGCGACAAATGGAAATAAATACATAAATGCACATCGAGGATTCATTTTTGTCGATCAGTGGTATGAGAAACGATTATTTCTGAGTGTTTGTGGTTTTGATACAAGGCATCACAAAAATAAATACTCCATTTGCACTTCATTAATTGTTGAACACAATCAAATCAAAAATAAATGTCGATCTCTTAAGAAGTGCGGTTTCACTCCAGCCTTGGCATGTATAGACATCTGCCACATCCATTACTAGAAGAATGTCATTCTCACTTGCTCCGCAAGGCCGCCTTGCTTTTCGACGGAAAGTAAAGAGTTGTTTGAGAGGAATGCGAGAAAATGCGTGGAAAGGGAGACCTTGAGACGGAGCTACGTGGTTTTGAACGAATACATTAGAGGAAAGAATCTGTACTGAGAATAAAAGAGGAAGAGACTGTTACTGAAATCTCGAGTACAGAGAAGAACCCCGCCTTAAAAAGGATAATGTTTCAAGTCCGTGCATCTTGCTCGTCTGCCGTCATGGTTCACTGACTCCAGACTGTGAAAATTTAATGCAATTCTTACACTGAAAACAATTGAAACTGATGAAATCAGACTTTGATTGTGACGGAGATAGGTTCTTTCCCCATTAAGAGAATGATTAAGGAAAGAGCACAAATGAGTCTCGAGTCGTTTGGTCGTTGAACAATCTGGCTGCAACCCTTTGAACACGACCTCTCTAAATCATGAAGAGCACTGAAATCGAGAAATCTTATTCAGGTAAGGTATTTCAGCTGGTGCTATGAAATTAAACACAGTTACATAATTCGTTTTAGCTTATTATCCCATAAGAAGGGAGTACATAAATCACGCACATTGTTTCTACCACGATGAGACAGAGAAGGATAAGTGATTATGGAAATGACAGGTGGAGCTAAAATATAAGATTCTTCTTATTTTGCTACTGCCTCTGTCCCGTATCGTGCGCAGGGTCGGCAGGGTTAAGTACGGATTTGGCATGGTTAATTTTAAGGGGTGGCTGGAGACCTTCCTGCCCGCAAACGGAATTAGTGTACCCCAGCTGTCTGCGTCTAGTGCAAGTCATGAAAGAGTGCGAATGTGTTGCAAATGTCTGCGAGTCGTGTAACTGGGGCGGGACGTGGGCACCAGCCCGGTATTCACCTAGTGGTAAACCGCCTAAAAAGCACATCCAGGCTGGCCGGCACATCGGCCCTCGTCGTTAATCCGCCGGGCGGATTCGACTCAGGGCCGGTGCGCCTACCGGAGACCAAGAAGCAGAGAATTAGCGCTTTCGACTAACCTGGCGGGTAGCTAAAATATAAGATTAATAAACAAAAACAAAAAAAAAAACAAAGAAAAGAAAGAAGTAGTGTGCGGCTAGCCTTTCAAGATCGTCTTCTCAATAACATACATCTGCATTTGTACCTCTAGTGACTGAAATTTTTTATTCTTCTGAATTTAAAAAAGTTGTCTTGTGGCAAGTACGATGCAGCTTGCCACGATTTCCTCTACTGTGCCAGTCCATTTTGTCTTAGAGTGGCACAAGTAAGAGACACCAAGTATTTTGTTATCCGCCAAACAATTATGATTGCAGCTCATTGGTAGATTGATGATATTGGCACGCGGGTTTAACTGAAATCGGCTCAGTCTATGTAAGCCTGAGCAAGTGGATCTCAGAGTATACGAGTTTTCGTTGTGTTAGATGATTTTCGTTGACCAACTTCCGGGTTGCTTATGTTTATGTTTTGCTTATCATTGATATCACTTGCTTGTCTTGCGCAAGTTTACCCGATCCTATGCCTCCCATTTCGTATAAGTGTGGAAGAAAAGACAAATAGACCAAATAAAAGCAAAGTGAGTCTTTGGAACGTCCTTTTCCCAAACAGAAACTAATTACTCTGGCTATTTTGTCCAAAACTGACATGGTGAAACCGTGACTGTGTACAATTAATGTAGGTTAATTCTTACAAAGAAGAAAACAGTAACCAGCCACTATTAATATAGCACAGTATTTACGCAATACCATATAAGTAGCATTCACACAAGCTGGTTACTACATCTGTCAACTTCATTTGTAATATTATACGCTCATAATGTGAGGTTTATCTTTGTGTTTTAATTTACATTATGTTATGTTATTCTTTAAAAACAGTCATTCTGTGAAATCAAAGCAACTTGTATATTGTGGTGTATCTGAGAGAGATCGTCTCCGACACTGTTGTGTTTGTAAATCTGCAATCTTTGTGATAACTTCACATATGGCAAATTCTTTTTGGTGTGTGTGTCTGTGTGTGTGTGTGTGTGTGTGTGTGTGTGTCTGTGTGCTGCTTTGCACAAGATGGTGATGTACAAATTACATTAGTGCTGGATATATTTAGGAATATTCGAAAAATACAATCCTACAACTTCGCAACAAAATCGCGCGAAATTTTCGACGTAAGTACCATAACCACTTAACCTCACATATTTATTTACACTGTATTTCATCGTTTGGAGGTTAGTTATTTTCACATATGGTGCTTCTAACACTGTTTTTCTACCGTAGGGCACCAACACAACAAAAATACTTCGCCATAATGGAATAATAAAAATTGAAAACGGACGATAATGTAAAGTGTATCTTGAAAATCATGTGAACAGCCGTCTGATGATGAAATTGCCAGTTCGAAATCGGTAACGGCGCTATTTACCTAAATAAATATCAGTATTAATAGTGGCTGGTTGCTGGTTCCTTCTTTGTAAGAATTAACCTACATTAATTACTCAGGACCAGTGAAATTCAATGAAACCAGGAAAATATCTCGATAGTTTAATCCATAAAGGTTCGCTGGATATATTACAGTACTTATTTATGTCTGTTTGTTTGATCCCTATTTATTTATTAAATAATTGGTCATGGTTAGTTCATTCTCTGATGTTTCTGACAAGTTTTGTTTTTATGATTTGTGTTGGCATATATTCTCAGTCGTTGTGGTACTTTTTATGAGTAGTCAGGTAGCAAATCACTCAGTGAAAATCGTACTTGTTATTGAATCAAATGGTCTCGCAAACCTCCACTGTTCTCGAACTAAAAGCGTCGATGGATTAAAGTAGCGATTTGGCTACGCGCAGGGAGGGTACGAAATGTAATCTACAACCCAGAAAAGTGTTGGCACGTCTAAAAGGTGGCCTTGGCGTCATTTGATATTCACGGGGCGGCGCGGCTGAGGTGAGGATCTTGCAGGCAGTTACGCGGGCGGCCTGGCAGACAGGCGGCTCTGTTTCCGGCCGGGCCCTCAGCGCAGGCACAGCGGGCCAGGGCAGGGCAGGGCGCGCCCTTTGACGCGGCTGCCGCCTGCGGCCGCTATGCGGGGGTGGCCGCCCCGCCCCGCCCCCGCCCCCGCCGCCCGCACCTAAGCCACCGCCACCATCCGCAGCCGCCACCGGGGCTCTTTGTCGCCGCGCGAGCAGCCGCCTGTAAGCTTCCGCCACCTCCAACGGCGCGGTTGCTGCTGCCTGTGCGTAGCTCACGCTACACTACCCGCGCTCTTGCGTGCGACGCAAAGCACAAACTGACAGCTAGTGTAGGTGTCTATTGCGATCAACTCGGCATTTGTCGTATGATGCTAATTGCTATAACAGTATTATTCATTCATATAGGACATCTGTAAGAAGAAGTTTACAAGTGGCAGCGGTACGTGTTTCATGGGAATTAATCATTATTTTCCAGAGAACGTTTGACACCGTTACTCCAAAGCATCTCTTTAATCAAAACTTCATGGTTATTGGGAATCGTCTAAGCTATGCGACTGCATACCTGATTTGTCGTCAATATTTTTATAATAATAGCCCGGCAGTCGTCCAGCAAATCCGGACTCATATCTCGCGTTCCACAAGAAAGCTTGTAGGCCCTCTACTATTGTTAATTACACTACTGCCCATTAAAAATGCTACATCACGAAGATGACGTGCTACAGACGCGAGATTTAACCGACAGGAAGAAGATGCTGTGATATGCAAATGATTAGCTTCTCAGAGCATTCACACAAGGTTGGCGCCGGTGGCGACACGTACATCGTGCTGACATGAGGAAAGTTTCCAACCGATTTCTCATACAAAAACAGCAGTTGACCGGCGTTGCCTGGTGAAACGTTGTTGCGATGCCTCGTGTAAGATGGAGAAATGCGTATCATCACGTTTCCGACTTTGATAAAGGTCGGATTGTAGCCTATCGCGATTGCGGTTTATCGTATCGCGACATTGCTGCTCGCGTTGGTCGAGATCCAGTGACTGTTAGTAGAATATGGAATCGGTGGGCTCATGAGGGTAATACGGAACGCCGTGCTGGATCCCAACGGCCTCGTATCACTACCAGTCGAGATGACAGGCATCTTATCCGCATGGCTGTAACGGATCGTGCAGCCACGTCCCGATCCCTGAGTCAACAGATGGGGGCGTTTGCAAGACAACAACCATCTGCACGAACAGTTCGACGACGTTTGCAGCAGCATGGACTATCAGCTCGGAGACCATGGCTGCGGTTACCCTCGACGCTGCATCACAGACACGAGCGCCTGCGATGGTGTACTCAACGACGAACCTGGATTCACGAATGGCCAAACGTCATTTTTTTTTCGGATGAATCCAGGTTCTGTTTACAGCATCATGATGGTCGCATCCATGTTTGGCGACATCGCGGTGAACGCACACTGGAAGACTATATTCGTCATCGCCATACTGGCGTATCACCCAGCGTGATGGTATGGGGTGCCATTGGTTACACGTCTCGGTCACCTCTTGTTCGTATTGACGGCACTTTGAACAGTGGACGTTACATTTCAGATGTGTTACGACCCCTGGCTCTACCCTTTAAAAACTGAGATGATGAATCAAACTTACTAAGTAATTACCTACACTATCCATCTCAGCCCCATTCTGGATTATTTCTGCACGGTATGCGATACTTACGAGATCGAGTCGGCGGAGGGCATCCAAATTGTTCAAAGAAGAGCTTTCTGTTGTATATCGTCACTAAATAGGGCGGAGAGCATCACCGATACGATAAGCGAGATGGGGTAGTAATCATTAAAACGAAGGCGTTTTTTGTTGCGGCGAGAGGTTTTCACGTACTTACAATAAATGACTCTCTCTTATCAATTTTATTTTGCTGATTGTCACTTACATAGGAAAAGATGACCATCGTGATAAAGTAAGAGAAATAATAGCCCGCAGAGAAAGATTAACGCCATTTCTCTCACTTTTTTCGAGAGTGTAATGGTAGAGAATTAATTGGGAAGTTGTTCTGCGCTCCCTCTAGCAAACACTTAAATAGCAAACACTTAAATGTGATTTCCAGAGAAATAATGTCGACGTAGATGTAATTGTCATCATGGAACAAAATCAACTTGAATAGTAGTAAATCGCTACCATCAAAGAAAAGATTTTCCGGTAGTAGACAGTTCTTCGCTGACAAGTACTCTCTGTAGATGAGAATCATCATTAACCATCTAAGTCACTGTCATCATGAAAATGTAACGACACATACTACACAAAATAGTGCATCAAAGATCTAAGACAGTAACGAAAGCACAAAATCCCGAACATTCAAAGTAAATCTATTCCATGACTAGATGAATTGTTCCAGTTGCACAGGCAGGACGTCATGAGTGTAAAAAATTGTTCAGGACAGAACCTGCTGTGTTCATACACGAAGAGTTGCTAACAATAAGTGCAGAGGAACTGATAACTTCCGCCTTCCTAGATTTCGAAAGCCGTTGTCATTTTACCGTACCTCCGATTACTAAAGCTGTATATCCAACACGAAACTGGTGCATAGTGAATGTGCATAGCGAAACATTCCGCCGCCAGTCAACGTCACAGCCGCAGAGAAATCCGATGGTGGGTAGTTCAAAGATGCAAGCTGGTGGTCACGAAAGATTAAAAAAAAGCGAGATGGCGGTGGTGGGAAATTTAAAATTGCAAGATGGCACGTTTAGGAAATTTAAAAAATTTTAGAATGAGGGGGTGGCAGAAAATTTTAAAATGCCAGTTGGCGGCTCTAGCCCAGTTACGTTTTAATTTTCATAGCACAGTTTTACATGACTATTCGATAGATCAGTGACTAATTAGTCTAGTACAATATTCGGTTTAGCGATCCACATATCCTGTGGATATACGTTATGTGTCTTTAATGCAGTGCTTTCCATTGCCTTCTGCATCCTCATGCCGTTGATCATTGCTGATTCTTCCGCCTTTATTTGTAGTAAGTTGCTAAGGGACCAAACTGCTGACGTCATCAGTCGCTGGACTTAAACACTACTTAATCTAACTTAAACTAACTTACGCTAAGGGCTAAGGACAACACTCACACCCACGCCCGAAGGAGGACTCGAGCCTCCGACCGGTGGTTAGTGGGGGGGGGGGGGGGAGGGGTAGAGCCGCGCGAACCGTGGCACGACGTATCACACAGAGCGGCTACCCAGCTCCACTTCCGCCTTTATTATGAATTAAAATGAACAGTGTTAATACTGAGATACCTTTATTCCAGTCTTCAGCACATTATACGGTATGATGAATATTTTCGAACTTGTATCCGTCCTCACCTTAGAGACTCATTCAAAACTTTAGGACTCCAATTTCTGGGGTGCAGGGCGGGCCTCTGGAGGGGGACACGGCAGGTAGACTAATTCAACCACATCTCCAGGGATTTTCTCAGGCGCTGGTACCATTTTACTGTTGCTAAGCCGGCCGGAGTGGCCGAGCGGCTCTAGGCGCTACAGTCTGGAACCGCGCGACCGCTACGGTCGCAGGTTCGAATCCTGCCTCGGGCGTGGATGTGTGTTATGTCCTTAGGTTGGTTAGGTTTAAGTAGTTCTAAATTCAAGGGGACTGATGACCTAAGAAGTTAAGTCCCATAGTGCTCAGAGCCATTTGAACCATTCGAACTGTTACTAAAATAAACGAGTATTAGACTCTTTCCGCGTTTTGGTAACAGTGTGTACACTAGACCTGAACGACAAAACAATTGAGTCCCGAGGTTGGGGCAGACGAGCAAATAATAATAATAATAATAATAATAATAATGGAAGATATACGCTGACAGAAAAATAGTTAATGTAGAGTAATGAAATTTCGGGAATACGTTTGTCTAGGTAACACGTTTAAGTGATTAATATTGCAATACAGGCTAATGTAAGCGCGAGAGAAGCCACTGCGAAAGTGAAAGGCTAGCATATACATTAATAAGCGGTGCAACCGATAGATCGTTGAAAGCAAGCGTGCAGACGTGCGTGCATTGTGTTGCACAGGTGCCGGATGTCAGTTTGTGGGCTGGAGTTCCATGCCTATTACACTTGGTTGGTCAATACAACCACAGTTAATGTTGTTTGTGTATGACGCTGGATGATGTCCGATGATGTCCCATACGTGCTCAGCTGGAGACAGGTCTGGTGGTCGAGCATGCCAAGGGAACGTGTCAACATCTATAGAATGTGTTGAATCACAACGGCGATGTGTGGGCGAGGCTTATACTGTTAGAAAACATTCTGTGGAATGTTTTTCATGAATGGCAGAACAGCGGGTCTTATCTCCAGACTGTCGCACAAATTTGCATTCTGGGTGCGTGCGATAACGAGAGTGCTCTCTCTCTGTCATAGTAAATCGCATCCCAGATCATAGGTGTAGATCCAGTCTGCTTAGCAGGCAAATAGGCTGGTTGCAGGCTCTCAACTAGCCTCCTTCTCTCCAACATACGGCCATCACTGCCACGAAGGCCAAACCATCTTTCATAAGAAAACATAACGCCCTCCATCCTGCCCTCATGAGCTGTCATTTAACGCCCCCGAACTCGCAAATGGCGGTGGTCTGGGGTTAGTGGAATGCCCGCTACATTGCTTCTAGCTCGGAGCTGTCCTTGAAGTAAGCGATTTTTAACAGTTCACTACGTCACTGGGTTCCCACTTGCTGCTCTCACTGCTGCAGCAGATGCAGTATGAAGCGCCAGAGCCACACGCCGAACACGATGGTCGTCCCTCTCTGTAATGCCAAGTGGCCGTATGGAGACCGGTCTTCTTGGGACAATGCATTGCCGTGACCACCGCTGCCGGCAATCATGTACGGCAGCTAAATTCTTGCCAAGTCTTTCTGCTATATCGCAGAAGGACTATCCAGCTTCTTGTAGGCCTATTACACGACCTCGTTCAAACTAAGTAAGGTGTCGGCAATACCGTATTTGTCGCCTTAAAGACATTCTACACTAACATCAACTCACCACGTTCAATCTTAATGATAATTAACACTCATTACCATTACAGCGTGTATTTAACCTGATTTGTATAATCCTAGTGGCGCTACTAGTGCGACCGGTGCGAAATTTCAGTAGACATCATATTTCAAATGTAGAAATGGGCCTACCAACTTTCGTTTATGTCGCACCGCTCCTTCTCGGTGTTGCGATTTTTTTCCGTCGGTGTCAATGAGTCTTCAGTTTCAGTATTTCCGCTTTTTTTGAACTATTAATAGAGCAGTAATAACTGCTCAAAATAATGATTCGTTACACTTTATTTATCACGTTACTATTCACCATATGAACCAATTAATCTTGATTTGTCTAACTTGGTCATCATATTGTGCGAAGACATTTACTTTATTTCGCAGGGAATAGAGCACGATTCTAGCCCTAAAAACGATTCATTAAACGCAAAAGCAGCTATAGCATATTACCATTCCTGCTAAACGTGGGGAAACACGCTGCAACGGGGTAAGGATGGCTGCAGAGTTTTTTGTACCATGCAGGTCGTGATGCCAATGAAGGATGGTTGCCGGAACACCCAGATGGATGTTATATCCACAGATTAACACACATTTGCGAACAAATCATTTTTATTAGGTGGAGCAAGCCCACCGCTTAATTTTACAAAACGATAAACCTCCTTTGACAACAAAAAGCTTCTTTTGCCAAAATTTTATAACAAGCCAAAGAATTATGCCACCTTATTGAATTGAAATGTTAGCAACGGAACAGAATTTACGTTCCTTCGTCGGATTTTCTCTTGACGCTTTCCGGTGGATGCCGAGGAAGTAGACGGGCGCAGAGTCCGGGGTCGTTGGTCGGCGTAGCGAAGACGTGACACCTGGACGTTCCGGCTGCGTTAAGTTTCTTCCGGGCGGCAGTCCGCGACGGGTGGAAAGACGCCTGCTTTCCTTTCCTCCTGCTATTTAACACGGCGGCTCCAGTCTTCCTCCACCGATTCTGGAGTGATAATTGGCGGCCGGTGGCGATCCCTGATTGTTGGATGGTGATAGCAATGAAAAATAATTGATCTATTAACGTATAAAGTGTAACAGTCGAAATGTTGCCTTGCTGTCGTCAGTGGCCGGGCCCCGGTCGTTGGAGGACGCATAGGTCAGGAGTCGGCCAGCGAGCAAAGTCAGCAGGCGGAAGCAGTGGCGTAATTACGTTGCCAGCACCTTCGGGAGGGCAGTGTCGCGTCAGGCCGAGGAAGGATGCGAGCTCGAAATGACAGCAGGCACCGTGTCGCGTCGGTCGTAAGGGAATGGCGATGATGCACGTCCCAGTGCATGCAGGACCAGCGCTCAAGAAGCTGAACGGAGGTCCTGAGCATAGGATGCGGGATGTGGCCTGCACAGTGCACACGCACATGGCGGACGGCGGCACGGCAGTGTAACCACAGTGAGGCCTAGGTGCAAACCAGGGACTCGCTGCAAGGCACCCTGAAGTCGGCGGACGTCAGCCTGCGGATTACCCCTGGCTGTAAGGCGACAGTTCATCTCCCATTGATATCAGAACAAGACACAGCTCGTACTCTGGGAAATAGCAGAGGCACTATCCAGTAGCAGTCAAGTTGGGTGACAGACATTACGACGATGACTGGAGTAATTCTCGGAGCTGTCTGCAGGAGGTGACAGGTACTACATACCTGGAACGGGTAGTATTTATGGTGTCTCGTTCTCTCCGTGTTATGATTTTCTTCACTTCGCCCAAATAGCCCTGGTCACCATTGTAACAGTTGGTTCTCCGCACTTTGCTGTGTTGACTATATTCCAGTCCTGACAACAGCTAGAGGCTGGACACGTGGTAACTAGATGCTGCTTCAGTGCCAGTCCGTCACGCCAGCCCGGCCGTTCTATGCTTTCATGCATCAAACTTCGGTTAGGCTCCCTTCTGCCGAGACAGGGGTTGCAAAGACCAAGTTAAAAGGCAGTGGGGGAACAGTACCAACAAAAACGTTTTACTGTATTAGTGATTAGAAAAAAAGGTGGCGTACTTTCTCCGTTTGTTTCATTCTAGCGTTGTTGATGGTTGTTTTTCAATTGCCTCTCATAAATGTGTTGTTATTTGTCTCTCATTAACCTAGTTATTAAAACACTTTTGTAAATTCATTCGCATAATTGTTTTCGTAAGAAAATAAAGCATGCATAAACTACCGTTGCATCCACTTTTGAAAGAAAGATATCTCTATGAAAGTCTTCAGTAAATTTGATACTGAAGAGACAGAGTATACTGGTGACTACTAAGAAACCTTCACCTTCAGTGTGGGTCGGAACAGAAGAAACGGACATTCACTTTCATGTCCTAACATATTTGACAAGAAACTCAGGAAGTTGCTCTGAACGAAAATTTGGCCTTACTTTGAGTATCCTATTCAATTTTAATAATCTCAGTTTACCAAAACAGCTGTTTCTCTCTTCTTTCCTCTGCCATTAGAGCTCTTTCTTAAGCACTTCTCTTGTAATCATAAGCTGAACGAAGTCCTGGTGTTAATATACGTTTGATCTGTATCTTTTATAATATGACACCTCGTTCGAAAACCGATATGCTTCATTTACATTGCTTTATGTGGATAATTTCTAAGATATTTTTTCTTTCTTAGTTGAATTCTGTCATCCAGTGAACAGAGCAGTAAGAGTAGCTTGATATCTTTTTTCACTGTTACCTTCTCATTTACGAGCTATGTGTGACCTAAGCTAAAACGTAAATCATTACTTTTGACAAAAAAAATTTCATTGAATCTGCCACCATGTTTCGCTCAATAATATACTACTGTCGTTGTCGCTTTATTCTTTTCATTATTGCTCCTGTACGCGTTGTGTTTTAACGGTATCACCAGATCAGATATGTGCTACAAAGAACTAAACTAGAATCGATGGAAAAAAACTTTTGTAAAAACAATGTTTAGAGTAATTGTTGCAACGCATAAGTTGATTACATACTTTAAGGATACACAGTATTCAGGCAGAGCTACTCATCTTACTCAACATCAAAAGCCAATCTGGTTCTTGCCGTGCGGCGCTTTAAGAAGTAAAAACGCTCGGTCACAAGTTGACTGTACTGAACTGCGTATACCGAATATGATTGCTCACATAAATATTAATATGAACAGTTTTCCCCCTTATTATTTATACTGCAGTGTTATGATTTTTCTGCCCATGGTACTACTGCAGTTTTTGTCCTAGAAGAAAATGTAGCGTTATGTAATTCAACTTGGTTTCTCTTGACGCACAACAATTTTAAAAAGTTATATATGAGCTGCCCATTTCCAGACCGCGTCAACTCCATTTTTTTCCAATATTAACTTTTTTATACGTCGAAGGAGCACGCATCGAGTTGCACAGTTTAGAACATAATACAAGTTCCAGTAATTGCTGTTTCTGTCACAAAAGTAGCTCCGAAGTTTGTCTGAAGCTCCAAACTACGTTATATTCCTGATGGCCGCATTTCCAGTATATGTCAAATAAGAGAAACAATGCAGGAACTAAAAACGTTCTATTCAGTGCATATTTAATGCTGTGATACATCTCCAAAATTCATTATTTCAATACGTTTGTTAAAACCTATTTAGAATACATTTTACATATTACATTAATTTTTCTTATGAGGTAAATGTGACTTTATTTTGTGCAGCTTTCTACATTTTGTATTTTTCGTGTTGGTATACCTATCAAGTTAGGTTTGGGCGCAGATACACATTATTGAGTGACAGCTGGTTGGCCGAATTGAAAAGGAAGGACGTTCGAAAAGCACTATCTTGAATCCCTGTGGTTATTATGACGTTATCGGAAACTTTGGGACTATGTACAAACTTATATCAGATGTACAGGCGTACTCAAAAGTATCCGAACGACCTGAATTGCATTTCGCCGGATTCGCATGCAAACCACATAACACAGCTGTCTAGCAGGTCCTCTAATCGCTCCTTGGTACAGTCGTTTGACTATTGAAAATGGTTCCAACAAGTCACCATTAGAAAACACTGCTCTGTATCGCAATAACTCAAGATGTAAAGTAATACTACGATACTACAAATATCAGGGAACACCTTATCACAGATAAGACTGCCCTTAAGGATTGTAAGCTCACTTTTATTACAGTAAATGACATACCTGAAATGTTACCACTCTAATTATTACGTCAGATAGATAATGCACGTAGTACGTTCGTCGTATTCCTGATTTCCTCTTCAAAGTAACATACCGTACTTATTATTAAACACAAAATGACATTAAAAATTTAAGTTATTCACGAGCAGCTAGTTGAAAATATGTATGAACTTCAAATGACACGACGAACCGTCTCGTTCTGCATATGGATTCAAACCCAGGTCATGCAGACTAAGCAAAGATTTCGTGACTGACGGAAACTAACAGCCATTCCTGATTAGGCATACAGAGAGTGATATACCTCGACTTTAGATAGTGTGAATTAGCAAATACCAACTTTAAATTACATAACGCAAACATTTTTAACGGACGCGATTTCCTATCCAGCACCTATTGTCCCTGTTAACTAACTACGAGAGATGTTAAATATTGTTTCTTAACAAGTAACTTACTTGAAATGCCGTGAGGTAAACCTTTATGTTGGACAGGGATTCGAACCCAGAACCTAATAAGGTAGATATCGAAGCACAATCAGCTGTGACATATCGCATTTTCTTGGCAGTAGCTAGATGTTTCAACTGAAATGACGAGACGAAACATTAATTTTTTTCCTTCCCAGGACTCGAACCCGGCACCTATCGCTGTTATATTCTAGAGAAAACGAACGTTAAATATGGGTTTGTTGCACCAGCAGCGACATGTGAGCATGTTTGAACTAGAAATAATATGACGGAGAGTTCAGTGCTGACTGGGAATAGAACTCCACACATATCGTTGTTGACTACACACAAAGAGACGCCAGCTACCAAATTTTTCTCCGCCAGCAGCTCGGAATAAAATCTTGAACTTACAGTGATCTCGCAAATAGTTCTGTGTCTCATTGGGAGTCAAAAACATCGAAATTATTATCCACCAGCAGATACGTGTTCTCATGGTAGATCTTGATAAAACAGAATGAAATCTTTAGTGCCGGGCCAGGATTCGAACCAATTCACGCGCAATATGTGGAGATGTTGAGGAATCTGCAGTTTTGAACAAACAACAAATTGTAGCCAAGCTGTATTGTCACCAAGTGAACAAATTCCGCGTTAATGGTGGTCTGAGTTGCATTCCCAGTTCAGAACCAATTTTATCGACATACAGAAGCTCAGATAAAAGATGGAATAAGTGTCCTGTGATCCTACATAGCGTTTCTTTCGTTACTAGAAATAAATAACTAGTATAAGAAAGGTTACTGGTGACAGAGTTTCTATATGTCGCCATTCCAGACTTTATTGTGGCTCTACCTAACGTCTACTTGGTAGAGAAGGAATATCATTTTTAAAGTGAATTTCAGACCACAATGCCATTATATCTTCTTCACTTGGTGTAACCAGAAGAGAATGGAATCTGTCTCTCCCTATCTGAAATCACCGACCGAAGTTAGAATCGAACCCAGACCATAGATATATGAACCTATCATCAGCCCAACAGACCACCAAATCCTCTCCCCACTGGCTCGTTTTTCTATCACAACGCCGTTGTGCCACACTGGCTGAAAATTCTCACACACAGGCTGCCTGTATCAATTTGCAGCATGTTCAGTAAATTCATTTACTTGGTTGACCGAATCGACATGAACTAGATGCCTCGGCTACCCAGTGTATACATTCAACTTTATTTTGTAATCACCGAAATAAAATCACGTAACTGCCACCTACACAGAACTGCCAACATTGTAGGATGCAGAAATTTAAATAGAAAGTGTTCCTTTCCAATTGAGCTACTGAGCGCTATCTGTTTGTTGAAAACGTCGTGCAGTGCAAAAGAAAAGGTATAACTGTTTGTCTCTCATAAGTATTTACGTGGCCATATGCATTATCCCACAGCGCTGTGGAATGCAGAAGTTGTGAAGGAATTGTTCTTGACTTCTGGAGCTGTTGTAGCTACGTGTCAGCTAGTAGCGTAATGCTACGTATCGCGCGCGGTAGATAAGATGTCTCGAGTTCCAGTACTGCTATATTTTTTTAAAAATGCAATTTTGCTGTCTGCTAAAGTCATCAATCTGATGGAACTTGTAAGATAATTCTCTTCACTTCTCAATCCAAAACAGTCGTAAAGGGCTAACTTCTGCGAAATTTATTCTTTTCAGGTTTAATAGACAACCAGGCAGCAGACGCATCTTGAAACTTTTGTATTGTGTATGGGGAGAGCGCATCGTGCCAAAATACGTCGGAAAAGTGTTTTCTACATTAGCTGTCGTCTGGTAGTGTCATTTTATTCTTCTTCAAACCTTCTTTAACAGCTTTAACTCAGAACAAGTTTTCTACATGCATGTAATCAATAAACCGCATGTGCATCTTCAGACTGTTATAGATAACATCAGAGAATTCGCATATATCGTTGATTATTAATTTCTCTCTCATGTTTACTATTGTTTTAACAACACTAAAGGAAACCTTATGAAAATTGTGAGCTGTATTATAAGACATATAATAAAACTACCCACAATAACCTTACAACGAAAGTCTGTTTTTATGAAACTGAGTATCTGTACACGAGCGTGCCTCTATCGACACGAACTGGTAAAATACTACTCACTTAGATTTTGACTGGGTCTGTGTTTAATTGGTATGCTGTGTCATACTCAAGAGGTATGCAAATGTGGCATTTCATAAATAAAGTTCTGTATTCCTAGAAACCAAAAATTTGCTTGTCAGCAACGGAAAGAGGCGTTACCTGTTGTGCAGCATTGCAAGTTTTTCGCCATTGCACTATGAGCCGAAAGTATTTTCTTGCGATTTTCTTATCCATGTTTGACCTGACTGTTTGTAGCTCTTTCACAGAAGGGATAAAAACGCTACACTCAGTGAGACTGGAACTGTGAACTACAACAAACGCTTTTTCACAGATCAGGACGTTACCACGCAGCTGGAGGAGAAGTATGTGGCTTAGCTTCCTCTTACGTGACCAATAGTGGCTAGAACTCGTAAACCGCTGTTTGAAGGACGAGATTATTTGCGATTTCCATGTGCAACGACTTTCCTGGGCTGAAAACCGTAAATTTACAATCTTTTGTTACACCTCAAGCGATAACAACTCAGATTATTCAATGGAAATGACAAGTACAATCAAGTGAACTTTGAGGCTTATTTCCGTGCACACCAGGAAGTAACTCGTCGATCACAGAATTGCTAAACATACATTGCCTTGTTGCCAAATATCAGTTACAATACCAGCAGGAAGAAGACGAACCGATGTGATCTTAAAGCGGGCTGGGAAGTGACCATAGCTGGTGTCTCCAAGTCGCGGCCGCTACGGCCTGGAATACGTAATGCGTCTGATTCGCATTTCTGTAACTAGGTTTAGGACCGAGCATAGTTACTAATAATACTCAGAACTGGCTGCAAACTAAGCATCATAAATCAGTGACTCTCATAGTTGTTTTTATATTTCTTTCCTAAGTGTACTCCAAACTAAGAAACTCATTCACAGACATTTTCGGGCCTCGCCGATGGTCGAGCACAACAAACTAATAAAAATAAAAAAAAGAATCTGTGTGTGTGTGTGTGTGTGTGTGTGTGTGTGTGTGACAGAGAGAGAGTGAGAGAGTGAGAGAGTGAGAGAGAGAGAGAGAGAGAGAGAGATAAAAATCAAAAAGAATGAGGGAGAGGGAGAGAGTAAAAAATTTTAAAGAAATTGAATCATGGTATGTAAAGAAATCATTCATTAAAATGACACGTTCCACATAATTACGAAATATCGTATTCATGATCTATGAAACTAGAATTAATCTAATGTAATCTAATCTAATCCTATCATATTGATGACTAGCCATGAAGAGTCATGAATTACCCAAATTTTTGCTAATACCAGTAACCAAATCTAAACATGAAAATAAAAGACGACAATTTTTGTAATAAACTGGGTCTTCTATCAAGACCCTTTCGTTCCTGTTAACTAACCACGAAAGATGTCTGATATACCTCTATTCTGAAGTAACAAAGTGTGCTTGCATTTAAAGATGAAGTGGATGATGTGAAGTTCTGTGACGGAGATACGAGCCCAACCCGTAATCGGATTGTTAACTAAGTAACATGAAATGTTTCGTATCGGTTTTTCTTACCATCTACTAGGTGTTTGAATCTAAAATAAGGATACAAACGCCGGCCGAAGTGGCCGTGCGGTTAAAGGCGCTGCAGTCTGGAACCGCAAGACCGCTACGGTCGCAGGTTCGAATCCTGCCTCGGGCATGGATGTTTGTGATGTCCTTAGGTTAGTTAGGTTTAACTAGTTCTAAGTTCTAGGGGACTAATGACCTCAGCAGTTGAGTCCCATAGTGCTCAGAGCCATTTGAACCATTTTTTGGATACAAACTTATGTGCCTATGCGACAATCGAACTGCACACCTACCGTGCATCCACGAATATATCTTAAGTATCAGTTGCTTATTCACCTATAGTAAGATGTGTGCGTGTTTGACCAGAAATAACGACACCTATTGCGACTGTTGGCAACACATGAACAGACATTAAAAATGTACGTTAATTTTCACTAACAGGCCGGTGTCCACATGAGAGGGCATGAAATGGAATTATGAATATTTTTGTACTGGGCGAACATTCTTACCTTTGGAGGAGACCTAGAGAAGATTGCAGTCTTGAGTAAAGGAACGAAATGTTTGAACTATACTGTTCCGAGAGATTCAGATCCTCGAAAGAGGAGGTACGAATTCGAATCACAGTCCAGCACCTAATTTTACAACGTCTCTAGTTCAATCAAGTACAAGCAAAGTAACAGCCCTGTTCCTTTAAATGGCTATCGGTTCATCAAATAAAATAAAATTTTCTAATGTAAGTAAGTTTACTGGCGACTGTATTTCTGTTTACCATGACTTCCGCTATGTCTTTTCCCAACGTAAATCGGCTCTGCCCAGTTGGTAATGAAGGAACGTGATGTTTAATGCGGATTCTGGGTTATAACGTCTTTCTTTTGATGTTACCAGGGGTAAAGTAAACCTGTTTGTGCCTCTTAAAAGTCAATGCCTCAACCCACGCATTGCACCTGTGATAGTTCGTTCCACCAGACCATTGTGGCCACATTTCCCAGCCCCAGGAGTGTGCTGTAACGAATGATGTGCTTAGCTTACAAAATTAGTCACGGTGGAAAAAACGCGAATATAGTAAATGGTTAAGTAGAAGCAAGCTTCTGAAGCGGAGATTATACTATTCTCATGGCAGCAGGATGTAAAGACCCTTCTAGGCATCATAGGCTCGATGTGAAGCCATTTTGAAATTTTCACAAATTCATCAAATTTCTTAGTTCGTGAAAATCCACTGGGAAGTGTGAAGTTACCGAATAATTCGATTATTACCGTCATTATTACTATCATTTTCTTCATACCGCTGCTGGAACACTGTACTTGAAGATCATTTGATGCCTTTGGTCACTACAGAAGTAGTTTCTCAAGAACAGGTTCTTTCCCTGTCTACGGAATCCTTTTCATGTTAATATCAAACATCAGCAATTACTCGTAGATTACATTAAAACCTAAGCAATTGATGAAGACGTTACTTGATAACAAAAACGCGCTTCCTTTCTTTATTTACTTGCGCCTAGAAATGGCCTTTCGAGTACTGCCAAACCAAAAGGCAGGAGATCTTACTGCCTTCCGATATACGTCGCTCTCAGTTCTTCCATATGATTTGGTCGATATGACCTGTTTCAAGTTGTGTATGACAGACAATGTTTTAGAAATCAATTGTTTTCCTTTGCAATAAACAGAAAGATTTTCATTCTAAGCTATCCAAGTACAAAGTTTTCGCAATATTAGTTCACATTTAATATTCGCTTCTATAATGTAGGAGAGTATTTCACAGTTGCAAAACTCGCATCCGACTCATTGACCTTACACTTAGTCGCTGACCATAAATTCTAGCTCAGAGTGACACCAGATTAAGTAACCTAATGTAGCGAAGACTGTTTACCAGTGCTCTTTCTCACGGGATAATACGCAATTCACTCATTGGGCTCCAACAGTACACTGTGTTTATGCAATGCATATGGATTAGAATTTAGTGGTGCTCTCTCTTCCACATCTGTATACAATATGCCTGACCTAAACGGGTCCTTTATCATTACAGGCCCTGGGCAGTGCAAAATCATACTGACAACAGTAATGTACTTATACTGACAACCTGACTGTTCGTTTTACCTGATTTTGTAATCATTTAAATAAAACAACATGACTTTCCAGTGGGAGACATTTTGTCCCACTTTTCCTTCTGTGAAATTTGTCAGTAAGCCTTTTGCGTTCCAACCAGTGAAATGCGGCAGAGTACGGCCGGTAAACGATTCACAAACCACGATTTAGTGCCGTTAAGACGATTTATTTAAATGTCACAAGACTACACATAGGTGCAATCGATTTCGAGGTGCAAAGTTTTTGTTATCTTAAGTTTGTGACAGGGGGGCATAAGTGATTTCCAAAGAGTTTTTATTGTACTGAAATAATCTTTTGTCACAAAGTAACAAGGTAAGTGTTTTATTCGTATATATTTTTTAGGAAACTGTAATCGTGGTGGATGATTATACACCTGAATGTTTGACACAACTGGTAGGAGAAAACGCTCCATATTAACCAAACCCCGCGCCTCCTCTCCATATCCTATGACACGAGGACGGGATTCTCCTGCATTCCGCTACAGAGCCGTTCCTAGCACAGCTGAGAATTGGCAACATCGTCACAAACATTAGGCAATACTGTGACAGTGCAATCACTGCCACGTATGGTACTGAACTGACTCGCTAAATTCACTTGATATTCCCTTTCCATTTGAATGATTCGTGCTATATAATCCTCGTGTAACCCAAGACACTCAGACAGAAAATTCAATTTTTTGCGTAAAGAAATGCTATTCTTCACATAAGTGACAACTTTTATTATCTTTCACGATGCGTTATGAGACTGTGCGACAAATACCATGATGAGAGTGGCGTACAGGCAGCAGTGTGTCCGTAGCCCGGTGGTGCCGCCCTTGTCTTCGGTCAGAACGGCTCAATCAGTCGTCAGTTGTAACCGTGGTAGGGGCTAGCGTATGCGAGCTTTTTTTCTGATATATTTTATGGAGCTGCGAATTTCCAGAAAAAAATTCTGTATCGAAATCGTAAGAAAACCTTTACACATCAAATCCTCTTGGTAGCTCGAGTCAGTAAGTTGTGTTAATGGTCATAGATCTTGGCTTTCTGACTGCCAAGCTGCTTCGCAATACTAGCGTCTCTGAAGAAATTCGAATCGACCATCAGCGATACGAATTTCAATATTGTTCTTCACTTAAGACTCACATGCCAAGGTGATAAGTATGAAGGAAATGAACCTCTTGATTACTATAGGACCTCTATGCTAAATTTCCACAGTAGCAATTAGGAACTCCCTGCAGACATTTGCTAACAGCGGCTCTAGCAACTTACTTTTTCTCTGGATATCTTCAAATATGGGCAATTTTGTCGCCTTAAAACCAATTGAATATTTTAAATATCACTTGTGAACAGCGTTCACTTCTCCATTAATTAAGGTATAGACCTCAAAACAAGCAATCTGCCTGAGTAGCTATAGAGCAGGTTCTGATAGGTATTGACACAATCTTTTGCATCCATTTACCATAGAGAATCAAAGAAAGAAATCAAACACATTTACTCTCTGTGCCTTGACTAACACATATGAATCCATGACAATAATAAATTATTTGAGGAACCTCACGTGAAAGGAAAAAGAACAGAATGTGATGCTTTAATTGTAGTGCACTGGATCAGAAACAATTAAATTAATTCTGTGCCACATTGATGTATTGCATTCTAGTATAATAAAATAATCATCAAATAAAAACGGTTTTGTGCCTCCTTTGCTATCAAGTGTGAAACACAAATAGTAGGCAGATTTTATGGGTCACCACTCAACATTATTAAAGCATTTTACATGGTCGGGAGTGCGCAGTGGAGCAGACGTTGTCGGCAGAAGGCGAGACAATGCAGTGCCTCAGCCCCCGCCGGTAGGTAGTAAACGGGTCCCAGAGAACTCAGACACATGCGGTGTTCAGAGGCAGATGGTCGGCAAAGAAGTCTTTCGCTAAAACATTGTTGGACCAAACTGTTATTACCAGTGTGACAGGAAGCGAAATCTATTGTAGATTAGCTTGAATTACACTCATAGCTTCAGCACCGAGAGGAAAGGGGCGATAAAAACTCTGTCGACGTGTGCTTCTAGTTACCAGACGTCGTATTAGCTAGTCTCGCGTTTTACCTCAAGACTTCGGTCGTAGTCAAGAATAGAGTACTAAGACCGAAGTCGAGACTTCCTCTGGGAGGTGCCGCAGTCTACAGTGTTGCCAGATCGAGCATATTGCCGGACATAGGATTCTGAGAGGAGCACGACTGTATTGCCCACCTTACGTGAACGACTCGGCGGTCAAATTTTTGCTCTAAGACTGTATCTACAACACATATTACAGGCTGAAGACCCAGAAGAATTAAAAAAACAAAAGTAGTTTATGAGAGCAACGTTAACTATAGCGTTCGAAGTATTCATAGTATTGTATACGTGTGTGTAAATGCCTTGCAATGCCCACTCAAGGAAGACAAGGATACACAGTCTAGCTTCACTATTATAAATTTGCCTCAGTATGCGGATGAACTCAAACTTAGGTTGATAATCATTTTGAATATTTAGCAGCACTGTACTCATTGGTGTTAAATTCGTTTTCAACCAATGATTCCCACAGCTACAGGAACACTACTTGTGATACCTCATAGACAAAATACTTACGCAGTGCTATCAGACGAAAAGATCAACCTGACACAAACTGTGGAAAGTTTGTTTTACAACCTTCGTACCTGGATAATGAGCTTTTTCCTATTTAAGATGTCTGTGAACATTACCGCTTGAGACGATTTAAGACGAAACTAAATTCCTTCAGCTCCGACAATGTTCTATTCCCAGTCAGCACTGAACTCTTCGTCATATTATTTCTAGTTCAAACATGCTCCCATGACGCTACTGGTGCAACAAACCCATATTTAACGTTCGTTTTCTCTAGAATATAACAGCGTTAGGTGCCGGGTTCGAGTCCTGGGAAGGAAAAAAATTATGTTTCGTCTCGTCATTTCAGTTAAAACATCTAGCTACTGCCAAGAAAATGCGATATGTCACAGTTGATTGTGCTTCGATATCTACCTTATTAGGTTCTGGGTTCGAATCCCTGTCCAACATAAAGGTTTACCTCACGGCATTTCAAGTAAGTTACTTGTTAAGAAACAATATTTAACATCTCTCGTAGTTAGTTAACAGGGACAATAGGTGCTGGATAGGAAATCGCGTCCGTTAAAAATGTTTGCGTTATGTAATTTAAAATTCACACTATCTAAAATCGAGGTATATCACTCTCTGTATGCCTAATCAGGAATGACTGTTAGTTTCCGTCAGTCACAAAATCTTTGCTTAGTCTGCATGACCTGGGTTTGAATCCATATGCAGAACGAGACGGTTCGTCGTGTCATTTGAAGTTCATACATATTCTCAACTAGCTGCTCGTGAATAACTTAAATTTTTAATGTCATTTTGTGTTTAATAATAAGTACGGTATGTTACTTTGAAGAGGAAATCATGAATACGACGAACGTACTACGTGCATTACCTATCTGACGTAATAATTAGAGTGGTAACATTTCAGGTATGTCATTTACTGTAATAAAAGTGAGCTTACAATCCTTAAGGACAGTCTTATCTGTGATAAGGTGTTCCCTGATATTTGTAGTATCGTAGTATTACTTTACATCTTGAGTTATTGCGATACACAGCAGTGTTTTCTAATGGTGACTTGTTGGAACCATTTTCAATAGTCAAACGACTGTACCAAGGAGCGATTAGAGGACCTGCTAGACAGCTGCGTTATGTGGGTTGCATGCGAATCCGGCGAAATACAATTCAGGTTCTTCGGATACTTTTGAGTATGACTGTACATGTTGCTGGCTGCAAGACATCTCCCAAAGATACTATGGTATCTCCCACTGCCTGAAACTTTTAGTCCAAGCTTTCAAAACCATTATTATTTAAAAAGGAAGGTCAGAGCACTATCACTATTCAACTGGAACAAAGCTATAATACTGCTATAGGATGTGGTGAAAAGTACCTGCAAGAAGGGTAAATCCTGGATGGGATTAAATCCAGTAAAGATAAGTAAAGGTGTTATGGTAAAATCAGAAGAAGTAAAAAAAAAGCAACAGTCCTGTTACAGAACCTCTATGTACCAGGTTGTATGGCCAGCAATGAACTTTTATTCTACAAGATTGTCTCCAAACAGCAGTCTGATGCTGAACTGGATGAAGAGTCTGATGGCTGATAGCTACGTGATGATGTTGAAGAACACATCAATATTTGATGTAAAAAGTAGTGATCTCATAATTATGTTTTATTGTAATATAAAATTGAAATAAATTGTTCAAAAATTATTTAGCAGGATGTTAATTCTTGTGGCTCACTAATAATTTTGTGTCAGGTATAAATATTACGAAATGTCTAAATAACTTTTCATCTGTAACCGTCATTTTAAAACCAAAACATTTCCAGAAGCCGTTATGTTCAGATTACAGTTGTTAAAGTTGTTATATTCAGAGTAAAGCGCTTTCTTTAAATAAAAATATCGTGGTGTGATTCATGGGAAGTAGAAATATAAATTCAGGATATAAAAGAAAATTGTAATAAATAAAGAACAGTAAAAATCAAATAACTAGATGACAGCTTTTTCTCCTTTCTGAAAACTTTTGTTACATACGAACTTTGTAAAGAGTTGCCTTATATATAGGCTGTAATTAGAATGTTTAAGGAGGGGAATTATCTTTACACATTTAAATTTTTGTGGGAAATTATAAGCGATATACGCTGCTCACTACAATCACCTGGTGGCCGGACATGTTTACATTGTAACGCGCCGCACAGCAGGAGCCAGTTTGGCTTTCGAGGTTGAGTAAAATTTGTAACTCTGATGTGATACTACGTATCCATAAGTATGATATTAACTTCTGTGTTACCACAATTACTGCAAACATATTTTTATAAGATTTCGTTCCATCCATTCTATGTCAGTTCTTTTTCCCAAATATTTTACATGATGAAGCTGACAAAGAGAAACGCGTAATCAGGAGGAATACGAAACAGAACATAGCAAGTGAGACAAGAGTATATTATTGAATAAGACGTAAATAGTATTCATTAATTTCAAATAGATTCAAATTTGAGTGAAAAATTAAAGAAACTCTTACACGGTACAGTTTGTTAGTATTATTCTTCATTTGGTCGGCGTGTGAGGTATGGGACACAACATCTCCGAGGTAACGATGAAGTGGGGATTCTCCCGTACGGCCATTTCAAGAGTGTATCGTGAATATCAGGATTCCGGAGAAACATCAAATCTCCGACATCGCTGCGGACGCAAAAAGATCTTGCAAGAACAGGACCAACTACGACTGAAGACAATCGTTCAACATGACAGAAGTGCAGCCCTTCCACAAATTGTGGCAGACTTGAATTCTGGGCCATCAGCAAGTGTCAGCGAGCGAACCATTCAACGAAATATCATCAACATATACTGATATGGATATGGTGTCTGTCCTTTCGGACATGTCTGAAAGAACAAACATCATTGATGACCTGCAATCGTCTAGAACGAAATTAGAATATTATATTAATACCTTCAGCTGATGACGGGCGTTGATATATATCAATGGGAGAAGTGAAAATGTGTGCCCCGACTGGGACTCGAACCCCTGGATCTCCTGCTTACCCGGCAGACGCCCTATCCATCTGAGCCACCGAAGGCATAGAGGATACTGCGACTGCAGGGACTTATCTCACGCATGCCTCCCGCGAGACCCACATTCTCACCGTATATGTCCACACACTACATTCGTAGTGGCCCTACCCAACACACTTATTACTCGTGGAAGACATTCTTACCAAGTCCCGTAAGAGTTCGGGTAATATGTGTGCATCCGCACAGAAGACATGTCCGAAAGAACAGACACCATATCCGTATAACTATATAGTTCTGGCAGTACCGGCCAATCATGACGGAAATACCGGTTTCAGAATTGTGGGTGTGGAAATGGTGGCAGAAGCACTTAGAAAAGCCTGCAAGTGCTCTGTTTGTGGAGGAAATGTGGATTTGGTTGATGACGGAAAGAGAGAAGGTTTGGTTTGCACATTGCACATTTTGTGTCAAAACTGTGATGCTGACAGACCATTCAAGACATCAAAGGACAGTAATAGAATCTATGAAGCCAATATGAGATTTGCTTATGGACTAAGACGTATAGGGATTGGAAGAGATGGTGGAAACCTTTTATGTGGTATTATGAACATGCCTGGTCCTCCTCTAAAATTTTCAGCATTGAATACTGCTCTCCTCAGTGCAGTTGCAGAAGTAAATGAAGAGAGCACGAAAATGGTAGTCCTGGGGGTAATTCATGAAAATTGTGAAGCAACTAATAGCAACAATATAGCAGTTTCCTGTGACAGTTCCTGGATGAGGAGGGGGCATACTTAACTGTATCGAGTTTCAACAATCATTAGTGTCGACACTGGAAAAGTATTATACTTAGAGGTGATGTCTAAATATTTTTCTGCGTGTTCCTTGCACAAGAAATATGTTGATGCAGGTAAAGAAAGAGAATGACAAGAAGCCAATAAAGCTGAAACTTCCTGGCAGATTAAAACTGTGTGCCCGACCGAGACTCAGCGCACACTCCGCTGCAGAGTGAAAATCTCATTCTGGAGCCAATAAAGCTGTTTGTAGCAGAAATTATGCTGACTCCACTGGTGGGATGGAAGCTGCAGACATTAAATTCATTTTCCATAGGTCTTTGAAAAAGTATGGAGTAAGATACGTACAGTATTTAGAAGATGCAGGATCTAGTGCTTTCAATAATGTAGTTGAAAGTCAGCCCTATGGAAAAGATTGCACTATTGAGAAACTGGAGTGCTTAGACCATATTCAGAAGAGGATGGGTGGACGACTCCGAAAACTTGTTGCAGACAATAAAGGCAAGCTACTAGAGGATGGGGAGCCACTGGGAGGTAAAAAACAGACTAACAAAGAAGAGAATTGACAGCCTACAAGTCTATTATGGTGCTGCAATTAGAACTAACCTCACAAGCATGGACAGTATGAGGAAAGCAGTATGGGCTATTTGGTTTCACTACTTGTCGACAGACACTACACCTCAACATGGACTATGTTCTAATGAATGGTGCAAATTTTTGAAAAGTAAGAAAAGTGGGGAAGCTTATAACCAACTTTTAGAGCACTGGCTTCACCAGAACTGCTAGAAAAATGTCTGCATGGGAAAACACAGAACCCAAATGAAAGTTTCAATGCTCTTATACACTAAGCAGATTCAGAAGGATGTAGGTTGCAGTAGGTACTGGGAGATCAAGAAGCTTGCACAGGATAGAGTAGCATGGAGAGCTGCATCAAACCAGTCTCAGGACTAAAGACCACAACAACAACAATTTGAAAAAAATGTCCCAAGACTGTGTTTGTTTCCAATTTGGTGGTGAAGATCTGTGCTTTGGAAGCTGCAGCAGTATTTAATGATGAGAATGTGGCAAGACTTCACACGCTGAGCAAGTTGGGCTTTACACGTGGAGTCTTCACTGAGCAGATACTGCAGATCATCGATAAGCAAATAATCACGAAGGCGGAGACTTCAGTCCAATCACATAAAGTAATAGCATTAAAGTACCAAAACGTTACTGCACTTAATTGTACACCTATTAGTGTAGATTATTTTACCATTAAAAAAATTTGCCAAATTTGCTTCGAAATTATGAAAAAGTGTACCTTAAAATAATAATACAATAAAAAATTCAAAATTATCTCACTGCATTAGATTGTTATTAAAAATTCTGATTTTTTTTCAGAAAATAATAAAATATCTCTATACATAAGTGTGCAAAATTTCAATGATATTGAACAAAAAATGGCAAAGATATGGACTTACAAAAATATCAGTGCAAGACTGCCATCGTCTCCCCTTAAGTTTTCTATCATTATTGTGGCATTTTCACTTCAGGAAGCATTGTATTTCCTACAGTAACGGCGTCGATTTTTTCTGAAGAAGAATTTTGATACCAATATTTTGCCGCCACAAGACGTACCTCAGTGACAGAATTTTGAAAAGCCACGATAACAGAGTTGCAGCAGCGACAGCGCGACCCCTTGAGGGCGTTGTCAAGCAGCAACGCCGTGACACCAGCGCTCCGTCGGCGCTAGAGACCAGCTGGACTGAGAAACGTAGGGAAAAAGGGAACTGAGCCCAAAAGACGCGTTGCCTTTCAATGGTCTGTATCTGGTCGTGAACATTTACCTTTAGGCCGGCTTCACACGGCAAGGCTGCTCAGTGGTTCGCAAGCACCGCTTCCGCCGGCATTTGAGGTGCTACTAACGGGTGTGAGTGGCGCTCCAAACGCGCGTTAGTGGCGGTGGACAGGCAGGTTAGTGGCGCTGCAGTGTCTACTCACCTTGGGTAAAATACTGAGCGATGAGTGGGGGATATTTCATTAAAAGTCGAAAAAGATTTAGCGCGAATTACAATAGAACTTTCTGCGTTCTGTATAACTCAACGAGGGAAAGCCATGAGTGTAAGTTTGAGGACAAACGTCGTACCACTGGAATAGTGGATGAGGTGCCAGTAGTCACTCTTTACCTGGAAACGCTACTAAATGCATCCGAACAGCATTTGCTGATTACTTCATGAATCAAGGGGCATGTAAATGACTTCATTGCACCTTAAATTTGACATCAGGAGTAGCATACTTCTGAGGGGTTTGCTAGAACTCTGCTATAACTCTGCATGTACTGAATTTGTGACATATTTTAGCTACTACATATTTCCCATATCGCTGATATTTACTGGAGGAACACATTATTTTTCTTACCGATTACATTTTCTGTCTTCTGGAAGTTTGTTTGAATTTCTCAATGATAGACTACCACGCATTCTTCTCTACGATCTCGTTGCTGAAAACATAGTGTTTCAGATCCCATATTGCAGGCGAATTTTCAGTCTCAGTGGCAAAATTTCTGTGTTGATGTTTGGTACTTGTGTTCCTGTACAAAGCGCCGTAGACTACGACAGTGCCCATCTATCTCTCCCTCTCTACTGCAGCTCCTGCGCTAGGGACTAGGCGAACCACGACTCGTGCGTTAGCAGCGCGGTGCTCGCGCGTTTCAAATAGTGGTGTGGCTGTTGCGCAGTCTGACGCCGCCGTTATGTTCCTTACATAGCCTCAGCTGGAGCAACACGGCCACTCGTGGCGAAGCAGTGGCACCGTTCAGTGGCTGCTACTGCGTGTGAAACCGCTCATACGTCTGGAGCAATCGGCACCGGCAGCACTGCTAAAAGGCTACGTCTCAACGTGTCCGAACTATTTTCGTGCGGTCGCCTTCTAGTAGCTTCTTGATGCTGTGGACCTGCTATGCCTTGTGACTCCGTTCCTGTTTGCAGAGGTCCGAGGTCCGTAGAAGCTCTATAACTTTCAAGCTACGAAATGACATAACTGCCTTTTACAGAACTCTTCTATATTTTGTTCCTCTTAAGAAACATTCATATACGTTACGAGCATGGACCCCATATTAACTAGAACAACATTTTTGAGGTGAATATCGTAACATCATATAAGAAAGTGGCATATATCTTCCGCTTTGTTCGATTGAATCATTTGTTTTTAGAGTGGCGCTTGTCCACTACTTCGCAAACTTGAATTATTAACCTCAGCAAGCATTTTACACTTAGTTACACACTCTGTGAAGAAATGGCAATTCTACCTGCACCTCTTGTGTGTTTTTGACGACGGCGAAACAATGTTTGTTTTTAAAACGGCACGGACGCGTAGGATGTGCCGCCAGAAGCAGTGTTTGCAAAATGGCAGACTCCAGTGAAGCTAAAGATCATTCACCTCCAGACACAAGGCAGCATTGAAGATGTAATAAACACTGCTTGAAACAGCTCAGTTATGATGAAAAACTACAAATATTGTCTTATTTTTACGATCTGACTGCAAAAGACTAACAAGAAGTATTTCTGCAAAGTGTTATTGAGGCTGAAGCACTGTACCGAAAACGTTCACGACCGGAAACTCATTTGGAATTATGTATCCTAGGTCTTTTAATTTTCAGTATTATCTCTCCAGGAAATGATATAGATTTCAAGTGTGTAAATGAGCTATAATGCGCCTCTATGCAAAGAGACTTCGTCGATTATCTGGTCTCTTGCTTCAGAATAAATTTCCGAATGAGTTAAGAGAAAAGACCGTCAAAAGTCACACAGTGTCTGATGAAATCTGTAAACTTATCAAAGATCACATGGAATCCTTTCCAGTGAAATGAACCCACTGTGGTAGCTTATATACAAAAATCTCTTAATGCTAAAATAACTGTCAAAACCACGCCAGAACTATTTTTGTCACGATATGCAGTGTAAGAGGAATTTATGCCTTCTACTACAAGTATTTCCAAGACAACTATGGATACCGGTTTGGGAATCCAGAAACCGACATTTTTTTTTCAAAATATCAAAAACTAAATTGAAAGAAGGGGCTAGAACGGTCAGTACGGATGGATTACAAGTTCATATGCAGTGTGCTTAAAAGTTACATGCCAAACCCAAAGAAATTAAGGAACTCTGTTCTAATACCGATGACGTGTGCGAAATGCTTGTGGATTATATGTTGAAATTGCCATTTCCACATATTACAGTTCAGGAAATATTTTAGTATCGGCAGCTGTGGATGTATGAATGTGGAACATATAACCTCAAAACAAAAAAAATTGCAATATTTGTGTACCATGAAGGACAGTCCTAGAAAGGCCCAAAGGCCCGGCCGGGTGGCCGAGCGGTTCTAGGCGCTACAGTCGGGAACCGCGCGACTGCTATGGTCGCAGGTTCGAATCCTGCCTCGGGCATGGATGTGTGTGACGTCCTTAGGTTACTTAAGTTTAAGTAGTTCTAAGTTCCAAGGGACTGATGACCTCATAAGTTAAGTCCCATAGTGCACAGAGCCATTTCAACCATTTTTTGAAAGGCCCAAAGGAAATATTTACCATAATTCAACAATATGTAAATGATTATATTCCGAGCAGAATAAGACATCTTTAAGTTTTTTCAGGTGACAGTTCGGGACAAAACAGTAATCACACCGTCATTCGTTTCTTTTTCTGCTAAAACAGTTATTGACAGATTCGAATCTAGGAACCAGTTTTTTTTTCCAACTATGGGGCACAGTTTCCTCTCACGCGACTGAGATTTCGGTGTTATAAAAGGAGCTTTGCGAAGAGTCGAACGTGTCCACATACCAGAAGAATATACTATAAAGGTTGCAGAATCAAGTAAATTTGGTGAAATTATTGTAACACGATGAAAACTGAATGCATCAAAGATTATAGAAGATGGTGGAAAAATATTATAAAACAAGATGCGCTTTCTGTAGAGTCTTTGGGAAAAAGTGTTCCCAAATAACAAATGCGATCTTTTGCAGTCAGCCAATTATGTATAGGCGAATAGCACAAGGAACAGCAGTGTCACATAAGTACATCGATGGGTTTCTAAGGAACATCTTCACATTGCTAAAAATCTCTAAAGAGGATATTGACAAGACGTAGTTGCCACTTTCAAAAGCTTAAGGAAAACGACCTATCACTTCAAAGAAACTGCAAGTAATCAGCAAGGAGGAATAATATATTCTTAACAAGAATGAAGAATTTTACAAGGACATTCTGGTATGGCCAACAACTGATTGTGAGCATGATGAACATTGATGCTATTAAGTAGCAGTTCTTTATTTTTCTATACAGAAAAATAATTTCGTTTATTTTTAAAAGGGCACATGTCCACTGACTTCAACGTCACTAATTGGGAAAAGAAATATTTATATTTGCATGTGTATTATAACAAACATCGGTATGTACCATGATCTAAACAGAAAAAATTAAATGCAAAAGTAATTGTATATGTAGTGTATTTACTTTGTCTCTTCAGTAAAGCCGATTCCTGTAGACTTGTGCATCTTTAAAAAGAAACGATTCAATTGTTTCAGGATGTTTCCACACTCCTTCGTAGTATTTTTACGCACGTTGCCAAAGTCTATTCGCCCCTGGTTTATTTATTGTTGTTAGTGGATTATGTTAATATTCTTGAATCATTAAAACAGTAACATTACACGTTTTAATAATATATAAACCCTTCAGGCACTATTGTATCGGTAGTGGAACAAATTGCATGCCAGTAACGTCCCGTTTACGCGTACGTGTTATTACAGCACCTTCAGCTTTCTGTGCTATTACTGGCACCCTTCCTTTTTCCTTCTTTATGTTTAATTAGTCTTTCTGAGTAGTGCTTCTTTACGTAATACTTACGACCTTCTCATCCACGTGTCATAAAAAATTATTGGTTCAAATGGCTCTGAGCACTATGGGACTTAACTTCTAAGGTCATCAGTCCCCTAGAACTTAGAACTACCTAAACCTAACTAGCCTAAGGACATCACACACATCCATGCCCGAGGCAGGATTCGCGCATTTCCAGACTGTAGTGCCTAGAACCGCTCGGCTACCCCGGCCGGCCTAGAAAGTTATTCTCTATGTCAACATGTATTTTCTGCATTATCCTATACCATCTCTCCTCGTTACCTGCGAAGACAGGTTGTAATTGTAACAATAAACGTCCTGTATAATTAGATAACAGACTTTCCCTGTTACTTTAATGCTGTAAGATAAGACAGTATGAGAAGCATTTGGACTACAGACACTGGGATGTTTCAAGACGAAGAAATTGCTCAGTAGTAAATTAAATATGAAGTAATGAAGCAATTAACTCGGAATCTGGAGATTTTCTGTCCGCCTGGCCTGAAAAGATGACAGATGCTCCTGAGGCTTTAAGTTTATTTATTGTATCTTTGTTATAAAGTCCTTTTTCTTGATCAAACAAGACATAAATGATTATAAAAGGTTCTTTTGCCCCATTTACTTAAAAAAAGTAGTATTTGTGTTCTATTATCTATTAACATCATTCAGTTCGATATTAAATCACCTGCCATTACTATTACTAGCGATTCTACAAACCTATAAAGGGTGCCTAACACATCACAAAAATAAATCTTCAACACTTCTAATAAAAGTGAATACCCAGTAACGCCTTGGTGCTAGAGAGAAAAAAATAAACATTCGGTTTATGCTCTGTCTCTGTTACATTTACCACTTAACTTTCTGGTAGAGCCATGGACGTAAGAAAGAAGGGAGGTAGTGCTTTAGACTTATGCTGTACGTTATTTTGCATCGAGATTGGGCGGGACCTGTCGCCATCTTAAACAGCCCAAAACACAAGCAGACTATTGTTTACCATTGATTCTTGTTCATTATATATTTCGTGTGCACGCAACAACTGTTTTGAATCTTAAAGATTACAGTGCTTACGTGAATAACATTGTCAGGCAAGCAATTTAAACGTTTTTCTGTTCGTGAATACATATTTTCTCTAGTAATACGACACATTTGCCCTCATCAATGTAACTTGTGTTTTTATATATATTTCGAATAATCAAGAGGAGAATGAGGCAATGTCAAAAGCAGGCTTTCGTAATTCATTTGGTTCCACTTATGCTGTATTGTATCGGCAGCAAATCGTATCTTGTGCATATCTATATAGGGAGCGAAACAGAACAGCATAAAGTTATACCTCCCTGCAGAATAGATTTCTTGTTTGATTAGGTTGTCAGTGCATTAGTTCACATTAGTTTACACATCAACTCACTTTGAAATCTTTTCTATGATGCATCATACAATGTGTCACCAATAATAGTAATTTACAGGGTAAAAAACGTTATAATTATTTTAAAACATGTTCCAGCATTTTACAATACTACAAATGTGATTAATAGAATGGTCTCAAACGCTTAGACCACGTAAAATGAAGATTTTGCTTTAACGTGTATGTAATTCATTTGTTTCAGTAACAGTAGGCAAATCTGAGGAACATATAGACCTACTACTTTTCGAACAGTAGCCTGTTTGCTTCTTTTCCTGGAATATTTCTCCCCAGTAACTCTGTCAGTTTTTCAGGAATAACCAAACATATCACTATTGAAATGTACATTAACTTTGATTATTTGAATTACTTTACTTTTGAACTTCATTTTGAGGTTTTCAAAGTATACAAGTCTATATCATACTTTGTAAACACTAATAGTCAGTTAATTAGTTGGTGTCATGTTGTATGTATCGTTTGCACTACAAATCATAATGATGTGGAACGAGTCGTCTTATATTACGAGTAATATAACTTATTTGTACATATGCCTCCATGCTCATCATTCATAAGTGTCTTTTATGTTTTTATTAAAGACAGGCAGAAAAAAAAGGAAAGAATAAAAGTAAACAGTGCAACCATAATTCATGTGTACAAAGTGAAATACTGCTATTTGGGATACGACCACAAAAGTTGATAGATATCCCCAAGGGTCGAAACTGGACACAGGCACATCAGAGTGACATCACGGGTAACTAACACTGCGGTGAACCAAGGACGTATAAATGCGGTGGACCTAATGTTTTGTACTGTGTGTGATGGCGGGCGTCGACTTCAAGTTTCTGACGTGCTAGCAACTCCCTCCTTTTTTTTGTACCTCCATGGCTACAGTAGACGAAAACAAGGAACACCTAACAACAGTCTTTAAGTTAGGTAAGTACGAAAACTTTTTTCCAGCAAATTATTTCCAATTACAGACCAATAAACGAGAGAAAAAATTAATGACTAATTTCGCCTCAGGTATGTAATCAAGTAAACATAATCAAATAACTGAAATAAATTGTAGTCCCTTTCCCAGCTATGTGACTAGCAATGTGAGGCATGCGTCATCTATAATGACATTTTTGTGCCCTCCAGATTAGTTGTTCTACTCCCTCGCGGATCGGAAGGAAAAACTGTATCGTAGATCTTTCCCGTCTATCTTCCCTTACTTAGTACGATTCTTCTTAAAACGTACCATGCATCGACATAACGAAGGATGCCTGGTACAACACATGGTTCACAGAAAATAAACTTTCGTCCTTCAGTCAACGACAAACAAGTAGATAGCTTACTTACTGCGCAGTTACCCTGTCGAGTGTCAGCAGCTTGTGGTCTAGTGGCTAGAGTTGCTGCCATTGGATCACGGGGTCCCGGGTTCGATTCCCGGCCGGAATGGGGGTTTTCTCTGTCCGGGGACTGTGTGTTTGTGTTCTCCTCATCATCATTCGTGACAGTGGCTAGATTGGATTGTGCAAAAATTGGACTGTGTAAAAACTGAGACTTGTACGGGCGCTGCTGACCGCGCTGTTGAGCGCCCCACAAACCAAACATCATAATCAATCCTCTCGAGTAATCCGTAATGTACACATAGTTATTGTCATAGATCTTAAAATACAAACATACATTAATGTTAGTGCATGAACGCAAACGATCTACAGATACGCTACTGTTCAAAGTTCAAATCATCACTGTCACATTCTTTATATCTTAAATATTTTTCATAGAGAGGTTTTCTCTCTTCATAAACTTTGGTAAGCTCACTAGGACACAAAAATTCTCTGTTAAATGCTGTTTACAACTGACACAAAGTCTTAAACTTATACTAGCAACTAGAACTCTAATCTCTTCCTGTTTTAAACGCTTAAGAATAAAGTTAATTTTAGTCGCATCTGCCCAACCTATTGGTAACACTTCCCTAAATTACTTCAAAAACACCAGGTGATATATAGAGCCATCGTGTTTGGAAATTATAAATTTCTTCTGTTGTGCTGTAGTATTGCCCAAAGGGTTGGTAAACTCAACATTGTCTTGTACAGTAGGTTCCTCTAGTTCCTGTAGATGCCTCTCCTACTAGTCACAGTATTTGGAGCACTACGTTCTTCATGGAAATCTCTGTTTTGTTCTAATGTCGTTACATACCAGTGCAAATATGAGGTTTGGTTATCTAAGTCTTCCTCTCTGTTTGTTATTTTACCGTCTATCTCTTTGAACTGTTCAATCACTTCATTTCTTAGAAGGTCACGCCGCTAATCTATTTCCAGCCTTATATCCTTAGGCAACTTTCTTAAGATAGCTTCTATATTAGAAATCTTACTACCTTACATATAATTTTTAACTTTATACTGTTTTTATTCTTTCCAAACTAGAGACCTTAGCATCTTGTGTATTTATGCAAGAACTTAAACCTCACTTAGTGGTTTTAGTAAAACTTTTAATGCCTCCCCATGTCATTTTAATTTGTGTTGTTCATTTAATTTTTAAGTTTGAGCTTTTCTACTATTTGACAGTTCTCCTAATTTCTCTGCTTATGTCTTACCATTACTAGTGACATTACTATCTGTTCTAATTTTGTGAGTTTTTCTAATATTTCTTCTAAGTTAATTTCCATGTTGCGTCTAGTAAGAAGCATAAAGTAACTTCAGCACTCTGTGCCCGAAAGGACCTTGATATCCTCTGATTCTGTTCGAAAACAAACGCATGAATCAAACACCTACTTACAATACTGTAGCACCACATTTCGAAAGCTTATATTCTCTTCTTGTCTAAACTATTTATCGTCCATGTTTCACTTCCCTACATGGCTACACTCCATACAAATACTTTCAGAAACGACTTCCTGACACTTAAATCTAGATGTTAACCAATTTCTCTTCTTCAGAAATGCTTCCTTGCCATTGCCGGTCTACATTTTATATCCTCCCTACTTCCACCATCATCAGTTATTTTACTCCCTAAATAGCAAAACTCCTTTACTACTTTAAGTGTCTCATTTCCTAATCTAATTCCCGCAGCATCACCCGGTTTATTTCGACTACATTCCATTATCCTCGTTTTGCTTTTGTTGATGTTCATCTTATATCCTCCATTCCGTTCAGCTGCTCTTCCAGGTCCTTTGGTGTCGCTAATTACAATGTGTTCGCAAACCTCAAAGTTTTTATTTCTTCTCTATGGATTTTAATACCTGCTCCGAACTTTTCTTTTGTTTCCTTTACTGCTTGCTCAATATGCAGATTGAATAACATCGGGGATAGGCTACAACCCTGTCTCACTCCCTTCCCGACCAATGCTTCCCTTTCATGCACCTCGACTCTTATAATTGCCATCTGGCTTCTGTACAAATTGTAAATAGTCTTTCGCTCCCTGTATTTTACCCCAGCCACCTTCAGAATTTGAAAGAGAGTATTGCAGTCAACATTTTCAAAAGCTTTCTCTAAGTCTACAAATGCTAGAAATGTAGGTTTGTCTTTCCTTAATGTATTTTCTAAGATAAGTCGTAGGGTCAGTATTCCCTCACGTGTTCCAACATTTCTACGGAATCCAAACAGATCCTCCCCGAGTTCGGCTTCTACCAGTTTCTCCATTCCTCTGTAAATATTTCTTGTCAGTATTCTGCAGCAGTGGCTTATTAAACTGATAGTTTTGTAATTTTCACATCTGTCAACGCCTGCTTTCTTTGGGATTGGAATTATTATATTCTTCCTCAAGTCTGAGGGTATTTCGCCTGTCTCACCAGATGGTAGAGTTTTGTGAGGGCTGGCTCTACCAAGGCTATCAGTAGTCTCATCTTATTAGTTGTACTAGTAGCTGCACCTCGTTGCAGATGCGTTGTGAGGCAAGTGATGTATCGATGAACCGATGTGTGGCCGCTGCCTCAGTCAAATTACCGGCCACAGCGTCGTGAAGCGATGCTGTGCTGGCGTCTCCTAGGTCGACTGCCGCCAATTCCGTCAGAAGTCACGGTCGCACTCGTAGACTCAGAATCACCACGACGAAATCTTTGGTTTCTTCAACGTAGTGTATCTTGACTCACGCGTCGACAGTTATTTCCTCGCATTAACTATTTCTCGTTGTTAACTAACTCGCTGCGGTCAACTAATCTTCTTTATTCCTTGTTTGTGATAATTCACACTTACCTAGTTTTTACAAAATCACAAAATTATTTCTTCTGAAATAGTGGCGTTATAATTAGGCGAATCTACAGCATGTACTGGCCTATATCTTCTGTACTGTTTACTTGGATTGCTCTAGGTTCCAATGGCTCTGAGCACTATGGGACTTAACTGCTGCGGTCATCAGTGCCCTAGAACTTAGAACTACTTAAACCTAACTAACCTAAGGACATCACACACATCCATGCCCGAGGCACAGGATTCGAACCTGCGACCGTAGCGGTCGCGCCGTTCCAGACTATAGCGCCTAGAACCGCTAGGCAATCCCGGCCGGCGATTGCTCTAGGCAATATCGTGTTTTCTTCCTTTTTTTTAAAGACTGTCCTTATTTATGAAAAAGTTCTCTTGTTTTAGCGCCTCATGTCCTTCACCTTGAGCGCCAAACGAAATATAACGGAAAGGGGTTCTGTTGGTTGTATTGTGTCAAAAAGACGCGATAAATTTCAGTGTTATGTCACCCTAACGCTGTTCGTGAATTTCTGTCTTGACTATTTTCATACGGTTTTCTTGATGCTGTGGGCCTGCTAGGAAGTGCCACCAGCTACTGCCGTGTGACTTCTTTTTTTTTTTTTTTTTTTTTTTCCCAGATAGGGGAGGGCTGTAAGAGAGGTGTATAATCTTCAAGCTATGAAATGACGTAAGTGCCTTTTAAAGAACTTTCCTATATTTTGTTGCTCTTATGATGCATTTATACACTTTATGGGAACAGATCTCATATTAACTAGAAAAACGTTTTCGAAATGAATCTCATGACATCACCGAAGAGAGTGACGTTCCTCTTTTCCTTAAATTGCTTCTGGGCGGTGACGTTGTAGGCAGCGCCTCTCAGCCTTCCAAAACAACGCCAAGCCGTGAGGTCAGAGCAAAAGCGACCGCTTCACCTCAGGTTGAGAGGCTCGGTCGCGGTAGAGCTTTATCCGTGTCCTGTGCCCACGCTTCTTTCGTCATTTCTGCATATGTGTCACCACAAAGCCACATAGGGAACAGTTCTCTTTTAACAGTATTATGAAAACGATAGTTGCTACTCACCATGTAGCGGAGATGCTGAATCACAGATACGCACAACAGAAAGACTGTCATAAAATGAGCTTTCGGCCATCAAGGCCTTTGTCGAAAGGAGACAATAGATACAGTCACATACTCACGCAGACGCAACTCACACATGTCTCTACACAACATCATCGGGAGGAAAATGTTCAATATGTTTTCCCTCGATGAATAGATGAACAACGTGTACTACCACAACAGATCGGGAAAAACAGGGAGTACGACAGAGCAAGTAACATCAGAGAGAATCATAGACTACCACGGAGCAGCCGAATGCAGTCAATTTAAATACCCAACTAAGATTTTCAATTTAGGATTTTTTATTCTACTAGGCGACTTAGCTCTAAAAAAATACGACGATGTGCAAAGTGTCAAAAACTGAACAGAATTTTAAATTGATCTGAAGATGGCTCGGTACTGAGTCGAAATCGAGAATCGGTAAGTGTTAAATCGCTACATTGCATATCTCCCCCCATTGACAATGTCAAGGAATAACAAATATTTTTGACCAAACGCCTGGCTAGCCGAGATCTAAGGCTATTTTGCGAAATTATTTGGAAATGTTCTCTCATTCTGTTGTAAATGTAAGCTGTAACGAAATTCCTTACACCTTGTTATATATCTGATTTCTTGTGACTGTGTTCTTTGGCTAAGACTGTGGGCACGATTATTCAGAATTTGTTCTTATTGGAATAATAGGGTTGTGTTTGGTGCTCTGGCTCGTGTGCAGTCAGTTTGTTTTTGGATATGGTGTGTGTTTTTAAATTGTCCTCATTCTGTGGGCTGCCCCAGTGTAATTGTATTACATTTTTTGATTTTGGCACTGTGGTTAATATCTCTGGGGCCTGTTTGCTAGTTCTCGATTTTAATTAATTGTTGTGGTTATTGACTTTTGGCTGGTTTGATAAGGCGTTACTGTTTTTCTTAATATTTGTTGTTATTCAGAAACCTGCTGGATTTTAACGTATTGCTCCTATAATTTTTTTTAAGTTTGGGCGTAATATAAAATCTCTTCTACGCTGTTGAATGAAAGATTTAAAATTACGATCACTCACTCCTCAACATGCCCTACCACTTATCGTTACGTCACAAACATGACGGTAACAATGAGTGTTTAGCTACTATAGTTGAAAACGTTCAAAGACCATTGAAATTTTCCATTCTTTTATGCCAATATGTAATCTGAAGCTCTATTATCTTCTGATGTGGACAGATGTTCATAACTTTATATGATTTGGCCAGTCGAGGTATGAACATAGTTCCGATACTGAGCGAATCAGTGAAGTGTGAAACGAAATGTTAGTCTGTAGTTAGGCTACTGGCTCCCAGGGGTACGGTAATCCTTTGGCTCTGGAGATGTGTCGGCTCCAGGTAAGCGCCTTACCGCTTTAGCTTTAACGCCTCAAGAAACAATGGGTCCAAGTGAACAGTTCTGAGCAAAGCTTAAATCACAAAGCTTTTACATCAAAAGATGGCCCACCTTAAGCAATCACTACAAGACAAAAAATGTTTCTCTTCCCTTCCATTTGAAAAGGAATTGTCAATGGCTGACCGTGTTATTGCCTTCCATTTTCAGTTCACTCTCGTTTACTATCCTGAAGGCATAACTTATGCCGGCCGAAGTGGCCGCGCGGTTCTGGCGCTGCAGTCTGGAACCGCGAGACCGCTACGGTCGCAGGTTCGAATCCTGCCTCGGGCATGGATGTGTGTGATGTCCTTAGGTTAGTTAGGTTTAACTAGTTCTAAGTTCTAGGGGACTAATGACCTCAGCAGTTGAGTCCCATAGTGCTCAGAACCATTTGAACCATAACTTATGATATGTGCTTTTCCGAACATCTTTATTCTTTGTGTTCTATGTTATATATTAAATTTTATGTACCGATTTCTGAAAATGTGCAAATAATACCAGAAAGCTCGTGTAAATAAGATTAATGCTACATGAATTAGTTAGGAAGGTGTAACTTCAGGTACGCAGTGGGGTGCTGACGACGTTAATATTCTATAATATTATCAAAGAGTTATCAGGTATCGGGCGAAGGGGGAAATTTAAAGGCAATGAGTGACCGTCAAGATTTCACTGAAATCTGTCTTATCTGGCATACTAACTACATAAGAAGAAATATTGCGATTGCCTAATTATTGTTGTGAGAAAATAGTATGATAACATTTTATCGTCAGGAAAGCCAGAAAATTCAGGGTAGGGCTGCATATTTGACACAATACACCGGTAGTGTTACACATTTTCGTTAAAGTGTAAAAATGCCAGTTATTCAAATATTATACCGATAACTACAACTATACTAGCACGCACTGATGGATATTGCTACGCTGGTCACTTTGATATCATGTTCGGTATCATGTTATATTTTCAATTTTTTATGACTAATGAATGATCGAACTGAGGAAGGCCCATGAAATATCTAAAAAATACTCCCTCTATCTGTCAAGCACGAGCGCCTCGCTCGCCCTTGTCACATTATGTATTGTCAAGCACCTTTCGGTATTTCCCGTTGTTACCTATCCCCTGGATCTCTTCACACTGTGGTTATAGTATTTCATTGATAATCTTATACCTGACCTTATAGTTCAGAGATTAATTCACCTTCTACCTTTTAAAATGAAGCACTAATTTCAGTTACTGTAAAGGAAACACTTCACGGGAAATTCATTCTGGGACCTAAGTGAGTATTTTATTAATGCCTTGTACCTTATTTGTTCTGATCTTCAATGAATGGTCATATTCACCAAAACTATACGTATTCGTCGTCATGGAATCACCAAAATCCTTACTTACAAAAAAGTGTCGAAATGTAGGGTCCCGATCGCATCCCTTTATTTTAATACGACTGGTGTCGGGCTGCCGACATTCCGATCATTTGTTACAGTTATAGAGTAACCTGTCGAATGCGAAGCACAAAGTTCACTGTCATCGAACATTATGATAGTGAACTTTCAGTTCTACATTTGGCAGGTTACTCTGTAATTGTAGCAAATGATCTTAAGATGGGGAACTGAACAGAAACCGGTCATATTGAAATAAGGGAAAGCGATTTGGAGACTGAATATGGACACTTTTATTTAATGACAGATTCATATTGCAGGGCTTAATTGAGTACTAATCAACACCAGTCAACTGCCACTCCTTTCTAGAGCACTCTTTCTCTCAAATCAGTTGTAGACAACGTCACTTCTGTGTTCCCAGGAAATACAGTTATTCCTATAATTTCCACCAGATAGTGCTAAAGTTTAGTTCTTGCTAATGTCCCTGTCTTTTAACGTTTTCCACAATTTCTTGATTAGTTTCTGCTCAAAAGTCTTCAAACAGCACAACTACCTCTGTCTGTAGCTAAATGACAACGAGTTAAAGTACTAACACTATACACAAATGTTCTCTCAGCAGCCAGTCTTTTCTAGATTGGCTTTTAGCGGGGCACGATTTCCTCACATGTTAGGAGGACGCATCAGACGCATTTCAAGTATATGTGCTCAGCTCCGCACTCATTAATGTTCTGTGTAAAGGACATATCTGTCTTCGTAGTGTTGAGAAAATGTGTAGCAGTCAGTCACCAATGATCTGCTAATTGCAGATCTATTGCCTTTTTCTCAAAACAGTAGTTTTGGGGTACTGTCACACTAGATATACTACAGCGAGAATTACTGAAGTTTTCAGTATAGCTCATTTTTTGTTTCACTATATAACTACATTGTCTATAACAGTACCTAGGGTTTTAAAAGTTTCCAATACAGCATCAGTTAGTGGCTGTTTTAGTGTTTACGACTTCTTACTTTACTCTTCGTATCAACCAAAAGCGTGCGTATCCAATCAATTTAATGAACATCAGATTGCTGAAGATACAAGGATGAAACGAAGATGTTGTAGTTGTAATAATCAGATCCATTTGCGAAAACTCACGTTCACAGTCACTAATAGATATGGGAATACATTTCATTGCATTGAGAAGAGTACGGAGGGAAGCGCCACTTTCGTCTCCATCAAATAATCCAGAAATTCTCTAAGTATTCTCGCAGGTCAATTATTGTCAAGTGTCAACTGTCTAGATGCAGGAGAACAACTAAATTATTGTGTTATTTTGTTGTTCATCTGAACTTAAAATCCAAATTAATTTGCAACGAAAGACAGGACACCCAGTACAATCACGCGCACAACCAACAAGAACGGAACCGTAAATTGATAACCAACTATACCCTGCCCCGTGTGTAGACTCAGTCACGGAACAATGACGTAGTCTCACTGACAGCCAGCGATTAGATTGTCGCGAACGGTGCCTGCCACTCCGAAACGTTCGAAATAGTTAATTGTCTCAGTCTTCCCCCCACACACTGACTGTCATCGTTCTTACTGCGATTGCAGGCGGAAAAAATCAAATAAATCCGAATTACGTGCGTGAAATAAATCTTTTGCAAACATTCTCCAACGTCGTTAAGACGCGTTCCCCAACAGTCCACCAGATAAACAGCACTATGGAACCTCGCGGTACTGAAAAATTCACAAGGCAACAATTTTATACGAAAATCTGTACTGCTATATACATTTTTTTGACTGTTGTTGAAAATGCTGCGTTGTTACTTTTAGTTCTGGCCTCCCAGCTTGTATTACATTAAATTGTTCGCCTTTTTTACTTTTAATCAGTTCGTATTCATCCTCAGACCATAAAATGTAGTAGTTACGTGTAATTAGTTACCACAGCCGTCAGCAAAAAGTCCCAAACATAAGCAACGTTCTGATGCTGAAGTAAACGAACATAGCGCCTATGGGTATAGCGCTCGGGATGAAGTTGCAAAGGGAAACTCAATTGGCAGTAATCGCTCTCCGGGGCATCAGCAGTCCAGACAACCAGGAAACTGGAACTGAATAGTTTTCTGTTCATTTGGGCAAGTAAGTAGCCGAGTTGTACTGCCCTCGAGGCGGGATGTAAATCGTATATTTCCCAACTGCATTTAAATTTCATGTTTCAGAAAGAGTGCATTGAAAACGCTTTGTTTATAGACAGTTAAATTATTCCCAACGAAATGTAATCTATATGAATGGTGACTTTTTCTAGACAACCCAAACACAATGTTAATTGCGTTCTTTTGTTCAATGGAAATTTTTACGTGTAGTTTCCTTTCGGTCATTTGGAGCACTTGAGAGAATGACTAATTTCCCAAGAATTCACCAACACAGTTGCATCGTCTGCGGCGCTCTGAAGAAGAGTAGCTCTTTTAATGCTTAACAATATGCATGTGGGATAGCTGTTGTTAATTAACAACCGAGGAAGGGTAAATTTTCCCTCGTTTCACGTCAGGTTCTAGATAATGATGCAGTTAATCAGGTGGTAATTATTTCTGAATGACAGCTTCTATTTTTTCTGCTTCGGTGGCCGAGAAAATTAGAGCAAGATGCTTTAGCGGAACATATATTTCGTCAGGTTGCCCTCCATGGGGTGGGTGCACGCAACGACTGTGGTTACATGGGTTAGATAGAGCAGCAATCAGTCGTAAGATTAGGTTGCTTTAATATGACATTTATAGTCACAACGCAGATGAGATTTCGACCTGTGTCAGGTCATTATCAATGCAGTGCGGAATTGTAGCAGTTGTTCGTGCTCAAGTAAATGCTTACACCATGTCATATTAAAGCAACCTAATTTTACGACTGATTGCTGCTCTATTTAACCCACATTTATTTCAGTTCACATATTTCATAAGCAGTAATAGGAAAAATGAATAACGCGAAGACGGCGTAACTTGCTTTTAAGGAAATTATGTGTAAGTCCATGTGTAAGTTAATGGCAGACAACTAAGAACACCTAACTGGAAGAATGTTGTTGGTTTTCCGTATTTTCGAATGAGAAACAAGTCTGAATGCACATTTTTATCAACAGTTATTTGGTTCATTTTCTTTAGAATCTTGAGACTGGCATTCATCAACCGTGACGGCAAATCGATCAATCTTTTTATTTTTTTAGTATGAAACAGCGTTATCATGTAGAATACAATGGAACATCATGAACAGTTTGACTGACTACAACCTAGCAGTGGAATTTGGTACTGAACCATATCCGTTAAGACCTGTTTAATATTTTTCACAAGTTTGATAGCTTCAATAGACAATCCCAGCGAACGTTAGCAAAGAATTTAGTGCCACCACACGCAACTGCATAGACGAGTAAGCCAATTATATAACCATTTAACATCAATGACTTAGCTGTCAATTGACTTAGCTGTCAAGCTTACGAAAAATGTTAAACAGATGTTAACAAATATTGCTCAGCGACAACATCCACTGATGGGATATTACAAATCTAGAATGTTGTCTGCGCTACACCTATGATACATAGCAGTACAAGTTATTAGACAGCGACAGCGTTAACGATGTATTATGGAAGTAAGTACCAAGACATTTATATACAAATTGGTTATTAGTTACAAATAGAGACAGATATACGCACAAACAACTCCATATATGTGCAGATGGCATGATAATGGCCATGGAGACGAAATAATCTTATAGCGCCAAAAAATAACATCGCAGTAAAAAGGCTTTGGCTTACTAGACGTATAATTCCTTACAAGACATCTATACACTGCAGGCCCAGGAGAATTCAAAATATTTCTCATTTTTTTAAGGACATAAGCTTGTATCAAAGCAATAAACTTTTATTATCTCGTGTTATTATCCAGAAATTACTGCAATTAATTGATAGGTACTTCTGTATCATATCCAATTTCATGGTCATGTTGCTGCTTAGAAGTCACTGATCACAAGAAGTAATTGTCGAGATGACTTAGGGTGATGTAAACGACGCCATCACAGGTCTGTGGAGCGAAAGGTGACAGCACACGATGTGGTGGCATTCGGTAGGAGCGTGGGGCCTTGGTGAGCGACAGGAGTACTTTACGCCGAATCTACTTGGATGTCGTATGATGGCTTGAAATTTTTCCCCATAATTTGTATTTTACCGATGGCAATATGAACCAAGAGCTTATGGTCTTTTCAGCTGTAACCACGCGTTGGAATAGAACTTCTTTCCGTTAGCTCAGCAATACATACTGAACGACACTACGTCGGCATTCGAATAGAATTCAGGTATACTTGATGGTGTTTGATACGGTCAAAATAAAAGTTACCGCGATTCGCTGTTTGAATTTCTAGAAGTTGCTTTAGTCTCTGATTGCAACACTATTTTATTTGATTACAATTTTCGATCAATTATTTTCATCTTCAGAAAGGCACATGAGAAACAGAAAGATGCCTAAATATAAGTGCGAGTAGCACAGCAAACTATGAAAATATTAGTGGTAACACGAAAGTGCGACATGAGAAATTGCTGCACATCATCGTAGGGGAACATACCTATTTAAAAAAATGAAATAATAAACATAATGTTTTGGTAAAAATGGATGCGTCATAAAACATATAAATACAGGTGTGCTAGGCCATTTGACAATATTTATATGCTTCCCATGCTTCTGGTTTTTGCAGATGTTACTACTGATATTTTCTTATCATGCTGCTGTATTTCAACTTTTGCATATTCTTTTTGTCTTTCCTAAACCGACTTGTTGATGATCACAGTCGATCGAAACTTCTAATCAAAACTTATTTTCGATAAAGAACTGATATAAATTCTAGAAATTGAGGTGGACTGAACAGACTGGGCTGCTAAATTCCCAGGTTACGAACCATGTCATAACCGTGTAACAATTGTTCAATGATCATCGTGCAAAATGCTGCAGTCCATGTATCTGAATTTATTTAAAACCGTACGTCGAAGGTTAAACACTAAATTAATATCAATAGAAGATACTACATGCTGTTTAAATAATTTCTGGCTTAAAACGTAGGGACCGAAACGTTTAATGGCTCAGTATGTGTGCAGGACATAAGCTATGCTTTTGTATGCTACTTCCTTTCATTACGAAGTTGAGTTGTATATAGTTCACAAATATTGCAGTCATTGTGTTTATACTGCTGTCACTAGTCACCTTTATTACGTTCCAGTTCACTTTATACAAAATTGCTCTCAGAGTTAAACTCCACAGAGAAGTTCATAAAGACCTCATTAGCTTTTAATTTGGTCGACTATGTCCTGGTTCAAAGTCCTCTTCCGTGAATTTCATTTTATTCTTCAGTACCAGATCACGATGTGTCTGTGGGTACGCTTTACATTGCAATATCAGACTATCCTATCGTCCAGCCATATTTTCACAGAAGGCAGTCACAGTTTTGGAAATGATAGCTCACGCCACCACTGCTTATCACAAAACACCGCTGCAAGCTGTGCGTGCGCGTCATGATGCTATCTTCACTGTAATAGTCGCCTTTGGGATGAGTGTATGAGGACATTGTTTACGCCTGAAAAGCTACAGGATCACACTAAAGGAGGGCGCAACAAGGTGTACTGCTAATAGTCTACGGAGCTGTCACAACTTGCTCTGTGGTTCTTAGAGTGTGCCCGGCCGATAAAACTATGGCTATGTGACAAGACGTAGCGAGGGTCTATGAAATTCCAGGTTACAAAATCACGGGTAAAGACAGTATAGAACTCTGTAAACGAGTGGAAATATGAGCAGAACGAGCTTGCAAAAGCAGAAGAGTTCATGGTGCTCTTTCTGTTATCAGGGAAAGACTACGGATGTATCCCATGTAAATGCATCATGCAGCTAATCAGTGGTTATGGTCCCAGACCTCTATATTTCTCTAAAATTGGGTACCCCTAAATGTATAATACTGGACGCCCCCGGGTTCATATGCATGTAGCATTAATTTTCCCTATTTGTGGCATGTATTAGAAGAAACTCCCTGTGTTAACATTTTCCCCTCTGATGCGTATTACTTTTTATTCAGATATGATCAGTACGTGCTTAATTTTTCATAACATTTTTATTAAAAGTACCACGTAGAAATTAGTATTGCAAACGGAATACCGACAACCCACATGGTCTTATGAAGACTCGGATTGTGTTGAGACATCAAACAGTTGGAGGGTACTGATTAGATACAGAATTATTACCCAGGTTACGACGCAAGGCAAGGAACAGAAAAGTCTTCAGAGCCAGCCATGAAACTTTTTCTTTTGCATAATAGATATGAAATATTAGTATATGTAACTTTAAGTCTTTTATCTTTAGTAGTTGATGTTTTTATTGCAATTACATTTTCGTTTATTGTACGTACTACATTATCTAACGTAATGTTACTTAAAATCGTAATTTGAACAAATAATTTGTATTAAACGACCTGTATTGTAGATTAAAAAGCACACTTCTTGATGGAGTAGAAAGAAATAAACTGTGACGAATGAAATTTTTTGTGAAAAATTAAGTGTGAAAATTAACTGTGGGAGAACTGTGTCCATAATAGATGCCATAACTTTTAAATGTCAAATGCATTGCCTGATAGTTTGACCATTTAAAAAATAATTCAGTTAATTTTGTCATCCTGCATGCCACTATGTATAATGCATGTGACCACCACTTAAGGTAAGTGATATAACCATGGAAACATTCAGGTGGGCCAGTCTTTACTAGGATGCAATAGGGGTTTTGCGTAAGCAGTGTCTGCCTACCGATTACTTCGTCTGCTGTTGATTACTTACGTGCCGTTAGACTCAAATCATTACCATCGATATATAAAATAAGATATACATATTTATAATTACCCTACCAAAGTAATGCTTTGCCATTCACCACCACATGATGCCAGCTGTAACATTACGTCATCTGCATCTTGTATTAAATTTCTCGCGCCAGTTGCTGGTCACTGGCCGAAACCGGTAGCAAATAAATAAATTGCTCTAAGGTAGCCAAGTGTCATGACTTTCCTGAAACACGTGGCCTAGCCGTAAATTGGTCAGTTTCCACTTGGTTAGTAACACTCATAGTTGACTCTAGAGTTATGCACCTCAATCGTCAATTCTAGACGAAATAAATTTCTACACGAAATACATTCTCGAAACATGTTTCTCATGTATTTTTATTTCTACATTGCGCCCATAATTACTTACATTACAGAAAATTTTGTGCTCCACAGAAATCAACCAGCTTCTTGCGGCCTGCGATATGCCCACTATTTTCATTCTTTCTGTCTTTATCATACTTGTAATACGTTCTAATGATGCTTCGCAACTTTGCCTCATCATATCAACTTCCAGAGCACGTAGTTACTTCTCTCGTTTGTTTTCTATTTTAGATCCAAGTTTCCTAATCGTCGCGAACTGTCAGTGAAACAGCCGTATAATTTATTACTTTATTTTTTCATACTACATAACGTTGAGCAGATATACCGTATTTCTTCAATTTTCTTCGTCACTTTCCAAAGTCAGATGTTTACGAGGAGTTTTATTTCCAGATTAGTGCACTTTCTCATGATTCACGATTTTCTCGATTATCCGAATGCTCTCTATACATTTTGCAATTAGATGATCACCTTTTCAATTTATTTCTTAAACCAGAATAAGACCCTCTTCTTCAATTTCCATTTTGGTGGAGCATGATTAGAATCATATTAAGCTGCCGCGCCGTCTCAAATAATGTGTAGCCGTACATATCGTTAGCTCAGAAGTAAATTTAGGATATATTGGATAGCTCTTAAATACACATTTTCGTACCACTCGCCAGCGAAATGATAAAGTCTACAATAAATAACGGACCAATTACAAAATGAAATGTGGGTAGCAACAATATTCATTGACTAGTATTGTTCTTTCGTATGTAGGGTAAAGTCAGCTGAATAGGGGCAAAATTTGTTAAAGTACTCCAAATAAAAGAAATAGTTTCACTTGAAAAGAATTTCTATTTAAATACACTCTTTCGCCGACAAATTCTAACATACATGTTGCATACATTTTGAGAAATTAATTTGAAGGTGAAGCTGCTTGACCTATTCGCCTTCTCCAGGTAAGGCGAATTGGGTCATAAGTGTGGTGAAATGGCCATTACAAAAATAGATGAGTTACATTCAAACAGCAACACTTTTTCCGCAAATAAATCTCTTGTTTACCACTGTAGAAATATTTCCCATGGTATAACTCTCTGCCGTTGCATTGACGCAGAATGCAGTCATCTAGCTTCCCGATCCTTCGTTTGTTTCTTCGGCAGATTCTGATGAACCCTACTTCGATATTTCATCCTGTAGGTGCAGTTCCTGCTTAATTTGACTTTAGTTTGAACTGTGTCTATGAGAGGATTTTTTTTTTTTTTTTTTGTAATCTTTGTGGTTTAGTTTGTATTTTTGGAAATGAAAGAAAGTGTACTTTCTATTTCCAGGCCGAACATTTGGTTGTAAACTTACCTTGAAAACGTATCAGATCGTGGAATGAAACACAAGAATTTGGCGTGCCACTGTTATCATGAAATGGACTAGCAGGGGGAGACATACACTGAAGCTAATTTTCCTGTAGTGTATTTTCTTGACTCGACTACGCACTATCTGGCAAGACCTCATGTTCACCACTGCGTTTTCAGTCAATGGAAAATGCTGTTTGGAGGAGGTCCATTTTTTGCATTCGCTGGTGTTTCCGCTTCCGTCCGTGTAGACTGCAAAATGTTTCCAAATGTGAGTTTGTTGATCTTCCTTGTCCCTTCTTTCTCCTTACTGAATGTTGTTTGTTGTCCATTTACCATTGATTGTGATTCTTTTTCACTTTTCAGACGTCTTTGTAGACAGAAAGCCAGCACCTCGAGTAATTCACCTGCATGGCTCGAACTCTACCCTCACAGTTAAGTTTTAACTGCGTTTTGCATGACTTTATAGGTGCACGAAGAAGAAGGTTTTCTTTTATATTTTCCCGTCTGCAATACAAAACAAAATCAAAATAATGCAACACAAAAAAATTATCAGTTTCAGTGAACTGATTTATAAAGAAAGCTTGACCCTAGCCAACATTGTACCAACATGATCCGCCGGAAACGCAAAACATTTTTTTGCTTACGTTGGTGGTCCTGTGAAAACACAAACCGGGAGCTGTTCTGCGTGCAATGTGGCGTAGCGCTTAACGTCTCTGTCTGCTATACTGGGTCGCCGTATAAATCTCTCAGGCATTATTTGTTATTTTGTAATTATCATTTCCAAAAGGTTATCGAAATTTCTTGTGTTCGTATTGTTTGCATATTCTGGAATATTCGATGTTTCTACAAATATCAGCAGGCTCTGCGCACGACGTCTGTTCTATTCTATTCTGGACGTACCTTTGTGTCCATAAACAACATGTTTTCAGTACTAACAAGGGGACAGGGCCTACTCGTCATCACTAGTTTCGTCCAAATTTACGATACACGGAGGGCTTGGTCAGAAGCTGAAGTACCAAATGGTCTACCATTTAGAAAAGAGAAACATTTCTGATACAGGTCAGATGAGGCATGAGCCTTTTATGAGGGTGGAACTTCTAAGCAACGGTTGGTACAGTCGAATGAATGCAGGACAACAATCAGAGGGTCGAGCGTTCTAGTTCTCTTGAGACCTCATTTTTTTTCTAGTTATCTTCTTTTACGTTATTTTCCGAAATAAAGCTCAATATATTGCATTTATTAATATTTTTATAACAGGCGTGGAAAGAAAAAAAGATTGTACTTACAGCGTTCACGAGGACTCTGGAAATAACTTTCCCATAAGGGATTGCAATTAAAGCGTTCGATCAAACGGGTAAGTCGAGAATTCTCTTTTGTCGTCGTTAGCCGAAACACTCTTTTCAAGGTCATGTACAATAAAATACGTTTGTATGTAACCTCCCCATTCATATTCGGCCTACTGCATTGCGATATAATGCACCGTGATCGTGTATGCCTAGTAAAATTTTATAGTGAATAAGGTCATCGTTTTCGTTGGAAAATAATACCGGTTAATAGGAGGTAAGAACACAACATACCCTACTGAAGGAAGAAACTATTCTAAATCTAATCTAAATTCTGATGATAATTCTGAAATGGGTGCAAATGTAATGCAATCGCTCGCGAACCAAACAGAGGGAAAAGGTTTTTTTTTTTGGGGGGGGGGGGTGTTATCAGCCTTTTGACTGGTTTGATGCGGCCCACCATTCCTATCCTGTGAAAACCTCTTCATCTCAAATTAGCACTTGCAACCAACGTCCTCAATTATTTGCTGGATGTATTACGATCTCTGTCTTACTCTACACTTTTTCCCTCAAAATCTCCCTCTAGTACCATGGAATTTATTCTCTCATTTCTAAACAGATGTTCTATCATCCTGTCCCGACTCATTATCAGCATTTTCCACATATTCCTTTCCTCTCCGATTCATGGCAGAACCTGCTAATTTCTTACCTTATCAGTCCACCCAGATTTCAACACAACAACTCAAATGTTTCGATTTTCTTCTGTTCCGGTTTTTCCACAGTCCATGTTTCTACCCATACAATGCTTTGCCCCAGACGTACATTCTCAGAAACTTCTTCCTCAAATTAAGCTCTATGTTTGATACCAGTAGACTTCTTTTGGCCACGAATGGCATTTTTGCCATTGCTACTCTGCTTTTGATGTCCTCCTTGCTCCGTCCGTCATTGGTTATGTTACTGCCTAGGCAGCTGAATTCCTTAACTTCATCTATTTCGTGAGACTCAATCCTCATGTTGAGTTTCTCGCTGTTGTCATTTCTGTTACTTTCGTCTTTCTTCGATTTACTTTCAGTCCATACTCTGTACTCATTATACCGTTCCGTTCAGCATATCATGTAATTCTTCCTTACTTTCACTCAGGGCAGCAATGTCATCAGCGAATCCTATCACTGATATCCTTTCACCTTGAATTTCAGTTCCATTCCTGATCCTTTCTTTTATTTCCATCATTGCTTCTTCGATGTACAGATTGAACTGTAGGAGCGAAAGACTACATCTCTGTTTTACAGCCTTTCTAACTCGGGCACTTCGTTTTTGGTCGTCCATTCTTATTATTCCCTCTTGGTTCTTGTACATATTGTATATTACCCGTCTCTCCTCTATAGCTTCACCTGTTTTCCTCAGAATTTCGAACATCTTGCCCCATTTTATATTGTCGAACGCTTTTTCCAGGTTGACAAATCCCATGAACGTGTCTTGATTTTTCTTTAGTCTTGCTTCCATTATCAACCGCCACGGCAGAATTGCCTCTCTCGTGCCTTTACCTTTACTGAAGCCAAAGTAATCGTCATCTATCACATCCGCAATTTTCTTTATTCTCGTCAGCAACTTGGATACTTGAATTGTTAAGCTGATTCTGCGATAATTCTCGCACTTGTCAGCTTTTGCAGTCTTCGGAATTGTGTCGATAATATTTTTCCGAAAGTCTGATGGTATGTCGCCAGACTCATACATTCTACACACCAACTTGAAATTTTTTTTGATGCCGCTTCCCCTAATGGTTTTAGAAATTCTGATGGTATGTTATCTATCCCTTCTGCCTTATTTGATCCTAAGTCCTCCAAAGCTCTTTTAAATTCTGGTTCTAATACTGGATCCCCTTTTTCTTCTAAATGTATTCCTGTTTCTTCTTCTATCCCATCAGATAAATCTGCCCCTCATAGAGGCTTTCAATGTGTTCTTTCCACCTATCCGCTCTCTCCTCTGATTTTGACAGTGAAATTCCCGTTGCATTCTTAATGTTACCACGCTTGCTTTTAATGTCGGAAAAGGCTGTTTTGACTATCCTATATGCTGAGTCTGCCCTTCCGACAATCATTTCCTTTTCTGTTTCTGCACATTTTTCATGCAGCTTCCCTGCACTTTCCATTTATTTCATTCTTCAGTGAATTCTGTATTTCTGAGTTTCCATGGCTTTTTCGCAGTTACCTTCTTCGTACCCATGTTTTTCTTTCCAACTTCCGCGATGGCCCTTTTCAGAGGTGTCAATTCCTCTTCAACTTCACTGCCCACAGAGCTATTCCTTTTTGTTGTATCTATAGCCTTAGAGAACTTCAAACGTATCTCGTCATTCTTTAATACTTGTGCATCTAACTTCGCGTGTTGATTCTTCCTGACTAATGTCTTTAACTTCATCATACTCTTCATCACTATTATATTGTGTTCGGCGTCTATATCTGCTCCTGGGCACGCCTTTAAGTCCAGTATCGATTTCGGAATCTCTTTCTAACCATGACTCAATATAACTGAAATCTTCCTGTATCACCTGGCCTTTTCGAAGTATACCTCCTCCTCTTGTGATCCTTGAACAGACTATTGGCTATTGCCAGCTGAAACTTATTACAGAACTCAATTAGATTTTCTTCTCCCTAACCTTTCCTTCTACTATTACCCTTTCAATATCCTCATATAGTTCCCTTGCGACGTCGGCATATATACCTGAACTATTGTTGTCGGTGTCGGTTTGCTGTCGATTCTGATAGGAACAACCCTATCACTGAACTGTTCACAATAGCACTCTCTCTGCCCCACCTTCCTATTCATATTGAATCCTACGCCCGTTATACCACTTTCTGCTGTTGTTGATATTACCCTATACTTATCCGACCACAAATCTTTGTCTTGTTTTAATTTCACTTCACTGATTCCTGTTGTATCTATATTGAGCCTTTGCACTTCTCTTTTCAGATTTTTTAGTTTCCCTACCACGTTCATGCTTCTGACATTCCACGCCCCGACTCTTACAACGTTATCCTCCTGTTGAATTCAATCTTTTTCCCATGGTCACCTCCCCCTTGGCAGTCCCCTCCCGGAGATCCGAATGGGGGACTGTTCCGGAATCTTTTGCCAATGGAGCGATCATCATGACACTTCTTCAATTACAGGCCACATGTCCTGTGGATACACGTTACGTGTCTTTAATGCAGTGGTTTCCATTGACTTCTGCATCCTCATGTCGTTGATCATTGGTGATTCTTCCGCCTTTAGGGGCAATTTCCCACCTCCAGGACAAGAGTGCCCTGAACCTCTGTCTACTCCTCCGCCCTCTTTCACAAGGCCTTTGGCAGAATGGGGGTGAGTTCTTCTGCCGAAAGTCATCCACTGCCAATGCTGATTATTGATCAGATTTTAAGTCGTGGAGGGTTTCGAACCCGGGCCCAGGACATTTTGAATACTAATCAAAGACGCTATCCGTAGACCACGGGTGTAACACCACTGGAAAATGGTATCACGTAATAATTTTAATACAAAAAAATACTGATTAGCTAAAAATGGGATAGTTAAACGTTCGCCAGCCCACGAGGGCACTCAATCCCCAGAATCTTAGGAAAGGTAATGGCAAAGAGATTTAAGCAAACAATCACTTTCGTGGCAACAGAAGTTTCAAGAGAAAATAAATGGATCAGAAAGCACTGAGTTTGTAGTTGCTTATTATGAAATACTAAATTTTGAAAGTAAACATGTAATTAAAAATTCGTTATGTAAAAAGAAATCATCTTCAATAACCTCAGTATAACATAATGCAAAATTTAGAATAAGGGAAGCAATTCAGTTTTTGTTATTGAAAGTTTGAATTGAATTTACTAAACTGATTTTACTTTTAATATAACAACAATGAAATACACATCAAGCCAACAGAAGTCAGTCGCTAAAGTAAATAAAGAATAAAAGAAATTTCCCACTCTTAATCTGTGCTGTACCTTTAGTTATTAGTTTTGGCCAGTGAAACTTTATGGTACTTTAAGTGAATGAACTTAATACTCAGAATTGCAAATTAGTTAAGCCTCTGTTAATCAATACAAGAATCAACAGTTACTGAGGCACAAAATTTAGGCTAAACCTGGTCATTAGCAAACACTCAAAACTGGCAGTAAATAGTTCATCAGTTTTCATATTTTTACAATACTTGGTGATTGCATGGAATAGAAAGGAAGGGTGCTTGGTAATAATGTCTGAGGACCACGACAACAAAGGTGCCCCACAAGTTTTAACTATTGTAGGTTATTACTCACGTTAGTCATACCTAGTGAGAGAAATGTCACTGGATAAGGTTAGTTCTGTTTTGTCACTTTATATTCTCATGATGTTGTAGCTGTGCGGACGGCGAAGGATGTTGCCGACGACAATGCCGAGCTGCTGCTGTTGCTGCTGCTGCTGACTGAGAACCCCGAGTCGTCTCCGGAGCCACGGATAATTACTCGACAGGCAGCAGTTGGAACGGCAGCTTCCTGAGCCTGTGCACTCCTACCGTGCTCTCAATACTCGCGGGTAAACAAATTAGGTGTGCCTACACTGCCGCGATCATAGCTACACACCGCGTCTGCAGGAGCGCCCAACGAACACTTCCGCACTCTTTCATCACTCAAGCTGCTCTGATTCCTCTCTGCTCGCCGAGCGACAGAGACTCTCCTTACACAAAGCTAAACAACGGCACAGCTACTGCCATATCGTCGTTTATTTCGATACAGTGTTCACATTATAATTACAATCAATTATATACAGTCAGAAATAAATACACTGTTACTTCCATTACATATTACAGTTTCTGTAATGAAGTTTATATATTGAGAATCAGATGTACAGTACAAGTTATCAATGGATATGAAACGCAGAAAAATTTTGGATGGTGCAGAAGGTATTTTATCTGCATTTTTGGTGTTATATGTTCTCTTTTCAGGCTACCGGTACCAATCGACATATACCCGAACTCTGGGCCATCGAGGGGCAAAAGTAGTTTTCCGGAAATAACAAGTATGTAGAAAGTAAACCGCTCATATAGAGCGCAATACGCTGTAATCCCTTCTGGAAAGTTTTTGCCAACAGTCTACGAACGCCTGCAGGAGACCACTGGCTCTTTTGGGCAGAGGATTGAAAAACGGTAGGTGAGTACCCTAGAAGTCCATTTTTTATGGTCAGGTAAAGAATTCGATCAAAAAGATCCAAAATTACTCATATTTCATAGAGCGAGGAGAAGAAATCTCATTCCGGGAAGACTACATCAAAATACTTTCCACGCTACACCACCAACTACCCTCGCCAGTATTTGGCGTGGTTTCCTGCCGTAATGTAACGGTAGGCTAATAATGAGGCGTTTATAACGTGTCCCAAAAGCCGAGAAAATTACTGCTTCCCCTGTTTCTACGATGAATAATACCCCACCACATAGCAAATCATAAAAAATAAAATTATAGAGCAATTTAATAGACAGAACTCTCGTGAATAACTTATAATTCGTTCCTGGAAATTTATTTGCAATGTCGCATTTGCCTTTGCCTTTCCTTTTAATGAATTTTATCGGTCCGTGCACTGTCGTGCACCAGCATGTTCCAAAAATCCACGCGTGAAGATGCTATTATTCGGGGAGTCTTATCTCGAGTTCACTGATCACAGAGATAACGGCCATAGCGTTTTCGATAGCTCTTGGCGCAATAATTTGTACACCTGTCACAAGTACGGACATACTGTAACTGTCCAACGGTACAGGGTAAAAATTTAAACCTTACACACTTCCTCCAGCCCGGGATACCTGAGAAAATAGGTTGGTTCTTTTACATTACGTGCGGTCTATGATGGATCTTGGGTGGTTCATAAAAGCAGAATTTGTTCATGGACCACCATTTTTGAATAAGAAAAATACGAGTTGTGGCGGTGGTCACTTCTTTAATTTCTGTTCATGGCAGGTCGTCGAAATTTGTGCCATATTTTCTTAAGACGGTAGGTGTTCCAGTGGAATTTCCAAAATTCTTTCCATATCATCATCCGTCATCGAGATCCAGAGGTTCAGAGTTACCGTCCTTACGCATAAAACCGCAAAAACCGTTCAGGCCTTTCTGACCCGTGTGCCGCAACTATTTACATAACTAACAATAAAAAACGGATCAAATTTTAAATATACACTCTTTACGTTTTTTTCTAGGATAGCCATTCTTCCGTTTTCAAGGTACACCCGGAAAATCATGATTGTCGGAGACTAAAAGTACGACTTGTGGTGATGGGTACTTCTTTAATTTCTATTCACTTCAAATCGTCGAAATTTGTGCCCTATGTTCTTCAGACGCTTTTTCGGGGAGCTCTGAAACTTTATTCGGTATCATTATCCGTTACCGAAGTCCAGAGGTTCAAGGTTCCAAGCGTGAAATATTAATGTAAATTCCGATTTTAGACGTAAATGTAGTTTTAACGGACACAGTGAATACACAGCAGGTTTATAAGGTCACTGAAAGGGTGCTGAGGTCATAAACCTACGCTTTAGTCAGCATTTTTTCACAGATCAAACTCAATGGTGCGCTGTCTCTTTGTGATGGCCACTTCACGCCTATAAAAATATGACCGGTGTGGTACTCCATCAACAAAAAAAGGGGTAAAGCGGTTCTGGAAATGGTTTAAGAGAACCTAAGACATCTAACAAAAATTATTCAAAACTGGAAAGACTGTAAATTCAATGTAGTATTTCTAATAAAATTTTACCCTCTAAAGATACAAGTCATAAGCCGCGCAAAATGAAATGCACTCAAAGATAATACAGCATTACCAGATGTAGTCTGAACACAGATAAAAGAAAATGATGAGAGAAAAAAATATCCACCTAACTGCCCAAAGCAGTATAAACACATCAGAAATACAGAATATTGAACTCACTACACTACACAGTTTAAATACCAATTTGGGTAGGACTAACACATCACAACGCTATCATACGCAGTTTATGTGATCACAAATTTAGAGAAAGGGAAAGATAGCTACATATGAGCCTAACATTTATCAAGCATTGTCACACGCAGCACACTATACTCATGAATGCACATTTAATGATAAATATTAACTGTAACTCACTTAAAACTGCCTGGAAAGGCGAAGGTCGCTGCTCCAGGATGACAATTGTAAGGGAGGGGTTGGGCAGCTATTGACAGCATCATTTGTGACGTCCATTGCTGTAGAAATTATCTGCTAACCTCATCTTGTACAGCAACATTAAGCTCGCTCAGGCCATGAAACAAATAATGAGCGCCCCATGACAATTCAACCTACTCATATCTTAAGGTAAAGTTAAAAGGGAGATAGCTGTGGCCACCCTTACTTGAACATGATATACAAACTTTTGACATTTTATGAAACCCAATCAGCAAAAATTTATCCTTAAATCAACATGGTGTGTCAATATGTTGTAAATAATGAGTAAGAGAACAATTAGAATAATAAATGATAGCACATTACAACCTAAGGTAATACATTAGAGCACATATAACTCTAACAGATCACACTACATTTTCTGATTCCATCACAATCTTTAGTTACTGGCGTGATATAAAATTATGTTTACATTAGTCACTCCTATAGTAGGGCCCGATATTTTCTACATGATGTTTCCCTTCATAGTTGCCAAAACTTAATACTTCCAGTTGCACTGTATTTGGTCCTTCAATGCCAACGATTTTATATGGTCCCTTATATTCTAAGTTGAATTTTTTGTATTTCATCTGTTATCTTACTCGATTTTGTATGTGTCTTAATCAACACCAAATCACCCACTTTGTATGAGATTGGATGAACAATTATTTATTTATTTATTTATTTATTTAACCTGGCAAGATAAGGGCCATCAGGCCCTCTCTTACATCTAACCAGGCATTCTACTTATTTTATATTGATACGTTTTAGTAGGCATGTTAAACTACATCTAGTACAAAAAGTGAAATAAACAATTAGAAAGTTACACCTGGAAAAATACATACATATAGAGTTTATATTCGTAGATCATAAGTACTGTTATAATTAGACATTATTGAAGAGACAAATTTTGGATAGGAGTGCTGGCAGCAGGGAGTATGAGGGAGACTCATGGTGAAGGGAGGAGAAGAATAGAGAGACATGATGAAACATAATTAAGGAAATATAAAGGAAAAGAAGATTGCCTGGCTAATAGAGATAGATGAAGAGGATTCGGCTTAGCTTCTAGAGTCTACATTGCTAATTGTATTTTATAATCCACAATCATAGTGGTCTTGGTGACATCATTAATGAGTTCAGTTTAATGATATTCTCTTAAAATGAATCGAGCCCCACGCTGGGTGCCATTTTAACGAAATTACTGGAATGAATGATTTGAAATTTCGTAGAAATAAAAAAAGGGAAATAATAATTTTATTTCTTGCTTAAAAGTTAATTTGCCTTAGTGCGAACTTTGTTGTAGAACCACTCTCTTCATTACGTGTGGTAATAAAAAAAACAAATTTTACTTTCTTTAGGATTACGTACATTTAAAGGAAATTATTACATGCACTCATATTAATTGGATAGTACTATCTGGATAAGAACTGAGTCTCTTAAATCATTCGGTCTTGGCATACACTTTCCAGAATGCAGTGGGTTTTTCTTTTTGTGAAATATTCTTACTGACTTTTATCCCGGCACTAGCCATAGAACACAAGAATATTTTAATTAACAGAAAATGTCTTAATTATTGCCAAGCCGATATTTATCACTGATCAAACCTACTACATTACGCATGTGATTTATAGATGACGTGGGCATGCTCATTTACATAAATAATTCACACTTTTAATGAATACTAATATATTTAGCCCAAACAACAAGTCAACTCACATTAATTCGTACGCTTTGATTAAAGGCGGCAAAGTCCCGACAGATACAAAAGAAGTACATCTTAACTCTGCTGGATAACCACGGTGCATACACAACCTTTAGTGCCCACAATGCGGGTTAATGAATCAGGCGCGTCTAATGGGCGCGAGCGTAGCTGCACATTCGCGTCTGCTAGAGCGATCAAGGATTAACACTTCCTCACTTCTTCCTCACTTCAGCTGCTCTGTCCACAACTGACCCTTCCTCACTCTAGCGGCTCTGTCCACACACTGACTCTTCCACACACTAGCTGCTCTGTCCACAACTAGCTGCTCTGTCCACAACTGACCCTTCCTCACTCTAGCGGCTCTGTCCACACACTGACTCTTCCACACACTAGCTGCTCTGTCCACAACTAGCTGCTCTGTCCACAACTGACCCTTCCTCACTCTAGCGGCTCTGTCCACACAACGACAGAGAGTCTCCACATGCCAAAGATAAACAACGGCACGACTATTACGATTATTAACATTTCTTTGTAAATCGATTTCTAGCAAATATCGCTGATACCGCAAATACTGACACTTTTACATTCACATAATAAATATAGAAATTTCCTATCCTAAATACAGAGAAATGTTACAAAAAAATATAATAAAAATAACAAACATATTTCATACCACATTCAATAATATTAAGATATATATATATATATATATATATATATATATATATATATATATATATATATAACTTGCCCAGATCGGCGTATATGTTACAAATAAATTGTGAAAATGCCAGGGAACGTTACATTGCCCCCTGGCAGCATTTGGCAAAGAGGTTTTACACTTTGACACAATGGTGCCAGTAACGTTCTTTACACCTCTGTATGTTTTATGGAATGGCTCTTGTAATTAGCCCCAGGATTATATAAGTACATGGCTCCCCCATTTGGGCGTAGGCAATCAGGAAACCTGGGCAAAACTGTGCCGGAGCCCAGCCATCCCAGTTGGTTTATAGTCCATATTAACAGTTTTTCATTTGAAGTATTTTTGCAGTTTGTCACAAACGGGTTTACACAATTACACAATATCACTATTTTTCTTGTGATACACTACAAGGTCACTTGTCCTAGGATATATCAATTACGGATGTACATAGTACATGTTCAATGTTTATCAAAATGAAGTCATTAATATGTTATTCAGTTTATGTAAACATTTCAAAAGCCAATAATGTATTTGATGAGCGGTGGGGTGCGGCGCTCGGCGCGGCGCGCTGACTTCGTGTAGGTCACCGCCCCATCGTTGACAGCTACGGCGCGTACGGGCGTGGCTGTCTGGTCTGCTACGGGCTGCTGTGGCCGCTGCATAGCTGCTATAGCCGAACGCGTTGGATACCAGCTCGCCCGTGCGACGTCTTCTTGCGGTGCTCCAGGAAACATGCAACAAGTTCACAAACAGTATACTATCCGTATTTCCTGCTGTGGGAAAGAACGCACACAATTAGTGGTAGTTATTACTCAGTAGGCCTTCACTAGTCTGGTTCGCACAAGGTTTCATTGTCACAGTACACTTTTATGGGCACACAATATTTTCCACCGTCATGACTTGTCATTAGTCACACGCTCTTTCCTAGCGTCTCTTTACATACAAAAAGTTAAAATTTGACACTAGGTTTATCCACCGTCCGTTATCGGTTCACTGTTCGTGTTGTGCTAGTTCTTTATCAGTGACTGTCACTGTCTGTTTCTGCCGCACAATACTACACTTTTGTTAAAGTTTATTTATTTCTATTTACAATGTCCGCTGCTGAATTTGTTTGCAACAGCACATTCGTAACCTTTTACCAGAGTGTAAGATTTACGTACATACAATCAACGTCCTACGTAACCACAGTGAAGTCTCTGTAGGCGAAAATTTACTTGGACCGTATCTGGCTAGCTCTTTCTTATTGATTTAATCTGCACATGCTTCAATTGAAGCTTCTTTGTGAGTTTCTTTACGCTACATAAATTTACAACAAGGTTGCCTCCCGTGGTGCTCTCGGGTCACTACTGGGTGCATTATTTTGTGATAACACTAGTGAGATAATAAAGTTCTCAGGGCCTTATATTACTAATATTGTTCCGGGTTCAGATCTGTCAATCTGACAGCTACACATAGATACACATAATATAAAGGATTGTGCCAAGAAATATCTCAAATTAAACACAAATTAAAAGAGTACATAACACAAATATCCACACACATGAAAAAAGTCAATCATATTCTTATAACTATACACTCCTACACTAGTACACCTTATTAATGTTCATTGTTTACAAAGGAACGGTGTCCGCATAGGACTATTAGTCTTTTACTGTAGGAATGCTTTTACATCCTTACGCGGATACAGTCCCCGTACTCTCCCTGAATGGGGATCTGCTAAGAGATAGCTACACTCATGTGGCACACTTACTACTCTAAAAGGTCCATTATACACCAATTGCCACTTGCTATTCTGTTTCAAAGATGCCGAGGACTTAGGATGATTGCGTAAGAGCACCAAGTCCCCAACATTAAATGTTTGGTTATTCGTTACATGTCGATTATATTTTTCCGTCCTTTTCTGGGCGCACCTGGTAAGGTTGCATCCCGCTTTTCTTATCTTCTCTTCCTTAGGCTCAGGAATGACTGGGACCTTAGGCAAGGGTGCCAGCCACTCGTTCAGAGCTCGATTATTATTCATTAATATCTCATTTGGTGGATACCCCGTAGAAGCATGCGGGGTTGCGTTGTGAATTGCGACAAACTTATGTATCATATCTGGCCACCTTGTGTGCTTATATGCAATGTATAACCTGCAAAATTTATTTAACTCTCCAAATACTCTCTCTACTTTAACTACTATTTCCTTCTTGGACCAAGGAATGGAGTATGAGGCTCGACAGTAAGTTTTGTGAGGCTTTACCTCGATCTTGTATTGATATCCCTTAACAACTCCTGGTCGTTCAGAAAATACATCTGCATAATTAGATAATAACTGTACTATTTCCTTCTGTTGAATTGAATTTAAATTTTCGGACTGTGATACTTTGTTCACTAATATATCCATATTCGCCTTTGATTGATCACCTTGTACGTCAGGATAATAGAGATTCTGCCCTGGACAATAATTGTCTAATTGTAGTATCGATTGATTCCTACATTTTATATTTATGGCGTTACAATTAGGTACAGGTACCTCTTCAGATCTAAGTATGGAAAATTCTATTCTCCTACCAGCATTCATCAAACTTAATTTTCCCCGAGAAAGGTCTATTATTGCGTCCCTCTCTCTCAAAAAATCTACCCCCAAAATGCAGGCTACCTTTAAACCCTTTACTACCAGGAATGAGCTCGTTATGGCTTCTTCCCCTATATACATCTCTACCCGCACTTGGAGCTTAATTATTTGTCGCTGTGCACTTATGGCTCCAGTGACTCTACAATTATTCACGGGAAAAGTCAGCATACGCCTTTCCTTCCCCAGTACCTTGAATAAGTCCATACTCATAACACTAACAGTAGCACCTGTATCTATGACCACTTGCACATCAATATTGTTAATTTTAACTTCTATTATCACTTGTACATTGTCCTTGTGTTCCTTTATGCACGTGGATGGTTCGGTTATTAATTCATCTCCCATCTGTACCCCGTCATTATACCTAAGGATACAGATTGTTTTCGGTGTTTTGTTTTGTGTCGGGCTGCTCTCACTCCAAACCGTAGCCGACGATGGAGAGCGTATCTCGGCCGCATCTAGTTTGTTGAATTATTGCTAGTGGATGGGCGTGGCTGCTCTGTGTCATTGACCTCCACTATGTGCACGTTGTGTTGCGTCGGCCGCCACGGCTGCGCAATTGGCGCATTTTGTGGTGGCGGTCGGTTATTGTCATATCTATCACTGTTTTGCCGGTCCGGACTGGGCCTCTGGTTCTGTGGCCAAGTTCGGTTTGCATCATTATAAGTATTAGTGTTGTACGGCCCCCTGGCATTTTTCCATCTATGACTGCTTGGTGGGCCTGTTTCATTCCGGTCATCGAACCTCCTTTTCCTATCATTATTCCCCGGTGGTCTATTTCCGTTCCGGTCTCTATCTCTATTTCCGTTTTGTGTATACCCTTGTCTCCTATTATTACCTCCGCCGTTTCTATTACTGGTTAGAGGCGTGTTATTTCTACCATTTCTATAACTATTTCCGTTACTTCTAATCTGTTCAGAGGCCGCCTTAATGTCCTCCTGAATCAGGTCAATTGCGTCCAGAATAGACAAGAAATGTTCCATATCATTTTCGGGCACGTGTATAAGCTTTTCCTTTACATCTATCGGCAAGTGTGATTTCAAAAGTCTGATCAAATCCCGAGATGAAATCTGTTCGTCCCAGTAACGGGTCTTATTAATGTACTTCTCAAAATATTTTCGCAAATTGCCTAATCGTGGAGAATACGGCTCTGGATTATATACTTCCTTCCGTAATCTCTCCTGAATACATGTTGACCAATATTTGGCCAAGAATGCCTTTTCGAATTGCTCATATGTATCGCAACTGTCAGCTGCTTCGGTTGCCCATAACGCAGCATCTCCCTGTATGTAAGACATAACAAACTGTATTTTCTGGGTATGACTCCAAACGCTAGGCAAAATGTTTCTAAATCCCTTGATAAACACTACAGGGTGAACAGATTTCTTCTCCGTTGTAAAGATCTGAAACTGTCGGTTCCTAATCAGACTTTCTTCAATCACTACTTTGGAATGACATTTATTTGTTCCGCTTACATCGGTTGCCTGTCCTGTCTTGCAGTCACAATTGTGTACTGCTGTATTTATATGCCTATCATTGTTGGACTTGGCTGGCGTGACATACGCCAGCGCATCGTCTTGCCGCAAACTTAGCTCCATTTCGGCAAGACGGCGGTCCACACTCCGCTGCCACAGCGGAATGTCCTTTTGCACTATCTTTTTAAGATCTTGCACATCCGCAGTAGAATCCATCTCTCTGGCCTCAATTGCGGCGTGCACTTTCTCATCTAATTCCTTTATGAAGTTACGTTCTACTTTGTGCACATGTTCGATCACTTTGTTCTCAATTACGTGGGTTGTGTTAAGTTCTAGTTGTTCGACCCTATTAGTCAGGACACTGACTTCCTCTACGATATTGGCATTAGCCATTTGAATACTATTTAGTCCTTCGCTTAATGCTTGCACCGTTTTGGGCATGGTTTCATATTTTTGTTTCAAGTTAACAATGTCACTTTGCATAACTTCTAAAGCTTGCATCAACTGCAAGTCCCTCTCAAGCATGCGTCGGTCACGCTCTGCTTGTTTGGCATCACGTTCTTTATCACGCTCTGCTTGTTTACATGCAAATTCAGCTACCAATCTCTGGTCACGCTTTGCTTGTTCGGCATCACGTTCTTTATCACGCTCTGCTTGCATTTGTACAAATTCAGCTTGGAAAGTGATCATGCGCTCAAACATATCTTTTAATGATTGCACTTCTGACATCACACCACTCTCTGGTCCGTGCCCAGTGCTTGCGGATGGCTCACTATTTACGCTATCAACTGAATCACTGGGTGGCAGTGGCAACATTTCTTGCCCTTCTGCCCCCAGATTCTCACATTGTACTTCCTGAGCTACGTCACTAACATTACTTTGTGTCCCATTTTCTAACTCGGTATCACTATTAACTAACTGTTGCTCATTATCCATGTTGATATCTTTCTGACTACGCAATCTAACCATAGTAAACAAAAGAAATAAAATCTGAACTAAGTATCCTAACACTTCAGGTTTCACTCACATAAGCACACAAGAAATGGACATTACCCAATACATACGTACTATATACTACAATGACTAACTACTTAAATGTCCTGTTATTTTAAAACAAAGTACTAACAACAAGCACACCACTAATGATCCGAGGACACTGCACGGAGGCTACTTTACTACCTACAGGACAACTACACTGTAGCTTTACCTTTTGGTGATCTATCTTGGGTGCTGCTGCCCCCTGATATTGTGGAAGGTTATTAATTTTTCAAAATAATGAGCTCTCTGCTTCAGCTCCGGATACATAGTGTTCTCATGCAAAAAATCATACACAGGTATTACCACACAATATTGGTTAAGCAATACATACAGTACATGACAAAATTATTAAATGTCCTGCAACAAAGTTCGACTATATTAATTCCCTAGGTATCTCAAGGGTATTTCGTGGCCACTGCATATTCGGGCCCCACGCTGGGCGCCATTTTAATGATATTCTCTTAAAATGAATCGAGCCCCACGCTGGGTGCCATTTTAACGAAATTACTGGAATGAATGATTTGAAATTTCGTAGAAATAAAAAAAGGGAAATAATAATTTTATTTCTTGCTTAAAAGTTAATTTGCCTTAGTGCGAACTTTGTTGTAGAACCACTCTCTTCATTACGTGTGGTAATAAAAAAAACAAATTTTACTTTCTTAAGGATTACGTACATTTAAAGGAAATTATTACATGCACTCATATTAATTGGATAGTACTATCTGGATAAGAACTGAGTCTCTTAAATCATTCGGTCTTGGCATACACTTTCCAGAATGCAGTGGGTTTTTCTTTTTGTGAAATATTCTTACTGACTTTTATCCCGGCACTAGCCATAGAACACAAGAATATTTTAATTAACAGAAAATGTCTTAATTATTGCCAAGCCGATATTTATCACTGATCAAACCTACTACATTACGCATGTGATTTATAGATGACGTGGGCATGCTCATTTACATAAATAATTCACACTTTTAATGAATACTAATATATTTAGCCCAAACAACAAGTCAACTCACATTAATTCGTACGCTTTGATTAAAGGCGGCAAAGTCCCGACAGATACAAAAGAAGTACATCTTAACTCTGCTGGATAACCACGGTGCATACACAACCTTTAGTGCCCACAATGCGGGTTAATGAATCAGGCGCGTCTAATGGGCGCGAGCGTAGCTGCACATTCGCGTCTGCTAGAGCGATCAAGGATTAACACTTCCTCACTTCTTCCTCACTTCAGCTGCTCTGTCCACAACTGACCCTTCCTCACTCTAGCGGCTCTGTCCACACACTGACTCTTCCACACACTAGCTGCTCTGTCCACAACTAGCTGCTCTGTCCACAACTGACCCTTCCTCACTCTAGCGGCTCTGTCCACACACTGACTCTTCCACACACTAGCTGCTCTGTCCACAACTAGCTGCTCTGTCCACAACTGACCCTTCCTCACTCTAGCGGCTCTGTCCACACAACGACAGAGAGTCTCCACATGCCAAAGATAAACAACGGCACGACTATTACGATTATTAACATTTCTTTGTAAATCGATTTCTAGCAAATATCGCTGATACCGCAAATACTGACACTTTTACATTCACATAATAAATATAGAAATTTCCTATCCTAAATACAGAGAAATGTTACAAAAAAATATAATAAAAATAACAAACATATTTCATACCACATTCAATAATATTAAGATATATATATATATATATATATATATATATATATATATATATATAACTTGCCCAGATCGGCGTATATGTTACAAATAAATTGTGAAAATGCCAGGGAACGTTACATCAGTAAATACCGACTCTGGTTCCTGATTTAACAACAGCTCACAAGGAGCAAAACCTGTGGACATATGTGGCATGCTGTTAAGTACATCCGCAAAATCTTTCAAATAGTCCCTCCAGTGGCTATGTTTGTGATGACAGTAGGTTCTGCACATATGATTAATCTCCTTCATGACCCATACTGCTCGATTCGAGGCTGGTCTATATTTTGCAATTAAGACTTGTTCAACGTTATTTTGATGTAGTAGCTCCTTCCACTCTTTGGAGATAAATTGTTGATCATTGTCTGTAAGTATCTTCTTTGGTTTACAAACTTTGATGAAATAGTCAACCAACTTCTTCACCATCATCTTGCTTCACGATTGGCTTGTGGAATAGCACATGGCCTTGCAAGGAAGGGTTCATTCTCCTTCACCTCTAGCTTGCATTATTCTGCCTTGATTACTCCAGGCTCATCTGCAAAAACCTGACTGTGCCTCCTCAAAACGTCTGCAAGAGCTTTGATTTCCTTATGCCCATCCTGTTGTAGCAAGGCTAGCTTCTTCTTAAGCGCTCTCTCAGAGTCTTCCACTCTAATTTGATGTTCCCATCTCCACTGCCTTTTATTCAAGCCTGTAGTGTCATCTTTGTATACATGTTGTGGTACAGCTTTTGACTCCATGCCAATTTGAATCTTACCCAATCCTATTTCTTACATGCCTTAATGGTACCCTGAATGCAATAACCTCCTCTTCTCCTTTATTAACTATACTCACATTCCCATTTCTAAAATCTAAGTAGACTTGCTGGTTTGCTAACCACTATACACCAAGTATCAAAGGCAATGCCGTTCCAGGCACAAACAGTGCTGAAAAATCGTAAGTCTTCCCATTAAACTTTAATGTCATCAGGATTTGCTCCTTTACACTTTCACCTTTTGTACCAACAGCACCCACAATGGACACATCATTTACAGGAAAATTCGGTATTTCTCTACCTTGTTCCAACCATGCTGTATACAATCTTTGTGACACTATATTAAATGAACTTCCTGAATCTAGAAGAATATCATATTTTACATTGAAAATTACTCCCTCTACAATTGGTTGCACAGCTTCCTCCAGAACATCGGCACCTTCCTTTAGCAAGTCATTTAAGACTTCATCCCTTTGTTTCAATTTTCATATGGTCAGCACTCTCGACACTCTACTTCTATCAGCCACGAAATCCTCTTCAAGCTTTACTGCACATTGCTTGTGCAAAGCTCTATCAAGTGGCTTCCCTTTCCTTGTACTTCTAACACTTCTTACACTCATATCCTAAAGCTGCACATTCACACCTTTCTGTAAGTCTCTTTTCACTCTCATAACTCTCATCATGTTCTTGGCTTAATGGCAATGTTGTCATTGAGGATCCCATATCACAATGCATTTTCACACCTTCACTCCTATTTGTATAGTCAGTGTTCTCAACATCACATGTGACCTCATACACACTATAATGCTTATGATCTTCTAAGAGACATACACAGTCACAATCTTCACACCAAGCATACCTCCCTTACTTTGACACATATCGGCTAATGTGACTGGGTTGACAGTCTTTCATGGTATCAGAACAATTTTCATTGGCAGCACACAACCATTTTGTAGTGCTATCTTCCTTATAACTAACAATTTCATCAAAATCCTTATGCTTGCTGTTTTGTGCACATATTCCTCTATCTCGTTTTTCTAGCGTCATATTCTTGCTCCCTATGTACCTGACCATCATACATTTTAACAAACTCCGCCATCCATGATTCTCTACCTGTTAACCCATCACTACTTAGAACATCATCTCCCTATAATGTTGCAAATGGCTCTGAGTACTATGGGACTTAACAGCTATGGTCATCAGTCCCCTATAATGTTGCAGATCTTTTCCTTGGCATTTAGTCTCCTCTGCTTCTCCATTTTGAATATTAGTGACCCGTACATAATTTACTTGAGCCACATTTAAGAATGTCGTCCTAAAACTTTCATTTATCTCACGTTCTCGTCCAACTCTTAATCCCCATGTGCCTGTTTCTGCTTCCATATATGACACCAAAAATCTAATTTTTCTGTGGTCACCCCGCAGTACAGGTAATACATCCTTAAACTGATCCAAGGAATCATGGGGATGCCAGTTCCCACTAGGACTGAATTTTTGAAATTCTCCATAACATTTTGCACTCCTACAAAACTGTTGTTAGTTACAACACTATAATTTAATAGTGCCCTAACCTTGGCTTCCACCTGTTCCCCAATTTCTTGTTTCATGGTTCCTATGTCAAAACTTACAATATTTACCCGCTTCACACATCGCTTTTGTTCCAACTTCAACTGTGAAACGTTTTCATCCAGCTTTTTCACATAGTTCATCTGCTTGTTTACCTCCTTCTTAACATCAGTCATTTGATTAGTAATCTTCTTATACCATTGCTCCGTTTCTTCCCTTTGTATATTGGCACTTACCGAGTCTGCTTCCATCCACCTTTTGCATTCCTCCTCTGTCTTACGTTTTTCATCTCTAAGTTCATCTGTCACTTGATTCAGCTTTTCATCTTTCTTCTGGAGTTTATCATCATACCCTTTCAATTCTGCATTGAAATTTTCTCGGGCCCTTTTGATCTCCTCTACCAGGAACTTTTGAGTTTTATTACTACGTTCCATCTCTTTCTTGATCGTTCATTGGATGCCTTAATATGCTTAATCTGCTCATTAGTTTGTTTATTAGATGCCTCAACTATCTTACTAGACACCAAAAGCTCTCGCAATACGCCATACAAGTTTAAATTTTGAACTTGTTGTTCTCGTTTGGCTGCATCCGAATCTGAAAACAGATCTGCACTAGAATTCCCTACATCTTCTACCATGGTAGCATGAGAAAAACTACAATCAACTGATGCCTCATTCTTCGATCTCATTTTCAGTATACAGTGATACTGGTAAACTAGAGTCACTTAACACCCCATCATTTACCACTTCCATCTTTACCTTGTTTACATCTACTTCCTCAGGTTCAGATTTAAGTGACATCATAGTATCAGATTTACTTGAGATACGATTGTCATCTATTTTCAGCTTTATCCCCTTTACATTATCCTTCAGATGTTCCTCATTAAACATCCTTGAGATACCGTCAATACTGAGATCTATTTCTCTTGCTACTTCTATAAAACAAATTGGTACCTTTCGTAACTCTAATTTATCTGACAGAGCCTATTCAAACATATAACAATAACACAACTGAATAGCACCTATGTTGGCAATGCCGAAGCTTAACACCATATTCCTTAACAAATTGTAAATGTACAGTAGCAGCGTAAGCAGTCCTTGAAACATTAATATGTTAAGCAATTATATTACAAGCAATAAAATTCAGATCTATTTGGGGGTCACCACAGCTAAAAAAATTTTCCTTATGGGAAATAAACGATTTACGTGCAACAATTCAGTCGAATTCAATCATATGCTTATTACTGGGTACGCTACTGTTGTTAGTTTCGTTACACACGCATCGCGACACTTACGCCTGCTATTACTGTGTGTCTGTTGCGTGTTGCTGTAGTGCTGTCAGCGCTGCTGCTATTCCACGCGGCCAAGATGACAAGAAGCAATGCGGCGCGCCACACTCCATTGTCTCGATCTCCACGCCTCAGTGCGAGACTACGCCGAGCTTCGATCTCCGATGCTTAGTTCCGCCGTTAACGGAGATGAGACGCTGTTGCAACTTGCGATATTCCGTTGTCTCTGCGTCAAATCTTCCGTAGCGCCGCACCACGAACGATGGTTGAATTACACACCTTCCATTATTTGCATCAATGGTAGGGTTACAACACGGCTCACGTTGCTCTGCTGTGTTGACGTCAGCTCTTCAGTGGCGCCGCAGTACCATCGATAATTGAATGGCTCTACCTTCACTTGTCAACATCTAGCTTCAGTCGGTAGTGGGGTATAGTACGGTTCACGACGCTCAGTTGTTCACATGTCAGCTCATTGTGGTACTGCTGTATGCAGTATTACCAACTGACACCATTGTTACTTGTTTGACTACTGTCGCGGGAAGTTGATATAGTTCATTGCCACTTCTCTGTCCTCCCATTCTTTGCACCGCACTGCCGTAATACTATCTTATGATGGTATCACTGCGCATTCCCATTTTTGTTCGTAACACAGAAAAGCAAGTGTGACATCAATATCAATTGAATATTAAATTAATTTTCAGTTACTGCAATCGGCACTCCTACCCGAAGATTGCAAGTCCTGAAACGCAGTCGCCATGTAAGCGAACGGGGGAGGGTGGTGTTATAGTTCCGTCTGTATTTGGTATTCCTACCGACTCACCTCGTAAATCCAATCGCCATTCGCTTCTCCCCTTGCAGTCTAGGAGCAGCAACTTGAGTATTGCTATAATAAATGATAACTTACAAGGGGAATAAAGGAGTGCCAATTATCAAAATTTATGTTTCAGCCTAGTATAATCCATTGATGTATTTTTTAACACTTGCACTACACAGGGCTGCACTGTTACACTGTTCTCAAAGTAACAAATATTTGATGCACTGATACATACAGTAACACTACACCACAATACATCATCCCACACTGCAATCGAGATGCGGCATTCGTGGCAATGTAAGTAATCCAAGTTTCATTTACCGGCGTGGCTGACACGCTCGAGGCATCTAATCATGTTCTCCTGGTTTTTGACTTCGCGAACCGCGGATTACGTCTCTTGAGGTACACGAATGATTACACAGCATCAGACACGTTTATAGTCACAAAGTTTACTTGCTCTCTTAGCCTGATTCCTTAACAGCCTCACACCAAGCACACGGTTAAACACCTCCACGTGACTCCCTCGCTCGTTCTGGCGAGAAAAAACGAAGAAGCGACCATAGCGCTGTCATCATAATCGATATCAGCGCTACTCAATACATGCTTACATGCCCAGACCATGAACCCAACAAAAGCAATGAATTAGTTTCTGCAGTTCGTAGGATTACGTTTCGAACGAAATGTTGAAAATTATTTTTTCCCATTTTTCCAGATTTAGATACGTCGATTACAAGATTTTTGCTACTAAACAGTGGATTTTTTTTTTATTTTTGGTCCTAATTTGCCTTGCGGTTCTTGTAGACAGATATACAGCTGCGGAAACGTAAACCACTCATACCTGTCATTGGCATAATAGTATATGGATGTACAAATGTATATGAATTGATTGGACAACCGACTCCATCTTTTTTTCACCCTAAAATGATAAAGTGCGGTGTGCACGCAGTTCGTTCACGAAACTTGACTGATCAGCCTTGTCCGCCCCCGGTAGCTGAATGGCAGTCAGCCTTCAGCGGCGCAGCGGTTCGGACGGTCTTAACGTCCCTGCCGCATGTCTGCGCGAGAGGTGTTTACGTTCATCAGACACGTTCAGTGTGTAACGGTGTGCCGCGGTATATATAGAACGAATCATGGCCTGGAAGGTAGGAGACGAGGTACTGGCAGAAGTAAAGCTGTGAGTACCGGGCGTGAGTCGTGCTTCGGTAGCTCAGTTGGTAGAGCACTTGCCCGCGAAAGGCAAAGGTCCCGAGTTCGAGTCTCGGTCGGGCACACAGTTTTAATCTGCCAGGAAGTTTCAATCATGGCCTTGTCGTTCCGCAAATCGACACTGAAATATAGTTTTGTTAACGCATATGCTCGACCGAATGCTTACGAGATCGAACGTTATTTACGAGACGAGGTGAAAATCGAACTGGACGTTCTAGTTGGAATACACTTATCTATAATCAGCAGCGTGGTCTATGTGAAGCTCATAAATGAAGCGGCATGTGACGAACTACTACTTCGACACCGACAGGGATTACGTTTCTGTCATTCGGACGGGAATGTTGGAGCGGTAACAGTTGAACACGCTGGCATGGGACTCCGAACGATTCGCGTCTTTGAGCTTCCATTCGAAGTGCCAGAAGAATTGGTGACAGACGCCCTGCGTCCTTACGAAACGGTCCTATCCCACGTGGCTGAAAAATGGACGAGTTTCAAGACGTATCCTGTCCTCAATGGCGTCAGACAAATACGGATCGAACTCCGAAAACACGTTCCGTTATACTTGTACATCGCTGGTTGTAGGGCGATTGTCATCTACGACGGACAACCAAGGACGTGCTCTGGGAGTGGGAAGGAGGGACACGTACGTTCTGAGTGTGCTCAACGAAGGTTATAACAGCTGCCACGGGATGATCCACCCCTCAAGCCGCATCCGACTGTGCTCCCCATGACTTATGTCGCCGCATTACGCGATGACGTGGGCCGCGACACAGACGCGTACCAGAAAACACAGACAGCGGCAGATCCTGTCGAGCCACGGACGGACGACGTTGCGCTGACCGCCTGCAGCAGTCACAGAACGCCCTCTCTTCGGTGCCGCTTGCGGCCTCTTCAGAAAAGGCACTTGTAGATGTCGATAATACGACGGCGCACGATTCCGTCGTCCCCCACGAACAACAGGAGACCATGCTGACCTCTGATTCCGAGGCCCGGCAACGTAAACAGCGATCACCAAAACGCCGGAAGAAGCGCCGCTTCACGGTGGAGAACGACCAGTCTGATCTAGAAGACAATTCGGAGACGTTTACGGGTACAGAACAGACGACCATGGATACAGAAGAGCTGCCTAGCGTGGATGCAACGGTGGCCAGCGGGACGGCGACACGACCTACCGCTGACGATTCTCCAGACACAGCGAAGGAGTTCGATCGAAGGCAACAGGCTACTGAGGAGGCTACGGCGCCTGCACCGCACGACAACGATGGGACACTATGGGACTGGTCAGAAGACCCACCCCCGTGGGGAACAGACGATGCCGGAGGAACTGCTCCCACGCACTCTCCCGGTGTAAGACCGGAAGAGTGCACGGAATAACGGCAGACCATATGAGGGGACGGCGGGGGACGTTAGTACGACAGCAGCCTATGTACGGAAAAATTAGCGACCATACGGTACACTATCTACGTTGGCAGCCATGCAACAAGCTTATCGGATAGGATCTGTTAACATCAATTGCATTGGGACGCCAGTAAAAATCAAGATGCTCAGTGACATGATAAAGGCTGCGGATTTAGACATAGCACTATTACAGGAAGTTCGGGTACTTCCCCCCTCGGACTTTTACGGTTACGACATTTACTGTTCCCCGTGCGACGAGAGAGGCGTTGGCACAGCTATACTATTAAAGGAAGGGATACGTGCAGACGAAGTAGAATATTTGCCTTCTGCCCGTGGTACGGCCGTGACCATAGGTGGAATACGTTTCATCAACATATACGCACGTCAGGATCGGAGAAGAGAAGGGACAGAGCAGATTTTTACGCCCATGAGGTTACACCATTGTTCCAGGGACGATACGATGGTTGCATACTCGGCGGAGATTTTAATTGTGTGGTCGACAGAAAGGACCAACAACCTAACTCTACTACTAGCCAAGAACTTAGGCAGCTGGTCAACTGGATGGAATTAGTCGATACATGCGACCTGAAGTATCGCAACCAACCAGGATATACATTTTTTACTAGCCGCTCCGCGAGCCCTTTGGATCGGATCCACGTTTCAAGGGCGTTAGCAATGTCGACGGTGGAAGCAGAAATATGGCCGACAGCGTTTACCGACCACGAGGCGTATATTTGTACGGTTAACCTTGATAGACAGCAGGTATCGAGACGGAGGGGTAATTGGAAGATGAAATTCTCCCACCTGCGAGATACAGAATGCCGACGCATGGTGGAGGAGGCGTGGCATGGCTGCCTCCGTCGACCAAATTCTTTCGGTTCTGTCCTGCAGTGGTGGATCGAGTGAGCGAAGCCAGCTTTACGGAGGACGTTAATATGTTACGAGAAGGAGGTTTCTCAATGGCAGCGCACGACCACTGAGTTTTACTTTACGGCTCTCCTGGAACTGATAGCTCAACCACCTACACCAGAACGCCAGACGGCCGTCCACCGAGTGAAGGCGAAGCTGGTACAACTTGCGACGCTGAGGATGGCAGGTACGATGATACGCGCGAGGTCGCAGGATTTCATGCCCAACGAGGTTCCCTCGGTGCATTATGTGATAAAGGAAAGACGAAGAAGACGCAGGAATTTAATACATGAGATCGATCTCGGCGATGGCCGTCGTTTTACAACACAAAGGGGCATAGCACAGGCGTTCACGGATCATTTTAGCAGATTCTATGCGAACAACTGGGAGGGTCAGAGGGAGCTGGGGAACGTCCTGGAAGAGATCCCAGACGCGACGAGTGTGAACGGGGAAGCGGACTGGTTATTACGTGTGAAGACCTGGAGGAAGCGATTACACGAGGTGCTTGCAACAAGTCCCCAGGTCCAGACGGATTCCCGTTGGAATTTTACCGTGCCATTGTGACCATTATGACACCGATGTGGCTTTGTATGTTTAATGAGCTTCTGCGGCAAGAAGTACAGGTTCACATTCAATTCACGGAAGGGCTCATGATACCGATACCGAAGCCCCGTGGTGGCAAACGGCCTTGTGATTATCGCCCCTTGACCCTCCTTAATAGTGACTACAAGATCTTCATGCGCATCCTGGTAAGTCGTATCAAAAAAATGGTTCAAATGGCTCTGAGCACTATGCGACTTAACTTCTAAGGTCATCAGTCGCCTAGAACTTAGAAATAATTAAACCTAACTAACCTAAGGACATCACACAGATCCATGCCCGAGGCAGGATTCGAATCTGCGACCGTAGTGGTCGCTCGGTTCCAGACTGTAGCACCTAGAACCGCACGGCCACTCCGGCCGGCGAAGTCGTATCAAAAAGTCGCTGGAGAATCGAATACATGCCGATCAGACTTGTCTTGGCAGCATCAGTAATATCCACACAGCCTTGGGAGACTCTCGTGACGTCGTCGCCCTCGCGGCTGCATGCCGCCTCCGGGGGGCGATGCTTGCAGTAGATTTCGATTATGCTTTTGATCGCGTGGATCATGTGTACCTCGCGGCGGTGGTGAACAGGATGGGAGTCTCGCCATTATTGCCCACTGCTGCGATGCAGCTGTTGCACAGCGCCAGATCAGCGATGGTGGTCAACGGAGGGAGAACTGAGTATTTTAAGATCTTAAGATCAGTGAGACAGGGTTGCCTCTTGTCGATCCTCCTTTATGCGATCGCCTTCGAACCGTGCCTCGCAGGCCTTCGCCGCCGTCTTACCGGGATCTCCCTACGGCATTTATCAAAAAATGGTTCAAATGGCTCTGAGCACTATGGGACTCAACATCTGAGGTCATCAGTCCCCTAGAACTTAGAACTACTTAAACCTAACTAACCTAAGGACATCACACACATCCATGCCCGAGGCAGGATTCGAACCTGCGACCGTAGCAGTCTCGCGGTTCCGGGCTGAAGCGCCTAGAACCGCCCGGCCACCGCGGCCTGCACGGCATTTATCATTCAAATGCAGAGCATACGCGGATGACATTGTGTTCCTCGTACGGAATGACGGAAAGACTCAATCAGCACTGGATTGGCTGCAGACGTATGGGATGGCAGCCTGGAAGTGTGGTCAACTACCGAAAATCACAATTCATGCATGTGGGGCGTGGACTAGAACCAGCAACGGAAGGACCCTTACCTGCGGTGCAAACCCTCCGCTGTTTGGGTGTCACCTTTCATAAAGAGACAGCGGGAACGGCTGCGGACAACTACCGAAGGCTGTTACTCAGAGTCCGCACGGCAGTACGTCTAAACGCCCTACGGTCGATGGATATGCTGCAGCGTGTGTTACTCGTCAATCTTTATCTCGCGCCCATGATGTGCCACATGGCACACCTTCTCCCCTTGACGCGCTCGATGGCTATGAGGATTCAGGCGGCTTTTGGGTACTATGTATGCCTGGGACAACTCTTTAAGGTACCACACAACACGCTTACCCTCCCAGCGCAAGAAGGGGAGCGTTGGTTTAGTGAACGTGCACGAAAAGGCGCGTGCCATGTATATTAATACTATACTCAAACGGTGGCGCAACAGGAATCACTCGCTTACGTGGACGATCATCGAAGAACAAGTACCAACATCGCATCTTCCTCCAGTCAGTGTCGGCCATATATCGCCCCCTTTAACGTATGTGCGCACGTTCATCGTGGAACACAGTTGTTCGAGAGCGTTTACCGACGACCCGACAGTCGACATCGAAGGACGTGTACCATCAGCTTCTTCGACAGATCGCCCGGAATAGGGTGGAACGGAAACATCCAGCTGTTAATTGGCACGTGGTGTGGCGCACTGTCCACCACCCCCACCTACCTACAACAGTCAGATCAACATGGCACATTGTCGTGAACCGAAAATACCCTACGAATGATAAAAAGTACGCAATACATTTGGCGGATTCGCCCTTGTGTCAGCAATGCGGCGTGCTGGATACGGACAACCATCGGCAGGTCTGCGGCGAGGCATTGGCTGTCTGGACTCTCGCAAGAAAGATAATAGCTTTCATGCAGCGCACTATCTATACAGCAGTCTGTTCTGACATAGTATTTTTTCCAGAGGAAACCTAATTTCCGCGTCATAAGACGAACGCAGTGGCGTGGATCACAGGTATGACGCTCCATAACATCTATAGAGACACACGTACGAACGTACTGAACGTCCTGGATTACTGGCAATACTTGCAAGATGGACACACAAAACTATTACGGCTACAAAAGTACAAGGATTGGTATGCCAATTTCCTAATAACGGTTTTTGCGGACCCGCCATATACTAGGTGTGTGCCGGGTGCGCAAAGATGAGCGGCGGTGCTTTCGTTGTGAAACCGACCAAGTAAAGTGATCGACTAAGAACACTATGCGAGTATGCCAACTAGGAAAAACTAACGCTTGCACAGTTAGCAAATGGATGTACTTCAAATTTTGTTTTCATATCTATAAATACTTTTCTTTAGGGTGCCGGAGGTGGCCCCACTTTGATTTTGTTGTTATTTCATGCTGCATGGTAGGACGGCAGCGAGGTTCGTTCCAGGAGAGTTATCATGTGTCAGGACGTACTATGTTTATTTTGTGAATAATAAAGGTTTCTGTTTCTCCTTCCTTCCTTCATAATAAAATAATAATAATAATAAAAAACTCACTCCTGACAACAACAACAAAAGTGGTCAGCGTGACGGAATGTCAATTCTCTGGGCCCGGGCTCGATTCCCGACTGGGTCGGGGAATTTTCTCCGCCCAGGGACGGGTGTTATGCTGTCTCTTATCATTATCCTTTCATCCTCCATCGACTGCAGGTCGCCGAAGTGGCGTCACATTGAAAGACCGGTACCCGGCGAACGGTCTGCCCGAAGCGGGGCGCTAGCCATACGATTAAATTAAAAAAACTGATCAGCGTTGTAGACAGAAGTTGCGGGGATGACAGCAAGTTCTGTCTTTACGTAAGCTACGAATTTGTCTCTAGCATTGTCTATCACTGGCAGCTGCTATAAACGTTTACGTGATGTAAAGTTGGTAATTTTGCGACTTTCTATTCTGTACGATTTCTTGAACCTGTCTAGCATGGAAATTAGCAACGTTCATGTCAGATGCAGTTCGGTGGGCCCCATTTCATGTGTCTCCGTCGGTAACGGCTCATTACCTCTCACGAACAGTTCTAAATCCTTCGAACAGTTTTTTTCAAAAAAATGGCTCTGCGCACTATGGGACTTAACATCTGAGGTCATCAGTCCCCTAGAACTTAGAATTACTTAAACCTAACTAACCTAAGGACATCACACACATCCATGCCCGAGGCAGGATTCGAACCTGCGACCGTAGTGGTCGCGCGATTCTTGACTGAAGCGCCTAGAACCGCTCGGCCACACAACAGTTTTTCATTCAGATGGTTTCGTGTTTCCGTTTGGCGCATATTTTTTAATCCATATAATTCATTCTTCCATTTCTACAGTTAATGCTCCGATTTTGCGAAACGAAAACGCCTTTGGACACTGATAACTTCAAGGGTTTTTCCACCTTCGTTTAACCAGTATTTCACTGCTTTTCTGGTTTTTCTTTGTCGCTGAAAGCTGTTGAAGAACTTTTTTTCTTTTTTTTTTTTTTTTTTTTTGCTAGAAAGGTACTCTTCTTCTGAACTGTCCACAATTTGATTGTGATTGCCAAGGAAATCAATTAACAAATGACACATATGTGATTTCGGTTGGGAACCAAGTTCTTCATGTTTCATCATTGCTAAATTGAGAACGTTAATTGGATTCCACATTACTGTGAAACTGGAAGAGAGAAAAGGTACTATTAGCAACATGACTTACGAAAGCACAATAAATATTAAGTCAGGTGTATCTGTATTTACAGTACTTAGCAATACTGCAAAAAGTAACTGATAATTTGTAATAGATGTTACTTGAGTGGCTAATTCGAGAAAATAGTAATTGTGTACTGTAGTGTCAGAGAAACTATCAACGAACGGCAACCTGAAACGTCGTTTACAAATTACGATCGGGTTGTGTCGTGTTTCCTGTTTATAAATGTACCGCCGACCTCGGCTCTGTGTGTGTGTGTGTGTGTGTCTAGTTGCTCATGCGCAGTTGTTACAGCGCCAGTAAGGGTGTACATTTCTGCCCCGCCTGGCCCGCTACGAATTTGGCAATTTTCAGTTTTTTTTAATACATGCAGTGCATCTTAGCAGCTAAAATTTTGACAGTGCATATGTTTCGTTGTCTTCTTCCTGTGTAGAAAGTTTCAGGGTAGGTTTCGATAGGTCTTATTGGACCATTCCCTTGTAAGTTAAATTGCTCAAGCTTCGTCCGACTCCCGATAGAAATTCTACTTTTGGAGTTCCGTACCTCATTCGGTTCAAACGGAACCCTCATAGGATGATTTTGTTGTCAGTCAGTCTGTTTGTCTGGCTGTCCGTCCGTTAAGATCTCTTTCTCTCAGGAATGGATAGAAGTATCAAACTGAAATTTATGTCACTTCGTAAGATCTCTGGTCACTTGGTGGTTTAAACTATATAAACTTATTGTGCAACGAATGATTAATAAATTACAAAACTACTAATCAGATGTGCGTATTGTTCTTAATCTAAAACTATTTTTCAAAGTAGAATATTTTCAGAACTTAAAACAAACATCACAATTTTTCACGAGCTTGAACATAGCAATGAAGTTAACTTGGAATGTTTTGTTCTTTTCAATTGCTACAGCACGTTCCCACAGTCATTGCTGTATAGCAACGTTTCCTTTTTTTTAAGAGAAGGTAAAGAGGAAATTTTTACCCTGATTCACCATCCGACTCGATGGAGCCGACCTTATCGTACTTTTCCTAATGTTATTTCTTATTTTTTTTATTCTTTTTTAACTTATGGGACTTAACTGCTAAGGTCATAAGCCCCTAAGCTTATACACGACTTAACCTAAATTATCCTAACGACAAACACACACCCCCATGCCCGAGGGAGGACTCGAACCTCCGCCGGGACCAGCCGCACAGTCCATGACTGCAGCGCCTCAGACCGCTCGGCTAATTCTGCGCGGCTTCCTAATGTTATTTTTTTATATTTATGAACTTTGTGAACGAAATATAAATACTGTGTAACCACTGATAAGAAAAGAGCTCTAGCGTAGAAGACTAACTTCGAAGAAATTCGAGGCCAAATTTTAACTAACGTCGGACTTTTATTTAATCAAATGGAAATATTTACATCGACGAGTGTTCTTGAGCAAGTCACTTCTGTGTGAAGTACAGCAGGAGATCTACTCCGTCCTTTGGTGTATCTTTCACAGCGGAACTTCTATTTTTCAGTCCCGCCTTCTGAGGACGCTTAGAAAAAGTTTATCGGAAAATTGAAACTTTTCAAGGGAGAGTCCGCCCCGGTACGGAGGCAGCAAATACGGCAGTCGGAATCGACGAGGGAGCAAAAGAAAATAAGAAAAATGTGTACACAAAGAGCCATAGAGCCGAATGCAAAAGAGCGGCAGTTTATTTGCGGGCAGTATCAGAGAGCAGAGGAAATAACGGGCCTGCCAGACACGAGGGCAGGTGTTTCCTGTCGGCACGCCTCGAGAACTTTTCAATTAAGTCTGGCGGCGCAGATAGAGTGGGTGAGGAGGGGGGGGGGGCGGTGCGTGACCCGCATCCTCCACCTCCGCAAGTTGGGCCTCGCCACCCATCGCCCGGACTCCCCTGAGCCGTAACAAATGTGATTGACTTGGCTTCGCGGCGCCAGCTGCCCGTAATTTGGGAGTGTCTTTCAGCGAGCACTCCGTTCTCTGTCCTGCCAGGTGAAACTCGCCAACTTCTCGCCGGAGAACAAACACTCTTTGTACGGCAGCTCCCAGAAGCACGTATCGATCAGACTGCGTCCCTCGACCGGGGGCTAATCCGGTGAAACGGTTCGCCACTTGGACGAGGTGTCAAGGCCGGTGCGCTGTTGAGGTCGAGGGGTCCATGTCCCGCCAAAAGAAACGCACTCAGCGAGCACCTGTTCTCGGTCTCCAAGTTGGATGTAACTTACGCACTGCCTGGAATCTTCACCCTCGCTACTGTTGATGTGACGCTAATAATCATAAACATATCATAAAAGCGCAGCAATAGCAGTGAATAGATGATAATCTCGTTCCAAAAGATTACCTTATCCTTCAAACTTCATGACTGCTCTTGTTTTTACAGGATAATTACTAACGGTCAGGATCGCAAGCAAATCCATGAAGAATTACGCATTGCCTTTTTAGGTACACTGATTAAAGCATCCAAAATAAAGAAGAATAAAGAATTGATACTGCAAAGTAACTGGAGGCGAACTGTTGATGAGCTGGAGACCTTCTACCCAACACTTACTTTATTTGCAATAGTCATGCTTAGCAAGGTGCCATAGTATTTACTGTCTAAAAAACAAAGCGTACTTATCCTCATTCACAGGTACAGTTTCTTATAATTTTGTCCGTCAATCTGAATGCGGCATCTGCCTTCTGCAGCTAATTTCACGTGGTCATTCCATCTTAAATCGTTTTCCGGATATTGATTCTGGTTTATTTAACAAGTTGTAGAGCTCATCCGTAGTCACGTAGTAAGCCGTGCCACATCAAAAAGTTTAACCAATGATAAATATTCGGTAGCACATGACCATACGAATCCGTTGATATTTCACGCTGCTGGCAGACGCCGGAGTTGTCCCGCCGTTAGAAAATTGTTCTAAATTGCACCAAGACTTGCAGAAGATCAACTACTGCTATAACACGTTGTATGTCGACCTTAAAATAAACAAATATAACGTAGTGTAGATTAAAATAATTGACAGAGTTTGATTACACGATCAACTATCCTAAAAATAGTCCTTCACAATCGTCGACTGTCTAAGAGCAGCTTCCCAAACGATTTAAGGCGTACTGATTGAGCAGTGCCGGCTCAGATTGGTAGAGGTTGTCCTCTTTTTATCTGTGCTAGTTACCTAGCAACTGGTGTGGTCACATCCGACCAGAGTGCAAGAGCGGTCCGCCTGCTAGCTTTTACAGGGTTTGCTGCATAGCCTGACCATTTATTCTGTTTTGGAGCGCGGCCTGCAGTGGACAAGTGCAAGGCGGAGAATAGCTACCCCGCGGCTCATAGGCCGTGCGGAAAAGTAAGCGGAAGGCGACGCGCTGGCCGGACTGTATTCTGCGAGGACACGTGGTGGCCCGAGAGCAAGGACGAAGGACAAACGTAGGCTGGGCGGACTAAGGAACTTGCTGCTGCCTGCTCCACCTCACGCGGCGACTGCCCTCTCTAAGCAATTAGAATCAGTGACAACGTTTCGGAACATTCGCTTTCAGCGTCTTCCTGTTATGCAAACAGTGCCAGGTTTCTGATGAAAGTGATCTTGCCTAGTATTGCTCTGTTACCAAGTTTCAGCAACTTGTAACCTCCCCACAAGAAAAATGAAAAAGGACAATAATTATTAGAAATGGGCCCAGAGCCAAGTATAAACTCCCACAAGAATATTAATGGCAAAGACAATTAAATGAAAGCTCGCTATCTGACTCAAGTACAAGTTCCCATTAAATAATGAACGCTAATCCCATGATAATGAAACTGTAATGATAACCTAAACTCAATTCAACCGAAAGGTCGGTGTTTGCCCTGTGCGAAACGAGAATAAATTTCTTACCTTAGTGAAACTGCATGTCAAAATTCTGCTCTTATTGTTCTCTGGCGCTTGCACGAAAAGCATTGGAAGTACCTTTTAAAAATCTTTGTTAAAAGGAAATGGAAGGAAATTTGAATGATTGTCTCTAAAATTGCTTTTAAATCAAAATTATTATTGGGGGCGATTTTTGAAAGTTAAATTACAATGACTTCGTTACATTATCTGATGAGCGCAAAGCTGCATGATTATTTATTTAAATAAATTATACCTCGTCCTGAATCTCGACCATTGCGATGCCGACGCCCGCCGACTGCTCTCCGCTACTGCTAGCAACCGACTCCAAGCACTACTGAGCACTGACTACTGCAGACTGACTGACTGCAGACTACTGCGAGTCGAGCGCAACTGCTCTGGTCAGAGATTCTACAATGTCTCAGCATCGCTGCCGCACAACATACGTGTTTCATAACCCTCCACTGGGGGGGCAAAAATTTGGCAGCGATGGTGAGTCATTTGGACTTGCCATCGTAACAAATTTTTCTTTTAATTAATTAACATTTACAAAATATTTAGATGTATCACATGAATTAAATGTTGTGCGCATGCACCGATTACAAAACATTACAGACAAGACAAAATATAAGTACAAAACAAATCAGGAAAAATGTATATACAAATTATTTGACAGATAATAAAGTGTACACACACTGAAAAATTCTTTAGCAGTTTCATAACAGGCAAAAAAAAATCATGTTGACAAGTGTCATGAGTGCACATGCACTGCAGTGGAGAACATATCAGTAAAAGACGAAATGTATATACAAGAGTAACAAATGACATAAATCATAAAAGGTATACAGAATGAACACAAATCATATCGAAAATTGAGAAGAGTGCACAGGCACTGTAGTTCAGTTGAAAACATATTCACATAAGTGCACATGCACTGAAAAATTTTGAACATTTTTATAACAAATAAACGCAAGAGTAGAAAAAATCATCAAATCAAAAAAAAGTATATACAATATAGATGACAAGAGTGCACACATACTGCACTTCAAAACAAATCGAAAATGTCTTTAGTATTTTGACAACAAATGGCAAAAATCATGTCGACAAGTGACACAAGTGTACTCGCACTAGAGTTCAACAAATCGAGAAAAAATGTATAGGCCATGAACATAAATGGTGTTAGTAAAAAAATGATTTTCACTATTAGGATAGGAAAGGAAGGATTGCATCATGGTTGTAGCACTTTAGTTTGCACATAGCTGCACTGAAAGTCCATATCTTTCCACAGAATCACAACTAAGTGATACAATCTGCAGTTCCGTTCCCAGAAGTATTTATCAGAGTATCAAGACAGTGAAACGTCGTAGTAGTATTCCATACTATCATTTGGCAGTATACCAGGTACACCAAACAGTGGGACCAGAATAACGTCTTCATCGCTTACGGTGGTGGACAGCATGTCGTGTCAACACCACGCTCTTAAGAGGCGGCACACAGTGCTCCATAACAAAGTCTTGATTAGTGATTACATAAGTAGTTTCTTCGCCTACAGTGGTGGACAGCATGTCGTGTCAACACCACGCTTTTAAGAGGCGGCACACCAACGTAGAATTAGTGCAAAAACCAAATATAGTGCTCCATGATAATGAGGATGGACAAGACAAATGGATGTTATAATAATTTCAGGTAGTTAGGTCAGAAGGTGAAGGACATTAACTAACACACAAGTCTTGATTAGTGATTACATAAGTAGTTTGCGGTATCCATACTCTAGTCATTGAACATTTCTGTACCATGAATGTAGTATTACAGAAAAATGTTCATTAATTAATTTAAAGACAAGAGTGGTAATCAATCGCCATCAAGTATTGAGTATTACAAAACATTTTTCCTCATTCAAATGACATATTTACAAGTAACTATTAACACTCAGTGGCCTAGCAACTTTCGATTAGTACAAAATATTTATCATCATTCAGTATTAATATGGGAAGTCATCATTGAAAACACTAACAAAACGTTAAGTTACATTAATTATTGGCACTCAGTGGCCAGCAAGTATTGAATAGTATAAAACATTATTCATCATTCAGTATTCTTCATATCATTAAGAAATCATTATTAAAAATCAGTTAATTACAGTCATAGCCTTAATAATCATGGGCATAATAAGTAATTACATTAATTATGGGCACTCAGTGGCCAGCAAGTATTGAATAGTATAAAACATTATTCATCATTCAGTATTCTTCATATCATTAAGAAATCATTATTAGAAAATCAGTTAACTACAGTCATAGCATTAATAAGCATGGGCATTATAAGTTACATTAATTATGGGCACTCAGTGGCCAGCAAGTATTGAATAGTACAAAACATTAGTAGCATTAATAAGCATGGGCATTATAAGTTACATTAATTATGGGCACTCAGTGGCCAGCAAGTATTGAATAGTATAAAACATTATTCATCATTCAGTATTCTTCATATCATTAAGAAATCATTATTAGAAAAATCAGTTAATTACAGTCATAGCATTAATAAGCATGGGCATTATAAGTTACATTAATTATGGGCACTCAGTGGCCAGCAAGTATTGAATAGTATAAAACATTATTCATCATTCAGTATTCTTCATATCATTAAGAAATCATTATTAAAAATCAGTTAATTACAGTCATAGCCTTAATAATCATGGGCATAATAAGTAATTACATTAATTATGGGCACTCAGTGGCCAGCAAGTATTGAATAGTATAAAACATTATTCATCATTCAGTATTATTCATATCATTAAGAAATCATTATTAGAAAAATCAGTTAATTACAGTCATAGCCTTAATAATCATGGGCATAATAAGTAATTACATTAATTATGGGCACTCAGTGGCCAGCAAGTATTGAATAGTATAAAACATTATTCATCATTCAGTATTATTCATATCATTAAGAAATCATTATTAGAAAAATCAGTTAATTACAGTCATAGCATTAATAAGCATGGGCATTATAAGTTACATTAATTATGGGCACTCAGTGGCCAGCAAGTATTGAATAGTATAAAACATTAGTAGCATTAATAAGCATGGGCATAATAAGTACTCTCATTACAATAGATAGTGGCAATTATGTTTAGGTATCATTAAGAAGTCATTATTCAAGTGACATACTATTCAGAGCTGATCAGTGTTATTCAGAATTATCATAAACTAGTGACATTATCTGGGACTGTTAATACATTTTGTTTTTTTTGCTAGCAATGCATTGCTTTGGGTAACTATAAGGGAAAGCAAGAAGAAATAAGAGAAAAAATTGCTTCTAGGTTGTTCCTATAAATGAAAAGATTGTGTAACGTCATTCGTCATGAGTCAGCTGTAGCAAGGTTATCACATTTATAAATGATAGACACAAATGGGAAAAAAAAAAAAAAAATGCAAGTACTAGAACAGGTATAATAGGTAACAAGTTTAGTAAGTATCATAAAAAGCTTCTCCTGAAAGAAAAATACAAAATGGATTATTGAACTGAAAGAAGAAACGCAGACTATGCTGAAAAGTAGTGAACTTCGAATTAACAGGTAGTGAAATGTGTATAAAAAATGTGTTCCATAGCTGTCCTTTCCAAAACCTTCAGTCATCCTACTACGCAATATAACACCTGCTGTCAAAGTAAACTGCAACAAATACTTAAATAACTACATAGCATAAATACATAACTTCAACATTATCCTCATCTGTAAAGAAAAACTTCATTATTCATATCATCATAACTCCATCATTATCATCACCTGTAAACAAAAACTTCATTATTCATAGTACCATATTCTTCATCATTGTTCATTATCAGCATTCATTATCATCTGCAAAAATCATTTCATTATTCATCACACAACTATTCCTTATCTCTAGCATATTTCATCACTTAAAACTAAAATGTGTAGTTCTGTCTGACAGCTTGCATCAATCGCTTTGTATTCTGAAAGAAAAAATTAGTTAAGACTGCTATTCTGCGATGTGTATAATATATTCTGGTTAATGCTTGTTAATTCTGATCCATTTACTCGTCCTCATTAGCTTATTGCATCTTCTTTCGTTTATTCCATAGGTGAAATTCCCACTTCTGTTTAATTCATTTCCTGTACGCATCATTTATTTCTGAAATTGATGAACAAAGATTAATGTCTTGCATTTAAATCATATACCCATTAAATAGTGACTGGTTAATGGTGACTCAATTAAGCATACAACATAACATGACAGAAAAACGTAGTATGTCAAAAGCATAGACAGTGTTCAAAGGCAAAAGATGTACAGAGAATATCACAATGCAGCAGCAAAAAAGGAAAATGTAAAACAGTCATGATGTTGAGATATCACAAGGCAAAATGTCAAAGTCAAATGGTGTGTGTTATACCTTAACTAGTTCACAGTGCATACAAACAAAACATTAAAACAATCGTACATACATAAGAAAGACAAAATGTGACATTCGTTGTGTTCAGCTTATATGTAGTGTAGTTAATAGATGCGATAATTAAAGACTTCAATGGAGAGAGAATTTGATAAAATTAATGCGTCATTATAGAGAATTGCATAATTATTCATAAAATGCGTAAGTTCATCTGAAAAAATGCACGGTCTAGTGTGTAACGACAAGAAGAGCGACCTGCTAACCTTACCTTGCCGGGCACTTGCCAAGAAAAAATACGATAATCATCAATAGGTAGTCACATAAATGTAATTGCATAAGTGGTCACAAAATGTGTAAGTTCATCTGGAAAATATGCACGGTCTGATGTGTAACGACAAGAAGAGCGACCTGCTAACCTTACCTTGCCGGGCACATGCCAAGAAAAAATACGATAATCATCAGTAATTAGTAATGTCAATATAATTGCATAAGTGGTCATAAAATGTGTAAGTTCATCTGAAAAAATGTGCACGGTCTGATGTGTAACGACAAGAAAAGCGACCTGCTAACCTTACCTTGCCGGGCACTTGCCAAGAAAAAATACGATAATCATCAGTAATTAGTCATGTGAATATAATTGCATAAGTGGTCATAAAATGTGTAAACGGCCTCATAGCATGTTACATCGTAAAGTGGTTTCATTCGATAAAGGGTTTAATGTTTGACACATGATGGTTGCCTTTCGATTTTCTAGTTCTCAGAGTTTCGACGTGTACAACATTGGGGTGAGGAATGCTGCGAATCCGATATGGACCTGCGTATAGAAGTTCAAATTTACTGCACTTACCTTTTAATTTGCTGGATAAATAGTGTGTACGTACTAATATCTTCTGTCCAACGTGAAAATCTCGGTGTCTACAAACCTGTTTTTGCTGTCTTCTCCGGCGCTCTGCGGCACGTTGGATGTTGTTCAGCGCAATGTCAATTATTTCGTGGTGTCGTAATCGACGAGATGTAGGAAATGTTACTAATTCTTTGATTTTGTTTGGTGGTTCAACGTTCTTCAGTATAACAGACGGAGGTAGCATAGTGGATTCATTTGGAATGGAATTAATTACATCTTGGAATGAGTGTATGTGTGTGTCCCAATTAACATGTCTTTTGTGGCAGTATATTCTACACAGTTTGCCAATTTCTTTCATTAGTCGTTCACAAGGGTTCGAAGAGGCGTGGTACTTGGATATATAAATCGGAGAAATATTTCTAGCTCGTAACATGCGTGTCCATATGACAGAACGAAATTGTGATCCATTGTCAGAAATTACTTTCATCACATGCCCTACATGAAATAAGAAATGCTTTACAAATGCTTTCGAAACAGTTTTAGCAGTAGCTTTGCGTAACGGAGTGAAGGTAACAAATTTTGAAGTGAGTTCAACAGCGACAAAGATGTAGCAAAAACCTCTATTAGTTCTCGGAATTGGACCAAAAATGTCTACTGCGCCCATATGTCTTAATTTAACAGGTACAATGGGATATAATGGAGGAATATGTGAAGTGGTGTCAGACTTAGCTTTCTGGCAAATTTTACATGACGCTAAAACTCGTCGTATACGTTTTTCCATGTTGGCAAAATAACAGTTCTGTCCCAGTATCAGAAAACATTTTCTTGCTCCATAATGTGCGTAGCTTAAATGCGTGTACCATATTAATTTGTTAACCAGTTCGTCAGGAATGCATAATAACCAATTGTTACTGTCTGGATGAGAGCGGCGAAACAGAATGTCATTGCGTACAGTGTAGTGGTTCCTAATCGTAACATTATTCTTATCTTGCCAAAGGTGTTTAATTTCTTTCCACACATTGTCTTTGCTTTGCTCTCGTGCTATGTCCTGTAATGACGATGAAATAAAATTTTCAAATGCAACTTGTTGAATGTACATGACGCTGAAATTTGCTTTGCAGAAGTTGGTTGCTACGTCTTGCTGATTGTTGCTGAGAGAACGAGAAAGTGCGTCTGCTATAACATTTTGTGTGCCGGGAATGTGAACTATCGTAAAATTAAATTCCTGTAAATAAAGTTTCCATCTGCTTAATCTATCGTGAGTAAATTTAGCTGAAAGTAAAAATTGAATAGCTCTGTGATCTGTGTAAACGGTGGTATGTCTGCCATAAAGAAAGTGCCTAAATCTCGTAAAAGCCCATACAACACATAGTGTTTCCAGTTCTGTAACGGAATAATTTCGTTCAGCAGGTGACAAAATGCAGCTTGCAAATGCGATGTTTTTAATTACTATTGAGCCATCTTCTTCAATTTCCTGAAAAATGTGTACGCCTAAAGCTGTGTTAGAACTGTCGGTGGCAATAGAAAAATTTTTGGTAAGATCTGGGTGCGATAAAAGTGGTGCATTCAACAAAGCATATTTCAAATAACATTCTCGTGAACAAAATTCTGCGTGTCAATAAGTATTGCTTACGTTACTGGAATAGGCTACCTGTACTGTGTCTGGTCAAATTCTGTCGTACGTGCTGTTATTTACGGGACGATGCTGTGGTATTTTGACTATTTAAACTGTACTATTATTTCTTCCTGACATCTTACGCTATGGATGACACCTATTGTCTGTTTCATTCGTTATAATATGTTGTTGCTGATGTTCTTGCTGCTGAAAAGATCGACTGTAATGAAATGTACGCTGAAAATTGTGCTCGTTAATTTTACGTCTGTCATAATAGTCACTTCTATACGGCGCATTGCGATACGAGTCGAAATATTGTGTTTTCTGTACGTAGTTATTCCTGCTGCTGTACGCTACCATTTGTTGTAGCTGGGACTATACGTGCACGCGGCGAAACATTAAAGCTTGTACATTACATTGTTGGTCAGGAATGCTAAGCGGCTGACTTTCATGCTGTTGTGATTGAAAACGTCTATTGTTACTAAAATGTGGCTCCTGCTGCTGAAAATTTTGACGATATTGATAATCAGAATTTTGTCTGTGATATAGGTCCTGGTAGTTGTCGTTCCTAAAGCGTCTGTTACTTTTCCTATTGAAATTACGTCCCTGATCATAATTACTGTAAGTTTGTTGACCTTGGTTATTATACGAAAAGTTTTTGTTCACAAAAGAATAATCAGATTGTTGTACTTCCAAGAGTTGTAATAGATCTCTGAATGCTGAAATATTTTCTTTTTGCTGACCGGTTAAAAGTGAAACTCTTAATGACCGTGGTAACTTAGAAATGCATAATTGTATAAGTGCAGATTCACTATAAGGTTCACTTAAATACTGGTTTTGCTGGACCATGTGCTCAAAAAATTGCGTCACACTCGGAAAATTTGTGTTTTCATAATTTGGCAAACTAATTAACTGATCTTTAATTCCGCGCTGTGTCGTCTTCGACCAGTACGCTGACAGAAAAGCATTCTGAAATTCCTCTACTGAATAACATTGTCTCGCGATCGGTCTCATACGAGTTGCCGGCTCGCCTTCCAAAAAGCTGCAAATAAATTCCAGTTTGTGCGTTACAGGCCAAGTCGGTGGAAAAGCAAAGCTAAATTGTTGGATCCAATCTAGCGGGTGAATCTGTGTTCTATCATTTTTAAACACTTTAAATTTTCTTACTGACAGAAAATGTTTGTAATCGAAATTGTCGTCTCTGTGTGATGGAACAGGTTCAGGATTGTAAGAGAATCTGTTGAACTGTGGTTGTTCGGAATCTAAGTCCCGTACTCTCTGTAGATTACCCAAATGATACGCGTTGCGCGAGTCTGACAAATGTTCGCAAAGTGGCGTCTGCTGTGATGTGTTATTAACTGAAATGTTTTTCATCTCTGTTACTTCTTGCTGTAAACTTGATAGTTTTCTACGCAAGGTGTTATTAGACGAATCGATCTCATTAATTGTTTGCTGTAAATTTTGAAATTCAGGTGTTTGATTAAACGAAACCGGTGAAGTATCATCTGATTTATTGTCATTAGTACTTTCGATGACGTCAATACGACTGGCCAATTCATCACATTTTTCAGTCAGTATTTTAACCTGATCATCGGTTTTAGTGTCAGTGGCATTAATCTGATTTTGCAATTTACGTGTAGTTTCGTTCAGTTTTCTAACGTCAGCCTTGACAACATCGGAATCCTGTGTTATTTCTAATACTTCAAATCTGTCTGTCACTGTCTGAATATCTGCTGTATGTGTATCTGTTTTTGATTTAAGATCAGAAATTTCATCGCGTAATTCCGCGTTCAACTGTTTAATGGAATTAATTTCGTCGGACACTGTAGCAATATTGTTGTCTACGTATGTTTTTGCTTTCGCAAACATTTTACGTTTGTCTTCCTGTCTCTGAGCAGTAATTGTTTCCATGACTTGACGTTTGACTTTATTTTGATCATCAATAAATTTGCGGAAACGCGTATCACTGTTCTGTATGTGAAGACTAAGACGTTCGTTAATTTGTGTGTTCTGTTGGTCGAATTTCGCGTCAATCTTTTCATCCATTGTGCGCGAAAGTTCTGCTGTCATTGCTTTAAACTCGTCGCGTAATTGTGTAGCTTTTTCAGAGCATTGTTTAGCGACTCCGCTAATTTCGTCTCTGAGTGTTTCTGTTGCAGCTGTTTGCAATTCCCGTAATTCCTGAGCAACAGCCTCAATTTCTTCGCGTAACTGTTCCTTAGTGTCATGACACTGCGCGGCAACGGCTTTAATTTGTTCACTAAGCTGTCTCGAATTGTTGTCTAATTTTTCATTTAACTGTTTGTTCTGTTCATTAAGTTGTCTGAAATCTTCTCTCTGTTGTCTGGCCTGTTCACTAAGTTGTTTGAGATTTACATCATTGTTGTCTAATTTTTCACTCTGTTGTTTGACCTGTTCACTAAGTTGTTTGTTATCTTCTTTAAGGTCGTCTTGGTTTTCAATAATTTGGTTAACTCGTTGCAGCAATAGTGCCATAATTTGATCCGAGCCAAAATTAACATTTCTACTCTCTGTGCTGTTTAATGGTCGATCTGGAATTGTCTCGCTTTCTGTAACCAATTGGTTATTCTGAGATTTACAAAAAGGTTTATCAGTCGGATGTACACTGTCAGACACTATTTCGGAATTAAATAGATCCTTCGTACTTTCAGTACACTGTCCATTTTCATTAGACAAATTTGTCTGTTCGTTACTTGAATTTTCCAACCCGTGTGTGTTATGCTGGGCAGCGCTCATTACAATAGTGCGCCCCGCGTCATCAATTGTCGTCAAATCAACAGAAGACACAATCGAGTTCGTTTGTTCATCATTAAGGTTTACATCATTATTGGTGACTGGAACGCATTGATTGTCAATGAACGCAGGATTGTCATCATTGCACTGCGTGTCACTAGTACTATTGGTGAAGTTATTTAATTCGGTCATTTCGTTCATGATACTTCGCGATACACTATTCACAGTCTTTCGCGGCATTTTAACAATAGTCACAAATATTCACAAAACAAATAAGCACAAATGCAAAAAGCAACAAACAAAATTACAACAGAGCAACGAATTGCCGTTGACCTGATGAAAGAAAGTCACAAATTAGTAAACGCGTTGCGCCAAATTATAATTATATTTAAGCAAATAAGAGCAGATATCTGACTATTTTTCAAAAGATTCTCACGAAATACGATCCTGGACTGGGTGTCGCCAAGTGTAACCTCCCCACAAGAAAAATGAAAAAGGACAATAATTATTAGAAATGGGACCAGAGCCAAGTATAAACTCCCACAAGAATATTAATGGCAAAGACAATTAAATGAAAGCTCGCTATCTGACTCAAGTACAAGTTCCCATTAAATAATGAACGCTAATCCCATGATAATGAAACTGTAATGATAACCTAAACTCAATTCAACCGAAAGGTCGGTGTTTGCCCTGTGCGAAACGAGAATAAATTTCTTACCTTAGTGAAACTGCATGTCAAAATTCTGCTCTTATTGTTCTCTGGCGCTTGCACGAAAAGCATTGGAAGTACCTTTTAAAAATCTTTGTTAAAAGGAAATGGAAGGAAATTTGAATGATTGTCTCTAAAATTGCTTTTAAATCAAAATTATTATTGGGGGCGATTTTTGAAAGTTAAATTACAATGACTTCGTTACATTATCTGATGAGCGCAAAGCTGCATGATTATTTATTTAAATAAATTATACCTCGTCCTGAATCTCGACCATTGCGATGCCGACGCCCGCCGACTGCTCTCCGCTACTGCTAGCAACCGACTCCAAGCACTACTGAGCACTGACTACTGCAGACTGACTGACTGCAGACTACTGCGAGTCGAGCGCAACTGCTCTGGTCAGAGATTCTACAATGTCTCAGCATCGCTGCCGCACAACATACGTGTTTCAAACTTCTGTAACGATAGTGCAGTACTGTTTCTGACATTAGATTAGATTTGAGCCACAGCCTTTTTATTGTTTTCTGGTCTTAATAGGGGCCTTTTGGTGTTGAGTTTGACTGAGGCCTGTTCTGCAATGGCAGTAAACTTTTTAATTTTCACATTCTGCTCTGTGTTTTCTGTGGCTTAATCGCCCTGTTCGTTTTATTACTTAAGATCGATTGTTTTGCCGGCCGCGGTAGTCTCGCGGTTCTAGGCGCGCAGTCCGGAACCGCGCGACTGCTACGGTCGCAGGTTCGAATCCTGCCTCGGGCATGGATGTGTGTGATGTCCTTAGGTAAGTTAGGTTTAAGTAGTTCTAAGTTCTAGGGGACTGATGACCACAGCTGTTAAGTCCCATAGTGCTCAGAGCCATTTGAACTATCGATTGTTTTATTAATGCTGTTAATCTCTTATTAATATTTTAAAAATTTCAGATCTGTTACTTCTGGGGTTTCAATATTCATGAAGGTACATGAGCTTCTTATTGCTAAGCTTATTAAGTATTTTTTGAATGTTACAGTACGGCCAGTTACTGCTGAACTTAGTGAGGCATTCTGGCAGAGTGCATGTCCATTGTTGGGGGCTGGTTCCTGGTTGGATGGCTAGAATTCAGTGTGCTGTAAACAAGTATTTCGTGCCTGTATGACACATAGTTTGTCTTGTTTTTCTTTTTATTGTAAACCTTTTGGTGATGTAGTGGGTGTCACCAACTGTACTGGGTGGAGGCACAAGGCTCCGTATTACAACTTGGTGAGAACTCTGACAAAAAATACTATACCCACAGAAAACACCTAAAATGTGGCTTTCCAGGAGCCATACTCGAAAAAACTAAAAAAAGGCAAGAAAACTTCCAATACTCAAAAGAAAACTAGTCAAAACTCACTACATCTTGTGACCCTAATGCAGGCGGTGAGCTCAACTATTCTGAAACCAAATGTAGTGGTGTCAGATACCAAATGAAGTGGAATGAAGATAGAGGGCACCATATTAAGACTCGGCGAGAACTTTCCAAGTGATTTATTGTTTCCAACTACAGTGCCCTCATTCCTCTTGGTCTGCATCACAGGGCCCCACAATGCTGAAGAAGTACCCCAGCGACTTGTACAACATAATGCTGTGTCGTGCCAGCCTTGGACAGATGCGGAATTGTGACGGCATCAGGATGCGCCCACAGTTGGCTCAGGTGTCGGCATCCCTGCTGACTCAGCGCTGCTCGGTGTGAGCCACAGACGGCCAGCTGTTGCTTCTCGTCGGCGTGGCTGAGATCGCAGAGTCCGACTCTGTAGCCCTCGCATCCTGAAGCCTCTGGCGTGTCTTAGAAGCCAGGACGACTGCCTGCAGTAACGAGCTATGGAGTGGCCCGCCACTGGCTGGCTGGCTACAGAGTTGCGTCGGCCTCAGGGGATCGAACCAACGACCCGCCATGGACTCTAATGCTGGTGCCCCATCTGCTGCTGTGTGTAGCCGGTGGTGTGACACCCCCCGCTGTCCAGGAGAGCTGCCAGACCTGAATGAATCTCGTTAGAAAACGGCACCTATTTATACTCGGCTGTGTGCTTCTGTTTTGTCAAGCACGCTGCTTCATGTCACGTACTCATAACACGATAGGTTGGCCAGTGGGCCCCTTCGGCCTGCGGTTTGCGACATGCAAAATAGCTACATATACTCTTTCAGCATTTTGACAGCCCTGTGGCCTCCATTCTGCTTCGCAACTGTTGTTATGCATAACTCACTGCAATCCGGCCCGCACCTGGCTGTAACTTGTGCCCAGAATATCGCACAAAACTAACTTTCCCTATCAAAAAAAAAAAAAAAAAAAAAAAATTGTTCAAATGGCTCTGAGCACTATGGGACTTAGCATCTGAGGTCATCAGTCCCCTATAACTTAGAACTACTTAAACCTAACTAACCTAAGGACATCACACACATCCATGCCCGAGGCAGGATTCGAACAGGCGACCGTAGCAGTCGTGCGGTTCCGGATTGGAGCGCCTAGAATCGCTCGGCCACGGCTAACTTTCCCTATCCTACACATGAAATGAAATGATCGTATGGCATTGTTGGCCGGGAGGCCCCATGCGGGGAAGTTCGGCCGCCGTATTGCAAGTCATTTTTAGTTGACGCCACTTCGGCGACTTGCAAGTCAATGATGATGAAATGATGATGGAGAACACACAACACCCAGTCATCACGAGGTAGAGAAAAATCCCTGACCCCGCCGGGAATCGAACCCGGGACCCCGTGCGCAGGAAGCGAGAACGATACCGCAAGACCACGACCTGCGGACTATCCTACACAGTGGTGCCGCTACAGTGAGATTAAGACATTTCATTCTCTTTGTGCAGTATGCATTCCACAGACTGTAAAATAGCTCGCTTTCAAATATGTTATTTTAACCGTTCTTTTAATACCGTTCACATGTTAGCAAGTTTTAACAAGTATTTTCAAAGAGTTGTTGCATAATCCTTCATGCATTAGTCAGCATGAGAATGCCATAAGAGTGCTCAACAAAGTGCAATGACAGAAGCTGCAGGAAATCCATTGTGCTTCACGGGCATACATAACACCTAACTTCAATGATTGCTCGTGGCTATAAAGAATTTCGAAATATACTACTTGCTCCGTCTCACAGCTTGCGTAATGTTGCAGACGGTAAAGTTAAGTGAATTCGGCCTTACACAATACGTGGTACGTGTTACATACGAATATCGACTGTCGTTAGTGAACACGACTGTATTTTTTTTTTTTTTTTTTTGAAGGGCAACACCGTCATTTGATTGTTTAATTGAATCTTTAAGTACAGCTCAGGTTTCTGCCTTTTATGGCATTTGCAACTATTTCTTTTTATGACTTTAACATATACTGCAGGACACTTAACATGTTGTGAAGCCCAAATTTGGCCATAAGTTAACAAAAGCTTTGTGCTGGACAACGTGTCAAGTAGCGCACACTCCGCTGCAGAGTGAAAATCTCATTCTGGAAACATCCCCCAGGCTGTGGCTAAGCCATGTCTCCGCTATATCCTTTCTTTCAGAAGTGCTAGTTCTGCAAGGTTCGCAGGAGAGCTTCTGTAACGTTTGGAAGGTAGGAGACGAGAAACTGGCAGAAGTAAAGCTGTGAGTACCGGCCGTGAGTCGTGCTTCGGTAGCTCAGATGGTAGAGCACTTGCCCGCGAAAGGCAAAGGTCCCGACTTCGAGTCTTGGTCGGGCACGCAGTTTTAATCTGCCAGAAAGTTTCATATAGCGCACACTCCGCTGCAGAGTGAAAATCTCATTCTGGAAACATCCCCCAGGCTGTGGCTAAGCCATGTCTCCGCAATATCCTTTCTTTCAGGAGTGCTAGTTCTGAAAGGTACGCAGGAGAGCTTCTGTAAAGTTTGGAAGGTAGGAGACGAGAAACTGGCAGAAGTAAAGCTGTGAGTACCAGCCGTGAGTCGTGCTACGGTAGCTCAGATGGTAGAGCACTTGCCCGCGAAAGGCAAAGGTCCTGAGTTCGAGTCTCGGTCGGGCACACAGTTTTAATCTGCCAGGAAGTTTCAACGTGTCAAGTGTCCTACAATATATGTTAAAGACATAAAATCAAATCCTTGAAAATGGCATAAAAGACCGAAACCTGGGTTGTACCTAAATGAACAATAAAACAGTCAAATGGCTGTGTGTTCCTTTAAAATATGTTGTATGACTGTTACTCAACAACACCAAAACTGTTTACGGCTGTAAAAGCCAGTGCATGGTGGACTGTAAAGTAATGTAGTGAATGTTAACACGCTCGTGAAAAGGTTGTTGGCAGTTGCTCCATTTAATTGGCTTTGGTTCGATTTCATTTCACTTTTGCACACTTCTGTGGCACAGAATTTTATCAATAACTTCCGTGCCACTATTCTCTCATCCATAACCTTCTCGAAGAAATTTCGATTAGTCGATTCCATTCTCATATAATAATTTTTAACCGTATATGTACTGATGTTAATACTTTGATGTTTGATTATGCACTAATTACATTTATTACTTACAGTAATGATACTCAGTTTTCTAAAGCTATGTTTCCGGAAATATGTGTATCAGACGTTACACTGCCTCTAACTGCTATCTACTATGTAATGTTTTCAGCCTGCTCGAACTTAATCAGAATATCGTTTTACACGTTATTGCAACTCACCAGTAATTGTATCTAGAGATGCAGTGTTGCTAGTATGAGTCGGTGATGCATTTGTTTTGTCTAGCACTTTAGTATTATAATGAAAGTAGTAATAAAATACATTGTCTTTTGCGTTCTTAAGATGCAGTTCAACTTTTGGTGTATATGAGATAGTACTCGTAAGTGCTACACTAAAAAGTTACAAATTCCTATCTCTAATGAGCATTGGATTGTACAATGCTCTGAGCAAGTGCCTTGTGGAACCTTGAATAGGTGTGCGTGAGCTAAACCGATATATCCCAGTCGAAAACAGAAGCCAAAACATTGTAAATATCCAGTCGATAGTCATTGCATAGGCATCATCCCGTCACGCAATGATGATGTGGACTTGCGCTTGTTAGTTCATCAGAGCCAAGCAGGTTGCATAATTGGCAAGTCTGGATTCAAGATAAAGGAGCTCCGGGAGGTAAGAACATTTAAGCTGCTAATCTTGACGTGCCATTTCCCGTTCTCCAAATGTCACATCTCCTTAACGCGAAAAAGGAAACAAATGGAAATGACCATTTCGTCAGCTAAAATAATTATTTCTAGTAGCCCCATGTATGGTACTATGCTCCTGACCAAGAATACTTGCAATGCGACGTAGCATGGTGTTGAGACCGGGTTTTCATACAAGGAGTAAGACGAGAGCAGAGTCTCGACAGTCTGTATCTCTTATACTCTAAATTTTGCCTATTTTCAGATCGCGAAAGTGACTCTCATGTCCAAGCACTGAGGAAGTATTCTACAAGTACCTATATAGTGTGATGTTTTCCCTTACAACGGAAAATAAATTATCAACACTGACGCCCAGCCAGTATTCACATGTATCGCCAGACAGCAGTACCCTGCCCCCTTTCCTCTCACACGTTACTCTGCAGGAGCCAACACGACCTCGACAGCTTCCGTTTTATGTATAGCTCTTTAGACGATAGTGAACTGTGGGAGAATATTGTGGATATGGTGTCCAGCGATAATATCGATAGCGGAAACGATCCCGGAGGAACTGCTTATGAAGGCTGTATTTGTGGAAGGAGACAGAACCAGTTGGTCGATTTCGTGGCAAATTACGCATGTACTGGACTAAGACCCAAGTTGTTCATTATGTCCGCGTATCTACCGGGTGATCAAAAAGTCAGTAGAAATTTGAAAACTGAATAAATCACGGAATAATGTAGATAGAGAGGTACAAATTGACACACATGCTTGGAATGACATGGGGTGTTATTCATCTGATCAGGGTATCAATAATTTAGCTTAACAAAGTAAGACAAAGCAAACATGATGTTCTTCACAGGAAATGCTGAATATGTCCACCGTCATTCCTCAACAATAGCTGTAGTCGAGGAATAATGTTGTGAACAGCACTGTGAAGCATGTCCGGAGTTATGGTGAGGCATTGGCATCGGATGTTGTCTTCCAGCATCCCTAGAGATGTCGGTCGATCACGATACACTTGTGAATTCAAGTAACCCCAAAGCCAATAATCGCACGGACTGAGGTCTGGGGTCCTGGGAGGCCAAGCACACGATCATCACCTAACGGCGCGCGCAAGAGATCTGTTGGACATTTTGTGAATTTTTTTTGTTCTAATAAAACCCCATGTCATTCCAAGCATGTGTGTCAATTTTTACCTCTCTATCTACATTATACCGTGATTTATTAAGTTTTCAAATTAATACTGACTTTTTGATCACGCGGTACTTCTAACCGAACTAATCTTGCGATATTTATTCAGTAGCTGATTGAGATTCTGAACTACTGCAGATATTTCGATACGGTCTTGGAATTCCTGGGACCAGTATTTTCCCACAATGGATTAAGTATTTATGTATAGTTTTAAGTTTTTACGGAACCCTCACTGGGCAAGTTGTACTGGCACATGGCCAGTTTTGTTTTTCCTACCACACGCATGCAAAATATTCCAAGAGATATTTCCGTCGTTTGACTGCATATAATGTGCTTTTTGCACTATCCAGATTTCGACCTTAGGACATTATCAAATGTTAAGAACGTCAAAAATCGTCCGATTGTGTTAAATACAAATTAGCCTCGAAAAGTATAACTTAAAATGTGTTTGTCGATGATGACTTGTGTTTTACATAGGTCGGCCAATATTTGGCACAGTAACCCTTGAAAATGGCCTAACGTCGATTTCTAGATGGTGAAATACATTATGTACTTTCAACTGGCGAACTATCTGTTCGAAAACACCAATGGCATTTGATTAGCACTTCCATTGTAGCAGTAAAATACTGACCAACGCTGTGAGTGGAATATATCAAGAATTTTAGTGGTAAGAATAAATTTAATTTTTGGTGTAAAAATATGGAAAGGCAAAGACATAATGTGGTAAAAGGAAACAAAAAACGGTATCTGACAGCTGTAAAATTTAATGCTTTCAGAAACTTCGACTTACAACTTATGTCATATCCGTAATATTTGTTCTGTAATGCAATGATGATGGCGTGAAGCTATATCTTTGCCAGTACCTAATCGTATCGAAACAATTTGCATTCCGCTTTGCTGCTGATGGCATTGTGTTTATGGTGTCGCTGTGCTGTGAACCATAATCGTGTCGTATTGCTAATGCAGGCAAACTAGATACTGATCGGTTGACAGTAATTCAATGCAATGGCAACTATCGAACCAGGAGCAGCCGCTACAGAGTGCGTAAAGCTGATATCTAGGACGAAGAATAGTTTTATTATTACAGTTAACGCATGTGGCGACCTCAATTTATGTAGGCAAAATAACAGTAAACTTCAAAATAATCTGTATTGCATGTTCATTAGCATTTGTACATGCACGTATAAATCTGTGTAATGAATGACAAACTGAAACTTCACTGGTGCTGTTTTAACGAGTATTTAATGGGCAAGGAAACTTAACTATTACAGTATTTTATCTCTGTGTGATTCACACAGGAACACTCAAAGAGTAGTTTCACAAGGCGTCTTAACATTGAATTCAGGCAATCTGTGATTTAAAAATTCAAATAGCGGCGAGAAGCAAAGCGGTAGAAACAGTATGCGATGTTAATTTAATAAACACGTGACTTGTCAAAAGGGAGGCACTGGTAATTGAGAGGTAATGAATAAACTGTAGGAAGTCCAATTAATCTACGTATTAACCTGGAGATATAGCAACGAAAAATGTAGGGAATTTCGAACTGGTAACAACTATTGAAATGTGTGTCGTATTTTTTGGTGGAAACAGGAAATAAAGATTAGAGGTAGAAATAAATGGAGCTATGAACATTGGGCACAAGCGATGCTAAGAACCCAACACGTGGCGGAGATGTCCTACTATCCAGTTCTTTCTTTTTGTTAGTGTTTCCCATGAATACTTTTTCTCGCCGATCCTATGCAGAATCTCCTCATTCCTCACGCTATGCGTCGACCTCGTTTTCAACATTCTTGTCTAGCAGTACATCTCAAATGCTTCGATTCTCTTGTGTTCCAATTTTCCCATTGTCCATGTTTCACTACCAAAAGTACATCTCAGGAATATCTTCCTCAAATTAAGGCCTATGTTTGATACTAGTAGACTCCTCTTGGCCAGGAACGCCATTTTAGCCAGTGCTAGTCTGCTTTTTAGGTCCTCCTTGCTTCGTCCGTCATTGGTTATTTTGCTGCCTAGGTAACAGAATTCCTTAACTTCATCTAATTCGTGACTATCAATCTTGACATAAGTTTCTCGCAGTTCTCGTTTCTGCTGTTTCTCATTAGTTTCGTCTTTTTTTCGATTTACTCTCAACCCACATTCTATATTCAGCATTCCATTCAGCAGATCTTCTAATTCTTCTTCACTGTCGCTGAGAATAGCAATGTCATAACCAAATCTTATCATCGATATCCCTTCACCTTGAATATTAATTGCGCTGTGCAGCCTTTTCTTTGTTACCGCCACAGCTTCTTCGAGGTATAGACCGAACAGTAGGGAAGAAAGACTACATTCCTGTCTTACGCGCTTCTTAATCCGAGTACTTCATTTCGGTTCTTTCACTTTTATTATGTCCTCTTGGCTCTCATACATATTGTATATCACCCGTCTTTCTCTATAGCTTACCCCTCTGTTTCTCAGAATTTCGAACATCTTGCACCATTTGAGACTGTCAAACGCTTTTTCCAGGTCGTCAAATTCTTTAACTTTTCTTTCGTCTTACTTCCATTATCACTCGCAACGTCAGAATTGCCTCTCTGGTGCCTTTACCTTTCCTAAAGCCAAAATGATCAACACCTAACACATCCTCAGTTTTCTTTTCCATTAAGTATGTTACAACTGTCAGCAACTTGGATGCTTAGCTGTTAGGCTGATTTGCGATAATTCTTGCACTTGTCGGCTTTTGAAATCTTCGGAATTGTGTGGATGATGCATTCCCGAAAGTCAGATGGTATATCGACAGTCCCATACATTTTACACATCAACGATTTGTTTTCACTTCCCACAATGATTTTAGAAATTCTGATGGAATGGTATCTATCCCTTCTACCTTTTCGATCTTATGTCTTCCAACGCTATTCGATCCCCTATCTTGTTCCTATTGAATTCTGTTTCTTCTTCAATCACATCATCTGACAAGTGAATGGTATCTATCCCTTCTACCTTTTCGATCTTAAGTCTTCCAACGCCATTCGATCCCCTATCTTGTTCCTATTGAATTCTGTTTATTCTTCAATCACATCATCTGACAAGTGAATGGTATCTATCCCTTCTACCTTTTCGATCTTAAGTCTTCCAACGCTATTCGATCCCCTATCTTGTTCCTATTGAATTCTGTTTCTTCTTCAATCACAACATCTGACAAGTGTTTCCCCTCAAAGAGGCATTCAATATACTCTTTCCACCTATGCAGTATCTGCTCTGAATTCAGCAATGGAATTCCCATCGTACTTTTAATGTTACTCCCCTTGCTTTTAACTTTACCGAAGGTTGTTTTAACATTTCTGTAGGCGTCCTTCCGACAATCATTCCTGTTTGGATTTTTCCGCATTTTTTATGCAGCCATTTCGCCTTAGCTCCTGTACACTTCCTATTTATTTCATTCCTAAGTTACTTATGCTCCTTCATTCCTGAATTTCCTTGAACATTTTTGTACTTCGTTCTTTCGTCAATCAGCTAAATTATTTCTCCTTTTAGCCATAGTTTCTTCACAGTTACCATCTTTTACCTATCTTTTTCTTTCCCCTTATGTGATTGGCTTTTTTGGAAATGGCGATTTCTCTTCAACTGAACTGCCTTCTGAGATAGTCCTTATCGCAGTATCAATAGCCTCCGAGAATCGCAACTGTACGTCTTCATTTCTTATCACTTCCATATCCCACTTCTTTTCTCATTGACTCCTCCTGACAAGTCTCTTAAACTTCGGCCAACTCTTCATCACTGCTAAATTCTGATCTGAATCTGCATTCGCCCTTGGGTAGGCCTTACAGTACAGTACCTGATTTCGGAATCTCTGCCTAACCGTGAGGTAGTCTGAAATACTTCCGTATCTCCCGGCCTTTTCCAAGTGTATCTCCTCCTCTTGTGATTCTTGAACTAAGTATTCGCTATTACTAGCTGAAATTTGTAGCATAACTCATTTAGTTGTAACGTTGTAACTTTACTTTTGGCATGCTGAAAGCGGTACTGATGGATAATAAAAGCGGGTTGAAAGCTGTGAGCTGTCTGGGGAAGTTAATCTTGCATTACTAAGCAACTGTTTCATCCGCTATCTAGTACAGGTTTACCAAATTCCCAAATAGACTAACATTAATGATAATCTTTTAATAGTCATACAACAACCGGTAATATATATATAAAAAGGAGAATTTAAATAAAAAGAAAGAAATCAGTTTATATTTGGAAATTTATTTTTAAGATTGGTCATGAAAATTCAGCATATTATATTTTATTCGTAACAAGCTGGTGCCTTATTTAGGATGGTGAAAATCTTACGGAACACATCAAATATGGAGCCAAGATTGGGAGTCTGCATACAACACTGCATTCATAAAACAAGACACAAAGAACGTTGAAACGCATGCAAGAGAAAGTTAACCACTACAAACGGATTCAAATTTTTACCCAAAGAAATTACGTTCGAAGCACAATCCTGTCCGTCATGTAATTACCACACACTGGTATACTAAATTCATATTAACTCTTTGTGATATCTTCGCGAAAAGAATAGCTGAGGGCTACTTTGATGATTACACCACATGCTTCACGTGGTCAACTTGGTTTACACAAAGCGTATAACTCCACAATAATTTTGATAATTAAAATAAATTAGAGCAAAAAGCAATTTACAAAAGAAAAACCTCGAACTGGTTACTAACGTCTTACTGTTAACCTGACGGGTCAAACAGTTATATAAGCACATGGTACTGGTCTCGCAAAGTACACCCCACGTGGGTTGAACATAAAGAAAAGTTGCTATATTGCAAAATATTGTCAAGACGAGACGTTATAATCACACAAGCATTTGCATTTAAGATTGATCTTAGTTAGAGTTACTGATCAACACGTGGTTCCACTTTACTCACAAAGTAGTAACAAAGCAACTCCCGGAAAATAATATGAACTTCACACGAGAATTACACTACGCTGCAATTTAAGATAACCTTAGATATCTTAGAGCTAACCCGAAATAAAGGTGATTAAATTCTCAGTTAGGCTGAACTTAAGAAATCCATTGTCCTATGGACTTAGCAGACACGCACTTAGCCGGAGATCTTACCACTTCAGACGCTCGCCACCGCCAGACTGCAACTGCCTACTGCCCGACTGCAACTGCCTACTCCCGAGTGTGCTTCCTGAGGGTGGCTCACAAAGACAAACGGAAGGGGCCAGAGGGGCAGCTTCCTATACCAACATGACAACGGACGGCCAGGACCATACTAAGAATAGAAACCTCTCTGCTTTAAGAAAGCGTAGCTACCTGTTCCGACGTTGGTCCTACTGTTCTCTAGCAGACAGCCTTGTCTGCTACCCTCAAGCATGCAACTACAAACACATTTGATCATTCATCCTCTCACACAGAAGGGAATGGGGATGACAGTATCTTATCATATACAGTATATAACAGAAAGCGGATGTAGGTTCCGTATGAGACTGTGTGACATGAATTACATATAAACTGTGTTTTAAAGTGTAGTAGTGTGACAGATCGTTCTTGTTTACGTGTAAAAGTAACACGTTCCACTACTCAGTCTCCTCCCAGATAGTCAGAAACGCCACAGTAAATTTAGAAAAGGAATTTATGCCGTAAAAGACAACAAATTTAAGAAATGAAGCATGAAAGGAATCCAACAGAGACCTTTCATAACCCCAACGCTCCGGGAAAAGACTGTGCAGGGAATTTTCTGCCATGCTAGGACATTCCCAAGCAGGCTTCTCACACCCTACTTAAACCAAAAGTGTAAAGAAAAGGCAAAAGGTCACCAACTACTTGCTAAAACACAATAATTCCAACAAATCTTTAAAATCTACTAATTTCAAACAGGAAAAAAAACACAATCTGTGACACCTATTTAAAAGATTGTGTAGACCTAATTCGGTCAGCAAGTAAAAACAATGGTTCCTGTGTCATTCATATGAAAACAATTTCTGGTTGTTACCCTTATGGAGTTCACCAGTATTTGCTCATTGCAAGAGCCAACTGATCACAGGAAAATTTATGACTGTTTATTAACAAGCAAAAGTTATGAAAATAGCAAAGGTGCCACAGCAATTAAAAATAACATGAAATAACATCAGTATTATAATGCAGAACATTACAAAGCACAATTCGCAAAAGCAAAAAAATTGGTAAGAAAAAAAACATGTTTTACCAAGTGGTTATCGCAAAAAAAATTCTATATCTTATAAAACCAATAATTTGTAGAATTAACATAACTATGTGGCATTAATTTAATCACTCTACTATATTTCAGTTAGTTAGCAAACAATGAGCACTGTGTCATTATACTGAGACTACAATAATTATGTGTTTGTTACCCTTAAGGGGTTCCTCACTATAAATATGCCCCATGCAAAGGCTAATCGATCACAGTCCAATGAGAATGAATAGCAATCTGACTGATAAATGAAGCAATGCCACTTGAATGAATTTACGAAACAAAATATCACAAATCTAATACATCACCCAAGAACAAACATTGATCAATAAAACAGTACAATAGTCAACATCTAATAAAAAACACCAATAAATAAAACACCTGCAAAATACAAGAGTCAAAGTCTAAAAACAAAATAGAACACCTGCAAAATACAAGAGTCAGTCTAATAAACACCAATAAATCGAATCCCTGCAAAACACACGAGTCAAAATTTCTGTGACAGAAACACACGTATATGGATTGAACTAAGAACCGTATAATCACTGTTCACTGATACACTCACTAGTTCTATTGTTCCGAGGCACAATATAAGGGGTGGGGGAGGGGGGGGTTCGTCGCCGCAGCTGTCAGTAGGGATTTTTGTCCATCTGTTGCGTGCGATCCCGCCGTCTCTGCCCTCTCATGAAGTTTCTCTTGGTGGCCCGTGTCACGTACATCTCTATTTGGTTCCATGTTTGTGTTGTCAAATTCGTGCGGTATCCTCGATTGACATGCCAGGTTGATATTCTTGGGCAAGGAAGACACTTAATGGCTCTTCTTTGTGTCACCCTTAGCGACCAGAGAACATCGAACCATGATTTACTGTCGCTTGACAGTAGGCATCCGTCAGGAAATGTCGATAGGCGTCGTTGATGTCTGCCAGTTTCTCTGGACAGTACCTGTCAAAAGGCTCCACGCCCCTTGTGTTGTTTCTCCGCGGCCGTCTCGTCACGGTCGCGTGCGTGTGGTGCGTTGCCAGCCGATGGATTTCCGCGTGGTGGACCGCTCGCCCATCTCAGGTCAACGCCTTCAGGAAGGGTCGCACGGGGCGGCCGCCCATTAGCTCCAGGTGCAAGGGAAAGTGTTTGCCGTGTGCCCTTCTTTTGTGGTCGACCGCGCTCCCGAAGTGGCCCGGTTGACAGCGTCCCCCGCTGGGAAACCCGCCAGTTTACAAGTAGTCCGGCTGCTCCCGCTGTCTCGTAAGAGTTTAGCCGGTTCGCTTTCACGTTCTCAACTGCATTCACAGAAATTTTTTTAATGATAGTTATGTGATTACACAATGTCATACATAATACCACTTGGTATTGTCTTTCACAATTTTTTTTAACAAAAGTGAGACTTAAATTTTTTTTTAAATAAAAAAAATTTGATGAGTCGACAATATAAAATAAAAGTTAAATGACTTGACAATGTAAAAAAAATAAAAGTGAAATAACTTGACAATGTAAAAATAAAAATTAAATGAACTGACAATATAATATTTAAATCCACATCACTAATGTGGTTCACTTACGTTCTAATAAATCAAATGCTATTTATTAATTCACTAAAATGAATAGGATTATGCCTTGTGCAAGTATAGGTCAGGACAGCATAGGGTTTACATGTTATTTACACACACACACACATGCACACCTGTTGTCTATTCTACAAACTAACTACCCATAAACATGCATTACTCAAAATTCTACTTCTATCCACTACTAATTAATCCAACAAGCTACTTCAATGCTACTTCAGCAAAGTGTATATACCACTACAACATTGTTCTAATTCGTCCTCTTCTTGACGCTCGCTGCCTACGTCTTGTCACATGATAAATATGGAGAAACTTTCCTTAAACATACACAGTAAAAAGAACAATGGTTATTTACACGCCAAAACATTTATACCAGTTCACACACCTGAAAAGAGACTCGCAATTATACATTTATCATACTCATATATTCACACATAAAACAGTAAGAAAATTTCATCTAAAATTACGTTATCACAAGAATTAATCACACAGATGGCTCTGAGAAGGTTGAAAATATCTGCATCATACAGGTTATACTACATTTTCTTACCCATTTTGCTGCGATTTCGTTCCTTCTTTACGTTACCTTTCGCTTCCAAATCAGTTATTTCGCCTGTGGTGGTTATTCTGGATTCATTTCTCATGAATGGCAAATTTGTGGTCACCTCTATTCTGTAAAACAGTATCATCTTAACATATTGAACTTACAACAGACACAAAAGATCCGAATCCTCCTGTAGTTTAAATGACAAATGTTTTGCTTCATCCTTATTACCTTAAATCAAGCTTTCCTTTGTCCCATAATCAAAATTATTTAATCATCCTCTACCTTCAAGAGGGAAACTTCCTCATTACAAATCATATAGGCTGCAGTGCATCCCGCACCAGTGAAAACAGTAGGCTGTAATGCTCACAGCATCAGGAAAACACATAAACGTCGCTTTTCTAGGAGAAGTATTAACGCAGAATAATTTTTCAGGCTTTGGCTCAACATCAATTAAGACTACAAAAAGGATCCATATTTCCATTCCATTCTCCATTTTCTGAAAAACTGCTCGTATTTGACTACCACAATAATATTTCAGGGCGACGTAAATTACACAAACCACAATTCTTCTTTCACCTTGAAGGGAATCAATATACTTACGAAATCCACAGACAGCACTTTACGTACTCAGCTATAAAGAACAAAAAAAGACATGTATCATCAATATTAACATATCATCGCATAGTGGGAAGCCAATGGTTAAACAATCGTGTTATCGCATCCTGTTTTCAAGATTCCAAACTTACTCATTCCTTTCTCAGAGTTCTCCTATCTTAAAATATTCATACAGCACGCATACTATAGTAAAAGATCCTCATTTATACTGACAGATATAGAATAGTAATAGATAAATAGTAGCACTGAAAGCAGAAAATCGGAAACAAGGCTACTAACAGCTGGGGACCTGCGTTTGCCATACCCATAATGCCCACAGATCGGATATTCCCCTGAGTTTTGCATTAATTCAACACAGATCTTGCTTCTCTCAGGAGCGACTCTTTTCAATTTACACAAAAAAAACATAAACAGCATTTCACTCGTTCACAAAGAAACCTTTTATCTTCACGTTTGAATCAACCTAAATCCTAATTGCACAAGGAGAAAAAAAAATTAAAACATCACTTCAATCAGTTACATAGAAACATCTTTATCATTAATTTTTACCAACATATTATTCAAAATGCATACGCCACAAATTTAAACTAATCAATTCATTCTCCTCTCTATAAATCCTATGTACTCATTTGCCATGTCGCTCATTTGTTCCGCTTTGGCGCCTTCTGGGCTGATCATTTGTCATTGCCGGTTTTGTTCATTCCCATTTGCCGGATTATGTCTAGGGTTGGCCGGCCGAATTTCAACATCATGTGGGGCTCCGCCTACAATCCTATTTCCACCGTGTTCATCGTAGTATCGATTCTGGTTGCTGTACCTGTTGCGTTCACGATCTTGTCCCCATCCTCTATCATTTCTGTTGTTCCACATGTGTTCGCGACTGTTACCCCAGTTTCTATACGGCCTGTCCCGATTATTGTTCCGTTCGCGTCGCGACGACCAGTCACGCCGTTGATTAGTACGACGGCCACGACTGCGATCGCGCTGCTGTGCCCCGTAATAACTTTGTGCCTGATTAGGCGGGCATTCTGCTGTATTATATCCCAACTCTTGGAGAAGTGTCTTAAATGTTTCCACGTCCTCTTTGCATCGTCCCGCAAAATGACGTGGCGCAAGTGCATCGGCAATTTGGTGATGCATATCCTAATTAGTTCCGCAGGCCCGTATGGGTCATATAGAAATTGATTTGCCTGCAGCATGTGATCGAATAGGCGTGCAGGGCTGCCGAAACCAGACTGGTTCAGCTCGTGAACAGCTAAACTGTTGTCCGCTATTGTGTTGCTAACGGACGTGGGACAATGCGTTACCGCCTCTTGGACCCTCGAGAGTACCTGCTGGTGTTCCATTTGGCATTCTTCTCTCAGCGCTTGGAAATTCCTAAGTAGCTGTTCTTCGCTCTCTTTAGATTCGGCATCGCCACTCCGCTTACCCTGTTCTACGGCTTGCAGACGGTCATCGATTTGTTCAAATATACGGCCTAATTCTTGGATCGATTTTTCTGATTTCTGAGTCATTTGTTCGCCTAGCTCTCGGATCGATTTTTCTGATTTATGCGTCATTTGTTCACCTAGCTCACGGATCGATTTTTCAAATATATGCGTCATTTGTTCGCCTAGTTCGCGGATCGATTTTTCAAATGTATGCGTCGTTTGTTCGCATAGCTCGCGGATCGATTTTTAAAATTTCTGTGCGTTTTCTTTACTTTGTTGCAATAAGGCTTTCATGAGTTCTGCCAAATCAATTTGGTTAGTTGGAGGCAAATTAATTTCTGGCTCTGATGTGAGCCCGTTCGTGCTGTTTTGCATTTCGTCTGAAGTATTCTCCATTGCATTTTCGGAACCGCCCGACGCGTTAATATTGGAAATCAAATTATCCCCTTGGTCCATGTTGCTTAAGTTGTCGGACTGCTTACTTTTAACTTGGTTACGTGTTTGCATTAGTGCAATTTATACCCAGTACGCAACACACTAATCACAATAAATGTGTCCCCCAAAAATTACGACAGTCACACGAAAGATACCCAACCTAGTACACACTTTTTCACACGCAAAAACAAATTTTTATCTTTGATCGAAACAGTGGAATTTACAAGCGAGAAAAAAAACACACACACATATAAAACACACAAATATAGAAAACAACTCAACGCCGCTCAATAACGCCGTGAATCTTTTGAAAGTCTGCTCAGAAACAACGCAGAAGTTGTTTGAGCGCTGTAGGAAAAAAAATTAAGATTATAACACGCTCGCAATCTAACGTTTCAGAGATTCCAGAGTCTAGCGGAATCACAGAACAGGGTCGCCATGTGTAACGTTGTAACTTTACTTTTGGTATGCTGAAAGCGGTACTGATGGATAATAAAAGCGGGTTGAAAGCTGTGAGCTGTCTGGGGAAGTTAATCTTGCATTACTAAGCAACTGTTTCATCCGCTATCTAGTACAGGTTTACCAAATTCCCAAATAGACTAACATTAATGATAATCTTTTAATAGTCATACAACAACCGGTAATATATATATAAAAAGGAGAATTTAAATAAAAAGAAAGAAATCAGTTTATATTTGGAAATTTACTTTTAAGATTGGTCATGAAAATTCAGCATATTATATTTTATTCGTAACAAGCTGGTGCCTTATTTAGGATGGTGAAAATCTTACGGAACACATCAAATATGGAGCCAAGATTGGGAGTCTGCATACAACACTGCATTCATAAAACAAGACACAAAGAACGTTGAAACGCATGCAAGAGAAAGTTAACCACTACAAACGGATTCAAATTTTTACCCAAAGAAATTACGTTCGAAGCACAATCCTGTCCGTCATGTAATTACCACACACTGGTATACTAAATTCATATTAACTCTTTGTGAAATCTTCGCGAAAAGAATAGCTGAGGGCTACTTTGATGATTACACCACATGCTTCACGTGGTCAACTTGGTTTACACAAAGCGTATAACTCCACAATAATTTTGATAATTAAAATAAATTAGAGCAAAAAGCAATTTACAAAAGAAAAACCTCGAACTGGTTACTAACGTCTTACTGTTAACCTGACAGGTCAAACAGTTATATAAGCACACGGTACTGGTCTCGCAAAGTACACCCCACGTGGGTTGAACATAAAGAAAAGTTGCTATATTGCAAAATATTGTCAAGACGAGACGTTATAATCACACAAGCATTTGCATTTAAGATTGATCTTAGTTAGAGTTACTGATCAACACGTGGTTCCACTTTACTCACAAAGTAGTAACAAAGCAACTCCCGGAAAATAATATGATCTTCACACGAGAATTACACTACGCTGCAATTTAAGATAACCTTAGATATCTTAGAGCTAACCCGAAATAAAGGTGATTAAATTCTCAGTTAGGCTGAACTTAAGAAATCCATTGTCCTATGGACTTAGCAGACACGCACTTAGCCGGAGATCTTACCACTTCAGACGCTCGCCACCGCCAGACTGCAACTGCCTACTGCCCGACTGCAACTGCCTACTCCCGAGTGTGCTTCCTGAGGGTGGCTCACAAAGACAAACGGAAGGGGCCAGAGGGGCAGCTTCCTATACCAACATGACAACGGACGGCCAGGACCATACTAAGAATAGAAACCTCTCTGCTTTAAGAAAGCGTAGCTACCTGTTCCAACGTTGGTCCTACTGTTCTCTAGCAGACAGCCTTGTCTGCTACCCTCAAGCATGCAACTACAAACACATTTGATCATTCATCCTCTCACACAGAAGGGAATGGGGATGACAGTATCTTATCATATACAGTATATAACAGAAAGCGGATGTAGGTTCCGTATGAGACTGTGTGACATGAATTACATATAAACTGTGTTTTAAAGTGTAGTAGTGTGACAGATCGTTCTTGTTTACGTGCAAAAGTAACACGTTCCACTACTCAGTCTCCTCCCAGATAGTCAGAAACGCCACAGTAAATTTAGAAAAGGAATTTATGCCGTAAAAGACAACAAATTTAAGAAATGAAACATGAAAGGAATCCAACAGAGACCTTTCATAACCCCAACGCTCCGGGAAAAGACTGTGCAGGGAATTTTCTGCCATGCTAGGACATTCCCAAGCAGGCTTCTCACACCCTACTTAAACCAAAAGTGTAAAGAAAAGGCAAAAGGTCACCAACTACTTGCTAAAACACAATAATTCCAACAAATCTTTAAAATCTACTAATTTCAAACAGGAAAAAAAACACAATCTGTGACACCTATTTAAAAGATTGTGTAGACCTAATTCGGTCAGCAAGTAAAAACAATGGTTCCTGTGTCATTCATATGAAAACAATTTCTGGTTGTTACCCTTATGGAGTTCACCAGTATTTGCTCATTGCAAGAGCCAACTGATCACAGGAAAATTTATGACTGTTTATTAACAAGCAAAAGTTATGAAAATAGCAAAGGTGCAACAGCAATTAAAAAATAACATGAAATAACATCAGTATTATAATGCAGAACATTACAAAGCACAATTCGCAAAAGCAAAAAAATTGGTAAGAAAAAAAACATGTTTTACCAAGTGGTTATCGCAAAAAAAATTCTATATCTTATAAAACCAATAATTTGTAGAATTAACATAACTATGTGGCATTAATTTAATCACTCTACTATATTTCAGTTAGTTAGCAAACAATGAGCACTGTGTCATTATACTGAGACTACAATAATTATGTGTTTGTTACCCTTAAGGGGTTCCTCACTATAAATATGCCCCATGCAAAGGCTAATCGATCACAGTCCAATGAGAATGAATAGCAATCTGACTGATAAATGAAGCAATGCCACTTGAATGAATTTACGAAACAAAATATCACAAATCTAATACATCACCCAAGAACAAACATTGATCAATAAAACAGTACAATAGTCAACATCTAATAAAAAACACCAATAAATAAAACACCTGCAAAATACAAGAGTCAAAGTCTAAAAACAAAATAGAACACCTGCAAAATACAAGAGTCAGTCTAATAAACACCAATAAATCGAATCCCTGCAAAACACACGAGTCAAAGTTTCTGTGACAGAACCACACGTATATGGATTGAACTAAGAACCGTATAATCACTGTTCACTGATACACTCACTAGTTCTATTGTTCCGAGGCACAATATAAGGGGTGGGGGAGGGGGGGGTTCGTCGCCGCAGCTGTCAGTAGGGATTTTTGTCCATCTGTTGCGTGCGATCCCGCCGTCTCTGCCCTCTCATGAAGTTTCTCTTGGTGGCCCGTGTCACGTACATCTCTATTTGGTTCCATGTTTGTGTTGTCAAATTCGTGCGGTATCCTCGATTGACATGCCAGGTTGATATTCTTGGGCAAGGATGACACTTAATGGCTCTTCTTAGTGTCACCCTTAGCGACTAGAGAACATCGAACCATGATTTACTGTCGCTTGACAGTAGGCATCCGTCAGGAAATGTCGATAGGCGTCGTTGATGTCTGCCAGTTTCTCTGGACAGTACCTGTCAAAAGGCTCCACGCCCCTTGTGTTGTTTCTCAGCGGCCGTCTCGTCACGGTCGCGTGCGTGTGGTGCGTTGCCAGCCGATGGATTTCCGCGTGGTGGACCGCTCGCCCATCTCAGGTCAACGCCTTCAGGAAGGGTCGCACGGGGTGGCCGCCCATTAGCTCCAGGTGCAAGGGAAAGTGTTTGCCGTATGCCCTTCTTTTGTGGTCGACCGCGCTCCCGAAGTGGCCCGGTTGACAGCGTCCCCCGCTGGGAAACCCGCCAGTTTACAAGTAGTCCGGCTGCTCCCGCTGTCTCGTAAGAGTTTAGCCGGTTCGCTTTCACGTTCTCAACTGCATTCACAGAAATTTTTTTAATGATAGTTATGTGATTACACAATGTCATACATAATACCACTTGGTATTGTCTTTCACAATTTTTTTTAACAAAAGTGAGACTTAAATTTTTTTAAATAAAAAAAATTTGATGAGTCGACAATATAAAATAAAAGTTAAATGACTTGACAATGTAAAAAAAATAAAAGTGAAATAACTTGACAATGTAAAAATAAAAATTAAATGAACTGACAATATAATATTTAAATCCACATCACTAATGTGGTTCACTTACGTTCTAATAAATCAAATGCTATTTATTAATTCACTAAAATGAATAGGATTATGCCTTGTGCAAGTATAGGTCAGGACAGCATAGGGTTTACATGTTATTTACACACACACACACATGCACACCTGTTGTCTATTCTACAAACTAACTACCCATAAACATGCATTACTCAAAATTCTACTTCTATCCACTACTAATTAATCCAACAAGCTACTTCAATGCTACTTCAGCAAAGTGTATATACCACTACAACATTGTTCTAATTCGTCCTCTTCTTGACGCTCGCTGCCTACGTCTTGTCACATGATAAATATGGAGAAACTTTCCTTAAACATACACAGTAAAAAGAACAATGGTTATTTACACGCCAAAACATTTATACCAGTTCACACACCTGAAAAGAGACTCGCAATTATACATTTATCATACTCATATATTCACACATAAAACAGTAAGAAAATTTCATCTAAAATTACGTTATCACAAGAATTAATCACACAGATGGCTCTGAGAAGGTTGAAAATATCTGCATCATACAGGTTATACTACATTTTCTTACCCATTTTGCTGCGATTTCGTTCCTTCTTTACGTTACCTTTCGCTTCCAAATCAGTTATTTCGCCTGTGGTGGTTATTCTGGATTCATTTCTCATGAATGGCAAATTTGTGGTCACCTCTATTCTGTAAAACAGTATCATCTTAACATATTGAACTTACAACAGACACAAAAGATCCGAATCCTCCTGTAGTTTAAATGACAAATGTTTTGCTTCATCCTTATTACCTTAAATCAAGCTTTCCTTTGTCCCATAATCAAAATTATTTAATCATCCTCTACCTTCAAGAGGGAAACTTCCTCATTACAAATCATATAGGCTGCAGTGCATCCCGCACCAGTGAAAACAGTAGGCTGTAATGCTCACAGCATCAGGAAAACACATAAACGTCGCTTTTCTAGGAGAAGTATTAACGCAGAATAATTTTTCAGGCTTTGGCTCAACATCAATTAAGACTACAAAAAGGATCCATATTTCCATTCCATTCTCCATTTTCTGAAAAACTGCTCGTATTTGACTACCACAATAATATTTCAGGGCGACGTAAATTACACAAACCACAATTCTTCTTTCACCTTGAAGGGAATCAATATACTTACGAAATCCACAGACAGCACTTTACGTACTCAGCTATAAAGAACAAAAAAAGACATGTATCATCAATATTAACATATCATCGCATAGTGGGAAGCCAATGGTTAAACAATCGTGTTATCGCATCCTGTTTTCAAGATTCCAAACTTACTCATTCCTTTCTCAGAGTTCTCCTATCTTAAAATATTCATACAGCACGCATACTATAGTAAAAGATCCTCATTTATACTGACAGATATAGAATAGTAATAGATAAATAGTAGCACTGAAAGCAGAAAATCGGAAACAAGGCTACTAACAGCTGGGGACCTGCGTTTGCCATACCCATAATGCCCACAGATCGGATATTCCCCTGAGTTTTGCATTAATTCAACACAGATCTTGCTTCTCTCAGGAGCGACTCTTTTCAATTTACACAAAAAAAACATAAACAGCATTTCACTCGTTCACAAAGAAACCTTTTATCTTCACGTTTGAATCAACCTAAATCCTAATTGCACAAGGAGAAAAAAAAATTAAAACATCACTTCAATCAGTTACATAGAAACATCTTTATCATTAATTTTTACCAACATATTATTCAAAATGCATACGCCACAAATTTAAACTAATCAATTCATTCTCCTCTCTATAAATCCTATGTACTCATTTGCCATGTCGCTCATTTGTTCCGCTTTGGCGCCTTCTGGGCTGATCATTTGTCATTGCCGGTTTTGTTCATTCCCATTTGCCGGATTATGTCTAGGGTTGGCCGGCCGAATTTAAACATCATGTGGGGCTCTGCCTACAATCCTATTTCCACCGTGTTCATCGTAGTATCGATTCTGGTTGCTGTACCTGTTGCGTTCACGATCTTGTCCCCATCCTCTATCATTTCTGTTGTTCCACATGTGTTCGCGACTGTTACCCCAGTTTCTATACGGCCTGTCCCGATTATTGTTCCGTTCGCGTCGCGACGACCAGTCACGCCGTTGATTAGTACGACGGCCACGACTGCGATCGCGCTGCTGTGCCCCGTAATAACTTTGTGCCTGATTAGGCGGGCATTCTGCTGTATTATATCCCAACTCTTGGAGAAGTGTCTTAAATGTTTCCACGTCCTCTTTGCATCGTCCCGCAAAATGACGTGGCGCAAGTGCATCGGCAATTTGGTGATGCATATCCTAATTAGTTCCGCAGGCCCGTATGGGTCATATAGAAATTGATTTGCCTGCAGCATGTGATCGAATAGGCGTGCAGGGCTGCCGAAACCAGACTGGTTCAGCTCGTGAACAGCTAAACTGTTGTCCGCTATTGTGTTGCTAACGGACGTGGGACAATGCGTTACCGCCTCTTGGACCCTCGAGAGTACCTGCTGGTGTTCCATTTGGCATTCTTCTCTCAGCGCTTGGAAATTCCTAAGTAGCTGTTCTTCGCTCTCTTTAGATTCGGCATCGCCACTCCGCTTACCCTGTTCTACGGCTTGCAGACGGTCATCGATTTGTTCAAATATACGGCCTAATTCTTGGATCGATTTTTCTGATTTCTGAGTCATTTGTTCGCCTAGCTCTCGGATCGATTTTTCTGATTTATGCGTCATTTGTTCGCCTAGCTCACGGATCGATTTTTCAAATATATGCGTCATTTGTTCGCCTAGTTCGCGGATCGATTTTTCAAATGTATGCGTCGTTTGTTCGCATAGCTCGCGGATCGATTTTTAAAATTTCTGTGCGTTTTCTTTACTTTGTTGCAATAAGGCTTTCATGAGTTCTGCCAAATCAATTTGGTTAGTTGGAGGCAAATTAATTTCTGGCTCTGATGTGAGCCCGTTCGTGCTGTTTTGCATTTCGTCTGAAGTATTCTCCATTGCATTTTCGGAACCGCCCGACGCGTTAATATTGGAAATCAAATTATCCCCTTGGTCCATGTTGCTTAAGTTGTCGGACTGCTTACTTTTAACTTGGTTACGTGTTTGCATTAGTGCAATTTATACCCAGTACGCAACACACTAATCACAATAAATGTGTCCCCCAAAAATTACGACAGTCACACGAAAGATACCCAACCTAGTACACACTTTTTCACACGCAAAAACAAATTTTTATCTTTGATCGAAACAGTGGAATTTACAAGCGAGAAAAAAAACACGCACACATATAAAACACACAAATATAGAAAACAACTCAACGCCGCTCAATAACGCCGTGAATCTTTTGAAAGTCTGCTCAGAAACAACGCAGAAGTTGTTTGAGCGCTGTAGGAAAAAAAATTAAGATTATAACACGCTCGCAATCTAACGTTTCAGAGATTCCAGAGTCTAGCGGAATCACAGAACAGGGTCGCCATGTGTAACGTTGTAACTTTACTTTTGGTATGCTGAAAGCGGTACTGATGGATAATAAAAGCGGGTTGAAAGCTGTGAGCTGTCTGGGGAAGTTAATCTTGCATTACTAAGCAACTGTTTCATCCGCTATCTAGTACAGGTTTACCAAATTCCCAAATAGACTAACATTAATGATAATCTTTTAATAGTCATACAACAACCGGTAATATATATATAAAAAGGAGAATTTAAATAAAAAGAAAGAAATCAGTTTATATTTGGAAATTTACTTTTAAGATTGGTCATGAAAATTCAGCATATTATATTTTATTCGTAACAAGCTGGTGCCTTATTTAGGATGGTGAAAATCTTACGGAACACATCAAATATGGAGCCAAGATTGGGAGTCTGCATACAACACTGCATTCATAAAACAAGACACAAAGAACGTTGAAACGCATGCAAGAGAAAGTTAACCACTACAAACGGATTCAAATTTTTACCCAAAGAAATTACGTTCGAAGCACAATCCTGTCCGTCATGTAATTACCACACACTGGTATACTAAATTCATATTAACTCTTTGTGAAATCTTCGCGAAAAGAATAGCTGAGGGCTACTTTGATGATTACACCACATGCTTCACGTGGTCAACTTGGTTTACACAAAGCGTATAACTCCACAATAATTTTGATAATTAAAATAAATTAGAGCAAAAAGCAATTTACAAAAGAAAAACCTCGAACTGGTTACTAACGTCTTACTGTTAACCTGACGGGTCAAACAGTTATATAAGCACACGGTACTGGTCTCGCAAAGTACACCCCACGTGGGTTGAACATAAAGAAAAGTTGCTATATTGCAAAATATTGTCAAGACGAGACGTTATAATCACACAAGCATTTGCATTTAAGATTGATCTTAGTTAGAGTTACTGATCAACACGTGGTTCCACTTTACTCACAAAGTAGTAACAAAGCAACTCCCGGAAAATAATATGAACTTCACACGAGAATTACACTACGCTGCAATTTAAGATAACCTTAGATATCTTAGAGCTAACCCGAAATAAAGGTGATTAAATTCTCAGTTAGGCTGAACTTAAGAAATCCATTGTCCTATGGACTTAGCAGACACGCACTTAGCCGGAGATCTTACCACTTCAGACGCTCGCCACCGCCAGACTGCAACTGCCTACTGCCCGACTGCAACTGCCTACTCCCGAGTGTGCTTCCTGAGGGTGGCTCACAAAGACAAACGGAAGGGGCCAGAGGGGCAGCTTCCTATACCAACATGACAACGGACGGCCAGGACCATACTAAGAATAGAAACCTCTCTGCTTTAAGAAAGCGTAGCTACCTGTTCCAACGTTGGTCCTACTGTTCTCTAGCAGACAGCCTTGTCTGCTACCCTCAAGCATGCAACTACAAACACATTTGATCATTCATCCTCTCACACAGAAGGGAATGGGGATGACAGTATCTTATCATATACAGTATATAACAGAAAGCGGATGTAGGTTCCGTATGAGACTGTGTGACATGAATTACATATAAACTGTGTTTTAAAGTGTAGTAGTGTGACAGATCGTTCTTGTTTACGTGCAAAAGTAACACGTTCCACTACTCAGTCTCCTCCCAGATAGTCAGAAACGCCACAGTAAATTTAGAAAAGGAATTTATGCCGTAAAAGACAACAAATTTAAGAAATGAAACATGAAAGGAATCCAACAGAGACCTTTCATAACCCCAACGCTCCGGGAAAAGACTGTGCAGGGAATTTTCTGCCATGCTAGGACATTCCCAAGCAGGCTTCTCACACCCTACTTAAACCAAAAGTGTAAAGAAAAGGCAAAAGGTCACCAACTACTTGCTAAAACACAATAATTCCAACAAATCTTTAAAATCTACTAATTTCAAACAGGAAAAAAAACACAATCTGTGACACCTATTTAAAAGATTGTGTAGACCTAATTCGGTCAGCAAGTAAAAACAATGGTTCCTGTGTCATTCATATGAAAACAATTTCTGGTTGTTACCCTTATGGAGTTCACCAGTATTTGCTCATTGCAAGAGCCAACTGATCACAGGAAAATTTATGACTGTTTATTAACAAGCAAAAGTTATGAAAATAGCAAAGGTGCCACAGCAATTAAAAATAACATGAAATAACATCAGTATTATAATGCAGAACATTACAAAGCACAATTCGCAAAAGCAAAAAAATTGGTAAGAAAAAAAACATGTTTTACCAAGTGGTTATCGCAAAAAAAATTCTATATCTTATAAAACCAATAATTTGTAGAATTAACATAACTATGTGGCATTAATTTAATCACTCTACTATATTTCAGTTAGTTAGCAAACAATGAGCACTGTGTCATTATACTGAGACTACAATAATTATGTGTTTGTTACCCTTAAGGGGTTCCTCACTATAAATATGCCCCATGCAAAGGCTAATCGATCACAGTCCAATGAGAATGAATAGCAATCTGACTGATAAATGAAGCAATGCCACTTGAATGAATTTACGAAACAAAATATCACAAATCTAATACATCACCCAAGAACAAACATTGATCAATAAAACAGTACAATAGTCAACATCTAATAAAAAACACCAATAAATAAAACACCTGCAAAATACAAGAGTCAAAGTCTAAAAACAAAATAGAACACCTGCAAAATACAAGAGTCAGTCTAATAAACACCAATAAATCGAATCCCTGCAAAACACACGAGTCAAAATTTCTGTGACAGAAACACACGTATATGGATTGAACTAAGAACCGTATAATCACTGTTCACTGATACACTCACTAGTTCTATTGTTCCGAGGCACAATATAAGGGGTGGGGGAGGGGGGGGTTCGTCGCCGCAGCTGTCAGTAGGGATTTTTGTCCATCTGTTGCGTGCGATCCCGCCGTCTCTGCCCTCTCATGAAGTTTCTCTTGGTGGCCCGTGTCACGTACATCTCTATTTGGTTCCATGTTTGTGTTGTCAAATTCGTGCGGTATCCTCGATTGACATGCCAGGTTGATATTCTTGGGCAAGGATGACACTTAATGGCTCTTCTTTGTGTCACCCTTAGCGACCAGAGAACATCGAACCATGATTTACTGTCGCTTGACAGTAGGCATCCGTCAGGAAATGTCGATAGGCGTCGTTGATGTCTGCCAGTTTCTCTGGACAGTACCTGTCAAAAGGCTCCACGCCCCTTGTGTTGTTTCTCCGCGGCCGTCTCGTCACGGTCGCGTGCGTGTGGTGCGTTGCCAGCCGATGGATTTCCGCGTGGTGGACCGCTCGCCCATCTCAGGTCAACGCCTTCAGGAAGGGTCGCACGGGGCGGCCGCCCATTAGCTCCAGGTGCAAGGGAAAGTGTTTGCCGTGTGCCCTTCTTTTGTGGTCGACCGCGCTCCCGAAGTGGCCCGGTTGACAGCGTCCCCCGCTGGGAAACCCGCCAGTTTACAAGTAGTCCGGCTGCTCCCGCTGTCTCGTAAGAGTTTAGCCGGTTCGCTTTCACGTTCTCAACTGCATTCACAGAAATTTTTTTAATGATAGTTATGTGATTACACAATGTCATACATAATACCACTTGGTATTGTCTTTCACAATTTTTTTTAACAAAAGTGAGACTTAAATTTTTTTTTAAATAAAAAAAATTTGATGAGTCGACAATATAAAATAAAAGTTAAATGACTTGACAATGTAAAAAAAATAAAAGTGAAATAACTTGACAATGTAAAAATAAAAATTAAATGAACTGACAATATAATATTTAAATCCACATCACTAATGTGGTTCACTTACGTTCTAATAAATCAAATGCTATTTATTAATTCACTAAAATGAATAGGATTATGCCTTGTGCAAGTATAGGTCAGGACAGCATAGGGTTTACATGTTATTTACACACACACACACATGCACACCTGTTGTCTATTCTACAAACTAACTACCCATAAACATGCATTACTCAAAATTCTACTTCTATCCACTACTAATTAATCCAACAAGCTACTTCAATGCTACTTCAGCAAAGTGTATATACCACTACAACATTGTTCTAATTCGTCCTCTTCTTGACGCTCGCTGCCTACGTCTTGTCACATGATAAATATGGAGAAACTTTCCTTAAACATACACAGTAAAAAGAACAATGGTTATTTACACGCCAAAACATTTATACCAGTTCACACACCTGAAAAGAGACTCGCAATTATACATTTATCATACTCATATATTCACACATAAAACAGTAAGAAAATTTCATCTAAAATTACGTTATCACAAGAATTAATCACACAGATGGCTCTGAGAAGGTTGAAAATATCTGCATCATACAGGTTATACTACATTTTCTTACCCATTTTGCTGCGATTTCGTTCCTTCTTTACGTTACCTTTCGCTTCCAAATCAGTTATTTCGCCTGTGGTGGTTATTCTGGATTCATTTCTCATGAATGGCAAATTTGTGGTCACCTCTATTCTGTAAAACAGTATCATCTTAACATATTGAACTTACAACAGACACAAAAGATCCGAATCCTCCTGTAGTTTAAATGACAAATGTTTTGCTTCATCCTTATTACCTTAAATCAAGCTTTCCTTTGTCCCATAATCAAAATTATTTAATCATCCTCTACCTTCAAGAGGGAAACTTCCTCATTACAAATCATATAGGCTGCAGTGCATCCCGCACCAGTGAAAACAGTAGGCTGTAATGCTCACAGCATCAGGAAAACACATAAACGTCGCTTTTCTAGGAGAAGTATTAACGCAGAATAATTTTTCAGGCTTTGGCTCAACATCAATTAAGACTACAAAAAGGATCCATATTTCCATTCCATTCTCCATTTTCTGAAAAACTGCTCGTATTTGACTACCACAATAATATTTCAGGGCGACGTAAATTACACAAACCACAATTCTTCTTTCACCTTGAAGGGAATCAATATACTTACGAAATCCACAGACAGCACTTTACGTACTCAGCTATAAAGAACAAAAAAAGACATGTATCATCAATATTAACATATCATCGCATAGTGGGAAGCCAATGGTTAAACAATCGTGTTATCGCATCCTGTTTTCAAGATTCCAAACTTACTCATTCCTTTCTCAGAGTTCTCCTATCTTAAAATATTCATACAGCACGCATACTATAGTAAAAGATCCTCATTTATACTGACAGATATAGAATAGTAATAGATAAATAGTAGCACTGAAAGCAGAAAATCGGAAACAAGGCTACTAACAGCTGGGGACCTGCGTTTGCCATACCCATAATGCCCACAGATCGGATATTCCCCTGAGTTTTGCATTAATTCAACACAGATGTTGCTTCTCTCAGGAGCGACTCTTTTCAATTTACACAAAAAAAACATAAACAGCATTTCACTCGTTCACAAAGAAACCTTTTATCTTCACGTTTGAATCAACCTAAATCCTAATTGCACAAGGAGAAAAAAAAATTAAAACATCACTTCAATCAGTCACATAGAAACATCTTTATCATTAATTTTTACCAACATATTATTCAAAATGCATACGCCACAAATTTAAACTAATCAATTCATTCTCCTCTCTATAAATCCTATGTACTCATTTGCCATGTCGCTCATTTGTTCCGCTTTGGCGCCTTCTGGGCTGATCATTTGTCATTGCCGGTTTTGTTCATTCCCATTTGCCGGATTATGTCTAGGGTTGGCCGGCCGAATTTCAACATCATGTGGGGCTCCGCCTACAATCCTATTTCCACCGTGTTCATCGTAGTATCGATTCTGGTTGCTGTACCTGTTGCGTTCACGATCTTGTCCCCATCCTCTATCATTTCTGTTGTTCCACATGTGTTCGCGACTGTTACCCCAGTTTCTATACGGCCTGTCCCGATTATTGTTCCGTTCGCGTCGCGACGACCAGTCACGCCGTTGATTAGTACGACGGCCACGACTGCGATCGCGCTGCTGTGCCCCGTAATAACTTTGTGCCTGATTAGGCGGGCATTCTGCTGTATTATATCCCAACTCTTGGAGAAGTGTCTTAAATGTTTCCACGTCCTCTTTGCATCGTCCCGCAAAATGACGTGGCGCAAGTGCATCGGCAATTTGGTGATGCATATCCTAATTAGTTCCGCAGGCCCGTATGGGTCATATAGAAATTGATTTGCCTGCAGCATGTGATCGAATAGGCGTGCAGGGCTGCCGAAACCAGACTGGTTCAGCTCGTGAACAGCTAAACTGTTGTCCGCTATTGTGTTGCTAACGGACGTGGGACAATGCGTTACCGCCTCTTGGACCCTCGAGAGTACCTGCTGGTGTTCCATTTGGCATTCTTCTCTCAGCGCTTGGAAATTCCTAAGTAGCTGTTCTTCGCTCTCTTTAGATTCGGCATCGCCACTCCGCTTACCCTGTTCTACGGCTTGCAGACGGTCATCGATTTGTTCAAATATACGGCCTAATTCTTGGATCGATTTTTCTGATTTCTGAGTCATTTGTTCGCCTAGCTCTCGGATCGATTTTTCTGATTTATGCGTCATTTGTTCGCCTAGCTCACGGATCGATTTTTCAAATATATGCGTCATTTGTTCGCCTAGTTCGCGGATCGATTTTTCAAATGTATGCGTCGTTTGTTCGCATAGCTCGCGGATCGATTTTTAAAATTTCTGTGCGTTTTCTTTACTTTGTTGCAATAAGGCTTTCATGAGTTCTGCCAAATCAATTTGGTTAGTTGGAGGCAAATTAATTTCTGGCTCTGATGTGAGCCCGTTCGTGCTGTTTTGCATTTCGTCTGAAGTATTCTCCATTGCATTTTCGGAACCGCCCGACGCGTTAATATTGGAAATCAAATTATCCCCTTGGTCCATGTTGCTTAAGTTGTCGGACTGCTTACTTTTAACTTGGTTACGTGTTTGCATTAGTGCAATTTATACCCAGTACGCAACACACTAATCACAATAAATGTGTCCCCCAAAAATTACGACAGTCACACGAAAGATACCCAACCTAGTACACACTTTTTCACACGCAAAAACAAATTTTTATCTTTGATCGAAACAGTGGAATTTACAAGCGAGAAAAAAAACACACACACATATAAAACACACAAATATAGAAAACAACTCAACGCCGCTCAATAACGCCGTGAATCTTTTGAAAGTCTGCTCAGAAACAACGCAGAAGTTGTTTGAGCGCTGTAGGAAAAAAATTAAGATTATAACACGCTCGCAATCTAACGTTTCAGAGATTCCAGAGTCTAGCGGAATCACAGAACAGGGTCGCCATGTGTAACGTTGTAACTTTACTTTTGGTATGCTGAAAGCGGTACTGATGGATAATAAAAGCGGGTTGAAAGCTGTGAGCTGTCTGGGGAAGTTAATCTTGCATTACTAAGCAACTGTTTCATCCGCTATCTAGTACAGGTTTACCAAATTCCCAAATAGACTAACATTAATGATAATCTTTTAATAGTCGTACAACAACCGGTAATATATATATAAAAAGGAGAATTTAAATAAAAAGAAAGAAATCAGTTTATATTTGGAAATTTACTTTTAAGATTGGTCATGAAAATTCAGCATATTATATTTTATTCGTAACAAGCTGGTGCCTTATTTAGGATGGTGAAAATCTTACGGAACACATCAAATATGGAGCCAAGATTGGGAGTCTGCATACAACACTGCATTCATAAAACAAGACACAAAGAACGTTGAAACGCATGCAAGAGAAAGTTAACCACTACAAACGGATTCAAATTTTTACCCAAAGAAATTACGTTCGAAGCACAATCCTGTCCGTCATGTAATTACCACACACTGGTATACTAAATTCATATTAACTCTTTGTGAAATCTTCGCGAAAAGAATAGCTGAGGGCTACTTTGATGATTACACCACATGCTTCACGTGGTCAACTTGGTTTACACAAAGCGTATAACTCCACAATAATTTTGATAATTAAAATAAATTAGAGCAAAAAGCAATTTACAAAAGAAAAACCTCGAACTGGTTACTAACGTCTTACTGTTAACCTGACGGGTCAAACAGTTATATAAGCACACGGTACTGGTCTCGCAAAGTACACCCCACGTGGGTTGAACATAAAGAAAAGTTGCTATATTGCAAAATATTGTCAAGACGAGACGTTATAATCACACAAGCATTTGCATTTAAGATTGATCTTAGTTAGAGTTACTGATCAACACGTGGTTCCACTTTACTCACAAAGTAGTAACAAAGCAACTCCCGGAAAATAATATGAACTTCACACGAGAATTACACTACGCTGCAATTTAAGATAACCTTAGATATCTTAGAGCTAACCCGAAATAAAGGTGATTAAATTCTCAGTTAGGCTGAACTTAAGAAATCCATTGTCCTATGGACTTAGCAGACACGCGCTTAGCCGGAGATCTTACCACTTCAGACGCTCGCCACCGCCAGACTGCAACTGCCTACTGCCCGACTGCAACTGCCTACTCCCGAGCGTGCTTCCTGAGGGTGGCTCACAAAGACAAACGGAAGGGGCCAGAGGGGCAGCTTCCTATACCAACATGACAACGGACGGCCAGGACCATACTAAGAATAGAAACCTCTCTGCTTTAAGAAAGCGTAGCTACCTGTTCCGATGTTGGTCCTACTGTTCTCTAGCAGACAGCCTTGTCTGCTACCCTCAAGCATGCAACTACAAACACATTTGATCATTCATCCTCTCACACAGAAGGGAATGGGGATGACAGTATCTTATCATATACAGTATATAACAGAAAGCGGATGTAGGTTGCGTATGAGACTGTGTGACATGAATTACATATAAACTGTGTTTTAAAGTGTAGTAGTGTGACAGATCGTTCTTGTTTACGTGTAAAAGTAACACGTTCCACTACTCAGTCTCCTCCCAGATAGTCAGAAACGCCACAGTAAATTTAGAAAAGGAATTTATGCCGTAAAAGACAACAAATTTAAGAAATGAAACATAAAAGGAATCCAACAGAGACCTTTCATAGTCATTCTCCTATCTCACTCCTAATACTAAGCTCATACTCTCCCTCAACCCTTCCCCTACAACCACATTCCAATCCCCCATGAGTGATTTTCATCTCCCTTAACGTACTGAATTATCCGTTCAGAATTCTTTATATGCTTCTTTTATCTCTTCATCCTCGGTTTGCAGCATACGTGTCTATAACTGCACTATTAGTTGCTGATGTTGGTCTGTTATCAATTCTGAACAGTTCACAGTAACAACATAGGAATCAGCCAACCGGTTGCTGAGAAACAGCCACGTTTAAAACTGAATGTTCACAGTAACTCACTCTCTGCCCTACCTTCCTATTCATAACGAATCCTACTACCGTTATACCATTTTCTGCTGCTGTAGCACTCATCTGACCAGAAATCATTGTCTTCTTTTAATTTCACTTCACCGAGCCCCATTTTATCTAGACCGAGCTTTAGCATCACCTTTCTCAGATTTTCTAGTTCCTCTACCACGCTCAAACTTCTGACATTCCGTTCCCCGATTCGTAGCACGTTATCCTTTCGTTGATTATTCAGTCCTTTTTTCATGGTCACCTTCCCCTTGGCAGACCCCTCCCGGAAATCCGAATGGGGGACTGTTCCGGAGTCCTTTGCCAGTGGAAAGATCGTCATGATACTTTTTCAGTTACAGGCCACCTGTCCTGTGGATACACGTAACTAATAGTAGCCTGAAACACAACTGCAAGAATGGGTATGGCATGTGAACGTGTATTTTATCTCCTCAACTATGTGCTTTGCCGTGTACTGAACTTTTACGACTGCGGAAATGTAAATTATACATAACTTTAAACCAAACGAAAAAAGCATGAATTTACATAACACAAAAACTGAATCCAATGCAACACTATTGATTTGAAATGGGCCCTGGTAATAAAACAAAGCTTGATCAATTTGAAAATAATGGTCTCTGTACTTAATCATTGCTATCCCTGAAATAATAAAATTTCTTACATTTACCTTTATCTGCGCAATGGTAATGCTGTTCGCACTTCTCTCTGTTAGTACTTTAGGTTATATAGTTAACAAACAGCTACTGTGCAGGTCTGTTACTTAACATACTCTTAATTAAATGGAATATGACTGAGACAATAACTTCTTGAGAAAAATAGGTAATCAAAATGACATGGATGTGGAAGCTAGTATTGATTTGTGGTAAGTAACAATATGGCACTAACTTTAAAACTTTTATTTGGACTCCTTGAAAATTAATAATGCTCACAATTAACACACTAAATAAACTGACTACACACTAAGAATTAGCTAGAATGAGATTTTCACTCTGCAGCGGAGTGTGCGCTGATATGAAACTTCCTGGCTGATAAAAAGTGTGTGCCGGACCGAGACTCGAACTCGGGACCTTTGCTTTTTGCGAGCAACTGCTCTACCATCTGAGCTACCCAAGCACGACTCAGGCAGATTAAGAGCACTCAGATGGTAGAGCACTAGCCCGCGAAAGGCAAACGTCCGGAGTTCGAGTCACGGTCCGACACACAGTTTTAATCAGCCACGAAGTTTCATATCAGCGCACACTCTGCTGCAGTGTGAAAATCTCATTCTGGAAACATCCCCCAGGCTGTGGCTAAGCCATGTCGTCGTAATATCCCTTGTTCCAGGAGCGCTAGTTCTCCAATGTTCGCAGGAGAGCTTTTGTGAAGTTCGGAAAGTAGGAGACGAGGTACTGGCGGAAGTAAAGCTGTGAGGACGGGGCGGGAGTCGTGCTTGGGTAGCTCAGATAGTACAGCACGTGCCCACGAAAGGCAAAGGTCCCTAGTTCGAGTCTCGGTTCGGCACATAGTTTTAATATGACAGGAAGTTCAAGAATTAGCTTTACTAAATCATTGGATGTGAGCACTATACATTGTCTCAATCGTCACTTGTGAATACGAGCATTGCATTAGAAGCAAAACAAATTTCTTTACATTAATTATTTCCAACCTCTGTTGAGATTCCTTTTACAGTTAGAGAACGACATAGTATCTCGCAGATAAAAAAATCATTACTGCCCCTAGCAAGTAAGTATATATCCAACCCACATCACATTCAACATTTCTTCACACTTGAGAGACCTCCATACTCCTCTCGACCTAAAGTTACTCTAACACATTACCCACAACTCCTTGAATCAGCGATCGCTGTTGAGCAGCGACGCTATTATACAGTCTACTCTACATTTGACCATATCTGGTTCAATATAATATTTTCTTACCAAACTTGAATTAATTTATCCAGCGTACATACCTTTCACGTGGAATCCTCTGTCAGTTCCAATGAGCGTAAACCATATACTGGCGAAAAACTAGGGAGTCGAGATCGTTGTCACACACGACTACATAGTGGAGGTAGTGTCCGAGGAGCCATACGATCGAGTTAGTCTTCGTCCGAGGGAAAACAGAAAATTGCGGACACAGAAGAAGTTCAAGCGAGATCGCCGGCCGCGGTGGTCTCACGGTTCTAGGCGCGCAGTCCGGAACCGTGCGACTGCTACGGTCGCAGGTTCGAATCCTGCCTCCGGCATGGATGTGTGTGATGTCCTTAGGTTAGTTAGGTTTAAGTAGTTCTAAGTTCTAGGGGACTGATAACCACAGCAGTTGAGTCCCATAGTGCTCAGAGCCATTTGAACCAATCAAGCGAGATCGGGTAATAAAAGCCAGTGTCGACGAATCCAGAGCCAATGTTCTCGTCGGCAAGAGACAAGGCTATGTCGCAATAACCAGTCGGACTAAGATCAACGCGATGGTGGCCCTCGTTGGTCGGGATCAGACTGTTAATGACCTTATACCACGACGAGGCGACTTCCACTGGGAGGCTAGGAAGACTAACGTGAAACCACAATGTTTTCCAGGATATCAATGGCGCGGCCATTTCGACTGGGGAGAAGGATGATTGTGCTCCCCAACGAGAAAGCAACGATCTGGTGGTAAGATGTGTCACTGATAAAATGCCGGCTCCCAGAAAACTTATTATAATACAAAATTCACGTACATACCTCAGTCCAACATCGGCAGTGGGAGTCAGACTGTCCGGTCCAAGACATGTAAATAAGCTAGATGTAATAGAATGAGTAGCTCGAGTACATGTTAATACGGTACGCCGTATGAACAATACTGAAGCCTTCACTTTGATATTAAAAAGTCCCAACCCTCCGAGGGGACAGGGCCTTGCAACCTCTTTATACCAGAGTCGAAAAACATGCCTTTCCAACTACATCAGTTAGCGCGCCATCATCGTGCGAAGTAGGTATGTTTGTGCAAAATAGCAGACTTTGCAGAAAATGCAGGAATCTAAGATCCACAAGAAGAACACTAAGGGAACGGCGTTCGTGTTAAAGAATTACCCCACGATTTCGATTCGTCACCTTCCACCAGCCATATTCATCGGGCAGCGAACCACGGTAATCCCCAACGATATCTGGTGACCAACTACCGTTGCCCATGGAATGACAATGTGTTGAAAACTCTGCAGTGGTAATACCGTACATTTGCGTACATTGCCCCAGAGAGCGAACTAAAGGAATTCAATATATCCTTGAGCAAGGACATGTCCTCGATATGACATAGCAATACCATAACATCATCCGCGAACCGAGGTTTCTCCTAATATCTTTCAACCACATAATTGATCAGCAAAGCGGTGAAGCAGAGGTTCTAAGGACGAGACAAAAAGCCCCGTACTCTATGGAGTACGTTGTCCGTCACTACGTCAGATACGTGAATACCAATAAAACCATTGAATAATATCTGACAGTATGATTGGAAACGGTCGCCTTGAGCACCTGCATCAACACACCGTGACTGATCCCGTCAAATGCCTTTTTAAAAGAAAGAAAAACCAAAGTTCCAGAGACTGAAGTCAGTGCAGCCACCGGGACGACGTCCCGACATCCTACTACAGAATGATTTTACCAACCTTCAACGGATCAGTAATCAACCACCCCGGATGACCTCATTTACCAATTACGTAATTGTGCCACCTATAAGAGGCCAAAATTCTACGTATAATTCCTTAGGAATACCGTCGAGTCTTGGCAATTTTTGCGATGGTGAATCAACAATAAGGTGATATATATCATTGCTAGTAAAGTCACTCAGAAATTCATCTTTTAATGCGGGAGTAACCATGTAATCGAGGAGAGAAGTAAATGCTTCAGGGGCAATCGTATCAGCAGCAATAACATCATAAACGTTGGTAAAGTAATTATAGAACGCCCTGTAAATGTTGCGCAGGGACGTCATTACGAGACCGTCGGTGTGAGTAAGGGACGTGATACATCTTCGTTTTCGACGAGTCCGCAACCCGATAAAGTGATATAAGATCAGTTCACCCTATAGGAAGGAGCGGGATTTTGATCTCACACTCACCTTCCATTTGTCGCCTCTTTAACTGAAGTAGCTTCGCCTTAACATGGCAGACATCCATAATCCGAGTTTGACTGCTACCGTCATAAAGTTCTAGCAAAATGGAATAATAAAATTCCTAGGTTCAACGGAGATCCCTCGCCCTCTCAGCACCATAATGCATTAAGGCTTTCCAGAGCAAAGATTTGGTATGCCCCGATCACCAAACCCTAAGATTAAGATAACAGTCCTGCTCCCGCAAACTATGGGCCAAAACCTCTTTAACGATACCTTGAAGGAAGGATCCTTTAAGACAGAGGTGTTCAACATCCAGGGGAGGCGATACAGCTTACCTGGTTGAGGCACATGATTTAAAATTAAGGATACGATACAGTGATCAGTGAAATAGGTGGATATCACGAGTCCCCGAGAACTTAAAACTACTTAAACCTAACTAACCTAAGGACATCACAAACATCCATGCCCGAGGAAGGATTCGAACCTGCGATCGTAGCGGTCACGCGGTTCCGGACTGTAGCGCCTAGAACCGCTCGGCATACTCTGGCCGGCGTGGGTATCAAGTCTATCGTTAACAGCTATCCAGATAAAGAACCAGAAAGACAAGAGAGATCGTGTCTGCTGCTGGAAGTAGCTGTAAAATACATATACCTAATGCTCGTGGGATAGTCTCAGCAGTAGGGCAAGTTTCGTTTCAGCGTATTTTGCGCGAGTTGACTACATCAGGGGCAGGTATGCACTCAGGGGCAAACCTATTGTTCTCCTTTGATTGACAGGTCATTAACATGTTGTTCTCCTTTGATTCATGCAGCTTTAACCTATTGTTCTGCTAAAAGGATCCAACCTTTTGATTGACAGATCTATAACCTATTGTTCCTCTCCCTCCCCCCAACCTCTCAGGAAACATCCACCACATCCCCTACCCATCAGTGCTACAGGTACACTTTGGGGCTGAGTTATTGGGAGACCCTCTGAGTCTTATCAATCTGATTGACTACATAATTAAGTTGATCAATTAATGAACCCCTCCCCCTGTGTTAAACCCTGTCCCCTCCCAGGTGGGAAAAAGACTCAGTTGATCATTCATTTCAAGGGCATTAAATGGCAGTTTATGGAATATTCTTTAAACAATTTAGACAATGTATAGAATATTGCTTAGTTATTTATGGCAGTGTATGTAACATAATTTATTTATTTAGTTAAAGAACTTGTCAGGAAATCGATTGAAATGTATGGAATATTGTTAAAACAAATTAGACAACGTGCGGAATATTGTTTATTTAAATAACTTGTGGGATTCAAGGCAGTGTGTGGAATATATGGAAATTGGTGGCTCTGTGGTGGAGAGGAAGGATCTCTTAACAGGAAATTCAAGGGCATATTTTTTATTTCTAATATATTCAGTTTGTGGGGTTGGATTTCTCTTGCTCATCATTCTCTGTTGTTTGGAAAGATGTAGGTCTTGTAAGAAGTAATTACATGAGGCAAACCTGTTGCATAACCTAGTGTGTGGCACTGTACTCTGGCTGTCTTAACATAATGTCCGGCACTTCGTTGGCACATAACCTATTGTTCAGTTATGTGGTTTTCCATGTCCCCCCCCATTCCCTTAAAGTATTGTACCGCCTTTTATAGCAAATTATGTAATTAGTTATGTCCTCCCACCATTTTACGATACACTTTTCGAGTTTCACACGCTTTGAACAATATTTCTGTTGCACTGTTCTTTGTCACCCACCTGTACCCCCTTAAACTATTGTACCGCATCTTACATAAAAAATTATGCAAATTAATTAAGGAAATTAATTAAATTGATGTCCTTCACAAGTATGTGGTAGTTTTCTTCATTCCCAAATCGATGGAATATAGTTCAAACGAAAGAGTGCTAATAAAAAAAAACACCCCACCCCCCAATGCTGATGCCGCCGACTCCGCATACGCGCTTTGCAGGGCCAACAGGACGTGAGCCACCGCCGAAGGGACAAACGCTGGTGGGTGACCCACTGCTCTCACTCCTCTGACGCCTGCAGCCAGCCAGTGAATGTTGCGTCTATTTTCGGGTAAACAGTTAGAATTCTTTGAGTGTTATACTGACATCACATGTGTATGTAAATAACAGCCAAGTCTCCCTCTGTGCGTCCTATATAAATCCATCCGTTGCAATGCCTCCCAGAATAACACAGGATGCAATCTTCCTAGCGATCCTAATGGAACATACTAATCCACATGCGAGACATGTAAGTTGTGCGCAGGTGTTTCCCTTCCCAGTATGGCTGACACATAGACGTAAGATTTGTGTGTAGCGTGGCTGGAATTTTTGGTGTCTTACAACTACCTGTCTGCAGTTATCCTAATGCTGCTATGACAGATTAGGGACAGAAAAACGCCACAGATGGTGGTCTGCTTCAACTTGTCTTTGAACACTTGACCAAAGAATACATAACCTTACTCTCAGAACTAACAGTAGATACCATCCAGCCATCTTGTTCGAACCAGTCTGTAGAGGCTCCTATGCCCCAGCACAAAGGACGTCTTTTGGATGAATGGGGCATTCTCATTGACTCCTACTGACTTTACCCACCAAACTGCTGCTGCTGTCGGTGGGGGAGCACTGTCCGCCATTTTTTTCTGCAGACGAGGCTTTAGCTGCAAAACTATTTTGTACAGATCGCCATATTGCTCTGACAGTTAAACCCAGCTAAAGTGGTCTACAGATTGTCAAATGCGGAAACACACTTCTTCAATTACACTTCTCTGCCACTGACGACAGAAGCTTGAAAATTTCAGCGTGAAACCGACCTCCGCTTACCATATCGATGTAGTAAACACACAATTCGTGTCCTGCACCATACAAAATCGCCACTTCTGCATCCTGCGTACAGCTATCGACCACCAGACATTTGTACATATACTGCGAAGACAGACAGCCTCAGCACATGGACCATATACGAGGGGGGACTCAAAAGAAACCGGACTCCGAGGGCGCTGCCACTCGTAGACGTAGTGCAGGGTTCTCACGCCTGATGGTGTTAGTAGAGACCTTCATGAAACAGCTGTGCAGACGGCGTCAGTGTAGAGCTGAACGTGCGAGTGTGGTATTGTGTTTCTCTGACTGTTAGTGGCTTGCCTCTGCGAACTCGTTATGGTAACTTTAAAAGAACAAACAGTGTGTGTGAAATTTTGTTTCCTGCTTAAAACAAACTGCAACGCAGACACACCAAATGCTCCAGGAAGCTTTACAGGAGGACGCTATAAGCCGCACACAGGTTTTCGAGTGGTTTGGGCGCTTTAAACGTGGTGAGATGTGTGTAGAAGACCAAGCTTGTTCTGGACGCCCTTCTACATCGCGAAATGAGGAGAACATTGAAAAGGTCCGCCAAAAGATCAACGAGGATCGTCGCCAAACGATCGACCAAATTTCAGCAGAGACAGGAATAAGTTGGAGCTCGTGCCAGCGGATTTTGAGTGAGAATTTGCACATGAGACGTGTTGCTGCTAAATTTGTTCCGCGCCTTCTCACACAGGAGCAAAAAACCATCAGCATGCATGTGTGTCAGGACTTGAAAACAGGGATTGCACGTGATCCAAACTTCTTGAACAAAGTCGTTACAGGGGATGGGAGTTGGTGTTACGGGTTTGACCCAGAAACCAAGCAAGCGTCAAGCCAGTGGAGGACTCCCAACTCTCCCAGACCAATAAGAGCAAGGCAAGTGAGGTCAAATGTGAAGACGATGATCATTGTCCTTTTTGATGTTCGTGGAATTGTGCTTCGGGAATTCGTACCCCCTGGCCAGACTGTTAACCAGCACTTTTACTTGGATGTTTTAAGGCATCTGCGAGAGGATGTGAGAAGGAAACGCCCGGAACTTTGGCGATCAGGTGACTGGTTTCTGCACCACGGCCTTACGAGTGACCAACTATTTGGCATCTCAGAGGTGGTCTGTCGTTCCCCACGCTCCGTATTCGCCGGACCTAGCCCCGACTTTTCCTATTTCCACAAATGAAAAAAACCCTAAAAGGGGAGAGTTATGACGATGTGGAGGCGGTAAAAACAGCTTCGCAAAGGGCACTGGACAATAGCAAACTTGAAGAGTTCCAAACATGCTTCCAACAGTGGGAAAAGAGACTTGACAAGTGCATCGCATGTAATGGAGAGTATTTTGAAGGTGACTGAAGTAATTTTGTAAAAGGGTTCATCAATAAATTTTTTATGACAACAATCCGGTATCTTTTGGGCTCCCCCTCGTATACTCCTCACAGCATTAGATATTTCCTGGGATATTGGGTGATCATCCACCACAGCCGAAGGTCAAAAGTCGCTACCTCCCCCCCCCCCCCCCCCCCCACACACACACACTGGCCCGATGTGTGACCAGAGTGCCCTTAGCGGACAGAGGTCACTCTCCATACAGTTGTATGAGGGTTGAATGAAAAGTAATGCCTCCACCTTCGTTAATTGTGTTTGGATGTGAATATTTTAATGAATCACACGCAGAAATAATCCTTAGAATGTGATCTTTAATTACCAATATACACGTTTCCACAAAATCACAGACAATATACATTCCTGCCAACGATGAACAAGTTTTCTGAAGCCATCACAGAGGAAGTCGACACTCTGCTTCTGCAGCCACAGTTTCACAGTTCTCTCGACCTCTTCATCATAAGTATAATAATGTCCCGCAGATTGTTTTTCATTATTGGGAACATATGGAAGTCAGACGGTGCTAAATCTGGACTGTATGGAGAATACTGTACTGCCATGGGATTCAGTGTCTGTAGGTGGCACGTGAAGTGTGTGGTTTGGCGTTTTCATGCTGCAGGAAAACATTTCCCTTTTCCTTTGGACCCTTGTTAGCCTCCGTTTCAGAGTTCGCAGCCTAGTGATGTAACGCTCTGAATTTATTGTTGTTACACGATCAAGGAAATCAACGTGGGTAACATAATCTGCCTCCCAGAACACTGTGGCCATGATTTTTCCAGCTGAGGGCTGCGTCTTGAATTTCTTTTTCTGAGGCGAGTCTTAGTGTCGATATTCCATAGACTGACTTTTCGTCTCTGGGTCGTAATGGTGTACCCACGTTTAGTCTCTTGTCACAATTGAATAGAGAAAGGCGTCACCTTCGTTCTCGTAACACGAGAGGAGTTCCTGGCAAATTTGAAATCTGTGCACTTTCATTTCAGGAGTCAGCATCCGGGGTACCCATCATGCACAGATCTTCCAGTAGCCAAGTAAAGCAATAATGTGAAATGCCAACTGTACTTGCAGTTTCTCTCTGAGTGACACAACGATGCTCTGCAATCGATCTGTCAATATTTTGCTTGTGAAACTCGATGGTTGCTGTCACAGGACGTCCAACTCTTTGTATGTCACGCAGGTCAGATGTTTCCGCCTCAACATCTTTACTAACCCGGCCAACGACGCACAGTACTCACATCAGCACAATCACCATAAACTTTCATTCTCTGATGACTCTCTTTTAGGGTGACATCTTCTGCTGTTGTCAGTGGCAGAGAAGCGTATTTGGGGAAGTGTCTTTCCACACTTGACTATCAGTAGACCACTTTTGCAGGGTTTAACTGTCAGTGCAATATGGCGATCTGTACAAAATAGTTTTGCAGCTGAAAGCCTTGTCTGGAGAAAAAAAATGGCGGGCAGTGCTCCCATAACGACAGCAGCAGCAGTTTGGTGGGTAAATTCAGTAAGAGCCCATGAGAATGCTCCATTCATTCACAAGGGCATGGGATCTATGGTAAGTTCTGAGAGTAAAGTTATGTTTTCTTTGTCCAATTGTTCAAATACAAATTGAAGCAGACCATGCATCTGTTGTGTGTGGCTGTCCCTCATCCGCCATTGTAGCACTAGGACATCTCCAGACCAGTAGCAACAGGACTCAGAAAATTTCAGCCAAGCTTTGCTCACATCTCGCCTTTTACGTCATCCATTTATTTTTTATTTTTATTTTATTTTTTTTATTTTTTTATTTTTTTTTTTTTTTTGTCATCTGTCTACTGACTGGTTTGATGCGGCCCGCCACGAATTCCTTTCCTGTGCTAACCTCTTCATCTCAGAGTAGCACTTGCAACCTACGTCCTCAATTATTTGCTTGACGTATTCCAATATCTGTCTTCCTCTACAGTTTTTGCCCTCTACAGCTCCCTCTAGTACCATGGAAGTCATTCCCTCATGTCTTACCAGATGTCCTATCATCCTGTCCCTTCTCCTTATCAGTATTTTCCACATATTCCTTTCCTCTCCGATTCTGCGTAGAACCTCCTCATTCCTTACCTTATCAGTCCACCTAATTTTCAACATTCGTCTATAGCACCACATCTCAAATGCTTCGATTCTCTTCTGTTCCGGTTTTCCCACAGTCCATGTTTCACTACCATACACTGCTGTACTCCAGACGTACATCCTCAGAAATTTCTTCCTGAAATTAATGCCGTTATTTGATATTAGTAGGCTTCTCTTGGCCAGAAATGCCTTTTTTGCCATAGCGAGTCTGCTTTTGATGTCCTCCTTGCTCCGTCCGTCATTGGTTATTTTACTGCCTAGGTAGCAGAGTTCCTTAGCTTCATTGACTTCGTGACCATCAATCCTGATGTTAAGTTTCTCGCTGCTCTCATTTCTACTACTTCTCATTACCTTCGTCTTTCTCCGATTTACTCTCAAACCATACCCTGTACTCATTAGACTGTTCATTCCGTTCAGCAGATCATTTAATTCTTCTTCACTTTCACTCAGGATAGCAATGTCATCAGCGAATCGTATCATTGATATCCTTTCACGTTGTATTTTAATTCCACTCCTGAACCTTTCTTTTATTTCCATCATTGCTTCCTCGATGTACAGATTTAAGAGTAGGGGCGAAAAGCTACAGCCTTGTCTTACACCCTTCTTAATACGAGCACTTCGTTCTTGATCGTCCACTCTTATTATTCCCTCTTGGTTGTTGTACCTATTGTATATGACCCGTCTCTCCCTATAACTTACCCCTACTTTTTTCAGAATCTCGAACAGCTTGCACCATCTTATATTGTCGAACAAATCCTATGAAAGTGTCTTGGTTTTTCTTTAGCCTTGCTTCCATTATTAGCCGTAACGACAGAATTGCCTCGCTCGCCCCTTTACTTTTCCTAAAGCCAAACTGATCGTCACCTAGCGCATTCTCACTTTTCTTTTCCATTCTCCTGTATATTATTCTTGTAAGCAGCTTCGATGCATGAGCTGTTAAGCTGATTGTGTGATAATTCTCGCACTTGTCAGCTCTTGCCGTCTTCGGAACTGTGTGGATGATGCTTTTCCGAAAGTCAGATGGTATGTCGCCAGACTCATATATTCTACACACCAACGTGAATAGTCGTTTTGTTGCCACTTCCCCCAGTGATTTTAGAAATTCTGATGGAATGTTATCTATCCCTTCTGCCTTATTTGACCGTAAGTCCTCCAAAGCTCTTTTAAATTCCGATTCTAATACTGGATCCCCTATCTCTTCTAAATCGACTCCTGTTTCTTCTTCTATCATATCAGATAAATCTTCACCCTCATAGAGGCTTTCAATGTATTCTTTCCACCTATCTGCTCTCTCCTCTGCATTTAACAGTGGAATTCCCGTTGCACTCTTAATGTTACCACCGTTGCTTTTAATGTCACCAAAGATTGTTTTCACTTTCTTGTATGCTGAGTCTGTCCTTCCGACAGTCATATCTTTTTCGATGTCTTCACATTTTTCCTGCAGCCATTTCGTCTTAGCTTCCCTGCACTTCCTATTTATTTCATTCCTCAGCGACTTGTATTTCTGTATTCCTGATTTTCCCGGAACATGTTTGTACCTCCTCCTTTCATCAATCAACTGAAGTATTCCTTCTGTTACCCATGGTTTCTTCGCTGCTACCTTCTTTGTACCTATGTTTTCCTTCCCAGCTTCTGTGATGGCCCTTTTTAGAGATGTCCATTCCTCTTCAACTGTACTGCCTACTGCGCTATTCCTTATTGCTGTATCTACAGCGTTAGAGAACTTCAAACGTATCTCGTCATTCCTTAGTACCTCCGTATCCCACTTCTTTGCGTATTGATTCTTCCTGACTAATGTCTTGAACTTCAGCCTACTCTTCATCACTACTATATTGTGATATGAGTCTATATCTGCTCCTGGGTACGCCTTTCAATCCAGTATCTGATTTCGGAGGCTCTGTCTGACCATGATGTAATCTAATTGAAATCTTCCCGTATCTCCCGGCCTTTTCCAAGTATACCTCCTCCTCTTGTGATTCTTCAACAGGGTATTCGCTACTAGTAGCTGAAACTTGTTACAGAACTCAATTAGTCTTTCTCCTCTTTCATTCCTTGTCCCAACCCCATATTCTCCTGTAACCTTTTCTTCTACTCCTTCCCCTACAACTGCATTCCAGTCGCCCATGACTATTAGATTTTCTTCCCCCTTTACTTACTGCATTACCCTTTCAATATCCTCATACACTTTCTCTATCTGTTCATCTTCAGCTTGCGACATCGGCATGTATACCTGAACTATCGTTGTCGGTGTTGGTCTGCTGTCGATTCTGATTACAACAACCCGGTCACTGAACTGTTCACAGTAACGCACCCTCTGCCTTCATATTCATAACGAATCCTACACCTGTTATACCATTTTCTGCTGCTGTTGATATTACCCGATACTCATCTGACCAGAAATCCTTGTCTTCCTTCCACTTCACTTCACTGACCCCTACTATATCTAGATTGAGCCTTTGCATTTCCGTTTTCAGATTTTCTAGTTTCCCTACCACGTTCAAGCTTCTGACATTCCACGCCCCGACTCGTAGAACGTTATCCTTTCGTTGATTATTAATCTTTTCCCCATGGTAACCTCCCCCTTGGCAGTCCCCTCCCGGAGATCCGAATGGGGGACTATTCTGGAATCTTTTGCCAATGGAGCGATCATCATGACACTTCTTCAATTACAGGCCACATTTCCTGTGGATACACGTTACGTGTCTTTAATGCAGTGGTTTCCATTGCCTTCCGCATCCTCATGTCGTTGATCATTGCTGATTCTTCCGCCTTTAGGGGCAATTTCCCACCCCTAGGACAAGACAGTGCCCTGAACCTCTATCCGCTCCTCCGCCCTCTTGGACAAGGCCGTTGGCAGAATGAGGCTGACTTCTTACGCCGGAAGTCTTCGGCCGCCAATGCTGATTATTTATCAAAATTTAGGCAGTGGCGGGAATCTAACCCGGGACCGAAGACGTTTAGATTATGAATCAAAGACGCTACCCCTAGACCACGGTGATAATCGGCAGAAAAACGCTTTACCCGTGGCCAATGTGTTCACATATGGGACGGGATGCTCTGTCAGGATCCCTAGGAAGATTTTATCCTGTGTTATTCTGGGAGGAATTGCAACAGATTTCTATAGGGACGCACAGAGGGAGACTTGGCTGTTATTTACATGTACGACGTCAGTATAACACTCAAAGAATTCTAACTGTATACCCAAAAATAGACGCAACTTTCACCTGCTTGTTGCAGGCAGCAGAGGCGTGGGAGCGGTGCCTCGTGGCCTGCAGTTCGTCCCTCCAGTGGGGGGCTCACATTGGCTGGCCCTGCAAAGCGCATGTGCACAGTCGGCAGCGATGGCATAGGATGGTGGGATGTGTTTTTGTTACTGATCTTTTGTTTAAACTATATTTTATGGATTTCCCTGACCAATAGGACGCTGGGAATTAAGAAAATTACAAAACACATGTGAAGGACATAAATTTAATTAATTTGTGTGATTAATTTGCATATTTTTTATAGCGCTGTGGTGTTAGTGGTAGAACAGTAAAGGTGTGTGGGTAGGAGACATAGAGTAGAACAGCAGGTTACGTGCAGGACACTAAGTTAATCTGAATAATTAATTTGTATAATTTTTTACATAAAAATCAGTGCAATAGTTTAAGGGGGTGCTGGTGGGCGTGAAAGAAGAGTGCACCATAAATATTGTTCAAAAGCATGTGAAATTCGAAAAGTGAATTGGAAAATGGTGGGAGGCCATAACCAATTACTTAATTTGGTATAAAAAACGGTACAATAGTTTAAGGGGATGGGGTGACATGGAAAATCACTTAACAGAACAGTAGGTTAAGAGCCAACAAAGAGTCAGACATTAGGTTAAGAAACCCACAGCACAGTGCCAAACATTAGATTATATAACGCGTTTGCCTCATGTAATTACTTCTTACAAGACCTTCATCTTTCCAAACAGCAGAGAATGATGAGCATCAGGAATCCCACCCCAAAAACTGATTTTTTTTATAAATAAACATATACCCTTGAATTTACTGTTATGAGATCCTTCCTCTCCACCACAGGGGCACTAATTTCCATATATTCCACACACTGCCTTGAGTCCCATAAATTGTTTAAATAAACAATATTCCACATATTGCCTAATTTTTTAACAATATTCCATACACTGTAGTCTATTTCCTGACAAATTCTTTAACTAAATTAAGAAATTATATTCCATACACTGCCATAAATAATTAATCAATATTCTATAAATTGTCTAAATTGTTTAAACAATATTCCATAAACTGTAATATAATTCCCTCCAAAAGTACAGTCAACTGAGTCTTTTCCTTTCCAATTTCTGTGAGGGAAGTTGGGAGCAGGGGGGGGGGGGTTTACCAGAAGGGGAGAGGGATAGTTAGTTAATCAATTTAGTTATGCAGTCAATCAATTTGATAAGTTTGAGAGGGGCTCTTCCAATAACTAAGCCCTGAAAGTGTTTGTAGCAGTGAGTTTGACGGGATGTGTTGGATGTTTCCTGAGGGGTTGGGCAGGGAGGGGAGGGAGCAATAGGTGAAGGACCTGTCAATCAAAATGAAGGATCCTTTAAGCAGAACAATAGGTTAAGGAACTGTCAATCAAAGGAGAACCACAGGTTAACGACCTGTCATTCAAAGGAGAACAATAGGTTTGCACCTGAGTGCATATCTGCTCCTGATGTAGGCAACCAGCACTAACAAATGCGCTGAAACGAAGCTTGCCTTACTGCTTGTGGCAGGTTCACGCATCACGTATTTGTGAAGAGCACACCAAAGTGTCTAGTTTCTCACTGAAATTAAAATTAGGGGTCTGATCCACAGGACGCAAAAAACAATTAAAAACTTCGCCTAAGAAAAGTTTCTGCCGAGTTTTACAAAGTAAACAAACAATACCCTCTTCATAAAAAAGCGCAGGATCTGTGGAATGGCCATATCCTGAAGGGACAGAAAGAAAAATTAAAGTAAGGCCGCAAAAAGGGCATCCAGTTTCTCGCCCACTAACAAGAATTTCGAAATCAGTAGTATTCCCTTTCTATAAAATGACGCAGCATCAGTAGATAGTTCAGGAGCCACAGTAAAGAAAGTTGGAAAGCCTGAAATATAAAAATGGCCAGGCAACACTTAGCGCAAAATATCATGTCTACACTTGAATTGTAAATAAATTGTTGCAGCGCCGCAAGTCTGAGCTCGGGACTAATTCTGTTCACATTCATGGTAAGAAAAGCATAGTCCTGCATCTATTTGTTACAAAACTATTCAGTTGATTATTTGCAAATGACCTCTAACATTCCATGGCAGAGTCAATGGATGAATTTGAATGAAAAGAGGTGGACCCTCTCTGACATCCTCTTCCTATTATTTTTTTCTTGCGATGCCGAGCGGTCAGGTTGAAAACGCTGTTTTTTGCTGCTTTATGGGAAGTGACCACCGCATGGGGTAACGTGAGGGGGGGTGGGGGGTAATCAGGGACAGCAGATAGTTCCCCCTTTGCCACAGGTAGACCATACAACGGAAACGAAAAGACGGTACGTCTTCTACTGTCTCCACATGTTCCACTGGCGCACTTGTGCCAACCTGCAGCAGCCTGTGGCTTGCTTTCCCCATCCGTGGACGCAGAAGTAGGCTGGAAATACAGACATAGGGGATGTCTGGCAAGTCCATAGATGCATTAAGGGAACCCGGAACCTAAAAATGATGAAATTTTGGGTTTTCAGTTTATTGTGAAATAAAATACTACAGATCTTCCTCTTTAAAATGACATATTAATCTTACCTGTAGCTCAACTCGAAGTATTGAAAATATTATTTTCAATAATGTGCTGTAGAGGGCATGTCGCGACATTGAATTTCCATGGATACATGTTCATTGAAAACATCATTTTCAAAACTTCCGGTCTTTCCAAAGACTTTATATTATGTTGGCAACACGATTTGATAGGCAATTGTTTTGTCTGCGTATTGTAGTCTTTGGATACTGTTGTTTCCATTGAGCGTTTGGTGGTTATTGCACGATTTGTGTTGTATTTCTATTGCGGAACTGGAACTTATCAAATATGCCTCGATTTAGTAATAGAGTTTACAAGAGCAAGAAGCCTCCTCCGAGGTACACTAGTTGAACTGTGACAATTTCTCCGACCTTGGAAAATGATTCTGAAAATAGTGAGGTTATTCATGAAGTGAAATCTACTCCTGTCTCTAGCACAAGCAAGAAGTTGCATGGATCAACTGAAAAATACTGCAGTTTGTTGGAGAAGTGTAGTGAGGATAATGTGAACGAAATAATTAACATTTCATTGCTCTCAAAGGTGATTGAGAGTTCAGTACTGTGTAAGGAATGTTGCAAATTGAGTATGTTAGTAAATGTCAAGCGACACATAGGACTTGCAGCAGAAATATGTCTCCATTGTACTAGTTGTCATTACAGTGTTTCATTTTGGAACTCAGAATGTGTCGAAATAGGCCAAGGTGAAACTGATAGTGAGAAAAGCAAGTACTATGGTGTAAATATTAGATGTGTTTATGCTCTAAGGTCAATCGGTAAGGGATACTCTGCTGGTCAAATGTTTTGTGACGTAATGAATATACCACCACCACCAACGAAATTCTCAAAATATAACTCGGTTGTTGGATCCTGTGTTGAAGATATTGCCCGAGAATCGATGAAAGAAGCAGTGGAGGAGGCTGAGGCGGTGAATGAAGAAATTCCAGATGTTCAGAATCCTCGGGACCTGACTGTCGCACTAGATGGTACGTGGCAGAAGCGCGTGCACACTTCACATAATGGGGTAATAACGGCAACAAGTGCTGATACTACAAAAGTTATAGATGTTGTAATTAAATCCAAGCACTGTAGGTGTCCTAAAAGAGTGAAGGATGAGCATGCAGAAAACTGTCGAAGGAATTACAGCGGGTCTAGTGCGGCCATTGAAGTTTCCGGTGTGAAAGACATTTTCAGTCGCTCTCTTCTATGGTACAAGGTCAGATACCTACAGTTCTTGGGTGATGGTGATTCGAAGTCTTTTGCTGCTGTATCTGAGCTGAAACCTTATGGAAATGATGTTACCATTACTAAACACGAGTGCATAGGTCACGTTAAGAAACGTATGGGCACAAGGCTGCGTCGACTGAAGACCACAATGAAAGGCCAAGTACTCAGTGATGGAAAACCTTTGGGTGGAGCTAAAAGATTGACAGGTGAGGTAATCAACAGATTGCAGAGAGACTACGGACTGGCAATAAGACAAAATACTCACAGTGTTGATGCAATGGAAAAGGCTGTAATGGCACTTTACTACCACACCTTATCGACTGACGAGGAACCAGTACATGAACTATGCCCACAGGGACCCAGTTCCTAGTGCAAGTACAACAAATATCAGGGATCTGAACGCGTATACAAGCATAATCACAGCCTACCAGAAACTGTCATGAAGGCTATAAAACCAATTTTCAGAGATATTTCTGCAACTGAACTTTTCAAGAAATGTCTCCATGGACGTACACAAAATCAAAATGAGAGTGTGAATAATGTAATTTGGACCAGAATCCCAAAAAATTTGTTTGTGGAAATTCATACTCTTCATTTTGGAGTATATGATGCCATTGCTACGTACAACAAAGGTAACATTATAAAGTGCAATGTGCTGCAGAAGTTGGATGTGATGCCCGGAAAGTACATGGTGAGTGCAATGATGTCGATAGACAATGAGAGGAAACGGGATGCTGAAAGGAAAGAAACGGAGTGTGAGAGGCAAGCCAGACAAAGAATGCAAGGTGTGAAAAGAAGGCTAGATGGGGAGATGTCTAGTGACAGTGAAAACCCCTCTTATGGTGCTGGACTCCACTAAAATGTTAGTGAAACTTTGAAACTCGTTTTCCACAAGTTCACTTTTTTGCCATATAAGGAACATTTTCTGCTAAACTATTAGAGATAAAGAGTTAAAATTTTCAAGGAATGTAAACAATGCCAATATACACGTTGTATCATAGCCTTTTTGTGATACATAATTGATAACAGATTTTATTTCAAAGATACTATGCCAAAAATGTGTCAATTATTTTCAGTAACAAAATAATTAATATCTTCCCAAAAAACACCAATAAATTAAAATCCATATGGTACATGGTACTAAATATATGTAATATTATACTGTAAAAGTTTCATCCTTCTGGTGTTAATAGTTCATAAGAAAATGTTCCTTACATTTAACATTGGAGGTATAGGACGTTCCGGGTCCCCTTAAGGGGCTCTGGAATATTTATTTATTTATTTATTTAACCTGGCAAGATTAGGGCCATCAGGCCCTCTCTTACATCTAACCAGGCATTCTACTTATTTTACATTCATATGTTTTAGTAGGCATGTTAAACTACATCTAGTATAAAAAGTGAAATAAACAATTTGAAAGGTACACCTGGAAAAATACATACATATAGAGTTTATATTCTTAGATCACAAGTACTGTTATAATTAGACATTATTGAAGAGACAGATTTTAGATAGGAGTGCTGGCAGCAGGGAGTATGAGGGAGACTCATGGTGACGGGAGGAGAAGAATAGAGAGACATGATGAAACATAATTAAGGAAGTACAAAGGAAAAGAAGATTGCGTGGCTAATAGAGATAGATGAAGAGGAAGGCATCTCAGGAGCAAGATAGGAGACGCTAGCTTTGCTATTTGACGGATGAGAGGATTGGCCTTGTACATCAGTTTTGTGGAGAACTTTATCAGGATGATAGTAGGAAATGCTTCAGCTTCTTCTTAAAAGCAGCAGGAGATTGAATTTTGCGGAAGGTAAGGGGCAGTTTGTTCCAGAGGCGGCCAGCGGCAACTGAGAAGGAGTTTGCAAAAGTTTTTGTTTTGTGAGTGGGCACAGTTAGGATACCAAATAAGAGTGACCTCGTGTTTCGATTATGATGGCATGACAGGTTTTTAATCTCTGAAGCAAGGTACTGCGGTGCTTGCGCGACGAGGAGTCTGTGGAGTAGACATAGAGTGTGGTAGTCACGCAATTTGTCCGGCCGCAGCCACCCTAGCTCGGAGTATGAAGCACTAACATGATCATATCGGCGAATGTTGCAGGTGTAACGCACACAGGCATTCATGGTTAGCTCTAGCCGTCTTTTGTTTTCACTACTCATGCCTTGTTGAATCACATCACAATAGTGGAGGTTCGGTAGAACGAGTGCTTGCACGAGCTGGCGTTTCAAGTCCTGTGGAAATATGTTCCGAAACTTTTTGAGAGCATAGAGACAAGCAGACGTCTTTCGGCACACTGCGACTGTATTCTCCGCCCAGTTGAGATGCTCATCCAAAGTTACACCCAAGTTCTTCACTGTTTTCTGATATGGTATTGGAGTACCGTCGAGCAGAATAGGAGGTAGCCGTTCGCGGAAATCTGAACTTATTAATTTCTGATGGGCTATTAAGATTACTTGCGTCTTTTTTGCATTTAGTTTAAGCCCCAGGTTTTTCGCCCATGTCAGTACTGAAGACAGATCATCATTCATCTGAGCGATTGCAGTGTTTACATCTTCAGGTCTGACGCTTAGGTAGAGCTGGAGGTCGTCGGCATAGAAATGATATTTACAGGAGGACAGAACCGACGAAATATCGTTGACATATAAAGAAAACAAAAGTGGTCCTAAGACTGATCCTTGGGGCACTCCCGAGGAAACATGTTTCCAGGAAGATTTTTCATTTACGCAGACAACACATTGCTGTCTGTCCTTTAAGTAGCTTTCAAACCATCTCATTGAACTATCAGAGAAATTAAGCTGTTGCATTTTTCTGAGCAATATGTCAAAGCTAACAGTGTCAAAAGCTTTGCTGAAGTCCAGTAGCGTCAAAATTGTTGCCTTTCGATTGTCGATGGCATATTTCAGGTCATTAGTTACTTTAATTAGAGCAGTGTTTGTGCTGTGATGTTTACGGAAACCAGATTGAAATTTGTCATATAGGCTGAATTCATGCAAGTGTTCAGTGATTTGGTCATGAACAATATATTCAAGTGCTTTGGAAACAGCAGGCAGTATGCTAATTGGTCGGTAATCACTAGGCAGTTGCGGGTTTTCGATCTTAGGGATGGGTCGAATTAGGCTTCTTTTCCATGCAGTGGGATATATTCCGTTCACGAGGGAAAAATTAAATATGTCAATTAAGACAGGTACTAAGATATCGGCAACATTCTTAATCATGGTTATACCGATACTGTCGTTGCCTATTGCATCAGAAGAGATTCTCATTATTGCTTTTCTTGCCGTATTTGTTGTTACATGTTTTAGATGGAAGGTATCGTTGTTAGTTATCCTGTTAGGGGATTCTTGTGGACGGTAATTATCAGCTGTGCTGGTATTCAGAGGTGCAGAGAAGAATTCATTTAATTCGTTAGCTGACACATGAAAAGTAGTTTCCGATTTTGCCTTTCCGACCCCCAAGCTACGGAGATTCTTCCATAGAGTCGTGGGCGTCAGATCGCTGCATACAAGGGAGTGAGCGTGCCTGATTTTAGCATTGCGAATGCATTGTTTCACTCTGTTCCGTAGCTTTCTATATTCTTCGAAACGCTCGGGTTTCGGATCTGCCTTGAAACGCCTGTGGGCAGCATCCCTATTAGTCATCATTTGATGTAATTCAGCTGTCAGCCATGGAGCAGGAGATTTTCTTACACGGATTGTGCGCACAGGTGCATGTTTATCATAGAGGGCAGTGAGTTTATCACCAAGTTCATTAATTTTGCCGTCGATTGTGGGTTTTCTGATTATTTGATGCCATGAGATTTCTGAGCAATCGGCTTTTAGAGCGTCAAGGTCAATACGTTTCATGTTCCTACAAGTTATGTAACGCGATTTGATCCTTGGGGGCTGCACAGAGTAGGCCAGGAATATTACATCATGTGCTGAGAGGCCAGGGGCCAGGTCTATCCTCATCTGATCCCGAAGAGTCGGTCTCGGTCTCGGAGGCACAACTGAGGGAGTGCTGGAAGCTTTCAGATCTTGAACAGCAACCAACATGTTATCATCCAGTCTGAACTTGGGGAGAGGAGAGGCCTCCTCTAACAGAGTGATTTCAGTAGAGCAGAGAAGATAAATCCTTTGGATCCTCAGCATCCCTCGTCCGTCTACACTTGTTTTCAAGTGCAGGTGGTGGCAGCGCGGAAGGTACAGTGGCGAAGTTCCTACGCGAAGTTAACGGCGGAAATGCGCTAGGACCATCACGCAAAGGCCCGCGTTACCTCTCAAAACTTGGTTAGCCACAATGGCAGTCACTTGGGAAACTACGTCCGCTAATGTCGCCCTTTTAAGTTGTCCGTAAGTGGATTTTAAGACAGTGACACGAGGCGGGCAATTGTACGGACGTGTCCACTGTCATTACATATAAAACAGGTCCCTTATCGGCATGTGTAAATTATGTGTGTTCGATATCCACACACCTACAAATGAGAGAGGTTACTCCGTTTGACCGCCATGTCCACGGATCTAATTCCGCTATGAACTAGTAAACGGTGTTGACGGGCTAGCGTTGCTGTCGTATTTTCCGTATAAGCGGGACGGTCTTGAGGAAACTGTCATCAACTTTGCGCAGAAGATTAAACACTTCAACATTCGTATATTCTACCCCCTCATTTGCCAGAATAATGAGTGAAAGGGACTTGCTGTCCGTGCCGCAAAAGAAGCCTATCAAGACATAAAACACATAAGATTCTCAGTAGAAATAAGCCGTGTGGACCTGTTCTGAAGTGACCTTTATCGTATGTACAAGCCAATCATGAATTTCTAAGGAACTTGGTTCCACATATCGAGTGCGCTTGGGAAAAGTGAAAGTGACGGTACTGCGCGTGGAACGTTCCTGGGAGGCATGGACGACATCACGCCGCGTCAAAATTGAGTCACAAACACGAGACGCCGAGAGATACACAAAGACGTGACGCACAGAACGACTTACACACAACTAAGAACATCAAAGAAACTCACTCAGTGCTACGATAGAGGCGGGAACAGGCAGAACCTTATCGCCAGGCATGCGAAGCGGGAATATCGACCATGGGTGCACTCCAAAGAATCTGTAATACTACACCAACAGCTTTCTGTGTGAGTTGTTCCATCAAAGAGGACAATTTAATGTCCATGTCGATTCATGTGAATCGGGAAATATTCTGGGAAACATTTGTAGCACACGTCTTACGGCTTACTCTAGTACAATTTCAAAATGAGATTCGAGATTGTACTCTTTTTGTAGAGGAAAAATAAAAGACAATGAAGCCATACAAATGCATACAGAAGACCCGTGAAAAAGAATGGCAAACTCTTTTAGACTCTGCACGTCTCGTTGACACGAATGAATACATTTTGGTGTAACCTCCCGAAAGTAGCGTAGAACTGTGCCATTACGGAGAATGAGCACTATAATTAGCGGGCTTTCACCGGACTCCTACAAAAGCATTCTGCATGTCGAGACTACATGTAGCTGATCGTATCTCCTCCTGAAAACAAAGCAGCAGCAGCAGACGCGTCGCATTTACCTGAGGCGCGAGAACATCAGATTTTGCGTCCGCATTCTGCTCGTTTAATTACACGCAAGTGGAATTTGCCTCTCGGAAATTCTGCTGTCTCTCTCCCAACATCGGCCGCGCTCGAGGTGGTGGTAGCGCTTTTAATTAAAGTGGCTGTGAGAATTAAACTTTCATATTTGCGAGCCTGTTCCGCCGCTGCAGGATGCTGCACGGCGTGGGTTAATTACAAGTAAAATATTCCATCTGGGCTTAGGTTATTAACGCCTTGAGGGTACCTGTGAGCCCGACATATGCACCACACTGTAGCATAATTTTCATCCGTCGAAATATGAAAGTAACCGGCCTAGTTGCGAAAACGGATTAAACAAGTAATTTAATTTGTAGCTAACTCCATTTCATTTCGATTCCTGTAGTCCCACTTTCACACACCTTTTTTTAAAAAAAAAGTTTTACTAATAGTCATAAACAATCGCGATGTTGCGTACTTGAAAAGTATCGCCGAATTATTGATTGGTTGGTTGATTTTCCTTTTTTTGTGGAGGAGGAGCGGAGATTGGGGGTAGCAAACGCTAGGTCATCGGTCCCTTCGGGTTAGGGAAGGGTGGGGAACGAAGTCGGTCGTGCCCTTTCAAAGGAACCTTCCCAGCATTTACCTGAAGCGATTTAGGGAAGTCACAGAAAATGTAAATCAGGATGGCTGGACGTGGGTTTTGAAGCGTCGTCCCCACTTATGCGAGCCCAGTGTGCTAACCACTGCGCTACTAGCACACACACACACACACACACACACACACACATACACACATACACACATACATACACACACACACACACACACACACACACACACACATACACAGTCCACAAAAAAAAGAAAGGAAATTGCGTGCACTTACAGATCACAGATACTTCAATAATTACACTCGAAAGTTGGCACATTCGATCTTTGGCAATAACAGCTGACAGTCGGCATCACAAACCAAAACATTGCATCAAATCAAGTGTTCAGTGCCTAGTGCTGTGAAGTATGGGAAAAACCGCAAATTGGCGTTTATAAGAAGAGGAACAACGCCAAAAATGCAACAGGAGCGTAATATGTAGAAAATCGTTCTCGCAACCTGTAAGCACAGTTCAAAACATTACTACATAATAGCAGAAACAAACCAGTAGAACTGTTATAACCTTTAGGCACACTGAACAAAATGTAAACTAAAAGCCGGCCGCGGTGGTCTAGCGGTTCTAGGCGCTCAGTCCGGAGCCGCACGACCGCTACGGTCGCAGGTTCGAATCCTGCCTCGGGCATGGATGTGTGTGATGTCCTTAGGTTAGTTAGGTTTAAGTAGTTCTAAGTTCTAGGGGATTGATGACCACAGATGTTAAGTCCCATAGTGCTAAATAGCAAAAATATGTACATATTTCAGGCAAGTGAAGATACCTTGCAGGAAATAAAGGCGAAACGCATATGGTACGAAAACTGTGTTTTATTCAGTTGTAGTCAGACGGTCCATAAAGTAAAAATTATCAGTATACCGTAAAAGCACCAAAGGTAAGTTCCGACTTCACTAAATTTTTCGTCGCTGTTCCCTTCACATCTGCATAGATTTTAGCTTAACGACTGTCACTCGCATGAGCGGCCACAGTCGTTCGAAGTACGTTAACTCAAGTATTGTACTCGTGCTATCGAGTTAACTATGATACATCTTTTCTGTCTCCTTACATACTTCGTTTTCCACTTATTTTTCGTGTTGTCAATCTCTGTATGTTCCTATACCTAATGAATCAGTGTTTTTATTTCTATTAATAATAACTTTAAAGCTTTCTGAAATTCATTATGCATAGCAACTTGAACACTAATATTTACATTGAAACTTTTATATCTGTATAGTCATTACTAGTCTTTTGCATATGACCAAGGTCCTGGTACGTACAGATTGGTTTTCGTATTCTCTCTTCCTTTATTTACAGTCTTTGTTTTCATTTCATATATATACACACGTTTAAACAGTTACATTATGATTCCATCAGGACGTCCTTGACCGTTCCCTAAGGTAAAAAAATCTCTAATTCTGTGGGACTAACGAGCATAGATATATACAACACAAGTAACACCAGAAAGCATTCACGGTAGCACAAACGTGCCTTTCTTACTCGGAATTCGTACTACATGCCTCTCACTGAATTTTCAAGGCCACAAAAGAGCATCATAGACCAACTTGTTTCTGGACCCGTTAATTTCTTTTTACATGAGTATAAACTCAGAAATTAAGTTACGAAATATGTGTTATATTTTCTTTCCCTTACATATCATGCGAGTTGTGCACTCAATATTTATTGTTGCAACAGTGAATATGGAGTGCATGAAATGATTACATTTACAGATCAATAGAACAGATGGGTCTGAGGTATCAGGTATCGACCCATTGTGAAGCACCCAGTCTCTATGGGCGGCAATACAGGCGCTAACTCTTGCATCCAGTCTATCGTACACATAACGAATACTGACCTGGGATACGTTACATCATGACTGCACCGTCCGTTCTGTAAGACTCGTTTGTTGGCGAGTCGTGTGAGTCCCATCACATCCCAAACGTGTTTGACTGGAGACAACTCTGGAGATTGTGCTGGACAAGGAAGTTGCTGCACGTCTTTCAGAACACAGTAAGTTTCACAGGCAGTGTTGGCGAGCATTATTCTGTTGGAACGGCAAAAAAATGGGTATAACAACATTCTGAACGTGACAAGCGCTGATTAGCATCCCATTCAGAAACACCAAAGGCGAGCGACAGTTGTAGCGTAGGGCACCCTAGACCATGAGGCCTGGTAAGAAGTCAGTAGGTCTTCGAAGAAGGCACTGTACGAGATGGCACTCACCAGGTCTACATCGTATGCACAAACTTCCGCCACATATACAATTGCAGAATCTGCTTTCACCACTGAAAACCACATGGCGCCATTCCATTTTCCAAGTGATCCTCTCACAGCACCAGTCGAACTGTAAACACCGATGGAGTGGTGCGAGTGGAAGATGGGCTAGAGGAGTGCATGCCAGTGGTACCATTGCTAATAACCGGTTCACAACAGTTCTTATCTGTGCTGCAGTATCTGTACGATCTGCCACTGCTGCCCTTACAATACGATGATCCTGACGGGCGTCTGTGATGTGTGAATGTCCAAAACCTTATCTACGGCTGTGAGAATGTTCGTGTGACCACTGTTACCATCATAGTGTCAGAAGTTCCATGCAGCTTTTCGCGGATAATGCTGTAGTATACAGAGAAGTTGCAGCATTAGAAAATTGTAGCGAAATGCAGGAAGATCTGCAGCGGATAGGCACTTGGTGCAAGGAGTGGCAACTGACCCTTAACATAGACAAATGTAATGTATTGCGAATACATAGAAAGAAGGATCCTTTATTGTATGATTATATGATAGCGGAACAAACACTGGTAGCAGTTACTTCTGTAAAATATCTGGGAGTATGCGTACGGAACGATTTGAAGTGGAATGATCATATAAAATTAATTGTTGGTAAGGCGGGTGCCAGGTTGAGATTCATTGGGAGAGTCCTTAGAAAATGTAGTCCCTCAACAAAGGAGGTGGCTTACAAAACACTCGTTCGACCTATACTTGAGTATTGCTCATCAGTGTGGGATCCGTACCAGATCGGGTTGACACAGGAGATTGAGACGATCCAACGAAGAGCGGCGCGTTTCGTCACAGGGTTATTTGGTAAGCTTGATAGCGTTACGGAGATGTTTAGCAAACTCAAGTGGCAGACTCTGCAAGAGAGGCGCCATACAGCGATGTGTAGCTTGCTGTTCTGGTTTTGAGAGGGTGCGTTTCTGGATGAGATATCGAATATATTGATTCCCCCTACTTATACCTCCCGAGGAGATCACGAATGTAAAATTAGAGAGATTAGAGCGCGCACGGAGGCTTTCCGGCAGTGGTTCTTCCCGCGAACCATACGCGACTGGAACAGGAAAGGGTGGTAATGACAGTGGCACGTAAAGTGCCCTCCGCCACACACCGTTGGGTGGCTTGCGAAGTATAAATGTAGATGTAGATGTAGAACGTTGCACAGCGGACGTAGCACGTTCAACTTATCCGCCATTTCTCCTAAAAGACCATCCCACCAACCGAAAGACATAATCTGCCCCTTCTCAAACTCACCCAGTTGGTCGTAGAAAGCAAGAGCGCATTTCTGTGCCATAGTTGCGTGGTTGCATCAAACGTTTCCACCACAGTGAGCCTTCTGGCTCTAGTATTCTCTGTTAAATGGTACGCACAGCTGATGCTCTGGTAGCAATGCCACTGCGCGAGCTGCTGTACATCTACTATCCTCCAGGTGGGATATGCCGTCACTAGATCAAAGTTGTCGTTCTAGGCGTACTAATTTTATTTCAGCAGAGTATCAACCAAACGAATACAGCAAACCTTTTCCTATATTGGAGAGGTCATACATCCACTAAGGAAATGCTGGACTTGAGACAGATATCCGCAGTGACTTGAGCTAGTGCAGACCGAGTGTTCCCCTGTGACACAGGTGCTGCTAAGTGTGCTCAACATAATTATTCCCCAACAAACGTGCAGGACATCATAATAGTGTGTGACACTTTGCAGTAGAGGACGAGAATTACACTCCCGTTGGCACTAACTCAGGACCCCAATCATCTAAGATGCGAGCGGAAATGCCCATGGCTCTCCAATTTCAAATGAACATTGTTGATGTGCACAAGATGCACACTCCTCCACATCTCTCCGCAATCACTTTTGATGTGCAGGAGGTGCACACACTCCCCATATCTGAATTAACTGATTCTCTACCCGAATTTTACGGCCTGCTATTAATTCGTACCAAACAGGATACGCGCACCAATCGCTGAATATGAACGCTTAGGAAGCCTACCGCGACATTTACTCAAGCACAAGAATCCTACCAGTATAAAGCGTCACGATAAAACCCCAGTGACATTTACATTTACCCTTATACTTCCAAAAATCTGCTGCTTGTGCTCCGACTCCATGATGTCACGAACACTTCCACCAATTGTGTGTGTTTTCACCCATCTACTAGTATTACACTCAAAGTCTTCTGAACGTAGAAAGCTGCTACCATTTCTTCAAGATGACTGCACACAAATTCTAGTTTGTCTGTCAATGACCAAGATTGGAGTATTGATAAGTTAAACTGGGAAAACCAAGCTCTGGGACGAAGCCTTTTCTCCTCATCTTTATAGTTTTGGAACTTCCAAATTTGAACGAAATATTTACATCCGAATAGCACCCTAATCGTCGCTCCTGCTCTTTTCACTTCTTCCCGTCTCAGTTTGTCAAGAAACTCCCAGTATTGCGAAGGCCATAGCTACGTTCACTTTCATCATGATCGAGTCTCCTACTCAGTGGCACATAATTGTGTGTTTCATTCGATGCAGCTTCCTTTCGTAATGTGAGCCTTGCACCTCAGTGTGAGTTTAAAATGGTTCTTTGTTCGTCTTCTGCTGCTGTATGTTGACAACTTCTTGCAGTTTTGGATGCGACAAGCTCATGTACTCATTCAGATTCTGCAATAGATACCAGAATGTTTGTGTTCGATAGTATGCTGAGTTACCGAATTTCATTTTCTATTTTCTCACGTTTCTCATTTTCGAAATAATTTGTCTCTTCTTCCAACTTCTTCTTGATCATTTTCTTTCTCTTATTCATCCATTTCTCTATTTTTCCTTTTCCACGTTTTCGATATAATTCCTTATTTTCGTGATTGCCTCGCAAGTATTCTTATCTGTTTTCCTACCCTCTTCTTTCGCCTCTCTTGCTACTTTTGTGGCCACCTGCGCTCTTTTCTTCTCCTTCTGAGCAATTTTCTTCGATTCTTCTGCCAGTTGCCTATTTCTTTCATAACATCATTTTGTATCTTGTGTTTGCTGTTTATGGGGATTCGCTATGAGAGAACTGCAGTTTACCTTAACGGAAGCAACTCTGTTTCATTCTACAGACGTAAATCGCAACTGTTTGTGAAATGTCTGAAACTTGTGTGGTCTATGTTAGAGAGCTATTGGAGTTACATTAATCAGAACTGCCTGTTTAAATTGGTCATATTTTGAGTGATTCACCGTGGATCATGTTGAGGGCTGAAATATGTGTTTAAATACAGTGAAGTCTAATTTAATCAGAATGCTTTTTCACTGTAATTATTTCATTTAAGAGTTTGCAAAACATTTTAGTGAAATCAATCTAATTTAATCAGAGTGCTTCTTGATTGTAATCATTTCGGTTAAGCATTTGTAAAACATTTTAAAATAAAATATGGCGTTTCAGTCTTCGATCGCTATACTTTATATTCAGTTACCGGTTTCGGGCTAGCTGCCCATCTTCAGATCATATATTGTAGTTACAGAGTAACTTGTCCGTACAGAACACTCGGTTCGCTGTCATAAGTAAAGTAAATTTCAATCTGTTAAAACCTTATATCGCAGTTTTTAAGAGTGACCTGATTGGTAACAGTAAAAAGTGCCCTCTACCTATAACAATTGTGCATCTGTTATTATTTTACCGTATATATTAATGGCGAATATTCTTTTTAATAAAACAATTTTTTTAAGGCAATAACATATGAATAATCTTTTTTGAGTGGACCATGAAACGAAAAATTTACACTAATTTAAAATTTCTTTTTAAAGAAACATAAAATATAATTAAAATGTAGATATTGTTTCGAAAATGTGCGTTTCCTCTTCTTTGTTTTGATTGGTGGTGGAGTGGATTTCCCTACGTCAGAACGTATACACCGCCACGCCGTGTCCTCTTCCGCCGCGCCCAATTCACCTCGCCGCCAGTACGCTGAGGGCCGTTCCGCTGCAGCTGTTTCTTACTGGGGCGTGCTGTTGCTTTCAAGAGTAAGCCTAAAACAGGTCTTTAAAAATCTCATAATAATTCCTGTGCATAAAATCACTTTGCTCATTAAGTAGTAGGCCTGGAGTTTTTCTTTGATGAGCGTATATTTCAATCTCTTCGAGCACGTTGAGATAAAGACTTTTTGGAGCTTTATGTAGCACCTCCATTTGTTCATTTATATTACTCACTTCATGTCTATTCTCTTTTACATGTGTTCCAAATGCTGTTCGGTTGCTATGACTGCAATGTTCCCTGTATCGAATTCCAAAATTCCGCCCTGTATGTCCTATATAATAACTGTCACATTCAGCACATTTAATCTTATACACTCCGGAATTATTGTATTCCTTTGTATGTCAGGGTGCCAAACTTCTTCTTAACTTTAATTTTCCTACAATAGCTACTGATACCCGCGGATTTGTTTTTGATCTTGTTAAACATACGTGTAACATCTTGTGTCCTGTATCCATTAGCTGCTGCTACTTGCTTAATAATACCTAGTTCTTTCTGCAACTCATCTTCCTTTAATGGCAATCTGAGGGCTCTGTTGCACATTGCATGAAAGTACGCTCTTTTATGCTGTGCCGGGTGGTGCGACGTCGCTACTACGATGTTGTCGGAGCAAGTGTCTTTTCTATAGACGCCGAAAACGTGCCTGCCTCCCTCCTTTCTGACGGTCAAATCTAAATAGTTAATCGCCCCATTGTTTTCCATTTCTAGTGTGAATTGAATTTTTGGATGCTGTTCGTTTAAAACTTTAGTCATTTCCTCTACGTCTTCTTTTTTCCCTTTGAATAATAAAATAGTGTCGTCAACATACCGTCTGTAATAAATTAACTTCTCCTTAATTTCTGGAAAAGAGCTAAAAACTTTGTTCTCAAAGTCATTCATAAAAATTTCAACTAAAATGCCCGATAGACTGTTTCCCATAGCTAAACCTTCATCTTGAATAAAAACTTTATCGTTAAAGATAAAACTATTAAAACTCAATGTGAACTCTAGCATATCCACGAGTTCGACGATTTCACCCATGCTCATTGACCTATTTTTTATCAGGTTTTTCCTTATAATTTGCAAAGTTTCCGCTATTGGTATATTAGTGTAGAGGTTCACGACGTCCAGTGAGGCTAGGACTGCATCCTCTGGGATTGCAATGTCCTTAACTTCGTTCGCGAAACACACACTATTTTTTACGTTGTAAACTTGCTCGTATTTATACGCAGATTTTAACTTACGGTACAAATCCCTATTCAAGAGCTCATTGACGGCTTCCTTCCTATTACAAATAACACGCATTGGTTTGTTCTCTTTGTGCAATTTTATTTGCGCTCTTGCTTCTGGTGTTCTTGGATTCATCTTTACTAATCTAGCTTTTTCATTTGGAGTGAATAAAAATTGTATTGCTTCTATCCTTGCCTTTAAATCTGTCTGAAACTTCTTTGTTAAATCTTTTTTTACTTCTTTAATTCCATTTTCCTGAAAAAACCGCATTGTCTTATCTATATAGTCCTTTTTGTAAATCACCACTGAGGTACTGCCTTTATCTGACTTAATCACGATTGCGTTGTTAGAATCCAGTTTTAAGTTAATTTCTTTCACTAACCTCATCTCACTATATTTACCGTTTTGTAAAGTTTTCTGACATTCAATTGCCTCTTTGGCTTTGATGGCGATACATGTCTCCTGGAATTTAGTTAACTTAGCGTCCCTACATGCTACCTTAACTTCTGCGATCATTCTCTTGATGTCTCGATCTTGCAAGTTCGTTCATGGTTTATGCTTAAGCCCCTTATCCAAAAGCTTCTGCTCTTCATTAGAAAAGACAATATCTGTTAGGTTAACGGTTCTGTCATAAAACTTATGTACATACTGTATTTTATCTGTTTCCCTCTCTGCCTTAGCTATTGCTCTACACAGATTAGTAATTTTCTTATTGTGTCTCTTTATGATTTCGTACCTATGCACCTGGATTCTTGCTTCAATCTCATATTCAATTTGTCTAAACTGCAGTGGCGACAGTAGGTTACCTAACTTCATATGTAAATCGCCCGCAAGCTTATTGAGTTTGTCTTTCTCGATGTACCCTGATTTGATCTCCTGTCTTATCCATGACTGTTCTGTTCTCTTCTTAACTTTTGAGGCTGAGATACTGCTGTTATTTATCTTTACCCTTGCGTACTTCGGTACAACACCTAATTGCAAACAGTTCTTATTTAAATGTATTTTTAAATTAGCTTTCACTATATTAAGCTTAGCTTAAAATTTTTTTTTTTTAAATTGAAAATAAAGTATAGCGATCGAAGACTGAAACGCCATATTTTATTAATGAACGATCGCGGAATTCCCATTTAGACAATTATGTCTAATTTTGATAAACTTGTGCCTAGTCAGGCTGTGGGAGATGTGAAAAAAAATTTTAAAGCTAAGCGTACGATGGTCTAATTGACTGATGCGTTCATCCAAGGTCCTAATCCGTTCATCTACTCTGCTAATACGTTTATCTAAATTATTATTAATCACAGTTGCAAGCTGTTTAGCAGTTTCTTGTTCTCGCTGTATCTGTGATTGTTCCTGTATTTTAAACATTTGTTCCTGTGATTGTTCCTGTATTTTAAACATTTGTTCCATTTTCATCATTTAGAGAGAAAATGGGTCCATTACTGTTTGTGTTGGCTCTAACGGTGGTAAATCGACTGTAACTGGTGTTTCTTGTGGTTCTGCTTCAGTATGCACTTGAACTATCGTCTGTATTCTGCCTGAGTGTTCTACAGCAGATGGATCACTGACTTTAATATTAGTGTCCTGTTTTATATCCTCTGTCTGATCTGAAAAAATATTATCAATTTCTACATCACTAGTTATTCCTTCCTCCTCTGAATTTTCTACAGTTACTTCCTGCTGTGTAGCTTTTCTTACACGTCGCACTGTTTTCACCATGTTTCCAAATGTTTGGGTCCAAGTCTTTTCGGGAAAACGTCACACGCAACACATCAATTATTCCGTCACACAAAACATAAAATAATTACTATACTGCACCAGATTGGAATCAGTACTATATATGTTCACTTTCGTTTGATTAAAATTCAGTTCCAATCTCGTTCAGTTAACCTCTACTGAAAACACTTGATGCTGTATTTTACTGATCCTTCTCGCAGTTATTTAAATATAATTGACTCTTATAGCTTCCTAAGGGGACACACTCTCAAACTGTAATTTTTTTGTTTCTTTGGTAAGATACAGCACCAGGTTGAAGATGATGTGCCTAACTTACGCAGTGCTTCGTTATGCTGCCGCTGGGATGGAATAGTACAGCAGAAATATCGTGCTGAGGGTAGTCGTAGATTTCCGCTCATTGCAGCATGAAACAAATAGAAAAAACACACATATAAGCTAGTCCTGTCAATAGGATGCCACTGAATTGCCCCCTCTGTTTATTGATTGTATAGCCACTGAATTGCTATTTATTTATTTAATGGGATAATAATAATTATTAAAAGGTGGCAATTTTATTTAAGCAGTGATTTTACTCTTTCGATTGTTGCGAGTCAGCGATAGTGAAATGCTACTCGCTTTGGAAAATACACATTTTATAAGAATTATTTGGTCCAGGAAACACTTTTGCGAACACGGTAGCGATTTAGACGGTATTCGCGTAATTGTACTGATTAAAAGTTATCGTTTCCGAAAGACGCAGGTTCGATTAAAGCTGTGTGTACTTTTGCGCGTATAGTGAAAATATTCATAACACGTCGCGTAACAAAAAGAAACATGCGAATCACAACCGTGATCAAAAGAAGAAAATATATGATAACATAAATGTTCTTCGCTATTATTTAGGACAGGCTCAGATTAGACCATGCAATTTTTAGTTATAGGAAATGACAAGACGTTACACTTGGAAGATATTTGTTTTGAATAAATTGTATTTACCTTCTCTCTCTCTCTCTCCTTTTTACAGCCTTTATACCTTCACATCGATTAAGGAACTTTTCCTTCTCTACCGACCAGTACGAGAACAAAATTCAGACTCAACAAAATGTCTTACATCGAATTATTACATGCTTAACCCTTAACAATCATATATAGTTTCGTAGTACAGACAATGCTAATTTATTCCGTGCACTAGAAAGTCTTTGATACGCTGAGCATAAAAATGAAAATAATAAAATTATAATTAAATTCTTAATATCATGAATACTTCTTTAAATCATGGAAATAAGGTTTGACATCGTCGTAATATTAATTTTCATCGTTGTAGCACTACATCTTCTAGTTCGACTATCACCAGATCTCATTAAGGAACAGCATAAGAAGCAACTTGCCATTGTTCAAGAGTTCTCTGAATGCTTCAATCCACAGGTGAAGAGCAAATTAGACAAATCGACGGTGAAGCACCAGATTAACACTGGAGACCATCAACCAATAAGAAAGAGTATGTTAGCAACGGAATGTCGAATAATTCGCGACGAGGTAGAGAAAATGATGAAGAATGTGATCAGTCAGCTTTCTTAGACCCCATGGTCGTCACCAGTGGTCCTCGTCAGGCAGAAGGATGGCAGTTGGCGCCTTTGTGTTGATTACAGAAAGCTTAATAAGACAACTAAAAAGGACGTTTACCCTCTTCCACGTATTCACGATACACTAGATTGTCTGAAGGGGGCTAAGTTTTTCTCAACCATGTACATGTACTCGGGATACTGGGAAATCGAAGTAGATGAGGCTGATAGTGAGAAAACTGCATTCACACCCCTGAGGGCCTGTATGAGTTTAAGGTGATGCTGTTTGGTTTGTGTAGTGCACCAGCAACTTTAGAACGGATGATGGATAATTTTCTAAGTCACCTGAAGTGGACGATGTGTCTTTGTTATTTAGGTGACATTATAGTGTTCTCAGAGACATTTGATGAACACATTGAAAGACTGAGGGCCGTTCTTAAGTATCTCCTACAAGGCGTACTGAAACTTCCAAGAAAGTGTCTCTTTGGAGCAAAAGAAAACAAAATACTTGGGCACCTTGTTTCAAACGAAGGTGTGTGGCCAGACCCAGAAAAGGTGAGATCTATAACGGAATTTCCTATTCCTAAAAGTATTAGAGATGTGAGAAGCTTCCTCGGGTTATATTCTTATTGCCGTCGTTTTATCAAAGAGTTTCATGTCAAAGCCAGGCCACTCCAAGAGTTGTTAAAAGATGATGCTAGATTTATCTGGGGTGGTGCTAAAGCAAGTTTCTTTCGTTGTGCTGCGAAAAGCTCTGACGACTGACCCTGTACTTGGTCTGTATGATGAGAGAGCACCTACAGAACTACACACAAATGCCAGTGGGTATGGGATCGGTGCTGTTCTGGTGCAAATTCGTATAGAAAAGAGAAGGTTATAGCCTATGCTTCTTGGACAGTTACAAAAGCTGGGAGAAACTACTCAACTACAGAAAGAGAGTGTCTTGCTGTGATCTGGTCCATGTGCATATTTCGACAGTATCTCTATGGAAGCCCATTCACAGTTGTTACAGACCATCATTCACTTTGTTGATTGACAGGTTTTAAGGATCCAGCAGGAAGACTCGCCAGGTGGGCACTACGTCTTCAAGAGTATGACATTACCATCAAGACTTTGATTAAGATAGTGACTGTCTTGCTACACTCCATGATCTCTCTGCTGAGCAGAAGGACGCCAAGATATCTCAAATTATGCTTGCCTCAAACCAGTCAGAGGATGTGAAAGGACAAATTAAGGTAGTTAATGGATTACTTTGCAAGAAAAACTTTGATCTGTTTGGAAAGAGGTGTCTACCAGTGATTCCTAAACACATGCGCTTAGATGTTCTACAGAAATTCCGTGACACACCAGAGGCCGGACATTTAGGATTTATTAAGTCATACGATAGGATCCACAAGAGATTTTTCTGGCCAGGTTTATTTAGTAGTGTCCGTCACTATGTGTCGCACTGTCGAGAGTGCCAGAGGAGAAAGGAAGTTCCTCAGAAACCACGTGGCCGACTCTTACCAATTCCACCAGCCGAAACGCCTTTCCAGAGTGTTGGGATTGACCTCCTCGGACGGTTTCCAACGTCTGCTAGTGGCAATAGATGGATTATTGTTTGTACTGATTATCTGACACGCTTTGCCATTACAAAAGCCGTGAAAAGAGCCGAAGGATTGGAGGTAGCCAAATTCATCCTTGAAGACATTGTATTAAAATACGGTGCCCCAAGGTCGTTAATTACGGATCGAGGGAAACCTTTTCAATCGAATCTTGTGACAGAGATAAACCGTTGGTGCAACATTACTCATCACATGAGGACTGCCTACCATCCGCAAACTAACGGGCTTACTGAACGCCATAATAAGACATTGGCCGACATGCTATCAATGTTCGTGAGTGATGAGCAGAGCAACTAGGATGAGGTGCTACCTTTCGTGACGTTTGCCTACAACACCGCCAAACAAGACACCACAGGATTTACGCCATTTTTCCTAGTGCACGGGTGTGAGGCGACTACGACGATGGACACGTTACATGTTGATGACGTGGACGACGACTACATCGGCCAGGTGTTAACCAGAGCTGAGGAAGCTTGGCAGTTAGCTCAACTCCGCACGCTTCAGGCTCAAGACAACGTTTCCCGAAGGTACGACGCGAGCCGCCGCCCTGTTGTCTACCAGCCTGGTGATCTCGTCTGGATCTTCTATTCGGAAGGTTGGTCTCTCTGAGAAGATCCTCAGGAGCTACTTTGGACCTTATAAGGTTGTAAGACAGCTGTCTGATGTTACTTATGAAGTTGAACATTTCGACCCCGACACAAGATCACGAAAGATCAGAAATATACGGTCCACGTCCTTCGAATGAAGCGCTATAAGGATCCTGCATCCCAGGATAAATTCGAAGCTCCAGCGACAGGCAACAAGCGGAAAGGTGACGATGAGCGTAGCGGCAAAAGAAGTTCTAAGAAGATCACAGCCAGGGCGAGCATTAGTCATCAGGAGCCGGAGTACGCAGGACCGATGACTCGTTCCCGGACTAGGAGGACGTAACACCGAGACGCTGTTCTCTTAAGGACGGAGCAATGTCGCAGAAGAAGCTGAGTAACACCGTGGTGTATTGGTTATTACACTAAACTGCTGCATGGAGGGTCGTGAGTTCAAAACTCACGTGGACTGCAGAATTTCAGTTGCTATATTCGGTACGAGTACATACTATAAGTATCCACAAATGCCAAGAATCATTGTACTGGGATGTTCTGTAGCTGTATATATACTGTATGTGTTCTGGCCGGAGGCACTTGGCTCCCCGCACTTGTATGTGTAAGTGCTGAATAAACCTTCGTTAAGTGAAGTTAGTGTTCATTATTCATCTAATTACACTTTCTTCATTCTATTTTCTTAAATGTTACATTCAAGAAACAAACAATTTAAGTTGGAGTGATATTGACCACAGTGGTTCAAAAATGGTTCAAATGGCTCTGAGCACTATGGGACTCAACTGCTGTGGTCATTAGTCCCCTAGAACTTAGAACTACTTAAACCTAACCAACCTAAGCACATCACACACATCCATGCCCGAGGCAGGATTCGAACCTGCGACCGTAGCAGTCGCACGGTTCCGGACTGCGCGCCTAGAACCGCGAGACCACCGCGGCCGGCGACCACAGTGGTAACCACAGTGCAAAAACCGAGAAGAAATTTTATTGTGTCGTAAGTATAAAAGCGGACATGTGCCCACAACACGTTGAACACGAGGACGACATACCGCATCTCGCCTTCTCATGCGGTTGTTACGAGTCCGCAGCCTGATCTACAGCGTTGCGGCGGCCGCACGCCTCATCGGTCTTGTTCACCTGAAGACGGGCTTGTTGTCACCCGAAACCTGTTAGGATTGAACCAATTAATTTCTTACAACTGTGGCCGATTATTACCTGATTCAACGATGCACAGTTGCCGATATTCTGTAAATAAAACTTTATCAACGAAACTTCACTGGATACGGTTATGTCAGAGGGAGAAAATCATATATTTTGAAAGTAAGTTTTGAAATCAAGGGAGGTATATATTACCAATGTGCGCATGAGGTCATATTGATCAATTGGTATTATGAGGGTTAAACTGCCATGTTGCAAGGCTCAGGATCGTAGGATCGTCTCAGGATCGTACAACTTTCTCCTGAAGTCGCTCCAGTGTAGATCCTGACCAGAAAGTTCATTCAAATTCTTAGTAATTTTGACATTTCTCAACTGTTTTTTAGCCCAACTGTTTTTTAGCCCTTGTATGTAAGCTATGACAAAGTTTATCTTTTGCTGGTCGTTCCACGTTTGGGTAACGCATCCCTAAACCCTCTTATGAATACGATCAGCTGTGGATTTTTTTCTCTGGAAAAAACGCCAGAAATTGCTTGTGTTTTAGAAGGCTGTCTTCTAATAGTATAGCACTTATTGTCTTTCCTACATGATAAAGGAACTATTCGTGTGAGTACTGACTGGTCCTGTCTCTCTTATATACTGTCGGTCATAGAAATGTGCATTTCCGAATACATACCCCCCCCACACACACACACACCGCGCATGCTTATCAGTGACAGCATCTGTCACCGCTGGTATTACCTGTCGCAGGTCTTCGATCTGAGCAGTTACTTGCTCACACCTCTGCGGTATGTCAGCTTAGTCATAATCTTACCGTATCATTAGTTGCTCTATTCGAGCACCACTTCTTGGCTTACAGGCTTACACGTTGTGCAGCAGCAAGTAATTCAGTATTGAGTGATTCATTAAAGTACATCTCCTGTGGCTGCAGCCAGAACGAAAAGTCATTCGCAAATTCCTAGCGTTGCCCATCAATACTGTCTTTGATCTTATCCTACTGCTCTACAAATAAATTACGAAGTTGAGTTGTGAGCTGCTGCGCAGCTGTTTCCATTGTAGCCTGCACCATTTTTAATGCGTCCACATCATGTGATAATTGTTTTATTGTATCCGGGGACCTTTATACGCTTCTTTCAAGGCTGCTATTTCGGAACGTATTCACGTGAAATTCGCGTTGATGTGATCGGATTGTTTCTTCGCGCTCTGATCGAGCGTTATATCGATTTGACTGTTATTTTGTGACTATATTAAAATTCTCTTTCACCTGTGACTCTAGGTTTATCGCTAAACTTTCGAAGCTGTTACTCATGATAGCTTCTGATTTTTGGTACAACATCACTAATATGCATATTCATATTGCTTATGTATGCTGAACTTTTCGGTACATGTACATGTACATACATGAATTTCAGTACTTTCACAAAATTTGTCCAGTCGCGTGTCGCCAGTTGTATTATATACATCTTTCGTTTCTGGCAGATAAAAGTACGGAATGCATGAATGAAGCTTTGCCGCGGGGAAGACACACCACAAATGCGATGGCACGATGCAGTTAATAATATGGCACACATTAAGGTACAACAAAATTTTCTATTGTACAGAATTACTGACATTAAAATCTTATACCATCACGCGTCATGATCTTTTAATGTATCTGGCCCTGGTTGCTGTTGAACATCATAGCTTTCTGAAGCTCATTAAACGTGGATGTGTTATATAGACTTCCCTGTAAGAGATGGTAATGAATATTAATTCGCACTTTATAAAAACAAATCTGCAGCTTAAAGTTGTTGGTGTTACAACGCTGACACGGCGTGGCGCGATAAGGAACCAGTCATTATGCCTTCAAAGCATGTGTGTACAATTTCCTGATACATCCCCTGGAACACATGCAATCATCAGAATAAAATTAATATGCTACTGACAAAAGGTTTCTGAAATGAATGCAGATACCATTAATTACGGTTAAAAAGATTATTACTTAGTAGATGGGATATCACACACACGTGTCTCCTAATGCCGTGGAGTCAGAAACTAGAGTAAGTAGTCAGAAGTGGAAGTTCTCGCTTCTTAATGCGTCATTTCTGTTACGAACAAATGAATTAATATAGAGGTTTCTTATTATGGCCTATGCTTACTACCTGTTAATTCTAATTGACGTCGATTATTCAATCTTTGATACAAAATACATATTCTGTGACCTAAAAGTTCTCATAGGATAATTGTTTCTTCATAAAAATAATAAAAAAATAGCTTATCTTTTGTACATTACGCTTCGGACTACTTAGTGTCTCAGGAAGTTTTGCTCATTCTCACGCTCTTTCACAGCTCTGCTGCTGTTTACATTCGCTACACACTCGCAGTGAATCTGCAGCTTAGTTAAAGCATCTGATAATGTAAAGTGGAACAAGTTGTTTGAAATCCACGTGAAAATAAGTGTACGCCGTAGAAAAAGAATGACCACACAGGATGGGAAAAATATAAGTGGCCTGGAAAATATAACAATGAGACTGACGCGGAGCGAACCTTGTCAATGAACTCAAAATATCCAAGTGTGTACTGCCGGTCTACAGTGTCCAACGGGCACAATATTTCGGCGATCATACATGTCGCCATCGTCAGGTGAACTGACGGACTGAGCTCCTGTGAACGTGCCGGCACGGAGATCCGTACGCTATGGCTGCTCAGAGGGTACTGGGTTCAGTCGACGCCGCTGCCGAATTAAATACCCTCCGCCCGCGGCGCGCTCCCTCCGCTGTCCTCGCCCCGCGCCACGGTCGCGCGGTGGAACAGATTGCGACGGCGTCTGAGATGACGTCGGTGTGATGGCTCTGTCCGCCGTGGTCGTCACAACTATACGTTTGCTCGATTTGCTCTTGATTAACCCAATCGCTGGTTCCCAAGCCTTGCTAAGATTATAGCCACAGTCACGGTTTATGAGGTCGTCATTGGTGCGAATTTAGATGGCCTCTCTAACAACGCTGTCCCTGTATCTCGACGTCTGTACCAGAATCCTCGTGCGTTCATACTCCATAGCGTGATTTTCCGACAAACAATGTTCAGCGACCGCCGACTTGCTCGGATACATCAGTCGAGTGTGCCTCTGGTGTTCACGGCATCGATCCTCGACGGTACGCAACGTCTGACCAATATACGACTTGCTACATTCACACGGAATCTGGTACACGCCGGCCTTCCTCAAGCCGAGGTCATCTTCTGCGCTCCCCACCAGTGCACGAGTTTTATTCGGAGGACAAAACACAGTTCCCACCCGGTGTTTCTTCAAAATGCGGGCGATCTTCCCCGAGACTGCGCCTGTATATGGAATAAACGCAGTGCCTACCTCCTCCCTCGTGATTTCATCCATCTCCACAGGTTGTGCTGTAGTGGTTGGGCGGAGCGCACGTTTATCTGGATTACTTGTGAAACGCCTTTCATACTAAAAATTGAACTTTTGCATATCAGTTGTTAACCTCACCCGTATTACCTTTATGACGTCCATCACCTGGTCCTTAATGATCTGAGAATCAATCATATTAACGCTTTCGATGAAAGATACGTGCTTTAAACGATTTATTGGAAATAATAATTGCTATAAATTGGGTCATCACGTATATGAAATACTAAATCTCCTACAAAGTGATAGTTTCAGCTCCTGCAGTTGTGCATTGACTTTACGTAAATGTATGTTTGTCATGGTTTTCTGGTGTATGATGAAATGTCATCGTATCGGCAGTTTTTGTTCTTGATATTGTTAGTATTGAACGAATGTGGTGAGGTGTTACTGAACTGATTAGGATTTCAGTATCGTAAATTTGAAATCTACAATTATAAATACTTGTTTCAAATTATTGAAAGGATATTCTATTTTTCTTAAAATTTTCGATTTTGTTGCAGTAACGTAGAATCACTGTTCGTTGCCGTTAATTTACGTACACAATAGTTCGGTTTACATTATTCTTTGATTACAATGAAGCACATTAATTTTATTTCAAATATCTACCTTAACATTTGTCTATAACATTGTTTTAACCTTATCCTTAGGTAAAATGACGATTCCCTATACATTACTAAACCATTATAAAACTTACGATTGCAATTGGTACAATTGCCGGTTCCCCCCAATCTGGTATTGTCAATATACAGTGTAAAACAGGACATTATGTACGTGATGTACCATTGCATAGCTTATAATTGTAATTAACTAATGCATTAATTATGAATTACATCCTTTGCATAATAATATGAAGTAGCAAAGTTTACGATGGTTTAGTTAACAATACAACAGTTTCCACATTTTAGTGTTCTAAGGTTAAATGCAAACGTGCACACATTAAACAGAAAGAGTAAGGAGTATTACAACTTGTGCGTTAATCATCTTGTCCAAAAATTTTCTACTGCCAGTAACAACTACATTCAAACAGCTCCATAATTCACCATCGTTGGATAGTACAAATGGGAACATGAATGAATTTATCAGACATAGATGCTGTAAGTGCAGATATCAGATCCGTTCTGCTAAAACTCAGTGCCGAAAAACGCTATTCGATCCCATGTCACTCACCGACTAATTCCATGTTTCAATTTGGAATCAGTTCATCTCCACGATTTCTTCTAGGCGACATTGCGAGAAGGGTCCAATGATCCGTTATTACTCTGGTTTGCCTCATTTTTCTGCTACGTTCTGAAAGAGAAAAATGTAACGTGCAAAGAACAAGATAGTGGTTGGCTGGGGTAAACATACAAAACGGGGTCCCCGTTAATATGACTAGTTTCTTAATCTCACAAATATCGAAGATAGGCTACGGTGTAATCCTGCTCCAGCTTTCACAGATATCGTTATTAATAAGAAAAATGAATTATTTTTGGGATTGGATGCCATTGAGTGCCATGTGCTGAGCGACCGTAATATTAGTACTGTAAAGAAGAAAAATATTTGTGAATCCACAACATTAATAAAATTATGACAAAACTTTTTGAATGAACAGTTTCGTAGTTTAACATGAAATGGCTCTGAGCACTATGCGACTTAACTTCTGAGGTCATTAGTCGCCTAGAACGTAGAACTAATTAAACCTAACTAACCTAAGGACATCACACACATCCATGCCCGAGGCAGGATTCGAACCTGCGACCGTAGCGGTCACGCGGTTCCAGACTGAAGCGCCTTTAACCGCACGGCCACACCGGCCGGCTACATGAAATGTTTTCTGCCAAACAAGTCTAGGCTTACAAGTTTCAAAAAATAAGATTTACAAGATTATTGTACGAACAGCCGCTTAATACCCCTATGTGAATAGTGCTACCGAAAAAAACAGCAATTAATTAGCCTCATTTTAGAGTAAAAACCGGTTCGCGTTCGATCACAGAAGTTAAGCGCTGCCGGGCGTGGCCGGTACTTGGATGGGTGACGACCATCCGGACTGCCATGCGCTGTTGCCATTTTTCAGGGTGCACTCAGCCTCGTGATGCCAATTGAGGAGGTACTCGGTCGAATAGTAGCGGCTCCGGTCAAAGAAACCATCATTACGACCGGGAAAGCGGTGTGCTGACCACACGCCCCTCCTATATGCATTCTCACTGAAAGTGACACGGCGGTCGGATGGTCCCGATGGGCCACTTGTGGCCTGAAGATGGAGTGCTTATTTTAGAGTAATAAAGGGATAGATAGCCATATGGGGAAGACGCCCAACGGCTACGGTTCTCCAGCTACCCACTTTACAGCTCTGCCGGTCAGTTGATTGTGAGTGTCTGTCACAAGTGAAATGTTGATGCTTTCCCTGACTCTTTTTTTTTTAATTGTATTTACTTTTCATGATTTTAACTTTAAGTAGACCTTAATACTGTACAGCATGTCAGTACGTTTCGATATTTCCGTAAATTAGACAGTGAGTAGTTACGTAAAATCACATTTCAGGGCTGTATAAATCTAGTTCCATACCGCTAAGTTCCTCTTTGCGTTCTGTCACAAGTGAAATGTTGATGCTTTACCTGACTCTTTTTTTTAAATTGTATTTATTTTTTATGATTTTAACTTTTAGTAGACCTTAATACTATACAGCATGTCAGTACGTTTCGATATTTCCGTAAATTAGACAGTGAGTAGTTACGTAAAATCACATTTCAGGGCTATATAAATCTAGTTCCATACCGTTAAGTTCCTCTTTGCGTTCCGTCCAGCATGTTTGAAAAAAAAAATGACGCGTTATGGGCATCTCTCTCTGCTGATTGGCAGGGATGGGCATATCATCTCTGGGGTAGTTAGCCATCCCGTACAACTTTTTTAATTTTTTTGCCTTTGATGGGAATTCATTTTTGTTTGTAAATGCTAAGTACGTATCTCAGACTGGTTCTAGTGAAGGCAGGTGAAGAGAAAAAGACTTCAAACCCCTTTAACAACGTAAAAATGGTATTTATTTAGTCAGAAGAGGTTCTGTAGAGTTTAATACTGCAAGGAAACCCCTAGGTCGAAAAATAATGAACAGCTGTAATTCAAAACTGCTAAGGGTCCAGGTTCCTGTTTAGATTTAGCCAAAGAGAGATTACATGTGTGATTTCCTATGACTTTCTCTACAAAACTTAATGCTTCAATAAAAACATGTAAGACTGTCGGCTGTTCCTTTAATACGATTTCCTCTTCTTCTTTTAAAGTGTTTTGCCAGCTGGTCGTGCGGTAACGTTCTCGCTTCCCACGCCCGGGTTCCCGGGTTCGATTCCCGGCGGGGTCAGGGATTTTCTCTGCCTCGTGATGGCTGGGTGTTGTGTGCTTTCCTTAGGTTAGTTAGGTTTAAGTAGTTCTAAGTTCTAGGGGACTTATGACCACAGCAGTTGAGTCCCATAGTGCTCAGAGCCATTTGAACCATTTTTTTTTGTTTTGCCAGCTGGCCGTTTATCGCTTATGTTTTTGGCTGTCTAATCCTGATACACCGGTGATATGGCCAAGCGTTACATAGTTACCAAAAAAATCACAGAATGTTATCCAACCCGTTCTTTTCTCTTTCTTGGAACACGAAGGTGGCGTGTTGTTCTAACAGAATAATGTTCGCCAGAACACTGTTTGTGAAACTTAACGTTCCCTGCAACACGTGGGGCAACTTTCGGACCAGCAGGATCTCTCTAAACTTGGCTTCAATCGGGCACGTTTGGAATAACTCTTACAGAACTTACGTCAACAGGTCGAGCAGGCGTGGCATAATGTATCCCAGCACAGTATTCGCCATCTATATGATCTGCTGTACCCCAGTGAATGCATTGCCTCACATAGAGGCTACAGCACATACTAATATGGGTGTTTCAGTGTGCGTCGATAGGTAGCGCCTCTAAACCGTTTGTGCTATTGATCTGTAGGTGTAATCATTCCATGTATTCCCACGCACCCAAGTGCGCTATTGATCTGTAAATGTAATGATTCCATGTAGTCCACACGCACTCTTGTAACAATAAATCTTGAGTAAATTGGAAACCTCTGAAGGGGTTACTAATTCTTTTCAGCAATTTTCTAATTTTTTAGACTCCGTCCTCGTCGGATTTCAATGTTTATTGATACTACATCGAAAAATAATCATTCTAAATAGGATACAATGTCCCAGTTCAATAAGCATTTCCATTTAACCGGAATATGTGGCTATATGTACGTGCAGCACAAAAGCTCTTCGTTTGGCGTCAAGAAATTGCTTAGAGCAACCTGCGTCACAGGTACACTCACCGAATGAGGTTTCACCATCTACCGAAGTTACGAGCAGAAAGGAAGGAAAGTCGTTAGAGTCTAAAATCGCATCGACATTCAAGTCATCAGTGACGAAGCAAGAGTCTAATTTGTGAAGCATCGATAAGGAAATCGGCACCGTTTATTATAAAATGAATTATCGCGCCATTCACCTTATTTGATTTACCAAAACCGCTGAAAACCTAAATCTGTATGGGTCGAGAGGGAAGTGAACAGCTCGACGTCACGAAATCATAACGTCAGATCTGAGTCACAGACGCTGCAGATACTTTTAGTGACCGAAATGGTAAATGCACTGCACTCGTATTCGGAAGCACGGCGGTTCAAATACTCGTTCAACCATTTACATTGTCCGTCGTTTCACTAAACCAATTTAACGGAAATTCCAATGTCCTTCTCCAATACTTTTCCTATCGTAGCCCGCTGCTCTGTTTTTAGACCCCGTCGTCGACGGGGTCTTTAGTATTAATATGCCTGTCTTCCCTGTTGTTGCTTACTTCGCACAATGTTCACTTCAGAAGTTTACTGAAGTATTAGATCGAATAAAGAAAACCGAATACGTTTATCAAATAATAACAGGAGACATCGAAAGTGATGTATCGAAACACGTCAATGAAACAAGAAAGAACTCTCAGAATATTCCAAACCACCAAAACGATGTTGCCCAATTTTCAGCATACGGCACTAAATGGTAAAACCATCGTGTTGCATACAGCGGATTTTTAAGCCTGTAATTTTGATGGGAACGAAACATTCTCTAGTGTTATATTAAGCCGGCCGAAGTGGCCGTGCGGTTAAAGGCGCTGCAGTCTGGAACCGCAAGACCGCTATGGTCGCAGGTTCGAATCCTGCCTCGGGCATGGATGTTTGTGATGTCCTTAGGTTAGTTAGGTTTAACTAGTTCTAAGTTCTAGGGGACTAATGACCTCAGAAGTTGAGTCCCATAGTGCTCAGAGCCATTTGTTATATTAATAATATTCGTCAACCTGACGATTTTAGATCGCAACTAATAGAAAATAATGAAGTACAAAATTTTAATAAAACAGCTTGTATTGTTTTAAGATAGCTTTTCCGGGTCATTTATTACCTGTGAAGTCTATCTCCTGGAACCATGTCCGAGAATTTGCCTTCGTCAGGAGAACTGAATGTGTACAAAAGGTCTGTTCCCGGGTACAGTAACAGTACCATCCCTAGTCTGGGTTCTGTTGCATCCCATGCCAACAAGTCAGATGTGTTGCAGCTCAGAGCTTATCGCCACTCGACATGTCGTCGAAATTATTTCTAAACCGATTTCTTGTTCAGTGAAGCAAATGTGCCACAACTTTCAGGTCAAGAACTAAGGTAGCCAGACGCTTAATGCGAATTTCGGATGCGACGCTCTTAACGCAGGCGAGGCAAGTTATAATCACAGACGATATTGTTGGCAAGGGTGTATTTCTCTGTATCGTAGAAGACACACTCAGTTGGATGGTAACATGTTAAATGATCAGCTGTAGCTTGCGAGTCGATAGTTGCTTGAAGGTTTTAAGCCGGTACTTCAGTCCGATTAATGTAGATACAGTTCACTGACGGCCTCCACTTATCAGTCATTCGCATCGAATATCTATTTTTATTATAAAATACTTTATCTCTTCCTATTTATCCTCCCTTTTACTGTCATAATTCATTTTTAAAGTTTCCCCTCTTGCTCCCTACCTCCCATCTTCCCCCATCCTCCTAGGTAACAATTTTCTCAGTCCCTTTTCGATGTAGTGTGGCGACTGACACGTGACAATTTATCCGTTTTCTACTTGCATATGTTTTCCCGCAGGTCCGCCTCGTACCTATGTTTCCTGTTTCGTGCACTGTGACAATTCGGTCAGTCGCCACATGGCACCACCCACATACGGACCGTTTCACTGCTGTTTAATTCCACGTACATTTTAATGAGAAGACTTTTACGCTTAGCCCAGCTCCAACGGGAGTGTTTTTTTAACGGATTTTAATTAGTTTTACTGATGGTCACACAGACCATGTTACCTGACATGAGCTTCTTTGTTCGGAAATTTGTCGTCGCCAATATGTGATTTCACACGTAAGTAATTTTGTTTATTATTCTTTTATCCAGTGGTTTTGTACATCCTTTAACCATATTAATTCTTTTCAACTATGATGTGAAAAAAATTACTCAGTAGGTCCATTTACTTCTGAATAAGACAATTTTTACAATTGTTGAAACCATGGTCAAGGGTTGTTTATAAATCTTTATACTTGCAGCTATTTAGCTGTTTTTCGAATCATTCGCTCGCTTTATTTTTCAATTCTAACTAGAGAGTACACCAAAAGTTCTTGCGGCAAATTAAATGATCATAAGGAGAACTATTTGCAAGCTCGACGCCGTTTGCGTGATGAAATCTGTAAAAATCGCCCAAATTTATGGCGAAACAATGTTTGTTTTTTGCACCTCCTCAGACTTCGTTTGTTGTTCATGAATTTTCGGCCAAAACAATACTTTAATTATGTCCCAGCCTACATATTCACCATAAATGGAACCATGTGACTTTTTTCTGGTCCAGAAAATAAAGAAAATCTTGCCGCGCGGGATTAGCCGAGCGGTCTCAGGCGCTGCAGTCATCAACTGTGCGGCTGATCCCGGCGGAGGTTCGAGTCCTCCCTCGGGCATGTGTGTGTGTGTGTTTGTCCTTAGGATAATTTAGGGACTGATGACCTTAGCAGTTAAGTCCCATAAGATTTCACACACATTTGGACATTTGAAAGAAAATCTTAACATGCCATTCTTTTAAATGCATAGATGAGTTTAAAAACATATCGTTGAGAGAGCTAAAAGCTATCTCAAAGATCGTGTTCCAGAAGCGTTTCCAGTATTGTAAAAAGTGCTCGCATAATTGTATTACCTCTATAGGGGACTATTTTTCAGGGGATAGCATTGATGCAAACAAATAAATAAAATTCAATGCGAAAAACAAAAGCCCTCTTAATGCTTTAAATATACATTGTCTAAGATACCAAATCTTAATTTTACATTTTCGCAGTGGAAACCCTCTGTCCTGCCAAACAGGATGATGCAGGACGGAACGCTCGCTACCACAAAACTGTTACCGGCAATTCTTCTCGAAATACTATTTTCGCCATAAGTCTACTTGGCCTCATTCACATTCTTCAGGAAAATTTCTCGACAATATCATGAAATAAACCAAGTTCTATCAAACAATAGGCACATTGATCGCACAGCTGCAGCAGGTAGGTCTCTACTGAATCAGCTTAATGTGTGACGTGTAACAGATATTTGCTGTCGGCTTTTTTATTCTCTTCATTTGTAGTCGACTTTGAAGATCAGTCAGTCTGTGATTACTTTCCTCCTGGCGGTTTAACCGCGTCTTTCCTTTAGCATACGTTTTCTTCCATCTGTATCGTTTGTTGTTTCTACCTTTCTCTACAGCCCTTACACTCTCTTCCGCTTCTTTCAGAGTTGATCCTGGCGCCCAGTTACAGTCCAGGCTGTAAATTCGTGGCCGTACGGCATGAAGCCGTCTCGGCCGGCCAGGATTTGCCGCAAATTTATCGTCCGGCTTAGTCGGTGCCTCCCAGCACAGCTTTCCAGGTGTCGGTACTACCTGGGGGTCAACTTGTCCGCTACAATATTAGCCTCCGAAAAATAGGCGGAGAGTACGAAATGCTGCTGTCTCGTACCAGTTTGCGCTCTAACAACACAGAAACATATCGAGGTCCTAATATGAGACACTTCTGTAATTCGACTTCGTGAACATCTTGTCTCAGCCTTCTTTTCAGATGGCTGCGAACACATGGTTGTTCAGTACATGGCTCCTACCTAACCACGTTTATCTAATTTCCTCAAAATAAATACGTCACGTTATTTTTATTTCAAACTAGCTGTGCATGTGCCGTTGCCTGGGCACGTATTATTCCAGTCTTCTATTATTCCATCTCCTCCTTCTCTCCCTTTGTCCATCTTATCCTCCTCCATCCTCTAACTCCATCTCCTCTGCCCCATTTCTTCAGCCATCTCCTTTTCTCCCTCTCTCTTTCCATCTCCTGCTCCACACACTCTCCATCTCCTCCTGACCTCTGTCCCTGTCTGTCTTGTCTATCTTCTCCTCCTCTCTCTCACTGTTCATCTCCTTCTCTCCCTCTCGCTGTTCTTCTCCCCTCTTTCCTTTCTCTGTCCATCTCCTCTCCTCTCTCTCCCTATTTCCCCCTCCCACCCTCTCTGTCCATCTCCTCCGTATATGTGTCCATATCCACCTTCCCTCTCAGTCCATTTCCTTTTTTCACCCCATCTTTCTGCGTTATCACCACCACCCTAATAGGAGGCTGGTGGTTCTTACTCCCATAATATTTCTTTCCGGATCGTAACTAATATATGTATCAAATGTGGTTTAAATCGTTCCAAGGGTTTGAGATGAGCTTTTTAATTCTGGCTTTGCTCTTGTACGCACATATTAAATACATTTACCACGTATTAAAACATTTCACACGTATTGGAACACACATTTTATCCGTATCTCTAGCAAATTTCGGTCTATAGTTTCACTATCACGTATCTCAGTATTTACAATGTCGCATCACCTGAACTATGTGTCGTACAATGATATGACTTTGGATGTTAATCCTGTGGAATGCGTCTCTACTGTTTGCGAAACGTGTTGTGAATCGAGTGAGATGTAAAGAAGTGATAAATTGAAACGTCTTACATAGATCTGCGGTTTTTCCACGTATCTCATTTACGACTTCGTATCTCCTCAGCAGTGGGCCATACAATACTATATTTTTCAACATACTTTCAGACTCGTATGTGGATACCATCTGCGGAATGTGTTGCGAATAGAGTTAATAATAAGGAAGAAATAAGTGAAAACTTCACGCATCACAGTATTTGATGTCATATCTGCTGAACTATGAGTCGTGCCGTGACATAATTTTGTTAGAATGTCCAGCGACATATTTGAATATCGTCTGCGAGTTCGTTACAAATACAGTTAGTAGCAAAGAAGTAATAAATTAAACCATGATACAAGATGCGTCATTTTTCATGCGTCACATTGTTTATGACACCACATATCCTGAACTGTGTTTCGTACAGTGATATAATTCTGCTGCTATATCCAGTGCTGTACGTGAGTTCTATCATCAGCGTGTATCGCGTATTCATTTAGTAGTAAATAAGTACTAAATTAACTTCATGCTTCAAGCGGCAGTTTTTCTGCTTGAAAAGTGAAAATGTAGCAAGCGACAAACTTTTTTCCTTTCATGTAAGGATTGTCAGCGAGAACGTTTCATAAAGTTCTGAACTTATGTGCACAGTTTCTCGCAAGCCACCAAGTTCTCTCATTCTCTCATTCTCAAGTAGTGGACTGCACTACTTTTTCATCCCCATACCCATGCCATCCCCATAACCAGGAATCGCTTGGGCTGGGATCTAGTAAACTAGCAGCCATGCAACTGGTTCAAAAATGGCTCTGAGCACTATGGGACTTAACATCTGAGGTCATCAGTCCCCTAGAACTCAGAACTACTGAAACCTAACTAACCTAAGGACATCACACACATCCATGCCGGAGGCAGGATTCGAGCCTGCGACCGTAGCGGTCGCGCGGTTCTAGACTGTAGCGCCTAGAACTGGCCATGCAACTGGGCCCCCTCGTCTGATCCATCGCCCAGGGAAGACACGATTGAGATGCGTCCGGAAGTTAATGGCGAAGTGGGCTGGAGCACCATCATGTAGCAGCCGCATAACCCTTCGAATCATCAATGCTACTTCTTCAAGCAGGGGAGGCGAAATCACCCGCAAGAATCGCCGATAGTTCCAGCCTGTTAGGCGACTTGGGAGGAAGACTGGTCACAAAATACGGTCGCCAATTATCTCGTCCCACACATTTCGGCTGCACCGATACTGATGATTCGCTGCCACCATACCATGGTAGTTCTGTTTCTTATCCCACAGATGACTGTTGTGAAAGTTGAAGATTTCACTCCGGGTAAAGGTGGCCTCATCTGTGAATAGATGGATGACAAAAATCCCGGAGTCTTGATTGCCTGGAGAAGAAACCAGTGACAGACCTGTTCTCCATGTGGAAAATCTGTCGCTAATAAGCCTGCATACGTTGTAAGTGATAAGGGTGGTAACATTTTCATGGAGAATTTTCCACACGGTCATCTGGCTTACCCTGTACTGGCGGGCAACTGCCTGGTACTAACACTGCGGTCGCCTTCCACAGTGTTAATCACATTTTCCTGCAAGTCTGGTGTCCGAACATTTCGGGTGGATCCTTCATCATTTCCTACTCCCTGAAACGACCATGTGTCAGACAAACGGTGAAACACTGTTGCAATCATTGAATGCTATCGTTGTTGTCGGCGGATATAGATCTCGTGATACAAACCTTGCTGCCCGCCGCCCGTTGCCATTTGCCCTTCCGTAAGTAAACACCGTGTCAGCAAGCTCTCGGTTCGAATACTGAACCATTGTGTACAGCGTTGTATCACATCCGCTACATGGTAAGTCAGTAAGAGAAATGAATCGGACACATCTTTGCCAATTACTGTGGCAGGAGATATCGCTAGGTCATGACGTATGAGGAACAATACCACCCTCTAGAAAGAAACCGTGCACATTTTAACTGTCGCTGCATGGTACAGAGCGTATTGGATAGCAGTCTCTGCAACAAGGTATGACTAAATGAATTGTCTCTGGCATGGAAATCATGCATTTCCGGACACAAATCCATTAGATCTTTTTTGTTCCGTATCGTCTCATCGGTCAATCCCTGGAGTTTCTACACTTTGTAAAAAGTGACCCTTTATATACACATACATATGTACATCCATGTTTATAACATTTTTAGGCTATGTGGGCCGCATACATTGTGATTCGGAAGAAACCGGATTCAAACTGCAGCTTCATATTCACTGTAAGTTTTCCGTGCTTTACGTAAATAGATGAAGGTGGATGATAGAAGGATTCCTATCCATTTTGTTCGTCTGCCCTCATTTTACAAAATTTGAGTTCGTCCCTTATAAACTCGTCGGATATGGGCCGTTGAACCCGGTCCACGTTGAAGCCCTGTAACAATGATAGCTGTTTCTGCGCCGATGTTTCGACGGCTTCTGCTGCGATCTGAGTCAGAGGATCTCATGCCGTTCTATCGGCTTTTGTTGTTCGGACATCATAAACGCCTCACACTGCAGTCATCATAAGAAAGCTGTCGATGGCAACATCTGACAACTTTTACTTTTCACACTTCCCTCCATTAGCAAATTAACTATACTTTCACACACAAAGACGTCTCCGGTCAAACTAACTCAAAGTTCTTTCTCCATAATTCGACGCAGAGCCTGCTTCTTACATGATCTACCCAAGCAATCCTCAAAATTATTCTTCTGTGGCACCACAGAGCGAACGCTTCTTTTCTATGCCTGTCTGAAGTCTGTTGTCTACGTTTCACGTCATATAAGGCTCTACTCCACAAATATTCATAAAATACCCCTTTTTCAGAAACGCGTGTTTTGCTGATACCAGACTGTATGATATAGTCCTTTTCATCAGCCTAACAGAAAAATGTTCCTCTACTTCTAGTGTTCCTATTCTAACTACCTTAGTGTCGCAAGACTCAGTAATCATCATTAGCCTTTTGTTGATGTTCATCTTATAATTTTTGTGAAGACACTATCAAGTCCGTTGAGATGTTTCTTTGCTGTCTCTGACTGTATTACAATGACACCAGTAAATCTTACAGTATTTTTATCCTTGAACTTAATTGCTTTTCCAGATTTCTTCTTGGTTTTCTCTACCGCTTATTTCATGTACAGATAGGGTAACATGTGGGATATGCTACGACACTCCCTCACCCCCTTCTCAGTCGCTGCCTCTGTTTCACGTATTTCGAGTCTAGAGTGTGATTCAACATTGTTAAAACTTATGTCCCGTAATTTAGCACTCCGCTCGGCGTTCGTCGTCGGGCAGGTGACGTCTTCCTACCACGGCAGAGAGCGAGCGATGCATAAAGGCAACTGCGCACAGCGCCGCTGCAAGTCGACGACCACGCAAGAGCGACATCAGGTGAGAGCCTTGTGTGTGAAAGCGGAGCAGCCGCAAGTTGAAACCAACGCTGAGACCTTGGGCGGCAGCTGAGGTACAATACTCCGTGAGCGGCGTCAGAGGCATGGAGGGCACGCCCTCCGGCCTTGTCTTGTCCTGGAGTGGATTGGTCCCTGAGTTTTATAGGCGAGCAGCGGAACCGCCTGGTTTTGGAATGAGCACCTGTGGAGGCAAGTCCCCGTTGGAGGGTTGCAACATAAGTGAGCGACCCTAACGCGAAGTCCTTGATAGTCTCCAGTTGAACTCACATTTTTTTACGTTCGTCTTGCAAAAGAAACGTTTTCATATGCGACAATGATACAAGCAGTAGGATCTAATTTCTATTGTAGCAGTTTCACTGGATTAATGGAGATTATAGTTTCCCAAAGCTGTCGACAAACATTTTGAAACACAACCGGCAGATACATGTTCAAGATAAATTGTTACGTCCATTAACGCAATACTATGCTACCCCCAAATTTACAAATTACAAAGCAGATTGCCAATGTTATATGGTGCTTTCCCAAATAGTGTGCACCAACACAGTCCAACAATTGTCATCTTTCTTCAAAAAGGATTGCACATTTGTTAAACTTCATTTTAATATCTGAAACATTTAAATTGAAAATAAAAACTGTAGTCCATTAAATGACAGCTGAATTTTTATTAGGCAACTGTGAAGTGAGAACAAATAGAAAGCATGGATAATAAACACTATCGCTTACTATATAACAGCTGAAAGGAAGAACAAAGTAAAAGAAGAGAATTCATCTCAATACAAGTTGATCAAAAAGATGCAACGGTAATATTCCAAGCACTAAAATATTAGTATGATGTATTTCGAGTTTTCGTTGCTGCATAATTTCGGAAGCATCGTTCAAAGAAAAGACGAAAATTGCTGAGAACGGGTATGCAGGAAGGTATTGCTGAAACAGAGAAAGAAGAATTCATCTTTGACAACACCATGTACAAAAACATCTGTGAAGTGTTTATAAACATGTGTGTGCAAATGTACATCCTGAATGAAGTGACATGTACTAAAACGACGGAGAAAAGGACGTTTGCCAATACTAAAAAATTAAAAATGATTTCCTTGGAGTGTGTGGTAAGTTTATACTGTTCATTTTCCAGTACTTTGCACATATTTTCCGCGTTTGACTTACGAAATTTATAACGTAACATTAAACCTTTTCGTGAAAGAATGTGCATTTCACGTCATTCAAGACAAGAAATAAAACATGTATTAAGACAAATTACACCTGACGATGGACCCACAGGGTCCGAAATGCACCGTGTAATTAATAAAACACGAAAAAGTTATGACTGAAGGCGGTGTTTAATTCATACCTCCAATGTTTTGAATACAGTCACGTTTTAAGCTGCAAAATACGGATAAAATTAGAAAGAAGAATTATCAAACATTTCCAGACTTGTACTAAAACCGTCTTACTGGAGGACATCCTAATTGTTGTACAAACAATCACATTCGTGTATCTTCAATAGCAACTTGATATACACACAAAGAACACACTTTAAGGTAATCTGCCGACGTCAGTGGTTTATAAATACCATGAATTAGTTGTAAAATACTCGTGGGAGAAATTCTAGAGAATTAACTCAACCATGAGTAATTTCCGCTTACTGCTATTATATGTATGCTCCAGTGCGTACAAGCGATCAGTCAGTTGCTGTTCGCGGTTAGTTTCTGGTGAAATAAACATAATTGTAATTCAGCGAGAGAAGATACATTGTTAAGTTACATCATCATAACAATTACGAATAGAATGAGACGCAGAAACTTGAAAAAAGCTTTTCGTTAACTATTTTTACAACCCACAGGCTTCATACAACTAGTTCAATTAAAGGTAGTCTACCCAAACAATCATCAAAAATCAGCTAAGGCCTATCGTTCAGAATATCACGCTTATTGTCACTGTGACCACCGAAAATTTTCTGGAAATGGTGATCTCACAGGAGGATTAAATGTATTTGAAACAAGCGTTTATGGAATTGACGATGAACAAATCTCAAGTGTAACTACATGTCGTCCATTCAGTTTGTTTCTTTAACGCCTCGTTTTATTGCATCGAATTTGATGAATTTCAGCTGATCCAGTCAGTTGATTCCATTCGTGGCTAAGTGGAAATAAATGTTCCCGCTACGACAACAGCGCCGGGGGAAAACATTGAGTCTGTGGTTGTTTTGGTTGATTCTGCTGTATTAATAACATTGTCTACTATGTTCGGTGTTTAGCATGTATAGTACTGTAAATAATAATGCAAATGGTTCTTTGTAGCTGAACACACTCCACATCATTCAGGACATTGGTTTAAATGGTCTGAATGAGCAAATGTTGTTGTTGTTGTGCAACAAATAGTAAAAAAAAAAAAAAAGGTATTAAATGAACTCGTATTCTGTCCACTACACAAACAGACGTATCAGTTCGGTGATAGTCTGAAGAAAGTCGGTACACGTAATGGCTATTGATGAGAAGCATGCGTGCCCAGAGCCATTTGGCGTGACACCTCAGAACTGTTGCACCGTTCCCTGCTGTTCTCCTTCCAATTGAAAATGTCATATTACTCTGTGTTCTAGAAGCTTCCAGTATCGTTGTACAGTCAATTTCTTTTTTTCTCGTATTACCTGTCAGTGTCAAAATCATTAAAATGTGAATATAGGAAATATTCGCAAGCATCTGAACGTTATGTGCCTGGTAGCAAAACGATGTCTAAAAATAAGATAAAGGATAACACTTTGATGGGAGATGAGTCAACTGTATATTTTTTTAAAAAAAAGCACACGTTGTAAACGCCTCAATTGTAGAATGCCGCAAATAATTCTTATGAACATCTTTAGATATGATTAACACGATTTGGAAAAGTCCAATTTTTTTGTGATGAAGCAGAACTGAAAAAAGATAATTAAAAACGCTAAACTAGTAAATATATGTGACAGTTTGCAACTGAGACTGTTACAATATAAATGTCTATGTATAAATCTCACTTACTCTCTCAGTTAAGTAGCTGTAAGTAGTAGAGACCTATTGTAAAGTGTGTCTGGTAACTAATTGATTCAGTTTTTCGATTATCTCAAGTTTAATGTTGTAAGACTTTGTGCTTCGCTTGCGGTTTCCACGAAAGTATTATGAAATTATACACTATCACTTCTATCTCCCCTCCTCCCACTCAGGTTCATAGCTGGGTACGCTCTTGCTGAGAAATAATGATCGAGGGTAACGTAAGAAACTTTCAGAAACTCACTTTCATTTTTAGGTTCAAATTTGTGACAACTCATGTAGTACGACGAACCCTCCCACGCTTTAAAGTAATGTTTAGTCGCTAGTCCATTAAGCGGATTCACGTTCAACGCGCAAAAATTTCTCATCTTATATACTGGCGCTGGACGATATCTTCCGCACATTATACCGACTTTGAGTTAATAACTTGCGAAAACAAATCTTCGGAAAAGCTTCTGAATAATTCACATTCTGATAATACCCTTTTAACTGTCAGCTCTTACTGCCGGCCTTTTGTTTACATTGCCAAGCCAATAAGCCCGAAAGCATTCGCTGTTTTCAGTGCAGGTGGAATTCTAAAATACATCTTTGTATTACTTTTTCAGGGTCAGCAATCTTTTGCTGGGTTTGACGCAACTCACCACGATAAAAACAGTAACCAGGAATGTAAGGAAAGGTGTTTGTTTTATCCGTACCGAAATAAAATTGTCACCTACACAAACATAAAGTTGTATTTCATGATACCTCATATTATTTGTAAGCAGGTGTTGTGTTTATATATTGTGGACGTATATTTGGCGACTGTAAGAGAATTCCAAACATATCCAAATACCATTCCGGAATAGTATGAGTAACAGCTACGTAAGGGTACTTAATGAATTACGCTATTCAAGACGGACAACGCAACTGTTGCGGACACTCACAGAATAAACAAGAGTTCTTTTCAGTCTAGTGAACTTTCAACGACCTCATTATGAGCATAACATTTTCTGTACTTTTGTTGCATGCTTGGCAGAATATAATTTCTCCGTCTGTCGTGCAGTGCGGTAACTCTAGCAGCCATAATCTTATATGACTAGGGTTTGAACTAGCTGTTTCCGACATTTTCTTCTGCTGAACCATTCAAACACTGAAACTGGAATACATCTTGAAGAATGAGCATGTTACAATTTGTATGTCCATCGGTACGATATACTAATTTACTTTGTATGTGTGTGTGTGTGTGTGTGGGGGGGGGGATGGGGAGGGGAGGGATAGCACAAAATTCGTCGACAATATTCTCGCTTTTCTACTATGATGATCTGTGTATAACTAAGTAGGGAGGTAAGATTTTTTACTGCAATGGCCCACTTCTTTTGTGTGTGTGTGTGTGTTTTTCATCAGAGGTTAGTTAAAGGTCTACCAATATTTTTATGTTTTTCCTGACATTTCGGAATTGAGAATTTCTTCTCACATCTTTCGACCATAGAGCATTTGTGAGGAAGATTATTTTGTAAATATTTTTTAAAATTATTCTAAGAGACCCTGGGATTCTATAGTTCACTTTTATTATAATTTTTAAGTTGCCGAGTTCAATTTTGAAGTAAAGGAAAAGTAATCAATGTGAAAAAGTCATGCCTCTAGGACAAAGCATTTATATTTTTAAACAGATGCACCAGATTTTTAATTTTTTTTATATTTCTGAGAGGTAACTAAAATCCATTCAGTGACAAATATCAAAAGTGGTGAACTGTATGTTTTCTTTAATTTTTATTTTGATATAATTAATTACTGGTGTCCTTTAACAGTACCCAATACTCCTCGCACACACTTCTGTATAGCATTTTGTTTCTTTCTTTCATAGATTTTCGAGTGATAAAATGTCCCATTTAACCCAGCATGCAGGCTGAGCTTTACACAAATGTTGAACGAAAATTAAAATTGAGAAAATGCTTTTGACAAAGCTATGTGATGAATTCCCCAAAGAGAACCAGTTCTACAGTGATTTATGTTGTGCTATTGTGGCAGCCAACATACCTCCGAAAATTCTATTTTCAAAGGCTTTTGAGAAATTCTGCCATAAGTCAGTTCCTACAGAGTCAACGTTACGGTAAAATTATGTGAATTCAACTTGCACTAAAGCATTGCACAGAATCCGACAAGATGTTGGTAAGTTTTGCATGTGGATTTCTACTGATGAAACTACTGACAATCTTGGTCGATGTAGTACAAATCTGGTTGTTGGCAAATTGGACCCAGATGCAATAGCACGACTTATTTGACTTGTTCAAAGAAATTCCCAAAGGCTAGGCAGCAAATAGTTTATCAACATTGGCTGAAGGTCCTATATGTGTGGTTGAAAACAAGGTGCTTCTGGCCTTCACAGATGCCACTGCATTTGTGATTGCAGTGTTTTAATTGCTTTAAGTACTCTACTTTTTGTTGGTACATGTAACGTGTGGTGCACATATTATGAACCGTATTGCAGAGCCCCTAAGGGTAGAATTCCTCGGTAAAGAAAGTTTTTGCTAAGGCACCATCAAGGATACAGGCATTCAAAGAACAACTTCCAGATATTCCCTTGACACCTGAACCTGTCATTGCCGGCTGGGGCACGTGGTTAGCAGCAGCGGAATGATATAGGAAGCAGTCCAGAAGGTAACTAAATATTTATTAGAGGATGCTGCCTCTGTAACCAGCAAAAGAATTACGCGGGAGCATAAAAACTTATCGAAAAATCCAGCTCCCCTGTGTGAAGCGTTCCTGTCCAGCATGCGCCGAAAATGAAGTACGTCACTGTCACATCCGTAGGTGTAGGACGTGCACTTTTGTCTGGAAAACTAGAAGACGTTTTAATTACTTACTGTGAAGCCAATTGTAGTTTGAATGTTTGAAACCACTGGTTTATCCGGCATTTATTAAATTGCATATTATACGTATTTTACTCTTGCAATAATTGTTTTGGAAAACTTAAGGACGTTTAGGATCAGTTTGAACATTAAAGTACAGCATGGAGTGGCCGCGCGGTTTAAGGCGCCATGTCACTGATGGTGCGATCCCTTCCGCCAGAGGTTCGAGTCCTACCTCGGGCATGGGTGTGTGTGTTGTTCTTAGCATAAGTCAGTTTAAGTAATGTATAAGTCCAGGGACCGATGACCTCAGCAGTTTGGTCCATTAGGAATTTACACACATTTGAATATTAAAGCAGTATAATGTGTACTCTGTTGTGCAACTGTGCATATTTTCATTTACCTTATTTTAATGAATAATAGTATGCTCGTATGTCAAAACTGTGTCCGGCCCCGGTAGCTGACTGGTCAGCGTGACAGACTGTCAATCCTAAGGACCAGGGTTCGATTCCCGGCTGGGTCGGAGATTTTCTCCGCTCAGGGACTGGGTGTTGTGTTGTCCTAATCATCATCATTTCATCCCCATCGACGCGCAGGTCGCCGAAGTGGCGTCAAATCGAAAGACCTGCACCAGGCGAAGGGTCTACCCGACGGGAGGCCCTAGCCACACGACATTTCATTTCATGTCAAAACTGTGGGTTTTCAGTTATGTTTAGTTTTTCTGCATATTAAATTTTAGGGCCTGTTACAGGTTTTGTATAGTCTACATGAGGTACTGGAAGAGCCTATTTTAAATGTCTAAACTGCAATTTTTATGGCATGAACATCTGCGCTCCACTCACGACTCGTTCCCACAGGTCAGTTGTTGGACCATTGCCCGCGAGAGACAAAGGTCCCGGATCAGAGTCCTGGTGTGGTACAAAGTTTTAATTTGTTAAGAAGTTTCATATAGGCATACACTCCACTTCGGGAGGAAAAATTCATTCTGAGTAGAAAGAATGCCCATTACTGTTAAGCACATGTGGTACTAACTGTTTTGCTGTTAGATTTCAGGTTTTATCAATTTTAGTTGACAATGTTTATCTCTGGTGTTAGAACTATTTTATTGCCAATATAGGATTTGTGATTCTTCCACGATGGAGCCCCTTTCGTTTGTTCTGCCCACACTAGGTTTGGGGTTCGCACCCCCAGTGAGTTTTCTTATATTTTATGGTACGGCATGTAGATTTGTTGCTCAGTGGAACATGTTAACTTTTAAATGTTGTTTTAAATTATTTTCTTACTAACGTTGATAAGATATTCTCTACTTATAATATTTCCCTCGTGTCATTAAAGGAGTGATCTAAAGTGCATTTATCACAAGCATGAGCGCTTATTGGTAATGAATTTTGATTATGAGAGTATGGCCACAACGTTGGATCGGCTACATCGTATTACACCACTGGCCTACAAAATCGCCATTTTTGTTAGATTTGTGGAAGACCACAACCATGTCGCTCCCCTTCTAATAACTTTAAGTAAACTGCGACCCAGCACAGCAATACAGACTTGCATCTATGGAATGAATTTGACTATCGACTGGGTTTTAGTGTCTAGTCTTGATCACATTAAACATATGTAAAAGGTGAATCAGTGCTTTACGCTTACATAGAATTGTAAAACATATCCCAAAGTTGCTTGTTCATGCACGTAGAAGATACGACCCTGCAAAATAGGATGCTTCTTTTGCAAATAAAAAGTATGCAGCTCTAAGTGTAATTTAAAATTCGTCCCAAGCTTTTATGTTCGTTCATATGGGACATATACGCTTGTGAAATCAGTTGAATCTTCCCGTAACACTCTATATATCATGTTATAAAATGAAAGAAAGTCGCTGATGAGAGTATTCACCGAAACAGTGGGAACAAACAAGTTGTTTCCATCAAGGCGGACCCACGAATGTTATATTGTTTTCATGCAGACAGTGACCAGTCAGGAGGAGAGCTAATAGAAAAGTGACGTATTTCGTCCATTTGTGATAAGGTGGAACAACGTTCCCAGATGTTTACTAGAGAACCTACACCCAGTACCTCTCCATCTGTCGCGACCGCGCTAAAAGCATCGAATTCGTCTCCTACTACAGAAGCGATTCGACATTTTCTTGACAATTGCAGTAGATGGATTAAATAATAATATCTGACGACGGACTCAGTTACTAAATGTATACTTTAAAAGAACACCCACAAAACTATTAATAAGAAGCACACAGATTCAACAAGGTAAAAAGGCAGTGAGACAGGTAACAAAGGAACATGGGTACCAGGACCAATTGAGAACGCGCAGTCAGTCGAGACAAATCACACATGTAGTGCTGCTAAAGAAGAATCAAGAGACGTTCATAGGATATGTCGACCTGGAAAAAGCATTCGACATAATCAAATCGTAAAAGATGTTCGAAATCCTCATGAAAATAGGGGTGAGCTATAGGGAGAGACGGGTAAAATACGACGAGTGCCAAGGTGGAATAATAACAGTGGAAGATTAAGAACGAATTGTTCCAATTAATAAATGGTGTAAGAAAGGGATATAGTCTTTGTAACCTACTATTCAGTCTATACATCGAAGAAGCAGTGCTGGAAACAAAAGAAAGGTTCAGAAGCGAAATTAAAATTCGAGGTTAAAGAATATCAATGATACGATTCGCTGATGGCACTGGATCTCTCAGTGAAAGTGAAGAAGAATTACGTGATCTACTGAATGAAATAAACAGTCTGGAATTGCAAATAAATCGAAGAAAGACGAAAGTAAAGAAAAGTATCAGAAATGAGAACAGCGATAAACTTAACATCGGGATTGATGCTCACGAAGTACATTAAGTTAAGGGACTCTTCTACGGACGAAGCAAAGAGGACATAAAATGCAGCACTGAAAAAAAGGCATTTCTGGTCAAGAGAAGTCTACTAGTATTATACATAGGCGTCAATTTGAGAAAGAAATTTCAGAAGTGCAGCATTGTATGGTAGTGAAACATGGACTGTGGAAAAACCGGAACAGAAGAGTATCCAAGCTTTTGAAACGTGCTGCTACAGACGAATGTTGAAAACTAGATAGACTGATAAGTTAAGAAATGAGGAAATTCTGTGCAGGATCGGAGAGGAAATGGATATGTTGAAAACACTGACAAGAATAAGGGACATGATGACAGCACATCTGTTAAGACGTCAAGGAATAACTTCCATGGTACTAGAGGGAGATGCAGAGGGTAGAAACTGCAGAGGAAGACAGAGATTGGAATACATCCAGTAATTGAGGACGGAGGTTGCAAGTGTTACTCTCAGACGAAGATATTGACACAAGAGAAGAATTCGTGGCGGGCAGCATCAAACCAGTGAGAAGACTGATTACTCAAAAAAATTGCTCTGAGCAAATAAAATAAATAAATAAAAGACTAAGTTATGGAGGAACGAGGAAGATAGTCTTAAATGATGATTCAAGACACTAGGACGTCGCACATTACCTTAGCGGCGGCGTGGAACCATCGGTGCATCGGATGCGGTCATACTTATGAGTTGTCATTGTAATTAAGCATGATCTAATTATTTCAAATAGTGAGAAATAAGATCACTGTTACAAGAAACTGCACAAATTTAAAGTCTGTCAGTACAACTAAGTACTTAGGCATTACAATTACAAACAACGTAAATTGGAACGATAACACAGATAACAACAGATAACACAGATAATAATGAGGAAGGCGAGTCAAACACTAAGTTTTTTGGAGGAACGCATCGAACAAAAGAACTACATGTTCTACTCTTGTCCGTCCTGTACCGGAGTACTGTTGTGCGGTATAGAGTCCTTACTAGTTAGGACTGTAGATATCGAGAAAGTTCAAAGAAAGTCAGCTGGGTTTGTATTATTCTGAAATAAGGGATAGTGATGAGTGTGATAGGCGAGTTGCGGTGGCAATCATTAAAATTATGGAGTTTCTCGTAGCGGCGAGATCTCTTCACAAAACTGTGATCAACAACTTTTTCCTCCCTGCGTGGGAGAGATGGCCATTGCGATAAAATAAGAGGAATCACAGCTCACACAGAGGGATCGTGTGGTCGGGAGACTAGTGTGTCACTCACAGAATCGCGTGTTAACACAGAATGCGGGTCCCAGAGCGAGAGTGCTCTTGGTTTGAGTGCTATTTAGCACCTCGTGTTTCGAAGAAAACAGCCGATTCTTCAGAAGGAATTACTTTTTATTATCAACCTAACTGTGCTCATTTTTCACGGTATTGGGGAAGTTAGTTTCCTGAGTTAGGTTACCAGACACTGACTTCTTCTGTCGCCAGAAGCACTTCCCTGGTACCTCTCTGGTATATTCCTGCGCGGAGGGCACAAAAGACTCCAATGGAAAACACCATCATGGAAAAATGATTAACTTCTTAATTCACTAGCATTACAACCAAAAAAAATCATGGGTAGTACCGAGAAGATAATGTCACTGTCTGCTTGGTTTCTCTTGCTCACCTTTACAACACAGATAAATGGATTAATCAAATTATAGTCAGCATTAAGTAATAGAATATTATAAGATGTTAATCTCAAACTACTGCAATTCTCGTGTGGTGCTAATAGTTTTTCATCTCGCGAAATTGTAGCACACACGCACGCGACACGCCACTTCGTTACCGTCGATCGCGCACGCCAACGCCACTAGCCCAACGCCATGCCGAGAAGTAGGAATGGAGGAAGAGGCAAGATTGCTGCTGCTGTGGAGCTCCTGCTAAACGCAGTCGGGAGCAACTGTTGCGGCAACAAGAAGAAGAAGTGGAAGCCTGCGGCACAACTACAGTGCTATAAGTGTCAAAAGCTTGGACACATAGCCAGGGAATGCGACGGCGCGGTTGCGTGTGTTAAGTGCGGGAAACCGCACGACACACGCAACTCCACCAAATCAAGGGGTACTGCAGCGGTGTGCGTTAATTGCGGTGGCTCGCACGCCACAAACGCACGCCGCTGCAGCTATCTGAAGACGTGGAAGCAGCGGAAGTTGGCCACCACAAACGAAGAGCTGGCCCAACAAGAAGAAAAGGTGGTCACCCCGCCCCCCTGCCTTAGTAGAGGAAACGGGCTGCGCCACCAAGACGACGTGGACGCCTTCCGCCAAGCACTGCGGGAAGCCAACGAGGACGCAATCACCACGCTCCAATCCGCCATGGCGGAGGAGAGAGCGGCCCAGAGAGCGGAACTCGAAGAGACGCGTCGGGAGGTGACTCAACTAAGGGTCGCCTTGTACATCGCGTCCTGCACGAAGACAGACGTGGCACCGACCTCCACCTGTACGGGGGTAGACGCGGCAACACAAACGACCGCCTCCCTGGCCGACGCGGCAACGCAGGTTGCTAGGGAGGTGGTCATGCAGTAGGGGAAAACCACTGACAAGAAGGAAACGGCCCCCTCGGAAGCAGTCGTCACTCCTGTCCCTGCGGAAACGCAGACGACACAGGAACTGCCGATGGAGACCGAGGGAGAAGAAGAAGACGAGCCGTTCGAGTGCCTCCCCCTCCCCAACAAGAACTGTGTGAGGGAGGTGCTCCCCAAGATCGCCGATTCCCTGCGAGACGGTAGCTACCCCCATCATGATCATCCTTATCCTTTCACGGTAGATAACATCCCTCCCCATCCTCATAAACCTTATCCATTCCACTGGGGGTGCGAACCCTTGAACCAGAAGCTGCACAGGACGGAACTCGTCAGGCGTGCAGATCTGGAGCTCATAAATAAGCACCCGATCTTCACGGACGAGGACTGGCTGTACATGTCTGACCAAGCAGTCATGTACATCCAGACACAGACGCCGCCACTGGACTTCTCCCGCCTGAATAAAATAGAATTCGGGCAGCCAGGAAACAGTAAGAAGAAGAACAACAAGAAGCCGCCGGAATCAGCCGGCAGATAAATTCCTGCATCCACAGAAACCAGAGGCCAACGCAACACGCGAAGAAAAACATTCCCATCAGAGAGGACTTCAGGAGGAACAGCTCAACCAGCTTAAACTCCATCACCTCGGGCCAAGGCAGGCCCGTCACTATAGTGAGTGAGTGAGCGAGATTGTAGCATTACACACTGACGTGTACGTCTAGTCCTGAGCAATAACACAGGTAGGACGTACATCGCTCTAAATTTCAAGCAGTCTGACATAAACAAATAAATAAGCAAAGATACAACATGGAGCGCACAGAGTAGTAATATCTATGAAGTGAGCATATTGTATTGCACATATTGCCAACGTTAAATTATAAATGGCACGTGACTTTCGGTAATGTATTACAATTCGTATTTTGAGCAAAAGAACGAAACATTAATATATAACATACAACATAGAAGCCATAGAGTCATAATACCTATGGAGTTAGCATAGCACACTGCACATATCAAGAACATCGAAGTGTAAATGTAACCTGACTTTCGGTACTATATTTTTGTTCGTATTTTCAGCAAAAGACTGAAACATTAATATTACACGAATCTGTAATGTTTCCATTAATTAATTTATTAGTAACAGCAGTAGTGAATAAAAGATACTGCTAAAGATGCAAATCGAAGTAAATGAAATACATAAAAGTTACTTTTTATTTGTAATTACCTCAATATCAAAGGACTTTGGAAACAATGTATATTGCTAACAAAAAACCTATGCAGTGCATCTCACTGTCCAAGCCACACGTATTTCTACTCTGTAATAGAGACCGATAATAGAGACCGACGGTAATAATATTTTGATACTCCAAAGATCACAATCTTCAATATACTATCCCATTTTACGTGCAAAATACATGCACCTTGATATGTGACATTTCCGTCATTCTGTACAGAAAATACGTTTGACCTTTGGATATTAGTTTAGACGTTTCCAGCTTATGGAGATTACGTTCCGCGATGGTACATAAGGTCTACGTACAGCTGCGCAGTACCAGCCGGAAGCAGACAATGTGGGGCTCCGGAGGCCTCTACCACAGCTGCTCCCGCGGGAGCCCAGCAGAGACGAACGTATGTGAAGAAATATGCCAAGCAGTTTATCGGGTGCTCCCTCCAATTCCTTTACGGCTCCCGCGGGGCGTCCGCAGCGATCTGATGTTGCCCCTGGCTGCCGGCTGCCGGCTACCCACTCCACCCCCTGGCGCAGCAGGAATCGGCCACCGCCGCAGCCGTCGCGTCGCGAGCCTAACGCAATCTGGCGCGCCTCACATCGCCCTCCCTCCCTCCCAGTGGGAGCCGCAGCCGCACGCCTCATCCGATTCGCCGGCGCACAATGCGACGTGTGCGCCGCCCGCTATCTCCGACGCCATGGCGGAAACAACTTTCCCCGGAAAATTGCTACGAGATCGCATTCCACTCCATCTCAGCTCCGTTGGTTATGTCGCTACGCGCTCGACGAGGGTGACGTCGGCTGACAACGACAGCGTAAATAACGGCCTGCTGAGCCGTATTAATAAATTCACTCACAGAACCCGGTACTTGGAAGGGAGAAGGAAAGAAATTTGGAGTTTAATGTCACATCGACGACGAGATCGCTACAACTGGAGCACAAGCACGTATTGTGGAAATATAGGAACGAAATAGGACGTGCCCTGTACAGAGTAACCAATCTGGTATTCGTCTCCATCTGATTATCGAAACCATGGAAAACCCAATCTGGGTAACTCGACTCCGTCACAGTAGAGCATGAAGACCCGCAACCAGAGTTTAACAGGTCCACGTGGAGAGTACGGTGACCGAAAAGCTAACGGGTCAAAATCCCAGCGCTGAGCATAACGTAGAGGCCGCATAAATGGCGCTCATAAGAGCTGACAAGTGCGAGAATTACCGCACAGTCACCTTACCAGCGCATGCACATAGGTTTCTTACAAGAATAATATACAGAAGAATGGAAAAGAAAACTGAGGATGCGCTAGATGAAGAGCAGTTTGGCTTTAGGAAAGGTAAAGGCTCCAGAGGGGCAATTCTGACGTTGCGGTTAATAATGGAAATAAGACCCAAAAAAATCAAGACACGTTCATAGGATTTGTCGACCTGGAAAAAGCGTTCGGCAATTTAAAATGGTGCAAGATGTTCGAAATTCTGAGAAAAGTAGGGGTAAGCTGTAGGGAGAGACGGGTCATATACAATATGTACAATAGCCAAGTGGGAATAACAAGAGTGGACGACCAAGAACGAAGTACTCTGATTAAGAAGGATGTAAGACATGGGTATAGTCTTTCGCCCTTCTGTTCAATCTGTTCATCGAGGGAGCAATGACGGAAATAAAACAAAGACACAGGAGTGGAATTAAAATTCAAGGTCAGAAGATATCAGTGATACGTTTCGCCGATTACATTGCTGTCCTGAGTGAAATAAGAAGAATTACATGATCTGCTGAAAGGAATGAACAGTCTAATGTGTAAATACTATGGATTGAAAGTAAATCGAAGAAAGAGGAAGGCAATGAGAAGTGGTAGAAATGAGAACAGCGAGAAACTTAATATCGGGATTGATGGTCACGAAGTAGATGAAGTTAAGGAATTTTGCTACCTAGGCAGTAAAATAGCCAATGACGGATGGAGCGAGGAGGACATCAAAAAGCAGACTAGCAATGGCAAAAAGGGCATTCCTGGCCAAGAGAAGTCTATTAAAATCAAGTATCTGCCTTAATTTCAGGAACAAATCTTTGAGAATGTACTTCTGGAGTGCAGCATTGTATGGTAGTGAAACATGGAATGTGGGAAAACCGGAACAGAAGGGAATAGAAGCATTTCAGATGTGGTGCTACATATGATTGTTGAAAATTAGGTGGACTGATAAGGTAAGGAATGAGGAAGTTCTGCGCATAATCGGAGAGAAAAAGAATATGCGGAAAACACTGATAAGGAGAAGGGGCAGGATGATAGGACATCCGTTAAGACATTAGGGAATGACTTCCATGATACTAGAGGGAGCTATAGAGGGTAAACACTGTAGAGGAAGACAGAGATTGTAATATATCTAGGAAATAATTGAGGACGTAGGTTGCAAGTGCTACTCTGAGATGAAGAGGTTAGCACAGGAGTGGAATTCGTGGTGGGCCGCATCAAACCAGTCAGAAGATTACAACACAGCGCCTCAAGTATTTTTGAGCTACTTGATTTCATAAGTTTAAAATCATTTTTGTAACTGTATGTATTTATGAATTTTGTCTGTAATTAGTGTTTATGAAAACATAGTGTATGCTGAGAGAATAATTAAAAGATAATTATGTCAGATCATTGTAAACACTATAGCACAGTCGCGGAATTGACAACAGAGGGGAGATGCGAAACACAGTGGTGCGATACGGACGTGAGTGTTGGCGCGCAAATGCTGAATGGAGACAATGCTGTAAATGGTGTTATAATATGCGGCAAGGTAAAATATAAGTGAGCGAGTGGGCAGAATACATGATCGCAAGATGATTTTGGAATTAATGTGGAATACTCTACGGCCCAAATTTATTCAAACTGCTCGCTAGTCAAGAAGAGCCTATTGGCATTAATGAATTTCGTAATATGCATCACATTGCACCAAAACAATTCGTCGCGAAGTAAATTCCAGCCAGCACTTTTACGGCTATGTAACAGGCATGCAAACATTACACTAACAGTTTTGGAACATTTGAGTGTCATTAGTCAAAGCATAACCTTCATGAACGAAATGTGATTGGTCAAAGTCGTTAACAATTAAAAGGGTCTTATTCTCCTTACCTCAACTTTCGAAAAAGTTATGTATGAAAGAAATAGTTAACAGAAAACACATTCAGCTAAATTTAATTTTGATTTTTGCTCAAGTAATTGTAGTTGTCGTTGAGATCTTCAATCCAAAGACTGGTATTTGCCGCTCACCATGAGACTCTATCCTGAGCAATCCTCTTCATCTCGGAGTAACTACTGCAACCTACGTACTTCTGAATCTGCTTACTGTATTCATTTCTTGGTCTCTTTCCCCATCCGCACCCCCTCCCCTGTCGCCCACACTTCCCTCCAGTACTAAACTGGTGATTCCTCGATGTCTCGGACTGTGTCTTTCCAACTGTTTCCTTTTTCTAGTCAGGTTGAGCCACAAATTTCTCTTCTCCTCAATTCTGTTCAGTATCTCCTCATCAGTTACGTGATCTACCCCTTTAATCTTCAGCACTCTTCTGCAGCACCACAATTCAAAAGCTTCTATTCTTTTCTTATCTGAACTGTTTATCGTCAACGTTTCACTTCCATACTTGGCTACATTCCAGACATATACTTTCAGAAAAGACATTCTAACACTTAAACCTGTATTCGATGCTGACAGATGTCTGTTGTTCAGAAATGCTTTTCTTGCCATTGCCAGTCAACATCTTATATCCTCCTACGTCGGTCATCATCAGTTACTTTGCTGCTCAAAATAGCAAAACTCATCTGCTACTTTAAATATCTCGTTTCCTAATTTAATTCGCGCAGCATCACCTTGTTTACTTCTACTACGTTCCATTATTCGTTTTTTGCTTTTGTTGATGTTCATCTTATATTCTCCTTTCAAGCCACTGTCTACTTCGTTCAACTGCTCTTCCAAGTCCTTAACTGTATCTGGCAAAATTACAATGACATCGGAAAACCTCCAAGTTTTTGTTTTTTCTCCATGGACTTTAATTCCGACTAAAAATTTTTGCTTTGTTTCCTTTACCGTTTCTATCTGTTTCTCCATCTTTCTGTAAGGAATTTATGGTAGTATGTAGGAACCGCGACTTTTTAAACTGACGGTCCAAATTTTCGTAGTTTTCACACCTATCAGCACCTGCTTTCTTTGCAATTGGAATTATTATATTCTTCGTGAAATCTGAGGGTATTTCGCCTTTCTCATGCAGTCAGTATTGCAATGAAAAGCAATAGTATCTACAGTTGTACAAATAGTGTTGCATTCCTACTGCAGACAATCAGTTCGAAATAACAGTGACTTAAATGCAATTCATATTTCAGTGAAAAAAGTATGCTGGCTCTTTTGTAGTAAAAGTAATTTTATAATTTTTTGTTGTGTTCTGTGAATGATATTATGAGCGTATGTCGACATAATATTACCACTAAATAATAGTTATTGACGTGAATGAAAGATTTTACAGCACCATTTGAAAAGCAATCAGTAACGAGCAATAACTGAATTTGGTCACTATTATACAAGCATAGAAACCGACAGTAGTACCCTGAGTTGCGTAAAACAGTAGAGTCTCAATGAAGTGATTCTAAACGTTGCATATTATTGGTTTTCATCATTACAGTTAACAGCACTGCATCCCAAATTAACGCTCTTACGGTTCATGTCACACATGTTTTTTACTTATAAACTCGAGTGAGTGCATTTTGTTCCATTGCTGCATTAGCGTTGTTGCCCATTATTTGCGTAATTTCAAAGTCTTCACAGTCATTTACCAGATTTAACTTTTGCTCGTTTTAGAGCTTGCGACCTTTTTAATTCTGCAATCTAAATTAATTTAAACAATTTTTGGTATACAAAATTACGGCTAACTACAGTGAATCTCTAACTTACTACCATTATTTTTATTTCAATTTTTGGTGTACACAGTAAAAACTTGTACGATGACCGTCATGTTGTAATTGTACTCTATCGATAAGCATTGATCTTCAGATTCGATGCCTCATTTTCGTTAATTATGGAACATTAGGTACACGTGTCCCAATAAAAGCACTTTATAAGAGTAATCCATATGTAGACAGTTACGTGTTTTTCAGGCAGAAACATGGCATTCAGAGACAAGCTCTACTGTTTCTAAACTCTTTTACAGGCGATTATTGTGTTGTACAAGCTTAAATCTGCGTTGCTTGTACTTTGGGCCCCACACGCATGCAAGATTTGTTATTTTGAATGTCCTTGTAAACTAACAATAATTTATACAGTAATGCTACAACAAAATATGAGGGTTCAAGCGAACGTCATTGGTGGGTGCTTTTACTTACCCTCAGCGCCAGTAACATGTAAATTCACACACGAACTCCAGAGGCCGATGAATATAATCGTTTGGTATAAAATGTTTCGCACATAATTTAATGAGTAGCATATGAGAAGCCACAGCAAATAGTAGGCATAGAATATTGAAAGATAAGGTTTTGTGATGGTTCTTCTGCGGTTAAAGGACATTATGCACCAGAGGAGTTTTCAAAAACTGCACACAATGCGCAAAAGTTGTTCCAAAGGAATCAACTGGTATAAAAAAAGTCGCTTAAGGCGATACACTTATTCCTTAGGTCTGTGCGGCTGGTCCCGGCGGAGTTTCGGGTCCTCCCTCGGGCATGGGTGTGTATGTTAGTCCTTAGGATAATTTAGGTTAAGTAGTGTGTAAGCTTAGGGACTCATGACCTTAGCAGTTAAGTCCCATAAGATTTCACACACATTTTAACATTTATTCCTTAGATTATTATTGTATTTTTTTCTATGTTATGATTATTTACAGTAACTTTGTAAATTTATGATTAAGGATGATTAAGGATTTTAGAAAGTAATTCATTGAGTCACCATACTGGTAAGCGAATCATCACGCATCCAACTACGTTACTATTACGTGCTTGGATTAATTTAAATGACTAATGATATTAAGTGAAATGAATCCATTATCACGTGAAATGGTGGCGGAATACTTCACACGGCATAGGAAATAATCGGAACAACGAAGCAGTTGTGGTTACAGCTGTTCTTAGAACACGATGTGTGATGTCACACGACGGTATGAGCGGCGATAAAACAGGTAGATTCGAATACAGAATATACAACCGAACAGTTAGCATTGCATTTATATAAATGATTAACATCGATCGGCATATTATTTCGGATTTGGCTATGTTTGCGGTAGAGGGTGACTCGTTGTAAACCGCCCCCCTCCACCCCTACTTTCCACAGAACGAAATTTTTGAACTCCATGTGTCTGCTTGTATAGTGAACAACGTGAAAATGTGAGAAACTTTCGAAATGTTTGCGAATCGTGCAAATGAGGTGCAAGGTGGGTATCGGTCCGATATTTACCTGTTCGGATGTGGAACAGCGCTTAAAAAGCGCATTCACTGGCCGCCGTACCGGTCCTAGTACTAATTTGGAGTGTATCACGTGCACTAAAGTACTTTACTTATTTCAGCCACTGAAAATTTAAATTCCGTAAGTTCAAAATTAGCGACAGAGTGTGTGCGGTTGACCCTAGGATTATCCTAAGGACCATTGCACAAAAGAGCAAGATGATATGGGAAGATGGCATCGCAAAAATCCGCTAGGTAAGTTTCATTGTGACTATATCTTTTCAGATTCAACACTTTGATGAATGATAGGGCAGGACGAGTTCCTAAGTCGCTCATGACGGAAAATGGATGATCTGTGAGACTCCCCTTGAGTTGTAATTAAAGGTACAAATAAAAAACTGAATTTATTTCAATCTTTATTTGTTTGTAGATATCAAAAGGTAATCCATGCCGTATAGTATGTACACGGCATGAAGAAATGAGCAGGTCTCTCTGTGATAAACAGCAAAATTTGTTCTAGAAGACTTACAGAACAAGCAACGTAATTTCTACTGAAACATAATTTGCTGTCAATTTAAACCCATGAGCAGTATCGCAGTATCGGAACTCTAACTTCAACCTTTCGTTAAGTGTATAACACTTTCCTTATAAAACTGTTTCGGCACATTTCCCTCTCCGACGCAAGTCCTTCATTTGAGAAACTCGATCTCTACTTTTCTATAGTCCACAGGAGTTTTGCACAGTAATTTTTGGAACTAAAATAGATTTGTTTGGCACACGTGATATGTGTACTTCCAGCGAAAAGATGTCGTTTTATCTTGTCCCGTTCTATCACGAAGTTGATCCGCCATGGAGATTTGCAATTTGCTATAGTTGTCTTCAGCCACATCGTACATCAGCCACTTAAACCGCATATAAATAGTAATTACATCGTTCTTCTCCGTTTGTCCGTTTACTCAGAAATGTACAAAGATCAAAAAAAGGTTTGCATCAGCCCGGATCCCAGAACTTCTGAAGATAGACGTTCACTGTGGATATTGTATCACAGATACAGTCTCTTTGACTGTTTGGAGATGTCACTAAACCCGCTCAAAGATGTAAATAACCATGCCTGAGCAGCGCCCATTAGACGGAGGGGGTCCGACAGTCATTCCAGTCATTCCACCAAGAAGGAGGTACACGGCTAGACAGTCAATACAACGGCTCGATCGCGTCCGCATTGTTTCTTTGTGCCAGGAAGGGCTCTCAACAAGTGAAGTGTCCAAGCATCTCGGAGTGAACCAAAGCGATGTTGTTCGGACATGGAGGAGATACAGAGAGACACGAACTGTCGATGACATGCCTCGCTCAGGCCACCCAAGGGCTACTACTGCAGTGGATGACCGCTACCTACGGACTATGGCTCGGGGGAACCCTGACAGCAACGCTACCATGTTGAATAATGCTTTTCGTACAGCCACAGGACGTTGTGTCATTACTCAAACTGTACGCAACAGGCTGCATGATGTGCAACTTCACTCCCGATTTCCATAGCGAGGTCCACCTTTGCAAACACGACACCATGCAGCACGGTACAGATGGGCTCAGCAACATGCCGAATGGACCGCTCAGGATTGGCATCAAGTTCTCTTCACCCATGAGTGTTGCGTATGCCTTCAACCAGACAATCTTCTGAGACGTGTTTGGAGGTAACCCGGTCAGGCTGAAAGCCTTTGACACACTGTCCAACGAGTGCGGCAAGGTCGAAGTTACCTGCCGTTTTGGGGTGGCATTATGTGGGTCCGACGTACGCCGCTGGTGGTCATGGAAGGCGCCGTAACAGCAGTACAAAACGTAAATGCCATCCACCGACCTATAGTGCAACCATATCGGTAGCGCATTGGCGAGAAATTCGTCTTCATGGACGACAATTCGCGCCCCCAGCGTGCACATTTTGTGAATGACTTCCTTCAAGATAACGACATCGCTCGACTAGAGTGGCCAGCATGTCCTCCAGACATGAATCCTATCGAAATTGCCTTTGATAGATTGAAAAGGGCTGTTTATGGACGACGTGATCCACCAACCACTCTGAGGGACCTACGCCGAATTGGTGTTGAGGAGTGGGACAATCTGGACCAACGGTGCCTTGATGAACTTGTGGATAGTATGGCATGACGAAACCAGACATGCATTAATGCAACAGGACGTGCTACTGGTTATTAGAGGTACTAGTGTGTACAGCAAACTGAACAGGTCTCGCTGTATGGTGGTACAACGTGCAATGTGTGGTTTTCATGAGCATTAAAAGGGGCGGAAATGATGTTTATTTAGATCTCTGTTCCAATCTTCTGTACATGTTCCGGAACTCTCGGAACCGTGGTGATGCAAAACTTTTTTTGATGTATGTAGTAGCATTTTCACTGATGTACACTGCCTGAAAAAAGAAAGTGGAGTATCCAAAAGAACATGGTCGAATGACAGTCTAACGTCGTACATGTGCCCAACAATGACAGGAGTTGTAATTCTCTGTGAAATGTAGAATGGCCACCGCAGTGTATTAGTGTTGTTCGTGTTTAGAGTTGTTACCAGGCCTCGTTAGAAATATAAGGCGCATGAACAACGTCTGATTTTGTGTGATCACTGGAAAGCATACACCCCATACTGATGTGAGACAGCGTTGTCAGAGCCTGATGGAGTTGGACTTTATTCACGATCTCTATTTGGCGCGCTATTCGGATTTATGGGGCATTCGGATGTGACAGTCACCCAGTGATGGACTTCGTGGGAACCAGAAGGCAGGCGTACGTGTCGTCAAGGTTCCGAACGACCACTTATGACCACCATAAAGAAGGATCATCGTACTGTGAGCCAGGAACATCGTAACCCCTTCACATCTGCGCCTGAGAGCAGGGACGCCCTGTAATATTCTGTGTCGTCCTGCGTCATTGGTTGCAGACTATCAGCAGCCGGATCATGGAATTACCGTTTTATGCCGGCCGCACGGGATTAGCCGAGCGGTCTAAGGCGTAGCAGTCATGAACTGTGCGGATGGTCCCGGCGGAGGTTCGAGTCCTCCCTCGGGCATGGGTGTGTGTGTTTGTCCTTAGGATAATTTAGGTTACGTAGTATGTATGCTTAGGGACTGATGACCTTAGCAGTTAAGTCCCATAAGATTTCACACACATTTGAACATTTTGAACCGTTTTATGATTAGGCCACCACTAACACAACAACATATACGGCTGCGCTTAAAGTGGTACCGCGATCGCAAACATGAACTGCTGATGAATGGCGTCGCACTGTGATCAGTTTTCAATCATGGACAAGCACTACCATGGGTTACCATCGCCAGTGACGATGTTGGCGAGCTAGAGCAACAGTCCATTCTTCCAATAGTGTGGGGAGGCAATGGGTATGGCTTCAGGTCTCGACCGGTAATGATTGCGGAAACTCTGACGACGCAACAGTACGTCACGGTCGTCTACCTCTCACACGAAAGAAATATCGTGCTATTTTTCAGGAAGGACTTTTGTGTATGAACTGTTGCGTGGCGTTGAGATACTCTGTTACCAACAATGTCCCCAGATCTGTCCGCTCTAGAACGGTTGTGGGATCAGCTGGGACGTCAATTCCGTTCTAGTGCCAGTATCCAGGAGATCCAGTGACAGTCACAAAAAGAAGATGAAGCAGTTTTATAACTCTCGTCCCAGCCGATTCAGTGCATCCGTCCAAGACAGAGAAGGAGTAATGACATCCTGATATGTGAACTCATACTGCCAAGTTATTTGTAAATTTGGCTCCAGTTTGTAATTGTTCAAATAAAACAGCATACACTCTCAACCCGTCAAGTATCATTTTTCCCATCCTCCTCTTGCGCGTACTACGCTCTTCTTTTGTCAGGTAATGTATTTACATTCAGAATACTCTCAAATGACAATTCATGTCAGAAAAATCTAACTTACAAGCCAAAAATGGAAACTAGCAGACAAAAACCTCTTTTTCATGCAATACAAATCATTTCGACATTTTTAACTATCTGTAAAGTTTTTAACTATCCGTATCTTTGTCAAAAATGTTTATTTTGATAAATCTGTCCAACGGAAGCCGTAAGGTCAGTTTTTTCCTTCTTTATTCTTTTTCTCTCATTTCTCCACATTTTGTTTTAAATTTTCTGTAGTAAAGTTAACATTGTTATTGATACAGATACTTAAAACTAAGTGTTGTAGTGTAGATGTTGTTTAACAGCAAATCACAGTTCTGCATTGCATGGCATTTAAGAATCTGCCCAAACATACACACTGATGCTGAGTTATCTAGCGTCTTAGGGAATCGTTATCTCCATTAATGCTCCTCCATCACAGACACCGACATAATCTCTAGTAGTAAACTGTCATGCACTGCGATGCATGCAGTATGGTGCAGTTGCTAGCACCGTTGGCAGCAATTACATTTTATTGACTATTTATCACTTCTGGAAGGTATTCGAAATACCTTATGTCCGTAATACCTGTATTTTCTGGAATGTTCAGTGTCTGTAGAAGTAACTCCGCTCCCCATCCAGGAGGTCAGTCCTGTTTTGGCTGTACGTTGGAGTGCGTAATAAAAGTGCATTCAGTGCTCAGTGTTGTATTTCACTGACGACTTTGCTTTCGTATTTGGTTTTCAGTGTTGTTACAACACGAAATCGTTTGATGGAGGCGCCAATATTTCAAAACACCTACATAACCGTGGTTCCTATTGGGCAATGTAATAGCCATCGCCACGAATGACAGGAATGCACGTACACGCAGTTCATCGTCCCAACGGTCTATATATTCAGGAGATCAATTGATTCTAGGCCAGCAAGAAGTTACCTGCACATGAGGCATTTGTCACTGTTTTCCGGAGACGCCGGTCAGATCCGAGTAAATGGCTGAAACGATTCGACCGACGGGGTGATATTAAGTGTGTAGAAAATGTGTACTTTTAGTTCGACTGTGCAGCCGAGCAATCGTTTAGGAACAAGAAAGAGAAACTCAATAGGTGTGACAAATTCCGTGCAGAGCAGAGGACCCTGTTTGGCTACAATCAACGGCACGTCCACAGAATAACAGGCCCTAACGTCTGACACATCACACAGAATTTATTGGTCCTTTGCAACAACGTCAATTCGGATACGACAGAAAGCAACAAAAGTTCACATCTGATGAAGGAGTCGCAGAAGACGTTACAAAGTTCTCCCGGTAAAGGATGCCATAACAACTCGATGATTCATTAAATAGTGCAAGCGCATAGAAAAAATCCACCAGAAAAGGGTTGCTGAAAGACGTATAATCGACTCCAGAAGTGGACCTTGCGGCAGTTGTGGAAGACCACCATGAATTACCTCTTTGATACTCCACCTTGTAAGAGAAGCGACAGGCGGAACTGTCGGACCGGGTACAAAAGAGATAGTGGTCAAGAAAGTCGATCCCATACTTCACAGGATAACACAGAATGTTGAAGAAGTGCACTGATTTTTGGCACCAAACTCTACCACGCAACGGCCGGGGTGGCCGGGCGGTTCTAGGCGCTACAGTCTGGACCCGCGCGACCGCTACGGTCGCAGGTTCGAATCCTGCCTCGGGCATGGATGTGTGTGATGTCCTTAGGTTAGTTAGGTTTAAGTAGTTCTAAGTTCTAGGGGACTGATGACCACAGCAGTTGAGTCCCATAGTGCTCAGCGCCATTTGAACCAATCTACCACGCCATGAAGAAGGGACTCGGCCAACTCGGACTTACGTGTCGACGTCAAACGACAACCGATCAGTGTAGCATCGGACCAACGCTGTGTCCGTCCAACGGGGTACAACCAACACAGGTGCAACCAAATACTCCGCCAAGTATAACGTCCAGCAGAAGAACAAATATTTGGAGGACAGAGGGCAACACGACGGTCTGTTTCCATCGCAGACGACTGGCACATGTCGTGCGCTGCTTCAAAGAAAGAAGTGGTGTTCGATGGCTATTACGCCGCAAGACATCAACTACCACAGCGGTCCTGTTCACGCCAGTGAATTACAGACAGTTCAAGCCAACCTGTGGGCCGAAGATCATCACTGCATCTTGGAGGAGGTCGCTCTTCACTATGTAGCCGTTTTCGGTCGCGGTACAGCCCCAAGCCGCTCGCCTAGCAGTCGAGTACAGGAAAACCAAGCGAGGAACCTCGACGGTGGTGAAGCTGCCGCAGTTTGAAGTTCAAATGGTTCTGAGCACTATGAGACTTAACATCTGTGGTCATCAGTCCCCTAGAACTTAGAACTACTTAAACCTAACTAACCTAAGGACATCACACACATCCATGCCCGAGGCAGGATTCGAACCTGCGACCATAGCAGTCGCGCGGTTCCGGACTGCGCGCCTAGAACCGCTAGACCACCGCGGCCGGCGCAGTTTAAAGTCCTCCTTGGACAATAGTTACCAAGATGACAAGTAATCGGGTGCTAGTCGACTCAGGGACTTTTTAGCTGTAATGTGTACGGCACTGCTGTCAAAGCGACGATCAGAGACATGTTGTTCTCTCGAATGAGACGGAGTAGTGCGAACTAGCTAGCAGTATGCGGTTGTGGTGATAGCTTTTCTTCGTTATGTCACCAAGACGTGAACTCGTGTATTTAGACGTTGCTATGACAGGCTTTCCGTCCTGTCGTCATGGGCAGTGCAGTTGCATACTGTTTAGTATCCCTCCGTATAGCTGAAGTGCTTCAAGTATTTTGATCTGTTGTTTGATCGTGGTTACTCATTCGTTGATTGTTGGAAGAGTCGACATTCTGATATCTCTGGTAAGAGTTGTTTGTTGGAGGTACCGGCAAGCTGATGTCCCAGTGGTTGCTGGTGAATTTAGTGGGTGTTTGTGTTCCTAACATGAATTACATTTTGTGAAATGCGTTTGCTCCATTGGGAGTGGTTTAGCAAACGACGAATAGTTAGTGATTAGGAGTACGTGTAGTGTTTGTTGGGTGTACGAACAGCGCTTGTAGGACTAGTTTTTAATTTTGTGTCGGTCTCATGTTTACCACTAGTGAGAGTGTGTGTTGCCGGGGGGATTTGGCGCCATGTCTATTGAAATCGTTTGAACACTTGGCTAGGTTTCCAACGTGACGTACCATTCCTAATGGGGTATTTACGTTCGCCATGTATGCGAAGTGTTTCGAGGTCCAGCCACCGGAAGTTTATTCCTGATGCTTAGCACTGATAGCTGTACATATACATCTGAGTTGCGCAATCCGATTGAAATCCTGTATTCGATTTCTGTAATTGTGGTTGCATCACTCGCGTTGCGAGTACTGTCATGTGCGACGAAATTGGTACTGTGTTAGATACTATACTACGTACCTGTAAGTGGAAGTATATTTTTGAATTCCTTCTCTCCCCACTCACACTGCTCTCTAAATGTGAAAGTACTGGCTAGCCTTGGTCATGTTCTATTAACACCAGGATAGGGGTTGTTTCCTGTGGTAGACACTGACAAGTTGTCAGTCTAAATTTCTGGTGAGCTTGTCTGGAGTATGTATTCCTGGCCTATCATGTATCGCGTGTTCGGGCATTGGTTATATCTCCATTGTGACTGATTCCGCTATAACCAGCGAGCGGTAATTAGCCACACATGTGCCCTGTGTGTTTGGGTAGTCAGACTACGTGAAGGATTAGTGGCTTATAGTTTGCCAGTGTTGTGTTTTATATTGGCTATTGTTTTCAGATCCACGTGGTGTCTGTTTGAAATCTGATTCCGTAACTTAATAGTACGATACGAGTAGTGAGTTTATTTTAATAGGTTTTGCAGTCATTTCTGAGGAATGACTAGAACGTCTCGCATTTTATACCAAACCTAGAGCAACTGCCGGCCGGAGAGGCCGAGCGGTTCTAGGCGCTACAGTGTGGAACCGCGCGACCGCTGCCGTCGCAGGTTCGAATCCTGCCTCGGGCATTGATGTGTGTGATGTCCTTAGCTTAGTTAGGTTTAAGTAGTTCTAAGTTCTAGGGGACTGATGACCTCAGATGTTAAGTCCCATAGTGCTCAGAGGCATTTGAACCATTTGAACCTAGAGCAACTAAATTAAGAATGAAGACACTACTGTGCATTGGACTATCATTCAGTGTTGCTGTTTCATGACATGTAGTTCGCAACAGCCGTATTCCGCAGAATTTAACCGTAACTGGCTGTGTGTTATTAATTTATCATGATCTTGTTAATTGTTCAGTTGCTGGAGTAACACGAGCGTACTTAGTTTTGCCGTCGCTTTGTGTTGCCTCCAGTATTCTCGTCGTGATTTTGATATTACCTGTGTGTCAAACATATGTCCACGCATTTATATTAAGTCGACGACGTGTACCGATAAGCGTGTAACTTGAGAATTGTCTTTTATGGTTTGGCTGGTTCTAAGGAACAAGATCATTGTTGACAGTGCTATGTGAATATACCAAATATTTTCTTGCACATGTCAGAACAATGATCACAATAACTTTACACCCCAACAGAAACTTCAGAAGCCTGTCAATCAATGCAGATCTATCACGCATCCCCTATTAAGTATAACTGAACGCTCGTGACACCCAACAACAATGAGCGAAATCTGCGATGGGTTGACAGGGCTCATCTGTTTTTCTTGTGAGAGGTACCATTGTGTCTTAGGGAGACAACTTAATCGTCTTATAAGCGACCAAATGTTAAAAAATCATCGCAAAGACCACGTTACTATCCCCCTGCATAAGAACCGGTCTAAAAGCTATACACGATTTATAAATCGAAGTGTGTTATTGATTCCGAATCAAGTGGTCTTCCACAAAAATACAGTGACATTGAATATAGCTGGTGATTTTGGGGTATGTATTAACAGACTGAAAGCGTGGGTGCACGTCGCCAGTGGTGTAAGCTTGTAATAAAATCACCCTTATCACCTGATTTTGCAAAGGAACTTGGTATTAAACCCATATTTGCAGCTCCCTCTTGCCACTGATAGATATTTTCCATGCTGATAAACAGTATCTGCAGCACATTCCATCTCAACACCATGTAGATACTGTAATGTTCTGCCGTACATACACGGCGCTATAGGCAAGGAGGACGATAGTTGACTGAGAATGGTCATGTACAGTAAATGGTGTGTTGTGTGAGGAATCAATTGAAAATACAACTCTGAATTGGGGTGATAAGAAATGCACAAAATGCTATGACCGATACACTGTATTTCCTAATCTACGAGTATAGTGTTACACTTTCTGGCAGAAATGGTGTCTACAATTTGTAATCGTGTCTCCATTCAACGACATACTTGTGTGGCACCCTATGAATATATCTTTTGGTGATTACAGCCACTGGTGGATCATATTCATGGCACTCTCATATTTCGAAACGAGTCAACTTTTTCGAACCTATCTGCTGAAGACCCATACAAAAATACTCCAGCATGGTCTTATATAGTCCATCTGCATCTTTTAATTGTTCCTCTGTCTGCACCCCGCCTTCCCTGCAGCTTTGTCCATGTAATTGTTCCAATTTATACTGAAACTGAGCGGAAGCTGAAGAATACTACATCTAAGTCCTTCAGCATTCCTTGGAGAAACAGAGTAAACTGAGTTAATATGACAGGACCACTTGGTGGAAATGGGAACAAGTTGTCATAGCTCTGCCAAATATGTACATTGTGTATGGCCAGCACCAAATGAAGCTTCCTCCCACAAGACAAGGTAGTAGAAAAGACAGTATGAGCAGTTATGAGGTTGTTCCTTAGTGGGAATATTAGGAAGACTCCATATGGGAACTGGAAGAAGGAAAGGGTTTTGCTATTGTACTTCACTACGTCTCTGAACTACATACAGATACTGCTGTCCAAAGGAGGTCTGTCTCCCTCAGGGTGCATTCATGTCTGTCACCCAAACATTATCTCTGTTGTCATTACTTAGGAACATCCAGCTGAGAAAAACTACAAACTATAAATCCCAACCAGTAGAGAACTCGATATTACTGTGCCCCTCTCTTCTGATCTATCGAAAAACATGTAGAATATGTGGCGACCTCATTAAATATACAGATATTGATCCATTGGAGCTGGTGGCCAGTGATCGAAGTCGCTTGCACAGACCAAAGTAAAGTTTCGTCAACCATGTTGCAACACTGCTGCAACACATCCAAGCAGTGTGTAAATACGCTGTACACCAGCATATATTTTATTTTTCTACCATAGCTTTGAGGTGTGTGTCCGATGCCAAACCAACATTAACAATTTTCGATCAACTGGCTCTCACATAAATTAGAACATTGCATGGTGTAAGCTATGCTGCTCCTCAACAGAAAGAATGGTTCAAATAAAAGGTAGATGCAATGTTTCTTATTGTAAAAAATGTGGAAGACATCAGAACATATGGAAACTGGAAGAGTATGTGGCATTGTGGAGCATTTCCAAACAACTGCCCAAATTTGATTAATTCTATATTTAATCTCATTTTTCACAGTGACAGGGTACCAGCTGCCTTGGTGTTTCGCTTCGAAGAGACCAAGAGCATTCATCCCTTCAATTGCAGCCATGTATGCGATCACTGTTTCGGTGCTGGCCGCCAATGGAAGGTGTTGCTCCCATCAAGACTCTCTCCATCTTGAACAAGTGATGTCAGTCAATCAATATATGGTAATCAACAGCTTACCAGTGGACGAATGGGATGGAAATACACCACCGATATGGGACAATGTACTGTAATGAGCACCACACTTGATGATGCAAACAATTTTAGCAAATTTACCAATTTTTAAGTAATTTCAACGCCGACTAATTACATGGCAGTATGCTTACCAATTTCTGTACCATCACTAAACCACCTCTCCACTACTGTGCATGTACCTAATATTAGAGTGCAAATGTAGATAGAAGACTGTGCAATACGTCCATTCATGATTAATTTTCGAACATGTACACCATAGTATACCAACCAGCCGTATACCGATGCGTAATTTACGATTACGGTTGCCCATCTTCCCTGATGTGGATGGGAGTCATATAGTATTCTTACATTCTTAGGATAAAGTTGCAGATTGAAAGCTCTCTCTGCATTGTCTTCGACCAAACCTCCCTATAACACTGACCCTGATTTAATTTGCAGCTGACCAGAAGTAGGCAGGTACTATACCCACAAAATTCCACTGTTCATGAAGGAACAGAGTCAGCTGAGTCCGTAACTGCTTTTCAGCAAACACTGTTCGCACCCATCCTACTCTTGTGCATTAAGATGGGCGCCATCCAAGTGCACAAGATCTCTTCAGACGCGAGATTGTCGATGGGGTTAGTACCCCCTATCGGTGTATAGCAGATATGAGTGTGTTGTGATGATATAAAAACCAGTTAAGAAGTAAATGTGGTTTATGCTTGATGGAGCTCCAGACAGAATTTGAAGCACTTTACTTTAATCAAGTGTGTTATTAATTCTAAAGGATTGTTCTAGCAGCAGGGGTCAGTACCAAGAACGTATTGGCAAAAGAGAAATACACTATAACGTTAGAGCCATGTGGTTTCCGAAACATTAGTCATGTGGAGTGCAACGCTCTTAATACTCTAATACTGGCCATATATGTCCAACGTCTGACATACGTCCCCCCTGCAAGTTTTCTATCCCCCTTTCTACTGCGAGAAAATATAAGATGATAAAACTGCTTCCTTCTACGCAAAAGAAAAATATACATTTCTTGTGCTAATACAAGCACAATATATGTTTCTGGAGGTGTATAGTGCCCACTGTTAACATCTAAACGCTTCAGAAATTATACTAGGTTCGCATCAGCACTATAAAATATAGGCAACAATGGAGAATGCCTCTTACAAGTAGGCCTGGGTGGGCGAGCGGTTCTAGGCGCTACAGTCTCGAATCGCGCGACCGCACCAGTCGCAGGTTCGAATCCTGCCTCGGGCATGGATGTGTCTGATGTCCTTAGGTTAGTTAGGTTTAAGTAGTTCTAAGTTCAAGGGGATTGATGACCTCAGAAGTTAAGTCCCATAGTGCTCAGAGCCATTTGAACCTTTCTTTTTTTGCCTCTTACAGGGAGATAAAAGCGTAGCAGCAGTGTTTGACACGTGAAATTCCACGCCATGCTGCACTAAAGAGGACAACTGTCAAGCTAATGTATGCATAGGGTTTGTATTACCTCACAAACACCTGCCCCTGACTTAGAATCACTGTAGTTATGTAACTGAGGACTCGATTTGTGTCCAAGATATGGCAGAAAAATGGAGTGTTTCGCGTACATCTTTGCTCATCTACAGGAGGGTGTTAAAATAGATTTTCCACCGATGAATGTGATTCATCACACATGAGCTGGAAGCCCTCTGCCCACTGTGCTGTGGAGACGTTTGCTGTTAACAATATCAGGTATAGAGCTCTCTAAGTCACACACGGAACACACAATTATATACAAATCGATCGCAAGTTATACCACACTGCGGATATACCCCGAGAGAACAACGGAAAAAATAGTTAAATGCGTGATAAACGACCTGCAGCAACATTTATGTCTCTCTGGAATACATCATTGGACTACCATTATAATATATCTCGTTACAACACATCTGAACCGATTAACCGACCCACTTTCTACCACCTTTTAATGGAGATCCATGTCAATTTAGAGGCAGATGATTCTCTTTTCCAGAAAAGCATGAAAGACAGCAGTCAGCTTGCAAGTATCGCTATTAACTCATAGAAATACGTTAGAAAGCTATTAAAAAACCGTATGATATCTGTTGTGCATAGTATTTGTTAGCTAACACCACATCACTGTAACTGATGGAGAGTACAGAGAAGCATATTGTAAATACAGTTTTTTAGGGTTTAAACCACCTAAACAGTCTTGCGCAGGGTCAAATACGTGAGCCATTCTGTAGCTGTAGGCCTATATTCAGTCTCCCCAGCTGCTAATACATTACTCTTTAGCTAGGGACACTTTATAGAAATGTATAACATGGTTGCCGATAAGTAGGGAGTCGCACCTGGGCTTGTGATCCGACATGTATAAATTTGCAACTCTACATTTGCTGGTCATCCAAGTAAAACATTCTATTCCAGCCGTCTTATCGCCGTCCACGAAAAATGACTGTTTCCGTGGTTCCCAGTGCTTCCATATCAACATTTTTTCTTGCGTGCCTCTTGCTGTCACATTCGGCGTTGCCATGTACTAAACTTTTCCTGTACCAAGCAGAACACGAGCAACTGTTCCCTCATGCCTCATGCCCGCAGTTTGTACGTATTTTTCATCAATTTTCGTAAATTTATCGATTTATGTCACTTCTGCCCATGTGACCATGACATCTCACCACGTATTCAGAAATTGCTTATAAATGTACGAGGGCTATTCCGAAAGTAAGGTCCGATAGGTCGCGAAATGGAAACCACGGTAAAAATCAAAAATGTTTTATTTGCAACAGTTAGATACACCTTGCAGCTACGAGGGCTATTCCGAAAGTAAGGTCCGATCGGTCACGAAATGGAAACGACTATGAAATTCCGATAAAGCTTTGCACAGATGTGTTGGGTAGTGTCTCTAGTATAACCCCAGTTAGCATCACGTCGCTCTTCTCATTTCTGAGCTCGCAGTGAGTGCGTAAAGATGTCTAGAAAATAGTGTCTGCCGCCAAGTACGGGGGCCTGGTGAGAAATTTCCCCTGAAGCTATGCAGCTAACATTACATAACTGTCGTGCTGTTTCGTCTTCAAGACAATTCTCAGCCGCATTCTGCAGGGGCAATGAAGATGCTCCTGCATCGTTTTCAAATGGAAATGTGAGAGTACCCACAATACAGCCCGTAATTGTCTCCCTCTGAGTTTCAGCTCTGGTCACATGAACCGCTGGTTATGAAGACAACATTTCGGCACAAGACAACGAGCCGTAGGCCAGCGTAGAGAATTGGCGGAGAGCACTGGCGGCTGCCTTCTATAGCGAGGGTATGGGAAAGTTGGTACAACGCTACGATACACGTCTAAGTCGGGTCGGCGACTATGGAGATAAGTAGCTGCAAGGTGTATCTAACTGTTGCAAATAAAACATTTTTGATTTTTACCGTGGTTTCCATTTCGCGACCTATCGGACCTTACTTTCGGAATAGCCCTCGTATTTGGTGTCAGTATAGACAGCAGTACTCTCTGTCCCGGAGTTCATTTCTGCTCTGGCTGTAAGTTGGTGTTCGTAATAAACTTATCAAGTGTCGTATTTCACTAATGGCACTGCTTTCGTATTTTAACTTGAGTGTGTTTATGACGTCACAATGTAGAAGTACCGTAACTTCAACAGGTGTCCCTGGCATAATTCAGCCAACTACATACGATAGTATCACGTGGCCTGTTTGTACTACAGAGAACTCCTGATGATGATGATGATGATGATGATGATGATGACACAGAAAATCTTTTAAAACTCGAGCGTAAAAATAAATCTAACGAGAAACATTTATTCAAGAACACCACCGTGAAAAATTTAGTTCTTAGACGCAACCAGATTAAATCGGTAAATGTCACAAAATTTTGGTTTTTTTCTGTATTATTTAACGTAAACTGCGACAAAAGATCAGGTGAGAGCAGCTTGCGACACTTTAGAATAAATAAAGGAGACTTGTTGTATAGAACCGTGGATAAAACACATTTATGATACTAAAAAAAATAGTATGTTCGTAGGACATATCCCGTGGCATCAAGAAATGGTTAATTTGTAAATATGGAATTTAATTAGTCTATTTCAGCTTGAGTTTCGAAGTATGAACAAGACAAAATAAGTGAATTAGCCAAAATCATAGAGGAAGAGAGTCTGTTATTTCTCAAGGGCGGATCATCTACTCGGATTACTGCGCGTGACCAGCCAACATGCGCAGTTTCGATATGCAGCAGTCGAAGCACTCGATTCATATAATCTGCCAATCACTATTAGGTGCTGTAACAAGCGAAATCGAATGCTATTCTCCCTGTAACAGGGGAAAAAATGGCCAGTGCAGACGGATTAAATATACAGGAAGCGTAATTGGTCAATTACTAAGCTTGGAGCAATATGGTGAGCCACATATGAATATGCAACACGTATCTGTTCTATTGAAGATACTGACGTAAACTAATTTCAGAAAGCCAGACAGTTGTAACTAACAACTTCTGCTTCACTGGTGTTATAGGACGGCGAATGTATATTGGCAGTGATGGACTGAAAATAGCCGCAAACAACTTACAAAATACACCACCCCCAATCAAGTTACGTTAACTTGATTTACATGCTGGCAGAAAATATGAGAATGCCCGAGTCAACAAAGAGGGAGCCTTAGTTGTTCCTTTGGCTGTTCTATAGCAAAAATGAAATGAGGTCACCGGTAGAAAGCCTCCAGTCTGCCGCAGTGCCGTAGTATGCGCACCAACGAATAGTGTCCTGGTGGAGGTTGTAGAACTCCCGGTACATACTCTTCTTCCTGCTCGAGCAGTAAGCTCTCGAGAATGTGAAAGATAAGGATAGTCTCTTTCGTAGAGAATCGTTCACTTCTGAATAGATTATCAGAACACAGCTGCGGTGTTAAAAGTACATACATTCAATTACGTTTTCTCGCCTACTGATCAAAGAATGGTGAGTCATACTGCTCCCCATTTTCTGTAAAGTACAGAATACTAAGGTAGACATTCTGGTCTGGAAAATTACAGAAGTTGTTCCTCACTGCTACGAGAGGTTTTATAAAATGGATTAGTCTGTAGTTAAATTATTCTTGTCTTGGAGGCAAATGCTCAAATCACCTTAGACGATTTTTTTCTAACAGTTCAAATTTTTTCAAATAATTGTCTATACCGTGTGCATTATGAAACATTAAAATGTGGTTACTAATTCCAGTTGACTAAACAACCATCTTCGTGTCAGTCATGGCAAATTATACGTCGGCGTATAGCGTACTGAGAACTGTGCATCGCTTATATAGTTGAGAGCGTACCTTTCAATCTATCGTAAAACGTATTTACGAGACCGTTCCATCCAATAATTTGTAAAGCTAAGAACTGTTTTTGTGTCTAGGGGGTCTGACTTGACTGTGACCTACCCATATCTGCAGCAAGGTACCAGATCTTTCATATTCATGTTTATCAGGCACTAGTTATCTGAGATGCGACTTGTAACTGGAACCATATGATATTTGCGCCAAGCCAGTTGCCAAATACCTAAATTTTTTCGTTAACAAATAGATCCTGTTAAATAACTAAGCTAATTGGAAGTACGAAAAAGCTTCATTGTGGGAGCTGCTGGACGCGAACTGTCTGTTGCAGCCTTAAGTAATGTTATTATTGGTGAAGGTCTTCTAGGTACACAGATTTTAAAATTTATCTTTAGTGCAGGAAAATGTATAATACAGAAAGAAAGTGGTAAAAAGTTGTAAACTGATTACATTATGTTATTAGCTGTCAGTGAAATAGTAATGGATTGAAGTGACCTTCTCAAACGATAATAAAACTTACAGTTGTTGGAAAATCAAGCTGTGCACTTTATTAAACAAACAGTTTCGGTCAAAACGGACAATCATGGTTAACTGTATGACAAAAGGTGACTGTTAACTACCATCATGTCATGAACCACCGACGAAGAGTCCAAGGCCCACAGACGTTTCTAGACAGCCTCTTGTGAATGGCAAATTTTATCTGGAATGAAACAGTCCTCACACTAAGATAGCTTAACCATATCCTATTTCCCATCCATTTGCGCAAACCTGTACTGCAGCTCTAAAATACTGATGCCCCTACACTCATGTGAGCAGTGGCAAGCTGGCGCCAGTCTTATTTTGTTCATGTATCGTTGAGATCGATTGTGGTTGAGGTAAGCTATCTTTGCTTTTCGCGTGTGTTATCTTGCGGCTTCGCAGGCGAAGCGAATTGGTTGTTAGTCTTCGACGGGTAACCCTCGAGATCTCGTGACTTTCGCGGGGCAGGCGAGTGTCAACGGCTGCCGAACGAGTGTGATGACCATTACACCCTGTGGTGTGAAATTGGTTGGGCGTTTTGCCGACATGGGCAGCTTGGAGATACAAGTTCTGTGACTTCGCTGGGAACAAAATTTGAAGGGAAGCGGTGAAGCTGTGGAACCCGCTCCCTCGTTTTGTGTACCTGATGTGGAGTAAGTCGTCGTAACTGTTTTTTCACTGACGCACTCAGAGATTTTAAACTTTATTATTATTATGGAAGACCTTCTTGGCCTAGTTAAATGGTGGCCATTATTTGAAAATTTTCTCAGAAGTTTTTGTGTCTCTTGCAATCAAATGATTTCATGTTGCAGTTTTTAAAGCCTGCACTCTATTAATACAGTTGCCCATGTGTAAGTAAGTCAAAGGTTCTGCCCAGTGTTTCTATGTTTCAGAGTTATTGGAATGTCTTGGTGATTCGGGCAGAAACTTTTAATTGTGCCAGCGCCTTGGCGGGGAATCAAATGTCATCGGAGGTCTAGGCCTAGCAGTGTTTAAGAACCTGGCCAGTACCGGAGTTGGTCACGTACCCCTTCCAAAGCTTAGTATTTATCTTCCTTCGGTCAAGGTGGGTTAAGCTAGTAGATAAATATTTTGTACGTAACCTGTTTGTGTATTAACTTGTTTTCTTAAATATTAAGGACTAGCAACTGGCTAAACCTTAAACTGCATAGCATCTGCTGAGTTCCTTGTGCAGCTTTTTCTAGTAATTTTTTATTAACACGTCTTAGTATCTAAACATTTATTTTTTTAAGATCAGTGTCTCTGTTGTAGTTTTTTTTATTAAGTGATTCTATCATGTTATGTAATGTCATCTTAGTTTGGCACTAGTGTTCAAGTGTTTTTAAGTCACCCTTTACTTGTAATTGTTTCATTATATCAATTTTACTGAATTTTATATTTAGAATCGATATATGGCGCGCATATCTATTTTGAGGGAAGACCTATATGGCAGTTTGAAGGTCTCAAGTTCTCAGTAGCCCCTTTTCTTAATTTGGGATTGTTTCTTAGAGTATTTAGTACGCTGGGTTTCTAATTGTAGTTGCAAAGTTTTATCTAGTGGCTCGTCCACAATTTGTAATTGTCAATTTTGTTGTAAAGGGGTAATGTCAATAAACTATCTTAATTATAAATTGTGACTACCAACCATGATACCATCCCGCTTCCTCTTTTATGGTATTTAAGATGTGGTGTGTAAGTGTGGTACGATTAAGGAATAACGTACCACATGTTTAGAATATCCTGTAGAACTTTCGAGAGCACGGCGACCAAGCAGATAATTCTGGATTCGTAGCGTGTTTATTTCAAGATGTTCGGAAGCGACAATTACTTTGCAAAGCATTGTCCTATGTTCAAGTGTCGGGTCTGTTGTTGAGGCGAATATTCGGAGAATTTGACTGCTTACACGCGCCTGGCTTGTTTATTATGTAGACTATGGCAGAAGTCTCACGATCCATCGCATCCCACGCAAATTTCCGTTTATATGAATACCGACTCCATCGACGCTTGCAAAAGGAATTCTCCTGAGCTTTACGTCTCCTACACGTCAGTTCAGATGACTTCATGCAATGCGCCGACCGTGTTATGACGCCGTTCGTACAGTCACCGTTGTACACTGCAGTTTATTAGGGACGTGCCCTTTCGCGGCGGTCCGGAGAAGGTTGCGCAGGTGCTGAACTCATAAACAGTGGCATGACTGTAACTATCCCGATATCTACGACATGTTAAAGCCACACATCTTCTTTTGTACACCACAGTTAATCATGTGTTGTTACCTGGTACTGCTGTGGCAGTCCCTGGGTCTATCGAGCGACTTTGAGTCTGTACTCGATATACTCGATATATATTGATTTGCTGACGACAGTCCCACGCGAATCCAAGAGTTCATTGAAACTCTTGCTTGTGATGCTTACGATATGGCCACCATCACATGTGGTATGCTTTCACCTTCTTACTTAGTCAGCGTGCGAGAAGACTAAATTGATACGTAATACGTTGAAATGATAAAAGGAAATGCTATCTCTCCATTTAGCTTTTACCCTCTACGGCTCCCTGTAGTACAATGAAAATTAATCTCTGATGTCTTAAGAGTTGTTCTGTCATCCTGCACCTTCTTCTTGTCAGTGTTTTCCATATATTCCTCTCCTTGCCGAATCTGCAGAGACCCTGTCCATTCCTTATCTTATTAGAGCACCTATTTTTCAACACACTTCTGTAGCACCACAACTTACCTCACACACACACACACATATAAACGCATTATTCGGTATTACTATCCTACCTTCAAGTATAGGCTGCAGACCACCTCACACTATGCGGTGGAAGGTGCTTCGAATTCCACTATCATTGCTCCACCACGCCCCCCCCCCCCCAACCAATTTAGATCTGTAATTGCCCGTAAGTTATTGTTCCACATGTGGCAAAACGTCATTTTTTTCGGATGAATCCAGGTTCTGTTTACAGCATCACAATGGTCGCATCCATGTTTGGCGACATCGCGGTGAACGCACATTAGAAACGTGTATTCGTCATCATCATACTGGCGTGTCACTCGGCGTGATGGTATGGGGTGCCATTGGTTGCACGTCTTGGTCACCTCTTGTTCACATTGAAGGCCCTTTGAACAGTGGACGTTACATTTCAGATGTGTTACGACCCGTGGCTCTACCCTCCGTTCGATCCCTGCGAAACCTTACGTTTCAGCAGGATAATGCACGACCGCATATTGCAGGTCTTGTACGGGCCTTCCTGGATACAGAAAATGTTCGACTGCTGCTCTGGCCAGCACATTCTCCAGATCTCTCACCAATTGAAAACGTCTGGTCAATGGTAGCCGAGCAACTTGCTCGTCACAAAACGCCAGTCACTACTCTTGATGAACTGTGGTATCGTGTTTAAACTGCATGGGCAGCTGTACCTGTACACGCCTTACAAGCTCTGTTTGACTCAATGCCTAGGTGTATCAAGGCCGTTATTACGGCGAGAAGTGGTTGTTCTGCGTACTGATTTCTCAGGATCTATGCACCCAAATTGCGTGAAATGTAATCACATGTCACCTTCACGTAGCCGTAAAAGCAGGGGGAAAGCAGCCAACAGCACGTGGCATACCCAGACGTTACCCATCCAAGTACCGGCCACGCCTTTAAATTCGTAGCTTCAGTTATCTTGCTGGAACCGGTGTATTCAACGAGGCAAGGCCGCTGGCAATCATTGCGAGTACCTCTTGACACAAGATCTGTGATTTATCAACCGATTCAACTGAAATCATTATCACTTTAAGAGTGAAAGTTTCAAACTAAATTGGAAACCAAATTATTAATTAATTTTATAAAACAGGGAAATTATTATTATTTGGTGATGGCAATATTTGATATCACATAGTCTGTCGAGATACAGACAGTATTTTAATGACCCGTTTGGAATAGTCACTGAAAACAACTTGCAATGATATCTTCTCTAGATAAGAACTGTGTCAATTCGGTGGCTTATTTGTGCAATACCAAATACGATGAGAAGGTGTGTTTCCTCAGAAGTTGCGAACGCCCTGCAGACTAAGATGGTTCAAATGCCAATAACTTTTTAGTTGGTGGAAATAACTTTGTTATTTTCATCACATATCAAGAATTAGTGAACACAGTTACAAGTAACAGAGAGGTGAAACTTTCTGAGAGACAATGCAGCATGTTGATTGCATTGTCACGAACTACAATTCCCTGGTCACACGAATACGCTGCAGCAGAAACGGCTGTGCTACGACAGCTATTATCAGGTGGTTTTGTTACAAAAATGATGAAAACTAAGGAAAGGCTGTCTGCGTCTCAACGCTCTGTATTTACCTTTACTTTTAATGGTTTTCCACTCTTCAGCAGTCCCCATCCCCCCAATTTCATATTCATGTCAGTCTTCCTCTTTCAGATCTCTTTTTCTCATCATTCCAATCATCCCGCTCTCGATACTAATCTCGGTCGTCCGTGCTTCCTCTTTCCCGGCGAACAAAATTCCAGGATTGATTTGCTCCATCGTCTAATTGATCCTCTCATCTAACATGACACATCACTGCAAAAAACCGTTTTTGTAATCCTTTGCACGACTGGTTGTTCCATATCCATTATCTCCCTAATTTCCTCACTTCTTCTCCTCTCTGTTGTGGATATCCTCCTTATTTAACCAACCCCTGCTGTCTTGTATTTTACGTCTTTGTCGTCTCGCCGAAGTTCATCCGTGGCTGCTCCACATACTAGTATTTTTTCAACCTATAAGCAGAGTCCTCTTCTTTTTTTTTATGTTTCCGTACTCCATAGAACTCCATTGACCATCTTCATTGCTCCTCTTGCATGATGGATCCTGCTTTTCACATCTGCTTCACAGCCACAGGAATTTATAACTGATCCTAAGTACAAAGAATCCTGTTGGAGGAACATCCGCAACTGAGCATTATACCAGAGGTTGAAAATACCGCTTCAGTTGTAAAGTTCTTTTATTATCACACGACCGATTTCCGGCTCTTATAAGCCCATCCTCAGGTGTCATAACTTGGTGACGTCGCCCTCGAGCGGTGGACGTGTACTAGGCGGGGTGTGCTGCCTATGAGCGCAGAACTCCCTGTTAATACAGGGTGTTTCAAAAATGACCGGTATATTTGAAACGGCAATAAAAACTAAACGAGCAGCGATAGAAATACACCGTTTGTTGCAATATGCTTGGGACAACAGTACATTTTCAGGCGGACAAACTTTCGAAATTACAGTAGTTACAATTTTCAACAACAGATGGCGCTGCAAGTTATGTGAAAGATATAGAAGACAACGCAGTCTGTGGGTGCGCTATTCTATACGTCGTCTTTCTGCTGTAAGCGTGTGCTGTTCACAACGTGCAAGTGTGCTGTGGACAACATGGTTTATTCCTTAGAACAGAGGATTTTTCTGGTGTTGGAATTCCACCGCCTAGAACACAGTGTTGTTGCAACAAGACGAAGTTTTCAACGGAGGTTTAATGTAAACAAAGGACCGAAAAGCGATACAATAAAGGATCTGTTTGAAAAATTTCAACGGACTGGGAACGTGACGGATGAACGTGCTGGAAAGGTAGGGCGACCGCGTACGGCAACCACAGAGGGCAACGCGCAGCTAGTGCAGCAGGTGATCCAACAGCGGCCTCGGGTTTCCGTTCGCCGTGTTGCAGCTGCGGTCCAAATGACGCCAACGTCCACGTTTCGTCTCATGCGCCAGAGTTTACACCTCTATCCATACAAAATTCAAACGCGGCAACCCCTCAGCGCCGCTACCATTGCTGCACGAGAGACATTCGCTAACGATATAGTGCACAGGATTGATGACGGCGATATGCATGTGGGCAGCATTTGGTTTACTGACGAAGCTTATTTTTACCTGGACGGCTTCGTCAATAAACAGAACTGGCGCATATGGGGAACCGAAAAGCCCCATGTTGCAGTCCCATCGTCCCTGCATCCTCAAAAAGTACTGGTCTGGGCCGTCATTTCTTCCAGAGGAATCATTGGCCCATTTTTCAGATCCGAAACGATTACTGCATCTCGCTATCTGGACATTCTTCGTGAATTTGTGGCGGTACAAACTGCCTTAGACGACACTGCGAACACCTCGTGGTTTATGCAAGATGGTGCCCGGCCACATCGCACGGCCGACGTCTTTAATTTCCTGAATGAATATTTCGATGATCGTGTGATTGCTTTGGGCTATCCGAAACATACAGGAGGCGGCGTGGATTGGCCTCCCTATTCGTCAGACATGAACCCCTGTGACTTCTTTCTGTGGGGACACTTGAAAGACCAGGTGTACCGCCAGAATCCAGAAACAATTGAACAGCTGAAGCAGTACATCTCATCTGCATGTGAAGCCATTCCGCCAGACACGTTGTCAAAGGTTTCGGGTAATTTCATTCAGAGACTACGCCATATTATTGCTACGCATGGTGGATATGTGGAAAATATCGTACTACAGTTTCCCAGACCGCAGCGCCATCTGTTGTTGAAAATTGTAACTACTATAATTTCGAAAGTTTGTCCGCCTCAAAATGTACTGTTGTCCCAAGCATATTGCAACAAACGGTGTATTTCTATCGCTGCTCGTTTACTTTTTATTACCGTTTCAAATATACCGGTCATTTTTGAAACACCCTGTATATGTGGCACTCTATCGTTTCACATGGTACGTTGACGATGGCTATAGAATAGTGTAGTTTTTCTAGCTCCACAGTTCTTAGCATACGACGTTTGACTAACTTGACTAAGGCTAAAAATATTATCCACCCAAGGTCGTCCGACCATAAAACCTGTCTTTTCCTCTCGCATCCTTTCCCTCAATCTCATTCTCCGACCTGTTTTTCAACAAGTATTCGCCCCGGAAAGTAATAACAATTCACATCTTTCACCAATATAATTAATATCTTTGTATTTTACTTTTGTTTGATTTTCGTTATCTCTAAGACACCGCGTGTTGCAACGTCATTTCTACAGCCACTGTCAGCCTGAGTTATCATCTGTCCGATCTGCACTGCTCTCGTTTTAGTTCCTGATGCAGATTTTTAAGTAAGTATCGCAGTTTACATGGTTTATCGTATCTTACTTTGCTTTTGTTTATTAGCGTCTTTTGCTTGTACTTACAACAGAGAACTTCGTTCTAGCCTCACTGTTACTGTGACCGTTGATTCTGAGTGTGGCTCCATAACTGAGGCCACGGCCGATTCTTTACCTGTCACTCGTGCTTGTCCAGTAATCTCTGATAAGCTTGACGTTGAGTAGAAATTATGCATATGTTTTCCCTCCTTTCTTCAATCTATCTTAAGACACTTATCATCAGACAGTTGTCAGCTACATTACTATAAGCTTCATTTAACAACCTCAACTACTGACAGTGGTTTTAATCTCTCGTTTAGACGGCATCTGAGAGAATGTCATCACTCTGATTTTCAGTACTTTAGCTTTACCCAATTTTCTGGAGATCTCACAAGACTGTGTCAATATTTGTAATGAAGTAACAATATACGGGACACTTTCATCCGCGTAGGACACTGGCCTCTGAAACTCTACTTGTGTCTCTGTATCAGGCCCACGGCACCATCTGAACGCAACATTAGAAGTTCTGCAGACAAATCACTTAAATGTTAACAGACGAAGCTGGAGCTGCAACTTCTGTGTTAGTTAACCAGTTTCTCTCGTGTAGTGTACCAGAAAATGAATCAACGTTTTCTATTAGTCTTGACTTCTGACCAACTCTTCTATTAACCTTCGATTTCTTAAAAAAATCATTAAAAAAATGAAATCAATAAAATTTTTAAACCAATAAAGAAAAGACCGTAACTTAAAGATAAAAACTCTTTCAGGCTAAATATATTAATTTATCATAACCAAAATCGGACACTAATTAAGAGGCTAATGACTATGCAACTATTGCACAGTCATTCTACTGCGGCTCTTTAAAATTACTTACCTCGACTTAGGTCGATTTACAATTACTTTATAGCACATGTACCATAATTATTGTTGAGTTAATCGTGGAAGTGAAGTGTTAATCGTTTCATCAGATATGTAGTTTCATAATGCTTCTAAAAATGAATTAAGTAAATTGTTGGTGTAAACTGTTGTTTTTATTCCTCGTGTCATCTTGAAGTTCAGTTAAGTTATGCTATCTTTTCCAGCAAAAATTCATGATTTCATGAATTTCTGTAAGCGCAGATCAAAAGTTTTCTGTTCGAAGGCCGTAAAGGCTGTAATAGGTTATCCAATCCAGGAAAATCGTCATGAGCATTGAGGCAATCATCCGACTGACGCAAAATTTTGAAGATACCCGTTTGGTAAAACACCGTGCCCTGTAGCGTGAAGAAGTCCGCAGCTGCCTGCTGCACATCCACCTCCGACAGTAATCGTCCACTTTTAGGCCTTTCTTGAGTGGCCGGAGGCGTGATAATCGTATGGGGTGAGGTCAGGACTGTAAGGTGGTTGCTCCAGTGCCTGGCGTTTGGCTTGGCGTAACTTCTGAACAGCTCCCTGACCGACGGGCGTCTTGTGTCGAATCGCTAGCAGCACACAACTTGACGCAGTGGTGGTTTTCGACAGACATGCTGCTCCATAAAAATTCTCCATTCTCAGATGGATGTCTTGCGCTGCTTGTCTTTCAACGGCTACGAAAAGAAAAGCAGCACAGAGGACGTGCCTGGACGCATTTGGTAATAACGTCGCCATAGTTCACGTTTCCGCACATACCGCAGGCACGACGAAAAGATACGAGCGCCATACTAGTCCCTTGCACACATGTCGGTGTTTGTACAGGATGCGCCGAAACTATTCGTTCAGATTAATACAGGCGGTAGAGAACATCAAAACAAACACATTTCGATAAGGAACATAAGGCGTCTGAAGTCAAATTGTTAGTGTTAGGAACATTTTGTTACTGGTGCTGGCGTGAGCTGCTGTATCGGTGTCACTGACTGCGAATGTGTACTGCCATTCAAATCTCCACAGTTCGCATGTTAGTGCACATGTGAATCCACGGCGTACTCGAGCCCGTTCTCATCAACAGTGATTTGGCGTTAATGGTTCAAATGGCTCTAAGCAGCATGGGACTTAACACCTGAGGTCATCAATCCCCTAGACTTAGAACTAAGTAAACCTAACTAACCTAAGGACATCACACATATCCATGCCCGATGCAGGATTCGAACCTGCGACCGTAGCGGTCGCGCGGTTCCAGACTGAAGCACCTAGAACCGCTCAGCCACAACTGCTGGCTGTTAATGTGTTAGCCAACATTCCCGGTAATAGGTCGCATGGACCATACATTCTTCCATTCCGCCTCAGCGGACGGAGATATCGCAGCTTTGTGGAACTTTTGTTGCCAGAGCTGCTGGAGGATGTACCTCTGAATTTTAGGGAAAGGATGTACTTCCGGAACGATGGGTCGCCAGCCCATTTCAACATTGCTGAGCGACATCTTCGGGAATCGATGGATCGGCCGAGGTGGCCTTTTGGCCCGGCAGCTCAGGTCACTTGACCTCACGTGTCTGGATTTCCTCTTGTGGGCCATATGAAGCAGTTGGTACGTGAAACCGTCGTGGAAACAGAAGAGGATCTCGTCGCTCGAATTGCTCCTGGTACCATTCAGGAAATGCCGGGATCTTCGAACGGACACGACAACCAATGGTGTACGATATACTGCATGCACACAGATCAATGATCGCGCATTCGAGCAGTTCCTGTGAATGACACTGTTGTGATAACAAGCTAAACTACCTTCTATGTAAATCGTCCGTAGCATCAGAAATTGCCATCGCGGTCTATATGTGAATGAAGAATGAATGAAAATAGCCTATGTTGTTCCATTGAGGACAAAGGGGTAGCTGCTTTTAAAGACTCGCTCGGTGTAAAATTGTACCGCACTTAATGTACACTACACATTGAATTACACTTGATCACTTAGTGTTAGTTCTAGTTCTTTCCACTCCTTTCTGTTTCTGGCTATGTTGGTCCACTATCTTCGTCTTCCTGCTTGTTTTCTGAATATGTCCACCCATTTGCGTCTTGGTCTTTCTGGGAGTTTCTCGCCGATGTAGGGGCCCCCTGTGGTAACTCGTGCCATCCATCTGTCGTCTTGCAGCCCTACCACGTGGCCGCCTCATTTCCATTTGGTCTTCGTAGCCTGTTGTGCTATGTCTATTTTTGCTGATATCTTGTGTATCGAGGTGTTCGATATTCCGTCTTTCAGAGACATGTCAAAGATCTTTCTCTGCATTTTCCTTTGGCACACCTGTAGAGTGTTTCTCTCTTTGGCTTTGAAAGCCCATGTCAGACATAACGCTTGAAAAACGCAGCTTTCGAGCGCCTGCATTTTGAGCCTCCTCTTCAGGTTTCAGCCTATCAATATCAACTTTAAGGCCCAGAGAGCTTTCCAATCTAGGGAAACTCTTCGCTTTATTTCTTTTTCCATTTTATTGTGAAAGGAAATTATTGGCCTACGTATATGTATTGTGATGCATACATTAGTTCCGTTCCTTCAAGATGTATTGGGGTTTCTAATTCATTTGTCATTACTTGCGTTTTAGATTTGTTCATTGTGAGTCCTGCCACCTTACTTTGTGTTTTAAGCTCCTGGAGCATTCATTGCAGTTCCCTTGCAGTTTTGGCGAAGAGGACTGTGTAGTCAGTGAACCTCAAATTTCTCAATCTCTTGCCGTTGAGGCATATTCCGTATTTCTTATTCCGTTTTAGTGTCCTGAATATATCCAGTATGCAGGTAAATAAGTTTGGGGAGATCGGATCCCCTTATCCAAGTCTTCTTTCCACGCGGAAAGGTTGGTCTGTCTTTTCGAAAAAAATGGCGCTGATCACTAAGGAACTTAACTTCTGAGGTCATCAGTCCCTAGACCTTAGAACTACTTAAACCTGGCTAACCTAAGGACATCACACACATCCCTGCCCGAGGCAGGATTTGAACCTGCGACCGTAGCGATCGCACGATTCCAGACTGTAACGCCTAGAACCGCTCGGCCACCCCGGCCGGCTCTGTCTTTTCGGTTTTAGCTCTATTGAAGCTGTGGTTTTGAAAGTTTCTTAGTAACTGGATGTATTTTGCTTCTGCTCTTAGATTTATTAGTGCTTGAAGTATTTTTGGGTGTTCAATGGTATCGAATGCTTTTCTGTAATCAACAAAAGCAAGATATGTTTTGAGGTAGAGATCTTCCGATTTTTCTATTATCTGATTAATGGTTTGAATATGGTCCACTGTGCTAAATCCTTTGCGAAATTTTGCTTGTCCTGAGGGTTGGTTCTCGTCTTGTGTTTTTGTTAATCGACTTGTTAGTATTTTCGTGAATAGTTTATATAGATTAGACATCAGGCTTATGGGTCTTTAGTCGTTCATGTCATCTTTCGTACCTTTTTCGTGCAAAAGAACAATCGTACTTGTTTTCCACTGATCAGGAATTTCTTCGGTTTGCATGATTTTGTCGAACACTTCTGTCATGAATGGTGTTAGGATATCTTGGGCTTCTTTTAAGAACTCATTCTATATGTTGTCTTCTCCATGTGACGTTCAATTTTTCAATTTAGTGATGGTTGTTCCAAAATCGCTGTTTGTTATAGCGGATAAGGTTTTAGTGGTGTTTGGGTCTGTATCGACAGGGTTGCGGTCCGTGACTTTGTTTGACAGACAATTTTTGTATATTTCTTTGTAGAATTTCGTTGCTGATTTGATTATATCCTCTTGTGTTCAGATGCTCTCCCGCCTGATTCTTCGTTTCACAACAGAATGTATTTGTTTGATGTTGTATACCGGTCGTATTAATTTGAACGTATAGTTTCGGACACCCTGTATACTCGCATTGGAGTCGCACTACGTTGCTTATACGCAGAAGCAACACCCTCAAACGGAAACTTTTTGATTTAGCCCTTGTAATGAGTACAACGCTACCAGATTTTTAAAGACAGATACTTGTCGTACATTTCTTCCTTCGTATATTCTAAGTGAGATTTAGTGTGGAAACAAGCCCGGTTTACGGTAATGTAAACCGTAATTCGACGGGCATGCATTCAAATATCCGATTTTTCCTCGGAATATGGGGATTTTATTGCAGCCAGGCAGCATCTGCGCGTCGAGAAGAACGTTCCAGATTTAATTCAGAGGCAGGCGGGCAATTACCTAAAATACCTGCCGGTGGGCCATTAACATTCTGCGGTGGCGGGCCCGCAACCCGCAGCAGCGCCACGTTATTAAACATCGCGCCTGCACCAGCGGTGCCAACCCCGCCACGTTTCGCCACACTTCGGTACGCATGGTTTGTTCAAAACACTGCCTGCCTCTCTCCCAGAGCTAACTTGACGTTCTTGGGTTGGCGCGTACTCTTACCAATCAGTATGGTAATCAGCAACATCGCCCACATAAGCTTCTCAAAACCCTCCCTCCTGTTGGAACATTAGTGTTCCAACAGGAGGGAGGGTTTTGAGAAGCTTATGTGGGCGATGTTGCTGATTCGTGTAAAGTTAACTGAAATATATTGTTCGTAAAGTTAACTGAAATACATTGTTTCTTATTGTTCTAGCGTGTTTCTACCTCACTGAGGTTACATACCGGAATTATTTAACGGCGGGATTAGCGTTAGTAAAGAGAGCAAATGTTGTACAGGATGAACATTAATAAAACCGTTAAACCGCAGGGATGAATACCTGACTGGAAATGGAGGAAAAAAAGGCCCATGAACAGGTGTCCAGAAATGGACGGTGTGCGTGCAACGACAACAAATCGTCCCGGAACACAGCACAGCGCTGCTTCGCATCCAAGTCACAACAGATGTCCAAAGTGGCCTCCATTGAGTGCAACATACGCGGTCACACATATTTGTCATGCAGGATACACACAATAGTACTGTTACGACTTCTGCACCACTTGTTAGCAGCAGACACAGTGGCTGCGCCAAAGACTGAGACGGCGTGGAGTTTTACAATTATTTATTGAACTTTCTTTACAATTTCTCCCTCGTCGTCGCTGCCCTGCCCTGAAGATCCCTCCGCCTGGCTGCTGCTGTGTAGATTCTCTGACAATGCGCGCATTGCGCGCCGCTGATCGCACTCGGGAGCCTCAGGCCACCAGTGCTCCGCTGAAGCCAGGATGCCCTGTGGTTGAGAGGAACTCGTCGCCGCTCGGCGCCCCAGTACGGGCACGCCCACGGAGCCGCGTCGCCGCGAGGTCAGCTGCCGATGCCTGCTGCACCGGTGGCTGGGAAGCCGTCAGTCGCGATGTCCGCGAGGTCCCGTCATGGACGGACCACGCGCCGTGGAGCCGGGTTGCCGTGAAGTCCAGGCGTCAGACCCCAGCGTCGCCTGTGACCAAGACTGTGCTGCGGCAGTCCTGCTAGTCAGCCATGGTGCCGTCCGGAGTCGGGCCGACCCCCAGAGCTGAAGCTGACACCTGACGGCGAACGGATGACTCCTGCGAGCTGGAACAGACTTCTGGAATCGTCACCTACGAAGATTGAACACTCGGACACGGACCACGTCCGTCCTCAGATCCGAACTGCTTCCTAATGGCTTCTCTCTAAATCTACATCTACATCTACATCCATACTCCGCAAGTCACCTGACGGTTTGCGGCGGAGGGTACCCTGAGTACCTCTATCGGTTCTCCCTTCTATTCCAGTCTCGTATCGTTCGTCGAAAGAAGGATTGTCGGTATGCTTCTGTGTGGGCTCTAATCTCTCTGATTTTATCCTCATGGTCTCTTCGCGAGATATACGTAGGAGGGAGCAATATACTGCTTGACTCTTCGGTGAAGGTTGCTGCCTGCGCTCCACTATTTATATCCGGCAGGAGGACGTTTTTTACCCTAGGCGGTAGCTTTTTGTTATTACTCCCGCAGTATATTGCAGCTAACTTAGCGTGCTGGCCGCACCTCCCCTTACTCAGCACTCTCCAGGCTTCGCTCGGCGCTCGGTCTGTGTGCGTCCCTGCGTCAGCCTGTTGGTAGACTGCTGTTGTCAGCAAGGCTATCTGTGGGTGCTTACTTCGCAACGCCTCGGTCGCCGACGTGCCTCTGTTTTGCCATTCTCCACTGCGTGAAGTAACGCTTACTACATGTATCCGCAACAGTACTTTGGTGTATATCATGTTGGCTGGCCACTTGCCTCGAACTTGTATGGTTCGTCTCAATATCCTGTAGAACCTGATCCTCCAAATCTGGTGTGCGCACAGTCCGCCGCCTCCCTGGACGTTCGTCTGGCTTGAAATTTTGTGTGAGGTGGTTGGTGTAAGTCACGGTACATGTTTTAGTATAACCGTGCTGCCTCTCGACCGTTTCCGTCTGCCTAGCCGTGTTTGTATGCGGCACCATCTCGACTAGTTCCCGACGTGAATACCGGACCATTTTGCTGCATACCCTACACAGCGCCAATCGCGCAGCCTGCATCACACAAGGAACACGCGGCACATGGTCGGATGAAATTTTCTCCGTCAGCGCCAACAACTGTGCCAACGATGCATTTCCGGGCATCTACATCTACATACACACTCCGCAATCCACCATACCATACGGTGCGTGGTGGAGGGTACCTCGCACTACAACTAGCATATTCTCTCCCTGTTCCACTCCCAAACACAACGAGGGAAAAATGACTGCTTATATGCCTCTGTACGAGCACTAATCTCTCTTATCTTATCTTTGTCGTCTTTCCGCGAAATATAAGTTGGCGGCAGTAAAATTGTACTGCAGTCAGCTTCAAATGCTGATCCTCTAAATTTCCTCAGTAGCGATTCACGAAAAGAACGCCTCCTTTCCTCCAGAGACTCCCACCCGAGTTCCTGAAGCATTTCCGTAACACTCGCGTGATGATCAAAGCTACCAGTAACAAATCTAGCAGCCCGCCTCTGAATTGCTTCTATGTCCTCCCTCAATCCGACCTGATAGGGATCCCAAACGCTCGAGCACTACACAAGAATAGGTCGTATTAGTGTTTTATATGCGGTCTCCTTTACAGATGAACCACATCTTCCCAAAATTCTACCAATGAACCGAAGACGACTATCTGCCTTCCTCACAACTACCATGCTTGTTCCACTTCATATCACTCTGCAATGTTACGCCCAAATATTTCATCGACGTGACTGTGTCAAGCGCTACACTACTAATGGAGTATTCAAACATTACGGGATTATTTTTCTTATTCATCTGCATTAATTTACGTTTATCTATATTTAGAGTCAGCTGCCATTCTTTACACCAATCACAAATTCTGTCCAAGTCATCTTGTATCCTCCTACAGTCACTCAACGACGACACCTTCCCGTACACCACAGCATCATCAGCAAACAGCCGCACATTGCTATCCACCCTATCCAAAAGATCATTTATGTAGATAGAAAACAACAGCGGACCTACCACACTTCCCTGTGGCACTCCAGATGATACCCGCACCTCCAATGAATACTTACCATCGAGGACAACGTACTGGGTTCTATCACTTAAGAAGTCTTAGAGCCACTCACATGTTTGGGAACCAGTCCCATATGCTCGTACCTTAGTTAGGAGTCTGCAGTGGGGCACCGAGTCAAACGCTTTCCGGAAGTCAAGGAATATGGCATCCGTCTGATACCCTTCATCCATGGTTCGCAAGATATCATGTGAAAAAAGGGCGAGTTGCGTTTCACAGGAGCGATGTTTTCTAAAGCCGTGCTGATGCTTGGACAGCAACTTCTCTGTCTCAAGGAAATTCATTATATTCGAACTAAGAATGCGTTCGAGAGTCCTGCAACAAATCGATGTTAAGGATATTGGTCTGTAATTTTGATGATCCGTCCTTCTGCCCTTCTTATATACAGGCGTCACCTGCTCTTTTTTCCAGTCGCTCGGGACTTCACGTTGGGCAAGAGATTCGCGATAAATACAAGCTAAGTAAGGAGCCAATGCCGTATAGTACTCTCTGTAAAACCGAATTGGAATCCCATCACGACCTGGTGATTTGTTTATTTTCAACCCATTCAGCTGCTTCACAAACACAGGGATGTCTATCACTATGTCCTCCATAGGGGAATCTGTACGAGACTCAAACGGCGGTATGTTTGTATGATCCTCCTGCGTGAAAGATTTCTCAAATGCTAAATTTAAAATTTCAGCTTTCGTTTTGCTGTCTTCCGTTGCCAGGCCAGACTGATCAGTGAGTGACTGGATGGAAGCCTTCGACCCGCTTACCGATTTTACGTAAGACCAGAATTACCTTGGGTTTTCAGCAAGATCTTTTGCCAAGGTATGACGGTGGTAGTGGTTGAATGCTTCGCGCATCGCTCTTTTTACAGCAGCACGAATCTCTACTAACTTTTGCCTGTCCTCATTCTCCCGATCTTTCTTGTACCGCGAGTGTAACTGTCTTTGCTTCCAGAACATTCTCCGAATTGCGCTGTTAAACCACGGTGTCTTTTCCGTCCGTAACCCACGTTTTCGACACATACTTGTCCAATGCGTGATTTTTTTTTTTTTTGTCATCAGTCTTCTGACTGCTTTGATGCGGCCCACCATGAATTCCTCCCCTGTGCTAACCTCTTCATCTCAAAGCAGCACTTGCAACCTACGTCCTCGATTATTTGATGGATGTATTCCAATCTCTGTCTTCCTCTACAGTTTTTGCCCTCTATAGTTCCCTCTATCATGGAAGTCATTCCCTGACGCCTTAACAGATGTCCTATTACCTTGTCCCTTCCCCTTATCAGTGTTTTCCACATGTTCCTTTCCTCTATGATTCTGTGCAGAACCTTCTCATTCCTTACCTTATCAGTCCACCTAATTTTCAACATTAGTCTGTAGCACCACATCCCAAATGCTCCGATTCCCGTTTGTTCCGGTTTTCCCACAGACCATGTTTCACCACCACACTATTCTGTACTCCAGACGTACATTCTCAGAAATTCTTCCTCAAATTAAGACCAATATTTGATATTAGTAGACTTCTCTTGACCAGGAATGCCTTTTTTGCAATTGCTAGTCTGTTTTCGATATCCTCCTTGCTCCGTCCGTCACTGGTTATTTTACTGCCTAGGTAGCTGAATTCCTTAACTTCATCTGCTTCGTAACTACCAATCCCGATGTTTCTCGCTGTTCTCATTTCTACCACTTCTTATTACCTTCGTCTTTCTTCGATTTACTCTCAAACCATTCTCTTTACTCATTAGGCTGTTCATTCCGTTCAGCAGATCATGTAATTCTTCTTCACTTTCACTCAGGATAGTGGCCTGCTTCACACATATTGAAACTTAAATAACAACATAATAAACAGTTACTGTATTAATCCACGCTCAGTCTTCATATTAGGTTTCCACAAGATATTTTCGCATTGTAAGTAGGAGGGAGGATGGGGGTAAGGGATTCCGTACTCAACCATAACAACTGCCAATCTAGAGGCCCACGGCCTCTTCCGACTGCATCAGTCTTTCGTCAGAATTTACTAGTTTTAAGTAGTGCATTATCAGGAACCACGACTCTTCTGTTATTGGAGGAGGAGCTAACCTAACAGCTGCGACAGAAGACATGATACTCTTACCCTTATCACAAACGTTGGGACCTCTCATGACAATGAGCGAATTGGGATACCTGAAGTGATATGAGGCTACGGGTGAGGGCCACTTTTATTCTAACGAGCACTGTACCCGCCCGCATAGCCACGGGCGTCAGTCTGCCGCCTCCGGAATTCGGGGAGCAATGCCGACCACGGGTCGAATACCCCCAGCGCATCAACCAGTAGGGATGGCGTTTATCGATGAAACATCAAGTTTTCGGTTACATCGATTTCTTCCACTCCAGTTTAATGTGACTATTAAAACCACTAAAAACAACAGCTTTCTGAGATAACTGATTGTCAGCTTTTATTCCTATTATTTCCGGTAATAAAAGTAGAAAACGAACAAAGACTGAAAAATTTCTACTCTCTCATTTTCGAGATACATAGAATCAAATGTTAAATTAAATAGACAAATAAAAGAAATCTTAGTCCGTCCACCGTTCGCTGCTTCTCTCGAAAATTGATGAGTTTTGAACACTACGAAGAAATTATATTTATCTCCTACTGATTCGAACTTTTTGTATATTATATATTTGTATATTACGAATAGTCAGTACTAAAGGTTGAAAACTGAGGTTGAAGAACACTATTTTTCGTGTTACTTTGTGAAGGGCTACAAGCAGATAGAGGCATACTATGTAGACAAGGCAACAGATCAGCCACTCCCTATTTTTATTGAACACTATCAATGAACTGTTACTGTGTATTAATGTCACCATAACTTCCCTCCTCTTTTATTGTTTCATATAAATAGCAGACAAATCTTTCATCTTTTGAAGTATAAGAAGTTTTGTATTTCATTTGTACGTTTCTTTATGACAATATTTACATCCTAGTGTTGATCCGTTCTGCAACACAAAGCACGTCCAGCGACGACAGCGAGAAGCTGCCGTGTAGTCCAGGTGGGGGGGGGGGGGGGGGGGAAGTCTTTTACACTGGACTACTCGTGTATCTTAAGCCATGACATATGACAACGGGGACATTATACAGTGCTGTACTATTTCTTATGTCATGTGTTTGTTGCTCGATTTTGTCAGCACTGTTATTAAAAGAGCACTGATCGCTTCACCTATTTACTATGATAACGCTGTATTTCAAACCAACGCAAATTTTACGAATAAAAATGGTTTATTTAAAAACGAATAATTTTAGCATTGCTGCTATGGCGAGCTGATATTTTGAATTTCTACTCGTTTGTTAGTGAAAATAAAGAAGCACCTGTTATAATTGCGACCAAAAAGTTCCCCAAAAATACCGTTTATTCAGAACTGAAATACCGGTATCGGTTTTAACCGGTCGGTTTTCCCCATTCTTATTAACGATGAGAACCGACGTGACGGCCAATCTGGATGTGATTTGCAGGTGGTTTCCCACATCCAAATAGGTGAATACTGGGCTAGTACCCAAGTCTCGCCATCGTTACACGATTCATAAGCGTTTCGAAGATGTTCTCACACTTTCACATGAGATAACAGTAGGCGAGTTTGACATATCTACCTCGTTCTGACCTGGGATAATGCCAGGTAAAACAAAGGATATTCTGTCAGCACTAATAATGAGTATTCAAGCAGGTGGTGGCGCGCAGAACTGAACGGACACCACGAATGTTGAATCTGCACAGATGCCGTTGTGGAGAATTCATGAATTTAAATCTCTTTTGCCACTGATAAATAAGACTTAGATCGGAGTATCTACGGAATTGAATAATCTAGTACCATTCATTCACGGTGAAATTTATAACTGTTTTACATTTCCGGTAAAATTTTCGCTGGCTGAAATACAGAAATAAGGGGAAATCGGTAGTTGATTGGTTTCGACGTTTATTTAATCAAGCTGAGATGGAAATGCCGCTGAAGCGTTGGTTTGTTTTAAGGTCGTAAGAGTTGATTGGAAACATGGGTAAACAAAATCAGTTTATCTCCACCCCCAAATCCATTTCAATATCAACGTACTCCGTAACGTATGCAGTGAGTAAACTTTTATGAAAAAGTGGCTCATCAAACACAAACACCGAAACAGTAACGTACTGTAGGATATTCCAAGTAACAAAATACAGAGTTTCCTAAATCTTTTACGTATAAATTATGGAATCAGCGCTCCAGACATTGATAAAAATTAGTTCGAACACAATGTTTATTCAGCTGCCGAGCGTAATACGAGCGTGGTTATTTACTTTCATGCCTCTGTGTTGGCAGCTCTTACACAACAATTATTTTCCTTGTATGTCAATTATTTACATTTTAGTTTCATGACGCTGTAACATTAAATACTCATAGTCTTTAGTTTTCCCCATAAGTTTTACTGCCTAACTATGTATGTTGCTACAGATATTTCACACACTTTTTATTTTCCTGTTTTGTTCTCTAGATTGCGTATAACAGATTTCAGTAACAACGTACATCTGCCATAATTATTTATCCACCAAAACTCATGTTGAACAGCTCTAGAGGATAGAAAATTTATGTATTATGTAACAGCTATGGAGCACGAAATCTATAAAGTATTTATTGTAGCATTTTTTACTTAGATTTCACGAATACAGACATTCGGCTCTTACCAGGCTCAATTGATCTGAGATTTTTTTATAAGTATTAATCGTTGGTATTTCAGCCATATTATACAGAAAAATATAATTTTACCTGAAACACTATGGATCTACATGCTATGACTGACATGGAGCAAAGACTGAGCACCAGCTATGACATGCTTCCAGATATTAATATAAAGCAGTTAACTATGCTAACGGCTTCCTCGTTCACTATATGAAATCATGGGAACTAAGCCTCTTGCCTCCATTAGGTAGTTGACGACTACTTAATGTCTCTGGATCAGTCAACCACTTTCTTTCCTCAGTTTATGACTTACATTTTCTTTTCTCCAATTCGATTTAGAGCGTCCACGTTCGTTATCCATCCTACCTTTCTAATCTTCAGCACATCATGGGTCATTACTCTGAAGACTTGTAGAGGAAGATGAACGTTGCAGGAACTAGCATTTGATCCTGGACATGAATAAATGTAACGTATTGCGCCTAAATATATGAAGAAATTAAAAACTGTGCCGTTACACTGTTGGAGACAAATAGCTGGAAACCGTGACCACCCAGAACGACGTTATCGATTACGGCCACGTAAAGCCGATAGTGGGGAAAAAAGGTGCTAGCCTGAGATTGTAGGAAGGGTCTTAAAGAAATGTAATTCATCCACGAAAGAAATCGTTTACAAACACTTGTTCAATCTGTTCTGGGGTTTTGCTCATCACTGGGGGGGGGGGGGGGGGGGGGCTGTCACCAAATAAAATTAATAGAAAAAAAATTGAAAATTTGTGGTAAGATCTTAAGGGACCAAACTGCTTAGGCTATCGGTCCCTAAGCTTACACACTACTTAATCCAACTTAAGCTAACTTACGCTATGGACAACACACACAGCCATGCAGGAGAGACGACTCGAACCTCCGACGGAAGCAGCCGCGCGGACCGTGACAAGACGCCTGAGACCGCGCGGCTACCCCGCGCGGCCAGTTAATAGAAAAGATAGGTAAGATCCAATGAAGAGCGGAACGTTTCGTCACTGACCTTTTGTTCGGCGCGAGAACGTTGTGAAAATGCTTAAAAAATTCCGGTAGCCTATAAAACGCTACAAGGGATTCACTGTGCATTCCGAAGAGGTTTACTATTGAAATACCGCGAAAGTACTTTCCAGGAAATGTAGCACAAAATGTATTGCCGTCCACATACGCTCAAGAATTGACTACAACGACAAAATCCGAGATATTGGAGCTGAAATGTACGTCCCTCGTGCCATACGCGAATGGAGCAGAGAAAGGCGGATCAGATAATAGTATCGTAACTATTCTCCATCACACACCGTTAAGTGACTTGCGGAGATGGTTCGGTAATACCCACTTTGTCAGCATTTACCTTCTGTGGAGTAAGAACTGTTAATGCAGTATTTTTCAAACGGACTGTATTTCATCTGTTTCAAACATTCCGCGCTCCATGTGGAACAGTTTTGTCCTGTTGGTTCCTCCAAGGCTCTTAATACCTCTGAGCGAATGTCATGTGCTCCAGCTGCCTTCTTTCTACTTTCATACATTTTTCTTCGCTGCCAGTCTTTGTCCACGTTTCCTTCGAAAATATCAACAACGTTTGGTTGAAACTTCCTGGCAGATTAAAACTGTGTGCCGGACCGAGACTCGAACTCGGGACCTTTACCTTTCGAGGGCAAGTGGTCTATCATCTGAGCTACCCAAGCACGACTCACGCCCCGTCCTCACAACTTTACTTGTGCCAGTACCTCGTCTCCTACTTTCCAAAGTTTACAAAAGCTCGCAGGAGAGTTCGGTTGCATACAGACATTATTCTTCATGTCTCAGGACTTAAGAGTATGTGATAGTAACGTGGGATTTTCTCAGTATAATGGATGAAAAGTAAAGCTCTCGTTTACAGGCTGCAGTTAGAATTGGCGACTCTAACGAACAGTTTCCATCAGATATCTATGTCCGGAACTGAAATAAATATTTCAATTGAAAATATGAACTCGCGTATTCCCTGTAATTTTATTTTCATGCACTTAGCTACTATTTTTTCGTAGTTTCTGCAGTTAATTCTTCTGCTAATGATAATATAATGTTCTTGAACTAAAACAGGAACGGTTTCTGCGTCACGTGTGACCGGCCTGTAGACTGCTTATCAAAAGAGACAAAGACTTTAAAAATCTGATTGTGCATGTTAGTCCTGCATCTTGTAGCAGCCTAGCACACATCTCGCTATATTATTAAACAATTAACAAATGCACTGGAGCGTCGCGTCACATACTTCTGTATTACCCCTACTCGATTTTCTGTTGATGCATGTCCAGCCGCGCCGTCTAGGGTGCCTTGAACGGTCCGCGCTGCTCCCCCCGTCGGAGTTACGTGTCCTGTCTCGGGCATGGGTGTGTGTGTTGTCCTTAACATAAGTTAGTTTACATTAGATTAAGTAGTGCGTAATCTTAGGGACCGATGACCTCAGCAGTTCGGTCCCATAAGACCTTACCACAAATTTCCAAATTTTGCCCGCTCGGAGCGGCAGCGTGGTTTAAGGCGCCATGCACGGATTGCGTGGTCCCTCCCGCCGGAGGTTCGAGTCCTCCCTAGAACATAGGTGTCTGTGTTGCTCTTAGTGTAAGTTAGTTTAAGTAGTGTGTCAGTCTAGGGACCGATAATCTCAGCAGTTTGGTCCCTTAGGAATTCACACACACACACGCACACACACACACACACACACACACACACACACACACACACACGTCCACTCACCTGACCAGAAGCCCGTTGTTTCTGCTACAGCACTTAAGTAATCCACACTACGACTGCAGTCTACCTATTTCTCTGTTCAAGTTCTCCACCCAATTTGTATCATTACGGGATCTAGCATTCCACGTTCCGTCGCTTGGAACTCCAGGTTTTTTTCTTCTGGCGGCAATATTCTCCTGCTCGGAGATCGAGACGTGGGGCCATCTTCCCTCCGAAATGTTTTACCTGGTAAAACGTCATTATCATTGAACCATACAGCGTAGCTGAACGTCCAGGGAAAATATAATGGCAGTAGTGTTCCCCTTCACTCAACCGCGCCGCAGTGCCAACAAACCCTAAGGGCTAATTCTATTAAGCTAGATTAGTCGTTATCCACATTGTTGCTTCTACAACTACTGAAAAGACTCTTTCCTCTCTCCAAGAGCCGTAAGTCAGTCTGGCCTCTCTACTGGTATCCCTCTGACATGGTTGTACCTACGGTACGGTTACCGTTAAATTGAAATGACAGCCTCTTGAAGACAGACGTACACGGCCTCGAGAAAGACTTCTTACAAATGTCTCAAGAACCGACTTTATACGATGACTATGGTAACATACCACACCGCCTACGTATCGCTCCCGTAGGGATACTAAAAATTAGCTGAATCAGTGGTTCTTCCAGCACTCCGTACGTGAATGGGACCGGAAATACCCTGATAACTCGTACAATGTGACTCACCTTCTGCCATGCACTTCACGGTGGTTTGCACAGTATAAATGTAGATGTAGATGTAACTCTGTATCGTTCTCTCACACAAGGCTGTTCGCCTCGGCAACGCTTCGTAGGGAGTCAATTATGGACACAGTTCGGAAAAATATGCCAACAAGAAACAGAAACATTTATGAATTGATGACGCTTTGCAACACAAATATTTTTCGTTAAAATCGGTGATTTGTAACAATAAAGTAACTCAGAGTATCTTGGATGTGATACGTGATTTTTACTGGAATTAAGGAAAACGTGGAAGGGAGGACCCACCAATATAACTTTATTTTCACACAACCTGTTTATTTAACAAAATGTAAACTGTGTTTTACAGATAATCGAAGCATTTAATCATAAAATTTTCCTTAACAAAATGAACGAGTCTGCAAAATTCTTTTGACCTTAAACCTTAAGTTGAATAAGCTTTTAATCTTTGAAAAAGATATCTGAAGTGCCGTATTGCAAAACAGAAAACAATATGACAATGATTACAAGACGGCCGGACCTGCAGCCTGCCCGTTATCGCGTGAAACAGTAGTGTTTACCACCGCGCACACATTCTGTCTCATTAAATGCCCTTCTGCAACACGTGAAAGCTATATAAGCACCACTGATGGCAAGAGTGATTCAATTACTCAAAACAGATGACTTAACTTTTCATTTGAAGATGCATGTCGAAAGGTTCGGGGTTAAGATGCACACCTGTGCTTAAAGGTTAAACAGATTAGCAAACAATATGACAATGATAAAGCTTACTTCAAAGCAACCAACCTCTTAATTTTAATCGGCAACCGAAGTGCGACTGGATCCCAATATTTTGACTAAAGCCCTGGTGACAATTAGCAGTTAATATTTTCAAAGTTAAACTGATTTTCAGTTGTTAAGTCCGTTCTGAAGGAACGTCTTAAACCATTACTTGTGAACACTTCTTACAAGAGAACTCACTATGCGGAACCACAAAATCCAGCTAAAATACCCCAATAATGACTCGGTCTTTCAAACACAGAAATGACTAGCTTTGTACACCAGATTGTTCAGATTATAACTAATGATTGAAAAATGCAATTAAAGTCAAAGAATTGAACCGGTTAACATCTCAATCTAACCACAACGTCTCTCTTTTGTTTAACTGCAACAATTGTTCCGGCTATATTTACGGCCAAGGGCTGATTAAGTAGAACATCAATGATCGGGTGCAAACCTGAAAGGAAAGACGATGTAATAGGGGGACAAATTTTCAAACGACAACTAGTGTCTTATTACAAAGCTATTGCCTATATTTACGACCAAAGAGCCGACCGAGTAAAAGACTGAGGGTCGGGTACAGACCAGAAAATAATGAGGGCAGGCAGACAAAGAAACAAATCACCACGAGGATTACAAAATTTTACTCCCCTTTATCAGCAAGCAGTTCCGTGGATCCAAGGTGCGTCTCAGCGTTGCGTCTCAGTGGTGCCGATGAAAGGCAGGTAGAAGACGGCAGCAAGGCCACGAGCGATCGTCCTGCACAAATGTTGCCAACCAACCCACTCAATGTCGTCGTGCTGCTTGTAGTCGACACTGACCCTGGTGAAGTAGTCCGGTATCTTCGCTCTGCGCAGGCCCTCCCTGCGCAGCTCGTGGCTTCGACCACTCGGACCTCGTGACCACCTCTTGTCGCGACGCTACCACCAACCCCGTATATATACGAGGGCTGGAACTTTAATAGTGGCAACTATTTATTTACAGCTCTTACAAAATAGATACGTGTTTCAAAGTTTTACTGATCTCCAAAGTAGTCACCAGCATTGTGTATAACCGGTTGCCAGCGATGTGGAAGTCGTAGGATACTCTTAGCAGTGCCAGTTGTGTTGACAGTTCGAGCGGCGCGGTCTATTGCCCGACGAATTTGTAGCAGTTCTGAAGCGAACGCCGTGAAGTGTTTCCTTCAGTTTAGAAATCGAGTTGAACTTACGAGGGCTTAAGTCAGGGGAGTGCAGTAGGCTGTATAGGATCTAGCAGCCCAGTTCATATCAGTAGCAGCCCATTACCTATCAAATATACACCATTCTTCAGTAGAGCAAAATTTCAAAAGCAAATTTCTCTTTTCCTTAAATATCTTCTTGCTGTTATCTGTAATTTCAGCCCGCATCTCGTGGTCGTGCGGTAGCGTTCTCGCTTCCCACGCCCGGGTTCCCGGGTTCGATTCCCGGCGGGGTCAGGGATTTTCTCTGCCTCGTGATGGCTGGGTGTTGTGTGCTGTCCTTAGGTTAGTTAGGTTTAAGTAGTTCTAAGTTCTAGGGGACTGATGACCATAGATGTTAAGTCCCATAGTGCTCAGAGCCATTTGAACCATTTTAGCCATGTGTAATTTCGTTTCAAATTCGGTGTTCGTCGGGTGTTTTGCCGCGCAAATGACAACAGACATCTACTACTTGCAGCAGTAATCTAATCCTTCCGTATCGCTTGATGTAGTTCAACTATATTTTATTACTCATGTTTTACTTATGTTGAAATTCATTTTATAATGTCTCTGCCATCTTTAATACAACTGAAATGTCATCGCCAGATTTCAGAGTGTTAATTTCTTTTATCTGAACACTAATTCTCTTTCCACATCTCTCCTTGGTTTCCTTAATTGTTTGTTTGCCGTACATGCTGGATAAGTTACAGCCCAGTCTCAATTCCCCCTCAACCAGTGCTTCCCTTTCATGTCCTTAGACTTTTGTGCCTGCAATGTGATTTCCGTACAACATCTAAATAAACTTTGGCTCTCTGTATGTTACATCTGCTACATCCAGGATTTTAAACAGTTATTCCAGTTAACACTGTCAAATCCTTCCCTAAATCTAAAAGTGCTATAAACATTGGTTTGTCTTTCCTTAAAATTATCTTCGCAGGTAATTCTAAGAGTTAGTATTGCCTTGCGTATTCCTACAGTTCTCCAGAGCACATACTAGATCTACACGAGGGCTGTTTGTACTAGTATTTCCATTCTTCTGTAAATAACTCTTATCATTGTTTTACAACAGTGACTCGTTATACCGCTAAAATTCAGTCACATTTCCTGAAACTGTGCCCAGTACGAAGGGATAGTGTTATTACTGCTTGAGATAAAGATATTTCTACATCAGGGATATCACCTTAGAATTCTGAATAATACCATATTCTCTGAGTCTGGTGGTATTTATCATCTCTCATGTAACTTGCACACCAGGTGCAATATTTTTATAGCTGTCTCTCCTAAGGATGTCAGTAATTGTGAAAAAGTGTCGTCTACTGCAGGTGCATTATTCGACTTAGGTCGTTGAGAGATCAGTAAAATTCTTCTCGCTATATGGTATCTCCCGTCTTTATACACTTCCTCTTGATTTTATATAATATTTTCTTCAGAAGCAAAAAGCAAAACACTGAGCGATGCTGCCCTTTTTGCATCTCGGTGAGAACCACGAAACACTACTCACCCCAAATTTAAAGTAGCCTCGCAAAGAGTATCATACAATTTTCGTATTGTCTAACAATTAATCGCATACAATGGTAATGTACAGAAATCAGTTATTCATCAGATTATCTAAGTAATGTGCACATTAGCTAGGGAGATCCGTTAAAGTGCCGAAGATTGTTTCCTTCCTCAAATTAGCTACGTAATCTGCAAATTAACAGATGACTTGCACATTACCCACCAGGCACTCGCCAAAGTGAAAAAAGATCTGTGCTGGAACAAAATAAAAAATGTTTCTGAGTGTTTAAATCAACATGACGTTATTTATTTACTTTTTTGACACGTGAAGAATGAAGTTAAATCAATCAAACAATGAACAAATTAGTTGACAGAATCAATCATAATCAGTCAATTAAAAAACTATAGTGCAAAGAGTCAATCGAATTAAAAAACTGCCCGCATCTCGTGGTCGTGCGGTAGCGTTCTCGCTTCCCACGCCCGGGTTCCCGGGTTCGATTCCCGGCGGGGTCAGGGATTTTCTCTGCCTCGTGATGGCTGGGTGTTGTGTGCTGTCCTTAGGTTAGTTAGGTTTAAGTAGTTCTAAGTTCTAGGGGACTTATGACCACAGCAGTTGAGTCCCATAGTGCTCAGAGCCATTTGAACCACTTTTTTTAATTAAAAACTACAAAGCAAAAAGTCTATCGATTTAATATTATTACAATTAAGGAAACGAATTTTTAAACATATGATAAAATTATGCTTACTTATTAATACAGTCTAAAGATTAATGACACTTTGAATTACATAGTAACTTTTTTTTTTTGTCAAGCTCACCTGTTTGTGGTATATTCAAATTTCCAGTCACATTTCCTGAAACTGTTCCCAGTACGAAGGGATAGTGTTATTACTGCTTGACATAAAGATATTTCTACATCAGGGATATCGCCCTTCGTTAAAAATCTCTCTTTCCAAACACTGAATTTTGATTTTGCGTAGAGTTGTTTTAAAATATCCATTTTAGTACCAAGTTTATAAAAGTCATCCTGTTTTAGAAAGTACCACAGTTAAAATCGAGCAGACATCAGTTTCTTCCCTCTGCTTAGGCTGTTTTAATTATCACTGTGACACCTCCATCAACTTTTCAGTGCTTTGCATTAGAAACTGCTAAAAAAGTTTCTTTGTTTGATTTTCTAAACCTATTCCGGCTTCATAACGTTAATCCATATTTCTTTTACACATGTTGAACAATACATTCTCACAATGTGCCTCCTCATTAGGATCTATTTCCCCGCAAATTGCGCGAACATACATTTCGCAACCATTTACTCTTGTTAGCATCTGATACTGCTTTTGTGCAAACAATACAGACCATGTCTTGTGTACTCCTCTTTCGGACTCTGGACGAGACAGTGATGTCATTTCTACTGCAGTCGAGTGACGACTTCTTCAACAAGCGCAGATGATTCCTTGGAGGTGCTTGGTAACTGAATATTCTTGATAACTGTATCCTCAATCAACGGTGTGGAAGGCAGCTTGAGATTACTGTCGATAAATTCTTGTTTTTCTATAGGTGATTCTGTAGAAGCAAGGAATAATGGGATATCCTGTTGATTATGACTTTACAGGGATCCCATAGTCACAGCTCCTTGTAGTCTTCTAATATTTCAAGTTGTTCTTCTGTGTTTATCGAATGGAAAAAGTGGTGTAACAAAAAAAGAAAATCCCAGCTTTGCAGCACAGCCTCACGTGGCGTTTTATGGTCTTCTGTTAATTGCAGAACAATAGACATGGTTCTTCATGAATTGTACAAATCGTACGCCCCCACTCCAGTTGTCAGTGGTGAGAGTGTTTTCAATGTCTTGATCACTTGTTCTACACTTTCTTGACCTTGGCTGTGTCCAGGTTTCCCATTAACCTTTAGGTTTCCGACCACAACTGTGTTACACATTCTAAGATTCTATTACAAAATACGCGTCCATTATCAGAGTGGAAAATACTTAGAGCGCCAAAAAAGAGAAAAATATCGAGAAAGTTAAAGGCTACTTCATCCATCCATGTTGATACGAGTGGCTTCAGTACAACAACTTTTGTTAAGTGCTCTTGGTATACGAGAAGAAAATCAACTATCTAATCTGGTTGAGACTGGTAGTCGAAGACACCCATCTGATATCTGCTATTGAAATGTTATGAAAAAAATCGGCTTTACAAAAATCCCTTTTTCAATTTTTTACAGTATTTGCATAAATCCAAAAATATTTATTTGAGCTTGGTTTAAGTTCTTATAAAGTGCAAAGAATGCTTCGTCGTGGACAAACTTTTTCACACTTTCTCGTGTATATGATAGCGGCTCAACGAGTTTTTCACAGTCTTGTACCGTCAATACATCATACCTGCGAATTATTCGATAATCTCGAGATGATTCGTTCTTCTTGGAAACTTTTATTCGCTTTTCTTCTTCAGTTATGGAACCATATTTTCGTTTTGTCATTAAAACGCTATTATATTTGAATATTGGTTAAAGAGGTTTGCAAAGAATCTTTTCTTTATTTTACTAACCAATTCAATGTTCGCTTGCATATTAGGAGCTAAATTTATCTACTTTAAAAAGATCACGACAGAAATTCATGCACTAGCAGCCGACGCTAATTATAAGATATCAAATCAATCACCAACGACAAGAGTCTGGCGAAACTAAATTAAAAATGGAGGGAGGGGGTCTGGAGTGGGGAAAGAAAACAAGGAAAGCAAAATTTTGTACTTTAACGATGTGGAAGCCGTTAAATGTGCACATTATCTAGATGAAATGCGGAAAACATTTGATTCCGCGCGTCAGCGTAGAAAATCGGCTAATCTACAGATTAGCTATGTAATGTGCACATTCATGGCTTTCGAGCTTTAACTGTAATAGTAACACCAACTTACGTTAACAACGTCTGTCTGTAATCTCGGGTGTTTGTTGAGCCGCCCTCTTATGTCAAAAACAATCAACTGTCGGTAGAGTAAAAGTGAGGGAAGACCACTACTTTACGTCTAAGATGTTTTCCATCCAGTCTGCGCATTCTGTGACGAGTTCTTAGTTGAAAGTAAATCCCCTTGGGTGCGGATCGAGGCCTGCCGCAGGGGCACCAGCCTACAGCCCGCAACGCGAGCCTCAGCCTGCAGCTCCATCGGCCGCGCCTACGCCGTCTGCATTCAGAGAGAGACGCCGTCGGCCGCCCACTGTCCTCGAATTAACGCCTCCCTCCACCCCCTCTACAACCCAGAGGCCGCGCCAGAACAGACCCGGCCAGGGGGCGCTGTCGGAATGCTGATGACCGCTCCGCGAGGTCGACCAGCTAAGACGGCGCATCGCAATCCTTCGGCTACCCTGCGCCTGTCAGCAACATTCTGCCGCTGCCGCTGTGACCTTCTAAGTACTTTGATGCTATAGATGTATTCCATTAATGAAATACGATAAGAGTATTCCAACCAATTACTCATGTAAACAAAAATAAAACCAGAAGTAACCTTGAAGTGTTACCTAGCCTGCAAGCTGGAAATCTTCATGTAATGGGTGAACCCTCATTCATAAAAATAAAAATCACTGATTAAAATACCCATTGCTAGCTGCAGACAGTGATACCAAGAAAAGAAAATACAAGAAATAAAGTAATAGGAGCCCGAATGAATGTTCAAAATCGAATAATTGATTTTATCCAACACAAACAACCACAATACTACTGTTATCTCAAGAAGATCCAAGAAAAGAAGGATGTCACATGCAATGTATACTAAATAGGAGAATGTAAAAGGGGCGACCACAGAATGTTGCTGACAAGAAGAATATACAGAAGAATGGAAAGGAAAACAAGGGATCTGTAATATGAATACAGTTTAGCTTTAGGAAACGTGAAGGCATCAGGGAGTTATGATGTTGCACTTCATAATGAAAGCAGGACTTAGTAAAAATCAAGATACGTTCATATTTTTTTCTGATTTCGCCTGGCCGAATTAAGACGGCTGCACAGGTGTGGCTGGATGGTGGGCTTGCAACTTACTTGATCGTCTTGTAAGGGCTAACTCCCCAAGGGGAGCTGGCTTCGCTACACCTTTTGAACACCCAGTGCACAACAGAAAATACTGTGAGTTGGACAAGTTTTCAACCTTTTACCACCGCTCTTTTATATATATATACATTGATTCATTCTATGGGAATGGAAAGTTTGTTTCATGCGGGCACACAGTTTCGAGATAGTTGTAAAAGGTAACATTATCCGTCATAGCCTGTAACGACATGAGGTGTCGTCCACTACTGACATACATGGCATCACAGTGTGCAGTGTCGCACGAGATCTGACTAACAATCAATTCATCAGTTCACTTGTGGAACCACATTTCAACATTGGCATGTTATGTATCGAATACGAAAAGACAAATAGTAAAATGTGTAGAGAAACACACACAATAACATTGAATAGGAAAATAATAACCATACACAAGAACGACATTTATCATATGTGAACCTCAAATCAAACACTCGCTACAACGACTTGCAGACTGGCGACTAATCAACTGTTTTAACTTATCTTGGGTATTAATAACCGCTTCGCCTGTATTTTGGTCCCTTATTACTGTACCACTACCGGTTTCGTGGCGATAAGGCCTTTAACGTAGGCCAAATGTACATCCAAAGACATAATACATATATATATCGCAACTCTACGTTGCTCAGTCAGAACATTATGACAATCTATCTAATAGCCAGCATGCACACCTGTCACGCGGATGGCATCAATGACGGGTCATGGTATGGAAAGAATGAAGCCTTGGTAGATCTCTGGATGGAGCTGGCAACACATCTGCACGAACAAGTAACCTGATTCCTGTAAACACTGTGGACGATAATCTCTGACACCATGTTCAATCACATCACGGATGTGTTCGATCGCGTTCATATCTGACGAGTTGGGGGGGTGGGCTCTGCATATCAACTGGAATTTGCCACTTTGTTCCTCGAATCACTCTACCACACTGTTCCCCTTATGACAAGCTGCATTGTTTTGTTGAAAACTACCTCTGCCATTGGGATACACGATCGTCAAATATATAATATATAAGACAAAAAGTGTTTGGCGCAGTTGTTAGATTGGTTACAGCTGCTACAAGGGCAGATTATCAAGAATTAAGTGAGTTTGAACATTGTGTTACAGTCGATGCACAATTGTCGCGACACAGTGTCTCCAAGGCAGTGATGAGTAGTGGAACAAGGGCGGCGTCACCTCACTCTCCATTGTTGCCAAATGCATTCAATATGGTGAATCCAAGATGGTGGCGATAAATATGGAAATGTCGCAATGACATGAGGGTGGGACGTTCAACCCCCCTCCCCCAGAAAATGATGGGAAGTTCAATTTCCTGCAGGACAATACAACACACCACAGCTACCTCCATTAACCTAAGAAAAGGGTGGGGAAAATAAGTCACTTGGGCTACCTCCACTAACTTAAGTCATCTGACCGCCACCTCTTCCTAGGAATTGGCAGGAAAAGGACTCAGCCAGTGCTGGGCTGCTGGATAGGATCGACATAAGTCTTTATTTAAACAATCTTTATTTAACAAATCTGAGGCAGTAGCTCATGTTCACCATGATGTCTGGAGTCCAGCTGATCTAGTACACAATACTGCCACAAGAGGGCACCGTCATCCCTTCTGTGACTTAATCCAAGATGGCGTTGGGGGGGGGGGGGGAGAACGGTGGGAGGACTCAGTCTGTTCTGGGCTGCTGGATAGAAACGACGGTATTTATTTTGGAAAAATTTATTTAGCTATGGATTTCACGTAGTTTATTTATTATATTGATACAAAATGCTCACTCTGACATGCTTGGGGTTGCAGTACACTGATGTACATACACGCAAACAACTCTTAAATTACTGAAATAATGCAGTACACAGCATACAGACACGCAAACTACTCGTAAATCACCGACATAATGCATATATAATGATTTTCCAACACGCTAGCTAATCGTAAAGTGTCGAAATAATCCATTGAACAGCCTATAGAACTGCAAACTACTAGTAAATCACCAAAATAATGCAGTACACTGATGTGCAGACATGCAAACATCTCGTAAATTGTCAAATTAATGCTTGTAAACGTCTCCTTAAACACGCTTGCTAATTGTCAACTGACGAAATCATTCGTTGCACACAACTGTTCACAAAAATAATGCAACAGACACGAAAACAACTCCTAAATTGTCAAAATATTATGCATGTGTAACGCTATGCAAACATGCTGACAGTGCTTAAACAGCCGAAAATAATGCAGTGCACAAACACTCATTGTATGTAAAAAACGCTTTCAAAATACCGTCAGCTGCAATGTATCAGCGAGCTGCCCCCTACAGAACTCGAAGGCATGCACGCCAGATGGCGCACTCACACTGGTCCCATACACGAGACGCCTCGGGACCGCATGTGCGTATTTACTGTTGATGGAGCGATACCTCGCTACCTGTGGATACTGACGTCACAGGTCGGGCGGGCTTCTCAGAATAGCACATGCTGCATTGTTCCTAATGATCCTAACGGGACATGCGAGTTGCTTCTAGCTACACACGCTTACCTCCTCAGTGCAGCTGATGCAGTGTTGCGAAATGTTCATGTGGTGACTCACCATCTAAAAGCTTCTCAAAGTATGGCTATGTAAATAAAAGCCAAGTCGACCTCTTGGAGATTGGTAAAATGCTGCAGTAATAGTTAATGGTCGCTTATTGTAAGAGCTTTCGTGATGCCTTAGCTTGTCCACATTGAAATTATTGTCCTAACAAAACCTGTTTACGAAAATAGCACAGAATAACGCCAAATGCAATCCTTCTGATGGTCCTAAAATGGCACCTAGTCCATCACGTGTCACTCTTCCTGGAAATCGGCATGTCCTGCTTTCAACATACGTCTCAGAAATGGAAATGCTCTCATAACTACGAAGAGGCACCTTCATCCTGGCACAAAGGATGTCTTGTGAATGAATGGAGCATTCTGATCGGCTCTTACTAAATTTACCTGCCAAATTACTGATGCTGCCAGTGTGGAAGCACTGTCTGCCGTTTCCTTTCTTTCTGCAGGCCAGACTTTCACTGGCAAAACAATTTTGTACAGATCGCCACATTGCACTGACAATTAAACCCTGCAAAAGTGACCTACATATCATAAAATATGGGAAGACACCTATTCAATTACGCTCCTGTGCCACTGAGAACGGAAGTTTGAATATTAGAACGTGAAACCGATCTCCAACCTGGCAATATATCACTGCATACCACGTCGATGTGGTAAACGTACAATTCATATTCTGTGACATACAAAATTGCCCCTTTGCATCATGCATATAGCTATCAACAGCCAAACACTCAAACATATAGCACGAAGACAGACAGCAAAACACATACTCCATAATTATACTCCTCACTGCACTAGATATTTCCCACGAGGTTGGGTGGTCATCCACTCCCAATGCATGACCAGAGGAGCCTCAGCAGACCAAAGTCACTCTCAGAACTGTTGTACAAATTTGGGGACGGCTCTCCTCGGCACAAAGGCGTTACTCTTTCTGATCCCAACCTGCTTGCTTTTTTCACCCATCTGCAGACCCCGAGATTACATGTACATAGGTAAATTCACATGGTTTGCTAGAATATCATACCATTTTCACGAAAAAATCGTACCTATACCGAGAGAACTGTTGTAAAAAGGCTGCGTCGGCTCCCCTCAGCACAAAGGTGTCACTGTTTCTGGTCCTGACTTGCTTGCTTTTTACAGTAATCTCCAGACTCTGGGATTACAAGAACGCATGTATTTTCACATGGTTTCCCAGAATATTATACCATTTACGCGATACCTCTCGATATCAAGCACATAGCAATATCGGTTGTATAGCAGTATCGCTCAAGCAAAATAATTCTGTAGATATAGACTGGAAATTATTTCCCTATAGACCCTAAAACTTTAGTAAGGCAGAGCGTGCTGTAAACCACTGAGTAACTAGAAACTTATCCCGTCTGTGAGACCTTTCATGAAAACTCGAAAAAAAAAGTGGAAACTGATATTTACACACGCGAATACCGATGTTGGTGATGTAACAGATTCCAAATCATCCCTATAATTTACAAAGTCACCTAAGGTGTTTCTCATGTCTACAGAACCAGCAAACATGTCTTCCACCTGTCTTTCTCCTGCTAGATTCACACACCACAATCCATGTTCCCTCAATTAAATAAAGGCCCAAAATGTGTAGAAGCAGTCAACCGAACAATTTACGAGATCATGCAGTGGACATGTTGTCGTAGCTCTGCCAACAGTGTACGATGTGTAAGATCAGCACCAAATTAAGCCTGCTCCTGCAACACGAGGTGGTATAAAAGACAGTACAGGAACTGAGGGAAGGATGAAGATTGCTACTGTGTTGAGATGCGTCTCGAAAATGACAAACAAATAATGCTGTCCAAAGCAGAACCACGTCCCTCAGGACCAGTTCACGTCTATCACCTCAACATACTATCTTTGTTATTCTATACCATCCAACACAGAAAAATTACGAACTGTAAAAGCTCCTCTAACTTCATGCGACAGAGAAATCGATAAGATTTTTACTGCATTTCTCTCCTCTCATATAACGAAAACAAATACCGTCTGCATGCCAGCATCGAGCACATGTGACGATCCTATTAAATCCATATACCACAAACTATACTATAAGTCGAAGAGACTGCCTGTGACACTGTGTTGGTGTTTGAAATATTGTTTCTTTTTTTTCTGCTGTAACAGCTGTGTGGGTAGCTGCGTGGTCTAAAGCGCGTTGTCGTGGTCCGTGAGGCTCCCACGTCATAGGTTCTAGTCCTCCCTTGGGCATGCATGTGTGTTTTCCATAGCGTAAGTTAGTGTAAGTTAGATTAAGTAGTGCATAGGCTTAGGGACTGATGACCTAAGCAGTTTGATCCCATAAGACCACAAATTTCTATTTTTCCAGAGTTCAGAAACTGCTGTCCAAAGGTGATTGACGACCTCTACACTCATCTGTCACAGTGACGGAATAACTGATGGCTCTGCATTCCATTGCGACTGATTCCTCATATTGGAGTCATGTACTCGATCACTGTTTCGATGCTAGCCACCCCCAGAAGGTGTTGCCCCTCCACAAAAGCTCTTTCTCTAATTCAAACAAGTGATGTCAGTCAATCATTATGTGGTAAGTAAAAGTGTACCAGTGGACAGATGGGATGGAAAAGAAACCGTCGATGTCTGGTAATAATAAGTATCACAGTTGATAGTGTGAACAAATTTAGCAATTTTACAGTAATTTCAACACCAACCAATGATGAGACAGCATGTTTCCCAATTTCAGTATCATAGCTAAACCAACCGTTCTCTACTTTGCGAGTATCATTGTGAATGTAGATTGACGACTATGCAGCACATCCATTCATTGTTAATTCTCGAACACATCCATCATCAAAGTATACCAGATAGTGCTCTACATATTTCTAGCACATCGAGCACAGCACGTATATCTCTATGCAGATGGGAGTCACAGAGAATTCTTGCAGTCTCAGGATAAAATTAGAGACTGAAAGGCCCCCTCGCACTATCTTTGAACAGCTCACCCTGCTGCACCGTTACTGATTTAATCTGCAGCTGACCAGAAGTAGGCCGCTATAATCCATGTCTCGTGAATGAATGGCGATAGCCGAGCCGTCGCCTGTCCAAGTACACAAGATTTCTCCAGGTGCGCCCATGTCGAGGAAGTTAACACCCCTTATCGGTGTAAAGTAACATATTTGAAAGTGTTGTGATGTAATAGCAGATGGTTAAGAAGAACAAGAAATGGTTGGTTTTTGTGCATGTTGGATCTCCAGACGGATGGAGTTCTAAGCATTTTTACGTAAATCAACCACGTTATCAACTCTAAAGTATTGTCCTAGAGTCTGGGATCAGTATGTGGAAGGCACTAGTAAGAGAGAGCATAAACACATGCACTCCAAAGGCTACAACGTTCCAAACTTAAAACAGGCTATAATTTAGAGCACTTCAGTGTCTGACCTATTAGTCGTGTGGAATGTAATGCTGTTAATATTCGAATGTAAGAAATATATTTCCTGCACATGACATACATCCTTCTTCCTGGTTTCTCTACGATAAACTATGGTAACGAACCATAAAATGAAAAAACTACTTCCTTAAAATATCGATTCCGTGTGATACGTGCACAATATAGCTTTCCAGAGGTGTATATCGTCCACTGTTCACATCTGTTCACAGTTCAGAAATCTATGCCCACATCAGTCCTATATAAAATGATCGTTAGCAACAGAGAATACCTCTTAGAAGGAAACAGATAAACGCATAGCAGCGGCGTCTGACAAGTGAAATTACACGTGATGCCACCACTAACTCTGTAAACAGGAAATCTGTCAAGCAAATGTATACACGAGGATTGCAGTGCTTCACCTATCGCTAACTTAGAATCATCTTAGTTATGAAACTGAAGTCTTGATTTTATATCCAAGATGCGTCAGGGGATTGGAGTAAATTGCATAAATCATAATTCGTGTAGAGGAATGTGTCACATTCAATCACACATGAGATAAAGTCCTCTGATGACCGAGAGGTTTACTGTTAATGATCGCAAGTAGACACAGCTCTAAGACCCACACAGAACACATGTTTGTATACCAGTCGAACGCAGGCTGTATCACACAACTGATGCATCCTGACAGAACATGAGGAAAAATTGGTCAAATGACCTGCATTAACTTCTCCCTCTCTCTCTCTCTCTCTCTCTCTCTCTCTCTCTAGAATACATCATCAGCCTACCACTAAATCATACCTCGTTACAACTCCATCTCAACAGACCACTCCTTCCAATCTCTGTCATCCTTTAAGGCAGATCCAAGTAAGTTTAGAGGCAGATGGTCCTCTGTTTTTCCAGGAAAGCATCAAAGACAGCAGTCAATTCATGTGTATCACTATTACCTCAATAGGCATACAGTAGAATGCTGCCTCGACCAAAAAAATTACAGTTTCCCTGGTTCCCGACGTTTTCGTGTCAAAGTTTTCTCGTATTCCTCTTGCTGTTGCATACTCGTTCCCAAGAACAAGAATTCTTCTGCACCAACCAGAAGACACACAATTACATCCTCAATTCCCCCACATTTTAGTGCACTTTCTCTCAATTTATACGCATTTTCCGCAATTCTATCGATTTTCTTATGTCATTTCAGATTGTTTAAATAATGACTTATGCCCATTCTTTCCAGCATAGGCTCAGTCCTTTACCCACTAATTCCTAGGAAGTGGTGGCAGTCGGATGATTTAGGTTAGTGGAGGTAGCCCAAGTGACCTATTTTCCCCACCATTTTCTTAGGTTAGTGGACATAGATGTAGTGTGTTGCATTGTCCTGATTTAATTTGAACTTCCGACCATTATCTGGGGGAAGGGAGAGGGGGAGGGGGTTAGGCTAGTGGAGGTAGCCTAATTGACCTATCTTCCTGCCAAAATTTGAACTTCCCACCATGACATCACGATGACATTGCCATATCTATCATCTTGGATTCGCCATCTTGAATACATTTGGCAACAATGGAGAGTGGGGTGCCGCTGCCCTTGTTCCACTACTGCGTTGTAGTGAGGATTTTTCCGTACGACCATTTCACGAATGTACCGTGAATATCAGGAATCCGGTAAAACGTCAAATGTCCGACGTCTCTGCGGCCAGAAAAAGATTCTGCAAGAACTGGACCAACGACGACTGAAGAGAACCATTCAACGTGACAGAAGTGCAACACTTTCGCAGATTGCTGCAGACTGCAATGCTGGACCATCAACAAGTGAGAGTGCGCGAACCATTCAACCAAACCCTTGATGACTGCACGACACAAAGCTTTATACCTCGTATGGACCCGTCAATACCAACACTAGACTGTTGATGACTGGAAACATGTTGCCTGATCGGACGAGTTTGGTTTCAAATTGTATGGAGCAAATGGACGTGTACAGATGTGGAGACTACCTCATCAAGCCATGCACCCTTCATGCCAGGAGGGAACTGTTCAAGATGGTGGAGGTTCTGTAATGGTGTTGAACGTGTGCAGTTGTAGTGATATACGACCCTTGCTACGTCTAAAAACGACTCTGACGGGTGACACGTACGTAAGCATCCTGCCTGACCACCTGTATTCATTCATGTCGATTGTGCATTCTGGGCAATTGGAGCAGGACGATGCGACACACCAGAATTGCTACAGAGTGGCTCCAGGTTCACTGTTATGAGCTTAAACTTCCGCTGGCTATCAAACTCCCCAGACATCAACATTATTGAGCACATCTGGGATGCCTTGCGACATGCTGTTAAGAAGAGATCTCCACCCTCTGGATCTCTAATGGATTTATGGGCAGCCCTGCAGGATTCATGGTGTCAGTTCCCTCCAGCACTACTTCAGACATTAGTCGAGTGTCTGCCACGTCATTCTGCGGCACTTCTGCGTGCTCGCGGGGTCCCTACACGATATTAAGCTAAGCACAAATTGAGAAGCGTGTTGCACGTGTGACGAGACACGACACTACAGCGCGACGCGCACGTTCCGCACGTGTCGCGCGGGTCCGACGCATATTGAGACGCGTACACATACTTCGCACGCGCCGGTTGGCGACGCTCTACGCTGACAGAAACGAAGTGAGCGAACACTGTAATCTTCCTCAAACGATTTTACAGAAACTATTCAGGAAAAATATTTCATTTTTACCTTTCTTGTAGCGTTGTATGTCGTTGTATGTCAGCTTCGTCTCGAAGAGCCCATCATCTCGCTAATGGTCATACTTATTGTGCTATACACGTTTTAGTAAGACACTACACAAAATTCTAAAAGTTTGCAATTATAAATAGGGGTAACTATGATTTTTCTCTTAGTGCGTATTACACCATAGGTTGCTGCGTATGAAATTTAGCTAACTTGTTGAATTTTTCTTTAGACTTGGGAGGAGGTCTACATGCGCCTCTGATCTCGAGAAAATGGATCCTACGTAGCGCGCTCACTCCAGATCTCACGAACGCGAGAATTAAATACACTCCTGGAAATTGAAATAAGAACACCGTGAATTCATTGTCCCAGGAAGGGGAAACTTTATTGACACATTCCTGGGGTCAGATACATCACATGATCACACTGACAGGCACATAGACACAGGCAACAGAGCATGCACAATGTCGGCACTAGTACAGTGTATATCCACCTTTCGCAGCAATGCAGGCTGCTATTCTCCCATGGAGACGATCGTAGAGATGCTGGATGTAGTCCTGTGGAACGGCTTGCCATGCCATTTCCACCAGGCGCCTCAGTTGGACCAGCGTTCGTGCTGGACGTGCAGACCGCGTGAGACGACGCTTCATCCAGTCCCAAACATGCTCAATGGGGGACAGATCCGGAGATCTTGCTGGCCAGGGTAGTTGACTTACACCTTCTAGAGCACGTTGGGTGGCACGGGATACATGCGGACGTGCATTGTCCTGTTGGAACAGCAAGTTCCCTTGCCGGTCTAGGAATGGTAGAACGATGGGTTCGATGACGGTTTGGATGTACCGTGCACTATTCAGTGTCCCCTCGACGATCACCAGTGGTGTACGGCCAGTGTAGGAGATCGCTCCCCACACCATGATGCCGGGTGTTGGCCCTGTGTGCCTCGGTCGTATGCAGTCCTGATTGTGGCGCTCACCTGCACGGCGCCAAACACGCATACGACCATCACTGGCACCAAGGCAGAAGCGACTCTCATCGCTGAAGACGACACGTCTCCATTCGTCCCTCCATTCACGCCTGTCGCGACACCACTGGAGGCGGGCTGCACGATGTTGGGGCGTGAGCGGAAGACGGCCTAACGGTGTGCGGGACCGTGGCCCAGCTTCATGGAGACGGTTGCGAATGGTCCTCGCCGATACCCCAGGAGCAACAGTGTCCCTAATTTGCTGGGAAGTGGCGGTGCGGTCCCCTACGGCACTGCGTAGGATCCTACGGTCTTGGCGTGCATCCGTGCGTCGCTGCGGTCCGGTCCCAGGTCGACGGGCACGTGCACCTTCCGCCGACCACTGGCGACAATATCGATGTACTGTGGAGACCTCACGCCCCACGTGTTGAGCAATTCGGCGGTACGTCCACCCGGCCTCCCGCATGCTCACTATACGCCCTCGCTCAAAGTCCGTCAACTGCACATACGGTTCACGTCCACGCTGTCGCGGCATGCTACCAGTGTTAAAGACTGCGATGGAGCTCCGTATGCCACGGCAAACTGGCTGACACTGACGGCGGCGATGCACAAATGCTGCGCAGCTAGCGCCATTCGACGGCCAACACCGCGGTTCCTGGTGTGTCCGCTGTGCCGTGCGTGTGATCAGTGCTTGTACAGCCCTCTCGCAGTGTCCGGAGCAAGTATGGTGGGTCTGACACACCGGTGTCAATGTGTTCTTTTTTCCATTTCCAGGAGTGTATATACAACAGTCCTCATATCTCTTAAACCCCTGTAGACATCGAAACGAGATTTTGGCGAATCATAGCACACAAGGAGAAGAGTATTTTGTCAATTCGTAAACACACGGAAGTTTTTAAAAACAATTTCCCAGTATGAAAATAAACACGAAATTTCTTCTCTTATGTTAATTCAAACCGACACTATGAGGTCTTTCGTAAGCTATTGAGCTCCCTGATTGCCAGTTACTTGTTAAATGAGTCACTCTGTTTCAGAATTCTGTCGCAATAGCTGCTGTGTGATGAGTTTTGGCAAAGGAAGTACAATTAAACCTGTCAACAAGAGAAATGTGGCCGTTACTCATAAATCGTGATACTTCTACGAATGAGAAAAGCTTAAGAATTCACACAAAATAAATTGCTAATTCTTATTCCTTCTCTTGATCTGAGCAGTATTAAAGCAATGACGAGCGTTAGCTTCAGGCGGAAAGATATCCACATGCCAGATGCTGATTACTCACCTGCGGCTTGCCAAACTGACAATTTGTGATTCGCGAATAAAATAGCTGTTACTGAGAAAAATAAACAATTGATCTGTAGCACAACACAATGGTCAGTGTATTGCCAGCAGCTGAGAATAATGTGCACGATAGGAGTGCGGTAGCTAGGCATGTGTGCCTTGTGAACGTGAGTTCACGTCGTTCCCAAAGACATTGTCAAGAAAGTCGTTCTGCCTTAGTCAGCAATACATTTCTACAAATTAAATATATCTAATCACCACACTCTTTCAGGATACTCATGACTTGATTGGACTTAGTTCCTGTCTTTCCCTCTGGAACATAGGGCTGTGACGACATACCTCCACCTGGTACGATTTCTAACAAGTCTCTTCACTTCACTCCAGGTTTTCCCATCCTCTACTGGCCGCTGTGGCTGAGCTGTTTTACGCGATTCAGTCCGGAACCGCGCTGCTGCTACGGTCGCAGGTTCGAATCCTGCCTCGGGCATGGATGTGTGTGATGTCCTTAGGTTAGTTAGGTTTAAGTATTAGTAAGACTAGGGGACTAATGACCACAGATGTTAAGTCCCATAGTGCTTAGAGCCATTTGAACCATCTGAACCACGCCATTTTCATCGTGAAGTTCCTGGGTACCTGAACACGGAGCTGCCGCATCGATGGATCGGTCGTGATACAGAAGGCGGCAGCTGTTTCATGAAATGACCTCCCCGAACCGGCCGCGGTGGCCGAGCGGTTCTAGGCGCTACAGTCTGTAACAGCGCGACCGCTACGGTCGTAGATTCGAATCCTGCCTCGGGCATGGATGTGTGTGATGTCCTTAGGTTAGCTAGGTTTAAGTAGTTCTAAGTTCTAGGTGACTGATGACCTTAGAAGTTAAGTACCATAGTGCTCAGAGCCATTTGAAGCATTTGACCTCCTCGATCACCAGATTTCACTCCTTGGGACTTTTTTCTGTGGGGACACATCAAAGATCTGGTGTATGTACCGCCTATACCACGTGATGTAGCAGAAGTCCGGGAGAGAATATGGGAAGCGACTGCCACAGTCGACGACGCCATGCTGGGACGGGTATGGCAAGAATTCGATTACCGCATTTTCGTCTGCCAGGTCACTCACGGTTCGCATATCGAATGTTTGTAAAAAAAACTTTCAGAGTTTCTCTTCAACATGCAAAATGTATGACATCTGACCAATGTTTAGTTCTTGTGCAATAAATAACTGAAAGTGTTGAGTTGAGTTGAGTTGTTTGGGGGAAGAGACCAAACAGCGAGGTCATCGGTCTCATCGGATTAGGGAAGGACGGGGAAGGAAGTCGGCCGTGCCCTTTCAAAGGAACCATCCCGGCACTGAAAGTGTTTCCAGGCTTTATGTACACCCTGTATTCCTTACTTCTTTATTCACTACCCTCACGGTGAATCGTCTGTCCCTTCTTACGATGTGAAAACATTGTCGAGGCAGAAGATGTAATCCCAGTGGCTAATGGCTCACCAGTTACTGAACTGTGCATTGTTCTTGACAAAAGAATAGACAAAACAAAAGAACTGTACAGATATGTGTATCTGAAAAGTATTATGTACTGACGAAAAGAAATGGAGCGCTTAAACGTCGAAAAACAAAACACTACTCAGTGATAATAAAATTCGGTATACATTATAGGTCGTGTTTTCCGGATGGGCAATACTTCCACTGCCCATATGCGCCATGCCGCAGTGAGCTTATGGCAGGACTGCCTTCTCGCTCCCCGCCTCACCCCTCCCGCAGTACTCGTGTGGCGGGCGGCGCGGGAGAAAAAAATGGTTCAAATGGCTCTGAGCACTATGCGACTTAACTTATGAGGTCATCAGTCGCCTAGAACTTAGAACTAATTAAACCTAACCAACCCAAGGCCATCACACACATCCATGCCCGAGGCAGGATTCGAACCTGCGACCGTAGCGGTCACTCGGCTCCAGACTGTAGCGCCTAGAACCGCACGGCCACTCCGGCCGGCGCGGCGCGGGAGACTGTGCCTCAACCACAACGCCGCGCGACCTGGCGCAGGTGCGTGTCGCGTCCCAGTTGCGTCGAGTCGCAATTTGCGTGGTCCCATTTGAACCTGTGAAGTTACAAAAAAAATGGTTCAAATGGCTCTGAGCACTATGGGACTTAACATCTATGGTCATCAGTCCCCTAGAACTTAGAACTACTTAAACCTAACTAACCTAAGTACGTCACACTACACCCAGTCATCACGAGACAGAGAAAATCCCTGACCCCGCCGGGAATCGAACCCGGGAACCCGGGCGTGGGAAGCGAGAACACTACCGCACGACCACGAGCTGCGGACTGTAAAGTTACAAAAATGAGCACTGCGCTGCGCAGCGCCACACCCTCTATACGTGTTTCTTTGGTTCTTCACTGAATTTACATATGAGGGCACTTGCTTACACTAATAGTAACACAAAAATGATCTCTTCACGCCTAACGCTAGGGAAGATCAGTTATTGAACTGTGCGCTCATGTTCGCAGCAGTCAATGCCAAAGCTAGGTTCCGATATCTGGGGCAAAGGCCTTTGTTCAGCAGATAATTGTCCCCCTCTTCCATAACATTAGCAAATGGACTGTGGGCTGAAGTTACTAAGATGCCTTAAGGAATTCTGAATTTCCATGGCAGTAGGTGTTTTCCACTAACAGCTGGAGAGAAAGTTTTGAAAGTTCTAGCAGGATACACCTCTTTACAGAAGAGCGCTATTAGAGGTAGAAGGAAATGACCAATTAAATTTCCTGAATGCTGCTACTGTCCGACTGGCTGAAACGCATGGATTAAAAAAAATATCGTGGACCTGTTTTGTCTTTGCAAAATTGCCGATTCGGCCTTCAGTCCTCGTGAAGTTGATAACTCCGTGTCTGAGGCAGAGCTGATGTTTCCATAGTCTATTTCTGCAGTCGGAGGGCGGTGATCCTTCGCTATCGCCCGACTTATATTTTGGAAATCTGAGAGTATTCGAAGCACGTGGTTTTCTCGTTGGATCATTTCCGGTTGTATGAGTGTTGCTGTTTAGCAAGAGGCAGAGACCTCAAATGATAGATGTGTGTGAAATCTGCTAAGGTCATCAGTCCCTAAGCTTACACAATACGTAACCTAAATTATCCTAAGGACAAACACCCACACCCATGCCCTAGGGAGGACTCGAACCTCCGCCGGGACCAGCCGCACAGTCCGTGACTGCAGCGCCTGAGACCGCTCGGCTAATCCCGCGCGGCAGACCTCAAATCATGTTATGTAACCAAGTACGTAAGTCAACGTTGGTGTAGTTAACGATACATACCCGGGTAGGATTAATTGAAGCCAATAAAAATTTGTTTCTGTGAAAATTTGGATATAGTGGTTCTTTTTTACTTCTTTGCTATTGATTTCAACAGCAGTCCTGTTATTTTGTTGCAGAGAATATCGTCGAAAGCTGTTACGACCATGTTGCAAGATATGTACTCTGAGTTGACAAAAGTTATGAGATACTTCCTAATTCTGTGTCTGTCCTACTTTTCCCCAGCGTAGTGCAGCAGCTCGACGTGGAATGAACTCAACAAGCCGTTGGAAGTCTTCTAAATAAATACTGAGTCATGATGCCTCTACAGCTGTCCATAAATGCGAAAGTGTTACCGGCGCAGGATTTTGTGAATGAAACGATTTGTCGATTAGGTACCGTAAGTGTTTGGTGGTATTCATATCGGGTCATCTGGATGGCCAGATAATTCGCTCGAATTGTCCAGAATTTTTTTCAAACCATTCGCGAACAACTATGGTCCGATGAGATGGTGCATTATCCTCCATAAAACTTCCATCGTTGTTAGGGAACAAGAAGTCCATGAATGGCTGCAAAGGTTCTCCAAGTAGTTGAGAATAACCATTTCCAGTCAGTGAACGGTTCAACTGGAGCGGAGGACCCGTTACATTCCATGCAAACACGGCCCAAACAATTATGGAGCCACCACTAACGTGCACAGTTCCTCATTGACAACATGAGTCTAATGCTTTGGGGAAGGGGGGGGGGGGCGGGGGAGTCCTTCATCTTAGTGTAGCACTTGTGACCTACGTCCTCAATTATCTGCTGGATGTATTTCAATCTCTGTCTTCCTCAACGGTTTTTGCCTTCTACGGCTTCTTCTAGTACCATGGAAGTCACTCCCTTACGTCTCAACAGAAGTCCTGTCACATCCTGTCCCTTATCGTTGTCAGTGTTTTCCACGTATTCCTTTCCTCTCCGATTCTGCGCAGAACCTTCTCGTTCCTTACCTTAAAGTCTACTTAATTTTCAACATTCGTCTGTAGCACCACATCTCAATTGCTTCGATTTTCTTCTGTTCCGGTTTTCCCACAGTGCTCCTAACGTATGTTCTCAGAAATTTCGTCCTCAAATTAAGGTCTATGTTTGATACTACTAGACTTCTCTTGGTCACGAATGTCCTTTTTGCAATTACTAGTCTGCTTTCGATGTCCTCCTTGCTCCGTTCATCATTGGTTATTTTGCTGCCTAAATAACAGAATTCCTTAACTTCACCGCCCTCGTGACCATCAACACTGATGTTAAGTTTCTCGATTTTCTCATTTTTGCTACATCTCATTACTTTCGTTTTTCCTCGATTTACTCTCAATCCATATTCTACACTCATTAGACTGTCCATTCCATCCAGCAGACCGTGTAATTCTTCTTCGCTTTTACTCAGGATAGCAATGTCATCAACGAATGGTATCACTGATAGCCTTTCACCTTAAATTTTAATTCTCCTACAGAATCTTTTCTCTATGCCCATCGTTGCTTCTTCGCCGTACAGATTAAACAGTAGGGGTGAAAGACTACGTCCCTACCTTACACCCTTTTTAATCCGAGCATTTCGTTCTTGGTCGTCCACTCTTATTATTCCCTCTTGGCTCTTCTACATATTGTATATTACCCGTCTCTTCCTATAGCATCCCCCTATTTTTCTAACATTTTCCGCCATTTTACATTGTCGAACACTTTTTCTATGTCAACAAACCCCATGAACGTGTCTTGATTTTTCTTTAGTTTTGTTTCCATTATCAACCGCAACGTCAGGATTGCTTCTCTGGCGCCTTTCTCTTTCCTACAGCCAAACTGATAGTCGTCTATCACATCCTCAATTTTCTTTTCCATTCTCCTGTATATTATTCTTGTCAGCAAGTTGGATGTATGAGTTGTTAAGCTGATTGTGCGGTAATTCTCGCACTTGTCAGCTCTTGCAGTCTTCGTAATTGTGTTGATGATGTTTTTCCCAAAGTCAGACGGTATATTACCAGACTCACACATTCTACACACCAACGTGAATAGTCTTTTTTGCCACTTCCCCCAATGATTTTAGATATTGTGATGGGATGTTATCTATCCCTTCTGCCTTATTTGGTCTTAAGTGCTCCAAAGTTCTCTTAAATTCTGGATCAAATACTGGATACCCCATGTTCCCCCTCATAGAGACCTTCAATGTACTCTTTCCATCTATCCGCTCTCTCATCTACATTTACAGTGGAATTTCCATTGCACTCTTAATGTTACCATTCTTGCGTTAATTTAAATTTCTTCACGTTTTTCATGCAGCCATTTCGTCCTTTCTTCCCTGAAATTCTTATTTATTTCATTCCTCGGCGAGTTGTATTTCTGTATTCCTGAATTTCTCTCAACGTTTATGTATTTCCTTCTTGCATCGATCAGCTGAACTATTTCTTCTGTTAACTATGGTTTCTTTACAGTTACCTTCTTTGAAGCTTTCCTGTCCAGCTTCTGTGATTACCGTTTATAGAGATTTCCATTCTCTTCAACTGTATTGCCTACTTGACTTTTCTTTATAGCTGTATCCATAGCCTTAGAGAACTTCGAATGTATCTCATCATTCTTTAGTACTTCCACATCCCACTTCTTTGCGTATGATTCATCCTGGCTAATCTCTTAAACTTCGGCCTACTCTCCATCACTACTACCTTTTAATCTGAGTCTATATATGCTCCTGAGTACGCCTTACAGTCAAGAATCTGATTTCGGAATCTCTGTCTCAGCATGATGTAATCTAACTGAAATTTCCTCGTATAGCCCGGCCTTCTCCAAGTATACCTCCTCCTCTTGTCATTCTTGAACAGAGTATTCGCTATCACTAGCTAAAATTTATTACAGAACTGAATTAGTGTTCCTGCTCTCTCGTTCCTTGTCCCAAGCCCATATTCTCCTGCAACAATTTCTTCTACTCCTCCCCCTGCAACTGCATTCGAGTTACCCATGAGTATTCGATTTCCATCTCCATTTGCGTATTGTATTACCCTTTCAATATTCTCACATACTTTCTCTATCTCTTCATCTTCAGCTTGTGACGTAGGCATGTATACCTGAAGTATGGTTGTCGGTATTAATTTGCTGTCGATTCTGATAAGAATAACCCAATCACTGAACTGAACAGTATCACACTCTCTGCCCTACCTTCCTATTCATAACGAATCCTATAGTCATCTGACCAAGAATCCTTTTGTCTATTTCACTTCACTGACCCCTACCATAACTAGATTGAGCCTTTTCATTTCCCTTTTCTGATTTTATAGCTTCACTACCATATTCATGCTTCTGAATTCCACACCCCAACTCGTAGAACGTTATCTTTTCGTCGATTATTCTGTCTTTTTCTCATGATCACGTCCCCCTTGGCATTCCCCTCCCGGACATCCGAATGGGGGACTACTCCAGAATCTTTTGCCAACGGAGAGATCATCACATTTTCTATAACAGACCACATGTCCTGTGGGTACACGTCAGGTGCCTTTAATGCAATGGTTCCCATTGCCTTCTGCATCCTCATGCAATTGATCATTACTGATTCTTCCGTCTCTAGGTGCAGTTTCCCGCCCCAAGGGCTACAGAGTCCCCTTACCCTCTGTCCGCCCCTCTGCCCTCTTTGAGAAGTTCTTTGGCGCAATGAGGGTGACTTCTTAGGCCAGAAGTCTTCGACTACCAATGCTGATTACTAATCAAAATTTAAACGGTGGCGGGTTTTGAACCCGGGACTGAGGACGTTTTGATTATGAATCAAAGACGCTTCCCCAGCTCTGGCCAACTGAATTCAGGACTCAGCTTGTCGGTCGACGATTTTTCAGTCGTCTAGGTCCCATCCGATATGTGGACGAGCGCGGAAGAGGCGCTGTATGTGATGTCGTGCTGTTATCTAGGCATTGGTGTCGGTTGTCTGCTGCCATAACCCATTAACGCCAAATTCCGCCACACTGTCCTAACGGATAAGTTCACCGTGCGTCCCACACTGATTTCTGCGGTTATTTTACTCAGCGTTGCTGGTCTGTTAGCACATATTACTCTGCGCAACCGCCGCTGCTCTCAGTCGTTAAGTGAAGGCTGTCGGCCCCTGCGTCGTCCATGGTGGGAGATAATCCTCAAATTTGGTGTTCTTGACACACTATTGACATGGTGAATCTCGGAACATTGTTTTATCTATTTCCGAAATAAAATGTCCCACGCATCTAGCTCCAACTACCACTCAGCGTTCAAACTCAATGAATTCCTGTCGTGCAGCCATAATCGCATCGGAAGCTTTTTCACTTGAAGTACCTGAGAATGCTCCACCAATACACTGTCCTTTTATAGCCCAGTCTATAAATGTGCGTATTGTTGTACTATGATCTTTGTCACATCAGTTTCTGCAGATTATCTTCTCAGGCCACCTCTCGTACCTCGGAATGTTCCTGAGAGTTGTGAAATTGATAAGGGCTTTTAACTACTATTTAATGAGAAGTTTAACATCATCTCAGAGATCAAAACAAGGCTGGTGCACCTTATTTACAGAGATTTAGTGGTGCGGCAATGCGTAGAATTAATCCGGTACGCCAATAAACGTTTCCGAGTAAATCCGCGGAGCAGTAATTATGTAATTTGTATTGCGTGCCACACATCGCTCAATGTGTTGATTCCGGCCACGAGTGAAGATTTCGTGTGGCGCCACTGAAGTTGCGACGGCGAACGAAAGAAGCACTTCACATTACCCACATGCAATTCTATGCAATGCACGCACGCGGTGAAAGTTCCCTCCAAGAGCGCTCGTGTGATGCCTTGAACGTCGTCCGAACACAACCCGCATGTACAACGCTGTGCCTTTGATGTAGCGATGATCAGTGCATCGCGTTTGCCGGCGTACGGCACCATGGTTCCTAACCGAGTATAGACTCCCTCTAAAGAACGCGAGGTACGTGGTGATAAAACTGTTTTGCGACATTGAACGTCACTACGTGTCAACAAAACATTCACAGTATTCACACGAGTTTGTGAGCTGGAGAAATATCCTATTCGCGTTCAAGACCTCGATCATCCTCCAGTTACCGTCTGCAATTGTTGGAAACGGTGGAAGAACCACTGCACAACTGGTATGCCCTAGCACAGCACGTTTCCCATTCCATCTGATCCATTACGACGACGATACCACGTTCCTTACCCTCAATATAACCCTCCAAACTTATAAATTGTATCTACGGCATACACAGATTCAACTCAAAACTTCACCTCCTGATGTAACATCTGCTAGCTGAAATTCAATCCTGTCAAAACACGGACAATAATCATAGGACCTAATTCCCATCGCTTTCGTCTCCCTGACTTCCACTTAACCATCCATATCCATCCCGTCCGTCTTACTAACATACTGAAACATATAGGAATATCTCTCTGCCACACATAAGGTTTTGTCGGCAGCTACTAGATGAACAACATAATCCCATAAAAATCTAAAAATACTAAAACTATAAATAAGCAGCCTAATTTGCCTATGAGCATACAGATCCACAGAGCTCTCTGGAGCCTCATCTCACACCATTTCGTATTTAGACAAAGAACTTCAACAGATTCAGTTACTCGAGCTCTAGAAATTGTCTGAAACACACAACATAATTATCCTATCGCCCTCATGATACATAGTTCAGGTGCTTTCAACAACTTTGGTGGCTTGTAGTGTTTGCCAGTTTAAGATAGTTGGAGAGACCACATTTCCCGTGTAATAGTCTCTGAGACTAATTAAGCAACAGAGTAGTAGAATGGCATGTGGGCAATCGGAACGTAAATAAAAGAATTACCAAGGGTGCTCTCAGTGGTCTATCTGTAGTCCTATCTCTTGGAACATAACTACTAAATCCCTCCTGTACCTACAGGATGTGGATAATGGGACAGATGGAGTTTTATGCATATGATCTTCTAGTACTAGTCACTGCAACCAACACAGCACAGTTAGAAGAGAATGCCAGTGAAGCAGTAAACACAATCGCACAATCATAAACGGCAAACAAGCTTAAGACAACACAAATTAACTTACATATCACTGAAGGGTCTACTGAGAATGTATTCTGTGGTGAAAATTACACGCTTTCGGGGAGTGCATATACCAGAAAGATTAAATATTCTTGAACACATCAGAAGAACTGCAGACAAAAGCAGAAAAAATACTACAAAAACCGGCAACGATAAACTCAGATGTACAGAGACTATCTCTAGCAGTCATACGGACATCCCACTATGCTCGGTTCGAAACAGTTCTTTGCTTTGCGACCAGTACATGGGTGCACCGATTAACTCTCGCTACAAACAGAATAGCTGCTGTGTCGTGCTTTGACTGTCAGGTCGTTCGTCACCACATCAGTGGCTGGTGCTTGAAACATAATCTATAATTTTACTACCAGATACCGGGTCGTACTGGTTAAAGATGAGTATTGATAACCAGTGTACATATTAGCAACAAGCAGCAACTTAAATTCTGGCGAACATAGGCCAGCAACGTTAATGTGAGGTCAATGATAAGGGACGAAGAATGTAACATATTTCCTTTATATCAGACACCATTTGGCACTGAACACCAAATATACGAAGCCCTTACGAACTTTGCTCAACGGACGCGTCTAACGAAATTAGCAGGTGACATATCTAAAACGAGTTACAAAGAGAACCTACGTACTACGTCAAACAAAGGCCATGTCTGTATGCAGCAAAACGAGTGAATACATTGGGTGGAAGAAGCAGTAAGAGAAGAAGGCCGTTAGGTATTGACTGATTATGAATTTCAGACACTTTGACAACAGATATATTGCACGTAGAAGCATTAAGCTAAATAGTGTTTGCTTACTGTTACCCATTAGTCACTTTAAAATAGTACTTACGTGTCAAAGGTTTTATTTTAAGCAGTGCCGGTGTTTTGTCGCGTAATGCACAATAAATCTGTGTCTAACCTTAGTTCTACGTACATTATACCTGTTGAGTTACCACTGACACATTAATCACGTATGGCGTTTGTGGGTCAATTGCCTGATAGCAACCATTAAACATCTATCATGTATTCCATCTTTCCCTTCTAAATTATACAACAATTTATTTATATTTCCATTTCACGAAATTGTTATTTTATTTTAAATATGCTAAAAGTTGCTTCAAAAAAGAGTAAAGGAAATAGTCCCCCTCCACGTGATGTACATGGGCACCGATGCGTGTCGATCAGCAGATTGGTCGTGGAGCCTCTAAATTCGGCGGAGGCCAAAAGCGACCCAAGTGAGAAATTATGCGGTGGATCTTAGCCTGGTTACTTCATCTTTCGGCACACATTGAATGGAAAACATCCCAGTACCGCTAAAGGACTGAACAAAATTACACTGTTCGTTCGACAATATTCAGTAACAAGCAAGTCCAAATCCCTGGGTAAGTCCATAACCACAGCGTGGCGATATCCACGATTGATAGCTGAAGGCATACTGAAACGACAAGAGGTGGCTGTCGAAGACAATGGCGTTGCAGATATTGGCGGCTGTCTGCTGGTAGTTGTTCATCGGCCAGAGGCGTGGTGCCGCTTGCAGCTACCCGCCCTTGGCATTGCACAGTGCGTACAGCACCGCTCTGAGAGCGGACTATCGATATTCCACTGTCATCGCTGGATGCAGTAGACACGGTGGACACAGAGACCCAATTATGTAGTTTGCCCCTCCTCTGTGGCTGCTTCGTACTTCTCTATGCGGCATTTACTGGGAGTTGACCTCGAAAGACTTACGCAGAGATGGGCAACACTGTCCAGAACTGGTCAGTCTGAGATAGTAAGAACAGCGCTCGAAAAACGGAAAGTAAGTCTATTTACTGCTACACACGTGTAGAAAACTTAAGGATAAAAGTAACCTTCACATGGTGTATCACTGCTAAGTAAAACAGATCAATGGAACTTGGACCATACCTAGAAAGAACTACTGCAGTGCAGTACAGAAGGAAACTGAAACAAATACGCAATGAGACCAATTGAAATGACAGTCTTTTTCGAAGACAATAATTACAATGTAATCATCGTATTTTATGAATGCCTCACAGACATCACAATAGGAGAAACATGATTCTTAATGGTGTATGATCACCACGGATGGCAAAGCATGCTTTGCTACGTGGTCTCCGGCTGGCCACAAGGTAGGTAAGGAGTTTTTGTAGCAGGGCGTTCCTTTTCTCCACCAGCGCAGATGACAATTGCTGGACGGTCATTGGTGCATTTGGGCGTATTGCAGCACGTCTTTACAACGCATTGTGCACATGCTCGATGGGATTTAAGTCGGTGAAATGGGCAGGTCATTTCGACATTCCAAGAGCTCTTTCACCTGTGCTGTTCGATGCGGTCGCGCCTTGTCATGCATAAAAGTGAATTTAGGCCGAATGCACCCCGGAAAAGGCGCATTTGTGGAACGAATACAGTGTCACAATGACGATTACCGGTGAGTGTATCGTGTTCAAACATCTGGAGGTCATTACACCCATTGTATGTATTGTACTGTATTGTATGTTAACCGGAGACCTAGAAACGACGGCGAGGCTCCGTCCCCGCCGCAGCCGCAGTGGTCCACAACCTCATGACGACTACCGCAGTCCACTTCACCCCTCCGCCGCCCCACACCGAACCCAGGGTTATTGTGCGGTTCGGCCCCCGGTGGACCCCGCAGGGAACGTCTCACACCAGACGAGTGTAACACCTATGTTTGCGTGGTAGAGTACTGGTGGTGTACGTGTACGTAGAGAACTTGTTCGCGCATCAATCGCCGACGTAGTGTAACTGAGGCGGAATAAGGGGAACCATCCCGCATTCGACGAGGCAGATGGAAAACCGCCTAAAAACCATCCACAGGCTGGCCGGTTCACCGGACCTCGACACAAATCCACCGGGTAGATTCGTGCCGGGGACCAGGCGCTCTTTCCCGCCCGGAAAGTCGTGCGTTAGACTGCACGGCCAACCGGGCGGGCCCATTACACCCATGCAACACTATCCCTCTCTACCCCATAACACCTGAACCACCAAAACAATTATGTTCCACAATGGCACTGGACGGATTAGATATTAACACCTGTTACTGTGTGAGGGTAGATTCAAAGTCACTATTTAGACTGACTCTGCCCTTATCTGAGGATGTCACTCCTCGTCATTACTGTTCATACACTCGTGACACCATCGCAAACGGTTTCGCCGATATGCTCTTGTCAACGGAACCTGCCCCAGAAACATCACTGCAACGAAGCCTCCCTGCCCCTGTGGAGCGTTAGATTAGGTGCTTCGCGGACTTTTAAAGTGTGGTAGCAATAATTACTCTCGCTGTTTGACGTGGGTCTTTGCTTGCCTGTTGCACAATGTAGCGGTCAACTGCTGCTGTAGACGATGGTGGTCGACCATCTCCTCTCCGGGCAGCAGTGCCTGTGGTTCGGAGCTCTTCCCATGCATGTGAAACAGTATTGTGAGCATACCAAACTCCAGGGCTCCACTCCCCACATTTCGCCCTTCTTCCATTTTCCCGATAGTTCTCCCCCGGTGAAATCAGACAAATGCTGTCTCCAGGCCATGCTCTAATGAAGAACATCAACAAAGTGCACACACACACACACACACACACACACACACACACACACACACACACACGCGCACACACACACACACACACACACACACACACACTCTGTCTCTTCCTGTTTCTTCAACTGTCTACTGCTGCGGCGCCAGTCCCAGTTGGAGCGATAGTCTCGATCTGAGTACTATGGGACTTAGCTTCTGAGGTCATCAGTCCCCTGGAACTTAGAACTACTTAAACCTAACTAAGCTGAGGCAGGATTCGAACCTGCGACCGTAGCGGTCTCGCGGCTCCAGACTGTAGCGCCTAGAACCGCTCGGCCACACCGGCCGGCGGAGCGATAGTCACTCTGACCTCGCGTCATGTGACGTTTAAGTTTTTGTGCACGATCTGTAGATCTCTGGCAACATGCTCACGCACTTTTATTCTTTTCCACCGAATTGTTAATATATTATGTGACTTTATCCATCTCTTACGTAAGTTTTTCAGAGCAGTGTATGCTGATGTGACAAAGTCATGGGATAGCCGTGTACGTATATACAGGTGATGGTAGAATCGAGCTTACAAGGTATAAAAGAACAGTGCGTAGGCGAAGATTTCATTAGTACTGAGGTGATTCACGTGAAAAGGTTTCCGACGTGATTATGGCCGCACGACCGGAGTAACAAACTTTCAGCACAGAATGGTGGTTGGAGCTAGGCGTGCGGGATATTCCATTTCGGAAATCGTTAGGGAAATCAATAATAAGAGACATACACTGTCAAGAGTGTGCCAACTCTGCCAAATTTCTGGCATTACCTCTCACCATGATCAACGCAGTGGCCGACTTCCTTCACTTTATCACCGATAGCTGTGGCGTTTATGTAGAGTTGTCAGTGCTAACAGAAAAGCAAAAATCAATGATGGACGTGCGACGAACGTATCCGTTAAGACACCGCCGCGTAGTTTAGTCGTAACGAGCTATGTCAGCAGACGACCGACTCGAGTGTCCTTGCTCACAGCGTGCAACGACCCTCCTGGGATCGTGGTCGTATCTGTTCGACCCTAGACAAGTATGGCCTTGATAGCTGAGTCTAGATTTCAGTTCGTAAGTCCTGATGGTAGGATTCGAGTGTGGTGCAGACCCCACAAAGCCACTGACCCAATTTGTCAACAAGGCACTATGCAAGCTGTTGATGGCTCCATAACGATGTGGGCTGTGTTTACATGGAATGGGATGGGCCCTCTAGTCCAACTGAACCAATCATTGGACTTTTGCAGCCATTCATGGACTTAAAGTTCCCAAAAAGAGATGGAACTTTTGTGGATGACAATGTGCCATCTCACCAGGCCAAAATTGTTCGCTATTGGTTTGAAGAACATTCTGAACATGTTGAGGTAATGATTTGGCCACCAGCGTCGTCTGACATGAATCCCATCACCAGGCCAAAATTGTTCGCTATTGGTTTGAAGAACATTCTGAACATGTTGAGGTAATGATTTGGCCACCAGCGTCGTCCGACATGAATCCCATCAAACATTTACTAGACATAAACGTTAGGTCAGTTCGTGTACAATACCCTGCACCGGCAACACTTTCGCAATTATGGAAGTCTGTAGAGGCAGCATGGCTCAATATTTCTGCAGGGGACTTCCAACGCAATGTTGAGTCCATGCCACGTCGAGTTGCTGCATTACGCCGAGAAAAAGGAGGTCCGACACGGTATTAAGAGACAGCCCATGATCTTTGTCGCCTCAGTGTATATGTACATATGATAAAATCATTTGGCTGAAGGACCGAAGGAGGATGGAGGAGTGATGAAGTGATCAATACAGAAAAAAACTGATTATGTTCTTGAACTGCACGACCATGTCAGTGAAAACAAAAACGTTTCCCGTCGGAGAGTAATTTAAGTGTGCACTCTCGAGGCGGCGCTCCTGTGAAGTGGACGAATGCTGGGAAAGAAGCCCGTCTCGACGCAGCGAGCGGTGCCGGCCGGCCTCATGCATTTTAATGAGCGGTCGCAGTGGCGGGTGACCGCTCGGCAGCTTTCGGCTGCTCGTCGTGTAGACCGCGGCGCCTCTTCTGGAGGATGGCGCCCTAACAACGCAGCATTAGCTCGTTAAAGGCGACGCCGACCGACGCCGACGCCGAACACACAGCGACTGGAGAAGGCGGCGCCGGCGCCGGCGCGGGCAGAAACTGGGACGTCCAATCAGGCGAGCGGCGCTGATGAGGGCCGCAGCCACTGTAACGAGAGAGCGCCTCGTTACCGGCCGAGCAGCCGGCGTTCGCCCGCGTCTGAAATTGCGCGCTGCTCGAGGACGCGGCGCGGCGCTGAGCGAGGCCGGTGTAGGGCGCTCAACAGGCGGAGCGGGGCGGGGCGACCGGGTTATGTGTGGCCCGGGCAGGAGCGGCGCCCTTCATCTCCAGCCCAGGGCGGAAAGAATGCGTCGCGGCGGCAAGCAAGTCTCGCCAACCCGTCAGCACGGCAGCGTTAGTCGGAAATGAACACGCGGAACTTTCTGGTAATACGAGAACACGAATATACACTACTGGCTATTAAAATTGCTACACCACAAAGATGACGTGCTACAGACGCGAAATTTAACCGACAGGAACAAGATGCTGTGATGTGCAAATTGCTTTTCAGAGCATTCACACAAGGTTGGCGCCGGTGGCGACACCTACAACGTGCTGACATGAGCAAAGTTTCCAACCGATTTCTCACACACAATCAGTAGTTCACTGGCGTTGCCTGGTGAAACGTTGTTGTGATGCCTCGTATAAGGAGAAATGCGTACCATCACGTTTTCGACTTTGATAAAGGTCGGATTGTAGCCTATCGCGATTGCGGTTTATCGTATCGCGACATTGCTGCTCGCGTTGGTCGAGATCCAATGACTGTTAGCAGAATATGGAATCGGTGGGTTCAGGAGGGTAATACGGACCGCCGTGCTTGATCCCAACGGCCTCGTATCACTAGCAGTCGAGATAACAGGCATCTTATCCGCATGGCTGTAACGGATCGTGCAGCAACGTCTCGATCCATCAGGCAACAGATGGGGACGTTTGCAAGACAACAACCATCTGCACGAACAGTTCGACGACGTCTACATCTACATCTACATTTATACTCCGCAAGCCACCCAACGGTGTGTGGCAGAGGGCACTTTACGTGCCACTGTCATTACCTCCCTTTTCTGTTCCAGTTGCGTATGGTTCGCGGGAAGAACGACTGTCTGAAACCCTCCGTGCGCGCTCTAATCTATCTAATTTTACATTTGTGATCTCCTCGGGAGGTATAAGTAGGGGGAAGCAATATATTCGATACCTCATCCAGAAGCGCACCCTCTCGAAACCTGGCGAGCAAGCTACACCGCGATGCAGAGCGCCTCTCTCGCAGAGTCTGCCACTTGAGTAACGCTATCACGGTTACCAGATAACTCTGTGACGAAACGCGCCGCTCTTCGTTGGATCTTCTCTATCTCCTCCGTCAACCCGATCTGGTACGGATCCCACACTGATGAGCAATACTCAAGTATAGGTCGAACGAGTGTTTTGTAACCCACCTCCTTTGTTGATGGACTACATTTTCTAAGGACTCTCCAATGAATCTCAACCTGGTACCCGCCTTACCAACAATTAATTTTATGTGATCATTCCACTTCAAATCATTCCGCACGCATACTCCCAGATATTTTACAGAAGTAACAGCTACCAGTGTTTGTTCCGCTATCATATAATCATACAATAAAAGATCCTTCTTTCTATGTATTCGCAATACATTACATTTATCTATGTTAAGGGTCAGTTGGCACTCCCTGCATCAAGTGCCTATCCGCTGCAGATCTTCCTGCATTTCGCTACAATTTTCTAATGCTGCAATTTCTCTGTATACTACAGCATCATCCGCGAAAAGCCGCATGGAACTTCCGACACTATCTACTAGGTCATTTATATATATTGTGAAAAGCAATGGTCCCATAACACTCCCCTGTGGCACGCCAGAGGTTACCTTAACGTCTGTAGACGTCTCTCCATTGATAACAACATGCTGTGTTCTGTTTGCTAAAAACTCTTCAATCCAGCCACACAGCTGGTCTGATATTCCGTAGGCTCTTACTTTGTTTATCAGGCGACAGTGCGGAACTGTATCTAATGCCTTCCGGAAGTCAAGGAAAATAGCATCTACCTGGGAGCCTGTATCTAATATTTTCTGGGTCTCATGAACAAATAAAGCGAGTTGGGTCTCACACGATCTCGGTTACCGGAATCCATGTTGATTCCTACAGAGTAGATTCTGGGTTTCCAAAAACGACGTGATACGCGGGCAAAAAACATGTTCTAAAATTCAACAACAGATCGATGTCAGCGATATAGGTCTATAGTTTTGCGCATCTGCTCGACGACCCTTCTTGAAGACTGGGACTACCTGTGCTCTTTTCCAATCATTTGGAACCTTCCGTTCCTCTAGAGACTTGCGGTACACGGATGTTAGAAGGGGGGCAAGTTCTTTTGCGTACTCTGTGTAGAATCGAATTGGTTTCCCGTCAGGTCCAGTGGACTTTCCTCTGTTGAGTGATTCCAGTTGCTGTTCTATTCCTTGGACACTTATTTCGATGTCAGCCATTTTCTCGTTTGTGCGAGGATTTAGAGATGGAACTGCCGTGCGGTCTTCCTCTGTGAAACAGCTTTGGAAAAAGGTGTTTAGTATTTCAGCTTTACGCGTGTCATTGTTTCAATGCCATCATCATCCCGGAGTGTCTGGATATGCTGTTTCGAGCCACTTACTGATTTAACGTAAGACCAGAACTTCCTAGGATTTTCTGTCAAGTCGAATTCACTGAACGCTTCACGCATAGCCCTCCTTACCCTAACTTTGACATCGTTTAGCTTCTGTTTGTCTGAGAGGTTTTGACTGCGTTTAAACTTGGAGTGAAGCTCTCTTTGCTTTCGCAGTAGTTTCCTAACTTTGTTGTTGAACCACGGTGGGTTTTTGCCGTCCCTCACAGTTTTACTCGGCACGTACCTGTCTAAAACGCATTTTACGATTGCCTTGAACTTTTTCCATAAACACTCAACACTGTTAGTGTCGGAACAGAAATTTTCGTTTTGATCTGTTAGGTAGTCTGAAATCTGCCTTCTATTACTCTTGCTAAACAGATAAACCTTCCTCCCTTTTTCTTATATCCCTATTAACTTCCATATTCAGGGATGCTGCAACGGCCTTATGATCACTGATTCCCTGTTCTACACTTACAGAGTCGAATAGTTCGGGTCTGTTTGTTATCAGTAGGTCCAAGATGTTATCTCCACGAGTTGGTTCTCTGTTTAATTTTTCGAGGTAATTTTCGGATAGTGCACTCAGTATAATGTCACTCGATGCTCTGTCCCTACCACCCGTCCTAAACATCTGAGTGTCCCAGTCTATACCTGGTAAATTGAAATCTCCACCTAAGACTATAACATGCTGAGAATATTTATGTGAAATGTATTCCAAATTTTCTCTCAGTTGTTCTGCCACTAATGCTGCTGAGTCGGGAGGTCGGTAAAAGGAGCCAACTATTAACCTAGCTCGGTTGTTGAGTGTAACCTCCACCCATAATAATTCACAGGAACTATCCACTTCTACTTCACTACAGGATAAACTACTACTAACAGCGACAAACACGCCACCATCGGTTGCATGCAATCTATCCTTTCTAAACACCATCTGTGCCTTTGTAAAAAGGCAGCGTGGATTATCAGCTCGGAGACCATGGCTGCGGTTACCCCTGACGCTGCATCACAGAAAGGAGCACCTGCGATGGTGTACTCAACGACGAGCCTGGGTGCACGAATGGCAAAACGTCATTTTTTCGGATGAATCCAGCTTCTGTTTACAGCATCATGATAGTCGCATCCGTGTTTGGCGACATCGCGGTGAACGCACATTGGCAGCGTGTATTCGTCATCGCCATACTGGCGTATCACCCGGCGCGATGGTATGGGGTGCCATTGGTTACACGTCTCGGTCACCTCTTGTTCGCATTGACGGAACTTTGACAGGGGACGTTACATTTCAGATGTGTTACGACCAGTGGCTCTACCCTTTATTCGATCCCTGCGAAACCCTACATTTCAGCAGGGCAATGCACGACCGCATTTTGCAGGTCCTGTGCGGGCCTTATTGCATGTAGAAAATGTTCGACTGCTGCCCTGGCCAGCACATTCTCCAGATCTCTCACCAATTGAAAACGTCTGGTCAATTGTGGCCGAGCAACTGGCTCGTCACAATACGCCAGTCACTAGTCTTGATGAACTGTGGTATCATGTTGAAGCTGCATGGGCAGCTATACCTGTATACGCCATCCAAGCTCTGTTTGACTCAATGCCCAGGCGTATCAAGGCCGTTATTACGACAAGAGGTGGTTGTTCTGGTTACTGATTTCTCAGGATCTATGAACCCAAATTGCGTGAAAATGTAATCACAGGTCAGTTCTAGTATAATATATTTGTCCAATGAATATCCGTTTGTCATCTGCATTTCTTCTTGGTATAGCACTTCTAATGCCCAGTAGTGTACATTCAAATATATGAACAGAGGAGGTCTGCCCGTATCTCCTGTTTCGAAGATGAAAGTTCCCGGCGGAGGTTCGAGTCCTCCCTCGGGCATGGGTGTGTGTGTTCGTCCTTAGGATAATTAGGTTCAGTAGTGTGTACGCTTAGGGACTGATGACCTTAGCAGTTGTGTCCCATAGGATTTCAGACACATTTGAACATTTTTGAAGATCAAAGTTAACCTTTAGGGTTCATGAGCCTTCGGTCGATAGAAGTCTTCGCTCTTTTGCATCTTAATGCACGTTGTAACCTAGCAGCGAGTGCTACCGCGTAGCGCTTCAGTGACGGCTTGCCCCGCCTGTCCAATTTAAGAGCGCTGCGTCAGCCCTCTCGGCTCTCCGTGTGCATACCTCCTGGCTACAAATATGACTAGCCACGGAATTGAGAACGCTGTCTTCTGTATAAATCATTCTCGGACTTCTTGCCGTCTGAGGCGGCACAGCATCCTAAACAAACACAAAATGTTGTTTGGTGAAAGAAAAGTTTTGTTCCAGGCTCCTACATACTAGTATACTGCAATTAAAGAGGCTGTAGAAATAAGAATGTGCAGCAGATACAATCTTGGCGGTGCACGGAAGCGAGTTCTCGATGCAGAGAAGAGGCACAGATATTCGTCGCAATGTTTGCGCTAAGACGACAGCGGTAGCACCATCAGCGTAGACCATCTACGTCACCATTACTTAATAACCGACCAATCATAATCCATCTATTGGCTATGTAAGGCCACCATAGCAGCATTTTTGACAATCAGTTGCTCCCGACGAAGGAGGTAGTCGTCGGAAGCTAGAATTGATGCGGCAAGAAATACGAGAACGCTTTTCTGATTTTTTTTCTGTTGGGTTTAATTACTCTATGCGTCTGTTCTGTGGTTTTTAACCTGAAGTTAGTACCTTTCGTGACTACAGTTTTTAATGCTGGATATTTATAGTCTTATTAGTTCATTTGTTTAACACCATCAGCTTTTATACATTTATAAATATTTATTCAGAATTCTGAAAAGCTTTCTTCTATTTACGGATAAGCTCTATCAAGCATGCCCTACCTGTTAATCTATAATCGTTATCCATATTTTATTGCACTTTTTTCTGTTTTTTCTCTTTCTAATACCCTGGAAAAATCGTAAAGTCACGTTATCTTACCAGGCGGTGTGCACGTCAAGATTTTGGTAACAGTGCCCAGCTGCTTACTGTAAATTGGGTGCAGCAATCCATGTTTCACAAATTCTCATAGTCCCTGTGTAGCATGAGATTCTAATTCTCATGTACTTGTGTTAAGCCTGATGGAAATTGCATTTCATCAGTTTTATTGTTTTTAAAGAGTAGCAGTGTCCTCGAGTCAAATAAAACAGTTCCTTTTTTTTGGGTAAATTGGTTTTTGCTCCCAGTTTTTACTCCTAGCAGTTGCACTTCCTGTACTGAAAAGCAGTAAATCTCTCAGAGCATCGACGTTTGATTTAGGAAATGCAGTTGGGCCAGAACGTAAATAAATAGGCGAAGAAATCCACAACTAGTGAATTATATTATTTGTGATATATCACTGGAAACCATCCTAAATGCATAGAAATAGCCATCCGGAGCGACCTACATTAAAGTGAAGACACAAAGAAATTTAAGAAAAGCAGATGCTGAGATTCGTTAGAAGAATTTTAAATAAATGTGATGCATTTACAAAAGAAGTGGCTTACAGGAAAGTCGTTCCACTGATTCTCATGTATCCATCTGGGACCCCTGAGAAGTAGCATTAATAGAAGAAATAGAAAAGACCCAACGAAGAGCGGCACGTTTCGTCACAGGATCGTTTACTCGACGCGAGAGCGTTACAGAGGTAAATGTCACAATTCTGCATCACGGAGATGTTTACTACTAAAAGTTCGAGAGGTTACGTTTTAGGAAGAGTTGGGTAACGTAATACTTCCTCCCACATACATCTCCCAAAATGATCAAAACGAGAAAATAGAAATTCACGAGACCATATAGAAATTTACCGACAACCGTTCTCCTCACACACATTTTGCGAATGGAAAATGGAATCCAGTCGTACAAGAACTACTCTTCACCATACACGATAAGGTGACTTGCACAGTACAGACGTTGTTGCAGAAAAGAGCAATTTGGTATTTCATTTACTTAATTTTTATTGAAACTAATATCTTTTCTAATCACATACTATCACAGAACACCTCACAATGTATCTACACCATGACTGTCTCGAAAAACAGTTTCACTTGAGCGATGATTGTCTTTTTCAATGGGTAAAAACACACTTGTCTCTGCTGCTCGCTCAGCTACTTTCTCTCAGTGTAATTGCGATGCGCTCAGCACACGCCCATGATGATTAAGATATCCTGCTACAGCCCCCAGTTTACCGCTGCTTCCTCAGTGCCACGGGCTTTTCTAATTGGTCTCATCGATCTCAAAATACAGTGGCCGGCGACCTTCCTCATGCTCGGAATATCGCGTGAAATGTTAAAAACAGATCCATGACTAATTTTCACTTTTTCCAGTATCGACTCGGTTGTGTTACGCCTTCGAGCACCGTAGCCTCCATTACTCTAATAGTTCCCGGGTCATCACAAAGCAATAGCTTGCCACCTCATTCTTCGGATTTTTTTTTTTTTTTTTTTTTTTTTTTTTTTTTTGCCTCCTCTAGGAAGAGGACTGCTACATGTGCTTACAAATAAACAAATCATTAATCAAGTAACTTTGTTCCTTCGAGATTACAATTAAAGTTTTGTGATTACCTCTCTTAGTTGGAACCATCCTGGAATTATTTGGAAAAAACAATTACAATGAACGTTAGGACGACTGCAGCAGGTATGTAAAGCAGATAATTTTCTTATGAATACATTTTCAAACGTTTCAGTAAATTACGGAACAGACAATTTTCAAAACGCAAGAGTGTCTAGTGTACTCGAAAACGGAAAAGTACATTTTACCATTCCACTGGTTTTAGTAAATAACTTTTTCATAACACGATTAAGTAAACCTACAATATACTTCTTGGAGTAAAAGGAGATCCCTAGGACACCAGCCTTAAACCTATTGTCACTAAGAGCCTTCACTTTTGTTACAGTCAGTTCAAAATATGGCTTCACACCATTAAGATGTCCTAGCAAAATATAGAGTACAGCTTGCTCAAACTGCGGGGCTCACTCTTCGTCGATTTGTTCCCTCGCTGATGTATTAAATCAAGTACAGCGTGCTGGACAGCCTGAGTCCACAAGGTGAGCGTACCAGTTAGCCTTACAAGACCTGTTACCATCCAGCGGTATCTTGTAAGCTCTGGATTCAGTTCTCTTACATTTTCGTTGTTGTATATATAAAAAGGATTACGATCCAACAATTGAAACCAGTCGCATTGAAACGTATCGACAAGAAACCGGCCTACTGCGTAGGGCTAGTGTTAGCTTTCGCAAACGTCACCAGGTTCCGAGAAGCACGGCGAATTCTAAAGAAGTGACGAGACTCGATACATACTCAGGTCACGCGCACATAAAAGTATCTTTGGGCACCGAAGCTGAGCTCGCACCGACCATATTTTAATGTATTCATATGCAGTTCCACGTCAACAGCTTTCTGCGACATGCAGAAAGCAACTAAGTGGCCTCTTCATAATTCGTTATGCTGTTTACTGAAGGTCCTGGGAAGGAAAGCTGTTTGTGACTGCACAGAATTTAAAACGATCTCAGGGCACGTGGGTGACGTTAACTAGAAGAAAAATTGATAAAACAAATGAGAAAGGAGACAGAGGTTCCCTTGATAGAATGGAGGGGACTGACAGACAGAGATAATTAAAGCCAACTGTGACGATTGTGGCCGAAACCCAGGTCCTACGTGAGGAATGTAAGGGAAAGCGATTTAATGTGGACAAGAGAAATTAATTTTGGGACATTCTACGATAAGTAGCGGATGCTGTACCTGTCTGTCACCGGAGGCTGAGGGAGACGCCTGGCAACCAAGCCAGGGTGAGCAGTTATTATCGGTCTTTGGAGCTAAACTGCCATACGCCAGAAGTAAACAACATGGCCGACTACAAGTACAGAACTTATTTACTGGTGAGGCATTCATTCGCGGAGCTCGAGAAATGAGCAGCTCGGTAGCAGCCGCCGCAGGAACAGCAGCAGCAGAATTCCTCACCCATGACGAGCTACTCGAGGAACTGCCTACTTCCGACCCAGTTCAAGCGACATTGGGAGCTCCCTTACTCATTCGTGCAATTAATTGTTCATGAAGTGATCCAGAATATATATTCTTTTACTTCTTGAACGTAATATCAGTACTGCTTCATAAGAGTTGTCTTTTATAATTTCCGAGTGTGCCCGAGTCATATCTGTTTCTATGTACCCTTACCTATGACTGGATGAATGAATGAGTTCCATAGGGAACCAGAGCGTTAACGCCTGTATGTCTGAACTTTACAAGTCTAACAGTATTCTTGTAGGCAGGTATAGCAGTGACCTCAGGTTGAGCCAAAGATATTCTCTTTCCATTAAAGTGCTTCTGAACTATGGTTGGTATTAGCACATGGTTTTGTCCTCATTTCCATCTTCCGGGAGGACACGACTGGCCAAAATTGCGGACGGACAGATATTCTTCTTCAGAGCTTACAGGTATATTTTGGAGATAAATAACAGTTTGATTCATTGCAATGTGTAGCAGATTTCAGTCAGTTTCGGTTAGAACTGTAATTCAACATAGTATTTCGCGACTATGGTTTTTAGTTGCTTTAATTCAGGTTTTATGTGTAGAGTGCGGTTTAGTGTGATGGCCTTTCTCCATGACGAGATCTAAGAACGTGTGTCCATAGTTTAGTGCTAGTCTCTCATAAGCTGCTTCATTCATAATTCAAAAATGTAGCTCTTCGGGAAGCTCTCGGAGATTTTTCCTTGAAAACTCACGATAGTTTCAGTATGATAAACAGTAGTTTGGACGTTGGTCCTTCGACTGTCACTCCACCAATTCTAATTTAAGTGTAAACGGTAGTGCGTTCAGCGACCTAATTTAGTTATTTTTTGCTCCTTTTCTTTTATACATTTTATGCGAATTAAGATGCTTCCTTTCAATGCCGAATATTCTCGTGGTGTGCAGTATATGCCACGTACCGTTTATCTTGTGTGCATCAAGTTACAAGTAGCATGAGTACCAAATTGCTTAAAGATTTCTTTCTCATTTTACATTTAGAGCATTTAACAGATTTCAAGCATTGCACTAACTACTGGTAACATGCCTGTGTTGTCCCTGCTCTTACTCCGATGGGTCTGAGATTGTAATTCAACGAAGTTTCGCACCTGCAGCATTCTAACACATCTGTTTCTGAAAACTGAAGTATTCCTATTGTCCTCGCTTCCAGTTTGCCGCTCACAACGTATGTAACAACTCCTCCAAGACCATCATTGTGATCGGTTAGGATCATTTATTGAAAGCAGGGTTATCATCCTTCGTTAGTCGTGTGTTCGTACGTTAAGGATGTATCCTGTATCCTTCGTGAATACTCATGACAATCTCATGTTTTAACATTAAATAAGGTGATATTCTTTACGATTAGCAACTCCCATCATTTACTAATTCAGTCTCAGTTTAGATATCATGCATAACTCACTTCAATCCAATAAAAAGAAGGTTGATGTAGCATTGAATGTAAGACTGGGATGACGCGATTTCAAATGGCGGAGAGATTATGGTACGCGCAGTTACTGTTGCAGTATCTGGACAGGGTTCGGCAGCTCTGAATGCATGGGCGATTTCCAACGAAAACTTGTGCTTCTACAAGGGGCGAACAAAAAGTTTCCGTTCGAAGGTTGTACAGTCCAGAATCGATATGCCAATCAGAAAAATTCCCCGTGAGTATTGAGGTAATGACCAAACTGGCACCCCAAGCTGAAGACACCCGTTTGATAAAACACCGTGCCCTGCTGCGTGAAGAAATCTTTAGCTGCCTGCTACACATCCTCGTTCGAGAGGAATTGTTCAAAGTCTGTTTTTTAAGGGACCGAAGGAGTGATAATGGCTTGAGGAGAGATCTGGACCATGAGCAGGTACTCGAGTGTCTCCCACCTGAGTTGGCATAACTTCGGCATTACGACATTTCCGATAGGGCGACGTGCGTTATCACGAAGCAGCAGCACCCCTTGCCGCGCGTCCTTCCTCAACGGTGGTTATCGACAGACTTGCTGCCCCATTCAAATACTTCATTCTCCTGTGGATGGTTGCCTTTGTTTGTCCTTCGGCAGCTAGGAAAAGAATAACACGCACTCTGTTACTGTTCAGTAATAACGTCGCCATGGCTAACGTTTCCACAGTTACAGCACTGTAAGGTGCCAGGACATGGGCACTTACACGTTAACTTACCAACATTAGTATTAATAATAAAGGGACTGGCAAGTGCATCAGATCATGATTCTATTGAATTATGATAAATATGGGGCACTCTCGAGCAGTATTCCCTGCATGTCTGCATGATTAAGTCACTAACTTAAAGCGTTGGTGAAAAGTATGGGAAGTTGAGAATTGTGGTATATGAGTCTGCGGCGTGCCGTAGCTCGCCGGGCCGCCGTGAGCGGCAGGTAGCGGTCACCGGAAACGCCGGACAGTACGGAGGTTTTGGGGATAGCCCGGCATCCGGAGCCACCTGTGCTGGGCAACACGTGGCGAAGACGGGAATTTCGTTTGCCTAGGGGCGTTATGACCTACTAGATCATTGGGTAGATCTCAGAAATGCCGTTGGCGGGATTTCGGCGATGATAGAGCGTTCGACATTGGCCGAAACTGAGTATTCTTTCGCCGCGTTTTCGTACGCGTGGGAGACGAGAGAATTGTTGAGCAGAGGACTTCGCCTTCAGCCATCGATCGGTACGGACTTGGAGACGGCGCCTTGGCCATCGTCTTCAAATGGAGATATACGGTTTGTATCGCAGCACTGCACCAACGCGTGTTCCGTGCAGAGTTCTGCGGTTAGAGCTCTTTGTGTCCTCAGAAGCGAGATTTTCACCAATGCTTAACCACTTCCAACAACTTACCTAATATTCTTGATCTGGTAGTTATCTTTGCGAGGTGCCGAGTATTTATCAACGCAGCTGCCGGTAATAGGGGCGCGTAATTGCAAATTGTTAATGTGCCATTGTCAGGAGTGTGTGGGTGAGCAAGGATATCCACATTTTTTTTTTGTAAATTTGTCAGTTGTGGGGAATATCAAATTAAAATGCCAATATTACAATCGAATTATCTACTTCATTGTAGCTAGCATTTACCCTGTGTCAGTAAGCTTTACATGTACTCTTGTCACTGCACAGCTTGCCAAGACGGGAAGGAAAGAAGGTTTGCAATCTTCTATGTCAGCGACGGACAAATAAGCTGACAACATGCTACACTAATGACAGGAATGCTAGCCTAATCCCTTGCCTGCACGTCGGTGCTTATTTACTCGCAAAGGAGTCGCGCTACGTTGCGTATACGCTGCAGCGACGCCCTCAAATGGAAAATTTTTGATCCTCCCTTGTATTATGAATTGGAGATTTATAGATCAAATAAGCTGATTTGTATGTATTTGTGCCTACTGTGCTTGTGTTTATTGAACTGTTTAGAACTTACATGTAAATTGAAGGTGGAGAGGGGGACAAAGGAAAGGATAGGGAATCAATGCTGTCAGCTGCATTGGGACATTACGCGGAATCAGCAGCGACTAGTGAAAATGTGTACCGGATCGGGATTCGAAGCCGGGATCTCCCGCTAACTAGGCAGGGGCGTTAACCACTGCGCTATCCTGTACACAACACTGTGCGGCTAATCCCGGCGGAGGTTCGAGTCCTCCCTCGGGAATGGGTGTGTGTGTTTGTCCTTAGGATAATTTAGGTTGAGTAGTGTGTAAGCTTAGGGACTGATGACCTTAGCAGTTAAGTCCCATAAGATCTCACACACATTTGAACATTTGTACACAACATTATCGCAACTGCACGGACTATCTCGGTACGCGCCATTGTCGATCTACAGTCTCATAGAGCACTACCTATCTGCAGTCCCTGCACAGTTCCTCCATTCGCTCTCTGAGATTCCCATAGGAAGCTGGACGTATTTGTGCATCATTACAGAAGCAGATGCATCCAATGCGTGGTGTCTGTTCTTTCGAACATGTCCGAAAGAACAGACACCATGCCTTCATATAAGTGTTTAGAAGTGTCAGTAGTGCTCGGTAAAATTGTTGGTCAATAAGAACGTGCCACATGTCGCGTTGAGGGTCGCGGGACCCGGCGGTAGCCGTGCAAGACGCCGCCAAGAGCCGGCCAAGCGCGCTGTGCAGGCCAGGCCGCTAGGGGCTACCTCCTGTCCGGCAGTGGTCATCCCTCACGGACGTCGCGGGTAACGGCGAAGAAAGGCCGCGCCGCTGTGTTAAATATGACGGCCATTAGGGGGCGCGTGCGGCTGATGCGCGCGTCCGGCACAGGCCGGCGAGAGCGATGTGACGATCCGTCAGGCGGCCGTGCGCCGAAAGGCTCGCAGCAGCGTACGGCCACCTGCGGGACCACTCCGCGGCGGGCGGCGTATGAGCGCGCTGTTCGCTTCACAAGCGCTACTAGGGTGGGACGACTCTGAGGCTGCTTTGTAATAATAAGCAGAAATCCGTAAAAATAGTTGTTTTACAGATCTTATTGCTATTATTTTACTTCTCTGATTAAGCAAAACATTATCATCATTGGACACCAGGAGACTGATTGCCGCCTGGTATAGTTGCTGGCACATGACGCGGTGACGATAGTACACACGTCAAAAAAAGGTTTGGAACGGCCCGGTTCCCAGAACTCTTAAATGTAGACGTTGACTGTGGATATTGCATCACAGACACAGTCCCTTTGACTGTTCAGAGATGTCACTAAACCCGCCCAAAGATCTAAACAACCATGCTTGAGCAGCGCTTATTAGACGGAGGGGGTCCGACAGCCGATCAGTTCCAGTCATTCCACCAGGAAGGAGGTACACGGCTCGTGTTGTCTGTAGTTCAACCATGCCTAGACAGTCAATACTGCGGTTCGATTGCGTCCGCTTTGTTACTTTGTGCCAGGAAGGGCTCTCAACAAGGGAAGTATCCAGGGGTCTCGGAGGGAACCAAAGCGATGTTGTTCCGACATGGAGGACATACAGAGAGTCAGGAACTGTCGAAGACATGCCTCGATCAGGCCACCCAAGGGCTACTACTGCAGTGGAAGACGGCTACCTGCGGATTATGGCTCGGAGGAACACTGACAGCAACGCCACCATGTGGAATAATGCTTTTCATGCAGCCACAGGATGTCAAGTTACGATTCAGACTGTGTGCAATAGGATGCATGATGCGCAACTTCATTCCCGACGTCCATGGGGACCACTACACCATGCAGCGCGGTACAGATGGGACCAACAACATGCTGAATGGACCGCTCAGGATTGGCATCACGTTCTCTTCACCTATGAGTGTCGCATATGCCTTCCACCAGACACCAGACACCGGAGACGTGTTTGGAGGCAAGCCAGTCAGGCTGAACGCCTTAGCCACACAGCAGCAAGGTAGAGGTTCCCTGCTGTCTTGGGGTGGCCGGCGTATGCCACTGTTGGTCATGGAAGGCGCCGTAACGGCTGTACGATACGTGAATGCCATCCTCCGACCGATAGTGCAACCATAACGGCAGAATACTGGAGAGGCATTCATGTTCATGGACGATATTTCGCGCCCCATCGTGCACATCTTATGAATGACTTCCTTCAGGATAACGACATTGCTCGACTAGAGTGGCCAGCATATTCTGCAGACGTGAACCCTACCGAACATGCCTGGGATAGACTGAAAAGGGCTGTTTATGGACGACGTGACACACCAGCCACTCTGAGGGACCTATGCTGAATCGCTGTTGAGGAGTGGGACAATCTGGATCAACAGTTCCTTGATGAACTTGTGGATAGTACGTCACGCCGAATACAGGCACGCGTCAATGCAAGAGGACGTGCTTCTGGGCATTAGAGGTATCGGTGTGTACAACAATCTGGACCACCACCTCTGATGGTCTCGTTGTATTGTGGTACAACATGCAATGTGTAGCTTTCATAAGCAATAAAAAGGGCGGAAATGATGTTTATGTTGATCTGTATTCCAAGTTTCTGTACAGGTCCCGCAACTCTCGGGACCGAGGTGATGAAAAACATTTTTTGATGTGTGTATATAAGTGCAAAAGTGCGATATGAGCCACAAACAGAAAACTCCGCTTCGAAAAAGGGCAGATCGTTATAACTCGGTTCCTGTTAATGAGCGTCTCGGAAACAGCAAAGCTCGTCGTGCTCCTCAGATGAAGGTGGCTGAAGGATTGTGAAACCGCGAGTAGGCGACAATGTTTTGGACGACCATACATCTCTACTGAACGTGGAGCTCTGAGACTTGGCTGTTCTGTGAAGCAACGCAGGCGGCGACCTGTCTCAGATCTGACTACGGGGGCCAATGTTGCCGCTGGCACAAGTTTCCCGCAACTCGCCGTTCAATGCACATCGCTCTACACGGGGCTCTGCAGCAAATGACCTCCACGTGTTAACCTAGCGAAGTCGTCCGTTACGACGGCGGTGGAAACAGGACAGTCGTGACTAGAAGGGACAAATCAGATTTTTTGTTATGCCAGGTTGACGGTCATGTCCGGATGTACCGTCATCCAGCCATACTACTACTCGATTCCAACACCGCTCCACAGTCACAGGCCAGTGGCGGCAGTATTATGCAACAGGGGAGTGTCACGTGGGTTCCACGAGACCGGCGGCATTAATCGGAGGCACTATCACAACTGCATGGCACCTGCATCACATCGTGTTTGATGCCTTTCCTGACTGCGATTGCTTCTCCCAGAGGGATAACTGCCTATGCTACACGGCCAAATGCGTGCTACACCGGTCTGTGAAGGATGACCGTGAACTCGCGTTTATCTCTTGACCACCAAATTCACCTGACCTGAAACCCGTGGAACCCATTAGGGACGCTAGCGACTGCCAGGCTCGCGCCCAACAATCACTGCATGTAATTTACAGACACTGCGTGATCTGTGCGTAGATATCTGCTGCCACGCATACTGTTAAGCAAGCGGTCATAATCCTTTATTTTCTGACTGTATATTCCTAATATTTTCACCGGACATGACGTAAGATAAGGCTATTTTTGTTATGTGTATTCATAAACTACTGGCCGTTAAAATTGCTACTCCACGAAGATGATGTGCTACAGACGCGAAATTTAACCGACAGGAAGAAGATGCTGTGATATGCAAATGATTAGCTTTTCAGGGCATTCACACAAGGTTGGCGCCAGTGGCGACACCTACAACTTGCTGACTTGAGGAAAGTTTCCAACCGATTTCTCATACACAAACAGCAGTTGACCGGCGTTGCCTGGTGAAACGTTGTTGTGATGCCTCGTGTAAGGGGGAGAAATGCGTACCATCACGTTTATGACTTTGATAAAGGTCGTATTATAGCCTATCGCGATTGCGGTTTATCGTATCGCGACATTGCTGCTCGCGTTGGTCGAGATCCAATGACTGTTAGCAGAATATGGAATCGGTGGGTTCAGGAGGGTAATACGGGTCGCCGTGCTGGATCCCAACGGCCTCGTATCACTAGCAGTCGAGATGGCAGACATCTTATCCGCATGCCTGTAACGGATCGTGCAGCCATGTCTCGATCCCTGAGTCAACAGATGGGGACATTCGCAATACAACAACCATCTGCACGAACAGTTCGACGACGTTCGCAGCAGCATGGGCTATCAGATCAAAGACCGTGGCTGCGGTTACCCTTGACGCTGCATCACAGGAGCGCCTGCGATGGTGTACTCAACGACGAAACTGGGTGCACGGATGGCATAACGTCATTTTTTCGGATGAATCCAGGTTCTGTTTACAGCATCATCATGTCGCATCCGTGTTTGGCGACATCGCGGTGAACGCACATCGGAAACGTGTATTCGTCATCGCCATACTGGCGTATCACCCGGCGTGATGGTATGGGGTGTCATTGGTTACATGTCTCGGTGACCTCTTATTCGCACTGACGGCACTTTGAACAGTGGACGTTACATTTCAGATGTGTTACGACCCATGGCTCTACCCTTCATTCGATCCCTGCGAGACCCTACATTTCAGCAGGATAATGCACGAAAGCATGTTGCAGATCCTGTACGGGCCTTTCTGGATACAGAAAATGTTTGACTGCTTCCCTGGCCAGATCTCTCACCAACTGGAAACATCTGGTCAGTGGTGGCCGAACAAGTGGCTCGTCACAATACGCCAGTCACTACTCTTGATGAACTGTGGTATCGTGTTGAAGCTGCATGGGCAGCTGTACCTGTACACGCCATTCAAGCTCTGTTTGACTCAATGCCCAGGCGTATCAAAGCCGTTATTACGGCCAGAGGTGGTTGTTCTGGGTACTGATTTCTCAGGATCTATGCACCCAAATTATGTGGAAATGTAATCACATGTCAGTTCTAGTACAATATATTTGTCCAATGAATACCCGTTTACCATCTGCAATTCTTCTTGGTGTAGCAATTTTAATGGGCAGTAGTGTAGTTTCTGCATAAAGTTTTCGTTGCCTTCAGTATCAGCTCCTTGTGACGTTACTGCACTGAAAACATTAAAATACATATCATACTTTCGACACTGCTATTGCTGTGATCTTCAATCCGAAGACTGGTATAGCGCTGTCATTCAGAGCTAGCGTATGCCGGGTAAGTCTCTACATCTTTACATAACTTCTGTAAGCTGCATCCATTTCAACTTCCTAACGTAGTCAAGCATTGGTTTGCCCTATAATTTGTACCTCCACGCTTCGTCCATTACCAAATCCGTGTTGTTTGACACCTCAGGAAGTATCTTTCAACCGATTACTTCTTTTAGTCAAGTTTTGTAACGAATTTATTTTTTCGCAAATTTCCCCATTTCGGTTCAGTACCTTCTCATTAGTTATGCATTCTACCCATCTGATCTTAACATTCCTCTATGGCAGCCCATTTGAAAAGCTGCTATGCTCTTCTTCTTTCTTGAACAGCTCATCGTTCACGTTTCACTGCTGTTCGAGTCTTCAGTTCAAATGCCTCGAGAAAACTCTTCCTAACATTTAAACCTGTAATCATCGATAACATTTTTTCTTTCCTTTCCAGGAATTCTTTTCTCGCTATTGTCAGTATGCATGATGTTCATTCCACAAAATGTTGTGAATATTCCCATCCATTGTGGTAGATATTTTATAAAATTCTGTTGACTTTGTTTCAAGTAAAGTTAGATCTGCCTTCTGAAGACTTCTCGTTACTGTACGGGATCATGGTGGCAGTTAACCTACACCGAGCGGCCGCTCCGACAAAAAAATGGTTCAAATGGCTCTGAGCACTATGGGACTTAACATCTGAGGTCATCAGTCCCCTAGAACTTAGAACTACTTAAACCTAACTAACCTAAGGACATCACACACATCCATGCCCGAGGCAGGATTCGAACCTGCGACCTTAGCGGTCTCGCGGTTCCAGACTGAAGCGCCTAGAACCGCACGGCCACACCGGCCGGCCCGCTCCGACAGATTAACCCTTTAGTGACCAAATTATTTCCGGAATTTGTAGACTTTTTATGAACACTTTATTGGGCTAAGAAAACGTTCACAAAATCATAATTTAAATCTTGAAAGTGAGAGTTTAGCCTACGAGTATAAAGAAATTAGTGGGAACTATTGTTCCCACCAAACTCTGGAGTAACTTCACTTGCTAATTTAACAAAATGTATTTACTTTATTTTTTAGTACAAAAACATGTTAACGTTACATTTATATTTGTATAGTTCATACTGTCCTTTGATTTCATTAAGGTGATGTACTATGGAACTTAGAGAAGCATGGTGCTACACACAAAGGTACACGACAGTTGCTACACATTATTTTTGTTCTCTTTTCTTTGTTCTTGGCGCTACATTGGCGGCATCTTCTGTTTGTTGTGCCTTTTGTAGGGAAATGAGTTCCAACTTTCTCCAGACAAACTTCATCTGGTACTCCAGACACACCTCTTTTTGGTGTTTGGAAATGAACAAGCCTTCCTCTTCTCTTACGACTTGAGAAACCAGAGATAAGCTGCCTTGCCAAGTGCAATCTAAATGTTAGCTGGTCTGTTTCTGTCTTCTGTAGCTTCCACATAACGTAGGAATTGACAACTGCCAAATGCACAAGAAAGAAAAACAGTTTGTGCCACCACTTCCATGAATAACGGCCTACAGCATACCGATCACGCAGCTAATCAAATCTATCCACTCCTCCCATTATTTTATTATACTCTGCCACAGCCAATGGGCAGAATACTTCACTTCTGCTTCCACTAACTTATCTTGCAATATTTATGTAATTTTCAGTCACATTCAGCAAATATACACGAATACCATCTCCCTCATAAATATAAAAGTAGATAAATACAACACAAGTCACTTCACACGCAAGAGGAAAGCACACTATCCAAAAAACGCTGTAGCGGTAGAAACAGTGGCTCGTTTTCAGGCGGGAACTGCGCTTCTGCATTGATTGACTCACAAGGTAGCAATACAACAGCTTTCGCCTAACCGTTAACAATCTACACGTAGTTAGCACACTCTAACAAAGATGGTAGCACAAATTAGAAGTGGGAACACGGTTTACCTCTGAACTTACAGCGAAAACAAATAAGTGGGAACTATAGTTCCCACTGGTCACTAAAGGGCCATCATAGGCGACGTATGACGTGGCATCTTGGCATGTAACAGAGACACCCAGGCTCGTGAGGATAGTTTTTGACGAACCTAACAGTACGGCGGCAGATGATTGTTGTTTAGGTAGCAAAGCGAAAAAACAGAGACCTGCGTTAGGCAACGGCAACCATCAAGCACCGAAGGATAAATTTATGAATATGTTCGCCGTATAAATAATTCTTAAATTACATTGAAACTGACATTTATAAAACAACCACTGACGTTACGATAAAGGATTGCAGATATAAAGGCTTACGAAAATGCTGTACTCAGATTTAGCAAGTTGCAGAATCGAGAAAAAAAATGGTTCAAATGGCTCTGAGCACTATGAGACTTAACATCTGTGGTCATCAGTCCCCTAGAACTTAGAACTACTTAAACCTAACTAACCTAAGGACATCACACACATCCATGCCCGAGGCAGGATTCGAACCTGCGACCGTAGCAGAATCAAGAGCTTCTAAGTCCTTCTACGCCTTACGCGGGGTATCATTTGTGATATTCATGTTTAAGTAACATATATTTATAGCGCAATGAGCGTTTGTATATGATTGCCACATCATTGATTTAACATTAAATTGGTCACTGAAACGGAACTGTTGGATCACAAATAATATAGTTGAAAGGATAAGATATTTGTACGAAGTTCAAGGAGCAGTACTGTTGGCTGCCTCCAGCAAATAACCAGTTTTAAAACGACTACCGTGCAACCCACACATCCACCGGTAGCCGTTTACACACAAACTCTCATTAGAGACCATGAACGCCTTTCCTGCATCGGACAAGAAAACTAAATAGCGCGAATGTTGTACCGACGAAATTAGCACAAACTCAGAATTCGGTGGGCGTAAGTGGTTTATCCTTAACGGTAGCTCCCTGTGTCGCTTCTCCGCTGCAGTTATTGAACGGCGGCGTCAATACAATCTATTGGTGAAGAGATAGGACAGATTATTTGACCACTGATGGAGGTAGCTATGTTGTGGAACTTCCACACATCAGAGTGAGACGATTCAGTGGGCAATGGAGTGCCTTGCTTCCTTGAGGAAAAAAGACATTTACCTCTGTCGTTACGATCTAGAGTCGGACAGACTCGCAAAGCGCTAGACATACCTCACTGACGTCAATATTTTGTAACGTTTTTGAGCATATGTTTTTGTACGATGCCTTGCCTGGGGGCTGTAAAAACCCTCTATAGGAATTAACCCTGATTCAGGAAACACCGATTACATGAAGCTTGTTTCCTGCAGTAGTCCACGAGGCCCAGAAGGCCGTAGCTATTGGAACACGGTTAGATGCCTTGTCGCTCCACATACGTGAAGACTTCGATGCAGTTCCGTGCTTTTGCGTAGTAAATGAAACACATGCTTAGAGAAAGCTATTGGATGTACATACAGGGTCAATTTGGCAGATAACGATATTAGCTCTCTAACGCGGTTCAGAGATGTTATTGCTAGAAAATGCTTACGAAACACAGAAAGACTTACAGGTGCTGAACGTATAAGGCAAAGATAGAAATATCTCCCTGAAAATAAATAAATTTAATAAGCGAAATAATCGAAAACAGTAGATATTGTTTGTTGATGCGATCAGCGATCAAAAACTGTAACAACACGACCGTCAAGTACCAATGATATATCTTCGGCGCGAGTAATGTAGATCGAGTGTATAAATCAAAAACTTATTAGAAGAATCATAAAGAATGTAATTCATTGCAGCATAGACGGCCTGCATATTCTCTTCCGGCCCAGTTCAAAATGGTTCAAATGGCTCTGAGCACTATGGGACTCAACATCTTAGGTCATAAGTCCCCTAGAACTTAGAACTACTTAAACCTAACTAACCTAAGGACATCACACACACCCATGCCCGAGGCAGGATTCGAACCTGCGAACGTAGCAGTCCCACGGTTCCGGACTGCAGCGCCAGAACCGCACGGCCATCGCGGCTGGCTCCGGTCCAGTACGGTCATTGTTCGTCAGCAGGGGCCACCAGCCCAAATAAACAAAACAGGTTGAGAGGTGGCATGAGCCCCCTCTCATATTTCTATCTTACGATTTTCCTCTCTAATTGCATGCGGTGAAAAGTCGCTATTCCTTCACACGCGGACTTCCCACGCAGCGTCTCTCGTCACCCGGGTGGTCCGGTGACAGGCGGGCTCTGCTGATCTTGAAAGGGTTAAGCCGACGGGTGTGAGGGAGTCGAATGAATGCTTTCCAGACGCCGACATTGTCAAAAGACACGCCCGCAGGGGCCTGAAGTAGCTGCTGGGCTAGAGATTCCGTTACTTCGCAGAAACTTAGCGAAAACACTTTCTGGCGGGCTACCAGTGAGGCGTGGGAATGACTTGTGAACCCAGGCAGTTGTGGCGAGAAAATTCCCGCGCTTTCTGCAAAATAGTAACTGTGATTGGCTTGCTCAGGGCGTAGCTCCGTGACGTAGCAAAATCAGCGCAGAAATTGGCGCCAAGAATCTCCATTGGTGGAATGGTAGTGCTCCGGCAATAGAGTGGAATTTTCCGCCGGTTTTCGAGTTGCTGATTGGAACGTTTAACCACGGCCACTGTCATGGGGGCGGGAATGTTCTGTGTTCGGCCTGTACGGGTGCTCTAGAAGGGTCGGCTCTCGCCTTTCGGTCGGAGTAGGTTACAAGACTGAGCTCTCGCTGCTCTGGACAGCCTGCCTTCCGTTGGCTGTCTAATATACTTTTATTTGATTGTAACTGTTTAACGAAGTTGCTGAAGTTTCGACGTCAGCGTAACATTCCGAGTACAGTTGGCAATTGAGCGTTCTGCGTACAAGCGGCCTATGTTGTCTGTCTTGGGCAGTTTTGGCTAAAGTTGACTGTATCGGAGTTACTGTGTGACTTTGCTTGTTAAAATCAATAGCTGTACCGTCACTGATTGTGTGACGAGCCTTCTTCGTCTCCCTCTGAGGCGCATTTGTATTGATAGGAAGTCTTTAGTCTGGAACAACCAGCCCAGGACAATTTGTTTCGGGCTATACTCGCAACATTATCATCACCACAACGGGACGTTGAAGCAACCAGTCATCGCTTCCGGTACGCCAGATCGTGTCCTTGCAGTTAAGAAGACAGCTTGGTAATGTATGCCCGAAGCACCGGCAGATTAAGGAATTTGCACTGTGATAATCACAGCTCAGCAGAGCGCGCCTGTTCCTCTTTTTCTAACTTTGTTCTGTCTTGGGTGTTCATTGTCTGAGTTCGCACTACTGTAGCAACAATTAATGTTGGTTTGGTTGTGTGTTTTCTCTTAAGATTTGAGTTGCAAGGGATTGGCTCCACATACCACTTCGTCATAAATGTCACAATCTAGTTTATGGACAACTTCACCTTCACAGCATTTATTTGAGTATCCAATTTGATCCATTTTGAAGTATTGTAAATGTTTCATGTGTTTTGTTTATGATTTTGAGTTTAGTCATAATAAATCAAATTATTATTTTGGACAGAACTTTTTCTGTTAATCGGTAGAGCAACCCTTTCATTTCTCACTATGTTACTGAAACTTTCCTTTATTTAATTAATGTCTGTCAAATTAAATTATTGCAGGTGCCAAACTCTTTTCTACTCCACTTGCAGGGTCGATTACAGTCAGTTCGCGTTTCTTTTTAATCCATGTGCAACAGCAAAAGTCGGAGTTAGAATAGGGGGGGCTTAGAGCATCATTTATATATGAAGATCCTCGAAGGTGTTAAATTCACTGGTAGCCCCGGCACCTCGCAAGGTCAAAGAGAAGCGTGAACTGTCCTGATTTCATCAGTGAAGTCTAGCACCAGAGAAGTGCTCAACAATCTCAAATTTGAAGCGGTACAATTCAGGCATCACATGTCAAGTGGTCTAGACTTACAAAATCCCGAGAGTCTATTTCTTAACACAGTTCAAGAAACTCATTGCATGCTTTCAAGCAATGACATCAGGGCTTACAGAGATACACGGAATTCTTCTTCCCTCGTGCCGTCTGTGAATGGGAAACCAAGACAGCAAAATGAGTCTCGTACACTAAAATATATGCTCTGCCACGCACCGTAAAGCAGCTTGCACAGCGCACTTTAACTTACTGCATATGACTTAGTTTCAGGAGGGGGGAGTCTTAAATCCCCACCCGACCATAAGATCTACATTTCCCGTGATTCCTGTAAATCACTTTAGATCTACTCTGGGATGGTTCCGTTTAGGAGAGAATCTTGATTTTTTCCATTTTTTTTTTTTTTTATTCTGAATTTATGCTCCGTCTCTCATGAACTCACAGTCTACTGGACATCAAATCCAAATCACTTTTCCTTCTCTTTTCAAGTTGATGCACTTCTCAGATCTAAAATTTTCGTTGAAAATAAAATGATGTGATTATCGCCCATTATGAAACATCACAGCGAGAAATTATACGATGTAAGATCCAGTATTTCGAGTGGCCATACGCACTGTGTGACAGCGGCTGACCAATCTGTCCTATCCTTTCTGATTTTGCATATTGCCTACAGATGTACCTGAGGTTTACTCTCTCTCCCCCCGAACTTTTCTCATATTTATCAATCTCCACTCCTCAGCTGCACAAACAAAACAGTACTCCACAGACAATGGCAAAGCTGATAGCAGCAAACAGATCGATGGAAACATGGAATAGAATAATCAGAACAATACACTACATGTACCAAAACTGCATCAAAAAAATATGGGGAAGGCTTTGGGAACCGAAATTAACATAATTAGCTACCACTGCGTCTAGTATCTCCCGCACATTTGCTAAAGCTTTCAGCACACACAAACACACCATAAGCGACTGACATCACACAAAAAGAAGTTAGCATATTCTAATAAATGAATAGGACTTTAATTCTTCCTTCGTGTCTACAAATTTAGAAGTCCTCGCGCTACCAAAAGCGTGAGAATGAAATCAAATGGAAGTCCACATTAGGCCAAAATTTTATCAATCGAGAATTCTTTGATTTCTTGCTCAAAATGACATCCATATTACTAATTGCATTTTGGGCACCAAAATATAATTAATCCTTCAAAACCCTGTGATATGATATAGTATGCTAATTATTAATGAGATCGCCTCATGCAGGAAGCCAATAATTAAGTGACATTAATGATTAAATGACATCTAACAAACAGAAGATTGTGAGATAAAAGGATTGATAAGCGAATGGATCAGTTTGATTAGACGAATAAAACATGAAATGACCGTATTTGTTTCAGTAACTGCTAAACTCGGCCGATTTACCTGGGCATGGACACGACTCAGTTATTAAGGGAACTGAGGCGAGAATTTATCATCTCCGTTTTTTCCACAGTCATTTGTGCGTGGTGATGACGCTGGCAGGCGCTGTATCGGGGTGGCGTGTCGACTCGCAGCGGTGCGGCGCGACCCGGCAGCTCTCCCAGGTGTGCCGCGCCTGTTGAGTGACAGCCCCGAGTGGTCTCCACGTTGACAAGTCGCCGAGTGTTAGTGTACCTGAGGCAGCCTAACTGTGGTGTCGGAAGGCGGATGTTTGCGATCGATGGAAGAGCTTAAAAATTAAGGTGCGTCTTACAATCCGTAGAGTCTTATAGTCCGTATAATACAACTTCCGAAGCCAACCAATGACATTGCCGTTTCATGACCATGACGCTCAGCGCAGGTTAGAAATTCTGTCTTGTGTGGGCTGGTGTGTGATTCGGGAATTGGCATCTTTTTCACGATGTCACTGCCAAGGCTGTTCCCAGCGTCGGCTGCACATTGGAGTTCTGCTGCATTCCTAAGTTGTTGTGAAAGTAGCCACTTCTTTGTAACGGCTACATCTGCATGAGGGACCGTCTCATATTTGCACTACGTCTACAAACACGCTGGAGTCCGTGACTTACAAGCAGTGTCCTACTCCCCCACAAAACGCCTTTTTAAGGAGGCTGACTACTTACTTAGTTTTTTATTCTTTCAAGCGTTCCTGTACGCAATTTGCCGCTTCGTGTGTACGCTGTGGGGTGCTTGAATTCTCGACAAGTTCTTGCTTTTTAAGACCGATTATAATGGCTGCTCTCAGGCAGAAGAATTCACACAATTTTACGTGTGTTTTCTTGATGTTCCATCCCAGTGGCTGCAGGTGCCCATCAATTTTCGGCTCGCTTCTCACTGTCTGCTAGGCTCTTCACTACCAGGGTACGTATCCATTCTTGAATGAGGCGAGGGAAAACTCCCGCCTTCTTGCAGGATGGCTCCATTGCCGGCGTCTCAGGTGCTCGTTGTATGCGGTGCAGCTCTCTCCAGTGCTGCCTGCACTGTGAGTAGGAGAAAGTGGCCCCTTTGGAGGTATCACAAACCGCCTGAAGGTTATTGTGTCTCGGTGTGAACGCGTCCCGTCAACCTTGAATTACTTCATACTCAGATATGTCTTTCTGGAAACAGAAACAAACACAGGGCTTTGAGGTTGCACTTTCGATGGGAACGACAGGGCGGTGTTTCTCTGATAAGCTTATCGTATGCTCTGTGTACTGAGTTTAACAAGCATCATCGTAGCATCCCTGTAAAGAATAAGCCAGACAGTAGAGGATTATATGAGCTTTCAAACGGTGACTTCATTTTTCCGTTACGGCCAAGCCACGGCCGGCAGTGTTAGCTGCCTGTAAATTCTTTCGCCCCACGGTTTAGCAACAGGAAGTCAGCACCGAGGAAGGGCACCTTGGCCACTCGCCTCTCTTACCTTCCCGCTTCTCCTAGTGCTGGAGCACTGTGGACTTAGTTTTGGCAGACAACAACTTCCGTTAGCTTCGCGAACTATGTTTCGCCAAACTCTACGCTCTGGCTCACCCTCACCTTCCTAGGCCTATGTAACCACTTTTTAACACGCTTTTGCCAATAAATGGCCTTTATCTAAAAACTATCCTTTTCATTTCATAACGCCCACGGCCTGCCCATACACCCATCTTGTACATCCCTCTTAAATATCAGTCCTGCTGTACCCTTCTCTTGATGACAGGTCCTTACTTATGGCACAACGGATCACTTTACTTGATCATTAAAACTACAGCTTGACTATCATCTGTAGTTTATGTGACGTCAATGGGCTGAAACTTTTCACTGCCAACAATCATTGTTTTCTGTGGACTTGATACGGAACTTTTCCTATACCTGGTCTCCTAATGCCCAATTTGTCTTGTAAATTCACCCATTACATTTTCGCATATAAACATAGTGCTTAACCTCTGTATATTCGACCGACAATATCATAATGACCCGCAGCAACGTAATGTACACGTTATACATCACATGGAAAATCGGACTTAGATTTCCCTAGGACTTTGTCTCTCCTTGGCCGTCTTCCACAGCTTAACGTCGGATGTTACAGCTCATCGCCGTATTTCGATAGCCTGTAGATTTCTGGTCACTTCTTAGACTATTCACTATTTAAATTGCATGTGCGCATCTGGTTAGCTTAGACGGTACGGCCAATGCCCATAAGAGGCAATGTTTAGGGTTCAAACTACAGTCTGGTCATAGTTTTAATCAGCTAGGAAGTTTCAAAATAGCGCAAACTTCGTAGCAGATCGAAATATTCCTATTACGTATTGAAATACACAAACACGCCCGGATTACTCAAGAACGCAAAACATACTGCCATGTTTATTCGAGAAAATTTTTCTCAACCACTACCATCGGCTGTTACACAGCATTATTAGTGTCATAAGTCCGTATATGAAAATCAGTTTGTCTAAATATGTCGTATGAAATTTAAGCAATAACTTCTACACCATCTGACGACATAAATCTTTCCTTTCGTGTGAGAACGAAATAATAAATTGAGGAATTCCAGGTGATGATCTGAAGAGGAACACAAGCGAAAATATCAGTGAATAACCGCGATGTCTGTCTTATTGGATATAACATTTAACTAAATGTGACTCCATCTTGCGTTCAGCAGCGTGAGACAGCAGCTACTCGATGAAACGTAATAATACCGTAGCAACAGCCATTATTCTGATGTTGTTTTATTATGCAACAACTTCAGGCCTGTCGCATCACAAGTATCACTCGTGCATTTGTAAGACAAGGCACCAATAATGTGGTTTCGTACATACCGGAACTTCAGGAGCATGTGTGAAGACCAAACGCGCACATGAAGTTCGGATATCTATGGAACCAAATACGAGTGGTACTTGGCGTCATTCAAGCGACTGGTCTGAAGATGACGTGACTGGAATGTCGAAACTGGTTGCATAACAGAAAAAAGGCTATATTACCACATTTTAACACTTAATTCGTGAAGTTTCTACGGGTTTCTTTAACGATGGCATGGTTCGTGCAATGTGTTACAAGTGCAACAGCGATTTTTCTATCTAAAACAAAATACAAACGCAAAAGTTAATCCAAATGTTTATGAAATAGCTCATAGCAAGTGGATGAATGATGCATGGCTGATGTTGCCACATTTCCAAGAAGACAGTGTGTACTACATGTCACATATTTCACCGGGACCGAATATGTTTCTCCTCGTGTTGCACAAGTATACCTAAACCACACCCGCACCAGTGTGCACACATACACAAATACGTGTGATGGGAGGCAGAGTAGTATGCAATTTGCTACCATATTCCCCTCCTTTCTCTCCTCATTTCAAAAACCATATTCGGTGTATTTAAAAATGGTTCAAATGGCTATGAGCACTATGGGACTTAACTTCTGAGGTCATCAGTCCCCTAGAACTTAGAACTACTTAAACCTAACTAACCTAAGGACATCACACACATCCATGCCTGAGGCAGGATTCGAACCTGCGACCGTAGCGGTCGTGCGATTCCAGACTGTAGCGCCTAGAACCGCTCGGCCACTTCGGCCGGCTCGGTGTATTTAATCCCCGTTATAGTTAAACAATATGTTAAGTCTGCAGTCGCTTAGCATCTTTACTATTCTGCATGACAATGTATTATACGTGGTGGATTATAGAATCTGTCGGAATCATTTTACTCCTTCCTATTCCATTGTGCCGCCTCCGTAGTCGAATGGTTAGCCTCTCTGCCTTTGGTAGGATCTGGAGGTAGCGAGGTCTGGAGTGGTGTCCAGTCAGCCTCAAGAGCTGCTTGAATAAAGAGGCAGTGGCATCACCAAGATTCATCTACTGATAATAACGACGACAAGATAATGCAGGCCTGTTTTGCTCAGAAGTACGTTGTAATGTTCATTCGGACATGCATGCATGTGTGCATGCCTTTGTGAAATATATGGAACGTATTCGCAGTTACTAATATCGATAACCATCATCTGTATAATGGAATGACAACAATAAAAATTTGACCCTGACTGGGTATCGAACCTGGAATTCCCGTTAATCGCAAGCGGTCGCCTTACATTAGGTTATCTGTGCACACTTCTCGGCCGGATACAAACTTCCATATATCGTCAACCCTGTGGCTACAACCTAAACGCCTACATCGATCATGTATATTTCCGTAGAGGGAGACATTTTAATTGAAACTCACTTGCCCGGTGTCGGCGGATAGATATAATATTGCAGTCTTTGTGTTCAGAAGTGCGATACAGTGGCTTACTGCTGTCAATATTCGCAAAGGAATAAGTTTCATGTACACTCACATTGACGACATACGATCTTCGCTTTGCCTTGCTGGCAGCAGTCGCCCAGAGGCCCAATCCGCGAGTAATGATTGCGTTTCCCTATTCCATTTGGAAGATCTGAAAAAATATGGCGAATTCCATACAGTATGTAGCGACAGCAGTTTGGCCAACTAGTATGGCCTCAAGTGGTCACGGGCCCATTTTTCTGTCGTGCTACATCACATACAACATTAGATGCACTTTGTAAACGCTGAAACTTCCTTGCTCATTACAACTGTGTGCCAGACCGGTCATCGAACCTGGGACCTTTGTCTTTCGACAGAGCACTTTCCATGAAACACAGTGGTCCAAGTAATGAGTCCCCATGCATGATACTTGCTTTCCGCAAAGCCTTGGCAGGCATCCTCAACTTAAAAATGGCACCTGTATCTTTTGTGAAGACACGCACAACCGTCTACATGGGCAAGTATCACTATAAAATTTCTGATTATTGGTTAACTTAAAGCTGAAAGTTTGAATAACTTAACTGGAATGGTAAAGGAAATAAGATGATGCTGTGAGACAAAGAATTTTATATAACAACAACATTTTATTTAATAAAATCATGAAAATAACTCCTCGATCACTCACTTTACTTAATGGTAGTGTTATATGAAATGCTGGCCTGTCATCAGTGATACCAAAAAATAAAATAGCAATTTTATGCAACCTATATCTCCTAAGATGACTCTAGGAGCCGTCACGCAGAGCGCCTATACTCACCAGAGTCTCAGCAGGGAATCCTTACCGTCTCCCCTCGTCCGGGCCCCACACACGGTGGCCGGAAGGGCTTAGAGAGTCCGCACAGCGGCTATTTGCCAACCTAACGAGGCTTGCTTACGCGCGGGGAACTTACGTCTCTCTGGCTATACTGCATCTCCACAGCAATCAACCCACGCATACGTCAGCGGACGACCCACATTCACATTTTCAGACTATACTAAGAGTAATAATATAATTACAGATTAAAATTCCCTGAGTGTCAGAAGGGCACCCAGGTGTGTTTGGAGCATGTGACTCTTGTAACAAGCCATGTAGCGGCTCACATGTGGCCGTTACACCCGTTGCGACGCGTAGTTTTTGAACATTCGTTCTGGAGAACATATACAAGTCGTATTAATTCACATAAATCCACCATATGATGGAGGTTTAAATTTCGAAACGCGTAGCGGAAACAAAATAAATGGAGACAGGTAACAATACACTTGTTCCCATCGGTACCAATGAAACCATAATTTCCAAAAAATGGCTCTGAGCACTATGGGACTCAACATCTATGGTCATCAGTCCCCTAGAACTTAGAACTACTTAAACCTAACTAACCTAAGGACATCACACAACACCCAGCCATCACGAGGCAGAGAAAATCCCTGACCCCGCCGGGAATCGAACCCGTGAACCCGGGCGTGGGAAGCGAGAACGCTACCGCACGACCACGAGCTGCGGGCCCATAATTTCCGATTTGTTTTTCTATTGCCCTCGAATATGGTACTACACAAAGGTCGAGGACATCTTGGTAGGAAGACGGTTCAATCCCACGTCCGGCTATCCTGATTTAGGTTTTCCGTGATTTCCCTAAATCGCTCCAGGCAAATGCCGGGATGGTTCCTTTGAAAGGGCACGGCCGACTTCTTTCCCCATCCTTCCCTACACCGGTGAGACCGATGACCTCGCTGTCTGGTTCCCCCCTCCCCCCCGTCCAAACAACCCCAACATCTTGGTAACGACTTTGTATAAAAGTAAAGGTTTCTGCCTACTTTAGAGATTTGCGACGAAATCCCTTTAACATTTTCAGAGTTAAAACGCTCACAGCTTTAGGTATTATACACTACTTATACACTAGTCTTCACCCCATGTGAGGTAACGCACGCGCTGAACTGGAGTAATTACCTGGGACGCGCTACGGATCTGCGCGCACTGTGCGACTCAGCGCCGCCGCGCGCTCACAAAGCCGTGGTTTTGGGCGGCTCGCAGACGGCCGCAAGAAAGCGCCGACCCGGGATTTGTTGTTGCGCGCTGCCGGCTGTTGACACAGCGGAGTAGCGGCCGCCGCCGACGACGCAACAGCGTTTACATAGGCCGGCATCCCGGGGCGGCGGCACCGCTCTCCCATTCAGCCGTGTGTACGGCCGCCCTCAAGGCCGCACCGCGAGAGCCCGCCCCCCCACCGTCCGCCGCACGCTTTCACTCTACTAACGAGAAAGAATAAGCCATCCAACGGGCGAGCGCGCGCACACACACTCACTCACTTCCACACACACACACACACACACACACACACACTGAAAAGAGGAGGCATAGCACTGTGAAGTCTGTTGTTACTTCATTCTCATTCAAGATTCGTCAGTAGGCGTCCGTGTCCAAAGCTGGGTGAGTCAGCCATGTATAGATAATATACAGTCGGACACAGAAGTCTACATACACCCCCATTTTGTAGCATGTTGCGTACTGCCTGGGTGCAAAGAGGTAGACGTGCAACTCTGTGCCTACGTCCACGTCCACAATAACATAAACCAAGGTCTTCAGACCGGTATCGTGCACTGCAAGGGTGATAGATCCAACAGTGTTTGTTTACTACGGTACAGAAGTCAACATACACTTCGAGTCTGTCGTTAGTTGCAAGAGAGACGTTGCAGTAAACACAGTGCAAGTGGTGTGGTTTGTTGATATACATACATCAACAAAAGTTTTGCATCACCTCGGTTCTGAGAGTTCCGGAACCTGTACAGAAAATTGGAATAGAGATCTACATAAACATCATTTCCGACCTTTTCATTGCTTTTGAAAACCACACATTGCATGTTGTACCACCATACAGCGAGACCCTCAGAGATTGTGGTCCAGATTGCTGTAGACACTGTTACCTCTAGTACCCAGTAGCACGTCCTCTTGCATTGATGCAAGCCTGTATTCGTCGTGTCACACTATCCAGAAATTCATCAAGGCACTGTTGGTCCAGTATGTCCCACCCCTCAACGGCGATTCCGCGTAGATTCAAATGGTTCAAATGGTTCTGAGCACTATGGGACTTAACATCTGTGGTCATCAGTCCTTTAGAACTAAGAACTACTTAAACCTAACTAACCTAAGGACATAAAAAACATCCATGCCCGAGGCAGGATTCGAACCTGCGACCGTAGCAGTCGCGCGGTTCCGGACTGCGCGCCTACAACCGCTAGACCACCGCGGCCGGCCCGCGTAGATTCCTCAGAGTGGTTGGTGGCACACGTCGCCCATAAGCAGCCCTTTTCAATCCATTCGAGGCATCCAGAATGAGATTTTCGCTCTGCAGCGGAGCGTGCGCAGAGGATCTGCAGCGAATTGACGCATGGTGCAGGGAATGGCAATTGAATCTCAATGTAGACAAGTGTAATGTGCTGCGAATACATAGAAAGATAGATCCCTTATCATTTAGCTACAAAATAGCAGGTCAGTAACTGGAAGCAGTTAATTCCATAAATTATCTGGGAGTACGCATTAGGAGTGATTTAAAATGATCATATAAAGTTGATCGTCGGTAAAGCAGATGCCAGACTGAGATTCATTGGAAGAATCCTCAGGAAATGCAATCCGAAAACAAAGGAAGTAGGGTACAGTACGCTTGTTCGCCCACTGCTTGAATACTGCTCAGCGGTGTGGGATCCGTACCAGATAGGGTTGATAGAAGAGATAAAGAAGATCCAACGGAGAGCAGCGCGCTTCGTTACAGGATCATTTAGTAATCGCGAAAGCGTTACGGAGATGATGGATAAACTCCAGTGGAAGACTCTGCAGGAGAGACGCTCAGTAGCTCGGTACGGGCTTTTGTTAAAGTTTTGAGAACATAGCTTCACCGAAGAGTCCAGCAGTATATTGCTCCATCCCACGTATATCTCACGAAGAGACCATGAGGATAAAATCAGAGAGATTAGAGCCCACACAGAAGCATACAGACAATCCTTCTTTCCACGAACACTACGAGACTGGAATAGAAGGGAGAACCGATAGAGGTACTCAGGGTACCCTCCGCCACACACCGTCAGGTGGCTTGCGGAGTATGGATGTAGATGTAGATGAAACTTCCTAGCAGATTAAAACTGTGTGCACACAGTTTTAATCTGCCAGGAAGTTTCATATCAGCGCACACTCCGCTGCAGAGCGAAAATCTCATTCTGGAAACATCCTCCAGGCTGTGGCTAAGCCATGTCTCCGCAATATCCTTTCTTGCAGGAGTGCTAGTTCTGCAAGTTGTGCAGGAGACCTTCTGTAAAGTTTGGAAGGTAGGAGACGAGGTACTGGCAGAAGTAAGGCTGTGACGACGGGGCGTGAGTCGTGCTTGGGTAGCTCAGATGTTAGAGCACTTTCCGCGAAGGGCAAAGATCTCGAGTTCAAGTCTCGGTCCGGCACGCAGTTTTAGTCTGCCAGGAAGTTTTATTCCAGGCATGTTCGATAGGGTTTATGTCTATAGACCATGCTGGCCACTCTAGTCCAGAGATGTCGTTATCCTGATGGAAGTCATTCACAAGACGTGTACAATGGTTGCACTATCGGTCGGAGGATGACATTCACGTATCGTACAGCCGTTACGGCGCCATCCATGACCACGTCGGCCCCACATAGTGACATCCCAGAACAACAGGGAACCACCACCTTGCCGCACTCGCTGGACAATGTTTCTAAGGCATTCAGCCTGACCGGGTTGCCTTCAAACAAGTCTCCGACTATTGTCTGGTTGCAGGCATATGCGACACTCATCGGTAAATAGAACGTGATGCCAATCCTGAACGGTCCATTCACCATGTACTTGGGCCCGTCTACCGCTCTGTATGATATCGTGGTTGCAAAGATGGCCCTCGCCATGGACGTCGGGAGTGAACGTGCGCATCATGCAGTCTTTTGCGCACAGTTTGAGTCGTAACTTCACGTCCTGTGGCTGCACGAAAAGCATTATTCATCATGGTGCCGTTGCTGTCAGTGTTCCTCCGAGCCATAATAATCCTTAAGTAGCGGTCATCCACTACAGTAGTAACCTTTGGGCGGCGTGAGCGAGGCATGTCATCGACAGTTCCTGTCTCTCTCTATCTCCTCCATGTCCGAACAACATCGCTTTGGTTCACTCCCAGACGTCTGGACACTTGCCTTGCTGAGAGCCCTTCCTGGCACAAAGTAGCAATGCGGACACGATCGAACCGCGATATTGACCGTCTAGAAATGGTTGAACTACAGACAATACGAGCCGTGTCCCTTCTTCTTGGTGAAATGACTGGAATTGGTCGGCTGTCGGACCGCCCTCCGTCTAATGGTTTGTCGCACGGAGTAGCCGTGCGGTTAGAGGCGCCATGTCACGGACTGCACGGCCCCTCCTGCGGGAGGTTCGAGTTCTCCCTCGCGTATGGATGTGTGTGTTGGTCTTAGTATAAGTTACTTTAAGTTAGTTTATACCGTGTGTAAGTCTAGGGACAGATGACCTAAGCAGTTTGGTCCCTTAGGAATTCACACACATTTGAACAACACACATGGTTGTTTACATCTTTGGGCGGGTTTAGTGACATCTCTGAACAGCCAAAGGGACTGTGTCTGTGATACAATATCCACAGTCAACGTCTATCTTCAGGAGTTCTGGGAACTGGTGTGATACAAAACCTTTTTTGATGTGTATTGCAATACACTATTCGGTAGCGTAACATGGCTTCAAAAAGAACCGAAATACCAGTGGAGGAGACGAAAAATATTACTGATCTCAGTAAAAAGGCCTTTCACTGAGGAAAATTGTGGAAATTGTTAGAAGGAGCATTGCAAGTGTTCAAACCTAATAAGAAATTACAGGGATCGAGGAAGTGTAGAAAACAAAGCTAGATGTGGACGACCACCAAAAGTATCTAACAGGATGCGCCGATACATCATTAGAAAAGTGCATGCGGATCCCAGAATTACAACTGGTTCAACTGGCTCTGAGCACTATGGAACTTAACTTCTAAGGTCATCAGTCCCCTAGAACTTAGAACTACTTAAACCTAACTAACCTAAGGACATCACACACATCCATGCCCGAGGCAGGATTCGAACCTGCGACCGTAGCGGTCGCGCGGTTCCAGACTGTAGCGCCTTTAACCGCTTGGCCACCCCGGCCGGCCCCAGAATTACAGCTACGGAGTTGGCATTAGATGTCGCGAATACTTGTGGAAGTAATGTGCATCACATAACAGTACTGCTGCTTAGCCATGGGTTTGAAAGTAGAACACTAAGGAAGAAATCGTTCATAAGCAGCGTAAATCAACAGAAGCGCCTAGAATTTGCAACACTGCACCGAAATAAAGATTCCACATTTTGAAATACAGTACTTTTCACGGACGAGAGCTAGTTTCCCATCTTCCAGTGTGATGGACAGCAAAACGTGTGGCGAAAAAGGAATGAAAGCTGGAAGAAGAGAAATCTTGTCCCATCAGTGAAGTATTGTGGTGGAAATACTCATGTGTTGGGTTGCATGTATGGAGCTGGAAGGACATCATATTTACGCCAGTGACTGTTTTAAGTTCTTATTACACTATTGCAATATATCAAGTGATATTATGGCTCTAAGCCATGTCAACGTAATGTAAGCTGGCCTAAGGCCGAAATTACAATAGTGTAATAAAAACTTGTAACAGTCACTGGCGTAAAGATGATGTTCTTCAAAAAATTTTTTATGACTGTGAATCCCAGCTACAACAAGTTAATGGCACAGGAGTTGGGAATTTATTATTTATGAAGGTGTTATGGATAAATGGAAGTATCTCACCATCTTAAAGGAGAATCTGAAGCTATCTACGGAGAGAGGAGGAGGAGGAGGTTAGTGTTTAAAGTCTCGTCGACAACGAGGTCATTAGAGACGGAGCGCAAGCTCGGGTGAGGGAAGGAAATCGGCCGTGCCCTTTCAAATGAACCATCCCGGCATTTGCCTGAAGCGATTTAGGGAAATCACGGAAAACCTAAATCAGGATGGCCGGAGACGGGATTGAACCGTCGTCCTCCCGAATGCGAGTCCAGTGAGCTAACCACTGCGCCACCTCGCTGAGTATCTGCGGAGAAACTGTGACTAAGAGCAAGACAATGACACCTAGCATACGGACATTGTCGTAAAAGAATGGCTTCTTTACAATGTACCAAAACAGTTTCATTCGCCTCCCCAATCACCAGACATTAACCCAACTGAATATCTTTGGGGAGAAGTAAAGTGTAGGATAAAAAAAAATACAACATCAAAAGCAAAGATGGTTTAAAAGCAGCCTTAGTGAAAGAGTGGAATAACTTTACACCTGCGTACACAAAAACAATTGGTGGAATGTATGCCTCGATGTTTTTGGAAATTTGTGGGAAGTTCTATGGGACCCTAGGGTTACTCACTATTTAATTTATCTTAAACTAACTTACGCTAAGGACAACACACACACCCATGCCCAAGGGAGGACTCGAACCTCCGACGGAGAAGAGCCGAGCGATCCGTGGCAAGACACCCGAGACCCCACGGCTACCCCGCGCGGCACTTGACGTTTACAAGCTGTGATCGAAGCAGAAGGTACCAAACATTAAATTGGTCCTGAAAGTGAAGAACATCACAGTGTATGTTTACTTTTGTACCTGACCGCGGTTTCATTTGTGTGCTCAAGATATCAGTATATGGAATTTTTATTAATTAGGCAATGTATATGTTGTTTTTCAGTTCAAATGGTTTAAATGGCTCTAAGCACTATGGGACTTAACGTGTGAGCTCGTCAGTCCCATAGACTTAGAACTACTTAAGCCTAACTAACGTAAGGACAGCCCACAGATCCATGACCGAGACAGGATTCGAACCTGCGACTGTAGCAGCCGTGCGGAGCCGGACTGAAGCGCCTAGAACCGCTCGCCCACAATGGCCGGCGTTTTTCAGTCCCTAACATGTCTGTTTATGTCACAGAAAGTGAATACATAATATTTTCTTGATTGATTTTTGTTCAAATGGTTGAAATGGCTCTGAGCACTATGGGACTTAACATCTGAGGTCATCAGTCCCCTAGAACTTAGAACTACTTAAACCTAACTAACCTAAGGACATCACACACATCCATGCCCGAGGCAGGATTCTAACCTGCGACCGTAGCGGTCGCGCGTTTCCAGACTGTAGCGCCTACAACCGCTTGACCACTCCGGCCGGCCGATTGATTTTGACTTCAAGTGTTATTTTTACGGTGTATGTAGACTTTAGTGTCCGACTATACGTTCATCACGCTACTAGTACTACGTTAGCCTTCAGCGGACAACATATTTGATGAAGTAAAGATTTCCTGACACTACACCAGACGTAGGGCTCTCTTTGCGCCATGGAAAAAAGTGCGTCTCATTGTTTTCGTGGGTGAAGCTGATCAGGAAGTGTGGCGTCAATTTGCGTTGCCGGAGAGACAGGTATAACGCTTTGTGCGAGCGCAACCTTCTTTTGAACGTGTGACGGAAGGTACCGCTTATGGCCGCTCGGTGCGGCCACCTGCGAGCGGTGGAATTGCAAACGAGAACAATTATTCTTGCACATGCCTCTAATGTTATAGTGAAACGTCCCCTTAGAAATATTATACATGACTGTGCCTAAACTGACACACAATATTTTTAGCGCTACGCAATCTGACTTTCAAAAATCCCTACAAAAGAATGGCCCTGACTAACATTAACCTATACCTTTCACAAATCACTTACCTCACCAAAAATCTTCGTTACTCAAGCTACAGCAATACAGCGAGCGCCACTACTGCCAGCTAAATAAAAGATTCAAACTACTGAAGGCACTAACTACTGATAGGCATAGTTAGCAAATGAAAGATTTTGATAGAAAAAAAACAATGTATTTACCTTAATATTGTTCAAAAGTCATATTATATATATCAGTTCATAACATCCAGTCTTACAAAGTTACTGTCTCTGTCCAGATCATCCGCTCTCACCACTCCGCCATCTCTCTCCCCACATCCACCACTGCTGGCGGCTCACCTCCAACTGCGCAACGCTACGCGCTGTTAACAGCCAACTGTCCAACACTACAATGGCAGACAACAATGCCAACTAGCCACAGACTGCACACATCACAGCCAGTGATTTTCATACAGAGCGCTACGTGGCGTTACCAATAGGAAAACCTAAACAGCCTACTTACAATAGGACTGAGTGACAGCCGGGTTTTTTATGATCTAATTATCACTACAGACTCCTCGTGAATAAGTTTATGGCAAGCACGCGATATTAAGTTGCGGAAATATTACATATCTCGCGGGCACGCTGTCTTTTTATGTTAGTCTGCAGGCTTTCGTGGCCGTTGTCACTAAAGTTAAACTCTTCTGGGTTGTTAGATCGCGTCATATTTCCTTTAAAATAATGGACTTGTCGACCCCTCTGATGGGATCTTCTTCAAGATCTTCTGGAGTCACAGTGTTCTAGCAATAGTGGACACCGGAAAATTCTGAAGAAGATTCCAACAGAGGTGTCAAAACGTCGATTGTTTTAGAGGAACTATGAAGCGATCTAACAACCGAAAAGGTTTTAACTTTAGATACTTTTTTGTATCATCTTTATTATTTGTGTTAATTACTAGTCAGTGCTAATTTAATTATCGTATGCTTTCACGAGGCTTGAAATTTCAAAAACTCAAAAACACGGGGTCTCACCACATATATACATTGTCCATTGTTCTAACCTGTTCTAACCCCATTGTTTCTTTCGAGATATATATATATATATATATATATATATATATATATATATATATATATATATATATATATATATATTCATTTCTACCAGGTCGTTTGCCGGTTTCTCTGAGCCAAGCCCAATGCTTCAAATGCTTTGCCCTTCGTCAGAAAGTCGCTTTTTGTAAGAAACTGAGCTGTGTGCAGTGTACATGCAGGCAGATGCATGAGTTTTCTTGTTGAGCACGAGTACGAGTCTACGAGATGCGAGACAGAGCAAGTACTGCCTCCATGGAACGTAATAGCACGCCTAATACGGAAAAACTCCAGTTTCAGGGTATAATTCTCTCCATAAGTTTATGTTAAAAGCAAATCTTTTCAATGAATCAGTGTAGTTTATCTAGATAATGTTGAGTCATATTATGGACTAAATTACGCTCTAAGAGGAAAAAAGAAAATGTCGCACCACGGAGGAATTGTCCAGCTGAGACGGCAACCGATAGATGTGACGTACATGTACAGACAAACAAATGATTACAATTTTACAAAAATTGGATGATTTGTTCAGGAGAAAGATCTTCACAAATTGAGCAAGTCAATAATGCGTTGGTCCGACCTGGCCCTTAATCAAGCAGTCATTCTGCTTGACGTCCGTTGACAGAATTGCTGGATATCCTCCTCAAGGACATCGCAACTAATTGTGTCCAACTGGAAAATTACAAATTTCAGTTTGGCAAGCACGGAGACAAGCATCAGAAACTCTCGTCGTGTGCGGACGGGCAATATCTTGTTGAAATGTAAGCCCAAGCTGGCTTCCCATGCACTGCAACAATACTGGGCGTGAAATATCGACGATGTACCGCTGTGCTGTAAGGGGCACGGATGACAACCAGGGAAGTCCTCCTAAGAAGTGTAATGGCATCCCAGACCATCAGTCATGGTTGTTGGGCCGTATGGCGGGTGACAGTCACATCGCTATCCCATCGCCGTCTGGGATGTCTCCAGAGACGTCTCTGTTGGACGTTCGAAACGGAACTCATTACTAAAAACAGTCGTACTCCAGTCAATGAGTGTCAACATGTAAGCTCATTAATAATCAGAGTAACAAAAAAATATCGTAAGAGATAAAAACAATGGAAAAACAGATAAATACGCAAGAGAAAAACTCACACTAAATTCGTTTTGAATTCTGATAAACGGTTTACTAACTACTGCAGTTTCGATCGGAGTCAGTTCCAGATTCCTGTCACAAACCCATGTAGTGCTTCGATAACTTGTAACTCCGTTCTCTTGCAGCATCATATTAAAAGAATCGCTTCCTTCTTGCTTAATGTAGCTGCAGATTGCTGTTTCATGCTGCTGGAGGACAAACAAGTACAACTTGAACGGATAGTAGAGCCCTTTGCCTTTCGTGGTGACAAGCAATGAAAACAGAATCTGGGTGCCCTTTTCATCCCATGTAAACGAGGCTGTCAAGGACTAAAACTGTCAAGGACTGCAACTTGCGCTAGGGACCGACTAATTACGAACCGGAAAGGTAGCGTCGTCATCCGATCTACTATCGTGCCTTGCCGCATTCCCAGAAGTGTGACATCGTCGAGCAGTGTACACAGATAGGTACGCATAGATATGCAGAGCGATACGCAAATATCTACTTGCTCATTGGTTTTTTTTTTTTTTCGGAAGGTGCTTGCTTAACGCTGTGCCACGCGGACATCATTACTGCCTACTAAATTTGCAACACGATGAAGGTCCAAAGTGCAGTTGGCATGAACTGTAACACACGTTTAAAGTGTCAGATGATTAGGATTTCAGAAAACACGCATACAGCAGGTACTAGTAATGCCGTACATTTACCGTGTACGAAAAAAAATATGCATCGGTTTTCTCACTCAGCAGTCACATTTGAATTGTGCCTGTAAGAAGATCGAGTTAGACGTCATTTGAGAAGGAGAAGCGTCTACGAGCAAATGTCACAATTCGATAGCAGCAGGATCATGGCTTGTCGATGCTGTGGATTATCGTTCAGCCATATTGCTGCTCGTGTTTGTTGATGATAGCGCCGTGCATGATCTCAGTTGTTCCAAAGAACTAGCACCCGAGGGGACAGATGTAATGTCCGCTTGGAAAGGGTCGTGCATCCACGTCACACCTTTTGAATAGGGAAATGGGTTTGTTCACAGTAAGGCAGACGTTTATCTTCGTTCACCACAGGCAATGTTTGTTGATATGCTGAGCTGCACCGTGATTTGGAATCCACGATAAGCTGTAGGCCTCTTGATAACTGGCTGATAATTCTGTTAAAGATCGGAGGAAGACAAGGGCATACCACCTCCTACAGCACGCTGCCTAGAAAATAACTGTGGTTTTCAAAACAATCTTCGGATTGGTGACGGGTTTTTATGTATCTACAAGCAGTGCGACAAACACTGCAACAACCTCGTCTGTAAGCACGGTGACTTTTGTTGCAGGTAGGAGTGGCAACAGTGACGCGCCCTGCGGCAACAATGGACACAGGAGTGGAACTCTTCGTCTTTTCTGACGAGCCCGATTCCTTGTACAGCATCACGATAGGGCTTACCCATGTGTGTTGGCTCCGACGAGAACGAACGGTCCCCGAATTGCATTCCTCATCATCGCCATACTGACGTAGCATCTTGTCTAATGGTTTCGTCTCACGTTCACATATGCTAATTGAACGGTTTTTTTAAAATAAAAGTCATGGTTTAGAGCTGTAATGTTTCTTTAACACCCAGTTTCAATCAGAAACGGATTATACCCAGACCGAAACTGGTTGTTTAATAATTTGATAAATCAAGTGCGTATAATTGAATTTTATCATTTTCAGAAAGCAGAAGTGATCTGCTTTGTTTTCTAAAAACATGTAAACAGATGTGCTGCTGTGTATGTGTTTTCGTGACATAACAATAGTCTGTGAGCGGTATGAATATGGACATCACCATTTGCAAAAGGTTCTTAATGTTTTTCAATATTTTAGTTATGACAACCCATGTATTATGTGCTGTTTCTTATCCACGTAACAAATTGGCGTAAGGTACAACTTAAAATAAACAAATTTCATAACAAAAAGATTTGTCAAGATCTGAAGACGACACTTAAGTATGTATGAACCAGTTGTTCTGAATAAAAAAAATATTTATATGAAGATGGTATCTGCGGTGACCATGCAGCTCGTTAGAATGAAATTACAATGAAATGAATACCCTTAGCTGCATACAGGCGTTGATATGAGTCATCGGGGACAGTTGAAAATGTGTGCCCCGACCAGGACTCGAACATGGGATCTCCTGCTTACATGGCAGACGTTCTATCCATTTTTTTAAAATCTTTATACTGTTCGTTGAATTTGTTCCTGGAGGACATCCGACGACACCCGGTGAGGTTGTTCATTTATCCGTTCATTCATGACCGAACACGCTGAGCTACCGTGTCGGCTTAATCCATCTGAGCCACCGAGGATACAGAGGATAGTGCGACTGCAGGAACTTATCTCTCGCACGCTTCCCGTCAGACACACGTTCCCAACTTATTGTCCCGCACTATATTCATAGTGCCCCTGCCCGTTATACTCATTATTCGGCGCTTTTTGCCAATTCCCGTAAGAGTTCGGGCACTGTTTGTGAATCCGCACAGAAGAAGATGGTCAAATGGCCGGTTCTCTCGGTCATGTCCGAAAGAACAGATACCATCGGTGACCATGCAGCTCGTTAGAATGACATCGTAATTTCAAAGAAATATTTACGCCATTTTGGCCTTAGAATTTTTTAGCTGTTGTATGTAAACCATGATTTTCCAAAAATTTCTGGAAACTGTAAGTCATCCCCTCCTGAAAATAACAATTGAGTTCTTGCCAAAAAGAGAAAAGTAGTGACGAAGATGGTTCAAATGGCTCTGAGCACTATGGGGCTTAATTTCTTTAGTCGTCAGTCCCCTAGAACTTAGAACTACTTAAACCTAACGAACCTAAGGACATCACACACATCCATGCCCAAGACAGGATTCGAACCTGCGACCGCAGCGGTCGCGCAGTTCCAGACTGTAGCGCCTGGAACCGCTCGGCCAATCCGGCCGGCAGTGACGAAGAAATACCAAAGATGAAATAATGCAGAATATTAAAAAACAGGAAAGCTCTTGAATGGTTACTTATTAGCAGCGACTTGAATGATATATTCTAAAAAAGAAAATGGAACACCTGCTGCTCTCCTTTCCAAGTAACGAACTAAAGGCATTAAATCATTATTGAATGTCAATGTCAGCACTTTGCTTGACAGGATAAGGGTTCAGAAGCAACCGCAAGGGCAAAGATAGCAGTTCTGGAGTGGGGCCTCGAGAATAATACTCTGAGGCATACAGAGGAGCGGTGGCCGCACGAACCTTATCAAACTGCGGGCGCTGCCGGCCTAGCCATCAAGACATATCGGCGGGGAGCACTCTACGCAGCTGCTCGTATCATCAACTATTTACGTTTAATCTGCTTCCGATGGCGCTCTGCCAAACGGGGGCCCGGCGGGCCGAGCTGGGGCGAGAGCAGAATAGGTGAGTCACAGCAGCGAACGAGGGAATATTACCCGCGAGCGGCGCCGCTGCCGCAGGAATTACGGCCGGCAAACTTGGAGGACGCCACCGGCCGGGACCATCTGCTGCCCGCCGCTCCGCGCCGAGCGCGCCGCCGTTATTCTCCCTCAGCGACAGATTTTTCTTGATTAAAAGAACAAGTTTCGCAGCTCTTTTGTCGAGTACGTTCGTTCCAGCATATTTAATGCAACAGCCTCATTTACCGATAGCAGTTAGTAAGAAGAGAATTCTGCGTTTAGAGACGTTTCGCCTCAAGGGCATTCTTCAGGAAAAAACAATTGCTTCTGCTACGCCTCATGCTTCTGTCTTCAGGCAATATAATTTATTTCCTAGAGCTGGATAAATGCTGATTATTTTAAATTTTCCAGGCGAATCGAACAATAAAAAAAAAAAACTACGGGGTCACAGACAGTCGTCGTTTACTTGACTCTCCAAGCTGGAGTTAGGGCAGATTCTGCCCTGTACCTGAGTTGTGTTGGTAGACCCTCGGACTACCCATATTCGCCGGCTCCTGTGTTGACGTCAGTGCTGGATGCTGTGGATTGCTGCTACTTCTCATTACTTTCGTCCGTCTTCGATTAACTCTCAGTCCATATTCCGTACTCAGTAGACTGTTCATTCCACTCAGCAGGCTCCGTAATTCTTCTTCACTTTCAGTCAGGATATTAATGTCATCACGAATCGTATCAATGTCCTTTCACCTTGAATTTTGATCCCACTCCTGAATTTTTCTTTTATTTACATCATTGCTTCTTCGATGTACAGATTGAATAGTAGGGGCGAAAGATTACATCGCTTTTTAATTCGAACGCTTCGTTCTTGGTTGTCCACACTTATTATTTACTCTTTACTCTTGTGTATATTTATATTACCCATCTCTCCATACAGCTTACCCTTATTTTTCTCAGAATTTCTAACATCTTGCACCACTTAACATATTCGAAAGCTTCTTCCAGGTCGACGAATCCTACCAATAAGTCTTGATTTCTTTTTAGTCTTGCTTCCATTATCAACAGCCTGTCTGGTGCCTTTACCTTTCATAAAGGCAAACTGATCATCATCTAACACATCCTCAATTTTCTTTTTCATTCTTCTGTATATTGTTCTTGTCAGCAACTTGTATGCATGAACTGTTAAGCTGATTGTACGATAATTCTCGCAATTGTCAGCTCTTGCAGTCTGCGGAATCCTGAGTATGATATTTTTCCGGAAGTTATATGGTATTTCGCCAGACTCATACATTCCACACACCAAAGTTTTGTTGCCACATCCCCAATGATTTTATGAATTCTGATGGAATATTATCTATCGCGTCTGCCTTATTTGATCTTGTGAACTCCATAGCTCTCTCAAATTTATATTCTAATACTAGACGCCATATCTCTTCTAAATCGACTCCTGTTTCTTCTCTCACATCAGACAAATCTTCTTCCTCATAGAGGCATTCAAAGTACTATCTATGTGCTCTCTCCTCTGTATTTAACAGTGAAATTCCCGTTGCACTCCTGATGTTACCATCCTTGCTTTTAATTTCACCGGAAGTCGTTTTGACTTTCTCATAAGCTGAGTCAGTCCTTTGTACTTCCATATTCCTGAATTTTCCTGATCATTTTTATACTTACTTCCTTCATCAATCAGATGAAGTATTTCTTCTGTTGCCTAGGGATCCTTCGCAGTTACCTTAGTTTCACCTGTGTTTTCCATAACAAAGCCCTTTTCAGAGAGGTACGTTCCTTTTCAACTGTACTGCCTATTGAGCTATTTCTTATTGGTGTACCTATATCCTTAGACAACTTCAAGCGTATCTCGTCATTCCTTAGCACTTCCGTATTCTACTGTTTTGCCTATTGATTCTTCATGACTAATCTGTTAAACTTCAGCCTACGCTTCATTACTATTACTTTGGCTATCCTTCCAATCCAGTATCTGATTTCGGAATCTGTGTGTGACCACGATGTATACTAACTGAAATCTCCCCGTATCACCCGGACGTTTCCAAGGGTGCCTCCTCTTGTAGTTCTTGAACGGAATATTCCCTATTACTACCTTATATTTACTACAGAACTCAGTTAGTCTTTCTCCTCCCTCATTCTTTGTCCCAAACGCATATTCTCCTGTAACGTTTTTTCTTCTACTCCCTCCCCCACAACTGCATTCCAGTCCCCATGAGTATTGGATTTTCATCCTCATTTACGTACTGCATTACCCACTCACTATCTTCATTTACTTTCTCTGTCTCTTTTCCTTCAGCTTGTGGCGTCGGCATGTATACCTGAAGCATCGTGGTTCAAATGGTTCAAATGGCTCTGAGCACTATGGGACGTAACGTCCAAGGTCATCAGTCCCCTAGAAGTTAAAACTACTTAAACCTAACTAACCTAAGGACATCACACACATCCATGGCCGAGGCAGGATTCGAACCTGCGACCGTAGCGGTCGCGCGGTTCCAGACTGAAGCGCCTAGAGCCGCTCGGCCACACCGGCTGGCAAGTATCGTGGTCGGTTTGATAAGAACAGACCTATCAATGAACTGTTCACAGTAACACACCCTCTGTCCTACCTTTCTATTCATAACGAATCTACCTCCCGTTATACCATTTCCTGCTGCTGTTGACATTACCTTATACTCAACTGACCAGAAATCCTTGTCTTGAAACTTCCTGGCGATTTCAACTGTATGCCGGACCGAGACTCGAACTCGACACCTTTGCCTTTCGCGGGCAAGTGCTTTGGCAACTGAGCTACCCAAGCACGACTCACGACCCGTCCTCACAGCCTTACTTCCGCCAGTACCTCGTCTCATACCTTCCAAACTTCACTAAAGCTCTCCTGCGAAACTTGCAGAACTAGCACTCCTGGAAAAAAACAATATTGTGGAGACACTGCATTGCCACAGCCTGGGGGATGTGTTCAGAATGAAATTTCATTCTGAATCCTAGTCTTCTTTCCATTTCATTTCACTGACCCGTTCTGCATCTAAATTGAGCCATTGCATTTCCGTTTTCAGATTTTCTAGTTTCCGTAACACGTTCAAGCTTCTGGCATTCCACGGACCGGTTCGTAGAACATTATCCTTTCGTTTCTTATTCAGTCTTTTTCTCATGGTCACCTCCCACTTAGCAGCCCCTCCCGCAGATCCAGATGGGGGACTATTCCGGCAACCTTTGCCAATGGAGAGTTCATCATGAAAATTCTTCAATTACAGGCCACATGTCATGTGGATACATGTGATGTGTCTCTAATGCAGTGCCTTCCATTGCCTTCTGCATCCTCATTACGTTGATCTTTGCTGATTCTTCCGCCTTTAGGGGTGGTTTCCCATCCAGGGAGCAAGAGAGTGTCTCGGTGTGCTCCTCCTCCTTCTCTGACAAGGCCGTTGGCAGACTGAGGTGACTTACTATGCCGGTAGTCTTCGGCCGCCAGTGCTGATTATTAATCAAAATTTCAGCGATTGGGGGGGTTTCGAACCCGGAACTAAAGACGTTTTGATTACTAATCAAAGACGCAACCCAGTTTTTTTCTTTTTTTTCTTTTTTGCTCAGTTTTTTATTTGTTTTTTTCTTTTTTATCATTTTTTTGTTTTATATTTTTTCTTAGCTTTTTGTAATTAGCAAGGCCATAATTCGAACCCGTGTCTCTTGCCCACTTTTTTTCTCTGAGCTTGAAGCAAGGCTAACATTTTTTCTTTTTAACTAATTTTTCTTATTTTCATATAATTAATTAATTAATTTCTGTTTGTATTTTCAGTTTGTAATGGCCACAGTCAGATACAGGTTGGAGGAAACAAGGTGCTCAGTGGTCGAATGGCTCCTCCCTCCCGCCGCCGTACTGCATCCTTGAAAAATGTTTCAAATGGCTCTGAGCACTATGGAACTTAACTTCTGAGGTCATCAGTCCCCTAGAACTTAGAACTACTTAAACCTAACTAACCTAAGGACATCACACACATCCATGCCCGAGGCAAGATTCGAACCTGCGACCGTAGCGGTCACGCGGTTCCAGACTGTAGCGCCTAGAACCGCACGGCCACACCGGCCGGCTACTGCATCCTTAAATAGCTCATATTAATTTTACTTATTTGTTTTATTGATTTATTTATAGTGGACATATATACGGGGGAAAAACAAATTAAAACTAGTCCACCAATCCGGAATCCTCGAAATCTCCAAGGTGATAAAGGATGGAAAGTGGGTCGAATCCAAGACGTAGGCCCGTCGTGTTTCATTCCGAATCGGGTGGGCACATGACACACCGGGAACACCCCAACTTATTGGAGGTCTGGTAAAAACGCTGTTAATTCGCAAGATACTCGCGATAACGGGAACTGCACGCAATCTCAGCATGTGCTGTCTGCAAGTATTGACAAAAATCCAGGCGCGAGTGATGAGCGGTCGGATATAGACATGCGAAAGTCCAGCCCTTTATCCAGATAAACGTCCGAGACTCTGGTACAGGAAAATATTCCACCGGGGTTAATAACACGCGGTGGCACTCGGAGAAAAGACGCGACCATTTGTCGCCCCACCAACCAGACATCCGCAACGGCTGCCCAGTTGAAGCGGTGACGATCATCGTCTACACTACGACTGACGGCGTGGAGGGGAGAGTCCGCCAGTCCTATGGCATGGAGCCGCTGATTAGTGGGATACATAATACCAAGTCGATCTGATATGCGTCGGAAAGAAGCTGTGATGAATGTGGCACCGAATCACAGCCATCGCAACAATGGGGACCTGCTTTCTACGACGTTACAGGCGACACTACACTCGAAAAGGACGTAGAAATCCTTCGCCTGTGGCAGGTGCGATCGTGGGAGTTCGGCGCGACCATAACTGAGTTCCATAATGAAGGTCCCGATGTGTGCAAACGCGGGCCTGATGCTACTGGTCGGGACCGGATCGGAGAGGGTGACGCACAAGGACGGCAAGTAAATGGTGCGTACTGGAGGCCTCGATACTGCGCCATTGTTTATGCATCGTAGCCACGTAAAGTGTTGCCACACGATAACGGACGTTTGTAGGACCAAGACCTCCTACAGGCGAGAGGCGAGTGTTTGTCTCACAGTGTACTTTGAAGATGGGCCTAGCCGTCAGAAAATATATGAATGCCGCTTGAATACAACGTCCTCTCGTAATCGGCAGCGGTAGAATCTGCCCAATACGAACCATTCTGGATGCTACGTAGGCATTCAGGTAGGCAACACACTGCAAAGAATCGAGGCGGCGCAGGAAGCTGTGACTGTTCATCGTTCGGGTAATTCTCATAATCTGATGACAGTTGAGCACCGCTGTACGGCGCGTTGATGACGTAAAGACGATCCCAAGATAGCGGAGATGTTGGACACAGGACAGGGGCGCCAGATCTTCTGGAGGTAGACAGCGTCGTGGATTTGTGCACGTTCATCACTCTTCCAGCCGCTCTCCCATGAGCCCTCATGGTGTCGAGGATCCGTGCGACCTCCTCCAGAGAACGAACCACTAGGAGGAGCTCATTTGCGTATGCACGTCATCGGAAGCTGTAAGCGATTAAGCAGAATCCCGACAACTGCGTCGTCAACGCGCTTATGAGCGACTCGTGCGCCACTGCAACTGCATAGAGGTACATGGACAGGGGGCAGCCTTTTTGAACCGACCGTTGTATAGGTATCGGACCCGCCACAGGCCCATTGACCTGGACCAATGGACTCGCGCCGCTAGAGAGCAGCCGAAAGACGCTGAACAACAGGGCGGGGAAGCACATCCGTCCGAAGACAGAATATAGGAACACATGGCGCATCCTGTCAAACGCATTGTCATAATCTACGGCAATAATCTCCGCACAAAGTCTGGACGCCACTGCCAGTTCAATCACGTCACGACAGTCTTAAGCTGCTGTCTACGCGATCTGGCCTAGTTTGCGCGGTGGAGACGACACGTGGTAAGGGGAGTCTGCAGTGCGCCACTAATAACAACGCAAAAATCTTTTAATCACTATTTAATAAGGTCATAGGGCGGTAGTGTCCCGTAGTAATTCCAGGCGTCGGTTTATGAAGGGGAACAAAAATGCCCACGACAAAGGCTGGCGGAATCGCAATTGCAGATGTGATCAGTTCATTATACATCTGCGTTCATAGTGTAGACATGAGACCAGAAAACGTACTACAAAATGCAGTGGGGAGTCCGTCGATGCCTGGCGACTTGCACGGGGCACCCCTGAATATAGCGGTAGAGGTGAAAGGTTCCATTAGCGTAACCCCCTCCTCAAGCATGAGGGAGCGCGGATCGTCCACGGCGTTAGGATCATAGTCCAGGACGGCACGCTAGACTCGGCGATAATGTTCGACAAAGATACCGACTATATTCGATTGGCAGGTGACCTGCTGCAAACGATGATCGACGAGTTCGGTGACCAAGTTTCGCCTACGGTGTCTGCGATCATGCACAATAAGATCCATGGAGGGATTCTGCCGCCACCCCACGTCAGGTCTACGGGCACACACCAAAGCCCACTGCATTCAATTTGTACTTCCGGCGAAGGTGGCTGGCCATCAAGGTCGCTGAGGGCGCTGAAATAGAAGTCTGTAGTGCGCCTGTGCCAAGCGGCCACTTGTAAGTGATGAGTGTGCGCCGTAGCAGCGGTTTGGTATACCAGTCCACAACGGATGAGTAGGATCAGAGACGCCGTTCGCATCTTGTCCACGTCTCAGTGATATGTTGGCGACAATCACAATCCTTCAGATGCTGAGTGTTGAGTTTCCATGGTGCTCGACTCCTCCAAACCTCCTGGCGGGGAAGGAGCAATGTACGTGCAGTGGTAAGAGTACACCAAAGGCCAGCGCTCTACATCGAGACCGCAACAATCAGTCTACGGGAGATGTAAATGCGGTCTAGCCGACTAGCCGAATGGCTCGTGTGAAACGTGAATCCCGAGTCATCGACTCGCCGTACCTCCCAGGATTTCCATAATGCTAAATCACGAACAATGAGATGCAGTTCCTGGCACGGCGTTAAGTTCTGGTATTGATCTTCCCGGCAGTTAAAGTTCCTTCCAACCTAAGAACAGTGGACCAATGAACGCATAAAATCGTGCTCTTTCACCCCGACGTCCAGTACCAGAAGGCGCACAGACATTAATGACATGCGTGCAGTGAATTTTTTTATATATTTATTTACTGCCATTTACAAATGACCTGCCACCTTGTTATTAAGACAGATTATACTTTACAATACGAAATTGTAGACTACAGAATGTGAAACTTGTTTGTTGTTTATTATTTTTGATAAGGATTAATAACATGGCAGCTTCAACTACTTATAAACTTAAAAGTAATTAAGAAACGAAAATCTTAAATTAGTCATTTATGAATGGAAGATAGGAATTTATGAAGACAGATGAAAGATAATAAACATTAATGAAATTAACGAAATTTTCGAAATTCGAATTATAAACTATAACCATATTTTTATGAAGAATAAAAACATTAGAAGGAAAGATGATAGCGGAAGAATGTCCCTTCATCAAGTTTGTATGACGGTGAGTGTCTTGGAACTGTCCATCAAGTTGTAAGTAGGCTGTTTAGGTTTTTTTATTGGTAACGCCACCTCTGTATAAAAAATCACTGGCTGTGCTGTGTGCAGTCTGTGGCTGCTTTGCATTGCTGTAATACTCAAACATTGTAGTGTTAGGCACCTGGCTGTGAACAGCGCGTAGCGTTGCGCAGTTGGAGGTGAGCCGCCAGCAGTGGTGGATGTGGGGAGAGAGATGGCGGAGTTTTGAAATTTGTCATGAACTGCTATATATATTATGACTATTAAGGTAAATACATTGGTTGTTCTCTATCAAAATCTTTCATTTGCTAACTATGCCTATCAGTAGTTAGTGCCTTCAGTAGTTTGAATCTTTTATTTAGCTGGCAGTAGTGGCGCTCGCTGTATTGCAGTAGCTTGAGTAGCGAAGATTTTTGTGAGGTAAGTGATTTGTGAAAGGTATAGTTTAATGTTAGTCAGGGGCCATTCTTTTGTAGGGATTATTGAAAGTCAGATTGCGTTGCGCTAACAAAATATTGTGTGTCAGTTTAAGGACAGTCCTGTATAAATTTTCAAAAAGGGGACGTTTCATATGTCGACCCTTAGCCGAGGATACCTCACTGGAATCTTCTGATTTTTTTCTTTTAGTTTGTGTAATTAGTGTAGATTTTGTTTATTGCTAGCGCGTAATTGTAGAGAGAATCTCCTTTGTAGTTGCAGTCTTTCATTGTTGTACAGTAAAACAGGTGTGGCACGCATGTGGATTTGCACCAAGTATTTCGCTGCTGCAATTAACTAGATATTATTTTCAGTGTTATGTTAATGTGTTCTCTTATTTTTGCTCTTCAAATTGTGCTTTTCTGTGTTGTCATGTGAAATATTGTGACAATAATGGCGTGTGAAAAACGTAATACTAGGCTCCAAAGTAATCTGAGAAATGACAGTGAAGACGAAAGCAGTGTGTTAGCGCCGCAGAGTAATGAATTAACTAATGTTCAAAGTAGTAATTTGGTAATTGTGCATAGGGAAATGGAGCGGGCGGCAAACAATGGCATGGACAGTGAAACAATTAGTGAAGAGGGAAGCATTATCGATCGATCGGTCGGCAACAGCTCGCCTCAGGAATCGGGAATGACAGAACACAATATTGCAAATACTGTAGATTCAGGTTTTGCGTCCTCACCGTTTTCTCAAATAAGTCAAGACACATTTTCTGCTTTTCAAACTGCGAATATTGCCAGTTCAAATGCATTGCCGAATAGCACTGAGGAACATGTTTCAGACACCAGTGCATTGTTATTACAATTAATGCAATTAAAGCTTCAAAAGTTAGACACAATGGAACAAAATCAGAGACAAACACAGCAAAAGCTTCAAAAGTTAGACACAATGGAACAAAATCTTCAAAAGTTAGACACAATGGAACAAAATCAGAGACAAACGCAGCAAAAGTTAGACACAATGGAACTAAATCAGAGACAAACACAGCAACAGCTTCAAAAGTTAGACTCATTGGAGCAAACTCTTGACCAAACACGAGAGGATTTAACTACTGAGTTACATCACATTGAATCGAAATGTCAAAAAGTCTGTAACGACGTAAAAACCCAAATTTGTGAGCATTTCCAACCTATTTTTTCGCGTCATGATAATGCACTACAGAATCACGAAGCAGCCATAAAAGAACTGCAAACTATTGTTCATGAAAATCATGAGACCTTGCAAGCTAAATTTGACTCAGTTGCATCTACCGATTCGGTTACGCAACTTGCAAAAACTCAGGAAAACTTAAAGGACACAGCAGATACTCTGAAACTTGGTTCAGAAAAACACACTGAGGAAATAAGTACACTATCGGACAAAGTAGCCGAACTTTCAGATCAGTTCACTAACTTATCTACAAAGCTAAATGATGATCTGAATGACACAACACCTGTAGCCTTCACTGACACTGAAGAGTATGAAGAAATTAGAAAATTCAAACAAAATCAAAATCAAATCAATACACAGTACAAAAGAGAAATCCGCGAAGTACAAGATCAGCTGACACAGGTAATACAAGAATTACGTATTTCAGAGGACACTCGCGCCCCAATACGGGAAGAGGGACATAGAAATACGGAACAACCACAAAATAATAACACAAGACACTTCGGAAATTATGAAGGAAATTGGCAAGGCACACCGAATTTTGAGATGGAACCGCCGACACGACGTAACAATGACCGCTATGCGACTCGCCGACATGATGATTTTGACTATAAGCTGTTCATTACTACACGTAAATTTAAAACATTTATGAATTCTGCCAACGACATTCATCCACAAGCATGGCTACATCAATTCTCTCATTGTTTTCCTCCCAACTGGTCGTTAGAACACAGATTAGAATTTATGTGTGGCTACTTAGAGAATGAACCAGCTGTAAGAATGCGATCGGTCATTCACGATTGCCACAGTGAAGGAGAATTTTACCATGCCTTCCTCTCAGGATATTGGTCTCAAGCCACACAAGACCGAGTAAAACATGACATCATAATGATGAAACATTTCGAACAATCTGAATTCTCCAGTCTTGTGAAATATTTTGAAGACATGTTGCACAAAAATCAGTACCTGTCAAACCCATACAGCCCCTCAGAACTCATCCGCATTTGCTTAATCAAATTACCTGAACATTTACGACATATTATTTTGGCAGGACGTTGCAAAGACGACATTGAAGCTTTTCAGGGACTGTTACAAGATCTGGAAATTGACACTGACAATCGCGGAACGCAGGAGCACAACAATTACAGATCACATCCGTCGCAATTCCGCGATGAAAGAAATAATAACTGGACGCGACAAGGCTATTCTCACAACACAAATCGTGACCGAAACAGACACCACCCGTATAAGAACCGTTGGCAGAGTAGTAATAATTACAGGGAAAGATCACCTCTCTGCGGTAATGACTATCAAAGAGACAATCAGAGAAACAGACAATATGGGAACCAAAACAATTATTATTACGAGAGACAGAATAACTTTAGACGTAATGGTTCAGCGCGCAGTTACGATTCAGGGAGAAATTCTCCACCACTTAACCGACAAGAAAGAAACCACAGGAACTACCGACATGACGATAGACGATATGATCGTAACGACAGACCTGAATTGCATCAGAACTGGCGGGATTTAAACAGGGCAGGGCCCTCTCGTCACGGTAAATTTGTAGAAGTTAGGTCTCCAAATCCCAATAACGACGCGTGCCAACAAACACACAATAGGCAATGACTCATACCGCTGGCAGCCACAAAACGTACTTATGACACTAACGACGCAGCTGCCGTAGCTTGTAATTACGTAAAAATGGAAGACATTAGGGACATCTTACTCCAAGAACACGACGTAAAACATAACAACATTGCATATCCTGTGATTCACATTACAGTAAATGATGTAAAATTTACGGCAGTACTTGACTCTGGCAGTCACATTTCAGTAATCAGTGAAACAGCCTTTAGCAAATGCAACAAATCGAACGATTGCCCCACACTTCCGTTACGTAAGATTAAATTACAAGGTGCAATCTTTGGAAAAAGTGTAGATGTACGCCAACAAACCAATTTAGAATTCGTTTGTCAAAGCCACAGCTTCTCTATGAACTTTCTCATTGTTCCATTATTGTCGACGGAAATTATATTGGGAGTAGACTTTTTGAATGAATACAAAGCAATCTTAAACTTTCACGATGCTGAAATAAGTTTAGAGAAAGAAGGTAAGTCAATAGCTTTGAAATTTGAAGATTGGCTCTCAGACCATGACGAGGAAATTAATCGGCTATACCTTCTGTTAGACAACAGTTCGGAATTTTCTACGGAACTAGACACTACCAATCACTCTGCAAGTACTGACAGGGATGATATCGACGACATATTTGAAACTAATGAGTTAATTCAGAATAAAATTCAAACAATTGAGAATTGTAATGACACTGATAGGCAGGACCTTTTTGAGATTTTAAAAGCACATTCCACAGTTTTTACTCACAAAACAGGAACAATCAAGGGATTTCAATACCAATTTCGTGTTTGTGAGCATACTAAATTTTGTGTTAGACCATATGTAATTCCAGCACATTATAGGGACCGTGTTAGAGCAGAAATACAATATATGCTTGACGAGGGCATTATTGAGCCTGCAGTCAGCTCATACAACAATCCATTACATATTGTTGAGAAGAAAAATGGATCGATCAGGCTTGTCTTAGATTCGAGACAAATCAATACTATCATCATTCCTGAAACAGACAGGCCGTAAACGTTAGAAGAACTTCTTCAAAATTTTAATGGTGTAAAAGTGTTGTCTTCTATTGATCTCAGATCCAGCTTTTATCAGATCGAACTTCATCCAGAATGTAGAAAATACACAGCTTTCCTTTGTTTCGGCGTTTGTTATCAGTTTCGGAAACTTCCCTTTGGTTTGAACATTTCTTCAGCAGCATTCATTCGCGGGCTAAATTCCATATTACCTGAGTTCTTAAAACGTTACATCACCTTATATGTGGACGATATTCTAATAGCAGAAGCTTCATGGGAACAACATAATCGCATCCTCAACAGTTTGTTACGTATTTTTGCAGAATATGGAATTACAGTAAACTTGGAAAAGTCTGAATTCGGTAGGTCAAAGGTAAGGTTTTTGGGACATATTATTTCTTCTGAAGGCATTCAGCCGGATCCTGAAAAGTTAGAAGCAATCAGAGCCATTCCAGTTCCATCCACAAAAAGACAAGTCCGCAGTTTTCTGGGTCTCGTAAATTTTTACCGTCGTTTTCTGAATATGCAAATTCTTGTTACACCAAAACTTTGTTCTCTCACTGGAAAAAACACTATTTGGAACTGGGACGAACAAGCACAATTGGAATTCAATTCTTTGAAAGAATCGCCACCTCTGTATAAAAAATCACTGGCTGTGCTGTGTGCAGTCTGTGGCTGCTTTGCATTGTTGTAATACTCAAACATTGTAGTGTTAGGCACCTGGCTGTGAACAGCGCGTAGCGTTGCGCAGTTGGAGGTGAGCCGCCAGCAGTGGTGGATGTGGGGAGAGAGATGGCGGAGTTTTGAAATTTGTCATGAACTGCTATATATATTATGACTATTAAGGTAAATACATTGGTTGTTCTCTATCAAAATCTTTCATTTGCTAACTATGCCTATCAGTAGTTAGTGCCTTCAGTAGTTTGAATCTTTTATTTAGCTGGCAGTAGTGGCGCTCGCTGTATTGCAGTAGCTTGAGTAGCGAAGATTTTTGTGAGGTAAGTGATTTGTGAAAGGTATAGTTTAATGTTAGTCAGGGCCCATTCTTTTGTAGGGATTATTGAAAGTCAGATTGCGTTGCGCTAACAAAATATTGTGTGTCAGTTTAAGCACAGTCAGGTATAATTGTTCAAAAAGGGGACGTCTCAAAGTCATCGATCGCCGACCACAGATCCTCATATGAATCGAACATGTACTCTACATTCCCTGATAACTAAATCTTAACCTCTAATTTTTTAAAGGCCTTTGTATTGTTTATTGTATTTGTATTCCATGTCAGAATCACTGCTGTTTTCCTCCCTGTGATTGCCTTCCTGTCTTTGCATAAAGGTTCGTTGTCTGGCTCTATAGGTCGCATTGGATATATCGTCAGCGAGTGTGTTTAACATGGTCCATACGTCTTCGTCTCTGAGCATTGCATTGCGTGTTGTGTCTTGAATACTGTTGAGGACGACGTGTTCTGGAGAGCCTTCTTCCCCACATGTACATGTTGGTGTCTGCCTCAGACACAGGCGGTGGAAGTGCTTGGGGTAAGGGCCGTGTCCTGTTAAGAAGTGAACCATGCCGTGGCTGGGACCGATATGTTTGAATTTTAGTCTCTCCCTCACATCGGAAAAGAACTGGTGTGGCCTGTGGCCTTTATGACTTGTGTCCCACTCACTTTGCCAGGTACTTCAATTTTTTAATTGGCGTTTCGTGTTAATTGCTACACCTGTTCGTGTCTTCCACCTTAAGCCAGCACATAGTCGCTCTATATCTTATCGTAATGTCTATTCGATATATTCCGAGCACCACACAGAGTGATTCCAGTGAGCTGGCGCCGAAAGCTCCCAATAGTCTAAGTAAGCCGCTAAGTCCCGTTTGTTGATAGGCTCAGACTGCGAGCTCATGTGCTGGCGGCGAAGCTAAGTACCGACTCCAAGAGAGCAACGGTATGTCCGTTTAACTGCCAAGTGGAGTTTAAATTGTTCTCAATTTAGTCTTGTCAGTTGCGTAGTAGTTTTTTCTGCTTTGTTTGCGACAATGTGTACGTGTTCATGGAAATTTTGTTTTTGGTCTATTTGTACCCCAAGATAGCGTGTGGTGACTGCTCTTTTAATGTTTGTGTACCCTATTTTAACACTAGGGTTTCTCTGGACAGACCCTTTCAGTAAAGTGTATGTTGTTTTGGTAACGGCCATCTTGAGTTTGTTGTTGTAACACCGTTGTGTTATGAGTGTTCCATTTGCTCTTTGTTCTAGCTGGGACCTATTGCACTACGAGCAAAAGGTGGTCTGTTTATGCGACTACTCCATCTGTCATTATTGTTCCCTCCAGAAGTTGCAGGAGCGGTTCAGTAGTAACGTATCAGAAGATGGGATCACAGATCGACCCTTGGTGGCAGCGTTTTGTAATTCGTTTCATTACTTTTCGGCAGTCCAATCTACCATTCGACCACTCTGTTCTTACAGTAGTCTGGTAGACTGTTGTATAGTTTTCCAGATACCTCCAATTGTCTGAGCCTCTTGGACATTGCAGGCCACCAGAGATTATCAATGGCATCCGCAATGTCGATCATAACTGATATTGCATACTTATCTCTGGTGTGGTTGGCAAATTGTAATGCTGGGTTGATGGTACCGTTATTCGACTTTCCCTCACTGAAGCCGAATTGATGTTGGCTAAGGCCATGGAGAGCTCTGTGCGCCTGTAAATGCCTGCACAAGAGCTTTTCCTGGACCTTGGCAAGTGTATTTATAAGGCATATAGGATGACGTGACTGTAGGCAAACGGCCCAGCCATAGAGCGTCGTTTAACAGGGTTGTAAGGAATGGGGTAATCTGTCGTTTTATTTGTTTTAATACTTCTGAATGAATTCCGTCTGGTCCAGGTGCTTTCTTCTTTTTCAGCCCTGACATCGCTATCGCCACTTCTTCTTGCACAAAAGCACAGGTGACAGTGGGACTGTTGTATGGTGCGTTCAGTTCCTCTCGCAGTGTTGCTAGTTGGTGTGTGTCAGTGTTGACGATGTCATCAGATATGAGCTTGTGCAGCAAGAATTATGCTGTTTGTCTCCGTCCCTTTGTCATCGCGCCGTCATCCTGTCTTAACGTTCCCAGAACTAGCCGGCTCTTTATTTTTTCAGTAGTTATTTTGTATGTTTCCCGTCCGTCTGTATTTGCGATGCCAGATGTTTGTTGACGTATTCTGAACAATTCGTTTTTGCAATGGTCTTTCACGAGCATTTATGCTTCCGGTCTTCTTTGTCTATCTCTGTCTGCTATTGAACATTTGTATAGTCGTCTCGCTCTTCACGTTTCTTGTTTTAGTCTAGTCAGTTTGTTTGCCCGTGGTATTTGTGTCCGTTTTGTGTTCTGTGTTTTTGGTAAGGATGTATTTTGTGCTTTTGTGATGAAATCGGTAAGCATGTGTGTCTTGGAGTCAATGCTTCCGTCGGTGGTTTCAAGGTTTCCCCTTTGAACTATTCCCCTTAATCTCTCCCAGTCAGCTATAAGGAATGGTAAGTGTCGGGTGTGTACTGTGTTGGTTGTGTTGTTTTGTCTCGTTAGTCAGAAAGTGATCGCGTTCTGGTCACTGTCATTAAAGATATTGTTGATTGCGATGGGCACTGTTTTTGTGGTGCTAAATGCCATCGGGCTGGTGCAGGGTGGGAGTATCTCTGGGATAGAGGTGGATGTTTTTCCAGTGACGCCGTTGGTGATGGGTACGTTGGGCCTCATGTTGGCACCCTGGGACGTAAGTGTGGCGTCTGGTGATGTGGTGAGGTCGGTGTTCTGTGGTGTGTGCTGTGTATCTTGGCGTTGCACTACCTTCACTACGTCACACACATTAATCACCTCTTTTGACACACTCAAAGTTCTAAAAATACACACATCAAAAATAGTTTTCCATCATCCCTGTTCCCAGAACTCCTGATATACTTATTACATTGTACAAGGAAGGGCCCTCAACAAGGGAAGTGTCCAGGCGTCTCGGAGTGACCCAAAGCGATGTTATTCGGACATGCAGGGGATCCAGAGAGACAAGAACTGTTGATTACATGCCCCGACCAGGCCGCCCAAGGGCTACTACTGCAGTGGATGACCGCTACCTACGGATTATAGCTCGGAGGAACTCTGACAGCAGCCCCACCATGTAGAATAATGCTTTTCGTGCAGCCACAAGACATCGTGTTACGACTCCAACTGTGCGCAATAGGCTGCATGAAACGCTACTTCACTTCCGACGTCCACGGCGAGGTCCATCTTTGCAACCACGACATCATGCAGCACGGTACAGATGGGTCCAACAACACGCCGAATGGACCACTCAGGACGGGCATGATGTTCTCTTCACCGAAGGGTGTCGCATATGCCTTCAACTAGACAATCGTCGTGTTTGGAGGCAACCCGGTCAGTCTGAATGCCTTAGACACACAGTCCAGCGAGTGCAGCAAGGTGGATATTCCCTGTTGTTTTCGGGTGACTTTATGTTGGGCCGACGTACGCCACTGGTGGTCACGGAAGGCGCCCTAATGGCTGAACGATACGTAAATTCCATCCTCCGACCGATAGTGCAACCATATCGGCAGCATATTGGTGAGGCATTAGTCTTCATGGACGACATTTCGCGCCCCCATCGTGCACAGCTTGTGAATGATTTCCTGCAGGATAACGACATCAGTCGGCTAGAGTGGCCAGCATTTTCTCCAGACATAAATCCTATCGAACATGTCTGGGATATATTGAAAAGGGCTGTTTATGTACGACGTGACCCACAACCACTCTGAGGGATCCAAGCCGAATCGCCACTGAGGAATGAGACAGTCTGGACCAACAGTGTCTTGATGATCTTGTGGATTGTATGCCACGAGAACACAGGCGTGCATCAATGCAAGAGGACGTGGTACTGGGTGTTAGAGGAACTGGTGTGTACAGCAGTCTGAACCACCACCTCTAAAGGTCTCGCTGTGTGGTGGCACAAAATGCACTGTGTAGTTTTCATGAGCAATAAAAAGGACGGAAATGAAGTTTATGTTGATCTCTATTCCAATTTTTCGTACAGGTTCCGGAACTCTTGGAACCGAGGTGACGCAAAACCTTTTTTGATGTGTGTACTTTGTGCCGTCTCTAGAAGACTGCTTTTGTGTGGTTTTACTGGTATTACGATACCAGCTGTAACCCTGGGAGTAGGGTTGTTGTAAGACTGAGACCTGAATGATGGTGGGGGTTTATTGCTTTGCTCTTTGGTAGCATTGTTGGATTCTGCAGTGGCAGATTTTCCTACGGGGGGGAGTACAGGTTTTCATCACCACTATCTTGGTTTTCATAACGGATTATCTTTTGTGTAACCAGAGTCCAGATTTGTGATTTTGAGGTCAGTAGGGTTCCATGCGTGGATGCTTTCATGTCTGTGTCTCCTTTTTCTACTGTCTTTTTCTCGCCAGTTTTGTTGTTGTTGCATTCTATAATATGTGCTTTGGTCACAGTATGTAGTGGTATTGTACCTGGGTTCAGTAGTCCGCCTGATGCAGTAGCCACAGGCTTTATGTAGCGCTCACATTTGGTTGCACCGTATTTACTTCCCTTCTTAGTGGATGTTTCCAGTTGTGTTTGGTTAGGCAAACTAAAGTTCTCTTTTAATTTACCACAAAGATTCGTGGTAACACACTCACACGCTGTTAACAGTCCAATTCAGAGTCGAAGACGCAATCTTCCATGGTCGCAGTACACGAGGTCGACATCCATCGTGAACTGAGCTTCGGGGCTGGTTCTAGCCCCTAAGTAGCTGTCTCCAGCCAGTCAGGTTTTGACATAGTGATACTTCCTGCAGGCCATGGCTCGAGCTCTTCTTGCAGGAAGTAGTGCTCGGAATGTCTGTTTCCATTATCTAGTCTGTAAATAGCTGGTGTTTACCATGATGCTTTTCGGTACGCCTTGGTCATAGACAACCTCGTCCTCAGTGGTGTAATATGGGTTGCCGGCCCTCAGGGGCTACCTTGGCTCCCATATAGCAATCTTGACTGGTGCGTGAACACCATTGACATTCTGTGTCCCTATACGGTGAGCGTGGAGCTGTGCCCTACCAGAAGAAGGGGGGGGGGGGGGGAGAGGGGCGTGCCGGCGCCCCTCGCATGGCGCAGAAATTATCAACAGGGCGCCTCCTCTAACAGTGGAGACTCCTGACAGGATCTGCTGTTTCTTCAGAATCCTCGCGCCATGCCTGCATTAATTCCGTCGCGGTGATATTCATATGTTCAACGACTGCAGACACTGCCACATCAGCTGGTTTAGTTTCTTCTTAAGAAGCAGGAACATTCTGTTCAATCGATGCGAGAGACACTGAGGGCCGCCGTTCCATAGACGCACTGACGACGCCGTCGTTCACGGTTTCAGACGCTGAAACATTGGTTTCCTCAGAAGGTAGTGGAACATTTCGACATAGCAAAGAGTCCCGTAACTACATCGTGCGGCACCTCCTTTTGCTTCGTTTGGGTATCGTTGTTTACGCAATTTTCCTTCCGTGTCCGAAGACTGGAGGGAGTCGCGCTGGTAAGGTACAAAGGCCGCCGTCGGGAAAACCAGAGAGTCGTCCAAGGACTCACTTTCGACGTCAACTTCGGCCAGGGACGCAGTCGGAGCAACCATCGGAATTGAGGACTTGGCTGAAGTCACATCGTGAGTCAACTAGTCCGCAAACGGTTCAGTAAGGAGTGTAACACTAACCACAGCTGATCACTTGATTCCGAGAGCCGCCGGACGGACGGTGGCGACTTAAGCGCCGTCACACTGTAACCTCCCCCCACTTATCGACCTTAATGACAGTGAAAAATTAAACCGCGTGTACCTAATGGAAATTTGGGAAAAGCAATCGTCACCGAAGTTAATCTGTCGGTAAAGAGGGAGGAAAGGGTTACATCTTAATGGAAGGAAAAATGCAAATGAAACTGGTGGAAATTAATTTTGAAAAGGGGTAAAGTTAATAAAGAAAGTAAATGTGCGGCCGTTACGTTAACAATTAACTAGAGGTAATTAGATATTTGAGATTTGGGGAAAATTACAGTCACCAGTCCTATGGACAATTACAATAGTAACTGAAAAAGAAAGGTTATTGCACATATAATTAGCACTAGAAGTGTGGCAACTGAAGGTTGACACGTGTAGTGTGAAAACTGAAAGTTTGTCAGAAGTAATAAATTTCGCTACACTCTGACTTAATTTAGCAAAAGAATTAATAAAACCGGAAAATCGAAAGTTAATTTAGTGACTGAAGTTAATAGTGAGCTTTCTTTCTGAAGCACATCGAAATTCAGTAAAATACGGTTAGTCTTGGACTACCTCAACAATCATTTCAAAAGCTACTTGAATCTTAGAAATAAGAGATTTAACTTTGAACTTGAATTAAATGATTCTGAACAATTAACAATAGTAAAATTTAGTACGTACCAAGCTGAGCTGTAGTCACAGGTAAGCTAAAATATGGTAACAAAACTCGCACTCATAATTTGTGCTTGTGTAATCTAAATATTGTAGCCAGCTGTGAATACTTTAACTGAACTTTGAAATTAAAGCAGTGAAATAGAATAATATTGCTTTAATGCTGGCGTTTGAATTTCAACGACACTCGGGTTCATTCCGGAAAAGGAAGGGACCCTGCTTGGTAATGCAATTGGGACAATGAGCAACAAAGGTTCATGCTACGTTGCTGTAATTTTGTGATTTGAACAGTTTGAAAAGCTGAGGTCTGCCATACAGTTCTAAAACTTCACGTGCTTCCAGTCTTCCTTGTTGGTTGATTGAAGGTTTGAAGCCGTCGATCGAGGAGGTGGCGACAGTCACTCATTGTCGGCCGTCGCTGTTGCAGAAGCTGGATGTTGGCTCGCCTCTTTCTCGACAAGGTCACCAGGCGAAACGGGCTCTTGATGTGCGCCAGCTAATGCTTCCCGTCCGCGACACCATGTCAGAAACTATCATCGCAAGTCGAGCGCAATTACATGCTGCCATACCCCGAAAGCGCGGCAACTCGCGGGAGCTTCACGCAACACACCTGCTCCACTCGCTACTCCAGGCAGACTCCGCTCTGATCGCGCTCCACGCGACAGAGTTCACACTACCAAAGATCCTGAACACTTTGGTTCTCCACACGACCTATCGATGTATTCGGTCGATAGCATAGTTTTCCCTAGGCAAGACCCAGCGTAAAATACAAATAATATTTACAAAACAAACCAATTATACATCGACATAAATGCATATATATATATATATATATATATATATATATATATATATATATATATATATATATATATAGTAAAACAATTACAATATATAAAGACACAGAAATGTCATATCTTGAGGTAACAAAACAAGGAAAAAAAATTATAGTACAATGGTTGGAAATAGGAGGATATGCATTTCCGGCGTTACACGTGCCCCACATTGTCTGAGGATGTTCGTGTAACGTAAACAGACTCAGAAAATGTCCCAAAAAAGAAACAGCGGAAATGCATATGCTCAAAACATCAACAAAATTTATCATTCGTCTAATTAAGCATAAATCAATTTTTAGACCATAATAATTGAGTGGAGACACTCCTAATCTTATTCCACTCTGTCGTCTTGCACAAAATAAAACAGGTTGACAACATATTAAAATTCATAGAAAACATAGAAAATGGTTTAGCTATTCTAAAATCGTCAAAATTCCTAACAGTATCAAGAAATGGAATTCTATTTACAAAATTAACCAGAGTACATGGTCATAAAAACAGGTAGATCAAAATACGCAAATTAATTATTAATCACACAGAATACACATTTTTTATATAACCTTTTCATAATTAATATTCTCGACAAGAGAGTCCACTTAACGCTAAACAAGAAAATAATATTCAGTAGATCGAAAAAACATAAATATTGACAGCAGAATTCTTTCACATCAGCTGTCCGGGAAGAAAAACTACTCCGCCTTCCGTACCCGCAAGTACAAAGGATGCCGACAGCGGCACTAGAGCCGACAGCGGCACAAAAGCCGACAGCGGCTCTGCCTCGCCAGTATTGTTTTGCGCCCGCCTGTGCGGCACGCTTGATTTCACTCGCCTGTGTAACGGCATTTCCAGAACGTCCGTTTCACTGAATTCTTTCGGAAAAACTCACTCCCGTGTAATCTCAAGGAGTCCATTAACACTATCACAGTGGATAACTCAACACTGTCCATCATCACACGCATGTACTAGCCTGAAACTTAAAACAGCGTCTAAGTACATCGGCAATGACTAGTAAACCACATGTTTATGAAATCTTACAGCCAGTTACAAAATCATATTTACATTCCTTAATCTACTGTGACTCAGCTGAAAACTTAAACTAGCAGCTTGGATTTTTAAATTGATTAATATTCAGTAACTCTTGAATCATTTAATCAAAATTAATTACTTATTAATACAACTTCTTTAATGACCTCTAGGTCAGGCAAAAGCATCGCAACATGGCACATCCTTAAATATTACACTCTATATTTACATACTGTACAAATTACCCTTTCTGTGATATTAATCAATCCTTGGTTGGTACAATTTCAGGTCTACAATGTTCCGTATACCTAATAGTTTTCCAGAGCTTGGATACTCTAAGCAATAAGCATTTGTGTGAGGTATACCAATGACTTTATATGGTCCATTATACACAAACTTAAATTTAGAGATTTCTTTGTCTATCTCGCTCGATTTCTCGTGAGCTTTTACAAGTACTAAGTCTCCGATTGCAAATTTAGCAAAACGCGCTTTAGCGTCATGACGACGTATGCGACCATCGGTTTTTAGCTTCATTATTTCTGGCAAACGATCTGTTTTCACACCAATACTCGGTTTGTCTGGAAACACACTCTTATTCCTCATTATTACTTCATACAGGCCTCGTCTTTGTTCGTGTGTTACGTTTGACACACCGTCTACAATACTTTCCAATTTACTTTCTACACTATTGTCAATGCCGAGATTCCTCACATTACAGTAGTTCAAATTCATACCTACGTCAATAGCATCCGGCCAGTTAACAATGTGTATAGGCTGGTATTGCCTATGCACACCGTCTCCTGCCTCGTCAAAACTAACTACTATTGTTTTATCTTGGACGTACATGTCAAAGTTTTGCTTTCGCAATTAATCACTGCACGGTACTTTAATAGCCAATCTAACCCGATAATTACTTCCGTAGTTAAGTCTGGCACGACGACAAACTCTTGTTCAAATCGTGCCCCACATATCTCGAAGTTGACAAAAATCTGTTTTGTGAGCGGTTTACTGGCCTTCCCAGTAGCACCGATAATTTTCACTCCTGTTACTGGCATAACTACGATGCCAGATCTGTCTTTCAGTAACTCAAATATTTTCCCAGATACAGCACTCAATTCTGCATCGGTGTCAATCAACAAGTTTAGTTGTAGGTCGTGCATATTAACAGACACTACTATCTGTCTACACTTTTCCTCGACTGTTTCTTTATTTTCCCACAGTAAATCCTCGTCTATATCCAGGTCATTCCAGAAAAAACCATCCGGCTTTGATCCTAAATCCGGCTTATCTGGCGGCCTTTTCAGCCTCTGTTCACATACAGTTTTAATTTCAACACGTTTGTCCTGAGACTTAGTCTGCAGCTTCGCCTCCAATACCGAAACCTTTTCCTGTAACTCGTCAACTAGTGAGTGTTGCTTTGCTATCAATTCATTAATTGTCACATTCGTTGATTCCTCTTTGGTCAGATTGGTCTCATCTGCCAATCGACCTGGAGGAATGTGCCCAGTAGTATCTGCAATTACTTCCTCTAGAGCTGCGCAACCCACACTGCTATCGTCTGACCGTATAATGTCAGCTCTAACCTCATACACGCTGTAATCTATGTGCTTTTCTACCAATCGTGTCCGGCCATCACTAAAATTTTCGCAATCTTTCTCCTTAATACTCTCGCAATGTTTAAACTGGAGGTTTGCGTCGGATGGGTCGGCTACTTCTACCACTATAACTTTCGGTAAAGTCTGCCGGTTAGGGCCAGAACTTTCCGTTACTACTTCAACATCCAACTCCTGCGGGACAAAACACGACGAATCTTGCTCGTGCTCCCCATTAACATCAACTATTTCTAGCAAAGTCTGCCGGTTAGGGCCAGAACTTTCTATCACTTCACAAATACTATCTTCCTGTGGGACGAGACGCGGCAAATCCTGTCCGCGCTCCCCATAAACACTTCTCCCATACAGGCCCCTATAATCTCTTAGTTCGTCGTATAAGCGACCGAACTGCCTTAACCAGACCTCATCCCTCTCTGTATCCCCTCGCTCGATGACGGACGTGTTATCCGACATCTGATCTTCTCTCAGCAATTGCGAATTATTCTTAAACTCAATCTTCATTTCCGCTGTGTGTGTTACAGCTGCCACTTTATAATCGATTTCCGGAACACTACTTAAATTGTTCTCACTGACAGTGAATGTATTTTCTACTGCCGTGTCTACAGCTGATCTACTACTCGTGGGCGCACTCCTTTCTCTTAACACTGGCACACTCTCCCACCGTTGAATATTCCATACGGAATTTTCGTAACGACGACACCTGGGTTTTCTCCTGTTATTGGGCCTCCAAAATTTCTCCACGCCCGCTGGGCCCCTCACCGGAGCGGCAAATGGTTTCCCTGTCTCGTCCCAGCAGATCTGCTCCCCGGATGCTGCTGAGGCGGCTTATCGCACCCTCTGGCGTTATTACTATCCTGTGAAGCCCGTATCACGTTAGTATGATACTGGTTTCCGTCATTCCTGTGATTATTTGCATTGTACCGATTGTTATTACGGTCCGAACCATTATTGTTATTGCTGCCATGGTTGCGGTATGCATTATTCCCATGGTTATCGTTGTTGTGGTTGCTGTGGTACCCGTTGTTGTTACCACGGCCTCTACCACTATCGCGATTATTGCGCCAATTGTCCTCGTCCTCAACTCTTTCCAGGAAATCATTGATTGTCCTGTAATTGCTTCCTACGTAGCGTTTTGTATCATCTGGAAGCTTCTTGTAGAGTTCCCAGACTATTTCGGATTCCGTGCGGCGATCACGCAAATATTCCAACTTGCGGATCCAGCCCTCACAAAACTCCTTCATCGAACCGCGCGAATTCGCATCGAAAGGCCTCGATACGACAAATTCGCGCCAGACACTTTGCTGTTTTTGCTCTGAACAGTATTCAGCCAGAAACAAATTTTTAAACTCGTCAAAAGTCACGTTAGTAATGTTGAGGTTTAAGCCCCAACGTTTGGCATCACCAGCCAACACATCAATAACCGCATTAATTTTTCTCTCATTAGTCCATGATCTGGGTAAAACTCCTTCACAATTTTTAATGAAATCCGTCGGGTGTATACCGCCTTTTTTCAAGGGGTCGAACCGCTACTCTTTCGTCAACAATTCCGAACTATGTGCACAGATTGGCACATAGCTCTGTTTTTCGTCAAGTTTCTTTTCTAATTCCGACACTCTCGTAATTACTTGGCAAGTGGTTGTCGCAAGCGTTTCTACTTCCCTTTTTTTTTCTTCGCGGGTATTAGCCTGCTTCGTCACTTTGGTATCTACTTCGGATACTAAAGCCTTTAAAGTTTCCACCTTCTTTTGATCCCCTTTTTTCACTAATTGAATTTGTTCCGTCACCTTATTCTCGATGATCGGAGCAACTGCTTCGTCTACACTTTTCTCGATTCTGCTAATTTCGGAATAAAAACGAGTATTTATGCTCGCAATTTCCGCCTGAACGCCTATCATTTCCTGTTTAAGATTACCGATTTCGGTATTAATCACAACAATATCTTCTTTGATTTTATAAACTCTTGTGTTAACAACTCCAACATTGATGTTAACAACATTAATAGCTTTGTTCTGATTGTCTAGCTTCCGTTGAATTTTTTCAGACTGACTCGTGATTTCGTTAATCAAAACATTCAATAAATCAGTTAAATTCCCGGAAACTACCGATTTTACTTCCGTAGCGGTTTCCTCTTTAATTGTCCCCCCATATTCGTCATTTCGTCATTTCCGGCGTTACAACACATGCGATCGCAAGTACCGTTGGACAACGGTGGAAACACTACGCCTCCAGTTGGTAACTACGTTATCCATTGCTGCAGACGTTCAGATACGACTCGTGCCTCTTTTCCACACCCATAACAAGAACACGGCTGCCCGTCGTAGATGATTACGGACCGACATCCGCTGGTGGTCAGATAAAACGGAAGATGGGTGCGCAGATCAATGATCACGTTAAGAACAAGGTATGTGAGGAAGTGGGTTCAGCGTTCTGACTCAAGATCACGAACAGTGGCATATGGCCGGAAAGCTGCTATGACGTCCTCTGCAGGTACCTCGAATGGGAGTTCAAACACGCGAATAGTTCTAACGCCTAATCCTGTATGTTCGAATTTGACCACGCCGACATCACGGTCAGCGAGACAGAAACGGAGATTCGACTTTCTCGCGTTCAAAACGCTCTCGCACGCAGCGTCATCGATCATTTTAACGTAAACGATGTAGATGAGAATTGAGGTGTGGTTATCCAGAAGTTCCGATCAGGGGATCTTCGCCTCCTCACGGAGTAAACGTTTGACGTCTAAGACTATCGGTGGTGGATTTTCCAGACAAAAGTTGAAACGTAATGTCGATTCCTTGAACTTATTTGCCATGATCTCAGTGCGCGACGTCCGCGCGCAGGCTAAGTCGAAATGTAAACAGACACGAGTTCAGACACCCCATAGGCGAAAGTGCGGGACGTCCACTCCGGGCGCTGCTAAAGCCAGACTGACCTCCCGTTATGCCATTTTCTACTGATGTTGATATTACCCTAAACTCATCTCACCAGAAATGCTTATCTTTTTTCCATTTCATTTCATTATCCCCTACTATACCTAGCAGATTCAGAAGGATATAGGTTAGAGTAGGTACTTGGAGATGAAGCTTGCACAGAAGAGAGTAGCATGGGTAGCTGCATCAGACCAGTCTCTGAACTGAAGACCACAACAACAATAAAAACAACAACGTTCCCTTTTCAGATTTTCTAGTTTCCTTACCACGTTCAAGCTTCTGACATTTCACGCCCCAACTCGTAGAACTTTATCCTTTCGTTTCTTACGCAATCTTTTTCTCATGGTTACCTCCCCCTTGGCAGGCCCCTCCAAATGGCGGACTATTCCGGAATCTTTTGCCAATGGAGAGGTCATCAATACACTATTTCAATTACAGCTCACATGTCCTGTGGATACATGTTATGTGTCTTTAATGCAGTGGCTTCCATTGCCTTCTGCATCCTCACGCCGTTGATCATTGCTGGTTCTTCCGCTTTCAGGGGCAGTTTCCCACCTCAAGAAGGACATTGCCTCTGCGTGCTCCTCCGCCCTCTTTGACAAGGCCGTTCGCAAAATGAGGGTGACTTCTTATGCCGGAAGTCTTCGGCCGCCAATGCTAATTATTAATCGAAAATTAAATAGTGGTGGGTTTCGAACCCGGAACTGAGGACGTTTTGATTACTAATCAAAGACTCTACCCCGAGACGCCTTTTTTTTTTTTTTAGACGTCGTATTATCTAGTCGCGCGTCTCAACTCAAGATTATTTTTTTTTCCTTCTCATACCCTTTTTTCTTTATTTATTTATTTATTTACTCTTTTTTCCTAGACCTCTTCCACTTCAGGCGTTGGCCCCTATCACCCATATCACCCCCAAAATCCTATCTAACATAAAAAAAAGAAAAAAAACCAAAGCCACCGCCACTTTCACCCTAACTTAACCTACACTCTTTTTATTTTTTTTATTTTTGTTTTTTTTTTATTTTTTTTAATAATATATAAAGAAACTGAATAAATTGTCTTTCCGTGACAAACTGTCCAATACCCGTAAAACCGAAGAACACGAAATCAAGCAAGCACTTCTGATTTATTTTCTGTTACAGCTTCTGGCAAAATTATTTTTCCTGGGACACTTTGATTGCCGGTCTACAAAAATAAATAAATGCCAACTTAATTATAATGAAGCAAAATTAGTATCGACTCTCTGTAATGTTGTGCATCAACCAAAAATTGCCGCTTCATTATGGCAAAGTGTGAAGTAAGAAATTTTGAAACAAAACTTTGTATTTTCGACTCGTTTTAAGGTTGTGGTGCTCTTCCATTTTATACTGTATGTACTCGTCTATACTCGCATGCGTATTCGTAACAGCAAAATATGCAAACTGGCCGATAATCCAAGTGTAGCTATTGTGCTTTGTTGCGGGAAAGAAATGCCATTCTGGTTGAAGTACATCATTAAGTGTTATAGCAGAGTCTGTAGTTCTACTAATTATTGCGAGTTTTTTTCTAGTCCAATTCCATATGTAGTATTGGTCTCGGCAAATGAGAATGTGTGCCAAGGTATCTACCGTATGGCAATGATCGCAGTATGGACTCTGCTTCATTTTGATATTGTGCAGCTTTTCACCTGTGGGAACCTTCTCGTTTACAATGTCATACCATGTGGATACTACTTTCGAGTGGAGGATGGGATTGTTAATGTTTTCCCAGACGTTACTCCAGTTGACCGCTGGATATTTCGCTTCCATTGGGTTTTGCCTATGGTGTCTCGTGAGGTGGTAATAGGTCCTTCTGGTGTTAAGCAGCTGTGAAGTATCTTGAATATAGCTCATTTCCAGGTAGTAAGTCCGGACGTGATCGAGTTGAGCGCTGATTCGACCAACATCGACTGGGGCCTTTTTGCTCGTTGGGACTAACCTGTTGAACAACGTTTTTGTAATTGTCGGATGTGGTGTCTGCAGTATTTTGCGGATTCGGTCCATATATATGGCAGTGCATTGGTTCTTGATGTCTTTGACGCCCAAACCACCAGCGGCGCGGGTTAACACTATGGTTGGCATGGTGACTTTAAAGATGTTTCCGCTCCATATGAATCAATATGCTGCAGCTAAAAGCTTTCGTGCTGTATCCTGGGGTACTGGTAACACTGCTGCGATGTGATATATTTTGCTTAGCGCATAGCTGTTAATCAAGAGAGCTCTCTGTATCCGATTGAGCGTTCTGGTTTTGTGTTCGCGGAGAGTAGCCCTGAATAAATTTAGTTTATGGTCCCAGTTGGCTACTGTCATCTCTCTTGGGTTGGCCATTAGAATCATACCTAAGTGGTTCGTCTTCTCTGTCCTTTGTGGCCATGTTCTTTGAATTGTCTCCATATGGGGTCCGACAGGTAAAATTTTCGATTTGTGTTCATTGAGTTTGGCTCCGGAAGAAGTGGCGTAAGCGTGGATTATTTGTTGAACGACTTCCATTTCTGAGTGCGTGTGAACTACTACACTGATGTCATCAGCATAAGCGTGACACGCGGTTTTTGTACCCAACACCTGTAGACCTTGTAACCTGTGATGTAGGGTTAACAGTAGCGGTTCTACGGCGATTGCCTATAGTGCCATAGAAAGGGGGCAGCCTTGTCTCACAGATTGCTTGATAGCGACTGGTGAACTTAGCTGACAATTAATTTTGATTCGAGAGGAAGTTCCGACTATACATTTGCGTATGATCTGAATAAAATGAGCACTGAATCCCATCCGTTGCATTACAGTTAGTAGAAAGTGGTGGCTGATGCGGTCGAAAGCCTTATCGAAGTCTAAAAACATGAGACCAACATTGCATTGAAACGTCCCCTTTGAACAATTATACATGACTGTCCTTAAACTGACACACAATATTTTTAGCGCAACGCAGTCTGACGTTCAATAATCCCTACAAATGAATGGCCCAGACTAACATTAACCTATACCTTTCACAATTCATTTACCTCACAAAAATCTTCGTTACTCGAACTACTGCAATACAGCGAGCGCCACTACTGCCAGCTAAATAAAAGATTCAAACTACAGAAGGCACTAACTACTGATAGGCATAGTTAGCAAATGAAAGATTTTAATAGAGAACAAACAATGTATTTACCTTAATAGTCATAATATATATAGCAGTTCATGACAAATTTCAAAACTCCGCCATCTCTCTCCCCACATCCACCACTGCTGGCGGCTCACTTCCAACTGCGCAACGCTACGCGCTGTTAACAGCCAACTGCCCAACGCTACAATGGCAGACAACAATGCAAACTAGCCACAGACTGCACACAGCGCAGCCAGTGATTTTCATACAGAGCGCTACGTGGCGTTGCCAATAAAAAAACCTAAACAGCCTACTTTCATAGCCCCCATGCTCCCCACAAAAAATTTTACAAATTGTTTTGGGCAGTGGCCAATACAGATTTGAAAAAATTTTTCATAGTTACAATAACAAAGATATCAAATGCACACACTATTGATACAATGTTGGTCATAAGCTAAAATTTTCTCACAGTCCATAAAGACAGTCCTGATCATTCATCACAGTAAAATTGCAGTTTTTCTCAAAGTCTGAGCAGTAAAAGAAAATGCACACAGAAGTAACAGATTTCCATGCAGTCTTGAAGAAGTAGTGTTGTTCTTCCAACGGAAAGACAGCGCTGACTCTCGACATGCAGACAGGTAATGGGCCACAACAGAGGAAACCCACAGCAGAGTCATTCGACGTTTTGAAGAATATTGGTAGGTAGGTCATCACAGAGTAGACCCACTGTAGTCCTGGTAGAGATTACGGGATTGGTGGGCCACCAGAGGTGCAGACCCACTGCAGTCCTTGTAGAAATAATGGTGTTCGTGAGTCATCAAAGGTGTAGACCCACTGTAGTCCTTGTAGAGATGGCTAGCAGCCATCCGTTGCGACTGTGCAGGTGCACAATCACCATAGATGAGTGTTGTGGACAATATAGCAAGTCCATGAACCACCACTAGTGCACTCACAAAATTATTTTTGAAATGTCCTTAGAACCAGCAATGCTGTTATCCAGTCCCTTGCTGAATTTTTAACACTCGTGCAAACACTAACAGTCCCTACTACTCACATATTGTCCATATATTATGTCTTTGTGTCGAAGTTTACGTGTATTCCGGAAAGGTACAAGCTCTCTGATTCTGTTCGGTGGTTCTTCATTCTTCAGTACAAGACTAGGTGGTAAAGCAGTGGAGTCATGAGGCTTTTCATTCAGCACATTTTGAAATAAGTGTAAATATCTGTCCCAATGCTGATGCTTTCTGTGACAATAAAGTCTGCAAAGCTTATTGATTTCTTTCATAATCCGTTCAGACGGGTTACAATGTGTTGAGTACAATGAAATAAAAATAGGTTTGATTTTATGATTCCGAAGCATGCGTGACCAAACAGCAGATCTGAATTGCGGTCCGTTATCTGAAATGACTTTAGCAATGAAAGAAACAAATTTTGAAGTAAGTTCAACAGTGACTAGAACGTACGAAAATCCATTCGATGTTCTGACAAGGGGTCCCAAGAGATCAACAGCAGCAAATTATTTTAATTTAGAAGGAATAATAGGAAACAACGGAGCACGATGTGAGATAGTAGATGGTTTCGCCTTTTGACAAGGTTTACAAATAGACAAGACTCTTCGAATTCTCTTTTCCATATTGTTAAAATAACAAGTCGTCCGAAGAATATGATAACATAATCGTGGACCAAAATGTGCGTAGCTGAAATGAATGTACCAAATGAGCTTATTAACAAAATCGTCTGGAATGCAAAGTACCCATAGCTTGTCATCAACAGCGCAGCGTTTGAAGAGTATGTTGTTTCTAACCAAGTAATAATGCCGAATCTGAGTGTGTGTACTTTTCATGCCATTTGCTCTTGATGTCTTTCCAAATCGGATCTTTATCTTGTTCATGAGCAATGTCCTTTAAAGATGTGGTGATGAAGTTTTCAAAGGCGACTTTCTGAAAGTAAAGAATACTGAAATTTTTCTCGAGGTTGCCTTCTTTGTTACTTTTCTCAAGCCCAACCTGTGCGCGTGACAGTGCGTCCGGAACAATGTTCTCCTAGCCGGGAATGTAGACTATTGTGAAGTGGAATTCTTGCAGAAACAATGCCCAACGTTTTAAACTGTCATGATTTAATTTTGAAGACATAAGAAATTGTAATGCACGATGATCACTGTATACTTTTACGTGCTTACCAGAAAGAAAGAAACGGAATTTGTTAAATGCCCAAACGATAGCTAAAGCTTCTAATTCAGTAACGGAATAATTTTTTTCAGATTTTGTTAGCACTCGGCTAGCAAAAGCAATGGTTTTCTGAACAGTAGTGTCATTTTCTGTGGCTCCTTGAAATAAATGGGCACCAAGACCGACTTTAGAAGAATCCGTGCTAAGGCAGAAATCTTGTGACAGATCTGGATGAGCTAGTATTGGCACGTTAAGTAGCGATTCTTTCAAAGAATTGAATTCCAACTGTGCTTGTTCGTCCCAGTTCCAAACAGTATTTTTTCCAGTGAGAGAACAAAGTTTTGGTGTAACAAGAATTTGCATATTCAGGAAACGACGGTAATTTTTTTTTTTTTTTTTGTGGATGGAACTGGAATGGCTCTGATTGCTTGTAACTTTTCAGGATCCGGCTGAATGCCTTCAGAAGAAATAATATGTCCCAAAAACTTCACCTTGTTCTACCGAATTCAGACTTTTCCAAGTTAACTGTAATTCCAGATTCTGCAAAAATATGTAACACGCTGTTGAGGATGCGATTTTGTTGTTCCCATGAGGCTTCTGCTATCAGAATATCGTCCACATATAAGGTGATGTGACGTTTTAAGAACTCAGGTAATATGGAATTTAGCCCGCGAATGAATGCTGCCGAAGGAATGTTCAAACCAAAAGGAAGTTTCCGAAACTGATAACAAACGCCGAAACAAAGGAAAGCTGTGTATTTTCTACATTCTTGATGAAGTTCGATCTGATAAAAGCTGGATCTGAGATCAATAGAAGACAACACTTTTACACCATTAAAATTTTGAAGAAGTTCTTCTAACGTTTGCGGCCTGTCTGTTTCAGGAATGATGATAGTATTGATTTGTCTCGAATCTAAGACAAGCCTGATCGATCCATTTTTCTTCTCAACAACATGTAATGGATTGTTGTATGAGCTGACTGCAGGCTCAATAATGCCCTCGTCAAGTATAGATTGTATTTCTGTTTCAACACGGTCCCTATAATGTGCTGGAATTACGTATGGTCTAACACAAAATTTAGTATGCTCACGAACACGAAACTGGTATTGAAACCCCTTGATTGTTCCTGTTTTGTGAGTAAAAACTGTGGAATGTTCTTGTAAAATCTCAAAAAGGTCTTGCCTATCAGTGTCATTACAATTCTCAATTGTTTGAATTTTATTCTGAATTAACTCATTAGTACCAAATGCGCCGTCGATATCATCCCTGTCAGTACTTGCAGAGTGATTGTTAGTGTCAAGTTCCGTCGAAAATTCCGAACTGTTGTCTAACAGGAGGTAAAGCCGATTAATTTCTTCGTCATGGTTTGAGAGCCAATCTTCAAATTTCGAAGCTATTGACTTACCTTCTTTCTCTAAACTTATTTCAGCATCGTGAAAGTTTAAGATTACTTTGTATTCATTCAAAAAGTCTACTCCCAATATAATTTCCGTCGACAATAATGGAACAATAAGAAAGTTCATAGAGAAGCTGTGGCTTTGTCAAAAGAATTCTAAGTTGGTTTGTTGGCGTACATCTACATTTTTTTCCAAAGATTGCACCTTGTAATTTAATCTTACGTAACGGAAATGTGGGACAATCGTTCGATGTCTTGCATTTGTTAAAGGCTGTTTCACTAATTACTGAAATGGGACTGCCAGAGTCAAGTACTGCTGTAAATTTTACGTCATTTACTGTAATGTGAATCACAGGATATGCAATGTTGTTATGTTTTACGTCGTGCTCCTGGAGTAAGATCTCCCTAATGTCTTCCATTTTTACGTAAATACTAGCTACGGCAGCTGCGTCGTCAGTTTCATAAGTACGTTTTGTGGCTGCCAGCGGTATGAGTCATTGCCTATTGTGTCTTTGTTGGCGCGCGTCGTTATTGGGATTTGGAGGTCTAACTTCTACAAATTCACCTTGTCGAGAGGGCCCTGCTCTGTTTGAATCCCGCCAGTTCTGATGCAATTCAGGTCTGTCGTTACGATCATATCGTCTGTCGTCATGTCGGTAGATTCCATAGTTTCTTTCTTGTCGGTACGTGGTGGAGAATTTCTCCCGGAATCGTAACTGCGCGCTGGACCGTTGCGTCTAAAGTTATTCTGTCTCCCTTGATAATAATTATTTTGGTTCCCAAATTGTCTGTTCCTCTGATTGTCTCTGTGATAGTCACTACCGCGGAGAGGTGATCTTTCCCTGTAATTATTACTACTCTGCCAACGGTTGTCATACGGGTCGTGTCTGTTTTTGTCACGATTTGTGTTGTGAGAATAGCCTTGTCGTGTCCAGTTATTATTTCTTTCATCGCGGAATTGCGACGGATGTGACCTGTAATTGTTGTGTTCCTGTTTTCGCGTTCCGCGATTGTCAGTGTCAATTTCTAATTCTTGTAAGAGTCCCTGAAAAGCTTCAATGTCGTCTTTGCAACGTCCTGCCAAAATAATATGTCGTAAATGTTCAGGTAATTTGATTAAGCAAATGCGGATGAGTTCTGAGGGGCTGTATGGGTTTGAAAGATATTGATTCTTATGTAACATGTCTTCGCAATATTTGACAAGACTGGAGAATTCAGATTGTTCGAAATGTTTCATCATTATGATGCCATGTTTTACTCGGTCTTGTGTGGCTTGAGACCAATATCCTGAGAGGAAGGCATGGTAAAATTCTCCTTCACTGTGGCAATCGTGAATGACCGATCGCATTCTTACAGCTGGTTCATTCTCTAAGTAGCCACACATAAATTCTAACCTGTGCTCCAATGACCAGTTGGGAGGAAAACAATGAGAGAATTGATGGAGACACGCTTGTGGATGAATGTCGTTGCCAGAATTCTTAAATAGTTTGAATTTACGTGTAGTAAAGAACAGCTTATAGTCAAAACCATCGTGTCGGCGAGTCGCATATCGGTCATTGTTATGTCGTGTCGGCGGTTGCATCTCAAAATTCGGTGCACATTGCCAATTTCTTTCATAATTTCCGAAACGCCCTGTGTTATTATTTTGTGGCTTTTCCGTATTTCTAAGTCCCTCTTCCAGTGTTGGAGCGCGAGTGTCCTCCGAAATATGTAATTTTTGTATTACTTGTGCCAACTGACCTTGTACTTCCCGGATTTCACTTTTGTACTGTGTATTGATTTGATTTTGATTTTGTTTGAATTTTCTAATTTGTTCGCACTCTTCTGTGTCATTAAAGACTATCGGTTTTGTGTCATTCAGATTATCATCTACCTTCATAGATAAATTATTTAGCTGATCCGAAAGTTCAACTACTTTCTCTGATAATGAACTAATTTCCTCCATGTGTCTCTCTGAACCAATTTTCAGAGTATCTACTGTGTGCTTTAAGTTTTCCTGAGTTTTTGCAAGTTGCGTAACCGAATCGGTAGATGCAACTGAGTCAATTTCAGCTTGCAAGGTCTCATGATTTTCATGAACAATAGTTTGCAGTTCTTTTATGGCTGCTTCGTGATTCTGTAATGCATTTTCATGCCGCGAAAAAATAGGTTGAAAATGCTCACAAATTTGTGTTTTTCGTCATTACAAACTTTTTGACATTTCGATTCCATGTTATGTAACTCAGTAGTTAAATCTTCACGTGTTTGTTCAAGCGTGGTGTCTAACTTTTGAATCTTTTGCTGTGTTTGTCTCTGATTTTGTTCCAAGGTGTCAAAGTTTTGAAGATTTTGTTCCATTGTGTCTAACTTTTGAAGCTTTTGCTGTGTTTGTCCCATTTGTTTTATTAATTGTAATAACAATGCATTGGTGTCTGAAACATGTTCCTCAGTGCTTTTCGGCAGTGAATTTGCACCGGCAACATTCACATTTTGACAAGCAGAAAATGTGTCTTGACTTATTTGAGAAAACGGTGAGGACCCAAAACCTGAATCTACACTATTTGCGAGATTCTGTTCTGTCACTTCGGATTCCTGAGGCGAGCTATTGACGACCGATCGATTGATAATGCTTCCCTGTTCACTAATTGTTTCACTGTCTACGCCATTATTTGCCGCCCGCTCCATTTCCCTATGCACAATTACCAAATCACTAGTTTGAACATTAGTTAATTCATTACACGGTGGCGCTAACACACTGCTTTCGTCTTCACTGTCATTTCTCAGTTTACTTTGGAGCCTAGTATTACGTTTTTCACACGCCATTATTGTCACAATATTTCACACGACAACACAGAAAACCACAATTTGAAGAGCAAAATAAGAAAACACATTAACATAGCACTGAAAATAATATCTAGTTAATTGCAAGCGCAGGTGCGAAATACTTGGTACAAATCTACATGCATGCCACAACAATAATGAAAGACTGCAACTACAAAGGAGATTCTCTCTACAATTACGCGCTAGCAATAAACAATAGTTACACTAATTACACAAACTACAAGAAAAAAAATCTGAAGATTCCAGTTAGGTATCCTCGGCTAAGGGTCGACATATGAAACGTCCCCTTTGAACAATTATATATGACAGTCCTTAAACTGACACACAATATTTTTAGCGCAACGCAATCTGACTTTCAATAATCCCTACAATTGAATGGCCCTGCCTAACATTAACCTATACCTTTCACAAATCATTTACCTCACAAAAATCTTCGTTACTCGAACTACTGCAATACAGCGAGCGCCACTACTGCCAGCTAAATAAAAGATTCAAACTACGGAAGGCACTAACTACTGATAGGCATAGTTAGCAAATGAAAGATTTTAATAGAGAACAAACAATGTATTTACCTTTATAGTCATAATATATGTAGCAGTTCATGACATCCAGTCTTACAAATTTCAAAACTCCGCCATCTCTCTCCCCACATCCACCACTGCTGGCGGCTCACTTCCAACTGCGCAACGCTACGCGCTGTTAACAGCCAACTGCCCAACGCTACAATGGCAGACAACAATGCAAACTAGCCACAGACTGCACACAGCGCAGCCAGTGATTTTCATACAGAGCGCTACGTGGCGTTACCAATATAAAAACCTAAACAGCCTACTTACAGCATTTACATAGCCACGACAAATATATTATGTCCCTATACTCACATAATGCAGTCGACATTGATCTCCCTGGGACAGCACTTATTTCATAAGGGCCAAGTACTTTTGGCAGTACCGTCTTCAGTCTGCAGTTGATGAGGCGGGTGAAGATTTTATAGTCGGAATTGAACAGTGTTAGTGGTCGAAAATCCTTCAGCGTAGTACTACGTGGCTTTTTGGGAATCAGACAATCAGTCCTTCGGTAAACTGATATGGCATCTGCACGTCTCCATTTCACATTTTGGTGAATTCCGATCCTATGATGTGCCAAAACAAGCATAAAATTCTATGGGTAGGCCATCTAAACCAGCAGATTTCTTTGTAGGCGAATCTTTGATTATGGCACATACTTCTTCCTCAGTTATGTGGGCTACAAGGTCGGCGTTGTCAGTCGGATGGACCGTGGATTGAATGTTGGATAAAAGCGGCTCACTTGCCGTCGCATCAGTCACCGACGCGGCGTATAACTCTGTATAATGTTGCACCACGTGGTTTTTTACTGTGACTTGTTGATCGTACTCGTTCCCCTGTTCATCACTGAGAGTGTGGATTAACTTTTGTTTACCTCTCTTGGCTTCCCGTATCACGTGATATACGGACGTATTCTCCTGCGTCAGTTCAATCGGAGGACGTGATCGAACTTTTTTCCCCTCTAGTGATTGTCGTACCAACGCCGTTATTCTTGCTTTAGTGCGTTTTATTCTAGAGCTGTTTGCTACTAATCTCATGGGGTCATCATATAGTTCGCGGAGGCAAAGAAAGTGATACTCAAAGGTGCGTTTTCGCCAGTACACTTTCATGCGACCATATCGTGCGATGCATTTTGTTATCTGTGGTTTCGCAGACTGTAGCCACCACATGATGCGTGTTGGATATCTGGATTATGTCCGAAGACAACGCTGCCGTGTATCATGGATCTCCTGTTGCAGTACTGCGTCCTCCAAAAGTGACACGTTTAGCTGCCATACGCCCCTTCCCAGGAATGTTTTTTGTTTAGTGTGCTGCGCGGTTATATGAAATGCGCAGTGATCCGAGAAGTTAAGAGACCAAATTTCGCAGTCAGTTACATTATGAATAAAACCTTTCGGTACATACGGCCTGTCTAGTCTGCTTGCCGATGTACTGGATACATACGTGTATCCTCTGGTGTGCGGGAGAAGATGGCACCAAGCATCTATCATATCTAGTCCGTTAATTAACATCAACAGCTCCTCTCAAAAGTTGAAGTTTGGGACTTGATCTTCCGGACTCAAGACGCAGTTAAAATCTCCACCCAAAATTATATGCAGTCGAGGATCCGTTATTAATGGGACAATTTCGTCCCGGAACAGGTTGCCCCTTGCTCTTTTTCCGCTGGATCCAGAGGGAGCATATATATTAACAAGAAGCAGATCATATATTTGTGCAGTGATGCCTCGTCCAGATTCAGGTATTGCTTTTGCTGTACATGATACGCCGTGTTTGAACAATATTCCCGTTCCACATTCATTGCCTATGTTTAAGATCGCCTCATATCCGTACACATCCGCTATTTTGGTCGTAACTACCTCTTGTAACATCGCTATGTCAATGTCGGCGGCATATAAGTAGTCCTTCACAGATTGTAACTTTACTTCCGAAACTATTCTGTTTACATTGAGCGTGGCGATTTTATACGCCTGCGTCATTCGGTAGTCCAACTAAGCGCATTCAGTGTCGTCAGACCATGCTGTCCCCGTATCAGGTCCACAGCGGTCAACAGTGTCCATTGGTTCTTCAATTGGAGGGGCGAGGTTCATCTGTACATCCTCATTCGGGGTGGGGATGTCTCGTTTACCGATGTCTGCCACGCCTTGCTTTCCGCTTCGATCTGTTTTAAGGATTTTTTTGGTACGGGAGAGTTTTTTTTTCCAGTTCTTGAATCTCTTCAGGGCTCTGTTTTCGTGTTTGCCGTTTAGGTTTCGCCGGCTGCTGTCTGATGTTGTCTTCCTCAGCATTCTTCATATATTCTAAGGGGGTGGTGTTTCGAGCCAAATTGTCAACCGTGCTTTTGGTGGATGATGGTGTCAATAGAGAATTCGGTTCACTATGAGGTTGCTCATTCCGGTATGGTTCTTGCATGTCATTCTCAACGGCGGAGGAATCGGAGAATTTGCTGTGGCTCCCAATATCTTTCGGTGTATGTTGTGTTGAAACCGTTACAGTTGTCACGATTTCCTTAGGTTCGGGTGGTCTAGCTTCTGTTGTGTCAGTAGTGGCAATCTGGGCTTCTTCTCGGGGTGGATGGTTCTCCGTATTCACATTAGGGCTTGGGATCATGACTTGCCCGCGGGCAGCCGTAGCGTAAGTCGCTGGCAGCGCAGTCATAGCCGGCGGTCGCGGCGCCTCGCCAGCCGGCAGCTGCGCCACTCGCCGCTGTAAACATCCGCGCGGACGTGGCCGGGAGAGTTGCACGCTGCGCACGTCCTCGGCTGGCCGTCGTATATAACGATACCTCGGTATCCACACACGCTGATGTATGACGGTACATGCTTGTGCAAATCGACCTTTAATTGTCTCACTCCGTTGAGAACTTGGAATTTGCGTGCGTTGGACCGCCGTTCCGCAACATTGCTGAGAACTTGACCGTACGGTGCTATCACTGCGTTTATTTGTTCCGCCGGTACTTCGAATGGTAGTTCGAATATCCTGATCGTTCGTATTCCAAACTCTGCATGTGTTACGGTGACTTCGCCTACATTTCCATCACAATGTTTAAACTTCATAATTCCTCCGCAAGACTCAACTATTTCGTCACAAAAGTTTGCATTCTTCAATTTCACAAATACAACACTGCTCACTATCGAAAGATGCATTCCAATGACATCCTCTGAGTCAACTTTCACTTCATATTCCAACAAATCTTCGATTTCGTGTAGTTTAGGTCAGACGTAATTACGATCAAACGAGAATTTCAAAGTATCTTGTCTGTTCAAGTGGGCCATCACGAATTCATATTTCAAATTTCAATATGCGTAGAATTTCTGCAACGATGCAAGAAGCACTGCGACTTACCACGCCGAACCACAGCAGACCGCGGCGCACGAAACTCAGCCCACGTTCGCACAGCACGGCTGACGCGGCGAGACTGTGGGGTATCTGGGTTAGTGAACAAAACTAGTACCAGACAAATACGTCTTCCTCACGGTGAGAGTTGAAAAACCGACTAGTACATCATATACGCAGATGGCATGGGCGTAAAAGGAGGCATTCTTGAAGATTTGGTTGTCTGTTAAATAGTCAAATAACTTATACAGCATTAATTTGTTTACAAGGTGTTGTATATAAGTATAAAGTTAGGTATATTTATTCAGATATCTTATTACAAAGCTTATAGCACATAAATTTTGGTGAGTTGAATTAACCAAATTCTATGTGAAATTAATGACATTAATTAAATCGTAATTATTTTCTTTTATTAACAATAATTAGTTTTAAGGTACAAATTAGTCTTAACATATAAACAGGTTGTGGTAACGTTAATGTACATCAACTGCTGGATATAAGACTTTAAAAAATGCTGGAAAGTAACTAAGCTGAACAAAATTTGAAACAGTTCAAATTTTTAGATATGAGATATTTAACGAATTTATACAGGAATAGTGGCTTTACTTTGTTGTTCGAGTGGCTTTTAAATTTCATGAAAATATCATTCTTGAAATTCCGACTACATGTAAATCATCTATACCTCTTACCAAAATATCGCGGAAAGAACTATTAGAATTTAATCCTGAAACTAAAAGGTTATATTGTATAATATTGATCTTTGATGAGTAACTTATATTTAAATAAACTATATTAACAAAATGAGATATGTGTCGCAGCATTCAGAAACTGCAGTCATCTGACTTCGGAGCAAATAATAAAATTATGTCATCCAGAAAAAACTTACAAACTCAATTTTTACGTGTAAGTGAAGATGGTACGATGCAAAGTCTGATCACGAGCTCTAACTAGTTTTTGTAAGTGAGTCATTCATTTTAGAACTTCCAGATGGTCTGAAAAGCACCTGCTATTTTCCATCTACGGGCCGTGAACTGTGAATACGTTAGGTATTTTTTTTTCTCTTCTATTAACTTTGCAAGAAAATTAATGCCACATTACTGACCCTCAAATGGTTTAATCCTGAATGTTGAGGCGAGTGTGGACAAAAGTTTGCCTACCTGGCGAAATTTGTGTCATCCTCGTGTGACCCAAAATTTCGTACAGCGCTGGCGGAAGTATCTGAGACATCAGTTGAAATATCAACCCAGACGTTCGTTTTGGTTTGCCACCGGAGACCATTGTTTCTAATAGGTGATACTGAAAGAGTAAGAGAGCACCATTCTCGTCCGTTTAACTCATCTTAGCCAGAATATGCGAATGACCACACCATACGCATGCCATATTAATCCAAACAGATCCACTTCGTGATGAGCGTTTAAACCTCTGAAACGCAGTGTAAAAATAAGTAAACGGTGACAGTTAACAGCAAACTGGCCGTTTGATTCAAAATCGCTAGTGTGACAACATTGACCTCAGAATAAAAGGAAGTCTTGGAACATACAAGGTCTGGGCCCAAAATAAAAGAGGTATTCGATGAACTGGAAAGAATGAAAATAGACACTGGTGTTATAATAGAAACAAAAACGAAAGGTATAGAAAATGACAGAGTTGGTCAATATATTCACTTTTATAGCGCTGTTAATAAAATTGAAAGTGCAAAAACAGGATTATCAACCGTAGTTCTTCAGGAACTGTAGCATAGCACAAAGAAATGGCAACAAGTTAACGAGCTGATCATTACCTTAGAACTGAAGAAAAATGGATCTGAGTTCGTAATTTCTGGCATGTACGTACCAAGGGATGTTGCTGATCGTTTAGTCAAAGAAGCTTCTTATGAAAATTTGACGATGTTATAAATAACATGAATACACGGAACGAGATATGCCTCAAGGGGACTTCAATCGCTGCCAGGGAAAACAAAAAATCGAGAGATCGTAGGAAGCTGTGGAGAGGAAACAGAAAGTGGCAAAAGACTGGTTCATTTTCGTTGAGCGCACTCAAACGCAGTACAGTTACTTTACTCACAAAGAGATACATAAATATACCTAGGCGCAACCTGCAAGGAATTTAAGATGCGTAATATATTATCAGAGACAATAGCGAAATTCAGTGTGCAAGACTGAAAATGTTAGAATCCACATAAGAGCAGAACGTTGTTGTTGTTATTGTTGTTGTGGTCTTCAGTTCAGAGACTGGTTTGACGCAGCTCTCCATGCTACTCTATCCTGTGCAAGCTTCCCCATCTCCAAGTACCTACTCTAACCTACATCCTTCTGAATCTGCTTAGTGTATTCATCACTTGGTCTCTCTCTACGATTTTACCCTCCACACTCCCCTCCAATACTGAACTGGTGATCCCTTGGTGCCCAGAACGTGTTCTACCAAACGATCTCTTCTTCTAATCAAATTATGCCACAAATTCCTCTTCTCCCCAATTCTATTCAGTACCTCCTCATTAGTTACTTGAACTACCCATCTAATCTTCAGTATTCTTCTGTAGCACCATATTTCGAAAGCTTCCATTCTCTTCTTGTCTAAATTATTTATCGTCCATGTTTTACTTCCGTACATGGCTACACTCCACACAAATACTTTCAGAAAAGGCTTTCTGACACTTAAATGTATACTCGATGTTAGCAAATTTCTCTTCTTCAGAAACGCTTTCCTTGCCATTGCCAGTCTACATTTTAAATCCTCTCTACCTCGACCATCATCCGTTATTTTGCTCCCCAACTACAAAACTCATCTACTACTTTAAGTATCTCATTTCCTAATCTAATTCCCTCAGTATCACCTGATCGTTCAACTGCTCTTCCAGGTCCTTTGCTGTCACTGACAGAATTATAATATATCATCGGGAAACTTCAAATTTTATTTGCTCTCCATGGATTTTAATTCCTATTCCGGATTTTCTTTTGTTTCCTTTACTGCTTGCTCTACATACAGATTGAATAACACAGGTGTTAGGCTACAACCCTGTTTCACTCCCTTCCCAACCACTGCTTCCCTTTCATGCCCCTCGACGCTTATAACTGCCATCTGATTTCTGTACAAATTTTAAATAGCCTTTCGCTTCCTGTGCATGACGCCTGCCACCTTCAGAATCTGAAAGAGACTATTCCAGTCTGAGTCTACAAATGCTAGAATTGTAGGTTTCCCTCTCCTCAGATTATTTTCTAAGATAAGTCATAGGGTCAGTATTGCCTCACGTGTTCGAATATTTCTACGGAATCCCAACTGATCTTCCCCGAGGTTGGCTTCTACCAGTTTTTCCATTCACCTGTAAAGAATTCGTGTTAGTATTTAGCATCCGTGACTTATTAAACTGATAGTTCTGTTATTGTCACATCTGTCAACGCCTGCTTTCTTTGTGATTGAAATTATTATATTCTTCTTAAGGTATGAAGATATTTCGCCTGTCTCATAAATCTTGCTCACCAGATTGCAGATTTTTGTCAGGGCTGGCTCCCCCAAGGCTATCACTAGTTCTTATGGAATGTCGTCTACCCCGGGGGTCTTGTTTCGACTTAGGTCTTTCAGTGCTCTGTCAAATTCTTCACGCAGTATCATATTTCCCATTTTATCTTCATCTACGTCCTCTTCCATTTCCGTAATACTGCCCTCCAGTACATCGTCCTTGTATAGACCCTCTATATACTCCTTCTACCTTTCTGCTTTCGCTTCCTTGCTTACAATTGGTTTTACATCAGAGCTTTTGATATTCATACAAGTGGTTCTCTTATCTCCAAAGGTCTCTTTAATTTTCATGTAGGCAATATCTATCTTACCCCCAGTGATAGATGCCTCTACATCCTTACATTTGTCCTCTACCGATCCGTGCTTACCCATTTTGCGCTTGCTGTCGGTCTCATTTTTGAGACGTTTTTATTCCTTTCTGCCTGGCCTGATTCATTTATTGCATTTTTATCTTTTCATCAATTAAATTAAATATTTCTTCTGTTACGCAAGGATTTTACTAGCCCTAGTCTATTCTATCTGCTTGATCCTCTGCTGCCTTTACTGTATCATCTCTCAAAACTATCCATTCTTATTCTACTCTCTTACCCCGTTCTCGTCAACCGTTCCCTTATGCTATCTCTGAAACACTCTACAGTCTCTGGTTCTTTCAGTTTATCCAGGCCCATTTCCTTAAATTCCCACCTTTTTGCAGTTTCTTCAGTTTTAATCTACAGTTCATAACCAATAGATTGTGGTCAGAGTTCACATTTGACCCTGCGAATGTCTTACAATTTAAAACCTGGTTGCTAAATCTCTGTCTTACCATTATATAATCTATCTGAAACCTTCTAGTATCTCCAGGCCTCTTCCACGTATACAACCTTCTTTCATGATTCTTAAAGCAAGTGTTAGCTATGATTAAGTTATGCTCTGTGCAAAATTCTACCAGGAGGCTACCTCTTTCATTCCTTACCCCCATTCCATACTCACCAACTACTTTTCGTTCCCTTCCTTATCCTACTATCGAATTCCAGTCCCCCATGACTATTAATGTTTCGTGTCCCTTCACTATCTGAATAATTTCTTTTATTCCTCATACATTTCTTCAATCTCTTCGTCATCTGCGGAGCTATGTCGCATATAAACTTCTACTACTGTGGTAGGCGTGGGCTTCCTTCGTGTCTAACTTGGCTACAACAATGCATTCACTATGCTGCTCGTAGTAGCTTACCCGCGCTCCTATTGTTTGTTTTTTTCATTAGTAAACGTACTCCTGCATTATCCCTATTTGATTTTATATTTATAACTCTGTAATCACCTGACTAGAAGTCTTGTTCCTCCAGCCACCGAATTTCACTAATTCTCACTATATCAGAATTTAACATATCCATTTTCCTTTTTAAATTTTCCAACCCACCTGCCTGATTAAGGGGTCTGACATTCAAGACTCCGATCCGTAGAACATGAGTTTTGTTTCTCCTAATAACGACGTCCTACTGAGTAGTCCCCGCCCGGAGATCCAAATGGGTGACTGCTTTACCTCCAGAATATTTTACCCAAGAGGACTCCATCATCATTTAACATTAAAGCTGTTTGCCCTCGGGAAAAATAACGGCTACAATTTACCCTTGCTTTCAGCCGTTCGCAGAAGCAGCAGAGCAAGGCCGTTTTGGTTAATATTATAAAGGATATATCAGTCGATCTTCCAAACTATTGCCCCTGCAACTATTGAAAAGGCTATTGCCCCTTTTCCAGAATCGCAACAGCTAAACATCCGTTATGGTTGCACCTACGGTGTGGCTGTCTGTATCTCTGAGGCACACAAGCTTCCCCATCAACGGCAAGGTCCATGGTTCATGGGGGGAGGGAGCTGTACGTAGATCAGGCGATTTTATAGTTAGAGCAAAAGTTCTAGTAAGCTATAAGAGAAATCTACATCCTTGGTAAAAATTAAGAGAAGAGAAAAATAGTTGAAGCACTCACATATTATTTGGAATGTTTACTACAATTTTCTGTCAAGTTCCTGCACAAGATGAGATTGGCCTACAAACTAAATAGTATTAACGATATCAATGAAGCCACGGCAGCAACATTGTACAAGGAAATGCATACGTTGTGGAGCACGAAAGGCCTTAGGAATAAAGAATAGTGCTAAGAATATGAATGCGAAATGGTGAACAAAAGGTAATGAGGAAATGGCGAAAGAGAAGGAACAATTATACCACAAGTTGTTACGTACAGAGGACGTCAAGGATAGGAAGTGCTACTCAGGATGCAACAGAGAGGTAAAGAAAAAATTTCAAGAATACAACAGGCGATGTTGGAAAAAAGAATGGGATCAATAGGTATGCAAAAAGCACCGAAGTAAGAGATACCTGGATGATAGTGAAATACTTCAGATCAGATGGAGCAGAAAAGGCTGATGTCCCAATAATTAATATACAGGAATGGGGGGAGCATAACAAGAAGCTACTGAACCATAACGGGAAGATGAAATTGAAATTACAGTCAATCCAGACCTTTAGCTGCTGACAGGCGTTGATAAATATCATCAGAGACAGTTGAAATTGAGTGCCCCGACCGGGGCTCGAACCCGGGATCTTATCCTTACATGTCAGACGCTCTATCCGTCTGAGCCACAGAGGACACGGTGGATAGTGCGACTGCAGGGACTTATCTCTGGCACGCTCCCCGTGAGACCCACATTCCCAACTTACTGTCCACACACTACATATTTAGTGCCCCTGCCCATTATACTCATTACTCGCGGCAGTCAATCTACCGATTTCCGTAAGGGTTCGGGAAACGTGAGTGCATCCGCACTGAAGATCATTGGCCGGTAAGCCTTATTTATATGAATATGGTATCTGTTCTTTTGGACATCACGGTAGTCTTTGCTTCCATTCATGTGAACTCTAACTGAAGAAATCACCTCACCTAAAATGTGGCATAAGCACTTGTTGCAACCCACCCGAAACGCAGCCAGCTTAACAGCAGAGACCCCTGCTATTTCTTCTAAGAATACGGAGCGACTGACAGCTGGCGTTAAGTTCACTTTTCCACCTCTTTGCGTGCTTTTGTTGGGACGCTGCGGAATCCCTCGCGCTGTAACGGACTAACAATGTCCCTGTTGCACTGGCAGTTTATAGATACCATCCGGTACAGGGCTCAAAACATCAGGTACATTAAAGTCACTTTCGCCTTCTTGGTAGCTTACACTACGGTATGCTAATCTTATATTTTTACACACAATAAACCACTGGACGGTTATTCGTGCCTACACTATATTCCATCGGATGTTCCCTTGGCGAGTGTCCTATGGCTCCTACCACATCCCACATCTCAACCTCCATAATAAACTATTTTGTATCTCTTGAACGTTTAAATTTCTGTTGGTCACACTCTTTTTCTGTGCCTTGAATCTTGAGTCACGATCTTCCTCTACGACTTCTGCTTTCGGTCTCTATTCAAAAACGTTTTAGGATATTCTTTCTTTCTCATTCTCATTAAGTGTCCAAACCAGAAACGTAGTCCGCGATTTATTTAAGCTATTACGGTATTTTCTTGTGTGTTATTTCCCTTCATCCTCATTTCTTCTATGTTCCAAACAAAAGATCCTTGATAGAGTCAATTTCTACAGCTTCGATCTTCATGCGTTTCGTCTCAGTAATCGTCCAGGACTTTGAACCTTATAGGATAGCCGGCCGGAGTGGCCGAGCGGTTCTAGGCGCTTCAGTCTGGAACCGCGCGACCGCTACGGTCGCAGGTTCGAATCCTGCCTCGGGCATGGGTGTGTGTGATGTCCTTAGGTTAGTTAGGTTTAAGTAGTTCTAAGTTTTAGGGGACTGATGACCTCAGAAGTTAAGTCCCATAGTGCTCAGAGCCAATTGAACCTTATAGGATAATTCGCCAAGTAATATGTTTATATGTATAGAAATGGGAGTTTTCAGTCTCCATTTGCCCTATTCTTTTATTAATTTTCTCGCCATAAATGACATTCTTCTTAATCTGTCGCAACCACCACCTAGTCATCTTCGAATACAAAGGGGTATACATATAATGGTCTACTAACTGATTTCCCATTATACTAAATTTATTTTTCAAGTTCTGCAAGGCGGTTTCTAAACATATTTTTAAAAAATGTTGAAGATCAACAACAGCCATTTTTCAGTCCTTTATTCTAAACTTTTAGCAATCATAGATCCTACGCATATTTCTCCATGCTCACCTTTATGTAAGTCACATACATTTCTTCTACGTACCGGGTCAATATCACACAGTTCCAGTGTTTTGAACAGTGTGCTGAGTGGAAGGTTGTCATATCTCTTTCGAGTTTCCCCGAACACCAAGGAGGGAGGAGGAGGAGATTAGTGTTTAACGTCCCGTCGACAACGAGGTCATTAGAGACGGAGCGCAAGCTCGGGTGAGGGAAGGTGGGGAAGGAAATCGGCCGTGCCCTTTCAAAGGAACCATCCCGGCATTTGCCTGAAGCGCTTTAGGGAAATCACAGCCCGAACACTAAATGTATTTCCAAATTTCCTCCCATTTTTTTTTCTACCGACTCTCGTACGGAGAATATACGAGTATTATGAATAAAGGACCTGCCTGCTCTAAATCCATCTGTTCTCCAATGTATACAATTTTTGCTTCGATTCTTTTTTTCAGAATCCGACTATACAACTTTACTATTGAGCTCTATAATTATTACAATTCTGCTTCCTTTTATGTAGATGGAACTTTTTACAAAAACAATAAACTCCGTAGGTAGCTCTTCGCCATTCCTCATTAATTAAAGAAGCATGCCAGCACTTCCCATAAAGTACGTGGTTCATATTTCACTAGCTCCATAGGAGAGTCTCCTGGTCCACTTGATACACCAGTTGCACACTACGACTATCCGCATGTTCCAGCTGATATACTGCCTATTTGTACTCTTTCCGTTTAGATATGAAGATGTTACCTATTCTTTCGGACATGTCCGAAAGAACAGATCTTGCAGCTCTCGATGAATGAAATTACAATGAATCCAGACCTTTAGCTTCTGACAGGCGCTGATAAATATCAACGGGGACAGTTGAAAATGTGTGCCCCGACCGGGCTCGAACCCGGGCTCTCAGTGCTGAAGCATATAGTAAGATAGACTCGTGAAATTACGATCGATAGCTACACGACTTACAGTGACCAAGAATCAAAGCAGTGACCGGTAACCAAACGAGAGAAGACTGGAAGAAAATTTTCACTCTGCAGCAGAGTGTGCCCTGGTATTAAATTTCGTGGCAGATTAAAACAGTGTACCAAACCAAGACTCGTACTTAGAAGCTTTGCTTTGCGCGGGAAAGTGTTCTACCAACTGACCTACTCAGGCATGACCCGTCTTCACAGCCTTATTTCAGCGAACACCTCATCTCCTACGTTCCAAACTTCACGCAAGTTCCCCTGGTTATCTGGCGGGGCTAGCATTCCTGGAAGAAAGGATAGTGTAAAGACATGGCTTAGCCACAGCCTGGGATATGTTTCCAGAATACACATTTTCACTCTGCAGCGGAGTGTGCGCTGATATGGAACTTCGAGTCAAAAATGGTTCAAATGGCTCGAGCACCATGGGACATCAGACCCCTAGAACTTAGAACTACTTAAACCTAACTAATATAAAGACATCACAGACATCCATGCCCGAGGCAGGATTCGAACCTGCGATCCTAGCGGTCCCGCGGTTCAAGACTGAAGCGCCTAGAACCCCTCGGCCACTCCGGCCAGCGGAACTTCGTGTCAGATTAAAACTATGTCCCAGGCAGAGATTCGATCTTGGGGGTTTTCTTTCCAAGGGCAAAGGTCCACAGCCTGGCCTGAGACGCAGTTTTAGTTTGGCAAAATGTTTACTCTAGGAATAATAAACCTACAGTTGGAAGAATCGGTAGAAGGCAAAAGTAGCAGACCAAAGCTATAATATACATTCGATCACAGAAGACAGTGAGTACTGTAGTTATTATAGCTATAAATACTAGCACATTGCAGGAAAAGATGGAGGACAGCAGCACTCCAGTCTAAAACCTGAAAAAAAGGATAGTGTTCTAAGAAAGAGTAAGTTCGTGTTGCGGAAAAAATGTACGTCTTACGACATTAATCTAATTAATCTTACCAATTGAGCTTAAGAGCTTCGTGGGAAGGCTAATAGGCAGAGTGCATCGAGAACGGTCTTCTTAAAAGAATACGGCTGTCGAGCGTCGCATCCTTCTTACAGCAGTAATTACGCGTCAACTTGCGCAAAGTTCCAGCCATCAGCGGAGCAACAGTCGGCAGAATATCACGATAAAGGCTGACGTAACGAGCTGACAGGCGCTTCCTGGAAAACGGTGGAGATACTTCGGTGACGCCGCCGAAAAGCCCGCGCACCGTTCCACGAACACGGCTACTGAAATAACGTCAGGCTACGGATGAAAGCAACCATGCAGTGGATAATTAGAGGCCATCGACCAGATTAAGAAGTGTAACTAATACAACAGCAGACAGTATTATCAATATAAGCAAAAATGATTGACAACGTGAGGAAATAATGGATATGACAGAAGCTACGCGTATGCTGAAAGAAGGCGGAATTCGATCCTAGTTAGGGAGAAAAAGACACACATGAGTGAGAAACGATATCACCGACGTACTAAAAAAATAAAAATACAAATAAAAGAGAATGTTATGGAGGAAAAAGACGTACGAGGGGGTGAGGTGTGAAAGACACTGTGAACAATGCAGAAACTGCGCTAAGCGAAAAATATACGTCGTTTAAGTGTTTCGTGATTTATCAAATATTTGATACTTCTTGTCATATTAAAACTGTGTGCCATACCGAGATTCGAACTCGATCCGGCACACAGTCTTAATCTGTCAGTAAGTTTCATAACAGCGCACAATGAGCTGGAGAGCGAAAATTTCGTTCTGGTACCAAATATTTAATCAAATTGTTTTCTTCCAAGTCACATCAGCCCACAAAATGGGAAAAGTAACAGCTGCGACAAAAGTTGCATGTCAGAAAAAAAAACTTGCAAAACCCAGCTCCACTTGCAATCGAAGGGCAAGTCAACATTTTTACGAACTGAAGAAACCTGACAGAAACGCATCAACATGTTCATGTACATGCTGCGACCGAAGATGTGGCTCAAAGGCAGGACTTTCACCACTTATGTCAAGTATTCGTAATATAATATCTGTATTATGTAACTTCTTTGACTTGAAATGAAAGTAAATCATTTTTCTCATTTCCTATGAACTATGTAAAAAGTGACACTTGGACTGAGATCAATATACAGCATTTTGATTACATTTGCAACCAATGTTTAACCCACAGATGAGCATTAGTAGGTCGTTGTTTCATTCGGCTAGCAGATTGGTAGTATTTTTTCGAGCATTTACGATTCAGTAAGCGAGCAGAACGTGTCTGTAATTAAGTGTAGAATTACTGTTTCGAGTGGTGACGAAGTTGTAGTGGAATGAAATTGACGAATGTGTGGTGAAATGAAAAATAATAAGCAATGTCGATGTGCCATAAAGTTCCCACCTCCGCGTTGACTACATCCATTTGCACTATTTTGCTTCATCGAGATTTGTATGGGAACGGAACAGTACATGTCAGTTGCTGTACATTGAGATGCCATACATTGAGATGCTGACTACTACTTATTACCATGGGTTAATGGCCCTACTCGAGTGATCACTGGTGTCAGAAACACGTTTCCATACGTCGTCTTCTAAGTCAAAACACAGTGGACACACATCATTGCACTCTAATGCAGGCAGTTCTTATCCCCAACTGGCCTACCCTTTTAAGCGCTTCCAGTAGTTCCAAACGGAATCTAGGCGAACTCTAATTCTCCATAGCACCGAACAAGTCACCAATCGCCTTTAGAGTGTGTGGCAGCTTGAACTATGCTGGGCACACTTTAAATGAGGTATCTGAATGTCTGTTGGCAAATGACAATCCTTTCTTCCTCAAGAGGCACACCATGGGGGGTAGTGTTGTTGGACGCTGGGGTCTGGTGCAAAGTCGACGTTCTAATTCATGCTAAAGTTGTTTTGTTGTACTCTGGTCTCGAGTCTGGGCAAGTCAGTCCATTTCTGGGATGTTATTATTGACAAAATGTTGCTTCGCAGATGCTGTTGTATGGCTGCGTGCATTGTCATGCTGATACAAACTGTCATCATCCCCAAACTGCCCCTCTGCTGGACGAAGTTCACATTGCTGTAAAATACGAGAGTGGTTTGAAAAGTTGCCGGAACGCCATAGAAAAAAAGTACTACCATCACTGATTTTTTTTTTATTTTTCTATGTAGTCTCCTTGTATATTAATGCATTTGGTCTAAAGACGTTCCAGTGCCTTGATCCCATCTCGAAAGTGAGTTTCCTCCAGGTGTGCACAATAATTTGTCAACTCCGGCTATCATTTCTTCGTCTGAGGTGAATCCTCGTCCACCAACAACAATTTCCAGTTTTCGAAAGAGAAGGAAGTCTGACGGAGCCATATCAGGTGAATAAGGCGGGTGTGGCAACAATTCATACCTTAGTTCGTGTAATTCTGCCATGGCGACGGCACAGGTTTTTGATCCCGCGTCAAGAGTCGCGGTACCCATCTTGCAGATAATTTTTTCATTTCCAATTCTTCAGTTGAAATGTGATATACCCTTTGAGATGACACCTGGCAGGTGTGAGCAATTTCTGGCACTTTCAATCGGCTATCCTCCATGACCATGTTGTGCACTTTTGCAATGATTTCTGGAGTAGTGACACATCTTGGCCTACCACTGCGCGGTTCATCATCTAAGTTCTCTCGACGAAATTTAAATTCATTTTTCCACTTGGCAACAGTTGAATATGAAGGAGCAGAGTCCCCCAGTGTATTATGGAAATTGGCATGAATGTCCTTTGCTCTCATACATTTCTTTACGAAGTGCTTAATCACTCCTCGAATCTTGATTCTTTTCCATCTTCGAAAATCACTTCGCGGGAACAACAACAGAGGTACGTCACCGCCACAGCTCTCTTCCAAGATCACTGGCGTGGCACGTCTTTACAGGCAACAGTCCAATGAATATCATTTGAACAACTCGTTGCGCTAGCACTGACCTCTCGTGGTGATTCCGAGAAATTTTTAAACAACCGTCATATGTTCATATATTTCCATATTTAGCGTTTTGCTAAACACAATAAGGAAGTCACACCCTAAACACAGAAAGTCCCATACTACTTAATTGTTGGCACTACGCTTGATGGCATTCGCCAAACCCAAACTCTTCATTTGTGATGTGCAGTGCGGGAATACAAGAATAATATACAGAAGAATGGAAAAAATCGAGGATACATTAGGTGACGATCACTTTGGCTTCAGGAAAGGCAATTCCGACGTTGCGGTTGATAGTGGAATCAGACTAAAGAAATATCAAGATTGATCATAGGATTTGTCGACCTGGAAAAAGCGTTCGAAGAGGTAAAATGGTGAAAGACGTTCGACGTTCTGAGAATAATTGGGGTAAGCTATAGGGAGAGACGGGTAATATAATGTATGTACAAGAGCCAAGAGGGAATAATAAGAGTGGACGACCAAGAACGAAGTGCTCGGGTTAAAAAAAGGGGAAAGACAGGGATGTAGTCTTTCGCCGTTACTGTTCAATCTGTACATCGAAGAAGCAAAGACGGAAATAAAAGAAAGGTTACGCAACGGAATTAAAATTCAAGGTGAAAGGACATCAGTGACGCAATTCGCTAATGAAATTGCTATCCTGAGTGAAAGTGAAAAGAATTACAGTATCTGCTGAGTGGAATGAACAGTCTAATGAGTACAGAACATGTATGCATAGTAAATCGAAGAAAGACGAAAGTAATAAGAAGGAGCAGAAATGAGAACCGCTAGAAACTCAACATCAGATTTGATGGTCATGAAGGAAATGAAGTTAAGGGGTTCTGCTACCTAGGCGGCAAAATAACCAGTGAAGGATTAAGCAAGGAGGACATCAAAAGCAGACTAGCAATGGCAAAAAGGGCATTCCTGGGCAAGTGAAGTCTAACAGTATCAAACATAGGCCTAAATCTGAGGTAGAAATTTCTTGGAGCACAGCATCGTATGGTAGTGAAACATGGACAGTGGGAAAACCGGAGCAGAAGAGAATCGAAGCATTTGCGATGTGGTGCTACAGAAGAATGTTAAATATTAGGTGGACTGATAATGTAAGGAATGAGGAGGTCCTGCACAGAATTGAGGATGAAAGGAGTGTATGGTATACGCTGAAAAGGAGGGGGGACAGATTGATAGGACACTGTTAAGACATGAGGGAATGACTTCCATGGTACTAGAGGGAGCTGTAGAGGGTAAAAACTGTAGAGGAAGACAGAGATTGGAATACATCGAGGAAATAATCGAGACTGTAGGTCGCAAATGCTTCTCCGAGATGAAGAGATTGGCAAGGGAGAGGAATTCGTGGTGGGCCGCGTCAAAACCGTCAGAAGAGTGCAGGAATTGTGTAGCCTGCGTTTTCGGCTGCAGGTTGTGCAAGTGTAGGCTTTTTCTACAACAGTTATTACTAACAAGGATATAGCACTTAAAGCTCATATGACACTAACAGAAATGCTTGGCAGTTAATATAAAAATAGACAGTATTCTGACACGAAATAGTTCTTACTTTTAAAAAATAGCACAGCACAAATCCATACATATTATAAAAATGGATATGTGTATGCGTGCACATGTGTGTGTGTGTGTGTGTGTGTGTGTGTGTGTGTGTGTGTGTGTTCCATATCTCGTCATAAACGAGTGTTCTGGTTGCAAACAGACTTGATACACGTATCCATTACTGTCAGATAACAATTGTTGTCGGAGTAAGAGCCACCTACCTATCATAGTTCAGGAGATATGTCGTAATAAACATTAAGAAGCGTGAAAAACTGCCGCAATGTGTAAGATGTTTAAATTTATTACTCCTGTGCTACTAACTCTATGCGCAACAAATTTCGCGGATAGTATCCACATACGACCTTTAATGCACCTAGAAAATTATATTATGATACCACACATTTTTCGGGAGAGGTAACGTCATACACGATGAGATGCGTGAAAAAATGCTGCGTCATACGTTAAGGGGAGTTAGCACGGAAAATTGTTTTTTCACATTTTCCGGATTTTTATCTCATTATTAAATCTGCAATTTCCTGAATATATATAAACTCACATGGGAAGTATTTTGTTTTAATTTTTTTAATATAATCTACACCGGTTGGAAATGTTAAAATTTTTACTTGCATTACTTCAAGATCTAATAAAATCGGTAATTTTTAATATAAAAGGCTGTGGGTTGCTGTGTTATAAAGGTCATGTCCAGAAGAGGACGGGTAACAGGTTGAGGAACTTTAAACAAAGTTTGAGAGACAAGAAATTTTCTGATGGTAAAACCGTAAGAGGCAGGCTGACAGACAAAATGCTTGATGAAATACAACAGTATTATTGGATGGCCATTAGAAATAATACTGAGGATTTGTTGAACAGAAGAAAGCTGACAGAAACGCACCAACATATTTATACACGTATCGCAACGGCAGGTGTGGGTCAAAGGCAGAACTTCTACCACTTATGTCAAGTATTCATAATTTAATGTCCTTAATATGTAACTTCTTTGACTTGACATGCAAGTAAATGATTTCTCTCATTTCCTGTGAACTATGTAGAAAGTGACAACTAGACAGAGATCAGTATACAGTATTTTGATTACATTTGCATTCTATGTAACCCTCCAATGGGAGTTACTAAGTCGTTGTTTCATTTAGCTAACATATTGGTAATATTTTTTTTTTTTCAGTTACGATTAAAAAATCGAGAGAACCTATCTGTATTAAGTGTAGCAGAGGGTTCAAGTGGTATTAATCTGTGTGAGGATTTGTCATAGTAAGTATCTTAATAAATCCCAAGTTAATTTGAAATTTCTAATTCCATTACCTTAGTCAGACTGATCTTCCTCCGTCATGCCTTTCTACGTTCATAATAAATAGACATTTCGTAATTATTGCTAGTCCAGACTTTAAGCTTATTTGTGTCTAATAAAGATGTCTATGCGGAATCAATGTTCTGTAGTATGGGTAACTTTGTAAATTTTGTAAATTTGTAAATTTGTGGCAAGGTTCTATTGGGACCAAACTGCTGAGGTCACCGGTCCCTAGGCTTACACACTAATTAATGTAACTTACACTAACTTACGCTAAGGACAACACACACATCCATGCCCGACGGGGGACTCGAACCTGTGACAAGGCGGCTGAGACCGCGCGGCTAGACCGCGTGGCTTGTAAACGTGTGATAAATCACACTGCAGATCGACCAAACTGTGCCTGCTAAGCTCTTATGTTTTTCTTTTCTACTGGTGTGGCATTGTCAGTCCAAGCGAACCTTATCACAAGAATTTTTAACTTGTGCCGAATGGTATCAACGCCACATGTCCGACGCCTTTGAATGCGGCGCGCAACCTTCCCGCGCCGGTACCACAGTGTGGCGCGGCCACCGCCACTCAGGTGTCGGTCGCCCTCTGCCGACTGCCATGAGGGACGGCCGGAGCCAGCTGTAGAGAGAACGGTTGCAACCAGGGAGCGAGACGGAAGAGGGGAGCCCCGGACTACGTCAACCTGCTACACGACGTGTTCCGGACAGAAGGTGCCTTTGGTCGGTATCGGTGACACCGTGGATAGTACCCATCATCAACCTTTTTGGGTTACAGTGAGCTGTGGTGATTGGAACGGTCGTCACCCAGGGATCTGAATACCGGGCGTGTTCTGTGTGACTCACCTGTGGCGAATGTTTAACTAAGAGAACTGCGGAAGGGGAAGTCCAAAAACTTGACATTTTACTTGTACGTACTGTATTCAGATGGTTATTTACGTATCCCTTCCAGAGACAAATGCTGATAATTGTTACTCTTTTGTAACTCTTTGCATTGAGGAAAGACGAATGAGGAACTGCAGTAATTGTGATGAGCGCGTGTTACATTCACTTCTGGTTGTACAATTTTTACTGGCCAAGCTATCACATTAAATTAATTTAAACGTTTCATTGTAAAGTTTTTTGACATATTGTTTTAGATCAGTTATTTCGTGTTTTTAAAAGCTTGGGCTTGAGTATCAGTGGATTTTACTGGGTGCTTGGTTAAAATAAAATTATGCTTAGAACCGTTCTATTACGCCTACCTCCTCACCCCCAGCCCTTCGACTTAATGCTCTGTTAGAAACTAGTATCAAAGTTAACCCCATACCGGTTATGATGTCTGAAAACGGTGTCGAAATTGTTGGGGCTACAGTAAACCAATCAAATGCCAAATCCTGGAAGATTTCAAAATTATACAGCAAATATTTGATGACGGTTTTTTGGCTGCTCCTAATTTGACTGCCAAAATGATAATAGGAATTGATTGGATAGATAAAGAATGTTATTTTTGACTCGTATTTAAACTGTCAGAATTAGCAGTAATCAGGTACTGTAGACATAGTATCTGAGGAAAAGGAATTAGATATGACACTAAATTTGCAGTCCGGAACCGCGCGACTGCTACGGTCGCAGGTTCGAATCCTGCCTCGGGCATGGATGTGTGTGATGTCCTTAGGTTAGTTAGGTTTAAGTAGTTCTAAGTTCTAGGGGACTGATGACCACAGATGTTAAGTCCCATAGTGCTCAGAGCCATTTGAACACTAAATTTGAGTCATTACAAATAGGAATTGATCCTGAAAATCATGGCTAGTCCAGATTTTCGAAATTCACTATATTACAAAACTAATTGATGTACAGAAGATGAACAATTTTAGAGAACTCATTGAGAATTTACACAACATTACATCTGGACATAACACTTAATTGTACAGTATTTTAGAAAGTGCAATATTTTTTTCGGACAAACCTGGTCTCTCTTAAATTCTGATTCTAATACTAAATCCCCTATTGCTTCTTAATCGACTCCTGTTTCTTCATCTATCACATCAGACAAATCTTTCCCCTCATAGACCTTCAGTACTGTTTCCACTTATCCACTCTCTCCTCTGTATGTAACAATGGAATTACCGTTGCGCTCTTATTGTTAACACCCTTCCTCTCAAATGGTTCAAATGGCTCTGAGCACTATGGGACTTAACTGCTGTGGTCATCAGTCCCCTCGAACTTAGAACTACTTAAACCTAACTAATCTAAGGACATCACACACATCTATGCCCGAGGCAGGTTTCAAACCTGCGACCGTAGCGGTTGCGCGGGTCCAGACTGTAGCGCCCAGAACCGCTGGGCCACTCCGGCTGGCACACCCTTCCTTTAAATTTGACTTTCTTATAAGCTGAGTCAGCCCTTCTGAGAAACATTTCTTTTTCGATTTCTTCACATTTTTCATGCTGCCATTTTGCATTAGCTTCCCTGCACTCCTATTTATCACATTCCTAAATGACTCGTATTTCCATATTCCTGAATTTTCCTGAACATTTTTCTACTTCCTTCTTTCATCGATGAACTAATGTATTTCTTCTGTTACCCAGATTTCTTTGCAATTACCTTCTTCGAATCTATGTCTTTCCAACTTCTGTGAATGTCGTTTCTAGAAATGCCCATTCCTCTTCATTCATTCGAACCCACTGGTAAGACATCGAGCAGCTCACCTCTGATATGCTTCGATGTATTCCTTTAAACCGACCTCGTACGTATCTCAAACACTGTAGCAACACTCAAGAATAGGTCTCATTAGCGTTCTATATGCGGTCTCCTTTACAGATGAACCGCACTTCCCTCGAATCTGCCCAATAAACCGAAGTCGACCACTCGCCTTTTCTACCACAATATTCATACGCTCGTTCCATTTCAAACCATTTTTTAACATTAGGCCCAGATATTTAAACAACGTTACTGTGTCAAGCAAGACACTACTAATGCTGTAATCGAACATTTTCCAACTCATACGCAATGGCTCACATTTTTCTGCATTTGTAACTAGCTGTCATTCTCCACACCAATTAGGCATTTTTGTCTATATTATCTTGTATCTTTCTACAGTCAGTCAACTTTGATGCATTACCGTACAATATAGCATCGTCAACAAGCTACCGCAGATTGTTACACTCCCTGTCCGCCAAATTATTTACGTATATAGAGAACAATAATGGCCCCTGGGGCACTCCTGACGATAGCCTTGCATCTGAACAACACTTGCTGTCGAGAACAACATACTAGGTACTACAATTTAAAAAGTCTACCCCCTGCGTTGACTACGATGACCCAACACGCGCTGCTCATCCACACGCCACTCTATGGTCCAGCCCGTTTTTGTTACCTTCTCGCTTGCGAGCGACCGACGAACTGCTTCCTCCACCACGCCACTACAGGGTGACCTGAGAGGTACTACCGTCGAAGCAAGTGTATAACAAGAGCCCTGTCGCAGAACGTACCACCAAAATGTGCCAAAATCTCGCCACCAGCGGCAGGAAGTTCAAATGTGCCTCTTCATATAACACAATCTCTCCCTCTCTCCCAATTCGCTGCCCCTCCCCCTTACTTCGGCCCCTGCCAGAACACAAAGCAGGAGGAAGACTGTTTATAACAACAATAAAATAAAAGCTAGCAAAACAAGCTGTACGATGGCCACATACCCTATATTCTGTTTATACACCAGCTTGATCGGAAATATGTGCCCTGCATTGCTTTGCTGTCGCCAAATAGTGCAGTTTCATAGAACCCCTTAAATCAGAGCAACAGTTCTCCCATTGACTTAAAAATTTCCCGAGATACACGTTATTTAAAACAAATAGATTAGGACGCCTTCCGCGTCCTTACCCCCGAGTTTTCTGTTGATACAGAAAAAATTTCTCCGCGCTCTCTGCAACTCTTCCTGATCTCCTTGGGGAATATTTTACAGGGCAACTGTTCAGTAGAGCATAAATTAACCAACAGGGAATTGGTCCTAAAAGTAAACATGAATCAGACAGGCATATCCTTATGCATATATGAAGATAGTAACTATTCTCGAAAGAACAGATACCACTGATGACCGTGCAGCTTCTCTAGAGTAAGTGATAATTAGATGAAACCCTCAGCTGCCGACAGGTGTTGTTGATATACATTACGTATGAATGTTGTGGACAGTTGGGAATGTGGGTCTCACGGGGAGCATGCAAGAGATAAGTCCCTGCAGTTGTGCTATTCATCTGTGTCCTCGGTGGCTCAGATGGATAGAGCGTCTGCCTTGTAAGCCGGGTTCGGGTCCCGGTCGGGGCACACATCCCCATCGAGGTATATCAGCAACACCTGTCGGCAGCTGAGGGTTTCAACTAATTGTCATTTATATACTTAAGTATTTCATGCTCTGTTTTATTGAATGCATACATGAACCATGCCAGTCTTGTTCAGAAGGGTGTGATCAAAATGGTAAGCACTCAAGGCCGGTCTCAAATTACGATTAATCCACTCGGCGAACGACTGCTTGAATAGTACAGAGGTAGATGAATGTTTGATTCTCAACCCAAAACAAAAGTCAAGAACTCTAGATGGTAATGCAGCTGTATTTTTGGATACTAAAAAAGTTGGGGACAAAATCTGTCTAATACTCTCTCCAGGCAGTAAATAGATGCTAGTTCCGTCAGAGTAGGAAAAAACCTTGAGGACATTATTTTGTGGAGGCAATAATTTCAGCTTTCACGAAATGTTGAAAACTCATCTTTGCACAGATATCTATTGGTCTAAATTTTTTTATGCAACTGGTTTCAATCGTTCACTGATCTTCCTCTGGTATCTGAACATGATAAAAACCCAAAATAAGGCAAAAATATGTCGTAACAAAATAATCACGAATCGGACAAATTAAACTACGTATTAGCAACTTAAGTTTTTCTGTCATAGTTACACATGGTACAAGTCATAGTCGCTATCGACCATCATGCCATAAGCCGACGTCTCCATAAAATTGAAATACAAACGCAAAAGTAACCTCTTTTAATGTTCACCAAGAAAACTAGATAGAACTGAATTCAAAAGCGCTCTTCAGGGCTGAATAATAGTCTCTATAAATCGTTAAACATCCCAATTTTTCAAAAAGTATGAGTATTAACAGATAGTTTCGCTTGCAACAATTTGTCATGGATAAGGTACAACACTGTAAGAAATCAAATATTTACAGAATAGAAACACACACCATGGTAAACAATTGTTAAGTAAACCATATTAGAGATATCATGGTACCTAAAATAACTTTCTCATTGATCATATGTGCATAAAATCTCCAAACCTTTTCAGAATGCTCGTAAGTACAAATAACAAACAAGTAATTAAAATGCCAAAATCTAAGGAAGTCTTGAAACTACAATCCACGCATACTACAGACTCCTATACAACTATACAGGGTTGATAGTAATTCTGTCATTCACAACTGTAAGTGGAAACAATCCCAGGCGACTGAAATGCTAAGTCCTGCATTTAGAGTAAGTTACATATTAAGTAAATACAAACGTTTTTATTAATCTCCCTTTACATAAATAAGAATGTTACAGCACATTCAAGACACGTCGTGAAAAATCTCGTGATGCATAAACACCAGTGTTTCCTGCTCCATTGTTAACTGTAGCTGTAACCAATAGTACTATGTACATCCTGTTAAACAAAAATGCCACACAATAATGGCCTACTCGTAAGAACACATCAGCTAAAATACTATACTCTAAGAAAGAAATAAAACACTAATCCATGTATACAGAGTATAAACCACTATATTACTATATACAGGTGATACTAATTCTATGAATCACTATTGCAAATGGAAAGAAACTGAAGTGCTTAGCCCTGCATTAGAGTACCAACAACGTATGAAGGAAATACTGTTTTTATTAATCTCCCTTCACATAAATGAGAATGGGACAGTGCATTCAAATCTTGTGGTGACAAATCTCATGAAGATTAAATACCAGAGTCTCTTGTAAGGCATCATGTGTTGTAGCAATAACTAATAGCACAATATACGCCTGGTCAATGACAGGTCACTCTGCAATGGTCTGCTGATAAATACACATAGCATAAAATTACAATACCATAATGTAAGAAAGTAATGAAACTGCAATCCTTTTACACAAAGTGCAAACTACTAATAACTATACAGGATTAATACTAATTCAGTCGTTCACAATTGCAAGTTGACACTCCTAAGAACTGGAAAGCTTATCCCTATAGTTAAGGTAACAACTTATAAATTAAATATAACAATTTAGTAAGCATTCTAATATTAAACAAAGGTTTGATCTGAAAGAATGACACAAAATAAAAGTACAGTTATTTTACAAGCTCATGACAATAACACCTCCAACTTTGTGCCATATGAACGTTAAGTGAACGAAGTACAGTAACAGGTGTAATACATGTCATACAATAAAATTAAAGTTTGAACTGTACGTTATACGCATTTTTGCAATACAAGAGACTCTGGTATTCAGTTTTCCCGAGATCTGACACCATTAGGTTGGGCTGCTCTATAGCATTCATTTACTTAAACGGGAATTAATATAAATTTTCGTGTTTCCCTCATATATTATTGTTACCATAACATAGGACTAAGAGTTTCAGCTTTTGGAATTGTTCCTACATGCAGCAGTGAAATACTGAATTACTGTCAGCTCTGTACAGCTGTATTGTGGTCTGTATTTAGTTGTTGTTGTTGTTGTTGTGGTCTTCAGTCCAGAGACTGGTTTGATGCAGCTCTCCATGCTACTCTATCCTGTGCAAGCTTCTTCATCTTCCAGTACCTGCTGCATCCTACATCCTTCTGAATCTGTTTAGTGTATTCATCTCTTGGTCTCCCTCTACGATTTTTACCCTCCACGCTCCACCCCAATACTAAATTAGTGATCCCTTGATGCCTCAGAATATGTCCTACCAACCGGTCCCTTCTTCTTGTCAAGTTGTGCCACAAATTTCTCTTCTCCCTAATTCTGTTGAATACCTCCTCATTAGTTATGTGATCTACCCATCTAATCTTCAGCATTCTTCTGTAGCACCACATTTCAAAAGCTTCTATTCTCTTCTTGTCCAAACTATTTATTGTCCATGTTTCACTTCCATACATGGCTACACTCCATACAAATATTTTCAGAAACGACTTCCAGACACTTAAATCTATATTCGATGTTAACAAATTTCTCTTCTTCAGAAACACTTTCCTTGCCATTGCCAGTCTAGATTTGATATCCTCTCTACTTCGACCATCATCAGTTATTTTGCTCCCCAAATAGCAAAACTCCTTTACTACTTTAAGTGTCTCATTTCCTAATCTAATTCCCTCAGCATCACCCGATTTAATTCGACTACATTCCATTATCATTATTTTGCTTTTGTTGATGTTCATATTATATTCTCCTTTCAAGACAATGTCCAATCCGTTGAGCCGCTCTTCCAGGTCCTTTGCTGTCTCTGACAGAATTACAATGTCATCGGCGAACCTCAAAGTTTTTATTTCTTCTCCATGGATTTTAATTCCTACTGCGAATTTTTCTTTTGTTTCCTTTACTGCTTGCTCAATATACAGATTGAATAACATCGGGTATAGGATACAACCCTGTCTCACTCCTTCCCGACCACTGCCTCCCTTTCATGTCCCTCGACTCTAACCATAACTGCCATCTGGTTTCTGTACAAAATGTAAATAGCCTTTCGCTCCCTGTATTTTACCCCTGCCACCACAAGAATATGAAAGAGAGTATTCCAATCAACATTGTCAAAAGCTTTCTTCAAGTCTACAAATGCTAGAAACGTAGGCTTTCCTTTCCTTAATCTATTCTCTAAGATAAGTCGTAGGGTCAGTATTGCCTCACGTGTTCCAACATTTCTACGGAATCCAAACTGATCTTCCCTGAGATCGGCTTCTACCAGTTTTTCCATTCGTTTGTAAGGATTTCGTGTAAGTATGTTGCAGCCGTGGCTTATTAAACTGATAGTTCGGTAATTTTCACAACTGTCAGCAACTGCGTTGTTTGGGATTGGAATTATTATATTCTTCTTGAAGTCTGAGGGTACTTCGCCTGTCTCACACATCTTGCTCACCAGATGGTAGAGTTTTGTCACGGCTGGCTCTCCCAAGGCTACCATTAGTTCTAATGGAATGTTGACTACTCCCGGGGCCTTGTTTCGACTTAGGTTTTTCAGTGCTCTGTCAAACTCTTCACGCAGTATCATATCTCCCATATCATCTTCTTCTACCTCCTCCTCCATTTCCATAATATCGTCCTCAGGAACATCGCCCTTGTATAGACTCTCTATATACTCCTTCCAACTTTCTGCTTTCCCTTCTTTGCTTAGAACTGGGTTTCCATCTGAGCTCTTGATATTCACGCAAGTGGTTCTTTTTTCTCCAAAAGGCTCTTTAATTTTTCTGTAGTGAGTATCTATCTTACCCCTAGTGAGACATGCTTCTACATCCTTACATTTGTCCTCCAGCCAACCGTGCTTAGCCATCTTGCACTTCCTGTCGATTTCATTTTTGAGACGTTTGTATTCCTTTTTGCCTGCTTCATTTACTGCATTTTGGTATTTTGTCCTTTCATCAATTAAATTCAATATCTCTTCTGTTACCCAAGGGTTTTCTATTATCCGTCGTCTTTTTACCTACTTGATCCTCTACTGCGTTCACTATTTCATCTCTCAAAGCCACCCATTCGTCTTCTATTGTATTTCTTTCCCCCATTCTTGTCAATCGTTCTTTAATGCTCTCCCTGAAACTCTCTAAAACCTCTGGTTCTTTCAATTTATCCAGGTCCCATCTCCTTAAATTCTCACCATTTTGCAGTTTCTTCAGTTTTAATCTGCAGTTCATAACCAATAGATTGTGGCCAGAGTCCACATCTGCCCCTGGAAATGTCTTACAATTTAAAACCTGGTTCCTAAATCTCTGTCTTACAATTATATAATCTATCTGACACCTTCCAGTATCTCCAGGCTCCATCCATGCATAGAACCTTCTTTTATGATTCTTGAACCACGTTTTGGATATGATTAAGTTATGCTCTGTGCAAAATTCTACCAGGCGCCTTCCTCTTTCATTCCTTAACCCCATTCCATATTCATCTACTACGTTTCCTTCTCTTCCTTTTCCTACTATCGAATTCCAGTCACCCATGACTATTAAATTTTCGTCTCCCTTCACTGTATGTATTTAGTACGCGTGAATTATTCCACGAATCCTTAGATTGTGGTATTTTAAATTGGTATTATGTATACTTACGAGCATTATGAAAGGAGTCGAAGTTTCTTTTGCGCACATACAATCAATGAGAATGGTACTTTACATAACATGAGATCTCTAAAATGTTTTACTTTACGTTTGTTTGTCTTGATGTGTTCCTAATTTCTAAAGGTTTCCGTTATTAAAATGCACTTTGCACATCACAAATGCTGGTAAGGAGACTATATGTTAAAAGTTTTTGGCAAGTTAGGATTTTTACAATTTCCATTTGTTATTCTGTGTGTATTGTATGACGATGTAAAATAAGATTCTACTTCATTGTGTACAATTTCTAATACATAATCTAAGATGTTTGTCTTCACTTTCTTCCACTTTTGTCACTGTATCAATAATGTTGAGGTACCACGTATCGACCATTATCCGAGCTTTGGCTAATTACGTCTGCTCTTTGATGTGGTGTATAATCCGTTCCTACTTTCCAACGTGTTCTGTACTGAAGAGCGGTTGTGAATACAGTTAGAGCTGGGTTTTTGTCACTAATATTACGAGACAATTTTTGCTATTATATTTCAGTTCTATGGAGGAGTTGGCCTATCTTATAAGGATGTGTGACGGCTGTGACGTTTTACATGTGATTACGAGGTAAAAATGTGCCTTCCTAATATATTGTGTAAGTTTCTTACTTTATTCTCGATTATTTTTGTGACTCCGCATTGTACTTATCTTGCTTTTTTAATGTGTCGGAGCACTAGAAAAAGGTCTGTGAACGAGTGAACCCGATTTATAGTAAATTTTGGAATAACACAGTTGTGTACAATCATGAGTTTTCAGCAAGGAGACCTATGAAAAGGAATACACATATACAAGGGTGTACTTATTTCCCTCTCGCAACTTCAGAAATGGACCAACAAAATGAATATACAACTTCTTTGTCTTTGCACTGCTTCCGATACTAACATACATTGTTTAGTATCATGTGGCGATACGCTTATGGAACATGTGTTAAGTGCTCGCGCCATCGACCTGTTATCCCAATTCATTTGCAAACAAATTGTTCCAAGAATTTGATACGTGTGTTAAAACTCGCAAGTGATGCCTACTGGTGACAATACGTAAATAACATTGGAACCATATCCGTTCGAACCACAATCCCAGGGCCGATTGCTCCCACGTATATTATAACTGATTATACCATTTTTACGAGTGTTCAGCCTGACCAACTCCCATTTTTCCGTCCTCTGCTGTATGAACCTCGAGGCGTCATCCTCCTACTGGTGTTTAGCGAGCGCTTTAAACAGGATTGGAAAGTCTCCCAATAGCGGACCTACCCACTGCGGTTTGTTCCCTTGCTCAATTCCAACTACCTCATTCTGTTTCGAATCCCCTTGAGAAAGGCTACTTCAACCATCATCAGGGACATTATCGGTTCCTCCGTCAAATTTAACATCGAAATGAAAAGCTAAAATTTGGTCAACCCACCTAACAATTTATCCTGTGTGCTTAGGTCGTGATAGCATCCTACTAAGAGCCTGATTGTAGGCCTTCAAGTGAAAGGTTTTGTGCTTTAGGTAGAACCTGAATTTTTCCAAACGATACAAAACTGCCAAAGGCTCAGGTTCCTAAACAGAGTTTTTTCTTTGTATTGAGGCATTCCTCTCGAAGTATATGGGACCATTCGTCTTCCTTCCAGGTAGTCGTAGTCATAAAGAAGCTCAGTCGCTTTTCTTGCCAGAGAAGCATCACTTGGCTATTAGGAGCTCCAGCTAGAGCCTCCTTTACTCCCTCAAATGCCGGCTATTGAGACTCACCCACTCAAACTTACAACTCTTTTTTGCGTATTCATTCAGTGCAAATGCACGAAATACTGAGGAAACTTTCTACAGGCATTTGCTGCACCCATGGAGCTTGCTATCTCCTCGGCACTCTTGGTAGGTGATATTCTCGAACAGCCTTAGTACGTTCATGATCGGCTGTTACCTCTCCTGGCGACACAGTATGTCCCAAAACAAACTTTTCAGAAAATCCAATCTTCACCTTATTCGATTTAATCCTGCCTTCCTGACGCTCGTCAGTGTCTCATATGCTCCGCCCAATCTTTAGAAAAAATCACTAATCTACAGATAATCATACAAAAATGTGAATTTAACATAGGAAGAAATCGTCAGCAGTTGAGATAAAATAGCAGCCCCAGTTCCAAGGTAGAACAACATCTAATTAAATTCAACAGGGTCCAATCCTGGATAAATTCTGTCATGTTGTTCGTCCACTAGTTGACAGCTAAAATAGTAAGTACATGGGTGCTCGCAAACCATCAAAACATGTATGGAAGTCCGGCAACGGTGTGGAGGACTATCTTTTCATTAAGTTCTCTACAATATACTGTCGGGCTAGAGTTGTCTGATGGTTTTGGCAATAAAGACATTGGTACAGTGTAAGGCAGCTTAGAAGTACGAATGACGTTTTGTTGCAATATCATTTCCGCTAATTCTTTTAACTCTTTCATATGAGGTGGCGACAGATAATATGGTGGCCATATCACCAGCAGTGTATCAGTAAATTCAACGTGATATTTGATCAGTTTTGCTAAGTTCAGGTTTTACGGTCAACGCATTCTTGAATTGTTCACATAACTGACTTGTTTTCCACGATTTAGTAGTAACTGATCAAGTTGCACTATTCACCTACCCTTCTTGATGCAGCGGAGCTGCAAGTCACTCAGAATGTTGGCGAAACGAAAATGTTCTGCCACTTCGAATTTGGAAGTTAAAATGATGTTGTCCCCATTTAGGAATCAACCGGTAAATCCCCGATTCTTTAAAGTATCTAACTTCCCTGTATAAAACTGCTTCATACGTTTGCTTACTTTATAAATGAGTTGATACGTTAAATATTTGACGTTGAACATGTAAGCTATAAAAAGTTTGGAAGAGGATTGAAATTATGCTTAGAATGTGCAGGAAGTAGCTAATTGCTCTCATTACGAAATACTGCATAATCTGGGTATTCTGATCTCATTTTAAGCAAAAGCAAGTTTTTCAGACATCTTAACGGTTATAACTATATACATCCTGAACTGTGCGTCGTACAATGATATTCTTCTGTAGGTACATTCAGTGGTGTATTTCAGTAGTTTCTGCAAACTGTGTTGCGAACGGAGTCCGTAGTAAAGAAATAATAAATTAAAACGTCATGTCTGATGCTGAAATTTTACTGAATGAATAGCGAAAATGTGGTAAGCGATAAACATTTTTCCTTTCATCATTTTATGAGGGATACCAGCGAGAAAATGATTCGTAGAGGTAAAGTTCGTTGGAAGTCGAGTCGGTAAGCGCTTTCATTCTCAAATATGAAAAACTCCCGGTATATACGCGCTGTCAGTTATGTTGCTTGAAGGGAAACACCCAGTTTCTAATTGTAATATTTTTTAATTTTGTTAAATTTTAAAAATAAGATTACAACTCTTAATGAGTAGATTGTTACAGCAATTTTAATTTTTAAATCCGGTCAGTAATTATTAAGCCAACGGCCTTGCCGCTGTGGTAACACCTGTTCCCGTCAGATCACCGGAGTAAAGCGCTGTCGGTCTCGGCTAGCACTTGGATGGGTGACCATCCGGTCTGCCGAGCGCTGTTGGCAAGCGGGCTGCACTCAGCCCTTGTGAGGCAATTGAGGAGCTACTTGGTTGAGAAGTAGCGGCTCCAGTCTCGGAAACTGACATACGGCCGGGAGAGCGGTGTGATGACCACATGCCCCTCCATATCCGCATCCAGTGACGCCTATGATCTGAGAATGACACGGCGGCCGGTAGGTACCGTTGGGCCTTCATGGCCTGTTCGAGACGAGTTTTAATTTTTAGTAATTATTAAAATATTGATAATGGAATTTTCATTGCTTCTCGAAGCCATTCGATAGGAAATCTGCAATTGGTATCGGTTACGGCGTTTCGGTATAGTTCCTTAGCAATACAGAGCTCAAATGGTTCAATTGGCTCTAAGCACTATTGGACTTAACATCTTAGGTCATCAGTCCCCTAGACGTAGAACTACTTAAACCTTACTAACCTAATGACATCACACACGTACATGCCCGAGGCAGGATTTGAACCCTGCGACCGTAGCAGCAGCGCGGTTCCGGAGTAAAGCGCCTAGAACCGCTCGGCCATAACGGCCGGCCAATACAGAGCCTTAACACATCGAATACCAGAGCCAAATCAGTGGAAAGTTCTTTCGCTACCCTCAATTTAATTTCCATATGAACTGACTGGGTACGAAATCAGCTTTCACTCACGACTGCCACTGAACTACGTGTATCACGCAGACCACGCCCCGGCTCATGCTTACTTTCGCAACAAGTGAATGGAGTCCTACGTCACTTGATTTTAGTACTGCTAAGGGTTGCTATCGAGCTCACGTCCTCCACTGCACTCTTAAGAAACAGTCTTCTACTGCAGGTAATCCGCCTAAAATGGGGTATGAAACACAGAGAAAACTTCCATCCGATATTGCTCCTTGGTTTCGTCAAACGCTTTCTTCATGTACCTTTCGACCTCCTCCCTTAGTCAGCATACCTAAATCCTACAATATGGTACCACAGTTCACCTAAGTCTTTAAACGTTTGAGGGACTGGGTAAACATCACCCACGACTGATCAGCTGCTCTCATCCTTTCTACAATATTGGCTGAAATGTCTTCAACAGTCTCCAAAAGCCCGATCTGCTGTACCTTCGCAGTTTACTTATTTACCAAACCGGTTCTTTACTCCTTGCTCTCTGCCACATTGGAGGTCGACTAATTTCCGCATTCCAGATGGAATTACTTTTTTACGTAACTTTTAGAGGGAGGCCGCCAACATTTCCTCTTCTATTGTGGCATCAGCTATTCTTTTTACGAAACTGCTTTAGGCGTGGGGATACGATAACTGCAACACTTCCTCATCCCTTAACCCAACCACTTGTTTCTGCTCTCTTAGTGACATCACTTAGTATAAACATCTCACAATCTCCGCGAGGTAACGCAGCGCACTGCGTTTTCCATATTCTAAATTCCAGCATCGGTACCTGTATGTGTTCTGTTTCATTAATCTCTTCAACATTTAATTCCGTCCTGCTACCCTGCAAGGATGAGTCAGCCAATAATCCATAATAACAATATGTATCTGCACAGCCCTATCCTGTAAAGCTCGTACCTTCTCCTTCTTTCACTAAAACATAAGTTCTACTTCTAGAGGCGTCAGCTTAATGTTGTCAATGTCCTTATGTCAATTCAGTCCCCAGCTGTCAAATACAATGGCTCGCCCATCATCTGTTAAAGTTGTTGGTGCAACTCAGCCACAATGCTCAGTGTGTTCCCTCGAGTGAATACGTCGTAACCCAACCCTCCATGTGCAGCCAAGCTGAACTTAGCAACTCTCTAGCAGCCATATCTACTACACGGTAGTGGAAAGCAAGACAATTCTTAATAAGCTAAGGCTATGAGCATCATGACAGCACAATGCACAACCATGGCCGTCAATAGATGCTCCTCAAAAAAAGGAAGACACTTTGTGCTCTGCACAATACACCAATAATTAATCCACACCATTCCTTGTCTCTGGCTGTGATTGACATTTCTTTTGGATACCAGGAAAAGATACCGTCTGCTCTCCAAGTCAGCGATGTCCACTTAGAGCCCGGCCACGCCCCGTGTTGACCATTGTGACCGTCTACAAACTGCTCAGCCACACACCAGCCTGACCCTGTCTCCTTTCCGCTTGCTGGCCGCCAATGAACTGCTGCTCACTCGTCCAAGCCGTCATAGAATGGACAGAGGGGCACTAGCGTCGAAGCCCGCACATAGCAACGCTGCCCCCGCTTAACTCGCCACAGAAACCCGACATAATGTCCGCACCGCCGGCGGCAAGTCCAGATGTGCCGCTTCGCACGATTGCCACTGGGTACAGCGTGATTCATCACTCCAAGTCACCCGTTTCCACCCATCCACTGTCTAATGGCGTTTCTCGTTACAGCTCCTTAAGCGTCACTTAGCATCCGCTACAAAAATGTACGGTTTACGATGCAGTCGTCGTTGTGCTAGTTTTACTGCTGGCAGAACTTTGGAGTTCACGAGTGATTCCTTCCGCTTATTTGATGCGATTTTTTACAACCGCCATTCGTAATGCTCGACGGTCCCTGACCGGTCTTGGTTTAGCTGCGGTTGTTCCTTTGCATTTCCATTTCACAGCCATACCACCAACGGCATACTTGGGTAGCTTTAGGAGGGATTTAAAGTTTCTGATGGCTTTGTTACGCATGTGATATCCAAAGAGCAGACCATACTTGAAGTGAATCAACTGTCGTGATCGATCATACTGCTGGCTGCTGCTTTTCTAGTGACAGCACATTATCCTCGACTTATTTTCTTATGGTGGATTCGTCTCTCATGTTATTTAATGGTTACTTCCCCATTTTATATGGGTGTCCAGATACTTATCATTAGACAGTGCATCTCTGGGTACATACAGATTCAATAGGGAATCCTCTCTAAGTATTTGAGCCGCAATTATTAATACTATTCTTACTATCTGGTAAGGATCCCACACCGGGCAGCAGTATTCTAAAAAAGGACGAACAAGCCTAGTGTAGGCAGTCTCCTTAGTAGATCTGTTACATTTTCTAAGTAGACCTATATCTCTGACGTCGATCTGTTGTAGAATTTAGAACATGTTTTTTGCTCCAGTATCATGTCGTTTTTGGAAACCCAGAATCTACTATGTAGGAATCAACATGGATTCCGGAAACAGCAATCGTGTGAGATCCAACTCGCTTTATTTGTTCATGAGACCCAGAAAATATTAGATACAGCCTCCCAGGTAGATGCTATTTTTCTTGACTTTCGGAAGGCGTTCGATACAGTTCCGCACTGTCGCCTGATAAACAAAGTAAGAGCCTATGGAATATCAGACCAGCTGTGTGGCTGGATTGAAGAGTTTTTAGCAAACAGAACACAGCATGTTGATATCAATGGAGAGACGTCTACAGACGTTAAAGTAACCTCTGGCGTGCCACAGGGGAGTGTTATGGGACCATTGCATTTCACAATACATATAAATGACCTAGTAGATAGTGTCGGAAGTTCCATGCGGCTTTTCGCGGATGATCCTGTAGTATACAGAGAAGTTGCAGCATTAGAAAATTGTAGTGAAATGCAGGAAGATCTGCAGCGGATAGGCACTTGGTGCAGGGAGTGGCAACTGTCCCTTAACATAGACAAATGTAATGTATTGCGAATACATAGAAAGAAGGATCCTTTATTTTATGGTTATATGATAGTGGTCCAAACACTGGTAGCAGTTACTTCTGTAAAATATCTGGGAGTATGCTTGCGGAACGATTTGAAGTGGAATGATCATATAAAATTAATTGTTGGTAAGGCGGGTACCAGGTTGAGATTCATTGGGAGAGTGCTTAGAAAATGTAGTCCATCAACAAAGGAGGTGGCTTACAAAACACTCGTTCGACCTATACTTGAGTATTGCTCATCAGTGTGGGATCCGTACCAGATCGGGTTGACGTAGGAGATAGAGAACATCCAAAGAAGAGCGGCGCGTTTCGTCACAGGGTTATTTGGTAACCGTGATAGCGTTACGGAGATGTTTAATAAACTCAAGTGGCAGACTCTGCAAGAGAGCCGCTCTGCATCGCGGTTTAGCTTGCTCGCCAGGTTTCGAGAGGGTGCGTTTCTGGATGAGGTACCGAATATATTGCTTCCCCCTACTTATACCTCCCGAGGAGATCAGGAATGTAAAATTAGAGAGATTAGAGCGCGCACGGAGGCTTTCAGACAGTCGTTCTTCTCGCGAACCACACGCGACTGGAACAGGAAAGGGAGGTAATGACAGTGGCACGTAAAGTGCCCTCCGCCACACACCGTTGGGTGGCTTGCGGAGTATAAATGTAGATGTAGATGTAAGTGTCCTGCCAATAAAACGCGCCGGCTGGAGTGGCCGAGCGGTTCTAGGCGATACAGTCTGGAACCGCGCGACCACTACAGTCGCAGGTTCGAATCCTGCCTCGGGTATGGATGTGTGTGATGTTCTGCTACGAAGATGCAAAAGAAAGGGTAACAGCTGATTACGTTTAGTGTTAAATAAACATCCTGGTTCATGCTTACGGTAACCTGAATGACAACGATCAAGTCGTAGTGCGAAAAACCTCAAAATTTCACTGAACCACCTCCGGCCTGAATTACATCCTCCACATACTGCAGGTTAAACGTCTATTTGGCCATCGGCGCGTTCAGCTTCTTGTATCGTATGAAGAGAGGGGAAAAACGTGACTAGTCGAAACACAGTTCACGCCTCCGTAACGTGTTCTCCAGTTCAGACGTTTAATGGCTCACCTAAGACGTGTAGCTGAAAGCAGTGACCTTTTTGCGAGTCACCCGCCCCAAATGTCCATTCGCAGTGTTAGATGGACGTGCTTTGACTGATAGCAGCAATTTATGTCGGGTTCGAAACCTATTGTCACTGACAAGATGTGTCTCCGATCCATGTCGGTGAGAATCTTTTAGCGACCACTGCTCTTAACGAACTGGTGTGCGTTTCATAAATCACTTTCATATCGCAAATTATTGCTCCTTTAAATAAATTATCTGTGACACATTTCTTAAAATCACTTTCTGATTGTAATTTATTGTTCCTTTTAGTATTGGAATCTATGTGGCTCATCTCGTTAAGTGAGAGTTCGTAACAGTAATTTGCTGCCTTCCTTGAGAAGCAGGCTATCTGTGATATTTTGGTATTGTCTTAAGATGGCCACGTGTTGATTGTGTCTTAGCTGTTTTATAAATAGTGTGTTTGAATAAATTGTTAATTTATTGATTTGGTAGTTGGTGTGTTTAAGGAGTGGTATTATAGGAGCCTTGACCTTCCATGCTAAGTGTACCCCCTAATCCCGACTTCCTCAGTCACAAAAACCTTGCAAATGTTGCAAGACTCAAACGAAACAGCGACACTTCTATAAAAAAAAATAATTGGAAAGTATTTGATATAAATACATTGACGGAAAAAACAGCAACACTAAAAAAATAATTAATAAAGAGTAATGAAATTTTTGAATATATTTGTTTAGGTAACATACGAGTATGTAAGTGCTTAATATTGCAAAATCACAGGTTAATGCGAGCGCGAGATAAACCATTGTTAATGTCAAATGCTGGTATATCAATAACCTGTGTAACAACCAGAATGTTGAATGCAAGCACGCAAACATCCATGCTTTGTCTCGTACAGGTTCCTCATGTCAGTTTGTGGGATGGAATTCCATGCCTGCCTCTCGTGGTCGGTCAATACAAGGACGTGTAATGCTGTTTGTGGATGACGCTGGATTGTCGACCGATTGTCCCATAGCCGCTCGAATGGAGAGCATGTATGTCGGCGACCATTATCCTGTTGGAAAACACCAACATCGCCAGACTAACGTGCAAATTTGCAGTCAGGGTGTGTGAGGTAACTAGGAGAGTGCTCCTGCTGTCATACCAAATCACACCCCATACCATAACTACTGGTGTAGTCCAGTGTGTCCAGCAGCACACAGGCACGTTGGTAGCAGTCCCTCAACTGGCCGCCTCCTAACCAACACACGGCCATCTCTGGCACAGAGGCAGAGCCACCTTTCATCGCAAAACGTAACAGACTTCCATGCTGACCTCCAATAAGCTCTCGCTTGATACCACTCAAGTCGCAAATGGCGGTCAGTGGAATGCGCACTGCAGGGAGTCTGGCTCGGAGTTGTCCTTGAAGTAATCGATTAGTAACAGTTCGTTGTGTCACTGCGGTGCCAGTTGCTTCTCAAATTGCTGCTGCAGATGCGGTACGATGCTCCAGAGCCATACACCGGTCCCTTTCGGTAGTGCTACGTTGCCGTACGGAGTCCGGTGTTCGTGACCACCGCAGCCGGCAATCATGTACATTAGCTACTTTCCTACCAAGTCTTACTGCAATCTTGCAAAACAAAATCCAGCTTCTCGTAGCCCTATTACACAATCGCATTTAAATTCAGTGAGGTATTGACAGTGGTGTTTTTGACGCCTTAAAGGCATTCTTGACTAACATAAACTCAACACGTCCAATCCCCTAAAGGTAACTAACACTCACGAGTATTTCAGCGTGTATTTAAAGCAGATCTGATTTGCATCTTCTTACTGGCGCTAATAGCGGCACCCTTAAGTGACTGGTGCGAAATTTGAATAGACACCATCTTTCGGTTGCGGAAACACTCCTATCGACTTTCGTTTATGTCGCACAACTCCTTGGTGTTGAGGTTTTTTCCCGTCGGCGTATTAAAAATGTGTGTGCCAGCGTGGCCACATTATGATCAATGAGTGGATATCTTAATAGTGAGTTCCTGCAGTGTGACCAAAAATGTTCTACTGCTAGATGACGCTATAAATTAAAACGTCGGACAACACTCAATTGACGATTTTCGGGTTGGGGACAATAAGTTTGAAACAATATACTAACAAAAATTGGCCAACGGAAACAATTTCAAAATTGAGAATGAAGAAAATCGAACAGAAAACTATTTGCAGGAAATAAAATTTCATCTGTGGTATATAGCGCAGTAACTAACAAAGGAAGGGAACATGTAGAAGGTATCGGTGATTCCTAAAATTATTTGCTTATTTCAAGAAGTGAACATAAACACAGATCAAAGTAAAAACAGTCTGAAGGTAATTCCTAACCAAGTCTTTAGCAATTCATAAAGAAAGTCCCGGGGCGTAAAATCTTTTCAGAAGAAATAATTAAATCTCAAGGATAGGTAATACAAATCCCACGTGCGAAATTATATCTGTAGAAGTAGGCAGTTCTTCAATTTTTTTAGTTCACGAGAAAAAAAAGCTCTTCCTGGAAGTGGAAGATATCTGCTAAAATTCTCATGTTGCACAAGTAAAGAGTTAGATATAGATAGATATTCAGCGATCACAGGCCTTGAAGACCACGCGCTGCTTCCACAAACTGCCTCCATTCCTTCCTGTTTTGTGCCCGGTTCCTCCAGGTGTCTTCAATTCTCAGGGCTGCTAGGTCCTTCGCCAGGTCGTCCGTCCAACGCTGCATTGGTCGTCCAATGGGGCGTTTGGTGTTCGGTTTCCCCGATAGTGCCATCTTCGCCTATCTTCCATCTGACCCACCCATTATATTACTTTGCCCTTCATCTTCGGTAGGATGGTTAGTTGTCTCATTAGAAGGTAGATTTCCTCGTTTTTCCGCCTCCTCCATTCTCTATGATCTAAAACTGTTCCCCATATCTTCTTCATTACTCTTTTTTCAAATATTAATAGTTTTTCCCTTTCTCCCTTAGTCATGCTCCATGTTTCTGAACCGTACAGTACTGCTGAGCATATCACTGTGTTGTAGATTTTCATCTTCGTGTTAACTGACATCGATTTAGAGCCACGTGTCTCTCTGAGGGAATGCATGCATTTCGTTCCCACTGCTATTCCTTTCTTGATGTTCATTTTTTATAATGTTGTCCGTAATAAACCAAGATCCCAAGTATTTGAACTGATCTACTCTCTTGAACCTCTTGCCATCTATCTCAAGAAAATCTACCTGCTCTTGTCTTCTTCCTAATTGCATGAAATGTTTTGTCTCGATTCACTTTGAGCCCTACTTTCTGTGCATTATTGTCCATTTTCCGGTACATTTCTTTCAACTCGTGCTTTGATTCACTTAATAGTACTATGTCATCTGCGTATGTGAGACAATTGAAGTTACCGTCCATCTCTACTCCAGCCCAATCCTGTTGCCTACACTCTTTTATTACTTTCTCTAAGATGACACTGAACAGAACGCATGAGAGAGCATCCCCTTGTCTGAGCCCTGTCTCAATCTCGAATGTTTCTCATGTAGCTCGTCGGAAACGTACTACTGCCTTTGACCCTTTCATACAAGCTTGCACCATTCTCACTAGCTTCTCAGGAATTCTCAAGTCCCGCATTGCATTGTATAGGCTATTCCTGTGGATGCTGTCTTATGCACGTTGAAAATCGACGAACAGGCTATAGATATCTTTATCATATTCCCAATGTTTTTCAGACAATTGTCTTAGTGTTGAAACATCCCCTTGGAAAAATTTAGAATGACTGTACTGGAAAACCTCTTACATTATTTGATTTTCAAACAGCTGAGCGAAACTGAACGTACTCAGACATTTCTCTCTTTACTTATTCTGATCAACACTAAACTAACACACAATATTTTTAGCGCAACGCAATCTGACTTTCAGTAATCCCTACAAAAGAATGACCCTGACTAACAATAACCTACACCTTTCATGAATCACTTACCTCACAAAAATCTTCGTTACTCGAACTATTGCAATACAGCGAGCGCCAACACTGCCAGCTAAATAAAAGATTCTAACTACTGAAGGCAGTAATTACTGATAGGCATAGTTAGCAAATGAAAGATTTTGATGGAGAACAAACAATGTATTTGCCTTAATAGTGTTCGAAAGTCATAGTATATATATCAGTTCATGACATCCAGTCTTACAATTTTCCTTTTTCTGACGGACACAAGTCCAGATCGTCCGCTCTCAAAACTCTGCCATCTCTCTCCCCACATCCACCACTGCTAGTGGCTCACCTCCAACTGCACAACGCTACGCACTGTTCACATCCAACTGCGTAACACTACAATAGCGAATATTCTAACAATGCCAACCAGCCACAGATTGCACACAGCACATTCAGTGATTTTCATACAGAGCGCTATGTGGCGTTACCAACATAAAAACCTAAACAGCCTTCTTACAGTGTGAAAATGTGATCTATTGTCGATCGGTTTGGTTTAAAGCCAGCTTGGTACTCCTGTATGCTCTTCTCTATGAATGGTTGCAATTTTCTGAGGATAATGATGGACAGCCCCTTATACGTTAGATTCAACAAGCTGATTCCTCTGTAATTACCGCATTCCATTTTGCTTCCCTTTTTGTATATTGTGCATATTATAGCCAATTTCCATTCTTCTGGCAGTGTCTCCTTCTCCCATATCAACTGGATCAGTTTATTTATCTGTAAGTGTAAGCTCTCACCTCCCTCCTTGATTAAGTCTGATGTTAATCCGTACTCCTCTGGGGATTTGTTGTTTCTGAGTCCTTTGATTGCGATGTTCACGTCTTCTTCACTAACTTCCCATTCTTCTTCATCTTTCCTTTCCTCCATAGTGTTTGCAGGTAATATCCCATCTTGGTCTGGGCGATTCAACAGTTCTGAGAAGTATTCTTTCCGTATTTCTACAATTCTTTCCTTGTCATTTATCAAGTTGCCGCTCTTATCTCTAATGAAAAAATTTGGGCTCTGAAAACCACGTTTCCAATTTTCTATGTATTGGAAGAATTGCTTTGTCAAGTAAAGAGTGTTGTACCTTAACCATTCGAAGAAAGACGCTAGCATTACAACCGGATTTAATACAGTGAACCATTCACAAGTTTTAACTCAATTTCATCCTAAGAATCAATGGTACCGTTAACATCATTTAAAGAGAGGGAAGTTCTGAGTTGGAAGAGTAGTAAGGTAAGGAAATTCCATGTCATCACCAAAGCTGTTCTCCTCGCTCCTACTCCAAATTTGCCGATACCTAAATGGGAAAAAAGATCATCATCAGTGGCGACCGAAAACTGTAAGGTGTCGCCTTCGTTCTGCTAACGACGTTGTCGAAGAGAGTGGAGGGGCCGACAGAGTTTCTGGGCACATTCTTGACCTTGTGGTGGAATTATGCAGAAGGTAATGTAAACCACTGCACTACATAATGTGTATCCACATGACTTGTGGCTTTTAGAAAGAGTGTCATGATGATTCGTGTATGATGATTTTCCATTGCCTAAAGATTCCGAATTTGTCCCCCATTGGGTCTGCCAAATGATATATATGCCGACGTCGCGAGCAGAATATGAAGAGATAGAGAAATGTATGAGGCTACTGAAGGTGTAATTCAGTACGCGAAAAAAGACGGAAATCTAATAATTATGGAAGATTGGAACGCATTATTAGCGGAAAGAGCAGAACACTAAGTTACGGGATAATATGGGCTAGGTGACATTAAGAAAAGAAGCGGAGATTCATGCGAAAAATATCAGATGGAAACAGCCAATAGCCTATTCAGAAATCACCAGAGCAAAGAGTACTGGGATAAAGCATGGAGACACAGGAAGACTTCAGCTAGATTACATCATGATCAGAAAGAAGTTCAGAAATCAGCTATTGTATTCTAAGGCGTACCCAGGAACAGATATACACTTAGATATAGACTCAACGGAGTAATGAAAGCAGACTGAATTTGAAGAAAATCGTCAGAAAGAATCAGTGTGGATACAATTGGGTTTCTGAAGTACTGAAGGAAGATGAAGTCTGTTTGAAGTAGTAATAATGGTCAGAATAGGTAGCTGAGTGACGAATTCTAGGGTAAACTGATTGTCGAAAGAAGAAATTACAAAGATATTCAGGATAAAATAGGAACAGAGAAATGTAAACAACTTAGGAACGAACTAAATAGTAAGTTCAGGTATGCTATGGCATAACGACTGCAAGAAAAATGTAAAGAAATCGAAAAAAGAAATGATCGCCGGAAGGACAGATTCAGGGTACACTAGTAGAAATGTCAAAACTCTCTTCGGCAAAATTAAGAGCAAAGGTGTAATCATGAAGAGTCCAAGATGAATCTCACTGTTTACAGCATATGGGAGAGTGCGTAGGTGGAAGAGCACACCGAGGACCACTGTGAAGGGGAAGAAGTGACTGATAACGTGAGAGGAGTTCTCCTTTAAAATAAGGCGGAAAGTATAACTAACATTTCTTCGGAATTTATATAAATTATTAGGATGAATTGTAACTTAACGCCGTTCAAGATGGCTTGTGGAATTTGAGTCTGGAGACATACCATCAAGCTTTCGGAGTAATGTCATCCCCAAAATTGCGAAGATAGTAAGGACAGATTAGTGCGAGGATTATTGCACAATCAGTCTGTCAACTCTTGTACTGCGATGGTACAAGTTGCGTGTAGAATTCAAGAACTGAAATGCCGTTGTGTTGTAATAGTGGATGCATTTTACGTAACCTTTGGAATCCAGCGGACCTAAATTTGCTTTGCACTGTACAAGCACAACTGTGATCAAGCTATCCTTTCGTCTATTGTATGCTGACACATAATAGGTACACGCAACACTCTGCGTACAGCATGTGCAGCACATTAGCAGGCACTAATAAAACTCTACAGTCGCCACCCTGAATACACAAAGTTAAGACTATATTTTATTACCACAGTGACGCCTCATTTGAACTTTACTTTTAACAAGCACTAGTAAAATTCTTACGCTATTTATTTACCGAAATGGCTGAGCTGTGTGTGGGGAAAACCAGTCTCAATGGAGCAAGGTAGTTTCAATACAACTCCGCACCAATATCGTGCACCACTACACTAATAACTTAGCGTTAGTGTCGCATCGTTATTGCTTGCAGAGATAGCGAATACCTTCGGGTTACTCTCTCGCAAGTTTATGTCCTTTGTAACTTTATTTCCATTATGATACTTGGATAAATGTTCCCTATAATTACTGGCGTGAGTGCCTCCACATACATTAACAACACATTCTGCAGCCTTATGCTGCTATCATCATTATTACCCATTATAATATCTGATACAGGATCTACAGCCTACTCACTATTTAAAATACTCACACTGATGGAGTACATACCTTCCTGTGTATCTTCATCTACAACAACATTTGAATCAGGCACTGTGGTCTCCACATAATTTATACCTCAAGATTTTAAACATGGCTGGAACAGCAGCTGTTGAAATTCTTCACGATAAAGGATGACAGCCAAAACAGTTGCAGGATAAAAATGTATTAAAATTCTTGACCGCGGTTTCGATGTATATAAATATACCTTCATCAGAAGTAAAAATATCTAAAATTACAACATGCAATGGAGATTAATAAAACAATTGTGCCAAAGGCGTCGTCAATAATTAAGACATCATCTCCATTTGTACAACATGACTGTAGGCACAGGGTCAATGCGAACAGTTTAGCACTGGTACTTCGCCTATCGGCGGCCTATAGGCGAAGTACCGGTGCTAAACTGTTCGCATTGACCCTGTGCCTACAGTCATGTTGTACAAATGGAGATGATGTCTTAATTATTGACGACGCCTTTGGCACAATTGTTTTATTAATCTCCATTGCATGTTGTAATTTTAGATTTTTTACTTCTGATGAAGGTATGTTTATACATACCGAAACCTCGGTCAATAATTTTAATATATTTTTATCCTGCAACTGTTTTGGCTGTCATCCTTTATCGTGAATAATTTATACCTCTTACCACTGTTGAAAGTTCCATTGCATTCAGCACATTGCTATTTCTGCTGTCATTCTCATACACACTCTCAATATCACAGCACACATTTTCTCCCACAAGTTGCTCAACTGATACATGCTCATTACTGAACATAATTGACAAGCCAATACTATTTACATCATTATCCCCCACATTTTGATCCCTTTTATTTAAGAAAGCCCCAATATTTATCTCCCTCCTGATTCCTACTCTTCCTATTACTTTTATTTCTAAGGTACCTCCAGAAAGAAAACTGGCGTTCTACGGATCGGAGCGTGAAATGTTAGATCCCTTAATCGGGCAGGTAGGTTAGAAAATTTAAAAAGGGAAATGGATAGGTTAAAGTTAGATATAGTGGGAATTGGTGAAGTTCGGTGGCAGGAGGAACAAGACTTTTGGTCAGGTGATTACAGGGTTATAAATACAAAGTCAAATAGGGGTAATGCATGAGTAGGTTTAATAATGAATAAAAAAATAAGAGTACGGGTTAGCTACTACAAACAGCATAGTGAACGCATTATTGTGGCCAAGATAGACACAAAGCCCATGCCTACTACAGTACTACAAGTTTATATGCCAACTAGCTCTGCAGATGATGAAGAAATTGATGAAATGTATGACGAGATGAAAGAAATTATTCAGGTAGTGAAGGGAGACGAAAATTTAATAGTCATGGGTGACTGGAATTCGTCAGTAGGAAAAGGGAGAGAAGTAAACATAGTAGGTGAATATGGATTCGGGGGAAGAAATAAAAGAGGAAGCCGCCTTGTAGAATTTTGCACAGAGCATAACTTAATCATAGCTAACACTTGGTTCAAGAATCATAAAAGAAGGTTGTATACATGGAAGAATCCTGGAGATACTAAAAGGTATCAGATAGATTATATAATGGTAAGACAGAGATTTAGGAACCAGGTTTTAAATTGTAAGACATTTCCAGGGGCAGATGTGGATTCTGACCACAATTTATTGGTTATGAACTGCAGATTGAAACTGAAGAAACTGCAAAAAGGTGGGAATTCAAGGAGATGGGACCTGGATAAACTGAAAGAACCAGAGGTTGTACAGAGTTTCAGGGAGAGCATAAGGGAACTATTGACAGGAATGGGGGAAAGAAATACAGTAGAAGAATGGGTAGCTCTGAGGGATGAAGTAGTGAAGGCAGCAGAGGATCAAGTAGGTAAAAAGACGAGGGCTAATAGAAATCCTTGGGTAACAGAAGAAATATTGAATTTAATTGATGAAAGGAGAAAATATAAAAGTGCAGTAAATGAAGCAGGCAAAAAGGAATACAAACGTCTCAAAAATGAGATCGACAGGAAGTGCAAAATGGCTAAGCAGGGATGGCTAGAGGACAAATGTAAGGATGTAGAGGCTTGTCTCACTAGGGGTAAGATAGATACCGCCTACAGGAAAATTAAAGAGACCTTTGGAGAGAAGAGAACCACTTGTATGAATATCAAGAGCACAGATGGCAACCCAGTTCTAAGCAAAGAAGGGAAGGCCGAAAGGTGGAAGGAGTATATAGAGGGTTTATACAAGGGCGATGTACTTGAAGACAATATTATGGAAATGGAAGAGGATATAGATGAGGAGGAATTGGAAGATTAGATACCGCGTGAAGAGTTTGACAGAGCACTGAAAGACCTGAGTCGAAACAAGGCCCCGGGAGTAGACAACATTCCATTAGAACTACTGATGACCTTGGGAGAGCCAGTCATGACAAAACTCTACCATCTGGTGAGCAAGATGTATGAGACAGGCGAAATACCCACAGACTTCAAGAAGAATATAATAATTCCAATCCCAAAGAAAGCAGGTGTTGACAGATGTGAAAATTACCGAACTATCAGTTTAATAAGTCACAGCTGCAAAATACTAACGCGAATTCTTTACAGACGAATGGAAAAAATGATAGAAGCCGACCTCGGGGAAGATCAGTTTGGATTCCGTAGAAATGTTGGAACATGTGAGGCAATACTAACCTTACGAATTATCTTAGAAGAAACACTAAGAAAAGGCAAACCTACGTTTCTAGCATTTGTAGACTTAGAGAAAGCTTTTGACAACGTTAACTGGAATACTCTCTTTCAGATTCTGAAGGTGGCAGGGGTAAAATACAGGGAGCGAAAGGCTATTTACAATTTGTACAGAAACCAGATGGCAGTTATAAGAGTCGAAGGGCATGAAAGGGAAGCAGTGGTTGGGAAAGGAGTGAGACAGGGTTGTAGCCTCTCCCCGATGTTATTCAATCTGTATATTGAGCAAGCAGTAAAGGAAACAAAAGAAAAATTCGGAGTAGGTATTAAAATTCATGGAGAAGAAGTAAAAACTTTGAGGTTCGCCGATGACATTGTAATTCTGTCAGAGACAGCAAAGAACTTGGAAGAGCAGTTGAACAGAATGGACAGTGTCTTGAAAGGAGGATATAAGATGAACATCAACAAAAGCAAAACGAGGATAATGGAATGTAGTCAAATTAAATCGGGTGATGCTGAGGGGATTAGATTAGGAAATGAGACACTTAAAGTAGTAAAGGAGTTTTGCTATTTAGGGAGTAAAATAACTGATGATAGTCGAATTAGAGAGGATATAAAATGTAGACTGGCAATGGCAAGGAAATCTTTTCCGAAGAAGAGAAATTTGTTAACGTCGAGTATAGATTTAAGTGTCAGGAAGTCGTTTCTGAAAGTATTTGTATGGAGTGTAGCCATGCATGGAAGTGAAACATGGACGATAACCAGTTTGGACAAGAAGAGAATAGAAGCTTTCGAAATGTGGTGCTACAGAAGAATGCTGAAGATAAGGTGAGTAGATCACGTAACTAATGAGGAGGTATTGAATAGGATTGGGGAGAAGAGAAGTTTGTGGCACAACTTGACTAGAAGAAGGGATCGGTTGGTAGGACATGTTTTGAGGCATCAAGGGATCACAAATTTAGCATTGGAGGGCAGCGTGGAGGGTAAAAATCGTAGAGGGAGACCAAGAGATGAATACACTAAGCAGATTCAGAAGGATGTAGGTTGCAGTAGGTACTGGGAGATGAAGAAGCTTGCACATGATAGAGTAGCATGGAGAGCTGCATCAAACCAGTCTCAGGGCTGAATACCACAACAACAACAAGGTACCTCCACTTACCATGCTGATTAAACCAGCCTCCAAACATCTCATCATTACCCATAATTGCCTCCATTCCACAAATCCTTTTTGCCCCTCATTTGTTTATTTTTATCATGATCAATAAACCCTGTGTTAGTCTGCCTATAATTCTTACTGCATACTTTCTCTTCCACAGGTTTTTCTTTCATTAAAATACCTCCCATTATTTTGCCTAAAACTGTTAAGAGATCCTCCATTATTTCTAGTAGTAGTAGTGGTAGCAGTAGCGGCAGCAGCAGCAGCTTTATTCATCCGTAGATCTCTTTTTACAAGGATATAGGACATGTCAAAGTATCTGCAAATTTAGATCAATTTAAAATAAGCTAATTCGTATACACACATATTTACATACTTCTAGTTAGAGACAAACATTACATTTACTCCTGGTATACAATACTTATTTTACAAATAACTTATTAAATACTGTAATGCCACATTGTTCACTCATATCGGACTATCAGTCAATGCACACACTGTACACACATAGTTTCATAACACTTTACTCACTACACTCACTCACACAGGTGATCTCTGGGCCAATTTCTGTACCGCAACTTCCCATTTGCTATCCTGAAAAACTGAGTCAGCATCCCTCCATAATGAGTGAGATGTTGAGCTCAGAAAGAGGTAGAGGTGTTAGTATTGTGCTATGCATAGCTTGGTGGTAAGTAATTCTAGAAAGGAAAAAAAGAAGGGAAAAACATAAAGTGAAGGTGTTACGTGGAATGTTGGATATTTTATCATCATTATTATTACTGTATATTTTTATAACATTTTTTATCAAACCCCTACTGTTTTAGCTAAGTAATCCTTCAATGTATAAAATCCTTCAATGAATAAAATGTATTGCATAACAGGTACTCTAAACTCCCGCCACAGCTTCCTCACCCAATGTTAAGTAATACTCGCAGGCAGAGATGTAAATTGTGTTGTTTTAAATATGCCTTTCAACATTTGGGAAACATGTAACCCTGAAATGAAGGAGCTTATGTATTACAGCATTGAACAGTAGTGTGTAAAATAAGTATAACGTTGTTGTGGTCATCATAACATTGCACAAACACTAGTTAATTGCTTAAATGAGGGATTTGATTGAGATTAGCTGTGGGGTTACTATAGTGTGCCGAAATATTCATTGCAAGTTGTCTTCGCCTGTTCTAGATTACATGGGAAGGAAAAGAGCGACGTGGTTGAGGTCTCCTGGAGAGAGCTATCGAGCCACAAGCGCTTGCTCCTCTGAGGCGCTGAACCGGTGGCTGCCAAGCGGCTGTGGGGGCTGGCGCAGCTGCGGCCATCGCCACGTCAGCCGCTGCGCGCCGCGTGCAGCCACAGGGCTCGATTGATGGCTGTGTACAGGGTCCACGGCCTACACTGCTGTCATTGTGATGGAGATAGATGCGCCCACTAGCACATCCAGTTTCCAATATTCGTGACCACAAATCCCTAAACGCCGTATTATAATTATGCAACACTGCACCTGTCCCAGTTACATTAAAGTAGTTTCAATTATCTCTTTTAACAATGTAACCTGTAAAGAGATGAGAAAAACTGAAAGTTCATTCAGATTATAAGCGTGTACAGGAAATGGCCGCGAAGCGTTTCCTTGCTTTCCACTTACCTATTACGCTGTGAGGTCAACAATCACCATCCACACCCATAGACTCTTTCGAGCCAGCTCTCTCCGCTGCTTTACAAACCTCACAAAAGCTCCCCTGGATACCTTACTGAACCAGCATTACTACAAGAAAATATAATTCCGGTACAGCGTGGAGTAAATTACCATGAAGTTTAAAAATAGTTCACACTTCCATAGAGAGTGATACCTTTGTTCGACAAGTATCAGAAATGGCTCGTGTTTACGTTACACATGACATCACAAGTAAGGTATCCGCAAAGCGTTTCTTTTTTTTAAATTTACTTCATATATTCTCTAATATACAGTGAATTCATGTGTACCACAACGCTTTTGAATAACGTGTTTTTTTTTTTTAAATACGTATCGTAAAGTTGAAAAATAACAAACAATAATATCAACAAATGTGTAAAGCATTTCCGGATGAATTACATCCTAAAATTTCAAAATATGGTACTAAAGTCGTGTATTGCGCATCACAGTGAGTCAACGTTTTTCGTTTCTTAGATATTTTCCGTCAAGAAGCATGGGACTTCATTTCAGATATTCTCATGGATCATGAAAATCGATGTCATTCTAATAACACTTACGTTGCAGCAGCAACAGTCGAATTACTGTATAAATTCGTCAATTCGAATAACAGCTCTGTCAGTATTGCATCTGCACTTTCACGTGTCAGATAAAAATCAGCCGGCGCGGGGTGGCCGCACGGTTAGAGGTCCTATGTCAAGGACTGAGCGGTTCCTCCCGCCGGAGGTTCGAGTCCTCCCCCGTGCATAGGTGTGTGTGTCGTTCTTAGTGTAAGTTAATTTAAGTTAGTTTAAGTAGTGTGTAAGTCTAGGGACCGATGACCTCAGCAGTTTGGTCCCTTAGGAACTCACATACACTGCTGGCCACCGTAAATGCAACACCCTGAAGGAAGCATCCGAATCAAGTGAAATTTACACCATGAATTTGCAGCGATGAGATATGCAACTGATTAGAATTTCAGTGCAGGCGCACATCACGCGCACCTGTGGCGCCACCTCATAGCGCCATTTACGGCTTGGCGATTTCGACGAGTGTACGTTCGGCACGTGTGTTTACCTTGTGGTTGTTTCACAAGACGATCAGTTATGCCTCGTAGACAACAGCGAACAGCGTTTGATCAAGTATCCGAGTTCGACACAGGAAGGATAGTGGCTTACCGAGATTGTGGATTATCATACAGAGAAATCACTAGTCGTGTTGGACGAAACCAAACAACTGTAATGCGGATATGTGACCGTTGGATGTAGGAGGGTACGACGGACCGACGTGGTCGATCGCATTCACCTCGGTGCACCACTGCACGTGCTGATAGGCAAATTGTGCGCATGGCAGTGACGGATCGCTCAGTGACATCCCGAACCATAGCACAGCACATTGCGTCTGTAACGCATCATCCAGTGTCTGCGCGTACCATTCGACGCCGTTTACAGCAGAGTGGTCTGTCCGCAAGACGTCCATTGCTTCGTCTACCATTGACACAGAACCACAGACGTCTCCATCGCCAATGGTGTGATGACAGATGGATGTGGATGGCAGAATGGAATGACGTTGTCTTTACTGACGAGGCACGCTTCTGTCTGCAGCACCACGATGGTCGGATTCGAGTGTGGAGACACCGTGGAGAGAGGATGCTGGACAGCTGCATTATGCACCGCCACACTGGTCTTGCACCGGGTATTATGGTATGGGGCGGTATTGGATATTACTCTCGCACGCCTCTAGTATGCATTGCCGGTACTTTAAATAGCCGGCGCTACATATCCGAGGTGCTGGAGCCAGTTGTCCTTCCTTACCTTCAGGGCTCGGCCACAGCCATATTTCAACAGGATAATGCGCGACCACACGTGGCACGCATTGTCCAAAGGTTCTTCGTCAATAACCAGATTGAAGTGCTTCCCTGGCCGGCTCGCTCTCCGGATCTTTCGCCGATAGAAAACATGTGGTCCATGGTTGCTCAACGAGTGACCCAGATTACATCCCCAGCTGCCACACCAGATGATCTTTGGCAACATGTGGAACCTGCTTGGGCTGCTGTACCCCAGGAACACATCCAACGTCTCTTTGACTCAATGCCGAGACGTGTGGCAGCGGTGATCTCCAACAATGGCGGCTACTCTGGCTACTGATTCTGGCAGGAACCACATGTCACAGATGTCTGTAAACGTAATCATTTGATACTTGGTCAACATGTTATCTACAAAATAAATTTTGTTGTGCTACCTCTTGTCTTTCTTGGTGTTGCATTTACGGTGGCCAGCAGTGTACATTTGAACGTAAAAATCTGCTTTATAATCAGGGTTCTACACTGATACCGAATTGAAGAATAAGAGAAAAGGCGGGAAGTAATTGTGAGTTAATCACAACATTTCACTTCAAAATAGAACGGTGGGCTGTGTGTACGAAAGGAACACCATTTATTTCGAAAGTGTAGGTGATTCACATACCAATAATAGTTGCTGCTTTTTCACTAGGACGGAATACAGTCTGGTGCTAAAGTTTATAGCGTAGTTCTCCGAGCACTACGATACTGTTTTACAGTTTGGAGCCTTCGGGCCTTGAATTATGAGACAGACAGAACGTACGTAGTGTACGTGACTTTGAAGTTACCACACTGTCTCCCCTAAGCTTTCTTGTCAGTGTCAAAACGTAGTACACGTTCGCAGTAGCATCAAATTGAGCACATCAGGACCAATGTGTAGCCTCAACCGCACGACGAAATACGAGCTGCCTGAAACGTACTTACAAAGCGTACAGAGTCGTCAGTAGCTCCAGTTTCCCGACAGACTGTGTACCGTGCTCTCAGAGCAGCTGTTACACGAGTGCCAGGCAGACTTTAACTACGTCACGGCACAGCAGAGATGACCACCGACCTGTTCATTCAACACCAATTAAATCCTAAAACATAACACAATCGGAAGTACTGTCTTCCGTGCACTTCCCTGGCCGTTGGAGAATAGGGATGTAGATGTACAATGGAAAAACATCATACTCTTCGTTCTTCATCATACACATGTTCGCAGTAAATTGGTAATCAGCACAGCGACAGGAACGTAATAAAACGTATCAGTTTCGGTTGTATTGGGGGCAAACTCCATTCATTGGATGATGTTACAGTAGACATTTTCGTTGACGGTCGAAGGGTATATAGATTATCGAGCCAAACGATCCAGTTTACAGAAATGCAGGTGGTGCAGAAGGGCGCATCGACCGGTTGGATTAATTACTCCCAAGGGAAAGTACCGACCTCACTCAGTGCCCAATGAGGTGTTAAGTGTCTGAATCGAGTAGCGTAAGCCGACGAAGCATTCCTCAGGCGAATTGTAGACCGCGAGTTCCCATGAAAACCTCTTCTACCCAATTGAATTTCTCTCTTGGAAGCAAGACTGACAGCTAATAGTTCTCTTCAACCACCTGCAGAGACTACGTCGAAGGTGTGTGACAGCTAACAGTCCCCAAGACATCCACAACAATACTGTTACTTTAACCCCCACAACAATACTGTCATTTTAGAACAGATCTTCTGTATTTTGTATTTTTTGTAACTTGAATCTCTTGAGTCAATCGGGCAGGTAGGTTAGAAATTTTAAAAAGGGAAATGGATAGGTTAAAGTTAGATATAGTGGGAATTAGTGAAGTTCAAAAATGGTTCAAATGGCTCTGAGCACTATGGGACTCAACTGCTGAGGTTATTAGTCCCCTAGAACTTAGAACTAGTTAAACCTAACTAACCTAAGGACATCACAAACATCCATGCCCGAGGCAGGATTCGAACCTGCGACCGTAGCGGTCTTGCGGTTCCAGACTGCAGCGCCTTTAACCGCACGGCCACTTCGGCCGGCTTTAGTGAAGTTCGGTGGCAGGAGGAACAAGACTTCTGGTCAGGTGACTACAGAGTTATAAACACAAAATCAATTATGGGTAATGCAGGAGTAGGTTTAATAATGAATAGGAAAATAGGAATGCGGGTAAGCTACTACAAACAGCATAGTGAAGGTATTATTGCGACCAAGATAGATACGAAGCCCACACCTACTACAGTAGTACAAGTTTATATGCCAACTAGCTCTGCAGATGACGAAGAAATTGAAGAAATGTATGATGAAATAAAAGAAATTATTCAGATAGTGAATGGAGACGAAAATTTAATAGTCATGGGTGACTGGAATTCGGTAGTAGGAAAAGGGAGAGAAGGAAACGTAGTGGGTGAATATGGAATGGGGCTAAGAAATGAAAGAGGAAGCCGCCTGGTAGAATTTTGCACAGAGCATAACTTAATCATAGCTAACACTTGGTTTAAGAATCATGAAAGAAGGTTGTATACATGGAAGAACCCTGGAGATACTAAACGGTATCAGATAGATTATATAATGGTAAGACAGAGATTTAGGAACCAGGTTTTAAATTGTAAGACATCTCCAGGGGCAGATGTGGACTCAGACCACAATCTATTGGTTATGACCTGTAGATTAAAACTGAAGAAACTGCAAAAAGGTGGGAATTTAAGGAGATGGGACCTGGATAAACTTAAAGAACCAGAGGCTGTACAGAGTTTCAGGGAGAGCATAAGGAAACAATTGACAGGAATGGGGGAAAGAAATATAGAAGAAGAATGGGTATCTTTGAGGGATGAAGTAGTGAAGGCAGCAGACGATCAAGTAGGTAAAAAGACGAGGGCTAGTAGAAATCCTTGGGTAACAGAAGAAATATTGAATTTAATTGATGAAAGGAGAAAATATAAAAGTGCAGTAAATGAAGCAGGCAAAAAGGAATACAAACGTCTCAAAAATGAGATCGACAGGAAGTGCAAAATGGCTAAGCAGGGATGGCTAAAGGACAAATGTAAGGATGTAAAGGCTTATCTCACTAGGGGTAAGATAGATACTGCCTACAGGAAAATTAAAGAGACCTTTGGAGATAACCACTTGTATGAACATCAAGAGCTCAGATGGAAACTCAGTTTTAAGCAAAGAAGGGAAAGCAGAAAGGTGGAAGGAGTATATAGAGGGTCTATACATGGGTGATGTACTTGAGGACAATATTATTAAAATGGAAGAGGATGTAGATGAAGATGAAATGGGAAATACGATACTGCGTGAAGAGTTTGACAGAGCACTGAAAGACCTTTAGTCGAAACAAGGCCCCCGGAATAGACAACATTCCATTGGAACTACTGACAGCCTTGGGAGAGCCAGTCCTGACAAAAGTCTAACATCTGGTGAGCAAGATGTATGAAACAGGCGAAATACCCTCAGACTTCAAGAAGAATATAATAATTCCAATCCCAAAGAAAGCAGGCGTTGACAGATGTGAAAATTACCGAACAATCAGTTTAATAAGCCACAGCTGCAAAATACTAACACGAATTCTTTACAGACGAATGGAAAAACTAGTAGAAGCCGACCTCGGGGAAGATCAGTTTGGATTCCGTAGAAATACTGGAACACGTGAGCCAATACTGACCTTACGACTTATCTTAGAAGGAAGATTAAGGAAAGGCAAACCTACGTTTCTAGCATTTGTAGACTTAGAGAAAGCTTTTGACAATGTTGACTGGAATACTCTCTTTCAAATTCTGAAGGTGGCAGGGGTAAAATACAGGGAGCGAAAGGCTATTTACAATTTGTACTGAAACCAGATGGCAGTTATAAGAGTCGAGGGACACGAAAGGGAAGCAGTTGTTGGGAAGGGAGTAAGACATGGTTGTAGGCTCTCCCCGATGTTATTCAATCTATATATTGAGCAAGCAGTAAAGGAAACAAAAGAAAAATTCGGAGTAGTTATTAAAATCCATGGAGAAGAAATAAAAACTTTGAGGGTCGCCGATGACATTGTAATTCTGTCACAGACAGCAAAGGACTTGGAAGAACAGTTGAACAGAATGGACAGTGTCTTGAAAGGAGGATATAAGATGAACATCAACAAAAGCAAAACGAGGATAATGGAATGTAGTCGAATTAAGTCGGTTGATGCTAAGGGAATTAGATTAGGAAATGAGTCACTTAAAGTAGTAAAGGAGTTTTACTATTTGGGGAGCAAAGTAACTGATGATGGTCGAAGTAGAGAGGATATAAAATATAGACGCAATTGCAAGGAAAGCGTTTCTGAAGAAGAGAAATTTGTTAACATCGAGTATAGATTTAAGTGTCAGGAAGTCATTTCGTAAAGTATTTGTATGGAGTGTAGCCATGTATGGAAGTGGAACATGGACGATAAATAGTTTGGACAAGAAGAGAATAGAAGCTTTCGAAATGTGGTGCTACAGAAGAATGCTGAAGATTAGATGGGTAGATCACATAACTAATGAGGAAGTATTGAATAGGATTGGGGAGAAGAGAAGTTTGTGGCACAACTTGACCAGAAGAAGGGATCGGTTGGTAGGACATGTTCTGAGGCATCAAGGGATCACCAATTTAGTATTGGAGGGCAGCGTGGAGGGTAAAAATCGTAGAGGGAGACCAAGAGATGAATACACTAAGCAGATTCAGAAGGATGTAGTTTTCAGTAGGTACTGGGAGATGAAGAAGCTTGCACAGGATAGAGTAGCATGGAGAGCTGCATCAAACCAGTCTCAGGACTGAAGACCACAACAACAACAACCGAGTCGAGAGTTACAAAGGAAAAATCTTTCTCGTGCCTCTGACAGTGGAATACTAGTACATGTATCGGTAGTGTTATTGGTAAGATCGTAGGGTAGACAACTTTCAGAGGTGGTGATATGGTCAACATCAAGGAAAAAAGTTCAGTAAAAATTAGTTCTGAAATGAATTCCTTAAGTGCTTTGAGCACGTCTTCACCTTCGCTTCTGTGAAACGCATATCTTTTCTTCTGCAAGCTCTTTAATTTCCATATTTTTAGAAAAGGGAGTATGAACCGAAATGAGGAGAAAATGCCCCGTACTGTCTTCATCATCATTTATAGCAAATCAACAAGCCATCTGGGATCGTGTCAGAAGAAAAAAATACAAATACATGAACATAATACATGACTATATAGAATCGCAACATCAAAAAAGCTCATTACGTATATTTTCCCGTGCTCTCTATAACGCGTACTTCAAATAGCTAAGGGCAGTTGTTCACTACACGAGATGTTTGACAATAGTGAAAATTCCTGTGACGAGCTCTGCATCTCAGAGTAGCATTTCAAACGGAACTTTTTTTTTATTATTCATCGTTCATCTGACTGCTTTGATGCGACCAGCCACGAATTCCTCTCCTGTACCAACCTCTTCATCACAGAGTAGCACTTGCAACCTATGCCCTCAATTACTTGCTGGATGTATTCCAATCTCTGTCTTCCCCTACAGTTTTTGCCCTCTACAGCTCTCTCTAATACCATGAAAGTCATTCCCTGATGTCTTAACAGATGTCCTGTCACCCTGTCCCTTCTCCTTGTCAGTGTTTTCCACATATTCCTTTCCTCTCCGATTCTGCGCAGAACCTCCTTATTTCCTACCTTGTCAGTCTGCTTAGTTTTCGATATTCGTCTGTAGCACATGTCAAATGTTTTGATGAACTTCTTTTCCGGTTTTCCCACAGTCAATGTTTCGTTAATAGACAATGTTGTCCTCCAAAATCCTCCAAAACCACATTCTCAGAAATTTCTTCCTCAAAATAAGGCCCATGTTTGATACTAGTGCCGCGCGGTCTAAGGCGCTGCAGCCATGGACTGTGCGGCTGGTCCCGGCGGAGGTTCGAGTCCTCCCTCGGGCATGGGTGTGTGTGTTTGTCCTTAGGATAATTTAGGTTAAGTAGTGTGTAAACTTTGGGACTGATGACCTTAGCAGTTAAGTCCCATAAGATTTTACACACATTTGAATTTTTTTTATACTAGTAGACTTATGTTCCCCAGGAATGCCCATTTCGCCAATGCTAGTCTGCTTTTGATGTCCTTGTTCCGTCCGCCTTCGGTTATTTTGCTGTCCAGGCAGTAGAAGTCCTTAACTTCATCTATTTCGTGACCATCAATCCTGATGTTAAGTTTCTCTCTGTTCTCATTTCTGCTACTTCTCATAACTTTCGCCTTTTTTTTTCGATTTATTCTACATGCTGCACTCATTCGACTGGTTGTTTCATTCAGCAGATCATGTATTTCTTCTTCACTTTCACTCACGATAGCGATGTCATCAGCAAACTGTATCATTGATATTCTTTCAAAAATGGCTCTGAGCACTTTGGGACTTAACTTCTGAGGTCATCAGTCCCCAAGAACTTAGAACTACTTTAACCTAACTAACCTAAGGACAGCACACACATCCATGCCCGAGGCAGGATTCGAACCTGAGACCGTAGCGGTCGCTCGTTTCCAGACTGTAGCGCCTAGAACCGCTGGGCCACCACAGCCGGCGATATTCTTTCACCTTGAATTTTAATCCCACTCTTGAACCTTTCTGTCGTCTCCATCATTGCTTCATCGACGTACAGATTGAACAGCAGGGGCGAAAGGCTTTATTCCTGTCTGACACCATTTTTAATCGGAGCCCTTATTATTCTCTCTAGGCTCTTGTACGTATTGTATATTACACGTCTCTCCCTATAGCATACCCCCTACTTTTCTCAGAATTTCGAACATGTTACACCATTTTACATTGTCTAACGCTTCCTCCAGGCCGACAAATCATATGGACGACCTTAACTTTAGTCATGCTCCCACTATCACTCGCAACATCAGAATTTCCTCTCTCGTACCTTTAACTTTCCTGAAAACCAAACTGATCGTCGTCTAATCTACATCTACATCTACATCTACATGATTACTCTGCAATTCACATTTAAGTGCTTGGCAGAGGGTTCATCGAACTACAATCATACTAACTCCCTACCATTCCACTCCCGAACAGCGCGTGTGAAAAACGAACACCTAAACCTTTCTGTTCGAGCTCTGATTTCTCTTATTTTATTTTGATGATCATTCCTACCTATGTAGGTTGGGCTCAACAAAATATTTTCGCATTCGGAAGAGAAAGTTGGTGAGTGAAATTTCGTAAATAGATCTCGCCGCAGCGAAAAAGTCTTTGCTTTAATGACTTCCATCCCAACTCGCGTATCATATTGTAAGTAGGCTGTCTAATTTTTTATACTGGTAACTCCACGTAGCGCTCTGTATGAAAATCACTGGCTGTGCTGTGTGCAGTCTGTGGCTGGGTGGCATTGTTGTAATATTCGCTATTGTAGTGTTGGGCTGTTGGCTGTTAACAGCGCGTAGCGTTGCGCAGTTGGAGGTGAGCCGCTAGCAGTGGTGGATGTGGGGAGAGAGATGGCGGAGTTTTGAAATTTGTAAGACTGGATGTCATGAACTGCTATATATATTATGACTATTAAGGTAAATACATTGTTTGTTCTCTATTAAAATCTTTCATTTGCTAACTATGCCTATCAGTAGTTAGTGCCTTCCGTAGTTTGAATCTTTTATTTAGCTGGCAGTAGTGGCGCTAGCTGTTTTGCAGTAGTTCGAGTAACGACAATTTTTGTGAGGTAAGTGTTTTGTGAAACGTATAGGTTAATGTTAGTCAGGGCCATTCTTTTGTAGGGATTACTGAAAGTCAGATTGCGTTGCGCTAAAAAAATATTGTGTGTCAGTGTAAGCACAGTCTTGTACAATTGTTCAAAGGGGACGTTTCAATATCTGCCACACTCTCTCCCCTATTACGCGATAATACGAAAACGAGCTGTCCTTTTTTGGACCCTTTCGATGTCCTTGGACAATCCCACCTGGTACGGATCCCACGCCGCGCAGCAATATTCTAACAGAGGACGAACGAGTGTAGTGTAAGCCATCTCTTTAGTGGACTTGTGGCATCTTCTAAGTGTCCTGCCAATGAAACGCAACCTTTGGCTCGCCTTCCCCACAATATTATCTATGTGGTCTTTCCCAGGTACTTAGTTGAATTGACAGCCTTGAGAATTGTACTATTTATCGAGTAATCGAATTCAAACGGATTTCTTTTGGAACTCATGTGGATCACCTCACACTTTTCGTTATTTAGCGTCAACTGCCACCTGCCACACCATACAACAGTCTTTTCTAAATCGCTTTGCAACTGATACTGGTCTTCGGATGACCTTACTAGACGGTAAATTACAGCATCATCTATGAACAACCTAAGAGAACTGCTCAGATTGCCACCCAGGTCATTTATAGAGATCAGGAACAGCAGAGGTCCCAGGATGCTTCCCTGGGGAACACCTGATATCACTTCAGTTTTACTCGATGATTTTCCGTCTATTACTACGAACTGCGACCTTCCTTACAGGAAGTCACGAATCCAGTCGCACAACTGAGACGATACCCCATAGGCCCGCAGCTTGATTAGAAGTCGCTTGTGAGGAACGGTGTCAAAAGCTTTCCGGAAATCTAGAAATACGGAATCAACTTGAGATCCCCTGTCGATAGCGGCCATTACTTCGTGCGAATAAAGAGCTTTTCCATTCATCTGTATATTATTCTTGTAAGCAACTTGGATGCATGAGCTGTTAAGCTGACTGTGCGACGATTCTCGCACTTGTCAGCTCTTGGAGTCTTCAGAATTGTGTGGAGACATTTTTCCGAAAGTCAGATGGTATGTCGCCAGACTCATACATTCTACGTACCAACGTGGATAGTCGTTTTTTGCCACTTCCCCCACGATTTTAGAAATTGATGGAATTTCTTCCAATCCTTCTGCCTTATTTTATCTTTAAGTCCTCCAAAGCTCTCTTAAATTATGATTCTAATACTGAATCACCTACATCTTCTAAATGGACTCAGTTTCTCCTTCTCTCACATCAGATAAATCTTCCGGCTCACAGAGGCTTTCAGTGTACTCTTTAAGCCTATCCACTCTCCACTCTGCATTTAACAGTGGAATTCCCGTTGCACCCTTAGTGTTACCGCGCTTGCTTTTAATTTCACCTAATGTTGTTTTGGCTTTCCTATATGGTGAGTCACTCCTTCGGAGAATCATTTTTTTTCCGATTTCTTCACATTTTTCATAATGCCATGTCATCTTAGCTTCCCTGCACTTCATATTTATTTCATTTCTCAGTGACTTGTATTTCCGTATTCCTGAGTTTCCTTGAACACTTTTATACTTTCTTCTTTCATCGATCATCTGAAGTATTTCTTCTGTTACCGATGGTTTCTTCGCAGTTATCTTCTTTGTACCTTCGTACCTACCTCCTTTGTTTTTATGTTTTTCTTTCCAACTCCTGTGATTCTCCTTTTCACAGATGTCCATTCCTCTTAAACTGTACTGCCTACTGAGCTATTCCTTATCGCTGTATCTATAGCCTTAGAGAACTTGAAGCGTATCCCGTCATTCGTTTGTATAGGAACTACAAACTGAATTTTAGACGATCGACTGCTATTACCACCTCTTAATTAGGACAGACGGCAAAATCAATTTGCAGGTGCTGCCAACCTAAAATGGCGTCTGTCCACGGTTAAATTATAGATACTTAGCGCAGTGAGAGTAAGAATAAGTTGTTCTATTTCAGCATTTTTGCTTGGCCAACAGGCATGTTGAGGTATTAGTCTTCATTCTGGCGATTCCCCAATGCCTGGAGGGATGAGTGGGGGAGGGGCGACGGGCAGAACGGCGGGGCCACGACTGGCCTATGTTCTTTTCCATGGGCTAATAACCCTCTGCTCAGTAGGGCGAAATCCAGACAGTAACGACAGGTGATCTGTCGCCAAAGATATGCCTCAGAAAAGAGGTGTTGTCAATAATTTATGAGGACTGACACTGACAGTACCATACCAGTCTCGAAAATTTTGCAGGAAATCAGTCGGATGTGTCCTTGAGTTGATCTCATTGAAGCGTTCCCAGTTAGGAAGTGTGACTGTGACAGAACTGCCAGGGCTGTAAATTATTTACTACAAGCGAATGAGACAATTCCTCTCTGACTTAATTCTGTGAATTCGTTCCTGCGGATCAGTTGTGGCTCTCTCCGTAGTTCTATAAAATCCTGCTTGATTTGTTCATTGTATCTGCGGGAGTATTACTGGAGCAGAAAGGAAATCTACAGCGTAGCTTCTGGCATAGGCAAGAGAGGGCCTGAAAGCGCAAAGTTACAATCAAAAGAGCCGCAAGTGGTGCCGTTACTTCTAATGCGTTTCTCACTGTTGCCAACTGAAGCGACATCCTGAGCAGTGGGAACAACCTGGAGATCTACCAACAAAAGCTGACCACACAGGAGCGGATTTCCGCCACGGGTCGGAACCGCTGGCCCGTTCTGCGGGTATGCCTGACGGGTCTGGCCCACCGATATGAGACCCGCCGTCTCCCACTAACGTGCACACCCTGTCCGCCGCTCCGATCTGCCCGCAGGCTGGGTCCATTCGTGTGTGGGGGGCAAATCGACGAATTTTCGTGATTTATCCACAGACGCAGGATTGCCGTGCATGCTCGATAGGCCAGAGGCCACGGGAGTTTCGACTATGCCTCGCCCCAAGTACGTTGTACAATGCGGCGCTTTATAAGCAATTTATTTATCGTAGTACATTTTCGCACTTTTAAAGTAGTTTACATCTTCAACGGAAAGTGTGGACGATGCTGGGGAAAAAACTGTGGCAGTCGCCAGCTGTTTAAACCTTTTTAAAGTACAGGAATTCATAATAACTGTAAAATAATGGACATAGCCCAATTATGAGTAATAGCCTACAATCGTGGAGTACCAGCAATATTTTACTGGTGTTCACTATAGTTTTCGTTTCTACAGTTCATCTCTCTCCCTTTTTACACTTCTTTCAAGAGACGAAAAGCTTTCTGAAAGTCTTTGTGAAATTATTGAAGGTATTTTAAATCCATCTTTGCTATTACAACGAAGTACGTATTTTTGTCACCAAATGCGTTTCGTTTTATTAAAATAAAACATCATCAGTGGTGAAAAATGAAACATCACTGTAATTTGACTAGCTACATCTAAAACCAGTTCGTTACAAAAGATGCTGACCTTAATTAAAGATATATTACGTCCGTTCTCCACTCACATCAGGGAACGTAGTCTACTTGAGTGTTTTTGAGGTATTCCCTTGCTTGACTTTTTGTCACTTTCGGTAATACTTATGTCCACTATTGGAGTAATGTTTCAACCATCTTTTTGCGTACCTTATTTTTTTATTTATTTTTTTACGTTCTTGATTGTGTAACGTACATACGTCAATTTTCACAAACAATGTATTCGACGGTACAGTTCTATAAGTTTTTCGATGTCATCATTGGTCCATCCCATTTACTATAGTTGTAGCAACGAAAACTTGCTGTCACGTGAAAACCGCTCGTTCTTTAGTCGCGAATTTCGAGTACCGCTTACATTTCTCTGGTTGCCATGTTAAAATTTGCTTGTTTTGGCAGAAAAAAGCGGGATTTCAACAATGTCTTCTCACTAACATCCTAGTGCACCTACAATTCCGAAAGCACACTGAAGCAGTGGTCTATTATACAAGGAACGGAGGACAAATCCGGTTAAAATCTTGGAAAGAAGCACTTTCTCAGTATAAATATAAAAGTGTAAGTTCTTCATTTATCTTGCTGCTTAGCCACTCACACCAATTCGGATTTCACCAGCTGTCGATGACTCTGACAAAATTTCTCAAATCCATTGCAAAAATTTGCAATAACTGGTATACCGCAACAGACAAGATATTTGCGCTTGTTTACCGTATGGCAAAATATTCTCCTCTTTGTGTGCTGTCGTTTGCCAAAATCTCTCACTGTAGCCTTACCGTTGATGGGTGCAGTCGTAAATGTGTGCACTATTTCTCGAGATTTGTGATAGTGACCTCCTTCCATGTCTAAAGAAAAAATCAATATGTTAGCTAAACTTAATACGCATCAGTATATGGTCTAACATGCACCAATGTAAAGTGATACTGGACCCTATTTTACGTTGCAAACTTTCGAATTTCAGACAGTCCGTTACGTATACGTGAAATATCACAACTACTATGACCATTAGCGAAACGATAGGCACTTCATCATGAATCTTCTAATGATTGCGATCGCTGATCAAACCCCGTAGCTAATTCAGAAGACAGTTTTCAACTTCGTGCTTATAATTTCTCATCTAACCTTGCCTCTTGCGCATTTAGTTTAGCATTTTTAGCTGCCATTGCGGCCAGCAAACATAGCCTGCATTGAGTCAGTGACAACCGCTAGTTGTGCAGCGGTATAAACCTTTTGATGACTGGCAACGATGTCGAGGGCCACGCTACCGCGCCCTCGCTGTCAATTTCTGCAACTCGGTGCTGTCGATGGCTTCAGAGACTACGGTGGCACTTCTGTCAGCATGGGGTCTGGCTGCAGACATGGAGTCGGAGCTCGTGTCATGGAAGGGCACCGTGCTGGCGACGGTCGCAGCGACAGCAGGAAGAGCGCTGTCAGCGGTGCATGTCCGTGCCTAAGCCTGGGCGGCTCTCTTTGCGCAGGCAGTTTTACTATCCTTGACCCAAGCGCTGGCTTCTGCGAAGGATGTGAAGTGAGGCGGCATGCTTCATGGGGCATCTTATCTGTGGCCTTTCTTGTCCGCCGAGACACATGCTAAGCTCCGTAAATGTTCCCTTGTGGCTGAGAGGTTAGGGTAACCAACAGATGAAAAAGAATTCACCCTATATTTTCAAAGGCTTTACTCAATAATGCGGTCGCCCCCTGCAAGGATTGACTAGCAGGAAATGGGTCTTACTCCCGTCATTACTAATGTCTCAAGTATTTATGAGCAACAACGAACTGGGGAGAACTTTCTGTAGTTACGGCAGAATAAGTGAGGACTGCCTAGTGGATTTGGCTATTATAAAACCTAGTCGCAATCACCAGGACTGCAGCTAGTGCTGGAGCAACTGTTGTAGTTACAGCATATTGCATATTATCTTGTGAGGTAATGGGCGAGTTGTGGCGCCCTGGAAATACTATATGTTCGAAGTTGGGACGGCCGCACAGGACGCTCGGCGGGCGCGGGCAGCTCGGCAGGCCAAACTCGTGGTGGCGGACGATGGCCGAAGCAAGAGGGGTCCAGCGGCCGCGTGGCTGGGAAGTCCATGTTGACACTGTGACGAGGACGGTGCTTTGTGATGGGAACCTTCGACCATTCGATTCATGTGTATATTCATATTGTATACTGTAGACTCAGCAGTATTTGGCTTGTAATGTGGCAACTACGTATCCCAGCCCCTAGACAACGAAACCAGCGAAAACGTTTCATATTTCAACGTTGAGTCGGAGGGTATGTAGTTGAGGGCCACCTCATCTCGCCATTTCGTAGTTATTTGAGTGCCCGCAATCTGTTGTCACACCTGCAGCGACATTGCATAGGATCAGAGAATGTTCTACATATGACAATTTCCATATCAGCCAGGAAGTTGCACTCATGTGATATTCTTCTGTGTCCGGATCAAGAAGATCCTTAGATTAAATGGAGTCTTCCTTGCAGGAATCATGTAAGTGCGGATACACTTTCTATACTCTGTAACATGTATGTACCCACAAATAACAAACTCCATGAGTACAAACAGAGAACTTTTAGTTGCACATTTGTTAAATGACAGTCCGTACAGTGACTACTGCACTGCTGCGAGTGCTAGTTTTCAGTTCTGTGAAGAAGGATAAAATAATGAGAAGTACTAGTAATGGGATTAGCGGTAAACATCAAAACCGAGGGCTACGAAGTAGACAAAGTGAAGATATTCTGCTGCCATATAACACATTAGGTATGGAGCAAGGAGAACACAAAAAGCCAAATAGAGCACATAAAGAGAACAATTTTGGCTCAGAGATATTTACCATTACCAAATATGGGCGTTAATTTAGGAAAGTAATTTTTAAATGTACACCGCAATAATGGATGAAAGTCAATCATGAACAGCTTAAACAGCGGAAAATAAGAGAATGGAAATCTTTGAGTTGTCGTGCTATAGAAAGAAGTTTAGAATTAGGTTAACTTAAGGAATACTCTTACAAGAAGACATTACAGGAAGATAGGAAATGTGTTAAGACATCAGGGAATAGCTTTAATGGTGCTAAATGGAAAGTGGAGGGTAAAAACTTGAGGGGAAGACAGATTGGAATACATTTAACAGATAATTCAGGATGATGGGAACAGGTGCTGTTCTGAAACGAAGATGATATGACGGGCCGGCCGGGATGACCGTGTGGTTCTAGGCGCTACAGTCTGGAACCGCGCGACCGCTGCGGTCGCAGGTTCGAACCCTGCCTCCGGCATGGATGTGTGTGATATCCTTAGGTTAGTTAGGTTTAAGCAGTTCTAAGTTCTAGGGGTTGGTGACCTCAGAAGTCAAGTCTCATAGTGCTCAGTACCATTTGAACCATTTGATACGACGGGAGACGAATTCGTGGCGGACCGCATCCAACTGGTCACGTGAGTGATGAGCCAAAAACCGACAGTCTAGTAGAGACAGTGTACAACAGTGATATGAGAGAGACTAATGGGAGTAGATGTAATTGGTCGTGATACTGGGCGTACTCTTAACAGCAGTGACGGTTAAAGTGCTGGCAAGTACACTGAAGCGATAAAGAAACTGGTATTCAAATACAGAGGTATGTAAACAGGCTGCGGTCGGCCACACCTGTATAAGACAGCAAGAGTCTGGCGCAGTTGTTAGATCGGTTACTGCTGCTACAGTGGCAGGTTATCAAGATTTAAGTGAGTTTGAACGTGGTGTTACAGTCGGCACACGTGCGATGGGAAACAGCATCTACGAGATAGCGATGAAGTGGGGATCTTCCAGTATGACCATTTTACGAGTGTACCATGAATATCAGAAATCCGGCAAAACTCCGAATTCGCTGCGGCCGGGTAAAGATCCTGCCAAGAACGGGACGAACGAGATTGAAGAGAATCGTTCAGCATGACAGAAGCGCAACCCTTCCGCAAAGTGCCGCTGATTTTAGTGCTGGGGCATCAGCAAGTGTTAGCGTGCGAACCATTCAACGAAATATCATCGATACGGGCTTTCGGAGCTGAAGGCCGACTCGTGTACCCTTGATGACTGCACGAGACAAAGCTTTACGCCCCGCCTAGGCTCATCAACACCAACATTGGACTGTTGATGACTGGGAACATGTTGCCTGGTTGGACGAGTCTCGTTTCAAATTGTATCGAGGGGATGGACGTGTACCGGTATGGAGAAAACCTCATGAACCCATGGACCCTGCATGTCAGCAGGGGACTGTTCAAGCTCATGGAGGCTCTGTAACGGTGCGGGGCGTGTGCAGTTGGAGTGATACGGGACCCTTGATACGTCTCGGTACCAGTCTGCACATGACACGTAGGTAAGCATCCTGTTTGGTCACCTGCATCTATTCATGTCCATTGTGCATTCCGACGGACTTTGGCAATTCCAGCAGAACAAAACGACACCCCACGGGTCCAGAATTGATGCAGGGTGGGTCCAGGAACATTCTTCTGAGTTTTTTAACACTTCCGCTGGCCACCAAACTCCCTAGATATGAACACTGCTGAGCATATCTGGGATGCCTTGCACCGTGCTATTCAAAAGAGGCCTCCAACGCTTCTTATTGATTTATGTACAGCCCTGCAGGATGCATGGTGTCAGTTCCCTCCAGCAGTACCTCAGATATCAGTGGAGTCCCTGCCACGTCGTGTTGCGGCACTTCTGCATGTTCGCGCGTGCCCTTCACAATATTAGGCAGGTGTACCACTTTCTATGGCTCTTCAGTGTAGTATTACGTTAGCGGCAGTATACTTATAGTTTCATATTTCGTCAATGAATAGAAATAAACATTAGCTGTTGACAGTTGTAGTTTGTGGATATAGCCTATGTTTGAATAAGTAAGTACAGTTCTGTAGACATGTAATCGCTCTGTCTTGGGACATGGCGTTTTCCCCGCCCTAACCCTCCATATGTTGTTCGCTGCTCGTCATAAGGACGACGTCCGGACTCGGTGGAATGCGGCAGCAGGTGTTGGCGGTCTGCGCTGCGTGGTGCGTGGTGAGCGGCCGCGGGTATTGACAGCGGCTCATCTGGCCAGCAGCTGGTCGAACACACGGCGCCTACATGGAGCGCTTCGTGTACCCAATCAGTGTGACAGCGGCACCGCATGTTCGGTCGCATCGAGTAATGTAATCCGCCGTCGTTAGTGGCCTCAACTGCATTGCGTAGCGCGGCTCCACAGCCGTTATGACTTTGGTCGAACTATCGCCTGTACCTAGTTCAAAAAGGGTGACAGGTATTGAATTGATAAAGAAAGGTATTTAAAGTTAATTCTATTTAAACTAACGTTGTGCCTACCTATTCAGCTGCGTGTTGGTCCACCTTTGGAGCACAATGCAGCAGGATGCTGCGTGGTTTGGATTCGACGAGACCTTGGTAGGTAAGTAACACCAGATGTCTACGCGCAGGTCATCAATTCGCATAAATTATGGGCTTATGGTTTATAGGCGCAAAGCTGGCGCCCGACAGCATTCCAGATGTGCTCCACTTTAAGTACTTTTCAATATAATTGTTGTACATATCCTACGATATAAAGTTTATCGATAACACCATCAATGCCTTTTAACAAACACAGCAAACAAAGAGACGAAAAGCGCCACTTCTGTGCGAGCCATGGCCTGTTTAGGACGTAAGTAATGCTTCTTTCTGCTTCAGTTATCTCAGAGTGTAATTTTGACACATGGTAGTAGTTGTGGGGTATTTTTATGTATATGACAACTGAAGTTGCATTTCCGTTAATAAATACACTCCTGGAAATTGAAATAAGAACACCGTGAATTCATTGTCCCAGGAAGGGGAAACTTTATTGACACATTCCTGGGGTCAGATACATCACATGATCACACTGACAGAACCACAGGCACATAGACACAGGCAACAGAGCATGCACAATGTCGGCACTAGTACAGTGTATATCCACCTTTCGCAGCAATGCAGGCTGCTATTCTCCCATGGAAACGATCGTAGAGATGCTGGATGTAGTCCTGTGGAACGGCTTGCCATGCCATTTCCACCTGGCGCCTCAGTTGGACCAGCGTTCGTGCTGGACGTGCAGACCGCGTGAGACGACGCTTCATCCAGTCCCAAACATGCTCAATGGGGGACAGATCCGGAGATCTTGCTGGCCAAGGTAGTTGACTTACACCTTCTAGAGCACGTTGGGTGGCACGGGATACATGCGGACGTGCATTGTCCTGTTGGAACAGCAAGTTCCCTTGCCGGTCTAGGAATGGTAGAACGATGGGTTCGATGACGGTTTGGATGTACCGTGCACTATTCAGTGTCCCCTCGACGATCACCAGTGGTGTACGGCCAGTGTAGGAGATCGCTCCCCACACCATGATGCCGTGTGTTGGCCCTGTGTGCCTCGGTCGTATGCAGTCCTGATGTGGCGCTCACCTGCACGGCGCCAAACACGCATACGACCATCATTGGCACCAAGGCAGAAGCGACTCTCATCGCTGAAGACGACACGTCTCCATTCGTCCCTCCATTCACGCCTGTCGCGACACCACTGGAGGCGGGCTGCACGATGTTGGGGCGTGAGCGGAAGACGGCCTAACGGTGTGCGGGACCGTAGCCCAGCTTCATGGAGACGGTTGCGAATGGTCCTCGCCGATACCCCAGGAGCAACAGTGTCCCTAATTTGCTGGGAAGTGGCGGTGCGGTCCCCTACGGCACTGCGTAGGATCCTACGGTCTTGGCGTGCATCCGTGCGTCGCTGCGGTCCGGTCCCAGGTCGACGGGCACGTGCACCTTCCGCCGACCACTGGCGACAACATCGATGTACTGTGGAGACCTCACGCCCCACGTGTTGAGCAATTCGGCGGTACGTCCACCCGGCCTCCCGCATGCCCACTATACGCCCTCGCTCAAAGTCCGTCAACTGCACATACGGTTCACGTCCACGCTGTCGCGGCATGCTACCAGTGTTAAAGACTGCGATGGAGCTCCGTATTCCACGGCAAACTGGCTGACACTGACGGCGGCGGTGCACAAATGCTGCGCAGCTAGCGCCATTCGACGGCCAACACCGCGGTTCCTGGTGTGTCCGCTGTGCCGTGCGTGTGATCATTGCTTGTACAGCCCTCTCGCAGTGTCCGGAGCAAGTATGGTGGGTCTGACACACCGGTGTCAATGTGTTCTTTTTTCCATTTCCAGGAGTGTAGCTTTGAATTCTGTATTTCGTCAACGTGATGTAGTCTTTGTTTGATATCAAAGTATATCGTCAAACGGAAATTGCAGGAGATGTAAGTCTAAGACGAGGACGTTTGTCTACACATTGCTTTCAGATCAGGAGAATTTGATAGGTGACCTCTTAAACTATCTCAGAATGATTAGCTCCTAGTAACAAGGACAGTTATTCTGTTGGAAGGTTCCATCACCGTCGAAGAAGAGATTATACGTGAAGAGATGTAGGTGGTGTCCAATAACTTTCAGGTGCAGGTAATGCACAGCTGACATGTTGCCTTCGATTATTGCTACTTGTCCCACAGAAGCCCAGGTGAATCTTTTTCATAGAATAATGCTGTCCGCGCACCTCTGTAATGCGATGCACATTTCGAAAAGCCATTAGTCTTCATCAGGACACGTCTGTCGATCCGATGCAACAAGAGACGTGATTCATAAGACCGGGTGTCACATTTACACTGGCCCACGGTCCAGTCTTATTTATCTCGTGCCCACAGGAAACAGATAGTGGCGCCTGCTGCTGAGCCCTATATTTAACTTCAGCGTGGGCAGTTGTAACGTTTTGTCTCGTCAGTGTATAAAGGCAAGGGGCAAACTGCTTTTGCCACGTCAATATTGTTATGCCAGTTAAGAACTTATTGTACAATGGAGCCACTGGGCAGGTCAGTTCATGACTACGGTAATCTCTCTCTTGAACTCTAATCATTTTCCAGATATAATGACGGTAATGTAAGGTTCTGCACCATAGAAACGTTGCCCTAACGCTACCAAACCGACACCGCAGTATTTCCATGTCAGTGGGACATGTTGATCAAAAATTTCTGTCTTATGCGATCATATTTTCAGTACAGAAAATGGCCATCCTTACAACTCAGTAATGATGTCAGTACGCGATAGCTGTTCTGTGAACGTTTTCGGGTGTAGGATGGGACAAAACCTGACAGTAAGGTGGATGTTCCAAGCATCCCATCAGAAATCTCTCAGCGTTCACTTTGTCGAAACATCTCAGGGGGCAAGCTATACCGACCCATTTTTTTCTCAATCCAAACTTTCTCTCAGGTTTTTTTTCTTCCAACATGACTCAAAATACTTGGATAGCATCCCGAAATTACTGTTTTACTCGACTCAGCTTTGAAAATACAAGCCACATCTTTGTATTTTTTAGTGTGGAGTGACATGCCTTCAGTCTCAGTTTTCCAGTTTCATTGCGAAAATGAACGATGCAAAGGACTTGCTAAATTCTTTTTAAAATGTTTGAGACATTCATTTTTGCAGTTTCGTTCGGTCAGAATTCAACAATTTACTTTTCACTAAGCTTCCGTATATGGCGCACCGTATTCTGAACTTCCTTTGCTGTCATCTACTTCATACAACTTTAATAATGATTAACAAATACTATACTGCACTTTTTCTCGAGATTTTCAACTCTGAGGAACGTTTTGGATTTAGTTCACGTGAATTATTTTCAACTAAAGTGCGGCCATGATGTAAATGTATAAATGAAGTCACACGCTTTTTATACCTGGTCTCTCTCCGCCTGGTGTCTCTTCTAAGAGCCGTCAGGTGCATTTTCTCTCATGTTTCGGCAGATACAGGCAGATTCGCTTTATCCACATGTAGCTGGAGCTAAGCCAAACAAATATTTCTAATCACGTCTTTCATATAACTTCCATTGTCAACGGAAAGCGCTGGTTTGTTTCCCGTTACAAACGAAATCACTTTAAAGCGGATTTTTACGTGCTCATTTATAGTCTAGTGCGATATTTGCTTTATCTGTATGTATTAACAGGGACAGCAAAACACGAAGAAAACGAGTACCCCAGCAGCGGCAGTGCAGGGCTGCTGCATAGCGTTAGCAGTAAGCGCCTGCCTGGGTAGTGCTGTCGCTTATGGATTACTGGTTATCTTCATGTTTTCATTGTCTCTGTTAACACCTACTGATAATCCGAATATCGCGCTACACTACTTTGGGACAGTTTTATCCAATGACAGCGTAAAAGATCGCTCTAAAATTCATTTTTTATGTATGGGGAAAACAAACTGAAGCTTTCTTCAAATGGTTCAAATGGCTCTGAGCACTATGGGATTTAACATCTGAGGTCATCATTCCCCTAGACTTAGAACTACTTAAACCTAACTAACCTAAGGACATCACACATATCCATACCCGAGGCAGGATTCGAACCTGCGACTGGAGCGGTCGCGCTGACTCTTTCTATCGATAGTGGGAGTCGCATAAAAGACGTGATGTACGGCAAGTATTTGGGTTGACTACAGCTACACAATGCAGAAACGAAAGTGGAAATATCTGTCGAAACTCCAGAGAAAGTGCGTCTTATGACTCTTGGCAGAGAGACCCTGAATATCCTTACCAAGTTTATATGAATGTCCGTAGGTTGTGTACCATCCAAAACAAAGATAAGTTATTCCAGTCTATTCTTCGGAACGAAACACGTACTACACGGTTCCGTAACAAGTCATACATAAAGATCGATATTCTTGACGTCAAGTCAACGATTCCGCTGCAGATAGTAATACTACAACACTGCACAGGCGTCATCCCTGCGTAGTATGTCAAGAAGTGTTCATTTTCGGCATTCTTAAGTATTAAACTTTCAATTTTGTCCTTTCCAGAATCAAATAAAGAACGAAATCAAATCTCGCCCTTTGGAGAGACAGGCAACACTAATCTGAGAATACCAAGAGGACGCAATAACGTCATTCCTATAGCACGATCTCGATGGGAGCATTAATATAACAAATAGAGAAAGGATTCCATGTCAAATCGCGAATATCTCATCTTCGTCTGTTTGAGTAAATATGTTCCTCGTACTTTTTACGTATAACCTAGTTAAATTGCAAATTAGAAATAAGAAACACGGTAAAAACCTGAAGTCGTCCACGTACCAGAGTTTTTTGTTTTTCATGCTGCTGTATGAGTTTTTACACTGTTTTCGTCCGATACAAGAACTGACTCTGATATGGCAGGTCCTGTCTTGGGTTGTAAACTATTGCTGTAATAGGGAAAGTCCAGATCGACAATAATCGTTGCACGAATAGAGCACACGAGTCATTTTCTATGGGGTTATTCGTAAGTAGCATGGGGTTCCATAAGATGACTGCACGAATACTGCAGGAAATAGTCATATCATCCAAGTTTGTGACTGACATTGAAGGTGCTCAATGTGGGCACCGTTTGCGTGCGGCAAACGTCAGCAGCAGTTGTGTGTCCCTGAAGTCGCTGACACGAATTGCATACGAAGGCGCAACAGCAGCCCGCTTTGCAAATCTGTTCATTGTGCTGTCTGTCTACACGCGCGATCTTCTTCAATACAGCAATATGTGTCTACAGGGTGATTCTGTGATGACGCTGCAAAGTTTCAGGAAATGAAGGAAAATAAAACTCCGTCCGAACTGGCTATGAAGGCCCAACGGTACCGACAGGCCGCCGTGCCATCCTGAGTCTACAGGCCTCACTGGATGCAGATATGGAGGGGCACGTGGTCAGTACACCGCACTCCCAGCAGTATGTCAGTTTACGAGACTGGAACCGGTACTTCTCAATCAAGCAGCTTCCCAGTTTGTCTCACAAGGGCTGAGTGCACCACACTTGCCAACGGTACACGGTAGACCGGATGGTCATCCATCTAAATACTAGTCCAGTCCGGCAGCGCTTAACTTCGGTGATCTGACGGGAACCGGTGTAACCACTGCGGAAAGGCCGTTGGCACTGATGGAGGAGGTAAGTTGTTGATCTGCCCAGTACACATGGGCTATAAAATTACCAACCTTAAGAGCTACGAGAACTTGTCCAGCAGAAGAGGTGTGTATCACAGTAGCAAGGATGAAGTAGTGCCATAGCTCTTAAGGTAGGCACCTTTTTTAGAGCCCATGGTCACCGGACGTATCTCCATTGTTTTGATCCGTACTACCTCTTCCCAAAATATGGAAGCCAATGAGCTATTATTAGCAGTAGATGTCCATTCTCAGAGATATCAGAACGATTTCCGCTTATAACATTTCCACACTGGAAATAACCGAAGGTAAACATATGAAATAGATTCGTGTACCCTTCTCCATCATCCTGAAAGTTTCTAACACCATCACGGAATCGCCCTGTACATTTTCTGACACGCCTGCCTCCTAGTGCAACTACATCACGGAGCGTATTACTGATTGATATGTTCTATCAACTGATCTTTGTCATTTCTTTTGTTTGTCTTGTGGTCTTCGAACAGCCGTCTTCTGAACCCTTGGAGGCGCTTGTCAATAAGACTGTAGTGGATTGGAGAAATCAAATACCCCAGCATTCTATGACGGAATGGAGGCACTGCAAATGACATAGCGTAAAACAAGTGCAGATTGCTTGCCGATTCTACTGACGCCGACGTATCCAAGGAAGATATTGGCACAGAAGAAACGTAACGCAATATGAGCTTGTAAAAAGTTTCGTTGCTGTCTGTATTGAATACAGTTACAGAAGATTAATTAATCAACATAATGACATCCACACGTTTCTAACACACTCTAGGGGCTGGGATGGTTGGGGGAAGACACCAAACAGCGAGGTCATCGGTCTCATCGGATTAGGGAAGGAAGTCGGCCGTGCCCTTTCAAAGGAAACATCCCGGCATTTGCCTGGAGCGATTTAGGGAAATCACGGAAAATCTAAATCAGGATGGCCGGACGCGGGATTGAACCGTCGTCCTCCCGAATGCGAGTCCAGTGTGCTAACCACACACTCTAGGGACGACATGCATAAACATTGCATCGAATACAGGAGGGCCCTTAAGAGTAACAGCAGTCATTCCACATTAGCCGGTCATCTCATGGACAAGAAACACAGACCAACACACACAAACACAGACTTAAAAATTATTAAATGCAGCAATAGTCCTCCAAAGAACCTAGTAATAAAAGAAAATTAGAGTATACAGAAAGCTATAGTAAAAGAAAAATAAGTAATGAATGAATATACAGCACTACGCAATGGAAACTTGTTCTCAGCTCTAGAGGAATTATCAGAAGATCAACACTACACACACACACACACACACACACACACACACACACACACAAGACACACACCCCCAGAGACCAATGACACTGCAAAATTCAAAACTCCAGTCCGCATGCTTACCTCGGTGGTAACGTGCTCGCCTCCCATGTAAACAGGCCCGGGTTCGATTCCCAGCCGGCTTGCAGATTTTCTCTGCTCGTGGGCTGGGTGTTGTGTTATCCTCATCACCGGCGCGCAAGTCGCCCAATGTGGCGTCGGATGATATAAGACTTGCACTTGGCGGCCGAACTTTCCCAAAGATGTCATACGCTTCTCTCCATTTTTTTTTAATTTTTTTTTCAGAGCTCCAGCCCAGAACACGTAGAAACAGACGACGAAACATGTGAACATTATGTAAACAGTGTGTTAGAAAACTGCACTTAGCCGCGCAATAGAAGCGTGAAAACGCGGCATCTAAAAAAAGTAAGTACATACATTTACACACGCAAACCGACCTGGCCTCCACACTTTCCAGTTCACAAAGGGTATCCACGATCAGCATCTACTTCGACAGATTTTTCGAAAACTAGTACTGTAACGTAAAGACGCTTGTCAAAGAGTAAAATAGTGAAACCTTGTTTACAATACAACATAATGTGGCAGTAGTGCTATAAAAAGAAAAAAAGAAAAAATTAAAAGCAAAAAGATGTCGATGAATTCATATTAGACCTCAAATTTGGTAAATTACGGACCGAAACACTGATAAATTCTTGTTAATTGCAGATGACGTACAGGAAGGCAGCAGTTATAGCTGTGCTACAAATATCGGACAGCCACGTGAACACCAGTATATAATACTAACGCATACGTCTGAAGTTAAGCGCTATCAGACTTGGCCAGCACTAGGATGGATGAGCGTCTGGATCTGCCCAGCACCGTTGGCAAGCGGGGTGCACTCACCCCTTGTGAGCCAACGAAGGAGCTACTTGATTGAGAAGCAGCGGCTTCGGTCACGAAAGCTGACAACTGTCGCGAGAGCAGTGTTCACCACATGCCCTCCATATCCGCATCAGGCGACGCCTATCGGCACAGGATGATATGGCGTTCGGTCAGTGCCGTCGGGCGTTCCGAGTCCTGTACGGACGGAGTTCAGTTTAATATTTCTGTCAGTACGTAAATACTGTGACCTTAGAAACTATTATGTACTATATAGCTAAAATTTTGTATGTGTTATTTAACAGAGAAAAAATGGACCCACTGAATACGTAGAAATATTTTTGGGTTCTAAAACAAGAAAAATTGTGTTTGCTCAAGGCAGGACCACATTTACGTACTATATATTAGGATTTTTATTGCTGAAGATAGTCTTTTCTCACGACGAAACGATGTGGATTTACCTGGGAATAATGTGAATATTGCCATGAATTACTGAACTTAATGGCTGCCAGTTATGTAGTACGTAGACAGTGATAAAAAGGTAAAGTCAGTATTCAATATACTGAATCAGTAAGGCAACCCTTCTAAACAAAGCTGGATAATGGTAATCCAACATTCTTCCCTCGTGGTCAAACAGCACAGGATTAGTGCCGAGTTGTTTACAACTAATTCGCATGTACTCCTTCCACCACATCTGCGCAAGTTTCAAAAGTCGTGCTTCAATTAGACTATGAAATTATCTGCATATGTCAAGAGGAAAGGTTCAAAAGAGAATAAACCAGTAGAGGCCGTATTCTCAAAATGTGTTTTAGTTCAAATGGCTCTGAGCGCTACGGGACTTAACAGTTGAGGTCATCAGTCCCTAGAACTTAGAACTACTTAAACCTAACTAACAGGACATCACACACATCCATGCCCGAGGCAGGATTCGAACATGCAATCGTAACGGTCACGCGGTTCCAGACTGAAGCGCCTAGAACCGGTCGGCCACACCGGCGGGCTTGTGTTTTAGTACAAATACGTTTTGTTGACTATCGCTAACATTTTTTTCCAATCCCGCAGTAACTGGACAATGTTTTGACTTCCTACGTTAAGTGCACATTCATGGAACTCGTATTCTCTGTGTTGGTCGTTGTAAAAGACATTTGATACATGAACGAATGAAGAGAACGGTCATGTCTCCCTACTACTCTATCCGTCTTCGTGTGTTGTTACAGTCTGCACCGTCGCTTAATGGAATATTGATCAGGAGAGAGCATCAAGCAGTTTGGTATCCGATATGCAAGAGCTTATGTAACAACGATGGAGGAACTTGTTGCTTAGCCAGGAATCCGAAACGTTCGTACTGATTTTTTTAGGTCTCAGGGCACAACTTGGAGCATTCTATGGTTAACTCTTACGACAGTGTCACCATTTAAGCAAGAAAGTAACGGACCTCTCTAGATAAGAATGCTTTTGGCTTGTCTTCAATTAATTAGGTTTACAGTAGTCGGTTTTGAAAGCAGTTTTCCATTTTCTGTCGATACGTTAGGCATGTTCTTAAATTAAGTCCACGCCAAAAACATCTCATTTTTAATGTTTATATTATTTTTCCGTATCACTTGTTAGAGGACTATAAACGACGTCAAAATTTAACTTTGTCATAACATATTGAGCACACAACATTTTACGAAGAGCTACATTATGATAGGTTGTTTGGCTGATTAGTGGAATAAATGAGTCGATCAAAACTGAAAAGATTTTTTAACTTCATGGTGTTGCTACTTGTTGAACTCTTAGTTAGCTCGTGTAGCGTTTCCTTTTTTGTGAAGATTATATTTTTTTACGTGTGTCTTTTGCTGGGGATAAAGTTTGCATACCGTGAGATAAATGTCCCAGATTAAGCAATTTAATTAATGCAATGATGAGAATAATCTCTCGCCGGAACACTGTTTGATATCAAACATTTTATGTTCACAGTTCCCTAAGTAAAATGTTCACTAACAGAAGTAAAGGAACAATTTAGAAAAATAGCAAGACCTTATTAATCGCAATCTGATATTTTGTATCGACCATCATAACAACACTACATTATGCTAACTGAATCAACGAGGGATAAGGCGCTATAGTTCACATTTGAATCTAATATATCATTATAACATAGAATAAAAAAATAAAAATAAAGTTACTAATGAAATTATACGTATGTAGACTGCCGGAGAAAGCTTTAGAACTATTCTGTTCAAACACTTAGATACATATCGTCCAGATAGTAAGTCCCCCAATAGAGATATTGGACTATTTACGGATATTTCTGGCAATCATCTTGATTAGTGGTTGACTATCGCTCTAGGTCTATTCGTTTCATCTAACATATGAGACATCAAATTTACGAAAATTCTTTTAATATAATACAGAAAATAGGTAGTCAACAACTGAGCACTTTCAAGGCTATGAGTCGTAAAATTTGTTAATCTACCGTCTGCCATAGTTTTTTCGTTGTCGGGCAAATCATATTGACCCCAGCATAAATCTGCTATGAACTACATCAACAGTCTTGCTAATACCGTTATACTGAATATATAATATGTGAACTCAATGTTAGAAAACGTTTAAAAAACAGATATCTTTAGCAGCAATTTTCTAAATCCCTTTAGAACAATAAAACAGCGATGTGTTACAAAATTATTGTTCCTACTGTGCAATGAGTGGTTGTACAGTGAATCGTAAACGAAGCATCAGCTTTTACTTATGAATAGCCTAACAAAGCCTTCCAGTATAAAAATATATCCTCAGTAAGTACTTGAAACATTACAATTCCCCCCCTGTTATATACGAGCTACAATCTAACAACTCTGAGTCTATTACAAAATGGTTTCGTAACATTATTTCATTTCCTTCAGATATGTCTAAAAGACGAGATACCTGTGAGGTCTTTACTGGTATATAAACTTCAAGCTGACTGTTTATTTTCATCTACATGTCACGTGGATAACTAAAACTGGAATATTTTCTCCACATCAATTTAACGCAATAAATCAGGAACTCACAACCTTTCTCTTAACTATTGAACTCGGGTTAGTATTCAAGCGCAGCACAGATAATAAGGAATAGAAAAGACTGTTAAAGTTAGCCTTGTTCCGTACGAGCTCTTTATTTTTACTTCGTCCAAATTTAAAATAGTAACGTAGTATTAATTAAGAGAATAGGTAAGTGAAGTCTTATAGCTTAACATGTCCTGTTTTCCAGATCCTGAGACCTACCATTGCTATACTACACTAACGAAATTAACATAAGCAGTGAATAGTGGAAGATTATCCAGAATAAAATTTTCACTCTGTAGCGGATTGTGCGATGATATGAAACTTCCTGACAGATTAAAACTGTGTGCCAGACCGAGACTGGAACTCGTGACCTTTGCCTTTTGCTGGAAAGTGCTCTACCGACTTTTTTTTATATAAAAAAAAGGGATAGTGGCCCGGTGGGGCTCAGGGGGCAGAGTGGGCAGGGTTTGAAACCCAGGGCCTGGGCACAGTGTCCCCCTCACCACCACCGATCCTGTGGAGCACAGGAAAGTGGGAGACACTGGAATCAATAGAAGTGCAAGGCGTTGTTATTGATTATTTATTTGCATTTTGTTTTTGTAATATTCACTGTTATTATGAAAATACACTCCTGGAAATTGAAATAAGAACACCGTGAATTCATTGTCCCAGGAAGGGGAAACTTTATTGACACATTCCTGGGGTCAGATACATCACATGATCACACTGACAGAACCACAGGCACATAGACACAGGCAACAGAGCATGCACAATGTCGGCACTAGTACAGTGTATATCCACCTTTCGCAGCAATGCAGGCTGCTATTCTCCCATGGAGACGATCGTAGAGATGCTGGATGTAGTCCTGTGGAACGGCTTGCCATGCCATTTCCACCTGGCGCCTCAGTTGGACCAGCGTTCGTGATGGACGTGCAGACCGCGTGAGACGACGCTTCATCCAGTCCCAAACATGCTCAATGGGGGACAGATCCGGAGATCTTGCTGGCCAGGGTAGTTGACTTACACCTTCTAGAGCACGTTGGGTGGCACGGGATACATGCGGACGTGCATTGTCCTGTTGGAACAGCAAGTTCCCTTGACGGTCTACGAATGGTAGAACGATGGGTTCGATGACGGTTTGGATGTACCGTGCACTATTCAGTGTCCCCTCGACGATCACCAGTGGTGTACGGCCAGTGTAGGAGATCGCTCCCCACACCATGATGCCGGGTGTTGGCCCTGTGTGCCTCGGTCGTATGCTGTCCTGATTGTGGCGCTCACCTGCACGGCGCCAAACACGCATACGACCATCATTGGCACCAAGGCAGAAGCGACTCTCATCGCTGAAGACGACCGTCCCTCCATTCACGCCTGTCGCGACACCACTTGAGGCGGGCTGCACGATGTTGGGGCGTGAGCGGAAGACGGCCTAACGGTGTGCGGGACCATAGCCCAGCTTCATGGAGACGGTTGCGAATGGTCCTCGCCGATACCCCAGGAGCAACAGTGTCCCTAATTTGCTGGGAAGTGGCGGTGCGGTCCCCTACGGCACTGCGTAGGATCCTACGGTCTTGGCGTGCATCCGTGCGTCGCTGCGGTCCGGTCCCAGGTCGACGGGCACGTGCACCTTCCGCCGACCACTGGCGACAACATCGATGTACTGTGGAGACCTCACGCCCCACGTGTTGAGCAATTCGGCGGTACGTCCACCCGGCCTCCCGCATGCCCACTATAAGCCCTCGCTCAAAGTCCGTCAACTCCACATACGGTTCACGTCCACGCTGTCGCGGCATGCTACCAGTGTTAAAGACTGCGATGGAGCTCCGTATGCCACGGCAAACTGGCTGACACTGACGGCGGCGGTGCACAAATGCTGCGCAGCTAGTGCCATTCGACGGCCAACACCGCGGTTCCTGGTGTGTCCGCTGTGCCGTGCGTGTGATCATTGCTTGTACAGCCCTCTCGCAGTGTCCGGAGCAAGTATGGTGGGTCTGACACACCGGTGTCAATGTGTTCTTTTTTCCATTTCCAGGAGTGTATATGGAAGATACATCAGCGATAGAGAAAAAATATATATAAAAAAGAAATAAAATCCGCGCAATCTACGACGCGCTCTCCCATCTGCGGAGATCAGAGGTAGAATCGATCATAGGCAGCTTAAGCTCAGACACTGCATGGGGGGGGGGGGTGAGGGGTAGATGCCCTCAGCTCCAGGAACCCCCCAGCGTAGTTAGCAAATAATGTTCAGTAACGTGGTTTGTTTTTGAGAGCTGCATGACCTGTTCGTAAATAGGTCCAGAAGTCGAGGTGGAATTTAAGTCCCTCATGAAAGAGATAAGCGACTGCCCACCCTTTGACCCACGTAAATGCATGACGTTTGGCGGCGAGAAAATGTTTGTCTTCCTGGTATGGAAACATTCGCGAGCCGATTGTGGCACTCGGAGACAGCAAGCAGTGATTTGCTGCATGATGCGCCAGACATCTTGCGAAGAGGAGCATATCACATGATGGTTATTAATGTCCAGTTGCTGGCAAAGAAAACAAAGAGAGGAATCTGACAAACCAATGTTGTGCAGTCGCTTTTTCGTGGCAAATTTCCTGTTGAGTATGTCATACCACAATGCCAGGACATCCGTAGGGAGGAAGGGCTCGTGGATATTAGTCCACACTATACGCCACTGGTTGGAGGGATGTTTGGTCTCCATCACATTTCGGGGAACAAGGCGCAATAGTTGGCTATAAAAATCCATAGTCCTGCGCGGGCGCGTATCTGCGAGACTGGTATGTGTGTAACTGTACTCGACGAAAAAGGTCGAAATGTGAGACAGATGAGGAACGATGTGGCCGACAGACACCGGGGGTGAAGTGGAAACAGGCAAGAGGAACTCAAGCAAGCTGCGTGTGTTAGAGATGTGCCCCGTCCGGTCCACTGTCTTCTCATAGTACTCATATACAAGGCCGCAGCTCCTTTACGGACATTGACGAGCCCGAGGCCACCATCCTGTGGTGGCAGGGAAAGTGCCTCATGACAAACCTTAAATATGGAACAAGCCGTGAGATAATAGACAAAGGCTACCTGAAGGTTGCGCCCAATCGCCGTCGGCAGAGGGAGAACCTGCGCGACGTGGACCAATTTTGATGCCACATAACGATTAAGAAACTCAACACGTTGAACTGTGCCCTGGCGGCGCAGGAGGTTCTGGCAAATGTCGTAGTGGATCATGTGTAACAGGCGACGGAAATTCGTTGCCTCTGTGCTTGAGACCGTGGGGCTAAAATTAATGCCCAGGAACCGGAAAGTCCGCAAAAGCGCCAGGGGTGCCACTTCACCTTTTTGGTGGCCTCGTCTAATGTGCATTGCAGAAGATTTGGCGACATTCATGGCATTGCCAGCGGCAGCCCCATTACGTTTGATCTATTCGAGGATTGCTCGAATCTCAGAGCCGGAGCGAATGAGAAGGAGGAGGAGGTCATTAGCATATGCCCGACAGCGACATGTGTGTTGGCGAAGTATGAGGCCAGAGAACTTGGTTGTCAAGCCCCCAATGAGGGGCTCAAAGGCAATCGCATACAGGAGGGTAGACAGGGGGCATCTTGCCGTATGGAACGGCAGATGGGTACCGGCCCTGCTAAACGTGCATTCACTTGCACACGTGAACTTTCACTGTTGTAAAGACGCCGGAGGATGTCGAGAAACGAGGAACAGAAGGCGGATGCCCATTTGGGCCGCCACCGAAAACAGGAAACGATGGCGCACTTTATCGAAAGCGCTGTCGAAGTCTATAGCAACGGCCGCTGCACGGAGTCTGTAGGCCACCGCCATCGCAATTAAGTCGCGGCATTCCCCTGTGGCAGTCTGTATGTTGACCTGTCCTCCCAGGTGTCGTTTGCTCTGGGGAGAGGATATGAGGGAGTATTGTTCGCAGACGCATTGCCAATAAGCGAGAGAAAATCTTGTAATCGGCATTGAGCAGGGTGAGTGGTCTGTAACTCATGACCGTCGAACCACGGGATTGTTCGTGGACCGGAATGGTGATGACCCCAGAAAAGGCAGGTGGGATAACTTGGTCAGATGTCATCAATTCTTGATACATAGTAGTCCACCGCGGTGCCATGAGGTCCCGGAAGGCACGATAAAACTCAATCGGTAAGCCGTCAATGCCGGGTTGTCTGTTGACTGCACCCTGGTCGATTACGTTGTATGCTTCGTCTCGTGTGATCGCCACAGTCAAGGTATCCGCATCCGTATGAGGCAGGGTGCGCGTGAAGTAATGCAAAAGGGAGTCGTCTGCTCCAGTATCAGCATATTCTTCCCTATAAGTACGACGGTAGTGTTCGACGAATGCGTGAACGATGTCATTCTGACTGGTCACCTGCGGGCCATGAGGTGTGGTCAGAGTGTGGACGATTTGCCGACGACGCCGCTGTTAATCGGACACTATATGATGCATGGATGGACTTTCCAAACCCGCATGATTGTGGCGCCGCGTCCGTATCACCACCCCTTGCAATTTCCGGCGTGCCAGCTCTATTATCCTCATCTTAGTTTTTTGCCGTTCCAACAGGTTGTCTGGGGTTGGCGGCTGAGTGTCCAGATCTCGGAGAATCGCTTAATAGAAGTACACAGTGTTGCGATGCCAGTCGACCAAGTCCTTTCCGTGTCTCATCAGTGTCCTCCGGATCGTTGGTTTGACGCAGTCCATCCACCATGTCAATGTCGAGCGGTAGCGGGGAAGGCGTCATTCGCAGGGTGTCCATGTCTCAGTGTCTTGTTGGCGACAAGTCAGGTCATGCAGATGAGAAGTATTTAGTTTCCATGGCGCACGGCTGCGCCATACAGATTACGGTGAGAGGGGGATTGTAAGCGCAATGATCGGAAAAGGCCAGTGGCCAGCTTTCGGCAGCCCGTATCACAGATCTAAAAGTGTGAGGCATATATCCTGAGTAGAGGGCTTGCGGAATGACTGGTAACAAAGGTGTGGCCAGAACGGTCACCATGTTGTACTTCCCACGTATCCCGCACCACTATACGTAGTTCCTGGCATGTAGTGTAGTGTGGAACCTGATCTTTGGAGTGCAGAACGCAGTTAAAATCACCTCCTAGAAGGCAGCGGTCCTATCGCCCTAAAATCAGGGTGGCAATTTCCTCTGAATAAAACCGGGACGGTTCATGTCGTTGATAGGTGCCTGAAGGAGCGTAGACGTCACTGATGCGTGTCCCCATGGCAGTGAGTGCCATGACCCGAGCTAATGGAGGGAAGGCGACGTCGCTGACAGAAATCCCATGTCGGACGTATATGGCCACTCCACAACCCATAGGACCACTCGCGAAGGCATGGGCGGTATAGCCATTGATATCCAGGAGACTGGCCAAGTGAACTTCCTGGAGAAGGGCGAAATAAATATCAGAAGCCCAGAACATCTCCTGCATAACGCTGATTTTCACTCTGGAACGGATGTTGTTGGTGTTGGTGATTGCTATCCGGTAAGCCTGGTGGCGGACTGCTGGAGACTGGTCCACTCTGGCGTCAGCGCAATGGCAGTGGAACTTTATTCCGCTCACCCACGGGGGATTCTGGGGAGAGTGTGGTTAGTGGATAGGTCCCGACGGCGCAGGTACCCGTAAAGGGTCCTGCGATTCGACCTCCTCCTCGTGCCATGCTGTGGAGGCGGGCACCGGTGTATCGTCCATTTTGTCTGCAGATGATCATGTAGTGGTTCGTGGTGTGGTTTCGGCTATGCTACGTCCATTAAATAGTTCAGCGTCCGCATGAGGGGTCGGAGAGACGGGCACAGGCACATCGTTAGACGTCTCCAAACTCATAACGCCTTCGTTGGCAGTAGTGGATTCGGGGGCGTCGTGCGCGTCGACGGTTGCGTAATCCTCGACCTGCAACGTCTCCTCTTGGCTGCAAACGGTGCGGGCCTTCTCTTACGATGTTTCGGAGAACGTTGTTTCCTTATGGAACATTCCGTGTCCGGCGATGGAAGGGAGTCACGTCGCTCTGGCGGGAAGGGCGCCGTAGGGACGATAAGCGAGTCGATCTCCAACGTTTTGCCGTGGATTGGGTCAGTGGTTGATCGCATCGGCACCGTCGGAGCGGGGTCGATGGCCGGCCGAGGTGCTCTCCGTCTGGGTATGGTCGGACTCGTTTGTGGCGACCGGGCATCGTTGCGAAGCGGTAGGAAAAACAAGAGTAGCGGCGTACGTCACCTGTAGCACGGAAGGTTGCGGTAAGAGTTGTCCTTCGGTAGCTAGAAGTTTCGTAGAACGTCATTGTAGGCATTCCGATCTAAGGTGGCTTTCTTTGCATCACCCGGAACAGGTCCGAGGCTGTCCGTCGTATGTAATTATTGCACGGCCTCCACCGATCTGTAAGTAGGACGGGACGTGGTTTCGGAGATCAATGGTGACCTGTCGGACGCCGTTTAGGACAGGATATGTCCGAAACTGTGTCCCGTTCTCAGCAGTATGACCGTGGAATGGAAGAGTGCCACTACGACTTCCTCTGCAGGAAGTCCTAGTGGTAATTCGAAAATGCGTATCGAACACATACCTTAACCCGCGTGGTCGACTGTTACCGCCCCCAGACTGCCATCAGCGTGACAGAAGGGGAGCCCCTGTTTGGTCTCACGTACGATGTGCTCGCACGCCGCATCGTTAACGATTTCAACGTATACCGTGCTGTTCACGATCGACAAATGTATTCCGACAATATCGGTCGACGGGATCTTCACTTCCCCTCGCAGAAAACGCTCTATCTCTAGTGCTTTGGGTCGGACATAATAGTTTTAGAAAGTAAATCGGAGTGTAGATTTACGGTAACGGTTTGCCATGTATCGTAGATGGTAAGCCGGCAGTTAAGAAACGGCAGCCAGAATATAAACAAGGCTAGGTCGCGTTTCGAACACGAAAAACACGGGCGCGTCCGTTCTATCGCCCTCCCTAAGTCAGACTGAACCGACTAAGCTACCCAAGCACGACTCACGACTTGTCCTCACAGCTTCAATTCTTCCAAACTTCACAGAAGCTACCTTCCAAACTTCACAGAAGCTCTTCTGTGAAGCCTGCAGCACTCCTGGAAGAAAGAACATTGCGGAGGCTTAGCAACAGCCTGAGGGATCTTTTCAGAATGAGATTTTCACTCCGCAGCGGAGTGTGCACTGATATGAAACTTCCTGACATATTAAAACTGTGTGCCAGACCGAGACTTGAACTCTGTACCTTTGCCTTTTGTGGGCAAGTGCTCTACCAACTGAGCTACCCACAATATCCTTTCTTCCAGCAGTGCTAGTTCTGCAAGATTCGCAGATGAGATTCTATGAAGTTTGGAAGGTAGGAGACGAGGTACTGGCAGAACTGAAGCTGTGAGGACGGGTCGTGAGCCGTGCTTGGGTAGTTCAGTTGGTAGAGCACTTGCCTGCGAAAGGCAAAGGTCCATAGTTCGAGTCTCGGTCTGGTTCATAGTTTTAATCTGACAGGAAGTTTCAGTGGAAAATTACGTTTACAACAATGAAGAAAAGAGAGATGCTACCTGATTATAGGTTAGTGGCCAACCACTGGAATACGTTTAAATATTTGATGACAAAACTCAGAAACGACATGGAATAGGATGAATGAGTAAAATCAGTATTGAGACTTAAATTTGAGATCGAAGATTCTATCGACGGCTTCCGTGAATAAAACGTTCTCGATTTATTCACCGTGTCTAATCTAGACAAAATCTCGAGCTTTCGACGAATAGATCCTTCATTTTCGTGAGGATCATTTGACGCAGTGGTTGTTGTTGTGGTGACCGTTTACAGCCCACAGTGGGCATACGTCTTCATTACGCCACGCTGCCAGAGATTATGCCCATGTCTGCACTGGTGGTGCTAATGCTTTCGAATACTTGAGAAATAAGCAGTTGGTGAGGACAGTATCACAAACAAACTGAGAATAATGTTTTATGAAAGTAAAAGCTTGCCCCAAGCTTCTGCACTCTTATTCTAGTATTAAAGGAGCAGAAGGCATTATAACGTACGAAAACAACTTCAACTGGGACAGCAGCTATGATCTTAATAGAGCACGGAATCTAGCTCTCGGCACTCAGAAGACACTGAGAAATGTGCTGAACTGTTTACACCCCTACAAGACCACTGTCCCACCAGTGCAGACAGGGACACAACCCCAGACAGCATGACGTAATGACGACGTATACTAACCAATCAGAAGCCGTCTATTGGCTATAAGTGGTCAGCCCAACTGCAGCCATGACAGTAAGTTGTTCCGATGAAGACAATGTCGGATTTCGTCGAAAGTTCAATATTTTATCTTTTTTTCCCTTTATTGTTATTTCACTCGCCATAATGTGGCGGGCTGGCAGTGGCACAATACGCCGCTCTTCAGCCAAGAGAGTTACAAAAAACATAAGCACATGAGGAAAGAATACATAAACGAGAATGGTAAAAATGGGTGTATAAACGATAACAAAAACAGATGAGTATAAAGGGTGGAGTAAAAAACATAAATGAGAGCCACACACACATGCAGAGAATGAGCACTGTAGACCGGAGCGAAAACAAAGAAGCACCACAGTGGGAACACAAATGAGAGACACTGGCGACACTGATGGTGGCAATATAACGTAGCACTGCAAACAACTCTGGAGAAATACTACAACAAAAACGCTGAAAATCACTGTACCGAAGTTGGGGACCAACCACCATGTGAAGGTTACGGGGGAAGAAAAAGGGGGAGAGATGGGAGGGGGAAACCAGGAGGGGGAGGAGGGGGTGGTGGAGGGGAGAAGGAAAGGAGCTGGAAGCCTGGGGGGGGGGGGTGGTGGAAAGAAGAAAGGAGGAGGGCAGCAGGGGAAAAGGAGAAAGAAGGGATGGGGGAGAGGGAGGGAGAGATGGAGCCCTGAGGAGGTGGGGAGAAAGAAGGGGGGACTAGAGCTGATAGGAAGGGTATATGGAAGGCGTGAGGACATTATCCAGGAGAGGGAGTTGGCAGAAGCCACCTTGGGCGAGGGTATTGAGCATGTGAAGATGGAGACCAGGTGGGACACTGTGGTACAGGCGCAGTAGTGGGCTGGGGTGGGAGAGGATGGGATAAACCAAAGGATGGGGAGGATCCAGTTTGGGGGAGACATATAGGATAAGTATTCGTTCAAGGAACAGGAGCACATGGAAGAAGGGTATCAAATTGTAGAGGATCCGCATGGGGGATGAGAGACAGAAACATTTTATCCAGATTTGAGACATTAAATAAACATAGATACTTATAAAGAAGACGTGTTTTAGGTGGATGTGTTCTAGGAAAACGCAGAGTATTTATAAAGAAAGTTACGAATACTAGAATGACTTGTTCTAGCTTGTTCCAGATTGTATCATGCTTGTCAGAATGGGGTATGGAATTGATTATCGTAACTATCATAAAAGGTCAGTATAACCCACACGAACACGTAACGTTTTCGGAAGAATGGTGACTTCGTTCTGGCGAAAACCTGTAAGCTAAATCTATAAGACCTGTATTCGAGGAAAGCCGCTTGATAATTTTTTCTCACCTAAGGATCGTTGGGCCTTCATGACCCGCTCGGGTGGAGTCTAGTTTTCTTTATGGGTCTTGAGAATAAGAGAGATTAAATTACACTCCTGGAAATGGAAAAAAGAACACATTGACACCGGTGTGTCAGACCCACCATACTTGCTCCGGACACTGCGAGAGGGCTGTACAAGCAATGATCACACGCACGGCACAGCGGACACACCAGGAACCGCGGTGTTGGCCGTCGAATGGCGCTAGCTGCGCAGCATTTGTGCACCGCCGCCGTCAGTGTCAGCCAGTTTGCCGTGGCATACGGAGCTCCATCGCAGTCTTTAACACTGGTAGCATGCCGCGACAGCGTGGACGTGAACCGTATGTGCAGTTGACGGACTTTGAGCGAGGGCGTATAGTGGGCATGCGGGAGGCCGGGTGGACGTACCGCCGAATTGCTCAACACGTGGGGCGTGAGGTCTCCACAGTACATCGATGTTGTCGCCAGTGGTCGGCGGAAGGTGCACGTGCCCGTCGACCTGGGACCGGACCGCAGCGACGCACGGATGCACGCCAAGACCGTAGGATCCTACGCAGTGCCGTAGGGGACCGCACCGCCACTTCCCAGCAAATTAGGGACACTGTTGCTCCTGGGGTATCGGCGAGGACCATTCGCAACCGTCTCCATGAAGCTGGGCTACGGTCCCGCACACCGTTAGGCCGTCTTCCGCTCACGCCCCAACATCGTGCAGCCCGCCTCCAGTGGCGTGGCGACAGGCGTGAATGGAGGGACGAATGGAGACGTGTCGTCTTCAGCGATGAGAGTCGCTTCTGCCTTGGTGCCAATGATGGTCGTATGCGTGTTTGGCGCCGTGCAGGTGAGCGCCACAATCAGGACTGCATACGACCGGGGCACACAGGGCCAACACCCGGCATCATGGTGTGGGGAGCGATCTCCTACACAGGCCGTACACCACTGGTGATCGTCGAGGGGACACTGAATAGTGCACGGTACATCCAAACCGTCATCGAACCCATCGTTCTACCATTCCTAGACCGGCAAGGGAACGTGCTGTTCCAACAGGACAATGCACGTCCGCATGTATCCCGTGCCACCCAACGTGCTCTAGAAGGTGTAAGTCAACTACCCTGGCCAGCAAGATCTCCGGATCTGTCCCCCATTGAGCATGTTTGGGACTGGATGAAGCGTCGTCTCACGCGGTCTGCACGTCCAGCACGAACGCTGGTCCAACTGAGGCGCCAGGTGGAAATGGCATGACAAGCCGTTCCACAGGACTACATCCAGCATCTCTACGATCGTCTCCATGGGTGAATAGCAGCCTGCATTGCTGCGAAAGGTGGATATACACTGTACTAGTGCCGACATTGTGCATGCTCTGTTGCCTGTGTCTATGTGCCTGTGGTTCTGTCAGTGTGATCATGTGATGTATCTACCCCAGGAATGTGTCAATAAAGTTTCCCCTTCCTGGGACAATGAATTCACGGTGTTCTTATTTCAATTTCCAGGAGTGTATGTGCAGAGTCATATAGGTAGTTATTTTTTACTCGCTCAAGACAGGAATGCAATAGGGCATATATCGCTATTAATCGTATGAAATAACCTTCCCCATGCACTTTACAATCCTTTTCAGAGCCGGACCCGCGAGGGAGCAGCGCCTGCGGCGCTGATACACGCAGCGCGCAGGGCGGCAGGTGTCGGAAGGCGACGCGGTGGTCCGGCGAGGTGGAGGCGGTGCTAGGCGGGTAGCGGCGCGGCTTGGCGGCAGGCGGCGTGATTTACACGGCGGCGCCAGCTGGCTGCGCCGCGCAAAAGTGTCTGCCGGGATATATGCGCACCTCCGCCACCTCGCACACAAATTACACCGGGCGGCAGCGCTGGACGTGGGCTTAGGTCCTCGCCCGAAAAAAGTGCTGTTCGAAGAAACCTCGAGGGGCAAATACTGCCAGTACACGGTAACCGAGCTGTGTTCTCTAATTTATAAACCATGAGATGCGAAGAAAGATGCCTAGCTTTGGTTGTGTGATAACTTATGTGGACTGCAATGTTATCAAAAAACCATATGTCTTAAAATGTTCGTCCCACAGTCTCCCTGAATGTCGAAATGCGCCGGCCGCGGTGGTCTAGCGGTTCTAGGCGCTCAGTCCGGAACCGCGCGACTGCTACGGTCGCAGGTTCGAATCCTGCCTCGGGCATGGATGTGTGTGATGTCCTTAGGTTAGTTAGATTTAAGTAGTTCTAAGTTCTAGGGGACTGATGACCACAGATTTTAAGTCCCATAGTGCTCAGAGCCATTTGAACCATTTGAATTTTGTCGAAATGCTAACACTGCGCCCAATCTTCTCTCTAATGTTCATAAGTTAATAGAATACTTCTCGCAAGAACCAGCAGGAGATCTAAGTACACTGGATGCTAGCGGGTGCAGGTAATAGGATGAATAGTGGTATCTGATAGTGAATTATAGTGGTGTCTGGAAATATCTTGGGCAAGGCCATCTGGGCAAAGAAATTGTATGAAGAGATACGACTGAAGTTGCGAAGAAATCAGTTGCTGAAAGAAGGAAGTGCAAAAATGTTCAGAAAAATTCAGAAATACAGAGATATGAATCATTTAGGAATGAAATAAATAAGAAGTGCAGGGTAACTAAAGAGGAACGGTGTATAAAAAATGTGAAGAAATTGAAAAAGGAATGAGTGTTGGAAGAACTGACTCAACGCTGAAATTAAAAGCAAGGGTGGTAATATTAAGAGTGCAATCGGAATTCCTCTTTGAAATGCATAGGAGAGAACGGGTAGGTGGAAAGAGTACATTGAAGGCCTCTATGAAGAGGAAGACTTGTCTTGATGACGTGATAGAAGAAGAAACAGGAGTCTATATAGATGAGACAGGGGATACAGTATCAGAATCAGAATTTAAAAATGCTTTGCAAGACTTAACATCGAATAAGGTAGAGGAGATAGATAACATTCCATCAGAATTTCTAAAATCATTATGGGAAGTGGCAAAAAAACGATTATTCATGTTAGTGTGTAGGATGTGTGAGTCTGGCGTTAAACCATCTGACTTTTGGGAAAACACCATCCACACAATTTCGAGGATTGCAAGAGCCGAAGAGCACGAGAGTTATCCCGAAATCAGAAAAACAGTGAAAGGTGGCTACACTGAGCCACAGCGCCAGAGATCGCTAGAGAGCATTGTTCGCCCGCCTCCACTGGCAGAGTGATTATTGAGATGTCGTAGTAGTCAGTGCTTGTCGAGGACTCGTAGTAGTCAGTTGGTGTTCAGATGTGCTAGTAGGGAGTGCTTGCTGAGATGTGATACTGAAAGGTTCTTGTTTAGATGTGGTAATAGCGAGGCGGTGTGGAGATATATTGTAATTATGAGAGTGATTTTGGTCAATATATGAAGGTAACGAAACTTGATTTATTTTTCATTATTTCCATGTTTTAAATAATGTGTCATTACAGGTTCAGTCAACAAAGCATCTGGCTTGTGTTCTTGGATTAGAGTGTAATTGTGGTTCTCTTGAGTAATTATGGTATTTGTATTTTCTTTAATTAATTCAGTATAATGTTATTTAAAAATTGTTGTGTTGTTGAAGAAGAACCGTGCCAGATGCGTACGTTGAGTCACACTCCCACACACAGAACAGTTACTCTTGTGCTTGTTGTTGCGTTGGTTTTATAGTTGCTGGGGGCTTAATTAATTAACTGTGTTAATGAAAATTTCCATTTCATTCTTTGTTATTGTTCTAAGCAGTCAGATTGCGTAATAATAATAGTCAGGGCCAACCGTTACGAGACTTCGTAATCGGACAGACAGCTACTAAAGCAGAAATTAAAATTATTTGCATTCAGTATTTTTATTAAGCCCCCATGCACGTGGCGACCCTGCCAGGATCGTCCCTTGGAATTCTTCTGATTGTAAAAATAGTAGACAGTAGTATTGTTGTAGTAATTTGTAGTTTAGTAATTGTAGTCTATATTGCATGTGTAGATTTGGTAATTGGCATTCTTCTAATGGTATTTTTCAAAATTTATTTTTTTTGTTGCCTTGTATACGCGTTTGACGATTTAGTGCAATTATTTCAATTGTTCGTTAATCGCGTTTGAGGGAAGCATTCTGTGTGAATGGTATTGTTGGTGATAACGTGTTATATTCTCTGTAATTTTCGTACAGTGGCGAGTTTTGTATGTTTTGTAAATGATTACGCGATTGATGAAAAAGGCAAAAATGATGGATAGTCAGAATGACGAAATTGTTGACATGGCGAACTCGCCAACACAGGGGAACAGTATGATGAATAATGAAGTGGAAAACAATTTAATAAGCAGGGAAAATAGTCCAGAACCATTTCAAAATTTTTCTCAATCAGAAAGTTTTCAGAATTCGAGATTAACGACAGAAGATTCTGAAATAGTATCGAACACAAATAGCTTTACAGCCATGACGAAGGAAACTGGTTTTGCGGGAAATGTTAGGGGCGAAAAGAATTTTGAACCATTTAATATGGAGCAGTTGATGGGTGCAATATTAAATTTGGGATCACAAATAGGAACAATTACAACTGATATGGGAACAATTAAAACAGAGATAGGAACCTTGGCAACACGGTTAGACTCACAGGGATCACAAATAGGAACAATTACAACTGGTATGGGAACAATGGAGCAGTTTCGATCTGAATTTAAAACAGAGATAGGAACAATTAAAACAGAGATAGGAACAATTACAACTGAGATGGGAACAATGGAAACACGGTTAGATTCACGACTATGGACATGTTTCAAAAACATGAAAGATGAATTAAAGAAAGAAATTAGAGAAGAAGTACAACCGATTTTGAATGCTCACAATAATAGATTAATTGCAGTAGAGATTAGACAAAGGGAACAGGATAGAGAACAGGAGGAAAGAGATCGCGTGATAGTGCAGAAATTTTCAGAGTTAAATTTACAACGTGCACACGATAAGGAAGAAATATTTGAGAGAATCGAGGAATCCGTACCAAATGACAGATTAAATAACCTAACACAACAATATGAACAGTTAACTACCAAATGTGTCAACACTGAAACCCGAGTCGCGACACTTACGGAAGACGTAAATAAACAGAAAGAAAAAATAGGTGACTTATCGGAAAGAGTTGAGGAGATTTCAGATAAATTGACAAATCTTAGTTTACATGGGGACAGAGATTCAGATGATACAGCACCATTGCCATTTGCAGAAACCGAAGAGTATCAGGACATAAATAAGCATGTTGAAAATCAGGGAAAATTTAATGAACGCGTGAAAAGGGAATTTGAGGCATTAAAAAAGCAAGTCAAACAAATTGAAGGCGAAATCGTAGGAAAAGACGGCAAAAGAGATTTAGAATCACAGATACCAGAGGGGTTTGAAGAAAATAATTTGTTTCATTTACGGGATGCAACAAGAGATCGCCAGGCGCGCGAACTTGACAATAATCGACATTCAAACTGGGACAGACGCGGTAGGTCTTTGTCGCCACGAGGCGAAAACTTTGACTATAAACACTTTTTGACTGTTCGGAAATTTAAGATCTTCCGCAATTCTAAGAATGACATACATCCATGTGCATGGTTAGATCAATTTATGTATGCACTCCCACCAAATTGGCCACTAAGTCACAAACTGGAATTTATGTGTGGATATTTAGAAAACGAACCGGCGACGCGGATGCGCGCACTCATTAGAGATTGTAATAATCTGAATGATTTTTATCATGCATTTCTATCGGCATATTGGTCCGAAAACACGCAAGACAGAGTCAAACACAGTCTTATTATGCAGCGTAATTTCAAACAGTCTGAGTTCCGCACGCCAGCGGAATATTTTGAAGACATGATTCGAAAGAATCAGTTCCTTTCCAACCCTTATAGCCCGACTGAATTAATTCGCATTTGTTTAACTAAGCTGCCACAATCCATAAGACAAATTGCTTTAGCTGGAAGATGTAAAGACGACATTGAGACTTTTAAGACTTTGTTACAAGAACTTGAGTATGACAACGACGACGGGACTTCTTGTAATTTTTTCAGTAGCAGTAATTACAATACATTTTCAGAGAAAAGGGATAGTGATCGGAACGGACGTTATTTGGGTAACTTTGAGAATGACAGACCTAACAGACAGGACAATAGATACCAGCCTTATGACAATAACAGACGTTCTAACAGAGATTACACAGACAATTATAATAGCGGTAATTCTTACCGGAATGATCAATCATACGGAAACAGTAATCGGTATCATCAAGACAGAAATTATTCATACAATAATAGAAACTCTTACTACAGAAATAACCAGGGTAGTAGGTCTAACAATAATTTCAGAAGTGACAGTCGAAATTATACAAGAAGTAGTTATGCAGACAGACAGGAAAACAGAAATTTTAATAACAGACACAACCAAGAATTTGCATCCAACAGACAGGAAGGACCTAATTGGCATCCTCCGCGTGACAGAAGTTCAGAGAGACAAGTAGAAATAGTAGAAATTGATCCGCGAAATGACGGGAATAATCAAAGACGTGACGCAAACAATCGACCATGACTTGCAGCTTCGGCTTCTGGCAGCAATATAGACGGTTCAGAAAGTAATGACACTACGACTTTACACTACGTACGCCTGGAAGACATGAGAGACATTTTGCTAGATGAAAAGGAAAATAATGTAGACGCATTTTTACATCCTGTCATTGAAGTATGTGTGGGTAAGAATAAGTTCACTGCAGTTTTAGATTCTGGGAGCCCATTGAACGTCATTAGTGAATCAGTTTTTCGTATATGTGAAAGAACTATTGCCTGTCCTGTGTTACCTATTTCTAAAACTACAATTCGAGGAGCGATTTCTGGAAAAGGTGTGGAAGTTAAACAACAGACCAACATAAATTTCATTTGTCAAGGATACGAATTGTCTGCTAATTTTATTATTGTTCCATTACTCAGTACACAGATTATATTAGGTATGGAGTTTCTTAACACACATAAGGCAATTTTGAACTTTAAAGAAGGAAGTGTGAATTTGAATGTTGCCGGTATGCCGAAATGTTTGAAATTTTTCGAGTGTTTAGCAAGATCTGAATCAGATACAAAATGTTTAAGGTTTCTTACTGCTGATGTTTTCGTTGAGCATTATGACGACAGTGTGTTTATTCATGACAATGACAATAGATACAGAGACGCGATGGAGGATATAATTAGTAGCGAAGAATTAATTAATGAAAAGGTTAAAAAAGCTGAAGTGCCAGATGACGTTGCAAGAGAAGAGCTGCACCATATTTTGACTTCACATGCTACAGTGTTTAGTCATCACACAGGAACTATACAAGGCTTACAATATTTATTTAAAGTAAAAGAACACACACCATTTCGCGGAAAAACGTACGCTATTCCTTTGGCTTACAGAGACAAGGTTAAGAATGAACTTCAATACATGTTAGATCAGGGCATTGTTGAGCCAGCAGTCAGTCCTTATACCAGCCCATTACACGTTGTTCTTAAAAAGGATGGGTCAATTCGTTTGGTTCTGGATACCAGACAGATAAATAATATTATTATTCCTGAAACTGACCGTCCACAAAATTTAGATGAACTTCTTCAACATTTCCATGGAATTAAAGTTTTATCCACGATTGATATGCGCGCAAGTTTTTGGCAAATAGAACTCCACCCTGATTGTAGAAAATATACTGCTTTTTTAGCCTTTGGTAACTGTTACCAGTTTCGGAAATTACCGTTTGGACTTACTGTATCTTCAGCAGCATTCATTCGTAGTTTAAATGAAATTTTACCTGTTTATCTTCGTGACAATATTACTTCTTATGTTGACGACATTCTTATTGCTAAACGTTCTTGGAGTGAGCACAACAAAATTTTGGATTCATTATTACGTATTTTTGCACGAGTTGGCATGACAGTGAACTTGGAAAAATCAGAATTTGGTCGTTCTCAGGTGAAATTTCTCGGTCACATTATTTCTACAGAAGGTATTCTCCCTGATCCAGAGAAACTAGACGCTATTCGTAATTATGCTGTTCCTACCACAAAACGTGATGTTCGTAGTTTCCTTGGTGTCTGTAAATTTCTTAGACGCTTTGTTAGATTGGACAATTTGGCCACACCTCGTTTATGTGAATTATCTGGAAAAAATTCTAATTGGTGTTGGGATGAGGAAGCTCAATCAGAATTTGAACAACTTCGTGATGCTTTAGTTGCTGCTCCACTTCTTTCACATCCGGATTTATCTAAAGATTTTTGTTTGGCGACGGACTCATCATACAAAGGCCTAGGTGCACATTTATTCCAAGAGATAGAAGAAGACGGCGTTGTAGTACAGAAAACTGTTGCCTTTGGAAGCCGTGTTCTCTCTAAATCAGAGAAGAATTATTCGATTACGGAACTTGAAGCTTTGGCTGTTGTATGGGCCTTCACAAAATTTCGCACATTTTTGTTTGGCAGACATACTAAGGTTTACACCGATCATCGAGCTCTGGAATTTCTTATGTCAACAAAATTAACTCACGGCAGATTGTCACGATGGGCGTTGTACCTACAGGAATTTGATTTTAGTATTGTTTACATACAGGGATCTTCAAATATTGTTGCTGATGCTTTATCACGTGCCCCTATGGGTTTGAAACAAAGAGCTGAAGAGGACTGCAAAGAAAACCATTATTGTTTGATGTATATTCAAGGTGTTGCGTTTGAGAACTTTATTTCGTCTTCGCTCCAGGACATCGCTAAGGAGCAAAACAAGGATCCAATCTGGAAGGACATTAAGGAGAAGTGGAGGAGAAAGGAAAGCGTAGCGATCAGACAGTATTATTTAGTTCGCAATGATATTCTTTTCAAACGAAAATCGGTCGACAACTCTGTTTGGTTAGTTTGTATTCCTGATGAGTGGGTCAATAAATTGATTTGGTACACACATTTTAGTTATGCGCACTTTGGTCCCAGAAAATGCTTTCATAAATTACGAGAAAATTGCTACTTCAGTAATATGGAAAAACGTACTCGATCTGTTCTTGCCAAATGCAAATTATGTCAAAAGGCTAAGCCGCCAACAATTTCTCACAGAGCACCGTTGTTTCCTATCATTCCAGCGAAATTAAAGGAGATGGCTGCAGTTGATTTGTTCGGTCCAGTGGTTCGATCTACTAATGGTTTTGCGTACATTTTCGTAGCAGTGGAATTGACATCAAAATATGTGTGTTTTACACCTTTACGCAAAGCAACAGCTCGTTCAGTATCTAACGCTTTCATCAAACATTTTCTTAAAGAAGTTGGTCATGTTGATAAGGTTATATCAGATAATGGATCACAGTTTCGCTCTAAAATTTGGCTTCGTACTCTACGGCGTCGTAAAATTAAACCAATCTTCATTTCACTTTTTCACCCTCAATCTAATGCTTCAGAGAGATGGATGAAGGAAATCAATAAATTGTGCCGTCTTTATTGTCATCAGAATCACAGAACTTGGGATCAGTATCTTCATATTTTTCAAAACATTCTGAATGAACTTCCTAATGACTCAACTTCTTTACCGCCTCTATTGATATTAAAAAATAAAGTACCAACAAATCGCATTTCTGAAATCGTTCCTTTTCCGCCTTCACGGAAACTGCGGCATTCTGAAGTTGTCAACCTGGCTCTACAAAATATTGCATCGGCGGCTGCTAGAAGAGAGAAATCAGCTAAGCGTCCTGGTCGTTTAAAAATCTTGTCAGTTGGCCAGAAGGTGTTAATTAAGTCCCACCGTTTATCTCATAAAGGAAAAGGCTTATGTCGCAAATTTTTTCTGCTTTATAACGGTCCATTTAGAGTTCGCAAAATTATTCATGATAACACTGTTGAAGTAGAAACTCTTAAATCTCGGCGCTCTAAGGGAATACATCATATATCGAACGTAAAAATTTTTGTAGAATGACATACTTTAGAGAAACTAACAGCTACGTAAACATGCGGAGAATGCAAGAGTACCGCGCTGTGTTTTGGCGGCGGCACATACTCAAAGCAACAGTCAGTCTGCGCGCCGCACAAGGCAGTCGTTGACCGCAAACAATCACTTCCTACGTCACGCGCCTACAGCTGATCGAGCGCTCAGTGCGAATGCACTGACAGACGTAAATAAATACACAGTTTAATTTCTCCGAATAAATTCTGTATAAAGCTATAAGGACTTCATAAATTATGTTATTAACGTTCAGTATTTTTCAGGATACGGTTGTATAAAGTATTTAAGACCTTCAGGTAAATTCTGTGCGTGTCCGACGTTAAGACGACTTGCTTTGGAGAAAATTTTCAGGAAGAAGGTCATTTCGAAGAAGAAAGTAATAAACAAAAAAAGGTAACGGTTAATTGAGTTTATTTTTCAGGTAACATAATTCCACTTAGGTACGTACTTTAGACATAATTTGCTGCTTGCGATTACGTGATTCATACTTTGTGCTAATTTCATGTTCTATGAATTTACTAGTGAAGCGACGTGCCTACGCATATTAACTGATTTTGACAATGATTAATTAATGAACAGGGTTGTTATTTGTATATATTATGCATCGCTTGGCTGCTATGCTTTTTCACTGATGTCATATTTTTTTAATTATGTGCCTGCTGTGCATATTTATTTAAATTATAATTGTCACCTGATTAATTGTGCTGATGTGGTTGGATATGTAAGTTATACTTTGTGATTTATCTGCTTGCGCCTTCATGTTTACTTATTAAGATTACATATAAACATTTATTTGCTTATGCTGATATGATGCTAATGACCTGTTTATTATGATAGATAACATATTTGCTGCCTTGCTTATGGATTGCATATTTACACATTTCTGTTTTGTTGTCATAACTACTCTTCAATTTAGTATATAGAAATGCTGATATACTGTGTACAAACATAGAGACTAGGTTACACTATGGTATCAATTGTAGATTGTTCGCTTGGCAGAGCCTTGTTATAGGGATTGTGCTGCATCCACTTGTTGACATTCTATTCTCTACTGGTATATTTACTCGCTATTGCATGTTTTGCTTACGCTCAGTGCCTTATATATTTAAGATAAGAAAAAGAACTGCTATAATCCGACGAACGACATTAGTACAAGAAACTTCATAGAAGTCACATGAGCTGAGGTTTTAGGGAAGCTGTATAAATTTATGTTACCAGGAAGGAAGCTAACGACATGACATACCGAAACTAGGTATAGACTATTGACAGTCATTACACTGCATTTTTCGTGAGCAATTGAAATAGGAAGTGACACTTGACACAAAAAATTTTCCACATGTTTGCTTCTGTTTGCCATAATTCTTGAAGTGGTGTACACACTGTGAAATATTATGATCATTCACACTCCGTAATCGTACTTAATTACTGAGAGTTATTCGAACTAAAGTGTGTTAGAGGTCATGTATGCATTTCTTTTATTTAATGATGGACAAGGAACCAAAATGTATCTTATAATTTATAATGAGTAGAAAATTTGGGTCAGATGGATTACACAGAGGTTGTGTGTGGACACTGTGTCTTCGGATTGTATGGGATGATGAATTGAAGTTGCACTAGGATTTTGTCTGTACTTGTTCAAGGAGACTGACTAGAGGAAAGAGTTGTTATGGAAGTGAAATGATATTGGTGCTGAGGTTTATATGTATCGACGTATTATTCAGGTATTGAGATTAGGTGAAGTAGATGATTATTGGAGTTTTCGTGGACAAAAGGTAAGATAAATGATATTGATGATCGACGTATTGAAAAGGTATTAGTGAAGTATTGAGATTAAGTTGATGATTATTGGAGTTTTGGTGGATAAGAGGTAAAGTAAATGAGGAGCATATTTTTTTTGTTGGTCCATATGGAACAAGGAGGATAAAGATGGCAGACTAGAACACTCAAGTAGAAGGAAGATTGTCTACACACACACTTTGTCAAATCACTAAGCAGTATACACTTTTTTTTGAAGAGAGGAAGTATTTGCATATCTTGGCTCACTGACAGTTGTTCAGCAACAGTACAATTTGATCTGGCTTGGCAAACATTGGTCTAGACATGATGACTATGACGTTGACTAACTATTATTGACTGTTATACATTGCTGCCACTACTACTTGATACACATAATGAACATAAAGTTTCGACAGAATTGCATTTACACAGTTAACACTATTCAATTACACAGTAGCACTAATGTGGATGAAAGATGAGTGAGTGTGTTTTGTGTGTTTTCCTTTTATAATCCCAGAGAAGTGATCCCAACCTATCTCCTAAATATTATTTCACTTGTTTGTTGTGGCTTGCACTGACACCCATAAATATTATAGGTTAACTGTTATTGTGTACTGTAATAGTTAATGTGACAATTACCTGATATCATTTGTGTGTTTATTATGATTTGTATGTTTAGTGTAAGAGCATTGATTATATTTTGTTAAAGAAATTGTATGTGCATTCAAACTATTGTTCATGACTGAACTGTCTCAGTAGTTATGGTGAATAGTATGGACTGTTACTTGCACTTTTTCTACATGATTGGTGCCACAAGGACATGTTTAATTTCTGCTGATGAACTGTGTGATCAGTGATTGTAAAAAAAATTATGGACTGTTACTTGTACTTTTTCTACATGATTGGTGCCACAAGGACATGTTTAATTTCTGCTGATGAACTGTGTGATCAGTGATTGTAAAAAAATTATGGACTGTTACTTGTACCTTTTCTACAATATTGGTGCCACTAGGACATGTTTAATTTCTGCTTATAAACTCTGATGAACAGTGTGATCAGTGACAGTGTATTTTATGGAACTGCTTCTACTGAAATGAAGTCACCTGTTGCTGTGTGCACCTGGTCAACATTGCTGGTGCCACTAATGGACTGCTTCTACTGAAATGGTGTTACTTGTTGGTGTCTGCACCTACTCAACATTGCTGGGTGCCACTGATGGACTGCTTCTAATGAAAAGATGTCACCTGTTGATGTCTGCACCTGCTCAACATTGCTGGGTGCCACTGATGGATTGCTTCTACTGAAATGAAGTCACCTGTTGCTGTGTGCACCTGATCAACATTGCTGGTGCCACTAATGGACTGCTTCTACTGAAATGGTGTTACTTGTTGGTGTCTGCACCTACTCAACATTGCTGGGTGCCGCTGATGGATTGCTTCTACTGAAATGAAGTCACCTGTTGCTGTGTGCACCTGATCAACATTGTGGGTGCCACTGATGGACTGCTTCTATTGAAAAAATGTTACTTATTGGTTTTTGCACCTGTTGACCATTGCTGGGTGCTATTGCTGGAACTGTCAACTGCTTATTCATGGGCTATGGAAAGCGTTTATGTGAATATTTGTATAAACTGATTTTTTTGTGTATTACTGTTTGTGGAAAGTTATGAGACTCTTACCTGCACATATTCGTCATTGCTGACGCTATTGATTGAACTGTTTAACCACATAATACTTGTGTAAACTATTATGTAAAGTCACATGCATGAAAGAATTTGTATTGCTTACTGTATTCTATATAATAGGTTATTGAAAGGTCAGTGCAAAGCCAAAATTTTATCTAGTTATATGGTATTTACGTATTAATATTATCTTTTATTTTTGTCTGTATTTTTTTGACGAATTTGGTGGTATTTTCACCACCAATGCTGGCAAAAATACCATCAAATTCTAGCCGTGGAGGAAGGGCATATGAAAGGTGGCTACACTGAGCCACAGCGCCAGAGATCGCTAGAGAGCATTGTTCGCCCGCCTCCACTGGCAGAGTGATTATTGAGATGTCGTAGTAGTCAGTGCTTGTCGAGGACTCGTAGTAGTCAGTTGGTGTTCAGATGTGCTAGTAGGGAGTGCTTGCTGAGATGTGATACTGAAAGGTTCTTGTTTAGATGTGGTAATAGCGAGGCGGTGTGGAGATATATTGTAATTATGAGAGTGATTTTGGTCAATATATGAAGGTAACGAAACTTGATTTATTTTTCATTATTTCCATGTTTTAAATAATGTGTCATTACAGGTTCAGTCAACAAAGCATCTGGCTTGTGTTCTTGGATTAGAGTGTAATTGTGGTTCTCTTGAGTAATTATGGTATTTGTATTTTCTTTAATTAATTCAGTATAATGTTATTTAAAAATTGTTGTGTTGTTGAAGAAGAACCGTGCCAGATGCGTACGTTGAGTCACACTCCCACACACAGAACAGTTACTCTTGTGCTTGTTGTTGCGTTGGTTTTATAGTTGCTGGGGGCTTAATTAATTAACTGTGTTAATGAAAATTTCCATTTCATTCTTTGTTATTGTTCTAAGCAGTCAGATTGCGTAATAATAATAGTCAGGGCCAACCGTTACGAGACTTCGTAATCGGACAGACAGCTACTAAAGCAGAAATTAAAATTATTTGCATTCAGTATTTTTATTAAGCCCCCATGCAACAGCTCTTGCATCGAAGTTTCTGACGAGAATAATGTACAGATGAGTGGAATAGAAAATTGAGGCTCTGTTAGATGACGACTAGTTTGATTTTAGAAAAGTTAAAGGCAACAGAGAAGCAATTCTGAGTTGGTACAAGATGTTGGAAATTCTGACAAAAATTAGAATAATCTATAAGGGAAGACGTGTAAGCAATATATATTATAAAACTAAGTGTAAATGTGTGTGCCTCTAAAACTCAGAAATGAGTCCCAGTACAATCAAGAGAGTTATATAGTGTGGTAGCCCTCTATCCCCCCATCCATGAAGAGGGCTTCCGTTTTTACCTGAAGGGTGTGCCTTTGGAGATATAAGGGCTGGAAAGTCTCACCCTCTGGAAATTTCTAGAACATTCCAGAACATTCGCGGATATGTGACAACAATCCAGAACATCCAAAATATTCCAGAATGTTCCGGAATGTTCCACAATGATCCTGGATGTCTGGAATGTTCGGGAATAGTCTGCCACATTCGGGGAGATTTCAGACTGGTTAGGAACATTCCTGAACATCCCAGCTCATTCTGGAACATTTCAGAACACTCTCGAACGTGATGCAATGTTCTGGAACATTGTCGACCATTCGAAGTCTTTATGGTACGTTCTGGAATTCGACACTGATAGGGCTACTCATTGATAGGGTTCTATGAAGTGAGTCACGCCCTGTGTTCGAACGTCAGTTTCTTATCAGTGACGAAGGGAGGAACCGAATAAGTAGTGCAGTGTGCGAATAAAAACAAACAGTGAACTGTGAGTAGTCAAAGTGATACAGTGACCCAATATAAATTGAAAATAAAGTGTGATAAGTGTGTAAAGTGCGCTTAGTGTGTTTGAAAGTAAAAAGTTGATTTGATTTATGATTTATATTTTGGACAGTGCCCAAACATACATGAGGAGGAGATCTCGCCAGTTCTAAAGCAAAACGGCGAAAACCGAAAAAACGAAACAGACTAGGAGCAAGAAGAACATTTACGTTCCCAACGAACGGTAATGAGCACCGTGTTAAGCAGAGAAACCGAAGAACGGAGAAATGAACGGATTGAAGAACTAAGATTTGCGATACCATCTTATAATAAAAGACTGCGAACTCAAGCCAGCCATGAAAGTATCCCCCTACGAGAAGCGCAGCCGAGGACAAGTAAACAGTACAACTTACAAAATGAAGCATTCCGTTACGACCCGACAAACGAATATCATAAACACAAACACATCGTAATCATAAAAATGGATAACATCTGTCAATTTTGCAACACGAAAAACTTCAGTAGACAAACACAAGGATTTGTAGCATGAATGGAAGACTTCTATTAACACCACTGGAAGCACCTCCGCAGGAATTTCTACATTACATGAACGATAAAACACCAGAATGTAAAAACTTTCTTCAAAATATAAAAGCGTACAACGCCTGCTTCCAGATGATTTCTTTCGGTATCACTTCGATCAGGACTAACCAAGATGGAATCGATTATATTTTTTTTCCATCCAAGAACAAATTATCAGTACACGGGCTCATTACTACCACCACCCAACGAAGACCATAAATTTCTGCAAGTATATTTAATCGGAAATAAATAAACAGAAAATAATCAACGATGCACAAATACTAGTGGATTGCGACGAGAATTAGTCCAAAATGTACAGAGGATCTTACACAAATACAAACAACTGACCCATATATTAAAAACAGCACTAGACCGGATGATTTCTGAAGACTACAAATTCCAGTAGATGATCATCCAGAAATCATGTATTCTGGCCCACTAGGCTGAGTATACACCGTACATCCGAAAAACGCAGAATATTTCTATCCCCGGAAGCTGCTACATCAAATGCGGGGACCAACAAGTTTCACAGACCTCAAGACTGCTGACGGTTACCTATTCTGGACGTACAGAGAAGCGTGCCAAGTCTAGGACGACCGTAAAAGCGACAAGCACTGTGAATTAACACTACAAGAAGCCTCACCCACGGTTTCAGCTGAACAAATGAGAGACTTATTCGCTATAATTCTAATAACATGTAACGCATTCGAAACAACTATGGAACTCCTTCAAAAGTAGTAGTTTTTGAACTGACCATCGAATTCAACGACGACGTCTTCAATGAAACATTTCAGCAATGAACAACCAGACCACAGTACAACTTGGGATGCCAGCACAAAGAAAAGATGCTATCAGCGTGCTAAACTTCGAAACTGCAATAGAAAACAGCTTCACCACCAACTAACTACTTCAATACATTGCTGAAAAGAAACTGTATCGACAACAACAGTGGCGGGATTATTTACTTAGACGCACCAGGCGGCACCGGGAAAACTTTTCTAATAAATCTATTGCTGTCGAAAATACGTCTCAAATAACACATCACACTTGAACCAGCATCATCCGGCTTTGCAGCCACACTTATGGAAAGAGGACGAACTGACCATTCCGCCATACAACCACCGTTGGATATAGCCGAAGAACAATTCCCGGTAAGTAAAATCTCAAGATCATTTGGACGGGGTAAACTTATAAAGCAAGCTAAAATTATCTTCTGGGACGAATGCAGAATCACACATAAAAAGATCACTCGAAGCCATAGATAGAACATTAAAATACTCGCGAAAAAACTCTGAAGCGATAGGAGGAGCTGTGCTCATACTCTCAGGAGATTCTCGACAAACACTTCCAATACCCCCAAGTCGACACCAGCAGACGAGATCAATGGGTGCCATAAAAATGTCACGTCTCTGGCCACACAAATGCTGCGACTAATCAAAAATATGAGAGCTGAACTGTAGAAAGACGAAGCAACAGCACATTTTGCCCAACAACTCTTGCAAATAAGCGAAGGCACATATCTTACTGACCAGACGACCAGCCTCATTAATCTCAACCGTTATTTCTGCAGCACAGCCACTGCTGAAAACAAAATCGTCGACCAAATGTATCCAAACGTTGTTCAGAACTATACCAGTCCGTATTGACTACTTGAAAGAGCATTTTTGGCAACTAAAACTTTTATTGTCAACGATATCAACTTTAACATCCACAAGAAAATTCCCGATGAAGAGAAAATAGACAAATCGATCGACATGATGGTAAACGTTGAAGAAAGTGTGAACTTCCCTACAGAATTTTTAAACTCTTTGGAAGTACCAAGAATGCCATTAACTGCCTAGGACTTCAAAATGGATCTCCGATCATACTACTAAGAAATATCAACTCAACAAAACCATGTAATGGAACAAGGATGGTCGTCAAACAGCAATCGAATAACATCATCGACGCCGAAATTAAAACTGGAAAGTACAAAGGACACACACTATTTATCCCCAGAATACCACTGATCTCTACTGAACGGCCATTCCAATTTAAAAGACTGCAACTTCCAATCATATTAGCCTACAGTTTTATCATTAACAAAGCGCTCGGACAAATTTTAAAATATTGTGTCATCAATCTCAAAGACTTCTGCTTCTCTCACGGTCAAGTATACGCAGCTTGCTCTGAGCAGAGAATTCGAAATATTTGTACAGATATACCCCGGGAAACAAAATGAAAAATGTTGTTTATACCCAAGTATTTTTATGTAGTTAGAACACTTTTACAATACGACATTATTGCTTCTTATACTTTAGCGAGTGTTGTAAATAGAATATGTTTTGAATATTATTTATCTATCGTCCTTCAAAGTTTATTCTTTTATTCCTTGTACCACACAATTTCATATCAACTCTCTGAGCAAAGCCGGTTACCCCAACTAGTATGCAGTATTTACAAGAGCCAAGAGCGAACAATAAGAGTGAACGACCAAGAAGTGTATAAGACAGCGTATTAGTCTTTCGACCCAACTGTTGAATCTGTGCGTCGAAGAAGCAATGACGGAAATAAATTCCAACGTGGAAATAAAATTCAACGTGAAAGGATTTCAGTGATAAGATACTATGATGAGATTGCTATCCTCCGTGAAAGTGAAGAAGAATTACAGAATTTTCTGAATGGAATGAATACCCTGATGGGTATAGAATATGGATTGGGAGTAAATCGACGAAAGACGGATTAATGATAAGTAGCAGAAACGAGAACAGCGAGAAGCTTAACATCAGAATTGGTGATCATGAAATAGGTGAAGCTAAGGAATTCTACTACCTAGGCAGCGAAATAACCAATGACGGACAGCCCAAGGATAACATCAAAAGTAGATTATTACACGCAAAGAAGGGATTCCTGGACAAGAGAAGTCTGCTAGTACCAAACATAGGCCTTCATTCGAGGAATAAATTTTTGAGAATGTACGTTTTGATCATAGCCTTCTATGGTAGGGAGATGTGGACTGTGGGAAAACCGGAAAAGAAGAGAATCGAAGCATTTGGGATTCGGTCCTACAGAAGAATGTTGAAAATTATGTGGACTAGTAAGGTAAGAAATGAGGACGTTCTCCGAAGAATCGGCGAGGAAAGAAATAAATGGAAAACACTGACAAGAAGAATGGACAGGATGATAGGACATGTCTTAAGACATCGGGGAGTAGTTTCCTTGGTTCTAGAGGGACCTGTAGATGGCGAAAACTGTAGAGGAATACAGAGACTGGAATACAGTAAACAGATAATTGAGGTCGTAGGTTGCAGGTTCTACTCTGAGATCAAAAGGTTGGCACAGGAGAGGAATTGGTGGTGGGCCGCATCAAACCAGTCACAAGACTAATTACTAGACCAAACAAAAGTATATGTCTTTAAATGCGCATCTACCGCCCGCTCTTATGGACTAAACAAACCCACAGCGGAATTCGCGGATGAATTTTGTGACTGTCTCCATTATCAGTCCTAATTGTATGTGTATTAACGAGCAAAGCTTAAGAAGAATTGATCAAATTTGCCAACAGTTTTCCGTATAGTAACATCTACTATTCTGTAGGAACATAATCCCTGTGAAACTATGCAAATGTTCTTAAAGTGTATTGTGTATGTACCATTTGCATCTGTAGTAACTTCAAACAATGTGTATGTACGTGAAGATACATTTTTAAAGAAAAATGTTTGCTACAAAGTAGGTCTCCCAGTATCCTGTTAACATACTCTGACAAGGTGCATAAAATTTTTACTGTTAATAAAATAGTACAAGTACATTCTTATATTAAAATGAAAACAAAAACAACACTCCAAATAGCAATTTAGCAGTTGGTGTCGGACAACTTTTGATATTAGACAGTGGCTCTGAGCTATTGCTCCTCATGTACTCTGTAACCTTGATCAGATGATGGTTATTATAGCCGAAACCAGTTACTTCAATTAGAATGAAACTAAACTGCTAGTTGCCCCAGTTCTTTATTTTCATATGAACACCAATCGCTGAAATTTCAGTATGTTGTCGAAATTTATCTTCTTAAGTGACGTTAATACTTGATAAATAAGGGGGGAGTGTTGCTGGGGAAAAACGTTTCAATAGGGTGAAAGTATAGTCTAGGATAGAATATGAGAGCTGTACAGATAAATGGAATTTCAAGTTTCGTGCGATTCAGTATTTAACTTAAGAAAAAGTATTTGTTTTAGTTCATAGTTGCAGTTTTTTTTTATTTTGCCTGCTAGTTACTGTTTTCGGTACACACTATCGTTCTCAGTTCAAACCATGTCACGCAGTTGACACACTTGCTTCCCATGTAGGTTTGTAGCTTTTCACACACCTACTGGGGAAGCGAGAGTGACTATTGCATGACAGGGGTGGACTGAGAACGATACCGTGTACGGAAACTGATAGCCAGAAGGCAAAATAAAAAGCTGCAATATTTTGTTGGTCGGTATTCCAACCGGCAATATGTCGGGAATACGTAATTAACTTAAAGCACCAAGCTCAAGAATAAAACGGGAGTTCATAATTGATTTAGTCGGCTTTACCAGTTATCAGTTATAGAGGATGTCTGTGAGTAACTACGTTAATACTGAACATAAACAATTGTTTCCATAACGAAAGGCGTATGAAAAGTGACGCCTTTGGAGGATAAGCAGTGTACATTTCCGTGCAATTTCAATTATGTGACTGATTCGTCTACGTGCAGGTGTGAGCCATATTTGCAGACTTTCCAGCAGGGAAATGTATATCTACATCACCCAGTCACCGACTGTACCTTGTGGCCAGAGGCATTTAGGCACTGTCGTTTGCCACGCGTTGTTTGTGGTTTCCTGGCGGAGCGGTGGACAGTGTTTTCTCGTGGGACATATCTATGTGAGCCTGACATAAATGTGAGGTTCAAATGGCTCTAAGCACTATAGGACTTAACATCTGTGGTCATCAGTCCCCTAGAACTTAGAACTACTTAAACCTAACTAACCCAAGGACATCACACTAATCCATGCCCGAGGCAGGATTCGAACCTGCGACCGTAGCGGTCACGCGGTTCCAGACTGAAGCGCCTAGAACCGCACGGCCACACCGGCCGGCATAAGTGTGAGACTGGTTGGGTTTTCAACTAGAACGCCCAATGACAATACTCTTCTGGTCATTAAAATTGCAACACCATCAGGGTGGCATGCAACAGATGTCAAGTTGACATAAAGCCTACTACACTCTTCGACGCACAAATGATTAACATTTCAGTGTAACAGCGCTAAGTATGTAAGAGCAACTCATCCGAGTTTCTGCTTGAACCGTACTACTAACATAGAATCTGTTGGTTTAAGAGGCACATTTTTAATACCGTGTATGATCTTAATGGTCCCATGCGACTAGCGTCTGAAAAGACAAGCATATTTCTCGTCAGGACGCATAGCATGGAACGGCCAGGACAAGTACCTTGCGTCAGGACAAGAGTAGTTTGCAGCAAAACAAGTATCCCCAAGGACAGCACAACGACGAGTGGCGTACGAGGGACTAGCGGCACCGTAACCATTGTCGCGTATTCCCTTATTGTAGCAGGAAAGAGAAGCGTGTTGACAGAGGTGCGCGGAACGACAACACTGGTTACTATAATATCGTCTGTCCAGATGAGTCCCGTTTCTGTTTACGGCGTCACAAAATATATGTTCACGTGTGCGGCACGGTAGAGAACGACTGTTCACAGACCTTAAGTGCTCAGCACAGGGTGTGATGGAATGGAACGTCATTAGATACACAACACCTAAGGTTTGCATATCCGTGAACTTGGACAGCATGTCTTACACTTTTCATGTCGACAATCTGTGGCTGTGCATTATCCACGAAGCGTCCACGATATACTTTAACAAGATAACACTGCCCTGTTGTCCCGACCTGCGTCGATAGAGAGGGTGTACGACTGTTGCCATGCCCAGCACATTCAACAAGACAGTCTCTGGAAACATCATCAAGATTTGCAAGAGAGTGGCACGCCATCACTCGTCAGTCACTACTGCTGATTAACTCTGGGATGGAGTTAGCACACGGTGGAGTACTCGTGTTTGTTATCCAGATTCATATCAAGTCCTGCCTGGGTAGAGTTACTGTTGCTGCCAGATATGACATTATTGTATATCATATTTCGCACCCCATATCCCCACAAATCACCTACAAATTTAATCATCTGTTCTTTCTAGTGTACTGTATATGCACAATAAATACAATATTGTTATTACATAATCTTCCTGAAGTTGCAATTTTAATGGCCACCATTTTGCTGATCCGTCTCTGAGTCAATCGACATTATTTATTGTATATATAAGTCGCGGGACACCAATCACAATGTCCTTATGACCGCGTATTTACGTGTTACTGGTGAGACGTTTTTAAGGAAATAGTAAAGAAAATACGTCTTGTGTGAAGTAGCAATTACTCTTGAAGAAAGAACGTGTAAAGTCGACAGTGAGTGACTTGGACAAAGCGATCAGCGAGGCGCGAAACCGCCGCCAACTTACTGTTACTGCAGCCGACTAATTATTGAAGAGCCGGCACTGTGTTTCCAAGCGGCCGGTCGAGCAGCAACACGCGATCCACGGCGCGCTCGGTGTGCTGACAGTGGCTGACGAACCGAAAAGCTGTTCCACTGCCACCAACACCGCTGCATTAGCAATGAGTCAATTAGCGGCTACCGAAGCCTCGGCTGCGCACGCACGCACGCATTCCTGATGCTGCGTTCCGCGAGCTGTGCCTGACACTTGCTACCGACGCGCCAGCAAGTGGATCACTATAGCGGCCTGTGTGTGATCGCCGTGTTGCCAGTTTCGCAAGAGCCTACGGTAGGTGTGTGAGGAAGGGAGCGGAATGAGTTTGCTCTGACTTACATCTCAGGCTGGAAAATTCCGATAGTGGGACGAAAGCCGTGTCGCGGCTAGATTTAGGGTGGCCGATAGCCATAGGACGGTTGTATGAGGCGAAATTGAGACACAAATATAGGGAGAGGTTACTGAAACGCTAGACCTATCTCAAGAAAAAATGTTCTTGTAAACTGAAACAAAGGTTCCTCAGATTAGAATTTTCCGTCTTATGTCTTCCATGTTCACGTATTGAATTTTATTTTTAAAAACTCACTCTTTCGCAAACACAGTTTTCTACCCACATGAATCTCACTATATTATGTGGATCTCGTGTTTTCATTTGGTTCGTTATCTACTTTCACCAATCTCTATAGCATGAGAGTGTATTTTGGTGTGACTGTTCACCTGACGTTGCAACATTTGTAGCTTCGGTTTTACACGATCAATTGGTTTTCAGAATTTTTTTGAGAATGTTTATTTGTTCAAAGCGACGCTATTTCTGAAGTTCACTAATCTGTAACTATTTAGTTCTAGTAAAAGATATTGATCACTATCGTTTTCTAGATTCACATTTTTTCCATTGCCGTATTTATGAACCACTTCATGGGGAAATTATTTAATTAAAACTTACTTCTTTAGTATTTTATATCATATCTTCATGATATCTGATTATCTCATTAATATGCTTCAAATCTAAATATCGTATTGCATTTAATATCGAGGATTTACACTGAAAAATGTGATCACCAATTTTGATACAATTCAGCTCAAGTGTTACTGTGTATGGGATGCAGGTAACAAATCAAAATTATTCCTAAAGCTGGATAGGGAGTCGTCTCTTCCTCTCACTAGGGACCTCCTGTGTATGGGATGCAGGTAACAAATCAAAATTATTCCTAAAGCTGGATAGGGAGTCGTCTCTTTCTCTCACTAGGGACCTCCTGTGTATGGGATGCAGGTAACAAATCAAAATTATTCCTAAAGCTGGATAGGGAGTCGTCTCATCCTCTCACTAGAGACCTCCTGTGTATAGGATGCAGGTAACAAATCAAAATTATTCCTAAAGCTGGATAGGGAGTCGTCTCTTCCTCTCACTAGGGACCTCCTGTGTATGGGATGCAGGTAACAAATCAAAATTATTCCTAAAGCTGGATAGGGAGTCGCCTCTTCCTCTCTCTAGGGACCTCCTGTGTATGGGATGCAGGTAACAAGTCAAAATTATTCCTAAAGCTGGATGAGGAGTCGTCTTTTGCTCTCACTACGGACCTCCTTCTCCACGTTCTTTGCCTCCATACTGCTGCCATACATTTCTGTTAGATTCTTGCATCGACAAGAATGTAGACATCAAATCGCTTAACACAACGTTAATAAGACTGCCATTTCTTAAAATCAATATGTTAACCGACATGTATACATTCAACTGATTATTATTATTGTTATTATTATTATTACCATAAGTAGATACAGTTGCATACTGCTCGTTCAGTGCCTATATTGTAATGTTAAAACTGCTTTATAAAACACACAGCTGTACCATTACAATCGACTTCGGTCGACCATCAGACCATCTTCGGATCTCCTGCACCAATACGAGATGCCTGACGACAATTGTTTACAATTCTAATACATAACCGTTATATATGCAGACAGTAAAAGTAGACCATAATACACTCCTGGAAATTGAAATAAGAACACCGTGAATTCATTGTCCCAGGAAGGGGAAACTTTATTGACACATTCCTGGGGTCAGATACATCACATGATCACACTGACAGAACCACAGGCACATAGACACAGGCAACAGAGCATGCACAATGTCGGCACTAGTACAGTGTATATCCACCTTTCGCAGCAATGCAGGCTGCTATTCTCCCATGGAGACGATCGTAGAGATGCTGGATGTAGTCCTGTGGAACGGCTTGCCATGCCATTTCCACCTGGCGCCTCAGTTGGACCAGCGTTCGTGCTGGACGTGCAGACCGCGTGAGACGACGCTTCATCCAGTCCCAAACATGCTCAATGGGGGACAGATCCGGAGATCTTGCTGGCCAGGGTAGTTGACTTACACCTTCTAGAGCACGTTGGGTGGCACGGGATACATGCGGACGTGCATTGTCCTGTTGGAACAGCAAGTTCCCTTGCCGGTCTAGGAATCGTAGAACGATGGGTTCGATGACGGTTTGGATGTACCGTGCACTATTCAGTGTCCCCTCGACGAGCACCAGTGGTGTACGGCCAGTGTAGGAGATCGCTCGCCACACCATGATGCCGGGTGTTGGCCCTGTGTGCCTCGGTCGTATGCAGTCCTGATTGTGGCGCTCACCTGCACGGCGCCAAACACGTATACGACCATCATTGGCACCAAGGCAGAAGCGACTCTCATCGCTGAAGACGACACGTCTCCATTCGTCCCTCCATTCACGCCTGTCGCGACACCACTGGAGGCGGGCTGCACGATGTTGGGGCGTGAGCGGAAGACGGCCTAACGGTGTGCGGGACCGTAGCCCAGCTTCATGGAGACGGTTGCGAATGGTCCCCGCCGATACCCCAGGAGCAACAGTGTCCCTAATTTGCTGGGAAGTGGCAGTGCGGTCCCCTACGGCACTGCGTAGGATCCTACGGTCTTGGCGTGCATCCGTGCGTCGCTGCGGTCCGGTCCCAGGTCGACGGGCACGTCCACCTTCCGCCGACCACTGGCGACAACATCGATGTACTGTGGAGACCTCACGCCCCACGTGTTGAGCAATTCGGCGGTACGTCCACCCGGCCTCCCGCATGCCCACTATACGCCCTCGCTCAAAGTCCGTCAACTGCACATACGGTTCACGTCCACGCTGTCGCGGCATGCTACCAGTGTTAAAGACTGCGATGGAGCTCCGTATGCCACGGCAAACTGGCTGACACTGACGGCGGCTGTGCACAAATGCTGCGCAGCTAGCGCCATTCGACGGCCAACACCGCGGTTCCTGGTGTGTCCGCTGTGCCGTGCGTGTGATCATTGCTTGTACAGCCCTCTCGCAGTGTCCGGAGCAAGTATGGTGGGTCTGACACACCGGTGTCAATGTGTTCTTTTTTCCATTTCCAGGAGTGTACATAACCGTTATATATGTAGACAGTAAATGTAGACCATAGTATGTTAATACAACAGAGCGTCTGCAAAAAATATTTAGCTATGCATCTCGCAGATGGAATACCAGTTGTAACTTACAGACTCTTCCATTAATCATTATTAAATGTCTGTCCATAACCTTTATGTATCAGAGGTGGTTGTGAGAGACTTGTTATCGAGTTTTGGACTAAACAGGACAAAGAGTGTATGATGCTAACCTTATGATTTGCAGAGTTATAATGATTACTGATTTAGTCGGTGTCAGCTTATCACAGAACTGCTCATAGTTCGAGTAATGAAAAAATAGACCAGCTATAAAAGCTGAATCACACATATTCAGTTAATACTAATAAAATAAAACTTACAGTTCTATAAGGTAACAAATAAGTCAAAGGTTTTAGCCATAGTGTGCAACTTGTTCTAAAATTTTTTTTGTATAGTGCAAGTGTATAAGTGTTGTACAAATGCAACGTTATGCCTTTACAGGTTAATAAAAACAACGAAATATAATGACACAGTTGCGTATTTTGTAATGCAACTTTAAATGTTTCTAAAAGCTGTTCAACACCGTGTACACAGAATATATATTGTAATTCTGATTACCACGGACGTCTGATCAGTTTAACAGCTCATATATTTTCCGCCTTTCATCATGGATGGAAATTATGTCAAAACTTGTTGATAAGACGTAGATCAGTAATTCATTGAGTAACCTTGCTTTGAGATTACGTAAAGTCACAGGTAAGAATCAAATTTACATCTCTACCTTCTTATGTTTCGCCCTTCCACAGAGGAAGTCGATGGGTACGCATTCTTAGACAGTAATTGTTACTTCCGTCTTTAGAGAGAGAAGAGCACGGAAATGGTCTATGGTCGCAGTTGTAACGAACTGAAGAATTAAATTAAGCTAATTGATATTAATTAAGACTATTTAAATTAATGAGAAAAGATTAGACGTCGCAGATGCAAGCGTTATCATGAGAGTCTTGGAAAGCAATAAAAAAGTTGTATTATACATTTATACTATTATTTTAACAATAATACTAATCCAGTTTAAAGTTGTGTTCCCATGTTCTGTCTCAGTTACACAGTCCAAATTGTTTTTTAACATCTGCGGACATTATTTGCCTTTCATGGGGAGCACGGATCAGAAAGCGTATTTCTAAAAAGCAGAAGTAGATGTTCCATAATATGTTTGAGACGGTTAATTGAAACAAATGAATGTCTGGTCAGTCTGGAATAAACTGATTCAAACTGCAGAAGTATGCATTACCACATGGCACCCTAAAATTTCCTAGCGTACCGCACAGTATTTGGTCCGCAGCTCGTGGTCGTGCGGTAGCGTTCTCGCTTCCCGCGCCCAGGTTCCCGGGTTCGATTCCCGGCGGGGTCAGGGATTTCCTCTGCCTCGTGATGACTGGGTGTTGTGTGATGTCCTTAGGTTAGTTAGGTTTAAGAAGTTCTAAGTTCTAGGGGACTGATGTTAAGTCCCATAGTGCTCAGAGCCATTTGAACCATTTCGCACAGTATTTGTTGACATATATGTGTTTCCTTTTCTTATTCTAACAGGTGCCGATATGAAGGTGCTGGGGAGTGCCTCTCTGCTGGAGTTGAATGATGGTGCAGACTATATAGGTAGACATTTTGTTGCTGAAACCCTTTATTTACGATCACAAACAAACGTGGAGCTGAGTAACAAGTTGGTTTGCGGGGAGCTGAGTGCCTGCGGCAGGCAGGCAGACGACGGGCTGCGGGTGTTGATCCTCGGACACGAGCACTGTGGCGCGGACACGCCTGCACAAGAGACTCACCCTGAGGAAAAGGTCAGTGTACGGCTTTGCGTACTCTGCTTACTCAGAACGGCGGGGCAGCAAAACGGAGGCCGGTAGCTGATGCTAGGCAGGCCCATCCCGTGGAACTGCTCGGGATAATGAAGACGGAATCGCAGGCTGGACAGCGTTGCACCCTCGCGGCGTGGACCTGGCTAGATCTCCTATCGTGCCTCGGACAATGAGGCGGCGGCAGAGTTGAGACTGCTAAGATGCTGGACGATCAAGCAGTGGCTGGCAGTTAATGGCCCAGTGACGGTGGTAAGTGGTGAACCATAAATACAGCGACGACTGACAAAGGCTGACTTTAATAGCATGGCCAATCTATCTCGATGTTGAAATGCTGGCTCCAGTGATCTAAGTACAGATATCTGGAGCTGTACACATGGAAAACACACCAAGTGGAAGTTTCCCAAACGGGAGCCAGTACCCTAGGCGCAGGTGTTCAACGCGGAAGGAGATGTACACAGGGGTAGCAGAAGGTGCGGTAGCGGGGAGTGCTATTGCCAGCAGGTTGTTGACGACGGCTGTTGGCGGCTGCTTCGTCCAAGTTACGGTCTGTGCACCGGCTGTGGATTATACTGTTACATTTCCTTCCTCCGTAGGAAATCCAACCCACCGGATTGCTACCTCAGAGGCAAGTCTAATGCAAACACTAACATATTTAATATTCACCTTGCACTTTACATGTTCCTGCATGACTCCGGTGTTCTTCCCTTTCCTGTACTTATGTGTACATTCACTCCTACGATGCTCAAAAACAGAATTTCTAGGTCCTGTTTGTGAAGTACTATTTACATCTACGTCTACGTGATTACTCTGCAATTCGCAATCTTATCGAAACCACCTTTAAGCTAGTGCTTTACAGTTTCACTCTCGAATAGCTCGCGAGGAAAACGAACACTGAATTTTATTATGATGATCACTTCTCCCTATGTAGATAGACGACAATAAAATATTTTCATTCTCTGGAGAGAAATTCGATCATTGCAATTTCATGAGAATGTCCTACCGCAGCGATAAATGCGAAACCTTTCTTGTGCGTTAATCGCATTAATCCAAGAGAGTGAACTGGTTACTCCCTGTAGTTTTCACTCATGGCCAAACGCTCTCCTTGTGCACACAGTACATATTCTGCTATGTTGAGAGTGAGAGCACAACTGGCGGACGGCGAAAGCACACAGCATGCTGGACTGTAGTGACGTCGGTTGTCGCTGAAACAACTGGTTTTCGGTTACACCGGTTATCTTCATCTCTAGTTTAACCTGACTGTTAAAATCACTCAAAATAACCAATTCTGAAATAATCGATTTTCGGTTTTTCATTGCTGTCATTTCCAACAATTATCGTAGACAGCGCACGGAGGCTGAATAATTCTTTAGACGTTTCAAAATACTTAGAATCAAAACATCAAATAAAATACGTAAATAAAAGAAACTTATTCCGTCCACCACTCTTTGCTCTTCTCCAAAAGTAACTACAAAAAATACACCCGTATTCCCCTAGTGATTCTAATTTAACAAATCTCTTTTAAAAATCACGTTACAATCAAGGATAGTACCATTATTATTTGGATATTACGAATAGTTAGTGCTAAATGGTGAAAACTATAATTGGTTACCTCTATTTTTCTTGTTATCCTGTTATGTTGTCAGCTTCTACGGGCTGCAAGCAGATGAAGCCACATTATGCAGACATAGATGGCAGATGAACTAATTTCTGGTTTTATTAAAAATTATAAGTGAATTACAAAGTCTGTAATTTATTACTCACGCCATGACCTCCTTCTTTTATTATTTCATAGAAATGGCAGACAAATAATAAGCTCGTGTGTAACATTTGTAACGTTCCTTTCTTTAGCTACACTCCTGAAAATTGAAATAAGAACACCGTGAATTCATTGTCACAGGAAGGGGAAACTTTATTGACACATTCCTGGGGCCAGATACATCACATGATCACACTGACAGAACCACAGGCACATAGACACAGGCAACAGAGCATGCACAATGTCGGCACTAGTACAGTGTGTATCCACCTTTCGCAGCAATGCAGGCTGCTATTCTCCCATGGAGACGATCGTAGAGATGCTGGATGTAGTCCTGTGGAACGGCTTGCCATGCCATTTCCACCTGGCGCCTCAGTTGGACCAGCGTTCGTGCTGGACGTGCAGACCGCGTGAGACGACGCTTCATCCAGTCCCAAATATGCTCAATGGGGTACACATCCGGAGATCTTGCTGCCCAGGGTAGTTGACTTACACCTTCTAGAGCACGTTGGGTGGCACGGGATACATGCGGACGTGCATTGTCCTGTTGGAACAGCAAGTTCCCTTGCCGGTCTAGGAATGGTAGAACGATGGGTTCGATGACGGTTTGGATGTACCGTGCACTATTCAGTGTCCCCTCGACGATCACCAATGGTGTACGGCCAGTGTAGGAGATCGCTCGCCACACCATGATGCCGGGTGTTGGCCCTGTGTGCCTCGGTCGTATGCTGTCCTGATTGTGGCGCTCACCTGCACGGCGCCAAACACGCATACGACCATAATTGGCACCAAGGCAGAAGCGACTCTCATCGCTGAAGACGACACGTCTCCATTCGTCCCTCCATTCACGCCTGTCGCGACACCACTGGAGGCGGGCTGCACGATGTTGGGGCGTGAGCGGAAGACGGCCTAACGGTGTGCGGGACCGTAGCCCAGCTTCATGGAGACGGTTGCGAATGGTTCCCGCCGATACCCCAGGAGCAACAGTGTCCCTAATTTGCTGGGAAGTGGCAGTGCGGTCCCCTACGGCACTGCGTAGGATCCTACGGTCTTGGCGTGCATCCGTGCGTCGCTGCGGTCCGGTCCCAGGTCGACGGGCACGTGCACCTTCCGCCGACCACTGGTGACAACATCGATGTACTGTGGAGACCTCACGCCCCACGTGTTGAGCAATTCGGCGGTACGTCCACCCGGCCTCCCGCATGCCCACTATACGCCCTCGCTCAAAGTCCGTCAACTGCACATACGGTTCACGTCCACGCTGTCGCGGCATGCTACCAGTGTTAAAGACTGCGATGGAGCTCCGTATGCCACGGCAAACTGGCTGACACTGACGGCGGCGGTGCACAAATGCTGCGCAGCTAGCGCCATTCGACGGCCAACACCGCGGTTCCTGGTGTGTCCGCTGTGCCGTGCGTGTGATCATTGCTTGTACAGCCCTCTCGCAGTGTCCGGAGCAAGTATGGTGGGTCTGACACACCGGTGTCAATGTGTTCTTTTTTCCATTTCCAGGAGTGTACATAACCGTTATATATGTAGACAGTAAATGTAGACCATAGTATGTTAATACAACAGAGCGTCTGCAAAAATATTTAGCTATGCATCTCGCAGATGGAATACCAGTTGTAACTTACAGACTCTTCCATTAATCATTATTAAATGTCTGTCCATAACCTTTATGTATCAGAGGTGGTTGTGAGAGACTTGTTATCGAGTTTTGGACTAAACAGGACAAAGAGTGTATGATGCTAACCTTATGATTTGCAGAGTTATAATGATTACTGATTTAGTCGGTGTCAGCTTATCACAGAACTGCTCATAGTTCGAGTAATGAAAAAATAGACCAGCTATAAAAGCTGAATCACACATATTCAGTTAATACTAATAAAATAAAACTTACAGTTCTATAAGGTAACAAATAAGTCAAAGGTTTTAGCCATAGTGTGCAACTTGTTCTAAAATTTTTTTTTGTATAGTGCAAGTGTATAAGTGTTGTACAAATGCAACGTTATGCCTTTACAGGTTAATAAAAACAACGAAATATAATGACACAGTTGCGTATTTTGTAATGCAACTTTAAATGTTTCTAAAAGCTGTTCAACACCGTGTACACAGAATATATATTGTAATTCTGATTACCACGGACGTCTGATCAGTTTAACAGCTCATATATTTTCCGCCTTTCATCATGGATGGAAATTATGTCAAAACTTGTTGATAAGACGTAGATCAGTAATTCATTGAGTAACCTTGCTTTGAGATTACGTAAAGTCACAGGTAAGAATCAAATTTACATCTCTACCTTCTTATGTTTCGCCCTTCCACAGAGGAAGTCGATGGGTACGCATTCTTAGACAGTAATTGTTACTTCCGTCTTTAGAGAGAGAAGAGCACGGAAATGGTCTATGGTCGCAGTTGTAACGAACTGAAGAATTAAATTAAGCTAATTGATATTAATTAAGACTATTTAAATTAATGAGAAAAGATTAGACGTCGCAGATGCAAGCGTTATCATGAGAGTCTTGGAAAGCAATAAAAAAGTTGTATTATACATTTATACTATTATTTTAACAATAATACTAATCCAGTTTAAAGTTGTGTTCCCATGTTCTGTCTCAGTTACACAGTCCAAATTGTTTTTTAACATCTGCGGACATTATTTGCCTTTCATGGGGAGCACGGATCAGAAAGCGTATTTCTAAAAAGCAGAAGTAGATGTTCCATAATATGTTTGAGACGGTTAATTGAAACAAATGAATGTCTGGTCAGTCTGAAATAAACTGATTCAAACTGCAGAAGTATGCATTACCACATGGCACCCTAAAATTTCCTAGCGTACCGCACAGTATTTGGTCCGCAGCTCGTGGTCGTGCGGTAGCGTTCTCGCTTCCCGCGCCCAGGTTCCCGGGTTCGATTCCCGGCGGGGTCAGGGATTTCCTCTGCCTCGTGATGACTGGGTGTTGTGTGATGTCCTTAGGTTAGTTAGGTTTAAGAAGTTCTAAGTTCTAGGGGACTGATGTTAAGTCCCATAGTGCTCAGAGCCATTTGAACCATTTCGCACAGTATTTGTTGACATATATGTGTTTCCTTTTCTTATTCTAACAGGTGCCGATATGAAGGTGCTGGGGAGTGCCTCTCTGCTGGAGTTGAATGATGGTGCAGACTATATAGGTAGACATTTTGTTGCTGAAACCCTTTATTTACGATCACAAACAAACGTGGAGCTGAGTAACAAGTTGGTTTGCGGGGAGCTGAGTGCCTGCGGCAGGCAGGCAGACGACGGGCTGCGGGTGTTGATCCTCGGACACGAGCACTGTGGCGCGGACACGCCTGCACAAGAGACTCACCCTGAGGAAAAGGTCAGTGTACGGCTTTGCATACTCTGCTTACTCAGAACGGCGGGGCAGCAAAACGGAGGCCGGTAGCTGATGCTAGGCAGGCCCATCCCGTGGAACTGCTCGGGATAATGAAGACGGAATCGCAGGCTGGACAGCGTTGCACCCTCGCGGCGTGGACCTGGCTAGATCTCCTATCGTGCCTCGGACAATGAGGCGGCGGCAGAGTTGAGACTGCTAAGATGCTGGACGATCAAGCAGTGGCTGGCAGTTAATGGCCCAGTGACGGTGGTAAGTGGTGAACCATAAATACAGCGACGACTGACAAAGGCTGACTTTAATAGCATGGCCAATCTATCTCGATGTTGAAATGCTGGCTCCAGTGATCTAAGTACAGATATCTGGAGCTGTACACATGGAAAACATACCAAGTGGAAGTTTCCCAAACGGGAGCCAGTACCCTAGGCGCAGGTGTTCAACGCGGAAGGAGATGTACACAGGGGTAGCAGAAGGTGCGGTAGCGGGGAGTGCTATTGCCAGCAGGTTGTTGACGACGGCTGTTGGCGGCTGCTTCGTCCAAGTTACGGTCTGTGCACCGGCTGTGGATTATACTGTTACATTTCCTTCCTCCGTAGGAAATCCAACCCACCGGATTGCTACCTCAGAGGCAAGTCTAATGCAAACACTAACATATTTAATATTCACCTTGCACTTTACATGTTCCTGCATGACTCCGGTGTTCTTCCCTTTCCTGTACTTATGTGTACATTCACTCCTACGATGCTCAAAAACAGAATTTCTAGGTCCTGTTTGTGAAGTACTATTTACATCTACGTCTACGTGATTACTCTGCAATTCGCAATCTTATCGAAACCACCTTTAAGCTAGTGCTTTACAGTTTCACTCTCGAATAGCTCGCGAGGAAAACGAACACTGAATTTTATTATGATGATCACTTCTCCCTATGTAGATAGATGACAATAAAATATTTTCATTCTCTGGAGAGAAATTCGATCATTGCAATTTCATGAGAATGTCCTACCGCAGCGATAAATGCGAAACCTTTCTTGTGCGTTAATCGCATTAATCCAAGAGAGTGAACTGGTTACTCCCTGTAGTTTTCACTCATGGCCAAACGCTCTCCTTGTGCACACAGTACATATTCTGCTATGTTGAGAGTGAGAGCACAACTGGCGGACGGCGAAAGCACACAGCATGCTGGATTGTAGTGACGTCGGTTGTCGCTGAAACAACTGGTTTTCGGTTACACCGGTTATCTTCATCTCTAGTTTAACCTGACTGTTAAAATCACTCAAAATAACCAATTCTGAAATAATCGATTTTCGGTTTTTCATTGCTGTCATTTCCAACAATTATCGTAGACAGCGCACGGAGGCTGAATAATTCTTTAGACGTTTCAAAATACTTAGAATCAAAACATCAAATAAAATACGTAAATAAAAGAAACTTATTCCGTCCACCACTCTTTGCTCTTCTCCAAAAGTAACTACAAAAAATACACCCGTATTCCCCTAGTGATTCTAATTTAACAAATCTCTTTTAAAAATCACGTTACAATCAAGGATAGTACCATTATTATTTGGATATTACGAATAGTTAGTGCTAAATGGTGAAAACTATAATTGGTTACCTCTATTTTTCTTGTTATCCTGTTATGTTGTCAGCTTCTACGGGCTGCAAGCAGATGAAGCCACATTATGCAGACATAGATGGCAGATGAACTAATTTCTGGTTTTATTAAAAATTATAAGTGAATTACAAAGTCTGTCATTTATTACTCACGCCATGACCCCCTTCTTTTATTATTTCATAGAAATGGCAGACAAATAATAAGCTCGTGTGTAACATTTGTAACGTTCCTTTCTTTAGCTACACTCCTGGAAATTGAAATAAGAACACCGTGAATTCATTGTCACAGGAAGGGGAAACTTTATTGACACATTCCTGGGGCCAGATACATCACATGATCACACTGACAGAACCACAGGCACATAGACACAGGCAACAGAGCATGCACAATGTCGGCACTAGTACAGTGTGTATCCACCTTTCGCAGCAATGCAGGCTGCTATTCTCCCATGGAGACGATCGTAGAGATGCTGGATGTAGTCCTGTGGAACGGCTTGCCATGCCATTTCCACCTGGTGCCTCAGTTGGACCAGCGTTCGTGCTGGACGTGCAGACCGCGTGAGACGACGCTTCATCCAGTCCCAAACATGCTCAATGGGGTACACATCCGGAGATCTTGCTGCCCAGGGTAGTTGACTTACACCTTCTAGAGCACGTTGGGTGGCACGGGATACATGCGGACGTGCATTGTCCTGTTGGAACAGCAAGTTCCCTTGCCGGTCTAGGAATCGTAGAACGATGGGTTCGATGACGGTTTGGATGTACCGTGCACTATTCAGTGTCCCCTCGACGATCACCAATGGTGTACGGCCAGTGTAGGAGATCGCTCGCCACACCATGATGCCGGGTGTTGGCCCTGTGTGCCTCGGTCGTATGCAGTCCTGATTGTGGCGCTCACCTGCACGGCGCCAAACACGCATACGACCATCATTGGCACCAAGGCAGAAGCGACTCTCATCGCTGAAGACGACACGTCTCCATTCGTCCCTCCATTCACGCCTGTCGCGACACCACTGGAGGCGGGCTGCACGATGTTGGGGCGTGAGCGGAAGACGGCCTAACGGTGTGCGGGACCGTAGCCCAGCTTCATGGAGACGGTTCCGAATGGTCCCCGCCGATACCCCAGGAGCAACAGTGTCCCTAATTTGCTGGGAAGTGGCGGTGCGGTCCCCTACGGCACTGCGTAGGATCCTACGGTCTTGGCGTGCATCCGTGCGTCGCTGCGGTCCGGTCCCAGGTCGACGGGCACGTGCACCTTCCGCCGACCACTGGCGACAACATCGATGTACTGTGGAGACCTCACGCCCCACGTGTTGAGCAATTCGGCGGTACGTCCACCCGGCCTCCCGCATGCCCACTATACGCCCTCGCTCAAAGTCCGTCAACTGCACATACGGTTCACGTCCACGCTGTCGCGGCATGCTACCAGTGTTAAAGACTGCGATGGAGCTCCGTATGCCACGGCAAACTGGCTGACACTGACGGCGGCGGTGCACAAATGCTGCGCAGCTAGCGCCATTCGACGGCCAACACCGCGGTTCCTGGTGTGTCCGCTGTGCCGTGCGTGTGATCATTGCTTGTACAGCCCTCTCGCAGTGTCCGGAGCAAGTATGGTGGGTCTGACACACCGGTGTCAATGTGTTCTTTTTTCCATTTCCAGGAGTGTATTTAGAATGAAAATGTAGTTTTAGTAAAATATATCTTCACCTTTTAACGGAAAAAATGATCTTTCATAGCATTCAAATGATACGATTTAGATAGCGTCCGAAATATAAGATTTACCAAGAGAAATAAATGATAGTAGTTAAACTTTCAATTACGAACTAATGCAATGTCAAACATTTATTGTCCTCTCTGTTCATAAATACTCGTTCTATAATGCATTAATCTGTAAGTTGACTCCTTCCATTGTAAGAAATGTTATTCAAAGACAATATCACTCTTTCAGAAGCTACCAGAACGCCCAATCAACCACTTTTCTTTTTTCTTTTTCTTTTTTTAAGTTGTAATTAAATCCAAAAATTTTGGCATCACTGCTATGGCTAATTGGTTCATTGGTTTTGTTCCCGGTTTTCGATGGAAAAGAAAAATATTTGTTATAAGCCAGACCAAACAAATAGCAAAAAGTGCCAGTTATTCAGACCTAAAATATCGGTCTCTTTTCCCCAACGTCACGGTAACTGACATCCATCAATCACAAAGTTATTTTCATAGACAAATAGGTTTGAGTGTATTCGCTGACAAATCCGCACTAGTATAAGAGATAAGTCTGTACCGCCGTCAACCATCATTCGATAACCTAGGAGTGAACTGTTCTAGAACCAGGAATGAGTCCAGAGGCAGGAGCAGTGCTACTTTTTCTTTATGCTTTTTCTTTTTCTGAGGTTTTCTGAGGTTTTCAGCATCTTCTGAGAGTATCTCAGCGCCTTCTCCGTTACCTGGACTCACAGGTAGTAGGAAGTATCAGATATTGCAATTTAATCTATCAATCTCGATCTTGCACACTTTTGCCTTATTAATGACGAGCGTGAACTGCAAGATAATGGTTGTGAATTTGGTTCACTGAGTTCTGGGCTGTTCTGGGCTGTTCGCTCCTGTAGCATACTTTGTATTTTCAGCCCAGTAAGAAACATCTCCTCTTTGTTTCCAAGTACATCAGGTGTTACGATCTTTTCTCTGGCGTACATGTTGCAGTCAAAGAACAATAGCGTTCTTTTCTTGTGCACTGTCGGCAAACTAGCCTTCACATACAGTAGGTATGTTATCGAATATGTGGTTTAAAAGGCTTTTAGAGCATTATTTACCGCTTATACAATTATATGGCTCCACGTTGCTCTTTAGGTAGGAAACGTACTTTTTGAGGTGTAAGCAGCAACATTCACCTAGAAGGAAGGTCTCCTCTTTCAGAATCTTGTCGGGGATCTGAACGCTCGATTCAACATTCAAATTACTCACTTTGAATAAAATCTCCAGAAAATACTAACACACTAATGTTGTAGTGACACGAGAAAATGACAACTACTTGAGGGATTATCTGTTTTTTAGGTCAATATGTACAGTAATAAATAACTTTTCCTTTCCAGAATAACTATCGCTTTCTGTTTCCTCTTTGTTGCAATTTTCATTTTATATCTAGCGGTAACAGATGAGCGAGAGCTCCCAGATCAGATTAAATCCACAAGTATAATTTTTCAATGTTTTGTAGTCCTCACCTTTCGACATTTAAAAATTAGATTTACATGGGCAGTTCTGTAATTCAACCGATAACACCCAAATATCGATTGGAACTATATGGTCCCAAAACACTTTTCAATTCTAACATCTACGACATATATATATATATATATATATATATATATATATATATATATATGCAAACTGAAGCGACTGATGGAACCATATAGTTCCATTTAATTAAAACACCTGTGCCTGGGTTTCTGGCGGGATCATCCGTTTCGTTCGATGCTGAGGTGCAGTTGAGAGCCTCTGCAATGCGAGTTTAGGAGAAATATCTAGTCGACTGATGCGTGAATGGGAATTTTGATTTAGAAGAGAGGCGTGATAGCAGTCTGCATATGGAAATCATGATACCGATTACAGAAAGTAATTACTGTCACACATCACATTATAAATGAATAGAAATGGATAAATGTCTAATATTTTAACATCGGATCATAACGTAAGTTTGTGTAGGATTTTAAAATTATTTCACTGTTCAAACGCATTCCTTCCTTTCCTTCTTAACTATTCGCAAATCTACACACAAAAGGTTTCCTTTCCATGATATATGAACTGATTACAGAGACTGTAGCGAGGATAGCAGTCTAAATTGTGAAGAATATTTTCCAATCTGTTGGTGATTAGAAAGACAAACAGAATAAGCTTAGAGATAGCCAGCACTGAAATCCGCCTCTTCAATTAAATTAGTCCATTGGACATAGTGCCTAGTGCTGTAGCATTATGATCATGAAGACATGAATAGTGCATAAACACTGACGTGTGTGGAAGTGATGGATATGGGATGACTGTATCAGAAAGGGTTATTCACTTCTATTCCAGTCAGTACCAGACGTCATATCAATGATTAAAAGTACGTAACATATGTAATGTTGGCATGGAGAGATATCAAGAGCCAAAATACTCGTGAACTTGTCTCTATGGAGCTTGCAGGACCCAATGGGTGTGCTGAGGTCCGTTGCGATGCCCTTCCTGCAGCCATATAAATAAATCGTCCAGTTAGTGTGCCAAACTGGAAGATAACTGGTGTGACGTGAAATCACTTAAGAGGTATGCCCCCGTTTTTATGTAATTCAAAGGCTGTATTAGTGTTATAATGGACACTATAAGAATACACGGAAGCCACAGTTTATGTGGCGACTACTTTTTTTAAAGACGCGTTTCGATTTATGCATCATCAGATTTATCAAAGTTAAGAAGAACGCGTCATATGTACGTGCAGTCAAGTATCTTATGCATAAGATAATGCGTTGTCTTGCGGATAAGGTATTTGACTCTGCACCTTTGTATGACGTGTTCTCCTTATCTTGAATAATCTGATGACGTATAAATCAAAATGTCTCATTATGCAATGTGGTCACTATACGACCCGTGACTTCCATGTATTTTGTATGGCTTCCGTTACAGCACTTCCGTTACGGCACTGATAAATCTTCAAGCTAGGCGACAATAGTAAGTGGGTACACAGAGCGCAATAGAGTGTTTTTAATGCACTTTCTTTATTAATTCGTCAGAAACGGTTGTGCATTAAAAACATTCCTAGCGACCTCAACGTACCCACATTCTACTTATATCAGATTTGTCTCGGTGCGTTGAGCGCAGTAGAATTAATTGAAAATCCAATAAATTTTACGATGATGAAAATCTGTATCATTATAGGAAAACAAATTTTTGATCCCTGAAAATACTGGACATTTTGAGCGCTAGCTGAAGCAGCGCCAGATGAAGCAGGCTTAGGCCTGTGGTAGGCTTAGCTCTGTGACCTGGCTTATGCCTGCAGCTTAATTTAAAAAATTCATTTTGATAGATTAAATTCTCGTGGAGGATGACCATGGTCATCCCCCACAAAATTATTAAATAATATTTTACACTTTATTCAGTATTGGTAATGATCCGTGGCGGGGTTGATGGCGTCGCCTTTCGAATTCCTGGCGCCATTAGCTCGATCTCTCATGTGCTTTTGAGGACTTAGCTGTTATCATTGAAGGCCTGCCTGTGTCCTGTTTGGCAATATTACTTAACTCAAGCTGTTATTATTGAAGGCCTGCCTGTTTTGTATTTGGTATTTTTACTTTACTCAAGTCGTTATTATTGAAGGCGTGCCTGTTGCCTTTTAATTAAATTAAGAGCTATTTCATAATTTGGGTTAGCTGAAACTCTTATTAATCAAGGCCTACCTGTTTTATTTCTATTACTGAAATCAGATATCTTACTCAATTTGTGTTGTAATTAAGTGAAATTGTGATTGCCAAAGGCCTACCTGTTTCAGAGGTATTTACATTAATAAGGTAGTAACAGGTACATGGGCCTTAACCTTTCGCCTTTTATCCCTTTAATTGTATGCTTCAACTGGTAGCAAAGCGTGGTTGCGTTCTGTTGGCTGTTGGGGGGGGGGGGGGGGGTGTTAGAATTGCCTACCCTTTCTCTGGTAATTTGTCATTTCTTGTGATAATTTCCTTAGTGCGTCCCTTCCCGTCTGTTGAGCACTGTATTAATACACTGTGTTGTTCGCTGGGAGCTAGCTTGCTATGGATCCCAGGGTCTGCCACGGAGTCGGGCATCTAAAGAAGGAGCACTTGCAGTATGAACTGAGAATTCGGGAGTTAGCACCGAGAGTAGTGTTACTGAACTGGAGGCCAGGTTGCACGCGCCGTTGGGCACCCTCTTCGGCGTTTCGCCGAGCATCATTAGACAGGTAGGTGTTCTCTCTATGATATTTCCGTTGTGTTGGATGACGTCCAACTGAACCTGTCCTTTCTGCAGGACAGTCAACCTACTGTTAGGTAAATTGGTAGACTGCAGGCTCACCTAGCGCATTTGGGGAATCGTTTTACGGACATTACCTCCTTGCAACGTAGCCAGCCTGAAGTTACCAGGCTGGGGCAGTTGAGTAATCGAGCAAGAGATTTGCAGCTCCAAGCATCGTCCTTAAGCTTGGAAAGACCTGAAGAGGGAGGAAGTCCAGCAGCTACCCCGACGAATCAGTTCTTTGATGAGACGTCCGCGGCCCAAGGTTTATGTAGACTTCCTGCTAATCATTTCGCTAGACTACCCAACTCAGTCATATGCCTACTCAATTGTATTTCAGAGCTTTCACTAGATACTTTAGGCCGTGATCAGCAGTTTTTGTGGCTGATGGTGCGATTTGAATTTCATGCGGATACCTCGGCGACGCCTCACCATGTCACATTAGTGTTACTGTACCCGTTGGCGAAAGGTACTCTCAGTGACTTATATCTGAAGTGGGAGGCCTCAATAAGACAACTAAGGGAACTGATTGTCGATAGGAAGCTCTCGCGGCAGATACGTAACGAAGTTGAACGCAAATGTTACTGGCGGGTGCAAGCATCATTTGAACGGCTGACCCAGTATATCGAGTGAGTGCGCCTGGTCACCTTAGCTCTTGGTACGTCGGTTTCGGAACTCAGTAAGGTGTCAAACATTCTGGAGGGCGTGTGTCCCGTGGAATAGGTCACCCTTGCCCTTTTCTTCCCGCCTTACTAGCTTCCGAGAATTGAAAACATCGCTTGATTCCATTCAATCCTTGTCGTTTGCCGATGAGGAGCGGAGGCGTGAGGAATAATTGGAAACGCTTCCGCCCACCTCGAGCATTAATAGGTTTCCTGTAGCATCCAGCACATTTTCTGGGAAAAGTTGTTTTCGGTACGGCGCCTGTGATTACTTGGTGCCCAAGTGTCCCATTGCACGAGCTCCTAGGCCCGACAAATGATGTCAGGTGAAGAAGGGGGGGATAGTTTCCGTCGAAGGTGTGGACCACGGTGTGCGTGTGTTCAAGGTACCTCTGGGTATGCATTCCCTTTTATCTGTGTCCGTCTAGGACAAGAGCCCTTGTGTGCTCTGTCAGGCTCTGGTAGCTCTGCGTCCTTGTTGAATTATGATTGGTATTTGGAATTCCCGTATTTGTGTAAAATATCTTCTATGTGCCCCTGCACTCAGAGATGTCGTGTAGCCAGTGAGCAAGAGTTTCCTCTGGCTGGCGAGGTGCGCAATAGTTTGTTTCCAAAGGCCCATGATCCATCATCAAACACTGGGTCGGCTGAACTTGCTTGTCAGGCATCTGGCCACTGCTGAAGTCTTTAAGGTGCACCTTAATCAATTTCAGTCCGTTGATTAATCCTTCTCCTGTAGGCTGAACCGGGGTCTATTTGGTTAAGTGAAGGGGGGGGGGGGGGGGAGTTAAGCCTTGGTTGGTGTGCTGGCGTTGCCTTTCGAATCCCTGGCGCCACGAGCTCGATCTGTCGTGTAACGTCCCTCTGATTGAGACCACTAAGATCTTTGCTCGGCCGGCCGGAGTGGCCGTGCGGTTCTAGGCGCTACAGTCTGGAGCCGAGCGACCGCTACGGTCGCAGGTTCGCATCCTGCCTCGGGCATGGATGTGTTTGATGTCCTTAGGTTAGATAGGTTTAATTAGTTCTAAGTTCTAGGCGACTGATGACCTCAGAAGTTAAGTCGCATAGTGCTCAGAGCCATTTGAAACTTTTTTTTTTCCTTTGCTCGAGGTTGTTGATGGGGAATAGTGCGTGTTGTGGCGCAAGGAGATGTGGGGTGGTAACAGAGAGGTCCGTCCGGCGATTAAGGCGAGCACTTGTGCAAGTGTCTAGGGCAAAGACTCCAGCGAGTGGTTGTTGGGCATATTTATGGGCCGATCTGAATCCGTGGTTAACTTCGAAAGCTGTCGTCGTGCATAGCCTGGCCAGCCAGCTCTGAGAGGTGGCATTCCGACGAGAGAGTTGAAGCCAGTTTCAATGTGCTGAATTCTCAGCCCCCTTTGGAACCGGCAAGCTTCAGCTAAACTAAACAATACGATAAATTTTATAAATAATCGATAAGTACGCCAAAGAAGAAGAAATAGAACTATAATGGACATGAATGAGATTTTCACTCTGCAACGGAGTGTGCGCTGATATAAAACTTCCTGGCAGATTAAAAGTGTGTGCCCGACCGAGACTCGAACGAGGTTCGCAAGAGAGCTTCTGTAAAGTTTGGAAGGTAGGAGACGAGGTACTGGCAGAAGTAAGGCTGTGAGAACGGGACGTGAGTCGTGCTTGGGTAGCTCAGTTGGTAGAGCACTTGCCCGCGAAAGGTAAAGGTCCCGAGTTCGAGTCTCGGTCTGGCACACAGTTTTAATCTGCTAGGAAGTTTTGTAAGTAGGCTGTTTATGTTTTCTTATTGGCAACGTTACGTAGCGCACTGTATGAAAACCACTGGCTGTGCTGTGTGCAGTCTGTGGCTAGTTTGCATTGTTGTCTGCCATTGTAGTGTTGGGCAGCTGGATGTTAACAGCGCGTAGCGTTGCGCAGTTGGAGGTGAGCCACCAGCAGTGGTGGATGTGGGGAGAGAGATAGCGGAGTTTTGAAATTTGAAGGACTGGTTGTCATGAACTGCTATATACACTCCTGGAAATGGAAAAAAGAACACATTGACACCGGTGTGTCAGACCCCCCATACTTGCTCCGGACACTGCGAGAGGGCTGTACAAGCAATGATCACACGCACGGCACAGCGGACACACCAGGAACCGCGGTGTTGGCCGTCGAATGGCGCTAGCTGCGCAGCATTTGTGCACAGCCGCCGTCAGTGTCAGCCAGTTTGCCGTGGCATACGGAGCTCCATCGCAGTCTTTAACACTGGTAGCATGCCGCGACAGCGTGGACGTGAACCGTATGTGCAGTTGACGGACTTTGAGCGAGGGCGTATAGTGGGCATGCGGGAGGCCGGGTGGACGTACCACCGAATTGCTCAACACGTGGGGCGTGAGGTCTCCACAGTACATCGATGTTGTCGCCAGTGGTCGGCGGAAGGTGCACGTGCCCGTCGACCTGGGACCGGACCGCAGCGACGCACGGATGCACGCCAAGACCGTAGGATCCTACGCAGTGCCGTAGGGGACCGCACCGCCACTTCCCAGCAACTTAGGGACACTGTTGCTCCTGGGGTATCAGCGAGGACCATTCGCAACCGTCTCCATGAAGCTGGGCTACGGTCCCGCACACCGTTAGGCCGTCTTCCGCTCACGCCCCAACATCGTGCAGCCCGCCTCCAGTGGTGTCGCGACAGGCGTGAATGGAGGGACGAATGGAGACGTGTCGTCTTCAGCGATGAGAGTCGCTTCTGCCTTGGTGCCAATGATGGTCGTATGCGTGTTTGGCGCCGTGCAGGTGAGCGCCACAATCAGGACTGCATACGACCGAGGCACACAGGGCCAACACCCGGCATCATGGTGTGGGGAGCGATCTCCTACACTGGCCGTACACCACTGGTGATCGCCGAGGGGACACTGAATAGTGCACGGTACATCCAAACCGTCATCGAACCCATCGTTCTACCATTCCTAGACCGGCAAGGGAACTTGCTGTTCCAACAGGACAATGCACGTCCGCATGTATCCCGTGCCACCCAACGTGCTCTAGAAGGTGTAAGTCAACTACCCTGGCCAGCAAGATCTCCGGATCTGTCCCCCATTGAGCATGTTTGGGACTGGATGAAGCGTCGTCTCACGCGGTCTGCACGTCCAGCACGAACGCTGGTCCAACTGAGGCGCCAGGTGGAAATGGCATGGCAAGCCGTTCCACAGGACTACATCCAGCATCTCTACGATCGTCTCCATGGGAGAATAGCAGCCTGCATTGCTGCGAAAGGTGGATATACACTGTACTAGTGCCGACATTGTGCATGCTCTGTTGCCTGTGTCTATGTGCCTGTGGTTCTGTCAGTGTGATCATGTGATGTATCTGACCCCAGGAATGTGTCAATAAAGTTTCCCTTCCTGGGACAATGAATTCACGGTGTTCTTATTTCAATTTCCATGAGTGTATATTATGACTTTTGAACACTAGTAAGGTAAATACATTGTTTGTTCTCTATCAAAATCTTTCATTTGCTAACTGTGCATATCAGTAGTTAGTGCCTTCGGTAGTTTGAATCTTTTATTTAGCTGGCAGTAGTGGCGCTCGCTGTATTGCTGTAGCTTGAGTAACGAAGATTTTTGTGAGGTAAGTGATTTGTGAAAGGTATAGGTTAATGTTAGTCAGGGCCATTCTTTTGAAGGGATTTTTGAAAGTCAGATTGCGTTGCGCTAAAAATATTGTGTGTCAGTTTAAGCACAGTCCTGTACAATTGTTCAAAGGGGACGTTTCATATGTCGACCCTTAGCCGAGGATACCTCACTGGAATCTTCTGATTTTTTCTTGTAGTTTGTGTAATTAGTGTAGATTTTGTTTATTGCTAGCGCGTAATTGTAGAGAGAATCTCCTTTGTAGTTGCAGTCTTTCATTGTTGTACAGTAAAACAGGTGTGGCACGCAAGTAAATTTGCACCAAGTATTTCGCAGCAGCGCTTGCAATTAACTAGATATTATTTTCTGTGCTATGTTAATGTGTTCTCTTATTTTTGCTCTTCAAATTGTGTTTTTCTGTGTTGTCGTGTGTAATATTGCGACAATAATGGCGTGTGAAAAACGTAATCCTAGGCTCCAAAGTAAACTGAGAAATGACAGTGAAGACGAAAGCAGTGTGTTAGCGCCACCATGTAATGAATTAACTAATATTCAAAGTAGTAATTTGGTTACTGTGCATAGGGAAATGGAGCGGGCGTCAAATAATGGTGTCGACAGTGAAACAGGTAGTGAACAGGGAAGCATTATCGATCGATCGGTCGGCAACAGCTCGCCTCAGGAATCGGGAATGACAGAACACAATATTGCAAATACTGTAGACTCAGGTTTTGGGTGCTCACCGTTTTCTCAAATGAGTCAAGACACATTTTCCGCTTGTCAAAATGTGAATGTTGCCGGTGCAAATTCACTGCCGAAAAGCACTGAGGAACATGTTTCAGACACCAGTGCATTGTTATTACAGTTAATGCAACAAATGGGACAAAAGTTTCAAAAGCTAGACATAATGGAACAAAATCAGAGACAAACACAGCAAAAGCTTCAAAAGTTAGACACAATGGAACAAAATCTTCAAAAGTTAGACACAATGGAACAACACCAGAGACAAACACAGCAACAATTAGACGCAATGGAACAAAATCTTCAAAAGTTAGACACCACACTTGAACAAACACGTGAAGATTTAACTACTGAGTTACATAACATTGAATCGAAATGTCAAAAAGTCTGTAATGACGTAAAAACACAGATTTGTGAGCATTTCCAACCTATTTTTTCTCGTCATGAAAATGCATTACAGAATCACTAAGCAGCCATAAAAGAACTGCAGACTATTGTTCATGAAAATCACGACACCTTGCAAGCTAAAATTGACTCAGTTGCATCTACCGATTCGGTTACGCAACTTGCAAAAACTCAGAAAAACTTAAAGGACACAGTAGATACGATTTCAACACAAATGGACACTCTGAAACTTGGTTAAGAAAAACACAGAGAGGAAATAATTTCACTAACGGATAAAGTAGCCGAACTTTCAGATCAGTTCACTAACTTATCTACAAAGGTAGATGATGATCTGAATGACACAAGACCTGTAGCCTTCACAGACACTGAAGAGTATGAACAAATTGGAAAATTCAAACAAAATCAAAATCAAATCAATACACAGTACAACAGAGAAATCCTGGAATTACAAGATCAGTTGGCACAAGTAATACAAGAATTACATATTTCAGAGGACACTCGCGCTCCAGAACGGGAAGAGGGACATAGAAATACGGAGCAACCACAAAATAATAACATAGGACACTTCGGAAATTATGAAAGAAATTGGCAAGGCGCAGTGGATTTTGAGATGGAACCGCCGAAACGAAGTAACAATGAGCGTTGTGCGACTCGCCGACACGATGATTTTGACTATAAGCTGTTCATTACGCCACGTAAATTCAAAACATTTAAGAAATCTGACAACGAAATTCATCCACAAGCATGGCTTCATCAATTCTCTCATTGTTTTCCTCCCAACTAGTCATTGGAGCACAGGTTAGAATTTATGTGTGGCTATTTGGAGAGTGAACCAGCTGTAAGAATGCGGTCGGTCATTCACGATTGTCACAGTGAAGGAGAATTTTATCATGCCTTCCTCTCAGCGTATTGGTCTCAAGCTACACACGACCGAGTAAAACATAGCATCATAATGATGAAACGTTTCGAACAATCTGAATTTTCCAGTTTTAGGAAATATTTTGAAGACATGTTGCATAAGAATCAGTATCTTTCAAACCCATACAGCCCCTCAGAACTCATCCGCATTTGCTTAATCAAATTACCTGAACATTTACGACATATTATTTTGGCAGGACGTTGCAAAGACGACATTGAAGCTTTTCAGGGACTCTTACAAGAATTAGAAATTGACACTGACAATCGCGGAACGCGAAAACAGGAACACAACAATTACAGGTCACATCCGTCGCAATTCCGCGATGAAAGAAATAATAACTGGACACGACAAGGCTAATCTCACAACACAAATCGTGACCAAAGCAGACACCACCCGTATGACAACCGTTGGCAGAGTAGTAATAATTACTGGGAAAGATCACCTCTCCGCAGTAATGACTATCACAGAGACAATCAGAGAAACAGACAATATGGGAACCAAAATAATTATTATCAAGGGAGACAGAATAACTTTAGCTGTAACGGTCCAGCGCGCAGTTACGATTCAGGGAGAAATTCTCCACCACGTTACCGACAAGAAAGAAACTATGGAATCTACCGACATGACGACAGACGATATGATCGTAACGACAGACCTGAATTGCATCAGAACTGGCGGGATTCAAACAGAGCAGGGCCCTCTCGACAAGGTGAACTTGTTGAAGTTAGGTCTCCAAATCCCAATAACGACGCGCACCAACAAAGACACAATAGGCAATGACTCATTCCGCTGGCAGCTACAAAACGTACGTATGAAACTGACGACGCAGCTGCCGTAGTTAGTAATTACGTAAAAATGGAAGACATTAGGGACATCTTACTCCAGGAACACGACGTAAAACAAACAACATTGCATATCCTGTGATTCACATTACTGTAAATGACGTAAAATTTACGGCAGTACTTGACTCTGGCAGTCCCATTTCAGTAATTAGTGAAACAGCTTTTAGCAAATGCAACAAATCGAACGATTGTCCCACACTTCCGTTACATAAGATTAAATTACAAGGTGCAATCATTCGAAAAAGTGTAGATGTACGCCAACAAACCAACTTAGAATACTTTTGTCAAAGCCACAGCTTCTCTATGAGCTTTCTTATTGTTCCATTATTGTCAACGGAAATTATACTGGGAGTAGACTTTTTGAATGAATACAAAGCAATCTTAAACTTTCACGATGCTGAAATAAGTTTAGAGAAAGAAGGTAGGTCAATAGCTTTGAAACATGAATGGCTCTCAAACTATGACGAGGTAATTAATCGGCTTTACCTTCTGTTAGACAACAGTTCGGAATTTTCGACGGAACTAGACACTAACAATCACTCTGCAAGTACTGACAGGGATGATATCGACGGCATATTTGAAACTAATGAGTTAATTCAGAATAAAATTCAAACAATTGAGAATTGTAATGACACTGATAGGCAGGACCTTTTTGAGATTTTACAAGCACATTCCACAGTTTTTACTCACAAAACCAGAACAATCAAGGGATTTCTATACCAATTTCGTGTTCGGGTGCATACTAAATTTTGTGGTAGACCATACGTAATTCCAGCACATTATAGGGACCGTGTTAGAACAGAAATACAATCTATGATTGACGAGGGCATTATTGAGCCTGCAGTAAGCTCATACAACAATCCATTACATGTTGTTGAGAAGAAAAATGGATCGATCAGGCTTGTCTTAGATTCGAGACAAATCAACACTATCATTATTCCTGAAACAGACAGGCCGCAAACGTTGGAAGAACTTCTTCAAAAATTTAATGGTGTAAAAGTGTTGTCTTCCATTGATCTCAGATCCAGCTTTTATCAGATCGAACTTCATCCAGAACGTAGAAAATACACAGCTTTCCTTTGTTTCGGCGTTTGTTATCAATTTCGGAAACATCCTTTTGGTTTGAACATTTCTTCGGCAGCGTTCATTCGCGGGCTAAATTCCATATTATCTGAGTTCTTAAAACGTCACATCACCTTATATGTGGACGATATTCTGATAGCAGAAGCCTCGTGGGGACAACATAATCGCATCCTCAACAGTTTGTTACGTATTTTTGCAGAATCTGGAATTACAGTTAACTTGGAAAAATCTGAATTCGGTAGGTCAAAGGTGAGGTTTTTGGGACATGTTATTTCTTCTGAAGGCATTCAGCCGGATCCTGAAAAGTTAGAAGCAATCAGAGCCATTCCAGTTCCATCCACAAAAAACCAAGTCCGCAGTTTTCTAGGTCTCGTAAATTTTTACCGTCGTTTTCTGAATATGCAAATTCTTGTTACACCAAAACTTTTTTCTCTCACTGGAAAAATACTATTTGGAGCTGGGACGAACAAGCACAGTTGGAATTCAATTCTTTGAAAGAATCGCTACTTAACGCGCCAATACTAACTCATCCAGATCTGTCACAAGATTTCTGCCTTAGCACGGATTCTTCTAAAGTCGGTCTTGGTGCCCATTTATTTCAAGAAGCCATAGAAAAGGACACTACCGTTCAGAAAACCATTACTTTTGCTAGCCGAGTGCTAACAAAATCTGAAAAAAATTATTCTATTACTGAATTAGAAGCTTTAGCTATCGTTTGGGCATTTAACAAGTTTCGTTTCTTTCTTTCTGGTAAGCACGTAAAAGTATACAGTGATCATCGTGCATTACAATTTCTTATGTCTTCAAAATTAAATCATGACAGGTTAAAACGTTGGGCATTGTTTCTGCAAGAATTCCACTTCACAAAAGTCTACGTTCCCGGCAAGGAGAACATTGTTGCGGACGCACTGTCACGCGCACCGGCTGGGCTTGACAAAAGTAACACAAAAGGCAACCTCGAGAAAAATTTCAGTATTCTTTACATTCAGAAAGTCGCCTTTGAAAACTTCATCACCACATCTTTAAAGGACATTGCTCATGAACAAGATAAAGATCCGATTTGGAAAGACATCAAGAGCAAATGGCATGAAAAGACACACACACAGATTCGGCATTATTATCTGGTTAGAAACAACGTACTGTTCAAACGCTGCACTGTTAATGACAAGCTATGGGTACTTTGCATTCCAGACGATTTTGTTAATAAGCTCATTTGGTACATTCATTTCAGCTATGCACATTTTGGCCCACTGAATGACTGATTAGACAATAGCTTATAAATTTTATTAATGGAAATATTGTGCAGGTGAAATTTGTTTCAAAGATTATTATGTAAAAATAACACAGTTATAAATATTATTATAGCACCATTAACTACATCAGATGTTAAGTTTCAGATTATATAATATGTTAGATAAAGTAGGAGAAGCTGTTGCATATTTTTATACAGATAGTATAGCATATAATGTCAATGGCGAAAATACTATAGAAACGAGCTGTATGTTAGGTGAATGGACTGATGAATTAGGAAATAATAAATGGATTACATACTGGACTTCAGCTGGGCCAAAAAGCTATAATTAAGAGACAAGTAATGGAACAATAGATATGAAGATAAAGGGGTTCACTTTAATCTATAATAATATTCAAAAAATTGAATGGCATATCTATGAGAAGATTAACTGAGGACAAAGTAAAGAATAAAATACAGCTGAAGTACAACGAAATAACAAGAGATGTAAAATTAGTCAACAAACAAGTTAAAAAAGAATTCTCATTTCAGTACGATACTAGAATTGTTCTAGACAATTATGATACAATACCTGAAATCTACAATTATGCACAAAGAGATGTAAGACGAAGGGCTAGAACCCATGTACCATTATGTGCCATTTCCAGTTACTACATTATTGACAAAAAGATACCTGTGAAACACATAACACTTTGTCAATTGCAATTTCAGTTAATTTTAACACAGATTGAGTAAAACATCTCATCTCAATAATAGGTCAATAAAAGGGTAGATCTTAATAACAGTTTCAGGTAACCCACATTATGAAATAACTCTTAATTCAATTACAAGCAGATGTCAGGTGCGCAATAACAACAGTTTCAGTTAATTAAAATTATCAAATAGAATCAGGCAGGCCTTTAATGTGTAATGTAATAAAATAAAATTTTTTATTATTTTGTGGCTATTAGTGAAATGTAATAAAGTAAAATTTGAGCCCTGACTTATATAAAAAGGTAATACACGTTAATGTAATGGCTCAGCATAAAAGAGAAATAACTAATGTAGGAACATTATGAAGAGTGTAATATGTTGTTTAATTTAGCCCAACATGTATAAGCACTCAGTAACTAGCTCAGTACTCAGGGTAGTTATCTGATCGTCGATAATTAATTGTCCTTTTCTTATTTCCCAACCCTATGGATATTATTCCAGGTTCGTGAGAAGTCGTGTGCTTATTGCACCAGAGGATATTTGCCAAGTCTGATCGATGAACACTACTGTAATACTTAACTTATCGTGGTTTTGTCTCAATTCCCCAATATAAGATAACAAGAGTAGCATCTACAAATGAAATCCTATAATGGAACAGGAATCCTGTGACCAGACCTTTTCTGCCTGAGATGTTATCTCGTTATTCAAAGAAAATCTGTAAATAAAATCGTTAAATTATTAGTAGCTGCCTCTGGTCTCGACGGATGTGAAATATTCTTTATTGTCCTAACCGACATTACGCCTCACAGATAAGCTAAAATAAAGATGGCGCCCAACAATGAAAATTCTTTGTTAAGACCCATATCTACTGAAGACAGTACAGGTATCAGACAGATTGACAGCATACACAAATTCTTTTGACAAAATAACCATTATATTTTTCGGGTTTTAAATACAACTTATATTATCAGCTGGTACAGCAAGATGAGCTTTAAACAAGAATTTTCTCTTAGGTCCGAATCCAAGGAGGTAAGATAAGCGAATGACAAAGGAAAGATTGTTCATGCATAGAAGCGCAAGTGTCCATGGAATAACATGTCCATCATAATTCTATCTCTTCTTCTTTTGCGTACTTATCGATTATTTACAAAATTTATCGTATTGTTCAGTTTACATTTTTTTTTAAACCCAAGTACACCCAGGAGAAACAGTACAATGGCCCCCTGGTATTGCTGGGACAAAATGATGTATTTGAACGAGACATACCACAGTAGTGTTCAGTTCTTCCACTTGATTGTACATGCATTTGTATTCATTTAGTTTCTAAAATTAGTTTGCGGATATTATCATTTAAAATGCGTGTTTTCTCAAATGGTAAGAGAGAGCAAGTATAATTCCCTTATTTGTGTGACACCAGTTTCAGTATGGGAAAATGTTGACTAATCTCACCGGAAAACAACTAATGTTAACCCCTCCCATTCGGGTTCACGGGCATGAGAAAACCAGGAGTCAAAAACCAGCTCAGGATCTTCGGACTATTACAACATTTATCAAGTGTCTCAAAAAAATGACAATCTGAATATTGTTATTGCTTAAGGACATATTAATTGAATGTTCCCCAAGTGAATTGGGTCAGAGGAAAGGTACAATCAAAGAAAATACAGTGACAGTAGCTACATATTCGGAGGACACTTTTGACTTTTTCGTGGCAGACACACTTTGACGCCTATAACTGGAGCTTGCTACCACAACTCATGCACTCATCACACGCAATAGACGTCGTCGATAGTCGATTCTCCGCAGTTGCGGCGCCGGTGTAACGAAGATGGTGGCGCGGCGATGCTGCAGGTGACGAAGTTGCCTGGTACCCTCCAGCACTCGTGGACAGGCGATTGTTGAGCGGCGGTCGTTGGCCCCCTGGTCAGATGTTCACCTCTGCTTGCGAGCCGTCTGAGTATCGTGTGCGTAGACTGCGCGTGAATATGAAATACTCATACTAGCATTAGTGTTAACTAATTCCATAACAGATATTGCTGGCTAGGGGGAAAAGAGAGTTATTAGAAATTCATTCATTCAATATTCATTCACGAATGTTTGTTTCAATGTTCTGTAATGTATCCAAGTTTCCGAGTAACCTTTCGTCCAGTTTACAGGACACGATGTGTTTTCTATCAAATTCTTTAGAAAATTATACAGTTTTTTACTCCGTGACTAGCTAAGTTTGGCACTCTTAGAATGTTCTGTGAACTTTTGTAGTCACTTTACGTAAACTCCAGCTCTGTACCGTCGTCCACAACACGCACGTACACTGTTGTGTAACACACACTAAGTTTTCTACCTTGTCACTATGGTTGGCGTCCAAAGGTAGATTCACTTTGGTTCACACTTACTACCGAGTTCCCCGTGTAAAACATTTAGCTTCACACTATATTACCATTCATATTATTTCGTGAAGTCAGCTATGCTGCACAGCTATAGTCTTCACACACTAACTATTTAAAACTTCTTTTTTATATCAGAACAAAATAAATTACTATGTCAGTCGTCAAACTCCAATTGTAGAGTCCTTTTCTCCTTAAATTGTTAACTGATAAACAAAATGCACATTTACAAAGTCTTGATGCGTTTGCTAGTATTTTTTTTTCTTTTCTTACATAGCACACGCTGATGCTTCTACAACTGACATTGTTCACATATACTGTATATTGAAACATTATTTATCCTGTTAAGATTGACATTACACTTTCAGTTTGACGAGTCATGACATTAACATTTTTTCCACATAAGGATTTGATGTTATTTATAAGATTTTGTCACCAACTGTCCTCAACCTTTCGTGCCAAAAGTAGACCTTGTGCCATCTCGACTACCTATCCTCAGGCAGTTACATGTGTGTTAGGAGCCGTGCATCACAGATCCACACTCTTAACTATTATAAGTTTTAAGTGAGGACTCGTTTGCCCTAAGACCGGGTCTCAACTTCATGGATACAATCCATGTTTTCGCACGCTTCATTTCCTGATAGACCTCAACCTTAACCTTGGTGCCGTGAAGTTACTTTCTCTACATAAGATGCTATCTTTAGTTCTCAATAGTGCCCCTCGGACGCATACAATTACATGGTTGAAGGCCACTACAGGACGAAACAAACTATCATGGGGTCTCAGTAGTGTTCTTAAGTAATCATAATATGCTTGTTTATATTCACACACCAAGAAATCAATTATGAGTCACTAATTCACGTTATTATTTCCCATGTACTCTGGCAAGTTCTTTATCATTTCCCTCAGGATGTCCCATCCCAGGATGCAAACTGCAGTTAAATTTTTAACAATGTGGAACGTGCATAATATCGCATCATTTCCTATTTCTATTCCTGCCTGCACCTGGAGCTTGATACTTTGTGCCTTTCCCTTTAGCGCCCCTGTAATTTTACAATTTTGAACCAGCAACGTAGGCAGTCTTTTACTGTCGTTAATAACGTTAAAGAAATCCTCAGACATGACTGACAGAGCCGCTCCTGTGTCAATCAAAACCTTAGCAAGTACACTCCTGGAAATTGAAATAAGAACACCGTGAATTCATTGTCCCAGGAAGAGGAAACTTTATTGACACATTCCTGGGGTCAGATACATCACATGATCACACTGACAGAACCACAGGCACATAGACACAGGCAACAGAGCATGCACAATGTCGGCACTAGTACAGTGTATATCCACCTTTCGCAGCAATGCAGGCTGCTATTCTCCCATGGAGACGATCGTAGAGATGCTGGATGTAGTCCTGTGGAACGGCTTGCCATGCCATTTCCACCTGGCGCCTCAGTTGGACCAGCGTTCGTGCTGGACGTGCAGACCGCGTGAGACGACGCTTCATCCAGTCCCAAACATGCTCAATGGGGGACAGATCCGGAGATCTTGCTGGCCAGGGTAGTTGACTTACACCTTCTAGAGCACGTTGGGTGGCACGGGATACATGCGGACGTGCATTGTCCTGTTGGAACAGCAAGTTCCCTTGCCGGTCTAGGAATGGTACAACGATGGGTTCGATGACGGTTTGGATGTACCGTGCACTATTCAGTGTCCCCTCGACGATCACCAGTGGTGTACGGCCAGTGTAGGAGATCGCTCCCCACACCATGATGCCGGGTGTTGGCCCTGTGTGCCCCGGTCGTATGCAGTCCTGATTGTGGCGCTCACCTGCACGGCGCCAAACACGCATACGACCATCATTGGCACCAAGGCAGAAGCGACTCTCATCGCTGAAGACGACACGTCTCCATTCGTCCCTCCATTCACGCCTGTCGCGACACCACTGGAGGCGGGCTGCACGATGTTGGGGCGTGAGCGGAAGACGGCCTAACGGTGTGCGGGACCGTAGCCCAGCTTCATGGAGACGGTTGCGAATGGTCCTCGCCGACACCCCAGGAGCAACAGTGTCCCTAATTTGCTGGGAAGTGGCGGTGCGGTCCCCTACGGCACTGCGTAGGATCCTACGGTCTTGGCGTGCATCCGTGCGTCGCTGCGGTCCGGTCCCAGGTCGACGGGCACGTGCACCTTCCGCCGACCACTGGCGACACAATCGATGTACTGTGGAGACCTCACGCCCCACGTGTTGAGCAATTCGGCGGTACGTCCACCCAGCCTCCCGCATGCCCACTATACGCCCTCGCTCAAAGTCCGTCAACTGCACATACGGTTCACGTCCACGCTGTCGCGGCATGCTACCAGTGTTAAAGACTGCGATGGAGCTCCGTATGCCACGGCAAACTGGCTGACACTGACGGCGGCGGTGCACAAATGCTGCGCAGCTAGCGCCATTCGACGGCCAACACCGCGGTTCCTGGTGTGTCCGCTGTGCCGTGCGTGTGATCATTGCTTGTACAGCCCTCTCGTAGTGTCCGGAGCAAGTATGGTGGGTCTGACACACCGGTGTCAATGTGTTCTTTTTTCCATTTCCAGGAGTGTACACCGTTTAGTTTCACGTGTACTGCGACGTGCACAATCTCTGTTTGCTGGTCAGAACATTTACGCGGTTCGGTTATTAATTCCTCCCGCAAATCCTGGCCGTCATTATAGGACAGCATAGCAATCTGATTATTGTTATTTTCGAGTCTGCCTTTGCTTCTATTCCTGGTGGTCGAGTGCCGAAGGCTTACATCGACCCCCTGCAGTTTGTTGGGTGGTTATCCTCGGTAACTTCTACTATTTGCACATTGTGCTGTCTATTCGCACTATTTTGTGAGGTACTTGGTTTATTAACCCATGCTGGAGTCGCAGTATTCCCCGGCCTGGGAATAGCCTCGACACTATTAATCGGGACTCCCTGCTCCGGTCTATTTGACTGCGCCGTCCAGTTAGCAGTCACATTCTGACGCCACTGGCCACCTTGTTTCATATTTTTAGGTTGAAAATTACTTCCGTAATTCTCATAGTTTCTCCTTTTTCGATTCATCGTGTCATTTCTATCCTTATTGGGCGAGCAGTTAGCGCTCGACATACCACTTCCTCTATTTCCTTTATCTTCTTTTTGTCCATTCGCTCTCTTATAGCTATTGCCGCCACATTCATGTCCCCGATTATTATTTAGGTTTTGATTTCTATAACCGTTATTTCTACGTTTATGGTTATTATTTATCCCGTCATCGTTATTACTTTGTTGTCGCGCATCCTCTTGTATCAAATCTAGAGAATCCACAACCGACATGAGTGTCTCTAAATCGTTATCAAGTATGTGTACCAATTCTCTCCTTACTGAGATCGGCAACTTAGATTTCAATATCCTAAGCACGTCGCCTGTGACGATCGGCTCGGACCAGTACCTTGTTCTGTTAATATACTTTTCAAAGTATTTTCTAAGTGTTCCTTGCTTGAAATTGTACATCTCCGGATGTTTCCGCAATCTCTCTTGTATACTAGCCGACCAAAATCTGGCCAAAAATTGTTGCTCGAATTCACAAAAAGAACGACAGTTCTCTGCACTTCAGATGCCCATAATGTGGCATCTCCGGTAATATATGAGATAACAAACTGTATCTCTTGCCTTTCCTGCCACGATGCAGGAAAAACATTCTTAAAACTTTTTATAAATATTACTGGATGACAGGATTTTTTCTCTTCGGAAAATACCTGAAATTGCCTGTGTTTCAGTAACGACTCTTCCTGTTTCAGTGTGGTCAGAGTATGTGCTTCATTGCGAACAATTACCGGGTTATTTTTACCTATATTCGCTGCATATGGACTGACAGTTACACTGTTTGCTAGTGGGTTTCCGCACGCGCCTCGATTTGAAGCATAATTTTCGCCCTGCTATGCATTACATGAACGACTGCAACAGGGACTAGGTGCGGCACAGTTCATGATTGTATTATCATAGTCATTCAATGGCTTTTCTGTAATCTCGGGTCTTACGGGTTCGTGGTTCATGGAGGTACCTTGCTGACTCTTGTGTTCAACATGGTCAAGCATTATAAGCTTCACTTCAGCTTCTACCTTTCGCTCAATAGTTAAAGAGATTTCCTCGATGCCTTTAGTTAACTGCTTAACTTCGGCATCGAGGGATTCCTGCACCTCTTTGACCTCTGATACCTCTCCGGCCAAAGTATTTACTTTATCGGGTAATTCCTGTAAATTTTTCTTCACTTCCGATACCTCAGATTCAACCTTTTCTGTCTCGCTGTTAACATGTTCTAACATGCGTTGATCCCTATCGTCAAGAGCACGATTCAGTTTTTGTATCAACGCTTGTTCGCGTTTGAGAACAAGCGTTGTTCGTCCACTGTGGCGATTAGGCTAGTCTCACCTTTTTCGAAAAACTCATTTGGCGTCGGATATCCTCCTCGCGCTCTCTTTTCCTCTGCTGTTCTATTAATTCCTGTTCTATCTTTCTTTGCTGTTCCATTAATTCTAATTTCCGGAATAGTTGTGCAAGCATATCGCTTGGATTTGCAAAGTCGACCTGCGCTCGAACACTTTCGTCCTCTTTCTCGCAGTTGATTTCTCTCACGGTCTCGACATTCTCTTGTCCGCCCAGCGATTGTATACTCGGTTGAGAAATATCAATCCGCGATACTTCACTATCATGTGGGATCGTAGCTTGTTCATTTTCATTAACTCCCGACCCTCCTGCCAATGATCCTGGAATATTCTCTAAATGGTCATCAGTTTCATAATTCTCAACCTCCACACGGTTACGTGCCTAACCATGCTGCTAGCTTAACTAATCAGTTCACACAAAAAATGCAGACTGTAACTACTCAACATTCCCTGCACTAATAGTCACAATTGAAAAACTAGAAGAAAGCTATGAGTACAGATTGTTTTAATTGCATGCCCTCAGGTGCTACTGACTAGTTTTAACTAGAAACCTGGTCGCGTGCATTTGATTCCTTACCTTACGGTCTATGTCAGATGTAAGAAACAGTGTCGGTCTCCGATCACTCATTCAGTTTTCTATCAGCTTGCCGTAGTTCCCGTGCGTATGGTACATGAAACGGAAACGTCTTATGCATTAATTGCAATTCACTATTTCTGGTATACATACAGGTAATCAATTACAACAGTGGAGATAGGTCGTAGGATTCCAGTTTCGATTTCGGCCCCACTAGTAAGTGTTCAGTGAATTCAGTTATTGGTGGATATGCACCGAGCTGTTTAAAAACAAAAGAAATATACTGAAGAATTCTTTAGATATTCAGTCATAGATGCTGCAGAACACTTACTACCGGCGCCAAGTGTAATGTAATAAATTAAAATTTTTTTGTTATTTTGTTGTGTCTATTAGAGTAACGTAATAAAATAAAATATGAGCCGCGACTTATATAAAAAGGAGACACACATTAATGCAATGGCTCAGCATAAAATAGAAATAACTAATGTAGGAATATTATTAACGGTGTAATATGTTGTTTAATTTAGCCCGACGTGTATAAGCACTCAGTAAACTAGCTGAGTTCTCAGGGTAGTTACGTAATCGTCGATAATTAATTGTCCTTTTATTATTTCCCAAAACTACGATTATTATTCCAGGTTCATGAGAAGTGGCGTGCTTATTGCACCAGAGAATATTTGCCAAGTCTGTTCGATGAACACTACTGTAATACGTAACTTATCGAGATTTCGTCTCGATTCCCCAATATAAGATAACAAGAGTAGCATTTACAAATGAAATCCTATAATGGAACGGGAATCCTGTGACCAGACCTTTTCTGCCAGGGATGTTATCTCGTTTTATATAGAAAATCTGTAAATAAAATTGTTAATTTATTAGTAGGTGCTTACGGTCAAGTGGGATCTGAAATAAAGTTAATTGTCCTAACCGACGGCACGTCTCGTAGATGAGCCAAAAGCAACGTTACGTAGCGCACTGTATGAAAATCACTGGCTGTTCTGTGTGCAGTCTGTGGCTAGTTTGCATTGTTGTCTGCCATTGTAGTGTTGGGCAGCTGGATGTTAACAGCGCATAGCGTTGTGCAGTTGGAGGTGGGCCGCCAGCAGTGGTGGATGTGGGGAGAGAGATGGTGGAGTTTTGAAATTTGTAATACTGGATATCATGAACTGCTATATACATTATGACTTTTGAACACTATTGAGGTAAATACATTGTTTGTTCCCTATCAAAATCTTTCATTTGCTAACTATGCCTATCAGTAGTTAGTGTCTTCAGTAGTTTGAATCTTTTATTTAGCTGGCAGTAGTGGCGCTCGCTGTATTGCAGTAGTTCGAGTAACTAAGATTTTTGTGAGGTAAGTGATTTCTGAAAGGTATGGGTTAATGTTAGTCAGGGCCATTCTTTTGTAGGGATTATGGAAAGTCAGATTGCGTTGCGCTAAAAATATTACGTGTCAGTTTAAGCACAGTCCTGTACAATTGTTCAAAGGGGACGTTTCAGCTTTACAATGGACGTGTTATTCCATGGACTCTTGCGCTTCTATGCATGAACTATCTTTCCTTTGTCATTCGCTTATCTTATCTGCTTGGATACGGACATAAGAGGACGTTGTTGTGTAAAGCTCATCTTGCTGTACCAGCTGATAACGTAAGTTGTATTTAAAACCCGAAAAATATAATGGTTACTTTGTCAAAAGAATTTGTTCATGTGGTCAATCTATTGTGAACCTGATACCTGTATTGCCTTAAGTAGATATGGGGCTTAACAAAGAATTTTCATTGTTAGGCGCCATCTTACAAAAATCTTTAACATTTTGCTTTTGGCTCATCTACGAGACGTGCCGTCGGTTAGGACAATTAACTTTATTTCAGATCCCACTTGACCGTAGGCACCTACTAATAAATTAACAATTTTATTTACAGATTTTCTATATAAAACGAGATAACATCCCTGGCAGAAAAGGTCTGGTCACAGGATTCCCGTTCCATTATAGGATTTCATTTGTAAATGCTACTCTTGTTATCTTATATTGGGGAATCGAGACGAAATCTCGATAAGTTACGTATTACAGTAGTGTTCATCGAACAGACTTGGCAAATATTCTCTGGTGCAATAAGCACGCCACTTCTCATGAACCTGGAATAATAATCGTAGTTTTGGGAAATAATAAAAGGACAATTAATTATCGACGATTACGTAACTACCCTGAGAACTCAGCTAGTTTACTGAGTGCTTATACACGTCGGGCTAAATTAAACAACATATTACACCGTTAATAATATTCCTACATTAGTTATTTCTATTTTATGCTGAGCCATTGCATTAATGTGTGTCTCCTTTTTATATAAGTCGCGGCTCATATTTTATTTTATTACGTTACTCTAATAGACACAACAAAATAACAAAAAAATTTTAATTTATTACATTACACTTGGCGCCGGTAGTAAGTGTTCTGCAGCATCTATGACTGAATATCTAAAGAATTCTTCAGTATATTTCTTTTGTTTTTAAACAGCTCGGTGCATATCCACCAATAACTGAATTCACTGAACACTTACTAGTGGGGCCGAAATCGAAACTGGAATCCTACGACCTATCTCCACTGTTGTAATTGATTACCTGTATGTATACCAGAAATAGTGAATTGCAATTAATGCATAAGACGTTTCCGTTTCATGTACCATACGCACGGGAACTACGGCAAGCTGATAGAAAACTGAATGAGTGATCGGAGACCGACACTGTTTCTTACATCTGACATAGACCGTAAGGTAAGGAATCAAATGCACGCGACCAGGTTTCTAGTTAAAACTAGTCAGTAGCACCTGAGGGCATGCAATTAAAACAATCTGTACTCATAGCTTTCTTCTAGTTTTTCAATTGTGACTATTAGTGCAGGGAATGTTGAGTAGTTACAGTCTGCATTTTTTGTGTGAACTGATTAGTTAAGCTAGCAGCATGGTTAGGCACGTAACCGTGTGGAGGTTGAGAATTATGAAACTGATGACCATTTAGAGAATATTCCAGGATCATTGGCAGGAGGGTCGGGAGTTAATGAAAATGAACAAGCTACGATCCCACATGATAGTGAAGTATCGCGGATTGATATTTCTCAACCGAGTATACAATCGCTGGGCGGACAAGAGAATGTCGAGACCGTGAGAGAAATCAACTGCGAGAAAGAGGACGAAAGTGTTCGAGCGCAGGTCGACTTTGCAAATCCAAGCGATATGCTTGCACAACTATTCCGGAAATTAGAATTAATGGAACAGCAAAGAAAGAAAGAACAGGAATTAATAGAACAGCAGAGGAAAAGAGAGCGCGAGGAGGATATCCGACGCCAGAATGAGTTTTTCGAAAAAGGTGAGACTAGCCTAATCGCCACAGTGGACGAGCGGTTAGTCAAACGCGAATAAGCGTTGATACTAAAACTGAATCGTGCTCTTGACGATAGGGATCAACGCATGTTAGAACATGTTAACAGCGAGATAGAAAAGGTTGAATCTGAGGTATCGGAAGTGAAGAAAAATTTACAGGAATTACCCGATAAAGTAAATACTTTGGCCGGAGAGGTATCAGAGGTCAAAGAGGTGCAGGAATCCCTCGATGCCGAAGTTAAGCAGTTAACTAAAGGCATCGAGGAAATCTCTTTAACTATTGAGCGAAAGGTAGAAGCTGAAGTTAAGCTTATAATGCTTGACCATGTTGAACACAAGAGTCAGCAAGGTACCTCCATGAACCACGAACCCGTAAGACCCGAGATTACAGAAAAATCATTGAATGACTATGATAATACAATCATGAACTGTGCCGCACCTCGTCTCTGTTGCAGTCGTTCATGTAATGCATAGCAGGGCGAAAATTATGCTTCAAATCGAGGCGCGTGCGGTAACCCACTAGCAAACACTGTAACTGTCAGTCCATATGCAGCGAATATAGGTAAAAATAACCCGGTAATTGTTCGCAATGAAGCACATACTCTGACCACACTGAAACAGGAAGAGTCGTTACTGAAACACAGGCAATTTCAGGTATTTTCCGAAGAGAAAAAATCCTATCCAGTAATATTTATAAAAAGTTTTAAGAATGTGTTACCTGCATCGTGGCAGGAAAGGCAAGAGATACGGTTTGTTATCTCATATATTACCGGAGATGCCGCATTATGGGCATCTGAAGTGCAGAGAACTGTCGTTCTTTTTGTGAATTCGAGCAACAATTTTTGGCCAGATTTTGGTCGGCTAGTATACAAGAGAGATTGCGGAAACATCCGGAGATGTACAATTTCAAGCAAGGAACACTTAGAAAATACTTTGAAAAGTATATTAACAGAACAAGGTACTGGTCCGAGCCGATCGCCACAGGCGACGTGCTTAGGATATTGAAATCTAAGTTGCCGATCTCAGTAAGGAGAGAATTGGTACACGTACTTGATAAAGATTTAGAGACACTCATGTCGGTTGTGGATTCTCTAGATTTGATACAAGAGGATGCGCGACAACAAAGCAATAACGATGACGGGATAAATAATAACCATAAACGTAGAAATAACGGTTATGGAAATCAAAACCGAAATAATAATCGGGGACATGAATGTGGCGGCAATAGCTATAAGAGAGCGAATGGACAAAAAGGAGATAAAGGAAATAGAGGAAGTGGTATGTCGAGCGGTAACTGCTCGCGCAATAAGGATAGAAATGACACGATGAATCGAAAAAGGAGAAACTATGAGAATTACGGAAGTAATTTTCAACCTAAAAATATGAAACAAGGTGGCCAGTGGCGTCAGAATGTGACTGCTAACTGGACGGCGCAGTCAAATAGACCGGAGCAGGGAGTCCCGATTAATAGTGTCGAGGCTATTCCCAGGCCGGGGAATACTGCGACTCCAGCATGGGTTAATAAACCAAATACCTCACAAAATAGTGCGAATAGACAGCACAATGTGCAAATAGTAGAAGTTACCGAGGATAACCACCCAACAAACTGCAGGAGGTCGATGTAAGCCTTCGGCACTCGACCACCAGGAATAGAAACGAAGGCAGACTCGAAAATAACAATAATCAGATTGCTATGCTGTCCTATAATGACGGCCAGGATTTGCGGGAGGAATTAATAACCGAACCGCGTAAATGTTCTGACCAGCAAACAGAGATTGTGCACGTCGCAGTACACGTGAAAGTGAACGGTGTACTTGCTAAGGTTTTGATTGACACAGGAGCGGCTCTGTCAGTCATGTCTGAGGATTTCTTTAACGTTATTAACGACAGTAAAAGACTGCCTACGTTGCTGGTTCATTGTAAATTTACGGGAGCGCTAAAGGGAAAGGCACAAAGTATCAAGCTCCAGGTACAGGCAGGAATAGAAATAGGAAATGATGCGATATTATGCACGTTCCACATTGTTAAAAATTTAACTGCAGTTTGCATCCTGGGATGGGACATCCTGAGGAAAAGGAGTGCTACAATCGACATCCCTCAGGACTTGGGTTTCCTGCGAACGCCTACCAAGGATTTGCAATTACCATTGATTAAAACAATGACAATGCACACTAGGTGTTGTCGGTGGTTCGAAAAGATAGAAGTAGAACCCTTTATACTCAGTATTCAGGATAATGTACCACTAAAAGCGTATCCTGAAACAAATGAGAAATTCAGATACGACAGGAGATTCAATCCAAGGTTAAGGAGTCAGGATATTTAACCGACGAGCTGCAGCAGCATGAGCTCTCTAAATTATTGCGTGATTGCGCTCGCACATTTTCGGAAAAACCCGAAATAATTCAAGGCTACGTATATAATATGCAGGTACATCCGTATCAGACGCTTTTTCATGCTTCTTATTCCGCGCTGTGGAGTAAACGTGAAGCTGTGTGGAAGGAAAATACTTTAATAAGTAAGAAATTTTATGTTCATGTGTCAATATCATTGATATTTTTGTGGTTTTAAGATAAGATATGGTGGTAATAAGACCTTCAGTCTGAAGGATGAACTTGATTGTGAAACAAATAGAAGTAGCAACAAGAAACTTGCATTGAAGGTAGAATTAAAAGACAGTTCTCAGTTTGTAAGGTGTCAGGCAAATCCAACACCTTCCATGAAAACCCTGACATGATAAGCAAATCCAGTAGTATGTCACATAGCTCCGAATAAATCGTGACATTAAATTAACCAAAGTAATACGAGTAACGAGTGAGCAAATGGAATACCACAGACTAACACAAGAATGCCTAAATGCATGTCACCTTCCCACCGTGAGACAGACGCAGTTCCGAGGGGAGAAACGAGAACAGAAGCCGTGAGCAGAACCGTGTTAAGCTAGAAGGCCCTACGATAAGGGACGGACACCCACGTCGCCAGCTAACCGCCAGAACCACCCCCCAGCCCATGTTAAAAGCTAGAGGCCTCCAGAAGAACAGTATAGATCTTACGATAACACTAAAAGGGCCACACTAGCCGCCAGTTTTAGCGTGAGACTTTTTCGCGTCTCTGTTACGTTGCAAACGTTAAAAACATTGCCCCACCACGAAAAGTAACTGCCAGGACCACCCCCCAGCCCATGTTAAAAGATAGAGCCCTCCAGAAGAACAGTATAGATCTTACGGTAACACTAAAAGGGCCACACCAGCTGCAAGTTTTAGCGTGAGACTTTTTCGCGTCTCTGTTACATTGCAGACTTTAAAAACATTGTCCCACCACGAAAAGTATAACGTTTCTCATTGGATAGACAGAATTTTTGTAGGCGGAGCTTAAGGTTAACATTGAGACCCTGTTTGATCAGATGAAAACACAGCCCGACAGTTTTTTTTTAAACCAACTTCGGTAAATTGTAGTAAGGAGAAGTCAGAAAAGAGTTGCTTCCGAGACGGCGAGATGCATGGAGCTGCGCCGTCCACCGCCCCCTGACGAACACCGACAAGGTAATTAACGCACGCGATGCCGCATTTTTGAGTGCATAAGGCTTCACGGCAGAAGTCTCATCTGTTACATCCCCTTTTTACGTAATATTAGTGTCGTTAGTCAATTGAAGCTCATGGTATTCACATTTTCTACGTAAGTTAAAATCTGAAACGCGATGATTTTTCTGTTATATAATTATTGAGAAGCCACATCAGCCACTGTAATTTACGACAAGTTAGACAAGGAATTAAAGATAATTGAGGGTCACTGTAGACCATTTTGATAGTTTTCTCTTTTGTGAAACTTAATTTAAACCTAGATTATAGATGTGATATGGCATAGGTCATCCTTCGATCCATTGTAGAACTTGGAAACCCATTCAGAGAATATTCGTTCACATTTTTGTTGAACGCAGTTGGTTTTTATCATCCTGTATTAAAACATTTCCTTTTATCGATAGTGCAATTTATAAACAATGTTTTGTGAGTAGAATAAAATTCCAATGGTAAACTTAACTGCTTTTTCAACGTTATTTTACCAGCTAACTAAAAATAGGAAAGCCTCGAACCCCTTCCACTAAATTTAGTTAGTATTAAGATTCTTTTACAGGGAGTGCAGTGGAGCTGACGCTGAAATCTTTAAGTATTTGGTTATATCATCGCTAGTCTCACTGAACTCTTCTGAACTCTACATGTCATGTGTGGTCTGGCGTCTACTTACCAGCAACAGGTCCCAGGTTCAAACTAGTCAATTACCTAAAAAACACGCTCAGAGCGTCGTTGCGCGAAAGTGGTAGGGAGACACGACTTAGAACAAACAGAAACCACGCAGAATGTTAGAAGTTTAGTGTGTATATACTAAGAATTTCTTGTGCATTTTTTTGTGAGTACCCAATTTTAGTAAATAAAATGTGATTTAATATTATGTGATCAAGAACTTGCCAGAGTACATGGGAAATAATAACGTGAATTAGTGACTCATAATTGATTTCTTGGTGTGTGAATATAAACAAGCATATTATGATTACTTAAGAACACTATTGAGACCCCATGATAGTTTGTTTCGTCCAGTAGTGGCCTTCAACCATGTAATTGTATGCGTCCGAGGGGCACTATTGAGAACTAAAGATAGCATCTCATGTAGAGAAAGTAACTTCATGGCACCAAGGTTAAGGTTGAGGTCTATCAGGAAATGAAGCGTGCAAAAACATGGACTGTATCCATGAAGTTGAGGCCCGGTCTTAGGGCAAACGAGTCCCCACTTAAAATTTATAATAGCTAAGAGTGTGGATCTGTGATGCACAGCTCCTAACACACATGTAACTGCCTGAGGATAGGTAGTCGAGATGGCACAAGGTCTACTTTTGGCACGAAAGGTTGAGGACAGTTGGTGACAAAATCTTATAAATAACATCAAATCCTTATGTGGAAAAAATGTTAATGTCATGACTCGTCAAACTGAAAGTGTAATGTCAATCTTAACAGGATAAATAATGTTTCAATATACAGTATATGTGAAACAATGTCAGCTGTAGAAGCATCAGCGTGTGCTATGTAAGAAAAGAAAAAAAATACTAGCAAACGCATCAAGACTGTGTCAATGTGCATTTTGTTTATCAGTTAACAATTTAAGGAGAAAAGGACTCTACAATTGGAGTTTGACGACTGACATAGTATTTTATTTTGTTCTGATATAAAACAAGAAATTTTAAATAGTTAGTGTGTGAAGACTATAGCTGTGCAGCATAGCTGACTTCACGAAATAATATGAATGGTAATATAGTGTGAAGCTAAATGTTTTACACGGGGAACTCGGTAGTAAGTGTGAACCAAAGTGAATCTACCTTTGGACACCAACCATAGTGACAAGGTAGAAAACTTAGTGTGTGTTATAGAACAGTGTACGTGCGTGTTGTGGACGACGGTACAGAGCTGGAGTTTATGTAAAGTGACTACAAAAGTTCACAGGACATTCTAAGAGTGCCAAACTTAGCTAGTCACGGAGTAATAAACTGTATAATTTTCTAAAGAATTTGATAGAAAACACATCGTGTCCTGTAAACTGGACGAAAGGTTACTCGGAAACTTGGATACATTACAGAACATTGAAACAGACATTCGTGAATGAATATTGAATGAATGAATTTCTAATAACTCTCTTTTCCCCCTAGCCAGCAATATCTGTTATGGAATTAGTTAACACTAATGCTAGTGTATTTCATATTCACGCGCAGTCTACGCACACGATACTCAGACGGCTCGCAAGCAGAGGCGAACAGCTGACCAGGGGGCCAACGACCGCTTCGTCACCTGCAGCATCGTCGCGCCACCATCTTCGTTACACCGGCGCCGCAACTGCGGAGAATCGACTATCGACGACGTCTATTACGTGTGATGAGTGCATGAGTTGTGGTAGCAAGCTCCAGTTATAGGCGTCAAAGTGTGTCTGCCACGAAAAAGTCAAAAGTGTCCTCCGAATATGTAGCTACTGTCACTGTATTTTCTTTGATTGTACCTTTCCTCTGACCCAATTCACTTGGGGAACATTCAATTAATATGTCCTTATGCAATAACAATATTCAGATTGTGATTTTTTGAGACACCTGATAAATGTTGTAATAGTCCGAAGATCCTGAGCTGGTTTTTGACTCCTGGCTTTCTCATGCCCGTGAACCCAAATGGGAGGGGTTAACATAAGTTGTTTTCCAGTGAGATTAGTCAACATTTTCCCAGACTGAAACTGGTGACACACAAATAAGGGAATTATACTTGCTCTCTCTTACCATTTGAGAAAACACGCATTTTAAATGATAATATCCGCAAACTAATTTTAGAAACTAAATGAATACAAGTGCATGTACAATCAGGTGGAAGAACTGAACACTACTGTGGTATGTCTCGTTCAAATACATCATTTTGTCCCAGCAATACCAGGGGGCTATTGTACTGTTTCTCCTGGGTGTACTTGGGTTTAAAAAAAATGTAAACTGAACAGTACGATAAATTTTGTAAATAATCGATAAGTACGCAAAAGAAGAAGAGATGGAACTATGATGGACATGTTATTCCATGGACTCTTGCGCTTCTATGCATGAACAATCTTTTCTTTGTCATTCGCTTATCTTACCTCCTTGGATTCGGACCTAAGAGAAAATTCTTGTTTAAAGCTCATCTTGCTGTACCAGCTGATAATATAAGTTGTAGTTAAAACCCGAAAAATATAATGGTTATTTTGTCAAAAGAATTTGTGTATGCTGTCAATCTGTCTGATACCTATACTGTCTTCAGTAGATATGGGTCTTAACAAAGAATTTTCATTGTTAGGCGCCATCTTAGAAAAATCTTCAATATTTTTATTTTAGCTTAGCTGTGAGGCGTAATGTCGGTTAGGACAATAAAGAATATTTCACATCCGTCGAGACCAGAGGCAGCTACTAATAATTTAACGATTTTATTTACAGATTTTCTTTGAATAACGAGATAACATCTCAGGCAGAAAAGGTCTGGTCACAGGATTCCTGTTCCATTATAGGATTTCATTTGTAGATGCTACTCTTGTTATCTTATATTGGGGAATTGAGACAAAACCACGATAAGTTAAGTATTACAGTAGTGTTCATCGATCAGACTTGGCAAATATCCTCAGGTGCAATAAGCACACGACTTCTTACGAACCTGGAATAAAGTATGTATGTAATTTAAGATGGCGGCCACTGAGTGACGCGCGTTTCTTTGGCTCGCGAGTTTTTCCGCTCATTGAAGGTGTTACAGAGAAGTGCGGCAGTCCACAACGTGTGCATCCGACTAAACAAGAGTTACTTGCCGTGGTGTGTTGTTCTCCGTTGATTACCACAAGTGATAAGTGATAAGTGAGTGAAAAATGGGAAGAGCACGAGTAAGCGGCAGCAGGCGAGGCTACAGGGGCGCAGGCGGCGCGGGCGCCCGGTCTCCGGCGGCAGGTGAGGCCTCGCTTCCCGACATCGGGGAGCTCGTCCGGTCCCAGGTGAGTGCGGCGCTGCACAGCAAAGACACGCTAGACGTAATCGTGCAATCCATCACGGATTCTGTGACGGCCGCGGTCATGGACAAACTGCAAGAGTCTGTCGGGCGCAACAGCACCGAAATCCAGTCTCTCAAAAAGTCCCTGGCCGCACAAGAGAAAAAAGCCGCCGACCTAGAAGCTAAACTGTCTGCGGCCACCGATGAACTCGAGCAGTATCAGCGAAGGAACAGCTTGCGCTTGTTCGGGGTAGCTGAAAACGATCGCGAAAACACCGACGACCTGGTCATTAGCCTCGTGCGTGAAAAACTTGGCGTGCGAATCGACGTTACCGATATTGACAGAAGCCACCGTGTTGGGCGCAGGATACCAGGTGTCATGAAACCCAGGCCCATAATAATTAAATTTGTGTCATATCGGAAAAGAGCTGAAGTGTTTGCTCAGAAAAGAAAACTCGCCAAGAGTGGGGTTACCCTGAGGGAAGATCTGACGCGCGAAAGACTAAAAATTTTGAACACTGCGATCACACAGTTCGGCCTTCAAAATGTATGGACCCAGGATGGCAGGATCGTAGTCAAGATGGAAGGAGGGAGGAAAACGGTGACGAACATGTCCGAACTGAAAGACTGAGCGAAATCTCGCGAGACACAAAGTCTCATATTGTACTCTGTCTAATATAAGTTAATTAGTATTCTTTCTTTTCATTTTTTTTACGTAAATATTGCTTCGTTAATTCTATAAGTACCATAAGTACTCTATTTAAAATCAGTCAATTGTTTCACATAGATATTGCTTCTTTATTTGTGTATCATAAGTGCTCATGTATATTCATATTGTCAGTCAAGCGGGAATTAACATTCACCTTTAACAGGAATCTCCTTAAAACCGCCTTTCTATATCTGTTATTTTCATCCTCGTCGCTACCACTACTACTACTATTATCTTTTTCGTAAGCACCACTGCCACTTTCCATCTTTCTTTTCGCTCCCTTCTCCGATACCTCCAGCTTGTCTTTCACCTTTAGCCCACAGACGCTTGAGTCAGTCACGACCTTGGACACACCTGTAAATATGTCTTCCCCCGCGAAATCCAGCTTTTGTCCCTCTTCCGGCCAGCAGGTAGACGGAGCGCGCTCGGTCCTACAGGCGGCCACAATGGGACGGACCGGTTCCGGCGGCGGGCTCTTTGTGGCCCACGCGAACGCTCAGTCGCTAACGGCTCACTTCGACGAGTTCTGTAACCTGTTCTGCCAATCGCTGTTCCATATTATCCTCGTCTCTGAAACTTGGTTGAAACCAAACATCTCTTCCGACGCTATCCGAATCACTGGTTACACTCTCCTAAGGGCAGATCGTGAAACACGACGCGGGGGTGGTGTGGGTGCCTATGTTCGCTCTGATCTGAGACCTACTATACTATGCACATCGGATGCAAAGTGCGAAGGAGAAGCAGAGTTCTTGTTTTTCGAAATAAATACATCAAATCAGAAACTGCTAATTGGAGTAATCTATAAACCTCCAAACGTCGGTGCTATGTCCTCCTTTCAGTGTGCCCTGTCCTCGCTCGTGACACTGTATGAACACATAATCATTATGGGCGACACAAACATCGACTTACAGTTAAAATCTCCCTCTGCAGAAAAACTAAGGAGACTGTTCCACTCCAATGATATGAGTTTAACACCGCTGGACCCAACTCATCACACGCCACACAGCCATACACTCATAGATATAATGGCAACAAAGCGACCAGATAAAATAATTCGCGCCAATCAGACATCCGCTCCAGGACTCTCTGCTCATGACGTGATATTCTTAAATTACTCAGTGCATACTACCAAAGAAAAATCTCACCTGGTAACCTACAGAAACCTAAAAAATGTTAACCATGACGCTCTTCAAAAGGATTGCTCAGACATCCCTTGGTATGATATAAGCAATGAACCGACTTTAGACGGAAAAATTCGGGAATTATGTCGCAAAATCATTGCACTGTATGATAAACATGCTCCTCAACGCACTGTCAAGGTAAAGAGAGCTCCCGCTCCGTGGCTCACCACTGCATTACGCCAGTTAATGAATAAACGTGATGCTGCACATAGGGCCTTCAAGCGTAACCCAACTCCCGAGGCGTACGAAGCTTATAGGAAACTCCGAAATAGAACCAAGCAGAGCGTGAGGAATGCCAAAATCAGACATGCCCGCTCTGTCGTATGCGGCATATCAAAACCTGCTGCACTGTGGAAAAAGCTGCGCAGTTTGGGTATAGGGAAGCGAAGATCTGACGCTGTTTATCAAGCGTCTGCAGAAGAATTAAACGATTTCTTCTCAACAGCTGTAAACTGCCACGCAGCGACAAATTACCAGCCCCAAGATATCAATCTCTCGAGAGACAAGTTTTTCCTAAAACATGTCACTACCGGCACAGTACACAAGGCAATTATGAGAATCTCTTCCGAGGCAGTAGGAAATGATGGAGTGAGCATTGGCATGATCCAGAACGTCGTAGACACTATTACTCCAGTTATCACAGACATCTTCAACCTGTCTCTTGTCAGTAGTACATATCCTACTGAGTGGAAGCAAAGTTTAGTTCAACCTATACCCAAGACTGACAACCCTAAGTCGCCAGGTGACTACAGGCCGATCAGCATACTACCTGCAATATCTAAAGCCCTAGAATACATCGTCCATGAACAGCTGACGGATTACCTCAAAACTCATAACATCCATGACAAATATCAGTCAGGCTTTCGAAAGCACCATAGTACAGCAACTGCACTAATCAAAGTAACTGATGACATTAAACATGCTATGGACAGACGTGAAGCTACCATCCTAACACTGCTTGACTTTAGCAAGGCTTTTGATACAGTTGACTTTGATATATTACTAATTAAAATGAAGCAGCTGAATTTCTCAAACAGCGCAATACACTGGTTCGACAGCTACCTCAAAAACAGAAGTCAACAAGTCATTTGTGGGTCGGAAAAGTCATCATGGAAAAACGTGCGCTCTGGAGTTCCCCAAGGCTCCGTCCTTGGTCCATTACTCTTCTCACTGTACATTAATGATATTTCTTCAGTGATTCACTCCTGCAACTACCATCTATATGCCGACGACATCCAACTGTACATAAGTGCAAGCCCCAAGAACATTGCTGACGCAGTAGCGAGTATGAACGCGGATCTTTGCTCTGTTTCTCGATGGGCACAGAATCGAGGTCTGAAACTAAACCCCAAGAAATCCCAGGTCATACTTATATCTCATCCAAAGTTAATCAGTCGGCACCTTCACGAAACAGTCCCTCAAATACACCTCAATGGTACCCAACTACCATACCAAAAAACAGTAAAAGACCTTGGAATAATCTTGGATGAACACCTAAACTGGGAAGAACAAACAGTTACAGCTTGCCGGAAATCGCTCTCCTCCCTACATGCAATTCAGAAATTTAGAAAAATATTTCCAACCCATGTTAAACAAAAATTAGTCCAAACACTAGTCTTGCCTAATCTTTACTACTGTGATGTAGTTCAACACGGCACAAATAGTGAAAATTCGAGACGCCTCGAGCTAGTGATGAACGCTTGCGTTAGATACGTATGCAATATACGGTTGTATGATCATATCAGTCCTTCATACTCCCAGCTAGGTTGGATACGCCCACATAAGGCACGCGATCTCCACACGATGTGCTTACTTCATCGATTTCTTAGCCACTGGTGCCCCCAATACTTATCTTCTCACATTAAACACCTATCATCATTCCACAACCGCAATACCAGATCGGATACGTCTAGCATCTTGGCTGTACCTTTACATAACACAAAATCTTTCTCCATGTCATTCTCCATCTCAGCCATACGACTATGGAACGCGCTCCCCTGTGATCTGCGTCTTATCCGGAACCACTCAACATTCAAGAGTGAACTCAAGACTTACATATTAGGGACGGTTTAGCCACCATTGTTGGGCCCCTCTCATCTCTTTCTTTCTCCTCTCCATCATAGCTTCGAATTTTACCATTCTATTTCTCTTCCTCTAACCTATCTACCTCTTCTATATCTCTTTCACCCCATTCTATCGTCTTATGTCTCTGCTTGATGAGAATAACTCACAAGCTGCAAGAATATAACGAGAAAATTCCCAACTAGCAATAGGACTGACATTCATAACAGAAAAATATGTTTACTTTCATATACATAGTCATTATTATTATTGTTATTACTATTATTATTATTCTTGATTGTTATAATTAATTTTTGATTGTTATAATTATCATTGTACTACGTTTATAATCTCTATTTTTTTTTCTTAACATTAATACTGTATAACATGTAATATGTCCTTAATGCTCTGTAGAAACTGAAATTTGTTGAATCTGAGTATGCCTGGTTAGGTGTAAGAGAGGGCCTGAAGGCCCTAATCTTGCCAGGTAAAATAAATGCATAAATAAATAAAAATAAATAAATAAATAAATAAATATCCATAGGGTTGGGAAATAAGAAAAGGACAATTAATTATCGACGATCACATAACTACCCTGAGTACTGAGCTAGTTACTGAGTGCTTATACATGTTGGGCTAAATTAAAGAACATATTACACTCTTAATAATGTTCCTACATTAGTTATTTCTCTTTTATGCTGAGCCATTACATTAACGTGTATTACCTTTTTATATAAGTCAGGGCTCATATTTTATTTTATTACATTTCACTAATAGCCACAAAATAATAAAAAATTTTATTTTATTACATTACACGTTAAAGGCCTGCCTGATTCTATTTGATAATTTTAATTAACTGAAACTGTTGTTATTGCGCACTTGACATCTGCTTGTAATTGAATTAAGAGTTATTTCATAATGTGGGTTACCTGAAACTGTTATTAAGATCTACTCTTTTATTGACCTATTATTGAGATCAGATGTTTTACTCAATCTGTGTTAAAATTAACTGAAATTGCAATTGACAAAGTCCTATGTGTTTCACAGGTATCTTTTTGTCAATAATGTAGTAACTGGAAATGGCACATAATGTTACATGGGTTCTAGCCCTTCGTCTTACATCTCTTCATCCATAATTGTAGATTTCAGGTATTGTATCATAATTGTCTAGAACAATTCTAGTATCGTACTGAAATGAGAATTCTTTTTTAACTTGTTTGTTGACTAATTTTACATCACTAGTTATTTCGTTGTACTTCAGCTGTATTTTATTCTTTACTTTGTCCTCACTTAATCTTCTCATAGATGTGCCATTCAATTTTTTGAATATTATTATAGATTAAAGTGAACCCCTTTATCTTCATATCTATTGTTCCATTACTTTTCTCTTAATTATAGCTTTTTGGCCCAGCTGAAGTCCAGTATGTAATCCATTTATTATTTCCTAATTCATCAGTCCGTTCACCTAACATACAGCTCGTTTCTATAGTATTTTCGCCATTGACATTATATGTTATACTATCTGTATAAAAATATGCAACAGCTTCTCCTACTTTATCTAACATATTATATAATCTGAAACTTAACATCTGATGTAGTTAATGGTGCTATAATAATATTTATAACTGTGTTATTTTTTACATAATAATCTTTGAAACAAATTTCACCTGCACAATATTTCCATTAATAAAATTTATAAGCTATTGTCTAATCAGTCATTCAGTGCTTATTTATTAAATTCTCTGTTTTATTTATATTTTGATGTTGTCCAAATTTTCCCCATAATGAAATTAAACATTTTTAGCTACAGCACGTTTTCCAACATTTGCTTCTACATTATTAGGATCCACATCAATATCCAATTTCTCTTTGACTGCTTCTACATATAAATCTTTTTTTTAAAATCATGTTTACTTCTTTCTTACTTAATTTTTATAAAACCTTTCACATAATTTTTAAACAGCTTGTTGTTTTTTCCTCAAAATTTCACACTTCATAGATATCTAAAATTTTATATCCCTTTTATACAGCTTTGTTTACTTCTCAGTTGTCCTACTACCAATAAAACTTCTTGCATTACCGTTATGATCACATCTTTTTACTTTCTCTTTTGCCCATTTGACACAAAAAGGATAGAACAGTTTTTCATCCTTATCAATCTTTCTTTGTACTGGCAAAACAAAATCATACAAACATCAGGGTCCAATAATTTACATTTCATAAAGCTGTACAATTTAATATCATAATATTTTGGTTTATACATTTTTATCTGATAACCTACAGCATAATATTCCCTACAGGCTAATAATGAAAATAATTCTAAAATTTATAATTGTATAAACATTACATACATCGGTAAATCTTATTTTTATGTTAATTTGATCTGTTTTAGCTCTTGATTCTGCTGTATTTGTTTGGACTCCATAAAAAGTTTGCCTTGGATTTAACAGTTCAGCAATTTCTGGTAAGTGTATTACTTTTTAAGCATTTTATAGGCTGTTGAGTTAATCCAATTACATTCCCACATCTCCACTGAATTGTATCTGGTGTCCTGTATTTCTGCTATTCTCATTAATGTTTTTGATATAAATATCCATTGATTCGTAATGTTTGTTAATAATCATTTCAGTTTAAAACATTTTAACAACTGTGCCTATATCTGAAATGGTAATGATACACAGTATTCGTTTCTTTATGAAATCTGTCTACTTTTGATCTGACTATTTTTATTTCAGCCCGATATTCATATTGTTTAAACTTTTTAATGAAGTAGTAGATTTCTTACTATAATTTGCTTTTTGCTGTTTATCCAATATGCCAATTTTTTGTTACATAAATATTTAGATTTGTAAATAGCCAAATAAACTCTGGGAATTGTTAAATAATAGAATCGATCAATATCTGCTATTTCTTAGGTAATGTTTTCTTAGCTCTAAATGTCCTCTTCTTTACCTTTTTGACAATGCCTTTTGAGAAATTATAATCATTCTTTTGGGTTCATGGAGTTAACATTATAATATTTGCTAACAGAAACTTATCCTGTGCAATTTCCATTTTCCTTTGTGTTGAACAAATCAGGAAAAAAACTTCTTTAATTCTTTCAAATCATGTAGTCCTGGGAATTTACTAATTTCTTGTTGTACAAATTTTCTAATTTATATAATTTTTAGACTTTGCTGTTAGATCTACAAATAACATGAATTTAGTTCCTGTGTAGATAGCATGCCTTTTTATGGTATTTCCAACACAATACTTCAAAATAAATTGTGAATTATAACACTTAGTATAATGAGCTGTGAATGTATAATTTGTGTTCTCTTTTGATAGCATTCAATTATAGAATTCGTCATTAGTTCTTGTATTTATTACAGTTATGACAACCACAGACTATAAGGCTTTTCTCTTTTACAAATATCACCTTTCTGAAATCTGTATTGCATATAACATTGACTTGTTTTAATTTTTATTTATTTTTAACAGTTTCTATATTTTTCAATGCAACATTTACAGTCTTCCAATATCAATAAGATCTTTTTACATCCTGCAGATTTGTAATCTGTACCAACGGTATATATTACATTTTTCGCAAATATTTTATTTTCCATACTTTCATTTCCTCAATGGAAGCGTAATATACATACATTGCTTTTTATTTAACACATTTTTCTTTTATGTTTTGTTACATTTATGACAGAAATATTAAACTCCTAAGACTGCTGCCACACTGCTAATTACACCAACATGGTTGTGATTTTTGTATAAATATTTGTTGTTTCTTTTCCAGGGTATGATAGATAACAGAATTCAAATGTCCAGCATATACAACAGTGTCTTGAAAGGAGGATATAAGATGAACATCAACAAAAGCAAAACGAGGATAATGGAATGTAGTCAAATTAAATCGGGTGATGCTGAGTGAATTAGATTAGGAAATGAGACACTTAAAGTAGTAAAGGAGTTTTGCTATTTAGGGAGCAAAATAGCTGATGATGGTCGAAGTAGACAGGACATAAAATGTAGACTGGCAATGGCAAGGAAATCGTTTCTGAAGAAGAGAAATTTGTTAACATCGAGTATAGATTTAAGTGTCAGGAAGTCGTTTCTGAAAGTATTTGTATGGAGTGTAGCCATGTATGGAAGTGAAACATGGACGATAACTAGTGTGGACAAGAAGAGAATAGAAGCTTCCGAAATGCGGTGCTACAAAAGAATGCTGAAGATAAGGTGGGTAGATCACGTAACTAATGAGGAGGTATTGAATAGGATTGGGGAGAAGAGAAGTTTGTGGCACAACTTGACTAGAAGAAGGGATCGGTTGGTAGGACATGTTTTGAGGCATCAAGGGATCACAAATTTAGCATTGGAGGGCAGCATGGAGGGTAAAAATCATAGAGGGAGACCAAGAGATGAATACACTAAGCAGATTCAGAAGGATGTAAGTTGCAGTAGGTACTGGGAGATGAAGAAGCTTGCACAGGATAGAGTAGCATGGAGAGCTGCATCAAACCAGTCTCAGGACTGAAGACCACAACAACAACAACAACTTTCATTTCCTCAATGGAAGCGTAATATACATACATTTCTATTTATTTAACACATGTTTCTTTTATGTTTTGTTACATTTATGACAAAAATATGAAACTCCTAAGACTGCTGCCACACTGCTAATTACACCAACATGGTTGTGTTTTTTGTATAAATATTTGTTGTTTCTTTTCCACGCTACGATAGATAACAGAATTCAAATGCCCAGCATATACAACAGTTACTTGGATATCCAACAACTGCTCAACATTTTTAAAATCGTTTAAAGCAAATGTTTCATTATATTTGCCTAATTGCTTACATATTATCCTGATTAGTTCTTTTTGTAATTGATATTTATTTCCTTCTCTAATTTTCATGATCTCGCCAGCAGTGAGTCCTCTTCCTAAGGTAATTTAAGTGTGATATGTTAATGCAACTGTTACTACTCTAGGACACCACAGGTTATTGCTATTATTAATTCTAGTAATACATCTTTTAGTCTTTTCATCATCATACCAGAGGTTGAAAATCGCGTTGCTGTCTTAAGGTTCTTTTTATTTAACACATGACCAGTTTCGGTAGTTGGCACAGACGACTCTGTGCTCTGCACTCATTCGTACCACACCACATCATGCAGCGTTTTGGGCCACAGCACCAAGATACAACAATTGAAGATGGGTGCCTAAGAACCCAAAACCAGACATGTGTTAAATAAAAAGAACCTTATAACTATAGCGGTATTTTAAAAATCTCATATAATGCTCAGTTGCAGATGTTCCTCTGACAGCATTGTTTTTATCATTAGTTAAATGTATTATTACCCTTACCTCTTGGAATTGCTAACTTTTGAATATTAAATTTGGCATTTGCTATATCAATAGATTCATTGGATGTTAAAATATCTCTGATTTTACTACACAAATCTTGGACCAATTGTTTAGGATTATTTGATACTTTATATCTTATAGAAATTGGAGATGTCATTTTTGCATTTGATACTTTTATGTTCAGCTTATCTCCTTTTTGAGTTTAGTGCCCTTTTTAGCTACTTGTACCATAGAATTGATTGCTACATGTATATTAAATGTGAACAGTGTTATGTTTACTAATATGGTTGTTGTTAAAAATTGTTACAGCCAACAGGCCAAGCTACAGATTTTTGGTTTAATTTAGATCTTGTTACTTTAAGCACAAATAAAACACTTTTCATCAGCTTTTCTCTTTTTCTTTTTCAAATAGTTTGCTACTGAGTGGATAAATTTGATCAATTCTCATTATTTTTTCTCTCAGTGGTCGAATTTTTTCAATAATGTCATCATCAAATCTTTAAAAACAATTTGTTAGGTACACATTTTGGTTCTGATCTAGCCTTTTGGAGTAATTCTTGATATAACGAAATTCTTGTAAGACATTTGAATGAAGTAACATAAATATTTACTGTACTCTCTTAATACCAAGATTTTTAGTTCTATCTTTGGGTCCAGTTAGCTTCATTTTGTTGAGAGTCCTTAGAGGAATAGGTGTATTACATGATAGAATTAAATTAATTAATTCATCTCTTATTAATATTTTGCAATTATTTATATAATTCCTTGTACAATAATCACAAAGTTGGACAGTTGGAAACTGCTCCATTTATTAAAAATAAAATTTTGTAGGTTTTAAATCCCTAAGTTTTACTGCACTGAGATTTCTTATTTTTGGTAATTAATACATTTAAAAAAACTAAATATAAGATTTTTAATTTTGGTACAGCTCTGGTTGCAGGCCTAAGCCTGGCTACTGTTGAAGCAGTCTTCAGACTGCATCTGTTTCTCCTTCAGCTGACACTGAGATTTCTTCTTTTTCATATATTCTATGAAACATTTCTTAGATTTATTATTAAGTTTACCTTTATGTGAAGGGTTTGCAAAAAAAGGACCTAAAACTTTTAATTTCTTGTCAAACATTACATTTTATTGAGACTGGATCAATTTGTTCTCCATCTCTGTTCATTGAGAATATCCTTGAATTTTCATTAATTGGATTCTGTTGAAAGGGATTTTTATAATAATATATGCAAATACTTTTTCCACATGCACAAGGACTTGGTTTCTCATTCGACACTCTTACATAATTTCATTTACACATGGTATACTTATCATTCTATAACTGTCTTTTGTGTATCTCTGGGAAGTAAAATTATCAGTTGACTTCTCAGTAGTGCAGTATTTAGAAAATTAGGAATTCACGCAGACTGGCGACTGTTGGAGCAGTTGTTGGATGCCTTCCATTTACATAAAATACTTTACTATTTTTTGTCACTTTTCTAGTTTTTGCAATGTACCTTACAATATATTTATTACCTTAGGAATTAAATCTGATGATTTATTACAGTTAATACCAAATATAGATAAATTAGTTGTACTGGCCCTAAGTACTTCGTTGTGAACTCAGTACATTTGTACAAAATATCATTCTGAAAACCTACAGCAATCCATTAACGTACTTAAAGAATTTATTCCTGTAGATAATCCACACATTTTATTTTTAAAACTCCATTTTTCCACCTCTGCATAGAAAAAATTATTAAAGAATATATATGGTTTACCTGAATATGTGTTGACTACACCATTTCATTTAAAGTTTTTATGTAATCCTGTACTAGGAATTGGATTTGGATATCCTGAAACTGACTGATATGTATTCAAATGTATCATATATCACATTTCCAACAAATGCAACTTCACCACTTGGTCTTTGAAAAACTCCATGTCTTGTAAATATTCTGTAAAAATGTAAACAAATTAGATTTTAGATTGGCGCCAGCCAAAACCTATTCCTTATCACTACCTATCCACAAGAGTTTTTAATGAAAGAAATATATAAAAATCCATTCAAAACAATACATAGTCAAACTTCTTAATTTGACATAAACATTAAATTGGTTTAGATGAAACAACAGGAATTTTTTTCTGGTCAGTTGGTGCTGATAATTTTTCACTGTAACAAGCTATAAATAACATATATTTGAAACTTCCTGGCAGATTAAAACTGTGTGCCCAACCGAGACTCGAACTCGGGACCTTTGCCTTTCACGGACAAGAGCTCTACCATCTGAGCTACCGAAGCACGACTCACGCCCGGTCCTCACAGCTTTACTTCTGCCAGTATCTCGTCTCCTACATTCCAAACTTTACAGAAGCTCTCCTGCAAACCTTGCAGAACTACCACTCCTGAAGGAAAGGGCACAAAGTTTTAATCTGCCAGGAAGTTTCATATCAGCGCACACTCCGCTGCAGAGTGAAAATCTCATTCTGGAAACGTCCCCCAGGCTGTGGCTAAGTCATGTCTCCGCAGTATCCTTTCTTTCAGGAGTGCTAGTTCTGCAAGGTTCGCAGGAGAGCTTCTGTAAAGTTTGGAATGTAGGAGACGAGATACTGGCAGAAGTAAAGCTGTGAGGACCGGGCGTGAGTCGTGCTTCGGTAGCTCAGATGGTAGAGCTCTTGTCCGTGAAAGGCAAAGGTCCCGAGTTCGAGTCTCGGTCGGGCACACAGTTTTAATCTTCCAGGAAGTTTCATATCAGAGCACACTCCGCTGCAGAGTGAAAATCTCATTCTGGAAACATATATTTGATCTTGAGATAATTCTGAATCTGAACCAATATACTATGGATACATTATTCCTCCATTAACACCTTTGTGTCCTACACCCAATGCTTGATAAATTTGATGAACCGAAACATAAGATATATTTGATTTAGCTTTTGTTCTATTTGTTGAATCTCCAAGTACCTCGATTCTTCATCATCCAAATAAATTTCCAAAGGATCATTAATCATAGTTGAAAAAAGGTGTGACCTAACATATTGCCTTTTCAATCTAGATCCTTTGAACAACAGTGACCATATACTTCATAATTATGTACACATATTTTATCCATAATTAAATTATCAGGATTATTGCCATCTTGATGGAACTAAATAGCTATATCCTTTGTCATAGTGAAATGTTGCTTTTGTTACTTGTAATACCTTTTCACACGCAACTTTATAATGTCATTTTATAGTTCTCTTATTCTATTTATACATATTAGTTTTATAGTCAGTATTTATGCCTTTTACACCAAATTGAAACTTATTGATAAAATTTTAAGTTCTTCACTTAACTCACCAGTTATTTCAATACTGTATGTGTGCCAAAATATCATTAATGCTTTACTAAACACATCATCACTCAACTGAGTAAGTTTTGTATCATCCTGAATATATAAGTAACTGCAATCATTCAAACGTATAGTGACTGCTTTTTCAGTTTCTAGACCACATCTTATTGCTTTATTTCTGTTATTAACAATTATTATTCCAAAAAAGTGGTGAAGTATCTTAATTTATGTACTCCAGTTTGGAGATATTGGAAAGAAAAGAAAAAATGACTATAATTAGTTACAAATCAAAAAAATTCAATAATAATAAAAATAAAAATTCTAGTAAACGTTTTCATTAACTGGAGTCAATCGTAGATCTGTTGTACAACAAGCTAACATATAATAATAAACCAGTGTTTATGATTGTTGAAGAGCAGAATAAACAAAGGTTTTATGTAAATCAAGTTGGGTATGAATGTCCTAGAAAACAAATTAAAGATCAAGTTATACAAAAATATTGTAAAAAACATAAAACTTTTGGGTGTCTTATTTTGGTGCTCCCTCAATATATCCAAACGTCAAAAATATTACCAATGAATGTCTGTATTCTTCAGTTATGAGTTCCAAGATGCCTTTTGCATAAGATTTTCACAGTTGGGTTTATGAAGCAGTTTTGCCATCAGTTTGAAAACATGGACAACATAAGATGAAAAACGAAGCGAAAGAATTGTATACAGACCAAATAATTCACTGGGAAAATTTAAATAAAATTAACAATAATGGATTTAATATTAGAGAATATTGTATAGAGAATTTAATTGAGTCACTTGATAAAGCTTCAGAAACAGTACAAGAAAGAAACAGAGAAATACATAGATAATTACCTCATGTGATTACTCAAACAACTGATCAGAATTCGGGACAAACTTTCACTGTTTTATAATTATTTGATGAAAACTTTGACTACAGTTATCACATATTAAAGCACACTGAAAAATCTACAAAAACTGTCATACAGATTCAGAGATAGATACCCAACTTATGAAGAAATGTTATGAATTACTTATAACCCAAAGTCAGTAAATTTATACCCAAGAATGAAAGCAATTTAAGAATTGTTTGTTGGTGAGTTATTTTAATACTTTGGATGACTATATACAACAGCTATTGATTAACAAACCATTCGATATCATGCAGCCTTTTTTTATTTAATATTCCTTTGATAAAAATTTCTGCACATCAGACAGGAAATATTTTGTGTTAATCACTCACCAACACATTCCTTATGAAAAATATCTTCACACTTATTTTCACAAATTGATGATTTTGATCAGAACAAGTGACTGCTTCAGCAGCCTCCTGATTGCGCCATTTGTATTTTATTTGTCTCATTAATCATCTTGGCTGAAATATTATATAATTTTGCCCTAGTAGAATGCATTCTGGTGAATCCATTAATCCAAAAAGCTTTATCACTTTTTGTGTGAATGATTCAGATAATTTTTGAAAGTTTCAGATATATCCCCTATGAAATTTATCTTTCAATTATTTTCCTAAATCTTAAAACTTTACTTAATCACTTGATATACTGTCCCAATCTATTTTATCTTTAAATACATACTTAAAGTCTTAAAATAATGTTTAATTCTATGCTGTTGTATCCCAATCTATTTTATCTTCAAATCTATGGATAAAGTCTTCAGATAATTCTTGTTCAGTCGATGAGTATTCCCAATTTACTTTATCATGAAACTCTCTCACAAAATTTTCAGACAAGTTTTGAAACCTTAATTCATTACCCCAGACAATTTTATGCTGATATTCTCTAATAAAATCATTGTATAATTTTGTTTATTTGAAATATACACAAAATATAATTTCTCTTGAAAATCTTGTCAAAGTTTTCAGACATTTTGTGATGTTTTGGTATTTATTGCAATCTACTTCATCCTGAAATTTTATAAGAGCTTCAGACAGTTTTGCAACATGTGATACATAATTACATTCAAATTCTTTTAATTGATTTTTTTAATAGAAACTGTAGCTACATAAACATATGTTTTATTTGTTGTATACAGATATATAATTTTCCAGAATTTAAATTTAAGAGACAAGATGAATCATTTGAATAAGTTGCTATTGTGTAGCTTTTATTGGATACACCTCATTGTTATTGTTATTATTATTCTTAATAAGATCAATAAGTTGTTGTTTTCTCAGTTTAGAATATGTATTTAATCCTTGTTGTTTTACTATAGCTTTCAATTAATTGACTTTTAAGGTTTGAAGGCTTTCCTGTTATAAGATTTGATTTTTGTTATAAAAATAAGAAACTGTTTTCACATGGAAAAGAGTTCGTGGACAAATATGTATTAATGTTACATGATGTTCCTGTGGTCTAGACAATATAAAAAAACATGTTAAACTATAAGTACCATAATAATTGATTTAGAGTTACTTTTTAAAAATTCATAAACAATACAAATTTCTTCTCCATTGCGATTCTAAATTATTTACATTCTGATCAGTAACTTATAGACTATAACATCATCATCATCATGTTAATAATACGAAAGTATTAATTCTCAGTTTTGTAGTATGCCTATTTACATTTAAAAATTTTTATTAATTAAAATAAGAAGCAAAATTACAAGCCATTAAAAACTATTCTTATGATGATGTAAGCTGCAATTTAGATATTTACCTTTAGTATCTAGGACAGACCTCCAGAAAATTGATGTAAAAACGACAATTAACAATGGAGGTGGCTTGTAGTTCTTAATTTTTAAATCACAAAATAGGAACTAAATTATTCAAAAACTGTGTTACACATGAAGTTTTTCCAACCATTAGAACATATGCTGAATAAAAACTAGGAACAAAAATTGAAAATTTATAAGAATAAATTGAAGATTGGCGAACTGATAAAATAAAGACTGTTTGTGCTGAAGAAAACAGAAGAAATTCAGAACTCAAAAAGAAGGGAAGAGGTGATTCTGGAGCAACTTCATGAGAAAGATGAAATAATTTTGAGAAATGGAATCAAATGTGGTTATGCCAACTGAAGATATTAATTTGAGGCAATGTTTGTTCATTTAAAATTAAGTGATGATGACTTTGAATATGATTATTAAGTCATTAGAATACGAAGAAGATATTTATTTATAAATGCAATTATATGCAACTCTAGATAGACATCCCAACTGTGAAGAAACGTTGAGACTTGAGTCTACCTACCCTACTATTATATGAATTATCAAATCCTAATTGTTAACAACTCGTGGTCCCACAGTAGCATTCTCACTTCCTGAGCATGGGGTCGTGGGTTTGATTCCCAGTGGAGTCATAGATTTTCACCATCCTTGAGATGACTGGGTGTTGTTGTGTCATCTTAATCATCATCATTCATGCCCATTACAGTCAGAGGAAGGCAACGGCAAACCACATCCACTAATACCTTGGCTAGTACAGTCATGCAGGTCTCCTGCACCCTCCCCTATGATCTGTCAAGGAGTATGGGAGTCCATCATCATCAATTATGTAACATATGCTTTACCTCCATTTTTTCCTCAAAACTTTTTTAACTTGATATACATCTGGATAATTACTTATCTGTAACTTATATAAAATTCGTTTTATTTCTTTACTATTAAAATCTCTAAACTTGTATGTGATTGGGTTAAAATGCATAACAGATACAGTTCAGAAAATTCCTGTTGACTAATTAGCTTTATAATCATTTTCAGAACTTCTTTTGAGTTTACTAATTCTAACTTTGTCGTCTGCTTTAAATTTAGCTCCATGATTAGATACAACAGTAACTGGCTTGTAGTTTTTCATTAACTTTGTTTGTTTCAATTTTATTGTTGAAAGTTTTCTGTTGTTGTATTCGTTAATTTAGAGACTAAATCAACCCACTTATAATTTTGTTGGAGACTAAATCTCTTCCATATCTTTTCTTTTAGAGTTCAATTACATCTTTAAACAACAGGTGCTTGTAATTCAGTAAAAGTTGACTAATGACTAATATTACATTTTTCTTCAGTTCTAGAAATTCTTTGTTACTGCATTCTTTACCATTATTTGTTTGGAAATTTCTTGGATTTCTCTCTAAATATTTTTTTAAAAGCATTAGCTACAGTCTTACATTTTTCTGTTTAACCATAACCACCAAAGCAAATTATCAAAAAGTGTGTTATTCTTGGTAAATATTCCTTTAAATTTACCTGAATCCATTTCGACTAAATCTCCTTGCCATAAATCAACTAAACCACGAGAAATCACATTTCTTATTTTAAATTTCTTTTTCTCATTGGTTTATGTAATTAGGAAATTCTTCACAATTTACCATTACCTACAAGTTTTTTACTAACGAATTTATTCTTTTGTTTTAGGTACTGAACGAAGACCTTCAGTCCTCTGTCTTCAATTTTCAGTTGTTACTCTATGAGTATTATCAATAATTTTATCCACATCAAAGAGTAGAGACAGTACATTTATATAAATTGAAAATATAATAAAGTTTATATATGTTCCATTATCTCACCATCATTTGATCCTCAAACCAGTTATCCAAAAATAGGGAAGTCACTGAAGCAGGTACAGATTATGAAGATTGATTTAGAGATTCAAGCATTTACCTTTCATTTTCGTTTCAAATGATGGATCATTGAACTGTGTTAGATACAAAATTTGCCATCCGTTGGCATTTTATCTGTTGATCTATAACTGTAAGGACACTATTTACATCGGCTCCAAATAAAATAATTTTCTGGATTTATATGTCATGCAAAATGTGTAATTTAATATATGATCACTCTTAACAAACTCAATTCTCAGTTTACATTCATCACGTATTAATTTTTGAGGATCACTTAAAATGGTGCAGATTATCCTATATATTATGAAAAATCGAATAAAAATTTAACTGATAATTATGTGACCAAGCTATCTGATTTACTAATGAAACAGGGAGGAAATAATATTTTATCTATAATTGAGCACCCTTTTATGTCTTCATCAGTTCTGTTGTATTTGGCCACATCTGTTACCAATAAAATAAGTATGGTGGGACATATACTTAATAACCACAAGATACAGAGTAATAAAAATGAAGGACTTTATCCACTGATTATCTCTGGTCGTTTATTTAGGGACTATACAGAAATTTGATGGGAAGGAGGTATTACCATAACTTCCACTGCTGGAGACGCTCTTCTTAGATGGCCTGTTAAAAGCAATCCTGGAGTCGAAACAAAAGCTATACTTCCAAAAGACAGAAAAATTGTTGTAGAACCGAGGGAAATTCGAGTCACATTCATTAAATATGAGCCAAATTATGAGTCAGAACAAGGAGGAAATATATTGAAAAGTCCAAAATTTCCAATACCTTTTTGTGAACTGCAAACTGTAGAAGTCGCTGCATTGCGTGGTAAGAAAAATTATGAGTTAGATATTACAAATATCGGTAACTCTATAGAGTTGGATATGCCATAAATAGTAGAAATAATCAGTGGCTTGACTCTACATTATTCAATCACGTTAAGCTACAGAATATATACCTGAAAATGGAAGAAACGAAGTTTTCTCTCTAAAGATGTGGACTATTAATCCACCTAATGATTTTCTCAAAGCATATGATGCATTTCTCGATTTTAAAGAGTCACAGTACTCAAAGGAGTTACTCACATAAGTCCATATCATCTTGTAACAAACTATCCTATCTATGAGATTAACATGACTCTTAGAAAACATATTGTAACAACTCAGAAGACGACAATGAAACTACTTGCAACTTTTAATAAAAAATTTCTGCAGATACTTGTGCATATGTTGTTATGTATGATAAAAATTATATGTCTGGCTAAACAAAATTGAATTTTATTGGAAAATTCTTGAACTGAAATTTTGCACATTTACTTATATGCAATTTTATTCATTATTATTTTTCTGAAAAGTCCTTTTCATATAAATTATGCCAGCATTTTGAGGTTTTAAAATCGTCTGGACAGCTGTTTCCTAAACTAACAGTTCCCTCAGTGCGAGTGGCAATGAAAGATGGAAAGCAGCTGGTGACTTGAAACTGAAGGCCTGGCGAGATAAGATACTAGTTGACCTCATTCACGCATACCTCTGTAGCAGAGCACTGTTGCATGGAAGAAGTTTCTTTAGCTACCAAGAGATAGCACAGTTACCAGGATCCATTTACATTAATACAGATACATGCCTCATTGTAAATACAAATTATTTCTTTGTAATGCTAAGTTGAGTGCTGTCATCGACATTTATATGTTGTTTACTTTTCATCTCTTCAAATAAATACAATATTATGAAGAAAATCATTTATTTGTAGGCAAAATAGACTGACAAAAACTGAATTAATTTGAATCGAGTCACTCAATTAGCAACTACATATACAGATTCGAGGCTTGTTCACTCCATCAAACTTGATGTAGATACTTTCACTGAAGGATGTTCCCATATTCTGATGGAGCCTTAAATACATTGTGCTTGAGGACAACATGTCGTTTGACAAAACGTTCTTAATCCTCGCTTCTGTTATGACTCATTATCATTCCTGGGCAGGTTTGAGTCCTGCCCTAAAGAAGGAATGGTGTGTTTCAGCCCAACTTACAGGAAAGCTCTGTTAATTCAGAGATGGACTCTGCGCTGCACAGATGTATGGAAGGTTGGAGGCCAGAAGCTCAGTGAGGGCATAGGTTGTCACTAAGTGGAAATTGTTCGATAGGGAATATTTTTCACTTTTTGAGACTGAACTATTTTTTTTAATTCTACCATGCCCAACTTACCAACACAAAATTGATTTAAGTAGTGAATGGGTACGTTGAGCTCGCTAAGAGTGCAAATGGATGGGCTTAAAATTCAAATTTTTGGTCCGATTGTTACCTTTATTTTCTTTATTAATTTGCCAAAAAAGGTTGTGCATTAAAAACATTCCTAGTGCACTCAACGTACCCTCTTACTACTGGTGGCACAGTGCTTATGGCATTCTGGCAGAGCTGGACTCAGATCCCCACCAGCCATACATTTTTTTTTCATTTTTTCTTCGTGAAACATGGTGTACGAATAGCTATATGGTTGTAAGAGGTAAATAGTCCTAGCATAATAAAATGGCATAATTTTTAACTGTATCCTGAAAATCATCTATCTACACATCCGTTGATGAAGAAACGACATGTGTGTGTGTGTGTGTGTGTGTGTGTATACTGCATTACAACAAAAATGGCCTTGGGACACAATGGAAGTATGTGGAGTATTAGATAAGGTGCTACAAACATCTAGGAGCGCTACAAGAGTAGCTGCAGAGATCAGGTATTTAGTTCAGTAGGTGACGATAATAATATACACTTGAAAGGGCCCAACAGTACAAGGGACTCAACTGTACACTGACTTTGCAAGTATGAGACAGAATATGCAAAATGCTTTCAGAAAGGAATATTCTTGGCAGGTGTGTGTTTGTCTATAAGCAAGATTAGTAACAAGTAATTTCATTTACATCTACATACATACTCCGCAATCCACCATACGGTGCGTGGCGGAGGGTACCTCGTACCACAACTAGGACCTTCTCTCCCTGTTCCACTCCCAAATAGAACGAGGGGAAAATGTCTGCCTATATGCCTCTGTTCTGGTCTTTCCACGAAATGTAAGTTGGTGGCAGTAAAATTGTACTGCAGTCAGTCTCAAATGCTGGTTCTCTAAATTTCCTCGGTAGCAATTCACGAAAAGAACGCCTCCTTTCCTCTAGAGACTCCCACCCGAGTTCCTGAAGCATTTCCGTAACACTCGCGTGATGATCAAACCTACCAGTAACAAATCTAGCAGCCCGCCTCTGAATTGCTTCTATGTCCTCCCTCAATCCAACCTGATATGGATCCCAAACGCTCTAGCAGTACTCAAGAATAGGTCGTATTAGTGTTTTATAAGCGGTCTCCTTTACAGATGTAGCACATCTTCCCAAAATTCTACCAATGAACCGAAGACGACTATCCGCCTTCCCCACAACTGCCATTACATGCTTGTCCTACTTCATATCGCTTTGCAATGTTACGCCCAAAAATTTAATCGACGTGACTGTGTCAAGCGCTACACTACTAATGGAGTATTCAAACATTACGTGATTCTTTTTCCTATTCATCTGCATTAATTTACATTTATCTATACTTAGAGTTAGCTGCCATTCTTTACACCAATCACAAATCCTGTCCAAGTCATCTTGTATCCTCCTACAGTCACTCAACGACGACACCTTCCCGTACACCACAGCATCATCAGCAAACAGCCGCACATTGCTATCCACCCTATCCAAAAGATCATTTATGTAGATAGAAAACAATAGCAGACCTACCACACTTCCCTGGGGCACTCCAGATGATACCCTCACCTCCGATGAACACTCACTATCGAGGACAACGTACTGTAAGTCATCGAGCCACTCACGTATTTGGGAAGCAATCCCATATGCTCGTACCTTAGTTAGGAGTCTGCAGTGGGGCACCGAGTCAAACGCTTTCCGGAAGTCAAGGAATATGGTATCCGTCTGATACCCTTCATCCATGGTTCGCAGGATATCATGTGAAAAAAGGACGAGTTGCGTTTCGCAGGAGCGATGCTTTCTAAAGCCGTGCTGATGCATGGACAGCAACTTCTCTGTCTCAAGGAAATTCATTATAGTCGAACTAAGAATATGTTCGAGAATCCTGCAACAAACCGATGTTAAGGATATTGGTCTGTAATTTTGAGGATACGTCCTTCTACCCATCTTATATACAAGCGTCATCTGCGCTTTTTTCCAGTCGCTCGGGACTTTACGTTGGGCAAGAGATTCGCGATAAATGCAAGCTAAGTAAGGAACCAATGCAGTAGAGTACTCTCTGTAAAACCGAATTAGAACCCCATCAGGACCCGGCGATTTATTTATTTTCAACCCATTCAGCTGCTTCACAACTCCAGGGGTATCTATCACTATGTCCTCCATAAGGGAATCTGTACGAGACTCAAACGGCGATATGTTTGTACGATCCTCCTGCGTGAAAGATTTCTCAAATGCTAAATTTAAAATTTCAGCTTTCATTTGCTGTCTTCCATTGCCAGGCCAGACTGATCAGTGAGTGACTGGATGGAAGCCTTTGACCCGCTTACTGATTTTACGTAAGACCAGAAATACCTTGGATTTTCAGCAAGATCTTTTGCTAAGGTATGACGGTGGTAGTGGTTGAATGCTTCGCGCATCGCTCTTTTTACAGCAGCACGAATCTCTACTAACTTTTGCCTGTCCTCATTCTCCCGATCTTTCTTGTACCGCGAGTGCAACTGTCTTTGCTTCCTGAGCATTCTCCGAATTGCGCTGTTAAACCACGGTGGGTCTTTTCCGTCCATAACCCACTTTTTCGGCACATACTTGTCCAACGCGTGATTTACAATGTGTTTAAAATTTGCCCATAATTCTTCCACGTCCATCGTAACGGAAGTAAATGAAGTCGATTCATTTACTAAGTGGGATGCTAACAACTGCTTATCTGCTCTTTCTAGTAAGAATACTCTTGTAGCCTTCTTGACCGACTTTTAATTTTCGTAACCATCGTCGTAATGACAACATCATTATCACTAATACCTGTCTCAACACTGACACCGTCGATGAGGTCTGGTCTGTTCGTGGCTACCAGATCTAAAATATTTCCATTACGTGTTGGCTGTCGATTTAGCTGCTCAAGGCAGTTTTCGGATAATGTGTTCAAAAGTAATTCACACGACGGCTTGTCTGTACCACCTGTAATGAAACCATAGACATCCCAGTCTATACTAGGTAGATTGAAGTCGCCTCCGACTAATATAGCATGATCCGGGTACTTCTGCGATACAGAGTGTAGACTCCCTTTGAATGATTCTAGAACTGTCACGGTGGAACCTGGTGGCCGGTAATAACACCCAACAATTAACTTTATTTCTCCTAGCCCTGTTAAACGTGTCCAGATAACTTCACAATCACACTCTACTTCGACCTCAGTAGACACAATATTTTTGTCAACTGCAATGAAGACACCACCTCCTACGGTGTCTAATCTGTCTTTCCGATACACGTTCGAACCCTCACTAAATATTTCAGAACTTCCTATGTCAGGGTTCAGCCAGGTCTCAGTCCCGAGAATAATTTGCGCGCCACACGCTTCCTGGAGGGCAGTAAATTCAGGAACTTTATTCCGAACACTGAAAATTTACTGCTAATATCTTGATAGCTGACATGTCTTTACATTGAGGACGTCCTGATTTCTCTGCCTGCACGTCGACTGGTGACTGTTCATCAGGACACCTCGCACTACTGCCTAGCCTAAAAAAACCCATGTGCACGCCACAAGTACTCTGCTACCCGAGTAGCCGCTTCCTTTGTGTAGTGCACCCCTGACCTATGTAGGGGCGTCCTAAAATTCCCCACCCAATAGCGCAAGTCTAGAAATCTGCAGCCAAGACCATCACAGAGTAGACGAAGCCTCTGGTTGAGACCCTCCACTAGGCTCCAAACCGAAGGACCCCAATCCACTCTGGGAATGATGCTGCAAGTAGAGAGCCCTGCTTGCACCCCGCGTGCGAGGCCAGCGGTCTTCAACAAATCCGCCAGCCGCTTGTACAATCTGAGGATCGCCTCAGAACCCAAGCGACAGGCATCATTTGTGCCGACGTGAGCAACTACTTACAGACGACTGCACCACGTACGCTCGATAGCCGCAGGCAAGGCCGCCTCCACATCTTGGATGAGGCCTCCGGAAGACAAACCGAGTGCACGTTGGAATTATTTCCAGCCCTGTACGCTATTTCCCTAAGGGGTTCCATCACCCGCCTAACGTTGGGGCTCCCAATAACCAGCAAGCCTTTGCCCTCGTTTGCCTGCTCGGGCCCTGCTGAAGGAGCGGCCACCTGCCCACTGATAGGATGAACGGGCGAGCCCAGCCGAACAGCCTCCACATTGACCCTCCACCTCGAGCAACGAGAACGCGTTGCAGTCCGCCACTCACCCTGAGGTGAGGGCGGCCCCAACGCGCCGGGTACACTAGAAGGTGCCTGAGTCAGCGGACGCAGCAAGCGACACCTGGGGTGTCTCAAGCGACGAGCCAGACCCTCCGCCGTCGCTGCACCTCGAGGCAGCAGCCTGAAGGCGGCTGACCGTGGCCAACAGCACGCTCAGCTGCTCGCGAACCGCGGCCAGTTCCTCCTGTGCCCGCACAAAGCACGCACACACCCTATCTATCCTACTGTTAATATCTAACGACTCCGCGAATGTATATTCTACGGCTATCAATAAGCAATATAACTCCTCTCAAATACGAGTATACGCAAGGGTTTTATGTAATTAAATATGCAAGGGCACAAACACTCGGAAAGAAATTAATAATCAAACTACAAAACAAATATGAAAGCTAAATATGCGACTCCCTACTGCACTGCTGCTGCACTGATACTTCACCAGCGGCTGCGGCTGATTCATGAGACGATGAATTGTAAACAATGACATGCCCAGATCATGTTTTCCAGAATGTATGACAACGTCAACGAAAACAGCTTGAAGCATGTGCCTTCAGACTGAAGATATGAAATGTTGTTTTTTAAATAACTAATAAAATATGCTCCAAACATTTAAATAATGCTAAAAGACATTAAGAATAAGTTTTTTCTGTGTAAATAAATCTGTAAATTTATGAAAAAGTCATAATTTAATATAAAAAAACGTATTTTTTGATGATCATATAAATAATGTTCCAGAGAAATGTTTAGACATCAAAAGTTTATAATAGACCCTCTGTGCAGCAAGTCGAAGGCAGTCGACATAATTTGTTTTGATTGTATAAAAGCAGTAGCTGTGGTCCTCTCCGTTCTCTCCCGATTGTTATTGGTTGCTGTCTCATAAAAGAGCCGCTCTCGTATCTGCAACTTATGGTTACATAATGGTAACAGCCGTATTTTATTTAAGAAACCTACTTTCCTCTTCCATTAATGCCACTTCTGAATATATTACGTAGCATTTTAGAAATTTTTAAGACTGCAGCGAGGGAGACTTACCGACGAATTGTTCGGTGGCTACAGCCGAACGCTACTAGTGTTCAATCGGCGTTTACTTTATCAAACTTTTATTTCAGCGTCCCTGAGATCTCTTTTACCTATTTTTTCTATCAGTATCCTGGCAATGTAATTACGTAAACTGCCTAATTTTGAGAGTTATCGCTGGCCTCTGAACAATGCCGTCAGTTAACTTTCTCGCCGATTTGATAGGAAACTGATGCTGGATGGCGGAATACAAATCAGTTAACAGGCAAGTAAAAATTTTCTAAGCACCGTTTCACCATTTCAGAAGTTTTGCCACCAGCAGACATGAGTAAAAGTTTTATAATATTACTAACTAACTGTTTAATAAACAATAAACGTCTTTTGAGGAGTTAAATTAATTTAAATCTGGAATATTGAAAGAAACTATCTCCCCCACTCCAAAAGACTGTAACATAATATTTTAAGATAAGTAATTTTATAGATGGCCACTGGTTGGTAGACACTGAACATGGCATCATTTCGTCTGCAGTCCCAAGTGTCTCAATGTAATAACTAAAATTTTAGACGGTTAACTTGAGGCAATTTCAAATACAACTGGCGTGCTATCACTTTCATTTGATCAATGTGTAGGTGATGAGACTACGTTAACAGTTTGGGAATAATTATTGCAAAAGGTAACTGCTGTCAACTGGCTGTGGTCTATAACCTATTTCATAGAAATGAAATTAACTGCAATGTCGTCTAATTACATTTCTGCTTCTGTTGTACATAATTATTCCATCCTAAATTGATTTCAAATAAGGAAACAGCCATTTTTCTAAGTTCAGGAAATATGATTAGAAAACTAATCGTCAGACCACATCAGAATGTCTCTCCGACCTTCTCAGTAATAGAGTTGGTCGAGGGTGGCAGGGACAACGTATCAGTAGAGGGTGAATACTTCTGCAACTGAGTTTTCATTCATTCATTCAGGAAATGTAGCCGACAGCTGGCAAATTAGTCGTGATCAGTGATTATGTAGTAAACATAAGTCGGGAACCAGTAAAACATTATAATCATTTTCCTTTACCATCAAACAGGAGTGACTGACATATATAAAGTAGGACTTAATCGTATGTCACAGCTACTAAAGCGTTACTGAAGTCACATGGTGTCCACCAGAAAAGGAAGTAATTCTGTTCAGCTCGTTTCAAGTACACAGGTGGAAATGTAAGTAGAGTACGTAAAATATTAATTCCGCCGTGTTACTTCAGACCGATTGTGGAGTGCTTAGAAGAATATTTGTTCATTAGCCTCAGACTGTGCTTGGTATTAATAATTTATGGTGCAACAAATGATTTTTTCTTTGTGCAGAGGAAACACTGATTGTACAATGTTCATAATTAATTACGCGCTAATTACATTCATTAATTAAAATGTTAATGGTACGAATAATTAAATTTCACACACTGGTATAATTATGAAAGGGAAGTTCATTAGAAGTATATGTTTGGTGTCTGACCATTAGCATATGGCGTCTACGTCGCTTTCTCTTCTCTAGATATAGTATTTTGACTGCTGTACGAATATCACTGCATATACGATGGCAGTTCAATAAGTAATGCAACACATTTTTTTTCTCTGCCAATTTTGGTTGAAAAAACCGGAAACTTCTTGTGGAATATTTTCAAACATTCCCGCTTCGTCTCGTATAGTTTCATTGACTTCCGACAGGTGGCAGCGCTGTACGGAGCTGTTGAAATGGCGTCTGTAACGGATGTGCGTTGCAAACAACGGGCAGTGATGGAGTTTCTTTTGGTGGAAAACCAGGGCATCTCAGATATTCATAGGCGCTTGCAGAATGTCTACTGTGATCTGGCAGTGGACAAAAGCACGGTGAGTCGTTGGGCAAAGCGTGTGTCATCATCGCCGCAAGGTCAAGCAAGACCGTCTGATCTCCCGCGTGCGGGCCGGCCGTGCAATGACTCCTGCAATGGCGGAGCGTGCGAACACACTCGTTCGAGATGATCGACGGATCACCATCAAACAACTCAGTGCTCAACTTGACATCTCTGTTGGTAGTGCTGTCACAATTGTTCACCAGTTGGGATATTCAAAGGTTTGTTGCCGCTGGGTCCCTCGTTGTCTAACCGAACACCATAAAGAGCAAAGGAGAACCATCTGTGCGGAATTGCTTGCTCGTCATGTGGCTGAGGGTGACAATTTCTTGTCAAAGATTGTTACAGGCGATGAAACATGGGTTCATCACTTCGAACCTGAAACAAAACGGCAATCAATGGAGTGGCGCCATACCCACTCCCCTACCAAGAAAAAGTTTAAAGCCATACCCTCAGCCGGTAAAGTCATGGTTACAGTCTTCTGGGACGCTGAAGGGGTTATTCTGTTCGATGTCCTTCCCCATGGTCAAACGATCAACTCTGAAGTGTATTGTGCTACTCTTCAGAAATTGAAGAAACGACTTCAGCGTGTTCGTAGGCACAAAAATCAGAACGAACTTCTCCTTCTTCATGACAACGCAAGCGCCCACACAAGTCTTCGCACCCGAGAGGAGCTCACGAAACTTCAGTGGACTGTTCTTCCTCATGCACCCTACAGCCCCGATCTCGCACCGTCGGATTTCCATATGTTTGGCCCAATGAAGGACGCAATCCGTGGGACGCACTACGCGGATGATGAAGAAGTTATTGATGCAGTACGACGTTGGCTCCGACATCGACCAGTGGAATGGTACCGTGCAGGCATACAGGCCCTCATTTCAAGGTGGTGTAAGGCCGTAGCATTGAATGGAGATTACGTTGAAAAATAGTGTTGTGTAGCTAAAAGATTGGGGAGTAACCTGGTGTATTTCAATGCTGAATAAAACAACCCCTGTTTCAGAAAAAAAATGTGTTGCATTACTTATTGAACTGCCCTCGTATAAAAGTGACGTGCATGCACTGATATATCCCGTGGATACCGCCAAATTTACCAGAAACATTAAGCAACAGAACTATGTGAGAGCGACATTTAATTATGATTCAGGTATACGTGAGTTGGATCTGTTTCTTGAAGAATAAAAATTAAGAATAAAGAACCGGCATTGAAATTTGTGTCTGATAGATAGTTCTTATTTTGTATTTACTAAGGTAAAGTTTCTGACATAGTCCTGATCAATGGTGCATTCACATTTTATTATAGAACTAACTAACAACATGTTAACACAGGAGTTGAAATACGGCGTGTAAATCATAGCAAGGCCATCACCAGTTGGGTAAAGATAAAGTATGTTTGATCAGATCTGACACATCTACGTAAAACCCAGGCTTCAGACATCGTTAGAAACTTCCGTAAATTCACCCATAGCATGGCATCCTAGCAGCGCGAACGATTATGCATGATGTTGTTTTAAACTATTCTAATATTACAAGTAATCTTTTCTATAACTCTTCCTCAACGCACATGCCAGTGTCGTGGCTTACAACGTGAAGACATAAAACGTGTTAATGGTACTCACTATGTGTTGGATGGATAATTTAATATAAGCGGTTTGCAATGTATTCTGATAGTTAGAATCCGTTAGTTTCCACCTGGATTTGTATAGTGATTACATTTCTGCATTTACGTCTATATCTATCTCCGAAAACCAGTGTGAAGTAATAGCAGAAGATATGTGCCAGTGAACCAGTGATTAGGGTATCTTCACGTTCCATTCACGTTTGGAGCGAGGGACGAAAGGTTACTTAAATGCTTCTGTGCATGCTGTAATCGATATAATCTTTGTTTCACGATCCCTATGGGAGCGATACATACATGGTTGTAGCGTACTCCTAGAGTTATCATTTAAAACCAGTTCCTGAAACTTTGTAAGTAGACTTTTTCGGGATAGCTTACACTACTTCTTCAGTATCTCTGTGACTCTCTCCAATGGGTAAAAAAAGCCTATGACCATTTCTGCTACCCTTCTATGTGTACATTCAATATCCCTTGTTAGTCCTATTTGGTGCAGGCCCTACACGCTTGAGGAATATTCTAAAATTGGTAGAATGAGCGGTTATTAAGCACTCTCCTTTGCAGACTGATTGCACATTCTACCAAAAAACCGAAGACTACCAGCTGATTCACCCACAATTAAAACTATGTGATCATATAATTTCATATCCATACGAAGTGTTATACCACAATATTTATATGAGTTGGCCGATTCCATCTGTGATTCACCGATGTTATAGTCCTAGAATACTTCGTGTTTTCGTTTTGTGAAGTGCACAATTTTAAATTTCTGAACATTTCCCGGTCTTTGCACCAATTTGAAATCTTATGAAAATCTGATTGAATATTTATGCAGCTTCTGTCAGACAGTACTTCATGATAGATAACTGAATCATCTTCAATAAGTGTGAGGTTACGAAAAAAATTATTTAGAAGATTATTAATATACAACATGAACAGGAATGGTTCCGACATGCTTCCCTGGGGCACACCTGAATTACTTCCACATCTGACGACGACCCTCCATCAAAGATAACATGCTGCGTCCTCCCTACCACAAAGTTCTCTATCCAGTCAAAAATTTCATTTGATACACCATGTTATCTTACTTCTGATGGTAAGCGTACTTGTGGTACTGACCCAAATGCTTTTAGAACATGAACCAATACTGCATCTACCTGACTGCTTTGACCCAAAGTTCTCAGTACGTAATATAAGAAAACTATGAGTTGGGTTTCGCGTAATCAACTTTTCCGGATTCTGTACTTCTTGGCATGGAGGGTGTCAGTTCTTTCGAGATATCCCATTATATCTGACCTCGAAATATGTTCTAAGATTCTGCAACAAATCATTGCCAAAGATATTGCGCAGTAATTCTATAGGACACTTGTAATACCCTGCTTGTCACCGTGTGTAACTTTTATTTTCTTCCAATTTCTGGGCAAAGCTTTTTGTGGAACTGTTTCTAAACACCAATAGCATTAACACTTGTTGCACTCACCTTATCAGTGCTGCGAGGATTAAATTGGGGCAGGTCTTCTGGGTTTTCCTTGGTAAAGGAACATTTGAAAACAGAGTGATTTCAGCTTTAGCTTTCGTACCCTCAGTTTCAATTCCTGTCTCATTCAGGAGCCACTAACAGCCTTTACATATGACCAGAATTTCTACGGACTGAGTGAAAGATCACTTAATAATACTCCGTTATGGTAGTCACTGAAGACTTCACCGATTACTTTCTTGACAGCCCAATGTGTTTCATTCAGCATTCTATAACCCGTTGCTTTCTTTTACACTTATTATGCAGTAGTCTTTGTTTCTTTAGAAGTTTCTTTATGGTGACTGTACACTGTGGAGGGCCCCTCCTGTTGTGAACTGTTCTACTGGCTATATTTCTATCCAGTGCATGGTCAACTATCCTTTTAAACTTGAGCCATAGTCCCTCTACATGCTGCTCTTCTGTGCTGAAAGTTCCTCATTGAGATATATGACTCCACTGTCTTTTTTATCTAGTTTACTGAACATTCGTATCTTTCTACATCTTTTAGTTCTCGTCTCTACTTTGGTAATCATTATTCCCGCAATACTTTGGTAATCATTATTCCCGCAAGTGCTTCATGTTTACTGATACCGGTTTCGATGTAGTCCATTTGTTGCCATTAGATCTAATATATTTCCGTCATGATTGGGGTACCGAACGGTTTGTTCTAAGTAGTCTTTTGCGAAGACATTTAGTGACGTTTCACAAGATGTCTTGTCACGCTCACCACTAAAATTGTAATTTTTAAAGTCTCTACTTATAACTGTAACTGCATTTACGTAGCTTGTACTATCTATTTACCTAATTTGGTTTACTATGCACTCTGTCCTAACAGAACAAAATAGTCCTGTCACGGAAGAGCCACGTATAACACTAACGTCCGCTACTGTTATACCATAACCTCAAGGCTGGAGGCAAATTGGATCACGAAATTATTAGTCAAAGCAATTATAATGTAAAGAAGCAGAGCAGTGTTACCCTCTGGAAGGAATTTTGTTATGTTGACTGTGGTGTACCTAACGGAAATGGCTTATCGGAAGGGAAAGTCACAATTACATAAATTTTTGAACGTTAACAAACAAAATTTACCTATCCACACTGTACAAATGATAAAGAAAACGGTCGCCAGCCTAATTAGGCATAAGAATGAGTAACATTCCTATTGAATGAAATGGATATGAGTAACTTTAATGGACAAACACAACCTATACTTTGCCACACGAGAGTGCTATGAACTCTAGCACAAGCATATATTAACGTTAAGGTTGGAGCTGATAGTCAGAGCAGAACAAACTATTTTCCTAAGTACAACAGATACTGACACACACTGCGTCTTCAGCGCTTAGTCAAACAGGATGGTCTCAACAATATTACTATTAGTATTCACTATAGAATTATAAATTGGACGTAGGTTAAGTCTCTCTCAGCTAAATACCTTTCTAGTTAGAATAAAATTTAAATGAAATGCACTGACAAACACTTTCTCAGTGATCTATGACTGAAAACAGTTACTGTAATCATAACAAATGGTCTATCTATCAAATGTTTACTACTAGTGAGCTCAATAAACAAACTTAAGGTCCTATTAGACTAATGATATGTAATTTGCTATACACAAGGGGTACTTATTTTAGCGAACATAACCATGAAACTTTCATCAGTAATTTGACCTGTTACTGCAGTAAGACACAAGTTAAAATAAAACATCAGCATTGACTCACCTGGTACAGTGGACAACAAGCTGTATTATTCATTTACTGCACAAAATTTTGTAGCCTCAGTATGAGTAAGTATTCTATTAGCTTTGAAAGAAAATCAAATTTTTTTAAGACCTAACTGAATTTATCTGTTTCTATATTTTCGATAATTCTTTTAAAACCCATAGATTTTTAAACAACAACTTTGATTGCAAAATTTACTTCAACAAACAGTTACCATGGAACATTCTGTATCCACATCAATTTTAACCAAAGCTTTCAATGTTTTAAAGAGGCCTTTTAATATAACAGACTGGACTTTGATATTTTTTCAATTAGGATACTCGGTAAGCACTTTAACATGGGAAAGACCCTGATTGGATAAGTGACTGAGGATAAAAAAACAGGATAGATACAAGAGTTCAGGTATAAATTACCTTATATTTAAGCACACTGAAATATTCAATGAGCTGATCCTTCACTGTACAGTTCTACTATTTCCTGGTCCCTTTTAAGTGACTGCGCAATGTGGTGGTGAGTGCATGTTGTTGGATGGAGATGCAGATAGACATTTCTTGGTGGCGAAGATAGATATTAATTTCAGAGTATTACCAGCATATTACTCCATTCATCCGAGGCTTTGACGCCTAATGAAACGCCACTAAAAGCCCCTCTCGGCACCAGCACAGATCACAACCTTTACATGAGCTGTTAGCAGTTCAGTAGCTCGTCTCCGACTGACTCTTTGTTCCACCTTTCTATCCATGCCAACCACATTTTGCGCGCGCTACACAGTTCCGTTCCCGAGGGGAACCACACCACCTTTTACACACAAAATAACTAAGAACCCTAAGTGAGGATCAGCAATTACATAACAGCAACCAAACATATTAAATAAAATAGGTCAGTTACACATATTGGTATTTCTACAAAAAAATTATACACACAGAAATTACAATCATACACAGTAAGTTTCGTCCCCTCCAAATGAGGCAAAGAATTTAAATAATAAAGACAATACATTAAATATGATTAAACCAGGACATCAAAGTTTCTACAAGGAAAAAACTACAAATTTTTAAACAGTACCGAATTAATCATAGAATAATGACAGGAGCTCAACGATGGAATGTTGAACAAAAGAGAAAACAAAATGAATCAACAAAAGGTATGTAGTGTCTAAGCTATGGTGTTTCACACTGATGATTACAATATGATTGGGGTATTTACGTACAATTGAACTTAATTTTTCTCTCAAGTTTTCGGTTACATCAGGAGGTGAGTCTGGTGGGCGACAGAAGAATCCAATTACCAGTTTGTGCCCATCCCTGACATTGAGTCTTTTCCAAACAATCTCGCATGCAGCTCTAATTTCTGTCTCGACAGATTTGAATTTCTTGTCTACAGTGACAAATATGTCACTACCATTTCCCATTAGCCTATTCTTTCGGCATACATGTCCACAAAAATCTCACAACATCAGTTTCAGCATTCAGAATTTCTCTATGAGTTTAAATGCTTTTCAGGAGCGCTTCAAACTCTGACACTTTGTTGTAATTGCTTCGACAGTTTACTACTTGAATTTTAAAATTCTTTCCTGTGATGGGCATTCTTATGGATATTACACGTATACTTACGGGTCTCAACGGCTATCGTTATCTAGACTGGATTGAGAGTCGCCAAATCTAAAAAGAAAACACTGTGCGCATCTTATACAAACTCAGCTATCTGGGAAGCAGACCCTGCTGTGTAGTTCACACCTGACCCATTTAGGGGAACCCTACAGTTCTCAGCCATATGGCGCAAGTCCAGGAAGCTGCAGCCTAGCTTTTCACAGAACCGTCGAGGTCTTTGGTTCAGTCCTTCCACACGACGCAGAACCACGGGGCCGCGATCAGTTCTGGGGACAATTCTGCAAATTGTGAGTTTTGTCGAAGCTCCGTACACAAGCTTGGTTTTCTCAAACTTCTCTAATAGTCGCTGAAATGACCCTAGTATAACCTTGGAGCCCAGGTATAAACACTGAGTGCACCTGGTGTCCTTTCTTGTCCCTTGGTGCCATTTCCCTAAGGGGTATCATTATTCGCCTTACGTTTGAACTGCCGACGATTAGTGTATTCCTGCCCTTTTGGGATTGCTTTCCCCTGAAAAAGGACAAAGCAGGTTTCCCAACAAGTGAACAAGTGAAGTGAGTCCCACTGGCTCCGCTACAGTTTCATTGGAAGACAACACCACCAACTTGCTGCTTAGGGGGATCGGTATAACACCCTAAGTCCTACCTGGTTCCTGTCTAACCTATGTAGGATGCCTAGAGCCACCATTTGCATGCCCCTCGCAGTCAAGTGGACGAGCAATGACAGATTCCGTACTTATTTCAGAAGAGACAGAATCCGCAGTAGAGATCCACTCTACCGATTCACAGCAGTTGCTAATCGTTTGACGGTAATCAAGGCGATTACCATCTGCTTACAAATGTCAAGTAACTTATCCCATGTTGGAGAATAGCATTTACAGTTGAGCTAAACTGCATTCAAACTACGTTTGCTGACTATCATTTTATTTTATGAGCTAAAACGTTACTAATTCCCTTTAAGAATTGAAGCAATTCTACAGCATTTTAAAGCAACAAAAAAACCTATAGCGAAAACTACTTGTTTCCTAAAACTTTTTGAGGTTAATTGTGGTCGCTAAGAAATTGGAAAAGAGAATTAATTTTCAATGGATATACGTAATACAGACCCCTCTTGAAAGGGAAAAATAGGCGCAACACAACATGTTAGTTACAACGTGCGTTACCGTAACGAAATAAAAAGCGACGGTTTGCTACGAATCGGACGGTCCATTCCCATTAATGTGACTGCCACCTATGTTCGACGCCAACTTGCAGCCATCACTCACAGACGGCAAGTGGCAGCCCTACCAGGAAGGGTATGTGAAGTGCGTTCGGGGACATGGAGAACTGAAGTCGTTGTCATAATGCGGGAACAGAGTGACTTACCTCGCGTCCAAAAGTGCGTAATCATTAGTTTTCGAACCGTGGGTGGAAGCATTTCCGAAACAAGTTACGTTTATAAGCAGGTGACGTGCCGCCTTGGGTAAAGTATATCGTGATGGCAAAACTGTGCTATCCAAAACCGCCCATGAGGCAACAGTGGTACATCAAGGGGCACAGATCACAGGGCTGAACGACGGATCCAGTGATGGGCGAACAGATATGCAACTACTGAGTAACTGACCATCCAGATAAACCAAGGGGCTACGAACAGCGTCTCCACAACGACAGTTCAGCAAACACTGAGGCGTATTAGCTTTTGCAGCAGGTGCCTGGTTGATGCACTCATAATGACTCATAATGCACTTCATCAGGACGAAGGCCAGAATTTGCACGCAAATACCACAACTGGCCGTTTGCTAAGTGGCGACAGGTGGCCTTTCCAGATTAACAACGTTTCATGCTCCATCGGACAGATGGCCATTGGCGTGTACGACCATGCAACACTTGTCGAAAGGGCTCACCCACCGAAGGAGGGAGCGTTATGGTCTGGGGAATGTTTTCGTGGCGTTCCCTTGGTGATGTCGTCATTCTGGAAGGCGCAATGAATGAACGTAAGTATCCATCTGTCGTTGGGGACCATGTCCACCCATACATGCAGTTTTTTTTCCCTCAACGCGACGGTATCTACCAGCAAGACAATGCAACATGTCACACAGTTCACAGTGTACATGTGTGCTTCGAAGAGCGCCAAGATGAGTCTACCATACTCAGCCGGCCACCAGATCCCCGTATGTAATCCAGTCATGAATCTGCAGAACCAACTCGCTCGGACTGTTGGTGCCATGGATTCTCAAGCAAGGAACCTAGCGCAACTGGCGAAGAAACTGGAGTTAGTATGGCTCCACATACTTGTCAGTACCTTCACTGTCACTCTTCCTGCTCGTCTTGCAGCGATCTGCGCTGCAAAAAGGTGTTTATTCGGGCTATTCACATGTGATCACATTAATGTGCTTGGACAATGTACTTGATGCACACGACAATGGTAAATTACGAAAATTCTCAAACATGTACGGTTACTTGCATTGAAATACAGTGAAATTTAGAGTAATCTATTCTTTGGTACTTACGGTGAATCACAAATGATGATTTGCTACGAAATAAGTTATCCATAACACTCGTAACTTACGTTAACTTTCAAAATACTTGTGTTGTAAGCGTCCGAAATGTCTCAAAAGTAACCTGTCTCTCACGTAATTATGCAATGAAATTAGAGAACTATTGTTTTGAACGAGGATGGCTTACAGTTCTAAATCACTTTAAAAATCAACAAATAAATCCAGACCTATAATTGACAATAACAGTACGAGATTTAACACTGCTCTCATTAATTATAAATGAAAAAATATCTGAAACACACTAATATCTTCTGAGAAGTTCGTATAAAGGTACATGGAAAACTTCGGTGACAGTCGAAATATTCGTTGGATCATAATTACATTTTGGGCCTGCACATGTTCTGTGAATGATCACACCTGTAACGCTATTCAGTCACCCCAAGGTGAAGGACAATTATGGAATAATTACAGCAACAACGCTGACTACAAATACGAATCAAAGCACTCGAAGAAAGCGTATGAATCCTAATTCTACTTTATTAGTATACTGCCTCGTTACTTGACACAAAGATATATCATAACCGAAAGGAAATGACCATGCGAAGCATTATGTGCTTCCGTTCTCTGGTTAACAATGTAATTCTGCAGGAGAAGTACCGTAATTTTGGCACATTTTTTGGAGCTGGTGATTGAAATTCTATACCGATACATCACAAATAACAATTCAGTGTCGCAAGTAAATAAATATTTATGTATATTTGTATCAAAGAGGCGATAAGCGATGATATTGATACATTTTTACGATGAATTGAGCTTTCATAATTCTACTTTCCCTACAGTTCTGCTGGATGTAAATTATCTTTGTTTTACACATCTCGTTTCAAACACATTTAACAAAACGAAGGCCCCGTAATTACTCCTGTTACCACGTTGATATACGGTAATTAATTAATTTCAATGTATCTTTCTCATACCCTTGTAGTCTATATATTATACATATCTTAACCTTATGCGTACACTACATAAACATTGGATAACGATTCAGTCAATACCCTGTGTACCTAATCTTCCACTTGCCTGACGTCAGCCCTGTACCTCTGTCTGGTCAGTTCATGTGATCCATCCAGTCCAAGTGCGTGGATTACTGGCTTCCAGTGGGTGTGAGACAGATTTTAGTTTTCGTTAATGTTTACACTGAGTAGGTCTAAGCTAATAAGCTAGCGTGGAAAGTAATAGCTTCTAAATTTGAGACATCAATAACTTTACAAGAAACTGGACAGCTTGTTGCTGATGCTAAGTTTGGAAGTTTCTCGGAATTCATCAAACATAAAGTTATAATTGATACTACAATAATCAGAATATTGGATGATTAATGTAAATAAAAAATCAATATAAACCAAATAAAGTGATAGATATTTGCAAACTAGTGACCTCCAGAATGTCCTCACAAGAGAGTATATTGCACCTACACCTACCTTCAGTATTAAGAAGTTGATATGTTGGAACTGTAAGAACTTGGAGTACCTGAGTAAATCGACTACCAGGATCCCAGGTGCTGTTCAGCTTCAGCACTTCATCCAAAAGTCACCTAGACCAATGTGGAAATTCTGAAGTTAGCTGTGCTAGACAGTACCGAAAGCTAAACTTATGAGTACTTATTAATACAAGTGAGTTCCGTCATCACATTTCATTAATTTTATCTGCCACCGTAAGAAACTACTGTGTATGAGTTCATTAAAAATATCTAGGGGTTATCTGTTGCGAGGTATATAGAAGTATAAATGAAAATTGGAGCAGGTATCGAAAACAAAAAAGAAAAAAGGCGTTATGTTGAATGGATGACGATGTAGTGTTAAATTAAGTAAAATATTTCAGGAGTAACCATAATAGCTTAAGTAACGATCTAAAATATTCAGATAATATGTTAAAAAATGATTCTCAAAGAATAGCATCTAGACCTGCAAATGACCTGCTGTGTAAATTACTGACATGTGTTTGACATTTAAACTTAGAACCCGCCTGCTGTGTGCTGCATTCAAAATGTTCAAGTAGCGCAAGATAAACTGAAGAGCCAAAGGAACTGGTACACTTGCCTAATATAGTGTAGGGCCCCCGCGAGCACGCAGAAGTGCCGCAAAACGAAGTGTGGGGTGTCGCATTGTCCTACTGGAACTGCCCAAGTCCGTCGGAATGCACAACGGGCGGTGATCAGACAGGATGCGTAAGTACGTATCACCTGTCAGAGTCGTATCTAGACGTATCAAGGGTCCCATATCACTCCAACTGCACATGCCTCACACCTTTTCAGTGCCTCCCACACCTTGAACAGTCCTCTGCTGACATGCAGGGTCCATGGATTCATGAGATTGTCTCTATACCCGTACACGTCCATCTGGTCGATACAATATGAAACGAGACTAACGAGACTCATCCTATCAGGCAACATGTTTCCAGTCGTCAACAGTCCAATGTTTGTGCTGACGGGCCCAGGCGAGGCGTAAAGCTTTGTGTCGTGCAGTCATCAGGGGTACATAGTGGGCCTTCGGCTCCGAAAGCCCATATCGATGATGTTTCGTTGAATGGTTCACACGCGACACTTGTTAATGGCCCAGCATTGAAATCTACAGCAATCTGTGGAGTGGCTGCACTTCTGTCATGTTGAACGATTCTCTTCAGTCGTCGTTGGTGTCATTCTTGCAGGACCTTGTTCTGGCCTCACCGATGCCTGAGATTTGATGTTTTGCCGGATTCCTGATATTCACGGAATACTCGTGAAGTGGTCGTCTCGGAAAGTCCCCACTTCATCGTTACCTTGGAGATGCTGTGTCACATCGCTCGTGAGCCGACTACAACACCACATTCACACTCTCTTTAGATTTTTATAACCTGCCATTGTAGCAGCAACAACCTATCTAACATCTGCGCCAGACACTTGTTGTCTTATATAGGTGTTGCCATCCGCAGCGCAGTATTTTACCTGTTTACATATCTCTGTATTTGAATACACATCCACACACCAGTTTCTTTGACGCTTCAGCGTAGTACAGGCGCACAGTGCCCATCGCTTACGATACGTGTTGTCTACCCACTAGTTAAAATGTTGCTGAGTTTAACAAGAGGAAAAACTGGACTGTATGCAGAATGAAACGAATGACTTTTCAGTTTTAAGAGCTAGTCACAATTTTCTGGGCATATTCAGTTTTTTAAAGAGACAGCTTACTCCTTATCTGATAATTTCTTATTAGTAAAAGATTACTTTGTGTGTCATAGCTGGCATAATTAATGATCATACAGTAAACGTTGACATCTGTGCATGTGTTGTATATTACTTTGTAACGCAAGGGTCTCAACTTGGCCTACCGACATTATTGAGTAACCAAAATGTGTATGAAGAAAATAGTGTTTTAGGTTTTGCAGTAGGAAATGCGAAAAGTTCACCATGTAACAGTAGGTGTACGACTCGCTCCATGTCAAAAGGATACTAATATGCTCGCACTAAAAGAAATCTGAGCATTTGTAATTCCACGGTCATTCAAATTATTTCATCAATGTATATTTGTCGTCTGATCATTATTTATAAATTTTAAGTTAAGTTTTTCTTAATTTTTATTTTCGTACCTTAGTGTAAGCTGAAACTTTGGCACAATTTTCAATAGCGTATTCAAAATGAAGTCTCAGGGCATCCTAATGACCATTTAGTGATTGCTGTTTTAAGTGCTTCGACGAAATTCCCTACACATATCCTCTAATTTTTCCGTATTTCTTGCATATTAAAGTTATTACGAATATTTGTTGACCAAGTTTACTACAGTATTTCGTGATTTCAAGCTACTTTAGTAAGTTTCTATTGAACGCTTTATTCTTGCGTGTTTATGTATATACAAAATGCCTTATGTTCTATCCTTCCAGGAGTTTTCCATGTTACGACTTTTATCACAATACGAAGCTTTCCTGTATCCGTCTTGTCTATTGATGGTGTTAGAAGTTTTTAAAATCTCGAAGCCTTGCAAATAATTCCAATTTAGTTGTTAGAAACGGATTTCCAGGTATACTGCACTTAAAGCAACGGTTATGAGCCTGCTATGCTCATCCGCTTGGCATCACCCACCTGTGCTACATCACATTCAAGATAATCGTCTCGTGTGAATTTCCCATGCGACATTTCTTCTATATTTTATAAAAATCTTCTGTTATGCAGCTGTTTACACGGAATAACTGGTGATTGTACTTCAGGTTCCGATAAATTTATCTGTCCTCTCTTTTATGAACCGCTAGCCAAGAAAACTCCGGGTATAAATAAGCCATTGTGAAAATGAATTAGAATTTTTGTTGCTGCTACTGCTGTTGTAGCTTTCACAGGGAAGACGGTTATCGCTGAAATAATAGGTTTTCGCTTATAACAGTTTTTTAGCACCAACTTATCTTGACAGCTAAAAACTCACAAAATAACGGGTTTCTGAAATTACCGATTTTCATTTTTTATCGCTATTTTGTCTAGTACTAAATGCAGACATCGAACAATGACTGAAAAATTCGGAACTCCCTCAAAGTTTTGCATTATACGTCTCAACTAATCCCTCCTTTTAGTCAAGATGTGCAATTAACTTATTCTTCCCACTTCGATTTAGTACCTTCTCATTTGTTGTTAGATGTATCTATCTAATCTTAAGCATTCTTCCACAGCCGCACTTTTCCAGATCTTCTATTCACCTCTTGTGTGAACTGCTTACCATCTATGTATCACTTCCTTACAAGACTACACTCCAGAAAAATACCTTGAGAAAAGATGTGGTAGCACTTAAATTTATATTAAATGTTAATAAATTCCTCTTTTTCAGAAATTCTTATCTTGCTATTGCCAGTCTGCATTTTAACTTCTTGCCTAATTCCCTTAGCACCGTCTAACTTAGTTCGTCTACGCTCCATGACCCTTATTTTAATTTTGTTGATATTCAGTTTATAATCTCTTTTCGAGACACTATCCAATATGTTCACCTACTCTCATAAGTACGTTGATTTTTCCGACAGAATTACAATATTGTTAAACCTGAAATTTCTCTTTGGTTTTCTCCACATCTTTCTCAAAGTACAGACTGCATAACTTTAGGGATTGGATACAGCCCTATCTCATTCCCTTCTCAACTATGACTCCCTTTCAGAACTTTCGACTCTTAAATGTGCAGCCTGGTTTCTGCATGAGTTGTAAATAATCTTTCATTCCCTGTGTTTTACCGCTATTACCTTCAGAATTTCAAAAAGTGTATTTCAGTCACTATTGTCAAAAGCTTTCTCGAAATATACAAAGACCGTAAATGTGGGTTTACCGGTCTCCAACTTATCTTCTAGGATAAGTCGTAGAGCTTTCACTGCCTCGCGTGTTCCCACATTTCTCGGCACCCAGACTGAGATTCTCCAAGTCCAGCTTCTAGCAGCTTTTACATTCTTTTGTAAATATTTTGTCTTAATAACTAAAAATGACTAAAGGTGAATAATAAAAGAACCAGTAAGACTTTTACTGCACCACATAACTCAGTTGTTCTAAACACAAACTGAATTCTCTGCTGCTGCAACAAAATCTGCCTTCTGCTACGATTATAATGGAACTTTGACAATAAAAGGTAATACATACTTCCACCGAAAGTGTTTCTTTTAATACACTGATCTGAAATTGATTATACTGAATTCATCAATGCTGAAACAAGTCACAATTAACAAATTTAGAAGACTACTCTACGTACGATAACGCTCAAGAAGGCTCATTATTGGGAAATCAGTTGAAGATTGTCCATTGGTTTTCATTCCGTACTTCCATTTACTACCTTCACCTAACAATTTTCTGCCGAGAGGTGTGGAATTAGCCCTGGCAAAACTCGAGTCTACCCATCAATGTACGTTACCTTATAATACAGGTAGTCCATAAATTATCTTTACATCTTCGGCAATTTAAATCTATACTAGATAATAACATCTGGGTTTCAACATGTGACACATGCCGCAGATTTGATGAAAAATGAGAGACTAAGTCCGATACTCAAGTGTTACGAATGTTTCGGGCACAGTACCGAAGGGAACGACGTCCCAATCACGGAGGTTAGTACACAGATGTTCAGGGTACTCTCTTGTCCTTGTGGTGGGAAACTGCCCCTAAAGGAGGATGAATCAGCAATGGTCAACGGCATGAGGATGCAAAAGGCACTGCATTAAAGACACATAACGCGTATCTGGAGACACGTGGCCTGTAACTGAAAAAATGTCATGATGATCTCTCCATTCGCAAAGGATTCCGGAATAGTCCGCCATTCGGATCTTTAGGATGGGACTGTCAAGGGGGATATGACCATGAGAAAAAGATTGAACAACCAACGAAAGGATATCGTTCTACGAGCCGGGTCGTGGAATGTCAGAAGCTTGAACGTGGTAGGAAGCTAGAACATCTGAAAAGGGAAATCAAAGGCTCAGTCTAAAAAGGCTCAGTGAAAGGAAATGGAAAGAAGACAAGTATTTCTGGTCAGATGAGTATAGGGTAATATCAACAGCAACAGAAAATGGTGAAACAAGAGTGGGATTCGTTATGAATAATAAGGCAGGACAGAGAGAGTGTTACTGTGAAAAGTTCAGTGATAGCGTTGTTCTTGTCAGAATCGACAGCAAACCAACACCGACAACAATAGTTCAGGTATATACGGCGGGGACAACATTCGACTCGTTAGTTTCCAGTACAAAAAATGGTTCAAATGGCTCTAAGCACTATGGGACCTAACATCTGAGGTCATCACCCCTAGACTTAGAACTACATAAACCTAACTAACCTAAGGACATCACACACATCCATGCCCGAGGCAGGATTCGAACCTGCGACCGTAGCAGCCGCGTGGTTCCGGAATGAAGCGCCTAGAACCGTTCGGGCACAGAGGCCGGCAGTTTCCAGTACAGGAACCCTTACCTAAAATTGATACATTTATCCCTCACCATCATCCTGGGAAGTTTGTACATCGTCACGGAATCAGCCTGTACATAACTACATTTACAAGGGCCGGCGCCTATACCTCCGACGCTCTGTAACGTTGTTGGATTTCGTTTCCGAACATGTGTTCCTATTCAAAATATTAAATACTAATCCCCTCTACAAGGCCTAGAAGTTTGTAACGGAAATTTCAGAAGACCCTGCATTTAATTTATTTCGACCAGAAGTGTTATACTTCAGGCAAGACTAAATTTTTACCAGCTTTTACGTGGCGTCTTCGGCATTTTGTTGGCATACTCAGTTTGTGATTTATTTGCATTTTATTGTGCCGATGGTTGGCACTACTGCTGCCACCCGTGGCCGTTTCAAACACATAGCGGGGTTAGGTGACCTCTTCGACACGTTATCTGAGGAGAGGCAACAACGGACAGGCAGCGAATGGAGGTATATGCTCCGAATGGAGCGACATAAATGTGTTCACGAGTTATTTTTATGGAAATTGTAGCCAGGCAGGCTGTTAGCTCTCAGGGGATGGCACATGGTTTCCGTACCGACCAACAGTACCGTTTTTAGCAGCACTGTGGTAATTGATTAATGTTTGCTGGTGTTGCAGTAATATTCGAGTGCTTCCCGGACGGGAGCAATTCTTTCCAGATATGTACAACGGCGTACGGCTGAGTGTGCTTCCGCATGTGTGTCCACAAGCAAGCAACAGCCACAGTCGACAATCAGTGCTGATCTGTTGTTCAGCGGCGAGTGGGAGCTCTTGTCGGAGGCTTGTCGGGTCACACATGAATTGGATGTTGTGATGATGGGACCTGGGTTTGGAAGCCGTTTTAAGGTACTTTGTGGTCACATATAACTGACGTTCACTGTGTACGCTTGTGATTGTGCATCTTACACCAAAAATTGACGTAGGCATTACAATTGCAATCTGAATAGTAATTGTTTCTGCCTGCTTCAAGTTACACATAGAGTACAGTGGTTGATCCGAGTTGATTTTAAGAATATTGTGATGCTTACCTTGTTCAGTATTACTAATTTTTAATGTATCTATGGCACCAAGTAAAATTGTAGTCTGTGGTCTGATTTGTGCTGCAATGTAAGCGGACGTCAGTAGTCCCAATGGTCGTTAAGAGATATTTAGCATACTTGGAATGTATGACATAGAGGGTGCTGTAGTTTCGACAGCTCAAATCGCCTTCCAGCCTGTCTGTCGTTTTTTGTAAAATTTGTTATTGTTCTTCTGATTGATTTTGTATTTTATTAACAGAACTGAGCAGGCTTACCTAATGCTTTTGCTGTTTCACGTAATGTTATGCTTTTTTTTTTCAAACTAGTGTTGGCATTCTACTGTAATTAACATTTAGGGACTTTTCTTTAAAGCTGTTGAGTCATTGTGGGAGTTTTTCTGAGTTTTGTTAGAGGCATTGGCCAGTATCTGTCAATAGTACTGTTATACTGATGATAGGAACTTCTTGACTTGATATTTTGTGGATAACGGTTTTCAGTTTTGAAGAATATATAGACGTTTGTTAATTTTGAAGGGGGTATTTGTTTCTTTGGAGTGAATAAACTACCGTATACTCATGTTAAATAAAATCGAAGTTATGAGTAAGCATCAAACACCTTTGGTTGTATTCTGGTCCTAACGCCCGAGTCAGCCACGGTAATCTGAGTAGGGCGCTATCATTGGAATATTGCTATGATCGCTTAATGAGTTTTGATGTTATGAATTTTTAAAGAAAAAGCCAAACCCGCATCTTCCATCCTTTGTAATTGACGTACTGCTCCTAGACGTGCTTCTTCACCTCGAGCCGCTTGTGTGGTAGAGTGTCGAAAGCCTTCCGGAAATCCATGACTGCGGAATCGATCTGAAATCCCTTGTCAATAGCACTCAGCACTTTATGTGAATAAAGAGCTAGTTGTGTTTCACAGTAACGATGTTTTCTAAACCAGTGTTGACTGTGTGTCAATAGACAGTTTCCTTCGAGGTAATTCATAATGTTCGAACACAATATATGTTCTAAAATCCTACTGCATATCGACGTTAACGATATGGGCCTGTAATTTAGTGGATTACTCCTACTACCTTTCTTGAATATTGGTGTGACCTGTGGAACATGCAAGTCTTTGGGTACGGATCTTTCGTCGAGCGAACGGTTGTATATGATTGTTAAGTACGGAGCTAATGCATCATCATACTCCGAAAGAAACCTAATTGGTATACAGTCTGGACAAGAAGACTTGCTTTTATTAAGTGATTTGAGTTGCTTCACTACTCCGAGGTTATTTACTTCTACGTTACCCATGTTGCCAGCTGTTCTAGGTTCGAATTCTGGAATATTTACTACTTCTTCTTTTGTGAAGGCATTTCGGAAGGCTGTGTTGTTAACTCTGCTTTGGTAGCACTGTCTTCGATAGTATCTCCATTGCTGTCACGCAGAGAAGGCATTGATTGTTTCTTGCCGCTAACATACTTCACATACGACCAGAATCTCTTTGGATTTTCTGCCAGATTTCGAGACAAAGTTTCGTTGGGTAAACTGTTATAGGCGTCTCGCATTGAAGTCCGTGCTAAATTTCGAGCTTCTGTAAATGATCGCCAATCTTGGGGATTTTTCGTCTGTTTAAATTTAGCATGTTTGTTTCGTTGTTTATGCAACAGTGGTTTAACGCGGTTTGTGTATCAGGGAGGATCAGCTCCGTTGTTTGTTAATTTATTTGGTATAAATGTCTCAATTGCTGCCGATATTATTTCTTTGAATTTAAGCGACATGTGGTCTCCACTTATATTATTAATTTGGCATAAGTGGAGACTGTGTCTCAGTAAGGCGTCAAGCTATGAACGTTTCCCTAAGACGTGTGAGCAACATTGTGTTGTCTGATCGTAATCGACAAGTGGCGTAACCTTCTCATGCTCTGTTCACTTTATCGGCTTCTTAGTCTCTGGTGTTCTCAACATCCCTTCTCACATTTCATACACCCATCACAGTTCTCTGGAACCGAGCGACCGCTACGGTCGCAGGTCCGAATCCTGCCTCCGGCATGGATGTGTGTGGTGTCTTTATGTTAGTTAAGTTTAATTAGTTCTAAGTTCTAGGTGACTGATGACCTCAGAAGTTAAGTCGCATAGTGCTCAGAGCCATTTGAGCCTACCACAGTTCCAGCATTGCATTACCATATGGGCTACGTCCAGAACCTTGGCATCACTTTTCTGTGATAACACATATTTCCCCATCTCCTTTTTCAATTCAGCTATTCATCTATAGATGAAATCGGCCTGTAACTTGCGTCTTATATGAAACGCCTCTGCATTCAAGAAGCGATTAAAACCTTACCGGTTATCATCGATAGAGGTTCCCTCTCGGAACATCCTTGCTGTTTTGTTTCTGTCCAACAGGGAACCAGCACTTCTGCAACATGTAAACTGTCTATGCATTTCTAATCCTTTTCTAGTTCTGTTTTTAAATGAAGACACTCAAATTTTGCTGCGTTGTTGTTTATTTAATTACGACCCAGGTTTCGTCCTTTCATGGTATTTTCAAGGGACAGTCAAGTTTCGGTGTCTTCATTTAAACATTATTGTATGACTGTTGTTCAGTTACATCAAGAACTGTTTAACACACAAAGAAAGAAAATATGTTATGTGGACATGTGTCCGGAAACTCTTACTTTCCATGTTAGAGCTCATTTTATTACTTCTCTTCAAATCACATTAATCATGGAATGGAAACACACAGCAACAGAACGTACCAGCGCGACTTCAAACACTTTCTTACAGGAAATGTTCAAAATGTCTTCCGTTAGCGAGGATACATGCATCCACCCTCCGTCGCATGGAATCCCTGATGCGCTGATGCAGCCCTGGAGAATGGCGTATTGTATCACAGCCGTCCACAATACGAGCACGAAGAGTCTCTACATTTGGTACCGGGGTTGCGTAGACAAGAGCTTTCAAATGCCCCCATACATGAAAGTCAAGGAGGTTGAGGTCAGGAGAGCGTGTAGACCATGGAATTGGTCCGCCTCTACCAATCCATCGGTCACCGAATCTGTTGTTGAGAAGCGTACGAACACTTCGACTGAGATGTTCAGGGGCTCCATCGTGCTTGAACCTTATGTTGCGTCGTACTTGTAAAGGCACATGTTCTAGCAGCACAGGTAGAGTATCCCGTATGAAATCATGATAACGTGCTCCATTGAGCGTAGGTGGAAGAACATGGAGCCCAATCAAGACATCTCCAACAATGCCTACACAAACGTTCACAGAAAATCTGTGTTGATGACGTGATTGCACAATTGCGTGCGGATTCTCGTCAGCCCACACATGTTGATTGTGCAAATTTACTATTTGATCACGTTGGAATGAAGCTTCATCCGTAAAGAGAACATTTGCACTGAAATGAGGATTGACACATTGTTGGATGAACCATTCGCAGTAGTGTATCCATGGAGGCCAATCAGCTGCTGATAATGCCTGCACACGCTGTACATGGTACGGAAACGACTGGTTCTCCCGGAGCACTCTCCATACAGTGACGTGGTCAGCGTTACCTTGTACAGCAGCAACTTCTCTGACGCTGACATTAGGGTTATCGTCAACTGCACGAAGAATTGCCTCGTCCATTGCAGGTGTCCTCGTCGTTCTAGGTCTTCCCCAGTCGCGAGTCATAGGCTGGAATGTTCCGTGCTCCCTAAGACGCCGATCAATTGCTTCGAACGTCTTCCTGTCGGGACACCTTCGTTCTGGAAATCTGTCTCGATACAAACAATACCGCACCACGGCTATTGCCCCGAGCTAATCCATACATCAAATGGGCATCTGCAACTCCGCATTTGTAAACATTGCACTGACTGCAAAACCACGTTCGTGATAAACACTAACCTGTTGATGCTATGTACTGATGTGCTTGATGCTAGTACTGTAGAGCAATGAGTCTCATGTCAACACAAGCACCGAAGTCAACATTACCTTCCTTCAATTGGGCCAACTGGTGGTGAATCGAGGAAGTACAGTACATACTGACGAAACTAAAATGAGCTCTAACATGGAAATTAAGCGTTTCCGGACACATGTCCACATAACATTTTTTTTCTTTATTTGTGTGTGAGGAATGTTTCCTGAAAGTTTGGCCGTACCTTTTTGTAACGCCCTGTAGAACCACCATATAAGGAACTTTATCAAACTGTACAGTCTGAAGCGAGAATAGTTCACGATGTACACATTTTTTCAACTAAATTCGGCCGATTTCAGTTGAAAAAGATGCGGAATATGTATGTTGTGTTGTTGTTTGAATTACTTACTGAACGTCCCTCATATTACTGCAGATTATGACGATTTAGGATATGGCTGAGCGATAGCTGCAAGTGACACGCAGGAATGTGACACCTTTTATGGACTCTTTGTCGATCCTGTACATACAGGGACAGAAGAAGAGGAAAGGCGGCTTAGGGAATTCCGCTCACCACGCGTCCTGCCCCGCTCTCCGTGGCAAACGCCCCAGCTGGATCATTCTCCGGGCGGACCTGTTAATTCCCGCACAGACCGCAACTCTCAGGGCCTCCTTTATATTTCATCCGGCTGGCCCGCAGTTCCACGGGCCGCCCCCAACCACCCGCGCGGGGCCGGCAGCTCCGGCGTGCGTGGCTGCCATTGGTCGAATTGGAACCAGATTAAACGTAAATAGTTGATGTGGCGGCCGACCAGGGCTCCGCAATAACACGTGCACCCACCACCAGCTGCTTCCCGCGCTGCCTACAGCCGACGTCATTTTTGTCAGCGCCGCGCCGCCTACGCGCTCGAGCACAGCGGCCAGAGGCCGTCAACACTCCCAGCAGGTCCGAGCTGCCGCCAGTCTACTATGCTGCTACCATAGTGCACACTGTTCTACACAGTGGCTGCTGCTGCTGCTGCTGCTGCTGCTGTGTCGAGCCGGCCGCGGTGGTCTAGCGGTTCTGGCGTTGCAGTCCGGAACCGCGGGACTGCTACGGTCGCAGGTTCGAATCCTGCCTCGGGCATGGGTGTGTGTGATGTCCTTAGGTTAGTTAGGTTTAAGTAGTTCTAAGTTCTAGGGGACTTATGACCTAAGATGTTGAGTCCCATAGTGCTCAGAGCCATTTGAACCATTTTTTTGCTGCTGTGTAAGAGCACTAGAGCACGTGAACACTTTAACTTTCGAGACCTTGCAGATTTATTTTCCTTTGAATGCTGTTAAGCGTAATATAGACGCAGCAATCTGAAACGTACGGTACTTCAATCTACCGCTACAGCTCCTCTAGACTCCACGAAACTTGACAACTGGGTCGCGAGCACACCTAAAGTTGCGCACATTTTAAGGGACTTCAGCGCATGTGCAGCTCCCGTGACCTAATTGCCTTATGGATCAAACACATACGAATTTGAGAAACAATGCGCACGGTTCAGGATGTGCACACCTAGTCGTTGCTCGCAACCAGAAGTCAACGTCAGTGCCACCTTATGGTACCACAATGCGACAGAATTTTAGCCCCATTCGCTCGGTTAAATCCTGCTAGATGATAGCACACTCCTCAGATAAGCTAATTCACTCCCTGTATGCTGTAGTAAAATTAGAGCGGACGTCAGTATATGTTAAAGTTGTACTGACGGCAAAACTTAGTTTGTGGGTTTCTGATTGAGTTATACTATATTAAGTTCTGAATTTTATCGTGCAGTAAGCCGGCCGGTGTGGCAGAGCGGTTCTAGGCGCTTCAGCCGCTACGGTCGCAGGTTCGAATCCTGCTTCGGGCATGGATGCGTGTGCTGTCCTTAGGTTAGTTAGGTTTAAGTAGTTCTAAGTTCTAGGGGACTGATGACCTCAGCTCTTAAGTCCCATAGTAATCAGAGCCATTTGAACCATTTATAGTACAGTAATCCATTTGAAGCGCTGAGAATCATAAGGGCCTAAAGCACATCACCGTCGATTGTGAAATTGTAGCATTTATTCATGCTTCTGAAATCTATTGACCTTATGGCGAGTCACGTTTATCTGTCCTCTAGACTCACATTGTATATATTAAAATTCATGAAAAGCTATATCACTGGTTTCTCTTATATTCACTTAAATGTGAGATCGACGGCAGTGTGCTTTAGGCCCTTACGGATCTCAGCGCTTCATTTGTATTCTAGTCGAGTGACCATGTCGGTAGACCTGATTTTAATCATTTTCACAAACGACACTTTCAATTTGAGTTGGTTGTTAGCTGTGCAGGAATCGGACTTCGTGTGCATGACAGGTCCTGAGTCGGTAGAGTACTTGGCCTCGAAACGCAAAAGTCCTGAGTTCGAGTCTCGATCCGGTACGCAACTTTAATCGGCCAAGAAGTTTCAAATCATCGCACTCTCCGCTACAGAGTGGAAACCTCACTTTTAGAAGAGAAAAGCTAATTACCGGGAAAAGTTAGCTGCAAAGGAACTAGGGCCTCCGAAAAAATATCATTTGATTGACAGACTGACAAAATAAAATAAGCGTGACTACAAGCGAACATTTAACAAGGAAGTGTATAAAAATGGCTCTGAGCACTATGGAACTTAACATCTCAGGTCATCAGTCCCCTAGAACATAGAACTACTTAAACCTAACGAACCTAAGGACATCACACACATCCATGCCCGAGGCAGGATTCGAACCTGCGACCGTAGCGGTCGCGCGGTTCCAGACTGAAGTGCCTAGAACCACTCGGCCACACCGGCCGGCGCAAGGAAGTGTATAGTAAGCACAAGTTGTTGTGTGGGTGCAGCGGAAGAATATCTGATTTTCAGCCCGGAAGTAAATTCATGAACTAATACATCTGTTAGAGATCTAGTACATTTGTTCGAAAAAAAAAAAGGAAAGCACGGAAACTGCCACTTTCACAAAACTTCGAAACGGAGAGTTGCAAAAGCTGACATATTATTTCGTTATTGTCCTCAGCTGTACCTAATTATATAAAAAAACAACGAAATTCCACAAAAACTTCTTTCCTTTGTCAGATAAGTTATGAATCTTATTATTCAAATTGTTACTGTTGTTATCATTATTGGCAGTGGCTGTAGTTATATAAACTTGTTGGTAAGCGTACTGTTATAAAGCAGATGCTATCAATTTTGCATTCTCAAATTTCTATTGATCTAAAAATTTGTTAACATCCAGAACGTACACTCGCGAGCCGCCACTGGTCCTACAAACGAGTTTTACCTCCCTTGCGTTTATTTCTCAACACATTTTAGAATGATTTTATAAGGCTCATATTTCTGGTTACATATGACAATAAACAACTTAAACGAAATTTATCTTCATTTTATAATTTTTTAAAATATTATCCTTACCACCAAACCGATGTCTGGTATATAGCGCTATGCTTGATGAAGTGGCAGATTCGAATGCTCATTTGCGCATGTTTCCCACCAAATTAGTAAATCCTATTACTAGGCACCTTCAGCATCTGGAATCCCCCTAAATTGACTCTCTACATAATCAGAGTCTTCAAGTTCAAAGCCCGCCTCGAACTTAATTCTTTTAAGCGAAAAACTATTCATTAAGCTTTGAATCACTACACGTTTGTAATTAATTCAGTGAGCTACTACATGATGTTGCTCCCAGTGAGAATGCTCGATTTTATATAATCATATTCCCTTGTTTGATCACCCATTTTTCAGGAAACATCAAGTCTCTGAATATGTGCCACGTTTAAACAAGTGTCTAACGGAGTGGCATATCCATACTAACGTATGTATTCTTTCTCCAATGACGTTGGTGGCTTCATTGCGTATATTGCACTGGACTCTGAAAGCATTGCAGCGTTGCGACCCTAGACGGTTCATCTGCCCGACGAAATAACTGAAATTTCCTGACGGTGAGGTTTTACGATAGTAGTTAATTCTGTTTACTAGTGTGACTGTTTGTAGGTATCAAATATGAACCCCTGAACCAGTGTCGCATGGGAAGCACTGCGATTTCTAAGCCCCTTTCTGCAAAGTTTGTTTGCCTACAACTCCAATGTCAGCAGCTCAAGGTCTACTGGCTAGCGTTCCTGCCTCTGGATCACGGGGTCCCGGGTTCGATTCCCGACCGAGTTGGGGATTTTCTGTGCCCGGGGACTTGGTGTTTGTGTTGTCCTCATCATTTCACCACCACCATCATCATCATCATTATTCATGACAGTGGCTAGATTGGACTGCGTAAATAAATAGGGCTGTGTTGAAATTGGGACTTTGTAGGGGCGCTGATGGCCGCGCAGTTGAGCGCGCCGCAAACTAAACATCATCATCCAACTCCAACAACCTAATCGTGGTCGAAATCGTTGAAATCAATTGACTTTTTGTTCCCATGCTCGAATAACATTTAGTCAACATATGACGACGTACTTGACACTTCTCGCATTCAGCTCTTCTGTTAGCCTCAAGTGACACGAGCATACCTATACTGTAAAGATATGTACATTGTCATTCATCTTATCGAAGGGACTCGAACTCTGATCTGTAAGGCTTGCACGTTACTTTTCGTCTACTGACAAGGGAACCGTCCATTCCGACGTGTCGAAACCTGCCCTGAAATTTTTCATACAAGAAGAATAGGTCGAAAGAAACACTATGTCAAAATTTTAGCTGTAAAAACGCACGGTAAGTGTGTGAGAAAAATGTCGAAAATTTCTGAATTCATGGCTCGCCAGGCGGGTGCCGTAGCTTTAGCAGAATGCCCATGCGCAACGCGGCGGCCACATATTCTTGGTTGCCGGCACATCCGTAAGCGGGTAACACGGCACAACGCAATCTCAATTTGTAAAGTGAATTCGTAAAGCCAATTTCTCTGACAACTTTCACAGTTTCTATTCTCTCAGATTTACAACTCACTTAATACCCGTTAATATTGTCTGGTCTGACGGGAGGTGTTCTAGGATATTCTGTGCTGTTATGTTGATCATTGCGTTCGGTTGGCGTAGTTGTCTGTGCATCTTCAGCAAGAGACCTGGGTTCGCACCTTGGTCTGGCATACGTTTTCAACTTGTCCCATTGACATAAATTGATACCGACCGACAGCCAATGCCTTTCATTCATTTGTGTCTTAACTATATTATTGTTAGTAAAATATGCATTGTTGAAAAATTATCATGAGAACTGTTCTATAGGATTTGCTATGAAGTATTTCATGTCAACAAATTAACGTGTTGACATGGAAGTCGTCTGTATTGATACATCATACGGTACACTACCTTGATTTTCTTTACTCTGATGATACTTGTGTAACAATTATGTCTGCAGCAGTTTAGCTGTCGATATGAATTGCAAGTTGTTCGCCGGCCGCGGTGGTCTAGCGGTTCTAGGCGCTCAGTCCGGAGCCGCGCGACTGCTACGGTTGCAGGTTCGAATCCTGCCTCGGGCATGGATGTGTGTGATGTCCTTATGTTAGTTAGGTTTACGTAGTTCTAAGTTCTAGGGGACTGATGACCATAGATGTTAAGTCCCATAGTACTCAGAGCCATTTGAACAATTTTTTTGCAAGTTGTTCAAAACATTAATGATTTGACACATTGGTGGTGTGGTCTAAGTGCTTAATATTCGGATATGTACACTATGGACTTAGCGCTATGCGCTGCTACGTTCTGTTGCCACTGCTGTTTCTGTGTATCCGCCCGTTCGCGCGCTAAGCAGGAAGGGCTGTTCAAACCACTGTTGTAAGTGGTTCTTTGTGCGGTGAAACTAGATAATTTTCCCCTTATTTTTAAATACTTGGAGAGCGCCTTAGGAGCTAAAATTTGACATTTCTTTCGGTGTATTATTCCTGTGTGCAAAATTTCATGGTAGGTTTCGACATGTCGGATTGGTCCATCCCTTGGGAGATCTGATGTACTGAATCTCGTCATCGATGAAGGTTCGACTAAATTTTAAAATTGTTGGTCTGGATATCAACTATGCACTCTATACAAGCCATACACCATCCTACTCTGCTACAAAATATCTACCACGATAGAGGCAGAGCTCCTAGAATCTGTCGCACTGGCATTGTGGAAGATTGAGACGACTAATGAGGCATGGTACTGCAAATACAGCAATGCTCTTAAAGAGCACATTCCGAAGTCGTATTACATACAATGCGGCAAGATGGCCGCCGAGTCGGTTGCAGAGTGAGGCGGCTCCGCGTTCAGACGCAGTTTTTTTCGGTAAAAATTTGACCGTGGGCAACGATATTTACTTCACGGATAAAGGAAGTGTTATCTTACATAGTGCGTTTCCCTTTATTCACTATGGTTCAAATGGGTCAAATGGCTCTGAGCACTATGGGACTTAACATCTGAGGCCATCAGTCCCCTAGAACTTAGAACTGCTTAAACCTAACTAACCTAAGGACATCACACACATCCATGCCCGTGGCAGGATTCGAACCTGCGACCGTGGCTGTCACGCGGTTCTAGACTGAAGCGTCTAGAACCGCTCGACCATATTCATTATGTACCGTAAATAAAACAGAGCAATAAAAGTACTTGTAGTGCGTTCGTCCGTTGGCACTGTTGCGACGCGTGAGCGGAGAGGCCATCGCCCTCGCACTGGTTTCGCGAGTCAGCCGCGTCGGTTCTTACGTGTCAGCACGCCGCGGCGCGCCACGCCCTACGACACCTCGCCATCACCAGCCGCGGCGGAATCCGACGCGTCGGCAGCGACCACCAGCTGCTCCGCGCCCCGCCATCGACATCAGGAACAGCGGCCACCAGCTGTGCTCCCAGGGTCGATAAACAACCGTCTGTCTAAGCTCGGCCCTGGATTTCAGCCGACGAAGCAGCCACACCACCACACCAGAGGCCGACGGGAGAAGAAGAAATGCATGGGGTAAGACGCTAGCTCAAGCCATCAGCGTCACACCCGGAATGGAATACATGGGTGAAGAACTCGTGCCTTTGTCCACCAGTCAAAAGATATCAGCCACAGACAAAATACTGAGCGAAATAGGACTAGAACTAAAAGCTAAGCAACCTTCATCAGCACTGTTAACTGTCATTAGCGAAGAGTGTCTCCCTTAGCTTTCCCAATAACTAGCCTTGAAGATAAACTGTCTTACCTAAACTTTTAAAACAGGCGATTAAAATGTGAACAACGGAGAGCTTTTAATACAGTTAAAAGATTGCAAATACAAACTTTGCAAGAGAAGTTTATTTATTTATTTATTTCATCAACAGTACAGAGTAACCCACCGCCTTGGAATGTAATGTGGGTCGGATGCTTTTGAATCAAGGACTTCTCATTGTTACAGTCTTATTGGTACAAAGTTGTTAATGTTTTTTTAAAATAATATAAAGAACATAACATATAAAGATTTCTCTGAGGTTACAGCGAATTGAATGCTTAACAATTGTTAAAATGGTTCCATGTAATTTGTTACTACCTAGTTGATCAGAATATAATTTATACAATGAAAACGTCAAAGAAAAATAAAAAAAGAAAATGTAACACAATGAGCGTGGTTAAGAATAATTTTTAATATATAGATCCGGCCGGAGTGGCCGAGCGGTTCTAGGCACTACAGTCTGGAACCGCGTGACCATACGGTCGCAGGTTCGAATCCTGCCTCGGGCATGGATGTGTGTGATGTCCTTAGGTTAGTTAGGTTTAAGTAGTTCTAAGTTCTAGGGGACTGACGACTTAAGAAGATAAGTCCCATAGTGCTCAGAGCCTAATATATAGAGGGAAGTGATATGCTGTATTTGGATGAGTAATACAGTCTAAGTAGAATGTTGGTTAGTAATGGCCTATTTCTGTCTATTTCAGATGCGAACGTCTCGGTACAACTTCGAGCTATTCCCATCTGACATGGTTTGCGCTAATGCATATTTGCACAGAGAGAAGTCCAAGAAATTAGAGGACGAAAATAGGGAACTTAGTGAAAGTGATCCAAGACTTGTAAAAACAAATTAGAGAACTCACTTATAAAGCCACAGAACAAGCCCAAATACAGACACTGACATATGCTGCTGCCTTAAAAACAGAGCCCGAAAGCAAAGAGATTCGAGGAACGAACACGCTATAGCAAAACAGACCGCTACACTCTATATCAAACAGACAGCAAATCAAGATGCCAAAGCTGAACGACAGACTATCGCAAGAACGTAAACCTTAGGAAAGAGAGTCAACATATCAAACCAATCAGAACCATCCAGACTGCAGTTACACTAGATACGGCAACACAGGAGGATATTCGAAAAATAATAGGAAAAACAAAATCCCGGCACACCATCGTCTGTGAAGGTCCACGAAAACGCAAGCCACTCGTGGCATTATATCAAACGCCCGATGCATTTACTGACGAGGAATTTCTAGAAAGCCTTTATGACCAGAATGTAACTGGTGCCACCACGAAAGAAGATTTAGTAAAAGAAGTCGAAAGAAGGTTTAAAACAGGGGCTAAGGGAAGGGGTTTAAGTGGCGAGGTACTGGAGGTCCGCCCACACCTGTACAGTGTAACGTTCCCTGGCAAACTCACGATATTAATAAAATAAAATTTATTTGTACCATATACGCCGCTCTGAGCAATCTGTATATACTGTAATTATTTAACAAAAATATTATTGAATTTTGTGTAAAAGACATTTGTTATTATCGTAATATTTTTTGTAGTAATATTCTTTCTGTATTTAGGATAGTAATTTTTCTATATTTATTATGTAATTGTAAAATGTGTCAGTATCTGCGATAACAGAGATGTGGAATTTAGCCAGAGGAGAATAATATTGTCAAATTACAAAGAAATGTTAATAGTCAGCAGTCGTATAAAAGAACCATGTACAGCGTATTCTTTGGTCTTATGTGTGTAGATGCGAATGCGAGAAGAAGCTGTGTTGAAGCGATTCATGAAAGGGTAGATGTCTTTTGTCTCTGTCTAGACTTAGCCGCCATTAGAGGAGGCGTTACGAATTAATGTGAGTTCAATTATTGTTTGATCTAAATATATCAGAATTTATCAAAAGTGTGTATTATTAATGTAAATTAGCTTGCCCATGTCATCTATATTATTTCTTTAAAGAATTTTCAGCATTTTTAGCGGTGTTGCTGGGCTGTGCCGCGACCGATCGATTTGCAGCGGCGGCACATTTAAAAAAATTGTTCCGCTAAAGAAAAAATCAACCAAACCCGTAAATCGGGAACAGATAGATAAAAATTAACAGTGAATTAAGAAATTGTTCTTCCTTTACAGTGATCCTGAGACCGAAGAATTTTTAACCTAATAATACATTTGTGCATTCGTAGGCGGATAGTTAATGTTAGTTAACATTGAAAATTAACAATTTTGGTTCTTTCAAATAGCTTAAATGTATAGCGAAGTAGGGTTGATCAGTGATAATTAAATGTCGGCTTGGCAGTAATTAACCATTTTCTGCTAATAGAGATAATCTTGTGTTCTATAGGTAACGCCGGGATAGAATTCAGTAATTATTTAACAAAAAATCCACTGCATTTTGAAAATGTGTGTCAAGGCCGAATGATGTAAAGGATTTAATTCTCAACTAAATATTCTTAATCAGTTAACATGAGTTCACGTAATCTTTAAATGTACGTAATTCTTTTGAAAGTGAATTTTTTTATTACCACACGTAAATAAGAGTGAGGTTCTACAACAAAGTTCGTACTTACAGAAGACAATTAAAGAAAGGCAAATTAATTAACTTAAAAGCAAATTTATTATTCTTTAACGAAATTTCATTCAGCATCGATTTCGTTAAACTGGCGCCCAACGTAGGGCCAAATATGCAGTGGCCACTAAATACCCATGAGATAACTAGGGAATTATTATAGTCGAACTTTGTTGGAGAACATTTAATAATTTTTCCATGTATTGTATGTATTGCATAACCAATATTGTGTGGTAATACCTGTATATGATTTTTTGCATGAGAACACTATATATCCAGAGGCAAGCTGAAGAAGAGAGATCATTATTTCGAAAAATTAATTACCTACCACAATACCAGGGGGCAGCTGCACCCAAGATAGATCACCAAAAGGTAAAGCTACAGTGTAGTTGTCCTGTGGGTAGTAAAGTAGCCTCAGTGCAGTGTTCTCGGATCATTAGTGGTGTGCTTGTTGTTAGTGCTTTGTTTTAAAATAACAGGACATTTAAGTAGTTAGTCATTGTAGTATATAGTAAGTGTGTATTAACAAATGACCATTTCTTGTGTGATTATGTCAGTGAAACCTGAGTGTTAGGATATTTAGTTCAGATTTTATTTCTTTTGTTTACTATGGTTAGATTGCGTAGTCAGAAGGATATCAACATGGATAATGAACAACAGTCAGTAAGTAGTGATACCGAGTTAGAAAGTGGGACACAAAGTAATGTTAGTGACGTAGTTCAGGAAGTACAATGTGAGAATCTGGGGGCAGAAGGGCAAGAAATGTTGCCACTGCTACCCAGTGATTCAGTTGATAGCGGAAATACTGTGCCACCCGCAAGCACTGGACACGGACCAGAGAGTGGTGAGGTGTCAGAAGTGCAATAATTAAGAGTTATGTTCGAGCGCATGCTCAATTTCCAAGCTGAATTTCTACGTATGCAAGCCGAGCGTGAAAGAGAACGCGATGCTGAACAGGCAGAGCGTGACCAGAGATTGGTAGCTGAATTTGCATGTAAACAAGCAGAGCGTGATAGAGAACGTGATGCTGAACAAGCAAAGCGTGACCAGAGATTGGTAGCTGAATTTGCATGCATGCAAGCAGAGCGTGATAGAGAACGTGATGCTGAACAAGCAAAGCGTGACCAGAGATTGGTAGCTGAATTTGCATGTATGCAAGCAGAACGCGATAGTGAACGTGATGCTAAACAAGCAGAGCGTGATCGACGCATACATGAGGGAGACTTGCAGTTAATGCAATCTTTAGAAGCTATGCAAAGTGAGATTGTTAGTATGAAGCAAAACTATGAAACCATACCCAAAACGGTGAAAGAACTAAGCGAAAGAGTAGATAGTATCCAAGTGGCTAACGCCAGTATTGTAGAGGAAATCAGTGTACTGACCAACAGGGTGGAACAACTAGAGATTGACACAAATCAAGTAATTGAGCACAAAGTGTCCGAACAAGTGCACGCCGCGATTGAAGCCAAGGACGTGGGCTCCAACGCGGAAATAAAGGACCTTAAAAAGGCGGTGCACACTGACATTCCGCTATGGCAGCGGAATGTCAACCGTCGTCTTGCCGAGCTAGAAAACAGCTTGCTGCACGGCGACGCGCAGGCGTGTGTCACGCCAGCCAGGTCCAACAATGATAGGCATATAAATACAGCAGTAAAAAATTGCGACTGCGAGACAAAACAGGCAACCAATGTAAGCGAAACAAATAAATGTCATTCCAAAGTAGTGATTGAAGAAAGTCCGATTAGAAACCGACAGTTTCAGATCTTTACAACGGAGAAGAAATCTGTTCGCCCTGTAGTGTTTATCAAGGGATTTAGAAACATTTTGCCTAGCGTTTGGAGTCATACACAGAAAATACAGTTCGTTATGTCTTACATACAAGGAGATGCTGCATTATGGGCAACCGAAGCAGCTGACAGTTGCGATACATATGAGCAATTTGAAAAGGCATTCTTGGCCAAATATTGGTCAACATGCATTCAGGAGAGATTACGGAAGGAGGTATATAATCCAGAGCCGTATTCTCCACGATTAGGCAATTTGCGAAAATATTTTGAGAAGTACATTAATAAGACCCGTTACTGGACGAGCAGATTTGAAATCGCACTTGCCGATACACGTAAAGGAAAAACTTATACACGTGCCCGAAAACGATATGGAACATTTCTTGTCTGTTCTGGACTCAATTGACCTGATTCAGGAGGATGTTAAGGCAGCCACTGAACAGGCTAGAAGTAACGGAAACGGTTACAGAAATGGTAGAAATAACACGCCTCCACCAAGTAATGGAAACGGCGGAGGCAACAATAGGAGACAAGATTATGTACAAAACGGGAATAGAGGTAGAGACCGGAACGGCAATAGTCCGCCGGTGAATAATGACCGGAAAAGGAGGTATGATGACCGATATGAAACAGGCCCACCAAGCAATAGTAGATGGAAAAATGCCAGGGGGCCGTGGAACACTAATACTTATAATGATGCAAACCGAACTTGGCCACAGAACCAGAGGCCCAGTCCGGACCGGCAAAACAGTGAAAGATATGACAATAACCGACCGCCACCACAAAATGCGCCAATTGCGCAACCGTGGCGGCCGACGCAACACAACTTACACATAGTGGAGGTCAGTGACACAGAGCAGCCACACCCATCCACCAGCAATAATCCAACAAACTAGATTCAGCCGAGATACGCTCTCCATCGTCGGCTGAGGTTTGGAGTGAGAGCAGCCCGACACAGAACAAAACATCGGGAATCTGTATCCTTAGGTATAATGACGGGGTACAGATGGGACATGAATTGATAACTGAACCATCCACGTGCATAAAGGAGCACAAAGACAAAGTACAAGCGATAATAGAGATCAAAATTAACAATATTGACGTGCAAGCAATTGTAGATACAGGTGCTACTGTCAGTGTCATGAGTATGGACTTATTCAGAGTACTGGGGAAAGAAAAGCGTATGCTGACTTTTCCCGTGAATAATTGTAAAGTCACTGGAGCCATAAGTGCACAGCGACAAATAATTAAACTCCAAGTGCGGGTAGAGATGTATTTAGGGGATGAAGCCATAGCGTGCTCATTCCTGGTAGTAAAGGGTTTGAAGGTAGCCTGCATTTTGGGGGTAGATTTTTTGAGAGAAAGGGATGCAATAATCGACCTTTCTCGGGGAAAATTAAGTTTGATGAACGCTGGTAGGAGGATAGAATTGTCCATGCTCAGATCTGAAGAGGTACCTGCGCCTAATTGTAATACTATTAACATAAAGTGTAGGAATCAGTGGATACTACATTTAGACAATCATTGTCTAGGACAAAATCTCTATTATCCAGATGTACAAAGTGATCAATTAAAAGCAAATGTGGACGCACTTGTGAACAAAGTATCACAGTCCGAAAATTTGAATTCAATGCAACAGCAGGATTTGGTACAGTTATTATCTAACTATGCAGATGTATTTTCAGAACGACCAGGAATTGTTAAGGGATATCAGTACAATATCGAGGTGTAGCCTCACAACACCTACTGTCGAGCCTCATACTCCATTCCTTAGTCCAAGAAGGAAATAGTAGCTATCTCTTAGCAGATCCCCAATCAGGAAGAGTACGGGGACTGTATCCGCGTAAGGATGTAAAAATATTCTTACAGTAAAAGACTAATAGTCCTATGTGGACACCATTCTTTTGTAAATAATGAACATTAATGATGTGTCATCTGTAGAGATAATGTACTAGTGTAGAAGTGTTTAGTTATAAGAATATGATTGACCTTCTCATGTGTTTATGAATATTTGTGTCATGTACTCTTTTAATTAGATAATCTGATTAGTGCAATTATTTGTAGTGTTAAGCTGTGACAGAGTTCAATCAAGAGAAACATTTTAGTAATGATTAGTTAGTGTACTGCATAATTTTCTATATGTGCGTCAAATTTGAAATATTTCTTGGCACAATCTTTTCTATTATGTGTATATATGTGTATATGTGTAGCTGTCAGGTTGACAGATTCGAACCCAGAATAATATCAATAATATGAGGCCCTGAGAACTTTATTATCTTTCCAATGTTATCAGAGAGAATAATGCACCCAGTAGTGACCCGAGGGCACCGTGGGAGGCAAACTTATTGCAAATTTAAGTAACGCAAAGTTACGCACAAAGAAGCTTCAATTGAAGCATGTGCAGATTCAATCAGTAAAAAAAAAAAAAAAAAAAAAAAAAAGAGCTAGCCAGATACAGTCCAAGTCAATTTTAACCTACAGAGACTACACTGTAGTTACGTAGGACCTTGCAAGTGAAGTAAGACATAATTTCAAAGGGGTTATTGAACAATATGCCTGAATCCGGCTGGAATGCACAAATAAAATCTACTCGAACACGAATATAGATGATTTTTGGGCAAACTAATACGAAATTTTAATATTTGTTACCATGTACGCAAATATCACACACCTTGGTAAAGAGTTACGAATGTGCTGTTACAAAAATTGCACAACGGACATTGTAAATAAAAATAAAGGAACTTAAACAAAAGTGCAGTATTGTGTGGCAGAGACAGACAGTGACTGTTAAACCTGCAGCAATACGTCACGAAGTTGTTGTGTATAAGTAATAAAAAACTGTATCATCGCCGTGTGTGCAAGTGGACAAGGAACTAGCACGACACGAACAGTGAGCCGATAACGGACGGTGGACCAAGTTAGTGTCAAACTTTAATTCTTTGTGTGTCAAGGGACGCTAGGAAAGCGCATTGACTACAGAGATACATTTTGTCCTAAGGTGAAAACTTGCGTGTGACTAAAGACAAGTCATGACATGGTGAAAAATATTGTGTGCCCATAAAACGTGTTACTGTGACAACGAAACATTGTGCAAACCAGACTAGTGAAGGCCTACTGAATAATAACTGCCAATAACTGTGTGCGTTTTTTCCCACAGCAGGAAAAATGCCCATAAGGATAGTACACTGTTTGTGAACTTGTTGCATGTTTGCTGGAGCACTACAAGAAGACGTCACACGGGCGAGCTGATATACAACGCGCATCCGGCTACATCAACCATGCAGCGGCCGCAGCAGCCCGTAGCAGACCAGACAGCCACGCCCCTCCGCGCCGTAGCTGTCAACACCGGGGGCGGTGACCTACACGGAGCCGACGCGCCGCGCCGAGCGCCGCTCAACAATCACTCCGCACCGCTCACCAACAGCCTTATTGACTTTTTCCAAAATATTTACATAAACTGCATAACATGTCAATGACTCCATTTTTGATAAACATTGAACATTTATTATGTATGTCCGTAAACTGATAAGAGAAAATGAACACTAACAAGTGCAAGAGATGAATTTGTAACACGTAGGTAGTGGAAACATTATGAAAAGTGATCCTGTGACTGTGATATTATGTAACCGTTGGTGACAAACTGCTAAATTAATTCAAATGAATGACTGTTAAAGAGACAATATTAATCATGAACCAACTGGGATGGCTGGGCTCCGGCACAGTTTTGCCCATGTTTCCTGTCTGCCATCGCCCAAATGGGGGAGCCATGAACGTATATAACCCTGGGACTAATTAAAAGACCCATCCCATAAAAAATACAGAATTGTAAAGAACGTTACTGGCACCATTGTGTCAAAGAATAGAAACTCTTTGCCAAATGCTGCCAGGGGGCAATGTAACGTTCCCTGGCAAACTCACGATATTAATAAAATAAAATTTATTTGTACCATATACGCCGCTCTGAGCAATCTGTATATACTGTAATTATTTAACAAAAATATTATTGAATTTTGTGTAAAAGACATTTGTTATTATCGTAATATTTTTTGTAGTAATATTCTTTCTGTATTTAGGATAGTAATTTTTCTATATTTATTATGTAATTGTAAAATGTGTCAGTATCTGCGATAACAGAGATGTGGAATTTAGCCAGAGGAGAATAATATTGTCAAATTACAAAGAAATGTTAATAGTTAGCAGTCGTATAAAAGAACCATGTACAGCGTATTCTTTGGTCTTATGTGTGTAGATGCGAATGCGAGAAGAAGCTGTGTTGAAGCGATTCATGAAAGGGTAGATGTCTTTTGTCTCTGTCTAGACTTAGCCGCCATTAGAGGAGGCGTTACGAATTAATGTGAGTTCAATTATTGTTTGATCTAAATATATCAGAATTTATCAAAAGTGTGTATTATTAATGTAAATTAGCTTGCCCATGTCATCTATATTATTTCTTTAAAGAATTTTCAGCATTTTTAGCGGTGTTGCTGGGCTGTGCCGCGACCGATCGATTTGCAGCGGCGGCACATTTAAAAAAATTGTTCCGCTAAAGAAAAAATCAACCAAACCCGTAAATCGGGAACAGATAGATAAAAATTAACAGTGAATTAAGAAATTGTTCTTCCTTTACAGTGATCCTGAGACCGAAGAATTTTTAACCTAATAATACATTTGTGCATTCGTAGGCGGATAGTTAATGTTAGTTAATATTGAAAATTAACAATTTTGGTTCTTTCAAATAGCTTAAATGTATAGCGAAGTAGGGTTGATCAGTGATAATTAAATGTCGGCTTGGCAGTAATTAACCATTTTCTGCTAATAGAGATAATCTTGTGTTCTATAGGTAACGCCGGGATAGAATTCAGTAATTATTTAACAAAAAATCCACTGCATTTAGAAAATGTGTGTCAAGGCCGAATGATGTAAAGGATTTAATTCTCAACTAAATATTCTTAATCAGTTAACATGAGTTCACGTAATCTTTAAATGTACGTAATTCTTTTGAAAGTGATTTTTTTTATTACCACACGTAAATAAGAGTGAGGTTCTACAACAAAGTTCGTACTTACAGAAGACAATTAAAGAAAGGCAAATTAATTAACTTAAAAGCAAATTTATTATTCTTTAACGAAATTTCATTCAGTATCGATTTCGTTAAAACAGAGACCTAACAGACAGTCTAAATAGACTTCGAATCTCTGTCTGTGAAATATTATACAGTAGTAAACCAGTGTCTTAAATGTTGTGACCTTGGACAAACAACTAAAACCTGCAGCAAGGCCCACGTCACGTGTGCCAAGTGGGGTATAATATGTGTTCACATGACATGTGCCCTGTAACTGAAAAAAGATCTCGGCAAAAGATTCTTCATTAGTCCCCAGTTCGGATCTCCGGGAGGGGCTGCCTAGGGCGAATGGCCATGACAAAAATCAAATCACCAACCTCGGGGTAACGTTCTACGAGTCGGAGCATGGGATAATGTCAACAGCAACAGAAAGTGGTATAACGGATGTATGATTCGTGAGGAATGGGAAGGAACGGCAAACAGCGAGAAATTGTGAACAGTTCAGTGACACGTTAGTTTTCATAAGATTCGACAGCAAACCAACTCTGACAACAATGGTCCAGATATGCATGCCAATGTCGTAACCAGCAGTTGAACAGACAAAGAAAAATATATAAGGATGTTCAACTAGTATTTTGGTATGAAAAGGGAAATGAATACCTAATACGGTTACGAGAGAATGTGAGCTTGGCAGTATGAATGAGAGAGGAGAAAGAGTAATTGTGTTCTGCATTACATCTCAAATGTAATAGCGAATCGTCTCTTAAAGAATCACAAGAGGAGGAGTACAATTGCAAAAGGCCAGGAGGTACGGGAAGATTCCAGTTTGGGTACATCATAGTCAGACAGAGATTCCGAAATCTGATATTGGATTGTACGGCTTACCTAGGAGCAGATACAGACTCAGGTCACAATTTAGCTATGGTAAAGAGTAGATTGAAGTTTAGGAAAATCGTCTGAAAGGAACAATATGGAAAGAAGTGGGATACTGAAGTATTGAGGAATGACCAGATGCGCATCTTGTCACAAGGAATATTAGAGTAGGCATTTCAGTAGAAGAGGAGTGGAGACCTCTAAACAGAAGTCATAGATGCTGGACAGACAATCATAGATACAAGGAAGTAACTCAGAAGAAACGTTTGATGACAGACGAAATACTTCAGTTGGTCGACGAAAGAATGAAGTACAAAAATGTTCAGGGCACAACAGAAATAGAGCAATATAAACCACTTAGGAAAGAAACAACTATATGTCCAGAGCAGCTAAGACGATATGCAGGAAAGATGAAAAGAAGTCTAAAAATAATTTTTTGTTGGGAGGTTCAAAATGGCTCTGAGCACTATGCGACTTAAGTTCTGAGGTCATCAGTCGCCTAGAACTTAGAACTAATTAAACCTAACTAACCTAAGGACATCACACACATCCATGGCCGAGGTAGGATTCGAACCTGCGACCGGAGCGGTCACTCGGTGTAGTGTCCCTTTTGCAATATTCACCATTATCGAGGTGAAACATAAATAAAAATGACTGTATGTAACTCAAAATGAATTGCAAACATTGATTTATCATTGATTTGACTGTAAAAATATACAATATATATCGATAAATGCAGAAAAGACATTATTTTTAGTGTATGAGATTATAATGTGTAAGTAATTAAAAGAAGTATTATCATCTCTGTAAGAGTATAAAACACAATGCAATGTTCATTCTTCTGTCTAGTCTGTTTTGTTCTGTTCGTTCTGGTGTTAGCTGGAATAAGGTACGCAAGCTATGGTGCTGCGCTAGCATTTGTTTCTGTCGTAACGTAATTTCAAATATTTAATGGTGTAAACTGTGTCCTAGTAAGAATATATTAGTATAAAGTGATCTCCGTGTGTTATTTCAAGAACCTACGCCACATTTATCTTATGAAAAGAATATTTAATGAAAATTATTTAGCATGTTTCCAGCTGCTGCGGAGCGAGTAACAGTAATCTCTGACTGTTAACAATTAGCCGCCATTACGCGGTACATTTAAAAATATTTTTTCACAGCACAATGTCTGATAGCCGGAGCGGAAGAAATTATGTAAAAATATTCAGTGGGATTAATTGAAGTAATCCAGTGAAATAATTTTATCAAAACTTGTCTATTTTCTGTGATAGTAATAATTTCAGAGCTGAGTAATACTACGCTATTGCATTTACAGTAATTTGTAGGGAGCCTGGCGCTCGGTAAAACCAGATACAATACCTAATTGTCAACCTACAAAATTCATTATTTTGCTTATTATATCTCTTTTGTATTTTTTTGAAAGCTAAACGTAAAAACTAACTCCACTAAAAATCAGTAACAGATCACGATAAATCAAAGGACAAACAAATTTACTAGGAGAGTGTTTCCTCAAAATAAATAGTTACATTTTTTTTAAGAGATATAATATCGGCTGCAGACTGTAGCGCCTGGAACCGCACGGCCACTCCAGCCGGCCTTGTTGGGAGGACTGATAACGAAATTCAGAAAATACTGAAGAAACAGGCTGCTGCGCTCTCTTTTCAAAAGAGAACGCACAAATGACAACAAGCATAAATTAGTAAAGATTCGTGAGTCTGTGACAAGATCTTCAAGCGAAGCATACAAAAGCTACCACCGTCATGCATTAGCAAAAGATCTGGCAGAGTCTCTTGTTGAACAGCCTGGTGTAGTGGTTGAACATAGCAAAACGAAAGCCGAAATCTTAAATTTCGCGTTCAAGAAATAGTCCAAGCAAAAGAATTTCACAAGTATGCCGTTATTTGAGCATCGGACAGACTCCTATATGGACGACATATTAATAATCATCCCTGAAATGGAGAAACAGCTGAAACATTTGCAAGCATGTAAGTCACGCCTGTATATAGGAAGGGGAAAAGAGCGGATCCACAAAATTGCAGATCTATATACTTAATGTCAGTTAGCTGCAGATTCCTTGAACACATTCTCAGTTCGAATATAACAAATTTTCTTGAGACCGAGAAGCCGTGTCCACGAATGAGGACGGTTCTAGAAAGCATGGCTCGTGTGAACTCAGCTTGCCCTTTTCTCACATGATGTACAGCGAACTACGGATGGAGCGCAACAGGCTGATTCCGAAGTTCTACATTTCCGGAAATCATTTGACAGGGTGCCCCGTTGCAGGGTGTTAACGAAGTTATGACCTCATGAAACACGTTCAGAGGTATGTAAGTGACTGGAAGACTTTTTAAATTATAGAACCCAGTATGTTGTCCTCACGGCGAATGTTCATTGGAGACAAGGGTATCGTCAGAAGTGCTCCAGGGAAGTACGATGAGAGCGTTGTTGTTCTCTATATATAGAAATGGGTAGCAATCTCCAGTTGTTTGCTGATGGTGTCGTGGGGTATGGTAATGTGTCGAAGTTGTGTGACTGCTAGAGGACACGACTTAGGCAAATTTGCCAGTTGTGTGATAAGCGGCAGCTACAGCTAAATGTAGAAAAATGTAAGTTGATGCGGATGAGTAGGAAAAATAAATCCATAATGTTTGGATATAGCATTAACAGTGTCCTGCTTAACACATTCACGTCGTTTAAATATCTGGGCGTAATGTTGCAAAGCAAGATGAAATGGAACGAGCATGTTAGGACTGTGGTAGCTAAGGCGAATGGTCGACTTGGGATTATTGGGAGAATTTTAGAAAAGTGTGGTTCATTTGTAAAGGAGATCGCAACAGGACAATGGTGCGACCTGTTTTTGTGTACTACTCGCGTCTTTGGAATTCGTACCAGGTCGGGTTAAAAGAAGACATCGAAGCAATTCAGAGGCGGGCTGCTAGATTGTCTGTAGGTTCGAACAACACGTAATAGTTACGGAGATGCTTCGGGAACCCAAATGGAAAACCCTTCAGGGAAGACGACGTTCTTTACGAGGAACAGTACTGACAAAATTTAGAGAACCGGCATTTGAAGCCGACTGCCCAACGATTGTACTGCCGCCTACATACATTGCACACCAGGAACACGAAGGTAATATACGAGAAATTAGGGCTCATACTGAGGCGTTTCTCCCTGTCTATATTTGTGAGCAGAACAGGAAAGGAAATGACTAGTAGTGGTACAGGTACCCTGCATCACGCGCCGTACGAAATGGTTCAAATGGCTCTGAGCACTATGGGACTTAACATCTGAGGTCATCAGTCCCCTAGACTTAGGACTACTTAAACATAACTAACCTAAGGACATCACACATACCCATGCCCGAGGCAGAATTCGAACCTGCGAACGGCGCGCGCCGTACGGAGGCTATGTAGACGTAGTTGTAGATGTAGATCTACAGGGTGTTACAAAAAGGTACGGCCAAACTTTCAGGAAAGATTCCTCACACACAAAGAAAGAAAATATGTTTTATGGACATGTGTCCGGAAACGCTTACTTTCAATGTTAGAGCTCATTTTATTACTTCTCTTCAAATCACATTAATCATGGAATGGAAACACACAGCAACAGAACGTACCAGCGTGACTCCAAACACTTTCTTACAGGAAATGTTCAAAATGTCCTCCGTTAGCGAGGATACATGCATCCACCCTCCGTCGCATGGAATCCCTGATGCGCTGATGCAGCCCTGGAGAATGGCGTATTGTATCACAGCCGTCCACAATACGAGCACGAAGAGTCTCTACCTTTGGTTTGGCTCTGAGCACTATGGAACTTAATATCTGTGGTCATCAGTCCCCTAGAACTTAGAACTACTTAAACCTAACTAACCTAAGGACATCACACACATCCATGCCCGAGGCAGGATTCGAACCTGCGACCGTAGCAGTCGCGCGGTTCCGGACTGAGCGCCTAGAACCGCTAGACCACCGCGGCCGGCTCTACCTTTGGTACCGGGGTTGCGTAGACAAGAGCTTTCCAATGCCCCCATAAATGAAAGTCAAGAGGGTTGAGGTCAGGAGAGCGTGGAGGCCATGGAATTGGTCCGCCTCTACCAATCCATCGGTCACCGAATCTGTTTTTGAGAAGCGGACGAAATCTTCGACTGAAATGTTCAGGAGCTCCATCGTGCATGAACCACATGTTCTGTCGTACTTGTAAAGGCACATGTTCTAGTAGCACAGGTAGAGTATCCCGTATGAAATCATGATAACGTGCTCCATTGAGCGTAGGTGGAAGAACATGGAGCCCAATCAAGACATCACCAACAATGCCTGCCCAATCGTTCACAGAAAATCTGTGTTGATGATGTGATTGAACAATTGCGTGCGAATTCTCGTCAGCCCACACATGTTGATAGTGAAAATTTACAATCTGATCACGTTGGAATGAAGCCTCATCCGTAAACAGAACATTTGCACTGAAATGAGGATTGACACATTGTTGGATGAACCATTCGCAGAAGTGTACCCGTGGAGGCCAATCAGCTGCTGATAGTGCCTGCACACGCTGTACATGGTACGGAAACAACTGGTTCTCCCGTAGCACTCTCCATACAGTGACGTGGTCAACGTTACCTTGTACAGCAGCAACTTCTCTGACGCTGACATTAGGGTTACCGTCAACTGCACGAAGAATTGCCTCGTCCATTGCAGGTGTCCTCGTCGTTCCAGGTCGTCCCCAGTCGCGAGTCATAGGCTGGAATGTTCCGTGCTCCCTAAGACGCCGATCAATTGCTTCGAACGTCTTCCTGTCAGGACACCTTCGTTCTGGAAATCTGTCTCGATACAAACAATACCGCACCACGGCTATTGCCCCGAGCTAATCCATACATCAAATGGGCATCTGCAACTCCGCATTTGTAAACATTGCACTGACTGCAAAACCACGTTCGTGATGAACACTAACCAGTTGATGCTACGTACTGATGTGCTTGATGCTAGTACTGTAGAGCAATGATTCTCATGTCAACACAAGCACCGAAGTCAACATTACCTTCCTTCAATAGGGCCAACTGGCGGTGAATCGAGGAAGTACAGTACATAATGACGAAACTAAAATGAGCTCTAACATGGAAATTAAGCGTATCCGGACACATGTCCACATAACATCTTTTCTTTATTTGTGTGTGAGGAATGTTTCCTGAAAGTTTGGCCGTACCTTTTTGTAACACCCTGTATACACAGAAAAGTCAAAACAGCTTTCGGTGAAATGAAAAGGAAGGATGGTAACATTGGGAGTGCATTGGGAATTCCACTGTTATCCGCAGAATAGAGAGGACATAGGTGGAAAGAATACACTGAAGGCCACTATGGGGGAAAGGACTCATCAGATGACGTGATAGAAGAAGAAAGAGGTTTTGACAGGGAAGAGATGGGGATCCGGAATCATCGATGGAATTTAAGAGAGCTTTAGGCAACTTGAGATGAAATAAGGTAGATAACATTCCAATAGAATTGCTAAAATCTTTGGGGAAAGAGGCAACCAAACGACTATCCACGTTGGCTTACGGTAAGTATGTACCATCAGACTTTCATAAAAACATCAGTCACACAAGTGCGAATTTGGCCAGAGAGGACAAGTGCGAGAATTATTGCACAATCAGCTAAACACCTTATGCATCCAAGCTGCTGAAAAGAATGTTACATAGATGAATGGAAAAGAAAAATTGAGGATATGTTAGATTATCATTTTGGCCTTTAGTAAAGGTAAAGGGACTACAGAGGAAGCACTGAAGTTGACGTTGATAATCTAGGCGAGACTGAAGAAAATTCAAGACACGTTCAGAGTATTTGTCGGTCTAGAGAAAGCGTTCGATAATGGAACACGGTGCAAGGTGTTCGAAATTCTGAGAAAAATAGGAATAAGCTATAGGAAAAAAACGGTTAACATACTATACGTACACGAATCAAGAGGGTACAATGACACTGAAAGACCAGGAACGAAGCACTCGGATTAAAAAGGGTTTAAGACAGAAATGCAGTCTATAGCCTCTACTGTTCCAACTATACATTGCAGAAGCAATGACGGAAATAACAAAAAAGATCAAGAGAGCGATTAAAATTTATGGTGAAAAAATATCGATATACTGATGACATTGCTGTCCTCAGTGAAAGTGAAGAAGTGAATGAAGTGAAGAAGTACTACACGACCTGTTGAATGGAATGATCAGCCGAATGAGTGCAGAACATGGATTGAGAGTAAACCAAGAACGATGAAACTAATGAGGAGTAGTAAAAATGACTTTAGCGATGAACTTAATCTAAAAATTGGTGTCCACGACTTAGACGAAGCTATGAATTCTACTACCTTGCAACCAAAATAACTCTTAAGGGACGAAGCAACGAGTACATAAAAAGCAGACTAGCAGAGGCAAAGATGTGATTCCTAGCCATGAAAATTCTATTAGTATCAAGTACAGGCCTTAAGTTGAAGAAGAAATTTCTGAGAATGTACGTTTGGAGTACAGTATTGCATAGCAGTGAAACACTGACTGTGGTAAAACTATAACAGAAGAGAATCGTAATATCTGAGATATTTTTCAGCTGAAGAATGTTGAAAATTAAGTGACTTATGACGTATGTCATGAGGAAGTTCTCCACAGAATTGGCGAAGAAAGACCAGACAAGAAGAAAGTACAGGATGGTAGGACATCTGTTTAGACACCGGGGAGTAACTTCCATGGTACTAGATAGAGCTGTGGAGGGTAGAAACCTTAGGGGAAGACCGAGACTGAAATGCATCGAACAAATAATTGCGGGCATAGAGTGCAAGTGCTACCCTGAGATGAATAGGTTAGCGCAGGTGAGAAATATGTGGTGGGCTGCAGTGGGAAGACTAATGACACGAAAATAAAAGAAATGGGGATTAAAAATTCATTTGTGTGTGAATATATAATAGCGGCTACTTCTGCTTAACAACGAAAAACTACTTATACTCCCATTGTAATATACGTACATTATATGATGGAATCTCCACAAGAAGCAGCCGTGGTGAAGTCCTGTGACAAGTTGAAGCAGGAGTCTTTCTTGTTGGAAGCAAATGGGCATAAATTACCCTTAAGCCACGCCTCATCAGCTGGATATCTCTCCACCAGGCGTCTTTGCAACCAGCACCTGCCTTAGCCGAATTGATGAGCTGAGGACTTACGTTTCTCAGGTCTGATTTGAAAGATGCACATACAAAGCCAAAGATTGATTTAGCAGACACTTAAACCTCCACCTGCAGGTTAGCATGTTGAGATCCAGCCACAACTGCGAAACGAATTATAGGGACAGACAACTAATTTTTACTAAGATTCAGTCATTTCAAGATTTATTATGAAGCCTTGCTTGCAGTTTATTGATCAATATGCTTTTAACTCCGACCGCAAACACAAATTGCGGCGACACAAAAGTCTTCACGGTACCGAGGCATTCCAGCTTTCCCACGTGCCTCTGCCGCCAGCGCTGCTGGGTGGAGCTGTGGGCAGTGGGACTGGCATTTTCTAAGCAAAGCTGGCTGCCATCTACTGTGGACTGGCAACACAAGTTCTCTTCCGCCACCAGCTTGGAACCTGCAGCGAGCATCGGCACAGTCCATCCTCGTGGAGCTCGGCTGGACATGTTTGTTTTTGCTGGCCCAGTATCATCTCTGGCGACTCCTATATTCGAGTGATCCCACTGCTTGGAGTTATGAACCCTGGTGGAAATCGTTAAATATACACAGAGATGCTGGGGCGCTTATTTGCTATCCAGAAAGACTCGTTGTGATTCAGGAAAACGTTGGTGTGGCTGGCAAAAGCAAGTTACTGTCTTAAGTTTATGACTGTGGTGGCTCCAGTCATGTTGATTGCTGTAATTAATCGGAACTCAGTTTTGGGACAAGTTGTTCTATTGGTTGTTTTGATAAAAGTGGATGGCTGTTTATGTAAGTCGTAGGGCAAGGTTGGCATCAACCCATGTTACATTGTTGCCAGATTTATTCAAGATGGTGTATCCAAGATGGCCTATCCAAGATGGCGTATCCAAGATGGTGGCCATAGTTGTGGCAATGTTGCAGTGACATCATGCAGAGTAGTTCAAATTTTGGCAGGAAAATAGGTCAAGAGGGCTACCTCCACTAACCCAATGCTCCTCCCCTCACCCTACTCTCCTCACTGTCCTCCCCACTCCCTACACCTCCCAACTCCCCCTACTCTCCCCTTCGCCATCTGGAAATTGGTGGGAAAAGGACTGAGTCTGTGTTGGACTGCCAGATAGGATGGACAAAATTCTGGTGGAAAAGTAGGTCAATAGGGCTACCTCCACTAACCCAACTCTCCTCCTCTTACCCTATCTCCTCACTCTCCTCCCAATTCCCTACACCTCCCAACTCCTACCTTCCCTTTCCCCATCTCGACATTGGTGGGATAAGGACTCTGTGTTGGACTGCCAGATAGGATGGACATAAATAAGCATTTTGTTATTTAAAAAACTTGAATTTTCATAGACACTAGCTCTATCTGGAGTGTTCACCAAGAGGTGCAGAGTCCAACTGACTTAATTCACAGCACCACCATCACAGTGCACTGTCGGCCCTCTCCTCTCTTCTCCTGTGACATAATCTAAGATGTCAGTCAGGGGAAAAATGGTGGGAAAAGACCTCAGTTTGTGTCTAGCTGCTGGAATAGGAAGACAGATGTGATCGTTTACCGTGTTCAGTGGATGAGATGTCTCTGCTGGAGAAGGAGTATATTGGCTGTAACCATGCATCATTGGACTGTGTCGATGAAATGATATTTGGTGAAGACGAATATGATTTATCGTCAAATAATGAAGATGCAGCAGGATGGGGTTAAGTTGTGCTTCACATCTCGCACTGAAAAATGCATGTGCTGTAACTGTAAGTCATTTGATAAAAGCCCAGTCAGTCATACGAAGCACAAGAGGCAGGACATTCCCTCTGGTGTTCATGTTCCCTGGCCCCAAAGGCCACACACTGGCTTACGGCGTGGGTAAACGGTAGCACAAGAGTGACCACATACTTCCTGTTGTCTTGAAAATACCGCAGCCTTCCGACTCCTTCCCATCCCCGGCACGTGGGTACCCTTCGTTGTCGAACACGAACTACTTAGGAAGTTATCACATACATAACATGAGGATGTCACAGGAACTAAATGTACTACTGCACAAAGAGAGGCAGAGAGAGAGAAAGAGAGAGAGAGACCTTTACAGATGACACGAAAATATTTAGAAAATTACACGTTTTATTCCCAGAAAACCACTACTGCCCACTTGAACACAGACTAAAAAGATTGCGTCACGCTTGTGAAACCATCAAAGAGACACTTCACGCGGTTTTGTGAGAATTTCCCATGTCATGAGCATAGGATGCTTCAAGAGTTACTAAATCCAATTGAAAATGTCTAAATACACGTTCAGAAAAGATCACTGTACTATAGTTTGCACCAATTTTGCGATATATGCCGCCACACTAGAACATGGACACTAAAATGATCGCTGCACACTTGTTAAAACCCCCTAAGACTTTTCACATAGTCCGCAGCTCGTGATCGTGCGGTAGCGTTCTCGCTTCCCACGCCCGGGTTCCCGGGTTCGATTCCCGGCGGGGTCAGGGATTTTCTCTGCCTCGTGATGACTGGGTGTTGTGTGCTGTCCTTAGATTAGTTAGGTTTCAGCAGTTCTAAGTTCTAGGGGACTGATGACCATAGATGTTAAGTCCCATAGTGCTCAGAGCCATTTGAACTTTTCACATACTTTCGTGGGAAACAGATCCCGAAACTGATATCAGCTGCAGTCTCTGACTTTACACGCCAAAACGACGATATTTGGAAGTTGAAGTAAACATCTCTTTAGCTGTAAACAGTACGCTCACAACTTTTCGAGATTCAGCTGCTTGTTTCAAGTCAATGCCAGAAATTACTAATTCCTGCAGTTGCCGTGGTGTTCATCACTTTTCTGGACGGTGAGTGGGCTTAGTTTTAGATTTGCTTTTGCTGAAGCCAAGGACGTTATTTTCTTCACTACCCGAATCACACACTTCTGTCAAATCACAGATGGGAAAATCAGAACAATTACACAGAGTTCGAAGCACTGACCTACAGACGAGAAAAATGGCCTGAATTTTCGGTGAATTTTCGATATCCTACAGCTGCTGGTCTGGAGATGCTCTAAAGCCACAATGGTGGATGAGAGACAGCATCCCGCCAGACGTGGATGGCCTGTTGAACACTCAAAAATGAAGACACCACCCTACTCTCAGGTGTCACAGGACTTTCCCTAGATACCTTTCCATCTTGTTCGAATCAGTCTGTAGAAGCACCTACGCCTAACACAAAGGATGTCTTGTGAATGGAGAATTCTGATTGCCTATTACTGAATTTGCCCATTAAACTACTGCTGCTACCGCTGTGAGAGCACTTTCCGCCATTTTTTTCTGCACACGGACAAATTACGAGTCTTTTAGCGGCATAACCATTTTGTACACATCGAAAAGAAAAACATACACCAGCCATATTGCACTGACAGTTAAACCCTGCAAAGTATTCTACAGGTAATGTAATATGGAAACTACCGCCAAAGACACTTCCTCAGTTCCACTGCTCTGCTGCTGTTAAGGATAGCTTGAATTTTTCACCGTGAAACCATTTTCATCTGGGCTATATCGCCACAGACCATATTGATGTAGTAAACAAAATTCATTCTGCACCATACAAAATCATCACTTCTGCATCCTGCATATAGCTATCGACGACCAGACACTTGTGCACATACTGCAAAGACAGACAGATCCCGAAAACACATAAACGCATGCACTTCGCATATAGTCACAGCACTAGATACTCCCTGCGAGGTCGGTCAGTCATCCAGCGCAGCCAATGGTCACAAGTCAACTGCACCCGCACATACGCTGGCCACACGCGCGATAACAGTGCCATCCACAGGCAGCAATTACTCTGCAACCTCTTGTACAGATGCTGGCCTGGTCCCCCTAGGCACAAAGCACAAAGCTTTACTGTTTCTGGCCTCATCTTGCTTGCTTGCTTGCTGCCACGCTTTCTACACCAATCTCCATATTCAAAAAAATAGAGGAAACTGATAGTGCCACTCACGAATATCGATATCAATTATATAACAGATTCCAAGTCGTACTACTTTCCGAGGTCAACTACGGTGCATCTCATGTCTATAGAAGCAGCAAACATCTCTTACACCTGTCGTCTAACATCTAGATGCACGCAAAGCTCACTACAGTCGCTGTTCTCTCAACCAAATAAAGACAGGACATGTGTAGAAGCGGTCATCCGAACAATTTACATGGGGGGGAATAATGGTCTAGCACACTCAGTTGCTTCTCAAATTTCCATAGAGAAAACATGGGATCACGAAGGCTGTTCAACACATACTGAGTATTAGTTCGCTATTCAAGCGTCTAGGGGGCTACTCGGTTAGGTCAGCTACATTCCCGTACTCCAGCCGCCCTCTCTAGTTCAGGCTACCATGCAACGTGCACACCTGTACGCCAGACAATATTGTCCAAGGAAACTAGTCACATATATTTTATCACTCTACTTTCAATTAAATATTACGATTGCTTCCTCAATCTGATGACATTCGACAATGAGCGAAGCATCAGAAATACGCCCCCCTGACGACTGTGCCTCTGTAACTATAAATATCTATAGGATTCTTACGACTGAACATAATTTTTCACATAAAAAATCATTTCATTCCTCTTACGATTATCACAGTTTTCCATGTCAAATCCATACCTTATCTTGTGACAGGACATAGTCATTTTCTTTGCACAAGTTGGAACACACACATATTTAATAAACGCGCTTCTCACAGTGAATCTATCACCCATCCCCTATTACTAAGCATAATAAATCGCCAGTAAATGAATGTTGGTGATTGTTGTTGTTGTTGTGGTCTTCAGTCCTGAGACTGGTCTGATGCAGCTCTCCATGCTACTCTATCCTGTGCAAGCTTCTTCATCTCCCAGTACTTACTGCAACCTACGTCCTTCTGAATCTGCCTAGTGTATTCATCTCTTGGTCTCCCTCTATGATTTTTACCCTCCACACTGCCCTCCAATGCTAAATTTGTGATCCCTTGATGCCTCAGAACGTGTCCTACCAAGCGGTCCCTTCTTCTAGTCAAGTTGTGCCACAGACTCATCTTCTCCCCAAATCTATTCAATACCTCCTCATTAGTTATGTGATCTACCCATCTAATCTTCAGCATTCTTCTGTAGCACCACATTTCGAAAGCTTCTATTCTCTTCTTGTCCAAACTATTTATCGTCCATGTTTCACTTCCGTACATGGCTACACTCCATACAAATACTTTCAGAAACAACTTCCTGAGACTTAAATCTATACTCGAGTTTAACAAATTTCTCTTCTTCAGAAACGCTTTTCTTTTGACAGTCTACATTTTATATCCTCTCTACTTCGACCTTCATCAGTTATTTTGCTCCCCAAATAGCAAAACTCCTTTAATACTTTAAGTGTCTCATTTCCTAATCTAATTCCCTCAGCATCACCCGACTTAATTCGACTGCATTCAATTATCCTCGTTTTGCTTTTGTTGATGTTCATCTTATATCCTCCTTTCAAGACGCTGTTCATTCCATTCAACTGCTCTTCCAAGTCCTTTGCTGTCTCTAACAGAATTACAATGTCATCGGCGAACCTCAAAGTTTTTATTTCTTCTCCATGGATTTTAATACCTACTCCGAATTTTTCTTTTGTTTCCCTCACTGCTTGCTCAATATACAGATTGAATAACATCGGGGATAGGTTACAACCCTGTCTCACTCCCTTCCCAACCGCTGCTTCCCTTTCATGTCCTTCGACTCTTATAACTGCCATCTGGTTTCTGTACAAATTGTAAATAGCCTTTCACTCCCTGTATTTTACCCCTGCCACCTTCAGAACTTGAAAGAGAGTATTGCATTCAACATTGTCAAAAGCTTTCTCTAAGTCTACAAATGCTAGGAACGTAGGTTTGCCTTTCCTTAACCTTTCTTCTGAGATAAGTCGTAAGGTTAGTATTGCCTCACGTGTTCCAACATTTCTGAGGAATCCAAACTGATCTTCCCCGAGGTCCGCTTCTACTAGTTTTTCCATTCGTCTGCAAAGAATTCGCGTTAGTATTTTGCAGCTGTGGCTTATTAAACTGATTGTTCGGTAATTTTCAGATCTGTCAACACCTGCGTTCTTTCGGATTGGAATTATTATGTTCTTCTTGAAGTCTGAGGGTATTTCGCCTGTCTCATCACCAGATGGTAGAGTTTTGTCAGGTCTGGCCCTCCCAAGATTATCAGTAGTTCTAATGGAATGTTATCTACTTCCGGAGCCGTGGTTCGACTTAGGTCTTTCAGTGCTCTGTCAAACTCTTCACGCAGTATTGTATCTCCCATTTCATCTTCATATACATCCTCTTCCATTTCCATAATATTGTCCTCAAGTGCGTCGCCCTTGTATAGACCCTCTATATACTCCTTCCACCTTCCTGCTTTCCCTTCTTTGCTTAGAACTGGGTTTCCATCTGAGCTCTTGATATTAATACAAGTGGTTCTCTTTTCTCCAAAAGTCTCTTTAATTTTCCTGTAGGCAGTACCTATCTTACCCCTAGTGAGATAAGCCTCTATATCCTTACATTTGTCCTCTAGCCATGTCTGCTTAGCCATTTTGCACTTCCTGCCGATCTCATTTTTTAGATGTTTGTATTCCTTTTTGCCTGCTTCATTTACTGCATTTTTATATTTTCTCCTTTCATCAATTAAATTCAATATTTCTTCTGTTACCCAAGGATTTCTATTAGCCCTCGTCTTTTTACCTACTTGATCCTCTGCTGCCTTCACCACTTCATTCCTCAGAGCTACCCATTGTTCTTCTACTGTATTTCTTTCTCCCATTCCTGTCAATTGTTCCCTTATGCTCTCCCTGAATCTCTGTACAACCTCTGGTTCTTTCAGTTTATCCAGGTCCCATCTCCTTAAATTCCCACCTTTTTGCAGTTTCTTCAGTTTCAACCTGCAGTTCATTACCAATAGATTGTGGTCAGTATCCACATCTGCCCCTGGAAATGTCTTACAATTTAAAACCTGGTTCCTAAATCTCTGTCTTACCATTATATAATCTATCTGATACCTATTAGTATCTCCAGGATTCTTCCAGGTATACAACCTTCTTTTATGATTCTTGAACCAAGTGTTAGCTATGATTAAGTTATGCTCTGTGCAAAATTCTACCAGACGGCTTCCTCTTTCATTTCTTTTCCCCAATCCATATTCACCTACTATGTTTCCTTCTCTCCCTTATCCTACTCTCGAATTCCAGTCACCCATGACTATTAAATTTTCGTCTCCCTTCACTACCTGAATAATTTCTTTTATCTCATCATACATTTCATCAATTTCTTCATCAGCCGCAGAGCTAGTTGGCATATAAACTTGTACTACTGTCGTAAGCGTGGGTTTCGTGTCTATCTTGGCCATAATAATGCGTTCACTATGCTATTTGTAGTAGCTTACCCGCACTCCTATTTTTTTATTCGTTATTAAACCTACTCCTGCATTACCCGTATTTGATTTTGTATTTATAACCCTGTATTCACCTGACCAAAAGTCTTGTTCCTCCTGCCACCGAACTTCACTAATTCCTACTATATCTAACTTTAACCTATCCATTTCCCTTTTTAAGTTTTCTAACCTATCTGCCCGATTAAGGGACCTGACATTATAAGCTCCGATCCGCAGAACGCCAGTTTTCTTTCTCCTGATAACGACGTCCTCTTGAGTAGTCCCCGCCCGGAGATCCGAATGGGGGACTATTTTACCTCCGGAATATTTTACTCAAGAGGACGCCATCATCATTTAACCATACAGTAAAGCTGCATGTCCTCGGGAAAAATTACGGCTGTAGTTTCCCCTTGCTTTCAGCCGCTCGCAGTACCAGCACAGCAAGGCCGTTTTGGTTAGTGTTAAAAGGCCAGATCAGTCAATCATCCAGACTGTTGCCCCTGCAACTACTGAAAAGGCTGCTGTCCCTCTTCAGGAACCACACGTTTGTCTGCCCTCTCAACAGATACCCCTCCGTTGTGGTTGCACCTACGGTACGGCCATGTGTATCGCTGAGGCACGCAAGCCTCCCCACCAACGGCAAGGCCCATGGTTCATGGGGGGAGGATGCTGGTGATACCAAACAATATTGATCGAAAATTCGGGATGGATGCATACGTCACATTGGCTTTCAAATGGTTGAAATGGCTCTGAGCACTATGGGACTTAACTTCCGAGGTCATCAGTCCCCTAGAACTTAGAGCTACTTAAACCTAACTAACATAAGGACATCACACACATCCATGCCCGAGGCAGTATTCGAACCTGCGACCGTAGCGGTCGCGGGGCTCCAGACTGTAGCGCCTAGAACCGCTCGGACACTCCGGCCGGCCATTGGCTTTCCTTGCGAGTGTTAACAGTATGTCGTAGGAAGAGAGACGTAATCGTCTAACATAGACCAGATGTTAAATACAAGATCGCAACGCCTATGTTACTGTCACGATCGCTCTCGGTTCTATAGGCGCACACAAGTATCGCTAATGATATCCATGTTAAAAACTATACAGGCTTTATAAATGGAAGTATGGTGTTTCTTCCAAATGAAGTGGTTTTCCACACAAATACTAAGACATTGAATATAGATGGTGATCGCCGAGATGTGTATTAACAGATCGAAAGTGCAGGATGCACGTCCCCGGCGGTGTAAGCTAGTAATAAAATCACCGTCTTTGGAAAGTGGTTTGGGTAAGGAATGAGGTATGGTTGAAATGGCTCTGAACACTATGGGACTTAACTTCTGAGGTCATCAGTCCCCTAGAACTTAGAGCTACTTAAACCTAACTAACCTAAGGACATCACACACATCCATGCCTGCTGCTAGATATTACCTTCATCCCGCTGCTAGATATTACACCAATGTCTGTAAGGCGATGGTTGGTTAAGAATGATGTGACGAATCACTTTAAAAAATGCAAGCTAGATTTTGGTCCTAAGAAATGTACATAATTCGATTACTTTTCAAATGTACAGTGTTACAATTTCTGGTAGAAATGTAGTCTGCTATTTCGAGTCAAGTCTTTCTATTCAACCACATATCTGCACGCAATTCTATGGAGATGTCCTTTAATGATTGCCGCCGCTAGTGAATAGCATATGTCGTGCTCTGATATCTTGAAGCGAGTCACCTTTTTCGATGATATCTGAAACAGTAAAACTCCAACATGACAGCTTCATGCATCTTGTAACTATACCTCAGTCTCTGCCCCCACCCCCACCCCCCACCCTGCAGTTTTGTGTATGTGCAATTTAAGTCTGAACTGAGCAGAAGTCGAAGAGTGCTGTACCTACTACCTTCTGCAACCCATGTAGAAACAGGGCGAGCTGAGTTAATGTGAGAGGATTTTGTTTTGACCATTCGATGGAAATGGGAACATGTTGACGTAGCTCCATCAACAGTGTACAATGCGTGAGGACAATGCCAAACGAAGCTTTCTCCTGCAACATAAAGCAGCAGGAAAAAAAGACAGCGCGGGGACCGGAAGAAGGACGAGGATTTTGCTACCGCATTGTGTGCACCTCCAAATTACCTACAAGTATTGCAGTCCAGAGGAGATCTGTGTCCCTCAGGGTGTATTCATATCTGTCACCAAAATATTCTCTCTATCATCTTTATTTTGTACCATCCAACACAAAATGAAAAACTACAAACTACAAAAACTCTGCTGTTGTCGTCCAGTAGAGAATTTGGTAAGATTGGAAACGAGCATATGCGCTGACCCCATTAAACATACGCGTACTGATCCACACACAGATCGAAATCACCTGCACAGGCCAATGTAAAGTGTCATGGCCTGTACTGTAGGAGGACCATATCTCACAGACTATTAGTTGCAACAGAGAGTCCTTGTGTTGTTGCTTGATATGTTGTTTTTTTTCTACTGTAGCACATCCAAGCAGCATATGACACAGCTTTGTACACCACGATATATTTTTGTTTTTTCCACTACGACTTCGAGATCTGTGTCTGACTCTAAACTGATATTAACATGTTTTGATCTATGGGCTCTGACTGAAAGCTGGACATTACACAGTGTAAATACGATTCAGTAGTGGCTGTAATCATTAAACGACATCTCCATAGGAATGCACGCAGATATATGGTTGAAAAAAAAAAAGACGTGATTCCAAATCACAGACAGAATTTCTACCAGAAAGTGTAACAACGTAGATCCGAAAAGTTAGTATATTAGTCATCGAATTTTGTACATTTCTTACACCGAGCGAGGTGGCGCAGTGGTTAGCACACTGGATTGGCATTCCGGAGGACGACGGTTCAATCCCGAGTCCGGCCATCCTGATTTAGGTTTTCCGCGATTTCCCTAATTCGCTCCAGGCAAATGCCGGGATGGTTCCTTTGAAAGGGCACGGCCGACTTCCTTCCCCGTCCTTCCCTAATCCGATGAGACCGATGACCTCGCTGTTTGGTCTCTTCCCCCAAACAACGCAACCCAACCATTTCTTACAACCAAAATCTAGCATTGCATTTTTAAGTGATTCGTTGCATAGCGCACCATATACTGTATATACCATTCTCAATCAACCCTCGCCTATAACCCAGTGGAAATATATCGCAGAACCTGTGATATGGCATCGAGATAGAATGTGATACAAATACTGGAGAAATATCCTGCGGTTGCAAATACTGGTTTCATACCACTATCCTTAGCCGCATCACATTCTAAATTTTATTACGTGCTTACAACGCCAGCGACGTGTACCCTGCACTTTTGGTCTGTTAAACACTACTGGGCGATCACCTTCTATATTCAGTGTCGTGGTATTTGTGTGGAAAACCACATTATTCAGAAGAAATACCATACTTCGATTTATAAAGACTGTATAGTTTCTTACAGGGATATCCTTAGCGATACTTGTGTGCACCTGTAAAACCCAGACCGCCTGTGTCAGTAATATAGCCGTTGCGATCATGTTTTTAACATCTGGTCTATGTTAGACTATTACGTCTCTCTTCCTAAGACACACTGCTAACACTCGCCTGAAAAACAAATGAACTTACGCATCCATAGCGTATTTTGGTTCAATATTGTTTGGTATCAGCAGCATTCAGTTATTGGAGAAGTATTATGCCAGGTAGTACGTGATGCATGGTAGAATCGCTGTGATCAGCTGTTTTATAAACTATATGTGTGTTCCGACATGTACAAATAGAATGACTGTGTCCTGTTGCAAGCGAAGGTATGGATTTGACACGGAAAAGTTTGATAACCATAAGAGGAATGAAAGACCTTTTTATGTGAAAAAATTATGTTCAGTCATAAGAATTGTAAGACGTGTATATTTCTATTGTTTATTGTCAAATCACAATTTATGAAAGATGTTTATATTTTATTAATAGGATTAAGTAGGAATAATTAATATTTGTCATGTTGGAAATATTTGTAGTAGCAGGGAATGTCTGTACCAAAGTATTGTTGACAAGAGAGACAGCAAATTGATATAATTTTAAAAAGGGCGAGAGAGACCGCGTATGGATACATTTTAAGAAATGAGCGGGAAAGACCGCGCATTGATACATTTTGTAATGGTAGCAGGGATTGTCTGCACCAGAAAGCATTGCTGGCAGGAGAGACCGCACTTTAGCGTTCGTAGGAATAGTAGTAAGCGAGATGTGAAGCGAGTCGGTAGCAGGTCTGAAGCGAGAGATTGAGAGGAGCAGTGTACCTGCCAGCCACCAGCTATGATTTACAAGAGATTATAAACGGATGTACAGAGACATAAGCTAACTATTATCATAAGAGGAACTAATATTATTGAATTATTTTCTTTGCGAAACTCAAGATTACTGAAGGCATGTTTGCGCAATGCTAGTTGTAAGATTATTCTAGAACGTAAGTCCCATTTGAACGTTTGTAAAATCATTTCATTACCAACAGTAAATATTTGGAGCGTTTTCAGAATATTATTAATTTTTGCCAGCAATGTTGCATTACTGATTATAATCCATCCCAAAAACCATCAACATAAAACTTTGCAAAAATTTTATTGTTGTCAAGAAAAAGTGTAACTATGAATTACGTAACTTGAGTCAAATTAATTAAAGAATAACGTCAGCTTTGCTAATAAAGAATAACGTCAGCTTTGGTAATAAATACAGCCACTTATTATGACCGCCCACCAGCAGTTAATAGAGTATAGTAAACCAGAGTAAGTATATTCATGTCGTAGTTCGATGTAGCAGTCAGATGGCGATCCAGTAACAGTAAAAAAGGTAAGGAACAGTTTTGGGTTATTGCAGATAACGACCGAGGGCCACGACGACGACACATTCTATGTTTCGTCGAAATAATCAGAAAATCACTTTTAATAAGCAGCAATTAAATTTGTATGCGAAGATTGAGAAAGAGAATAAATTTCAAAGGGAAGATTTCATTTGTTATTATTAAGCAAGAGATAGAAATCCTAAGGAAAGGTTTCATAGTTTATTGTAAAAGGGAAGGTTATCAATAACAAAAGAGGTATAGTGGAGACGGGAAGGTTTCAGAATCCTATAGCTATTTATATTTACAGAGCCACATTCGTCAGGAGGGTGTATTTCTGATACTTCGCTCGTCGTCGAATGTCATCAGATTGAGGAAGCAATCGTAATATTTAATTGAAATTATAGTGATAAAATATATGTGGTTCGTTTCCTAGGACGATTCTGTCTGGCATGCAGGTGTGCACGTTGCGTTGGAAGCCTGTGGCTGTAACGATTGACATTTCCGACTGATAGTAGGAGCTATCCGAACTAGAGAGGGCGGCTGGAGTACGGGAATGTAGCTGACCTAAGCGTGTCGCCATCCATGCGCTTGAATAGCGAACTAATAGTATGTGTTGAACAGCCTTCGTGATCGCATGTGTTCTCTATGGAAATTTGAGAAGATTCAAACTCAGCAACTGTTTGTGGTACACCATTACTCCCTCCCATGTAAATGGCCCGGGTGACTGCTTCTACACATGTCCTGTCTTTATTTGGTTGAGAGAACATCGATTGTGGTGAGCGTTATGTGCATCTAGATGTTAAACGACAGGTGTAAGAGATGTTTGCTGGTTCTATAGACATGAGATACACCTTAGATGACCTTGTAAAGTAGAAGTATGACTTGGAATCGGTTATATAATTGACATCGATGTACGTGAATGGAACTACCAGTTTCCTCTATTTTTTGGAGTTTCCATGTAAAGATCTTTGCAGACGAGATAAGTTATTAATTACTCATTGGTTTGCAGCATGTTCCACCTCGCTGCAACTGGCTGAAGTTTCAGGTTTTTACAGAAATAATTTCCCTCTTTATCTTAGGAATTAAATTATGCAAGCGATTGGTAGCATACTGCTATGTGTTTGATACCGAGAACTATCACTTAATGGTACAATACTCTGGCACATGCTGTGAAAATTAATATTTTCTTGTAATCCCAGAGTATGGGTGTGTGTGTAGAAAGAGTGGAGAAAGCAATCCAGTTTGGGCCATAAACAGATAAGCTTCGTGCATTGTGCTGGGAGGGGGTTTGCGGCCAGCATTTGTGCAAGAGATTGCAGAGTGACTGCTATCTGTGGGTGGCACTCTGGTGTCACGTATGGTCAGCGTGTGGTGGGGGGGGGGGGCATTTAACCCATGACGGTGGATGACTATCTGACCTCGCACGAAATATCTAGTGCTGCGACTATATGTGCAGTGCATGTGCTTATATTTTTTGGGGATCTCTCTGCCTTTGCAGTATATGTGCAAGTGTCTGGTGGTCGATAGCTGTATGCAGAATGCAGAAGTGTTGATATTGTATAATGCAGGAACGAACTGTGTTTACTACATCAGTATGGTCTGTGGTGATATAGCCCTGTTGGAGATCGATTACGTGCTGAAAAATGAATTTCTTCTCGACAATGACAGAGCAAAGTACACTACTGGCCATTCAAATTGCTACACTACGGAGAGGACGTGCTACAGACGCAAAATTTAGCCGACAGGAAGAAGATGCTGTGATATGTAAATGATTAGCTTTTCAGAGCATTCACACAAGGTTGGCGCCGGTGGCGAGACCTACAACGTGCTGATATGAGGAAAGTTCCCAACCGATTTTTCATACACAAACAGCAGTTGACCGGCGTAACCTGGTGAAACATTGTTGTGATGCCTCGTGTGAGGAGGAGAAATGCGTACCATCACGTTTCCGACTTTGATAAAGGTCGGATTGTAGCCTATCGCGATTGCGGTTTATCATATCGCGACATTGCTGCTCGCGTTGGTCGAGATCCAATAACTGTTAGGAGAATATGGAATCGGTGGGTTCAGGAGGGTAATACGGAACGCCGTGCTGGATCCCAACGGCCTCGTATCACGAGCAGTCGAGATGACAGTCTTCTTATCCGCATGGCTGTAACGGATCGTGCAGCCACGTCTCGATCCCTAAGTCAACAAATGGGGACGTTTGCAAGACAACAACCATCTGCACGAACAGTTCGACGACGTTTGCAGCAGCATGGACTATCAGCTCGGAGACCATGGCTGCAGTTAACCTTCACGCTGCATCACAGGCAGGAGCGCCTGCAATGGTGTACTCAACGACGAACCTGGGTGCACGAATGGCAAAACGTCATTTTTTCTGATGAATCCAGGTTCTGTTTACAGCATCATGATGGTCGCATCCGTGTTTGGCGACATCGTGGTGAACGAACATTGCAAGGGACTAGGTTCAAGTTTAAGGAATTACTCAGGAATAATCAGTATGCAAAGAAGTGGGATTCAGAAGCACTAAGCAACGATGAGATGTGCTTGAAGTAGTCTAAGGCTATAGATGCAGCAGTGAGGAATAGCTCAGTAGCCAGTACAGCTGAATAGGAATTGATATCTCTAAAAAGGGCAAACACAGACGCTGGAAAGAGGAACATAGGTACAAGGAAGGTAACTGCAAAGAAACCATGAGTAACAGAAGAAATACTTCAACTGATGGATGAAAGTGGGCATACAAAAATGTTTAGGGAAATTCCGGGATACATAGATACAAGTCGCTGAGGGTAAGACTAATAGGAAGTAGAGGGAAGCTAAGACGAAATGCTGCATGAAAAATGTGAAGAAATCGAAACAAAATTATTGTCGGTTGGACAGACTTACTATATAAGAAAGTCAAAAGAACCTTTGGTAAAATTAAAAGTGAGGGTGGTAACATTAAGAGTGCAACAGGAATTCCACTGCTAAATGCAGAGGAGAGAGCGGATAGGTTGAAAGAGTACAGAATTTAAGGGAGCTTTGGAGGAGTTAAGATCAAATAAGGCAGAAGGGATGTAAAAATTTCACCAGAATTTCTAAAATCAGTGGAGGGATTGGCAACAAACGACTATTCACGTTGGTGTGCAGAATGTGTGAGTCTGGGAGAATAATATTTGACTTTCGGACATATGTCATCCTCACAATTGCGCAGACTGCAAGAGCTGACAAATGCGAGAATTGCCTCACAATCAGTTTAACAGCTCATGCATCCAAGTTGCTTGCAATGATAATAAACCGAATGATGGAAAAGAAAACTGATGATGTGTTAGATGACGATCAGTTTGGCTTTAGGAAATGTAAAGGCACCAGAAAGGCCATTCTCACGTTGCGGTTTATGATGGAGGAAATATTAAAGAAGATTCAAGACACGTTCGTAGGCTTTGTCGACCTGAAAAAGTGTTCGATGACGTAAAATTGTGCAAGATATTCCAAATACTGAGAAAAATAGGGGTACGCTATAGTGAGTAGTATACAAATGTACAAGATCCAAGAGGGAATAATAAGAGTGGACGACTCAGAACGAAGTCCTCGCATTTAAACGACTGTAAGACAGGAATGTAGTCTTACGGCTCTACTGTTTAATCTGTACATCGAATAATCAATTGTGGAAATAAAAGAAAGGTTCAGGAGTCGAATTAAAAATTCAAGGTGAAAAGTTATGAATGATAATATTCGCTGATGACATTGCTATCCTCAGTGAAAGTGAAGAGGAATTGCATGAACTGCTGAACGGAATGGACAACCTAATGAGTATAGAATATGGACTGAGAGTAAATCGAAGAAAGACGAAAGTAATGAGAAGTAGCAGAAATGAGAACAGCCATAAACTTCAGTATTGATAGTCACGAAGTAGATGAAGTTATGGAATTCTGCTTCCTAGGCAGTAAAATAACGAGTGACGAACGGAGCAAGGAGGACATCAAAAGCAGTCTAGCAATGGGAAAAAGAGCATTCCGGGCCAAGGGAAGTCTACTAATATCAAATATCAGCCTTAATTTGAGGAAGAAATTTCTGAGAATGTACGTTTGGAGTACGCCGTTGTATGGTAGTGAATGACGGACTGTGCGAAAACCGGGACAGAAGAGAATCGAAGCATTTGAGATGTGGTGCTACAGGTAAATTTTGAAAACTGGGTGGGGGGATTAAAGTTTGAGGAGGTTCGGCGAAGAATCGGAGAGGAAAGGAGAATGTGGAAAACACTGACAAGGAGAAGAGACAGGGTGATAGGACATCAGTTAAGACATCAGGCAATTTCTTCCATGATACTAGAGGTGGCTGTAGAGGGCAAAAACTGCAGAGAAAGACAGAGGTTGGAATGCATCCAGCAGATAAATGAGGACGTAGGTTGCTTTGAGATGAAGAGATTGGCACAGGAGAGGAATATGAGGGAGTCAGAAGACTGATGACCCAAAAAAAGGCACTTTCTCAGGGTTTAACTGTCACTGTAATATGACTACTGTATATTTTTTTTCGATCTGTACAAAACTGTTTAGCCGCTGAAAGTCTCGTAACCCGTATGTCTGCAGAAAATGGCGCAAAGCGTTCCCACCCTGGCAGCAGCCAGCAGTTTGGCGGGTAAATACAGTAAAAGCCAATCAGAATGCTCGACTAACAAGACATCCTTTGTGTGGGTCATAGGAGCTTCTACAGACTTGTTCGAACAAAGGTATCTACGGAAAGTTCTGTGACGTTTGAGAGTACCGTGATGTCTTCTTTTCTGAGTGTTCAGAGACACGTCCAAGCAAATCATCTCCCTCTGGCGGGATGCTGTCTCTCATCCGCCACTGTGGCTTTAGAGCATCTCCAGACCAGCAGCTGTACGACACCGAAAATTCACCACAAATACCGGCCGTTTTTCTCGTCTGTAGGGCAGTGCATCGAACTCTGTTTGTGTAATTGTTCTGATTTTCCCGTCTGTGCTTGGACGCCAGTGTGTGCTTCGAGAAGTGAAGATAGTAACGTCCTTGACTCCAGCAGCAACAAACATAAAACAAAGGGTACTCATCGGCCAAGTGAGGAACACCACAGCACCTGTAGGAATTAGTAATTTCTCTCTCTATCTCTCTCTCTCTCCCTCTCTCCCTCTCTCCCTCTCTCCCTCTCTCCCTCTCTCCCTCTCTCCCTCTCTCTCTCTCTCTCTCCCTCTCTCTCTCTCCCTCTCTCTCTCTCCCTCTCCCTCTGGCAGTGCCTTCAAAGGAACAGCTAAGTCTTGAAAAATGGTGAGCGTCCTGTTTACAGTTACGGAGATATTTACTTCGACTTCCTAATATCGTCGTTTTGGTGTGTCAAGTCAGACACTGCAGCTCATATAGATTTCTGGATCTGTTTCCCACAAAAGTATGTGAAGTGTCTTAGGGCGGTTTCACAAGTGTGCAGCGATCTTTTTAGAGCCCATGTTCGAGTGTGGTGGTACACATCGCAAAACTCACGCAAGCTACTATTCAGTGATCTTTTCTGAAAGTGTATTTAGAGACATTTTCAGTTGGCTTTAGTAAATCCTGAAGCAGCCCGTGTTCAAACGCAAGTTTATTTCCCACAATAGCGCGCGAAGTGTCTGTGGATGCTTTCACAACTGTACCACGATCTTTTTCAGAGTCAGTGTTCAAATATGGTGGTATACACCACAAAATTGAAGCACCTACTGTGCAGCGATCGTTTTTGAAAGTGTGTTTAAAGACATTGAGTTGGATTTAGTAATTCCTGAAGCATCCTATGCTAAAGACAGGGGTAATTCTCACGAAACCACGTGAAGTGTGGCAATCGTTTTAGAGTCCGTGTTCAAGCGTTGCAGTGGTGGTATTCCTGGGGATAAAATGTGTGATTGTCTAAATTTTCTCATGTCACCTATAAGCCCCCCCCCCCTCTCTCTCTCTTTTTGTGCAGTAGTACATTTAGTTCCTGTGGCCTCCTCAAGTTATGTATGTGACAATTTTCCGCAACACCAGATGTAATAACTCCCAAAATCGTTCGTGGTCAACAACAAAGAGTATCCATGTGCCGGGGATGAGCAGGAGGAGCAAGGCTGCAGTATTTCCAACACGACAGGAAGTATGTGGCCACTCCTGAAGCTACCGCGTGGCCGTGTCTAAGCCAGCGCGTGGTCTTTTGGGGCAGGGAAAATGCCCACCACAGTGAATCAACTTTTATCGAATGATCTACCGTTACAGCACACGCATTTGTCAGTATGAGGTGTGAAGTGTAACTCAACCCCATCCTGCTGCATCTTTATTATTTGATGATAAAGCATATTCGTCTTCACCAAATATCATTTCCATCGGCACAATTCAGAGATGTATGGTTACAGCTAACATACTCCTCATTCTCCAGCACAGAAATTTCATCAATTGAACACAGTAAACAACCATGTCTGTCTTCCCAGTCCAGCAGCTAGACATAGATTGGATTCTTTTCCCGCCATTTTTCCCTTAGATCGCCATCTTAGAATATGAGAGGAGAGGACAGAGGGCGAAAGCCGACAGTGCACTCCGTTGGTGGTGCTGTGAACTAGGTAAGTTGGACTCCAGAACTCACAGAGAACGCACTAAATGGAGCTACTGTCTATGACAACTCAAATTGTTTAAATAACACAATGGATACTTATGTCCATCCTATCTGTCAGTCCAGCTCAGACAAAGTCCTTTTCCCAGCAATTTCAAGATGGGGAAGGGGAGGGTAGGGGAGTTGGGAAGGGTAGGGATTAGTGAGGGAAGTGAGGAGGATAGGGGGAGGCAGGAGCATTGGGTTAGTGGAGGTAGCCCTATTGACCTATTTTCCCACCAAAATTTGAACTTCTGACCATGACGTCACTTGTGACATTGGCACATCTATGACGGCCATGTTGGATCTGCCATCTTGAATATATCTGCCAACAATGCAATGTGGGGTGATGCCGCCCTTGCCTCACTATTTATGTAAAAGAAAAATGGTTTGTTATCATATTGCGGTTTAATGTCATTCATGCCACAGCAGTATTTTCTATGCATGCATAGTTGGGGATGCAGAACTTCTTTTTATTCAATTGGTTTTGTTATTGTGTGTTTCATAAATTATTGTAGTTGCATTTTGTAGTCATTTTGGAAATTGTACTGTTGAATACTTACCCTTTAAACAGAGATTTTGAAATAAAAGTGTAATGTGTTCTGAAGAGTGGTAGCATACACACCTCAACCTCACCCTTCCACTTGCTTACTTTGTAACACAAATGCATACTCTTATGTAGTGTTTTCTGTCTTTAAACACTAATTCTTCAGCAGACACATTATGTCTTTCCTGAATGTAATTACTTTATCCTGATAAACGGTCTTTTGGATCATATTCCGGATCCTTGTTCAGGCTTGGCAAGACATTATCTTATAATTGTCAACATCTATCTAACCACTGATCATTATTTCAATGTCATAAAATGAGTTAATTGTAATGTTTATTTTCGTAGATAACGAATTCATTGATCATTATTTCGGACGACAACGATTTAATGATGTCAGATAATCAGGGTCACTTCTCATACATCTAACATACACAGATCCCACACTCATCCAGTTATAATTTGGCAACCGTGCCAGGATTTGTTTTCTTGTAAACATCTGATGTCAGAATTATATCCGCGAAATTTTCCGACTGAAACTTGAAATTTGAAGAAAGATTTACGTTTGCCACCTCAAAAATCCAAATCAATTAAATTATAAGCATTCCTAACTGCTAGCATGTAACTATTTTTGTGTTGGGTAGTTATATATAAATTGCAGGTGTTCACTAAGGTCCAGTCAGACCTGTAATTGATGTATGGCAGCAAAACGATTTATGCTGGAAAAAAAATTGGTTCAAATTTTGGCCACAAGGAGCAAAACTGGCCCGGTGAAAGTGTAAAAAATGTATGGAAATATCTCTGTAAATAATGGGTTAGGAATGGGACATGGAGAAGGAAAGGACAAAGAAGTGAGAAAGTTATAATGTTGATTTTATTATTAACTGCCGCATACACAATTTGTTCATTATGAACCCCAGAAAAGTCGACGAGATGCTTCATCCGTAATTGGACGTGATGAACAGTTACTTGCAGGAGCTATGTAGGAATCCCAGACACATGTCCTTATTACTGTCTTTCAGATCAGGTAGAGACCAAACGCGGCGCTGCTAAACACGTTCTTTGAGATATCCCCAGAGCCAAAAGTCACATGGATTCAGATCAAGTGATCTTGCAGGCCGTACAGTTGGAAAACCTCTGGAGGTAACAAGTTCATCGAAGGCTAAATTAAGCAGATCTTTCACGCATTAGGTGTTGCCTCAACTTGAGAAAACAGTGGTTTCCACACAGTTGCACTATTCCAAATCAGGCATTTCATGGTGTGCAAGGAGGTCTCGATAATGTGCAGACATCACGGTACACCTGACAGACCCTCTGAGTGTATTTTCTTCAAAGAAGAACGGACCAAAGATGTAGGGACTTGTGTAGCCACAGCTGACAGTCACATACTGTGAGACCCACCCCCACTCCTCTCAGTTCTCTACCTAATATACATGACAATTTCACAAATTTTCACTAACTCGCACACACACACACACACACACACAAAAGAAGGTAGCTTCACAGGTTGGCAACACCCACAACGTGAACGAAAACAAACGAACAGACATAAACACTGTTACGGTGCGGAATAAGAAACAGTTTACAAAAGTGAAGTGTAAATAATGCAGCGCAAGAGATACTGCAGAATGGAAAAACTGCCAAGAGCAAATGTGAGTCGAAGTCTTTAGACGTCAACCGCTGCTTGCGAGGAGCGAAGGAGCAGAAAATGTAAACACCGTAAGTAACTTGCACAGCAACTTTATAAACAAAACACTGTTTTAATCTAAAACAACCAAAAACGTACGAACTTATGTATCCAATTTGCAGAATAATCATGGAAGATGCTTTATAAACAAAAGCGAAACGTGTCTAGAGTAATTCTTCTTAATTGAATTCAGCTCTAGAGGGATAACCAATAGTAACAGATTTTAACGGCTGCTAAGGATGATGGCCAAGCAAACAAACATATTTCAAAAGGGATATGATATGTTTTCTGTGTTTGATGTTTGTGCATTTTGTGTTAGCAGGAGAATACGTTATAGTGTATACGCAAGACATGAGAAATTTAGTTGCAGATTCGATCGTTTTCTTCAAACGTTAGATGTGTTAAGGCTTAGAGATTCTGTTAGGTCATTCAAAACAAGTTTACATAGAATAACCGATCTAAAGGCTGAGTTTGCAGGTAATTTAGAAACTCTAGACAGTGGTTCTGCCATGGAGGTACAGCAGGAGAATTTTCAGCAAGTAGCTTTTAGCGAGTCATGGGAAACAGTATCACAAAATGAAACTAATACGCAGGACGAGCAATGGCACGAACAGGTTAATGAGGAAATGTCCGGAATTGAGTTAGGAAAGAAGATGACAGATACACTCCTGGAAATGGAAAAAAGAACACATTGACACCGGTGTGTCAGACCCACCATACTTGCTCCGGACACTGCGAGAGGGGCTGTACAAGCAATGATCACACGCACGGCACAGCGGACACACCAGGACCCGCGGTGTTGGCCGTCGAATGGCGCTAGCTGCGCAGCATTTGTGCACCGCCGCCGTCAGTGTCAGCCAGTTTGCCGTGGCATACGGAGCTCCATCGCAGTCTTTAACACTGGTAGCATGCCGCGACAGCGTGGACGTGAACCGTATGTGCAGTTGACGGACTTTGAGCGAGGGCGTATAGTGGGCATGCGGGAGGCCGGGTGGACGTACCGCCGAATTGCTCAACACGTGGGGCGTGAGGTCTCCACAGTACATCGATGTTGTCGCCAGTGGTCGGCGGAAGGTGCACGTGCCCGTCGACCTGGGACCCGCAGCGACGCACGGATGCACGCCAAGACCGTAGGATCCTACGCAGTGCCGTAGGGGACCGCACCGCCACTTCCCAGCAAATTAGGGACACTGTTGCTCCTGGGGTATCGGCGAGGACCATTCGCAACCGTCTCCATGAAGCTGGGCTACGGTCCCGCACACCGTTAGGCCGTCTTCCGCTCACGCCCCAACATCGTGCAGCCCGCCTCCAGTGGTGTCGCGACAGGCGTGAATGGAGGGACGAATGGAGACGTGTCGTCTTCAGCGATGAGAGTCGCTTCTGCCTTGGTGCCAATGATGGTCGTATGCGTGTTTGGCGCCGTGCAGGTGAGCGCCACAATCAGGACTGCATACGACCGAGGCACACAGGGCCAACACCCGGCATCATGGTGTGGGGAGCGATCTCCTACACTGGCCGTACACCACTGGTGATCGTCGAGGGGACACTGAATAGTGCACGGTACATCCAAACCGTCATCGAACCCATCGTTCTACCATTCCTAGACCGGCAAGGGAACTTGCTGTTCCAACAGGACAATGCACGTCCGCATGTATCCCGTGCCACCCAACGTGCTCTAGAAGGTGTAAGTCAACTACCCTGGCCAGCAAGGTCTCCGGATCTGTGCCCCATTGAGCATGTTTGGGACTGGATGAAGCGTCGTCTCACGCGGTCTGCACGTCCAGCACGAACGCTGGTCCAACTGAGGCGCCAGGTGGAAATGGCATGGCAAGCCGTTCCACAGGACTACATCCAGCATCTCTACGATCGTCTCCATGGGAGAATAGCAGCCTGCATTGCTGCAAAAGGTGGATATACACTGTACTAGTGCCGACATTGTGCATGCTCTGTTGCCTGTGTCTATGTGCCTGTGGTTCTGTCAGTGTGATCATGTGATGTATCTGACCCCAGGAATGTGTCAATAAAGTTTCCCCTTCCTGGGACAATGAATTCACGGTGTTCTTATTTCAATTTCCAGGAGTGTAGATTACACATGTATCGGAGAGTTCAGAAATAACCGGTCGCGAAAGTGTAGCACAGAGTAACGTCACTCTTGACGCCGCACCTCAATCACCCGCAGCATTCGATCTACATCTACATAACTACTCTGCAGTTCACAAATTAAATGACTGGCAGAGGATTCATCGATGCATTTTCACACTATTTCTCTACCTTTCCACGGCCCAATAGTGCGCGGGAATAACGAACGCTTAAATCTTTCCGCGCGAACTCCGATTGCCCTCACTTTATTATAATGATCATTTATAACCATGTAGATAGGTGATAAAATGTTTTCGGATTCGAACGACGTCGTTGGGGATTGATATTTCTTGAAAATATCACGCCACAGAGAAAAGCGCCTTTGTTTTGATGACTGGCACCCCAACTCACTTGTCATATCCGTGACACTCAAACCCTATTTTGCGATAATACAAAACGAGCTGCCCTTCTTTGAATTTTTCGATCTCGTTCATCAGTCCTACCTGACACGGATCCAATAAGATGTCGGACAAGTGTAGTGTAGGCAGTCCCTGTAGTAGACCTTTTGCATCTTCTACGTTCTCAGCTAGTAAAACGCATTCTTTGACTTGCATTCCCCACTACATTTTCTACGTGATTGTTCCAACTTAAGTTGTTCGTAGCTGTAATTCCTAGGTATTTAGCTGACTTAACAGCCTTTAGATGTGTGTGGTTTATCGTGTAACCAAAATTTAGCGGATTTCTTTTTGGTATTTATGTGGATGGCCTCACACTTTTCATTCTTTAGGGTCAACTGCCACTTTTCACAGGATACAGATATCTTGTCTAAATCATTTTGCAATTTGGTTTTGATTTCCTGATTGGGCGACCTAGACAGTAAATTACAGAACGATTTGCGTCCAAGAGGGCTGCTCGGATTGTCTCCTAAATCGTTTCTATAGGTTAAGGACAGAAGAGGGCCCATAGCACGTCCTTGCCGAACGTCAGATATCACTTCTGTTTTACTCGATGACTTTCAGTCAGATACTACGAACTGTGACCTTACTGAAAGGAAATCATGACTCCCTCACACAACTGAGAAGATATTCCATAAGCGCTCAGTTTCATTAGAAGCTGCCTATGGGGAATAGTATCAGAAGCCATTTGAAAATCTAGAAATATGGAATCAATATGAGACGACCTGCCGATACCACTATTTATTTAGTGAGAATAAAGAGCAGTTTTAATTGAAAAGAACCATATTTTCTGAATCCGTGCTGATTGAGTCTCAATAGATCGTTTTCCTCGAGATAATTAATAACGTTCGAACGCAGTATACATTTCAAAACGCTGCTACAAACAGATGCCAGTGATATGAATCTGTAATTTATCGGATTATTCCTATTTCCTTTCTTGAGTGCTGTCGTGACCTGTGCTACTTCCCTGTCTTTAGACACGAATCGTTGAGGGAGCGGTTGTATATGATTGTTAAGTTCGGAGTTACGCATTATATCAGCACTGAAAGGAATCTGATGGGTATGAACTCTGGACAGGAGGACTCCCCTTTATTAAGCGATTTAAGTACTTTGATATACCGAGGACATCTACTTCTACAGGGCTATAACAACGAGATCGCGGTTCTCAATACCGTAATAACCAGAATGGATGGAATAATGCGTATGATCCGAGCGGCAACGCAAAACAAAATTTTGGTAATAGTAACAATCAACCACCCAGTAGCTACAATGATAACAGTGGATACGGGAGTGGGAGAAACACAGAATAGGGTCATACCGCCGCCGGTGAAATACAAGGCCGTACATGAAACAATTCTGAACCCACGATACACATGGTTGATGTGCCGGATGGAGGGATTAATCCCCAACCTCTTACGCAGAGAAACAGCGATCGGTCGGCCCAAGCCCCTTGCCAACAACCGTGAACGGAAGCGGGGCGTAAGACTTTTGAATAGCTATTTCATAAGATTTGATCAACAAAATGACATGAGAGACGATCTTTATACAGGTGAAGACATGGGTAATATTAAGGAGTCGAGCTATTATAAATGCCAAAATTGGCAACACAGACCTACAGGTTGTGCTAGACACTGGCACAGCAGCGAATTTAACTTCGGAAAGTCTGTTTGACGAGCTGCGGAAGAAACTCAATTTGCCTGCTTTACCATTGCAAAATTGTCCTATTATGACTGCGCTGTGTAGTAAATCAAAAGTTGTCAGGCTGCAAACTTGTTTACCTTTAAACATAAATGACAGCATCTTTACGTGTACATTTTTAGTAGTCGAAAAATTAATAGTTAATTGTTTGTCAAGCATGGAAGTTTTCAAGAAGTGCCAGGTAAAGATTGAGCTAGGCAAAGCTAAGTGTCATTTGTATGCTGACGAAAAACCTATTTCAGTTGACCTGATGAAAACAAAGGCAAACGTCCACAGTCATTTCACAAACAAGGTAATATTCAGTTGATGTATACTGAAATTTTACATATACATGAATCATTTAACGTTGTTACTTTTAAGAAAGTGAGGGAACCAAGAGAAAACACAAACTTGTGTGTAGATTGAGGTGTAAATATAACGTAAAGTAAGATAAGTAAGATGACTTGAAAGGAAGGATTTATATTTGTAATATTATTTGAAAGGGTAAACATTCCCAGTGCGCTGTGCATTGAACGTACTCATCAACAGTACGCACGTATATGTACTAATGCAAGTCATTTGAGAGTAAATGTTGTGAATAGAACTTCCATGTCTAGCGCTAACACATTCAGCAATAGTATTAAGTAGCGATAAGTAGACCACATCAGTAAGGACCAAATTATGTGCATATTTGTCGTAAGGAACGTGACACACTTGACATCTTCACGAGCGAGCTAATATTGTGACTATTTGAATGAATAAAAGTATCACCAGTGTTGTTACTCTTCATGAACCTGTAGATAGATTAAGAGAGTGGGAAGGAATGTTATAGAAAAAGGAGAGTGCGAATATTTACAAAAAGAAAACTAAATGCTAAAAAAGAGGAATATATACAAGAGGAAAAGAAATACACACAAACACGAACGATTTACAAACATAGAAACACACAAAGGAAGGAAAAACTATGTACAACGAGATTATTAAGCGAACGAAAGGAAGAGTTATACTAAAACTAAATACGCTTTATATTCTACTTGTTACACCTACTTAATCCAAGAACGCTTTATGTTAAGTTTACTACGAACTACAACCGATTAAGCTACTCAGCTACAAACTACACGAAACTACAGCTAGTAAAACTTATGTCTGAACAGTAGTAAGCTACAGGGTCGATTAAAACGTGACGACACAAAACGTGAACCTGGAAACACATCACTGCAGGTGAATTCACTGTGAAATGTTAAAAAAGAAGGTAACAGAAGGATTTGTTCTTAGGAAAGCAAATAAACAGAAGTGCCTAGCAATCTGCAATTTATTACTAACTCCGCTTTAATGGCACTGATGTCGGTAAAATTAGCACCATCGTCGCGCAGTGTAGGTATTGGTTGTGTCTGACCACTGGTGGACACATATGACCAAAATCTCTTTCGATTTACTTGCAGTTTTCGAGACACAGTTTCATTGTGGAAGCTATTAAAAACATGTCGCATTGAAGTTCCAGCTAACTTTCGAGCTTCTGTAAAACTTCGCCAGTCTCGAATTTTGAGTTCTTTTCAATACGGTATGCTGTTTCATTGCTTCTGCAACATTGTTGTGTTCTGCGCGCCATGGGAGAGGATCTTTACCACCTCTTACTAACTTATTTGGTATACATCTCTCCATTGTTGATGAAACTGTTTTTATTTTTTTAAGTCACATCTAGTCTATACTCTCATAGCGCGCAAGAAATGGAGACTGTATCTTAGGAAGGCGTCAAACGAATTTTTATCTACTTCTAATTCAATTCAGAAAAATGATCAGCAAATCAAGAAAAGTGAAAGTTATTCAAGAAAAATGAGGAAATTTTAAGGAAAAACGACGAGAATAATGACGTGGGAGTGGTGAAAACCGAACAAATATTGAAGAAAAATGACAAGAAAAGTGACATGTAATTCAAGAAACAGTATTTTCGATCCTATAAAATCAAATAAAAGAGGAGTGCACAGTTCGAAGAAAATAAGGAGAAATTTAAAAAGTTAAACGAAAAGGTACACATGCAAGTAGGAGCAGTGAATCCGAAACTAGACATCCATGTGAATAAATGAGAAGAGCAGGTCGAAAGTTGGACAAGAAGACTGATAGCAGATTATCGATATAAATAAACAGATCAAGAAGAAAACATATGAATAGGTGCAAGAATTCAATTCAAAAGTAGACACTTTAAAGCAGAATATTAAGGGGATGACATAAAAATTAAAAAAGTATTATGATTCCCATGTGAAGAACATTGATACCAACGTGAAGAACATTGATCCCATTATGAAGAATATTGATTCCAAAGAAAAGAACATTGATATCAGTATAAAGAACATTGATACCAACATGCGGAGTATTGATACAAACGTGAAGGATACTGAATCCATCAATTCATGGAAGGAAGAGTACGTAACTTCACTGAAGAATACACCAGTAAAAGTAGTAGATCTACACGAGGTGTTAACTGACAATGTCGAGCTGCTGTCGATATGTAACGAAACCGCATCTCATAGAACGGCACCAGTAAGCTCACAACAGAGCGAAGAAGTTAGAGCTTTGATACAGTTTAAGTAAACGCAGGCCCACATTAATTGTAAGAACAAAAATAAGTAAGAACTCTCATGAAAAGAAAGGAGAGTAGTCAGTCCGGACAGTAACGGAAGAGATAACGTACCGAGACAAAGTGAACAAGAGAGGAACCAAGAAGAATTAAGAGAGCTCACTGGCAGATTATGCCACATCATGGGAGTAGCGTCATATTCAACTCTACCAACAACTACCACTGCAACTATATATACGGTATCGTGCAAAATGGGTGAAGAAGGAAGCATGAAACAGTTTTGTTTCTGTGCAAAGGTTCTCATTATTTCCAGATGCAGCGAACCGCTTGCACCCACAGATTTGGAATGAGGAATTTCGAAACCCTCTAACGAGATCATGGCAACCTGTTCTAGAAATCACGTTCGTGCGTGCAAACTTCATAATGCTCGTTATTGAGCGACAGCGCAAGACATAATTACGAACACTTCAAATGCACTTTCCTCGATGAATATCGTTCAAAGGAAAAATAAGATCAAGTGAAGGTAATGACGATGAAAAATTATGTAGTGTCGAGGTGACAGGACTCCACAGAGTAATCCCGAGAGATGGTAAGAAGCAACAAAATTTTAGACATGTCTTATGAGCCAGCAGAACTCATACATAAATGCACAATAAAACTTCTACGTCAAATCCAGAGGGAAATTACGATCGCCGTGGATTCCAGCAGCTACAGTACAAACTAGAATACAACAGAGGCACCAAAGCAATGGGGCCTGTGCATTTCCTTCATAAGAAATTTCCACTGGAAAATCTGCCGCAAAGGAATGGAAACGGATGGGCTAGTCAAAACGATAACAGCCAATGGGGCTCTCAGTATCAGCTGACAGAAGAAACAACTGGAGATACGACGACCATCAAGAAAACTGGAGTCTAGATGATAGGCAACATGGAAGACCAGACCCAAGGCACAAATAAAGAAAAGAAGAGCGAAGAAACGATTCCCGAAACTGAATAGACGCACGTGCTCCAGGAATATTGTTCGAGGTGCTAGGACATCGAGAGAGTTATACATGAATGTTGTGGAGATCAGGAACACGTTATTAGGAGAAGATGCTGAAGCTGAACGTTATAAATATCCCGTCGTCAACGTAGATTTAAATGGTAGAATAGTTCAGTGTGTACTACATATAGCTAGTCAAGTATCGTCTTAGACAAGAGCCTATATAATTTTTGCAACAGGGATTGGAGATGGGCAGCATTTAAGACACTGAATGTAAAGATGCAAGGAGCCGTGAGCAGCAAGAGTGCCACTCATGAAGAACATGCGTGAGTATATTTTACATGCCAAATGCTGACTTCTACGCAAATTTTTTGTTAATACAGGGCTTGTCAGTTGAAACAATATTGGGACTCGATTTTTTTTCAAGATAAAAGAGATAGTTTTCCACATGGCAGAAAAATTCGTTACTCAAAAATACACGATAGAATAGTGACGCCATGCTTCGATAATAATGCAGCGAAAAACAGAGGGCAAGGATTTTTTTCGCTGAGGCTTGTGAAAACCCATAGGAGGGAAATAACAGCAATCCACAACTAGATAGAAGAAAAAATTTGACACACTGAATCCACGAATGTGGGAGCAAGACTGGAATATGTATTAAAATCACATGCAAGAGAATTTTTGCATGCACTACAGATAATGTGGACATTTCTGCACAAATTCAAAGTCAAAGAGCAAGGTAAATTTTTCTTAAGCACCCCAGCTGCCATTCATCTTCAAAGTAAATGCAGAATGAAATCAACACATTGTTAACAAAGGATACGATAGAAGAGGCACTCAGCTCATACAGCAACCTGTTGCTGTCCTCACATTGATCCGTTTGTGGGGTAGCTATTGATAAGTCGAACTGCACGCAGAACGTCACCAGCACACAGCATTTTTGTGTTACGAATGTCGTTTTCAGTTCAAGAAGTTGCAGTTCGGGTTAGACGTGTTAACATCTGCCTTTATTAGAGGACTAATATCTATAATCTTGGAGTCATTAAAAGTTCAGCTTATGCTGTAGGTTCACAACATACGTATTGGTGGGAAAACAAGGAAAGAGTACGACGAAATCTTCTGTCAACTAATCGAAGTTTTTGAAAAACATAGTCAGCAATAATTTAGAAAAATCGGAGTTTGCATACAAGGAAGTACACTAAGTGATCAAAAGTATCCGTACACCAGGTTGAAAATAACTTACAGGTTCGTGGAGCCCTCCATCGGTAATGATGGAATACAATATGGTTTGGCAAACCCTTAGCAACGATGAAAGCTTCCACTCGTTCAGTCAGGTGCTGGAATGTTTCTTGGGGAACGGCAGCGCATTCTTCACGGAGTGCTGCATGAGGAGAGGTATCGACGACGGTCTGTGAGGCCTGGCATGAACTCGGCGTTCCAAAACATCCCAAAGGTTTTCTGTAGGATTCAGGTCAGGACTCTATGTAGGCCAGTCCATTACAGCGATGTTATTATCGTGTAACCATTCCGCCACAGGCCGTGCATTATGAACAGGTGCTGGATAGTGTTGAAAGACGCAATCGCCATCCCCGAACTGCTTTTCAACAGTGTCCGCCCAGGTTCGATACCCGGATGGGGACTGGGTGTTGTGTGTCCTTTATCATCATTTTCATCATCACTGACTGGCAAGTCGCCGAAGTGGCGTCAACTAAAAAGGTCTTGCAATACGGCGACCGAACTCCCCCGAATGGGGCCTCCCGGACAACAATGCCATACGATCATTTCATTTTCATTTCTTCAACAGTGGGAAACAAGAAGGTGCTTAAAACATCAATGTAGACCTGTGCTGTGATAGTGCGACGCAAAACAACAAGTGGTGCAAGCCCCCCCCCCTGAAAGACACGACCAGCCGGCCGCTGTGATCGAGCGGTTCTAGGCGCTTCAGTCCGGAATCACCTGGCTGCTACGGTCGCAGGTTCGATTCCTGCCTCGGGCATGGATGTGTGTGATGTCCTTAGGTTAGTTAGGTTTTAGTAGTTCTAAGTCTAGGGGACTGATGACTCAGATGTGAAGGCCCACAGTGCTTAGAGCCATTTCAACCATTTTTGAAAAACAGCACACCATAACTCCACCGCCTCCAAATTTTACTGTTGGCTCTACACACGCTTGCAGATGACGTTCACCGGGCATTCGCCATATCCACACTCTGCCATCGGATCGCCACTTTGTCTACCGTGATTCGTCGCTCCACACAACGTTTTTCCGTTGTTCAAGTGTCCAATGTTTATGCTCCTTATACCAAGTGAGGCGTCGTTTGGCATTTACCGGCATGATGCGTCGCTTATGAGCAGCCGCTCGACCATGAAATCCAAGTTTTCTCATCTCCTGCCTAACTGTCATAGTACTTACAGTGTATCCTGTGCCATGGTCTGGATAGATTACCTTTTAAACGTTACGATCTTCTTCAACTGTCGGCTGTCTCTGTCAGTCAACAGACGAGGTAGGCCTGTAGACTTTTGTGCTGTACGTGTCCCTTCAGGTTTCCACTTCACTATCACATCTGAAACAGTGGACCTAGGGATGTTAAGGAGAGTGGAAATCTCGCATACATACCTATGACACAAGTGACACCCAATCACCTGACCAGGTTCGAAGTGCGTGAATTCCGCGGAGCGCCCCATTCTGCTCTCTCTCTCGATGTCTAAAGACTACTAAGGTCGCTGGTATGGAGTACCTGGCAGTAGGGCTTTTGACGTCGGCCAATGGGATATGGCCCGAACCAGGAAAATTATAAGCCATTAAGAAGTTTTCAGTACTAGAACTAAACATCATGTGATTGTATTTTTAGGGTTAATGAACTTCTACAAGAGCTTCTTAAAAGACAGCTTTATTACACCTAGTTGCAGTCGTTTGTCATGGAAAAATGACATATCAAAATGGACTGAAATATGGCAACACAGAGTCTAAAAATTGAAAAAAAAAAAACATTACTAAGATCACCACTTTTGTCTCACCTAGACCTAAGCAAGGATTTCTGCATGTATACAAATGCAGGATCAGACTCAGAATTCATATGTTCCACAAATCGAACATGATGCAGGAATAGTGAGTTAGTAGTCGCATCTTGAGCAAAGGAGAAAAAAATTACTCCATGGCAGAATTAGAAACATTAGCTACTGTATGGGGATTCAGCAAATTTAGGCATTTCTTGACAGGATAAATGATACAGGTATACAACGACCGTGACGGTAAAATTAACTTATAAGCGGCTTTCACTATCCTCAGTCTTTCTATAAAAGTTTAGATTTTATGTGGAACACATCCGAAAAAAAGCAGCACATCGTAGCTGATGCACTATCATGAGCATCCATGGAACAGACCTACAAGAGTGACAATAAGGTGGAGGAGGCAACTTTTGAGTGCTCTACCTGAAGAAGTAATGTTAGAACATTTTGTGGTTGCAGTGGTTACCAATATTGGAACAGAGTCGTACAAGGACGCAGAGAAGTGGCAAGATCGGACTGCAGTGAATATTAGACAATGCTATGCCAGAGGGGCCGGCCGGTGTGGCCGAGCGGTTCTAGGCGCTACAGTCTGGAACCGCGCGACCGCTGCGGTCGCAGGTTCGAATCCTGCCTCGGGCATGGATGTGTGTGATGTCCTTAGGTTAGTTAGGTTTAAGTAGTTCTAGGCGACTAATGACCTCAGATGTTGAGTCCCATAGTGATCAGAGCCATTTGAACCATTTGAACCATATGCCAGAGGAATCTGTAATGCTCAGAGCCATTTTAACCATATGCCAGAGGGATCTGTAAACAAACTGATCTGGTAAGCACACCTCATTCACGCTCGCTTTCGACCCCACAAATGTTACATCAAATTGAAAGCGTCAGTGCACGTTAATCATATGGACAGGAGGATAAGGTACGTACTGGGAAAAATTGCAACTTTTAAAAACGCACAATCAACCACTCTCATGCACTGGGATCCCATGTACTTGATCGTGCCTGGAGGATTGGTAGATATCTTGGCCACAGACATTTGGGGCCAGTTCTGATCTCACACAAAGGGTATCGGTATGTGATAGTGACTGTTGAACTTACTTCTAAATTTATCGTATTTGATTTATTTAAAGAACATCACAGGTATATCAGCGATGAGAGGCTTTAACGATAACTTCCTTCGTGTACTTAGAAAAATGGGGAGGATTATGTCAGACAATGGGCCACAGTTTAGATCCAAGTACTGGAAGAGCTTGAGTATTGGATAGCAGACATGGAGGAACGCCGCGTTATGAGGATTTAGAATACGTGGAAGACTGGTGCACTGTGAGGTTTTAGCATTGCGAGGCAATGCTGTGATATATGGATAACTGACGAGAGTAAAATACCCTGATTTGTATGAGCATTTACTACTTAATGAGACCATAATGTGATCATTTTATGTTTCTCCGAGTACTGTTGACAAGCTAATACCATAACTAAATTTTGGAAGTCACCATGACGAAGGTGAAAGCAGAAGAGATAGTAAAAAGGTTAAACAGAAAATAACCCCCTTTGAAGCAAGGCACAAAGTAATTTATGGATCTACAGTAAAAGAGAGACAGATAACGAACGATTAACCATAGCATAAACCTACCCTTAGCTGCCGTGCCAAAAGAACATCGAGAAAGCTGTCATTGGAAACTTTCTGTAAGAGAATAACCTATCCTGACGTAAATTAAATGTAAACATTAATACTACAACAATTAAGATGTAATAAGGTGGGAAGAAACGATGGAAATTAAATCGGTAAACATAAAAGTTTGAAGTAATTTGAATCCAGTAAGTGACAATAATAAAGAATAATGATAATAAATGTTTTCATTAAGTGCAATGATAAATGAGAAAGAATTTGTAAGAGCGAAATGTGTTTGAATTTTATGAAGATTGCATTACTAATATATGACTGGTAAACTGTTTGCAGTCGCACTGGTCACAAGATGGCAGGAGGCATGAGAAAGCTGAAGAGGACATACAGAACGAGAGGGCTGGAAGCAGTATACATTGCGCCGTGGTCCAGCCACGGTCAGACATGTACCGGTAGTCACTGCCCCCAAGTCGACAGAAGCATCTGCGAAAACACGATCAGCATCTACCTACTGCCACTGAGTGGCTCTGCCACGCAAGCGGCAATTCCAGAGGTTTCCCGGAACCTATCATTGCCTCGACGTGAACTGCCATACAGCTGGGTGCCCTGAGGCTTCACTGTTGTAAGATGGGCGTACGTCAGCCACCCTGTTTGCTTATGCAAGTCATGATAGGTCGGGGCTAAACAAAGTTCGTCAATTATCCAGAACGTGTTGTCCACGTGACAAATATACTGTGTCTTTGTAACCAATGAACAATGAGACATTTTGTTGAGTGACAGGAGGTCGCTGGTCACTTCTAAAATGAACACTGGTCACAATTAACAATTCTGAGTGAGTGAAAGGACACTAACCACTCAATTTTGAAGTATCTTGTGACGTTACTCAGGGAGGCAGAGATTTCTTTGGTCCTTGTTCCTACACCTACACTCAGAAATTAATGTGGACAGTTGTGATCAGATCAAAGACTTGAAATTTTACATGACAGCTTATGGTCAATAATGCTGTGAAAATCTGAACTTACGACATTGTGCGAATGTGTGCGACAAAGATAGGGAGAAAATTTATACTAAGAAAAATCTTGCATCGCAAGCAGTTCACCTTCTTGTCAAAGTAGGTTTCCATAAACTTTGGACATATAAACTAATTCCATACCTCTCATCGCAAGCCAGTTACTTTATAATCTTGTGTAACGAACTTGTTTTGTGCCTCAAACCGACGGCAGTTTTACGTGCTTCTTTTTTGCATGCTTCTTTTTCAGGAACTCTATAGTGTATTTTTGTGTTTCTTACATTGCTTGCGTAACAGAAACTGATTTATAGGTTTGACATTAATTTTATTACGATTTGTGTAATCTTCTTTTTTTCTTAACTTGTTTATGCTGTTACGTGGAGAACACATGTATGTTGAAATGTTTGACTCCAACAATTTTGTATTATTGTTCGCGTGAAAATTTGACAACACAAGTTGAAACATTATTTACGGATGTGTCCACCATTTCAAGCACAGCGTCACTTCTACTTGGAATACTGAATTCGATATCCTTCTACTGTACATGCTTTGAGTTGACGTTGCCTTGTACCAAATATGTCGGAATATGTATCTTGATTTTATGTACGTCTTGTACTATGTATATGTTTTGAATATTACGTCGTTCTTTTGGCAAGTCTGTTGCCAAGTATACCTTGAATTTTTTGTGTATTTTGATTTTGTGCTATGTATATTATTGTGTGATAATATATTTTAAGAGTTTTATTATGTTGCTATGACTTAACTTACACGTTTTGCAGAAGCATGAGTGAGTTAAATTCTAAAAACTGTTTGAAGTGAGAGTGAATAATTAATTGATGTTTAAAGGATGAAAAGTAAGAGTGTCTCTAAATCATCAGTAAATGAGTGAACAAGAAATATTATATTACATAGGCTCATAGTCATTAAGTGTGAATGTGTGTCAAGCTAAGAGTAGATTTTGTTCAAATGTGTGTGAAATCTTATGGGACTTAACTGCTAAGGTCATCAGTCCCTAAGCATACACACTACTTAACCTAAATTATCCTAAAGACAAATACACTCACCCATGCCCGAGGGAGGACTCGAACCTCCGCCGGGACGAGCCGCACGGTCCGTGACTGCGGCGCCTAGACCACTCGGTTAATCCCACGCGGCAGGATTTTGTAATCTCAATTTTAAAAGATTAGTGAATGAGCTGTGATCTGGTACAGTAAACAAGTGTGTAATGTTTGATAAACGAAGTTAACTTTATGCCAGAAAAATAGAAGATTGAGTGTGTGATGGCTTTTTACATTAGTAAGGAATGTAATAAAAAGTTGTTGTGTTTCTTTTCCAAACTCCTAATAATCCAAACAAACAGTGCCTCAAATGATAACAAGTTCCGAGTTTCGTATTAGGAAAAATTTCTTTGGTGCACTTACGCTATAACAAGTACTGATCACAACTGCATCTGTATCAGTTTAAAAACAGCGGGGAGTGGTGATGTCTTGGGACTGTTTTTCTCAAAATGTCCCATAACTTATGTAAAACCAGAATTAAAAAGACAAGTCAAAATCGGAATAATGAATTCTCACTGTTTAATGAAATATCTGTATCCCCCCATTGTTTGCCAGTACTTAACTACTGTAGATTATGTTTTCATACTGAACTCCATTATCAACTAAGAAATTATGTACCTATGGAAGCAAGTTGCCCATAGCTGCGAGCGACCAAGTGTATTGAAGGTCAAAAAAGCCGACGAGGGAAGCAGCCCTCGACCCAGTTCGCAGAGAGCTCACAGAGAGGGGTCGTCCCCGGGTGGTCAGAACGACCTGTGCTTTGAAGAGCTCTGGACGCCAGGCGCTAAAAGTCAACTACAGATACCATCCCCTGTGGTGGCAGGACACCGGAGTATGTTTTTACTGAGCTCTGTGTTATAGGGAGGAACGTACCATTTTCGCAAAGAACGTTTCTGTGAACAGGATGATAAAAAGCAGGACGTCTACTAAATACACAGACTGCTACAGATGTCATTTGAGAGTGGAGTGAGGAAAAGGAAAGTTATACCATCTTTGAAATTGTAGGACACCGCCATCGATCTCAGGCACTGCAAAACAAAGTGTTTAACACAATATAAAGATCTCTGGGTCTGGGTGACATAAATATTTATGAAGTGGCAGATAGAAACACGGCAGTGCTTACAGAGGTCCTTCCTCATTGGTCATAGATAGACAGACACAGAGTAGGACGAAGTTGTTCAGTGCCAAATGTTAGGTAGCTATGTAAGGTGTCAGGCAAATCCAACACCTTCCATGAAAACCCTGACATGATAAGCAAATCCAGTAGTATGTCACATAGCTCCGAATAAATCGTGACATAAAATTAACCAAAGTAATACGAGTAACGAGTGAGCAAATGGAATACCACAGACTAACACAAGAATGCCTAAATGCATGTCATACCTTCCCACCGTGAGACAGACGCAGTTCCGAGGGGAGAAACGAGAACAGAAGCCGAGAGCAGAACCGTGTTAAGCTAGAAGGCCCTACGGTAAGGGACGGACACCCACGTTTCCAGCTAACCACCAGGACCACCCCCCAGAACATGTTAAAAGCTAGAGCCCTCCAGAAGAACAGTATAGATCTTACGATAACACTAAAAGGGCCACACCAGCCGCAAGTTTTAGCGTGTGACTTTTTCGCGTCTCTGTTACGTTGCAAACCTAAAAAAACATTGCCCCACCACGAAATGTAACCGCTAGGAAATGTAACCCATGTTAAAAGCTAGAGCCCTCCAGAAGAACAGTATAGATCTTACGATAACACTAAAAGGGCCACACCAGCTGCAAGTCTTAGCGTGAGACTTTTTCGCATCAATGTTACGTTGCAAACTTTAAAAACATTGCCCCACCACGAAAAGTATAACGTTTCTCATTGGATAGATAGAATTTTTGTAGGCGGAGCTTAAGGTTAACATTGAGACCCTGATTGGTCAGATGAAAACACAGCCAGACAGTTTTTTTTAACCAACTTCGGTAAATTGTAGCAAGGAGAAATTAGGAGGGAGTTGCTTCCGAGACGGCGAGATGCGTGGAGCTGTGCCGGCTGCCGCCCCCTGACGAAAGCCGACAAGGTAATGAACGCACGCGATGCCGCATTTTTGAGAGCATAAGGCTTCACTCAGAACTGCAGAAGTCTCATCTGTTACATCCCCTTTTTACGTAATACTAGTGTCGATCGTCAATTGAAGCTCGTGGTATTCACATTTTCTACGTAAGTTAAAATCTGAAACGCGATGATTTTTCTGTTATGTAATTATTGAGAAGCCACATCAACCACTGTAATTTACGACAAGTTAGATAAGTAATGAAAGATAATTGAGGGTCACTGTAGACCATTTTGATAGTTTTCTCTTTTGTGAAACTTAATTTAAACCTAGATTATACATGTGATATGGCATAAGTCAACCTTCGATCCATTGTAGAACTTGGAAACCCACTCACGGAATATTCGTTCACATTTTTGTTGAACGCAGTTGGTTTTTATCTACCTGTATTAAAATATTTCCTTTTATCAATAGCGCAATTTATAAACTACGTTTTGTGAGTAGAATAAAATTTCAAATGGTAAACTTAACTGCTTTTTCGACGTTATTTTACCAGCTAACTAAAAATAGGAAAGCCTCGAACCCATTCCACTAAATTTAGTTAGTATTAAGATTCATTTACAGGGAGTGCAGTGGAGCTGACGCTGAAATCATTAAGTATTTGGTTACATCATCGCTAGTCTCACTGAACTCTTCTGAACTCTACATGTCGTGTGGTCTGGCGTCTCCTTACCAGCAACAGGTCCCAGGTTCAAACTAGTCAATTCCCTAAAAAACACGCTCAGAGCATCGTTGCGCGAAAGTGGTAGGGAGACACGACTTAGAACAAACAGACACCACGCCGAATGTTAGAGCTTGTTACTGGTAAACTGTCTGAAATGAGAGTAAGAAAAGGAGGTCAGCACCTTTAGAGACATATTTTCACATCAGAATATCTATCGTTCAGCCAATCAAAGTGATGTAATGAAATAAAACATGGAGATTAAACTCTTCCCTGTATGATGCAGAAGGGCAAAAGTTACTGTTCAACAGAGTCTTGTCAGCCGAGCATCTCTCCAGCCAGATATCTTTGCAGCCAGGCATCTCCTTGAACAGACTTGATGAGCCGGGGACACGATTTTTTTTTTGTCTGATTTGAACTTAGAAGCAGATACGAGTTGCTGTTTCGAAACCAGTGACTGATTTAGTAGCCATTTAAGCCTCAGTTTGGAGGTGAACATAGTGAGTTCTAGCAGTAACTGCCGAGACGAACTGTAGGACCATCCGATTCATTTTTACCGAGATTCAGTAATTTCAATCATCAATCAGACGACTTGCTTACAGTTTGGATCAATATACTTTCAATATATGACGGTAGTATCTGTTCCCGAAAGAACAGTTACCGTGGATGACCATGCAGCTTTGCTAGAAATGAAATGATAATTATATAGACACCCTAGCTGCAAGCAGGCGTTGATGTACTTCATTGGGGACATGTTGAAAATGTGTGCCCCGACCGGGACTCGAACCTGGGATCTCCTGCTTACATGGCAGACGCTCTATCCATCTGAGCCACCGCGGGCACATAGTGCGTCTGGAGGGACTTATCCCTTGCACGATCCCCGTGAGATCCACATTCGCAACATGTCCACACCACTACATTCGTAGTGCGCCTAATAGATGTTTGCCCACTACGAATGTGTGCTGCCGTTGGATAAGCAGCTGCAGCAGCAAGTCGTATACCCCTAGCTCACTCATTTGTTACATATTTTAATTCTTAATTTCTTTGCGTGTTTTTGGTACTTGCATTGTTTAATTCATAAATTTCGGGCGTATTATGGTATTTGTGTCGATTTGTTTGCGCTCTCTGTAGATTAGTTCAGACGTGTAACCTCCCCACAGAAAAATAATAATGAAAATGGACCAAGAGTAAACTCCCCACAAAATTATTTTATAAATGAATTTTCAAAGTATTGTAACCTCTGAACAAAATTGGTTTTAATGTAACCTCTGAACAAAATTGGCTCCCATTTATAATCTGTGTGTAGAAAAGCATTCACATTTAATGTTCCCACAAAATTCTTTTCTCATTTAATGTTAAGTTCGAAACAGAAAAATTCCTAAACACCAAAAAATAAAAAAAATAATTAGTAACCTGGTAAATTTTATGAGGACAGCAGCGCTGCCCTTCGGCCCTGTATTCTGAATTAAAAAAAAGCAAAAATTCTTACCTCAATAAAAACTGCAAATATATCTGCCCTTCCATAATAATTTTCGACACAGCTTCGTGCAATGCTGGCATATATATTTTTTTATTCTTGGAGGGAAAGATCATGAATTGGAAATATTCTTTAAATTGAAATGAATGCTTTTCTTTAAAAAAGTTACTTTATATTATAAAATTATTATTGGGGCATTTTTTGAAAGAAATTAAATGACAATTAATATACATTACTAGATATGCGCAAGGCTGCTTCTTTACCTTCTACAACAATACTTATCTTCCAGAGTTCTGACCAGAGTCCCGAGCAGACCAGACAGCCGACACGCGCCGAATACCTCCGACTCACGCAGACTACTCAAGACTACTGCAGACTAGTGCTTACCAGCACGGACACAAGACTAAAGCCGACTGACGCCGACTCGTGACAAGCAACAACTCTGGTCAGAGACTCTGCCATGCCTCGCGCATCGCCGCCGACGCATACGTCTTTCATAACACTCCACGGGGGAGGGGGGGGGGGGGGGGGCAAACATTTGGCAGCGATGGTGAGTCAATTGGACTTGCCATGACCAAAAATTTTTCTTAATTAACTAAGTTTACAATCACAGTATATATATATATATATATATATATATATATATATATATATATATATACTCCTGGAAATGGAAAAAAGAACACATTGACACCGGTGTGTCAGACCCACCATACTTGCTCCGGACACTGCGAGAGGGCTGTACAAGCAATGATCACACGCACGGCACAGCGGACACACCAGGAACCGCGGTGTTGGCCGTCGAATGGCGCTAGCTGCGCAGCATTTGTGCACCGCCGCCGTCAGTGTCAGCCAGTTTGCCGTGGCATACGGAGCTCCATCGCAGTCTTTAACACTGGTAGCATGCCGCGACAGCGTGGACGTGAACCGTATGTGCAGTTGACGGACTTTGAGCGAGGGCGTATAGTGGGCATGCGGGAGGCCGGGTGGACGTACCGCCGAATTGCTCTACACGTGGGGCGTGAGGTCTCCACAGTACATCGATGTTGTCGCCAGTGGTCGGCGGAAGGTGCACGTGCCCGTCGACCTGGGACCCGCAGCGACGCACGGATGCACGCCAAGACCGTAGGATCCTACGCAGTGCCGTAGGGGACCGCACCGCCACTTCCCAGCAAATTAGGGACACTGTTGCTCCTGGGGTATCGGCGAGGACCATTCGCAACCGTCTCCATGAAGCTGGGCTACGGTCCCGCACACCATTAGGCCGTCTTCCGCTCACGCCCCAACATCGTGCAGCCCGCTTCCAGTGGTGTCGCGACAGGCGTGAATGGAGGGACGAATGGAGACGTGTCGTCTTCAGCGATGAGAGTCGCTTCTGCCTTGGTGCCAATGATGGTCGTATGCGTGTTTGGCGCCGTGCAGGTGAGCGCCACAATCAGGACTGCATACGACCGAGGCACACAGGGCCAACACCCGGCATCATGGTGTGGGGAGCGATCTCCTACACTGGCCGTACACCACTGGTGATCGTCGAGGGGACACTGAATAGTGCACGGTACATCCAAACCGTCATCGAACCCATCGTTCTACCATTCCTAGACCGGCAAGGGAACTTGCTGTTCCAACAGGACAATGCACGTCCGCATGTATCCCGTGCCACCCAACGTGCTCTAGAAGGTGTAAGTCAACTACCCTGGCCAGCAAGGTCTCCGGATCTGTGCCCCATTGAGCATGTTTGGGACTGGATGAAGCGTCGTCTCACGCGGTCTGCACGTCCAGCACGAACGCTGGTCCAACTGAGGCGCCAGGTGGAAATGGCATGGCAAGCCGTTCCACAGGACTACATCCAGCATCTCTACGATCGTCTCCATGGGAGAATAGCAGCCTGCATTGCTGCAAAAGGTGGATATACACTGTACTAGTGCCGACATTGTGCATGCTCTGTTGCCTGTGTCTATGTGCCTGTGGTTCTGTCAGTGTGATCATGTGATGTATCTGACCCCAGGAATGTGTCAATAAAGTTTCCCCTTCCTGGGACAATGAATTCACGGTGTTCTTATTTCAATTTCCAGGAGTATATATATATATATATATATATATATATATATATATATATATATATATATATGCAGAACATGAAATAAAATATAGTGCACATGCACTGAGTACAGAACATATCAAGCAAAGACACAATGTATACACAATGAGTACAAAACATATTAACAAATGACAAAAAGTGCACACGCACTGTAGTACAGAACATATCAGGAAATCACAAAATGTATACGCAATGAATACAAATCATATTAACAAATGACATAAAGTGCACACACACTGTAGAAGTCTTAAACATTTTTACAACAAATAAACATATCAAGGAGTGAAATAAAGTGCACACGGACTGTAAAGGTCTTTAGCATATTTACATAACATATCATGGAATGAAATAAAGTGCACACGCACTGTAGAAGTCTTTAGCATTTTTACATAACATATTATGGAGTGAAATAAAGTGCACACGCACTGTATAAGTCTTTAGCATATTTAGGACAACTGATCTTGTTAACAAATGAAATGAAGTGCACACGCACTGTATATGTCTTTATCAGTTTACAAGAATTTAAACGCATTGTATAAGTGTTTACCATTTTACAAGAACTAGGAAAGGAATGGGAAGGATTGCGTCATGGTTGTAGCACTTTAGGTTGCACGCAGCTGCACTGAAAGTCCATATCTTTCTACAGAAGCACAACACCAAGTGAGACAATCTGAAGTTCTTTTCCTTGAAGTATTAATCAGTGTGCCAAGACACTGAAATGTCGTAGTAATATTCCATGTTATCATTTTGGTAGTACATTAGGTACACCAAACAGTGGGACCATAATAACATCTCCATCGCTCAAGGTGGTGGACAGCATGTCGTGTCAACACCACGTTCTTGTAAGGTACACCAACGTAGAATTAGTGCAAAACCAAATATAGTGCTCCATGATGATGAGGGTAGACAGGAGAAATGGATATTGCAGTAATTTCTGGTAATTAGGTCAGAAGGTGAAGGACATTAAGTCACATACTAGTCTTCATTGAGAATTACACTAGTCTAATAACTGATTTGAGTAAATGGTGGCAGACATCGCCCAATTACTGAACATTTCTGTACCATGTATGAAGTATTACCGAATAATGTTCATAAATTATCTGTTTACAGAGAACATTGGCACTCATTGACCAGTTACAAACCATCAGAAGTCATCATTCAAAACAGGAGCTAATGAATGGCATAGTATTAATATAATTCACTTAGTTATAGTAATCATTGGCACTCATTGGCCAGTTACAAAACATATAGCAAGTATTGAATAGTACAAAACATTTTTTATCATTCAAGTGACATACGACATATTTAAAATAATTATTGGCACTCACTGGCCAGTTACAAAGTATTGTTATATTTTTATAAAACCTTATTCAGTATTATTCAGAAGTTATCATTCAAAATGAGAGTCAATTATTGGCATAGCATTTATAGAACATAAAAATATGATTTACAGAAATTATGGGCATAGTATTTATGCATTATTGCAAAGCATCATTCAGTATCACTCAGAATTAATCATGCCAGTGACATAGGACATATTGAAAATGTAACATACTGTAACTATTATTCAAGGTCTGTGACTAGAAAACATTATTCAGTATTACTCAGAATTCATCATTCAAATGACATATTATTCAGAACTGATCATTCCAGTGACATAGAACATATTGAAAATGTAACATACTGTAACTATTATTCAACGTCTGTGACTAGAAAACATTATTCAGTATTACTCAGAATTCATCATTCAAATGACATATTATTCAGAACTGATCATTCCAATGACATAGAATATATTGAAAATGTAACATACTGTAACTATTATACAACGTCTGTGACTAGCAAATATTATTCAGTATTACTCAGAATTCATCATTCAAATGACATATTACTCAGAACTGATCATTCCAGTGACATAGAACATATTGAAAATATAACATACTGTAACTATTATTCAACGTCTGTGACTAGAAACATTACTCAGAATTACTCAGAACATATCATCATAACTCCATTATTATCATCACCTGTAAAGAAAAACTTCATTATCCATATTAGCATATTCTTCATCATTATTCATCACCATTCATTATCATCTGCAAAAAAGTCACTTCATTATTCATTATACAACTATTCCTTATTTGTAGCATATTTCATCACTAAAACTAAGATGTGTAGTTCTGTCTGACAGCCTGCATCAATCGCCTCGTATTCTGAAAGAAAAAATTAGTTAAGACTGCTATTCTACGATGTGTATAGTATATTCTTGTTAATGCTTGTTAATTCTGATCCATTTACTCTTCGTGACGAGGTATTGCATTTTCTTTCGTTCATTCCGAAGGTGAAATTCCCATTTCTGTTTAATTTATTTCTTTTACACGTTATTTCTTTCTGAAAATGATGAACAAAGATTAATGTCTTGCATTTAAATCATATACCCACTAAATAAAAACTGGTTTATAGTAACATAATTGGGCATACAGCATAGCATGACAGAAAACGTAATATGTCAAAAACATAGACTGATAATTAACATTTTGTCTGTTATTCAAGTTCTGGTGGTTGTCATTCCTGAAGCGTCTATTACCTTTGATATTGAAATTGCGTGGCTGATCGTAATTGCTGTATGTTTGTTGGCCTTGGTTATTATATGAAAAATTTTTGTTTATAAACGAATAATCCGATTGCTGCACTTCCAAAAGCTGTAACAGATCTCTGAATGCCGAAATATTTTCTTTCTGCTGACCCGTTAAAAGTGACACCCTTAATGATCGTGGCAATTTAGAAATACATAATTGAATAAGTGCAGATTCACTGTATGGTTCACTTAAGTACTGGTTTTGTTGGACCATGTGTTCAAAAAATTGCGTGACAGTGGAAAAATTTGAGTTCTCATAATTCGATAAACTAATTAATTGATCCTTAATTCCGCGCTGTGTCGTCTTCGACCAATGCGCTGACAGAAAAGCATTCTGAAATTCTTCTACCGAGTAGCATTGTCTCGCGATCGGTCTCATATGAGTTGCCGGTTCACCTTCCAAAACACTGCAAATAAATTCAAGTTTGTGCGTTACAGGCCAACTTTTAATTTTCTCACTGATAGAAAATGTTTGTAATCAAAATTATTGTCTCTGTACGTCTGAACAGGTTCAGGATTGTATGAGAATCTATTTGTCTGTAATTGTTCGGAATCTAAGTCACGTACTCTCTGTAAATTACCTAAATTATAGTGGCTGTGTGAGTGTGACAAATGTTCGGAATGTGCCTTATGCTGTGACGTGTTATTAACTGAAATATTTTTTATCTCTGTCACCTCTTGCTGTAAAGTCGAAAATTTTCTACGTAATGTATTATTAGACGAATCTATCTCACTGATTGTCTGCTGTAAATTTTGGAATTCAGGTGTTTGATTAAACGAAATCGGTGAAGTATCATCTGATTTGCTGCCATTATTACTTTCAATAACGTCAATACGACTGGCCAATTCATCATATTTTTCAGTCAGTATTTTTACCTGATCATCGTTTTTAGTGTCACAAGCATTAGTTTGTTTTTGTATTTTACGTGTGGTTTCGTTCAATTTTTTAACGTCTGCTTTGATGGCATCGGGATCCTGTATTAATTCTAATTGTTCAAGTCTGTCGGTCACTGTCTGAAAGTCTACTGTATGTGTATCTGTTTTTGTTTTAAGATCGGAAAGTTCATCACGCAATTCGGTGTTCAACTGTTTGATAGTGTTAATTTCGTCTGAGACTGTAGCAATGTTGTTGTCTACGTATGTTTTTGCTTTCGTAAACAATTTACGTTTATCTTCCTGTCTCTGTGCGGTAATTGTTTCCATGACTTGTCGCTTTACTTTATTCTGTTCCTGTATAAATTTACGGAAGCGCGTTTCACTGTTTTGTAGGTGATGATTAAAACGTTCATCAATTTGACTGTTCTGTTGGTCGAATTTCGCGTCTACTTTTGCATCCAGTGTGCGCGAAAGTTCTGCTGCCATTAATTTAAACTCGTCGCGTAACTGTGTTGCGTTTTCAGAGCATTGTTTACCGACTGCACTAATTTCGTCTCTAAGTAATTTAGTTGTATCTGCATGTCTATTATTTAATTCTTGTGCCACAGATCTAATTTCTTCACTACTTTTCCTAGCACAAGCCTTAATTTCCTCACGTAATTGTTCTTTAGTATCATGACATTCCATGGCAACGGCTGTAATTTTTTCATTAAGTTGTTTGAAATTTTCATTAAGGTTGTCTTGTTTTTCATTAAGTTGTTTAAAATTTTCATTAAGCTGTTTGTTCTGTTCACTAAGTTGTTTGTGATTGTAGTCTTGCTTATCATCCGACTGTTTGGAATTGCTGTCTACTTTTTCATTCATTTGTCGTAATAATGCCATAACTTGATCCCAGCCAAAATTATCGGCTCTATTCACTGTGCTATTTGATGGCGTACCTGCAATTGTCACGTTTTGTGTAACCATTTGGTCATTCTGTGATTCTCGAAAAGGTTTCCCAATCGGATGTGCACTGTTAGTCACTACCTCGGAATCAAATAAATCTGACGTATTTTGATTACACTGTTCATTTTCGTTAGAAAAATTTGTCTATTCATTACGTAAATTTTGCAAACCGGGTGTGTCAAGCTGGGCAGCGTTCATTGTAACAGAACGTGCCGCGTCATCCATTGTCGTTAAATTAACAGAGGACACAACCGAATTTGTTTGCTCATCATTAGCATTAAAATCATTACTAGTGGTCGGTACGTACTGGTTGTCTACAATTAGAGTATTATCATCGTTAAACTGAGTGTCGAAAATACTATCGGTCAAATTATTCGAGTCGGCTATTTCACTCATTAGACATCGCGATGTACTGTTAACAGTTTTTCGCGGCATTTTTCACAAATCACAATTAAGCACAAAAGAAACAAGGACAATGCAAAATGCAACAAACACAATTACAAGAAAGAGCAACAAATTGCCGATGATCTGTGAAAGAAAGAGTGACAAATCAGTAAATGCGTTGGGCCAGATGCAAACTACGTTTAACTAAATAAGAGCAGATATATGACTACTTCTCAGAAGATTCACAAAGAAATACGATCCTGGCCGGATGTCGCCAAGTGTAACCTCCCCACAGAAATATTAATGAAAAATAGACCAAGCGTAAACTCCCCACAAAATTATTTTATAAATCAATTTTTAAAGTATTGTAACCTCTCAACAAAATTGGTTTTAATGTAACCTCTGAACAAAATTGGCTCCCATTTATAATCTGTGTGCAGAAATGCATTCACATTTAATGTTCCCATAAAATTCTTTTCTCATTTAATGTTAAGTTCGAAACAGAAAAATTCCTAAACACCAAAATAATAAAAAAAAAAAATAGTAACCTGGTAAATTTTATGAGGACGGCAGCGCTGCCCTTCGGCCCTGTATTCTGAATAAAAAAAAAAGCAAAAATTCTTACCTCAATAAAAACTGCAAATATATCTGCTCTTACATAATAATTTTCGACACAGCATCGTGCAATGCTGGCATATATATTTTTTTATTCTTGGAGGGAAAGATCATGAATTGGAAATATTCTTTAAATTGAAATGAATGCGTTTCTTTAAAAAAGTTACTTTATATTATAAAATTATTATTGGGGCATTTTTTGAAAGAAATTAAATGACAATTAATATACATTACTAGATATGCGCAAGGCTGCTTCTTTACCTTCTACAATAATACTCATCTTCCAGAATTCTGACCAGAGTCCCGAGCAGACCAGACAGCCGACACGCGCCGACTACCTCCGACTCACGCAGACTACTCAAGACTACTGCAGACTAGTGCTTACCAGCACGGACACAAGACTAAAGCCGACTGACGCCGACTCGCGACAAGCAACAACTCTGGTCAGAGACTCTGCCATGCCTCGCCCATCGCCGGTGACGCATACGTCTTTCAGACGTTCTTTGCACAACAGTTTTTGGCATGGATAGGGACTGCAACTACTGTGTTCGGATGCAGGCTGAGTTGGCATCCCTTCACTCCCAGCTTCAGGCAGTGTTGGCTTCGGTCACACAGCTTGAGGCTGTTGCCAATGGGCATCACTGTGGGGGTCCGGATGGGGGTTTGTCGGGGACGGCCAGCTCGTCCCACGCATCCCCCGATCGGACTACGACTGTGGTTACCCGGGATACTGCCCGCATTGAGGCTGATCCCTCACCTGTGGTAGAGTGGGAGGTCGTCTCAAGGTGTGGCAGGGGGCGAAACACATTCCGGAGGGCTGAACGGAAGGCCTCTCCAGCTTGTCTGACGAACCGGTTTCAGGCTCTGTCTCAGGCTGATACTGATCTTCGGCCTGACATGGCTGCTTGTCCTGTTCCAGAGGTTGCCCCTCAGCCTGCTAGATCCGGGCGGTCGCAGAGGGTGGGCTTACTGGTAGTTGGGAGCTGCAACGTCAGGCGCGTAATGGGGCCCCTTAGGGATATGGCTGCAAGAGAGGGTAAGAAAACCAATGTGCACTCCGTGTGCATACCGGGGGGAGTCATTCCAGATGTGGAAAGGGTCCTTCCGGATGCCATGAAGGGTACGGGGTGCACCCATCTGCAGGTGGTCGCTCATGTCGGCACCAATGATGTGTGTCGCTATGGATCGGAGGAAATCCTCTCTGGCATCCGGCGGCTATCTGATTTGGTGAAGACTGCCAGTCTCACTAGCGGGATGAAAGCAGAGCTCACCATCTGCAGCATCGTCGACAGGACTGACTGCGGACCTTTGGTACAGAGCCGAGTGGAGGGTCTGAATCAGAGGCTGAGACGGTTCTGCGACCGTGTGGGCTGCAGATTCCTCGACTTGCGCCATAGGGTGGTGGGGTTTCGGGTTCCGCTGGATAGGTCAGGGGTCCACTACACGCAACAAGCGGCTACACGGGTATCAGGGGTTGTGTGGCGTGGGCTGGGCGGTTTTTTAGGTTAGATGGCCTTGGGCAAGTACAGAAAGGGCAACAGCCTCAACGGGTGCGGGGCAAAGTCAGGACATGCGGTGACCAAGCAGCAATCGGTATTGTAATTGTCAACTGTCGAAGCTGCGTTGGTAAAGTACCGGAACTTCAAACGCTGATAGAAAGCACCGAAGCTGAAATCGTTATAGGTACAAAAAGCTGGCTGAAGCCAGAGATAAATTCTGCCGAAATTTTTACAAAGGTACAGACGGTGTTTAGAAAGGATAGATTGCATGCAACCGGTGGTGGAGTGTTCGTCGCTGTTAGTAGTAGTTTATCCTGTAGTGAAGTAGAAGTGGATAGTTCCTGTGAATTATTATGGGTGGAGGTTACACTCAACAACCGAGCTAGGTTAATAATTGGCTCCTTTTACCGACCTCCCGACTCAGCAGCATTAGTGGCAGAACAACTGAGAGAAAATTTGGAATACATTTCACATAAATTTTCTCAGCATGTTATAGTCTTAGGTGGAGATTTCAATTTACCAGATATAGACTGGGACACTCAGATGTTTAGGACAGGTGGTAGGGACAGAGCATCGAGTGACATTATACTGAGTGCACTATCCGAAAATTACCTCGAGCAATTAAACAGAGATCCGACTCGTGGAGATAACATCTTGGACCTACTGATAACAAGCACACCCGAACTTTTCGACTCTGTATGTGCAGAACAGGGAATCAGTGATCATAAGGCCGTTGCAGCATCCCTGAATATGGAAGTTAATAGGAATATAAAAAAAGGGAGGAAGGTTTATCTGTTTAGCAAGAGTAATAGAAGGCAGATTTCAGACTACCTAACAGATCAAAACGAAAATTTCTGTTCCTACACTGACAATGTTGAGTGTTTATAGAAAAAGTTCAAGGCAATCGTAAAATGCGTTTTAGACAGGTACGTGCCGAGTAAAACTGTGAGGGACGGGAAAAACCCACCGTGGTACAACAACAAAGTTAGGAAACTACTGCGAAAGCAAAGAGAGCTTCACTCCAAGCTTAAACGCAGCCAAAACCTCTCGGACAAACAGAAGCTAAACGATGTCAAAGTTAGCGTAAGGAGGGCTATGCGTGAAGCGTTCAGTGAATTCGAAAGTAAAATTCTATGTACCGACTTGACGGAAAATCCTAGGATGTTCTGGACTTACGTTAAATCAGTAAGTGGCTCGAAACAGCATATCCAGACACTCCGGGATGATGATGGCATTGAAACAGAGGATGACACGCGTAAAGCTGAAATACTAAACACCTTTTTCCAAAGCTGTTTCACAGAGGAAGACCGCACTGCAGTTCCTTCACTAAATCCTCGCACAAACGAAAAAATGGCTGACATCGAAATAAGTGTCCAAGGAATAGAAAAGCAACTGGAATCACTCAACAGAGGAAAGTCCACTGGACCTGACGGGACACCAATTCGATTCTACACAGAGTACGCGAAAGAACTTGCCCCCCTTCTAACAGCCGTGTACCGCAAGTCTCTAGAGGAACGGAAGGTTCCAAATGATTGGAAAAGAGCACAGGTAGTCCCAGTCTTCAAGAAGGGTCGTAGAGCAGATGCGCAAAACTATAGACCTATATCTCTGACGTCGATCTGTTGTAGAATTTTAGAACATGTTTTTTGCTCGAGTATCATGTCGTTTTTGGAAACCTAGAATCTACTATGTAGGAATCAACATGGATTCCGGAAACAGCGATCGTGTGAGACCCAACTCGCTTTATTTGTTCATGAGACCCAGAAAATATTAGATACAGGCTCCCAGGTAGATGGTATTTTCCTTGACTTCCGGAAGGCGTTCGATACAGTTCCGCACTGTCGCCTGATAAACAAAGTAAGAGCCTACGGAATATCAGACCAGCTGTGTGGCTGGATTGAAGAGTTTTTAGCAAACAGAACACAGCATGTTGTTATCAATGGAGAGACGTCTACAGACGTTAAAGTAACCTCTGGCGTGCCACAGGGGAGTGTTATGAGACCATTGCTTTTCACAATATATATAAATGACCTAGTAGATAGTGTCGGAAGTTCCATGCGGCTTTTCGCGGATGATGCTGTAGTATGCAGAGAAGTTGCAGCATTAGAAAATTGTAGCGAAATGCAGGAAGATCTGCAGCGGATAGGCACTTGGTGCAGGGAGTGGCAACTGTCCCTTAACATAGACAAATGTAATGTATTGCGAATACATAGTGTGGTGTCACCGCCAGACACCACACTTGCTAGGTGGTAGCCTTTAAATCGGCCGCGGTCCGTTAGTATATGTCGGACCCGCGTGTCGCCACTATCAGTGATTGCAGACCGAGCGCCGCCACCCGGCAGGTCTAGAGAGACTTCCTAGCACTCGCCCCAGTTGTACAGCCGACTTTGCTAGCGATGGTTCACTGACAAATTGCGCTCTCATTTGCCGAGACGATAGTTAGCATAGCCTTCAACTGCGTCATTTGCTGCGACCCGGCAAGGCGCCATTACCAGTCACTATTGATGCTGTAAAACATGTACCGTCAAGAGCGATGTTCACCAATTATGGATTAAAGTTGCGTATTCCAGCAGCTACGTACGTTTTTGGCTATTCTCATTTCCGTGTCCTGTTCCAGACCTCACTCCGGCCTGCGTGAGCTTGAGCGCGTGCCTTTCGGCTTCCTCCTAGTGGATTGGCTGTCTTGCCAATCCACAACACGTAGAAATATGTATCCTTTATTGTATGATTATATGATAGCGGAACAAACACTGGTAGCAGTTACTTCTGTAAAATATCTGGGAGTATGTGTGCGGAACGATTTGAAGTGGAATGATCATATAAAATTAATTGTTGGTAAGGCGGGTACCAGGTTGAGATTCATTGGGAGAGTGCTTAGAAAATGTAGTCCATCAACAAAGGAGGTGGCTTACAAAACACTCGTTCGACCTATACTTGAGTATTGCTCATCAGTGTGGGATCCGTACCAGATCGGGTTGACGGTAGAGATAGAGAAGATGCAAAGAAGAGCGGCGCGTTTCGTCACAGGGTTATTTGGTAACCGTGATAGCGTTACGGAGATGTTTAATAAACTCAAGTGGCAGACTCTGCAAGAGAGGCGCTCTGCATCTCGGTGTAGCTTGCTCGCCAGGTTTCGAGAGGGTGCGTTTCTGGATGAGGTATCGAATATATTGCTTCCCCCTACTTATACCTCCCGAGGAGATCAGGAATGTAAAATTAGAGAGATTAGAGCGCGCACGGAGGCCTTCAGACAGTCGTTCTTCCCGCGAACCATACGCAACTGGAACAGGAAAGGGAGATAATGACAGTGGTACGTAAAGTGCCCTCCGCCACACACCGTTGGGTGGCTTGCGGAGTATAACTGTAGCTGTAGATGTAGATGAATCATATTCCAAACTCCTTATGCAGATGTTTCAAGGAATTCGCTAATAATTGTTTACGTTTGTCAAACCGTTCAACATTCCTTTAATGTAATAAATGAGGTAATTATGATTCTGGTTTAATTTCGTAAGAAACGAATTCCTTTTATTTTGGAGGATCATGTCAGATAAACAGGTCCACTTTGCATAAATATGATTAACATAACAAGAATCCCCCACCCATCCACTTATAATATTCTGGCACTGGGACGGAGTTGACTTCCATGATGGTCCCACATATTTTCTGTCAGTGTCCCATCCCGAGATCTTTGTGGCCGAGGGAGTATCTCAGCATAAACAGTGAGTTCATAGACAAATGTCTCAAGTGCGGACGAGCACTGTTCTGTTGAAAAATGATCCGCGATACTCTCACAAGTGAAGTAACACATGAGGATGTAGGATGTCTGTGACGTACCACTGTGAAATCAGAGTTCTCTCAGTTACTACCAGAACAGCTGTCATTAATTGTACCTGGCGGATCGCTTGAATTAGCGTACGCACCGGCTTGATTGGCTAGTTCCAATGCTAATTAATTCGGAAACGGCGCAACGTATCAAATTTTTTTTCTTAATTATTTCCCAATATAACATAAGGATCGCCACATTGTCTACCGTGGTTCTCACTGCACACAACGTTTTTCCACTGTTCAGTTGTCCAATATTTATGCTCCTTACACCAAACGAGACGTCGTTTGGCATTTACCGGCGTCATGCGTGACTTATGATCAGCCGCTAGACCATGAAATCCAAGCTTTCTCATCTCCCGCTTAACTGTCGTAGTACTTGCAGTGGATCCTGTTCGATGGTCTGGGTAGATGTCTGCATGTTACACATTACGACCCTCTGTCGGCGGTCTCTGTCAGTCAACAGACGATGTAGGCCTGTAGACTTTTGTGCTGTACGTGCCCCTTCACGTTTCCACTTCACTATCACACCGGAAACAGTGGACCTAGGGATGTTTAGGAGAGTGGAAATCTCGCGTACAGACGTATGACACAAGTGACACCCAATCACCTGACGACGTTAGAAGTTTCGCGGAGCGCCCCATTCTGCTCTCTCACAATGTCTAATGAATACTGAGGTCGCTGGTATGGATTACGTGGCATAAGGTAGCAGCACAATGCACCTAATACGAAAAAAGTTGTTTTTGCGGTGTCCGAATACTTTTGATCACATACTGTACCTATAAGATTTCAGACTATGCCTGACAACCCTATAGCTTTTAATTGACCTGCGGCAGTAGTTTCCGTTAGTTTTCTAAGTTGTCTCGCATAGTCGCGAAGCGTTTTAAGCCCCTCGAAACATTTAATTGTAGTTTGTGATCTATTAGCTTAGCTTAGCTAAAGTAGCCCTATGCCAAAACTTCTTGTAGTTTAGAGTACCGGTACCTCTTTTTCAGCTAAACGAGACATAACAAAATTTATAGGACGTTGAAAAAGTAGTTTTATTACTAGCTGTCGATACTAATATAAAATCATTGGATTAATAAGTGCAATCGTGACATGCTAAAAAAGACGTTGATAAAAGAGACGTCAGTCTGTATTCCACCATGGAGATGGGGAATAAACCGTTCATAGCCAGGAGCAACAGCAGATGCTAGATTTTCTTGTTTTCTACCCGTATGTAACCAGCGTAGAACCATCAATTTTAAGTATTGCCTACGTACTGCAAATATTCTATAATAGTCGAGAGATACATGTTCGTCAAGTTTTCGATATGCAGTCACTTCGCACTGTTACCTACTAGCTCCATTACGCTGTATGATGATCGGTATGTCATTTCCCGTAACAACGACGGTGTCATATCAACTACAACGAATCCTATTAGTTTGTTCCTAAAACACTGTTTCAGTTGGTTAATTTTGATTAGTTGTATGGATGTAAATGCAAGGCAGTTGAAGCTTCTGAATGGAATCACCAATCGATATATTTGATGCCCTATCCAAACGGTCTTACGACAGATTAACAGGATTGTGGTGTAGAAAAACAAATTCTCTTGAGAAATCTGTTTAAGGTGCCCTAAAAGCTTTAGTGTGTTATTTGCTCTTTTGAAGCATATGTGTCATAAAGGAATAAGTACGAATCCGCATTTAAAAGCCACCCAAGCTCATTCAGTACGCAGTGTTGTCATCAGTTACCTGATATAAATCAAAAATCCTCTTAAATCGAATACGTCATTACGGCAAATGCAATTTTTATGAACGCAAATTTCGATTTACACAGCCGATAATTAATTCCTTTCTGCTGAAATTAATTGCTTTTTCTCCCGACTGATACCTTTTCTGTGCGCTATCACTGAAGAAGACTGCCGAATATTCCAGGAACTCAATTAATTCTGCCCCACTGCTATAGCAGAATACGTTGGTTTTTCATCATCTGTATTACAAAAGCCTGGCTAGAGTACGAGCAAATGGCGATGGGTTAACACTCTGCCTAGGGAATGAAATATAAATTCTGCTGTCGCAGATAGAATTGTGACCACTGTTTCATTTATCTGTCACGACAGGTATGTTCCGATATCCATGTTAATTCACTCAATTAGGTGTCGTTCAATAAAAGTAAAATCGTAGTTACTGAAAACAACAATGGCAAAGTGCGAATAGTAATAACAACCTCGCACTCTCTTGTGTACCACATTACTCATTAGCCTTTAGTATTTATTGAATAAGCCGCCCTGCTTTGCAGCTACAGCAAAACTCACCTTCTGGTAATCTTATACTGAGTCTTCGATATTACCAATTGTAATGTATAATACAGCTTAAAATGCTTCCTGCAGTTCACTGTTCTGTTGTTGTGTTTATTGTATATATTAATACTGAATCGAAAAGAACTTGGGTGACTGCAGCAGTAACATAATCTTGAAGAACTCTAACTATGCGTTCACGTTCAGTGAAAGAAAAGGACTCGACATAACAGCACCCACTGTTTTCTACTGCCCGCTTTTATGTCCTAAGAAACATATCACCAAGCGAATAACTTTATTTATCCATTGTTTTATAAATCGTATATGTTGGAAAGAGATATTCTGTTGATGAACTGTATTTATACGGGATAAGCTAAAAAGTTTTAGTATTGACTATACACTAAACACACTATACACTATAATACTTCATATTGTAACACTTCTCTTACTACAGTGCGGATTTTTACACGATTGTCCCAACTTTTAGTCTTCTTATTGTCAAACTGATTCTATGAACGTAAAACAGTATAAGAATATGCCATTTGTGTTCATATCCCTATATCATTTTGTGTTTTCTACATTAGAAAACACATTAGTTAACTTTTCCTTTTAACACTCATTTACTCTCTGACACTATTTTGAGAATATTAATTTCCTGCTTGAGTCCGATGGCATGCGGATACTGTTTGATAATCCAAGAAGAAAAAATTGATTGGAATATTTTAGACTGAAAACAATCCGCACACAAAGAAGGGGAAAGAGCTTTATTTCAGAGACTACGCAAAGTTGTAGTGCATTATACCCGACGTTTCAAAATAGGATGCCAGACGTTAACCCTAAATTATTTTTAACAAAGAGGCGCCTGTAAACGAATATTCAAGATAACTGGATTATAATTCTGTTCTTATTTTTATCACGTCAAAGTTGTGAGTTATTTTACAAGTGCTACGATAGTGGAATTAACTGTTTCGCATATTCACTACTGATTCTTCCTTCAGACTTCTACATAATACAATTCTGAACATGCCTCTGTGCTTTTGACATATTTTTGGTCTCACAATTCACCGTGGATGGGCTGATTTAAGAAACTATTTCTCTCATGTATTACTCTATCATTTGTTTCGCTCATACCTTGGTTTTAACTAGTTTCCAGCCTTTACTTCAACTGCATTTGTAAGTAAGTTCATATCAATGTTTTGTTTGATTTTATGTTCTCCGTAATGTTTACCGCTTGTCTCTTCATCGAAGAGAAAACTTCCGTTGCGTCGTGGTTATGGATTTGTTCAGCTTTAACATAATCCTTCTAGGTACACGTTCTGCTGTTATCACTACTGTTTTGTCTGCAGAAGCGCATCTGCTCCATGCAAATTTTATTGTGACAAAGTCTTATGAAGCATCTGATGAGATGGCAGACAAGCAATAACTCGCTTTCATCTTTGAATGGAGATCTAGCTGCTACTTGGACCTAGTGATTTCACACACTCACTGCCAGATTATTAGAAATGTACCGTATTTCCGGCAGTCTTCTTAGTTTTTCTGTTACTATTAGAAAATGATTGTCCTAGAGGAAAACCCTTATTTCAAATTTACATATGTGACTGGTTTCTCCGAATACAGAAGATGTAAGTGGTCAACGACGTAAGTATTCTTGAAGGGAAAGAAACGCTACCTCCACCGCGCGCGAAAGTCCAGTGCTATAACAGAACGTGTAGTTGAAGTGTCCTTTTACGATACAGCAATAATAATTGTTACTAACAATTCTCAAATGGAAATAGGAGATTCTCTCGTGAAACTGATTCTTGGTTCTGCAGAGAGTAGAGAGGAGACAACAGGGGTTTAAACATGAGCTGGAATACTCTGATCCAAATGATTGTATCGTCCGCTTCTCCCTTAGTCTTTTGATATCTCATCTACAATTTGCACTGTCTCACCATCAGACATTCAGAATCATTTACTTCATCGTTCATTTAGCGTTTGTAATCGAGGTGGCGATTGCCATTGAAATAAGGAAACAGACAAAGAAACAGAAAGCGAACGTATGATCTGAGGAACCTCTGAAGGATGTCTGACTAAAGTATATAGCTGTAATAAAATCGGAGAAGAATATAAACGGGAAACTAGATGACTTGTTAAGTACTGTCACGATTGGATCCACTTATTACTGTTAACGTCGAGATCTCTTATTCACTTAAACGTAACATAGTATTTGTGACCTACAAGGAAACGCGTACATCACATGCAGAGTAATTACAGTGGAGGGTCAAGTCTACATTTTATTCCCGCAGCAATTGTTGGCTTAATCGGTGACGTTTCGTCAGTCGGTTAGCACGGCATAATTTAGTAAACGTATAATCGGATGCTGAATTAGTATCGATTACAGCGTATATATTTTTATAATTCGCCCTGAAACCAGCTAATGTTAACAGTTTGGTTTTAAAACTTAAGTTTCGTTATGTAGGGCAACTATCAGAATATCTGAGACTCTTTGCAGTTGCAAGAGAGGAAGCCAGAGGTTCGAATTCTTCATCGTGTGCTAGTATACTGTGTGAAACTGTCCTCAATAGTTGATGAATAACAGCAGAAATTATATTTAAAGAAAAAGGCTCAAACTGAGTGACGACTGAGACTTAGTGGTCAGAAGAAAAAGAAAACCACTTAATTTCCTAGGATTTATCAATTTTTGATTACTAGATTTCATATCAAATAAATACAGTAGAAGAAGAATGGGTAGCTTTGAGAGATGAAGTATTGAAGGCAGCAGAGGATCTAGTAGGTAAAAAGGCGAGGGCTAGTAGAAATCCTTGGGTAACAGAAGAAATACTGAATTTAATTGATGAAAGGAGAAAATATAAAAATGCAGTAAATGAAGCAGGCAAAAAGGAATACAAACGTCTCAAAAATGAGATCGACAGGAAGTACAAAATGGCTAAGCAGGGATGGCTAGAGGACAAATGTAAGGATGTAGAGGCTTATCTCACTAGGGGTAAGATAGATACTGCCTACAGGAAAATTAAAGAGACCTTTGGAGAAAAGAGAACCACTTGTATGAATATCAAGAGCTCAGATGGAAACCCAGTTCTAAGCAAAGAAGGGAAAGCACAAAGGTAGTAGGAGTGTATAGAGGGTCTATATAAGGGCAATGTACTTGAGGACAATATTATGGAAGTGGAAGAGGATGTAGATGAAGATGAAATGGGAGATACGATACTGCGTGAAGAGTTTGACAGAGCACTGAAAGACCTGAGTCGAAACAAGGCCCCAGGAGTAGACAACATTCCATTAGAACTACTGACGGCCTTGGGAGAGCCAGTCCTGACAAAACTCTACCATCTGGTAAGCAAGCTGTATGAGACAGGCGAAATACCCTCAGACTTCAAGAAGAATATAATAATTCCAATCGCAAAGAAAGCAGGTGCTGACAGATGTGAAAATTACCGAACTATCAGTTTAATAAGTAACAGCTGCAAAATACTAACGCGAATTCTTTACAGACGAATGGAAAAACTAGTAGAAGCTGACCTCGGGGAAGATCAGTTTGGATTCCGTAGAAATATTGGAACACGTGAGGTAATACTGACCCTACGACTTACCTTAGAAGCTAGATTAAGGAAAGGCAAACCTACGTTTCTAGCATTTGTAGACTTAGAGAAAGCTTTTGACAATGTTGACTGGAATACTCTCTTTCAAATTCTGAAGGTGGCAGGGGTAAAATACAGGGAGCGAAAGGCTATTTACAATTTATACAGAAACCAGATGGCAGTTATAAGAGTCGAGGGACATGAAAGGGAAGCAGTGATTTGGAAGGGAGTGAGACAGGGTTGTAACCTATCCCCGATGTTATTCAATCTGTATATTGAGCAAGCAGTGAAGGAAACAAAAGAAAAATTCGGAGTAGGTATTAAAATCCATGGAGAAGAAATAAAAACTTTGAGGTTCGCCGATGACATTGTAATTCTGTTAGAGACAGCAAAAGACTTGGAAGAGCAGTTGAACGGAATGGACAGTGTCTTGAAAGGAGGGTATCAGGTGAACATCAACAAAAGCAAAACGATGATAATGGAATGTAGTCAAATTAAATCGGGTGATGCTGAGGGGATTAGATTAGGAAATGAGACACTTAAAGTAGTAAAGGAGTTTTGCTATTTAGGGAGTAAAATAACTGATGATGGTCGAAGTAGAGAGGATATAAAATGTAGACTGGCAATGGCAAGGAAAGCGTTTCTAAAGAAGAGAAATTTGTTAACATCGAGTATAGACTTAAGTGTCAGGAAGTCGTTTCTGAAAGTATTTGTATGGAGTGTAGCCATGTATGGAAGTGAAACATGGACGATAACTAGTTTGGACAAGAAGAGAATAGAAGCTTTCGAAATGTGGTAGTGACACAGAAGAATGCTGAAGATTAGATGGGTAGATCACATAACTAATGATGAGGTGTTGAATAGGATTGGGGAGAAGAGAAGTTTGTGGCACAAGTTGACTAGAAGAAGGGATCGGTTGGTAGGACGTGTTTTGAGGCATCAAGGGATCACAAATTTACCATTGGAGGGCAGCGTGGAGGGTAAAAATCGTAGAGGGAGACCAAGAGATGAATACACTAAACAGATTCAGAAGGATGTAGGTTGCAGTAGGTACTGGGAGATGAAGAAGCTTGCACAGGATAGAGTAGCATGGAGAGCTGCACCAAACCAGTCTCAGGACTGAAGTCCACAACAACATATCAAACTCAATTGCTGTGACTTATGAATTTATCCAACAACACAACTCCGTGAAATAATCTCCAGAAATAGTTAAGCAATGGCATATTCACAAATGCACCTTCCCACAAAATACCTTGACAAAACAGAAGACTATTTAAATAATTACTTAAGTAATAAAAGCAGTACCTCAGTTAATGACAAGCTCAACCACGAGCTTCCATGTGACAGAAAGACGCGAAAATTGATAATGCAATAATCCAAAACTTTACAGCTTGTCCGTGCTACCTTGGAAAGACCTTTCTCGTATAACTATTCTTGAACAAATAACAGCATTCAGAAACGTGAGTGATAAGCAATAGAGGAACATGACATTGGATTCCTAAACTGACTCATGAAAAATTGATACAGTTCTTAGCTGATTGTATTTAAAGTCAAAATACCTGAATATGTCATTAAGACGTATTTACGTATTTAAGGTGGGCTATCATGCACTGAAGCGCTAAAGATAGGGCTACGGGCATGCGTATTCAAATACAAAGGTATATAAACAAGCAGAATACTTTTTTTTTGTGGTGGTGCTGAAGTCTGATCAACTGCGTTGATTTTTACTTCTGTAGGGAATGGAAGGGGTAAAAATTTGCTCTTTATTTATTTATTCTTCTTTCAGCTTTAGTTTGGGCACACAGAAGGGTCCTTTAACTCGCTGCTTTTGGCGTGTGTTTGAATACATGTGTGTAGAAGTGCTAAAGGACAATATGTCCTTAAAATATGGAGAATTCCGTAGGGATATCATTTACGGAGGCTCAAATACTATCGCCTTCGGTACTTTATATTTGTGGTTGCGTAAGGGTTCTACCGCACCTAATGTGGTGAGTTGTGGTGTACTGTCACGTATCATGTCCAACTTCCGAAATAAGGTTCGTGCCTTCTCCTTGACCTTGTCTGAGAGGTATGATTCGCTTAAGGCTCGATGAATGTCATGATTTCGGATCCACCATTTGGCTCCTGTGATCCATCGTAGGCATCTGCTTTGTACAACCTGTAACTTCTTGTAGTTAGTGGCACACGTAGTACCCCAAGAGGTCGATCCATACAAAATAGATGGTTCGACTGTGGCATGGTACAACTGGAGTTTCGTGCGTTGGCTGAGGTATGAGCTCTTCAGAAAGGGGAGGAGAGCTTCCAGCATTTTGAGGCCAGACGTCTTCTTCTCCATAATGTGATGACTATACAACAGTTTGGCGTCCAGATGCACTCCCAGGTATTTTACAGTTGTTGCCCAGGGGAGTGGCTGGTCTGATATCCGCAGGCGGTCATTGACGATGGGGCTCCGACGTGTGAAGACAATAACTTTGGTTTTTTCTGCATTGACCGTTATTTTGTTCATGTGGGTCCAGTGGTCCACTAAATCTAGTTGGCGCTGCATCCGTGTGACGAGGTGGTCCATTCTGGTGCCTGCAGTCAGGAGCGCTGTGTCATCGGCATAGAAACTGGCAGTAACATGTGGCACCGTCGGGAGGTCGTTAATATATAAATTAAACAGCAGTGGAGATATGACCGATCCTTGTGGAAGTCCTTCAAGGACAGGCCGTGTTGTTGAATTCTTGTAAATGGCTCTGAGCACTATGGGACTCAACTGCTGAGGTCATTAGTCCCCCAGAACTTAGAACTAGTTAAACCTAACTAACCTAAGGACATCACAAACATCCATGCCCGAGGCAGGATTCGAACCTGCGACCGTAGCGGTCTCGCGGTTCCAGACTGCAGTGCCTTTCACCGCACGGCCACTTCGGCCGGCTTGAATTCTTGTCATCAATGCGAACATATAATCTGCGATCCTGAAGAAAATTGTCAAGAAGTTTTAAATAGCAGTCTGGTAGGGGAGTGGTACGTCGGAGCTTGACGATCAAGTTGCGTCGCCATACTTTATCGTAAGCCTTCTCTATATCGAGAAAGACTCCAATAGTATGTCGTTTCTTGTTGAAATTGTCTTGGATAGATTCCGTGATGCGCAGTAGTTGTAACTCAGCCGATAGCTTCGCCTGGAAGCCAAACTGCTCCGATCGGATGATGTTGTGTGCCACAAGGATGTCCAGCATGCGTTTCAGTAGGACACGTTCCAGTACCTTTCCCAGCGTCGGCAGTAAACTTATGTGTCTGTAGCTGTCAGGGTGTGAGAGATCCTTGCCCGTTTTTGGTATTGGCACTATTCTGGCAATCTTCCATGCCTCTGGGAAGTATCCAGTCCTGAGGCAGCTGTTCACTATCCGGGTGAGAAGCACAACAGGCTTTCTCGGGAGGTGTTTCAATTCCGTATTGCTGATTCTATCTGCTCCAGGTGAGGTGTGTTTGCTATACTTGATAATCCTCCGAATTTCCTCCGGCGTTGTCAGCCGGGGCATAGTGTTAGTCGGGGCGTCCCGAATAGCTTCCCATTCCGCCGCTGTGTCCTCCTCTGCACGGTGGAGTGCATCACCTCCATCCTCCGTGGGGGGCGTAGTCATCTGTTGTTGGTATGTATCCGCATACAGCTCCGCCTGCGCCAGTGAGTCGTACAAGAGGCCATGGGGTCCTCGAATTGCCCTTTTGGGGGGCTGTTGCTGTCTGAGACTTTTAACTATTCGCCATTCATCTTTGGTACGTAATAGAAAGTTGTCCATTTTGAGTTCCCACGTATGTTGCTTCCAGTCCTGAACCTTCCGCCGGAGTTCTCGGGTTAGTCTGTGAGTTTCCCGTCTATCGTCCGGATGGCGGTAACGGACCCATCGTTTCCGACAGCGATTGCGCCTTGTCTTAAGCTCCTGCAGTGGTGGTGGAAACTCGTCATATTTGACTTCTGGTTGCAGGTGCTCCGTGAGTGCTCGTTGTTTCGCACTGGTAATCTTCTTCGTGACTACTGCGACTGCCACATCAATCGCTTCTCTGGTAGTAACAATCTGGGTTGGTCGCACATTGTCGTTGAGGTACGCTTGGAACTGCTGCCAGTCGTAAGTTCTTGTCGTCGGCAGTGGAAGTTGCAAAGTAGCCCTCTCTATGAGTCCTAACACCGGTCTGTGGTCCGACGAAAGATCATCCAGCGTCCGTAGATGGAGATTCGGGTTGATGTTCTTGATTATGGCGATGTCTAGAACATCAGTTCTTGTGTTTGGACGTAAGGTATCCTCGTCGGTTCCCGTGGTCCATGGACGGAAACATGTAAATTCTCAGCCAGTGCAAACAACATATGTCCTTTTGGGTTAGCCTTACGGGAATTCCAGGCAACATGTTTACTAAGATCCCCTCCAAGGAGGATCTTGTCGTAACCCTCTGTAACGGAGTAAAGATCTTCTGGATGGAGATGCTTCTTTGGGCTAAGGTAAGCCGCAATACAGGTAATGTTTCCGAGCGTCGTGTGGATTGTTACTGCCGTGGCCTCTAAAGTCTGGAGTTGGGGTAAACGTTCTTGGTGGTGACGAATACATTTTTTGATCAGAACTGCGGTCCCTCCACCCCGTTGGTCCCGTCTGTCCGTCCGGTAGATGTGCATGTTCCTCAAGCGGAGGTCGGTTGACTCGCGGAGATGTGTTTCGGAGACAAATGCTACGTCTATCTTGTGGCGATGTAAGAAGTCCGTGAATTCTACACTCCTGGAAATGGAAAAAAGAACACATTGACACCGGTGTGTCAGACCCACCATACTTGCTCCGGACACTGCGAGAGGGCTGTACAAGCAATGATCACACGCACGGCACAGCGGACACACCAGGAACCGCGGTGTTGGCCGTCGAATGGCGCTAGCTGCGCAGCATTTGTGCACCGCCGCCGTCAGTGTCAGCCAGTTTGCCGTGGCATACGGAGCTCCATCGCAGCCTTTAACACTGGTAGCATGCCGCGACAGCGTGGACGTGAACCGTATGTGCAGTTGACGGACTTTGAGCGAGGGCGTATAGTGGGCATGCGGGAGGCCGGGTGGACGTACCGCCGAATTGCTCAACACGTGGGGCGTGAGGTCTCCACAGTACATCGATGTTGTCGCCAGTGGTCGGCGGAAGGTGCACGTGCCCGTCGACCTGGGACCGGACCGCAGCGACGCACGGATGCACGCCAAGACCGTAGGATCCTACGCAGTGCCGTAGGGGACCGCACCGCCACTTCCCAGCAAATTAGGGACACTGTTGCTCCTGGGGTATCGGCGAGGACCATTCGCAACCGTCTCCATGAAGCTGGGCTACGGTCCCGCACACCGTTAGGCCGTCTTCCGCTCACGCTCCAACATCGTGCAGCCCGCCTCCAGTGGTGTCGCGACAGGCGTGAATGGAGGGACGAATGGAGACGTGTCGTCTTCAGCGGTGAGAGTCGCTTCTGCCTTGGTGCCAATGATGGTCGTATGCGTGTTTGGCGCCGTGCAGTTGAGCGCCACAATCAAGACTGCATACGACCGAGGCACACAGGGCCAACACCCGGCATCATGGTGTGGGGAGCGATCTCCTACACTGGCCGTACACCACTGGTGACCGTCGAGGGGACACTGAATAGTGCACGGTACATCCAAACCGTCATCGAACCCATCGTTCTACCATTCCTAGACCGGCAAGGGAACTTGCTGTTCCAACAGGATAATGCACGTCCGCATGTATCCCGTGCCACCCAACGTGCTCTAGAAGGTGTAAGTCAACTACCCTGGCCAGCAAGATCTCCGTATCTGTCCCCCATTGAGCATGTTTGGGACTGGATGAAGCGTCGTCTCACGCGGTCTGCACGTCCAGCACGAACGCTGGTCCAACTGAGGCGCCAGGTGGAAATGGCATGGCAAGCCGTTCCACAGGACTACATCCAGCATCTCTACGATCGTCTCCATGGGAGAATAGCAGCCTGCATTGCTGCGAAAGGTGGATATACACTGTACTAGTGCCGACATTGTGCATGCTCTGTTGCCTGTGTCTATGTGCCTGTGGTTCTGTCAGTGTGATCATGTGATGTATCTGACCCCAGGAATGTGTCAATAAAGTTTCCCCTTCCTGGGACAATGAATTCACGGTGTTCTTATTTCAATTTCCAGGAGTGTATTTTCTTCAGTTTCAGGCCATTGGCATTCCAAATGCAGAAGTTAAGATTCCTCGTGTGATGCCGTCTATCCATTTAGGGTGTTTGAAAAGCTGTCAGTACGCTTTCTACAAGCGAGAGGATAGACGTCAGCTTCTGCTGGAGGGCGGTGAGTAGTTGAAGAATATCTGTTAAGGCTGGTGTAAAGGTGGTCGACCAGGCAGATGACGTCTCCGCTGGTGTTGGAGTCGGCGGATGGGCATGTATTGCTTCGGAGTACGAGCGCTGTTGTCTTGTCTGTCGTAGAGTCACTCTGGGTGCCGGTTGTGGTCGAGAGGCGATTGTTTCCACAGGGAGAGGTGCCGCTTGTTGTTGGGTGGCCGGAATCGCTGCCATGGCCGAGTTCTTAAAAATTATAAGCCGTTGTGGGGTCGACTTCTTTGGTGTCCTTCTAGTATATTTCCGTAGGAGTTCTTGAAATTTGGGGCAGCCACGGAAGGTCGCTGGATGTTCTTGTTCACAACTGGCGCACTTTGGGGGCGCCGTCCTAGGATGGGTACAATTCGATGATTTATGGGATCTACCGCAGCGGACGCAGCGTGCTGGCATGCTGCAGTAGTTCGCTGTATGCTCGAAACGTTGGCAATGTCGGCACTGGACTGGTCCTTCTTTACTATTATAGGTTTCGATTATCACTCGTGTGTAGAGCAGGTATTTGACATCATATATCTTGTCACTGTCTTTTCCGGATGGGAGGGTGACTCGGTACACAGGTTGCGGTATCAATTGTTCCGTCTTCTCGTCGCGTTCCTTAAATTGGTAGACTTGTAGCATTTTGAAGCCTTTTTCCTTGAGGGCATAGTAAAGTTGTTCTTCGGTAACTTCCGCCGGAAGGCGTTTGACAACTACTTTCAGTTCCCTGTCGTCTGGTGGTTGATGTGTAAAATAGGAGAAGCGGTGGTTCGTGAAGAATTTTATTGCACGTCTTTGGTCTTCGAAGGACTCAAAGTGGTATTTGATGCGGTCCTTTTGGTATATAGCTTTAAGGTTGCCCTCTAGAAGTCCGTTGAGCGTTTCATTGAGGTGAACGTAATCCTTTGTGTAATAAATTGTGACTGGGGGCACTTTGCGAAGCACATTCTTGTCTCTGTCCACGGCTTCTGCGGCATTAGAAGTTTGTGCCTGCGGCTTGTTGGTGGTTGATGGAGGCGCAGCTTGAGGTGTCAGTGGGGCGAATCGGTTCGTTGTGGGGATGGTCTCCGTTCGTCTCTTAGCCGGGTTGACTAAGTCCTTGGCTAATGCGTTGCTTCTGCGCCGTTTGTTGTGTACGAGCGTTAAGTCCCCCTCTGCGTGTGGGGAGTCGTTGTCGTTGACTGCTGGAAAAGCCGCTGCCATCTCCGCGTCGTCGACCGTTTTGTGGGAGTGCTGTGATTCGACATCTGAGTCCACAGATGGAGATGCCAGACAGGTGTCGTTATCCTGCTCTTGCGTTTCCCGTGAATAGCGGATAAGGCGTTGTATGTCCTTCAGCGTTTCTTTGTCCTCCTCCCGACATATATCGAGTCTTCTGGCGTAGTCCTGGCGGTCGTCTTCATTGCTGCGTCCGTCGTGATGTGATGTATGGCCGACGTCCGAATACGGTTTCGTCGAGTGGTGTGTAGTTTTCTGCGGTCGAATAGCGCCTGTCGATCGTCGTTCTATCCTGTCATGAACCGGTGCCGTAGCCTTGGTCGTCAACCTGGGATCCGTCCTGTGTGGAGCGGTCGCTGGAGCGTCCGGCGGGCCAGGCCCAACCGACCGACCAGCGGCCGACTCCGGCGCGTCCGAGGCGGCTGCCCCGGCCGCGCGCGCATCGTCCTCGCTCGTCGGCATCGCGAACTCGACTCTGGAAGCAGAATACGGCACTGCGGCCGTAAATGCCTAGAAAAGACAGCAATTATCTGGCGCAGTTGTTCGATCGGTTACTGCTGCTACAATGGCAGGTTATCAAGATTTAAGTGAGTTTGAACGTGGTGTTAAAGTCAGCGCAAGAGTTTTGAGACCCAGCATCTCTGAGATAGCGACGAAGAGGGGATTTTCCTGTACGACCATTTCACAAGTGTACCGTAAATATGAGGAATCCGGTAAAACATCAAATCTCCGATATCGCTGTGGCCAGGAAAACATCTGGCAAGAACGGGACCAAAGACGACTGAAGAAATGGTTCAAATGGCTCTGAGCACTATGGGACTTAACTTCTAAGGTCATCAGTCCCCTAGAACTTAGAACTACTTAAACCTAACTAACCTAAGGACATCACACACATTCATGCCCGAAGCATGATTCGAACCTGCGACCGTAGCGGTCGCTCGGTTCCAGACTGTAGCGCCTTTAACCGCTTGGCCACCACGGCCGGCACTGAAGAAATCTTTCGACGTCACAGAAGTGCAGCCCTACCGCAAATTGATGCAGATTTCAATGCTGGGCCATCTACAAGTGTCAGCGTGCGAACCATTCAACGAAACATCATCGATATGGGCTTTCGGAGCTGAAGGCCCACTCGTGTACCCTTGATGCCTGCACTAAACAAAGCTTTCGCTTCGCTTGGGACCGTCAACACCGACGTTGGACTGTTGATGACTGGAAAGATTGCGAGGTGCCGGGGTGGAGACGAGTTTGTACCTCTTTAATTATGGCGAATTTTGCATGAGAACGAGACATGCACTCGACCCCCTCCTTACCTACCATCTAATTAATTATGAGCACACCGGTAGCGAAGGGAAATGATGGTGGACCCTGCTACTTGGTAAAATAAGGAGTGCACACTGACAATAATTTAATAAAAATCGCAATCTACTCAGAGAAAAAAAAAGAGAATTTTATCAAAATGGTTCAAATGGCTCTGAGCACTATGGGGGACTTAACATCTGAGGTCATCAGTCCCCTAGAACTTAGAACTACTGAAACCTAACTAACCTAAGGACATCACACACATCCATGCCCGAGGCAGGATTCGAACCTGCGACCGCAGCAGTCGCGCGGTTCCGGACTGAAGCGCCTAGAACCGCTCGGCCACCGCGGCCGGCAGAATTTTATCATAATAAACAACAGGAAATGGGATTCTGCATGTATCTACGAAATGATATGCGACTTAAATATTACAATGAGATTTATTATACATCAGAACACAAACGCACTTGATTATCGACACAAACATTAGGTTAAAGGATAGGGTATTCTGAACTATTATGCGAATAAGAGTTGGCTCGAGAACAAGGGATGCAATAGCTTGACGCTAATGACTGGAGGTCCTACTCAATCATACATTACTCTCTCGCCTATATTCCAGTATCGCGATTAGTAGCGAGAGCTCACATTGGATCACATGGAGAAGCAAGCAAGGTGGACTTGTGGCAAAGCGAGAGCGCGTGCTGCTGGGGACTTCAGTAGAAAATTGATAGGTCCTACAATGCCAGAGCAGCAAAATACTTTACCAGTCCTGAAATTTGTAGATGGTACTCGGTAGGCAGCTTTCTGATGATGTAGGCCCCGACTTCTGGTGTGCAGGAACTACGTTTCAACCCGTGGCCTCGAAGGCTGTTCGAGAAATCTAAGTTCTGCCGAAAAAGTGCGACTAAATCACAAGACTTAGTGACTCCGACGATCAGATCCTCAACCCTCTCTGTGATGCAATGCAACAGCGAAGCCAACATTGCTCAACTCCCTACTCTCCTCGAAAACCGCGAATCAGCATTCAGTGCTGATTCCAAAATTCCCCCTCACTATCTCAGAACATCATTCGTGCCAATAGCGACCGTTCCCTCCAATTTCGAGCAGGACTTTATGACGTGAACTAGCCTCAGTTTAAGTTGACCAATCATGCCTCTGCTATTCAGCTGAGAGCACTGAACGTGCCGTTTGACCGGCTACGAAACCAACCTGCCTAGACAACCGGCCATCCAGCGCCAGACAGTCGCACCCAGCAGGGCACGGTGCACAAGTATTCTCAGAATCAGGAGGACAATGCAGTCAGTCGGTGCCAGGAGTCTTCGTTCCGGACGTGCCAGAACAGTAAACACATAAACAGCGGCGACACTCAGACGTCTCGCAGGTCGTTTCGCCCTGCATACAATGAGCGAAACTCGACCATCGTCAGTCGTTCGGCCAGGCGCTTAATCCCATTGTACGAACCTCTCATTATTCGGGGAAGTGCAGCCCCCGACCGGAAATGCAGTGTGCCACGTCCTCCGATGCTCGCCTCACACAGCCACCCAGGGAAGTAACCAAGCATGCACAGGAATCAAGTGAAAAGTATTTTTGAGCTCTCAGTACAAATACTCTCATTACAATAACCTTATTCAATCTGTTACCACCGTGCAATCACATAGAACATTAATAAAACTGATGAAAATGAGAGGTGAGATGCAAAAGATGGCATGGAACCTCTCAAGATGTTGCCTGGTCGGACGAGTCTCGTTTCAAACTGTATCGAGTGGATGGACATGTACGGGTATGGAGACAATCTCATGAATATATGGATCCTTCATGTCAGCAGAGGGCTGTTGAAATCCGACCGGAGTGGTCGTGCGGTTCTAGGCGCTGCAGTCTGGAGCCGAGCGACGCTACGGTCGCAGGTTCGAATCCTGCCTCGGGTATGGATGTGTGTGATGTCCTTAGGTTAGTTAGGTTTAATTAGTTCTACGTTCTAGGCGACTGATGACCTCAGAAGTTAAGTCGCATAGTGCTCAGAGCCATTTGAAGGGCTGTTGAAGCTGGTGGAGGCTCTGTAATGGTGTGGGGAGTGTGCAGTTGGAGTGATATGGACTGCTAATACGTCTAGATATGACTCTGACTGGCGACAAGCACGTAAGCATCCTTTCTGATCACCTGCATCCATTCATGTCACTTTTGCATTCCTACGGACTTGGGCAATTCCAGCAGGAAAATGCGAGACCCCAAACATCCGGAAATGCTACAGAGGGGCTCCAGGAACACTCTTGTGAGTGTAAGCATTTCTGGTGACCACCAAACTTTCCCGATATGAACATTATTCACCATACCTGGTATGCCTTGCAACGTGTAGTTCAGAAAAGATCTCTACCCTCTCGTACTCTTACGGATTTTTGGACAGCCCTGCTATATTCATTGTGTCAATTTCGTTCAGCACTACTTCAGACGTTAGTAGAGTCCACGCCACGTCGTGTTGCTGAACATCTGTGTGCTCGCGGAGGCCCTACACGATATTTGGTCAGATGTACCAGTTCCTTTGGCTCTTCAGAGTATATGGCTACGAACCTAAACATGGCTAAATGTACCACCCATGGATAGTCCTGGCTCTCACTGAAAATTAACCTTGCCTCGCTTAATGCAGTTAGTGACATGTGACGGTGTGCGCTACAATGATGACTGAACAACTTCGTCTTCGCGTATTTGTTTTTAACAGAGAATGATTTACAAAGCCTGTTCCCAGACTGTCCGCTATAATCATATTCAAAGCTATTTACAAAACACATTATTTTGAAGTAAGAATATAATGCAAAACAAAATAAGTAGTTTTTACGAGGCTAAATTAAAAAGTATTTGGAATATATTTTTCTAATTTATTTTCAAAATTTACCTCATTCTTCACCATATGCACCCTGATTTTCCGTGCACTTAGTCCATCGTGTCACAAGCTCTCCAATACCGTCAGAAAAAAGTTTTTCTGTTGAGCAGCAAGCCACATATGAACTACTTCCTTCGCCTGAGATGAACCAACAGCCTCTTAAATGCTCGTGTAGACCAAACAAATCTGAATCCAAGGTGGCGAGACCAGGGATGTCTGCACGGTGCTCAAATATCTCGAAATGCATATTCTGAAGTGTTAGAACGGTATGAGCTGTGATATGAAGACTGGAACTGACATACGAAAAATAAACGCCGTTTGACAGTAGTCCTCGGTGTTTGTTTCGAAATATAGGCTTCACCATCTTATAAAACACAGCACTGTTTACTGTTGAACCCTTTTCCACGTATTTTCAAGAATTTGCTCTCTTGTGTTCCGAAGAACTGTGGCCATCATTTTTCCTGAAGAGAAGTGCAGATATAGAGCATTTCTATTCCATGCTCTGGAGTTTACTCTCTGGTTCGAAGTGATAAATTCATGTTTCATCTCCAGCGATGATTCGTTTAGAAACCTTTTCAACTTCATTTCCATGACGGTCCAGTAGCCGCTGCCAGATTATATCACGATTGCGTTTGTGCTCTTCATTGTTTTGCGGCCCACCTTGCACAAGCTTCACGAAAGTTGAGCCTCTTATGAATAATATCCTGAGCAGAACAACGAGTGCTGTGTGCTTTTAGTTTGCCACTTCAACTCTCACTCATCGCTTTCCCCAAAATCAAGTCACGGAACTTGCGCATTGGTAGTAGATGTGGCTGGTCGTCACGATCTTTCCTTGTCCTATATGCGTGTTCTGTAACTTTCAGACTATTCATTCCACCGGTAAACTGGTCGCCAAGCTAAACAAATTTTCCCCGTTCTGTGGTGAAAATCTTCTGTCGATTTCTGCTCCTGGTATGCCTTCAGACCACAAACAACATAACACAGAACACCGTTCGTCAGTGGTGCAAACGCAAAGTGGTGCAGCCATCTTTTCTTTGCAAGAGTGCAAATAAATTCGATCACTGCAACCTGTCACAAGCGAAGAAGGCGGTGCCATCTAACGGTGGCAATAGCACGAGGTCGTGCTGCCAACGTAAATACGATTAGAACAAATGTTCACATGCTTACTAACTTATGTTTAAGTTAAATAATGACTTAGAAACGTTAAAACCTGCCAATATCAATCCCAAAAAAACTGTTTAAATTTCCAACAGATGGAAGATTCCATGACACCAAGCGAAGTGGTGCAGTCACAATCTGGACTCAATTCGAGAGGACGGCGTTTCTAATACTACATGGCCACGCCTCTCCATAAATCACGTAACGCAAATGCCAGGTCGGTTTCTTTGAAAACGACGCACGTGATGTTCTCTTCTGCTTAAATGGCAGTTTGTGTTGAGTGTCTTTTGCTGTCATCGTCCACATGATTTTCTGAATTATTTTCCTACTTTCCTTCTCTAAACTGGCGCCATACAAAGACATCGGGAATTGCTTATGCTCCTTAATAAGTCATTAGACAATAAGAACAGAAAATCATGTGATATAACGATACACATAATTTTCCTGTCGTGTTTGAACTTTACAGGAACTTTTTTCTGCCTATTCATCCCCCCCCCCCCCCCCCCCATCCACCCATCCCCCTTCTCTACTCTTCAGATTGACGTCCGAGGTCACCGCAATTTGTCTCTCTATTGATAAAAACGATATTTATAAGCCAACAACTATTTTTTATGTACTGTGAACGAGAAATATTGTGTGACATTCAGAAGCAATGAGAGCTAGTTTGTGCCGAATTTACTTTGCCAATAGATACACTCTCGAAAACGTCTACACGTACGTAAGAAACAAAGTTCGTGAGTTTCTCAGAGCAGTGGACTAGGACCGAGTGTCTGAGACCACTGCATTAAGGAAATTTTATGTTGAGTTAGGTTATATAAGCAAGGAAAGCGTTTCTGAAGAAGAGAAATATGTTAAGATCGAGTGTAGATTTAAGTGTCAGGATGTCGTTTCTGAAAGTATTTGTATGGAGTGTAGCCATGTATGGAAGTGAAACATGGACGATAAATAGTTTGGACAAGAAGAGAATAGAAGCTTTCGAAATGTGGTAGTGACACAGAAGAATGCTGAAGATTAGATGGGTAGATCACATAACTAATGAGGAGGTATTGAATAGGATTGGGCAGAAGAGAAGTTTGTGGCACAACTTGACTAGAAGAAGGGATCGATTGGTAGGACATGTTCTGAGGCGTCAAGGGATCACCAATTTAGCATTGGAGGGCAGCGTGGAGGGTAAAAATCGTAGAGGGAGACCAAGAGATGAATACACCAAGCAGATTCAGAAGGATGTAGGTGTTGCAGTAGGTACTGAGAGATGAAGAAGCTTGCACAGGATAGAGTAGCGTGGAGAGCTGCATAAAACCAGTCTCAGGACTGAAGACCACAACAACAACAGGTTATATAAAGTGAAAATGCAGACATTTATTATTCGAGTAGACAGGGCACGTCTTACTGCATCAAATTTAAGTGGTATCTGCTGGTCTATTGTGCAAAGAAATGCGACACACTGGAATTCGTTTTAAGAAATGAGCTGTGCCGACGTCAGGAGACGAGATACCACTAACGCCTGCTTTACAGTACCACAGTACAGCACATACTTACAGGGCTCGAACAAAAATGTGAAATCACAGCGAGGAATGCTTCTGTGAACATAAATGCCGATGCTAGCCAAGCCTGTAGGTTGCGCTGTCCTATTTTCACATAAACGGTGCCGGCGCAACATAATCAATACGTTGCAAGTGTCAGTCGTGATCAGAAAAACATTTTGTGTGGTGCTGAGAGCATTATGTCGGACTCAGCGAATTGGAACAGTGAGCAAATAGGTGGTTCTCGTATGTAGGGTGCTTCCGTAACCAATGCAGGCGAAGTGTTTGGTGTTTCAAATGGTTCAAATGGTTATAAGCATTATGGGACTTAACATCTGAGGTCATCAGTCCCCTATAACTTAGAACTACTTAAACCTAACTAACCTAAGGACATCACACACATCCATCCCCGAGGCAGGATTAGAACCTGCGACCGTAGCAGCAGCGCGGTTCCGGATGGAGCGCCTAGAACCGCTCGGCCACAGCGGCCGGCGTTTGGTGTTTCAAGAGGCACCAATATTGAGGATTTTACCGCAAACAAGGAAAGCGAAAAAATGTCATCCTTGAGACACAACGTGGACGAATGTGTGTGTTCAGTGATCTTGACAAACGGTCATCGAGAAGGATTACTACGAAAAACATGAGGACGACAGCTGCAAAAGTCAATGCAGAACTGTATGTCACCCTTGCAAACCCCACCAGCACTAAACGCGAAGGTCGGTCCATAAGCTGAGAATTCCAGTGAGAAATGGAATTCCAAAGTCAATCACCAGTGACGCAAATACCCTTAACTGTAAAACGTGGTGCTGAAGTCACGAAACCTGGACTGTGAAGCCATGGAAGAAAGTTAGGTACTTGTATGACTGATATTTCACGCCGTTACCAACATCGTGTTCCAAGACGACAGGGTCCCGTCGTCCACGACTGGCTTTGTGAGCAGCAGGATGAACTGCCGCGTCTCTCTTAGCCACCCCAGTTACCAGATCCCAATAATGAGCCTTTGTGATCTACTTTGGAGAGAAGAGTGCGTGATCGCTATCCACCTGCACTATTTTTCTGGAAGCACGCTTTAAGATTTCTTTTAAAACCATAAAGGACATGCATTTATCCGTTCCGAGAAGACTAGAAGCTATTTTGAATGCCAATTGAATTCCTACAACGTCCTAGGCAGGTGATGTGCTGTGCCTTTAGTGCTTTCTTATTTTTGTCCAGCCCCTGTGTCTCTTATACAGTTTGCGTGTTTATTATTATAACTGTAATATCAAGTGACCAAACTGTTGACTTTGTACCAAAAACGCTGCAGAGGGATTCTGGACAGACAATACTGGACGCTGAATTTCGTCTGCATTTATTGCAGTACAGGCACGTGTTGTACGGCATTCATGTCTTGGAAAGTCTTCGGTGTATGTCCTCCTGTTTTTGTTTCCGTTGTTGATAAAATTCCAGTGCTGTAAAGTCTGGTAAGTACTGTTACAAATCTCCGTGTTCCGCAGTGTCAGCAATCGAATCACTGTGTTTAAAATAGAACTTATGTATTTGAAATCAAATATTATCTGTTTTAGATTTTCGTTCATCTTACGTTTCTGTAAAAAAACGAAGTTCGATAAGACTTCTTCTTGCCACCTTCTCTACCCAGCCCGCCAAGATTTAAATTTCTGTCTTTTTATAATCCGTAATTTGGCTGGAATAAGAATAATTAAGCTTAACTATGTCTTCATCTAATAATACCGTGGTTAATTCGACGTACTAATAATATTCAAAATTTGTATCTATTTTTCAGCCATCTAAATAAGTTCGAAGTGGTTGGTTTTGTGAACCAACGATCGCGTGCCTTCAGCGCGCTATCAATTATGGATTTTAATGTTCACAAGTCGTGCCTGCAAGTTCCTTACCAAGTCAGATTTTCGCGGTTATTATCATGCAAATCATTTGTTGCATTCAAACTTAACGTTATCACCGACCTGTGTCACCAAACTTTTCCACTCGTCAACAACGACTTCTCTGCCTGATGAAAATCACATATAGTCACAAATATATTTATTAATCTTCAGGCCGTCAGACGAAGCAAGAGAAGTTTAATTCCATCAATGCAGTGCAAAGCCTACGATCTTTTCCATGATTACATTGTTCTGTGAAGCAGTCCTAATTCGCAAACATTTTACTTTCGACTGTAATCATTTATAAAATCCAAAAAGGTGTGAATAAGAGGTAGCTTTATAATGGAGTCACTGTTAAAGAACAAAACGTTTTTATGTACGTTGTGTGTACATTGTATCACCCCGTAGCAACGAAAGATCCTCAGCAAACAGGAAGCATTATGGCGGTTACGGGGATTAATGACGGCAAGGTCGATGTAGCAGGACTGACCACCGCAACATCCATATCCACCGAAAGTAAACACAAAATATATCTATTTAAAACAGCAGACAAATACTCGATAGAAGGCTTCCTGACTGTTTCCAATTCTTCCCAACAATGTAAGTTTAGAAAAGCGTGGCTTCAGTTCGGGGAAATAGTATGTGTGTGACACAATTGAGAGATTTATAACGAATAAATTAATAAAAGATGGTACTAACCTCCCATGGTACACAAAACAGACCGGATTTATGTTGCAGAAGCAAAAAAAATCTTGACATGTTTAACACAAAATCTCCAAGACTGGTGATACTTTACTGAAGCTTGAAACTTGTTACAGATTTCTATGTGAGGCGTTTTTAATAGCTTCCACAGTGAAACTCTGTCTCGGTACCAGTGGTAATATTACTGATGACAGCGCCACTTGGAATTATTCAACACAGTTTTCTGAAATTCCTTCACCAAGGAAGATGAAGTAAATATTCCAGAATTCGAATCAGAAACCCCTGGGAATATGGGTAACTTAGAAATAGATATCCTCGGTGTAGCAAAGCAGCTTGAAGCACTAATAGAAGCAAGTCTTCTGTTTCAGGCAGCACACTTAGGTTCCTTTTCTCTGCCTCGTGATGACTGGGTGTTGTGTGATGTCCTTAGGTTAGTTTGGTTTAAGTATTTCTAAGTTCTAGGGGACTGATGACCTTATAAGTTAAGTCCCATAGTGTTCAGAGCCATTTGAACTTAGGTTCCTTTCAGAGTACGGTACGCGGAACAAATTTTTATTTGTCTTTTGACTAGAAAGTTTAGTTTCTTTAATAGACTTTTTAATCACTTCCCGGTTTTTCTGAGATTGTTTCCGAAAGTCATGATATTCCGTGGGAAACGCCATCATCATATCTTCACGACGCTTTCACTAAACAGTTTGTCATCACTGTTGACTGTCTGACGATACGGTATAGTGAGTTTCAGTTCGTTCACTCATGTCAGACCATGGACATCTGAATTCACCTGAACAGTTTCCACATGATCAAAGTCTTTTACTTCTGAACTGTTTTACATTTCTAAAACATTTTGCACTGACAAAATGTCATTATGTAATTCCGAAGCTTTTAATTCTAATGCTTTCTCATGTGAGTCCGATGATCTATCGTCATGAAATCCTGATACATTTAAATTTGACACTTCCTAATGTAAAGATGACACTACGTTGTTTTCGTCCCCTCTCCCTTGAGACGAGTAAAGAATCTCACTGTTCTTTAAGACCTCAACCTTTTGTTTGTCGCTCGTGTTTGACTGTTCAAATGATTCAAATGGCTCTGAGCACTATGGGACTTAACTTCTGAGGTCATCAGTCGCCTAGAACTTAAAACTACTTAAATCTAACTAACCTAAGGACATCATACACATCCATGCCCGAGGCAGGATTCGAACCTGCGACCGTAGCGGTAGCGCGGTTCCAGACTGGAGCGCCTAGAACCACTCGGCCACACCGGCCGGCAAACTATTTAACATTAACTAATGAGTTCGTATGCTCTGCGCCAGAAATGCGTACTACTTTGTAATGTATTGTGGCGCACGCTATTCTATTCTGTGGCGCCTAAGGCGATAAAATCTGGCAACATACCGTTTCATGACACAAGGCCGTCTCCAAAGACTGCAGGCTATGACGTGTCCAGGAAGACGCGTTCAGCGAGGAAGGATCATTCTTCCGCTTCTTGTCATGTGTGGTGGTCCACACCCTGTTGCTCTGGACCACCGCCGATGACGCTGGTTTCTGCTCCAGTGCGCACGCCTGCCTACTGTGTTGTGTCTTGAAGATGCGCAGAGCTATAATCCAATGAATCTTCTTGTTGTTGGTGTCAGTCCTTTACTGTTATTGTCCACAAAATGACTGCACATTCAGGAATGAACACGGTTCAGCAGATACCGACCCAGTTCACTACAATATCAAGTTTTCAGTTCACTTTCCTTACGTTTCCACTCTGTTCCAGTCACCAAAACCTCTACAAATAATTAATAATGATCCCCAAGGGGAGTGCCACATATAATACATACGTTAGGAAGTACGTGCCCATGTATCTACTTGTGCTAAGCCGTCCGTTCGCATGAAAGTTGTGTTTGGAAATATGAAGATCTGCTAGACTTCGTTCAGAGTGTCTTTAGAGGTCTCCGACCTGGCGTCTTATGCAGATTATATCCCTTTTGCAGTTCTTGACAGCACTTGGTTGTGGCTTGACTTGTCGAGAGCTCGGAGTATTATTAAGTGAAGATTGTAGAATAGGGAGAGACTTTTTGACAGTAATGAACACTGAATTCATTTGTGAATACCATTTTTAATTTCTGATCGCAAGTTTTGTTGCAGAACAGAATGAAAACATTTTGCGCTCTCTGATAATACACATCACATTAATCTAAGAATGTCTAATTATGATCGTCACAATTCTCACAATTGTTTATATTTCCTTTTAATAATATTTTTTTACTTGGCTAATAATAATAAACATATTACGCCACACATTGTGATTCCCATGACCGGCAAGTTAACCTGTGACTTGGTCGACCCTGCAAGACGGCCCTATTGGAGTACTGCGTTCCTGGCCTCAAAACGTTTTGTCAGTCAGGGGCCTGGATTTTTCTTATGTTCGTATACATGTCGGTTTCTGTCAGCCAATAGCTGCTGTACGCTTGATAATGGTGACGGAACCTGCAGAACTAGCACTCCTGAAAGAAAGGATATTTCGGAGACATGGCTTAGCCACAGCCTGGGGGATGTTTCCAGAATGAGATTTTCACTCTGCAGTGGAGTGTGCGCTGATATGAAACTTCCTCGCAGATTAAAACTGTGTGCCGGACCGAGACTCGAACTCGGTACCTTTGCCTTTCGCGGGCAAGTCCTCTACCACCTGAGCTACCCAAGCACGACTCACGCCCCGTCCTCACAGCTTTACTTCTATCAGTACCTCGTCTCCTACCTTCCAAACTTTACAGAAGCCATGTCTCCGCAATATCCTTTCTTTCAGGAGTGCTAGTTCTGCAAGGTTCGCAGGAGAGCTTCTGCAAAGTTTGGAAAGTAGGAGACGAGGTACTGGCAGAAGTAAAGCTGTGAGGACAGGGCGTGAGTCTTGCTTGGGTAGCTCAGTTGGTAGAGAACTTGCCCGAGGAAGGCAAAGGTCCCGAATTCGAGTCTCGGTCCGGCACACAGTTTTAATCTGCCAGGAAGTTTCATATTACATCATAGTCAAACAGAGATTCAGAAATCAGATAGCGCACTGTATGGCTTACCCAGGAGCAGATGCAGACTCAGATCACATTGTAGCTGTGATGAAGAGTAGACTGAAGTTTAAGAGGTTAGTCAGGAAGAATCAATACTTCAAGAAGTGGAATACGATAGTACTAAGGGATGACGAGATACGGTTGAAGTTCTCTAAGGCTATAGATACAGCAGTAAGGAATAGCTCAGTAGGTAGTACGGTTGAAGAGGAATGGTCATCTCTAAAAACGGCCCCACAGAAGTTGGGAAGGAAAACATAGGTACAAAGAAGGTATTTGCGAAGAAACCATGGGTAACAGAAGAAATACTTCAATTGATCCATGAAAGGAGGAAGTACAAAAGGGATCTGGGAAACTCAGGCATAGAGAAATACAAGCCGCCGAGGAATGAAATAAATAGGAAGTTCAAGGAAGTTAAGACGAAATTGCTGCATGAAATACATGAAGACATTGAAAAAGAAGTAGTTGTCGGAAAGACGCACTCAGCATGCAGGAAAGTGAAAACAACCTTTGGTGAAATTAAAAGCAAGGGTGCTAACATTAAGAAACTAACTGGAATTCCGCAGCTAAATGCAGAGGAGAGAGCGGATAGGTGGAAAGAGTACACTGAACGCCTCTCTCAGAGGTAAGATTTGTCAGATGTGACAGAAGAAGAAACAGGAGTCGACTTAGAAGACACAGGGGATCCAGTATCAGAATTAGAATTTAAGAGAGCCTTGGAGGAGTCAAGATCAAATAATTCAGAAGGGATAGATACATTTCCGTCAGAATTTTTAAAATCATTGGGAGAAGTGGCAACAAAACGACTATTTGCTTTGGTGTGTAGAATGTATGAGTCTGGGAGATACCACTGAACGTCGGAAAAATATCATACACACAATTCTGAAGACTCCAAGAGCCGACAATTGTGAGAATTATTGCACAATCAGCTTAGAAGCTCATGCATCCAAGTTGCTGACAAGGGCGATATACAGAAGTATGGAAAAGAAAACTGAGGAAGTGTTAGATGAAGATCAGTTTGGCTTTACGAAGGGTAAACGCATCATAGCGACAATTATGACCTTGCGGTTCATAGGATTCGTTGACCTGAGAAAAATAGAGGTAAGCTTTAGGGAGAGACGGGTAATACACCATTTTTACAAGAGCCATGTGGGAATAGAGTGGACGACCAAGAACAATGTGCCGGGATTAAAAAGGATGTAAGACAGGGATGTATTCTATCGCCCCTACTGTTCAATCCGTACGTTGAAGAAGCAATGATGGAAATAAAAGAAAGGTTCAGGAATCGAATTTAAATTCATGGTTAAAAGATATCAATGAGACGGTTCACTGATGAGATTGCTATCCTCAGTGAAAGTGAAGAAGAATTACATAATCTGCTGAATGAAATGAACAGTCTAATGAATACAGACTATGTATTGACAGTAAATCGAAGAAAGACGAAAGTATTGACAAGTAGCAGAAACGAGAAAAGTGAGAAACTTAACATCAGTATTAATGGTCACGAAGTAGATGAAGTTAAGGAATTCTGCTACCTGGGCAGCAAAATAACCAATGACGGTCGGAGCAAGGAAGACGTCAAAACCAAACTAGCACTGGCAAAAAGGGCAGTCCTGGCCAAGAGAAGTCTACCAGTATCAAACATAGACCTTAGTGAGGAATAAATTTCTGATTATGTACGTTTGGAGCACAGTAGTCAAACATGGACTGTGGGAAAATCAGATCAGAGAAGAATCGAAGCTTTTGATATGTGGTGCTACAGACGAATGCTGGAAAGTAGGTGGACTGGTAACTATTCGAGAGGAAAGGAATATGACGAAAACACTGACAAGGAGAAGGGAGAGGATGATAGGACATCTGTTAAGACATCAGGGAATGACTTCCATGCTACTAGAGGGAACTGTAGAGGAAGACAGATATTGGAATACATGCAGCAAATAATTGAGGACGTAGGTTGCAAATGCTACTCTGAGATGAAGAGGTTAGCAGAGGAGAGGAATTCGTGGCGGGTCGCGTCAAACCACTCAGAAGACTGATGATTAAAAAAAAGTGGCGTTATTTCAATGGACAATAAAATACTGCTAAAGCAAAATGAAGAAAAAAAACGATCGCCTCCACTAGTATTGAGAGACACCCACATGCCTTGCTCATACTGTGGCATCAAGCAGTCAGGCCTGCAAGATGAGTGGTCTGCCAAGCGAGTGGATTCATTCTTATTTATCGAGTAATATGAACTCTCGTACTCTCAATTAAGTTACAAATTATCCTCCTGTATGAATAATACGCAACGGAAACGCACATCTGACTATCAGTAATTTACAGAACTCTGACTGTTCACTACGCACTGGCAATACCACATTTTTTTTTCTTTTATTTAACGGCTTTTATCAACACGTGGCCGTCGCACTGAATATGAATGGCGCACACATTATAAATTCGGGACATCATGACAACATACAATTCGAAGGAAAAGTCCACCAATCTTTTTCTTTTCACTATCTTATTTATTCCGATAAATTCTATAACCTAAACACACAAATTCTATAACCTACAACAATAACACATGAGAAATTCCGCCCAGTTGGCATGGCTTTACATTGGTGATTCTCTACCTTATGGTCTCGTAATTATTTAACGCTACAGTGCACTTACTGGATAGGATGGTGGATCTTTTATTATTTCTCACACTTCGACTCTCACAATCATCATTACTAAACTTTCCTCCAGACCGAGCGGTACCGAAGGAACAGGCATAACCCACTAATCTTTTGAAACTACCTTGCTACTCTCCCATGCAAACCACACATACCCAAATTACATGACATACACCACACTACAACATGGAATACAATACAATAAATAGTCACAACACTATCACTTTCAGCTTTCCCACTTCAATTAGTATTTATCCCAGTTTCACACGACACTGCCCCACTTCGTAATTCTTCTTTCCTACTATGAACTCTGGAGATATATGCACGTCTTCCTGTGCAATGCAAGCCAAGTGGCGTTGCTGGATAGACGGCTGACTCACCTTGCTTCTCTCTCAGAGTATTATAGTTTGAATCAAGCGTCACACGGAAACATAACATGCAAAGTAATATTAAGAGCATATTCATCACACACGTGAGTCCTCAACTGATACCATGGACGAGTACTTCTCTTTATCCTTTGTCTCATACACAGATTGAGACTCACACAGTACTCACCACATGGAAGTACTCGTCTCTAATTTCAAGTCCTGCACACGCCATTTCTTAAATATTTCAACTTATGGTACACACGCTATTTCTTAAATATTTCAACTTATTGTACACACGCTAGTAATTCAGCTTAACTTAAGCACACGTGGTTTCATTGTGACCGTTGGTCACTTCCTAAGATTACTACGATCCCATTAATATTACCTGCCTGACATTTAATTCTCCCCACAAAAGTTCCTGAAATAGAGAAATTATTATTTCAAACTACTCTTAAATATTCCACATGCATACCATGGTTCAAATGGCTCTGAGCACTATGGGACTCAACTGCTGAGGTTATTAGTCCCCTAGAACTTAGAACTAGTTAAACCTAACTAACCTAAGGACATCACAAACATCCATGCCCGAGGCAGGATTCGAACCCGCGACCGTAGCGGTCTTGCGGTTCCAGACTGCAGCGCCTTTAACCGCACGGCCACTTCGGCCGGCATGCATACCATGTCTCCACTCTTTTGTCTTTATGGAGCACACCTAAGACAGGTCTTAGCAGCACAAGATCCAGCGGCAGAGTGCCGAAACATAGCCGTTCTTCAGGTCCTCTCGCACCTCTGCTGAAGTGGGGGAGCACCTTGCTACCGTATTGGTCAGCCACATTTCAGGCACTCAAAGCTCAGGTAAATTTCATCTCTTTGGTCCCACCAAAGGTGGCCAAAGGATCGTCTCAAAGATGATCATATATTCACATTCACTATCTGCAGTTAGCAGACGACCATACATTCATTCATTTCACAGATCTCACCAAACTGGATGTAGGGATTTATTTTGTGGGAGTGCACATGTGATCAATTAAATAAATAAATTGTCATTCTTTCCCACACTGGTGTCCGGCTTCGCTGTATTAATTGACATTGAGTTATATTACAAAAAAAAAAAAGTGTTGTTCTGACAAAAATAATGAAGTATGTTGTACCTATTTTCAATGTCGGGCGGTACTGTACCCTTTCAGTATAAGTCACTGAGCGTACCATTAAATCGAAAATGTAAAAGAGAATAGAATGTGATCATGACACACTGCCAGAGACGTTATCTAAGCCCCCACAACGGCAGACACGTGGGAAAGCAGCGCTAAAGATCGGCGGAAGCAATCGACATGTGACGTCTCCGCTGACGCCGTCCCAAGCCTTCCATCTCCAAATGGTGCGAGCACTAGAAACATAGGGCCACGGTCACAGCTACAGACGTCACTGCTAAAAGACGAGAGACTGTTTAGGTTCTCTTTGCCTCAACGAAAACGCTCTTCGTAATTTCTTGATAACAATAATGAGTCGGATGTGCATGTGTAAGTAGAAACACTACAGTCTAGCCACCTGTTATTACATTTCTATTTTTGGTGATGTTAAATAAATCAGCATGTCGACAAGTCAATAAAAGCAATTATCAATTTTCTAACCGTTGTACCTTGGGTACTCATTTAGGTTACATCTATATCAGCACTTAACAGCCCACAACTCACTGCGGTTGTCTCCGTTAGGTGCTGTACTCAAAATGCCAAAACACTTTGTTGTAACTCAATTTTAAGATAAAATTGAATAAATGAATGTTTAAATAGTACACTAGCTTCTAAATGTCTTCCCTATTTGGGCCATCTCTCTGTTTGCGAGGTGCCGGAGTTCAGAGGTGGCCATATCACTGAAATTCATTAAAGAAATCCGTATTAGTTAGGCTAATACACTCAATCCCTCGTTTAACGCCTACACTTCCAATTACAGTTTATGGAGGAAATTATGATATGGCCCTGCCTGTGGTCAGTTTAAGAGCTGCACTTTCGACATAATTCTAGTTATGATAATCGAGTAACTGATCACTCGTATCCGCCAAAGGGCTCTGATAATAAAGGTGAAATTCAGTTACTAAATAATACAAAGATTTTGGTACCACGAAGTGATTTATGGTGATAATTCCTGAAGTACTACCATACACAAATATTGAATAGAATATAAATAGGAACACTGTAATTTGAATAAGGAAATTTTGGCTGAATTTGCATACAGGAGTGGGATAAGCCATAACGTAATAGAGCCGTGCAAACTTGATGAGTGAAAGTATGCCTTAACGCGTTATCCTTGCTTATTATTAATCGATCGGGAACGAGAGCCCTTGATGCAGATCACACATGCAAGCCGTGGCTGTGTATGGCGACAGAGCGACAGCGTAAGCTGGAAGGGGTCAAATTAATTAGACTACGGCACCGGTGCTGCCAATACATTACCACCTGCAAGTGTGGTCTCGCCGACAGCTGCTCTCAGTGGCAGTCCGCGCCCGTGAATAAAGCCCCAACCGAAATAGTGCGAGCGCGAAACCATAAACGAATCCAACTGTTGTCACTAAGTGGTAACACGCAGGTTCTCCCCAGACCACCGTAACAGTAATACTTCTGACTCTTGTTATCACCTTCACTCTGGTTGACGAGAAGTGAAGAACTCTAACGTTCGTTCTGGCGGCCCAGAAGCGAAAAACGACCGATCTCTCAGGCCGTCCATAAGCGAATCCTCCAACTCCTTACGTCGTCTTCACACCAAAAGATTAGCGCCTTGTGCCCATCGTGCAGGAAAGTCTCCTTTCGTGAGATGATGCAGAAACAGCTGCCAATCATACTCTTAGTTCTGCCGCTCCTTTCCCCTCCAAACCATCACAACACATTTCCCTCCTATCACGGGTTGTCCAACCAAATTCGGAGTGCGCTCTTTTGCGTCAGCACACGTCATACCGGTCCACCAATCAGATAGCGTTTTTCGGTCCAAGCGTGGCTAATTAGAGACCTGAAAGTGCCTCTGGCCGTTGGATGGCAGTGGTCTACGTGGGCACCATACTGTCGGCCCCCGTGGATGCAGACACTGAAACTTTCTGAACCGATGCAGACTATACGGCTGTCGAGCGTCGTCTAGTAGGATAGCGGAGGGCCCCAGTGCAATAAAATGATTTTCAAAGCGCCGGCTTCGATGCTGCCCACGTCCCAAACACCCTGCTTGCCTCGCTACAAAAGACGAAAACGCAGAGCGCGCCCCGTGGTGCGACAAGTGGCTCACCCTGCTCTTGTCGTTCAGGTAGCCTTGCCTCCACATATCGTCCAACGCCTACTAAAGTCTCTGTCGCCCAGTTACTATCTACAGAAAATCATAGCTCTTATTCCAGATTTCATTACTCCAGTGACCTCAATTGACCATTACCATGCAGGAACTTGAGAAGAAAAAGTTGAATCAAGGCAAAAAAAAGAAGTAGAAGCGGACAAGCCACGAGAGCTTGGCGTCTTTCATATTCACTTGTAAGCAGTAGAAGACGTGACTGCTGATTCGATTTTCTGTTCGGAAGACATCGGTGTCGGTACGTAAGTGTTTTTTTCTTGCAAACAGTACCATTCTCACAGGTACTCAAGGCTTCCCACTGGAAGCAGGTAAATAAAGTTATGAGTGCATCGCATACGATCCAAACGACATTACTTTCTGGCAGATTAAAGTTATATGCTGGACTAGGACTCCTTACCTCGGACCCTTACCTTCCACCCTCCTTACAGCTTTACTTCCGCCAGTACCTCATCTCTTACCTTCCAAACTCACAGAAGTTCTCCTATATATCTGGCAGGGCTAGCACTCTTGGAAGAAAGGATACTGCAGAGACACGGCGTAGCCACAGCCTGGGGGATAGTTACCAGAATGAACTTACATCCTGATTTGAAACATCCTTGCAGATTAAAGCTGTGTTTATGTTTTTCATTTTGTAAACAATTCCCTAGGCTGTGGCTATGTCTCCGCAATATCCTTTCTGGTTTTGCCGTCTTCTCCACTCTGTTACAACATACTTTGCACCCTGCTAAACTACTACATGTCGTTACTGCCTTTATGATAGAAACCAGCTTGTCAAATGAGGAACAAAGTGAACGTCTTCAGAGTTCTGCATTGAAGAACAAATTAAACACGAAATGCTGGTTCCTACAAATACGTTTGATTGCGATACATTTCAACCGGTCAGGTAGTTCAGCCGTTTCCAGCTCTAATTCAAACGTATGGGATTGCCAGGAGTCTCGTCAGGCAGCCATATCGCTGGTCTTGGCAACTTGGCAGACTGTATGAAGCGTTGAAATCGGGGTTTTGGAGTTGTAATGACCGTTAAACGCGTCCCACACGGAGTAAGACACTCCATAAGTTTGCTAGATTGTGCGCTTGACTGCTGGCTAGCATGTGGAGGTGATGGCTACCTCTATCTGAGTATGACTCGGTGCAGAAACTGGTTGGCTGGCTTGACTCCGTGAACAGCAAGGCACACAAGCCAACCAAATTCCAAGTTGAATCTCACATATCTTATGGCTTCAATCAGCAGCTTCATGTGAACTGCCTATCATTGTTACTGTGATGTTTCAGAATTAAGTAAATTACAGCTGGAATTTTGGTAAGCTTGCAATGAAAAATAGAGGCCGCCATAAACTTACGTTTGATGCATGGTAGGTCATATGTTGCTACATATGAGATGTAGCTAACACAATGAATTACTTTCTAAACTAGGGAGGATATCCCAATGTATCACCAATCTAGAGAAAATGAATTGTAAGTAAAGCACCTTGTCCCGAACTAGTGCCCTACAAAAAAAAAATAAGCCAGAAGGAAAGATTCACAAAATTTCTCATATCCCGTAAACGGTTTTAGATATCGAAACAAGATTTTGGCAGATGATAGTATGCTAACAGGAGAGTATTTCGCCGAACTATTAATGTGCGAAACTTCTATATATAACGGAATATTCAAGTGACTAAAGATTTTTTCAGTGAAATAATGTAATATTTTAAGGCTATAGACAGCAGGTGAAAGAGAATTGAAGTCGGGTAGGAGAAGTACACGTGAAGAAATTATAGTTTATTTCTATACCGGGAATAGGCAGTTTCATAATCTATTGACTTATCTTTCCCTCAGTTGCTGACTTGGTGTCAGACTCCAAAAGAGTTCCCCATTGGCCAAGTAGAATTCAGATAGCGTTGGAAAATAGGACCGGAGCTTTCACGGAAAGCATGCAGAGGCCGCTGCAGGGCAAGCGGGTAACAGACAACAGAGCTTGCAAGGGAGCTGTTGCACAAGCCAGCAAGTAAGATTGTTGCGAATCTTACTCCTTGTGAGACAGGCTTTACAGAGGGCTGGAAGAGTTACTGTTATAGTTGTCAGGACAGTAACCACTCTCTCACCTGAGCACTGTGTGCTTGACGGGTTGGCAATGGCTTTGGTAGTCTATCAGAGCTGAAGATGGGTGGAAGAAGACAGATAGTGTGCACGTAAACTGTTCATAACTCCAATAAATTCTAGCAGTTAGAGGTGCATGCTCTCATGCAGTGATGGGGCCTAGCGTCTACTGACAGCGTCCATGTTCAATAAGCACTGAAGGGAATGCCCTGGTAAAAGATGGTCTGTTGTTGGAGGGGAAAGATTAGGTGTTTAGTAGAGAAGGTGGATATAAACATAAGTGTAGAATAGAATATGAAAGAGAGAAGGGGTAGGGAAAGATGGGAAGTGGCAGAAAGAAATGTGGAAGAAAGGGAAAAAAGAGAGGCCTGATGATGTGGGATAGGTGGGGTGGAGCTCTAATTGGTAGGATGGGTAAATTTCATGGTGGATTTCATTGCCTGTGACGGTTTAAATTTCGATGGAAGAGGATCTGGAGCGTGGGTAGGTATATGGTTGGTGGAATGACTTGGGATAGGCACGACAGTGCGCTGGAATTTGATACTTCATTACAAATGGCAGACAGTTGAAGATAGAGTCCCCAATGTTATCTCTAAGACGGCATAGGACTAATTACAGTCCACATAGCAGTATTTCAGCGTTCTTCCCATGCTCCACATGTATATCGAACAGGAGGGAATGACAGTATTCTCCCAGAAAAAAAATGAAACACTTCAATGACTGTGTTCAGTGACACCAGCGTATAATTTGTGGATTCTGAGGTGGTGTAGTCTTAGAAATTTATTTGTCACAATAATGGGTGATCAGAAGGCGCTCAAGAGGCGTGCTGTGCACCGTCTGTTTTGACTCTGCAAGCAATAACTATGGTGAGTGTAGAGGTGAGCACTGTTTGCAACATTCATTCTAGTGTACAACCATGCCCCACCAACGAGTGTGTACTCCCACTTAAGATCTTCAGCCATTTAAATATGGTTGTATAGTGAGTCTGCGGGGAGCGGGATGGATGTATCGACAGGTTGCTGTTTATGTTCGTCAAAAAGTATCAGTGGTGTGCTGCAGCTCTCAATAAGTTTGTGGAGCATTCCCACACCAGTAAACCAGGTCCTGGGCTTCCACACAGTACTGCATAGATCCAAATCGATGCACTGTGGCACCAGTGGCGACCAACCGAACATCATACAGGGATGAAACCCACACGTATGTTGACAAACTGTGACATCAGCGACGAGTAGAAACCATCTGTTTGCAGCAGGATTAATATCAGGTGGGCCTCTGACACCAGCCACCACTAAGTATGGCTACGCTGGTGTTGTGCAAGAACTAACCGGTGTGTGGAATGGTGCTCTGTTGTCTTTAGTGATGAGAGTAGGTGCTGTCTGTATCCAAGTGTTGGATGTATGCTCATATGACATAGACCTGGTGAGTTGCCTATTCCAGTGTGCATTCACCCATGACACACACATCCTAACCCAGGCTTTACAATGTGAGAGTGCCAGTGTGAACTTTGTAAGGTAGCTATAACTTCATGCCTTACAAGCACTCTTTGCCGTCATTTACAACCGCAATTAGGTATCATTTGATAGATTGTGTAACGGACATATGAATATTTAAAGAAGAATGGCATTGTCACTTACACCTTGTAAATAATTGTTAACGCTTATTGCATGAAAGGTGACGGAGTGTCTTAATTATCAAAACGGCGTAATGAAAGATTGCCTATACTGGTAGAGGTTGGGACGCCGGTGCGAATGAAATGGCAGGCGTAACTCAAGCCCTGGGCAGAAAAGCTCACACAAGCGTGTTGGTCCTGCTTCACAGAGGAAGTGCCAAGACGGACGGTCTGGGCACCTGAGCGCGGAAGCACAATACAGCGGCGTCTGGCCGGTTATGTAGTGGGGCCGGAAGGATAACTGGGTAATACTTCGGTAACTCTGAAAATCTTGGACGCAGCAGAGAGGAACGAGGAAGCGTTACCTTGGAAATCGCAGGGTGGGTTATTTCCAAGGATTTTTACTCTGAGAAGCATACCATTGTATGAGTATAGGTATTTCCTCGCAAACTTTCCTCGCTGGATGACAATAGACTAAGATATGGTTGGTCGGCGTTTGGAAGACTCTGTAGAGAGGGAGAATATTCCGTAGTTTCGGGAATATGATTTGACTTCTGAGTTATGAGGGAGGGGTGCCGAGCTTTGTTGGGAAGCCAGTGGAGGAGAGAAGAAGTCTTCCATTTTGAGCTTCTGAGTTTGACAGTCGCTCAGTATCAGCTTTTGTTGGTACAGACGGACTTGCTGTGTTTGCTCTCAGGAGATTTTATAGTTAGAATGGTTAGACACTGTACTGTTGCGAACTTATACGATTCTGGACTTTTCCTGCGGGTTCGCAGCATTCATTGACTGAGAGCACTTCTTCTGCCTGTACTCACATTGAGACGTTACCTGAACTCCGTCCTTGTGGTTGGGAGTTCACGTTTATCGTCTGTAGAACACAGAGAGGAGAAGGCAGTATTAGGGTATACCAGTCAGAGGACCACCTTCTGCCGCCCTAGTGTTTGAAAGCGTTTACTTTGTGGCTGGATTTCTTCCATCGTCGCAGATGTGTACGAAAACCGTCACTCTGATGCACTGGATGCAGTGCATACGCTAATATTGCTAACTGCTTTGGCTTATTAGGGCTATAAGCCTAAACAGCTGTGATCACATAAGTTTTATTTCCACTGAGAGAGCACACCACTGTAGATCATCTTTGAAAGTAGTGTCTTCTATTGCTTGGTACGTAGATGATGTCAGTCATCTCGTGTTATTTATATTAGATCGCATAGCCATAAAAAGGGGCAGATTTGGACAGTTGATCACTGATATTAGTTAGGAAATTCATTTGTGTCTCTTTATGTCCATTGGACATTGATATATAAACATTTCTATTGTATAAAGGGGTTTTAATCTATAATAAATGTACAAGCACAAACAGCATTCATCATTTTATAGTTACTCGTTCCCTTAATCAATCATTTATGTTTATGTTGTAATTTATATGTTAAAGAGTAATAAGGAGGAGATATTCTAAGATCTGCTTCGGGGGGGGGGGGGGAGGGGGGGTAGTCAGACAGGGCCAGATCTCCATTTTCGTATTCAGTTTTCCCGTTGCGCACATTCATTTTACTCCCTCCTGGAGGAGCATCTTGGATCTGTTGGTTTTTCTGCAGGGTAAAGTAACCAAGCCCACTACATTGCATAGGCTATTATCCACAGGCATGAAAGTGATATGCTTTTTCAGCAGGACAATGCACGTCCACGTAAGGCTGCTGCAAAACAGTGTGCTCTTCCTGGTGTACAACTATAGGCCTAACCAGCAAAATCACCAAATCTCTTGCCAACTGAACCTGTATGAGACATTATGAAACGGGAACCTACTCATTCTCTAAGAGGTGAAAGAACCATTGCCAAAGAGCAACAACTTGAGAAAGATACTTGGATCAAACTATTAATTACCTGATTAAATTTTTTTGTGATCCATGGCTGTATTTACAACGAAATAAATCTACTGCAAGATGTCTATTGACAGATTACACGCCAGTGTTGTCGCCAGAGGCACGAGAGTTCACTGCGCATTTTTGCGATTGTTCGGGCATCATTTACTGTGACACTTGTGTTTCATTTGGTCTGAATTTGCTATCACATGCATCTACAACGATGAACTACACGTCATTTCACTTCTTGATAAAATGACCTTGCCCTCGAGATTGTTGCAAATTTATTTCCCAGCAGTGTATTTACTAACAAGTAAACCTACCCAAGGAATACCTTGCAATTTTCATTGCCTTTGATTATGTTGTAGTGTAGAGCAAAATAAGGGACACACATTATTTTATACATGCCCACATAGCTGTTAAGAGGCTAAAAGATTCCCTTGAAAACAACTGAGTCTAATATCTCTGATTGTATACTCTATAAACGGTAACAGATATAACAAAAACATTATAAAAATTCTATGGCCTTTAAAGTACGGTACAATAGTGCACACAGATTTGTCGAAAAAGTTAGTTTTATTTTCGAAATACCCTCCCCTCACTATTTTGTTTTTCATTTTGACATTTGACTAATAAAAAACATACAGCATTGTTAGTACCAAATTCAGTCATATAGGATGAAATGGTATTCCAAAGATGACTTTGTTCAGAAAGAAACCAGAAATATCCCTATGTCACTGAACGTGCACCCGATACGTGTCCACTTCAAAGCCAGGTGGCATATTGGGTTGTTTCGTAATCTTTTAAGATAAATATATTTTAAATGTATATTCTGTCTGTACTCCAACATTTTTTCTTTTAACTTTATGATACATAAAATATCTCGTACTGTATTTGTGTTTTCAATTTACTTTCGGTGTATTTTTTTTTATTTTAAAATTGAATCCTCTTCACATTTAGTTTAATATCATTCTGATGTCTTGATCACACTTTTCATTATTGTCAAAATTGCCTTACGCGTTTAGAACTTCCGTCGTTTACAAAGGCTATAAAATACAACACAGAACTAGTATCTAAAGATATAAAAATACGTTACATTTCGCCATTCATTTTGTAGCCTTTGAAAATGAGAGAACGTCGAAACGCTTATGGCTATTTTGGAAATAATAAAACTGTGGTCAACACATCAGAAAGTTATTAAACGGCATTCAAATGGCCGCTTCGTGTTATAGTACTTTCATACTGTTTGTAGCTTTTCAGATTTAGTCACGTGATATTTGGAACTGTTTGTGCGTTACTTTTGTAACATTACAGTAAATCGGTACAATAATGGGAAAGGGGCAGGTTTGTTCGGGTCAAAAAACGCTGAATGCACTTTGATATAGAGATATTTCTAGCTTAGAGTGATACTTCTAGCATATTTATGACAAATGTGTCTCTAGAATACCACTTCATCATATATGACTGATTTGATATAAGTTATGCTACACGTCTTGCTATTAGTCTAACGTCGAAATGAAAAACAAAATAGTGGGGGACAGGGACTTCGAAAAAATTATTTTCTCGACAAATCTGGATGCACCATTGCAATGTACGGCAGAAACTGTAGAACTTATTTTCTGAAATCAAATTACCTTCCATTAGGAACGTGGGTGCACTCAACAACGGTGATATGTCTTCCAAATGATAAGAGTCCTTTCCTTGCAGGTTTTATTCGGCAAATCTACATTTCGGCTAGTGCTAGCAATTATCAATGTACCGTTTCATAGTACCACTGCATGTTCTAGTACGTCAGCCCTCTGATGTTCGGCCTTCTGTCACAGTTCGTTCAAGTAGCCATTGGTAATGGCTAGGCACCAGCCGAAATCTGGATTTGCCGAATAATAACTGCAAGAAAAGGACGACTGATTGCTGTGCTCTATCATTTGAAAATTTTATTTGAAGATTTCTTTTTCATAGGTGTTACAATTTCAAAGGTATTCAATGAAAACTATTGAACTCAGCATTTTTCAATGGAGTGTTTCACTCCCTTAACGGCTGTATGGGCAGGTACAAAAAGATTTGTGTCTTTTATTTTGCTCTACACTACAATATATTCAAAGCCGTTCACAATCGAAGTGCATGACCATGGGTAGGTTTATTTGTACAGGGTGACAATTATTGAACTATACGAGAAAAAATGTAAATTAGTTACAAGCTACGGCTTGCACACACTTTATTCAACATATAATCATCACTACAGATATTCGGATTTAGGTTATGATATGTTCGATATGCCTGCCATCTTTGGCGATGATGTGGCGCAGATGAATAGCGAAATTTTGCATGATCCTCTGAAGCGTCGGAACATCGATGCTGTCGAAGACCTGCTGAATGGCTGTTTTGAGTTCAGCAACGAATTTGGGGTTATTGCTGTAAACCTGTCCACCTTGTCTTTAATGTAGCCCCACAAAAATGAATCGCATGTGTTCAGATCCGGAGAATATGGCGGCCAATCGAGGCCCATGTCAGTGGCCTCTGGCTACTCCATATCCTGAATACGGTCCCCAAAGTGCTCGTCCAGGACACTAAATACTCTCCTGCTTCAATGTGGTCGAGCTCCGTCTTGCATGAATATCGCACTGGTTATTCCGTGACTGGGCACTACTCACTGAACAGTCGCCCATTGAGGGTAAAGAGACTTCTCGATCGCGAAATGTGGATTCTCAGTCCCCCAAATGCTCCAGTTTTGCTTATTGACGAACTCATCCAAATGAAAATGATCTTCGTCGCTAAACCAAACCATGTACGCGCATACTAATTCCCATCATGCTCCGCGGCCAACTGTGCAGTTTGAACGTCCTAACGCAAACCGTTCGGAAGTTATGACGATTTTATTTCATATACTGTAGTTCAATAACTGTCACCCTGTAGGTAGGACAGTATCCTCGTGCCCGTACTTCACAGCGGGTTGAGGAGTATTGATGTAGAGGTGGAGCGGCAGCGTGAGCCCCTAAAGCCTGCGGCGAGTTAAGACCGCGGTGTAACCGCCGGCAGGCTCAGTCCGGCCAGCAGAGAGGCCCTGGACGCGGCATTAGCGCCACAAAGGCCGGCGCGACAGCCGTCAGCGCGCGCCATCCATCACGGCGGCCGCTTTCGTTCCGCTCTGTCCTGTCCTGTCCCGCCGACAGCCCGCAAACACTCGCCGGGCTCAATAGCTCTGCTCGCGGCGCCCATTGTTTCCTCCTGCACCCGGGTTCTTCCCGGCAGTGCTTCACATCGGCCACGAACTGAACAACTCGACCAGTGGTTTCGCACCAGCCTCATGCTTTCAGTGTATGTGTGTGCTTTTTCTATCGGGAAACTCTTACCCGACACTGTTTTGACCATACAAACCGCTACCCACAGCCGCTTGTGTTCTCACTTCTCGGCGCAGTTTCTGTGGGTCGCGCAGTATCGCCCAACGTGAACGGGACGATGTGGCATGTATACCCTGTTCGGGCATCAATACCCTCGCAGGATAATTATGGTTCCAATGGCTCTGAGCACTATGGGACTTAACTCTGAGGTCATCAGTACCCTAGAACTTAGAACTACTTAAAGCAAACTAACCTAAGGACATCACACACATCCATGCCCGAGCCAGTATTCGAACCTGCGACCGTAGCGGTCGCGCGGTTCCAGACATTAGCGCCTAGAACCGCTCGGCCACCCCGGCCGGCGCACAGTAATTACCAAGCCTTTAGCGTGCCTACAGATGGGAAGTGCGTCCTTCTTCTCACACTCCAGTCATTAATTCACGTGATAACGAAGCGACATTTTACTTTTTTCAGACGTTGATCTGTTTCCCTGATCTCGAGAGTTTGATAGGTACGACAATGTTAGTTAGTTGATTTCGTGTTCCATGGATCATTTTGCACGATAAATCTTAAAGATGTGGAACAAGTCATTTTACATTCACATCACAAAGTTTGTAGATACACTCCTGGAAATTGAAATAAGAACACCGTGACTTCATTGTCCCAGGAAGGGGAAACTTTATTGACACATTCCTGGGGTCAGATACATCACATGATCACACTGACAGAACCACAGGCACATAGACACAGGCAACAGAGCATGCACAATGTCGGCACTAGTACAGTGTATATCCACCTTTCGCAGCAATGCAGGCTGCTATTCTCCCATGGAGACGATCGTAGAGATGCTGGATGTAGTCCTGTGGAACGGCTTGCCATGCCATTTCCACCTGGCGCCTCAGTTGGACCAGCGTTCGTGCTGGACGTGCAGACCGCGTGACACGACGCTTCATCCAGTCCCAAACATGCTCAATGGGTGACAGATCCGGAGATCTTGCTGGCCCGGGTAGTTGACTTACACCTTCTAGAACACGTTGGGTGGCACGGGATACATGCGGACGTGCATTGTCCTGTTGGAACAGCAAGTTCCCTTGCCGGTCTAGGAATGGTAGAACGATGGGTTCGATGACGGTTTGGATGTACCGTGCACTATTCAGTGTCCCCTCGACGATCACCAGTGGTGTACGGCCTGTGTAGGAGATCGCTCCCCACACCATGATGCCGGGTGTTGGCCCTGTGTGCCTCGGTCGTATGCAGTCCTGATTGTGGCGCTCACCTGCACAGCGCCAAACACGCATACGACCATCACTGGCACCAAGGCAGAAGCGACTCTCATCGCTGAAGACGACACGTCTCCATTCGTCCCTCCATTCACGCCTGTCGCGACACCACTGGAGGCGGGCTGCACGATGTTGGGGCGTGAGCGGAAGACGGCCTAACGGTGTGCGGGACCGTAGCCCAGCTTCATGGAGACGGTTGCGAATGGTCCTCGCCGATACCCCAGGAGCAACAGTGTCCCTAATTTGCTGGGAAGTGGCGGTGCGTAGGATCCTACGGTCTTGGCGTGCATCCGTGCGTCGCTGCGGTCCGGTCCCAGGTCGACGGGCACGTGCACCTTCCGCCGACCACTGGCGACAACATCGATGTACTGTGGAGACCTCACGCCCCACGTGTTGAGCAATTCGGCCTCCCGCATGCCCACTATACGCCCTCGCTCAAAGTCCGTCAACTGCACATACGGTTCACGTCCACGTTGTCGCGGCATGCTACCAGTGTTAAAGACTGCGATGGAGCTCCGTATGCCACGGCAAACTGGCTGACACTGACGGCGGCGGTGCACAAATGCTGCGCAGCTAGCGCCATTCGACGGCCAACACCGCGGGTCCTGGTGTGTCCGCTGTGCCGTGCGTGTGATCATTGCTTGTACAGCCCTCTCGCAGTGTCCGGAGCAAGTATGGTGGGTCTGACACACCGGTGTCAATGTGTTCTTTTTTCCATTTCCAGGAGTGTATGACTATAAGCGAAACATTTAGTATAAAGGTTTTTTTTTTTTTAATACACAGGTGTAGGTCAAAATTTCATACCCATCATCTTTCACACATTCCAACAATAGAAAATCTTCTACGGAATAGAAGGAGTTGTCAAGGAGAAACTTTTTCAGATTGTTTTCAAATTTTATTTCGCTGTCTGCCAGTCATTACTGAGTAAGTGATCAAAAATTTTTGTTGCAACATTGTGCATCCCTTTTCGTGCTAAAGACAACATTAATGTGCCGGCCGGAGTGGCCGTGCTGTTCTAGGCGCTTCAGTCTGGAACCGCGCGACCGCTACGGTCGCAGGTTCGAATAATGGCTCGGGCATGGATGTGTGTGTCGTCCTCAGGTTAGTTAGGTTTAAGTAGTTCTAAGTTGCAGGGGATTGATGACCTCACATGTTAAGTCCAATAGTGCTCAGAGCCATGTGAACAACATTAATGTGGAGTGGTGAATGTCTCTTTCCTTCTGGAATTTGTGAATTTGTGGTAAGATCTTATGGGACCAAACTGCGTGGGTCATCGGTCCCAAAGCTTACACACTACTTAATCTAAGTTAAATTAACTTACTCTATGGACAACAGATACACACCCATTTCCGAGGGAGGACTCGAGCGTCCGACAGGGGGAGCGGCGTTTACCGTGACAAGACGCCCCAGACCACGCGGCTACCCCGTGCGGCTTTCCTTCTGGTATTCTGATTATGTACATCATTGTCCCTTTTGAACTGTAGTGGATTATTTACAACATAATGGAATAAATATACTGTGAAGCAGTAGTTACAATGACCGACTCCTTAAACAGATGTCTACAAAATGATCGTGGGTGAGCACAACATATTATTCTTAAGGCATGCTTTTGAGACAAGAAATCTTTCGTTCTTAAAGATGAGTTACCCCAGAACGTTATTCCACAAGACATTATTGAATGAAAACATGCAAAATATGTCATCATCTTAATGATTTGTCTCTCCCCAAGATATGCAATGATTCCAAGTGCAAATGTGGCTGACCAAAGTCGTTAGTTGTTTTAGGAATTCCAAGCTGTGATTTTACTGGTTTAAATTGTCATAGACATGGACAACCTTAATTTTTTGTGTTGTTTCTCGCTCTCTTCCCCCCCCCCCCCCCCGTCTCACTATCTGCGTGCCCATATAAATGTATATGTGTGTGTGTGTGTGTGTGTGTGTGTGTGTGTGTGTGTGTGTGTGTGTGTGTGTGTGCGTATGTGTGCGCGTGTGTGAGTGTATTTGTTTGTGTGTGTGTGTGTTTATTATTTTTATTTCTTTGAAATTTAATTGTAATGTTGCTGTACAATATACGATGAACTCCATGGTTCTAAAACGGTGTTTGTTATAGGAATAGGGAGCGTGGTTGGGAAGGGTTGTGCAGGAATATACACAGTATGTTGAGTGGAGAGTAAGATTCGCAGAAGGTGAGGGATGTTTCGCAGCAGGATAATGCTTGGGTGTCCTTAAGGAATGTTGATGAAGGGACGGAATGCTGAGGGAAATTCAGATAGGAAGGGGAAAGTGAACTGCATCAGAAAATACCTTTCTCTTACCACACAAGTTGCTGTTCTTGTTATTATAAGAGCACCTTTTATTTTTCCCCCGTGTGGCTAGGGCCTCCCGTCGGGTAGACCGTTCGCCTGGTGCAAGTCTTTCGAGTTGACGCCACTTCGGCGACTTGCGTGTCGATGGGGATGAAATGATGATGATAAGGACAACACAACACACAGTCTCTGAGCGGAGAAAATCTCCGACCCAGCCAGGAACCGAGCCCGGGCCGTTAGGTATAACATTCCGTCGCGCTGACCACTCAGCTACCAGGGGCGGACATAAGAGCGCATACAAATAATGTACTCTGATGACCATAAATTAGCGTTAATCAAAAAAATAGGAATAATTAAAGATAAGATAAATTAACTAAGACGTAAAACTATACCGTAATAACACCACAATGCCGAAACCAATGTTTTACCTACACATGGGAAGGTAAGCTGACAATTGCTGTTGGGAGAAGACTTCATGGAAACTTATCACCGCACGTTTCGTTGAGGCATCATTCACCACAGGAACTATGATGGAGACCCACTACCACACTGCATGTAATTCAGACCCAGATGAGGTGTCACACATTCGCTGTTTCCTTGACTATGATCAAAACCTTGCAATTTCAGCATATTATTCATATTGTCCTAACTACAATGCCTGACAAAGAAAGTGAAGCCCCCAGAAACACGGACGAACGCGAATGTCACCTCACAAAACACACTAGTGGAGATACGTGGAACATCAGTTCTCTACAACAGGCAGAAGAGCCACCAGAGAGCATTAGTGTGATTCCTGTCAAGCGTTTTATGACGCTTGGTAGGGAAAAGGATCTGTGGCGTGGAGTTAGGGTTTTTTGACTAATAGTTAAAAAGTCGTAGGTCGCGGGCTAGAACCTAACCATAGCTTAATGTCATCAACAATTGCGGACAAAGACTTTCGGCATAAGAAATCACCCTCGTTCTGCCAATGGCCTTGTCAAAGAGAGCGGTGGAAAGGACGTCAGGGTACTCTCTTGCCTTGGGGGTGGGAAACTGTTGCTAAAAGTCGAAAGATCAGCGGTGATAAATGGTATGAGGATGCAGACGGCAATGGAAACCACTGCATTACGCACATGGACAACTGAAAGGACGTGTGGCCTCTAATTGTAAAAGTAGGCGTATCATGATGATTTTTCCATGGGCAAAAGATTCTGGACTAGCTCCAGTTCGAATATCCATGAGGGAACTGCCAAGGGTGAGGTGACGATGAGACAGAATAAAATGCTCTAGAGATCGAAGAATGTGTTGTCAGAAGATTGAAAGCAGTAGCAAAGCTAGAAAATAAGTGGAAGCTGTGTGGAGTGGACTGTTCGGTTTTTTTAGGTTAAAGCGTCTCGGGAAAGTACAGAAATAGCTTCAGTCTCAAAGGGTGCAGGAAAACCACACGACGGGGATAGACCCAGCAAAAATCCTTTTGTGCCCATCCTTGTAATATGTGGACTTCTACTGTTCAATATGAAATGAAAATTAAAACGCTCGTAGTCGTCTCTGGTGTATTTAATTTACATATGCAACCAGTTTCGGCCCCCTGACCAACGTAAATTGGGTGGAAACCGGTCTCGTATGTAGTTGAAACAGGAGCCAATATCGAATAACCGATGTCTGTAGAACTCTTGATTCACACGTCACTATCTCTTCGTTCATTAGCGGACGACTGTCAGGAGATTGCTGAATTGTTCTACCACACAGACAGAGTAATGGACCATATGTGTGTGCAACGCGGTGTAACAGCGTGGTCTAGGGAGTCTTGTCACGGTCCGCGCTACTCCTCCCGTCGGAGGTTCGAGTCCTCCCTCGGGCATGGGTGTGTGTTTCGTCCTTAGCGTAAGTTAGTTTAAGTTAGATTAAGTAGTGTGTAAGCTTAGGGAGCGATGACCTCAGTAGTTTGGTCCCATAAGACCTCACCACTAATTTCCTAATTTACCACATACGTGACTGAGGGGTGCAATAACAGGGATTTGGTTCACAAAGAGAGCTATTTAAAATTGCGAGAAAACTGTGTATCATAATGCCTATTATAACACACGGTATCATTTTATAATCGTTCTACTGTGGCAGGAGACAGACAAAGGATCACGTGGTTGGCTGAAGACCATAATAGCAAAGATGTGGATCGCAAAGAAAACTAATTAAAATTACGAAAATTCACATTGAAATTGTACACCAGCATGCTTAATATAACGCACGGGAGCATTTTGTAATCGTTCTACAGTGATTAGAGACAGAGTAAGTACCATGGGGGTGGCTGAAGCCCACAATTAACAAAGATGTTAATCACAAAAAGAACTAGGTAAAATTACGAGGTTTCACGTGCATCTCGACACGAAGTAAATTATAGCCTACTCAGTTGTTGAAAGTTAACTTGGCCCCTATCAAAGTCTTCAACTTGGAGCTTGAAACTGGAAAACGCTGTATAACGGCCACGGACCTTTGTCCGAAGAATTAAGACCTCTCCAGCCACCAGAAACTAAATTGTCCACGCGGCTCTCTGTGTCCAACTCTCCGGACCAGACGATGGGTGGGGGGAGCAGGTAACAGCGGACTACAATGGATGCGAAAACGGTGCTTCGACCACGCCATTAGGGTAACCCTCTTTGGTCCCAGCATTGCCCACCCAGAAGTTTGAGTTGGCAATACTGCAGCAAATAATATCATACGACGAAACTCTGTCGTATATAATAAAATATTCCGTCCCAAGAATAGTAAAATGACTAAGTGGGAAGTCGATGTGCAAAGCTTGTTCTGCTAACAAGGAGCGGACCCTGGAGCATCATGAGGTTTGTAGCAAGTACAGCCGCCTGACCCTTGGACGGCACAGGCACCAGCACAGGGGGAACACTTACAGAGTGTCGGCTAGACCGTCAGCGAGGACACATCGCGAGTTCAGCTACTAATAAGGGGAGGACACAGTTCGCTTGTTGCATATTTTTACGAGCTTCAAAGAAGAGCGACTGCAGTAATGGATAGGAACTGTGATTGTTGTGTACAGATGCGAGCTGAGTTGGCGACCTTTCGCTCACATCCCCAGGCTGCATTATCTTCTGTCACACAGCTTGAGGCTGCTGCCAAGGAGCATCACTGTGGGGGATCGAACGCGGGGATGCAAGGGACGTCGAGCATACCCCACGTGTCCTCTGACTGGTCAACTGCTGTGACCACTCCGGGTACTGCCTGCACTGAGGTTGACCCCTCCACCGTGGTCGAGTGGGAGATCATTCCAAAGTCTGGCAGGCAGCGAAAAACTTTCCGAGGGGCCAACCGTAGGGCCTCCCCGGTTCGTTTGATGAACAGGTTTCAGGCATTATCTGAGGCTGACAATGTCTCTGAGCCGGATGCACTCGTTCACCCTGTTCCAGAGGAAGCTCCTCGGCCCGCAAGGTCTGGGCATTCACAGAGGGTGGGTTTGCTGGTAGTTTGGAGCTCCAACGTTAGGCGCGTAATGGGGCCCCTTAGGAACATGGCTGTCAAGGAGGGGAAGGAAGTCAGTATGCACTCCGTGTGCATTCCGGGGAAAGTCATTCCGGATGTGGAAAGAGTGCTTCCGGATGCCATGAAGAGTACAGGGTGCAGCCAACTAGAGGTGGTTTCCCATGTCGGTACCAATGACGTGTGTCGCTTTGGATCGGAGCAGATTCTGTCTGGTTTCGGGCGGCTAGCGGAAATGGTAAAGACTGGCAGTCTTGCTTCCGAGATTAAGGCGGAGCTCACCATCTGCAGCATCGTCGATATAACTGACTGTTGTCTTTTGGTGCAGAGCCGACTGGAGGGTCTGAATCAGAAGCTCAGGCGGTTCTGTGACCGTGTAGGTTGCAGATTCATTGACTTGCGCCATCGGGTGGTGGGTTTCCGGGTTCCGCTTAATAGGTCAGGAGTCCACTACACAACAGGAGGCGGCTACACGGGTAGCGTGGGCTGTGTGGAAGGGACTGGGTGGTATTTTATGTTAGAGGGTCTCAGGGAACCACCGTGTAAAAGTGGGCAGGTAACAAAAATGGTTCAAATGGCTCTGAGCACTATGGGACTAAACTGCTGTGGTCATCAGTCCCCTAGAACTTAGAACTACTTAAACCTAACTAACCTAAGGACATCACACACATCCATGCCCGAGGCAGGATTCGAACCTGCGACCGTAGCAGTCGCACGGTTCCGGACTGCGCGCCTAGAACCGCGAGACCACCGCGGCCGGCGGCAGGTAACACACAGTAAGGTAGTTGTAGAAACGATTGGTGTTGTAGTAGTAAATTGTCGTAGCTGTGTTGGGAAAGAACCGGAGCTCCAAGCCCTAATAGAAAGCACTGAAGCTCAAATAGTTGTAGGTACAGAGAGCTGGCTAAAGCCGGAAATAAGTTCAGTCGAAATTTTTTCGAACGATCTAACAATGTTCAGAAAGGATAGGTTAAATACAGTTGGTGGTGGAGTATTTATTGCTGTCAGAGGTAGTTTGCCTTGTAGCGAAATTGAAGTAGATAGTTGGCCCGCATCTCGTGGTCGTGCGGTAGCGTTCTCGCTTCCCACGCCCGGGTTCCCGGGTTCGATTCCCGGCGGGGTCAGGGATTTTCTCTGCCTCGTGATGGCTGGGTGTTGTGTGATGTCCTTAGGTTAGTTAGGTTTAAGTAGTTCTAAGTTCTAGGGGACTGATGACCATAGCTGTTAAGTCCCATAGTGCTCAGAGCCATTTTTTGAAGTAGATAGTTCATGTGAAATAGTATGGATAGAGGTTATTCCTGACAATGGGACTAAACTATTAATTGGATCGTTTTACCAACCCCCCGACTTAGAAGGTATAGTTGCTGAACAGTTCAAAGAAAACTTAGTCTCATTTCAAATAAGTACCCCGCTCATACAATTATAGTCGGTGGTGACTTCAATCTACCCTCGATATGCTGCAAAAATTATACGTTTAAAACCGGCGGCAGGCATAAAACGTAGTCCGAAATTGTACTGAATGCTTTCTCAGAAAATTGTTTTGAACAATTAGTTCATGAGCCCACTCGAAGCATAAATGGTTGCGAAAGCATACTTGACCTTTTAGCAACAAATAATCCTCGACAAATAGTGAGTACTGTGAAGAATACAGGGATTAGCGACCACAAGGCAGATGCTGCTAAGCTGAATACCGTAACAACTACAACCAAGAAAAAGAAACGCAAAGTATATCTATTTAAAAAAAGCTGATAAAAATGCTCTTAACGCCTTTTTAAAAGACAGTCTTCACTCTTTCCGATCTGATCATGTAAGTGTAGAAAAGTTGTGGAATGTTTTCAAAGAGATAGTATCGACAGCAATTGAGAGATATATACCACATAAATTAATAAGTGATGTTACTGATCTCCCATGGTACACAAAACGGGTCAGATCGTTGTTGCAAAAGCAATGAAAAAAGCATGCCAAATTTAAAAGAACGCAAAATCCTCGAGATTGACAAAGTCTTACAGAAGTTTGAAATATAGCGCGTACTGCAATGCAAGATGCTTTTAATAATTTCCACAACGAAATTCTGTCTCGAAATCTGGCAGAAAACTCAAAGAGATACTGGTCATACATAAAGCACACCAGTGGCAAGACGCAATCAATACCTTCACTGCGCGATATCAACGGTGAAGTAACTTATGACAGTGCCACTGAATCAGAGTTATTAAACAGGGTTTTCCGAAGCTCCTTCACCAAATAAGACGAAGTAAATATTCCTGAATTCCAATAAAGAACAACTGTCAAGATGAGAAACATAGAAGTAGATATCCTCGGTGTAACAAAGCAGCTTAAATCACTTAATAAAGGCAAGGCCTCCGGGACAGATTGTATACCAGTCAGGTTCCTCTCAGAGTATACTGATAAAATAGCTCCATATTTAGCAATTATATACAACCACCCACTCACAGAGCCGGCCGCGGTGGCCGTGCGGTTCTGGCGCTGCAGTCCGGAACCGCGGGACTGCTACGGTCGCAGGTTCGAATCCTGCCTCGGGCATGGGTGTGTGTGATGTCCTTAGGTTAGTTAGGTTTAAGTAGTTCTAAGTTCTAGGGGACTTATGGCCTAAGATGTTGAGTCCCATAGTGCTCAGAGCCATTTGAACCATTTTTGAACCCACTCACAGAAAATCCGTACCTAAAGACTGGAAAATTGCTCAATTCACACAAATAATCAAAAAGGGAAGTAGGAGTAATCTGCTGAATTACAGGCCTATATCACTAACGTCGATTTGCAGTAGGGTTTTGGAACATATACTGTACTCGAACATTATGAAGTACCTCGAAGAAAACCATTTATTGACACATACTCAGCACGGATTCAGGAAACATCGTTCTTGTGAAACACAACGAGCTCTTTATACTCATGAAGTAATAAGTGCTATCGACAGGGGATGTCAAATTGATTCCATAGTTTTAGATTTCCAGAAGGCTTTCGAAACCGTTCCTCACAAGCGTCTTCTAATCGAACTACTTGTCTACTGAGTATCGCCTCAGTTGTGAGACTGGATTCGTGATTTCGTGTCAGAAAGGTCACAGTTCATAGTAATAGACGGAAAGTCATCGAATAAAAGAGAAGTAATATCCGGTGTTCCCCAAGGAAGTGTTATAGGCCCTCTATTGTTCCTGATCTATATTAAGAACATAGGAGACAATCTGAGTAGCCGTCTTAGATTGTTCGCAGATGATGCTGTCATTTACCGTCTTGTAAAGTCATCAGATGATCAAAACGACTTGCAAAATGATTTAGATAAGATATCTGTATGGTGCGAAAAGTGGAATTGACCCTGAACAAAGAAAATTGTGAAGTTATTCACATGGGTACTAAAAGAAACCAGCTAAATTTCGATTACGCGATAAGTCACACAAATCTGAAGGCTGTAAATTCAGCTAAATACTTAGGGATTACAATTACAAATAACCTAAACTGGAACGATCACATAGATAATATTGTGGGTAGAGCAAACTAAAGACTGCGACTCACTGGCAGAACACTTAGAAGGTGCAACAGGTCTACTAAAGAGACTGCTTACACCACGCTTGTCTGCCATATTCTGGAGCATTGCTGTGCGGTGTGGGATCCGCATCATGTGGGACTGACGGATGACATCGAAAAAGTACAAAGAAGGGCAGTTCGTTTTGTATTATCGCGAGATAGGGGAGATAGTGTCACAGACATGATACGAGAATTGGAGTGACAATCATCAAAACAAAGGAATTTTTCGTTGCGACGGGATCTTCTTATGAAATTTCGATCACCAGTTTTCCCCTCCGATTGCGAAAACATTCTGTTGGCACCCACCTACATGGGGAGAAATGATCATCACGATAAAATAGGAGAAATCGGGGCTCGCACAGAAAAATTTAAGGGCTCGTTTTTCCAGCGTGCCGTTCGAGAGTGGAACGGTAGAGATACAGCTTCAAGGTGGTTAACTGAATCCTCTGCGAGGCACTTTATTGTGAAAAGCAGAGTAATCACGTTATTGTAGATGTAGATGTAGAAGACGTTGAGCAATATCACGTGCTAGCAGCAAGAAGTGATGCGTTACCCTCACGACGGTCACGAATGAAACAGCCTTCATGGAACATTTCAGAAGGGTGGTGTCGAGTGCAACCACCCCTTATAAATAGGTGACCCACCGACTGGAGGGGGGAGCGCAGATGGGTAGAAGTCAGGGACGCTACCTCTGTGTCGGACCAGGAGCCGGACTTGTCATAATCCGTAGCAGAAAATGCTTAGTAAAACTCCACTCGCCTCCGAACAGCAGTCGGGATGTTAAAGTTTCATACTTGTGATACTTGTACACAGTAAACGTGTATATAGTTAGGGAATGTGCCAGGGGGCACTTCCAGGGAAAGTAACTACTTGTCTACGAGTAAGTGACTTGCATCCTCTAACCGACCAGATTCCTACCGAGTTCCACACTCCACGCTAGTCAACAGTCTACTTTTCAGCCGAGATCGGGGCTACAGTAGGCGGCCCACGAGCAGTTCCTCATCGGAATCGCCGACTGAGGTAAGTTCCTGTCTCGCACAGCGAGTATCGGTCTGCTCCCTCTCAGGACACAACTCTCTGCCAGTGTTGGATCGAGTTTTGAATTGCTCTCTTTTGCTTGTTCCCGCATTCATACAGGATGGATGAAAGGAAGTGGGGCTGTGCAAGGACAGAACACCAACAAATAAATAGGGACATGCGCTCATTCCTCCTCCAAGTGCTCTGTGTCGGACTGCAGAGTACCCCGAATCGAGATATACACAAAGACAGCGTGCTAAGGTGAAGTCACATTTGTCATTAATGAAGGAGTTTCAGCACAACTCTTTCAATAAGTACAAGTTATACTTGACAAGAAGCCCCCTCACGAACCATAAAGACAAAATAAACAACAGGAAAAAAATAATAAATTCAATAATAAAAAAACAATAACTAATGTAAATAAAGGAAGAACAATATATTAACAGTAAATTAATAATTGGTTCCTTTTACCGCCTCCCCCGGGTTCAGATGGTACAGTTGCTGAAAAGTTCAAAGAAAACTGAAATTTTAAATAGGCACCCTATTTATACAATTATAGTTGCTGATAACTTCATTGTAGATTCGATGTGTTGGCGAAAATACATGTTCAATGTTGGTGTTAGGTTGGCTGGTTGATTTGGGGGAGGGGACCAAACAGCAAAGTCACCGGCCCCATCGAATTAGGGAAGAATGAGGAAGGAAATCGGCCGTGCCCTTTCAAAGGAACCAGCCCGTCATTTGCCTGAAGCGATTTAAGGAAATCCCCGAAAACCTATATCAGGGTGGCCGGAGGCGGATTAGAACCATCGTTCTCCCGAATGTGAGTCCAGTATCATAACCACTGCGCCACCTGCTCGGTTTGGTGGTAGGGGTAAAACATAATCCTAGATCGTAGTGAATGCTTTCTCTGAAAATCATTTTGAAAATTTAGAGCAGGAGCGCACTCAAAGTGTAAAAGTATACGAAAACATACTTGGAGTCTTCACATCAAGCAATACTTTACAAATAGGGAACATTATGATGGATACAGGGATTGACGACTACAAGGTGATTGTAAGAAGACTGAATATCGTAACATCCAAATGCGCCAAAACCAAAGACAAGATGTATCTATTTAAAAAAGTAGATAAAAATGAGCTCGGCCCCATCCTAACAGACAGTCTCCACTCCTTCCAAACTAACTATGTAAGCATAGACCAAATGTGCCTTAAATTCAAAGAAATAGCATCGACGACAGTTGAGAATACATACTAAATAGAGTAATAAGAGATGGTACTGATCCCCATGGCACACAAAACAGGTCAGAATGCTGTTGCAAAACAAGGAAGAAAGTATGCCAAATTTAAAGGCACGCAAAATCCTCAGGATTGGCGATGTTTTACTAAGGCTCGAAACTTAGCATGGACTTTAATGAGAGATGCTTTTAACAATTTCCACAGCAAGTTCTGTCTCGAAATCTGGCGGAAAATCCAAAGGGAATATGGTCGTTTGAAAAGTAACCTAGCAAAGAGACAGCCAGCACTACTGCACAATAGCAGAGGTAATGTTGCTGATGACACTGCCATTCAAGCAGAGCTACCAAATACGGTTTTCCGAAATTCCTTCACCAAAGAACACGAATTAAATGTTCTAGGATTCGAATTAAGAACAACTGCTAACTTGAGTAGCTTAGAAATAGAGTTACTTTGTGTATCGAAGTAGCTTAAATCACTTAACAAAGGCAAGTATTCCTGTCCAGATTGTATACAGTTAGGTTCCTTTGAAGAGTACATTGATACTGTAGCTCCATGTGTATAATCTTACACTACCGTTCGTTTGACTAAAGATCCGTACCTAAGGACTGGATAGCTGCACAGGTTACAGCAGTACCGAAGAAAGGAAATAGCGGTAATACGCTGAATTACAGAACAACATTCACTTACGTCGATTTACAATAGGTTTCAGGAACTTATACCGTGTTCGGATGTAAAGAAATACCTACAACAAAACTATCTATGGTCAAACAGACACCACGGATTCATAAAATATCGGTCTTTTGAATCAAAACTGATCTTTATTTGCACGAAGTAATGAATGATATCGACAGGGGATATCAGACTGATTCCATATTTCTAGATTTCCAAAAATCTTTCGACACCGTTCCTCACAAGCGACTTCTAAGGTATTGATAACCAATGTGACGTCACAAGTTCTATCTGAAGCTATCTAGGAGTCAAAAATCGCCGTGTCAACTCATACATGACTGTCTACTGCTTTCAGGATATCAACAAACCGACAGAGCAATGCATGCTTGGGTAGAAGGTGTATTCATTTGCAGAAAATGATCGTGTCTGTGGAATCACTAAAGCGGGTTCGCAGCTCGTGGTCTAGTGGCTAGCGTTGCTGCCTCTGGATCAGAGGGTGCCGGCTTCGATTCTCGGCCGAATCGGGGATTTTCTCCGCCCGGAGACTGGGTGTTTGTGTTGTCCTCATCATCATTCGAGAAGTACCGAGACTGGAAATCGAAAAGTCTCGAACTTGTGCAGGCGCTGATGACCACGATGTTGAGCGCCCCATAAACCAACACCATCATCATCATCACTAAAGCGGGGTCTTTACTGTGTGCATGGGAGAGAGAAATGTTGTTGTTGTCGTTGCGGTCTTCAGTCCTGAGACTGGTTTGATGCAGCTCTCCATGCTACTCTATCCTGTGCAAGCTTCTTCATCTCCCAGTACTTACTGCAACCTACGTCCTTCTGAATCTGCTTAGTGTATTCATCTCTTGGTCTCCCTCTACGATTTTTACCCTCCACACTGCCCTCCAATTCTAAATTTGTGATCCCTTGATGCCTCAGAACATGTCCTACCAACCGGTCCCTTCTTTTTGTCAAGTTGTGCCACAAACTCCTCTTCTCTCCAATCCTATTCAATACTTCCTCATTAGTTATGTGATCTACCCATCTAATCTTCAGCATTCTTCTGTAGCACCACATTTCGAAAGCTTCTATTCTCTTCTTGTCCAAACTATTTATCGTCCATGTTTCACTTCCATACATGGCTACACTCCATACAAATACTTTCAGAAACGACTTCCTGACACTTAAATCTATACTCGATGTTAACAAATTTCTCTTCTTCAGATAAGCTTTCCTTGCCATTGTCAGTCTACATTTTATATCCTCTCTGCTTCGACCATCATCTGTTATTTTGCTCCCCAAATAGCAAAACTCATTTACTACTTTAAGTGTCTCATTTCCTAATCTAATTCCCTCAGCATCACCCGAGTTAATTCGACTACATTCCATTATCCTCGTTTTGCTTTTGTTGGTGTTCATCTTATATCCTCCTTTCAAGACACTGTCCATTCCGTTCAACTGCTCTTCCAAGTCCTTTGCTGTCTCTGATAGAATTACAATGTCATCGGCGAACCTCAAAGTTTTTATTACTTCTCCATGGATTTTAATACCTACTCCGAATTTTTCTTTTGTTTCTTTACTGCTTGCTCAATATACAGATTGAGTAACATGTTGTAATTTCGTTAATTGTCTTGGTGAAAATTCTATCCAAGAACTTTGCTAGACTGAAGAAAGGTTAATGGTCTGTAACTCAGAGATTTTTTTGGTTTTGAGGAGAAGGGAATCTTTAAGAGATATTAAATTCTCTGGGTAGACACTTTTCTTTCATCCCCTACTACAAGGGTGAGAGCGTTGGGTATGGTCCAAATAGCCTCAGTTCTTTTTAGTCATTCACCTAGGGTGTTGGTATTTGGGGAGATGAGCTCCCAGTTAGGAATAGATGGGAGGGTGTTGCCTGTTCCGGAATTAGCCTTCTGAAAATCAGAAACTAGTAACTGGAGCGATTTGCAATTCATTTGTGGTAAAATGTTGTCCATTGTCCAAGATTAAATTTAAAAGTTTATGAGAATGGATGTGAAACTGAGAGACTGCGTGTGATCGAGAGACAGTGGGAGAGAGAAAATGACAGTGAGTGAGTGCTGGAGTACGTGAGTAACTGAGTGGATGAGTGGAGGGTGTGTGCAGGTAGAAACACAAGTATACTACGGTGTTCTTATAGGTTACTTGGTTTTTCCAAGATGATATTGACCTTTCAGTTCCTCCTCACATTGAAAGACAGAGTAGAGAGTGCAGAATTAAGACCCTGGGGACGTGGAGCAATGTCGAGCTGCAGCAGAGTCCTAATTCGGCGCTGCAGTTGCAGCTGCCGCTGGCTGGCTGGGTGCTTTACGAGCGCGTTAAAGCGGCGGCGACGCCCGGCTATAAACCACGCCAGGCAGAGCGTGCAGGCACCGGCCGCAGCTGGGACCGGCGTCCTGCCCTCCCCTGTCGTGGCACCGCGCCGCGCCGGCAGCACTAAAAGAACCACTGCACGGGCAAAGCCCAATAATTGGCTGCATGTCGATAGGTGCCGCTCCCCCGCCCCCACCGTCGCTCACACAGAGCGACCTGCACGGTGGCCCCGCCATTTATTTCATTGCGTGGTGGCTGCCGGTGGAATACAAAGCCCACTACACAGTGAACCTGCAGGTGCAAAGTAACACTTTACTTCTCCATAGGCATAGCAACGTGCATCATGTGAATAAATGAATGTCTCTATCACCTGCTTGACTCTTTAAAGCACTTCAGCCCTTTCGTTAAGCTTTCCCATGTGCTTTATCTGAAGTTAGACCCTATGACACAGGGCTGAAGAACGGATATGTAGGGTTTCACTTTTCGTCGTCGACTACATCATTAGAGACGGAAAGAAAAATCTAATTTGTGGTAGAACTGGAAAGGAAATATGCCGTATCCTTTCAAAGGAACCATCCTGACAGTTGTCTTAGTAACTAAGGAAAAATCGGAAGAACCATAAATCAGACAGGGACTCAAATCACCGTGTTCCGAGTAAGAGTCCAGTGTCTTACCAAGGTGCCACCTCGCCCGATGACACAGCATCGAAACTTCATCATTACACAGTCAGCATTTACAAATACAGCTTACACGACTCGGGCATTCACAATAATACACAAGATGGAACTCGAAGTAACAGTCATTTCACATTTTGCATCACTTTATCAAACACGTCTGACGTCGAAGGTGGTATTTATCTTACAATACATTTAAACAAAGCCTCGCTGAAGCATTTCTGCTGGCAGTTTAGAGGAAGTTTGCAATGGATCGTAATAATGGCATCCGTCCATCCTCGAAGAATAATGGTACAGCATAGTTGGTTCAGACTCTGCATCATCTGCTATGGCTGAGAAGTCCCACTCGAGAGCGGCAGTCTCTACTGCAGTTTGGGCACTTTAAATGTGAAGGACTTCCGTCAGAGGCCGCTCTCTCCTTCCTTCTTGCCCTGTTCCTGATGTCTTCTTGCATGCGTTCGTTCTCTACAAGCTCAACCCCATTGCGCCCAGCTTGTCACCACTTGACACGGTCACCAGCTGTATCTTCCCATTGACCTGGATCGATGCTGGACTTGGTCAGGTCTCTCTTGCAGACATCCTTGAAGCGAGGGTGCGGTCTTCCCACTGGCCTCACACCCTCCCGAAGTTCTCCGTACAGCACTTTTTCGGTATTCGCTGAGGATCCATGCTGGTTGTGCTTGCGAGCCGTAATACTTCGGTGTTGGGTACTTTATCCTTCCAAGAGATCTGAAAGATCCTCAGGAGACAACGGAGATGGAAGCTGTTGAGTCGGGGTTCGTGTTTAGCAAGAGTTGTCCATGTCTCACAGGTGTACAAAAGGGTATTGATAACACAAGCGTTATATACTGGCAATTTAGTTTTTAATGCGAACGGTCCATACTTCTAAACTCTGTTTTTCAATCTACTCACGACAGCCGATGCTTTTGCAATTCTGTTGGCAATCTCAGTGTCCACAGACAAGTTGTTACATATTGTAGATCCCAAGTAGGTAAAATCATCAACTACCGTCAATGCTGATGGACGAAGGTTAGTGGTTCCCTGCCCCATGATCTTGGCCCTTTGGAGGCTGATGGCAAGACCAAATTTTCTACATGTATGTGACCACTTGGAAACGGCCTTGCCGCAGTGGCTACACCGGTTCCCGTGAGATCGCGGAAGTTAGGCGCTGTCGGGTGTGGTCGGCACTTGGATGGGTGATCATCCAGGCTGCCATGCGCTGTTGCCATTTTCGGGGTGCACTCAGCCTCGTGATGCCAATTGAGAAGTTACTCGACCGAATAGTAGTGGCTTCGGTCAAGAATACCATCATAACGACCGGGAGAGTGGTGTGCAGACCCCACGCCCCTCCTTTCCGCATCCTCCACTGAGGATGACACGGCGGTCGGATGGTCCCGGTAGGCCACTCGTGGCCTGAAGACGGAGTGCTTTTTTTTATGTGACCACTTGTTGATTAGATACAGTAGCTCATTCTCTGAGTTTGCTATCAGAGCTGCATCGTCCGCATATAACAAATGGCGAATAACAATTGTATTGACTTTGACCTTAGCCTTGACACGGGCAATATTGAAGAGATTTCCATCAGACCTTGTATGTAAATACACTCCCTTCTCACAGTCTCCAAAAGCAAATCTCAGCAGAAGGGAAAAGAAAATGTGAAACGGAGTAGCAGCTAACACACACCCCTGCTTTACACTGCTATTTACAGGCAATGCTTCAGATGATTTGCCGTTGAAACAGACTGTTGCTTGCATTTTCTCATTGAAAGAGACAGTTGTTCGTAGTAGTTTAGGTGGGCATCCAGTCTTGCAGCAACTTGAACAGCCCAATTCTGCTCACTAAATCAAATGCTTTGACGAGGTCAACAAAAGCATTATACAGTGGTCTCTGCTGCTGACGGCACTTCTCTTGCAGTTGTTGTAGAGAAAAAATCATGTCCACGCTTGATTGGCCAGGTCTGAAGCCGAACTGAGATACTGGGTAGATTCTAGATGCTAGTAATTCGAATCGCACTAGAATGACTTTCCAGCTACACTCTACAGTGAAATGCCTCGGTAATTGTTGCAATCATTTCTGTCTCCTTTCTGTTTATACAAAGGAACAATCTCAGAATTTCGCATACTTAGTGGGACGTAATCTTCTCCCCAGATGGTTGTGAGAAGTGAATGTAGGTGCTGTAGAAGGACAGGTTTGTTATGTTTAATAATCTCCGCAGGGATCCCACCTTCACCTGGAGCCTTTCCATTAGCTAGACAATGTATCGCTCAGCCAATTTCTTCCATAGTGGGCATTGCATCAAGCTTTTCCTAACTGGCATTTGTTTGATGGTATGAAGTGAATCCATGCTTACTTCATTTTCAGCTGCATACAGCTCGAGGTAGTGTTCAACCCAGCGCTCCATCTGCTTGCCTTCATCAGTAATAACTTCCCCTGTTTTCGTCTTCAGAGGAGTTGTTTTTCTGACAGTTGGACAAACTTCTTTCTTAATACCACCGTAAATTGTCTTAATGTCCCCAGAATCGACAGCTTTCTGTATATCTGTACATAAATTTCGCCAGTAGTTATTTGCGCATCTTCTTCTAGATGTTTATTGTGTCCTGTTCTTTGCTTCTCGTCAGTCATCCCGAGTTCTTCCATTTGGGTTTCGTTTATAAGCAAGGAGGGCTTTCCGTTTTACCTCAATGACTGGTCCCATCTCCTCCAAATTTGGCTCGTACCAGTCCTTGTTTTTCTTCTCTTTCATCCCATAGGCCAATACTGCCGAGTTATAGATGGCGTCAGAAATTTGTGCCCAATTGTTACCAATATTCATTTCTGTTCGTGCGTTTCTTGATAAAACACTTTAAAAACTACTGGAAATTCTCGTTTTCGTTGCGATCTATGAACATGAAATGTATTGATCCGCGATTGACCTCTCTGTTTAGGGTGGTAATATATCTTAGGGGTGAGCGTCAGTCTGCTCCCCACCGAAGCGTGGTCAGTATTTCAGTCAGCACTGTGATAGCTTCGTGTCAGTAGGACATTTTTTTAGATTTGTACGCCCAGCTATGACAAAATGAAGTTGGTACCAGTGACGACAGCGGGGGTGTCTCCAGGTCATCTTTTGTCGATCTTTAAGTTGGAAATAGGTGTTTGTGATACACAGACCATGAAAGAAGCACATTTCTAGCAATCTCTGGCCACTATCATTTATTTACCCCATTCCACGATGACCCAGGCAAGTCAGCCACATGTCATTATCTGACCCAATTCGAGCATTAAAGTCGCCTAGAGGTACTTTGGCTATTCTGTCGCTGAGCAAATCATAAAACAGATCTTTCTCTTCTACACTGGATCATAAGGTGGGAGCGTACACATTAAAAATGTTGACAGTTCCACTTGAAGGGCATACTTTTAAAGTAAGAATCCGCTCTGTTCCACCAGGTTCTGGCACAATACTGTTCAGGAGGATGTTTTTAACCGCGAATCCTACACCGTGAAGTCTTGGCTCATCTTGTGACTTCTCCTGCAAGAAGAACATGTAATTAGCTTCTCTAATAGAGCCCGTGTCTGATATCCGCGTCTCCAGCAGTCCCACAATGTCCAAATTCAAGCGACGGAACTCCCTATCAATAACTGCAGTCTTACGAATGAAATGAACCTCTTGGGCATCGTCGATGTATCTTGGACACATGCTCCTGACATTCCAGGTAGCAATACGAAATGACGGTTTCTTTATTATTTCCTTTTTGTTTTTCGTAGGTGTACTTTATGTACCCGCTTGTTGAAGCTCTTCCAAGCTCCACACACCCTATGAAGCAGGCGGGCAGTGGTGGGATAGCACCTTATTGGCTGGGGCTGCCCAGCTTGAGGCGTGCTGTAGCTGTCCAGTGAGATGCGATGATCTCTCCCATCGTCGGAAGTGGCCCCAGGCGTTCGAGTCTTATGCCAATCAGACAGAGCTTATAACCGGTGACTACCTCTTCCAGTGTTGTTCCGATGTCTTTAAACGTCGCTGAAATGTCCTCTCCAGGCTGATACATACCTGGGCGATAAATATGAAGACACGTGAGTCACCCATGCATCACAGTCTCCCTTTCGACCTAAATGATAGTGTCCAGAGGAAAGGCAACCCAATACGCCTGGTATCACTTCGGTTGCTTGAGCTGCCGGGAGGGGACGTAGTACGCCTTCCAGCTGCCTTTTGGGCCCCACTACAGATTTTCTTTTATGGTTTTCTCTCTTAGCATTAAACCCTGCCGAGACTAGCTACAAGGTAGAGGTATGTAAGATGGTATGTAAGATGGTATTAAGATAATTAGATGGCAGTGGTATGTAAGAAGATAAGTAAGATAATTAAATGAGGAAAGGAGTGGTAACTGAGGAAAGGGTAGAGTAGGGAATATGTAGGATATAAGATGGGTCGCTGCGAGGCACATTTCTCTGGTCCCCTGCTGAGACCTGTCCGGCTAGGTAAGACCTGCCAGTAGCTACGCTACCGCCGACGTAACTCCGAGCTTCTCAGGAGGACGCAAGCTCTCCCGTCCGCACGGACAGTGCTACGATAAGGCGGTGCCTCCGGGGAGAGAATGGATCGTAAACAACACTAATTTTCACCGTTCAGTTCACCACTTCATAAACACATGTTCACTAAATTTTCCCAATTAATTTAATTCAGGACGTACTTTCATTGGTCCTAAGGAGCAGTCATGCTATTTTGCCTGCCATATGTGCCCATAACCCATATTATCAGAGTAGTACCCATCAGGTCTTGACACCTAAAAGGGTGGGCAAAAATATCGAAACGCCACGAAAAATGCACGCTGGAACGTTGTAACTAACCTGTTACTATGGGTTATTAAGTTAAGATTAGGGTCGCCACCGACTCTAACCATACACCTAATCAAAGGTTTGGCGGAGTCGGAAAATAAATTAATTTGATCACAGACAAAAAAACTCATAAAAATTCGTACGTCGTGATATCGCTCATAGGAGATGCGATGTAATTAATAGTAATTCCCGTGCACTATCCACGAGAATCAACCGTTTAAACTAAAATAGTACATGCATGAACACTGTGCAGAAGATCAGCTCCCAGCAACACACCTGAAAATGAGACTTAATCTAAGGCATTTGTTTTAAAATAAAAGAGCAACTAATAACTGGACCTGTGCGTAAGGAAACGCGTTGGATGTGCTAACAGGAAAGCTACGAGGTGAGTGGCTTAGGTGCAAAAACGTAACCTCGGAATACAACAGAAAATTGTGGATAAAATCATTTATTTGTAAGACATGGATGTGAGGCATGTACACAATTCCTGATAACATTAATTCCCAAAACATTGAAGAAAAGCGTAGATACGTTCACCGCTATAAACTACACCTAAAATCATGGGTGTGAATCATTCATACAACTGCTGTTGCCTGATAACTGATTGCAATAACTCGTGAGACGGTACACGTTTCGCAGTACACCCGCGTGCCCACGTGGTTTGTGGAGACACAATTTCTTGGCATAGCACCCAAATTGCAACAATATCGCAGCACACAATCATGAACAATTAAAATTATTTAAAACAAACATGAGATCGGACTGTTAGTGATGCCAGTAGCCCAACAAACTCACCACGTGGTCGGCTTCCCACGGACGAAAGATACATAAAGCAACGAAAATTTACGAGAAGGGAAAGCTATAAATATTTAGAAAGATGAAAGCTTATACAGGCATAGCTGAAGGCAAACAGACATTCATACAGAAACGAGTGCTCACTTCTTACCGACAAATTTGTGTGGCGCTCTTCCGGTGGATCCAAGTCTGCTATAGAAATTTACTAAAAGAAAAATCTGCCAAAGTTTTGCATTCCTTGCTGCGACAAGGCAAAGCAATCTTTCAGAGTTGAAAAGCGAGACCAAAAGCTAACAGCTCTCCCCTAGCCAAGTAACAACGCGCCACGCGGTCAGTCTAACTCACCCTTCTTCGACTGGAGCACAGCTGTGGACGCTTCCCGTAGCGGCAGCAGACTGCCTCCCTTTTACTTCTACAGCCTCCTCCACGCTCCGCGTGGCCCAGAAAATCCAAAGATGCCATTTCCGCCACCAGCCTAACACAGGTGGATTTCTCAGAAGTAGCGCAAACCTCTTTGCCTACTTGACCACTACGAGAGTTGGCTATTCTGTACAACTGCTGCTGAATCTGTATGACTATCTCAGACTTTTTGCAGCAGACTTCGCCACCGTCTAGCAACGTGACTCACAACCACAATCATTCAATCACACCACTATGAGAGTTATGAGAAAAGATAAACAAGGAAAAGAAAGAGAAAACCTAGTGAAAATGGGCTACCGGACTAATGAAAGGTGGCTACAGGACCCTTTCATCACTCCAAACGTCCCGGAGATGACTGTGCCGCGAATTTTCTCGCCATGCTAGGAGATTCGCCAACAGTCTTCGAAACAAACATACCCTAACGAGCAACAACTGCAACAGGCAAACAGCAGCACAAAAGAATTCATTAATCTCTTATATCCAAATGAGTTTTATCTGACCTTAGTCAATAATTGTGACCTCATGCGGTCCGCAAAGCAAACAGAACAAATTAAATTAAGCGTGATATTGTACGCTAACATCATGTCATCTGACCTACTACGACAACAAACATGAGATATCATCTTAAAATTTTTTAAACCGATTATCAAAAGTTAACATAGAATCATAGATGGACAGGTACACAAAATATATACATTTATAAACAAATTCAATAATGCAAAATCATTACCAAGAACCAAAGGAGTGTCAGCTGGTGCTGACATATATACAAACATCTAATTGAAAGTGCAAAACTCAATATGCATAACAAATACAGTGACACAAAATCATTAATGAAACCAATGGAATGACAGCTGGTAAATAACCACATGTGGAAAATAAGACATGAGTACAAAAACACATACAGAAACCAGCTTGTTGGCTTGTTGACACGCTGTCATTTTGCAGTTTCGTCACATGGTAGTTTCACTGGGTATTCTCTTTAGGTGCTGGGGTGGACGTCTCTTCTAAAGGCGACTTGGAGGATAAGCTACTAGGGGACCACAACACTGAACTGAGGAGTTCGCGGTGCGTTGTTTATAACGTCCGTTGTAAGCCAGGTTGTTCGTCCTAGACAGTACCCTGCGACGTTGCCTCGTGCCCGTTTCCACCCTCTGCGTCCATACTGTGGGATGGTTCGACGTTGTAGATTTGCAGGACATCGCCGCTTGTCAGCCCTGCCTCATCATCGAGAAGGCGGCTTGGCAGTCGTCGTCCGCGTATTGCGGAGGAATGTGTTTTACGACACACGCCCCTGTCTCCTGTCGTGTCAATGGAGAGACACGTGCTCTTCTCCGTCGCATCGAGGTCGACGTAAACTCGTGCGGGTGTCGGGCTTGAGACCCGCTTATCGCCTCTTTGCACCGTCTCAGCTGATGCGTCAGTTTTGGGACCCGCGTCCCTCCAGGCAGTGGGCGTTACCTCACCGCAGCGGCCGTCTGGACTAGCGGCGCTCAGGGATCGGCGGCCTCGCCTGGCGTGCGTCATACTTTGCCTTTCGCTTGTCAGATGACTAGCGCATGGAGTGGAACGCCGGCCATCAGCTGGCGTTGCCGTGGTGACACGCCCGCGGGCCCCGGTGTGAGCCTGGGCTTGGAGGAAGACCAGCATCCCGTCCCCTCTGCTGGGGAAACAGCTGTGACCGCTCGCCGCTCCACTGCCTCGCCGTTGATAGCAGGGTTCTGCAACACCTGCCGGTGGACCAAGCCCTGTGCTTTCTGATGCGGAGGCTCCCTAGGCGGCCTCGCACCCACTTAAGAACTGCGCTCACAGAGATCGTTACAAAATATCATGTGTACAGATTACCACAAAACCAGCGGAGTTTCTTACTCCTGATCAATAGGTGGAATATTGCCCAAAATTAACTTGACAAGAAGGGCCTTGTTAACAATACCAATAAAAAAACAATGAGGAAAATTACATAACCAATATTCAAACAAACAAAAAATCCTTTTTATAAAACATAGTTCCAGCATTACATCTGCTGTCAATCATTCAGGGTAGATCTTGTACAAGGTTTGGTCAGGATTTGGATAGGATTTGGCGGCGCTGCTAACTACAGACACAAAACTATACCTACTCCTAACTATGCCCTCACACACAATCTACAGAGCTCGTATTAGTCACCATCACCATATAGCCCGACTACAATTCCCACATATAAACAAAATATTCCTTTCAACACCAATACCCATATCGTTGTTCATTGACTGCTGCTCCAAGGTTTGCAGCACACGTTTGCTGATCTGTGAAACATTTCCGAGACTTCTTTTCTATGGACATTGCATAATATAAGTTATGATTAATGAGACACAGAAGGTTCATTCAAGTCACATCTGGAATGGTAAATGTTTCAATATCTATTCATCAGACTAATGCAAAAGGTCAGTGGGTATAAAAATGGAAAGAAAAATCATTCTATCCTATTAGCAAACACATAAACACTTCGTCCTATAAGTACATACAAAAGACTGTCAAAAGAAATCCATTGGCCAGAGCCACGAGTACCCAACTTACTGCTGTCATAAGATACTCATAATGATTACACAATTACTCACCACATGTCGCCAGCGGTCCTCACCTACCGTCATGCTATTTCAGCTTGGAGGTAGTCGCATTGTTTCTCTATTAAATATCAAGCTGCTTGAATCATGCTCACCTAAGGGGAATAATAACGTTACAACTGTAATTTATCATCAAGAATTATCTTACGACCAATGACTCGCCACGCCAACACACCCGATACCTTTTTAGTCATCAAGAAACAAAAGCCATCTTACTGTAATAGGAAACGCTTGATCTGAGCCTCATAATTATTCACATTCAGGCGTTATAAAGCTGCACAACACTACTCTTTTCTACTCAGAAGAAGAAATAACTACACATATATTGGGGAACCCCTTACAAGACATAGAAAATATACACTTTAATTTTAATCACGCCAGAGTGAATCAAAACATTGGAAAATATACACTGTAATTTTACTAACGAAAGAATGAATGCAAGAAAAACATATGGGCAATACGTCATTCCGACCTCCGAGGGGCAAGATCTTCTGCTTCTTATTCAATATAAGGTTTTACGTTCGAGAGCGGAGTGTTTCTACTTCAAGCGCATTCGGATGTGGAATCGGCTTAATTCTGTATGGCCCGTTGAATAAGAAGAAGAACTTCTTTGACAACCCAGCCCATTTATTAGAGAGCTTGTGCGAGCGTACAAGTACACCTACGCGAAAAGTTATGTTCCGCACCTTCTTTTTGTAGGCTCTTATCCGAGCCTCGGCGGCACTCTTTATATTTTTCAGGGCAAGCTCCACAATTGCAGATCTTCGTAACCTGGGTTCTGCTGGCCAGGAAACCACCTCTTTTATTTTACTCGGAGGCTCCTTGTTTTTCAGGACCAGAATCGGTGGCAACATCGTCGAGGCATTTGGCAACTCATTTAATATGTTCTGGAAACCGGCTAGTTTCGTGTCCCACGTCCGGTGGTCACGGTGGCAGTATAACCTACACAATTTTCCAATCTCCTTCATCCACCTTTCACAAGGATTTGCTGAAGGGCAGAAAAGGGAGATAAAGATCGGTTTCACTCGCTTTCTCCGAAGCATATGCTTCCAGTGACGTGACCTGAATTGTGGCCCGTTGTCCGAAATCACACGCTTCACAGTGCCAACCTCTCGTAAGAAGTGATTTGCGAACGCGGTAGCTACTGCCTTCCCGGTGGCCCTACCGTTCCTAGGTCCGCTATAATTGCGCCTAAATCTGTGCTCATTACCATATCTTCTAAACTCCCGGGAGTGCCTTTGATTTCCTCTCGGCGAATGATGACCATTGGCATCGTTTGTTCTGCCCGCGTTCCGTGAGGAGTCGCGACGCTGCCAACGCTCGCGCGCCCTGTAGCTCTCAGGATACCCGTTACGTCTGGAGTGCCACCTGTCTCTACGGCTGCGGCTTCGCTCGCGCGGCCGCTGCTCGTAGGCGCTCTGACCGTAATTCTGCGTAGTGCCATTCGCATCGCACTCAAGCTCTCAAAGGAAATTGCGAAACCCCTCTACGTCATCTTTACATCGTCCTGCAAGGATAACGTGCCGCAACTGCATTGGAAACTTTCCCAAGCAAATACGAATAATTTCCGCAGGTCCATAAGGATCGTCAAGATGTTCATTCGCCTGCAGCATGTGCTCGAACATCTGCACAGGGGTGGAGAATTTTGACCTGTTTAACTCTGGTAACATAATGAGTCCGTGTTTTACACGACTTTGCGCTGCCACTGACCAATAGATCGACAGAAAGTGTTGCCGAAACTCCCCAACAGTGTAGCAATTGCGTGCAATTGACCTCATCCGCGCCGCTGGCTCACCTTCGAGGTAGCCGCACATATACTCTATTTTGTGCGTACTGGGCCACGTAGGAGGAAGGGAGAACTCGAACTGCTGTAACCAGGCCCGTGGGTGAATTCCCGTAGCCGAGTTACGGAAGACTTCAAACTTCCTCACCGTCAGAAAATGTTTGAAGTCAAATTCGTGAGTTTCCCTTGGCGAACGTTCCTGGCGGTATCCGCGACGTTCCCACCTGGTACGAGATCTGTGATCGTGACGATGACCAAATTCGCCACGTTCGCGGAATCATCGTCGGAATAATGGCCCTTTCGTTCATTTCTTTCAACTTCATGGGCCGTAAACCCTTTTAGGTGAAGTTCTAAACGGGCCATGTGCTCACATAGTCCCTCGGTAGCCCCTCTTTGTTGTATATTTATTCCACACTGTCCGCGCGGACATTTCGTTATCGACCTATTTCGTCCGCATCCGCTGATGACGAGGTAATCGTTTCCCTATTATCGTCAGACTTACGCGCTACTGCGTCTGAGATCCTGGATATTTCTTCTCGCATCTCTAGGTGGGCCGTGTCTTGTTGTGTTTGCATAAGCCCTTGCTCTCGCTGGAGTGCTATTATCGCCTGGCTGAGGGTTTCTACCTGCGCGCTAAGGTGGACCGGGCACTTAGCCACAGTGTCCTCTAATCGGGACACAAGAGCCGCGTGGTCACTCTGGCATTGTTCTGCTAACGCGTGGAGATCCCTGGCGGAATTTTGTCCTACTCGGGACTCAAGAGCCGCTTGTTCACCCTGGCTAGCATACGTAGATTCCCAGCGAACCTTTCTTCTTGCTCCATCACCCGCTTACTAATGACATGCTGCCCCTCTTCTAAAGCGGAGATGCGTTGGTCAATGATCGCCATTTTCTCCCCAACACCCTGTACTATTTCACTACTCAATCTTTTATTTGCTTCCTGGATATCCCTCTTATTACTGTCTAGTAATTGTCGTAGCATAGTCTGTAATGAATTTGCATCTATCGACTGATTCGAAAACACTACAGCGGGCTCAGGATGGACAACACTTGTACTTGCGTTTTCCGAGTTTCATTCCTGGACGGACTCGACGTTTTGGTCTCGTCCTTGTTCAGGGTTATCGTCTGGCTGGTTTTCCCGATTGTGGCTCCCTGAACAGCTACGCGTCTCCATCATAAGGGTAGTTACTCCGTGCTCCAAAATTCAAGAATACTGCCGAAGTCTCCTAATGGACTCACAGTCTCCACAAAGCAGCCAATATTTACTATATTACACCGATACACGGCACAGGACAAGAATCAACCCACACTTGTAACACAATGGAATATTGGATCACAATGTCTATACAGTAATACATAAACAAAATAAAACATGGAAGAAAATGCACACCTATATCCTGAATTCAAATAAATTCTGTGTTGCAGGAAGGCAATATACCAATTAGCACATCCAACCGAAAATAACTAATACTCACTGTGCATCATAAGATCTCTGGTTGACCGAAATCCGTGAGCAGGGTAAGCCATGTGTAACTAACCACGTGGTCGGCTCCCCACAGACGAAAGATACTTAAAGCAAGGCAAATTTACGAGAAGGGAAAGCTATTAATATTTAGAAAAATGAAAGCTTATACAGGCACAGCTGAAGGCAAACAGACATTCATACACAAGCGAGTGCTCACTTCTTACCGACACCTTTGTGTGGCGCTCTTCCGGTGGATCCAAGTCTGCTATAGAAATTTACTAAAAGAAAAATCTGCCAAAGTTTTGCATTCCTTGCTGCGACGAGGCAAAGCAATCTTTCAGAGTTGAAAAGCGAGACCAAAAGCTAACAGCTCTCCCCTAGCCAAGTAACAACGCGCCACGCGGTCAGTCTAACTCACCCTTCTTCGACTGGAGCACAGCTGTGGACGCTTCCCGTACCGGTGGCAGACTGCCTCCCGCTTCTTCTCCAGCCTCTTCCACGCTCCGCGTGGCCCGGAAAACCTAAAGATGCCATTTCCGCCACCAGCCTAACGCAGGTGGATTTCTCAGAAGTAGCGCAAACCTCTTTGCCTACTTGACCACTACGAGAGTTGGCTATTCTGTACAACTGCTGCTGAATCTGTATGACTATCTCAGACTTTTTGCAGCAGACTTCGCCACCGTCTAGCAACGTGACTCACAACCACATTCATTCAATCACACCACTATGAGAGTTATGAGAAAAGATAAACAAAGAAAAGAAAGAGAAAAGCTAGTGAAAATGGGCTACTGGACTAATGAAAGGTGGCTACAGGACCCTTTCAATGGAAACGCAGATGCTGGCCAAGCCTTCAGGTTGTGCTGTCTTATTTGACTATGAACGGCATCCATGCCACGTCCTCAAAATGTTCCAGGTGTCAGTCGCCGTATGAAAAATGTCCTGCGCATTTATGAGCTAAGTGCATTCGAACATCAAAAAATTGTTGGTAGTCCTATATCAATATAGCCGAAATGTTTGGTGCCTAAAGTGGCATCGTATCGAAGATTTATACCGCGTACAGATATAGTGGAAAAACTTAGAAGAGATCAGTTGATAGGTCACGTTCTGAGACATCAGCGATCATCAGTTTAGTACTGGAGGGAAGTGTGTGGGGGGGGGGGGGGGAGGGGGTAAAAATCATGGAGGGAGACCAAGAGGTTAATACTATAAGCAAGATTCTGAAGGATCTAAGTTCCAGTAGATATTCAGAGACGAAGAAGCTTGCACAGGATAGAGAAGCATGGAGAGCAGTCTTCAGACTGAAGACAAGAACAACAGCAAAATGACTATAGGGTACTAACAATAGCCTCATCTGTAGCAGGGTGAATTGCAGTCGCTAATTCTTTTGTGGCCTGAATCGAAGCCAACGTCTTCTACCGCCGTAGAGGTTCACACGCTCCATTGCAAACCAATGATGAAGAAATAGAGATATACGTAAAGAAACTGAAGAATTGATAAACTGTGCAAATGTCAATGTAACTTTTATAGTTATAGTTATTGTAATGTTTCCAAAATGAATCTTTCTCTCTATAGCGAAGCTTATGCTATTTCGAAACCTCAAAGGTAATTGAGAGGTGTTGGCGAATCTGAAGCTGTGTCGGCAAGAGGACTGTGCCCGAAAGTTGAGGTCATGAGTTCGAGTCTCGATCCGGCGTACAGTTTTTATCTGTTACGAAGTTTCTATTGGAATGCTATTGTAGAGAGAGGAATGAAGAATCACTGAGCGAATGGACAATGAGGTAAAAGTGAAAAGGTGAGAGAGAGACTACTCCGACAGGTTTCTTTTCGTTATAACGAACATCCTCTTTCAAAGTCACAAGAAACGAAAGAGCTGCAGACGCGCAAAGACAGCAACTGGTAATCCTCATCCTTGGACAAAGTCTTAGAAATCAAATCCTGAATGCAAAACATGAAGCATGCCCATAATCACTGGCCATATTGGCAAACTGTGTATGTGTTACAATAAAGGTTGTGTGTATGTACCGAAGAAGCCACAGAGTTTAAGGAATGTTAACGTTACAATACTGAGTAATTTGTGAAGTTTTGCGAGCCACTGTCGTTCGTCATCAACATTTTTTACGTTCAGAAGTTTGTTAACTATATTTTCACTAGATTGTTGACATTTTTTTAGTCATTGTATGCCTCATGCAGAGTGAAATTGGGAATTGATAAGAAGTAGTCCCAGTGTGCAGACCCTTTCGTTGACTTATTGCATCTATGACGACGTACAGGTTGAGACGTTGTGTATGAAAACATTGTGCTGTATTTACCTCATATCAGAAAGATAGTGCAAACTGAATCGTGACTGAAAATAGCGTAGAAATATGGTAAAAACTAGTACAGGTGCTCAGCTATTAAAGTATCTGGTTACGTACATATAGTAAGTCTACAGCGTATCATCACTCACAATATTTACCAATCAGTACAACTTTTTAGCTGTAAGTAGTACGAACGTTATTTCCGTTTTTACGTAGGAAGTCAGATGACCTGCAAATAAAGAAGACCCTCGAAACTCGACCAACATACTTATGTAAATAATATTTAAGTGATTTGCATGCAGTGACGTCTGAGGATGAACACTAGTGGCTCGAAACGTGTCGCAAATAAATTAATATCATAAGATTAATGATCTTTCCACTTTTGCCCGGTTGCGATATGTACACATTGCTTTTAAATTACAGCACAGCAATGTCGACCAGAATTTTGGTCGGCTGTTGTAAAATGAACTGGTTATTTCCTGTATTCAGCGTTTATCACACAATGAAAACCATTTATCGAGAACGAGGCTCGTCAAACAGCGACTGACGTTGAATAACTGAACAGCTTCGTAATATAAATTTCAATGTGGTAAGAGTAACGTTCCAGCCGTGAATTTGGAACGACGATAAAGGAATGTTTTACGAGCCTGCGAGATGGACTACAGAGCGAATAATGATATTCAGAACTGATAACGAAAAGCTGAAGTCTACAGCTCTCTTAACTACGGTCAGACTTTACTGTGAAGTCTTCTGACGGGAAAAAAAATTAGTGTCTCCAGTTCGTCGACACAAAGAGAAGGAACGAAGATCGCAAAATTGCGTATTCCCGTTATCGATGCACATACGAAATGTAATGCCTCAATAAAAAGTAGTGAATTTCATGAAGAGGCGACCGCTCGCAAGCGCACGCCTGCACATTTGCTCGAGGATCGTTCGCACGCACACACACACACACACACACACACACACACACGCACACACACACAAACACCAAAAAAAGGACTGGGAAAAAGATTAGACGATTCTGATCGTGAGCTCTCCGTTATTACATGGCGGGGTAACGCCAATCTGCATGCATGAAATGCGGACGGAATGACTTAAACATGTCCCGGTTGCTGGAGAGGCCTTATCACGGCCAGTAACAGTCCATTTAACCCGAGTGCCGGGTCATTAATGCGGAGAGATACTCCGGGGCGCGGCAGAAATTCTTAATTTGCATTAAACGGCGCTCTACGTGCTGCCCAGCCGCCGCCGCCGCCGCCGCCGCCGCCGCTGGCGAGCTCGCAGCAGACTGTAGGCTCCACGACTACGCGGCGCTGCGCCCTGAAATGTAATTTACTAAAAACCGTAGCGGCGTCCCGCGGCGATCTGCGCGCCTCGTTCTTTGCACGAGGTGAGACTCCTACCGTGTGCGAGGCTCACCGAGGCGTACCGGCGCAAAAGGCTTCCTAGATGAACGAGGTGACGCCGTTTCATTACACAGCGCAGTACCTACGCTAGTTGCCATTAATATTGCAACGCTATGAAGGTGACCTGCACAAATATAAAATACGAAAGGAGTCTGCTACCTGCTTGGATTTACACCGTAGCCGCATAGTAGATGGGACTAACATCAAACACAAGGAAAGATTACTTAGTAGATTTCACGTCTGAAAGTCGCATTTGAATGATGTTTGTTTCTTACAAGATCGCGCAACGCTACGTATGAGAAGGAGAAACACCCACCAGCACATGCCGGAATGCGATAGCAGCAAGATGGTGTAACAAAGCGAACGCCGTTTATCTTTTTTTTTTTCTGGCCTTTTTCCGTATCTTCAAGAGGTCGGGTTTTTAATTTGGGCCGGCCGGTGTGGCCGTGCGGTTCTAGGCGCTTCAGTCTGGAACCGCGTGACCGCTGCGGTCGCAGGTTCGAATCCTGCCTCGGGCAGGGATGTGTGTGATGTCCTTAGGTTAGTTAAGTATAAGTAGTTCTAAGTTCTAGGGGACTGATGACCACAGATGTTAAGTCCCATAGTGCTCAGAGCCATTTTTTAATTTGGATTGGGCAGTATTAGTGGTAGAGGGCGGTCAGATTCCCTTGCCAGCGGTCGCTTTCTTTATATCACAAGTATACGTCCAGGTGATGTTACTTTCCCCGATTGTACCTCTTTCCGTATTTATAGAATCTGCGTGACCTGCCACCTAGGCATCGTTTTGACTTTCATTTCTTGAGTGAGCTGAATTCTCATCATCGGATAGTTCTGCATTTGACATTTGTGCACCGTTTGCAGAGTGACTTAAATGAACTTCTTCCGCCGTCAAGTCTTGTTCTGCATCAATGACTGGCTCACGTTCCATTTTGGACGACAATAGTGCGTAGCATTTCTCACTACACACACGAGCTTTGCATCTCTTACGCATTCAAATCAGTTGCTACTTTCGCAAGTTTCCTATTCCAAACCATCATTCGCCACAACTGTACTCTGACCTGATTTGAAATAACGCACACATTTGTGCCTAACCTCGTCAAACAAAACCGACAGTGAAACGTCCCCTTCGAAAATTAAGAATGACTGTGCTGGTAAACTTCTACATTATTTGATACAGAAAACAGCTGAGTAAAACTCATCTACTCAGTTCTCTCTTTCCTCATTCTGATCATCACTAAAGTAACACACAATATTTTATCGAAGCGCAATCTAACTTTCAATCATCCCTATCAAAGAATAGCCCTGAATATCAATAACCTATACCTTTCATGAATCACTTACCTCACAAAAATCTTCGTTACTCGAACTACTGCAATACAGCGAGCGCCAATACTGCCAGATAAATAAAAGATTCTAACTACTGAAGGCACTAACTACTGATAGGCATAGTAAGCAAATGAAAGATTTTGATAGAGAACAAACACTGCATTAACCTTAATATTTTTCAAAAGTCATTATATCAGTCCATGACATGCAGTCTTACAAATTTCCTCTTCGTGACAGACACACGTCCAGATCGTCCGCTCTCAAACTCTGCCATCTCTCTCCCCACATCCACCACTGCTGGCGGCTCATCTCCAACTGTCCAACGCTACGCGCTGTTCACATCCAACAGCCCAACGATACACTAGCGAATATTCCAACAATGCGTCCAACCAGCCACAGACTGCACACAGCGCAGTCAGCGATTTTCATACAAAGCACTACGTGGCGTTGCCAACATAAAAACCTAAACAGCCTACTTACAACTGTAAAATGTCGTACACATCCCCATAAACAAATTTGCACCACAAAAGCTTGCACAGTTCTGTTACCAAGACGCAACAGCGGACAAGAAGTGACGCAGAATTCACAGACAAGACACAATTGAAAGGAAAATAGATGACACAGACAATACATACACTGAAATAAAATGACTACAACATACTGCAGATTACTCACACACAACGCATAGCGCCAAAACCGACTCTATGTGTTCTCAGTGCACCATAGATTCACTTCGAAAAAAAGAAAAACACGCACCTGTTCCGCAAGCCAACGCACTAACTACCTCACAAAAGTGCCAGGAATAGAGACCTGGGCCAAGGGTCGCCAACTGCAAGCGGTCGCTTGCTCTATAATAAATATATGTCCAAGTGATACCAGATGTTATTATCTTTACGTGCAGAAAAGTATTATCTTCTCAACAATCTTCAAATTGTGATCTACACCCTTAATTTTTATATATGCAATTAGTGAATTTACTCATGACACTTTTGTTGCCTTAGTCTACGGTCACTTTCAGAACTCAAATTAATCATCAACTAAACTAATTTAATATGATTGCATTCTGAATTGCTAGTGCATCCATGTATTACCATAATCACACACAAACAGCGAAAGGCTGCAGGAGTATGAATGAGAACAGTGGCGTATTTAAGTTTACACATATAAATACGAGTGTTGGTTCATCCTTTTACAGCTTCAATCGAGCTGATAATCTCACAAAAAATTGACAGACATATATCAGGAAAGAATGATGCTTGATAGGCAAAGCATTCATTGGGGTGGAAACTATACAAGTTCTCCCCCGAATTAATCCCTCTTACGACGCAATCAGACTTCATTTACATGAATCCAGTGTGAGGCGAAATTCTGCTCAAATTGAATCAACTAAGACGATGTAAACCACAAACTGTGGTTCACGGACAACAGGGAGCTGTGATTAACTACTCTACGCTGTCACTGCAATACTTTACCCTTTCACCTTGTGGGTGTGGGGCGGAGCGCGGCGGCAGCTGTAATGTTTTGACGCAACCACGAAAACTTGCAAACTACGCAGATTAGCGTTCTAATTATTAGAAAGCGGGAAACCTCCCTGTCAGAGCGCTGTAATCCCGGCAGATTTCAGTGAGAGATGCACGCGTTCACTGATGGTGGCCTACCAATGTGACTCACAGGCGTGATGGCAGATGCTGGAACTGTCAAACATCAGACGGCCGACTCAGCACAAATAAGTTAATCCTCGTGACACACAGTATGTCCGAGATGATATGCAGTTCCACTGTCGGTACAGTTGGAAACTGCCGCTGGCTCTTAGTCTTCCACAAGTTGCATACCACAAGTCTCACCCACCAGGAAAGACCGGAGGTTCTCCACCAGGAGAGGGCCAGAAGATGAAGAAGCCGAAGAATCAAAAATATCTTCCATCAAGCTTTACCAGAAAAAAAACCATCTCCACGTAGTAAAAACCAATCGAACTGTCCTCCACTTATTGAATTTCCCCAACTGGCTGTTCTGCTGCTCTGGTAGCCAATCTGGACACAGCACTGGGGTTCCCATGCTGGGGGAGCAAACCTCTGCTTTCCATATCCTAATGGGAGCCAGTCAGCGACTCAAAATCTCTCTTGTCTGAAAAAAGAAGATTTTAGACAAGGGAGGCGTCGTTCTCACGATAAGCACGGCCACGTTTTACAGAAAACGTCTCCCTAGATGGGACTACAATCCATTGTTTACGAAGAGATCTAATCTTTCCAGGCCGACCATTTTCAGTTTCTGAAAGAGGGCTGTTAACCTTCCCAGACAGTCGTGCCTGTTTTTTTCGCTCGCTAAAAGAACCTGGCGACTTCTTGGCTTGAGGGGAGTTACAGTCTTGCCTCCATTAAACATGTGCACCAGTCGCTCTGATCCTATCATCCCAGTTTCTAACATGAGAATGCTTATAGTTTTATGACCATTCCACCATTTGCACAAAAGTTCAGATTATAGCAGTTTCTCTTAAATGGCTTCCTCTACCCACTTTCCGCCATCTTTTCGCCTTTGTGATGGACTCAGGTGGTGAGCTGAAGCCCTCCTGCTCTGACCCTAAGTGGGAAGAGTGGAGTGCAATGGCCTGAGGTCCCTCTGCAGGTACAGCTCCCAGAGCGTTGCTTCCCCAAATCACTCGTACAGCCAGGTCACTGGACACAACAAAATGGTTCAAATGGCTCTAAGCACTATGTGACTTAACATCTGAGGTCATCAGTTCCCTAGACTTAGAACTACTTAAACCTAACTAACCTAAGGACCTCACACACATCCATGCCCGCGGCAGGATTCGAACCTGCGACCGTCGCAGCAGCGCGGTTCCGCACTGAAGCGCCTAGAACCGCTCGGCCGCAGCGGCCGGCACTGGACACAACATTTATGGCCAACAATCCAGCTATCTCCCTGTTCTCCATTGCCTCCTTTGTGGCCCCTCGGTACAAGTCATCTACACATGCAGTTTCAAGAACATTCTGCTCACAATCTCCTCACGTAAAAATGTCATAAGCCACATATATCAAATGTAGTATTGGGGAACGTGGAGATCACTACCTAAAATATAAATATTAATCTGACTGACAGAGTAGTTAAAGTGAGAGAGTGGCTTGCCACCTTACACTACCTCTCCGTTATCAAATAATTTCTGCATGGGGAGTGTCAGACTTCAAGAAAGATATTAGTGTGACATGGAGCAGAAGAAATTATATCACTCTAACTATGTCTGTGAGATTTACATGCTGGCCCATGACAGCTTTGCCAACCAAAAACAAAAAACAAAAAGAAACAGAAACAAAACCGCACCCTGTCCCGTCCTCATTCAACAAGGGATCATACACACACTCATTGCAACATGCTGTCAAGAGTTTTGTGATATGCTGGGTGTCAGAATTGTTGCTGTGGGCCCTCAGGTCTTTGGCGTACGTCCCTGTCTGTAAATACAATGACTGACGGGATAAAATATCACGCAGACATTTAACTAATCTGTTCACACTGAAGCTGAGGTCAGAGATGATTGGTTTCGCTAACCACAATACAATATCGTTGAGCATTGAGCATTCTCTGCCTCAGAGATTTTGATACGTATGCCCAAGCATTCATGATGACTAACTCACTCTTCCATAGAGACAATAACAAGACAAATTCTGTCCACACAATCAGCAAACTACACTCCTGGAAATGGAAAAAAGAACACATTGACACCGGTGTGTCAGACCCACCAAACTTGCTCCGGACACTGCGAGAGGGCTGTACAAGCAATGATCACACGCACGGCACAGCGGACACACCAGGAACCGCGGTGTTGGCCGTCGAATGGCGCTAGCTGCGCAGCATTTGTGCACCGCCGCCGTCAGTGTCAGCCAGTTTGCCGTGGCATACGGAGCTCCATCGCAGCCTTTAACACTGGTAGCATGCCGCGACAGCGTGGACGTGAACCGTATGTGCAGTTGACGGACTTTGAGCGAGGGCGTATAGTGGGCATGCGGGAGGCCGGGTGGACGTACCGCCGAATTGCTCAACACGTGGGGCGTGAGGTCTCCACAGTACATCGATGTTGTCGCCAGTGGTCGGCGGAAGGTGCACGTGCCCGTCGACCTGGGACCGGACCGCAGCGACGCACGGATGCACGCCAAGACCGTAGGATCCTACGCAGTGCCGTAGGGGACCGCACCGCCACTTCCCAGCAAATTAGGGACACTGTTGCTCCTGGGGTATCGGCGAGGACCATTCGCAACCGTCTCCATGAAGCTGGGCTACGGTCCCGCACACCGTTAGGCCGTCTTCCGCTCACGCCCCAACATCGTGCAGCCCGCCTCCAGTGGTGTCGCGACAGGCGTGAATGGAGGGACGAATGGAGACGTGTCGTCTTCAGCGATGAGAGTCGCTTCTGCCTTGGTGCCAATGATGGTCGTATGCGTGTTTGGCGCCGTGCAGGTGAGCGCCACAATCAGGACTGCATACGACCGAGGCACACAGGGCCAACACCCGGCATCATGGTGTGGGGAGCGATCTCCTACACTGGCCGTACACCACTGGTGATCGTCGAGGGGACACTGAATAGTGCACGGTACATCCAAACCGTCATCGAACCCATCGTTCTACCATTCCTAGACCGGCAAGGGAACTTGCTGTTCCAACAGGACAATGCACGTCCGCATGTATCCCGTGCCACCCAACGTGCTCTAGAAGGTGTAAGTCAACTACCTTGGCCAGCAAGATCTCCGGATCTGTCCCCCATTGAGCATGTTTGGGACTGGATGAAGCGTCGTCTCACGCGGTCTGCACGTCCAGCACGAATGCTGGTCCAACTGAGGCGCCAGGTGGAAATGGCATGGCAAGCCGTTCCACAGGACTACATCCAGCATCTCTACGATCGTCTCCATGGGAGAATAGCAGCCTGCATTGCTGCGAAAGGTGGATATACACTGTACTAGTGCCGACATTGTGCATGCTCTGTTGCCTGTGTCTATGTGCCTGTGGTTCTGTCAGTGTGACCATGTGATGTATCTGACCCCAGGAATGTGTCAATAAAGTTTCCCCTTCCTGGGACAATGAATTCACGGTGTTCTTATTTCAATTTCCAGGAGTGTAGTTCTTTTTGTACAACAGAGTATATGATGTTAACACAAAATAAACAAAATGTAACTGACATGTGTAACATAGTGAGACTTCACATAAATGACAAAGACAAAATAAATACATGAGTCAGTTTCAAAAGTGGTATGAATCTTAGTCTCTTTTTTTGTGTGTGATATTTCATCAATCTTAGATTTTAGAGGAGCATGACCTTTTGCCACAGCCCACATCTAAAGATGGCGTTGTCCCTTAAAACATTACCTTTAACCTAATAAAGTAAATACAGTAAGGCCCACAGAAATAAGAATTAAAAAATACAAACATTTTTAAGTCTCCTTCTGCTCCCTTCTCAAGGGTCTTTAGGGAGTCCAAAAATTAGCTTTAACATTAGACAGACATATAACAGCACTACACTCAAGAGGTGTGTAACAGATTGGATGTGGCAGGTGGAGTGGGTGAGTTGATGCTAAGTGCAGGGTTACCCCTTAACTTAACATCATCAGTGGTGGCAAGGGTGTCAGGGCAGGACCTGTCTCCAGTCTATGGCAGCATCAGGTAGGCATCTGGACTATTGACAGACCATTCGTGGGGGCTTCAGATGACGAATGGTTGCTCTTGTTGAAGAAAGTCCTCTAGAAGCAGTCGTCAGTGTCATGGAAAGTGCCCTGAGATGTCAATTGTTTGGTCTGGCACTGTCCAGTCTCTCCTTTCTGGTCGGCAGCTGCATTACATTTAGGTAGAGTCCCTTGAGACTCTTACGTCAGACTGTGATGGTCCCAGGTGGTTGTGTGATGTCAGAGGCGAGGCTCTCTTACCTGCAGCCTGCAGGCGAGGCACCCCTGTGGTTGCTTTCATTCTCCATTGGCACAGGTGAAAGAGACAAACAGGACTGTGTCCATGCCTCTGTCTCTCTTGTGCTGCCCCTACTCCTCACATCTGCCAGCTATTTGTGCTGTCACCACAGAATGGGGGGACAGATTGCCTGTAGGCAAGCGTTTGCATGACATCAGAGGCGAGCCTCTGTTACTTGCCAACTGAAGGCTAGGCACCCCTGTGGAGATGTCATGTCAGCTGGTCACTCGCTCTGGGAGGTCTCTCCTGCTGTAATGTCATGCTGGCAGCCACACCCAAGGTCTCACTGCGACACAGAGCCCTGCCTGCCACGTTGTGATAGGGGAGACTGTGCTACGCTGAGCCATGTCCACGCATGGCCTTTTACTCAGTAACCATTTGGAACGACGTAGTACTTGGCACAATCCATAGTAAATGTTTTAGTGTTGTGTTTTTACAATTAATGTTTACAAAAACACACATAGAAAATCATGACAAATATATAAACTGATGGTCATTAAACTTAACAATATTGTTAATAGAGAAAAAAGTGCCTTGCTGCTGTATTTCATGAAAATGAAGAATGAAACAATAAGAAATTAATCTCTTGACGAAAAAGACACCAAAACAATGACTTTTCAGTAGTGAAGCTGTTGAATTTGTGTATATCAGTGTCATGTTAGTTTCCCAACACTCCTCGTGCACCCCAATGGGCTAGCTGGCACAGCCTGCACTTCCATACTCCAAGCAGTCTCACACCATGCAACACATACTTCAAGTTACTCTACCCATTACCAAGTTCAGCTACCTCTAACCATTTCTACTTAACGCTACTCTGGACTTTGATACTTCTCTCGATACCAGCTTATTGGATGGTGATGCTGATTAGGTCATCTGGCCCAGAATCTGGGTCAAATACTGCTCACCGCCATCTGCACACTCCTCTCTGTGCTGTCCAAGAAAGGGAGGAAGAATTAGGAGGGGAAGGTCACACAGTAAGTAGAGCAGAGCACATTTCCTTGTGCATTTAGACCCAGAGCTCAGCCAATGTAGAGGAGAAAGTATAGTGTCTGAAAAATTTTGAAGTTTTATTAAATGGATGCCTCTATAAAAGGTTTTGTTCAGTTACGTTTTTATTTATGTTTACATTTATTTTGCCTGAGAGCGTACTGAAGTCTTGGAGCATATGGGTAGCTGTGCCTCTGTATGGTTATTTGGCAAGTAATAATTTGGAGGTTATAACATGCGAATGGATTTCATTCTTATAGTATGTGAACAGGTATTGAGAGATGACATGTGTCTGTTATTTTAACTCATTCTGGTGTCCTGTCAGTGGAGTAATTTGGAGGTTTGATCTAGTTTTGCAATTGACATTAGATGACAGGAGACAGTGTTTTATTTTGTTGTATGAGCGCAAAGTGAATCAGCTGAAAGCAGCCCCAAATGTTGTGGAAATGGAAAGTGCTAATGATGTGCGGTTTTCACAGAATGGATTGGTAGTCAGGGGTTCATAATGTTAGCCAATCAACAGGCTGTAATAACACTTATAAAGTATAATTTTTGTGCTAATTTATCCTTTTCTAAATGGAACAATGCCTACTGACATTAACTGACAAGAAGTATCGTAATTACGTCTGTGGTGTTTGTTGCACGTTTCTAGTGCCAGTCGTTTATGAGATATATTTTGAAAAGTTTCCACACCGCCGTTGTTTGGGCCACTAGGTATGATACAGCAACTAGGTATGATACAACTAAGTGCATGCAGCATATAATTGTGGACTGTGCCTGCGGCCATTTCCTTAACTCCTCATTGCTGTTGGGTGAGGCCATGTGACTTTGTGGTGGTGCCACTGATGGCGCCTGACTTGTCTAGCTATAGTGGTTCTACTCCACTGTCATTAACGTCCGCTGGAAGGGATATTAAATACCCACACCCTGAAATGGGGATGCACGGCCGAAAATTACGTGTCTAGAGTATGTGACTGTGGAGTACAGAAAGGTGTAGCTCGCCACCAACAGATCAAGGACCATCGACTCGAGATCTGCCCCAGCGCAAGTTTCAGTTGAGAGCTTAGGGCCTTGAAAGTGGAGACAGAAGCCCCATGGCTGGAGACTACTCCTGAACCATCGGGTTGAGGAATGGTTGGGTGGAGAGAGTGGCTCTGTATGCAAAGGTTCCCGAACTGTGATGTTGTCACCTGCCCATGTGCGAGTGAGAGTACATAGAGGCATCGGAGGGAGGTGACCTTGTTGACTTTAACCTGGAGCAGAGGAGGAGACAAGCACAGGGGCGTCGATTGCAACTACAGTTGTCACCAGAGCTGGTTGTGGTGGCAGAGCAGGTGAATGGCCCCAGCGTCGACGTCGAACAACTGATGGCCCTGTGGCCAACGGTGACTTTTCAGTCCACCCCGGAAGCTGGCCAATTGTTTGAGTCCAGATACAGATCTACTATGCATAAGTGTGCCAGTGTGCAGGATGGGCAAGCTACGTGGGATGCAGAAAGTCTAACAGTGTACGAAACCAGCGCCTGTGTAGAATTTCAGCCAGACTAATCCCATTGATAGGGGTGGACCGACATGTCGTGAGAGAACTGTGCAAGGTATCCTCAGTCAGTGGCATCTGCAAGGCGTTCCACATCTGCATCCTGAAGGTAAAGACTATTCCTTTAGCCTCTGCCTTGCAGCAGAGTGGAAAGAAATGATGGCCAGATGGTCAGTGCCTATGCAGTGATTGAAGCCCTCGAAATTAGTTGATCTAAGTTGGAACTTGTTATGACGGACAATTCGCAGTTTTTCACAACACAACTTTTATTGATGTAAATTCACAAGGTTGATGACTGAACATACAAACGAAAGGTAACAATAACGAAAAAAAGTCTCCTAATTGAGGCAAACAGAAGTTCACTTCTTATTTTCCACAAACGTCCGTGGTAACACACTCACACCTAGTAACAGTCCAATTCCGAGACGAAGGCGTAATCTTCGACGGTTGCAGTACACAAGGTCAGCATCCGGGCCTGGTTCTATCCCCTAAATAGCTGTCTCCAGCCAATCAGATTTCGGCGTAGTGATACTTCCTACAGGCCGTGGCTTGAGCTCTCCCAGCAGGAAGTAGTGCCCGGAATGTCTGTTTCTATTATCTTGTGTGTAAATAGCCGGTGTTTACCATGGTGCTTTTGGGTACCCCTTTGGGGATAGACAACCTCGTCCTCTTTGGTATTATATGGGTTTCCGGTCCTCAGGGGCTACCTTGGCTCCGGTATAACAGGCCTCATTGTCCAGTAACCGTGGTACTAGTTGTTCCCTCAATGGCGAAAATTCTCTTACATATACGTCTACATCTACATGATTACGCTGCAATTCCCAATTAAGTGTCTGACATAGAGTTCATCCAACCACCTTTATGCTACTTCTCTACCTTCCACTCTCGAACAGCACGCAGGAAAACGAACACTTAAATCTTTTAGTGTGAGCTCTAATTTCTTTAATTTATTATGATAATCATTTCTCCAGTTCCAAAAAATAATGTTTTCCGTTTCTGAGGAGAAAGTTGGAGACTGAAATTCAGGAAGGGTCGTGCCACATATCCGTGGCACTCTCTCAATTATTTCGCGATAATGCAAAACGAGCTGCCCTTCTTTGAGCTTTTTCGATGTTCTCCGTCAATCCTATCCGATGTAGATCCCACACTGCGGAGTAGTGTTCCAGAAGATGTCGGACAAGCGTAGTGTAAGCAGTCGGTTTAATAGACATGTTACATTTTCTAAGCGTCCTGCTAATACATCGTAGTCTTCCGTTTGCTTTCTCCACAACATTATCTACTCCATAGACTCGAAATTTAATTAGAAGTCTTATATGAGACAACATGTCAAACGCCTTCCGCAAATCTAAAAATGAGGAATCAATTTGATGTCCTCTGTCAAAAAATGGTTCCAATGGCTCTGAGCACTATGGGACTTAACATCTTAGGTCATCAGTCCCCTAGAACTTAGAACTACTTAAACCTAACTAACCTAAGGACATCACACACATCCATGCCCGAGGCAGGATTCGAACCTGCGACCGTAGCAGTCCCGCGGTTCCGGACTGCAGCGCTTAGAACCGCACGGCCACCGTGGCCGGCTATGTCCTCTGTCGATAGCAGTCATTACTTCATGGGAATAAAAGGCTAGTTGTGTTTCGCAAGAACAATATTTTCTGAATCCATGTTGGCTATTTGCCAATAAATCGTTTTCTTCGAGGTGGTGCACCATGTTCGAGCAGAGTATACATTCCAGAATCCTACTGCAGATTGGCACTGATGATATGGGTCTGTAATTCAGCGGATTGCTCTTATTTCCTTTCTTGGGTATTAGTATGACTTGTACTACTTTCGCCTCTGAGTACAGATCTTTCTACGAACGATTTGTTGTAGATTGCTAAGTATGGAGCTACTGTATCAGCACGATCTGAAAGGAACTTGATTGGTATACAATGTGGACCAGGGCACAGGCTGTGGCAAGGGATGTAGTGGATGACGTGTGCGCCACATATGAGTAATTGGAAAGGGATTCCACCACCAACAGCACAGAAAAATCGATGTAAGTCCTCTCCTATGGATGTTCAGGGTGGGGCCATGGCAAAAAACATTGTGCGGAGGTTGCCTGATTGATGGAGCAGGCATAGTAGGAGTGTTCAATGTCGACATCGACGGCTTCATGTATGCCGCATGTGACGCACGAAGAAGGTGAAGGTTGCGGGACCGGAGAGGGCGTTGAAGGACGCCCTCCCTGGTAAATGTCAAAACGCCCTGCGAGGCGTTAAGCCAGTAGCGCAGGGCAGAATGATGATGAAAAAGAGGGTTGGTATGTTGTGAAACAAGCTGTGAACACCCCATTCCACCTCGCATAGTACTGGCTCACAAAACGACGACGTGGTGGCCTTTCACGACGTCAGCGGGAGTTCGTCCAAAGTTGTTTCAAGCTGTTGATCCAGTGCAAAGCAAACAGTTCCATGGCGATCGAATTCCGCGTCATGCCCAAGAGGGAGACGGGACAAACGTCTGCGTTGGCGTGCTGGGTGGTGCGTTGTACTCCAAACGTTCTCATAATTTTCTCCTCAAACTAAGGACTGCGATAATAGTATTCTTTTAGCGAGGAATACCATCTTTGCCTGCGCTATTCTCCTATATCCGCTTTTACTTCGTCCGTCGTTCGTTATTTTGCCTTTCCAAGCAGATAGATCTCCTTCACTTCGTCTGTTACAGGGCCGCGAGTTTCGGTGGTGTTTGTCGCTAGCGTTTGAATTGCAACGATTAGCCAAACGTAAGGAGCAGCGAATTTGAATGCCGGACATTGCCACGCCGGACATTTGCCACACTTGCCCCTTCGCTAGGAAGCGATCCTTCAGGTAAGAGACGCCCTTGCTACTTCTGTCCGCTTTCAAACTGCCGTCTCCACATCTTACTCGATACAACCAGTACGTAAGGGACCTTCTCCTTCGACATCTTGGCCAAATACAGAGCTTCCTTTCCGAAATAGAAATATTTATAACTTTTGGGAAACGAAAGCAATACCGACGATTATGTCAGTATGTAATTAGTTCTGCCAAGTATAAATATAGATCCCTCTGTCTGCACGGTAGCTTCCTTTCAAGCTTACTGATTGCGATAGAAACAGTCCATCGCCATGAGAGCAACAAGAAAGGAACGATGTAAAGGGAATGCGAATGTACGCTAATCATTTCTTTTTTATCACTGCATTTGTTCCTACTTTAATTACTACAACTGCATGCCCAAAAGACAATAAGGAAAGAAGAAATGGGTATGTGAATGTTTGAAAAGAAGAACGACGAACTCCATATTAATTTACTCTCTAAAATGCAATATACCTTGCGGCGAAACATTAGTTAATAAAGTGTAGCGGGACAATGTTCAAAACATGACTGAAAATATGTTCACTAAATAGAGATAAGATCATCTATGATTGACATGTCATCTAAAGTCGACATACAATTTTAAAATGTTGGAAATAAGGAAATGAAGTAATACAGAATGCTATGCTCGTAACGTCCGTTGTTGTTCTACATTGTTTAGCTCTGGTATTTACAGTGTCACAGAGAAAGCAGCCTAGGTTTTGGAGGGAAAAGCCGTAATTGTAATGATCTGCACTACAACAGAAACAAGAAGCATAACTTAAGGAAAAATAATGTAATGTGTCTTCCAGATCACAAGCGACATTGAAGCAGATAGTTCCTGTGACTTAGTATGGGCAGAGGTTATATTCGACAACCGGAATAAATTGATAACTGGCTCCTTTTACTGACCCCCGGTCTCAGATGGAACAGTTGCTGAACAGTTCAAAGAACACTTGAGTCTCATCACAAATAGGTACCCCACTCATACAATTATAGTTGGCAGTGACTTCAATCTACCTTCCGAATGTTGGCAAAAATACATTTTCAGACCCTATTGTAGATAGAAAACAACTTCCGTAATTGTTCTAAATGCTTCTTTTTGAAATTATTTTGAACAATTAGTTAACGAGGCCATTCAAATTGTGAATGGTTACGAAAACACACTTGACCTCTTAGCCACAAATAATCCTGAGCATCACGACGTATACAGGGATTAGTGGACACACAGTCGTAGCGAGGCTCGATTCCATAACAAAGAAATTCACCAAAACTAAACGAGAAATATATCTATTTATAAAAGCAACTAAAAATTCGGTTGACGTCTTTCTAAGAGACAGTCTCCAATCCTTCCAAACTATGCAAGTGAAGACCACAAGTGGCTTAAAAAAAATAGTTCAAATGGCTCTGAGCACTATGGGACTTAACTTCTGAGGTCATCAGTCCCCTAGAACTTAGAACTACTTAAACCTAACTAACCTAAGGACAACACGCACGTCCATGCCCAAGTCAGGATTCGAAACTGCGACCGTAGCGGTCACACGGTTCCAGACTGTAGCGCCTAGAACCGCTCGGCCACTACGGCCGGCATATGTCGCTTAAGTTCAAAGAAATAGTATCAACAGCACTCGAGAGATTCATACCAAATAAATTAATAAGAGACGGAACTGATCCCCCATGGTACACAAAACATGACAGAAAGCTGCTGCATGAGCACTGAAAAAGGCCAATATAATTTAGACGAGCGCAAAATATCCAAGATTGGCGAAGTTTTACCGAGGCTCGAAATTTGGTGCGGATTTCAATGCGAGATGCATTTAATAGTTTCGACAACGAAACTCTCTCTAGAAATGTGGCGGAAAATCCAAAGAGATTCTGGTTCTATGTTAAGTAAACCAGAGGAAAGGCTCAGTAAGCGATGAGGAGGAGGAGGAGGAGGAGTGGGAGACAAGGGACCCAATCCTTCGGAGAAGGTAAAATCGTGGCAAATGTCCAGCGTGGCAAATGTCCGGGGTGGCTAATGTCCGCACACCGCGAATTTTTCCCGTGTCGTAAGAAACGTCGCAAAACATGAATCACATTCTGAGAGACATAAAGAAGTATTTTTCCTTCCCCTACGTCAGTTACTGCCGCACCTGCGTTCCCAGAGCAGTTACTGCTTGTTATTATTTATTTAGCGTATGGCTAATACAGACATATCATGAAATTAAATTACCTATACATATGTACATATTGACACACAAGAAACTTAAGTTTGTCTTTACAACTGAATATCCAGTCCTTCAATCCAGCGCACTGCATCTGGAGTTGCTAGCAGGAAGTCCTCTTTGACGCCGTGATAGGCTCGAATCCTGCATTCACTGACAATGTGGTGAACAGTCTGGTATGGAGCCCCGCAGTCACAGGCTGGATCAGGCAGCTTCTTCCACTTAAAGAGAGCATCCCTGCATCGCCCATGGCCGGTACGGATTCTGTTGAGAGTAGACCAGGTCTTGCGTGGTAAGTCGAATCCACTTGGAAGTTTAGCATCTGAGAAGATGTTATGCAGGTGCACATCTGTCACTGCTTCCCACCGACCTTTCCATTCTTCAAGAGGTTTGAAATTCTTAGGAACCATGTCAGCAGCATCTCACAGAGTTGGATGGCGTGATTTCAGTTTCTGGCGATTTAAAAGTGGCAGGTCTCTATGCACGGGTAGGTTAGAATTCCTGGAGATCTTGTGGAATTCTCTCATAAGGGCAGTACATCTGCGTAGATCAGGAGGCATTATACCGGTAGCGTTGCTCACGTCCGTAGGTTTAACCTTAAAATACCCTACACGTGCCTCCTGGGTGGTGCTAATTGAGCAACAGTGATTACAGGCAGCCAGACTATTCGTAGGATCTCCTGGCAATGACATATCAACTAAATAGCAGAAACAGTTCTTTTCAGAGCTCATTAACAAGAAACATTGGACCAACTATCAGACTCCTCCAACTGAATATCGAAAGCATTAGCAGGGCAAAGTGTGACTACCTGTCAAAATTTTTGCTGGACAACAATATCGATGTCGTCGCCATTCAAGAAACTCGTGTTTCCAGCGAAGAAATATTCCGAAGCCGAGGTCGAATTCCTGGATATTCTGCACTTGGTGTAACTTAGTGCTTGTACCCTCGCCAGACAGCGAGCAGAACGACTGTGTGTGAGAGAGGCACTTGCTCTCGGGAGGCAGGACAGGCGCCCTCAGAGTGCGTGTAGCGCCGCGGAGACAATTCATTAGGCGGGTAAGCCCGCCGTCGGCGCCTGCGAGAGCGGCAGTTGGCCCGCTGGCTGTCTTGGGGCGCGCTGCTCGTTAACGAGCGCCGCGGTAAGCCGGACCGCGCCGGGCAGTCTTCGCTAATTAAACGCAGGTAGCGGAGCGGCCCGGCCCGGGCCGGCACTCGCCCGGCTTACGGCGCAGCCATCCTGCTCATTATAGCCGTAAAACTCACCCAACGGCTGACAGTGCAGTGCCCGCGCGGCCGCTTAATCCAAAAGGCGTCCTCGCCGGATTTCCGTCTTCAGTCCCTCTGTAACTGACCACTGTGCGGTGCTGCACAAGATCTTGTTTGCGAGCTTCACTTGGTGAAATAATGTAGTGTAAGCTCATAACCTCAGATACACGAGCATAAGGACGCAAAGACTGTCCCCTTACACGTAGTGTAGAGGCAGCCCTTTACTCACACACGATTAACGTACGGACTTCGCCCAGAGCTGTAAACTATGCTGAAATTTGAGAGCTTTAATTGATCTCGAATTTTTCTACGATATCCTTTACGGACACACTAGCTCTTGGGTTTGTAAATACGGGATGTTTCAAAAAGAATCACCTGTTTTTCGACGATAATGATGATGATGATGATGAGCGTTTGGCGTCATTGGCCGGGAGGCCCCTCGCGGGGCAGGTCCGGCCGCCATATCGCAGGTCTTATTACATTCGGCGCCACATTGGGCGACCTGCACGCCGGATGGGGATGAAATGATGATGAACACAACACAACACCCAGTCCCTGAGCGGAGAAAATCTCCGACCCAGCCGGGAATCGAACCCGGGCCCAGAGGACGGCAATCCGTCACGCTGACCACTCAGCTACTGGGGCGGACTTTCGACGATAATAATTGCTAAACATGTGAGTTGCCAGCAAAGAAATGTGTGTTGTTTGAAAGGGCGCTGCCTAGATTTTGAGAAAATCACCGTTAGGTGTCGTTCAGTGCGTCTTCTCAGTTTTCAGACAGTCAGAAGTAAGATGGCATCCGCTACAAAAAAAAAAAAAAAAAAAAAAAAAAAAAAAAATGTTTTGTGTGCTGCAGTTTCCAAAGGATGAGTCAGTGATTTCAGTGCAGTGTGGTCTTCATCGGCGTTTTGTCCTTGATCCGCCTCGCCTGCACCCTAAAACATTCGACGTTAGTATGCCCAATTTGAAGAGACAGGATGATTTGCAAAGGTAAGAGTCCAGGTCGACCTCGGAGTACAGAGGCCGCGAAAGTCTACTCGCCGCGCTCGCAGAGAACTGGCAGTGCCTCATATGGCTGGCGAGTGTTAAGGTGTTCAAATGGTTCAAATGGCTCTGAGCACTATGGTATTTATGGTAAGGTGTCGTTTGGTCCATAAACCAGTCACACTACAATTAGCACAAGGCCTTCGAGTTCGTTAAAAGAGGAAAAGGGTTGACTTCAGTAACGCTCTGCTAGAGGACATGAAATACGATATATTTTTGCGACAGTTGATTTTCAGTGATGATGTAACATTTCATGTTAATGGTAAAGTAAAGCGCAATAACTTGAACATATGGGGACTCCAGAACATTCGATATATTGTTGTTCCATTTCTCCTGGAAATGTGTACCATCCCTTCTTTCTTTTAGAAAAACATAGTGACTGGAATGAGCTATCTTCAAATGTTGCATAACTGGCTTTTCAGGAGGACTCAGTCAACTTTATTTTCCAACAGGATGTACCTCCACCACACAGGCACAACAACGTAAATTAGTTTCCCAGTGATACCCTCAACGCTGGACAGGACGCATGGGACGCCCATACACTTCCTTGCATTCTTGGCCTCCAAGATCGCCAGACATGACCACAAGCGATTTTTTTGTTTTTTTGTTTTGTTTTTGCATATGTGAAGATAACTGTACTCATCTCCCCTTTACCTAGCGATATAAAACAAGTGACGAACGGCCGCCATAACTTCTGTAAAAGTAGATACGTTGTGTAACATTTATGACGGATTTAGCTATCATCTAGATTTTGTTCGTGCTGCTGCTGGTGTATACATGGAGTGTCTGTAACAGCACAGTTCAAACCTAAGGATTTTGTGAGGATCATGCAGTCCATTCCATGTTTGTAGTATGTTTTTATCAATAAATTTGGAGTTCTGAAATCAGATCACTCTTTTTGAAACACCCTGTATTGTTCGCTGTGAGATTCGGGGAGTAACAAATTCTCCAGTATCACTGGTAATGTAATAGAATGTTAATTAGAACATAATCCCCAGTCAGTGTTGTGAAACAAACAAGAGCCAACACATTAGGCTGCTAAGCTAGGTTCCTTTGTGATTTGCCCCTATTGCTTTGTAGGAAGTCTCGAATGAATGGAATTTTGTAATAACTCAGCTGTAATAATTTCACGACGATAGAGCAGCGGAAACGATAGAATAACTCCCTACGCCTCCCCCCCCCCCCCAAAAAAAAATGCATGGAAGTGAATGATGGCATGTTTCTTGAAACCAGGGATATTATTCCAAGAGGAGGAAGTGGCTTCATACCATCGTATCATATTCGGAGATGATTAGGTCACATCCGTACTGATACGTACGCATCGATTTCTCCCCTGGATCAGCTTCACTGGTGCAAGGGATTACAAGTCCTACTCACAGAAGGAGGGTGCGCCCGCGGTCTGGAATAGTTTTAAGCGGCCGCAAGTGCAGGGAGCGGGATTTCCTTTGACTTCTGAGAAGAGAGCGGAGGGTACGCTGGTCGGTGAAGGAAGCCAGCGCTTGTCGGGGTCACGTGGTGGTTCCCACACCGGAGACGGACAGGCAGCGGCGCAGTCCTGAAACCGCTGGTGACGCAAACATACACGAGAGTGCAGCATGCTGCTGCTGGTCTAACGGCCTGTGGTACGTGACGTGTAAGGCAGACCGTCCTGAGGACTTTGGTCTTCCGCTCGTCTCCGTCGTCTGATTTACGGTGAAAACTCGCCGAATACTCCATTTTGAGTAAAGTTTCTTCACGTTGACTAAACTCTTAAATTCCCTTGGCGGCTAGAGTGCCGAAGTGTCGGTGATGATTTACAGGATGTTGTTTTCACCTTTTGGGTTAAACAGTGGAACTGCACGTTGCGCTTCTCGAGTGATTGACACCAGCATGCCCTCTGTGAGCATTGAACTATAAATACTCATTCCCTCTCTGTACTAATGGGGTATTAACCGATACGGTCGTGATTTACTTAAGACTAATTTTTTTTCACAGACGGTTTCAGCCATTTCCATGCCTGTGGTTGTCAATACCGTGAATTCACGTCTAACTGGTTTGCCACATTGTAACGTATACATTAATTGCGTTTCTAGCTCTGTTGTGGAAGCACATTATAACTCTGTGTGTAAAGGTAATGTGGCACATAGCGTGGACAGTCTGGAGGATTGCACAAGTGGCTGCCTGAGAATGTGTAATTCAGCCATGTGTGACAAAGCAGAGACCATTTTCCTGAATGATTGCCACCGAACCACTGCCTGTGCAGCTGGTGAAAAAGCAGCGTCAGATTTACATTCGACGAACCATTGCGTTTATTAACCCTGGAGTGGGCGCCTAGGGTACACCTGTCACATCTGTCACCCAGCCGTTTTACAATGTGATTATTCCCGTTTGAAGTTGCAGCGTTCCGACGCTCAGTACCTTCCAAATGGGTGCATTGTTGAAAATCCGTTTACAGCGAACGTCAGCTGGACAGCTAACACATAGCAACAGGAACTTGAAGTGAGTTGGGTACAACTGTCCACCACGCGCCTATTTACGTAACAATTTCTTAAGGTAGGTGTTTTCTTTTTTTAATATTTTTCATACTAAATTCGTTGTAAGTAGAGTATTTAAAATTTTTATTAATCTGAATAAAATAACTATGTTAACTAAAGTGATTACTTATGCAGTCTTCAACATATACTATAATTTACAGAAACTGATACTCTTACTGAGAGGCACCCACATGCCATGCTCATACTGTGGCATCAAGCTGTCAGACCTGCAAGATGAGTGGTCTGCCAAGCGAGTGGATTTATCCTTATTTATCGAGTAACATCAGTGACTGATTATGAGCTCTAGTACTCACAATTAAGCTACAAATTATTCTCCTGTTTGAATATTACGCAACGGAAACGGATAACGCACGTCTGACTATTAGTAATTTACACAACTCTGATTGTTCACTAAGCACTGGCAATACCACATTTTCTTTCTTACCCAACGGCTTTGATCAACACGTGGCCATCGCACTGAATATGAATGGCGCGCACATTATAAATTCTGGATACCATGACTACACACTAATCGAAGAACAAGGCCACCAATCTTTTTCTTTTCACTATCTTTTTTATTCCGATAAATTCTATTATGATTCAAAGACAACGTAAACACACCACTACATTCTATACAACAATTACACATGAGAAACTCCGTCCAGTGGGCATGGCTTTACATTGGTGATTCTCTATCTTATGGTCTCATAATTATCTAACGCTGCAGTGCACTTTCTGGATAGGATGGTAGATCTTTTGCTATATCTCACACTTCGACTCTCACACCCATCATTACGAAAATTTCCTCCAGACCGAGCGGTACAAAAACGAACATGCATAACCCACTGCCTCTGAACCTATCTTGCTACTCTCCCATGCAAACCACACATAATTAAATTACGTGAAATACATCACACTGGCAACATAGAATATAATCACAAAGAATAGTCACAACGTTAGAATCACTTCACTTTCAGTTTCCCCACTTCAATTAGTATTCATACCAGTTTCACACGACACTGCCCCACTTCGTAACTTTTCTTTCCTACTACGAACTCTGGAGAATATATGCACGTCTTTCTGTGCAATGCAAGCCAAGTGGCGTTGCTGGATAGACGGCTGATTCACCTTGCTTCTCTCTCAGAGTATTAGAGTTTGAATCTAGCGTCACACGGAAACATAACACGCAAAGGTAATATTAAGATCATATCCATCTTTCCTACCACGACTTCTGGAAGATATATGCACGTATTCCTGTGCAATGCAAGCCAAGTGGCGTTGCTGGATAGACGGCTGACTCACCTTGCTTCTCTCTCAGAGTATTAGAGTTTGAATCAAGCGTCACACGGGAACATAACACGCAAAGTAACATTAAGATCATATTCGTCACACACGCGAGTCCTCAACTGATACTTCGAACGAGTTCAAATGGTTCAAATGGCTCTGAGCACTATAGGACTTAACATCTGTGGTCATCAGTCCCCCTAGAACTTAGAACCACTTAAACCTAACTAACCTAAGGACATCACACACATCCATGCCCGAGGCAGGATTCGAACCTGCGACTGTAGCGGTCACGCGGTTCCAGACTGAAGCGCCTAGAACCGCACGGCCACACCGGCCGGCCCTCGAACGAGTACTTCTCTTTATCCTTTGTCTCATACACAGATTGAGACTCACACAGTACTCACCACGTGGAAGTGCTCGTCTCTAATTTCAAGTCCTGCACACGCCATTTCTTAAATATTTCCAACTTATAGTACACACGCCAGTAATTCAGCTTAACTTTAGCACTCGGAAGTATTTCAACTTAGTACTAGCACTCGCAAGTATTTCAACTTATTGCTACACGTGATTTCATTGTGACCGTTGGTCAGTTCCAAAGATTACTATGATCCCCTTAATATTACCTGCCTGTCATGTAATCCCCTCCCCCCCCCCCCCCCCAAAGTTTCCTGAAATAGAGAAATAATTATTCCAAACTACTCTTAAGTATTTCACATGCATACCATTCTCTCCACTCTTTTGTCTTTACGGAGCACACCTAAGACAGGTCTTACCAACACAAGATCCAGCGCCAGAGTGGCGAAACATGGCCGTTCTTCAGGTCATCTCGCACCTCTGCCGAGGTGGGGGAGCACCATGCTACCGTATTGGTCAGCCACATTTCAGGCGCTCAAAGCTCAGGTAAATTTCATCTCTTTGGTTCCACCAAAGAACCGTCTCAAAGATGATCATATATTGCACATTCACTATCTGCGGTTAGCAGACGACCATACATTCATTCATTTCACAGATCTCACCAAATTGGATGTAGGGATTTATTTTGTGGGAGTGCACATGTAATGAATTAAATAAATAAATTGTCCTTCTTTCCTACATTGGTATCTGGCTTCGGTGTATTAAGTGAAATTGAGTTATTATCACCAAAAATATGTTGTTCTGACAAGAATAATGAAGAATGTTGTACCAATTTTCAATGACGGGCGGTACTGTACCCTTTCAATAAAAATGTTTTATTTGAGTGATGTCAGATCCGAAGAAAGGAGGAGTGGATGTGTCTTCTGACTCTGAAGTGTGGAGGAGGTGGCTCGAAGAAGATGCAGTGAGTAATGAAAATGACTTATTTGATTCTGAAAAATGTTATTCAAATGAAGATGATCAACTAATGGAAAGCAATCATGATACTAAAACTGAACAATCTGCAGATGAATACGATAAATAAGAACGGTGAGTCTAGTATTTCCTATTATCTTCGGAAGCACAGTAAAACAAAATGGCCAAGTCTTTCCTTACAAGAAACCAGAGAACAAGGCTGGAGAATATAATAACTCATGTCCTACAGATGTAGAAATAAGATTAGTGGAACCTGTCAGCAGGACTCACTGTAACATTACTGGTGGCAACTGGTTCAGCAGTGCCAGCCGGAGTGGCCGAGCAGTTCTAGGCGCTACAGTCTGGAACCGCGTGACCGCTACGGTCTTAGGTTCGAATCCTGCCTCGGGCATGGATGTGTGTGATGTCCTTAGGTTAGTTAGGTTTAAGTAGTTCTAAGTTCTAGGGGACTGATGACCACAGCAGTTAAGTCCCATAGTGCTCAGAGCCATTTGAACCATTTTTGGTTCAGCAGTATACCACTGGCTAAGAAGCAACTAGAAGACAACGGACTGACATACGTTGGAACGCTCCGGAAAAACAAGAAGAAAATCCCCAAGGAGTTTGTACCTAGTAAGTAAAGACCTCAATATTCTCCTTTGTTGGGCTTCCAAGATAATTGTACGCCAGTTTCATACTGCCCTAAAGTTAATCAAGCTGTTCTCTTGACATCTACATTACATCATGATGATACCTTTGACAAAGATACAAGAGATTCACTGAAACCAGAAATTGTAACTTATTACAATATTTTTACAATATACCCGTCTGGGAATTGGCGAGAAATTAAAAATGGCAGTGCCCTTTCTGGGACTCGAACACTGGTCCTCCAGTATGGAAAGTCAAAATGTACCTGTCTAACAATTATTTGACCAGAGGTGCTTGGAATAGGCAGGAAATTAAAAATGGTGGTGCCGTTTCCGGGACTTCAAACCTGGTCCTTTTGGACGGAAATCCCAAGTGCAACCCCCAACGCATGGAAACTGTCCAGACGCAGGAGAGGAAGGTTAAGAAAATGTACTTTATTTGTATTGGTTGAGAAGGTCGGTCCTAACTACGTAATTAATAATACCGATTGGTACTAATTACGCAACTGTATGCATAGCGCTACACAAGGACTGCCTAAAATTGCAATACAGCTCAAAAATTGACGATGCCGTGCAACTGGTGTTATCCTGCTAGGAAAAAATTTCAGAATACCACTCGAAACTAGTGGCAAGCACACTCAAACTATACCCTTCACCTACAAGCTGGCGGGAAAGGGTGTAAGGTAATATCTTTATTCTTTTTGCGGGAAGTATACCCAACTGATGAGATGCTGGTGTCAGACAGAAAGGGCTTTAATAGGTCTATTACCTGTAAGCATACAGCTCAGGACTCTATCTATCGCTGTTTGACATCAGAGTTCGCTACTTTGACGCCTGCTCGACAATCGCACTGCAGCCCAGGTAACCGTAGCCAATACATCCTATCACAACTGATGGAAAGAATGCATCACTGCTCTAATTACACTTCAAAATTGTGCTGAAAAACACATTTACTGGGGGATTGGGAAAAAGTCATCGTAATAACACAACTATCGCAAATACCGACGCCAGAAGATTGCAGAGGTGCAGCAGTTGCAGCTGTATCCTCCTCAGTGAGAGCTCACGAATTAACCAACTTGGAGGTAGTCTTACCCTGCCCATCTATCATCTCTCCCTCCCACATTCCCTCTCCCTCCTCACCATAGGTAGGGATAGAGGCCTGTTCTATCTTGCCACTGGTAGTCCACAACGAGATACTTCTGGTGGCACTAATACACTGTCTCCAATGTGCAGAAATCAGTCATACACAAAACGAAAGAAGAGAACGAGTCTTGCACTCTTTTAAATGTATTTCACAGAAAGGCTGGACCCCTCTCGAACAACAACGAAATTCCGGACAATGGTCCAAATCGCTTTTTCAAATGGTCCACTGCTATCGCCGAGTGCGTTATGGTTTCCCTGTGGCCAACAGTCATTCCTGCACGGTCCGTGGCCGCACCCAGCCTTCCACCACACCCCCGCGGACACTGGCTGCAGTTGCTGACCACCTTGAGATGATCGTTCTCCAACAGAAAAGCACGTATAGTCAACTAAACAACAGGAGATAATTGGATGGCCGCCCCAAGAGCAACACAATCGTGACGATAATAAACGTCCTCTTTCCACCAAATAGTTGCAGTCTATTTTCTTTTAGTTTTATGAGCAAAGTCGGTACAGTTTTTACGTTTGACTGCAGAATATAATTCGCATCTCATTATTTTGTGACATCCAACGAAATGCACCACCGCCAATTACATTCAGAGGCCGGGCTATACACCCCCTACACAGGATCCACCGTGTGTAAAATTGGGAAAACACATCCATTATTTTGCTACGAAATTTACCGGTAGTGATCGGTAATATCCTCGTTATTTCGAAACCACCATCAAAGTAAAGAGAAAGCGAGAAATTAAACTCAGAAGAAAAAAAAACATCTGTGTTAGGCAATTTATTTCAACTTAATGTACAAATTACATTAACTTAATTACCTCCCACGTTCAAATCAGTGTCTGTAAATAAACTATGATGTACATGTGTATTACAAACATTGCAGACACGCACAATTACATTAGGGAATACTGTCTTCCACGCCATAAGCTCAAATGTCGAAAAAAATCGTTTTTATGTTCGACAACAACATCCTATAATTCAAGACGACATTGTAATTGTGTACACTATGACTAGTGTCACGCCAGGTGACAGTTTCCACGGATTCTAATTGTAAACCGTAGTAAAATATGGGGCCTCAGGTGGCGAAACACACTGAGCCACAAATAATGTCGATTGTACAATATATGACACGGGCATTTACAAAACAAATCGAGAGAGCCTGCCTTATAATAGAACCTCCTATTAGATTTTACTGCGTCTCTCTCTCTCTCTCTCTCTCTCTCTCTCTCTCTCTTTCATTACGTCAAAACCAATTACCGTCTGCATGCTCAAATTTGAAACTGTTTGCTCCGCAACTACTGACATGTTTCTAAACTTTCTTTCATACAGTAGAGTCTTTTGTTCTAATTTTGTAACCAGTTTGATCATCACAGGCTGTTTCATGCAATCTACTTACATGTCGGGGAAAAATACACTATCGTTTCTAGGTTTCACAATGAGTTATAATTCAAGTGGTGTCTAGTTTATGATTAGAGTTAGGAATTATGAAATAACACAAGACTTCCGGTAACACCTGTTTCTTAAATACACAATTCTGACGGCAACAATAAAAATGATTCCATGAGAATAGATACAGCCGATTTGTATTAGTTTTATGAGCAAAATCGGTGTAGTTTTGAGAGAATTATCTGCATCCAAACTTTATCCAGTTGTACCACTCCTTATAATAGAACATTCTATAAGATTGTACCATGTCTCTTTCTTTCGGTATATAAAAAAATGCAATCTGCGTGTCGATCGACATCAAGCCTACTTTAATACACATATCACCCCACTGGAGCACGTGGCCAGTGCTCGAAGTGTAGCAGTTTTAATGGCCAGTAGTATATAAAATATGTGTCACCTCAGGTGACAGCATATATTGACTTTCAGTGACAATCATTATCTTGTAGTAGACCTAGAGTACACGCCGAGTTTCATTGACAATATTAAATTAAGAAGACATGTGACGTTAGGTGACAGTTTACATTGAGTCTAATTGTAAACTGCAGTAAAATGTGGGGCCTCAGGTGACGAAACACACTGAGCCACAAATAATGTCGATTGTACAATACATGTCACATCAGGTGATAGGACACACTGACTTTAATAGTGATCCGTAGTACAATAAGGTTGAAGAAGAGTGGGCATCAGGTGATGGGACACACTGAGCCACCTTATTGTAATCGTAGAATACCTGTTAAGTCAGGGGATAACTCACCCTGTTTCGGTTACCATAATGTAAATCTATGTTATGTCACAAACAGGGGTCTCAGGTGATGAAACACTCTGATCCATGGTAATATCGATTGTAAAATATATGTCAAGTCATGTGACAACACACACTGACATTCAGTTACAATTATGATATTCTATCAGTCACAGAACACATGTTATGTCAGGTGGTAACTCACACTGACGAACACTTAGAGTCGTGATATTCATTTAGTTATAGGACATATTTTACGTGAGAAGGTAGCTCACACTGACTCTCGCTATATTCTCGTAGACTCAGACCGGTTATTATGTCAGGTGACAGTTCAGTCTGAGTTTCACTTATATTTACGTAGACTCAGGCTACTCGTTATGTCAGGTGGTAGTCCACTCTGACTTTTAAACACAATCATGAGATTCTCTCAGATGCAGAACGTATGTCCTGTCAGGCGACAGCTTAGTCTGACGCTCAGTTAAAAACATTTACAAAATATGTTTGTCATAGTGACAGAAACGTAATCTTAGTTACATTGATATTATCATTGTGCAAGAAATTAATGTTAAATAATATACAATAACTGTATGCAGTGGACATTTTCTGCAAAATTTTTATATATCTTGAAGGTAACAAAATGGCTCTGAGCACTATGGGACTTAAAATCTGAGGTCATCAGTCCCCTAGAACTTACAACTGCTTAAACCTAACTAACCTAAGGACATCACACACATCCACGCCCGAGGCAGGATTCGAACCTGCGACCGTAGCGGTAGCGCAGTTACAGACCGAAGCGCCTAGAACCGCTGGGCCACACCTGCCGGCTTGAAGCTAACAATAACGTCACATACTCTGTAGCAATAACAGTAATTAGTTTAATAGAATCTATGTACAAAAAATTTCTACTAAACGTAATAAACCATAATAATAACACTATGCAGCGGACATTTGCTACAAAATAAATGTTTGTCCATAAAGTGGACACCACTTGAATTATAACTCATTGTGGAACCTAAAAACGATAGCGTTTTTTCCCCGATTTGTGAGTAGATTGCGTGAAACAGGCCGTGATGATCAAATTGATTACAAAACTGAAACACAATAATGATGATAGAGAGCTTACAGACAGGTCGGTAGAGGAAGTTATGGAGCAAAAAATGTCAAATTCAAACATGCAGACTGTATTTGGTTTAGATGTTATGGAAGGGAGAGAGAGAGAGAGAGAGAGACAGTAAAATCTTATAGCAGCTCCTATTACAAGACAGGCTCACACAATTTGTTTTGTAAACGCCAATGCGATATAGCATAGTATTGGTAAAGTGGGACTTCCCATAGTGTATAAAACAGCAACATCTCCTTCAATTATAGCACGTTGTCGTCGAACGTAAAACGTTTTTCTCTGACATGTGAGCTAATTGCATGAAAGATAGTATTGCCTAATGGAATTCTGCGTGTCTGAACTGTTGGTAATACACACGTGCATGACAGTTTATTTACAGACACTGATTTGAAAGCGAGAAACGCTTTCAGATCGTGTAATTTTCCCATCAAGCTGAAAGAAATTGCTTAACATAGATGTCTTTTTTATTTGGAGTTTAAATTCTCCATTTTTCTTTACTCTGATGATGGTTTCGAAATAACGAAGACATTGCCGATCACCATCAGCAGTTTTTGCACCAAGATAGTGGAAGTTTCTTTCCCAATTTTATACAGGGTGGACCTATACAGGGAGTGGATAGCTAGATCTCTGCCGGCCGGAGTGGCCGTGCGGTTCTAGGCGCTACAGTCTGGAACCGCGAGACCGCTACGGTCGCAGGTTCGAATCCTGCCTCGGGCATAGATGTGTGTGATGTCCTTAGGTTAGTTAGGTTTAAGTAGTTCTAAGTTCTAGGGGACTGATGACCTCTGAAGTTGAGTCCCATAGTACTCAGAGCCAACCATTTGAGCTAGATCTCTTGAACGTAATCGGCTGTGGTGCACTTCGTTGGACGTCGCAAAATAATGATATGCGAATTTTATTCTGTAGTCCAACATGAAAACTATACCGACTTCACTAATAAAACTAAAAGAAAATGGACTGCACCTATTTTCATGGAAAGAGGACATTTATTATTGTCGTGTTGCACTTGGGGCGGTTCGCCATTTATCTCCCATTGCTTATTTGACTATACATGCTATTGTGTTGGTGAAGGACCGTCGCCTCAAGGCGGTCAGCGACTGTGGCCAGCATCCTTGGGGGAATGGTGGAAGATGGAATAAGGCCAGTGATCGTACAGGGATGACTGATTGTCACAGAAAAACTATGAGGCGCTTGGTAATAGCAGACGACCGTTTGAAAAAGCGATCTGGATTGATCTCCGGAATTTTGCAATTGTTCCATGGAAGTCCAATCTCTCCGAGAAAGATGTTTAACAGATCGTTAGAAGTGCTCTCTTCTTCCCTTTTGTCTATCTCTGACTGATTTCTACAAACAGGTGACAGTATATCAATGCCACCAGTAGGATCTCTTTGTTGACCAGCAGCAGCAAGACACAACAGGCCTCTATCCATACCTCTGGTGAGGAGATGGAGGGAGGGAGGGATCAGGGATGGAAGGGTAGGGTGAGACTACCTACGAGTTGGTTAGTTCGTGAGCGCCCATAAGGACACAGCTGCAACTGCTGTCCCTCTGCAATCTTCTGGGGTCAGTTTTTGTGGTAGTTGTGTTACTAAACGATTTTTTTCCAATCCTACATCTACATCTACATTTATACTCCGCAGGCCACCCAACGGTGTGTGGCGGAGGGCACTTTATGTGGCACTGTCATTACCTCCCTTTTCTGTTCCAGTCGCGTATGGTTCGCGGGAAGAACGACTGTCTGAAAGCCTCCGTGCGCGCTAGAATCTCTCTAATTTTACATTCGTGATCTCCTCGGGAGGTATAAGTAGGGGGAAGCAATATATTCGATACCTTATCCAGAAACGCACCCTCTCGAAACCTGGACAGCAAGCTACACCGCGATGCAGAGCGCCTCTCTTGCACAGTCTGCCACTTGAGTTTGCTAAAACTTCTCCGTAACGCTATCACGGTTACCAAATAACCCTGTGACGAAACGCGGCGCTCTTCTTTGGATCTTCTCCATCTTCTCCGTCACCCCGATCTGCTACGGATCCCACACTGATGAACAATACTCAAGTATAGGTCGAACGAGTGTTTTGTAAGCCACCTCTTTTATTGATGGACTACATTTTCTAAGGACTCTCCCAATGAATCTCAACCTGGCACCCGCCTTCCCAACAATTAATTTTATATGATCACTCCACTTCAAATCGTTCCGCACGCCTACTCCCAGATATTTTGCAGAAGTAACTGCTACCAGTGTTTGTTCCGCTATCATATAATCATACAATAAAGGATCCTTCTTTCTATGTATTCGCAATACATTACATTTGTCTATGTTAAGGGTCAGTTGCCACTCCCTGCACCAAGTGCCTATCCGCTGCAGATCTTCCTGTATTTCGCTACAATTTTCTAATGCTGCAACTTCTCTGTATACTACAGGATCATCAGCGAAAAGCCGCATGGAACTTCCGACACTATCTACTTGGTCATTTATATATATTGTGAAAAGCAATGGTCCCATAACACTCCCCTGTGGCACGCCAGAGGTTACTTTAACGTCTGTAGACGTCTCTCCATTGATAACAACATGTTCTGTTCTGTTTGCTAAAAAATATTCAATCCAGCCACACAGCTGGTCTGATATTCCGTAGGCTCTTACTTTGTTTATCAGGCGACAGTGCGGAACTGTATCGAACGCCTTCCGGAAGTCAAGGAAAATAGCATCTACCTGGGAGCCTGTATCCAATTTTTTATTGGTCTCATGAACAAATAAAGCGAGTTGGGTCTCACACGATCGCTGTTTCCGGAATCCATGTTGATTCTTACAGAGTAGATTCTGGGTTTCCAAAAACGACATGATACTCTAGCAAAAAACATGTTCTAAAATTCTACAACAGAAAGACGTCAGAGATATAGGTCTATAGTTTTGCGCATCTGCTCGACGACCCTTCTTGAAGACTGGGACTACCTGTGCTCTTTTCCAATCATTTGGAACCTTCCGTTCCTCTAGAGACTTGCGGTACACGGCTGTTAGAAGGGGGGCAAGTTCTTTCGCGTACTCTGTGTAGGATCGAATTGGCATCCCGTCAGGTCCAGTGGACTTTCCTCTGTTGAATGATTCCACTTGCTTTTCTATTCCTTGGATACTTATTTCGATGTCAGCCATTTCTTCGTTTGTGCGAGGATTTAGAGAAGGAACTGCAGTGCGGTCTTCCTCTGTGAAACAGCTTTGGAAAAAGGTGTTTAGTATTTCAGCTTTACGCGTGTCATCCTCTGTTTCAATGCCATCATCATCCCCGAGTGTCTGGATATGCTTTTTCGAGCCACTTACTGATTTAACGTAAGACCAGAACTTCCTAGGATTTTGTGTCAAGTCGGTACATAGAATTTTACTTTCGAATTCACTAAACGCTTCACGCATAGCCCTCCTTACGCTAACTTTGACATCGTATAGCTTCTGTTTGTATGAGAGGTTTTGGCTGCGTTTAAACTTGGAGTGAAGCTCTCTTTGCTTTCGCAGTAGTTTCCTAACTTTGTTGTTGAACCACGGTGGGTTTTTCCCGTCCCTCACAGTTTTACTCGGCACGTACCTGTCTAAAACGCATTTTACGATTGCCAAGAACTTTTTCCATAAACACTCAACATTGTCAGTGTCGGAAGAGAAATTTTCGTTATGATCTGTTAGGTAGTCTGAAATCTGCCTTCTATTACTCTTGCTAAACAGATAAACCTTCCTCCCTTTTTATATTCCTATTTACCTCCATATTCAGGGATGCTGCAACGGCCTTATGATCACTGATTCCCTGTTCTGCATATACAGAGTCGAAAAGTTCGGGTCTGTTTGTTACCAGTAGGTCCAAGATGTTATCCGCACGAGTCGGTTCTCTGTTTAATTGCTCGAGGTAATTTTCGGATAGTGCACTCAGTATAATGTCACTCGATTCTCTGTCCCTACCACCCGCCCTAAACATCTGAGTGTCCCAGTCTATATCTGGTAAATTGAAATCTCCACCGAAGACTATAACATGCTGAGAAAATTTTTGTGAAATGTATTCCAAATTTTCTCTCAGTTGTTCTGCCACTAATACTGTTGAGTCGGGAGGTCGGTAAAAGGAGCCAATCATTAACCTAGCTCGGTTGTTGAGTGTAACCTCCACCCATAATAATTCACAGGAACTATCCACTTCTACATCACTACAGGATAAACTACTACTAACAGCGACAAACACGCCACCACCGGTTGCATGCAATCTATCCTTTCTAAACACCGTCTGTGCCTTTGTAAAAATTTCGGCAGAATTTATCTCTGGCTTCAGCCAGCTTTCTGTACCTATATCGATTTCAGCTTCGGTGCTTTCTATCAGCGCTTGAAGTTCCGGTACTTAACCAATGCAGCTTCGCCACACAACACCTGCTACCCGTGTAGCCGCCTGCTGCGTGTAGCGGAACCCGAAACCCCACCACCCTATGGCGCAAGTCGAGGAATCTGCAGCCCACACGGTCGCAAAACCGTCTCAGCCTCTGATTCAGACCCTCCACTCGGCTCTGTACCAAAGGTCCGCAGTCAGTCCTGCCGACGATGCTGCAGATGGTGAGCTCTGCTTTATCCCGCTAGCGAGACTGGCAGTCTTGACCAAATCAGATAGCCGCAGGAAGCCAGAGAGGATTTCCGCCGACCCATAGCGACACACATCATTGGTGCCGACATGAGCGACCACCTGCAGATGGGTGCACCCTGGACCCTTCATGGCATCCGGAAGGACCATTTCCACATCTGGAATGACTCCCCCTGGTATGCACACGGAGTGCACATTGGTTTTCTTCCCCTCTCTTGCTGCCATATCCCTAAGGGGCCCCATTACGCGCCTGACGTTGGAGCTCCCAACTACCAGTAAGCCCACCCTCTGCGACCGCCCGGATCTTGCAGACTGAGGGGCAACCTCTGGAACAGGACAAGCAGCCATGTCCGGCCGAAGATGAGTATCAGCCTGAGACAGAGCTTGAAACCGGTTTGTCAGACAAACTGGAGAGGCCTTCCGTTCAGCCCTCCGGAATGTGTTTCGCCCCCTGCCACACCTCGAGACGACCTCCCACTCTACTACAGGTGAGGGATCAGCCTCAATGTGGGCAGTATCCCGGGCAGCCACAGTCGTAGTCCGATCGGGGGATGCGTGGGACGAGCTGGCCGTCCCCAACAAACCCCCATCCGAACCTCCACAGTGATGCCCATTGGCAACAGCCTCAAGCTGTTTGACCGAAGCCAACACTGCCTGAAGCTGGGAGCGAAGGGATGCCAACTCAGCCTGCATCCGAACACAGCAGTTGCAGTCCCTATCCATGCTAAAAACTGTTGTGCAAAGAACGTCTGAACTAATCTACAGAGAGCACAAACTAATCGACACAAAATTTAAACGGTTATTAAAATACAAGATTGCCTAGTAAATGCAGTAATGCTGCTACTTGCGCACTGCTGACACACTGCTCGGCGGCGGGAGGAGACTACGCGATTTTCACTATTCAGGTACTAAAACGCGATGTTACAACTCTCAAATACTATAATACGCCCGAAATTTATGAATTAAACAATGCATGTACCAAAATCACGCAAAGAAATTAAGAATCAAACTATGTAACAAATAAGTGAGCTAGGAGTATACGACTTTCTGCTGGCAGCTGCTTATCCAACGGCGGCAGGGAGCATGTTGTACATGAGTTGCATTATGGCCTGTTCATTATGAGTGCTGGTTTTTCATGACAATTTCGAAGTGTAATCAGAACAGTGATGCATTCTTTCCATCATATTGGATTCGATTACCCGGGCTGCAGTGTGATTGTTTAGCAGGCGTCTGTTGCGAACTCTGACGTCAACAGTGATAAATGGAGTCCTGAACCGTATGCTTACAAGTAATAGACTTAAACTCCTTTCTGTCCAACCTCAGCATCTCATCAGTTGAGTATATCCCCCTCCTCCCACAAAAAAAATGAAGATAGTACCTTACACCCCCGAGCATTCGGCCTCTGGTGAACTGAAATGATCGTGTGGCGTTTACTGGCCACCGGCCGCGGTGGTCTCGCGGTTCTAGGCGCGCAGTCCGGAACCGTGCGACTGCTACGGTCGCAGGTTCGAATCCTGCCTCGGGCATGGATGTGTGTGCTGTGCTTAGGTTAGTTAGGTTTAAGTAGTTCTAAGTTCCAGGGGACTGATCATCACAGCAGTTGAGTCCCATAGTGCTCAGAGCCATTTGAACCATTTTGTTTACTGGCCGGGGTATCCCCTTCGCGGTTCGGCCGCCTGTTGCAAATCTTTTTAGGTAACGCCACTTCGGCGACTTGCGTGTCAATGATGACGATACGTAACACCCAGTCCCCTGTCGCGAATCGAACCCGGGCCCCCTTGCGTGGTAGGCGGTAACGCTACCTCTGCGCTACGGAGGATATTACCATATACCCCAGCCTATCCGCCCCTGGTAGCTGAGTGGTCAGCGCGAAGGAATGTCATACCTAACGGCCCGGGTTCGATACCCAGGTGGGTCGGAGATTTTCTCCGCTCAGAGACTGTGTGTTGTGTTGTCCTAATCATCATCATTTCATCCCCATCGTCACGCAAGCCGCCGAAGTGGCGTCAAATCAAAAGACTTGCACCAGGCGACCGGTATACGCGACGGGAGGTCCTCACCACATGACATTTCCATACCCTAGCCATTTTCCCGCCAGCTTGTAGGTGAAGGATATAGTTTGAGTGTGCTTGCCACTAGTTTCGAGTGGTATTGTGAAATTGTTTCCTAGCAGCATAACCAGTTGTACGGAATCATCAATTTTTGAGCTATATTTTGATTTTAGGCACTCCTTGTGTAGCGCTATACATACAGTTGTGTAATTAGGACCGATGTGTATAATTAATTACTTAATTAGGACTGGTCTTTACTTCAGTGTCCCAACCAAAATAAAAAAAGTTCGCTAAGTTAATCTTCCTCTCTCGCATCTGGGCAGTTTCCATATGTTGGGAGGTGCACTTGGGCTTTCCATTCAGAAGGACTAGGGTTCAAGTTCCAGAAAGGGCAACTCTTCAATACAGCCACACAGCTGGTCTGATATTCCGTAGGCTCTTACTTTGTTTATCAGGCGACAGTGCGGAACTGTATCGAACGCCTTCCGGAAGTCAGGGAAAATGGCATCTACCTGGGAGCCTGTATCTAATATTTTATGGGTCTCATGAACAAATAAAGCGAGTTGGGTCTCACACGATCGCTTTTTCCTGAATCCGTGTTGATTCTGTGTTTCCAGAAATGACATGATACGCGAGCAAAAACATGTCCTAAAATTCTACAACAGATCGATATCAGAGATACAGGTCGATAGTTTTGCGCATCTGCTCGACGACCCTTCTTGAAAACTGGGACTACCTGTGCTCTTTTCCAATCATTTGGCACCTTCCGTTCCTCTAGAGACTTGCGGTACACGATTGTTAGAGGGGGGCCAAGTTTTTTCGCGTACACTGTGTAGAATCGAGATTAGTGAACACAGGGTTGTCGTAGCGAGACTGAGTACTGTAACCCCCAAATCCTCCAAAATTAAATGAAAAATATACCTATTCAGAAAACCAGATAAAATTTTACTTTACGCCTTCCTGAGAGACAGGCTCCATTCCTTCCAAATTAACAGTGTGAGTGTAGACCAGATGTGAATTCAAAGAAATAGTATCGAGGGCAACTGAGAGATTTATACCAAATAAATTAACGAAGGACGGAGCTGATCCCCCTTGGTACAGAAAATGAGTCAGAACGCTGTTGCAGAAACAACGAAAAAAGCATGTCAAACTTAAACGAACGCTAAATCTCCTAGATTGGCGATCTTTTACAGAAGCTCGAAATTTTAAGCGGACATCAATTCGAGATGCTTATAAAAGTTTCCACAACGAAACTTTGTCTCAAAACATGACAGAAAGTCCAAAGAGATTCTGGTCCTATGTAAAGTATGTTACCGGCAAGACGCAATCAATGCCTTCTCTGCACGTTAATAGTGGAAATACTGTCGACAGTGTTGTTAAAGCAGAGTTAATACAGCCTTTCGAAATTCATTCACCAAAGAAGACTAAGTAAATATTCCGGAATTCGAATCAAGAACAGCTGCCAACATGAGTAACATAGACGTAGATATCCACGGAGTAGTGAAGCACCTTAAATCATTTGATAAAAGCAAGTTTTTGGTCCAGACTGTATACCTGTTAGATTCCTTTCAGAGTATGCTGGTACAATAGATCCATACTTGAATGAAATTTTCACTCTGAAGCGGAGTGTGCGCTGATATGAAACTTCCTCGTAAATTAAAACTATGTGCCGCACCGGGACACGAACTCGTAACCTTTGCTATTGCCGCGCGGAATGGCCATGTGGTTTGAGGCGCCACGTCATGGACTCTGCAGCCCCTCCCGCCGGGGGTTCGAGTCCTTCCTCGGGCATGGGTGTGCGTGTTGTCCATAGCATAAGTTAGTTTAAGTAGTGAGTAACACTAGGGACCGATGACCTCAGCAGTTTGGTTTCTTAGGATTTCACACACATTTGAACATTTGAACCTCTACCTTTCGCAGTCAAGTCCTCTATCGACTTTTTTTTAATCGCATTTTCTTCGGTATTGTTCGTTGTATTTGTTCGGGGCGGACATCCAGGAACGTACCTACAGCTTTTGCATGGGGGGGGGGGTCCAACACTATCATTTAGGAAGATAAACCTGTCTTCGCCCACCACATAAAAAGGTTTTGCTGTTAACGCCAGTAGAATCAATCAAGCAGAAATTAAAAAACCATAAATACGTTAGCATCCATATTACATGCGGGTAAAACTGTAGAGAAACACTAATTGATCCAAGCATCTTTAAATAAAACATATGTATTGTAGCTGCTGAGGTATTTATTTATGAAAAAGCAACTAATTGTAAGTTAACATTGGAGGTAATCATATATTTTTGAATATCATTATTAATCATTTATATTAAGCAATAATATTATTATATTAGTCTTTGTATTTAAATTGTGACACTTTGGCATTTTGCTGTAACTTCAGGTCGTAAGTTAATTTAAAAACAAACATTAATTACTTAGTTAAAGTATTATATTTAGCCTTTTACGTCTTGCTGCTAACTTACTAACAATTTCTTCACAATCTAGTTGCACCGCCAGGGATGCAAAACTTTTTAATCGCCACTGTCTGTCACATTTACTTTTCAGCCAATGAACAGTCACCATTTTTGCTGGCAAAAAAAGACTACTTCAACATGGACAAAGTTGCAACCATTACTCAATATTAAACTTCACAAAATTATATCACAATGTACAGTCTCAGTGATCGCAGTTTCAAGATTAGGTACCACAAAAAGAGAGCTCCAAAACAATCACACGCTTTCTATGTTTATATTGGTCATGGAAAACTTATTTTAGAAAAATTATAAGAAACTGTCAATAAGTGATTGAATAATTCTGTAAGTTGAGATTTACACTGCCAATACATGTGCCTGTAACCACATGAAATTTCATTAACATCAGACTAATTAACAATTCAAGAGTTTTGAAGTGAGTAGTTCCTAGGGAAAACGCATATAATCCAGGCAATTGTTACTATAAATATAAATAGAAAATAGTTATTAAGCATTATAACCAAATTCTCTCATATAATATCCTAATGCAGAATTAAAGTAGAAAAAATTGGTATAACGTATTTTGGGATAGGCCCATTTGTTCACTTGTAATTAAATGTTAAACTAGCAGGTTCTTCTTTATTTTTTACAAAACTGCGGCTCAAAATCATATAACCCTTTTTATAATGGTAAATAGGAGACTCACACTTCTTTGCTTCATCCTCAGTTTTCCTGGATGGTCCCGCTTCTTCATGCTGGGATTCCGCATCGCGTGGTGACAAACCCACTCTCTTTAGAAACAAGTGCATCAAAAGGATTTCCGTCTTGTCCGTTTCATAGGTTTTTTTTTTCAAACACGACTCTTTTAACAACTAAACACACGCACGCACAGTTTAAGCTGGCTTAACACACGACGCCCTAAACTCCGTCACTCCTAATTGTGACTGCCCAAGGGGAGGCGACAGAATACACTGGATTGGTTCCGTTCAGTGTTGCCAGTCAAAAATAAGTTAATTCCGCTACGAGCACATCCAAATTCCACTACAGTTTCAAATGTAATTTATGATATAGTCTACATAATTCCTGACGATATACAGGCTAAATAAATAATTTAAGCTATAAACAAATAAATTCCATATCTTTCCAGCTGGAGCATTTAGCGAACAGCGACAGCTAGGAAGACAGTGTCCAGTGATGGAACTGAATATCGTGCTTCATTCAAATAGTTTCTGTTAATATAGTAATTGTAGTTTGATGCGAGAGTTAATTTTCCTCTTTATATGGAATCTGAACTGGCTAAGGCATTTTTTTTTTTTTTTAGCATTGTGTCTGTGAACCGTTTCAATGTTTACTAAAATCACAGTGAAATGTATGAATTTGTTGATGCAGCAATATTTTGATCACCTTCAGTTCTCAGATAATAATCGATACGTTTTTCAAACTTACGGAAATGTTCCTCCGTAATTGTGTACGAAATATAATAATGATCAATAACGGTTCTTGTTTTGGATGTCTAGTCATACTTTCAAAAAGTCACTTAACGTTCCTGCGAGTAGCTTAATGATGTCTGTCATCATGGAGAAATACTGTTCGGTATCTACATTCCCGTGCATATAGTACATGTTTTGTACTAGGCAGTGAAAATTTACAAGGGTTTTACATTTCGCCAAAGAAAGTTGAATTCCGCTACATTTTTAACAATTTCAGAATTTCGCCGCTACGCCACGAAGGCCAAAAAACTCCAAAACGGGTAGCGGAATTCCGCTACGATTGGCAAGATTGCCCTCACTTCCGTTGCACACATAGTGAGGGTGGGGGTAGACACCCCGCCGCAAGGCACAGCTATTTTTTGCAGCCTCATTCCTCCATGGCTTGTCACTACGTCAACCAAGCGCAGTGCGCGACTATTTTGTGGCACGGGGTTTCAAATGCGGGTATTCTTCTAATATTGGCGTTTTTTGTGTAAACTAAGGAAGGGGGGGGGGTCCGGACCCCATGGACACCTTCCCCCCTTATATACGTCCGTGCGGACATCCCTTGACGGTCGTTCAAGTTCATCGTTGATCCATTAACTCAGTTATTTTATTACAGAGGACAGCTAACCCTCTGACCGAATACGCAGAGCTCTGGGCTACCCAAGCACCCGTCCTCACCGCTTTATTTCTGCCAGTACCTCGTGTCCTACCTTCCAAACTTCACAGAAGCTCTTCTGCGAACCTTGTAGAACAAGCACTCCTTGAAGAATGGATATTGCGGAGACATGGCTTTGCCACAGCCTGGAGGATGTTTCAGATGCGTACTTAACAATAATATACAACCTCTCGCTCGACAAAAGATCCGTACCCAAAAACTGGAAAGTTGCACAGGTTACAACAATATTCAAGACAGGTAATAGGAGTAATCCAATAAATTAAAGGCCCATATCATTAACGTCGATATGCAGCAGGAATTTGGAACATATATTGTGTTCGAACATTATGAATTGCGTCGAAGAGAACGATCTATTGACACACAGTCAACACGGGTTTAGAAAACATCGTTCTTGTAAAACACAACTGGCTCCTTACGCACGCGAAGTGTTGGTGTTATTTACAAGGGATTTCAAACTGTTCCGTATTTCTATATTTCCAAAAGGCTTTTGACACGGCTTGTAGTCAAACTGCGTGCTTATGTGACCTGATTTCCCGTCAGGGAGGTCACAGTTCTTTCTAATTGACTGAAAGTCATTGAGTAAAACTGAAGTGATTTCTGCGGTCCCAAAATTAGTGCTACAGGCCCTCTGCTGTTCCTTATTTATACAAACGATTTAAGAGACAACCTGACCAGCCGTCTTAGGTTGTTTGCAGAAGATGCTGTCTTTCATCGGCTAGTTAACTCATCAGAAGATCAAAACCAATTGCAAAACGATTTACAAAATATATCTGAGTGGTGCGGAAATTGACAATTGACCCTAAATAATGAAAAGTGTGAGGTCATCCCCTCGAGTACTAAAAGGAATCCGTTAAACTCCGGTTACGCGATAAATCAGTCAAATCTAAAGGCCGTAAATTCAACTAAATACCTAGGAATGACATTTACGAAAAATTTAAATTTGAGTGAACATACTGTGGGGAAGGCAAAACAAAGGCTGCGTTTTATTGGCAAACTCAGAAAATGTAACAGATCTACTAAAGAGACTGCCTACACTGCGCCTGTCCGTCCTCTTTTGGAGTACTGTTGCGCGGTCTGTGATTCTTACCAGATAGGATTAACGGAGTATATCCAGAAAGTTCAAAGAAGGGCAGCAGGTTTCGTATTATCGCGAAATAGGGGACAGAGTGTCACTGACATGATACAGGATTTGGGGTGTACACCACGTAAACAAAGGCATTTTCGTTGCAGCGGAATCTTCTCACGAAGTTTCAATCACAAACTTTCTCCTCTGAATGCGAAAGTATTCTGCTGACGCCGACCTACGTACATAGGGAGAAACTAAGGAAGTCAGAGCTCGCATTTAAAGATTAGTGTCCGTTTCTCCCGCGCGCTATTCGAGAATGGAATATTATTGTGAACGTGGTTCGATGAATCCTCTGCCAGGCACTTAAGTGTGTTTTGGAGAGTATACATGTAGATGTAGATGAAAATACGGACTTACACAACCAAAGTTTGCACTAAGTCATCCACCGTTGAAAAAAAGGAAAACGGGAAAATTTATCCCCAATTTCCATATCAGAACTTGAGATTTTTCAAACGGCCACTCCTAAGCATACTCTTCTGGCTATGCGACTTTAGTAGCATTCGACCCAGATCGACAATGACACTCTCTAGTCAGCAGCAATGGTTGTACTGGCTCCTCAGTACAACAATGAATTAACTTGCATTCTCGAGTTGTCTAACAACGATCGATCTGTGCTGTATCAGTCGCTACAAAGTATGCTGTTCTAAAGGTCTTCAATTATTTGGGTTAACTGAACAAGCGTAAGAGTGTGCATCATTCTCGAGAACACTCCCATAGAAAGCTCGCAAAGAGTCTCAGTACCCCACCCCACCTCTACCTAGAGTCTTCGTCTAAGCGCCCTACAACCGCCAAGATGTACGGTGGCTAGTGCGACGAGGGAGGAGGCGAACCCCTGTGACATGCAGGGGCTATAAGAGTACCACCACAGGTAGCAGTAGTTGCATACGCTGTCGTACGGGTTGTCAGTACCCTCAACGGCGATGCGGTACAAGATGCTCCAGTGGACCCTTAGACTCACGACCTGTGGCGGTATAGCATTTCAAAAAAAAAAAAAATCTTGGAGAATCGACGTTGAGTTTCCTGATCATGCTGTTGTAGCAGGGGGAGACTTGATATGCCACCTATAGAATGGGCGAGTCGTGAAATTAAAAGTGGTGCCAGAGGCAGGGATTTGTGTGAGATTGTTTTGGATTTCGAACAGTTAGGGTGCCGTCTTAGAGCTCCTAGCAACTAACAAACACGACCGTTTACAATCACTTAAAGCAGCGGCTGTTACAGCACCAATGACTTCAGGTGTTCACATGAATTTTACGAAAAACAGGAAAATATTAATTTCTAACGAGATAGCACCGAAATGGCACATATTAAGATAAATGACGGCAGAATAGCAAATCCACTATAACCACTCAGTAGTTGAAAGACATGTAAACCTGATATGATGCCTGTGAGAATGTACAGAGATCATGTGAAAGAAGTAGCTCCCCCTCCAGCAGCGTAGATCGCTGAAACAACACATTTTATTCTCTGTCATTGTGATATGGTTGAAGCACAAAAATAATCCTACTAACAGAGAACTTGTGAAACTCACCTCGCTATGTTCGTCCATGTTATCCCGAACGCCGTAGAAAATGGTGCCTAGGCTGATAATGTGTTCCTTGAGTATAGAAAAACATTCCATGCAGCGATTTAAATAATGAAAACTGTACCAGTCCCACATTTTTTCATGCTTAGCGCAATGCATCTCATTATTAGACATACTGAATATATCAACCGTTACACACATAACCAGTTAACAAAAGCAGCAACATCAGCACACGTAAAGCACAATGGTCAGTTATTCAAAAACATAAAATAAGGTCTTACGAGACTTCGCCATCCCCAAAACTCAAATACACTCCTGGAAATGGAAAAAAGAACACATTGACACCGGTGTGTCAGACCCACCATACTTGCTCCGGACACTGCGAGAGGGCTGTACAAGCAATGATCACACGCACGGCACAGCGGACACACCAGGAACCGCGGTGTTGGCCGTCGAATGGCGCTAGCTGCGCAGCATTTGTGCACCGCCGCCGTCAGTGTCAGCCAGTTTGCCGTGGCATACGGAGCTCCATCGCAGTCTTTAACACTGGTAGCATGCCGCGACAGAGTGGACGTGAACCGTATGTGCAATTGACGGACTTTGCGCGAGGGCGTATAGTGGGCATGCGGGAGGCCGGGTGGACGTACCGCCGAATTGCTCAACACGTGGGGCGTGAGGTCTCCACAGTACATCGATGTTGTCGCCAGTGGTCGGCGGAAGGTGCACGTGCCCGTCGACCTGGGACCGGACCGCAGCGACGCACGGATGCACGCCAAGACCGTAGGATCCTACGCAGTGCCGTAGGGGACCGCACCGCCACTTCCCAGCAAATTAGGGACACTGTTGCTCCTGGGGTATCGGCGATGACCATTCGCAACCGTCTCCATGAAGCTGGGCTACGGTCCCGCACACCGTTAGGCCGTCTTCCGCTCACGCCCCAACATCGTGCAGCCCGCCTCCAGTGGTGTCGCGACAGGCGTGAATGGAGGGACGAATGGAGACGTGTCGTCTTCAGCGATGAGAGTCGCTTCTGCCTTGGTGCCAATGATGGTCGTATGCGTGTTTGGCGCCGTGCAGGTGAGCGCCACAATCAGGACTGCATACGACCGAGGCACACAGGGCCAACACCCGGCATCATGGTGTGGGGAGCGATCTCCTACACTGGCCGTACACCACTGGTGATCGTCGAGGGGACACTGAATAGTGCACGGTACATCCAAACCGTCATCAAACCCATCGTTCTACCATTCCTAGACCGGCAAGGGAACTTGCTGCTCCAACAGGACAATGCACGTCCGCATGTATCCCGCGCCACCCAACGTGCTCTAGAAGGTGTAAGTCAACTACCCTGGCCAGCAAGATCTCCGGATCTGTCCCCCATTGAGCATGTTTGGGACTGGATGAAGCGTCGTCTCACGCGGTCTGCACGTCCAGCACGAACGCTGGTCCAACTGAGGCGCCAGGTGGAAATGGCATGGCAAGCCGTTCCACAGGACTACATCCAGCATCTCTACGATCGTCTCCATGGGAGAATAGCAGCCTGCATTGCTGCGAAAGGTGGATATACACTGTACTAGTGCCGACATTGTGCATGCTCTGTTGCCTGTGTCTATGTGCCTGTGGTTCTGTCAGTGTGATCATGTGATGTATCTGACCCCAGGAATGTGTCAATAAAGTTTCCCCTTCCTGGGACAATGAATTCACGGTGTTCTTATTTCAATTTCCAGGAGTGTACATGGATGTAACGGAAGACCTAAAAATCTTAGTAAATCACAGAAAGTAAGGTGAAAAGTTTCTCAATGACAAACTACATATTTAATCCGTTAACTTCTTCAAATGTTTCTTTTATGCAAACATAACACTAGTAATTTTTTTCCGTAAATATGTTCGTTTCTTCATAGACTGTACTCAACATTTACAACAAAATAGAATATAAAGCATAATCGATAATTCAAAAGTCATTAATACTCGATAATGGTAAAATATATTTTCTAATTGATAGCAGTGTATAAATAATGTAATCCACAGAAATGTAAAACCTCAGACTGTATACAAACTCTTTGTAAAACCATACTGTCATAATATCGCTGTAACATATTTTGACTACACAAACTGAGTAAGTGATGGTTTACGTGTATGCGGTATTCTCTGTAACGGATGACGCACAATAGCTTTAAGCAGACAGACAAAGATATAATTCTAACATTAGCACGTAAAAAAATCCAAGATTTGTTTTGTCCGATTTTCCGACTGTAGCACAACCTCAAAAGGCCATTAGACTGCAAGAGGGGCAGAAATCACAAATACAAACATCACAAAAATGTAATTTCCAAGCAGTGTTGCATGTGACATTGGACTGTTGATGACTGGAAACATGTTACCTGGTTGGACGAGTCTCGTTTCAAATTGTATCGAGCTGATGGACGTGTACGGGTATGGAGATAACCTCATGAGTCCATGGACCATGCGTCAGCAGGGGACTGTTGAAGCAAGTGGAGGCTCTGTCATGGTGTGGGGCGTGTGTAGTTGGAGTGATGTGGGACCCCGATATACGTGTAGGTACGACTCTGGCAGGTGACACGTACGAAAGTATCCTGTCTGACTACCTGCATTCATTCATGTCCATTGTGCATTCCGACGGACTGGGACAATTCTAGCAGGAAATGCGACACCCCGCGCGTCCAGAATTGCTACAGAATAGCTCCAGGAACACTCTTCTGAGTTTAAACACTTCCGCTGGCCACCAAACTCCCCAGGCATGAATATTATTGAGCGTATCTGGGATGCCTTGCTCTCGTACTCTTCCGGATTTATGAACAGTCCTGCAGCACTGATGGAGTTCCCTCCAGCACTACTTCAGAGATTAGTCGATTGCATGCAACGTCGTGTTGCGGCACTTCTGCTTACCGGCGGGGCCCTACACGATATTAAGCAAGTGTACCAGTTTCTTTGGCTCTTCAGTGTATATCGCTCAGAGACGATTCACGACTCCGATACGCAACGCTGCTTGGAAATTATCAGAAATACGCAACTGGCGCATTTTTCATTATTTAAATTATGAGTGACACAGTTGCAGGGTTTCCAAAAACATCGATTATGATGAAATGAATTTCCATGCATTCTGCACAGTCGTTCTGTGAACAAAATACTCTTTACTTCTCAGTGAGAGGTGCGTAGTATGCAGTAGTGGACCTTATTATTAGGAAATTATGTACCACGCCCCGCGCGCATTGGTCAGTCCAGTTTCCACATGAAAAACGGTCAGTTGTTCATGTCCTCATAAATGGAGTCGAAGTGTCAATTACTTCAGTCAGCAAACACACGGTTGTGTCTGAAAATTGAAGACTGGTGCCAGTAGTGTCACAAACGAACTATTCCACGAATGGTTCAAAAATGGCTCTGAGCACTATGGGACTCAACTGCTGATGTCATTAGTCCCCTAGAACTTAGAACTAGTTAAACCTAACTAACCTAAGGACATCACAAACATCCATGCCCGAGGCAGGATTCGAACCTGCGACCGTAGCGGTCTTGCGGTTCCAGACTGCAGCGCCTTTAACCGCACGGCCACTTCGGCCGGCCTATTCCACAAATATCTGGACTACGTTTTTGACTTCCTATGGAGACTTTACTTATGCAATACAGCAGTGACATCTCCCTGGAATGAGATCTTGACTGGGCAACCCACGAAAGACACATGTTTGGAAGGCCCTGTGTACTTATTTTGTCAAAGCATTATGGGACATATGTCACCAATCACACATATATAGTGTCAAACATGTTACTTGAGGGTGGGAAGATCATTGTCGAGGTTTTCATGGTATTTTCAACAAATTACACTCTAAGTCAAAAAAGCGACGCACCACGAAGGAATTATCCGAATAGATTGGAAATCAATAGATGCGAAGTACATGTAAGGACGAACAAATGATCACAGCTTCAGAAAAATTGGATGATTTGTTCTAGAGAAAGAGGTTCACAACTTCAGCAGGTCAATAAAGCGTTAGTCCACCTCTGGTCCTTGTGCAAGCAGTTATTCCGCTTGGTATTGAATGAAAGAGTTGTTCAATGTCCTTATGAGTGGATCATGCCAAATTATGCCCAACCGGTGCGTTAGATCCTCAAAATCCTAAGCCGGTTGGGTGACCCTGCCCAAAATGCTCCCAGCTTTCTCAATTAGGAAGAGATCTGGCTATCATGCTGTCCAAGGTAGGGTTTGGCAAGCGTGAAGACAAGCTGTGTGCGGATGGGCATTATACTGCTGGAATGTAAGCCCAGGATGGCTCAGCATGAAGGACAACAAAACAGGGCGTAGAATATCGTTGACGTACCGCTGTGCAGTAAGGATATCGCGGATGACAACCGAAGGTTCCTGCTATGAAACGAAACGGGCCCCAGACCATGGCTGCAGGCTGAAGGGCCGGATGACGGGCGACAATCAGGTTGGTATGCCACCGCTGTCCGGAGCGTCACCAGACACATCTTTGGTGTGGAATCTCATTGACTCCAGTAAAATTGTTTTTAGTGATGAGTCTCACTTCAAATTTTGCCCCGATCACCAGCGAAGACGTCTCTGGAGACGCCCCAGATAGTAATGGAATACCAACCTAACTGTCGCCCGCCATTCGGCCTCGCAACCAGGAGTGATGGTCTGAGATGCCACTTCTTTCCATAGTAGGACCACACTTTTTATCATTCGCGTCACCCTTACAGCGCAGCTGTATTTTTTTTGTTTTGAGTCATCAGTCTTCTGACTGGTTTCATGTTTCATGCGACCGGCCACGAATTCACCTCCACTGCCAACCACTTCATCTCAGAGTAGCACTTGCAAACTATGTCCTCAATTATGTATTCCAATCTCTGTCTTCCTCTACAGTTTTTGCCCTCAACAGCTCCCTCTAGTAGCATGGAAGTCATTCCCTGATGTCTTAACAGATATCCTTTCATCCTGTTTCTTCTCCTTGCCAGCATTTTCCACATTTTCCTTTCCTCTCCGATTCTGCACAGAAACTTCTCGTTCCTTACCTTATCAATCCACCTCATTTTCAACATTCGTCTGTAGAACCACATCTCAAATGCTTCGATTCTCTTCTGTTCCAGTTTTCCCACAGTCAATTTTTCACTATCTTACAATACTGTGCTCCAAACGTACAGTCTCAGAAATTTATTCCTCAAATTAAGGCTTATGTTAGATACTAGTAGACTTCTCTTGGCCAGGAAATGCGCTTTTTGTCAGTGCTACTCTGCTTTTAATGTCGTGCTTGCTCAGTCTGTCATTGGTTATTTTGCTGCATAGGTAGAAGAATTCCTTAACTTCATCTACTTCGTGACCATCAATCCTGATGTTAAGTATCTCGCTGTTCTCATTTCTTCTACTTCTCACAACTTCTATCTTTCTGCAGGCCGCAGTGGCCGAGCGGTTCTAGGCGCTTCAGTGCGGAACCACACGGCTGCTACGGTCGCAGGTTCGAATCCTGCCTCAGTCATGGATGTGTGTGATGTCCTTAGGTTAGTTAGGTTTAAATAGTTCTGAGTTTAGGGGACTGATGACATCAGATGTTAAATCCCATAGTGCTTGGAGCAGTTTGAATCATTTTTATCTATCTTCGATTTACTCTCAATCCATATTCTGTATTGATTAGACTGTTCATTCGATTCAGCAGATAACGTAATTCTTCTTCACTTTCACTCACGATAGCAATGTCATCAGCGAATCTGATCACCGATATAGTTCACCTTGAATTATAATTCCACTCCTGAAGCTTTCTTTTTTTTCAGTAATTGCTACTTCGATGTACAGATTCAACAGTATGGGCGAAAGACTACATCCCTGTCTTACATCATTTTTAATCCGAGCACTTCGTTGTCCACCCTTATTATTCCCTCTTTTCTCTTGTACATACTATATATTACTTGTGTCTCCCTATAGCTTACGTCTATTTTTCTCAGGTTTTCGAACATCTTGCACCATTTTACAGTGTCGAACATTTTCTCCAGGTCAACAAAGTCTATGAACGTGTCTTGATTTTTCTTTAATCTTGCTTCCATTATCAACCGCAACGTCAGAATTGCCTCTCTGGTGCCTTTACCTTTACTGAAGCCAAACTGATCGTTATCTAACTCATACTCAGTTTTCTTTTATTTATTTATTTATTTATTTATTTAACCTGATCAGATTAGGGCCATCATGTCCTCTCTTACATCGGACCAGTGTTCCACACATGCAGCATTTCACACATCAGAGTTACATCATGACCATAGTTTAAATGAGAAAATTAGCTTACTCTAGTGACAATATGAATAAAGAGTAGTGACTAAGACCTAATAAAGTAAATGCGGAAGTATTTTTACAACAGGTGCTATACATACAGATTATGATAAAAGCAATAATAATAACAGTAGAAAAAATCAAATAATAATGATAAACATGACTAAGACCTAATAAAGTAAATGCTTGCAGTATTTTTAGAACAGGTGCTATACATACAGATGATGATAAAAGCAATAATAATAACAGTAAAAAAATCAAATAATAATGACAAAAATGAGAATGATTGGCAATAGTAATGAAGATTTGTGCAGATGTACATAATATCTTGGTGTGTAAAGTAGATGTTTACTAGTATAGCGAGTTTTGGGGAAGGGAGATTTAAGGAGGGGGAAAGAGGGAAGTAATGAGGTGAAGTGCATTCATGCACAGAGGAAGGCATTACTGTTGCTTAAGTACACTCCTGGAAATGGAAAAAAGAACACATTGACACCGGTGTGTCAGACCCACCATACTTGCTCCGGACACTGCGAGAGGGCTGTACAAGCAATGATCACACGCACGGCACAGCGGACACACCAGGAACCGCGGTGTTGGCCGTCGAATGGCGCTAGCTGCGCAGCATTTGTGCACCGCCGCCGTCAGTGTCAGCCAGTTTGCCGTGGCATACGGAGCTCCATCGCAGTCTTTAACACTGGTAGCATGCCGCGACAGCGTGGACGTGAACCGTATGTGCAGTTGACGGACTTTGAGCGAGGGCGTATAGTGGGCATGCGGGAGGCCGGGTGGACGTACCGCCGAATTGCTCAACACGTGGGGCGTGAGGTCTCCACAGTACATCGATGTTGTCGCCAGTGGTCGGCGGAAGGTGCACGTGCCCGTCGACCTGGGACCGGACCGCAGCGACGGAAGGATGCACGCCAAGACCGTAGGATCCTACGCAGTGCCGTAGGGGACCGCACCGCCACTTCCCAGCAAATTAGGGACACTATTGCTCCTGGGGTATTGGCGAGGACCATTCGCAACCGTCTCCATGAAGCTGGGCTACGGTCCCGCACACCGTTTGGCCGTCTTCCGCTCACGCCCCAACATCGTGCATCCCGCCTCCAGTGGTGTCGCGACAGGCGTGAATGGAGGGACGAATGGAGACGTGTCGTCTTCAGCGATGAGAGTCGCTTCTGCCTTGGTGCCAATGATGGTCGTATGCGTGTTTGGCATCGTGCAGGTGAGCGCCACAATCAGGACTGCATACGACCGAGGCACACAGGGCCAACACCCGGCATCATGGTGTGGGGAGCGATCTCCTACACTGGCCGTACACCACTGGTGATCGTCGAGGGGACACTGAATAGTGCACGGTACATCCAAACCGTCATCGAACCCATCGTTCTACCATTCCTAGACCGGCAAGGGAACTTGCTGTTCCAACAGGACAATGCACGTCCGCATGTATCCCGTGCCACCCAACGTGCTCTAGAAGGTGTAAGTCAACTACCCTGGCCAGCAAGATCTCCGGATCTGTCCCCCATTGAGCATGTTTGGGACTGGATGAAGCGTCGTCTCACGCGGTCTGCACGTCCGGCACGAACGCTGGTCCAACTGAGGCGCCAGGTGGAAATGGCATGGCAAGCCGTTCCACAGGACTACATCCAGCATCTCTACGATCGTCTCCATGGGAGAATAGCAGCCTGCATTGCTGCGAAAGATGGATATACACTGTACTAGTGCCGACATTGAGCATGCTCTGTTGCCTGTGTCTATGTGCCTGTGGTTCTGTCAGTGTGATCATGTGATGTATCTGACCCCAGGAATGTGTCAATAAAGTTTCCCCTTCCTGGGACAATGAATTCACGGTGTTCTTATTTCAATTTCCAGGAGTGTAGATACGTCATTAACTGTTTTTTGAAGCTGGACATGTTTTTAAGTTCTCTAACATAACGAGGGAGGTTATTCCACAGTCGGGTTCCCGCTACTGTAAAGGACTTGGAGAAGGTGACTTAGCGATGCAGTGGAACGGAGAGGATTTTGTTATAATGTGAACGTGTGTTTCTGTCATGTTGTTCCGACATGAGCGTTAGGGACGAGGAGAGATATGAGGGACAGTGTACATTTATAAGGCAGCAGATGAGACAGAGTGTATGGAAATCTCTTCGTTTGTCTGCACGCAGCCAGGACAATTTTGCATATGCTGGCGAAATGTGATCAAAAAGTCGAACGTCACAGATATATCGGACGCAGACATTCATGACCAGTTCTAGACGTCGGGAATTTTCCTGAGAGAGGCCTTGTAGGATAATATCGCTGTAGTCAATGATTGGGAGTATAAGCGTTTGTACTAATTTCTTTTTCAGATCGAAAGGGAAGAGTTTTTTATATTTTTGTAGGACATGAAGGGATGCTGATGCTTTTTTGCACACTGCAGTTACGTGCTCTGTCCAATTTAGATTTTTATCTATTATTACTCCCAAACTCTTTGCTGAGGGAGAGAAGTTAATATTTGTTCCATTTAGGATAAGAGGTGGTACGGATTCCCGCTGTTTTGGGTTAATGAGCTTAGAGTGACCAACAAGTACCGCTTGGGTTTTAGATGGGTTTAGTTTTAGACCTATGTCCTGTGCCCATTTTGACAGTGCATCGACGTCAGTATTGAAATTTTCAATAGCTTTCTTGAGATTGCTTGGTTTCGCACTTAGATACAACTGAAGGTCATCAGCATACATATGGTATTTGTAATAGGCCAGAACCGATGACACATCATTGACATACAGAGAGAAACCATTGCACTGCACTTGGGGAGAAATTTAGACCGCTAAGTTTGGCCAGTAAGATGTCGAAGTCGACAGTATCAAACGCTTTGCTGAAATCTAAGAAGCAAATGATAGTCGCTTCTTGTCTGTCCATGGCGAGTTTCAGATCATCTGTCACCTTTATCAGAGCGGATGTTGTGCTTCTTCTGTGTATTATTCTTGTCTGCAGCTTGGATGCATGAGGTGTTAAGCTGATTGTACGATAATTCTCGCAGTTGTCAGCTCTTTCAGTCTTCGTAATAGGTTGGATGATATTTTCCGAAAGTCAGATGGTATGTCGCCAGACTCATGCATTATACACACCAACGTGAATAGCCCTTTTTTTGCCACTTCTCCCAATGATTTTAGAAATTCTGATGGAATGTTATATATCCCTTCTGCCTTATTTGATCTTAAGTCCTCCAAAGCTCTCCCAAATTCTGATTCTGATACTAGATCCCCTATCTCTTCTAAATCGACTCCTGTTGCTTCTTTTATCACATCACACAAATCTTCCCCACATAGAGGCCTTCACTGTGCTCTTCCCACCAATCCGCTATCTCCTCCGCAGCAGTACGTCGGCGGTATTCTACGCCCCGTTTGATTGCCTTTCATGGCAAGCCATATTGGCCTTACATTTAGATAAATTTAAATAAAGATCATGCCCGCCCACACAACGCGAGAGATTCTGCTGCTTGTTTACGTGCTTGCCACACCCTACCTTGGCCAACAATGTCGTCGAGTTCTTTTCCCAGTTGAGAACGTTTTGCAGCAATGTGGAATCCGCCCTCCAAGCAGCTAATGCTTTGAACCATCTCACGCACCGGTTGGACAGAATTTGGCAGGGTATCCTTCACTGCTTACATAAGGGCCAGAGTTGGAGTAACGCCTTACCGAGTTGCTCAGTTTGTGAAGCTTTTTCTCTTAAATGAATCATCCAGTTTACCTGAAATTGTAATCATTTGTTTGTCAGTACATTTATATAACATCTACCGATTTCCGTTTCATTCCGATAATTTCTTCGTGGTGCATCATTGTCTCTCTCTCTCTCTCTCTCTCTCTCTCTCTCTCTCTCTCTCTCTTTTCTTATAGTTTATTTCTCAGCGTTATGATGTCGACGAGTGGATTTATCAGAATCCATCGAACTTAATGAAAGAGCGTGCAGTGGAAAACCCAGACACCAACTCTATACGTCAGAGTGCAGTGAATAACGAGCAGCGGCGGGAAATTAATATACAGGGTATTCTTCTTGCCAAGGACGGGAACATTTGAGCGCGAGTGGCGCTTGTTTTTTCTTTTCTTTCCGCCAGAAGAGCAGTAAATGAATATTCCGCGTTGTCAGATGGGCCGCGCATGGCTGGCTCTTTAATGTTCGCCTGTTGCGCCGGCCCGCCGCCACTGACGGCAAACGCGAGAAACTCTTCGCCCACTCAAGCTGAGCGCAGAACGAGGCTCACAGCACGCTGCCGCCATAATTTAATTAAAAGTAGCACCCATTCCCGCCTCCCTTTTATTTCCGCAGTAAACCTCTTCAAGGAGCGAACCTAAGCGCAATATTTATGCTGGGGGAGCGCTTTTACATTTGAAATGATAATAAATCCTCCTATAGCCTGCCGAGCCAAACCGTACTTGCAAATAAACTCTAACCGTATCGCTCTTCTTGATGGCTGCGGTAAAACTTATCAAAATGTCGATAAAATATCAATCTAACAGGTAATTCCATTCATTCTAAAGCTCTTGAAGTTCATAATAAAACTCTTTTAAACGTTTTACCATAGCAAGTATATCAAATAGTAAATTACACATCCTTCGACTACGATACTGATAACAAGTAAAAATGTGTCTTATCAGATTGTTTTGTTAACCAGAAATAATTTTTGACGTAGTGTCTCCCTAAATAAGAGAAACTGCTTGTAGTAGCAGTTTGACAAATAATATCGCCCAGTCGATTAGGCAGTTGCAGAAAGTGGGAAAATGACTTTTATCTTGGAAACAAAGCGTTCCAAATCCATATCTTTATAACATGTTTCCTTCATTTACGATTACGAAATGTACCCTAAGAGGTGAGCCATTAATTTCCGTTACTCTCAGTATAACAGCAATTTTCTGCTTAACATAATTCTCTTAGTGTAGTTATGGCACCTTTCCGACGAGTTACCACATTCTTAAGGAAAAAAAGAAATGATTTAACGCGTACACGAATGAGGAAATGCATTGCGCCCTGAACTTTCCCACTGCTCTAATACAATTATTTGAGCTTCAGATAAATGACTTTCCACTTCAGCAAAAGTGAACTGTACTGCACGTTATCCACTAGCCTCAAATCTCTGCTCTTTATCCTCAGCACAAGCTTTTGTGCTAGTGAATGTCCGCTCACTGTAGTAAGTGAAGAAGGGATGAGGAAGGCTCGAGGAGGGAAAAGGGAAAGCGGGCTCCTGCGCCTGTGTTCTGTGGACTTGTTATCAGCTTCCATTTCATTCTGTGCACTGCCTTTCCTTAAGGAATGGCCGGAAACGTCATCCAATTACAGAGCGTCGCAGCTACAGAGGCCAGTAGCTGCCGTTTTGTCTCCCTTTCAACAGCAGTCGTGAGTTTGAACGCGAAAGATAGCAAATGGAACTTCATGCTGTGGGGCTGACAGCATTCAGAATGTAAGATGCTGTCAAATGCGTCCACGCCGCTTACCTCAACGCTACGGACGCACAAATGGCTCTGAGCACTATGGGACTCAACATCTTAGGTCATAAGTCCCCTAGAACTTAGAACTACTTAAACCTAACTAACCTAAGGACATCACACACACCCATGCCCGAGGCAGGATTCGAACCTGCGACCGTAGCAGTCCCGCGGTTCCGGACTGCAGCGCCAGAACCGCTAGACCACTGCGGCCGGCTCTACGGACGCACCTAAGCTCAGGACGGTATAGGTGTTAGCATGAGAACCCCCGTTTCCTGCCGATTAGGAGAACTAGCTGTGCAGTGACGGTAGAGCTGTTAGCTTCCGCTAGAAGTGTTAGCATGAAAGCTCCCTTTTGCTGCCGATTACGACAACTAGCTTCACACGTTGTTCCTCGTAACTTAGACATTTGGTAACTTGCGTGTACATGGATATCTTTAATTTATTCCTCAAGATATTTCCTGCATTCACTCGATGTCAGATCGTACCATTTGTTACACTCCATACGCTATAATGTAGGAGAGCAAAGATCTCTTTGGATCGTGTGATAGAAGCAACGGGGATTGTGGACTAAATTTGACCGTTGGGCTGACTACACGCAGGGGCTTCTATCACACGGTCCAAAGAGATCTTTGCTCTCCTACATTATAGCGTATGGAGTGTAACAAAATGGTACGATCTGACATCGAGTGAAGTCATCACGCCCTACTCCTCTCCTAAGTCACGCCCTTCCTTTCCCTGTCTTCTCCCATCACAACCCCGATCTCCCTTCCTAAGCCATGACCTGCCCCATACATTTCCTTTCCTAGGCCTAGGCCTAGGTCATTCTTTTTGGAAATAGGCCGTTCAGAGAGGTTCTAACCCAAGACACGTATTTAGCTCTCCCAATAACAGCTCAGTATTTTACTGTTCAATTCCCCCTCCCCCCTTTCCCCCACACGCACACACCTTCCTTGGAAATAGATTTTACTGCACTACGAGGTAATCTAATCACGTTTCTAATCTCCTTAAGCCGCCTTCCTTTATTGGAAATAGGCCATTCGGAGAGATTCCTATGGAAAGGCTGCATGAGGCATAATATCATTTTCGCCAATGGTGTAGGCAGTTACATGATGTATGCGTGGTATCAGGCTTGGTCGCATCATCACTATTGTTACTTCGTTTTCTGTGCTGTGGGGCCTAAAACGTTCAACCTCTATATTATGAGTAAGTAGTGACAATTACGACATTTTCTGATATTGCTATTGTGAGCGGTCTATACCAAAACACACGTGTCTTAACCATCTGGGTGTTATAAACAGATGGTAGCATTGTTTCGTATTTTATCATTCTGCGAGAAAATAGATTTACAGTTACAGCCACTTCCACAGTGAAATAAATAACCTATTTTTGCTTTTTTTCTTTTTTAATAAATATTTGTGAGTCAGCTGCAGAACAGTCTGTTTACTTACTATGTACTTCAGTTTTACACTATTAAGTTCCTTTGTTAAAAGTAAAACGAGCTGAAATTTATGATAGTGTTGTCTGTGATGTGGGAGGGGGCAGAGGGGGCGGAGGTCAGCATCCTTTACTGCAAATAATGTTTAAGGAACGGTGGCCATAGTAAACGAACTATAGTCACTTGATATTTTTAGAAGTTTTTCAGGAATGGTTTAAGCCACCAAACACCATCTTAAATGGGATGATAGCGCATCATATTGTACGCTCTAAAAATGTGACTGACCTTATCGACTGGCTAATGTAGCTGTTTATTGTGTTGTATATTAAGCCGACTTGGGACTATGTTCCTCTACGGCGGATAACGTATGTTCTCATCTACGTCAGAAACATAAATGAAATAGCAGCTGAGGAACGGTGTCTCCAAATATGCACAGTATTACTGCTGCCAGTTAAGCTTTACCATCGCAGACCTACAGCACATACAAGAAGACTCCCATTCAACTTGAAACGACAGGAAACAAAGTGTAATCTGTATCATTCTATTCCCAATTACATTTACGTAAAAATAGTGATTCTCAAGCACACACACACACACACACACACACACATTCGCATAGTCAAGAACTGTAATACACATTTCACTCAAGAATAATGAATCTCACTGACATGTATCTAAGTGAAGTGGAAACATAATTCTTAGAGACAGATATCCCATATACCATCTGATCGGAAGTATCCGAGCACTTATTTGTTGACATTAGTATGGCATGTTTTCCCCCCACATCGTCTCGCGTCCGTCGATCGTCGTAATGTAATATATTATTATTATTATTATTAGGATTGTTGCCGACTTACGTGGTGGGCTTTAACAAAAATGATATTCCATTCAATTTTGATTTACGATTTAATGATTTTGTGAAGTTCTCCTTTCTAACAATATTAATCTTAAATTATTTGCTACGTTAATGAATGTTAGACTCGCTGAATCTTAAGACATGAGCATATAAGTTGGACAATGGAATAAACTTTTCATATTAAATTCCTCGGTTAGTCAGTTCACTTTAAAGCAAAAAATCTTTAGTTATTAATTACAATTGCGGCCCACATACGCGCGAGAGTATTTTTTCTTACCTCCGTTAACCATTGTATTGTTGTCGGAGTCCTGGCTCTGGCTCTCGGCTATGGTACTGAAAATAAGAATCTTAAAGCCACGTATTTTCTGCAACTTCGTGCGGCTATGGAGAAAAATGTGTATTACGTTAATAGCGGGCGAGTATTTCGCTTCCGCTAAATTTTATAAGTTAATATCCCCACGTAATGGCGCCGTTGGCTGCATCGGCCGCTGCGATTGTTGAACTGTAAATTACTTGAATGCAGGTTAATTCAAAGGAAGGCGGACGTGAAATCGGGATCACCTCTTACAAATTAAAAGTGAACAATGTTATTAAATCAATATATTATCTGCTTAATTCGTACAAATATGCTTACATTTGCCAGCACTCGCAAGATGTCCGTCTACACACAACCAAGACAAGAGAAGAAGTGAAGACGACCAAAAAATTAACAAAAGAGCGTATCTTGTCGTCTCTTTAGATCATTTTGTTATATTTCTTTGCACTCGAAACTTACACAGAGAAATTATTATTTTACGGGTACATTATAAAAATATCTGTATCATTCAAGTTTTAAATGTCTCTTCTGTATAAATACTGTTTTTTAAGTGTTTTCTTATTACCTCACTGGGGACGCTATAATCGTTATGATGCTGTAGTGAACCAAGTGCTATCTGTAGCACAGCATCACGTTAGGGGCGCTGACCGCCACAGTTAGCGACCCATGCAGACTGAAGCGCCCTCTGTCACTAATAACTTCAGTGCATCCACCTACATCCACAAACTCGGACACCGCCCACCCTTCGAATTACATAGGAACGTTATTTCGTTATCACGTGCATTATGCGAATGTACGAGATAAATACTGCCGATGCACCTGCGATAGATGGCTCTGAGGCATATGAGACTTAACGTCTGAGGTCATCAGTCCCCTATAACTTAGAACTACTTAAACCTAGCTAACCTAAGGACATCACACACATCCATGCCCAAGGCAGGATTCGAACCTGCGACCGTAGCGGTCGCGCGGTTCCAGATTGAAGCGCCTAGAACCGCTCGGCCACACCGGCCGGCACCTGCGATAGAGCTTAGCGCTCTTTGCCTTGCGGCATTTACTCAATGTAAGGATTCTTCTCGAAAAAGGAACTAAGATATACACTTCTGGCCATTGAAATTGCTACACCACGAAGATGATGTGCTACAGACGCGAAATTTAACTGACGGGAAGAAGATGCTGTGGTATGCAAATGGTTAGCTTTTCAGAGCATTCACACAAGGTTGGCGCCAGCGAAGTTCAACAGTAAATCAAGCAAATATTAACCTCAATTTTTCCTGAAATCAGAATTAGTGTCTTTTCAAGTCAGAGTATTAAAAGCAACGAACTGTCTTAATTTCCTGATTCAAGGGAGTCTCTAAAGCGTGCAGTCATTACAGAGTATATCTTTTCCCTTAGTCGCTACAGTTTTCAATTCAGAGAGATTAAATATTGAAGACTTTCACAATACAATTAGATGTGTTGTTATAGTTAACTGATACAAGGCAGCAGGGAGATATTTCAACTTCTTCTACATCATCAGTTAGCAATGTTTATACCCCCTGGGACCAGTCAGTCATCATCAGAAAGTTGGGCTATGTTATGATGCCAACTCTGTGCCGCGTACTGTCAGAAAGACAACCACGATTTCTTCTGTTTATTTTCTAAATATGTTGAACCTGTGTATCTTGTAAATTTTTTTGATTTTGAGATGAAGGTAGTATACTATTTCTTTTGTTTCATTTCCATAGTGAACTTAATGTTGTGGTAAGTATTACACATTGAAGCGTAAACCGTTTATATGTTCTTGAGGGTCATGTATGTAATGTATGACATCATTTGCGTATATATGACAGAGGAAAAGTTTAATGTTTTTCATTTCTGCTATTTTGCAAAACTTCTGTTTGTATTTGTTTCATTAAGATATTTACTAGCATGTATTAGATAGCAGTTCCATATCCATCTCTTCCTTTGTACACAGATGGGACGTTAAGTTGAATGTAGTTTTTCTCAGTACTTACTTTTATAATTTGTATCAGTTCTTCTGTAGTGCTATTTGGGTTTCCTGTGATTTGATCTCTTATGATGTTGATTGTGTCACTGAGCGAGTTTAAAGATTGGATTAGATTATATTAGATTAGTACTTGTTCCATAGATCATGAATACGACACTTCGCAATAATGTGGAAAGTGTCAGAAAATGTTGACAGGATACGCCTGGGTTGCATTTACAGACAATTTAGGACACAAACGATAGGTTATGTCGCGCTCGCGTGGATCGATCTGACATAAAATCGACAGAAATGCGAAAACTGATTAGCGCATACGTATAAACTAACCTAATATACACCGAAACGCGATGAAAATGAGGACGTACTTGCTTATCTTCTGGTTCGCAGGGAGCAATTTGTACATGGAGTCAAGTATGCGGCAACAAGAGGAATGTAGGAAAACGATGACATCGAAGCGAGCGGAATCCGGAAGGTAGTCAATTTTTTCTCGTTGAGTTCGTATTATAGTGTATGTCTACTGAGGTAGCAGTGATACACGCGAGTTGAATATTGTATTTGATGCTTTTCAGGAGGACAGAGAATCATTCACATATGAACTTACTCACATCTGTGTTAAAGGATAACAGAGAGTGTACGGGATGATCAATTGAGACAGAGCTGTAACTAGGGACGATTTAAACGTTGAATCATTTATTCTAGAGAAGGACAAGTTGCTGAAGGTCTTTTTTTTTCAGTGTTCTATCTGGATGCTTTAGTCATGTGATATAGCCTGCGTTCTAGTCGTACGCAGCTACAATACTTTACACATGATAGATTGGATGATTTACGTAAAAATGTGTCAAACTACGTTGCGTATAAATATCACTCCGTTCTTGTTCTTCTTAACTGTATGCTATTAAATTAAGGCACTTTGAGATCTGTTACTATAGAACGATATGGTGTGCTAAGCTCGAAGACGTCGTTACATCTCGAGAAATGTGGTGCGCTTGGAGGGGTTAGGAGTAGGAAAGCTCTATTCAGTCAAGAGAGGTGGAGTGTAGCTGTACTCGTCTGCTCAGCTGAGGATTAATTGGGTAGCGATGTTGCGGGGTAGGCTGCTCAATGCTGAGGTGAGGATAGACTTTTAACGTAAGAGGGCGAGATTGCTCTGTGACCGCCATACGCAGAGAGATTGATCGAGTACTATGCGCGAGGTCACAGAAATATGTTTAGCATTGTCTGGTATACTTTGATCCTTTTTATGTGTTCGAGAATTAAGTGTGAATAGACATACTGAGCAGTCATCTATCAATACTCGCAATGATAGTTGCAAAGTAGACGAGCTATGGTTTAGCTATGATGCTGAAATTAGGAAAACATGCTGTCACATGTTACAGTGTTGGATTTACTGTAAAATTTTTCGCAATATCAGCTGTGATGGATAATATTACAGTAGATCGGTGGTGTCTTATCCATACCATCCGTGCATTGGGTACCACATAATGATTGAGTGACAATGCTTGTTTGAGTTGGGGAGCAAATTTTGGTTGATGGACCTCAACTTCTGGGGTTGCTAGCACCGAAAACGGTGATCCCGTATTTGTGCGCAAAATGACCAGTCACTAGTGATGGAACGCGGAGTTATCATCTATTGGATCATTGCGACATATGAGTTTAAATGTAGAGGCCATCAATCACTTTCGGGGGGTAGTTTGGAAAGTCGCCACAAAACCACCAGGCTCTTCTAGTTTCCTTGTGTTGCGGCTGTCCTTTATTTAAAATCATTCAATGTTATGCTACCGACTTTAATAATATGATTTACAACATGCAAGGTATAGTTTCCTGTGAGATGCCGTGCATCAGTCCGTGTTAATGTCTGTGCAGGGCAGGAATTCTAGTTAGTCAGAGGTCTATGGCACGCTAAACTACTAGGACTGTGCTTAATATCGATGAGTACGAGGTGAATTTTATAATATTATATTAAAAATATTTTTGCTCTTCTAATAAGCGGGTCTGGAGATGTCTAGAAAAGGGAGCAAGCTCTGATCGGAAAGACTGACGCGTTTCTGCCAATGGGAAAGGGCTCTCGAATTAGCTGAGCTGTTCTGAGAGCAACTTGGGTCAACTGAGGGTGCTCTGATGTAAAATGGTCATTTTTTACTGTATAGGAAAATGAATTGTATCTTTACTATAAGGACAAGATGGGCGTAGGAATATTGTCATCATTGGTTTGTGTTTAAGTATATAATATTAAATGCCCTATCCTCAGTGAGAGGGGTGTGTATGTCAGTAAAAGTATTTGCTTATTTGACTACATGTATGCATAATTTAGCACGTTTAATTGTTCACCGAATATGGCTATCTGTGGAAAAAGGAATTATTATGCTCTACTGAGCTGGCTTGGGTGTGGAGGTGTAAATGCTTGTACAAAATTATTATAACAGGGTAGGTGGCATAGAAGTAGAACAAGTTCTGTGAAAGCGTGTGTTGAAGGAATGAGCGAGAGTATGACACGACTCATCTACGACTGTATCATTAGGACATCTACATAAATGTCGGATAACCTAAATTGAGGTCTTTTTTGTTTTTAATCATATGTATGACTTCTGCTTGGAATTATGTTTGTCTATTTGTTCTAAATGCATACTCATCTATGCTTAGAAAGGGAGAACGCTTTTTTATTATTAAGTGAGTTTTGGCACGAGTGAATAGGCTTTTATATATGCGAGTCTTTAAGATTTGTTAGTGGAAATTGTCAGCGCAGCGTGAATGACGTTGGGTTCGCTCGCTGGGGGAGACACTGTTTACATGTCCAGTTGGAGATGCAGGGGAGGATAGAGATCTGCGCTATTCAGGCATCTATTTGTGCACTGTATGTCGTTAGACAATAGCTGGAGACCAGATGTAGAGAGAGCCCCCTTCAGCATGCTGGTCCTGGGGCTGAGTGGACGGCTGTTTAGATGGACAGATATGTGGCTCTGACATGCCGCCGGCGGCGCTCGGACGCTCGCTTTGTAAGGTGCAATGGGATTAGTTTCAGCATTTAGTACTTGTTTTGGTGGTTATTCGATTAAGAACTGTAATACTGAAGATCATGTCCTCAGCGGGAACGCTGTGTAATTGAGAAAAACTGTTTATGTATTTGAAGATATGTTTCGCGATTGGTGATGTTAAGTTGATGGCGCAATTTAGATACCACTGTAAAAAATAGCTGTCTCCTGCTGAAAGAAAGAAAGAAAGGGGTGATCTTGCAGCCAGACCTAATGGATGAGTTATAAAACAAGAGCAAGTGATAGTTGTTGAATGATGCTATGTGTTCGGATATGTTGTTGTTCTTGTTTTTGTCTTCAGTCCTGAGACTGGTTTGATGCAGCTCTCCATGCTACTCTGTCCTGTGCAAGCTTCTTCATCTCCCAGTACCTACTGCAACCTAAATCCTTCTGAATCTGCTTAGTGTATTCATCTCTTGGTCTCCCTCTCCGATTTTTACCCTCCACTCTGCCCTCCAATGCTAACTTTGTGATCCCTTGATTCCTCAGAACGTGTCCTACCAACCGGTCCCTTCTTCTTGTCCAGTTGTGCCACAAACTCCTCTTCTCCCCAATTCTATTCAATACCTCCTCATTAGTTATGTGATCGACCCATCTAATCTTCAGCATTCTTCTGTAGCACCACATTTCGAAAACTTCTATTCTCTTCTTGTCCAAACTATTTATCGTCCATGTTTCACTTCCATACATGGCTACACTCCATATAAATACTTTCAGAAACAACTTGTTGACACTTAAATCTATACTAGATGTTAACAAATTTCTCTTCTTCAGAAACGCTTTCCTTGCCATTGCCAGTCTACATTTTATATCCCCTCTACTTCGACCATCATCAGTTATTTTGCTCCCCAAATAGCCAAACTCATTTACTACTTTAAGTGTCTCATTTCCTAATCAAATTCCCTCAGCATCACCCGACTTAATTCGACTACATTCCATTATCCTCGTTTTTCTTTTGTTGATGTTCATCTTGTATCCTCCTTTCAAGACACTGTCAATTCCGTTCGACTGCTCTTCCAAGTCCTTTGCTGTCTCTGACAGAATTACAATGTCATCGGCGAACCTCAACGTTTTTATTTCTTCTCCATGGACTTTAATACCTACTCCGAATTTTTCTTTTGTTTCCTTTACTGCTTGCTCAATATACAGATTGAATAGCATCGGGGAGAGGCTACAACCCTGTCTCACTCCCTTCCAAACCGCTGCTTCCCTTTCATGCCCCTCGACTCTCATAAATGCCATCTGGTTTCTGTACAAATTGTAAATAGCCTTTCGCTCCCTGTATTTTACCCCTACCACCTTTAGAATTTGAAAGAGAGTATTCCAGTCAACATTGTCAAAAGTTTTAAGTCTATAAATGCTAGAAATGTACGTTTGCCTTTCCTTAATCTATTTTCTAAGGTAAGTCGTAGGGTCAGTATTGCCTCACGTGTTCCAACATTTCTGCGGAATCCAAACTGATCTTCGCCGAGGTCGGCTTCTACCAGTTTTTCCATTCGTCTCTAAAGAATTCGCGTTAGTATTTTGCAGCTGTGACTTATTAAACTGATAGTTCGGTAATTTTCACATCTTTCAACACCTGCTATCTTTGGGATTGGAATTATTATATTCTTCTTGAAGTCTGAGGGTATTTCGCCTGTCTCATACATCTTGCTCACCAGATGGTAGAGTTTTGTCAGGACTGGCTCTCCCAAGGCCGTCAGTAGTTCCAATGGAATGTTGTCTACTCACGGGCCATGTTTCGACTCAGGTCTTTCAGTGCTCTGTCAAACACTCCACGCAGTATCGTATCTCCCATGTCATCTTCATCTACATCCTCTTCCATTTCCATAATATTGTCCTCAAGTACATCGCCCTTGTATAGACCCTCTATATACTCCTTCCACCTTTCTGCTTTCCCTTCTTTGCTTAGAACTGGGTTTCCATCTGAGCTCTTGATATTCGTACAAGTGGCTCTCTTTTCTCCAAATGTCTCTTTAATTTTCCTGTAGACAGTATCTATCTTACCGCTAGTGAGATAAGCCTCTACATCCTTACATTTGTCCTCTAGTCATGTCTGCTTAGCCATTTTGCACTTCCTGTCGATCTCATTTTTGAGACGTTTGTATTCCCTTTTGCCTGCTTCATTTACTGTGTTTCTATATTTTCTCCTTTCATCAATTAAATTCAATATTTCTTCTGTTACCCAAGGATTTCTACTAGCCCTCGTCTTTTTACCTACTTGATCCTCTGCTGCCTTCACTACTTCATCCCTCAGAGCTACCCATTCTTCTTCTAATATATTTCTTTCCCCCATTTGTGACAATTCGACCCTTATGCTCTCCCTGAAACTCTGTACAACCTCTGGTTCTTTCAGTTTATTCAGGTCCCATCTCCTTAAATTCCCACCTTTTTGCAGTTTCTTCAGTTTTAATCTAAAGTTCATAACCAACAGAGTGTGGTCAGAGTCCACATCTGCCCCCGGAAATGTCTTACAATTTAAAACCTGGTTCCTAAATTTCTGTCTTACCATTATATAATCTATCTGATACCTTCTAGTTCGGATATAGGTGCCTCTAAACCGTGGCGCGAATGAATGTGGTGTATGTTGAATGGATGAAGTGTAATGCAGGATGGAAGGAGTGAGACATTAGAACATCGAGGACGAGCGAATTCGTGTCTTTTCTTGTTGTTCAATGAAATGTGATGATGATTACAGTACACAAACCCGCGTCGGCGAAGTCTTCACAAGTCTTACGCTTGCTGGTCGGGTATTCATTATTGGGGATAACGACTGAGGCGTATCGCTGATCAAAGTTGTATAATGACTAGAGAAGATGAGTTTGTATGCTATCGTCAGAGGGTGCGGCTTGAGGACTACATTTTTTGTTATGTGGAAATTTATGCAATCTATAGATAGTTATATTCGACCGCTAGTGACAACAGTTAAGAGCGGAAAAATAGGACCAAATTGAGCCCTGGCAGAAAGTTGTGGCAATGGTAATAATAATATTTAATTTAAGTTGGAGGTGGTAAATATGGACCAGGCTTTGAATATTGGTGTGAGTGTGGTATGTGCTTGATGGTCTGTATAGAAGTTTGACTCTTTAATTGCGTTTGGTATTTAGGGCTGTGTGTAAAATTAATTTTACTGGTGAAAGTGAGAGAAAGATGAGTTTATTGGTGTTTAGATAGAGGCTACGTTTGCGATTCGAAATGGTAAACTGGTTGATGGACATGGTTTGTGGGGTGATATATGAACGTCAAGATAGGGTTGAGGACGTTTGCATATGTTGATGGTGGGATGGGTGTGAGGATAGGTGTGGTGGGAGGAGTAAATTAGATCTTATTTTATTTTTAAAAAAATGTTGTAAAGTAAGAATAATATTGAGAAGGTTTTAGATGGCTGGTTAGGCGACGAGGTCAGAGCAGTGATGTGTAGTTATATTTAGTTAAAGGGCCGTGTAATGTCGTGTCAGGAGCAGCGCAGTGTGCTATTTTATGTCATAGGAGGTAAAGACATGTGCTGCTATGATGTGTCTAACGTATGGAGGCTGCGCTTTGGAATTATGCTACGTTGATATAAACTTGACTTTCACCCACGTTCGGTTGTCGCGGCTCGGGGTTGTGACAGATCGGGGTCCTGGACAGACGTCTGTGTGTGCTTTGACAGCTGACGAATGCCTCGACCGCGCCAACCCACGCTTGCAGAAACCGAGCCGGGGCTGTGCGCGGTATGAAATCAGAGGGATGCGTGACTTCACCATTCTGTGGACATGGTGCGGTGGGAGGTACCTGCGCACGTCTGCTGAGGTATTTTGCCAGCGGATCTGCAGGTTCTCCTATGTGTTATTTGGATAGTTTACGAGTACTGAGCGTATCTGCATATCTGTGTGAGGGATTATTCAATAGCAGTTTGCTATTGTGTGTACTGAAATTATGAGTTGGGAGCGTGTCTGTGGGCTGTGCAACATGGCCAACGGCACATCTGGGTGGGTGTTTTTGAGATAGTGTGATAGATATACAGTATTGTTAAATAAGCTGTTTGAAAAAATAAATAGAGTTCTGTCAATCATTACACGCCCCTGTAGCGCAGATCAGAGTGATTGGTTTTCCGTCACCATCTCGGTTGCAGGCGAGTAGTAAGTGTTTTCGCAGCGGCATTAATCGTGTGTGTCAACGAGCTATGGGCTATTCTGACAGTAGACGTGAAGGCAGGTCCAGACCTGAGACGCCGGCGGTATACATGAGAAGAGCAAAGCAGCTTTCACACGTGTCAGAGGAGAGCGCCCTTTCTGGTCGGCTGTCACGAGCGCGCGGAAGCTGAAGTCGGGTGGAGGCTTTGGATCCCCCCATCCCGCCAACCGCACGCGCGCGCGGCCTGCCTTGGAGCGTAATCTAAGGCGCATAGCTGATATGAATTTCTCCGGTGTTAGGCGCGAATGCGACTGTGAGGAGGTCATGTTTGGGGGGGAGGCCGAGCAGGGACTTTTGGTCGTTTTGGGAGCTGGGGTCAGGATATTGGGTGAGGGTGTTTGGATGCGTCTGTTGCACTATTTTGCGAGCATGTCTGTGCACTGTGCTGTGCGTTATTTGGAGAGTTTAAGAGTACAGAGCTCGTCTGCGGATATTGTGTACTGAATTATTTAAGAGCAGTTTGCTATTGTGTGGTGAAATTAGGAGTTTTTTACGTGTTTGTGGGCTGTGTCACATGACCACAGGCAGATCAGTGCAGGTGTTTTGTGACTAATATACTCCATGCCTAAATAAAAGGGCTCGAAATAAATAGAGTGTAGTCCTTTCTTACTTCCCCGAGCAGCACAGCGCACTCATAGTGGTTTTTGCGCAAAAACGGCAATCTGGTCAGACTGTAAGTGAGTCAACAAATAACTGGACAAATTTATCTGTAGAGGAGATACAGGCCTGGATTGGACTGAATATTTTGATGGGTGTGGTTGTGTTACCCGGTGTAGTGCACTACTAGAGTTCAGAACCTGCCTTAGGCCAGCGTTACATATCGAAACCTTTGACATGCAAACGTTTCAAAAAGGTATGTGAAACTATTCACATATTCTGATGTAAGGGGAGGGGGGGGGGGGGGGTGTCCTGTGTCGATGGTTCTGTGTGCTAAGTCAGCTGTACCGTGGACTGAGTGACGAATATAGAGGGTGGTAATGCTGTCTATCTCTAATTGTTTAAATAAAGACAGGTGTATGATTTGGAAAAGTTAACCGTTAGCGAGCAGGTTGTTTTAGATGGATTATTATTTAGAGAAATTAAGAGTAGTTCGGTTTTATGGGCATAAATGTTTTGAATTATTTAGGTGTGCTTGACATGTCTGTAGGCTGTGCTGTGACTTTTCTGACGGTTTACAATTAGCAAGCGTGTGTGTAGAGCCTTATACATGAGTTATGTAGGAGTAGTTTGCAGGTCTGTATGCTGTGGGGGCATGCCAGAACGTGTGTTCTGTGATACATATACTCCATCGCTAAATAAATTGCTCCAAAATAAATAAAGTACACTCCTTCCTCCCTCCATCAGCCTAGTGCGGGCTGAGTCCTTTTACCACCGGCCCACTAGGAAGTGGTGGTGGTGGTATGCTTCGTTTTGAGCAATTTTCTTACGTTGGTAGTGAAGACGCAAGTGAGCTTTGTTTACTGGCAGATTTCACATTTGGCGCCTGAGCCTAGGAAGAAGTGGTGGTCAGATGGATGATGTTAGTAAAAGTGTCCTTTCTTTAAGTGCAATTTTCTTAGGTCGGTAGCGAAAGCGCAAGCGACCTGTCTTTACTGCCAGAATTCAAACTCAGCGAGGGTTCCTAGGAGGAAGTGGCGGTCAGGTGGCTGAGGTGGCTGAGGAATTCGCACAATTTTCTTAGGTTGGTAGCGAAAGCGCAAGTGAGGTTTCTTTACTGACAGGATTCAAACTCGGCGAGGGTTCCTAGGAAGAGGTTGTGGTCTGGTCTTCTAAAAGTAGTTGAAAGTAGGTAGTTGAACACCTTTGCATACGTATATGAAATTGTAAATTGAATTATTTAATATGATTAAAATTGAAATGGAATTAAGTGCTTAGGTAATTGGTAGGTTAGATGGGCGTTGTGGGTGTTAGCACATTTATAGAAGACTATGTCCATCACGTGTATGGAGGGGGCAACGAGGGTGTGTGACGTAAGTGGTCGGACGTCTGCGGGGCGCGTGTCCGGTTATAACGCGCGCACGAGAGGGAGTCAAATAACTTAGTGAGGGGTCTCGTGGCGACCAAACGTGCTCTTGTACATTCATGGTGGATTCAACTGTTGAGCAAACTTTGGCGACAAAAGTGTAGCACGGCGTTCTCGGTCGCATAATAATAACAATAATAATAATAAATGATAATGATTGATGATAAATGATAATGAGTGATAATGAATAATAATAATAAATGATAATGAATAATAATCAATAATAATAAAGAATAGCTTTTAGTGGGTCACGTAATAGAACATAACATTGGAGCTTGTAGCAAACATCTCGGACCGTTGTGTGACGTCAGGGGAGATTGCAGTGTCCCGAAAAACAACTTTGGCGCGAAACGTGTTCTTTTGTCCGTGACTGAGACACGTGGTGGAATGCAGACCGATTGGGGGGTGTCTGACGTGAATATGGACCTGTTCAAACCTGTTCAGAAAAACAACATTGCCGCCAAAAGTGCGAGAGTGCGTTCTCTGTCCACCGCGTGCTGGATCAAATGGCCAATCGTTGTGACGTAGCCATGGACAGGTCCATCATGTCCAACGTTAAGTGCTCGCTAAAACATGTTTACTTAAGGTGAGTGGTGTGGGGGACTCTGCAACGCCAGTAGCCAGGCGCTGGTCGCTGCCTACCTGGGGCCTAGGAGAAAGCGGAGCGACTCAGCTGGCCGCGCGTATGTCAGCTGCAGTTCGTGGTGTGAGCATCTCGAGGATGACCTGCATGACCGTAATGCCTGAAATAAAGAATCTTTTTCCCACCTTGTGACTTCGTAGTACAAATGACGAGATTTTAATAATTTAGTGGCGGAAGCGTAAGTGACCACGAAAATTCAGTGAACTAACACAGTTGGACTGCATACACACGTGCATGATATAAATAATAATAAATAATAATAAATGATAATGAATGTTAATAAATGAAAATCAAAAATAATGAATAATAATAAAGACAAGTACGATTTTGCATGAATTATCGTGTTGGAATTTGAATTTGCCACCAATTTTTTTAGAGGGTTAGGTTAGTGGATGTAGCCCTATTGGCATATTTTCCCGCCAAAATTCAAAATTCCCGCCATTTTTTCTGGGGGTTAGGTTAGTGGATGTAGTACAATTGACCTATTTTCCCGCCAAAAGCCGCCATCTTGGATTACGTCATGCGCTGTTGCCAAGTCTACACCCCGCCATCTTGGATGACGTCAGCGGCGCCATCTTGAATAAATTTGGCAACAATGCAGCGTGTCGTCGTACATAGGTTGCTATACTACTTCTGGTCGCCTATTGCATTTTTAATAAGACACACAGTGAAACACGTCAACAAGAGAAATGAAGCCGTTCCTCATAACTGACACTTCTTCAAATGAGAAATGGTTAACAATTTAGACAAAAATCGCTAAATCTGTTCAGTTTTGGCGGACTCCTATAATACACCCCGTTTTTAATAGTGAACGACTGGAGAAAATTTACTAGAGGATTTTATTCCTGTTCCTTATCTGAGAAAAATAACAATAGTTCACAGCAAATAGTTAACCATATTTTTGTTCCTATCCCCATTCAGTGTGAAGTTGTGAACTTCTCCAACATAATTATCTGTTGATGGGTTAAAGATAGATTATATATATTTCTGATTTACTTTAAAGTGAATGAGTAGCCTCAACCGGCTCTTTAAGTAATGAAACAATGTAATATTTAAGGGCTATCTACAGGTTGTGAAACGAGATTCGCTGTGAGTTTTTGCAACAACATTGTGAAGAGATTACACGTTTATTTTCATATCATGAATGTACTTCTTGATAAGCTATTGACCTGATTTGCCCTAAGTTCCTCACTTAATGAACCACTGCTTCATGAGGTTTAAGGTGCACAAAATAATTCATTCACTAAGTTTCAGTACCTCATGTTCCTTATTAAAAAGACACTGGGTTACAAGATTAATATAAAATTTCAACAAAAAGAAAGATTTATTTTGGTCTGACTTGTTAACAATCTCTCTTTTCCAAAAGTGTCATCAGTGATACTTTTGGCTAAAATAATTTAACAACTCAGACGAAAATAAATCGCTAATTCTATTGCACTTTCAGGGGAAACCTGCCATGCATTGTATCTTTAATAATGAACAACTGGGACTGAAATGAACCTAAAGGTTTTTTTTTATAAACCTCATTAATATTTGACATACGAAAAAGTTCAGCAAATACCATACGATCTACCCATTCCTATCTCTGTACAGAATGAGAGATTGAATCTTCTTCCTACAAATATTTTTTAATTCATCACTGATACTGACTGACGATTATTTGGCAAGGTTCTGCAAATCACCAGTGTGTTCACAGCTTCAGAGTTCTGAAAGAGTTTTTTGGGCCAGTTCTACTCTGCAGCAAAAGTGCAGTATTGTTCTATTAGAAATAACGAATAAGGTGCCAGTGTATTACAAAACATGATAGTCATTATTTTATGAACAGCTTAAGAATACTCATTAAGGTTAAAATAGATTATAAATATATAAAATCTATCTTAAACACATTCAAAGACAATTATGGTTTAGAAGTTCACCACTACACTCCGAACGGAGATAGGAACAGAAATGCGGTACACTATTTGCTGCAAATTATTGTCATATTTTTCAGATGATAAATAGGGAGAAAATCCTTTGGTGAGTTTCTATTCCACTTGTTCACTATTAAAATACGGTGGGTTATAAGATTCCGCAAAAACTGCAACAGAACCAGAGATTTATTTTTGGCTGAATTGTTAACAATTTCTCATTGAAGAAGCATCAACAGTTATGAGGAGCAGTTACATTTCCCTCGTAGAGAGGTTTAATTTTTTTTTTTTTTTTTGTCAGAACGCAGTACAAATTTCATAAACTGACGTTGCAATAGCTATTGCGACAGAATCTTGAAACAGTGTGTCTCATTAAACAAGCAATAGGCAAACAGGGCGCTCAGTATCTCGTGGAAAACATTATTGCTTCAGAATGTTGTAAAACAGGATAAGAAATTTCGCGTTTACATTCAAACTAGCGAATTCTCTTTCCAGTAGCTGTTGGAAGACTCAAAAAAATTATTTTGCTGGATTGAAAAAATAAAATAAAAACCATAGGTTCTGCTATATAGCTGTAGATAAGAAAGTTCCATATGCTAACAATATAGCAAAATACTGTCCTCTTTGCGTGATACCACTTGCCAAAATCTCGTGTCGATATCTCGAACGGTTTAGGAGGTATGGGGTACGTTATGAATATTTGATTCTCATGCATATGCTGTCAGAAGTGTATGTACCACATAAATTCCATTTTCTTGAGATTGGAGGCATACAGAGACATTCTACCAGATCTAAAGAAAAATTCTGTATCCCACCTAAATTTCGTTCACAGTAAAATATGCTGTAATATGCACCAAGCGTAAGATCACAGCGACCCATATTTTTCATTGCACACTTTTTCCAATTTCACGCAGCGTCTTACATAAATAATAATATCACAATATGTATGACCATTACCGAAATTTTGAGCATTCACCATGAAGATAACATACGAAGCTATAAGAGACGTGAAGATCAATATTTTTTACCGAACTGTTTAGATAAAATCATTTGAGACAGAACTCAGGGCGTGTACCTCGATTCTGTCAGTCCCACCCAGCACGCCGAAAGCAGTCCAAGAATTTCTCATTCATTCCAGTTCGCCGACAGCCGCGAGATCTCGCTGGTCAGCGCCGACGCTCGGCTGCCACTGGGTACTGCCTCGTTTGATGACAGAAACTTTTCGCATTGTGTCCATCCGCCGCTGAGTCCCCCTTGCAGGCAGCCCGCTTTCTTTCTGTGTGCAGCCTTATGTTGGAAGGTGACAAGTTGCTAGTAAGTTGACGAAGCTAATGGACATGAATATCAAACCTCAGTTGTGATGATACGCTGATCTGTAGCATAGCCCATGATTTAGGTTTGATCAGAAAGTGACAATTTAGTTTGTTATGGAGCCTATTTTGTGAATACTATATTCAGATGAGTGGATTATGCCCATTAGTTTGTTGACATAATGGATCAAAGCAATCAGTATCGTCACATTCGTTTGAGAGGCACCCGCATGCCTTGCTCATACTGTGGCATCAAGCAGTCAGGCCTGCAAGATGAGTGGTCTGCCAAGCGAGTGGATTCATTCTTATTTATCGAGTAACATGAACTCTAGTACTCACACTTAAGTTACAAGTTATCCTCCTATATGATTAATACGCAACGGAAACACGCATGTGACTATCAGTAATTTACAGAACTCTGACTGTACACTACGCACTGGCAATACCACATTTTCTTTCTTTTTTTTATTTAACGGCTTTTGTCAACACGTGGCCACCGCGCTGAATACGAATGGCGCACACATCATAAATTCGGGACATTATGACAACATACAATTAGAAGGAAAAGTCCACCAATCTTTTTCTTTTCACTATCTCATTTATTCCGATAAATTCTCTAACCTAAACACACAAATTCTATAACCTACAACAATAACACATGAGAAATTCCGCCCAGTGGGCGTGGCTTTACATTGGTGAATCTCTATATTATGGTCTCGTAATTATTTAACGCTACAGTGCACTTTCTGCATAGGATGGTGGATCTTTTTTTATTTCTCACACTTCGACTCTCACAATCATCATCACGAAACTTTCCTCCAGACCGAGCGGTACAAAAGGAACACGCATAACCCACTAATCTTTTGAAACTACCTTGCTACTCTCCCATGCAAACCACACATACCCAAATTACATGATATACATCACACTGCAATAAGAAATACAAAACACTAAATAGTCACAACACTATCACTTTCAGCTTTCCCACTTCAATTAGTATTTATCCCAGTTTCACACGACACTGCCCCCCTTTGTAATTCAACTTTCCTACTATGAACTCTGGAGATATTTGCACGTCTTCCTGTGCAATGCAAGCCAAGTGGCGTTGCTGGATAGACGGCCGACTCACCTTGCTTCTCTCTCAGAGTTTGAATCTGGCGTCACACGGAATCATATCACGCAAAGTAATATTAAGAACATATTCATCACACACGCGAGTCCTCAACTGATACCATGGACGAGTACTTCTCTTTATCTTTTGTCTCATACAAAGTTTGAGACTCACACAGTACTCACCACGTGGAAGTACTCATCTCTAATTTCAAGTCCTGCACACGCCATTTCTTAAATATTTCAACTTATGGTACACACGCTATTTCTTAAATATTTCAACTTATTGTACACACGCTAGTAATTCAGCTTAACTTAAGCACACGGAAGTATTTCAACTTATTGCTACACGTGGTTTCACTGTGACCATTGGTCACTTCCGAAGATTGCTACAATCCCATTAATATTACCTGCCTGACATTTAATTCTCCCCACAAAAGTTCCTGAAATAGAGAAAGTATTATTTCAAACTACTCTTAAATATTCCACATGCATACCATGTCTCCACTCTTTTGTCATTACGGAGCACAACTAAAACAGGTCTTAACAGCACAAGATCCAGCGGCAGAGTGCTGAAACATGGCCGTTCTCCAGGTCATCTCGCACCTATCTCAAGGTGGGGGAAGACCATGCTACCGTATTGGTCAGCCACATTTCAGGCGCTCAAAGCTCAGGTAAATTTCATCTCTTTGGTCCCATCAAAGGTGGCCAAAGGATCGTCTCAAAGATGATCATATACTCACATTCACCATCTGCGGTTAGCAGACGACCATACATTCATTCATTTCACAGATCTCACCAAACTGGATGTAGGGATTTATTTTGTGGGAGTGCACAGGTGATCAATTAAATAAATAAATTGTCATTCTTTCCCACACTGGTATCCGGCTTCGCTGTATTAATTGAAATTGAGTTATTTTACAAAAAAAATGTGTTGTTCTGACAAAAATAATGAAGTATGTTGTACCTATTTTCAATGTCGGGCAGTACTGTACCCTTTCACCACCGCTACCCATGCAGAAAAAAATGGCACGGTACTATCCTTGCAATGCGAGGGAAGTTCCGAACAATTCTTTTTTTTTAAGAAAACTGTATTAGAACAAACGCAGCAAGTCATCAAAATAACCAGGAGGAGACCTTAGCCCCTGCTGACCTCAAATAGACGACCAAATGCTGTTACTTTACCAAATTATTGACACAGTTGTTGCATTATTGTACTCTCCACAATCCGGAGTAACGTACACATATATATTTACAACAATCCAAATGACAAATAAAACATTACATCATACAAATAAAAAATAATGTTGAGATAAAAATTTGCTTAGTTACTGGGATCTTCATTATTTTTATGAGTAATCCAAACTTCACCAATTGTATGACAAATAAAAAAAATACTAATTGTACTCATGAAATTTTAAATAGCTCACCGTCAAAACACAGAACAAGTAATCTGACATTCATAAATTGCGGGGTAAAAACCTTTACACAGCAAAGTCTAAATACAACACAAAATCAACAAAAGAAAAACATTGTGTACACTAGTTACATGTAGAATGTCAGGCTCCATACCATTACTCTAAAATATACATCAATCCTACAGAGAAATAAAACTGAAACAAAAAAAAAAACAAAAAAACAATGAAATATACCACAAGTTACATACTGGTTACGTAATATAGTCAATCTAAGACATCATGTCACACCTCATTAACTATCATCACCTAAGCGATTGCCACCACTGCTCGACTGTGAGTTTAACCTTATCCTTCTCCACCAGTACAAATACCTGCTGCTGAGCTAGTCAGTCCATCAACTTTGATCAATACACGCAATAAATAGTTAGCAATAAGTACTTGAATCCACCAGTAGCTCTCGTATCTTACTCTACTGCTCATTTCTCTGTTGTTACACATTTAGACGACAAGAACTTGCATTTCGACTAGCCTTCATTACACTTTAACGTGAAATATCACCACTGTGATAATGAAAATAAGTGGCTTCAGTCAACACACCAACAAGATCATTACTGTCCACGACATCAAAATGCATCAGTTAATTCCGATATTTGTTGTGCAATGCAAACTCTTGTCCCCTGTGACAACCTTACTGATCAATGCTACAAGAGCCGCTACGTTAGTGTTACGCCACTGGCTAATAATTAAAGCATCATTGTACCAAATATTCTAATAAACACGCTACGTGAACTTGATAACCCAGAACAAACAAAAATCAAACACTAACTATTCTAAACACAAATGTTAATGAAATACAATTACACTTGCTGTTCGTTCAGGAATGAAACATATAAAAAAAACATTTACACAATTACAAGTACAAATACATTATTCCCTATCTTGCGAGTCTACATCTACATCTACATTCATACTCCGCAAGCCACCCAACGGTGTGTGGCGGAGGGCACCTTACGTGCCACTGTCATTACCTCCCTTTCCTGTTCCAGTCGCGTATGGTTCGCGGGAAGAACGACTGTCTGAAAGCCTCCGTGCGCGCTCTAATCTCTCTAATTTTACATTCGTGATCTCTTCGGGAGGTATAAGTAGGGGGAAGCAATATACTCGATACCTCATCCAGAAACGCACCCTCTCGAAACCTGGCGAGCGAGCTACACCGCGATGCTGAGCGCCTCTCTTGCAGAGTCTGCCACTTGAGTTTATTAAACATCTCCGTAACGCTATCACGCTTACCAAATAACCCTGTGACGAAACGCGCCGCTCTTCTTTGGATCTTCTCTATCTCCTCTGTCAACCCGATCTGGTACGGATCCCACATTGATGAGCAATATTCAAGTATAGGTCGAACGAGCTTTTTGTAAGCCACCTCCTTTGTTGCTGGACTACATTTTCTAAGGACTCTCCCAATGAATCTCAACCTGGTACCCGCCTTACCAACAATTAATTTTAGATGATCATTCCACTTCAAATCGTTCCGCACGCTTACTCCCAGATATTTTACAGAAGTAACTGCTACCAGTGTCTGTTCCGCTATCATATAATCATACAATAAAGGATCCTTCTTTCTATGTATTCGCAATACATTACATTTGTCTATGTTAAGGGACAGTTGCCACTCCCTGCACCAAGTGCCTATCCGCTGCAGATCTTCCTGCATTTCGCTACAATTTTCTAATGCTGCAACTTCTCTGTATACTACAGCATCATCCGCGAAAAGCCGCATGGAACTTCCGACACTATCTACTAGGTCATTTATATATATTGTGAAAAGCAATGGTCCCATAACACTCCCCTGTGGCACGCCAGAGGTTACCTTAACGTCTGTAGACGTCTCTCCATTGATAACAACATGCTGTGTTCTGTTTGCTAAAAACTCTTCAATCCAGCCACACAGCTGGTCTGATATTCCGTAGGCTCTTACTTTGTTTATCAGGCGACAGTGCGGAACTGTATCGAACGCCTTCCGGAAGTCAAGGAAAATAGCATCTACCTGGGAGCCTGTATCTAATATTTTCTGGGTCTCATGAACAAATAACGCGAGTTGGGTCTCACACGATCGCTGTTTCCGGAATCCATGTTGATTCCTACATAGTAGATTCTGGGTTTCCAAAAACGACATGATACTCGAGCAAAAAACATGTTCTAAAGTTCTACAACAGATCGACGTCAGAGATATAGGTCTATAGTTTTGCGCATCTGCTCGACGACCCCTCTTGAAGACTGGGACTACCTGTGCTCTTTTCCAATCATTTGGAACCCTCCGTTCCTCTAGAGACTTGCGGTACACGGCTGTTAGAAGGGGGGCAAGTTCTTTCGCGTACTCTGTGTAGAATCGAATTGGTATCCCGTCAGGTCCAGTGGACTTTCCTCTGATGAGTGATTCCAGTTGCTTTTCTATTCCTTGGACACTTATTTCGATGTCAGCCATTTTTTCGTTTGTGCGAGGGTTTAGAGAAGGAACTGCAGTGCGGTCTTCCTCTGTGAAACAGCTTTGGAAAAAGGTGTTTAGTATTTCAGCTTTACGCGTGTCATCCTCTGTTTCAATGCCATCATCATCCCGGAGTGTCTGGATATGCTGTTTCGAGCCACTTACTGATTTAACGTAAGACCAGAACTTCCTAGGATTTTCTGTCACACGGAATCATTTCATTCTGTGATTTTCTTGGGGTCAAGAAAGTTGCTGTCAGGTTCCCTAGAAACACTGTCCCGGTGTCAAAGCTCTCCCATGGTTACCCGGACGAGAGTCTTTAAGTCACTCAAATCGGCATTTTGAACACGCACTGAACAGTAAACTGTATCTCACATTAAACACAAATGTCATAGTCACTCTCAGCGCACCATCCACACGAATCTGGTCGTCCAGAAATAGCCCTACAACTACTATTACCCACGGTTCTGTCCTTTCAGTTCATGGTGTAATTAAAAGTCGTAAGTTCCAACAAACAGCACTTATTCCCGCACCAATTAAAGAAATGTCTCCTACTACAATTGCAAATGTCAATGTCCCACTTTAGTTTCTTGCGTTCATACAATAATTAGTCACCAAACGACAACTGTCCCCTTTAACTATACCAAGCGTCCCACATGCAATTCACAAAGCACACTTAACCAGTCACTGCCAAAGGTTTATGGATCCCACCGTTCAGTGGTCAAGACAAAACAAAACAATCGTCCTGTCTGCTAAAGACAAAATCTTTTCCACCACTCACAACGTGGAAACACCAGTCCTTCACTTTCCACCTTATGGAGACGTAACGAGCAGTCATCTTGTTTCACAGCTCCACAGTCCAGTACTAGTTAATAGCTGCTGGTAAAAAATGCCCGCCGGACTCTGCGCTGCGTCGTTCATTCTGCCGTGGCGTCGCCACGCGACCCGTTGAGCCGCAGAAACCACTCGCTGTTGCCTCCGCGGGATACTTTCCCCCGTCGTAAGGGTGGCGGAACTTATGAAAGGCCAGTGATACGTGCGTGTCGCCCCAGGCCGTTGACCTGCTGTAGCGGGCGCGTGGAGTGTACCCCGACCGGCAGTGGAGTGGGGAGCGCACCGGCTCTGTTGCCAACGTCTGCTTGGCTTATGTGGTACGGGCGCGTTCGGCGTAGCCCTCAGCGCTACGACACCCAATCAGTCAGACCCTTCCGTGCACCTCGCAACATTACAGACTAAAGGATATTCTTACAGTATTTAAATACTCATTGATTACATGTATGATCTATTAGATACATTGGTAATAAAAGAATCTTTGTTCTAAAAAACATAGTCATACATCCTAGATTTCTACACATACAACATCAACATTTATCCCTTTTCTATATACAGCCCACACTTGTGCTATCGATTGTACCTGTCGTCCCTCATACAAAACATGAAAGTGTAAAAAAAAAAAAAAAAAGGAATAAGAAACAATCTATACTGCTCATAATTACAATATCAAATAGTAGGCTACTCTAACATCCTATCACAGTGAAAATATTAGAAACTGTTTATTCTAAAACTACAATATACAGTGAACCTTTGTGCTTGTGACAGACTGAAATTAATACCCCTTGAAAGTGTTCTAACAAAAAAATAAGAAATAATCTACACAGCTCACAATTACCTACCACATGTTATTAAATAGTAAACTACTTTAACATCCTAACACAATAAACATTTTAGAAACTGGTGACTCTAAATCTACAACATACAATGCACCTTTGTGCTTGTGACAGACTGAAATTAGTATCTCTTTATATATTTTACATTTTATTATATATAACAACATTTCTAGGACACGTATGTACCATCCACATGTCAGATCCTGACCTGCCCTCGAGGTTCATCCCAATCAAACAATAAAACACAATAATGTTTTAGTTATGGATCGGTAGCATCCCCTTTACAGGAGTGTGCGCATTGATCACACTACTCTACGACTCTCACTCACCAGACATCACATTTTTCTTCTCATTCAATCCATACACTAACAGAATAGGTCTAGAAGTCAGTTAACCTTAACACCACCACTCTCACGACAACATACCATACCTTTGCTCCCTTATACTCAACCACATAACACATGAAGCTGTTTCGGAGATAGCATTCCAGTCTCCGAATTCGTCCTTTCACTCTGGCACCTCTCTCCATCGGCTTACCTCTGCATTCACTTTACCGATTATTCATCCTGCTAAATATCAACTTAGAATTGCGACATTTCATCTAAGAACAAAAAATACACGAATTATTCATTCTTCAAAATAACTGTACACATTCTTGGTACCGTTTTGATTAGTTATACTGGTACCAGGCTTCAACAACAACAAAAAAATTATTTTTGCCAAATTGCAAATCTTATGGTAAGAATTAGATTTACACTTATATTACATCCTACGTCAGTATTCCACAACGTTCACCATCTGGATCTCATACTCCCTTTATGTCCTTTCACATTGTGCAGTTGTCCTCATTTCTTCATTCGTATTTCGGCTCTCCGTCCGTCCATTACTCCATCATTTCCTGGTCTTCCTTCGCCATTGGCATCAATCTCTATTGCAGCATACACAGGCCTCTCTGTAACATACATCTAAGACATCTCCACATTATTAATTCTACTCACCTTTATTTACCACTGTTTCATCACGTCGAATCTCTCTTTATTAAACACACTGCTTCACGTCGCTTCTCTTCTTAAATATCACCTTTATCCACTACTATTTATCACGTCGCTTCTCTATCTACCATCTTTATCCACTCATTAATCATCACGTCGTTTCTCCTTGATCTTTATTCATGTGACAAAAAATACGTACATACACCACTCTGTCGACTCCTGTTCATGACTCATTCGACCAGTTATTCCGTCATACTTCCTGACATCCCGCCTGAAAATTCTTGTGTTCGATTTGACCCTGCACAACGTTACACACCACAAATAAATAAGCTGACTATCTACCATAAATTGCCTACTTTCGATCTATCCTTAACTTTTCCATAATTTGATGTTAGAAATGTGATGAAGCCCACGAGATTGTTTTCCCTTGATCGTCTCAATCAGTACAGCATTTTCATGGACAATCCGCCTCACTCTGAATGGTCCACTACACACCGTAAAGAATTTGCCAGTTAGGAATCTGTGCTTCTTTGATAATCGATGAGTTTTTATTACAACCTTGTCTCCTACTGCCAATTCGATCTTACGGATCTTTCCTTTCTGCTTCTCCTGCCTATCCTTAGCTGCTTTCTTAATACGCTCTATCGCAACCTTGACAATTTCTGTGTGCCTCTGCTTTCCTGATCGCGGAAAATCTACCAGCTCCCTGACTCGATCTGGTGGTGGTTCATTCTTTAGTACCGTAATTGGTGATAAACCAGTTGCTCCATGTGGTAGCTCATTGAGGATGTCCTGAAAATCTTTGAGAAAAATACTCCAACTTCTATGTTGCCTATGGCAATAGATCTTACACAACTTTCCCAGTTCTTTTACCACTCTTTCACTGGGGTTACTTGCAGCATGGTATCGGGACATGAACACCGGTTTTATCCTTCTTCTCTTCAGTGTGGTTAGCCATTGTCTAGATCTATATTGTGGTCCATTGTCAGCTATGAACTTTTCTACAGTTCCTACTTCTCGCAAAAAGTTTTTAACGATCGCTGCTGCCACTGTCCTTCCCGTCGCACGTTTCAATGCGCTAAAAGTCACATACTTTGACACCAATTCCACTGCTACTAAAACATATCTATATCCTTGCACTGACTTAGGTAGCGGGCCAAACAAATCTGTTGCTCCGAATTCCCTCAATCTACCTGGCACCATCGGAAAAAGCGGTGCTTTGCATGAGATAGTTAACGATTTTGCCTTCTGGCACAATTTGCAACTACCAAGCACGTTCTTGATCCTCCTCTCCATACTAATGAAATAAACTGATTCCCTTAACTTCTTACAGCATTTCCTTGCCCCGTAATGCCCGTAACTTAGGTGAGTGTACCAGATCAGCTTGTTGACTATTTCATTTGGTATACACAACACCCAGTCCTGTGTGTTCGGATTTCTACGGTAGAAAAGGTCCCCGTTCTGAATTGTATAAAAGCGCGCTATATTGGCATCTAAGTTCGCTCTAACTCTGTCCTTCACCATTCTCCATGACGCGTCTTTATCCTGCTCTTTCGCGATATTTGTGAGTACCACCCCTATGTATTTCTCGAACGGCACGCCCTGCATATACAATATATCATATCTGTTCTCGTTTACCTCCTCATCAAAGCATTGACCATGACCTACTGGGTTCCTTGACAACGCATCTGCCACTATATTCTGTGGCCCAGGAATATACATGACCGAAAACTGAAACTCCTGTAAATAGAGTGCCCACCTAGAGAGTCGTCTATGGTTAAGTTTGGCCGACATCAGAAACTGTAGTGACTTGTGGTCAGTATAGATTTTAGTATGCCTCCCATACAAATAGTATCTAAACTTACTAAAACCCCATACTATTGCCAAAGCTACAAGCTCAGTTATCGTGTAATTTCTCTCAGCTTTTTTAAGCACTCGGCTCGCAAATGCAATAGGTTGTTGTATTACTTCTCCTCCTTGCTCTTGGAACAATGTTACCCCAAGTCCACTACGGGAACTGTCCGTGGCCATACAAAACTCTTTCCCTAGATCTGGATGCCCGAGAAGAGGTGCCGATAGCAGTGCCTTCTTTAACGCCTCATACTCTTCCTGTGCGACAGGGTTCCAATTCCATACCGTTTTCTTTCCAGTCAGCTGACATAGTCTGGGTGTCGCTGCACCCCCAATCTTAATGAACCTCCTGTAAAAATTGATTAATCCTAAATAACCCCGTAGCTGACGTTTTGTTCTTGGCACCGGAAAATCTCTGATTGCTTCGAGTTTGTCTGGATTTGGTCTTATTCCCTCTGGTGTCACAATGTGACCTAGAAACTCGATTTCTTTTCGTCCAAATTCTGACTTTCCCAAATTCACGGTTACCCCATGTCTCTCCAATGCACCGAGCAATATGCTTAACGTTCTATTGTGGTCTTCCCAGTTTCTTTCGGCTATCAGGACATCATCCACGTACTGTGTTACCTTATCTTTTATTTCATTAGAAATGACAGTATTTAGCGCTCTGATAAATGCCGCGGATGATACATTTAACCCAAATGGTAGTTTCCGGAATTGATACGATTTCCCGTAGCATAAGAAAGCAGTGTATTTTCTACACCCCCTATCTAACTCCACCTGCCAGAAACTCATTCTCAAATCAACTGAGCTGAGAACTCTGATCCCGTGGAACTTTTGTAGCAATTCGTCAAGTGTCAGCGGCCGATCTGTCTCTGGCTCTATTATCTTATTAAGCCTTCTTGCGTCCAAAACTAATCTAATTGACCCATCCTTTTTTTCAACACAAACTAAAGGGCTGTTGTACGGACTGGATGCTGGTTCGATAATCCCTTGTTGTAGCATGCTTTCGATCTCAGCTTCCACTCTTTCTTTGTACACAACAGGTATCGGGTACACTTGGGCCCTAAACTGTTTATGTGGCTTGACCTTGAATCTATACACAAAATTTCTTATTGTATCTGCAGCATGTTTAAATACCTTTCTATTCTCGTATAAAATTTTCTGCAATTCCCCGTAGACCGTGGTCCCTCGTAAATGCCAGATTTTCTCCCTGATCTCCTTCTCCAAACATTTATGAATTTCCTTCTTCTCTTGTTCGAACCCCGTATTCTGTGCCTGTCTACCGGACTTTACCGCCAGACATAATGCTAAGTGTGCGTTATCTTTAACATATAAGCAATCGTCGAATCTTAATGTAATTTCCTCCGAATCTCGTTTCAACTCCATCGAACCATTTCTCATGTTAACAACTGCTTTGTATTGGTTCAAAAAATTAACACCTAATATCCCTTCAACAGTTAGAGATGACACAATCATGAACACTGTACTAAACCTCTTCGCCTGGCACACAAAGTCTACCTGCGCTTGTAACTTCACCTCAATTCCCTTTCCTGTAATTGCCCCTCTCACTGTTGTCCTTTGCAATGGCAACGTTGGCCATGGTTTTGTAAGACTACAACACTTAAACACATCTTCCCTCAAAACACTCATTACACTGCTTGTGTCGATGACACAAGGTACGATTATATTATTTATTTCTACGCTAATTATTGGGTAGACTTCACTCCCCACATCTCCTACCTCCTCTAACAGATTCTCCCTTAATAGTCCTGGTTTGTACCCGTCTATCATGTAGTCATCTTCTTGTCCCTCCGTCATTGTGACAGTGATTGTCCTGTCGTGAACCCAATGACTGCCTATCCTCTCTTCGCCCATCATTTTCATTATCCCTTCTTCTTCCATCTCTGTCCCATCTTCTATTTTCCCGGTTTGCTGGTCGATATCCCCATGAATTCTGCCCCCTATTTCCTCGCCATCTTCCATATCCGTCATTCCCCTGATTCCATGCTCTCCTGTCATTCTGATAGTTTCTGCCGTTCCTATCCTCGACTCTGTCTGACCTATGAGTCATGTCGCCGTTCACAATGTTGCTCTCATTACCCAGTTCCTGTAAGAAGTGCTGAAATGACGCAGAATCGTCTAACCCTCTGCCTGTTATCACTATATCTCTGCGCAATCTCATTGGCAACTTCGTTATACAGATCCTAATGAGCTCCCCAGTTTCGTATGGCACATCCAAATACCTGTTTCGTCTCAGCATTTCCTGATAGCACGACACTGGATCTCTTATACCACCTTCGTTACAATTTGGCATCATCAATATGCTTTGCTCAACCTGGTCCTGCTTACTATTCGACCAGAATTCATTTAAAAACTTGTCACAAAACATCTTGTAGCTACTACAGTCTTTAATAACTTCCTGCATTTTCGCTCTAGCCTCGTCCCTCAAATGGTTACACACAAACTTCATTTTGAGGAGCGGTCCCCACGATGAAGGTAATGAATCTTGAAATTGAGACAGCCACAGGCATGGATGTTGGTAATTATCAGGATCCGGGAAACAAGTGTACGTTTGTACCGACACGAAGTGCCTCCTACATTCTTCTTCCGCATTTATGTTTACCGACCTTGAACTATACCCAGTTGGGTTTGCCACCTGTTTTATCCGACACAACCGTTCTTCTAACTCTCTGAGTGCGTCTTCCTCTTTCTGCCTATTTTCGTTTTTTGAATTTATCTCACTCTCCCTCTGCAATCTACCTTCACTTCTGCACACTAATTGCAACTGTGCTAGTTCTTCCCTATGTTTCTTATTTGTTTCTAATTGTGCCTCTTTAAACTGTAATAGTGATTGTATCTCCTCCTGGTCGGCATAAACCTCTCGCTGCGTACTGTCAGAGCCTGTTTCGCCTCTTATACTTATCTTTTCTACATCTGCGCTAATCGTATTCATTCTGACCACTACCTCCGCAACTTCATCCCTGTGTTTATTTAGCGCCACTTCCTGCCGGGTGACTTGAGCTTCCACGCTGTCTAATGCCCCTTGTTTATCTGCAAGTAAGTCCTCCACTATCTCTTTGACTCGCTCATCCGGCAACACGTCCCTATGTTCTGTAATACCGCTCTCTATTGCACTTATTCGTACCTCCAAATTATTGGCTTTTTCTTTCACGGCATCACATTCTTGCTTCACTGCATCCAGATCCTTCTCCCCCTCATCTAACCGATTATTAACTGCGGACAGACGCTCATCGATAACTGTGTGTAGTTTCCTCATTGCCTCTTTATTTCCCTTATCCATTGCCTCCAATCTTTCCTTATTTGCCTCTAATCTTTCCTTATTTGCTTCCAATCTTTCCTTAGTCTCCCTATCTCTCTCCTTATTATCTCTATCCATCGCTTCCAATCTTTCCTTATTTTCCCTATCCATCGCTTCCAATCTTTCCTTATTTTCCCTATCTCTCTCCTTATTATCTCTATTCATCGCTTCTAATCTTTCCTTATTATCTTTATTCATCGCTTCCAATCTTTCCTTATTATCGCTATCCATCCTCTGTAAAAACTGCAGTAGCACACTGTCATTTGCTACTTTCGGTGCGCTCACCTCGTTCGCCTGAGAAACGGTAGCTTCGCTAAGGGTAGCTTCACTTTCACTGCATACCTGACCTAGTCCCGGCTCGCCCGTGTCGTCGGGAAAAGCCCCCGTTTGTGGACAAAGCCCGCCGCATAAAGGATCACCTAGCCGTGGTCCGCTGAACAATTCACCCCATTGCGAGTGTTTGTCGTTCTCGCTCATTAACCCATGGTCAACAGCTACTTCCTGCTGCACTGCTACGTTCACCCTAGAATCACTATTCTCCATCATGACTACACTTTTCGACTGCGACCTAGTTACTATGGACATTACGCAAAAAAAATTATACAACGATCTTCCAGCCTTGTGCGATATAGCAATTAATTACATAAAAAGAATAAAAGATCCTCACCAATCCAGAAAAAAATTGCAAACAAAAAAAATTTTTTTACTTCTTAGCGCTATCACAATACATTCCATAAAAAAAATCTTAACAGCAAACCCTAACAGCAGAATATCCTGGCAGGGTCGAAATTATGAGAGGCACCCACATGCCTTGCTCATACTGTGGCATCAAGCAGTCAGGCCTGCAAGATGAGTGGTCTGCCAAGCGAGTGGATTCATTCTTATTTATCGAGTAACATGAACTCTAGTACTCACACTTAAGTTACAAGTTATCCTCCTATATGATTAATACGCAACGGAAACACGCATCTGACTGTCAGTAATTTACAGAACTCTGACTGTACACTACGCACTGGCAATACCACATTTTCTTTCTTTTTTTTATTTAACAGCTTTTGTCAACACGTGGCCACCGCGCTGAATACGAATGGCGCACACATCATAAATTCGGGACATTATGACAACATACAATTAGAAGGAAAAGTCCACCAATCTTTTTCTTTTCACTATCTCATTTATTCCGATAAATTCTCTAACCTAAACACACAAATTCTATAACCTACAACAATAACACATGAGAAATTCCGCCCAGTGGGCATGGCTTTACATTGGTGATTCTCTATATTATGGTCTCGTAATTATTTTACGCTACAGTGCACTTTCTGCATAGGATGGTGGATCTTTTATTATTTCTCACACTTCGACTCTCACAATCATCATCACGAAACTTTCCTCCAGACCGAGCGGTACAAAAGGAACACGCATAACCCACTAATCTTTTGAAACTACCTTGTTACTCTCCCATGCAAACCACACATACCCAAATTACATGATATACATCACACTGCAATAAGAAATACAAAACACTAAATAGTCACAACACTATCACTTTCAGCTTTCCCACTTCAATTAGTATTTATCCCAGTTTCACACGACACTGCCCCCCTTTGTAATTCAACTTTCCTACTATGAACTCTGGAGATATTTGCACGTCTTCCTGTGCAATGCAAGCCAAGTGGCGTTGCTGGATAGACGGCCGACTCACCTTGCTTCTCTCTCAGAGTTTGAATCTGGCGTCACACGGAATCATATCACGCAAAGTAATATTAAGAACATATTCATCACACACGCGAGTCCTCAACTGATACCATGGACGAGTACTTCTCTTTATCTTTTGTCTCATACACAGTTTGAGACTCACACAGTACTCACCACGTGGAAGTACTCGTCTCTAATTTCAAGTCCTGCACACGCACTTTCTTAAATATTTCAACTTATGGTACACACGCTATTTCTTAAATATTTCAACTTATTGTACACACGCTAGTAATTCAGCTTAACTTAAGCACACGGAAGTATTTCAAGTTATTGCTACACGTGGTTTCATTGTGACCGTTGGTCACTTCCGAAGATTCCTACAATCCCATTAATATTACCTGCCTGACATTTAATTCTCCCCACAAAAGTTCCTGAAATAGAGAAATTATTATTTCAAACTACTCTTAAATATTCCACATGCATACCATGTCTCCACTCTTTTGTCATTACAGAGCACAACTAAAACAGGTCTTAACAGCACAAGACCCAGTGGCAGAGTGCTGAAACATGGCCTTTCTCCGCGCGACTGCTACGGTCGCAGGTTCGAATCCTGCCTCGGGCATGGATGTGTGTGATGTCCTTAGGTTAGTTAGGTTTAAGTAGTTCTAAGTTCTAGGGGACTGATGACCACAGATGTTAAGTCCCATAGTGCTCAGAGCCATTTGAACCATGGCCTTTCTCCAGGTCATCTTGTACCTATCTTGAGGTGGTGGAAGACCATGCTACCGTATTGGTCAGCCACATTTCAGGTGCTCAAAGCTCAGGTAAATTTCATCTCTTTGGTCCCACCAAAGGTGGCCAAAGGATCGTCTCAAAGATGATCATATACTCACATTCACCATCTGCGGTTAGCAGACGACCATACATTCATTCATTTCACAGATCTCACCAAACTGGATGTAGGGATTTATTTTGTGGGAGTGCACATGTGATCAATTAAATAAATAAATTGTCATTCTTTCCCACACTGGTATCCGGCTTCGCTGTATTAATTGAAATTGAGTTATTTTACAAAAAAAAAGTGTTGTTCTGACAAAAATAATGAAGTATGTTGTACCTATTTTCAATGTCGGGCGGTACTGTACCCTTTCACGTTATTTGCGGGGAGGGATAGGTGTATGATGACTGCTGGAAGCAAGTGTTCCTTGTTGTAACAGTGGGTGTAGAAGTGGGAGAAGTGTAAGATGACTGTTATGGTGGGAAGCGCCATTTGTTTGGTTGATGAATGGGAGCAGTGGTCAGTTGTTAGACTACTTCCAAAGAGGCCTACAATGTTGCCGATGGCCTGCAGCTACAGATGCAAATGTTTAATAGGCAGCCGCAAGACGATGCTGACTCACTGTCAAGACTAGAAAACACTAGTGGACGATGTGGCACACCTAGGAGCGACCAGTAGGACGATGTCTTACACATGTGGCCAATGGCATTGAGAAAAGAAGGTTCCAGACGACATTCAGTAAATGGAAACAGCGGTTATGACAGTATGCGATGACACCAAGGTGCTGGAAATGGTGACAACAGTGGGACAAGATGAATGGCTACAAGTTTTTGGAGAGACCGCAGTTTTAGCCTACCAGAGGAAGAACGCAAAGAGCATAACTTGCCGTGTGCAAATATTCACTGTGCGATTCCAGTTCACAGATGTGTATGTGGGTACTCAGATGTGACTGACCTTTTACTAAAGAATCGTTGAGGGAGTGCATACGAGAACATTACACACAAAAACCTAACTACTCCTACATAGAGCGACTGATTTATTTTCTGTTGCCCATTTTTACTTTCTTCTTGTGCCAAAGAAGACAGTGTAAATGTGATATCTAGTATTTCCTCTGCTCCGTACCTCTTACTATCCATTCTTTATGAGTAGTCATTGATTTTCATCAAATCTGTAATTTAATTTAAATTCGAAAAATTTGATTTCTGCAGTCAGTAGTTATCTTTTCGTGAAGTTACAAACCCTCGGCTAGGTGTGGTGATGATAGCTGAATACAGTATCATGAGACTCCCCTGTTACTTATGTCGTGGGAAAGCTCAAGTGACAATAACAGTCAAGCTTAAGATCTTCCTATATGCAGGTACCGTCTATAGTTCGTCGAGCTAGAGTAGTGTATCACGTTTGTATCTTTCGCTACCTGATATGTTTGAAATTACTTATTACTTCAGTGTATAAAGAAAATTCCAAAGCAAAGTCTGCAAGGCAAATTGATGTAGGGTTTCATGCATCTAAACTAATAAAAGATAGAGAAAAACTTCTCTGAAAACAAACTTGTGACACCCAATAAAGCAGTATAAGGTCTGCCTGGAATTGAAATAGCGTGTGAAAGACTCAGTTGAGTGAGCAGGTGTATTCAGTGTCTTGCTACTGTTGCACTCTACGAGTGTTAAACGCGCAGCAGGTCAAAGAGAAGATGCAGACTGATTACGTCATGAGACCAACGCGGAGGTTAATTTCACGCTCCAAGCAAGCGAAATGAGGTAATTGTTCACTGTTTTCCGGTAGGTAAATAAGGTTCTCTGAAGAACAGGCACCTAATAACCACTGAGAGTGTTTTCTGGACTGAAGCAAGTCTGCTACGCGAATCGCTCATTAAACTCTAAGTAAGCGTCAAAGGCCGACAGAAATAAGATTACTGAGATTAGAGAATAGACGAGGCGGAAACAGCACACCAGCAAATAGCGTTCAGTCTTTCCAGTTAGCCTCGGTTAACTACTTGAAGTCTCAGACGTCTGAATTATCAGCTGAGTTAGGCACGTACAATTTGCCCCAGGCATTCCGTACGTTACGTTGGGAGCTTACTCCAATTCAAGTAATCAGTCAGCCTTACTAGTTCCTCGTCCATTTAAATATAATTAGTGAAGCATTGCTGCTCAAATTCCGTGTGTATAATAGGTTCCTGGTACCTAGGAATAAACCACGTTGATTACAGGGTGTAACGGAAATAGAAACGGTATTCGTTTGTCACAGTATTTGCAAGAATGGCTCTGTTGTTGGCAGCCCTTATATGAAGAATACTAGCTACGATTTTGAGACTTACGGGAGATAGATATGAGTCATGTACACTATTTCTGTTGTTAACATCTACATTGCACGAGTTTACTGGTTCCTGAAAGACAAATTACAGTAGTCTTTTGGCCATCTCGAATGATTCAAACGCAGGTGGGTAAAGATGACGTTCTCAGATGGATTACAGTTCTGTGTACCAAGTGAATGTGGATAGTACCTGGCGCGAAGTGAACTTTAAACGTCTTCCCATTCTTAGAAGGCACTGCAACCTCACTATTAACGGAAGAGGCAGAATCATACATAGTTTGGGGGTGTATCAACACAACAGAGGTGCATAGTTTTGTAGCACGGTTAGCCGCAGGCGAACAGAGTTAAACCGAGGTGGTGTAAGGATATGCCGGAATATTGTATTGTACATCGATGACACTACGTAAATGGACACACAGGCGACACACCGTTGTTTTCTTCCACCGTGTACCCGAACGATGTGGCTCAGTATGGAGATAGTGGAATCGCTTCCGCAAAAACTGGGCTTTGAATTTCCTTCATTCCATCCACGTTTAGATTTCACGTGGTTCCTCTTCATCACATACGGGGACGCTTTCCTTAGCAGGACTTGGACCATTTTCTTCCCCATATTTTCCAAATCTGATTTCATTTTGAATCGTTCGATGCTGCAGTGGATCATAACTTAATTTCAATGAACGCCCTCAACTCTCGTTCTTTTACATTGCTAGCGTGATTGTGACGCTGTGGAGTAAGGGTATGCAATGGCCATTGGCTCGACCTGTGATCTCAGGGCCTGGAACCGACGGATCACATTTGGTGCGAAAGATCCTGTCTGATGGTCGGCCGGTATATCACCTGTCCTTATTACGTAGGGATGCTGCGTTCCACGTATACACCCTCACCTGCAACGTCGTAACTGTCATTACGACAGGAATCTCGCCGCGGTAGACTTCGTTGCGTCTGCTTCGTTATTTGAGGTAAATCCAGCTGTTACAGATTAATACAGGTAACGTAAAAGAACTCATTGAAATATTTTAACAAAATATTGACGTCTCTCAAAGTTCTTTCTCACCCAGATAATTCAACAGTTAGTTCATAACCGTTAGATTTAAATCGTGTAAAACAAACCACTATGAATAATTTAAGCGGTATCATACCCTCTCAAATCTCTCCAATCAGCTTGTTCATTGGACAGTTAGGAGGTACATGTAGAAATAATATATCGTCTAAAATAACACAATAAAATATTTAAAAGAGTATATATTCATCTTTTCTCAATTAGAGTCGCAGTTTCTTGTAGATTTTCTTCAACCACTTCATTTACTCTTTGGAGAGTTATATGTACTACATATTGTTCCAATGTACTATGCGTTACAAAATCCGACTCATTTTGTCGCAAGTTTGGTATTTTTCTTACGTATAATGTTCTCAACGATGTATGTGAACGTATCTCTCTTTTTCTGCAATTCTACCCCAAAGAAAGTTCCGGTAATTAGTCGGAACCTGTAATCTTCGACGAGGTAGGTTCTGAAGTTTGCTCCCTGTGCTGTACGAATTGTGAACATTTCAGAAGATTATTCTCCAGTGTAAACCTTCTGCTTCACAAAATTTGTAACTGTGCCCCAGCTAGTAAAAAAGACTTCAACAAAATTTAGCTTTAACTTACAGTAATGCAACTCCTTTGCTGCTACCAAATTCTGAACATTGATGAGTATCTTTTCTCGGCTGTGAGATACCTTTTCCTATAATTTATATGTGGTGTTAAAACGTAAATCTAATAAAGCTACAGATTTCTAAGTAATCATAAAGTTACAACAGAGCTTGAAGTTTCTGGGGAATGTTGAAATTGGCCACGTGACCTCTTTGCCCGATCACATATTCGTAATGTATTTACCTTGTTTCAAAACAACTAAATTTATAATAAGACAAGAGTATTTCGTAAAATAAGCTTACTAAGGCACTGGTGTATTAACAACGTGATGAAAAGCTATGTTGTCTTATTACACGTGTATGTCAAGATGCTTATTTAAGAAAATCACTACAACAATCGTGGGATTCCGTATCTATCCTCAAGGCATTGGATCCTGTAAAAAAAGAAGATGCCGTTTGCTGCAGCATCCAAAATATTCAGTATTTCAAGAAACACTCTTCAACGAAGAGTTCTTAAGAAAACCGTGATGCTACTGAAGACAAGAAGACTGTTGGGTACTTCAGAAGTGTATTCAACCAAGAGCAAAACGGAGGACTACATTTCTGACATGGAACGAAGGTATTATGACGTATCAGCAATTAATTTATGCCATTTCACATTTCAGCTTTCTGATCGGAATAATCTACCATATGTTTTGAACAAAAAGAAGAAAAAATACAGGCAATGTTTGGGTGACACGGTTTAGGGGGAAGCGTCCAAACCGAAGCCTTAGAAATCCAGATACTACTCCACCTGAGTGTTATTATTCCTTTTCCGTGGCTCTGGCCACTATGCCCTACCTACACACCTATAATATATGACGAGTATTTTATAGTTACAGAATATATACCGTTTGTACAATTATATTTCATATGGTTATCTATGACGTGATGTCAGGTAAAAACAACATTTTCCTCAGAGTGGCAATGTTCCCTAAATCCCCTATGAATGAAAACATCACTTAATCTTACGCAGTACATCTCAGCTATTAAAAATAGCACCTACAGGGTGTTCCACAACGAATGTAACGTTTGAGCGCATAATAACGTACAAATTTATTGATTAAATGCAGTCATTTACATATTATTGTACTGTACGTTACCTGTGATTGTGTATGAAACATGATGTTAATCCAATTCCCTCCACGACTCAACAGGCACCCTTTCGTTTCTTCGATAAAATTTTCTAAATTTCTTCGGCTTACTTACACCTCTAGTTCCCGAGTTACACTCTGAATTTTAGCTTTGAGCTCTGGAAATGATGAGGGTTTGTTATCGTACACATGATATTTCAAATATCCCCACAGAAAAAAATCACATGACGTTAAGTCACGAGATCATGGTAGAAGATTCACATCACCGTTGCGAGAAATCATTCGGCCAGAGAACCTCTCTCGTAAGAAGTACATTGTTGCAATTGATGTTTGAGAGATTGCGCTATTTGTTGAAACCAAAACTCTTCACAACTCACACGATCCAGTTAGAACCACAAGAACTTTCTAAACATATTGCTGTAGCGCTCGCCGTCCACTGTTAATGCGTTTCCGGCACTTTCTTTCTATACATAGTCCCAATTACGACCTCAGCCCAAACGCTACAGCACACAGTCGATCGTTGAGGTCGTAATGTCTTCTCTATAATTACGCGAGGGCTTTCTGTGTCCCAAATCCTGCAGTCCTGCTTGTTCACGAAACCATTCAACCGAAAGTGCGCTTCACAAGTGAACATTTTTTTTCATGATGAAATTGATGTGATCCTTTGGCTTCAGTTCTGTGTCAGTTGAATTTTGTAGGTCCTGTGGTCTTTGTGTGGCTGTCGTGGGGTATATTAACGCAGTTCTTTCTTTTTATATTGTTGATCGAGTTGCCTTGCAAGGGCTCTTCTCTGACTCGTATCCCGACTGCATTTCTATTACTGATGAGAGAACCTGTCGTACAATTTTAACTTCCCTCGAATAACATAACAAGTCCATTTGTATCAGTAATCCATATGTTGACTTTACTCAGTTACATCATCAAACAAATCGCTGCAAGAGTTTCCATCAATGATAACGTTCCACCTTGGCGTCCCATCATAGAACGAATATTAATAGAACATTTCATTTGTTTTTTACACTGCGTACCCTTCGCTATCAAAAATATCTATACATCATATTAGGAATTATGCGACTCTTCAAAGCAAGCCGGCGATCCCTGCAACTTTTATTTTCTGGTCTGAGCAGGTAGTTCCTATCTCAAAGACGCACGTCGTCCCTCGGCGTTATTCGCCACATATAAATACCCGTGTATAATACAGAGGCCGCCAGAAACATGTTTACACTCTTTGTCGCCAGGAAAATGTTTACACCCTTTGCCAGGCTCTATGGAGATATCGATATTGTCGTTCGATTTGAGTTGAATGTGTTGTAGTATGGTCTTTAGCTCAACAGATGTTACTACTTATATCCCGGTATTGAGAAAACAAGATGGATGGAGCACGCTTGACATTCGATCAATGAAAATGTATTGTGAAGAGGTTTTTCAAGTTTGACAATTCTACTGAAGTGCAACGTCAGTGGTGGAGGGAGTTTGAAACAGAAACGCTAACCCACCTAACAATTAAACGCATGATTGACAAGTTTGAATTACATGGAACGGTTTGTGATATTCACAAGGGAAGATGAGGAAGACAGTGTATAGCCACAAATCCTGCTTCGTCGGCTCTCGTGTTGGAAACGTTTGCTAATTCTCCACAGAAGTCTGCTACGCAATGTGCACGTGAAGTGGGGGTTAGCAGTACAAGTGTACGAATAATTCTGAAAGCTGCAAAGTGGAACGTTTATATTCCACGATTACTGCACGCGATTAATGATGACAATCATGATCACCGAATGCCATTTTGTGAATGGTATCAGCAAATGGTAACTGATGACGAATTATTTGTGACGAAGGTAGTGTGGAGTGACGTGGCACAACTGAAAGTTATGGGAACCGTGAATCGGCATAACAGTGTGTACTGGGCACCGGAAAATCCGCATGATTATGTGGATAAAGCGGTCAATGTACCAGAGTTTGATGTATGGCATGAACTATCATCTAGGGGCTTGTTAGGACCCTTTTTCTTTGATGCTACTGTCACTGAGGAAGTGTACCTGGAAATGTTACACACATCAATTTTGCCAGGTATATGTGCGCTTTATGGATCTGATGAAGAGGTCTTCTACCAACAGGACGGGGCGCCATCACACTACCACCTATCCGTACGAGCTTTCCTGGATGACAATTTTCCGGGTCATTGGATTGGACAAAGCGAGCCCACTGAGTTCCCTCCACGGTCGCCAGATCTAACACCCATGGATTTTTACTTGTGGGGAACTGGTAAAAATAACGTCTATTGACGTAAGCCACGCGCGCTGGAGGAACTTCGCCAGGAGATTACAGCGACATGTGCAGCGATCTCCACTGTAACACTGACTGACGTAGTTGCGGCGGCCGTTCGTCTTTCTGTTATGTATATAGCCACCAACAGCAAACATTTTGAACATTTAAAGTAACCGTGTGTTAACTGAAGGTTGTACAACATGTGTGACCAATTACACAGGCCAACGAAATTTGTTTTAAACTTTTTTATTTTGATAGCTGATCTTTATGAGCTGAATCCAAATCTAGCCCTAGTTCTTTTGTATCACCCGTAGTTTTCTAGCAATATGCCTTTTATTATATTGTATAAAAATCCTATGCTATACGGTAAACAGGGAAATTAATGAAACGCTTTGTTACAACTTAAGCATGGTTTGTGTTTACAGTAAGCTACTTAAAACAATGATATGTGTTAATAGAGGTTTCACTTGTCAGCTTGAATTGGTTTGTATTTTCTTTCTCTTTTTTCTTTGAAGCTCCTTGTGTAGCTTTTTCTACGATGAGTCGCTTGCTGAACTTCTCGGTGAAGTGACCAACGGTAGTCCCCCATCATGTTGGTGTTCCAGTGGCTTTGGTAGCGTTTTCCCTCACTTTAATGTTCTGGTGAAAACGCTCTCCTTGCTCCTCACTGACATCTCCCATATTGTCCGGGAAGTAATTAAGATGACTGTTCAAAAAGTGAACTTTCAGGCTCATTAAACATCCTAGAGTTTTAAACTTCTTTAACATTTTAGCTATAACAGAAACATATTCTGGGTCTTTTTCATGTCCTAAGAACTTTGTAACGACTTGCTTGAATGACACCCATGCTTCTTTCTCATTTAAGGTCATTCTCGATTCAAAGTTAACATCAAATATCAATTTTCTGATGTCACGTCCGACAAAGACGCCTTCTTTTAGTTTACCTTCTGAAAGGTGTGGAAACTGTAGTGTTGGCAGAAGAGCCAACACTGTTTTTCTAGAGGAGGCCGAAATGCGCGTGTTTAATTACACGCTGACTGGTGTGCGGTCTGGAACAGGACAATATCTTGAGAATTGCAAATAAAGTACGTAGTTGATATAATACTTAACTTTAATCCACAATTGTAGAACATCTCTCGTTACGGTACATGCTTCATAATATTAATTATCAATTGAATACGGCGCCTTGCTAGGTCGTAGCAAATGTAGCTGAAGGCTATGCTAACTATCGTCTCGGCAAATGAGAGCGTATTTGTCAGTGAACCATTGCTATGAACGTCGGCTGTACAACTGGGGCGAGTGCTAGTACGTCTCTCTAGACCTGCCGTGTGGTGGCGCTCGGTCTGCGATCACTGACAGTGGCGACACGCGGGTCCGACGTATACTAATGGACCGCGGCCGATTTAAAGGCTACCACCTAGCAAGTGTGGTGTCTGGCGGTGACACCACATTCCTCCCCCGCAAATCGGCGAACGGTTGTGTTATAAGGCTTCCGCCCGCCGTGGGGAGGACCCCATGTTGACGTATGCGACGAGGTGGGGAGCCTAACAACAGGCGAGGCTGTGCCACCCGCACCCGGCCATTCGGTCCGAGGGGAGCTAGGAAACGCCTGAAAACCTAGTCCAGGGTGCACGCCAACATGCGGTGCATGCGCCCGTAAAGAGACAGGAGGGGCCGAAGATTCGACCTCCATCGGGGCGGGGCAGCCGCCGGTTGAAGACGACATCTGGTCCGGAGCGGGCAAAAGTTCCATGTCGGAGGACAGCTGGTCGCGAGAAGCGATCGGCGACGCGTAACCCAGGGAGGCGCTTGGCGGCTGCAGCGAAGCGTCCACTGCGGGCGTCGCCGGCGGGAGAACAGGCGGCGGCGGCGGCGGCGCGTCGCCATGTGGCAAAATGGAAGGCAGCGTCGGTAACACCTGGGGATGAGGCGAGCCAGTAGATGGGTCCTCAGGGCGCTGACCGGACGGCATCGTCGCTGAAAGCAGACGGGGAGCGGCAGAACCCGTGCGATGACAGAGGCGCAGCTGATTGAGATGCCGACGCACGTCACCAGTGGCCCCCAAAACCAGATACATAGCGCGGCCGAGGCAGCGAAGAATGCGCCCTGCGAGCCAACGCCGTGAACCTCGATAGTTGCGATAGTATACAACGTCGCCTGGAGCAAAAGCAGGTGGCTGCTGCTGCACAGGAACCTGATGCGGCGGATGCAGCAAAGACATCCAGGTTCGATGAGGACGACCGTGGAGCAACTCAGCCGGCGAGCGACCATCTCGGGGCTGAGAGCGATACCAGGACAAAAAGAGCAATAACGCGTCCTCCCGAGAATGCGACTCTTTCAACTTCAACATCTGTGACTTGAAAGTCCGGACCAATCGTTCAGCGGCACCGTTTGACTGAGGCGAAAACGGCGCGGATGTCAGATGTTGAATACCATTGGCCTTGCAGAATGACTGAAATTCTGCGGACATGAATTGTGGGCCATTGTCGGAAACAATAGTCTGTGGAAGGCCTTCAATGCAAAAGATAGCATATAACGCTTGGATGGTGGCAGATGACGTCGTGGAAGACATCCGGACAACAAAAGGAAAATTACTGAATGAATCGACAACAACCAACCATCGAGCATTCCAAAATGGACCAGCAAAATCTATGTGCAAGCGTTGCCAAGGGGAAGTGGCTTTCGGCCATGCAAAGAACTTCCGCGGTGGTGCGGATTGTTGTTCGGCACCCGCCATGCAAGAAGCGCACATTTTCGTAATCGCAGCATCGATTCCGAACCAAGTACAGTGCTGACGAGCAAGTTGTTTCGTTCGCACTATACCCCAATGTCCTTGGTGGAGAAGCCGTAAGACAGAGGACTGTAACGAACGTGGTACCACGACCCTGGACTGATCATTATCAGAACGCAACAGCAAAACACTACGTCGAACAAAAAGTCTCTCCTTGTGAACAAAAAAACGGCGAACCAACGGATCCTCGATCCGTGATTTCGACAAGGGCCATTGCGTAGCAACAAAACGCAAAACGGTAGCAAGGACAGGGTCAGCAGCTGTGGCTGTAGCTACACGACGAAAATCAATCGGAAACGATTCGACCACGTCATCGGTTTCCGCATCAATGAACATGCAAGCAAGTTCGGAAGAATCGAATGCTCTATCCTCAGCAATAGGCAAACGGGACAAAGCATCGGCGTTTCCGTGCTTAGCAGTGGACCGATACAAGATCTCGTAGCGGTACTGCGAGAGGAAAATAGACCAGCGAATAAATTTCTGCGCTGTACGTGGAGGTACAGGCTTGTTCGGATGAAAAAGCGATGTCAAAGGTTTGTGGTCTGTGATGATGGTAAAGTGACGACCATACAAGAAATCGTGAAACTTAGTAACACCAAATACGAGAGCCAAGGCTTCTTTCTCTATCTGTGAATAATTTCTTTGCGCAGACGAGAGCAATTTGGACGCAAAGGCAATAGGGCGATCATGCGAACCATCTATGTGCGCAAGCACAGCACCGATCCCGAAATCCGATGCATCTACCATCAACAAAAGGGGTTTCTGGGGATCGAATGGCGTAAGGAGAGTATTTGAAAGCAACGCCGATTTCAACTGGCAAAAGGCGCGTTCGCATTCCGTCGTCCAGACGAACGGAACACCTTTACGGCGTAAGCGATGAAGCGGAGCTGAAATGGAAGAGGCATTGCGCACATAGCGATGGTAGTAATTTATTTTACTCAGCACACTCTATAGCTGCTTCAAATTCTGCGGCGAAGGCAAGTCTTGTATGGCACGGAGGTGCTCTGGACTCGGATGTATGCCTTGTGCATTGATTACATGTCACAAATATGGTAAGTCACGAGCAAAAAACACACATTTGTCCTTCCGCAAGCGAAGACCATTTTTTCGCAAGACCTGAAATAATGTTCGGAGGTTGGCTAAATGTTCTTCTTCCGTCTTTCCGGAGATCACAATATCGTCCAGATAGTTTGCTGCAGTAGGGACCGAGGCACAAACAGTTTGCAGATATTGCTGAAACAATGCAGGGGCGGATGCACACCCGAATGGCAGTCTTTTGAATCGGTACAAACCAAGATGCGTGTTAACCACCAAAACGCGCTGGGATGCGTCGTCCACTGGTATTTGCAAGTACGCATCTGCTAGGTCCAACTTCGAAAAATATTTACCTGGGCACAGTTTGTCAAAAAGATCTTCTGGGCGGGGTAAAGGATAAGTTGCAATCACTAATTGTGGATTCACTGTTGCCTTGAAGTCCACACAAAGTCTCAATTTTCCGGAAGGTTTTGGCAAAATTACTAAGGATGATGCCCAGAGAGAAGCCTGCACACGTTCAATCACACCTTGTGATTCTAAATCGTGTAATGTTCCTACGACCTCATCACGCAATGCGTGGGGAACATTGCGCGCTCTGAAAAATTTCGGTTGCGCATTTACTTTCAGTTCCAAATGTGCTTTATAGTTCTTAGCGCAACCAAGGCCCGGTGCAAAAATGTCTGCAAAGTCTTCACATAGACTAGAAACACTGGCTGAAGGCACAGTCTGGTTTACTGATAGGACATGAATTACTATAGACAAGTAAAACAACTGAAATAAATCTAAACCAAACAAGTTCACTGCAGAAGAAGAACGAAGTACGTAAAATGACACAAGTTTTGTTTGTCCCTTGTATGTGGCAAGAAGGCTGCACTGTCCTAACACAAGGATATTCTGACCGGAATAACTATTTAACTTAACATTTGCGGCACACAACGGAGGTGTGCCCAGTTGTTTGTACGTGTCGTGATTGATCAATGAAACTGCAGCTCCGGTATCGAGCTGGAATGGGACCACGTTGCCATTAATGTCCAAGTCTACAAAAATTTTATTGTCCTGCTGACGACAAGAGCGACTGTCTCGTGCAATTTGAACAGACACTGGTACAGAATCACTTGCTAATTGACGTGATTTCCGGTGACCTCGACGCACACTTTTTGTGGGACGCACACAGTCACTTTTAGAGAGAGTGGCACTGGGCGGAGTGGAATTATCTACATGAATGTCCATAGGCGCAGGTTCACGAGCCTGAGTATTCTGGGTTCGATTCCGGCGCGAAGCAAAGGGCCTGGAATGGGTGTGAGTGTCCGATCGGAGCATTTTCTGGCAAACACTCTGAACATGTCCTTTTTTATTACAGCTTGGCGTGACGGGCAATTCTCACGCGAATGTCTGGTTGCACACCGCGGGCATGATTTTAGCACTGCATTTGCTTGCTGCTGCAGGACTCGTGGTTGAGAGCTTGGTGGCAGCTGTGCGGACGAGCGCAAGGGCTGTTTACTGTTCCGTGCAGCTCGCCCGGCGGGCCGGTGAACGTGACACACGGATGGCGAAGTTTCAAACGATTCCTGAGCAAAGTCAAGTGTGTCTTGCCTATCCAATATGTCGATCACTTGTTGAAGGGAGGGATTGACTAGTTTCAAAATTTGCTCCCGTATATGAACATCAGAAACGTTCTGTGCAATTGCATCATGCACCATAGTATCTGAATAAGGGAGTCCACATTCACACTCAAAAGCACAATCCCTAGTAAGGCCTTGCAAAGTTGCAACCCACTCCCTATTAGTTTGACCGGCCGTATGTTTTGTACGAAAGAACGTATACCTTTTTGCAACTACATTGACTGATTCCTTGAAATATGCATCTAATGCATAAAAAATTTCGTCGTAGGACAGAGTTGCTACGTCGTGTCGGGGAAACAATTTCACTATCACACGGTACGTCTGGACGCCGACACATGATAATAAGTGAGGCTGCCGCTCATTACCTTGAATTCTGTAGGCGGCGAGATGGAATCCAAATTGGAGTGACCACTCCGTCCAGCTTTCCAGTGCCGCATCAAACGGACGAAAAGGTGGTGCAACTGCATGTTGTGGCTGCGGTAGCGGTGGAGCGCCGGCGGCCGCATCGTTTTGCATTACACGTTGACCCTGGACGAGCTGTCCAAGGGCATCCAATAAGGCCTGCGTCTGCTGATTCTGCAAGCGATAAAATTCGGACAGTACATCTGGAGATTGTGGCGAAGCCATGACACAAGTAAATTAGTTATATACGAGGGCCGTTCAGAAAGTAACCTCCGGTTGATTTAAAAAAATACACCAAGTTAAATAAAAATATTTTAATATATACATCTTACAACTACATCTTTGCACTATTTTTCTACATAGTCTCCATAGCGATTAAGGCACTTATCGTATCTCTTCACAAGCTTTGAAATTCCTTTTGCATAAAAATCACCCGCTTGTGCCTGGAGCCAGCCTGTGACCGCATCTTTGAGCTCTTCGTCGTCATCAAACCGCTGTGACCCGAGCCATTTCTTCAAATGCATGAAAAGGTGATAATCACTTGGCGCCAGGTCTGCGCTGTAAGGTGGATGGTTGAGAACGTCCCACTTGAAGGACTCAAGAAGGGCCGTTGTTCTGCGAGCAGAGTGAGGACGGGCATTATCGTGCAAAAAAACGATACCGGAAGTCAGCATACCACGGCGTTTGTTCTGTATAGCCCGTCGTAACTTTTTTATTGTTTCACAGTACACGTCTTGATTAATGGTCGTACCACGTTCCTTGAATTCAACCAACAACACCCCTTTGGCATCCCAAAACACCGTTGCCATTAGTTTTCTGGCAGAAAAATCTTGCGAGGCTTTTCTTGGTTTGGTAGGCGAATTTGAATGTGCCCACATCTTTGATTGTTCTTTTGTCTCAGGGTTCACGTACTTAATCCAGGTTTCGTCACCGGTCACGATTCTGTTTAACAATGGTTCTCCTTCGTCCTCATAACGTGACAGAAAGTCTAATGCAGAGGCCATTCTTTGAGTTTTGTGGTGGTTGGTAAGAATTTTGGGCACCCATCGTGCACAGAACTTACGGTAACCCAATCTTGCTGTCACTATCTCGTACAAGAGAGTCTTAGAAATCTGTGGAAAACCAGTAGACAACTCCGACATTGAGAAACGTCGATTTTCACGAACTTTTGCATCAACTGTCTGAACGAGTTCGTCAGTCACCAATGATGGTCTACCACTCCTCTCTTCATCATGAACGTTTTCTCGTCCACTTTTAAATAAACGTACCCATTCACGGACAACTCCTTCACTCATAACTCTTGGTCCGTACACGGCACAAAGCTCACGATGAATAGCTGCTACAGAATATCCTTTGGCTGTAAAAAACCTTATGACAGCACGCACTTCACATTTGGCGGGGTTTTCTATTGCAGCACACATTTCAAACTGCCACAAAAACTAAACTAGCGCAGGTACGACGTTCACTCGACCATGGCTTGATGCCGACTGACCTGTTGAGTGCGTGAACGCACAGATGGCGTCGCTACTCCCCCCACAACCCGCACTGTGACCAATCGGAGGTTACTTTCTGAACTGCCCTCATATAAAGGAGACCGTTTGTATCCGAGTCGCCAACTTTGTAGTGTTGGCAGAAGAGCCAACACTGTTTTTCTAGAGGAGGCCGAAATGCACGCGTTTAATTACACGCTGACTGGTGTGAGGTCTGTAACAGGACAATATCTTGAGAACTGCAAATAAAGTACATAGTTGATATAATACTTAACTTTAATCCACAATTGTAGAACATCTCTCGTTACGGTACATGCTTCATAATATTAATTATCAATTGAATACGGCGCCTTGCTAGGTCGTAGCAAATGTAGCTGAAGGCTATGCTAACTATCGTCTCGGCAAATGAGAGCGTATTTGTCAGTGAACCATTGCTATGAACGTCGGCTGTACAACTGGGGCGAGTGCTAGTACGTCTCTCTAGACCTGCCGTGTAGTGGCGCTCGGTCTGCGATCACTGACAGTGGCGACACGCGGGTCCGACGTATACTAATGGACCGCGGCCGATTTAAAGGCTACCACCTAGCAAGTGTGGTTTCTGGCGGTGACACCACAGAAACTTTTGGCTGAGATACTTAAAACATGGTCCATCTTTAGGCAAAGCCTTTACACACTGTTTTATTAGGACTAAAATTATATGGAGAGGTGGTAGGAGCACTTTTTTTGGATCTACAAGGTTTTTGCGTAGAGTGTTCTTCTCACCAGGTTTTAAAGACTCCCTCACAGCCCAGTTCTTTCTAGCCTTGCTGTCCCATTCACACAAGAAACATGGAAATTTGGTAAAGCCACCTTGCTGACCAAGGAGCATGCATGTTACTTTTAGATCGCCACATATCATCCAACCATGAGCAGAACAACCTATTTTATTTAGCACTATTTCTTGGTTTTCATAGTTCTCTTTCGTATGTACAGAGTGTCCAACAGGGATAGATGCATACTTGTTACCATTGTGTGATAAAACAGCCTTAAAACTAGTTTTGGATGAATTAATAAACAGCCTCCAGTCTGCCGTTTTGTATTCAATACCAAACTCATTCATCAGATGTGGAATGTCTGAGCAGTACACTAAATCACCGTCTTGTTGAAAAATTTGGAAAACTGCTGCTCTCTCTTTCTACATATGTATATGCTAGTTCCACAATAATTTCTTTTCTTTTAATCTGGAGCCAAGCAGTTCAGCTTTTTCTTTCGTTAAACCCAGATCCCTGACCAAATTGTTAAGCTCGGTCTGAGTAAACAATTTGGCCTCTAGACTTTCTGTGTTATAATGGAATTCATCATTATATGGTTCATCTAAATCACATTGTACATCAGAAAATACTTCTGTTGGAAAATAATTTAAATAATTTGGTGTTTCTGGAACCGGTAAATCTACACCATGCCATACTGGTCGGATGGTGGATGGAAGGTTAGGGTAGCTTATTACCTCCTTGTTCTTCGAGTTATGACCAGTAATATGAACACTGCAAAAGTAACAATCATTGTAATGATTTCTTGGCTCCATCCATATCATAGGAACAGCAAATCTAAAGGCTTTTTTCTCATTTTTGGGCCATTTTCTCAGATCTTCAACACACACATAACATACCTTATGCGGCCACCAAGCTTAGATCCAAAAATTAAAGAGCTAAGCCTTTTTCACAAAGTCTGTAATGTTTCTTTGGTGTTTTTTAATCACAAATTCATCCAGAATATAGCAAAAACTACTGCAGAGTTTTTACAACCAAGATTAGACATTGTACTGAGCGCATGTACAGGAAAGTTAGATTGACAGTAAACAAACTACCATGTTTTATCACAAAAATAGAATCAACCTTTTTTGCCAGCAAATGTTTTTCAGCAGTGCTACCAACGTCATAGAAATTCATTACACTTCCTTTTTAAATTATTTTAATTATATAAAAGCTGTTAAATTCTTTAAAAATCGCGTAATTTGATAAATTTAACTGTAAAATGTGAAGAAATGGTGGATGATACAGTATTTTAAGTATCATATTTGGATTTTCCACCCTAAAAAACATAAGAATAAGGTATTTTCAGCAAAAATGTTTTTCCATCAGTGGCCTGTGTTATTAAATGTAAAATAAATGCCGCGCGGAGTGGCCGCGAGGTCTAAGGGCGCCATGTCACGGATTGCACCGCCCCTCCCGCCGGGGGTTCGAGTCCTCCCCCTGGCATGGGTGTGTGTGATGTTCTTAGCATAAGTTAGTTTAAGAGTGCGTAAGATTAGGGACCGATGGCAGGGTGTGTGTGATGTTCTTAGCATAAGTTAGTTTAGATTAGGGACCGATAGCAGTTTGGTCCCTTAGGAATTCACATACGTTTCAACATTTTGTAAAATAAACACACAAGTAATACTTTTCATTCTTTAAAGTGTGTATACATTTTTCTGGAGACCTCTGCATATTGGTAGAAAGACGTCGTGATACACATCACTCCTCCGCAGCGGTATGTATTACCTCAGCCCAAGGTAGCACATTATCTTTCAGAATTCGTTGCAAATTGATTCTAGGAATACATAATCGTTGTGAACGTCAACGAATAGATTTCATGGAGTTTGCGATCAGTCTCTGTACAATATTCGTCACATCTGTAATACGTTTTCACTGTCACAAGACGGTTGTCCGTCACGAAGCGCTCTATTAATAACAACAAAGAAAACTATCAGCAAAGCACAAATTTTTTCTTGTTATATAATACAGAAATAAATGTATTTTGACTGTCAGACTTGTTGGCGGTAATTGACAACACCTATTTTACTGGTCTGAACTCGTAGAACAATGTGAAGACGTATATTTTTGGAATATTCAAGTTCTACATGCAAAATATAGCCCACTTCAGAATTATCTGGCACCTTCAGTTCACTGTTCAGTTTCGACGTAGGATGGCGAAGTAGGTTGTAATGGGCGTACCATTAGAAAACAACTTTTGAGATGCGCCGGCTGGAGTGGCCGTGCGGTTCTAGGCGCTACAGTCTAGAACCGAGCGCCCGCTACGGTCGCAGGTTCGAATCCTGCCTCGGGCATGGATGTGTGTAATGTCCTTAGGTTAGTTAGGTTTATAATAGACATCTCAGTAATTGTGAACCTGAAATATAAATCAAAATCAAATCTTTTTTTTTTTTTTCAGCTAAGTTTAGCACTGTAACAGTGTTATGACAAAATTTGAACAGTGGTGACACCTATGTAGAAAAATACTTTACGGTGTGCTCTTTCTTGTAAAAATAAATGTTGACTTGCAAAAAAAATGTTTTTATAAGTTTTTTCCCAAAACGGTACTTACTTTTCATCACGTCTTTCGTACGACGTCCATTGCCAACGGAAAGCGTCGGTTCGTTCTCGTCACAACAAAATGATTGTTAAAGCGGATTTTTACATCCCCTTTAGATAGAGAGATCCAAATTAGTCTAATGCGATATTTGTTCTGTCGACGTGAATTAAGAAGGATGTTAAAATACAATAAAATAGCCTGTGTGCAGCAGCAGAACCGCTCTGGCCTGCGCTGACTGCTGCTACCATGTAGCACAGCTGTTCAGACATTCCTGGAGTACATGTTATTCTTCTTCTTTTGTCCTTGTAAATTCACATCGAGAAGACAAATGTTGCCCTACAGTTATTTGAGACCACTCTATCTAATGGGCACGCCAAATTCCACTTAAAAATCATTTTTATTGTAATGGGGAACAAACCGACGCTGTCCGTCGGTACTGGGCATAGCATGAAAGATGTGAACAGCAGTATTTGTTTGGGATGACCCCAGCTACACACAGCAGAATATATATATATATATATATATATATATATATATATATATATATATATATATATATATATATATATATATAACATCAACTATTTGTCACTAATGGTATTGAAATTGCGTGAGTTAACAGGAAACACTGCTGAATAGAATAAAGTCACTAACAGTGAAATGTAAGCACTCCTGTATAAATGTTTAAGTAGTTTAATTAAAGTTGCTTTTGCTCCCTCCTTCGTATGCATTAGTTCAAACTTAGCCTGGATCACGTGCAGAACACGTAATTCTACATCCATCAATGTTTCTTAACCCCAGCACAGAGCCTTTGGCTCCTGTTAGAGAACTAACGCATTGAGGCCAGAAAATAGTCGTGGTATTCAAAACAGGAAAGTATTCGCATATTCATACCTCGTCAAATCAACAAACTTGGTTCAAGAAACACGAAATGAAATTCCTTGAATGCAGATGTCTCTATTAACTCATCCCAGCTGTACGAGTCATGAAACAGAGTAATATACGGGGTCAGGGATTTTCCCTGCCTCGTGATGACTCTGTGTTGTGTGATGTCCTTAGGTTAGTTAGGTTTAAGTAGTTCTAAGTTCTAGGGGACTGATGACCATAGATGTTAAGTCCCATAGTGCTCAGAGCCATTTGAACCAAGAGTAATATAATGCGTCAGAATGCTCAACCCTAACACGACTTAACTGTGACTGCAGTAATGTCATAGGAATAAGCATATCACGTAGCTTGTAACATCTTATGCTAACATAAATGAAACAAATACTTCACGTGAAATACATACGCGATCTGTATAACTAGAATATAAGTTCACAATGTAACATACACAAAAACTAGATCTGATAACTATCTACTATGTTGTATAGCACGTATAGCTCATAACGGTTCACACGCTACTGGTCAGACTTCCCGATAAGCATACAGCTCATTAATTCTGCCATATTTATAATACGAGTTGGCTACCACATATGGATTTACTGAAATGGCAACGTATACAGAGGGCTCAGAAATAGCCTGAAAAGCCTGTAGGGGTGTTACAGGGTAGACTGTGCTGCGAAATAATTGTTACAAAAGAAAATTCGATAGCTTGCACCGTTTCCGAGTTAATTAGCATTCAAGTTATCCAGTTTGGCTGCCCCGTGCGCAAATTCAAGCAGCCCACCAGATACAGCTAGTGTCAGTTGTTCTCACAGCATAGATGATAGCACAAGAGACCACTCAGCCTTTGGTTTGAGTTCGATCCTTATAAATACGTAAATGTCGTGTGACTAGGGCCTCCCGTTGCGTAGACCGTTCGCCGGGTGCAAGTCTTTCGATTTGACGCCACGTCGGCGGCTTGCGCGTCGATGGGGATGAAATGATGACGATCAGGACAACACAACACCCAGTCCCTGAGCGGAGAAAATCTCCGACCCAGCCGGGAATCTATCCTTACTACCGTCCCATGTCCAATTATTGTATTGCTTTGTTGTTGAGTTTTAGGAAACCACAACGAAAAACGATATTGGCGACACTGTCTCTGCCGGGCCGCTTGAATTTAAGTGTGCAATGGTGTGATTGGCTAACTTCAAAGTTAATTGTCTTGGAAATGGCGCAAAGTATCGATTTTTTCTCAACACTTACCCCTCAGCAAAACCTACTCTGCAACACCTTTACAAGCTTATCATATTGTTTCCGACCATTTTTTGTGACCACTAGACGCCTGGCCTCGGAACGTTGTGGGAAGTGTGGCAGAAGATTTTATGATGATACACGTCTAGTTTGCACTCATATCCGCAGATGACACAGGGACACTAGCCTGTAACGTAGGCTTTTAGTACCTGCTCTAGTTCGGCTTTCTGTGAAGTACGGAGGTAGTCAGACTGACGCGCTTTTCTCACGGGTGACACATGGCATATTTGCAGTCAGCTGGTTATGGTCCGTCACCTCGCCGACGAATTGTATCGTCACTCCTTGGCAAAATTTTCCATATCCTGTTATTCTGAAACTTTCATGGGCACTTTGCCAGCCGACAGGTTGACCACTGAGTGCCTCTAGCTTAGAAAATTAATGCCCATGATGCAGTGAGTGGTCAGACCATCAACATAGAGGAACGCCTATGACACCATTATTCCCCTAATGTAATTTGCAGTAGAGCCTGGAACTGCTACCACAATCTCACATCCACTCACAGGGAATGTTGGTACATCCTATTGCTCCATGATTCAGTTAAATAGACTGGCAGATACGCCACTTAGCTGCATTCTGGTGTTGAGAATTACTGTGAAAGGTGATCCATTAAATTAGCTTTTAACTGCGGACCGCACATTATACTCTGAATGATTATCACTTTCGCTGTACTCCTGGCACCACTCAATTTCACACACTTACGCCTTCATTGTATGTAATGAAATGCATATCAACATGCATGCCCCCACTGTTCTCTGGACCGGGCCAGTGGGGCACCTTTTGGTCTCAGTTAGCTTGCTGATTTATTCTGAACGTCATCAAACTGAATTTCAGTGATGCTCACGTCTCCTGGATTGAAGCACACGTACATCACGATGTCTGTTTTGCTATCGACAGTACGATTGGTGATAATTTTGGTTCGGGTCACGCTTGTTATTGAGATCGCGATTTTCATTGTGTTCGTCATGCCTCTCACACCGTGGCAACACAATTGCGAGCAATTATTTGATCTTCACCATTCCCTGTAATGGTGATAGTTCTCAGAACACCTGTTGCTTTGGTCGTATTATTGAGTGGTGTTGTCTGGCTGTAAAGAACACGTGCTTTGCATAGCCCTTGCATTTTCGTGAATCGAATCTATGTTGTCAAGGACAGGAATGTATCCAGATCTTCATCTGGCACTTCAACTGGTTTTTCACTTACTAGAACAGGCAGTTTTGCTCTCAGTTTGCGAAGAACACCATTGTTCGTAATGGCCTCGTCTAAACATTTTCTTTTATTGATATATTTTTCAATGTAATGGCTGAGGCTACCTTAGCACTTGTATAAGGTTCAGGAAGGAATGTTTCTTTTTGGAGCCGGTCGTGGTGGTCGTGCGGTTCTAGGCGCTTCAGTCTGGAACCGCGAGACCGCTACGGTCGCAGGTTCGAATCCTGCCTCGGGCATGGATGTGTGTGATGTCCTGAGGTTAGTTAGGTTTAAGTAGTTCTAAGTTCTAGGGGACTGATGACCTCAGAAGTTGTGTCCCATAGTGCTCAGAGCCATTTTTTGTTTTTCTTTTTGGACGTCATCGAACTGAATTTCAGCGATGCTCACACTTCTTGGAGAGGAGCACAAGTACATCATTATGTCCGTTTTGGCATCTACATCTACATCTACGTCATACTCCGCAAGCCACCTAATGGTGTGTGGCGGAGGGTACTTCCGGTACCACTATCTGGTCCCTCCAACCCTGTTCCACTCGCGAAAAGTGCGTGCGATGAATGATTGTCGGTAAGCCTATGTATTGGCTCTAATTTCTCGAGTTTTGTCTTCATGGTCAATACGCGAGATGTGTATAGGAGGAAGTAATATGGGTGACTCCCCCTTAAAAATGCTGTCCCGAAATTTCAATAGTAAATCTCTCCGCGATGCACAACCCCTCTTGTATCGTCTGCCAGTGGAGTTCGTTTAGCATCTCCGTAACGCTCTCTCGCCATCTAAACGATCCCGTGACGAAACGCGCCGCCGTTCGTTAGATCTTCTCTATCACCCCTATCAGTCCTATCTGATAGGGATCCCAGAGAGATGAACAATACCCAAGAATCGGGCGAACAAACGCCTTATAAGACACTTCTTTCGTGGTTGAGTTACATTTCCTTAACATTAATCCAAATGAATCTTAGTCTGGTGTCTGTTTTTCCCACTCTCTGCTTTTGTTGTCATTCCACTTAAGGTCGCTCTGGATAGTTACGCCTAGATATTTTACGGCAGACGCCGTCTCCAGCTGTTTGTAATCAATATTGTAGCTGCACAGTACTGGATTTCTTTTCCCATGTATGCGCAATATGCTACATTTATTTACGTTTCAGGGTCAACTGCCAGAGCCTGCACCATTAATTAATTCTCTGCAGGTCGTTCTGCAAATTCTGTCTTCTGGCGCTGTTACTTTGGTATAGACAACTGCATCATCTGCGAATAGCCTTAAAGAGCATCCGACATTTCTTACTAGATCATTTATATATAGTGTAAACAGCAACGGTCCTATCACAAAAAATGGCTCTGAGCACTATTGGACTTAACATCTGTGGTCATCAGTCCCCTAGAACTTAGAACTACTTAAACCTAACTAACCTAAGGACATCACACACATCCATGCCCGAGGCAGGATTCGAACCCGCGACCGTAGCGGTAACGCGGATCCAGACTGAAGTGTCTAGAACCGCACGGCCACACCGGCCGGCTGGTCCTATCACACTTCCCTGTGGTACTCGGGATATTACCTTTATATCTGTCGATTTTGTTCCGTTAAGAGCGACGTGTTGAGTTCTGTCTGCAAGAAAGTCTTGAATCCAATCGCAAACCTGCGCCGATACTCCATAAGCTCGTATTTTTTTCATTACATGGCAATACTGGACGATGTCAAATGCCTTACTGAAATCAGGGAACACGGCATCAACCCTGGCGGCGTTGTCCACTGCACTGTGGACCTCATGGAGAAACAGAGCGAGTTGTGTTTCGCAGGATCTCTGTTTGCGGAATCCATGTTGCTTTTTATAGAGGACATTTTCCAAAAACATCATACTTCCTTAATATAAAGCATGTTCCATTATTCTACAACAGATTGACCTCAACGATATAGGTCTATAATTGTGTGAATCTGTCTTATGGCCTTTCTTAAAAACGGGAATGACCTGCGCTTTTTTCCAGTCGTTAGGTGCCTTTCGTTGCTCAAGCGATCTACGATAAACTACTGCTGGAAGGGGAGCAAGTTCTTCCGCATAATGTTTATAGAATTTTACAGGTATCTCATCTGGTCCTGACGCCTGTCCATTAATAAGCGATCGTGGCTGCTTTTCAATTCCGCTATCGGTTATCTCAATATCTGCCATTTCGACGTTCGTACGACAATTGAAAGGAGGGACAGTATTACGTTCTTCCGCGGTGAAACAACTTCGGGATACCGAATTCAGTATTTTGGCCTTCTCTCTGCTATCTTCCGTTTCGGTACCTGTGTGGTCGCTGAGAGAATGAATAGATGATTGTGACCAACTTACTGATTTTACATACGACCAAAATCACTTAGGGTTTTTACTCAGGTCGATTGACAACGTCTTACTTTCAGGATCGTTGAACGCTTCTCTCATTGCTCTCCTTACGTTCATTTTCGCTTCGTTCAGCTTTTGTCAGGTAGGTTTTTACTTCTCTTAAATCTGAAATGACATGCTCTCTGTTTAAGTAGCGCTTTTGTAACACGGCTACTAAACCATGGTGGACTTTCCCATCTCTTACAACCTTGCTCGGAACATTCTTGTCTACGGCATATTGAACGGTGCCTTTGAATTTTTTACATTTGTCCTCGCCATCTTCGTCCTCATCACCGAATATTTGATGCTGACTGCTGAGATATTCTGAAATTTGTATTCTGTCACCCCTGCTGAGCAAATATATCTTCCTATCTTTCTTAACATTCCCTGTAGGATGCGTCATCATTGATGCTGTCACAGCCTTATGATCTCTAATACCTTCCTCTACGTTAACTGATTCGATAAGTTCAGGTCTGTCTTTTGCCAGGAGGTCTAAGACGTTACCCTCACGAGTTGGGTCTAACTATCTGCTCAAGGTAATTTTCGGACAAGACATCCAGATCAATGTCACACGAATCCCTATCTCTGGCACCAGTTTTGATGACATAACACTCCCAATCTATACCTGGCAAAAGTTGCAATCAACCCCTATTACAATGGCATGATCAGCAAAATTATTAATGATATTCTGCAAGTTTCATCTGAAGCGCTGTACAACTACAGATCCTGACCTAGGTCGTCTATAAAAGCATCCGATCACCATTTTTGACCGTTCTTTGATACTCAGTTTCACGCAGATTAATTCACATTCTGAATCCGTGATAACATAGCTAGACTTTATCGATTTTTTTACTGCAATAAACACGCCGCTACCGCTGACGATTAACCTGTCGTTAAGATAAAAACCCCAATCTGAACTTAGGATTTCATTGTCATTGACGTCTGATTTCAACCAGCTTTCTGTTCCCAATACTATCTGTGCATTATAATGTTCAGTAAGCGATACTAATTCTGGTACCTTTCCTTGGATGCTCCTGCAGTTTACTAAAAATCATATTAATCTTTTCTATGTCTGATCTGCAAGGACCAAGGATCTCTGAGGTCACAGTGGCTGATTTAACAGGTAAATCGTCTTTGATTCCAAGGGAGGGGTTTTCTAACCTAGAAAAGGCCCCATATGCACGCCACACGTACTCCGCTACCCTAGTGCACGCCTGACGTATTAAGGGGAACCCTACAACTCTGGACCCGATAGCGGAGATCGAGAAATTCGCATCCGATACCGTCGCAGAGTCGTCTGAGCCTCTGGTTTAGACCTTCCACTCTGCTTCAAACCAGAGGACCGCGATCAACCCTGGGTACGATGCTACAAATAGACAGCTTAGCCTGCACCCCGGGTGACGCAGTGGTTAGCACACGGGACTCGCATTCGGGAGGACGACGGTTCAATCCCGCGTCCGGCCATCCTGATTTAGATTTTCCGTGATTTCCCTAAATCGCTCCAGGCAAATGCTGGGATGGTTCCTTTGAAAGAGCACAGCCGACTTCCTTCCCCATCCTTCCCTAATCCGATGAGACCGATGACCTCGCTGTTTGGTCTCTTCCCCCAAACAACTCAACCCTGAACCCCGCGTGCGTTGCTAGTTGCCTTCACCAAATAAGCCAGATACCGAAAGGAGCCGAGGATGGCCTCAGAACCCAAGTGGCAGGCGCCATTCGTGCCGACATGTGCCACTACATGCAGCTGATTGCACCCAGTGCGCTCGATAGCCGCCGATATGACCTCCTCCACTTCACGGATGAGACCTCCCGGCAAACATACCGATCGCAGACTGGAATTCTTTTCCGTCTTGCCTGCTATCTGCCTGAGGGGCTCCATCACCCGCCTAACACTGGAGCTCCCAATGGCAAGCATACCCACCCTCTGTACTTGTCTGGACTGGGCGGGAAAATCGACCGCTGGCCCAACAGGAGAGGCATCCCGCGCTGGCTCAAACTTATCATCAGCACTGGGTAACACTTCGTACCTGTCGCTAAGACGTAGGGAGCCATCCGCAGTGCCTGCTCCCTCTTTCGCCTTCCACCCAGTGACATGCAAACCCAGCACTGTCTGCCAGCCACTCAGCCATGAGGACGGACTGGTCAGATGTTGCGTATCAGAAGCTACAGCGACGTCCGGGTCACCAGGGGATTCTAGCGGCACCAGTGTCGCAGGTCTCGTCACTGGCGCCCCGACGCCACTGCAACCTTGAGCATTAGCTAAGAGCTTGTCGACGGTAGCCAACGCAGCTTCCAGCTGTTTACGGACGGCAGCCAACTCTCCTTGTATCCGCTCACAACAAGCACAATCTCTAGCCATGTCGTACTGTGTATAAAAAATACACTCCTGGAAATGGAAAAAAGAACACATTGACACCGGTGTGTCAGACCCACCATACTTGCTCCGGACACTGCGAGAGGGCTGTACAAGCAATGATCACACGCACGGCACAGCGAACACACCAGGAACCGCGGTGTTGGCCGTCGAATCGCGCTAGCTGCGCAGCATTTGTGCACCGCCGCCGTCAGTGTCAGCCAGTTTGCCGTGGCATACGGAGCTCCATCGCAGTCTTTAACACTGGTAGCATGCCGCGACAGCGTGGACGTGACCTGTATGTGCAGTTGACGGACTTTGAGCGAGGGCGTATAGTGGGCATGCGGGAGGCCGGGTGGACGTACCGCCGAATTGCTCAACACGTGGGGCGTGAGGTCTCCACAGTACATCGATGTTGTCGCCAGTGGTCGGCGGAAGGTGCACGTGCCCGTCGACCTGGGACCGGACCGCAGCGACGCACGGATGCACGCCAAGACCGTAGGATCCTACGCAGTGCCGTAGGGGACCGCACCGCCACTTCCCAGCAAATTAGGGACACTGTTGCTCCTGGGGTATCGGCGAGGACCATTCGCAACCGTCTCCATGAAGCTGGGCTACGGTCCCGCACACCGTTAGGCCGTCTTCCGCTCACGCCCCAACATCGTGCAGCCCGCCTCCAGTGGTGTCGCGACAGGCGTGAATGGAGGGACGAATGGAGACGTGTCGTCTTCAGTGATGAGAGTCGCTTCTGCCTTGGTGCCAATGATGGTCGTATGCATGTTTGGCGCCGTGCAGGTGAGCGCCACAATCAGGACTGCATACGACCGAGGCACACAGGGCCAACACCCGGCATCATGGTGTGGGGAGCGATCTCCTACACTGGCCGTACACCACTGGTGATCGTCGAGGGGACACTGAATAGTGCACGGTACATCCAAACCGTCATCGAACCCATCGTTCTACCATTCCTAGACCGGCAAGGGAACGTGCTGTTCCAACAGGACAATGCACGTCCGCATGTATCCCGTGCCACCCAACGTGCTCTAGAAGGTGTAAGTCAACTACCCTGGCCAGCAAGATCTCCGGATCTGTCCCCCATTGAGCATGTTTGGGACTGGATGAAGCGTCGTCTCACGCGGTCTGCACGTCCAGCACGAACGCTGGTCCAACTGAGGCGCCAGGTGGAAATGGCATGGCAAGCCGTTCCACAGGACTACATCCAGCATCTCTACGATCGTCTCCATGGGAGAATAGCAGCCTGCATTGCTGCGAAAGGTGGATATACACTGTACTAGTGCCGACATTGTGCATGCTCTGTTGCCTGTGTCTATGTGCCTGTGGTTCTGTCAGTGTGATCATGTGATGTATCTGACCCCAGGAATGTGTCAATAAAGTTTCCCCTTCCTGGGATAATGAATTCACGGTGTTCTTATTTCTATTTCCAGGAGTGTATATAAGGTCTCAAATGGTGCTACTGAGTTTGAAATGTATACAAGATATACCAAAGGAGAAGAAGGTATCTCTAAAAGTTTCTGTGCATATTTCTCACTATACTCTGAGAAAGCAATCTATTAACCAGATAAAATTTCTCTATGCACGTTGATGTATTCACAGATATCTGTTATTAGAAATTCTGTTTACCGAAAAGTTACTGTACGAGATAAATATTCAAACTCGAATGCTGTGATCTAAAATGTTTGCTGTCTACTAGCACAGAATTAAAACTTAGTGGCGTGACGGAGTTTATGGCGACGGGAAAATTTACACAGGGAAGCCGCCCTACACAAGGATATTAACAAGATTTACGCAAAACCAAAAATTACGATTAATTTCACGGTAAATGATAACAGCCAAACAGTTGCAGAATAAAGATTTATTGAAATCCTTGACCACGGTTTCGGTATATCTAAATATACCTTCATCAGAAGCAAAAAATACACCTGATCAGGAAGACTCCTTCATCAGCAAAAAACTTAGCAACATAACTGAGATAGAAGAAAAAAACACTTATAGCTTTCAAAAATAATCCTGTGTTGGGCAGTGTGATTTCTTTGTATGCTCGCTACATTGATGACATACTCATAATATTTCAAAGGACTGACCAAGATATGCAAGTAATGTTTCATGTTTTTAATGGTTTTCACGAAAAAATGAATTTCACAAAAGATATGCAAAACGATGAGTGAGGACTCAATTTTCTTGATTTGAAGCTTAATTTATTTGACAACACAATTATCTTCGACGTTTTTCGTAAAAATACTTTTTCTGGTATTATCCCAGCAGATTCTTGTCATCCACAAACTCACAAAATTGCCTTCTTTCACTCTGCAGTTCATCGTGCCGTGAACACACTTTTAGAACAGGATTGTTTGGAAAAATAAATATCTTTAGTAAAATCCACAGCTATTGACAGTGGTTACGACCCTCAGTTAATTGACCAGACTGTTAGGAAAAAACCAGCTGTGAAATGTTCAACCTTAGGAGATAACAAGGTGATATAGAGTGAGGGGTAATAACTTTATGACGGCCGGTGTGGCCGAGAGGTTCTAGGCGCTTCAGTCTGGAACCACGCGACCTCTAGGTCTACGTTCTAGGGGACTGATGACCTCAGATGTTAAGTCCCATAGTGCTCAGAGCCATTTGAACCATTTGAATAACTTTATTTATATTCCAGTTTTGGGGAACGCATCATACAAGATAAGGAGACTTCTGCAGAAGCAATACGGTTACGGAGTTGCCTTTTTCATAAACAATAGCTTAAAACAAAGAGTGACTCATACTACTGGGGCACGGGAAGAACTTGGCATTAAATCCGGAGCTTACAAAATTACTTGTAACGACTGCCCCAACTATTACGTTGGACAGGCAGGTAGACCCATTAAAGTAAGATGTAACGAACACATGCTAGGTAAAAATGGGGAAACGAGTACAATTCCGCATTTGCTGACCATCTATTGCTCTTACAACATACGCCACGTAAACTGGATGACATACAATTGCTTCACGAAGTGAGTAATGGTTACAAACTGGGCATGTTCGAGAATTAGAAATTTTCAACATGTATCTCGAAAAGATGGGTTTATTCTTAACAAACAGGTGCAGCTTAGAAACAAAAATATTTTTGGATAGTTTCAAACCCCTTCTTGCTCTTACGTAATGTAGTCTGGGCTGAGTAGAGGCTAGTTTTCTTGTCTGTTGATGCTGGTGAGATGCTCCTTTCCTGTCTTGTTGGGATTTTACGTATACTCTGTTCATCAAAATTGTGTTCTTTTTCTACTAAATTAAATTAGTTGGTGACAGTCTTTCCTACGCACTTATCTGCTTCAAATTTATAGGCTCGGAGCATAGTTTAACTTCTTAACGTGTTGTTCTTCTTCAGAATGGGAAAAATTTTGTTGGATAATATCACTTATTTACTTTTTTCTGTAGCCACTTGGCCATGTAGACTTTTATGGATTCTTTTGTTCTTGGTCAAATCGTTTGGAGTTATTTCTCGCCTGTGATTTGGAAATGTTTTTGATTTCGATTGCAAGAGCATTTTGTGCCTTTGTATTTGCAGCTGACAGTTTTTCTTGTCCAGAGGAAGAGTGCTTCTGTGCATAAGAAACTTCTTCGATTTTCATCATTAATTCTGTTTTAGTTTCTGCCTGCATTTTAGACGATTGTTCAATATTCATTGATAATTTCTTCTTGTCTCTTCTTGAGTGGTCAAAACGGTTTCCATAGTTAGCGATAGTGTTTCTAATTTTCTTAACATCTCATCGATTTGACTATTGATGTTCTTCACTATCTCATTCCATTTTTATATAGTATTAAAATTAACCACACATACACACATAGATACATAGATACTAATACGCAGAGCTGTAAAAAGCTATAGTAGCAACAATGAAGTTTCTCCTTTTACCAAATGCCACATAATGGCTGCCAGTTACCACAATATCAACGTCAAAGTACGTGTTTCAGTAGACATTTACCGCTCAAAAGTACCGTCATTAAGTTAAATAGTGCAGAAAGCAATCAACCACAGGAACGTAGCCTGAAAATTTGGAAAAGATCCTCCACATAAAACTTTTGAGAGTACTGCTACTTCGTGCAGAGAACCAACGACTAATGAAAGAAATGTTCTGGCTTGTTATATAACAATGACGGAAATTGTCGTCGTCCGAATCGTCTCGGAAATGCTCGTTCTTTCTCTATGATTAGTATATATGCATATATATATTTATTTCCTTCATATTGTGTGCGTTTATAGTTACAGATACTGTTGCGCGAAAAAGAGAAAAAATATATGTATTACTACACAATATTTAGAGTCCTATAAAGATGGTTTTACAACATTTAGTATTTCAATAGCAATATTAAATTTATGTAAATCAGCTTCTAATAAAGGATTTTGGCTTGTGAGTATTTGGCGCATGGTTGTAAATTGTAAGGGCACTAGGTGAAAGGCCGTCAAAAGACGAATCGGAGTACCGGCACCCTGAATGTTTATGTTAATTTATGAACATGCTTTTTTATCAAACTTCCTGGCAGATTAAAACTGTGTGCCCGAAGGAGACTCGAACTCGGGACCTTTGCCTTTCGCGGGCAAGTGTTCTACCAACTGAGCTACCGAAGCACGACTCACGCCCGGTACTCACAGCTTCACTTCTGCCAGTACCTCGTCTCCTACCTTCCAAACTTTACAGAAGCTCTCCTGCGAACCTTGCAGAACTAGCACTCCTGAAAGAAAGGATATTGCGGAGACATGGCTTAGCCACAGCCTGGGGGATTTTTCCAGAATGAGATTTTCACTCTGCAGCGGAGTGTGCGCTGATATGAAACTTCCTGGCAGATTAAAACTGTGTGCCCGACCGAGACTCGAACTCGGGACTTTTGCCTTTCGGTAGCTCAGTTGGTAGAGCACTTGCCCGCAAAAGGCAAAGGTGCCGAGTTCGAGTCTCGGTCGGGCACACAGTTTTAATCTGCCAGGAAGTTTCATATCAGCGCACACTCCGCTGCAGAGTGAAAATCTCATTCTAGAATGCTTTTTATATTAACCAATGTTGCAAAAATATTTAAAAAATTAATTTGTCAATAACAAGGGAACCAATAGTCTTGAAATGCAGTTTTAGGCAACAAATGACCCTTGAGAAAGTGTCACGAAGACGCTGAAAGAACTAGACTGGAACACGCTTGAAGATAGTCACAAACTATGCCGTGTAAAACTGCTTGGAAAGCTTCCAGAGTCAACTTTAAGTGACGAATCTAGGAATATATTGCTACGCTCTACGTGTTGCTTCTACAGGTATCGCGAAGTCAAAAATAGGCTAATTACAGCACGCACAGAGGCATTTAAGGAATCATTCCTGCGACCCATAAGTGAATGGAATGGGAAAAATCTCTAATAATTGGGACAATGAGACATGTCCTCTGCCATGCATTTCATAATGGTTTGCAGGGTATGGATCTACAAGCAGATGTAGATGTAGAAGAAAGAGGGCTATCTTCGCATATGTACAGTTTTAATGTATTATTTGCAAAATTTGAATGGTGATCATTAAAGTAATTTTTGTAGTAACAAAACAGGTTAGCGTCGCGTCAGCGTCGCTTTACAATGAAGGGGCGCCAGTACAACAGGGTCTTTGGTGTCTGAGTCAGGATCACAGTCTCTGTGGTGAGTTAGGCAACATGCAGCGCTGAAGAGGGAATTTTGTGCGGCAGGTCGGCCGCGCCGAGAGTGAAAGACTTTAAATTTCACTCTACACTGTATGCTGAATCTATCTTAATTCATCGTTTACAGGTGGTAGTTGTTCACAGATTGCGAGAACTGTAACTTACGATGGATGCTAGACACTGTAGCGAGATGAAAAGTTACGTTTTGCAGTGTGTTGCAACGTGCTGCAAATAACTAACGCCTGTTTAAATTAATTTCTCGCGGACTACTAGGAGCACTAGGGAGAAACTTAGGTAGATATTACTGGACAGTTTTACTTCTTCTTTTAAATGACACAGAAGCATTTGGTGAACTTTAATTTCCGATTGTCAGGCAGTTAGGACGCTTTCGGATCTTGAAACTGCGATGGTTGCTTGGCATCGGAGTTTACAGCTTTCAGGTCTGAAGTACTGATAGCTTTACTGTAAGCATACGCCAACGTAGCTGGCGAATTTTCCAGCGCTGTAGTCGGGCACACACGGTCGGCGGCCCACATCAAGGCAAGCAGCAAACGTTGCCGCTATGAAGCAGCCATTGGTGCTCTGGATGTTGTCGCACTGCCTGTGTGCTGAAAACAAGCTCATGTCGTGACCCTGGGTACGTGACAGGAGGACACGGTCCCGCACAGTAAAACAAGTCCGTAGCTCGCGGTCTAGGGGCTAGGATTGTTGCCTCCGGATCACGAGGTCCTGGGTTCCCAGGCGGGTTGGGGATTTTCTCTACCCGGGGACTGGGTGTTTGTGTTGTCCTCAGCATTTCATCATCATAATTTGCGAGAGTGACTATATAGGATTGTGAAAAGAAAATGGACTATGTAAAAATTGGGACTTTGATGACGGCGCAGTTGAGTGCTCCACAAACCAAACATCATGATCATCATCATCACAGCCAAACAAACAATACATGCGACCTCTCGAGTGCTAGCAGCAGGGAATCCTTCAGATCCTTTCATGGCAGTGAGTGCGGCACTTCTGAATCCATCGATTCCGTATTGGTATAGCACTGATGGCATCCTGACCAGCAATATTTCGGTACGATGAACTAGTCTCTGTCCTGCCGTTGTCTACCTCTGAGTCACGCTGATACATGTTTCTCCTCCTTACGCAAAGCTTAACACGGTGTGCTCATAAGCAACCAACACTGAAACGTGGTTTTTGAGTGAGATACCGGCTCCGTAATGTACATAAAGTAGACCAGAAGTAGCCAAGAATACGGCTCACGAGCCTCGCCCTAGTGCGAGTGCCACAGCGCTAAGCCTGGCTGGCACACTTCGCCACGCTAAGCGCGAGAAAGGGTAAGAGGGGGAAACTGCAAACGCCCCGCATGTAAATGGCAACGCATTCGCACTGCATACGACTTGGGTTCACATTCCACATTTCTTAATAATATAGATCAAAAAGGAAACGAATTTCCAGTAACATTTAATAATTTTCGCAGCGCTGAAGACATAATACTAGGATTGGAACTTAAATAGTGGCAACTATTTATTCACAACCGATACAAAAGAGTTACATGTTTGCACCTGTTACTGTCGTTCAGAGTAGTCACCAGTGTTGTGTAAAAGCCGTTGTCAGAGATGTGGAAGGCGCAGTATACCGTTAGCAGAGCCTTTTCTGTTGATGGTGCGAATAGAGCGGTCTACTGCTGTTGCATGTCTGGAACAGTTCTGAAGCGAATACCACGAAGTGGTTCCTTCATCTTCGGAACCAAATCAAAGTCACAAGGACTTAAGTCGTATTACTGTTAGTTTTTGGAGGATCACCTGCGACCAGGTTATCGAAAGAAGCGGCGACGCTTTCTCCGCAACACACCCATCATTTTGCACGACAATGCGCGGGCGCATACAGCGCATGCTGTGGCTGCTCTGTTCGGTCGATGGGACTGGGAAGTACTGTACCATCCACCATACTCCCCGGACTTAAGTCCTTGTGACTTTCAGAACTGTTCCAGAGATTCGACAGGCAGTAGACCGCTCCATTCGCACCATCAACAGAACAGGCTCTGCTAACGGTATACTGCGCCTTCCACATCGCTGGCAACGGCTTCTACACAACGCTGCTGACTACTGTGAAGGCCAGTAACAGGCGCAAACATTTAACTCTTTTGTATCGGTTGTGGATCAATAGTTGCCACTAGTTAAGTTCCAACCCTCGTATAATTTTTATTTGGTAGAAACTGACGTCAGACGGACAGATGCAGACAATTTCACAGAAGCCCGCATCTCGTGGTCGTGCGGTAGCGTTCTCGCTTCCCACGCCCGGGTTCCCGGGTTCGATTCCCGGCGGGGTCAGGGATTTTCTCTGCCTCGTGATGGCTGGGTGTTGTGTGCTGTCCTTAGGTTAGTTAGGTTTAAGTAGTTCTAAGTTCTAGGGGACTGATGACCATAGATGTTAAGTCCCATAGTGCTCAGAGCCATTTGAACCATTTCACAGAAATTCGAACTAAGTTTGTCATGTGATGGTGACTTATTTAATCGAAAAAAGGTCCTTCACACACGTATGTTGATAGAAATATCGCAGCACTTTTGCGAGCGCACTATGGAGACGTGGAAACTCTACCTGAGGAAAGCAATGTAGGCGTGCAGGAACGGATTTGTCGTTAAAACAGAAATTATCTTGTATGCCAATGAATTATGTCTGCTCAAGCACAGGCGCGCTTTCAGCTGCAACGCCAAACGGTGTCGAAAGCGGCTCGAAAACAGAGGCGAGATTGGTAGTGTCCTCAAAACGTTTAGGGAACTATCCTTGTAATTCTTTAAAGGTCACAATAAATTCTTCAAACCCTACGTTTCCTCTAACGGATATGAGCTTAGGGAACTGGACTGTATTTCTCACAATGTGTCCCTTCTACGATGCAATTTTCCTTTTAAATGCGTCCCCTTCGGATCAGAAAGTAGTTCCTTCTCTTGTTGCAAGGTCTTACTGTGGGTAGTGTTCAATTAACTCCACTTAAAACGCGATGTCTGCAATCCTTTCCGGATTTCTAATTTTCGTTCCTGCACTTGTTTTTTCTCCATAAATTAGACAATTCCATGTCTTAAATCAAAAAATCGTTCCTGTCATTCCCCTTGACTTAACCAATGTTCTTTCCAGTAATATAAAAGTCTCCATATTCTTCGTTCAGTTCCATCGAAAACTGTTACAACTGGCAGTGCAATATTGCTTGCGACTTCAGAACTTTTAAACATTCCTTTATTATTTTTAAAATCAGCAAAATGTGATGACACTGTACTTTGCTTCTTACCGGGTAGGTTTACCTGATAATGCGGCTTGAAGCCGCAAAACCGGTCTGTTTTAACAAACAACAATTTTGCCAGCTGTAAGAGGAGTTCTTCCAAAAATTATGCTTTCAGCAGCTGCGGTTGCCCGGAATATAAACTAGTTTGTGATAATTTACTATTCCTACCAACAATTTCTCCACGTGTTCCATGCTTGCAAATTTAGCACAAAGTGCTTCTTGATGTACGGAACAATGAATCCCGTTTGTCGATCGTTGTAGCATTTTGCTCTTTTGTTGTCAACAAAATCTTTAAATTGCTGCTGCATGGCATTGTACTGTTGTTTCACAATAGATCTGCAGTATCTGTCGCTTATGAGGCTGCGTAACATATACTGAGAATTTTCTGACCGCTCTCTTTTGCCACTCCCATTTATTTTCAGAGGCTTGTGGCGATAGATCGGTAGACTGCCTCCTTTTGTGCAAACAGCCACTTGACCTGTGAACGTCCTTCGCACATCTAACAAATAGCGGAGGGTGAACAGTGCTGACACCACGATTCTGCCGAACTGAAGAGAGTTGTGCCGATTGATAAATGCCACACCTCAATGAAATGTCGCGTTGTTCTAGTACCGACCAAGGCTGAAACAGGCGCAGACTTGACCCACAAGTGGCCCACGCACCCTGTACGCACAATGTTGGGCAAAACCGTGGCCGACCCTGATGTAGACAGAGTTACTCGTACCGACTTTGTGCAGATGTGTTGCAGTGTTAATCACTTTCATATCCAACAATCTGGGGCGCTTCATGTCTACATTTGTTGCATACCTCCTTCGTGGTGTCACAATTTTAATGGCCAGTATTATATTTGTTGGCAAGTAAATTTTATGTTGTGCAATTCCATTCTTTCCCCACAGTAAAATGTAAACACAGTTCGATAAACTAATCCTGTTCAAAAACATTCCAGCGCCATATTTAATTTATTTGGTATCTTTTGGAAGCTGCAATTCTCTTGGCCTTTTGTGCCGCAAATACTCTTACCCTCAACCTCAACTGTTTCCGAATACAGGCTGTCCGACTCTTCTAGCCACTGCAATAGCACTCTGGGAAGCTCACCTGATGCTTATTGTGTCCCGGAAAGAGCACGCGTAGACGTGTGTGTGTGTGTGTGTGTGTGTGTGTGTGTGTGTGTGTGTGTGTGTGTGTGTGTGTGTGATCTTACTACAGACCTAAGCTGTTGGGTTCCGAAGTGCGGAGAGAGGAAGTGGAGCAGGAGGACGAGGAGGAGAAGGAGGAGGAGGAGGAGCAGGAGAAGCAATGGGGAGGTAGTAGAAATGTGACTGGTTGAGCTGATATGACGTCATATTTGGGGATTAAATATTGGGCTGTGACTGAAAGAGCTGTCGTAGCGAACTCAACCGGCTTACTTTTTAAATTCAATAGAAGTATTTTCTTCTTTTCCTGCTTACTGTCAGAATTATTTTTAAGCAAAAAGATGTTGCATTCATCTCCGTTCTTTATCACATCACTAGAATATACGACGTTTCAAAAACTGCTTTCGCCAGTACTCGAACATGATATTTTATAAGTGTAAGTACTGCCCTCAGGGTTATACAGAAAGAGCGACTGGTCTCTTACTTTCAAAATTGCAGCATGTTGACAAAATGCTCTATTATCTTTATTTCGCAAGCAGCTGACTCTCAAAGAGATGAGAAGGCATCCACAGATGTAAATGATGAACTGGCGCCAACTGCGGACGCTTATTGCATCTGCGGCAATGGTGATACGGCGTCTGTGGTGTCATTGCTACTTTAGGATATAATATATGGTTCAAATGGCTCTAAGCACTATGGTACTTAACATCTGAGGTCATCAGTCCCCTAGAACTTGGAACTACTTAAACATAGCTAACCTAAGGACATCATACACATCCATGCCCGATCCAGGATTCGAACCTGCCACCGTAGCAGCAGCGCGGTTTCGGACTGATACGCCTAGAACCGCTAGGGTCACAGCGGTCGGCTTATAATATATGGCGGATGCATTTGAGTAGACCCTCGCTGTCAACTGTTCCTTCGACGCAAGACAGAGTGAGCAGACCATATCTCCGTTAAAGTTGTTAAGGCACACATTATATAATCTTCCCAAGAAATGGGTTTCTGAATCCTGTCTTCACAATACTTTAAACGTTTCATTAATTGTTTATTACACTTTACAAACTTAGAATTTTTCTTCAGCTGCAGACTACCTTGTGGTAACACATGGTTGTAACATAGCGCTACTGTGTCATCACCCGTAATCGTTTATTACTGTCTGTCCAGCCTTGTTCACTTGGGAAACAACCTTTATTCGTGCTGAACCAAAGATCTGTTGAAATGTGTCACTGTTAGGCCATTAAATGGGAATAAATCTAAAAACACTGATGAAATGAAATACTACGACCACTGCTAAATAGTGTGTTGTTTCACCTTTGTGATGAAACATACAGCGATTCCGTGTGGTATGGATTTGACAAGTTGTTAGTAGGTTTCAGGAGGTACGTGATACTAGTCGTCTGGCGTAAGTTAGCCAATACCCGTGAATTACTGGAGGGTGTTCTGTGAACACAAGGCGGCGGCCCGATAACTTCTCACATGTGATCTATCAGACTGATATCAGAAGAAGTTGGTGAACAAGTCCTTAAAGTGAGTTCGCTATATGCTCCTCAAACAAGCGTAACTCGATTTCAGCCTTATTACGTAGAGAGTTGGGCAGCTAGAAGATGCTATCAGCCATCAAGCATGGGGGGAGGGGGACGGGGGGGGGGGGGGGGGGACGCAGGCGGTCCGCAGTAGTATTCACGTAGTGCACAGTTGTTACACGGCCTTCGATTACTACCACAGCTCCTATGGTAGCCCAGGCGCATGTCTCCCGTAACATAATACTGCTTTCACTGGCGTGGATTCGTGGCGTGGTGCATGTTTGGAGCAGCCGTTCGCCTGGACGATGGTGTTCCCAGGAGCGATCATCGAACGATATAACTAGAAACGTGATTCATTTGCACAGTTCAGACGTTTTCACTGATCGCGATTTAATATAGAAGAATCAGTAAGTGACGACGTCGTTGTGTCAACAAGGGAAGAAGCACGGGTCGTCTGCTATGGCGCCCTTGTTCAACAAAGTGCACTGAACACTATACTGCGGAACACTTGCACCCGCACCACCATTGTACGCTGTCGTCAGATCTGCCACAGATCGCCATACATCCTGCTTTGCAGAGAGCGGGCTAGCCTCCGACCTCCGCGTTCTATGACAAGGTGTGAACGTCCAACACCTCGTCTCCTACCTTGATTCTCCGTCGTTCGAGCACTTTTCATAGACGCCCGCCACTGCAGCTCTCGAACACCCGACTATCTTCGCCGCTTTCGGGATGCTCATTCGGAATCGCAAGACTATAAAAATCTGCCCATCGTCAAAGTCATTTATGTTAGTGGATTTTTTAATTTGCTACCCGTACCATCGTTACAGTGATTCGCCATTCGTCTGTGCTCCACTCATATAACTCCTTTAGCGTGTCAAGTGTCCGCAATTCCATCAATCTCGCGCTTGGCAGTGGCCATAATGTTCGCGTCTCACCATTCTACGAGTCAAACACTGTGAGAAGAACTGTCACAGTGGGACTTTTGAGTGGAGATTGTTGCGCTCAGGATGCCAACAGGATCCGACTCAAGCGCTCACAGTCGCTTTTTGCTCCTATTACTTCCAAAAACGCTTTCATCACTTTTGCGTTCTGCGTTTCTGAGCCTTACTTCGCTAATATTACTAAATGTCACTGCACATTCTGTGGCGTCATAGACTGTCGAACCATGCGAGGCACTCTACATCCAGAGGTTGGTAGTAACTCATTGCCACGCCAATCCGCGAAGACACACCCTCTCCTGCATGCGCGAGAGTAGCGCCACCGTCGAGCCGGCTACGAAGACGCTGCACCGACGCCAGCCAGTATAATCAAGTTCACTTGGAGTCTTTGCAGCATTACTAGTTCCCTGTCTGTTATTGTGACAGTTTATGACAATTATGCCTGTGTAACGGACTAGTACTATTTGGACTTGCTGCTTAAAATGAAGCAATACACTATTACGTACGCTTCTAATTATTTTTCTCTCTTTGTCATCACCCACCTGTTCCTTGGCTTCTTCCCTGGACTAACACAATGTAGTAACTGATTGCATCATGATTACACCTATCAATTTCATACCAATGACTTTCATTCGATTGGTGTACAATGAGAAGTTATGGGATAGCGATATGCTCATATATATATGGCGGTGGTATCACGTAGACAACATATAAAAGGGCAGGGCATTGGAGCAACTGTCATATTCACTCAGATGATTCATGTGGAACGCTTTCCGACGTGATTGGGGCCGCACGACGGGAATTGACACACACTGAAAGCGAAATGGTGGTTGGAGATAGAGAAATACGACATTCTATTTCAGAAATCGTTAGACAATTCAGTATTCCGAGATCCGCAGTGTCAAGAGTGTGCCGAAAAAAACAGATTCCACTCATTACCTCTCACCTTGGACAACGCAGTGGTCGACGAAATTCAGCTAACCGCCAAGAACAGAAGTCTTACATAGAGTTGTCAGTGCTAACAGATAAACAACACTGCAGCCCATCCCGTGGGATCGTGGCTGTATCAGTTGGACACTAGATGATTGGAAATTGTGGCCTTGTCAGATAAGTCTCGCTTTCGGTTGGTAAGAGTTAATGGCAGGTTTCTAATGTGGCGCAGACCCAACGAAGGCATGGGCCCAGTTTGTCAACAGGGCACTGTGCAAGTTGGTGCTGGTTCTGTAATAATGTGGGCTGTCTTCACATGGAATGAACTGGGTCCTCTGGTACAACGGAACCTATCATTGACTGGAAACGTTATGTTCAGCTACTTGGAGACCATTTGCAGCCATTCAACAATTTGTTATGAATGACCATGAATCATGTCAGTAGGCCACAATTGTTCGTGACTTGCTTGAAGAACATTGTGGACAATTTGAGCAAATAATTTGTCCAACCATATCGCCTGACATGAATCCCATTGAACATTTATGGGATATAATGGATATGTCAGTTCGTGTACGAAATCCTGCACCAAAAACACTAGTAGCAGGGTGACCATTGTTCTGGGCCATTTTTTTGTGCAGGTTGCATACATTCAGGGTAAAACACACCTTCAGGGGCAATCTTGATTGATTTATGACCCTGTCCCTTCTCCTTAACCTACTTTCTGTTAACTGATTTATGACCTCCTCAGAATAATCCGTCCTTCCAAGAAAACCCCCAGCCTTCCCCCTCCCCCTCTAATTCCCACCACTCTGTAAACCTCCAACCCTCTCCCCTCCCCCTCGCTGATACAAGCACACTTTCAGGCCTCAGTTATGTGAATAACCCCATGCAACTATATCAGTTTGATTAACTAATTAACTCAGTAAATTAATTAACCCCTCTACCTCTTGTCAACCCCAGCCCCATTTTCCCTCCTCTACCTGGAAATTGGCTGGAAGCAGACTCAGTCTGTGCTGGAGAGGGAGAATCTCATGACAAGAGATTCAAATCAATGTCAATTACATAGCAAAGTCTATAATGTTTATTTATAAAATTAAATTCACAGGGGTTGGATCTCTCTTGTAATTGGCGGGCAAAAGCTCATCATTCTCTGCTGTTTCGAAAGATGTAGGTCTTGTAAAATACGTGGAAAAGAAGCAATTAAACAGATCGCTCTTTCTCCTATCATGCAAGCAATAATGTCCCAAACTCGACATCAACATAACTCACCGCACATCGCGTCTTTGCATCGACTGCTGGGCAGATGTACCAACTGGAACATTGTGCGCCCACGCGCCTATGTTTCCTCAGGCCCTGTGACCACTGTCGGCCATCACACTGCCAGCTGTCTCACAGAATTAACACACCCCAAGTGTTTACTTCCAGTCACATGCCACTGCTTGGGATAATTCTGACCAACCTCTCTATACCAGCAGATCACAATGTCTCAGAATCTGCACTCCTTCTTTTCGTGACCATCCAGCAGCCATGTCACCCCCACAACCACAGCCTTATTTTTGTGGCTGAGCCCTTTGCCACCTCAAGTGGCTACTTCTGGTTGTGGCACCTATGCTATCTGCTTCTAAGCACTCACATCCTATACCAGGTCTTTGAAACCAGTTGCTCTATGTTCTCGCCCTGCTGTGTGGATACTGACTGAGCTAGTTCAGAATACAACCTGTGGAGGACACTGGGAGAAGCAACCCCCCACCCCACCTCCCTCCAGTTCTCTCCTCTCCACCCTTTCACCTCTCCAGTTACTTCCAGTTGAATAAAGCATCAGGTGGTGGCAACTCTTTGATGTTAATATCTGGGAATTCCTCTCCCTCCCTCCCTCTCTCTCTCTCTCTCTCTCTCTTTCTCACCCACTCTCTCTCTCTCTCTCTCTCTGTCTTAAGTGGTTGCTTCCTGTTTCTGTGAACCAATATACGAAAACCCACGAAGACCAAGATGCCCCCCCCCCCTCTGCCTTCCGCCATCCTCCTCTGCCCCCTTGCCATTCATGCAGATTTGACCTTGGTAGTCAGTAAATCCTTTTGTTCCCACACTTCCACTGCTATGGAAACCTGTAGCGGATGGAACACAGACATTCGAGAAGAAGTAGGTAGTGTCTGTGATGTACCACTATAACTTCACGTTTTTCCTGAATGAAGTAGTGGATACCTGATAAATCCCCAGCTACAGATGCCTTTGAAATACTTTCTCACTCTGTCAGATTGACTGACTAATTAATTAAATCGATATTCTTTGTGTGTGGCAGTTTTTCCTTGCATTATATTTATAGATACTAGGACTGGTATAAGTGGTGGGATTCGATCCTGCAACTGCCTGGCTCCCAACGGATTTTTCCCCCATTGCCTTCTGTTGGCAGATAATGGGACGGTTAGGTCAACTGGCAGGAGATCCATTACGTTGGAGGTAGCTCAGAATTTAAAATTTCAGCTCAGTGCATGCTGTGTCTTTAAGCAATCTGCAGAGATGTGTAAGCTCTCATTATGACTATTGGAAACAATAAGTTGACAGGTCGGGGATATGACGTCTCGATTGGAAGTAGTGCTGTATAAAATGATAGTTGGAATTTCAAATGTCGGTGTGAATTTATACCGTCACGGTTGTGGTATTCCCGATCACCACAGGCCTGTTAAGTATATTTTATAAGTTCCTAAGTTTGTTCTTTCAGGTACAGCAGGACGAAGAAGGAGGAAAAAGTGCTCTACCGTGTGACTGGATAGTAACAACAGCAAATATCACCACAAGACAGAGTGCAGTGCAATGTATTGAGAAGCACTAAAAAACGACAATCCTAGTAGCTGCCTGAGATCGCTGAAAACACTGATACATACAGCTCACTCAACGCCCAAATGTCCGCATGCAGCGCGCCACTCCTCTCGTACACCGTCAGCATCAGTCCTCAGAGGTCAGAGAAACCTGTCACCCTGACTGCAGCCACAGTCATTTGCAAGTATGAATGCCAAAGTGCATAACCCTGGCCACGGAGGGCATCCAGGGATAACTGGAGAGGTAGGAATTCGGATGTTATCAATACGTTCATCGCCAACACTTGGCAGTGATCTGTATTGAATTGCTCAATTTTTCACGGAGAATACGTATAACACACTTGATCGCAGAAACAGCCCAATCCGTACTGAGTATTAGTTCACTATTCGGCTATCCAGAGAGCGCCACAAGGGCCGCTGCTGGAAATTGCCCCCGCAACTGTGGGAAAGAGTCGACAAGCCGGCCAGCCGGAACTTTCCTTTGTACACGCTGCTCGCAGTATCCTTATGCCGGAAATGTCAATTCGTGCTGGCCGCGGTGGTCTAACGGTTCTAGGCGCTCAGTCCGGAACCGCGGGACTGCCACGGTCGCAGGTTCGAATCCTGCCTCGGGCATGGACGTTAGTGATGTCCTTAGGTTTGTTAGGTTTAAGTAGTTCTAAGTTCTGGGGGACTGATGACCACAGATGTTAAGTCCCATAGTGCTCAGAGACATTTGAACCATTTTTTGTCAATTCGTTCCGGTTACCCGCTACCTTCACCATGCACGCGAGCAGCCGGCTGAGTCTTCCTAAGAAACCAGCCACATTTTTATCACTGTAATTACCAGGGTTAGGATTTGTACGTGAAAATTTCAATTGAAAAAAGTAAGAGAAAAGGCCCTCAAATAAGGTAAAAAAAGGGTCGTAATATGCTTGTTTATTCAACTAATTCAATGACTTCTCTTTCCTCTATTCTAGTTTATTGAGTTACAAACAAGTACATCAAATTATCACTCATAAAAAGGAGGAAGAAACATGAAGCTGTCGTACTTGTAACCTCCCCACAGAAATTTATTATATAATTGAACCAATAACCAAGTGTAACGTCCCCACAAAAATAATAATAAAATGAATTTTTAAAGTATTGTAACCTCTGAACAAAATTGGCTCCCATTTATAATCTGTGTGCAGAAATGCATTCACATTTAATGTTCCCACAAAATTCTTTCCTCATTTAATGTTAAGTTCGAAACAGAAAATTTCCTAAACACCAAAATAATAAAAAAAAAATTAGTAACCTGGTAAATTTTATGAGGACAGCAGCGCTGCCCTTCGGCCCTGTAGTCTGAATAAAAAAAGGAAAAATTCTTACCTCAATAAAAACTGCAAATATATCTGCTCTTACATAATAATTTTCGACAGTTTCGTGCAATGCTGGCATATATTTTTTTTTTTATTCTTGGAGGGAAAGATCATGAATTGGAAATATTCTTTAAATTGAAATGAATGCTTTTCTTTAAAAAAGTTACTTTATATTATAAAATTATTATTGGGGCATTTTTTTGAAAGAAATTAAATGACAGTTAATATACATTACTAGATATGCGCAAGGCTGCTTCTTTACCTTCTACAACAATACTCATCTTCCAGAGTTCTGACCAGAGTCCCGAGCAGACCAGACAGCCGACACGCGCCGACTACCTCCGACTCACGCAGACTACTCAAGACTACTGCAGACCAGTGCTTACCAGCACGGACACAAGACTAAAGCCGACTGACGCCGACTCGCGACAAGCAACAACTCTGGTCGGAGACTCTGCCATGCCTCGCCCATCGCCGGCGACGTATACGTCTTTCATAACCCTCCACTGGGGGGGCAAAAATTTGGCAGCGATGGTGAGTCAATTGGACTTGCCATGAGCAACAAATTTTTCTTAATTAACTAAGTTTACAATCACAAAATATATACATATATATATGTACAGAACATATCTGGCAATCACAAATGTATAGGCAATGAGTACAAATCATATTGACAAATGACAAAAGTGCACACGCACTGTAGTTCAGAACATATCAGCAAATCACAAAATGAATATGGAATGAGTACAAATCATATTAACAAAATGACATAAAGTGCACACGCACTGTATATACTTTTTTTAGTATTTTACAAGAACTAGGATAGGAAAGGGAAGGATTGCATCATGGTTGTAGCACTTTAGGTTGCACGCAGCTGCACTGAAAGTCCATATCTTTCTACAGAAGCACAACACCAAGTGAGACAATCTGAAGTTCTTTTCCTTGAAGTATTAATCAGTGTAGCCAAGACACTGAAATGTCGTTGTAATATTCCATGTTATCATTTTGGTAGTACATTAGGTACACCAAACAGTGGGACCATAATAACATCTCCATCGCTCAAGGTGGTGGACAGCATGTCGTGTCAACACCACGTTCTTGTAAGGTACACCAACGTAGAATTAGTGCAAAAACCAAATATAGTGCTCCATGATCATGAGGATAGACAGGACAAACGGATATTGCAGTAATTTCTGGTAATTAGGTCAGAAGGTGAAGGACATTAAGTCACATACTAGTCTTCATTGAGAATTACACTAGTCTAACAACTGATTTGAGTAATTGGTGGCACTCATCGCCCAGTTACTGAACATTTTTGTACCATGTATGAAGTATTACAGAATAATGTTCATAAATAATCTGTTTACAGAGAACATTGGCACTCATTTACCAGTTACAAACCATCAGAAGTCATCATTCAAAACAGGAGCTAATGAATGGCATAGTATTAACATAATTCACTTACTTATAGTAATCATTGGCACTTATTGGTCATTTACAAAACATATTGCAAGTATTGAATAGTACAAAACATTTTCCATCATTCAAGTGACATGCGACATATTTAAAATAATTATTGGCACTCATTGGCCAGTTACAAAGTATTCTTATATTTTTATAAAACCTTATTCAGTATTATTCAGAAGTTACCATTCAAAATGAGAGTCAATTATTGGCATAGCATTTATAGAGTATAATAAAATATTATTTACAGAAATTATGGGCATAGTATTTATGCATTATTACAAAGCATCATTCAGTATTACTCAGAACTGGTCACTCCAGTGACAGAGGACATATTGAAAATGTAACATACTGTAACTATTATTCAAGGTCTGTGACTAGAAAACATTATTCAGTATTACTCAGAATTCATCATTCAAATGACATATTACTCAGAACTGATCATTCCAGTGACATAGAACGTATTTAACATGTAACATACTGTAACTATTATTCAACGTCTGTGACTAGAAACATTACTCAGAATTACTCAGAATTCTCTTTCTTTTTGTGCTAGCACTGCATTGCGTTGAGATCGATAATTAATTACTGGGGCATAACAATATTTGCTTTTGAGTTATTGCTGCAAATGAAGATGTGTAACGTCATTCGTCATGAGTCAGCTGTAGCAAGGTTATGAAACAAATAGAGTATATGTGATCACATTTACGAATGACACAGGTTTAATGACCAACTGCTTATAGCACATTAATTTCATGAATAATTTCTCCTGCAAAATACCCAAAATGGATTATGAAACTGAAAGAAGAAACGTATATTATGCTGAAAAGTAGTGAACTTCGAATTAACAGGTAGTGAAATGTGTATAAAATATATGTTCTCTAGCTGTCCTTTCCAAAACCTTCAGTCATCATACCATGCGACATAAGACATACTGTCAAAACGAACTGCAACAAATACTTAAATAACTACATAGCATTTCTTAACTAACAGTAAATATATAAACTTCATCATTATTTTCATCTACAAAGAAAAACTTCCTTATCCATATCATCATAACTCCATTATTATCATCACCTGTAAAGAAAAACTTCATTATCCATAGCAGCATACTCTTCATCACTATTCATCAACATTCATTATCATCTGCAAAAAAGTCACTTCATTATTCATTATACAACTATTCCTTATATCTAGCATATTTCATCACTAAAACTAAGATGTGTAGTTCTGTCTGACAGCCTGCATCAATCGCCTCGTATTCTGAAAGAAAAAAATAGTTAAGACTGCTATTCTACGATGTGTATAGTATATTCTTGTTAATTCTTGTTAATTCTGATCCATTTACTCTTCGTCACGAGGTATTGCATCTTCTTTCGTTCATTCCGAAGGTGAAATTCCCATTTCTGTTTAATTTATTTCTTTTACACGTTATTTCTTTCTGAAAATGATGCACAAAGATTAATGTCTTGCATTTAAATCATATACCCACTAAATAAAAACTGGTTTATGGTAACATAATTGAGCATACAGCATAGCATGACAGAAAACGTAATATGTCAAAAACATAGACAGTGTGCAGGTGCAAAAATGTACACAGAGTATCACAATGTAGCAGCAAAAAAAAAGTGTAAAATAGTCACGATGTTGAGATGTCATAAGGCAAAGATGTCAAAGTCAACTGGTGTTTGTTATATCTCAAATATTTCATACTGCATACAAACAAAACAGGAAAACAATCATATATACATGAAAAATGGAAAATATGTATACGGTCTGATATATAACGACAAGAAAAGACTTACTTTGTGTTGAGCTTGTATGTTGTGTAGTTAATAGAGGCGAGAATTGAAGACTTTAATAGAGAGAGAATTTGATAAAATTAATACGTCACTAGATAGAATTGCATAATTATCCATAAGATACGTAAGTTTATCTGGAAAAATGTGCACGGTCTGATGTGTAATGACAAGAAAAGCGACCTGCTAACCTTACCTTGCCGGGCACTTGCCAAGAAAAAATACGATAATCATCAGTAAGTGTTCATGTGAATATAATTCCATAAGTGGTCATAAAAAAAATTAGGAAATGGCATTACAGTGTGATAAATCATAAAGTATGTTCATTCAATTAAAGGTTTGACGTTCGACACGTGGTGGTTCCCTTTGGTTTTTCTGGTTCTCAAAGTTTCGACGTGTACTACATTGGGGTGAGGAATGCTGCGAATTCGATATGGACCTGCGTATAGAAGCTCAAATTTACTACATCTACTCTTTCCTCTGTTGGATAAATAGTGTGTACGTACTAATATCTTCTGTCCAATGTGAAAGTCACGGCGTGTACAAGCCTGTTTTTGCTGTCTTCTCCGGCGCTCTGCGGCACGTTTGATGTTGTTCAGCGCAATGTCAATTATTTCATGGTGTCGTAGTCGACGAGATGTAGGAAAGGTTACTAATTCTTTAATTTTGTTAGGTGGTTCAACATTTTTCAGTATAACGGACGGAGATAGCATAGTAGATTCATTTGGTATGGAATTAATTACATCCTGGAATGAGAGTATGTGTGTGTCCCAATCAATATGTCTTTTATGGCAATATATTCTACACAGTTTACCAATTTCTTTCATTAATCGTTCACAAGGGTTCGAAGAAGCATGGTACCTGGATATATAGATCGGAGAAATGTTTCTAGCTCGCAACATACGTGTCCATATATCAGATCGAAACTGTGATCCATTGTCGGAAATTACTTTCAACACAAGCCCTACATGAAATAGAAAATGGTTTACAAATGCTTTCGAAACAGTTTTAGCAGTAGCTTTGCGTAACGGAGTGAAGGTAACAAATTTTGAAGTGAGTTCAACAGCGACAAAGATGTAGCAAAAACCTCTATTAGTTCTGGAAATCGGACCAAAAATGTCTACAGCGGCCATATGTCTCAATTTAATAGGTACAATGGGATGTAATGGAGGAATATGTTAAGTTGGGTCTGATTTAGCTTTCTGGCAGATTTTACATGACGCTAAAGCTCGTCGAATACGTTTCTCCATGTTGGTAAAATAACAGTTCTGTCTCAGTATAAGAAAACGTTTTCTGGCTCCGTAATGTGCGTAACTTAAATGAGTATACCAGATTAATTTGTTAACAAGTTCGTCAGGAACGCATAATAACCAATTGTTGCTGTCAGGGTGAGAGCGGCGAAACAGAACGTTATTGCGTACAGTGTAATGGTTTCTAATGGTAACATTATTCCTATCTTGCCAAAGGTGTTTAATTTCTTTCCACACGCTGTCTTTACTCTGCTCTAGTGCTATGTCTTGTAATGACGACGAAATGAAATTTTCAAATGCAACTTGTTGAATGTACATGACGCTGAAATTTGCTTTGCAGAAGTTGGTTGCGATGTCTTGCTGATTGTTGCTGAGAGAACGGGATAGTGCGTCTGCTACAATATTTTGTGTGCCGGGAATGTGAACAATTGTAAAATTAAATTCTTGTAAATAAAGTTTCCATCTACTTAATCTGTCGTGTGTAAATTTAGCCGAAAGTAAAAACTGTATCGCTCTATGGTCTGTGTAAACGGTGGTATGTCTTCCATAAAGAAAATGCCGAAATCTCGTAAAAGCCCATACAACACATAATGTTTCAAGTTCTGTAACAGAATAATTGCGTTCAGCAGGTGACAGAATGCGACTCGCAAAGGCTATGTTTTTAATTACTGTAGAACCATCTTCTTCAATTTCCTGAAAAATGTGTACGCCTAAAGCGGTGTTAGAACTGTCGGTGGCAATGGAAAAATTTCTAGTAAGACCTGGGTGCGATAAAAGTGGTGCATTCAACAAAGCATGTTTCAGGTTCATAAATTCAGAATGTACTTGCTTATCCCAAGACCAAATAGTGTTTTTACCTGTCAATTGACATAATCTAGGGGTGTCTAAAGCAGAGTAATGAAGAAATTTACGAAAAAAGTTAATTAAACCCAAAAAACTGCGTAGTTGTTTCTTCGTCGTAGGAACAGTAATGTCACGTAAAGCTTGAAGTTTTTCCGGGTCAGGCGTAATGCCCTCTGCTGAAATTACATGTCCAAGAAATTTTATAGAAGTTTTACCAAAGTACGATTTACTGAGATTAACTGTGAGTCCTTGTGCACGAAAAGTTCGTAACAGTTGTTCAAGAATCAGATTGTGTGCAGACCTGTTAGCTTCTGCAATAAGAATGTCGTCTACATACGTTGTGTTTCTGTCTTTAAGTTCTGTAGGAAGTATTATATTCAAACCACGAATAAATGTTGCTGAAGAAATAGTTAAACCGAACGGTAATTTACAAAATTGATAACAGTCACCAAAACAGAGAAAAGCCGTTTACTTTCTGCAGTTTGGATGGAGTTGAATTTGCCAAAATCCCGATTTCAAATCTAATGTGGAATAAATAGCAGTACCATGAAATTTCTGTAGAAGTTCTTCTAGTGTCTGTGGGCGATCTGTTTCATTATTAATAATGTCATTGATGTGACGCGAATCAAGTACGAGGCGAAGTGAACCATCCTTTTTCTTAACAATATGGAGCGGGTTTATGTACGGACTAACTGCCGGTTCAATAATTCCTTGGTCAAGCATAGCTTGCAATTCTTTCTTAACTTGTTCTCTGTGAATATACGGAATGGGATAATGTTTGGCTTTAAATGTGTCGTGCTGTTTAACTTGAAATTCATACGTAAAACCGGACATAGTACCAGGAACGTTGTCAAAAACTGGAGCTTGCTGTAAAAGAATTTTGCGTAGTTGCGTCCGTTCGTCGTCTGTATTTGCACTGCTCTGTTTAACTTTATCCGAAATCATCTGTATAACGTCATAGTCGGCTTCGTCTGGAGTATTGTAGTTGTGCACGTACGTATCTGTGAACAATGTGGAATGACAGTCTAAGTTACGTGATGCGGAAATGACCTCTGTACGATTAATTGTTTGTTCTTCTGTAGATAAAGCCAGTTGTACATTTTCATCCTAAGTCAATAATTGCGTCGTGTTGTACCAGAAAATTCGTACCTAAAATAACGTCTGTTGTCAATAAGGGAACAATCCAAAAATTTGAGTGAAATGTATGACCTGCAATACAAAATGATAAATGTGTCTGTAACTTAACATCTACTCCTTTACCAGATACTGCTCCTTTTACTTTCGTTTTGCCTAATGGTAACGTAGGATAGGTATTCTCTTTGTTACACTCGTTGAAAGTTTCTTCATTTATAACTGACATAGGTGATCCAGAATCGATTACTGCTGAAAATTTCGATGATCCAGTTTTTACTTCGATGACAGGGTGTGAAGTGGTTTTTTGAATAACTGGTCTTTCCTGCAAAAGAGTGTCTCGGATGTCGTCAAAAGTAATAATATTTTCGTGAACATGATTCTCTGTGTCAAAAGTATTGCTTGCGTTACTGGAAGATGCAACCTCTACTGTATCTAGTCAAATTCTATCTGACGTACTATTATTTGCAGGAGGATACTGTGGCATTTCAACTATTTGTACTGTTCTGTTATTTCTTCCTGGCGTATTACGTTCGGGATGATATCTACTGTCTGGTTCATTCATAATAATATGTTGTTGCCGATGATTCTGCTGTTGGTATGACCGACTGTTATTAAATGTACGCTGAAAATTGTGCTCATTATTTTTACGTCTGTCATGATAGTCATTTCTATACGGCGCGTTACGATACGAGTTAAAATGATGTGTTTTCTGTACGTAGTTATTTCCTTGTTGCTGTGCATTACTATTTGTTGGAGCTGACGCTATACGTGCAGGCGGCGAAACATTAAAGCTTGGTTGACCTTGTATATTACATTGTTGGTTAGGTATGTTAACCGGTTGGTTTTGTTGCTGTTGCGGAGAAAAACCTCTATTGTTACCAAAATGTGGTTCCTGTTGCTGATAATTTTGACGATTGCTAAAAATCCTGTACATACTGATGATTACAATTTTATCTGTTATTAAAATTACGGCGGTAGTTGTCATTTTGGGAGTGTCTAAAGAGAACTGTCACTTTCGGTAAAAGTTGTCTTATCAGGTTTTCTTTACACTTTCATAATTATAGATAGAGCGATAGTTAAAGAGCTATTCAGATAGATATAAAGGATAGTAGAAGAGAAGGCAGCAGTGCAGAAAACGAAAGATGAAATAGCACTACTACGGCTCGGAGCCCTGTGCACGCTACGGCACATATTCATCGAAGCGTAATGAATCCACTGAGGTCAATTACGCGCTACAAATAAATTTTAGCTTTTGCGTTACAGGCAATGGCGGTGAAAATTCAAAAACAAGTTGTTGTATCCATGCTAATTCAAGTTTCTCCATTACAGGCCAAGCTGGTGAAAGAACAAAAATAAATCGACGTATCCAGTTCAAAGCGTGTACCTGTGCTCTGTCATTTTTAAATACTTTAAATTTTCTCACTGATAGAAAATGTTTGTAATCAAAATTATCGTCTCTGTACGTCTGAACAGGTTCAGGATTGTATGAGAATCTATTTGTCTGTGATTGTTCGGAATCTAAGTCACGTACTCTCTGTAAATTACATAAATTATACTGGCTGTGTGAGTGTGACAAATGTTCGGAATGTGCCGTATGCTGTGACGTGTTATTGACTGAAATATTTTTTATCTCTGTCACCTCTTGCTGTAAAGTCGACAATTTTCTACGTAATGTATTATTAGACGAATCTATCTTACTGATCGTCTGCTCTAAACTTTGGAATTCAGGTGTTTGATTGAACGAAATCGGTGAAGTATCGTCTGATTTGCTGTCATTATTACTTTCAATAACGTCAATACGACTGGCCAATTCATCGTATTTTTCAGTCAGTATTTTTACCTGATCATCGTTTTTAGTGTCACAAGCATTAATCTGTTTTTGTATTTTACATGTGGTTTCGTTCAGTTTTTTAACGTCTGCTTTGATGGCATCGGAATCCTGTATTAGTTCTAATTGTTCAAGTCTGTCGGTCATTGTCTGAAAGTCTACTGTGTGTGTGTCTGTTTTTGATTTAAGATCGGAAATTTCATCACGCAATTCGGTGTTCAACTGTTTGATAGTATTAATTTCGTCTGATACTGTAGCAATATTGTTGTCTAGGTATGTTTTTGCTTTCGTAAACAATTTACGTTTATCTTCCTGTCTCTGAGCAGTAATTGTTTCCATGACTTGTCGTTTTACTTTATTTTGTTCCTGTATAAATTTACGGTAACGTGTTTCACTGTTTTGTAGGTGATGATTAAAACGTTCGTCAATTTGACTGTTCTGTTGGTCGAATTTCGCGTCTACTTTTGCATCCAGTGTGCGCGAAAGTTCTGCTGACATTAATTTAAACTCGTCGCGTAACTGTGTTGCGTTTTCAGAGCACTGTTTACCGACTGCACTAATTTCGTCTCTAAGTAATTTAATTGTTTCTGCATGTCTATTATTTAATTCTTGTGCCACGGATCTAATTTCTTCACTACTTTTCCTAGCACAAGCCTTAATTTCCTCACGTAATTGTTCTTTAGTATCATGACATTGCGCGGCAACGGCTGTAATCTGTTCACTAAGCTGTCTGGAATTGTTGTCTAATTTTTCATTCATCTGTTTGGAATTGTTGTCTAATTTTTCATTAAGTTGTTGTTTGAGATTATCATTATTTTCATTAAGTTTTTGTTTAAGATTTTCACTAAGTTGTTTGAGATTGTTGTCTTGTCTTTCATTCTGTTGTAGCAATATTGCCATAATTTGATCCAAGCCAATATTACCTACTCTATTCTCTGTGCTGTTTGATGGCGTACCTGCAATTGTCACGTTTTGTGTAGCTATTTGGTCATTCTGTGATTCTCGAAAAGGTTTCCCAATCGGATGTGCACTGTTAGTCACTACCTCGGAATCAAATAAATCTGTCCTACTTTGAGTATACTTTTCATTTTCGTTAGAAACAATTATCTGTTCGCTACGTAAATTTTGCAAATCGGGCGTGTCGAACTGGGCAGCTTTCATTGTAACAGAACGTCCCGCGTCATCAACTGTCGTTAAATTAACAGAGGACACAATTGAATTTATTTGCTCATTACTAGGATCAAAATTAATATTAGTGGTCGGTACGCACTGATTGTCTATATATGGAGGATTGTCATCATTACACTGAGTGTCGCAAGTACTATCGGACAAATTATTCGAGTCGGCTATTTCACTCATTACACATCGCGATGTACTGTTAACAATTTTTCGCGGCATTTTTCACAAATCAAAATTAATCACAAATGAAACAAAGTCAATGCAAAATGCAACAAACACAATTACAACAAAGAACAACAAATTGCCGATGATCCGTGAAAGAAAGAGTGACAAATTAGTAAATGCGTTGCGCCAGATGCAAACTACATTTAAGTAAATAAGAGCAGATATATGACTACTTCTCAGAAGATTCACAAAGAAATACGATCCTGGCCGGATGTCGCCAAGTGTAACCTCCCCACAGAAATTTATTATATAATTGAACCAAGAACCAAGTGTAACGTCCCCACAAAAATAATAATAAAATGAATTTTTAAAGTATTGTAACCTCTGAACAAAATTGGCTCCCATTTATAATCTGTGTGCAGAAATGCATTCACATTTAATGTTCCCACAAAATTCTTTTCTCATTTAATGTTAAGTTCGAAACAGAAAAATTCCTCAACACCAAAATAATAAAAAAAATTAGTAACCTGGTAAATTTTATGAGGACAGCAGCGCTGCCCTTCGGCCCTGTATTCTGAATAAAAAAAGCAAAAATTCTTACCTCAATAAAAACTGCAAATATATCTGCTCTTACATAATAATTTTCGACACAGCTTCGTGCAATGCTGGCACATATATATATATATATATATATATATATATATATATATATATATATATATATATATATATATATTGATTCTTGGGAGGAATGATCATGAATTGGAAATATTCTTTAAATTGAGATGAATACTTTTCTTTAAAAAAGTTACTTTATATTATAAAAATTATTATTGGGGCATTTTTTTGAAAGAAAAAAATAACAATTAATATACATTACTAGATATGCGCAAGGCTGCTTCTTTACCTTCTACAACAATACTCATCTTCCAGAGTTCTGACCAGAGTCCCGAGCAGACCAGACAGCCGACACGCGCCGACCACCGCCGACTCACACAGACTACTCAAGACTACTGAAGACTATTGCTTACTAGCACGGACAGAAGACTAAAGCCTACTGACGCCGACTCGCGACAAGCAACAACTCTGGTCACAGACTCTGCCATGCCTCTCCCATCGCCGGCGACGCATACGTCTTTCATACTTCAAGACATTAAGCATCTCTACATATTTAAAAGTAAGTCTGTTTCTCTTAGAAGTAGAACATCTTTTTAGATGCTTAAGCTTCTTTCGACATCCACAGAAACCACAAGGACAAACCTCGTATTCACTCGGAATGGCAGCTCTACAGACGTGGCGAATTCCTCGGTGTCTGGATTCTTCTAAGCCCTAGACTCAAGTCTGTCTTTAGCGAAGCCGTCTAACTGCTGCCTCACGGAAGTAAAAATATCCCCTTGTGTTTCCTCCTCCAGACCTTATCCTTCTAATTGTTTAATAGCTGCAGTCAGTTACTTGTTACTAAGGAATCAATCTAGTTCTCTATGCAAATTATTTATTTATTCCGGTAACGGAAGTTGCTGTGCATTGGAAATTGCACCAGCTCGATCCAAAGAAAGCACAAACTCTCTAATTTTGTCAAAATCCTCAGACAACATATCAGCATACCCAATACAAGATCCCCAACGAGCAACTAGGAAATTTTGAAGGGACAGGCCAATGGCTTCCCTGTAGGCAGCAACATGACTCAGAGCTTTTAGTAGAATCTTCTGGAGGGCACAGATGAATTGATTTGTGATATCGTATTCATTCCTTACTGTTGAGTGGTATTTAAGATAGGTAAATAAATTAGTGAAATGGATGTGAAGTGAAGTAGAAATTAGAAAATAAATGAAAAACTTAGTTTAGTTTAGAAGAGTTACACACTGGCAAACAGCGAGCAGAGCAGCAGCGGCAACGGCCGGCGCTTGCAAGTCAGCACATTCAGGAGAAGCCATCGCCCTCCCCACATGAGCAGAAGCTGTCGATTCAGCCGTCAGGGCATCGCCCGACCGGCTCACGTGTTTCTCAATTGTCATATGTGATCAAAGGCCTTCGCCTACATTCCAAGAGCCAATGACCGACGTTAAGAAGATTCTTCTAGAAGCTTTTCAACGTGACAGTAGAGGCAATGACCGTGAAGTCGTTCACCTCCAGTGAACTGAAATAAATAAATACGCGAGACGCAGTGGGCCCGACAGTTGTTTTCAGTTCAGTTTCGGTTCGAGTTCAGTTCCAGTACAGTTCAGTCGGTGCTGAAGACCGTCATGCAGGAAGACACTACATCGTATGCAGAAGCACCAAGTCCGCCGCTGTAATGGAATAGCAAGCAGCAGCCTCGCCACCAGAAGACAGAAGTTAGAAGGTATTTGAAGACTGATTTTTACATACCCGGGTGACTCGTGAGGACGGGAAGGAGACAGCCTCACATCAGCAGTCACCTGTGAGCTGGTGATGAAGATCTGACAGCCGAAGACTAGCAAGCTGGAGTCCGTTGTTCGAGTCCGGGACACTGGCCTTCCCTCGCCGCGCTGCGCCTCTCCACTGGCCTACGCACAACACACGCGGCCGCTTAGAGAAGAGAAACACTGGGACGCCACATCCAAGGTATCACCATCCGATTCACGACTTCGTTCTCAATAATTAAACGGGCCACCTTACGATGCGCGTCTCCAGGCAACTGGGTTTAACGGCGAAACGAGATACACACCACCTGGCGTAATCAGACGCCACCGCTCACGCAGCATAAGGCTTCGCAAACGACACAGCTGCCGCTCTCCCAGCCAGAACAATCCACTAAGCAAACCATTGTACAAATCTTTCAATAAAAGTTATCTTATGTAAAAATGCTGTTTCATTCTACCTCATACCCGAGCCAAGGAAGAACCCACCCTGCCCATATGTTGTTAAGAGAGAAAAAGTAATTTATTTAGTGTTTTTCACCCTGACATAATGCATTAGAATCAAATGCCCTCTGCAGTAATGCTCATCCTGAGAATTGACTAGCATCAAAAGAGGTTACCCAGTTAGATTACGGATACACAGACCCTGTGAAGGTCATGAACCAAGCATGTCACATGCTTCAGCTTAGGAAAGAAACTTTTGATTTATTAGCTGCTGAAAACGTGTATGGAGTCTGGTCTGTAAGCACTAGAAGAAGTCTGTCAAACTCGATACCAGTAGGCCAGACATTTTGGCAGAAGTCCATAATTGATTGTAGTACAGTACTGGCATTATCTTTAAGCAGCTCATACATCTTTAATAACATGGGTTTAACTTAGCAGCGCACTTGGCCATGAAAGGCAAAGGTCTCGAGTTCGAGTCTCGGTCCGGCAGGAAGTTTCATGGGCTTAACTTTCTCCCCTGCTAAGGGAAGAACTAAAATGTTCAAAAAATATTGTTTCATTAAGTTTATGGTTTCATCCCCAATAATTCCCACGTCGTAATCAGACACTTTCTCCTTGATTCTTTGTATGATTTCTTTGTGAACAGGCTTCATGTAGGTTTTTCTACTCTCATTGGGCATTGACATCTTTGTGTATTTTTCAAGAAATCCCTTGAAGGCTGGATGGTTCACCTTATTGAGTGGAGTTCCTGGTGGTGTAACAGCTGCTCAGAAATGAACGTTTAATTCCTTCAGAGTTTGGCTTTTTGAAGAACTCTGTTGAAACGCATTTCGTAATAGAGGCTGCCGCAATTTGCTTTCTTGAAGAGTCTTCTCCATTTTGTGCATGGAGGTAGAAATGTATTGTCTGATGCGCTGTCGCTGGTGTTTCTCATCTATCAAAAATTCGTGAATCGCAAATAGTACATCGCATAAAAGTTCCACCAGTCTATGAAATCTTGTTTGAATTCCTGAGCCAGAACAATAAATTGGGCACCGGGCACCTTTGGCGCGGTAAAATCTAGTAGTACACTCGTTTAGTACTATAACAAGGAGCAACACTAACTCACATGCAAAAATCAGTGCCACTGTAACACAACAGTCTTGCATTCATCTGCTCACTTGCTATCCACACTCTGTTTTAAAACACCACAACAATTTTCAGAATGCTCTCATTCATGCTGGAAATACAGTCGCAGGAATTTCTAGTAGCTTCGAGCAGAACCGAGTCTTAACTCTAGGAACTACGTGCGTGTGGTTACTGCCATCTCTGCGTGTCCAGCATCCGTCTCCACGCTAACAGAGACACACTCACATTCACGAACAGTAGACTACTGATCCTGGGTGGGTTAGCATCACTCATTGTCAACTGAATTATTGTGGGCTACTTTATAGTGAAAAGCGAAAGAAAGAGTTTTGTCGAACACACAATGATTTTCCATTGTAGCAGGTGTACTTTCAACTCTCTCGGGGCATTTACTGAAAGACGCAGGCTTACTATTAGCACTTATGCATCAAGCTGACGAGACATTCATTGAAAGTTAAGTATTTTGGACTGATTATAAATCTTATAGAACAAATTGGAATGAAATAAAAGAAGAAAGGGTGAAAAGGGGGATTATGGGCATGGTTGGAGGGAAAAAGGGATACAGGTCCCTAAAAAGGGAGAAAGGTGTGTGAGAAAATGTCTCTTTTCGCAACTAGAAACAAAATTTCTCACTGTGATATCTTTCCAAACAGCTTAAATTTACCGTAACAAAAAAGGTGAGCGCTTAAAAATCCATACCCTGGCAATTACAATTAAATATTACAATTGCAGCCCCAGTCTGGTAACATTCGACAGTAAGCAAAGTATCGGAAACTCGTCATCCTGATGTCTATGGCTCTGGGACGAATCTCACGTTGAAATCATTATCTGTACCCTCCTTATGACTGGACATAATTTTCTACGTAAAATCGTTCATCCCGCTTACGGCTACCGATGTGTTAAAATCTCAACTTTCCACTTCAGGTCCATACCTGCCTTACGACTGGACTAGTCATTTTATTTGCACATGTAGGAAAACTGATCACAGTAATCTCACACCTCAACACTTACTTTATAAGCCTGTCAATCACAGCACATCTATCACACATCCCCTACTAAGTATAATACTTCGACAATAACTGAATCCCGTGGCACCAAACAATATTGAGCGAAAATCCGCTATGGATGGACACGATTCATTGTTTTCTCTTGCGACTGGTGTCTGTGTGTCTTCGGAGGAGAGACGTAATCGCTTTATTAGCGACCAGCTCTTAAAAACACAATCGCAAGGCTATGTTAGTGTCACCCGGCATAAAAAGCGGCCTTGGTTCTATAGTCGCACATAAGTATCGCTAACGATATCCTTGTTTAAAAATAAACAAGTTTTATAAACCGAGATATATTGTAGCTTCCGAATGAAGTGGTCTTCCACCAAATACCGCGACATTGAATATAGATAGTGATCGCAGGGGTGTGTATTATCAGACCGGAAGTGTGGGTGCACGTCACCAAATCGCCAGATGTGCAAGCTCGTAATACGATCACCGTTTTCACCGAATTTAGAAAGTGATTCAGCTAAGGAACGTGGAATTAAGCCGATATTTGCAACTCCCTCGTGTCGCTGCTAAATACTTCTTAAGCTAACAAACAGTAATTGTAGCACATTCTATCTAGATGCCATATAGACAGTGTAACAGAGGTTCTGTAATACATGCACAGGGAGGATGGTGGTTGTTTGAAAAATATCACGTACCATGTGAGGAATCATTTAAAAAGTGCAATGCTAGACTGAAGTCATAAGACATGTACCAAATACACTCCTGGAAATTGAAATAAGAACACCGTGAATTCATTGTCCCAGGAAGGGGAAACTTTATTGACACATTCCTGGGGTCAGATACATCACATGATCACACTGACAGAACCACAGGCACATAGACACAGGCAACAGAGCATGCACAATGTCGGCACTAGTACAGTGTATATCCACCTTTCGCAGCAATGCAGGCTGTTATTCTCCCATGGAGACGATCGTAGAGATGCTGGATGTAGTCCTGTGGAACGGCTTGCCATGCCATTTCCACCTGGCGCCTCAGTTGGACCAGCGTTCGTGCTGGACGTGCAGACCGCGTGAGACGACGCTTCATCCAGTCCCAAACATGCTCAATGGGGGACAGATCCGGAGATCTTGCTGGCCAGGGTAGTTGACTTACACCTTCTAGAGCACGTTGGGTGGCACGGGATACATGCGGACGTGCATTGTCCTGTTGGAACAGCAAGTTCCCTTGCCGGTCTACGAATGCTAGAACGATGGGTTCGATGACGGTTTGGATGTACCGTGCACTATTCAGTGTCCCCTCGACGATCACCAGTGGTGTACGGCCAGTGTAGGAGATCGCTCCCCACACCATGATGCCGGGTGTTGGCCCTGTGTGCCTCGGTCGTATGCAGTCCTGATTGTGGCGCTCACCTGCACGGCGCCAAACACGCATACGACCATCATTGGCACCAAGGCAGAAGCGACTCTCATCGCTGAAGACGACACGTCTCCATTCGTCCCTCCATTCACGCCTGTCGCGACACCACTGGAGGCGGGCTGCACGATGTTGGAGCGTGAGCGGAAGACGGCCTAACGGTGTGCGGGACCGTAGCCCAGCTTCATGGAGACGGTTGCGAATGGTCCTCGCCGATACCCCACGAGCAACAGTGTCCCTAATTTGCTGGGAAGTGGCGGTGCGGTCCCCTACGGCACTGCGTAGGATCCTACGGTCTTGGCGTGCATCCGTGCGTCGCTGCGGTCCGGTCCCAGGTCGACGGGCACGTGCACCTTCCGCCGACCACTGGCGACAACATCGATGTACTGTGGAGACCTCACGCCCCACGTGTTGAGCAATTCGGCGGTACGTCCACCCGGCCTCCCGCATGCCCACTATACGCCCTCGCTCAAAGTCCGTCAACTGCACATACGGTTCACGTCCACGCTGTCGCGGCATGCTACCAGTGTTGAAGACTGCGATGGAGCTCCGTATGCCACGGCAAACTGGCTGACACTGACGGCGGCGGTGCACAAATGCTGCGCAGCTAGCGCCATTCGATGGCCAACATCGCGGTTCCTGGTGTGTCCGCTGTGCCGTGCGTGTGATCATTGCTTGTACAGCCCTCTCGCAGTGTCCGGAGCAAGTATGGTGGGTCTGACACACCGGTGTCAATGTGTTCTTTTTTCCATTTCCAGGAGTGTACTATGACTAATACACAGACTTTTCAGATCTATAGTGTTACGCTCTCTGGTAGAATTTCTGTTTGTGATTTAGAATGAAGTCTCTCCATTCAACCACGTGCTTGCGTTGGATCCTATGGATATGTGTTTTAATGATTACAGACACTGGTGGGTCATATTTGTGGCACTTTTATATCTTGAAACGAGTCACATTTTTGGAACCTATCTGGTAAGAGCCCCATACAGCAAAACTCCAGCATGTTTTAGACAGTCTCTCTGCAACTTGTAAATTTTCTTCAGTCTCTGTCCCACTCTCCCAGCTGCTTTGTCCGTGTGATCATTCCAGTTTTAGTCGGAACTGAACGGAAGTCAGAGAGTGCTATATCTACCACTTTCTGCAACCAGTAGAAAAACTGGAGAAGCTGAGTTAATGCAACCGTACTGTAATTTGACCACTCGGTGGAAATGAAAGCATGTTGTTGTAGCTCCGCCAGTCGTGTGCAGTGTGCAAGCCCAGCGCCAAACGAAACTTTCTCCTGCAACACGAGGTAGTAGAAAAGAAAGTAAGGGCAGTTATGGATGTGTTTTGCTACTGCGTTGTGGTGCATCTCCACACTACCTACACGTACTGTAGTCTGAAGGAGATCTGCATCTCTCAGGGTGCATTCATGTCTGTCACCCCAACATCCTCTCACTACTCGTTACAGAGAAAAACTATGAACTATAAAAACTTCACTAACATCGTGCAATAGAGAACTCAATAAGATATTACCACGTCCCTTTCTTCTGATGTATCGAAAACAATTACCAAATGCATGCTGACATCGAGCATATGTGGCGATCCTATGCAATATATAGGCACTGGTACATTGTAGCAGGTGGCCAGTAATCGAAGTCGCTTGCACAGGCCAGCGTGAAGTTTCGCCACACGCACTGTAGGAGGACCATATCCCACAGACTATTAGTCACAAGAGAGGGTTCCTATGTTGTTCTTTCCTAAGCAGTTTGATGCACTGTGTTTTCTGCTGTAATGCATCCAAGCAGTACATGACTATAGGTTTGTACACCGCCATACATTTTGTTTTCTACCACAACTTCGAGGTCTCTGTGGTGTGCTAAGCCAACATTAACATGTTTCGATTCATTGGGCCTCATAGTAAGCTGGACATTGCATGTGTGAACTATGCTGCCCTCACAACACGCAGGATGGTTTGAAATGAAAGACAGAGGCAGTGTTTCTCATTGACAAAAAAGTGGAGGATATCGTGACATATGGAAACTGGAAGAGTTTGCGGCACTGTGGAGCGCTTCCAAACAGCTGTCTTAAGGTGATGATCTCCACATTTAATCTCATCTTCCACTGTGAGAAGGTAGCAGATGTCTCGTTGTTCCATTTTTCGAAGAGACCCTGAGCATCGATTTCTCATGTTGGTATTGCATATTGCACCCAAATACATAATCGATGTTTCGGTGTCCTAGGTGGTAGTCATCCTAAGCTCCAAATCTTTGCACACTACATAATTAATTTTTATGATTTACAGTGCCTATCTCCATATAGAACAAGGGCGTATTCTGCAGGACTTAAACCCAAAGAAACAGACAGACTGCATCATGAGTTGTCAATCCCCCCGGTGGAAGAATGGAATGATCTTCATACACCTAGACGAGCATGTTAATACCCTCACCCCTCCACATCTTTTCTCGCATTTTTATCAATTTCACGTATTTTCCATCAACGTTCGTAATTCTTTCCATAATTTCAATGCGTTTTACTCAATTACTCGAGGTCCAAACCACCACTCTCCATGACTTGTCATGTCAACATAACGTCTCATCGTGTCAGTCTCATGATGCTTTCAGCCAATGATATTGCAGCATGGTTCTCAATTTCTGTATCATAGCTAAACCACTCCCTCCATTACTTTGCAAGGGTCATATACCTGTGGACATGTTATGAACTCTGTTACACAGCCTACATCACATGATACAAATAATGTTTCTAGGTGTAGGAAACAGCCATCAACAGAGAAGAAGCGCAAAAACTACGTTCCTTAACCGAAACACTTTATAAGTTGGGCAAGATTTAACTATTTGCCATCTCCCGCCCTGTGTGGATGGAGTCACAAAGTATTCTCGCATTCGTGGCCTAAAATCGGAGATTCAAAACTATAGCACTCATCCCTCTGTTTCGAAACGAGCTACCCTCTCGTTAAACCTATAGTCTAAGAAACCTAACCAAAACTCTGCATGGCATCTCTCTCTTCCTCTGTCTTTAACCAACCCTCCCTGAAACTCTGTCTCCAATTTATTTCGAAACAGACCAGAACTAGGAAGGTACTATACACGCTACATCCGATGTCTCGTGAAGGAACAGAATGAACTGAGTTCCATGTAATCAGTGCGCTTGATCTTTTGCTTTCGCAAATAGCATAATACCTCCCCAAACTCGTACCGACCGGCGCTAGTGATACAGATTAGTTTTCTAATTCCAATACTGTTGCCGTCGTTCTGCGAATACTGTTATATACCAGCCCCACCCACATCACCCATCCAGTTACACACAATCTCTCTAGATGCTAGTATGCTGAGCAGTTTAGCACTCCCTATTGGTGTATAGTAGATACAAGCCTGTTACGTTTGAGAGTGTTGTAGTGATATAATAGACGATTAGGAAGAAGAAGTAGGAGAGAAAATGTTTGAGTTATGCTTGATGGAGCTCCAGATGGAAGAAGTTTGAAACATTTTACGTAATTCACTTGTGCTATCAATTGTGTTAAATTGTTGTTTTGTCTGTATTCCGTACCAAGAAGGTGCTGGGAAGAAAGAAGTGCTCATGGAACATAAACACAAATGCGTAGCAGTAGTGTTTGATATGTGAAATTGCACCCCATATTGCACTAGTTCCAAATAATTGCTCTCTTCCAGACACACAACATTTTTCAAGTAGATGTATACACAGGGATTGCAGTACCTCACAAACACCTGTCACTAACTTAGAATCACGGCGGTTATGAAACTCAAGATTCGATTTTATGCCCAAGATGTGGCAGAGAAATGGAATACCTTGCATATATCTTGGTTCATCTAGATAAGGGTGTTTAAATAGGTTTTCCAACGATGCATGACTCATCACATATGCATTGGAAGCCCTCTGCTGATTGTTGTTTGGAGAGGTTTGGTGTTAAAGACTGCAGGTAGATAGCGCTCTAACTGACACACAAACCAGGTACTTGTGTACGAGTCTATCAAAAGTTATGCCTCTCAAGTGATGCACCCCGAGAGAACAACGGAAAAGGTGGTTAAATCCGTGACAAATGTTTTGCCACATCATCTCCCTCTCTCTAGAATGCATCATCAGTCTACCATTAAATCATACCTCGTTACAACCCCTCTCAACCGATTACTCCATCTACTTTCTATCATCCCTTAACCCAGATCCACATCGATTTAGAAGCAGATGGTTTTCTTTTCCAGGAAAGCTTCAAAGACAGCAGTCAACTTGTTCGTATCCCTATTACATCAATAGACATGCAGCACAATGTTGTTAAAAACCCTGTGGCAACTGCTCTGTAAAGTATTTGTTATCTCACACTGACGGTTGTGATTTGTGGGGAATGCAGGGCAGCACTTTGTAAATACTGTTTGTTAGGGCTTAAAACATCTAAACAGTCTTGTACACAGGCAAAGACACGATCCATTCTGTGGTTATATATTGCTGCGTCACAGATGGTAATACATCGCTGTTTAGCTAAGGACATTTTACAGAAAACTATAAGGTGGCTACCGATGATTTTGGGTTCACACCTGGGCTTGTGATCTGACATATATATACATTTATTAGTCTACATTTGGTTGTCATCCCCGTTAAACAATCTATTCCAGCCGTTTTATCGCTGTCGACGAGAAATGACTGTTTCACTGGTTCCCAGTCAACTTTCCATGCCAACTTTGTTTCATGTTCTGGCGTTAGGAACTTGCTTGGCGGCCGGAGTGGCCGAACGGTTCTAGGCGCTACAGTCTGGAACCCAGCGACAGCTATGGTCGCAGGTTCGAATCCTGCCTCGGGCATGGATGTGTGAGATGTCCTTAGGTTAGTTAGGTTTAAGTAGTTCTAAGTTCTAGGGGACTGATGACCACAGAAGTTAAGTCCCATAGTGCTCAGAGCCATTTAGGAACTTATTACTCTGTATAAGAAATAGTAGTTAATAATAATAGTGATGCTGTTTTTGTTTGTTGGTAATATTTACTAGATTGCGTACTTGCGGCTATCCTGTGTGGCCGCTTTTAGTGTGACTTAAAAAGAGTGAGAGATTATTCATTGATCAACGATGCGTCGGTTCTCGATTGTGTTCAGGAGACGTGCGGACTGATTACGCGAAGGGGTTTTCTTGATTGACCTTTCAACATGGATTGCCTTCACGCAATCAGAATCTTCCATGAAAATACCTAAGGGATCTATTTGAGTATAAAAATGTAAATGAAACCAAATTAGTGGAATTTCGTAAGAGAAATATTAACAGATCGGAAGTTGAACACATTAGTGGTCTCCTAAATACAATCGAGACACCGCGATTAGGAGCGAACGTGTAACAAATCTCATGGAACATCATTTCTGGTAAGTGAAAGAAAAGAATAAGAAGAAAATTACTGCATCGTAAAACATATTGTGAACAAATTGGCTTTAAACTTCTAGACTTTAACAAATACACAATAAATACACGACTTACATCTGATATTTCTTTTGTACATGGCGCAGTCCAATAATCTCTGCTTTATGAGTCCGTTCCTTCTTAAAATTAAATGTCCTTGTGTGTGCGTAAGTACATTATATCCTCACCCGAGTTACCGAAACGTTTGTTCGTCGTTTCACATATTTTAACACGAAATAAAAATACAACTTGTAGCAGTGCTATGTAGCACGTCTTCACATGTCGGCGACCAAAAGTACAAAGGATAATGAAGTCTCTAGAATGACCAGCGGGTCATAGTGTTTATTTAGAGTATTTAACGCTGGACGCGCGTCTTGGTATAGGCGCGCATTGAAAAGAATATTTCGTCTCTTTACTCTCGCGCTGTGATGCTTAGCATTCTAGCGAACTACAACTCGTTGGCTGTCCTTTTCTTTTATGGCAAATATCTCATATGCAAAGTATCTTTAATCCAATAATAATACATGGCTTCCTGCGTGAGGAGCGATGACTGTCAGGATCATCGCGACTCACGCCTAATCGTAATATTATTGCTTTCGCGGATGAAGTTAGTATTACTTGCTAAAATTCTTTACAATAGATTTCATATATGACATTAGACAAAGTGGTTGACATAAAGAATAACAGGGAAATATATTCAAATGTTAAAATGTGTGTGAAATCTTATGGGACTTAACTGCTAATGTCATCAGTCCCTAGGCTTAACAATACTTAAACTAAATTATCCTAAGGACAAACACACACACCCATGCCCGAGGGAGGACTCGAACCTCCGCCGGGACCTAAATATATTCGTACGACTGAAACTGATGGTAACTTTTTCATGGGGTAATTACATGACAATTTAGCCGTACTCGTTCTAATGTATTATACAAAGATAACAAATGTTCATTTCTCGATAAGAGACAATAAAATTAGGATAAAGATACACATACATGGATACATTATACATGGCATAATAAATATTAAAAAATAACAAAGAAATAAATTATTTGACTTCGCAGGAAGTCTGGGTGCAGTGTGCACTCTTGGAAAAATATATTGCAAAGAATTGACATTCTTGTTTTACAATGACATATTACAGGATTTTTTTTTGTGGTTTCGACGAAAATTTCTTGTAGTAGACACGTAGTACTTTACTGATTTGTGGCTTTCATGACCTGCAAAAAAAAAAAAATGTTTCAGTACACTTGGGTAGGTATGACTTGCACTGGGAGCCGTAGAACTTCGGGTATAAATGGTAGCACTGCACTTGAGTGAGGGAAATTAATTGAACTTTCACAGTGGAGGAAAAGTAGGGAATCACTTTCACTGTGGAGGTTGAAGTGGTTGTCTGGATGTGATGGAGCGTTGGAAATACGTCGTGGATCAGGAACTGGAAGACTGGTTCCGCAACGTGATGAGCCGTTTGGTGGCGGTCTCTTATTTCACTTGACACATATTTGAGCTTCCATTCCTGTTCCCGTCCATGAAAAATACAGAGAAAATCTGTAATAGAATGTGCTTACTTACTAATAACTTAGTCTAAAAGAAAATTGAATTAGTTAAGGATAACAATTGTTTATGTACATAAGGTCTTATTCTCTTAGGAGTTCTTAGTTCTCATATTTATTTATTTTTCTGGTTTTATTTGGGTCGACAAGTTTTCGTCATTACTTGGCCTGGTCTATAAATTCGGTATCAATTGTCAAAGTCGAGTTTAAGACTTTTCAGACTAGTGTCTTGGTAATTTTAAAAGGTATTTAAGTGCTTAACTCATGGTTTTATCAGATTTTATATTGAAAGTATTTCAAACACATTTGGCGACCGCGCTCGTTGTGCAAAGGAAACTGGGTTGTTGAGCGCGCAGCGTACTCTGTGTTAACGTCTGTTTGTCATAGTCACGTGATAGTAACTTACACGGCTTTACAACGCTAACAGCAGTGTTCTGCGAGAAGCAGAACGTTTTGTGTCTACCAGCCGTGTTGTGAGTTTTTACAGTTTTTCATCGACTCGAAATTACGTAAACAGCCAGACGCGGCGACTCCCGCAGCTGTGTCGAAGAATGTCTCCGTGGAAAAGCGTACAGTACCTGTTGCGGTAAGTACAACATTTAACCACTTGCATAATTCGGCTTTCTACATCGTGGTTTCGTGGTACAAGTACTTAGAACATTACTCCACGCGCGGAATTCCACATGTGTCCATAAAGTTATCACCCTTTCAGTTCACACGTTATTATTATTTCATGTCCATGTTGAAGTTCACATGCACCACTTTTATACGTGTCCGTTTATTGCTTGTCTATAGTCGGTTCACACGCAGCAGCCTATACGTGTCAATTAATTGATGACTGCATTATTACTACAAAGTGCAGTTAACATTCGGTATATATGTTGTTGTTGTTGTTGTCTTCAGTCCTGAGACTGGTTTGATGCAGCTCTCAATGCTACTCTATCCTGTGCAAGCTTCTTCATCTCCCAGTATACATATGTCTAAAAATTATTTACAAATAAAATCAGTGTCTGTGACTACAAGGCCTGACGAAAAAAACGTGTCTCTTATTCACTGTTTGTGCTTCCAAGGCACTTTAGGTTTACACCTTGTTCGAAATCTTGTTATTATTTTCTTTTTACAATAATTGCTCTTTTCTCAAGTTCATCTCTTTTATTTTCCCTCTGTTAATTACGTCGTTAATTTGAAGACATAGTCAATGTGGCTTCGTTTACGTGATGAACAGTTCATGTTCGAGTTTCCATTAGGGAAATTGGGAAGCTTGGTGTTCTCTGTCGTGCAATTGCACATAACAAACCTTAACTGAATTCGCGATTCGCGGAGAATAAGCACAGCCCGTCGACAACCAATGTGTCACGACCATACATCCATACGTACAGTCTGTACGTATCAAGCACCCAATCAGTTTGTAAAATTCACTTCTCCAATGGGTAAGGTAGGAAGTTAAGGATATTGATTAGAGGAAAACACAAGACTTTTATGGAGTGAAGAGATTTGAAGACACAACGTTAATGCCGTATGAAATGATGAGCCTAACATAAATTGTGTATTATCACCCTAGTTTTTCATGACAAGTAGTTAGCATAATTACACCGATACAGTAGTTTCAGTATCGTCTGATCCAGCTCTCCAAGCATTTCTCTATGAATATCTAAAATTACTTATACCATGCATTAGTAGTAAACTGAGTCTGTTAGCTATCTTCTGTTCTGGGTATCGCAAAATTGGTTTTCCTAAAAAAATAAAAAATTAAAAAAAACGTCTTATCTCGAGGACCTGAAGCAGACACTTCTGGTACTAAATTAGTTTACTTATAAATGATCTTTGTAAGTATTTCAGCTGCACTGTGCCGTAAAATTCTTATGAGCGCTTACAGTTTTCTCCGTACTGTAATAAAAATAATTGAGCTGCGCACTTCTTAGCTGCTACCTGGATCGTTATTGATTTATTTGATTCTTATATGCCAAGCTGCTGCCTTTTTCTACTGCTTTTCACAGGTGGTCTCATAAAAATGTTGTCAAACACTCCTTATACATAACATAACATCTACCTCATAAGAGTAACAGACCTTAATCAACTTTTATTTACGAGTAATCATTCTGGTCTGAATGATCATTTTAATTTATTTCATTCAAGAGGAGAGAGCTCTGCTATACTTAAAACTAGTGGTAGCAGGTGGCACTTAGCACGTCCCTACTATTTTATTTATTCGTCTGCTCTTTGGCTGTGGCCGTTCATGGCTCAATTAACTTAAAACTAACTTACATCTAAGGCAAATCTTGTCTCCTACAATAAATGTATGTTATTTCAGGTGCTCACATAAATTACTTCTCTTGTGGAGGCAGGTCGACAGGGAGTTAGTTCTGTGCATTATTCTTATGTACACTTATACTTCACACATAGTATGACTATATATATATATATATATATATATATATATATATATATATATATATATTAGTATCTTCAATGGTTGACTCGGTATTTCTTTAAGTCTGCGTGACCGTGATGAAACAATCCTTTTATTCGTCCAGATACACGGTCAGCTAATAGACAGCAACTAATGATCGGTTTTCTTAGTATAATAAATGGTCCTTTTTACAAGTAATGCCACTTGCGATTCTTATGATTAATCAAAGATGGTTTGAAGTGGGTCTTTAATAGCACTCGTTCATTTATACGATAGGATAAGATTTTGCTAATGAGTTTGTCATGCGTCTTTTTCCTTAGGTTGGCATGAGTGGTTAAAGATATGAGAGCTTGTCTTAACTTGTCGTCTAATGTTGCTTTAGGATGTTGTAATTTTGTTCTGCAGCTTCCCCGTGGAGGCATAAAGAAGCTGCCAATGGTTTTCCGACTTGGGTGGAGTTGAAATGTCAGTTATTTTTACTTGATTAGTATTTTGTGTCATACTAGGTTGAAAACTTGCGTTCGTATCCCATCCGAACTGTGCATCACTTAACTGCGTGCGTGTCATTTGACACCGCGTTTGATGCTTGGTTCGCCTGTGTGTAAAAAATGGCCAGGTTTCCTTGGCTATTAGGACTGACGGTGTTTAGAAAAGCAAGCTACGGATTGTCCTGATAATTGTTCCTGATCTTTTGGTTGACTTGGTGAGAAGATGTCGCATTTTGAGGCTGTCAAGAATTCATTTGATGTGAGGGAGTCTAGTGACTTGGCTGACTGTACTGTTGTGGCCCGTTATAATTGTTCCATTTCTTTCCCTTGTGACGATTTCCATTATATTTCCTGTTGTTTGGATGCTGGTAATTACCGTTGTGGTTTATTGGTGAGTTGCCATATTGTCGCTGTGTATTTTGATAAATCGGATTGTACCTATTCTGGTTTGGATATTTACTATATGGTTTTCCATTGGGGCGGTTGAAATTATTATGATTGCTGTAAGGCTGAGCGTTTGGTTGTCCCGTGTTACGTTGGTACGACATTCCGTTGGCACAGTTTGCTACGTGCTGTTGCGAAGCGGACGGTCCATTACTGTAATTATTACGCCCACTCGCACGCACGTCCATGCCCGAGGCAGGATTCGAACCGGCGCCCGGAGCGGTCGCGTGGTTCCAGACTGAAGCGCCCAGAACCGCTCGGCCACACAAGCCGGCTTTAGATCAGAGAGTACCTTACTCTCGATGTACTGTTCCTTGGATTGTATCCACTCTTCAAATTCCCTATTAAGCGTAGTGCTTATTCCCGCGATGACGTCTTCGATCCTTTTCACCGAGCAAGGTTTTCTACTCGCTCGCCAATGTGCCTGACACCTTCTGTCAATTGGCCTACTCTCTTTGAAACATCATTGTAATGTTTTAAAAATTCACTCGCTGTTGATTTACACGTATCGACTTGGGCCGGCAAATCTGTAAACTTTCTACCAATGTTGGTATCAGTGGAATCCACCATGGAAAGAACACTGGTCTATTTTTGCATTTATACTTGCGTTTAGCTCGCTTGCGTAAGAAGTGGTAATGGCTTTAATTTTTTCCTCCATGGTGTCATTCGAACTTTTGATTTGTGTTTGGATGTCGGTAATAACAGAATTTATATTGGTCATTCGCCTTGACTGCCCTCTATCCTCAATTCTAAACTGTGAACCTGCTGTCTACAACTATGCTCTGTTCCTGTAATCTGGCATCAACATCCCGTAATCTGCCATCAGCATCCTGTAATCTGGTATCAACATCCTGTAATTTGATATCACCATCCTCTATTTGGCTTCTAAGATTACCAGCGTGAACTTCAATGTTGCCACTTTTGTTTGTTAACGTTCCCATGTGCGCTTCAAAACTGGTTTTCATATCAGCAAACAATTTTAGTACATCTGACAACGAGCATTCACGCGGTTGCGACGCGGACTGTGGCGCCGACACCTTGCTTGTCGCTTCGTCGTCTGTTGTTCCTTCACTACGAGATTCAAGTTCGTCTACACCTGCGCGCGGTCTAAGTTGTCTGGGTTGCTCATCTGCCATCTTAAATTTAGCGTATTTACACCACACGAGTCAGATAAGATAATTTATAATTATGATTTTCACTTGTCAGGCGCGCCAATGATTTCGCGTCCTGATTTCTCAGATATTGCTTGCGCGTTATGAACAATTGAAACTCTAGCAAACGAAGATGCCGATATGGCAACTGGAGAGATAAAATAATGAAAAACACTTATACAGCACTGAAACTGGTACAGATAGGGGCCATTTTGATTACTAAAATTTTCAACAATGGAAATTTTGAATATTTCTAACTATTTTAAGCGAAATGATGTGAAAGAGGCGTATATAACAGCAGAAGGAAGCAAAAAATTTGGAAATTAAATAGCGTGAGGAAAAAGAAAGAAGCGTAGAGAGTGAATGTTCACAAGCCGATTGAATGCTCGGCACACAAAGCTTCAAACGTAATGAAAAGTCGTACTCACTTTAGTTGTCTTGCGCGCTGCTATATACTGCTGTTGTGGATTCGTACTGCGGTTTTCTGCACATACGTCCTTTTTTATTGGTTCTGTTCGGTGTGCTTCCAAATTGCCTTCAGATTATAGCATGTAAAAAAAAAAAGAACAGATTAGTTTTTAGTCACAGTCCCGGTTCAGGCGTCACATCTAGCGTTAGGAACTTGCTTACTCTGTATAAGAAATAGTGTTGTTGTTGTTGTTGTGGTCTTCAGTCCTGAGACTGGTTTGATGCAGCTCTCCATGCTACTCTATCCTGTGCAACCTTCTTCATCTCCCAGTACTTACTGCAGCCTACATCCTTCTGAATCTGCTTAGTGTGTTCATCTCTTGGTCTCCCTGCACATTTACTGCAGCCTACATCCTTCTGAATCTGCTTAGTGTGTTCATCTCTTGGTCTCCCTCTACGATTTTTACCCTCCACGCTGCCCTCCAATGCTAAATTTGTGATCCCTTGACGCATCAGAACATGTCCTACCAACCGGTCCCTTCTTCTTGTCAAGTTGTGCCACAAACTCCTCTTCTCCCCAATTCTATTCAATACCTCCTCATTAGGTATATGATCTGCTCATCTAATCTTCAGCATTCTTCTGTAGCACCACATTTCGAAAGCTTCTATTCTCTTTTTGTCCAAACTATTTATCGTCCATGTTTCACTTCCATACATGGCTACACTCCATACAAATACTTTCAGAAACGACATTCTGACACTTAAATCTATACTCGATCTTAACAAATTTCTCTTCTTCAGAAACGCTTTCCTTGCCATTGTCAGTCTACATTTTATATCCTCTCTACTTCGACCATCATCAGTTATTTTGCTCCCCAAATAGCAAAACTCCTTTACTACTTGAAGTGTCTCATTTCCTAATCTAATTCCCTCAGCATCACCCAACATAATTCGACTACATTCCATTATCCTCGTTTTGCTTTCGTTGATGTTCATCTTATACACTCCATTCAAGACACTGTCCATTCCGTTCGACTGCTCTTCCAAGTCCTTTGCTGTCTCTGACAGAATTACAATGTCATCGGCGAACCTCAAAGTTTTTATTTCTTCTCCATGGATTTTAATGCCTACTCCGAACTTTTCTTTTGTTTCCTTTACTGCTTGCTCAATATACAGATTGAATAGCATCGGGGAGAGGCTACAACCCTGTCTCACTCCCTTCCCAACCACTGCTTCCCTTTCATGTCCCTCGACTCTTATAATTGCCATCTGGTTTCTGTACAAATTGTAAATAGCCTTCGCTCCCTGTACTTTACCCCTGCCACCTTCAGAATTTGAAAGAGAGTATTCCAGTCAACATTGTCAAAAGCTTTCTCTAAGTCTGCAAATGCTAGAAACGTAGGTTTCCCTTTCCTGAATCTTTCTTCTAAGATAAGTCGTAGGGTCAGTATTGCCTCACGTGATCCAAACTGATCTTCCCCTACGTCGGCTTCTACCAGTTTTTCCATTCGTCCGTAAAGAATTCGCGTTAGTATTTTGCGGCTGTGACTTATTAAACTGATAGTTCGGTAATTGTCACATCTGTCAATACCTGCTTTCTTTGGGATTTGAATTATTATATTCTTCTCGAAGTCTGATGGTATTTGACCTGTCTCATACATCTTGCTCACCAGACGGTAGAGTTTTGTCAGGACTGGCTCTCCCAAGGCCGTCAGTAGTTCCAATGGAATGTTGTCTATTCCCGGGGCCTTGTTTCGACTCAGGTCTATCAGTGCTCTGTCAAACTCTTCACGCAGTATCGTATCTCCCATTTCATGTTCACCTACATCCTCTTCCATTTCCATAATATTGTCCTCAAGTACATCGCCCTTGTATAGTTCCTCTATATACTCCTTCCACCCCTCTGCTTTCCCTTCTTTGCTTAGAACTGGGTTTCCATCTGAGCCCTTGATATTCATACAAGTGGCTCTCTTCTCTCCAAACGTCTCTTTAATTTTCCTGTAGGCGGTATCTATCTTACCCCCAGTGAGATAAGCCTCTACATCCTTACATTTGTCCTCTAGCCATCCCTGCTTAGCCATTTTGCACTTCCTGTCGATCTCATTTTTGAGACGTTTGTATTCCTTTTTTGCCTTCTTCAATTACTGTGTTTTTATATTTTCTCCTTTCATCAATTAAATTCAGTATTTTTTCTGTTACCCAAGGATTTCTACTAGCCCTTGTCTTTTTACCTACTTGATCCTCTGCTGCCCTCACTACTTCATCCCTCAGAACTACCCAATCTTCTTCTACTGTATTTCTTTCCCCCATTCCTGTCAATTGTTCCCTTATGCTCCCTGAAACTATGTACAACCTCTGGTTTAGTCAGTTTATCCAGGTCCCATCTCCTTAAATTACCACCTTTTTGCAGTTTCTTCAGTTTTAATCTACAGTTCATAACCAATAGATTGTGGTCAGAGTCCACATCTGCCCCTGGAAATGTCTTACAATTTAATACCTGGTTCCAAAATCTCTGTCTTACCATTATATAATCTATCTGATACCTTCTAGTATCTCCAGGATTCTTCCATGTATAAACCTTCTTTTATGATTCTTGAACCAAGTATTAGCTATGATTAAGTTATGCTATGTGCAAAATTCTACCAGACGGCTTCATCTTTCATTTCTCTCCCCCGATCCATATTCACCCACTATGTTTCCTTCTCTCCCTTTTCCTACTCTCGAATTCCAGTCACCCATGACTGTTAAATTTTCGTCTCCCTTCAGTATCTGAATATTTTCTTTTATCTCATCAATTTCTTCATCATCTACAGAGTTAGTTGGCATATAAACTTGTATTACTGTAGTAGGCATGGGCTTCGTGTCTATCTTTCTAAGAAATAGTAGTAAATAATAATAGTGATGCTGTTTTTGTTTGTTGGTAATATTTACTAGATTGCGTACTTACGGCTATCTTGTGTGGCCGTTTCTTAGTACGACTTAAAAAGAGTGAGAGATTATTAATTGATCACCGATCCATCGGTTCTCGATTGTGTTCAGGAGACGTGCGGATTGATTACGCGAAGGGGTTTTCTTAATTGACCTTATGACACGGATTGCCTTCACGCAATCAGTATCTTCTATGAAAATACCTACGGGACCTATTTGAATATAAAAATGTAAATGAAACCAAATTAGTGGAATTTCGTAAGAGAAAGATTAACAGATCGGAAGTTGAACACATCAGTGGTCTCCCAAATACAATCGAGACACCGCGATAAAGAGCGGAAGTGTAACGAAGCTCATATACAATTTGAATATCATTTTTGGTTAGTGAAAGAAAAGAATAAGAAGAAAATTACTGAATCATACAATAGTAATATATTGTGAACAAATTGACTTTAAACTTCTAAACGTAGACAAATACACAATAAATACATGACTTACTTCTGATATTTCTTTTGCACATGGCGCAGTCCAATAATCTCTGCTTTATCAGTCCGTTCCTTCTTAATTAAATGTTCTTGTGTGTGCGTAAGTACATTATATCCTCACCCGAGTTACCGAAACGTTTGTTCGTCGTTTCACACAGTTTTTACACAAAATAAATGTTCAACTTGTAGCAATGCTATGTAGTACGTCTTAACATGCCGGCGACCAAAAGTACAAAGGATAATGAAGTCTCTATAATATTTCTTAACAAAAGATAGATTGTTGTTTCTTCTTGTTTCGCAGCTTCTTATATCAAGCGCTGCGGCAGTGATTTTAAATATCTGCGCCCAGCGGGTCATAGTGTTTTATTTAGAGTATTTAAACGCTGGACGCGCGTCTTGGTATAGGCGCATATTGAAAAGAATATTTCGTCTCTTTACCCTCGCAATGTGATGCTTAGCATTTTTACGAACTACAGCTCGTTGGCTGTCCTATTCTTTTATGGCAAATATCTCATATGCAAAGTATCTGAAATCCAATAATATTACAATGTTCCTCTTGCAGTCACATACTCGTTCCCATGTACAAGAATCTTTCTGCAGACAGACACACACACACACACACACACACACACACACACACAGAGAGAGAGAGAGAGAGAGAGAGAGAGAGAGAGAGGGGGAGATACAAATGAAAATAGCAAACCACAAACAAAAGACAAAAAATAAACACACGCATGCTGAGCACAAAATGAAAGGTGTAAGTGATGTAGGTGATGTGCTGTGACAAATGTGAGTGAAAAAACCTCGGAATGCGTCCAGCTGAAGCATGGGGACTATTATCAAAAGAAACACCAAACAGTAATTTCACCTCGAGAAATTTGTGCTACAGAAGTTGATTTTAATATGAAAAACAAGAGAAAAACATGACAAAATGTAACCTAATAACATACTGCAACTACTACATAACACATTATTATATGTGTAATAGGAAACATGTATTGCAGGCCACTGGAGATGCTTCCAAATAATAGAAGCGAAATGCATGTGGCAACAAACAAACTGCCTTCACTTAGTTGCACAGATGAAACATACCTCCATATAATTACTGTGATAAATATGTAGCTGGTTTCTTAGGATGAGTCTGCTGGCCATTTGGGTGTGTGGAGGAGATAGATGGTGACTGGAACGAATTGACATTTCTGGCTTAAGGCTGTAGCGAGCAGTGTGTATAAAGAAAAGTTTGGGCCAGCTGGCTAGTCATTCTTGCCCACAGCTTCTGGATAGCTGAATAGTGAAAAATACTCAGCATGTACTGGGCTGTCTCTGCAGTCACATTTGCTGCATATTTTCTCCGTAGGCAATTGAGCAGTTCAGTGTAGATCACTGCCAAGTGTTCGATCTGGATGTATTGATAACGTCCAAATTCATACCACTCCAATCATCCGAAAATGCCCTCCATGGATGGGTTGTTGCACTTTGGCATTCACACGTGCAAATGACTGTGGCTGCAGTCATCAAGGGCAGTTTTCTCTGACATCTGAGCACTGGCACTTGTGGTGTACGAGGTGAAGGGGCGCGCTGCATGTGGACATCTGGAGAGTAGGGGGGCTTTCTGTATGAGTGCTTTCAGCACTCTCAAGCATCTTGCCGTGACACCTACTAGGACTGTGGTTTAGTGCTTCTCAATACATTGCACTGCACTCTGTCTTGTATTGGTATTTGTTGTTGTTACTATCCTGTCACATGGTAGACCCTTTCTTCCTCATACTTCATCCTGCTGTTGCTGAGAGAACAAACTTAGGATTTCTATACTGCTTTATAAAATACACTTAGCAGGCCTGTAGTGGTCGGAAATTGCACAACCCTGACAGTATAAATTCCAAATTTGAAATTCCAACCGTTATTTTATACAGCACCGCTTCCGATCAAGATGTCAGATCCATGACCTGTCAGTTTATTGTGTCCAATAGTGGTACTGAGAGCACGCACATGAATCCAGCCCCACTGTAGATTAAGGACATAGCATACACTCGTGCTGAAATTTGAAATTCTCAGCTGCTTCCAACGTAACATACCTCCTGCCAAAAGAACTAACTGTGTCATTATCTGCCGGCCGGTGTGGCCGAGCGGTTCTAAGCGCTACAGTTTGGAACCGCGCGACCGCAACGGTCGCAGGTTCGAATCCTGCCTCGGGCATGGATGTGTGTGATGTCTTTAGGTTAGTTAGGTTTAAGTAGTTCTAAGTTCTAGGGGACTGATGACCTCAGATGTTAAGTCCCATAGTGCTCAGAGCCATTTTGTGTCATTATCTGCCGACAGGAGGCAAGGGGGAAAAAATCCGGAATGGTTTGACAACTGGGCAGTAGCAGGATTGAATCTCGCCCCGTATACCAGTCCTACCATCCACCAATAGGATGCAAGAAAAAACTGCTCACACATGTTGGCTATTAATTTAATTAATTAATTAGTCAATCAATCTGATAGAGTGAGGGACTGTTTCCAAGACAGCCACGGCTACGGATTTACAAAATAACCACTACTTTGTTCCGGACAAAGGACTGGTTAGTGTGGCAGATGACAAAGGCTCGCTGGGCAGGATATAGCCACCTGAGAGAGAGAGAAAGAGACAAAGACAGAGAGCATATGTTTTGAGGGGAATTTCCCATACATCAATATCAAAAAGTTGCCGCCACCTGTAACAAGGATTTGCCGCCATCTGATGCTTTGTCCAACTGGAAGTAACTGGAGGGGTGAGGATGTTGCTTTTCTCAGCATCCTTTGCCAGTGGTATTGTGAACTAAGTCAGTGCCTGCACAGCTTGGTCAGTATGTAGAGCAGGTGGTTCCACTGACCTACTATGGAAGTTGTGTGTTTGGAAGCAGGTTGCGGAGGTGCCGTAACAAGAAGTAGCCAATTGAGGTGGCAAAGGACACTGCCATGAACAAAGGGGACCTCTCTCCTTTGGGTGATGCGGCTGCTGGGTGATCACAACAAGATGGATTGCAGTATTCTGAGACACTATGGTCAGCTGGTTTCGACAGTTTGGTTGCAATTCTCCTAAACAGTGGCACACGACAGCGAGTAGCCACTTGGGTTGAGCTAATACTGTGAGGCGACTGGTGGTGTGATGAGTGGCAGCCATCGCAGTGTCCGAGCAGGTGTGGTGCTCCCTCTCGGACAGCAGCGCATGGTACAACCCAGCAAAGTGGTCAGCACGTGGGCGCGCTTTGTCCTGACCAGCACGTCTGCTGTGCGGTCAGAGCAAAGATGCGACAGAAAGATTACATGTGCTGAGTTATGTTGAAGTCGGTTTTCGTGGTATATTGGCAACACCTGCATCATCTCAGACTGCAGAGAACGATGAGCAGCGTTTCCCACCAAATAAAAAAAGATCTCCAACCACTGCGAATTTAAATTTATAAATAAACAGTACATCCTTTACTATGTAACTGACATTGATTTTAATTTCTTGTCGTGAAATCCTTCCTCTTCAGCACAGACTGAGTCCTTTTCCCGCCAAGTTCCTGGTGGAGAAGGGGAGGTGGGGCTGGGAATTTACCAGAGGAGAAGGGGCTGAATAATTTATTGATTTAATTAATTAGTCAATGAAACTGACAGAGTGGGAAAGGTCTAATTGAATAACTCAGGTCTGAAAGTGTGCTTGTATCGACAAGGGCTATGGGGGACGGTAATAGGTATCCAGAGCATTGGCGGAGGTGGAGCGGGAGGGGGAGGTGGAGGAGTGGAGGAATTCCTCAGAATGACGTATTATCCCAAGGTGGTCACAAATCAATTAACAGAACAATTGGTTAAGGGGTGGGGGAGGGTGTCATAAGTCAATCAACTTTCCCCTGAATGTGTACTTGACACTGAACGTATGCAACCCGAACTGACAATGGTTACGCTACTACTAACGCTTCCGCAATCATGGACGCCCATAGAGGCAGCATGGCTCATTATTTCTGGAGGGGCTTCCAACAACGTGTTGAGTCCATGCCACGCCGAGTTGCTGCACTACGCCAGGCGAAATATTTGGAGGTATCCCATGGCTTTTGTCACCTCAGTATGTATCGCAGCCTGCAAGATCCGGACAATCATAGAGGGTGGAATTATTGATGGGAGCTCCAACGTTAGGCGCGTTATGGCGCCCCTTAGGGACATGGCTGCCAAGAAGGGAAAGAAAACCAATGTGCACTCCGTGTGCATACCAGGTGGAGCCATTCCAGATATGGAACAGGTCCTTCTAGATGCCATGAAGAGCACAGGATGCAGCTAACTGCAAGTGGTTGCTCACGTCAGTCCCAATGATGTGTGTCACTCTGGATCAGAAGAGATTCTCTCTGGTTTCGAGCGGCTAACAGAAGTGGTAAAGGCTGTCAGTCTTGCTTGCAAGATGAAAGCAGAGCTGGCATTTTGTAGCATAGTCGACAAGGCCGATTGCGAACCTCTGGTACAGAGCAGAGTGCAGCGTCTGAATCAGAGGCTCAGACGGTTCTGCGACCGTGTAGGCTGCAGATTCCTCGACTTGCGCCAAAGGGTGGTTGGTTTCAGGTTCGGCAGAATAGGTCAGGTGTCCACTATACACACGAGGCGGCTACACGGGTAACAGGAGCTGTGTGGCATTGACTGGGTGTTTTTTTTAGGTTAGAGGGTCTCGAGAAAACACAAGAACGGCTTCAGCCACAATGGGTGCCGGCCGAACACAGGAAGAACGTAGATACAGGATCCATCGTTGTAAATTGTTGTAGCTGTGTTGGGAAAGTTTTAGAGCTCCAAGCGCTAGTACAAAACACTGATTTTCAAATCGTTATAGGCACTGAAAGCTGGCTAAAGCCGGAGATAAGCTCCGCCGAAATTTTTGCGAAGAACCTAACGGTGTTCTGAAAGAATAGGCTAAACACGGTTGGTGGTAGCGTGTTTGTTGCTCTTAGAAGTGTTTTATCTTGTAGCGAAATTGAAGCAGACAGTTCCTGTGAGTTAGTATGGGCAGAGGCCATTGTTGTCAACCGGAATAAAATAATAATTGGATCCTTTACCGACTTTCCAATTCAGATGATACAGTTGATGAAAGGTTCAAAGAAAACTAGAGTTTGATTTCAAACACGTACCTCACTCATACGATAATAGTTGCTGGTGACTGTAATTTACCCTCGCTACGTTGGCGAAAATGCATGTTTAATTCCGGAGGTACGCATAAAACATCATCCGACATTATTCTAAACGCATTTTCTGAAAATTATCTCGAGCAGTTAGTTCATGAGCCCACGCAAATAGTAAACGGTTGTGAAAACACACTTGACCTCTTAGAAACAAATAATCCTGAGTTAATAACGAGCATCAAAACCGATTCAGAGATTAGTGGACACAGGGTGTCGTAGCAAGATTGAATGTTGCAATCCCCAAATCCTCGAAAAATAAGCGAAAAATATACCTATTCAAATAAGCAGATAAAAATTCACTTGACGCCTTCCTGAGAGACAATCTCTAATCATTCAAAATTAATAATATAAGAGTAGACCAGATGTGGCTTGAATTCAAAGAAATAGTATCGGCAGCAATTGAGAGATTTATACCAAATAAATAAACAAACGACGGACTTGATCCTCCTTGTTACACAAAACGGGTCAGAACACTGTTGCAGAAACAACGAAACAAACATGTCAAATTTAAACAGACGCAAAATCCCCAAGATTGGGGATCTTTTACAGAAGCTCGAAATTTAGCGCGGACTTCAATGCGAGATGCGTATAACAATTTCCACAACGAAACTTCGTCTCGAAATCTGGCAGAAAATCCAAAGAGATTCTGATCGTATGTGAAGTATGTTAGCGTCAAGAAACAATTATTGCCTTCTCTGCGCGATGACAATGGAGATACTATCGAAGATTGGATTGTTTGGGGGAAGAGACCAAACAGGTAGGTCATCGGTCTCATCGGATTAGGGAAGGACGGGGAAGGAAGTCGGCCGTGCCCTTTCAAAGGAACCATCCTGGCATTTGCCTGGAACGATTTAGGGAAATCACGGAAAACCTAAATCAGGATGGCCGGACGCGGGATTGAACCGTCGTCCTCCCGAATGCGAGTCCAGTGTGCTAACCACTGCGCCACCTCGCTCGGTGATACTATCGAAGACAATGCTGCCACAGCAGAGTTACTAAGCACAGCCTTCCGAAATGCTTTCACAAAAGAAGACGAAGTAAATATTCCAGAATTCGACTCAAGAACAGCTGCCAACATGATTAACGTAGAAGTAAATATCCTCGGAGCAGTGAAACAACTTAAATCACCTAACAAAAGCAAGTATTCTGGTCCAGACTGTATACTAGTTATGTTCCTTTCAGAGTATGCTGATGCATTAGCTCTATACTTAACAATCACACATAACCGGTCGCTCGAGGAAAGATCCGTACCCAAAGACTGGAAAGTTGCACAGGTCACACCAATATTCAAGAAAGATAGTAGAAGTAATCTACTTAATTACAGGTCCATATCATTAATGTCCATATGCAGCAGGATTCTGGAACATACACTCCTGGAAATTGAAATAAGAACACCGTGAATTCATTGTCCCAGGAAGGGGAAACTTTATTGACACATTCCTGGGGTCAGATACATCACATGATCACACCGACAGAACCACAGGCACATAGACACAGGCAACAGAGCATGCACAATGTCGGCACTAGTACAGTGTATATCCACCTTTCGCAGCAATGCAGGCTGCTATTCTCCCATGGAGACGATCGTAGAGATGCTGGATGTAGTCCTGTGGAACGGCTTGCCATGCCATTTCCACCTGGCGCCTCAGTTGGACCAGCGTTCGTGCTGGACGTGCAGACTGCGTGAGACGACGCTTCATCCAGTCCCAAACATGCTCAATGGGGGACAGATCCGGAGATCTTGCTGGCCAGGGTAGTTGACTTACACCTTCTAGAGCACGTTGGGTGGCACGGGATACATGCGGACGTGCATTGTCCTGTTGGAACAGCAAGTTCCCTTGCCGGTCTAGGAATGCTAGAACGATGGGTTCGATGACGGTTTGGATGTACCGTGCACTATTCAGTGTCCCCTCGACGATCACCAGTGGTGTACGGCC